>NW_028227274.1:25507500-28087500 GCF_978045245.1 Mus caroli | reverse complement strand
ATGTAAAACTTTAGAGGCTAAATCCATCTAATCTCTTCAGCACTAATATCTTAGTATCTTATGATGACTGAATACGTCTCCAGAAAAGGGTTGTCTGGTTACAGAATACATAAAGGTAATGCCTCACAGTTATTATAGAAATAAAAGGAAAGTAAAAGGCTTGAAAGGTTGTCCCCAGCAGAGATAACATTTCTCTGACCCTCTGTTTTGACTGCTGCATGCTAAAAATGACAGATGAACACTCAGTTTCTGTAGGAAGACTAGGAAACGTGAAGGATGGAAGAAGAAGCCACTGCAGGCAGTCTTGGTCTGTCTGGTCTTAGTCAGTAGTAATTCTTTAATCATTCATGCTTTTGATGACTAATAACCTATAGTGCAGGCTGCTGATTTATTCTCTCTGTGGCCATGGCTGGAGGGAGCCAAACATCTAGTGTATGTAAAGTATTATTTCTCAACTGAAGGTGATTTTTGTCTTCCTGATGCATTTGACAATTCGAAGTATACATTTACTTGCTACACCTTGGAATGCATGCTGCTGGCTCCTAGTGGGTAGACAGACACCTGGCCTGTGCTTCCAATCTAAATCTCAGGACAGTCCTTACAATAAAGACTTTGTGGCCCTAAAGTGTCAATAGTGTTCAGATTTAGAAAGCCTGTCAGAAAGGAGCAAAGTAATGACATTAAGATGTGCCCATAAAGGGAAGCAACAGCAGCAATACACGCCCATGCCCTGGTTCTTTGTCTGCTGCTCCATTCTAGCAACCTTAATCTTGTGAGCAGCCAGTCTGCCCCCAGTGGTGCCTGAAATATCACTGAATCATCAGCCACTATCCATCTCACAATAGGGCGGGCAGACGTTTAGAACTCGGTCTATCAAAGAAAGTAGAAGTCTGCCCTTTAGCTTCTTTCCTAAAGAAACAATTTAACGATCTCAGCTGGGGTCTAATGAGCCAATGTCCACATCAGAAAGCAGCTCTATTTGTGACATGTTTGACAGAGTGTGAGGAGAAAAAGGGCGGGTGCCGGTGGGGAGGGGGCGGGGGGGGGGGGCAGATACATCCGAAGGCTAATTGAGCACTGCAGCTGAACAATTCCTGCAAGTGTTGTCCTTCAGCTAAAGGTTGTTATCCTTCGTTGGAGCCACGGACAGACTCTGCCATGAGGGCATCACTCTTCTATATGAAAAATATGGCTTTAAACATTACAGAACAGAGTTCTAGGAGGCATGATGTGTTGTCACAGTAACCACTATTAAAGAGATCGACAGTACTGCAAGTCATGGCCTGACGTTGCTGTAAAGTGCAGCAGATATCAAAGGGTGTCAGGTGCTAGCATTTTGCTTTGAGACTGAGGAAAAGGGCTGTAGTCTATGGGCCACCATCAGAGAGAGAGATGTGCTAGACCTAAAGCAAAATCTTCAATGCTATATTTTCTATATGGTTTGGGACTCACAACATAGTGACTGACCCCTCATGAGGCTGCTCTAGTTAATAACAGGGAAAAACATGGTGATATAAGAGAAAGTCGACCACCAACAGACATTGAGGGGAAATGAACTTCTGAAACAGCTCCACACATTGTACCCCAATTCTGCACCTCTAGAAATGAGACCGGGATGGGTCATCAGTATAGCAGAAATTCCATTCACTGATCCAGTCAGACCTAAGTATGAAGATTTCCCCACCACATGCTTAGTTCTAGATGGTTCACATTTTTCTATCTTAATGGTCTTTCTGAAGATATAAATGAAATTCTCAGATATTTTAAGCTTAACAAATAAAATCACACATAAAAATTACTTATAAAAACCATGTGGAATTGGGTCCCTAAATCTAGCATGAAATATGTACATTCAGTGGAGTGTTTGTGAACACATGCTTAAAAGTAGCTGGAGAAGTGTCACGGGGCATCACAGCAAAGTGTTAGGAGTTCTTGTCATCATCATTACTACAGAAGATTGCTAAGAGTGACCAATGAATAGCCATGGGAGGAGGGGCCAAATCGAAGGTTTTCTGTAGTGCTTCACCCTCCTGGATGGAGTTATGCTAGAAATTAAAGAGCAATCCTAAAAGGCTGTCTTTAAATTCTTATTTTCTTTCCTGCTCTTCCATCTCCTCGGACCTCCACAACACAACAAGATCTTCACTGAATATTGCTACTTAGCCTTAGATATTTTGATTTCTGAAAAGTGTAAGATACAAATACAGGTGTCCTTCACTTTGCAGTTTCTGAGACAGGACAAAGAATTTGGTGACCTTTTACTCCTGGAACTGCTGCAAAATGTCTGAGAATTTTGAAATTGTATCTGCATTATTGCTATTATTACCAAAATGAGTATGCTAGTAAGAGATTCTAACAATATTACCCACCAGAGGAAAGAAACACTTTTATCATTATTATTTCTTTTATTTTTTAAGAATATCATATAATTACATCATTTATCCCTTCCCACTTCTCCTTCTAAACTCTTACTTATTGCTCATTTCAAATTTATGGCCTTTTTACATTAATTGCCATTATATGCATATATGTATTTATATACATATATATTCTTAAATATAACCTGGTAAGTCCTCTATAATGTTACTTGTATTTATGTTTCCAGGGCTGACCATTTAGCACTGGATAACTCCTTAGTGTGTTCTTCCCTGGGAAAGACTATTTCACCTACTTTTTTTTTTTTTAAGATTTATTTATTTATTATATGTGAGTACACTGTAGCTGTCTTCAGACACTCCGGAAGAGGGCATTAGATCTTGTTACCGATAGTTCTGAGCCACCATGTGGTTGCTCGGATTTGAACTCAGGACCTTAGGAAGAGTAGTCGGTGCTCTTAACCACTGAGCCATCTCACCAGCTCTATTTCACCTACTCTTGTATACATTAGTTACCTGTAGTTCTTTCTAAAAGGTTAGATGCTTAAGCAGTCATGTTAGTAAAATGTTATAGGTTCTGGTATTACCCAGAGACAGTCTCACAGAAAACTCCCTGATTCTCTGGCTTTTATAATTTTTCTACCCTCTCTTCCACAATGTTCCTTGAATCTTAGGCACCAGAGTGTTTTGTAGATGTATCCATTGAAACTGGGAACAATAACTACATTTTGGTTGTTTGTGGTTTTCTGTAATGGTCTTTGTCTATTACAGACATGTTTCCTTGATAAGGGCTGAAGACTGCCCTTATCTGTGGGTGTAAGGAAAAATGGTTAGAATGTAATTGGAGATTGTACCCATTTAGTAAAGTGATGATGTTAGGTTCTCTAGCCTACATGAGCCCTGAGTAGCAGGCAAGGTTTCCAGTGCCAAGGAAGGCTTCCCTCTTGTTGGCTGAATCTTAAGTCCAATTAAAGAGCTATTAATTAGAACCAAAGTGTGCATGCTACGATGGCTTCCCTGTGGCTATCATGCCATGTTGATCCTTCTTGTAATTCATATGTCATAGCTGAATAGGACTGTTGTTGCCTCCCTCCTTTGGAAGCTTGCATGCTGCCTTCTGATGCTGTAACAACTAGTACTCTTGGAGGAGGCTTTCATGTCAGCTCCAGCTCAGGTTCCTGTGTTGGAAGTACAAGCTGTCTTCAGCAATAGGGTAACTCCTTCCACCTCTGGAGGGCAACCAATGACAATAGAAATAAGGCTCTATAGCTGGGCATGGTGGCACAAGCCTTTAATCCCAGCACTCTGGAGGCAGAGGCAGGCAGATTTTCTGAGTTCGAGGCCAGCCTGATCTACAAAGTGAGTTCTAGGACAGCCAAGGATACACAAAGAAACCCTGTCTTGAAACAAACAAACAAACAAAACCAGAAATAATCTCTAAAGAATAAAATAAAATAAACCATGAACTTTAAAGCAGGTAAATGTTGATAGAACTACAAAAGATCCTTTTGTATAAGGTAACTCAGAACCTAAGGAGACAAAGATCACACATTCTCCCATTGGTAGCCCCTAGCTCCAAATTTTCAGATATGAGAACATATCCTGGAGAAACTACAGGAACCAGGAGAGAAGAAAGGGACTGTTGCTGGGATAGGTTGGTCAGGTGGCAATAGAGAGGCGGGGACTAGTAGGGTGCAAGTGATCTTATATGGAAATGCAAGGAAGGAGGCTCTTTAGGGAGAGTGAAGGGAGGTAGAGAAGACTGAAAGTAAATTAACAGGAAAATGTCAGGAAAAGTCATAAAGTATGCTACTGTTAACTGTCTACCTACAAATACCTATATTATACAGAAGTCTGGGTATAAACATGCTTACATAGCTTAAATAAAATTTTCTCATCTGAGTCCATACTGCTTCTTCCAAGAGCCAAACACCATCTTTAAAAAAATAGTCATGATATTTTCTAGTTTCATCCATTTGCCTGAGAATTTCATGAAATTATTGTTTTTAATAGCTGAGTAGTACTCCATTGTGTAAATGTACCACATTTTCTGTATCCATTCCTCTGTTGAGAGACATATGAGTTCTTTCCAGCTTTTGGCTATTTATAAATAAGGCTGCTATGAACATAGTGGAGCATGTGTTCTTGTTATATGTTGGAGCATCTTTTGGGTATATGACCAGGAGTGGTATAGCTAGGTCCTCAGATAGTACTATGTCTAATTTTCTGAGGAACCACCAAACTGATTTCCAGAATGGTTGTACCAACTTGCAATCTCACCAACAATGGAAGAATGTTCCCCTTTCTCTACATCCTTGTGAGCATCTGCTGTCACCTGAGTTTTTTATCTTACCCATTCTGACTGGTGTGAGGTGGAATCTCAGAGTTGTTTTGATTTGCATTTCCCTGATGACTAAGGATATTGAACATTTCTTTAGGTGCTTCTCAGCCAAAAACATCATTCTGAGTGAGGTAACCCAGTCACAAAAGATCACACATGAAAATATGGGGACAAAGTGTAGAGCAGAGACTGAAGGAAAGGCCATCCAGAGACTGCCTCATCCTGGGATCCATCCCATATACAGACATCAAACCAGACACAGTTGTGGATGCCAAGAAGTGCTTGCTGACAGGAGCCTGATATATCTGTCTCCGGAGAGGCTCTGCTAGAGCATGAAAAATACCGACGTGGATACTGGCAGCCAACCATTGGACTAAGCAGCACAGGGTCCCCAATGGAGGAGTTAGGGGAAGGACTGAAGGAGCTGAAGGGGCTTGCATGGTTCCAACTGCATATGTAGCAGAGGATGGACTTATCTGGCTTCAATGGGAGGAGTCGTCCTTGGTTCTGTGAAGGCTCAATGCTCCAGTATAGAGAAATGCCAGGGAGGTGAGGTGGGAGTGGTGGTTGGGGGAGCACCATCATAGAAGCAGAAAGAGGGTGGATGGGGTAGGGGGTTTACAGAGGGGAAACTGGGAAAGGGGATAACATTTGAAATGCAAATAAAGAAAGTATCCAACAAAAATAGTCATGAGAAGCCTTTTAATTTAAGTCATTGGTCAATGTTTTCCAAGACCCTCCCAAAGTATTACATAAAGAAATTTTTGACTTAGAGTTTCCATCCTTCAGATGGAACATATAGAAAAAGAGTAGTACTTTGTAAAAGGTGTCCAGGGTAACATAATTGTTGTTTGAAAAACTAGGCAAGACCAGCTAGTTGGATAACGATGCATGGATTAATTGCCAAATCTGCATCGTACCTGCATCTTTTATGTGACAGATATGAATGCTTTATAGGTAATGAGGTCCTCAGCAGGAGAGTTATGGCCTAACAGCCTGACATTTGTAAAGCTATAAAATGTAAAGGGGGTATTTTACAGGCGAGGTGAGCTGTCCTCCTGCATATTAACACAATTAGGCCTCTATGCTGCGTGTTGAGTAAACAGTGTATTTATAGCATTAGGATTCTGGAAATGATATTAAGCAGACATTGCCATTTGCATTTTAATTTTCTCACAAGAAAATCTTTCTATTTATCATGAAGCATCTAGGGTTTGCAACTCTTTTTAGCTGCTCAAGAGGTCTCTGCCATGTGTTGTGCTTTATCACACAAGGCCAGCAATTCTGACAGGATGCACAGACTAAACTTTTGCTGTCAGGAGCTGAGATTGCTTTTCTCAAGAGCAGGGAAATATCCAAAGTCTGTTCTTAGGCTGCTTGTCATCAGTTTGCTTAAAATATTTGGCTTTTTTTCTGTTCTTTTCTTCCCCCTTCTCTGGATTTTCTGGAAAATCTAAGAGTCTTGTTTTATTATTATTATTAATATAACTCTTCCAGTGTTACTATGAGCTACAATAAAACAGGTCAGAGATTCAATTACAAGAAGGAAAGAATATCTAAGTATTGCTTTCCTCTTGAATCATGTATTCTTTTAAGAACTTAAACATCCTACACCCTGTGAGATAAGCATCCTGAATTGCAGAAACTTAAACATTTCTTCCTGTTTTCTGAAATGCAAACCAGGCATCATCAGGACTGTGACACCTCCCCCCCCTTAAGTCCTGGAAGCCTCTTGAGTAATCTTTTTTTTACTGCTTCTAGCTGTTGGGGACTTTTAGAGACTTTTGGCCTCACTCCTGTTTCTTCCATGCTTATCTCCTTCTTTTGGTGTCTATGTTGCTATTTTTCAAATAAGGATCTCTTTATAAAATCTCCAAATAATTATTTTATTTTCAAATAACTCTAATATGATTTTACTTTAGCTTATTTTATCTGCTCAAATCCTATTTACAAGGAACCCATTTACAGATAAAGTTGGGTACAAACTTTAACATAACTTTTCAGGGAAAGTCATGCATTTGCATAATGAACATAAATTTTCCAAACACTTCTTGTATGAAACTGAGAAGTTATAAGCACAACTTAGATAACTACTTAGCACACACGGTACCTCAGCAGCCAGTCTTACAGGTAAGTATGGAGCTCAGACCTATGCTGATTGACAGGCCTTTCCTTTGTTAGAAATAGTTGCAGAAGGTCTGAGAAAACCAGAATAAAATGATGGTACATCCCTAATAAGTCTGGACTACATTTCTAACCTTTCCTGTGTCTTTTTCTTTTAAGGAAGATTCTTCTTTGTACTCAGCTGTCACCCTCCTCAATTCTTTGGGCTGTTTGTTTGTCTACATAATTACTTAATATTTTAATAGTGTGTGTGTGCAAATGTGTGCAGGTGTGTGAGTATAAATGTGCACACATGTATGTGCATGTATGTGGGTGTATTTGAACAATGGTCAAATGTTTTACTCAGTGGCTTATATACTGAGTCAGGATCTCTCACCAAATCTATATCTTTTGGTTTCTATAGACCTAGTGATGTAGCTTCCGGGGCTCTCCTGTCTCTGTCTCCCATGTTCTGGGAAGACATGTGAGTTGCTATATCCACGTGTTTATTTCTTACATGGATCCTGAGGATTCAGATACTCCAGTCCTCATATTTTTATGTCAAGCATATGACCAGCTAAGTCTCATTCTGTGCCCATTTTGGCCTCACATTTTATTATGAATGTCAATGGAAAGGTCTGCTTCCTCCACCTCAACATAATTTGAGCCTAGAAATCTCATCTCTAATTAGAAAAAATATCTCATCTTTCCTGAAAAGGAGTATAGGTCTCAGGAACCAGTACACAGAATGGAGTGGCATTTAGAAGGAAGCTGGTCAATCTCAGGGTCGTTTTGATTTGCATTTCCCTGATGACTGAGGATGTTGAACATTTTTTTAAAGTGCCTTTCAGCCATGTGAGATTCCTCAGTTGAGAATTCTGTTTATCTCTGTATCCCATTTTTAATAGGTTTGTTTGGTTCTCTGGAGTCTAATCTCTTGAGTTCTTTGTATATATTGGATATTAGCCCTGTATTGGATGTAGGATTGGCAAAGATCTTTTCCCAATCTGTGGGTTGCCATTTTGTTCTATTGACAGTGTCCTTTGTCTTACAGAAGCTTTTCAATTTTATGAGGTCCCATTTGTCAATTATTGATTTTAGGGCATAAGCCATTGATGTTCTGTTTAGGACATCAATGTGCCCTGTGCCCATGTGCTCAAAGCTCTTCCCCACTTTTGCTATTAGATTCATTGTGTCTGGTTTTATATGAAGGTCCTTGATCCACTTGGACTTGAGCTTTGTACAAGGAGATAAAAATGGATCAATTTGCATTCTTCTACATGCAGGCTTCTTTCTTGGTCCAGCACATATAGCAGTTTTCATGTAATCTGGGCACCAGTTCATAAAGTAGGTAAAAGGTCTTATTGGGGAAATAAGAAAGGGGAAGTTTCTTTAAGGAGAAACATGTAGCAAAATACAGAAGCATAAGAGAGGAGGATAAAATAACACACACACACACACACACACACACACACACACACACACACACCACACCGCACACCACACATCACACACCAAAACTTACATACATCTGTGTATAAATAGCTATGTAGTTATGCTTAAGTAACATTTTCTTATCTGGGCTGATAATGTTCCCTCCAACCCACCTAACAAAAACTCCAATACTAGGCAAAAGAATCCTTCATTTGAATTTTTAGTCATGGTTGTGCAAGAAACTTCCAACACATAGAGTTTACTGTCCTTGACCTTGGTTGTCCATAGAGGTGGAAGGTAATTCCCTATTTCTGAAAACACCATGTACTTCAATTCAGAGGTCCCTGAGTTGGAGTTGACTTGAATTCCTTCTCCATGAGGACTATCTTTTGTTGTACCTGAAGATATCATGCAAGTTTTCAAAGGAGGTAAGCAAGAAGCAATAGTTCTATCTAGTTTGGATGCCTATGAACCACAATAATGGCTGGCATAACAAGAGACCTAAGGGTGCAGTAGTAGCACACACATCTTACCAGTAACCATCAGCTCTCTAATCAGGTCTCTCTAAGATCCTCCTCCAAAGAAACATACTCTGTCTGGTACTGGGAACTATTCAGGCCTATTAAAATCATCGATCTTACAGAAGAACCTATAAAAACCACATTACTAAACCATTATAATCCCCAAATTACATCCTAAACATTTGACTTTATGCCTGCCTATAGAGAAGTGTAGACTTCACCCTGCATCTAGGAAACTTCTCTTTGCAACAGACAGAAGTCATTACAAAATATCACAACCAATCAATATGTAGAGTCCAGTCCCAGTGGATACACCCACAAGATATTCTACACTTAAAGCTTAAAAAGATATTGTTGAAGAGAGAGTGGAAAGGTTTTAAATGCAAGAGGATCCAAAAGTTTGCTGTGAGACTTTTTCTCCTAGTAGTGTCAGAAGGTACAGCCACAAACTCTCACCCGCATGACTGCTTAACATGAGGTGAACAAGGACAACAACAATAGATATCTCACTGTGAAAAAGGGAATGCCCAGAAGGCCTCAACCATACACAAAGAAGTAACTATGGGCAACTAAGAAATTCTGAGAACTGAATCAGTAATGTTTCCCGGGAAAGAGCAAATCACTGGTGATCTCCCACCAAATGGTCAGCTCTGAAAGCATAAATATGAGCAACTTTGTGAAGACTGAACAGGTTATATTTAGAAGTATATATGTAAATACATTTCCATATGTGCTTGCAATAACAATTAATGAAGGAAGAGGGCATTAATTTGAAAGGGCAAAAAGGGGTATATGAAAGGGTTTAGAGGGAAGAAATGGGAAAGATGATTTAACTATATAATAATCCAAAAACTAGAAGAAATGGGAAATATGTTTCTGTGCTTTCCATCTTCTATCTCTTTGCTAAAGCTACTGTGTACATTACTTTGTTAGCTCTTTAAAAGTCAATAAAAGTTTTCAAGTCATTCTTTCCTTTCCAAGAAGAAAGTTAATTTTCCTGGTTTTTCTTTTCTCATTGAATTTCTTTTTTATCTCATTCAGAGAATATCTACCCATTCCCCAGAGCTTTCTCTGCTAATCCCAAGTTCCTAGGTAGCAATGATGTCCATTTTCTCTGTATAGTAAGGTTCTAGACAAAAGAGCAACGTTTGTTTTCAGGGCTGAGTATAGAGCATTGGGAAACCAACTAGTGTGCCCTTGCCTGATGATGATTTCTCCTGGTCCCAGATTTATTTTCTTGGTTGGTTCTAGTCCTTTGTGTAAGGTTTAGGCGTCATTAGCTTTCTCCCATTCTGCTTGATGTCCCTCTGTGTGGGACAGTTTTGAAAGAAGAAAGGGAAGGGAGAAATGCTGTAGTTATATCATAATCTCAAAAAGAAAAAGAAGAAAAAAAGGACAATATGACATTTACTCAAAAAGAGAATCCAGGTGAAAAATGAGAGCATTCAGCTGCGTGTCTTTGTGTTCAGGACTATGAAGCAGGTTTCAGACATATCTGTTTCCCTTTCATTTCACATGTATTGTTCCATGGAGTTGAGATCCTTCATTGTAGGTGCAGCACCATGCTGGATGCTGAGGATAAAAACGTGAATGTGGAACTCATGGCCCGGATCTCGGTATTATGTCTCCACGGGTGGATGAGTGGGGTGACTGTGGCTTTCTACAAGCATGGTGAGGGAAGGTTGAGAGAAACCAAGTGGCTAATATTCAACAAATGATCGAATGAACAAACCCAGTAGGAAGATATACTGTGTACCAAGGGGTCTGTAAGGGCTTCCAGGGAAAAACAGAAGCCTGAAGTGAATTATGAACCACGCTCATGTATAAGTGCCGCTGGCTACTGGGTGGCATTTTAGGAAGCATTGCCTGTAAGAGGAAAGACCTGTGCTCAGGAGCTGGCAGGCATCCAGCTTGGTCATCAGTAGCTACAAAATTTAGTGATTGATATTTCAAGAGGCCCACATTTAGTCCACTTTTAGCTTCACAAAAGAACGTGAATGCCCAGAGGGCCTCATTAAATGGGTGTGAAATATGTTGCAATCAGAAACATGAAGGTACATTCATGCAAGTTGTAGTACATTTACATATATCCTGAAACAGAAAGGAAGTCTGGGTTGTCTGCAAAGATCTCTGTCACCTCCTCCCATTTAATGTGATTAAAGGCAACATTTATTAGTTCCACAGAGCATTCTCTGCTGATCAGGAGCTTCTGGGGAGCAACTATTTCCCTTTGCTCTACATAATAGGGGACAAGACAAAATAGCAATTCAACAGCAGTTCTAAGAGAACCTGGTAAAAAAATGAGACCACACAGCTGTTTCTTTGGGTTCAGGACAGCTGGGCTAGTTCAGACAGGTGTGTTTCTCTCTCTCTCTCTCTCTCTCTCTCTCTCTCTCTCTCTCTCTCTCTCTCTCTCTCTCGTGTTGGCTGTGCTGTGTTCTGAATCTAAGTTCAAGATTCTGATGGATGCAACAGAGCCAGAAAGTATACACTTGCCCCCTCCCTCTCGATTCCTGTTCCAGTAGCTCCTATTGAAACTTATGAATGAGCTTAGTACTTGTGTACAGGGGATGGAGGAAAGCAGGGGGTGGGGGGGAGGATCAGCAGACTTGAACAAGCCTAGGAAGGACTGCTTGGCTTAATTGCCTGTGCAGAATGTGTAAGACAATGTTGTATGATCTGCTTGGAAATAGACAAAATAGAAAAAGTGGCACGAAGGTGATAGGACTCACCAGAGAAGTACTTATATTGTTCAAATAAAATACTTTTTCACCCACAAGAGAAATGGATTCTTCATGTGCAAATTAAAATACTTTGTGTTGACTTCTTTTGTCTTATGTATTTGAGAAGTTTCCGGGCAAAGTAGTTTTCTGAAGTATTTATGTTTTAATAGGTGTGCCCGAAACCTCAACTGAATCTTATTAATAATTGCACATACTTATTAGTCTTCCACCACGTACAAGTCAGTACTCTGACAGACACAAGAAAAGCGGGACACTGACAGTCAGACTGTACGTGACACTTATATTTGACAGTATGATCCATAAAATTCAGTTCAGTGGTTCCCAAGAAAGTAGCCCTAGTTGTGCATTGGTCAATAGTGAGTGTTAGCAAGAACATGTGAGAAAGGTCACTGGGCTTTGTTACTTCTCACCTGAGTTCTTTGAGACTGTTTGAGATTCTAGCCTTTAATTTGCAGATTAAGTGCATTGTAAGCATTTTGTCACACTCTGATATGATGATGGCATCCATCTGACATAGCAGATGGCAAGGTCAGAACTGAACACATATAAGAGGTGGTTATTTCTGTCCCCAAACTAAGTTCCTACATGGATCTCTAGAATTCCCAGAGACAAAACACCTTCATGTGAGCTCCTGACATCTGGCTGCAAAGACTGCATTTTCTTCTTGGTAATGTCCTTTACCATGTCCCCATTCCAGCTTCTGTCAGCAAAAACATGCTAAATCTTAAGTCAGTCTAGAGCAAAGGCTGAACAAAAGAGATTATACGCTTGCACCATGCATGTCACAGCTATTCATACCCTTTAGCTGAATGTCCACATGCAGGTCTCTTTCTTAGTCATTATACTATCCTGTTTTAGCCAGGCTTATCCTGTATTCTATCCATAGACCCTCAAACATTACAAGCTATGGTGAATGTTCTTGACTCCCCTTCAGAACTAGACAGTAAGACCCACATACTTGAGTCTTAGAACATGGAGAAGTCAAGCTGGTGCTCACCTGGAGGGTTTATCCCCAGGAGATAGCTTTTATTATGCTAGATGGTGCTATGCACACTTAGGAGAAAAGTAATCACCAATCCTCTCCAACTCTTAACTATGAGCAATAAGAATGACACACTTGGCAAAACAGGCCCACAGGTACAACAATGACAAAAGTGTTATGAGAATAACCAACCATTTTCTGATTGGATTTAAGACCTGTTTCAAATGATGAAATCCAAAAGTGGTGCTATTACTTGGTAGTAAGACAAGAACCTCTGGGTTGATTGGTCTTGGAACAGGGAGGCAACTACTACTTTTATTATGCTAAATGGTTACAGTGTTAAACTGACTCTTGATGGCTTATTTTTATACCTGTAGATTAGAGCATCACTTGACAAACTAATTAGCGAACCTTCTTTCTTCAGTTGATAATGACTAACACAGAAACCCAGAAATGGTCAAGGTGCTAAGAAGAAGAATGTAGAATGCTCATTCCTAATTATGGCATCTATATCACACCCTTTCTTCCCACAGTTTGGGAATCATTGCATAAGAGAAGGCAAATGGATCGTAAGAGCCAGAGACTGTGGAGAGAAGATAGCTACAGGACAAGGATGCCTTCCTTGTTGGGAAACAATCAGGCTAAAGACAGATGCCAAATGTAGGCAGGAAACAAGCGGACTTGGGAGTGAAATAGGAATGTATTGTAGAAGGAAACAAACATTCCAGAACGAAGTCTTAGTGTCACATATGGAGTAAGTCTTTTTAAAATTATATTATTTATTTATATTTTAAATGTTATTCTTCTTCCTGGTCCCCTTCCCCTCTCCACAAGATCCTACCCCCTCTCCTTCACTTCTAAGAGGGTGCTTCCCCACCCACCTGCCTACTCACACCTCACCACTCTATCATCTGCCTTTTCTGGGGCATCAGTGATAGTTCAATATACAGAAATCCATCAATGTTATCCACTGTATAAACAAATTCAAAGAAAAATCATACAATTATATTCTTAGATGCTGAAAATCATTTGACAAAATGTTTTCTGTCCAAAATTATGGTTAATTTTGGGCAAGGTACCTTGAGGTACTGAGAAGGTATATTCTTTTGTTTCAGGGTGAAATGTTCTGTAGATATCTATTAAATCCATTTGGTTCATAATTTCTGCTATTTTCAGTGTCTTTGTTTAGTTTCTGGTTCAATGACCTGTCTGTTGGTGACCATGGGGTGTTGACGTCTCCTACTATTATTGTATAAGGTACAATGTGTGTCTTGGGCTTTGGTAAAGTTTCTTTTACAAATGTGGGTGCCCTTACATTTGGAGCATAGATGTTCAGAATTGAGGCTTCATCTTGGTGGATTTTTTTCCTTTGATGAGTAGGAAGGGTCCTTCCCCATATTTTTTGATAACTTTTGGTTTAAAGTCTTTTTTATTGGATATTAGAATGGCTACTCTAGCTTATTTCTTGGGACCATTTGCCTGGAAAACTTTTTTCCAGCCTTTTACTCTAAGGTAGTATCTGTCTTTCTTAAGGAGGTATGTTTCCTTAATGTAGCAAAATCTTGGCTCCTGTTTCTGTATCCAGTCTGTTAGCCTATGTCTTTTTATTAGGGAACTGAGTCCATTGATGTTGAGAGATATTAAAGGCCAATGATTGTTCTTTCCTGTTATTTTGTTGTTAGAGGTGGTATTAGTTTTGTGTGTTTCTCTTCTTTTAGGTTCATTGTGAGATGATTAATTATTTGTGTTTCCTTGGGTGTAGTTTCCCTCTTTGTGTTGCAGTTTTCTGTCTAGTATCTTTTGTTGGGCTGGATTAGTAAAAAGATATTGTTTAAGTTTTGTTTTGTCATAGACTATCTTGGTTTCTCCATTTATGTGATTGAGAGTTTTGTTGGGTATAGTAGCCTGGGTGGGCATTTGTATTCTCTTAGAATTTACATGATATCTTTTCAGGATCTTCTGGCTTTTAGAGTCTCTGTTGAGAAGTCTGGTGTAACTATAACAGCTCTTTCTTTATATGTTACTTGTCCCCTTTCCCTTACCACTTTTAATATTCTTTCATTGTTCTGTGCATTTACTGTTTTGATTATTATGTGATGAGGGAATTTTCTTTTCTTGTCCAATCTATTTGCATTCTATGGGCTTCTTTTATGTTTATGGCCATCTCTTTCTCCAGGTTAGGGAACTTTTCTTCTATAATTTTGTTGAAGATGTTTTATGGCCCTTTGAATTGAGAATCTTCACTCTGTTCTAAACCCATTATTCTTAGGTTTGGTCTATTCATTATATCCTGAATTTTCTGAGTGTTTTGGGTTTGGAGCTTTTGCACATTGTATTTTCTTTGACTGTTGTGTCAATAGCTTCTATAGTATCTTTTACTCTTGAGACTCTCACTTCTTTCTGTTATATTCTGTTGAAAATGCTTGCATCTGTAGCTTCTGATCTCTTTCCTAGGTTTTCCATCTCCATGGTTGCCTCCATTTATTTATTTATTCATTTATTTATTTATTTATTTATTTATTTATTTATTTATTTATTGTTTCTATTTTTATTTTTTAGGTATTGGACAGTTTTGTTCAGTTCCTTCACCTGTTTGATTATTTTCCTGTATTTCTTTTAGGGATTAATTTGTTTCCTTTTTAAGGCCTTCTACCTGTTTACCTGTGTCTCCTGTATTTCTTTTAGTGAGTTATTTATGTCCTCCCTAATGGCCTCTATCATCTTCATGAGATAGGATTTTAGGTCAGAATCTTGCTTTTCGGGTGTGTTAGGGTATCCAGGGCTTGCTGTGGTGGTAGAACTGAGTTGTGTTGGTGTCGAGTTCCATTGGTTTCTGTTACTTATGTTCCTGTGCTTTCCTCTCACCATCTGGTTATTTGTGGTGTTAACTGGCCTGGTCGTCTCTGACTGGAGCCTGTTCCTCATTGTAGGCAAGTAGTGCTCTGTGAGCTGGGTTAGGGCAGTCCTCCTGGGATGTATAGAGTGATATCTCTGGTTGGGGGCCCTCCTGTGTGCCTAGTTAGGACAGGCTTCTTTTGTCCTTGGTTATAGCTGATCTCCTATGATTGTGATTCTAATAGGGCTCCTTGGAGACAGACTGTCTCTGAATGTAGGAGGGAGCAGGAACCTCCATTTTGCAGACTGGAAGAAAGATGTTTCTCCAGCAGGCAAATAGTTCCCATGCCCACTGGGCCCTGTGGGGGTCCCAGTTGGTACAGGTACTGGGTGGGGCTCTTACCAGTGACCCTGGTTATAACAGACTTCTGGGAGACAGGCTGTTTCTGCAGAGTGAGTCTTAAAGTCTTAGCCAAGAAATTCAGGGAGGCATCATAAGAGCATCATCACAGTTCAAATGTCTTTAAAGAAGTAAGACAGGAAGGAAGGGAGGGAAGAAGAAAAAGTGTGTAGAAGAAGAGAGACAGAGACTAAGAAGAAAACAAAGACTGTCCTTGGGTCTTACAGACTGGCCAGGTCTCGCATAGCATGAGAATAGTTGGCTAATTGTCAACTGACAAAGCCACCGTTCCATAAGAGCAGATGATCCCATGACAAGTGTCATGATTGACCTTGGTCTCTGCTACACAGGCCTTTCTCATTTCCTGAGATTATTCTCCCCACTTGGTTCCTATGTTGTATTCAGCCCCGTATCGGATAGGGATAGCAAGGGAGCTATGCATACAAGCTCATCTACAAACTTTGGGTCTACAGGAAATGTCTTGGATGCCAAGCTCCTTCTTATGCTTCCCATAGGGACTATGACTCAGAAAAGGAAGCCTTGAAAAGAAGGAGAGGTAAAAAAAAATGAGAAAAGAAACAAGTTCACCTTTCTCTGCTCTTTGTGCTTCTTACAATCAGCACCTCTACCTCCTCAAAGGTCCTGTTCTGTTCATCACTTAGTTCTCCTTCCCAAACAACCTGTCAATAACCTTCACAGAAGTCAGGATTGCCAAAGGAGGACCTAACAGTCTAGAACAGATGGTCGCTAATTGCAGCATGTAAGCAAACAGGCAAGAAGCGGGTACACCTTGCAGTTCTGAGTAAGATTAATTTTCAGGAACATCAGGGGCACTGGCTCCCAATTAGTGGAGAATGTTAGGCTGAGAGTACAACTGAGGAAGCCCTGCCAATGAGGTCATGGGTAGGGTCAGACTTCCAGCCTGAGGACCCCAGATTCAGTAGGAGGAACTCAAAAACCACTTAACCGTGTTTCCTTTGTTTTCTTGTCTGTGAGTCAGTGGGTAATAAAATCGCTCTGCTTCTTCTCTGGGTTTTATGTAAGTGAACTAATTAATGAGTGTCCAAGCCTAACCCAACAATGCAACATGTAATTGAAAAGTTTAATCATCACAGTAATAGTGCAATAATAGTGGCTGCAGAATGAAATAAATAGTTGTTTTAAAATAAAGATATTACCATTTTGATGGTTCCCTCTGATCTGCATTTTCAAATGAGAAGCATATTTAATTTCAGTTTTGCTCTCATTGTTATGATGCTTAAATCGCCAACGCTGTTTCATACATTGTTTTCATTGTGGTAGTGTGATGATGCAGGAATTCCAAGAGATTACAGTAATAACTAAACACTCCAATTAAAAGCTTTTCTGCCCAGGAGTTCTCATTCCTAAGTAGGTGGTCAAAACAGACTACCTCTTGCACAGTTAGAAAGCTCATTTTCATTTGAATTTGCTAAGCTATATAAAGTTAGATGTCCTCAGTCAGAATCTTACCCATCTACCTCCTAACTGTTCTAGTATATTTATAGCTCATCTATCCTTACTTCTATGGCTTTAAACAAACTGTTCCTACCACTATAAAAATGACCTCTCAGCTCATTCACAGACTCCCTTTTTTCTGGAAAGGTCCCACTAATTTTATGAAAATGAATAAATATCATTCCATGACTTTCCTTAAAGACATCACAAAAGCCAAGCACTCTCTTGTGTTTCTGACTTCTCTTGCACCTAAGGCTACTTTATATATTGGAATTATCACACACTGCTTCCATTGGCTGAGTATGGGTCCCATTCACTGAGAGACACCTTAGCAACTCAAGAATAAGATTGTTAGACTTTCTAATGTGTGCCTTTCCCTTATTGGGGTTCTGAATGAAACAATGTGACCATTCAATAAGTATTTTGGTAGTGACCAAAGCATGAGAATCCTCTATGTACATTGTAGAGTTTTCATGGGTTTGTATTATTATTTGGCAACTATTATATTTGGTGGGACTATGAAAACAGTGGTTTTAAGAGGTGTTCCTTGTCAACCTTGCTTTAGTGACAAACTGAACGATACTTAAATCCACTATTAGCCTGGAATGAATTTGTATAAATCAGTGCCTATTGCTATTTCCAACCTCAAATTATCACCCCTATTGGCATTGTATAAGACTGTTCCAACTTCCAGAACCATCTAACTGCATGGGGCCTATGTGTACAGTAAAGACTTTAAAGACACTTCTCTCATCACTCAAAAATAAGTGGCCTTCCCATCCTGCCCTAGAAAAGCATGGTCACCCTCTAATCAATCATGCCCTTTGTACAGAGGCCTATAACACTTTATATCCCACCTTCAAGGTGGGCACTTTAATTCTCATAGCTCTGCAGGATCTTTAAGCAGTAAGCCTAAACACATGTCTGCATGCCAATGACAGTATTTGGCTCTTTCCTGAGAGAGCAGGTCTTATTTTAGGGCTCAATACATTATTAAGGTTCACTTAATAGCTGTCAAAGGGATGAATTGGCTATAGTTCTGCATACCAGACTGACCAGAAAGAGGAGAAAATTATATTCTTAATGTCTCACTCATTAACTAGAAGCTATACAATTTTTCTATTTATCCTACCTCATAATATATACCTGAATCAACGAAGTATTTGTTTTTATTAAATGTATTAACTATTTTTCATGGACAAATAAATGTTTGGGCCTCCCTTGCCTTGCTCACTCAGCCCCAAGACAACCCAGTTAGGTTCTGTTCTCTCAGACAGAAGCTGAGAATAGTTTCCCAGATAACTTTGAAAACATTTTTCCTTGCCCGCACTACGCAGCCAATAAATAGGAATATCTTAACCACTCGTGTCTATTTTAACTATGGCTTGGAGAGTGTGACGGGAACTAACAGTGAATTTGAGTCTCCAAGTATATGCGTAGCACATGATAGAACTTAAAGACTCCTGGATATTGAAAAAAGATAAATGGCTGGAGTAAAAGTTTGAAATCTTACCACCTCAGCACACTTTTCCCATCCAGGCAGTCTGAAAAAAAAAGTCATTTTTTTTTGTACCAAGACTGAGAGATTTATGAATTTTTTCATTTCTATTGCAAAAGCTTATCACAGACCAGCTTGGAAACGACGGCTAATTAAACCAAGTCTGAGCACTGGTGATACAATCTTCTTCTAGAATTGTGTATAAAAACGAGAAACTGTAAGATTCCCTTACCACCGTGAAGTATGACATTTTACTTTTAAGGAAGATTTTTGAGCAAAGCTGAATATAGATTGAAATACATTTTTACTCACACTTGCAAGTATTTCTTGGCAATCAAGGCCAGGCCATCTCTGTCACAGGTGCCCACACTGTCTTCACCATGCCCTATAATGCCATCCATAATGCACTGGGTACAATGGTATTTCCCTCCCCAGAAGCTGAGGGAACAGCAATGAGCACTGTGGCTCATCTAAAGGAAGTGGGGAATGGCATTCTGTGAACATCCCTCTATGGTGTCCTTATCCAAAGCATCCAGACATGGGGCTGCTCAAGGGCATGCAGAGCTTCTCTGCCACCATGCAAGGGAAAATGTAGCACTGTCACTAGGAGAAAAGCTCTCAGTTTTTTAAAAAACTGAAATCTAAGAAGACCACAGAGTAGGGCAGGCTATGCCTGGCTCCTCTGCTTCTCAGTTTTCTTCATCTTTCTTATGCTTGCATCAGACATGTACCCAAAGGACCATGACTGAAAGTACTATTAGTCAATGGTAAAGACTTTTAAATGTGTTCTAGTGACAGGACAAAGGGGAAGTTTAGAACTTCTGTTTCTTTTATTTTCAGTCTGTTTCACTTCCTGGTATTTGGTTAGTAATGGAGAGTAACACAAAGTCTGCTTTATTTTTTATTTATTTATTTATTTATTTATTTTTGTTTTTTCGAGACAGGGTTTCTCTGTGTAGCCTTGGCTGTCCTGGAACTCACTCTGTAGACCAGGCTGGCCTCAAACTCAGAAATCCGCCTGCCTCTGCCTCCCGAGTGCTGCTTTAAATGGCTGCAGAACTGTCATCTCTACCAGGACAGTTCATCCCAGTTAGTAAAAGTATTACAAGCTATCTTGTTTTTTCAAATAAAACATATGAATATTTAAAAAATACTTGGTAGAGACAGGTTGGAGAACATCCAGACTAGGATAAAAACATAATGTCACTTCCACATGAGTCTACTCTGTGCAATTTTTGGTTTGCTCTTTTGTTTTTACGTTTTCATTAGATATTAGATTAAATATTTATTATTTTTTATTAGATATTTATTAGATATTAGATTTATTTACATTTTAAATGTTATCCCCTTTCCTTGTTTCCCCTCCAAAAACCCCTATCCTATCCTCCTTCCCTCTGCTCACCAACCCACCCACTCCCTCTTCCCTGTCCTGGCATTCCCCTACACTGGGCCATTGAGCCTTCACAGGACTAAAGGCCTCTCTTCCCATTGATGTCTTACAAGGCCATCTTCTGCTACATATGCAGCTGGAGCCATGGGTCTCTCCATGTGTACTCTTTTTTTGGTGGTTTAGTCCGTGGGAGCTCTAGGAGTACTGGTTGATTGATACTGTTATTCCTCCAATGGGGCTGCAAACCCCTTCAGCTTCTTGGGTCCTTTCTCTAATTCCTCCACTGTGGACCCTGTGCTCAGTCCAGTGGTTGACTGAGAGCATCCAGTATTTGTCAGGCATTTTTACCTAAGGGAGTTTTTACAAGCCACACAGCAAAACATCCATTATAGTAATTTTTCTTATGTCTCAGGGTTCTTTTTGGAAGAAAGTAACTTTTATTAGGACTAAGAGGCAATGCAGGTTTGAGGGAATGTCTACCACTGCTATCCTTCTAAAGCAACTTCTTACCTTCCTTTTCTCCATCATAATAGCTCACTTAGACTCTTAATAAAAGCACTTTATATGTGAGGGATGGGGAACACAGTTTTTCTGTAACAGGAAGCCATAGGCATTTCCAATCAGGTTTCTCACATTGCCCCCTAAGCATAAATAAATATCGCTTATATTAAGTGGCGGTCTTCATTGCTGCCACTGCCTTAGGTCATTACTCTGGGTATTTCTGTCCTCCACCCTTATGTGAAAAATTCATTTCACCTGCTGCAGAAAGAGGATAACCCATGCCCTCCACCTCCCTGCAGAGATGAGTATATGGATACCCTTTAACTTTAATCCTACAAAGAGGATTTGTGAGACATGTTTGTAGCTTAAAATATAAGCAAGAAAGAAAGTGCTCTCTACTCAAAATATTACTTTTCACATGGCATACAAGATATAAATAAATCTGACTTTACCCATGATTCAGTAACTCCTTTGTCATAAGTAGTTAAAGTGGAATTTTGTTTGGCTTCCTTGACTCATTACAGAGCAAGTTCGGATGATGTGAAGGACACTTGATTCAATTTTACCAAGTGTTTCATGTTTATTTTCATGACTTAGTGGTTTCTCATAATACTAAATAAAACTAAGATGTATAAAAGTATAAGATATGTTACTTGAAACAAGATATGGATTTTCTTCCTATGATCATGCCTATATTTTAAATATGAGAAGTTTCAGTAGAATTAGTGTGTAGCTACTCTACTGAGCACTTGTATAAGAAGAGCATTGATTCGCGTTATGAATTTGATAATTTAAAAACATGAGTCCCGGCATTGGAAAGATGGGAACCTTGGAGGTATTGTTGGAACATTAGAATCTTTAGAAAATATACTTTAAATAGATTTGAA
Organism: Mus caroli; assembly: GCF_978045245.1. Classification (NCBI taxonomy): domain Eukaryota; kingdom Metazoa; phylum Chordata; class Mammalia; order Rodentia; family Muridae; genus Mus; species Mus caroli. The sequence continues at coordinate 28,066,013 of NW_028227274.1, read as the reverse complement.
AGAGTTTTCTATTGGTCCTGTGGGTGTTTAGATTATGCAAACAAAGTTTTTTATTTCTTTTCTTTGGTACAACATTTAATTTCCCAGGGAGAAAATTTTCTGCTCATGGTTTTTTGGCACCTAAACTTTAACTTTTAGGACAAACTAATTGCTATGTCATCTACATGTTGTTAATATAGATTAAAAAAAAAACCTACAAAATTTCTCGTGACATCTTCTCTTCTTTTTTGTCATCTGTCATCAACAGGCAACTATTGAGCAGCTGTTGTATTCATTTCAGTCTCCTAGGTGCTGGTGATTTTAGTAGTGGACATCTGAGTCCAAGGGCCTTTAGAAATTACACTTTCTCTTAATGGAGTCTCATCATAAACAGTACAATAAATGCATGGAGAATCTTGAAGATGGGTACATTTTATCAAGAGAAAATAAGCTAAAGAAGTATCATGTCAAGAAAAGCCTCTGAAGTATCTCTTAAGGCCAAGTGTTTGGAAAACATTTGAAACATGAAAAGTTATATCATAAGGGGAAAGAGTGACCATTGAACAATTCCTTGGCACAGTGGATATTAAAAGGTGTTCCTGGATATCAGGGAGAAGTCATGCTCTGGGTCAGAGATGTTGTTCTTCTCAGAACCTCTCTAACTTTCTCTCATAGCAATTTCCTGAATGGACTCTACTGTGTATTCATTTGAATATGTATTTGAATAAGAAATGCCATTCACAATTCATGCTTCCATTCCCAAGTTTCTTGGGGTCATTTTGTTTTCTCGCAGCAATAGAACATTAAGCAAGACATGTCTGTACTAGGACTAGACATAGCTGAGGTATTTTGTGTTTCTACTTTTCATCTTGCATCTCTGGTATCAGTATAAGACTTACATAGATAGTAGCTACATATACATCCCAGGTTCAAGAATACACATGTATGGAAAAGGCCTGAGACAACAACTTAGTATAGAACCAACCAAAATCTGTAAGATTTATTCCGATCTAGAGACTCGGGAGCAAAGATGAACTTCTTTAGTATTGGCATAATCCAGAAGTGGGTTGATATGTCAGCTCAGCCAATGCCTAACAAAATACACAACCCACAGTAATTTTCCAGAACATAAAATAAAAAATTGGAAGCCTAAAAGACTTTTCAGTTTTATCATTTAAAGTCTTATCTTCTAGATCTCTTTGAAGTAGTCATTTCTCCTTTTGAACTTGTCTGCCTTGACTACTGAAATAATATAGATTTCAAACATTGAGAAGCTTTAGAGATGCTTCAGGAACATAGACTTGAAATAACTCCCAGAAGTCTGCATTTGAGAAGGGAAAAGAGGACAAAAGAAGAGTAGTGTACAACCAGATCTCTGTCTCCTTCTTTCTCCTTTCTCCTTTCTCCTTTCTCCTTTCTCCTTTCTCCTTTCTCCTTTCTCCTTTCTCCTTTCTCCTTTCTCCTTTCTCCTTTCTCCTTTCTCCCTCTCCCTCCCCTCCCCTTCCCCTCCCCCTCCCCTCCCCCCTCCCCCTCCTCCTTCTCTACTCTCTCTCTCTCTCTCTCTCTCTCTCTCTCTCTCTCTCTCTCCAGACTGGAAGTGCTTTTCATGCTTTCTATTGAGAATATCAGTAAAATGTTTCATTTGTATTCTTAATATGTGCTTATTTCTTATCACAACCTGTCCATAACTACCTTGAAAGATGCAAAGTCTGTCTTCTTTAATCACTAAATTTACAAGAGGAAATTCTGAGTGTTCATAATAAAATCCAAGAGCTACATTCATAACAAAGAATTAGATATTTTGAGTTCTGATTTTCTTGCTTTTCAATGGGAAAAGGCTTATATTCTGATTTTTCTCAATAGTCATCCCTTTTATCTTGATAGTTATTAACAGATGCTCATTAACATTATAGTACAAAGGTGAAGAGTATGTGTCCATCACACAAGAATTCTGGGCAATATGGTGGGCATCCAATTGACTAAGGCAACAACCCTGAAGGTGGTTAGTACAATGACCTTCCTATGAGATTATGATGAGTTACAAAGTGATTTTCCTGAGTCTCTATTTAATAACTTTAAAATAAAATAGACACAATTAAGAATATTATCACGATTATTTTCTAAGTAAAAACCAATATGGCCTGAAAGCTGGACCAAAGATATTTTCTTCAAGACCCTTTCTGGGTCTTCCTTGCCAGTGCTTCAGAGTCCTTCTTGATTAGGACATCAAGGCTCTTAATTTAATCTTGACTTTGCTAATTTTCTAATTGTTCAGGGACCTTGGTTTCTGATGCTTAATTATTTTATCTAGTAAATGGTAGGTTTATATGAACTAAATGTAGTTCATCTTTTTAAATTTAGTGTTCATATTTAAGTACCTACACTAATTTCCTTTCTATGCTTTCCATATTCGCTGAGTGGCTTTATTTCATTTTATTTTATTTATTTATTTTTTAGAAAACTTGACACAGTTCAACCACATAATTACCATCCAGGGGCTTTCAGATCAACTTTATTTACAAAATTTAAAGTCATGGTGCTAAAGCAAGTGTCTGTTGAGACTATATTTTAAAACATTGTTAGATGAGTCTGACAGGAAAGAGCCACTGAGTTTTGCTCATACTCTGAATGCAAAGCCTGCAAGTCTGAATCATTGTGCAACTTCACATCATCTGTAGCTGGATTCCTGTTGCCATTAGTAACCTATAATTCAGTTCTACGGTAGTAGATCCTTTGCAGAATGTCACTTTCCTTTGTCATTATCTCCCATTACTTATTAGGCTATCTAACTACAAAACTCTTAATAATAGTATAACACTTATAAGAATAAGACTGAGAATCAAGACTGGTTTCTTTAAATGGAAGTATATGAAGAAATATTTACTGAGCTTCTAATATAGATCAGACCTTTTCAATGTTACATTACCCCTATAAATGACAGCATCAGAGAGTAGACAATTTGGGTAATTCTTATAGAAGAGTTTTGACTTATGCAAATACAGGATGTAAAATTACAATTCAGACTTATCTAAGTCATATCATGCAAGCTTTAAAGGCAAAAAATGACAGTAAAATAAAGTCATTGACAGTAAAATAAGGAAGCAGTGTCTGTATTCTATTGAATGAAGGCTTAATGTCAGCTTCTGTCAGACATCTAAGCAATTCTATTTTATGACAGCATATGTCATTTTTAATGTCTGTTAAAATGCCAAAACAGATACATTGGTTTATCGTGTATTGATCTTAGAAATAAAAGCTTTGTGGAATGTTTGTGAACAGGGCAAAAATACGTGAACACAATGTGGCATATCAGAGAGAAAGTATCTAATTAAATAACTGTATAGTTCAAAAATCATTGCATACTAATAAGGAACCAATATGTTTGCAGATGGACACATACACTTACAATAGGAATGCTCCATTGATCCCTGAGTGGTCCAGTTCAATGATGATTACTGGTCCTGAGAGACACCCAGAGCCTTCTCATTTCAGTTATAAAATGGGAAACATGAGCAGTGAGGAGCACTTACTGCCTTTCCAAAGGGATGATTTCAGTCTCTAGCACCCACATGGACACTCACAATCACATGGAACTTTACTTCTGAGAATTGATTCCTTTCTTGGCCTCCGAATTCACTAGTACACACATGGTTCACATACATAGGCTCAGGAAAATCCAGATAAAATAAACAATTCTTTTTTTTGAAAAAGAAAAGTTAAGAAAAATAAATAATTAAAGTGGGCTAAGAAATGAAAGAAAAAAAAAAGAGCTCTCAACAGACGAAATTAAAATGGTTGAGAAATATCCTCTAAAGGGTAAAATATCCTCTAAAGGGTAAAATATCCATGGCAATTAGGGAAAACTAGAGCAACTTGGAGATTGCATCTCATTCCTGTCACCCAGTAATGGCTAAGCAACTGACTACAGCCCTGATGTGGGTCAGAGTAAAGAAAACAATCTCATTCATTGTCAGTCCAAATGTAAATTGGTGGAGTAGCTCTAGAAATCACTATAGAGAGTACTCAAAAACCTAAAAGTACATCTTCCATTTGATCCAATTATACCATGCCTTAGCACATACCAAAAGGACTCTATACCCTTTTCAGTAAATACTTGTTTAGCAATGCTGCTCTGTTCACAAATAACTTCACGGTTGTTTGATGATGCCTTAGGAAGTCATACTATTTTATATTTACCTAAAATGATACTGTATGTATAGAAATACACACAGACAAAAAGACAGAATGGAAAAGGTTCTACTACCACCATTTTGCTAGGCTGACATAATCCCTTACTTCATGTCAAATTTTATCCTTATACTCACAGATAAATGTAGCTACCATCCTTTATCAAAAAAAAAGCCTCTCTTTACAGCAAATGGAAGCCACCACAAAAACCACATCTGATAAAACATAGATAAGCAGGCCATGAGAGGCCCATCCCTAATGGATACATCTGCATCACAGCTCTTGAAGCTATGGAACAGGGACCACGGCAGAAAAAGGGAAGAAAAGTTTGTAAGAGGTAGACCAGGAAGTCTTTTATGATGGTGGAAATGACAGCACAAACAAGACCAAAACATTGATGGTAAGAATGGGCATGTTATCGCCAAAGGGTAAAAACACCATAAAGTGTCACCACTAGACAAAGAATGACAGGCAATGAGAGCCTGTGTGGAGGAGGAGAGTTAGCCTCTCCAAGGAACACATGCCCTTATTATTTGTCCAGGGGAGAGTGGTTAGCCTTGAAACAATATATGCACAGACAACAAACGGAGACAGGCAGGCTGTATTTGCATAGATTTAGTCATACCCATATATGTATGTAACAATATTTTTTTAAAAAGTACTTCAACTTGAGGAGGGGACATGTGAGGGGTTCAAGAGAGGGTAACTGGGAGCAGCTGCAGGGAAAGAAAGAAAAGGGGAATGTGATTTAATTTTATTTCAGTTCAAAACCAAAATAAAAAAAAAAGATGACAAATAAATAAAATAGGAAGCTTTCGGGGAGAATGGAATAAATTTGCCCCTTTATCAGAGTAGTACAAATGCCTTCAACATTCATGGGATGTGCTATTTGGTTCCATTACACTGAAATTAGAGGTATCCTAGTTAATAATTAGGACTGGAGACACACGCCTGTCATAGCTGTTATCCATGACAGGCGCATGTAATATTAATCTCCTCATTTTCCCTCACTGTTTCTCATTTATTCAGAGTGAGCATGCAAATCAAGGAGCCTTAATTCCCGAGCTGTACTTCTTTTTGTCAGCAGCCTTAAGTGTTTGGCATACATTCCCCACAACTGGAAACAGTTACAATTCTTTTGCTGACCACAGAGTGAGCACAGTGTCAGCTATAGGGGTATGGCTAGGTAGATCATTTGACTGCAGAGAGTCAGGCCCACTCTTGAAGACATTGTACAGAAAAAAGTCACTAAGCTCAGAAAGGCCAAAATAAAAATCTGTAGATTGACTCACAAGCTGAGTGTGATCCTTGTGATCTACTCTGAGTACAGACCAGGAATGGAAGGGAATCGGGGACAGGCAGAAAGTGTGACAGCTCATTTCAGAACGAGTATGCAGACCGTAGGCTTCATAAGACCTTCACCAAAATACAAGTAGTCTTTGTTAAAAGTCATAAAATAATGTTTGTTCAAAAGTTTGTATGAGAGAAATGAGATGAGGGATGGGAGGAGGGGAGGTCGGGGTAGGATTGTGAGTAGTGGAAGGAAGGGAAACTGAGGACAGGATGTATTGTGAAAGAGAAGAACAAATTTTAAAAGGTTTGCACTAAAGTTGGAATATTTTTTTTGGAACCTCATGAATGTGAAGAAAACATGTTGACTATTATCCGTAGCTACCAAGGACTCTGAAATGACTTCTTTTAAAGCAGTCTTCTTTATGGTTTCAAATGGACATAAAGTGAAACTGGGTGGGCGGGGGGGATCTTTCATGATATTACTGTGAATCTTTGGCTATTAAGAGAAAGGGTTTGACTACAGAGAGTCTGTGTAGGTCAAGTCTAGTTATTTACCCCAGAGGAAAACAAGAATAAATAATGATGAAGAGAAAGAATGGAGTTTATTCAGCAGTTTGTCAACGCTTTAAGGAAGATAAAGCAGCCCTAGGTCCTAGAGCTGCTCTGACAGTGAACACAAGATTTAAGTTCATTCAAGTGAGCAGGCGAGAAGTATGCACAGTTACATGCCTTGGGATTGCTATGGCCTAACTGGAAATTATCTTTGTTCTATAAGATGGCTGTGATGAAGTTCTAGTCACTTAAGGGGCTGCCTGCTTTCTGTCTTAAGATGATTGCTTCATTTTGGAAAATCAGTCTCTGTTCTTATCAAGAAATTGCTCCCCCATAGGGAAGAATGCTTGTTCGGGGTGATCTGTCTGCAAGGATTGCAGCTCCTGGCTAGTTTAAAGCAATGGCAGAAGATGTCAAGGCACCGTGCCAAGTCTACATTAGGATGCTGTAAAAGCTGATGGGTGACACGCTATTGAATGAGATGTCCCTGGAACTCTTGAAGATAATTTGGTTATTCTTATTTTGATTTCTTCATCTTCAAAGGGGGAAAACCTCCAGTTACTGCCCCTTAAGTAGTAAGACTAGTCTTCATGGAGTGTTGAGTAGGAATACCTGACCCAGAGTTTAAGAAAATAAAGAACACAGGCGAAATGAAGCCAGGAATGGTAAGCCTCATTCTGCTTTTGAGCACCTATGTCTCACTGCAGAAATAATTGCTTTTAGCAAAGGAGCTTTGAAGCCCTTGCCATGTCTTGTTGCAATTCTCTATGGTTAGTCCTGACTTTTTAATATATTTCATGGTAGTGATTAATAATAGTCATGATTTATGCTTAGTGGAATGATTATTCCAATTTTGATTGACAGACCTTTAAAAAGAAATTTTAATTAAAAGTGATAAAAATCAGCAATGTCTCAAAGTCAGCTCCTCCACCTTCCAACTGGCAAAATTTAGGAAATTTCAAGCTAGTAAAATCAGGTTTCCTGGAAGCATTTATACCAAGAATATTGTCAAACACAGTATTCAAACCATTCTGCTCCCTTCATCTTCTTTCTGAACTGACTTGTTAAATATTTACCAACATGCAAGTGGGCAAATTTAGAACCCAATCTTGGTCAACCAAGATTAGCACAAGGAGCAAAGTTCTTCACCTATGTCTGCTTTGTCACTTGTCTGGATTGAGGGCACAGGCTTCTTGTATAGAGTGCTAGACTTATCATGGAGTAAAACCCCATAAAGGACACTGTTCATAAAGATCTGAGGAACAATAAAAAGAGTTAACACACAGTGTGAAATGGTTATGAATACCAGGCACCATTTATTTTAGATGAAAGTATATAATTTATGAAGAATAGAAAAAAATGGAAAGTCATCACTTTTCGTCTGGTTAATAATGCCCTACACATCCGTGTCTCTGAATGATTTTTGCTCAGTGAAGTTCAGAAGATATATATTTTAAAAATCCTGAGACAGCTTTTCTACCCAGTGGTACTGTTAAAAACGTATCAATCTTTCCTTCGATTAAAACTCACTTTAAAACCTTGAACTTTGGTCTGTTTGTCATGGTGAGAAAGAGTTAAGCCCAGGAGTGCTGAGATCTCAGAGTGGTACTTCCTTTTTCTCCTATAGACCTGTGGACAAGCAGGGTCTGGAAACAGCATTTGGAGAGTGGCTTCTACAGCTCTTGCTTAAGTTGGAAGCTTTCACGTGCCTGTGTGTTCCATCTTTCCCTTTTCCTTGGAGAGAATGATTTGTGACAGGATTTAAAATGTGTTTCATTATTTCCCACCTTCCTTTTACTTCATTAATGGATTAGGTGAGAGTTTCTATCTGTGTGGGATTTACATTTTGTAGTGTGAGTCAAGGTCAAAGTCCAGGGTCTACCTATGCATTCTAAGCCCTTTCAAATATGTCCTTGCCCCATTGGGATGCATTCAAAAAAAGATAACTTGTACAGAACCGACCCACAGCCTCCTCCATTTTGTTTATCTTCTATTAAAGATGAAGTAGCTACATTTTCATTTCAAATACCAAACAAATGCTTTCAGAATAGCTTAAGTCTGCAACTGTCTGAAGGCATAGCCAGCAGAATCCCTTCTTCTTCAACTTCTATACTTGTGCAACTGTTTTCATGCTGAAAACCACAGAATTTTCTGCCCCCCAACATTTCAGTCCTCTAAGATTCATTCCTATCCCCAATGAGCCTTTCAACTGTATCTCCTGCCATCACAGCTCTTCTGTCCTCCAAAATGGTCCTAATAAGTTACAGATATTATTTACACACACACACACACACAAACACACATTATAGCATCCAGAATATATATAAATATAAGTATAATACATTTACCAAAACAAAGCTGTTACTTCACAACTGTAACCTCTCTGGCTACAGGCTTTTGACCAGATTTAGGGTATCAAGAAAAACTCCATTACATAGGATGGGCCTCAAATCCAATCATGAATTATTGGTTACCCCAGCAGTTGTTTTGTCCCTATAATACCAGTGGGCACATCTTGACAGGCAAGTGGATAGCATAGCACCTACAGAGCTCATGATTCTTCCATATATGGCTTGTCCTCCCAACTCTTTAAAAAATCTGGAAGAAAGCCTCTAGGATTCAGAACTCCTGATGAGCCACTGTGAACCAAGGTCACACTGACTGCTGAGTGGCTGGGAGGCTGAGCACAGTGAAGTGAATATCAAGGAATAGACAGTTCTAGGCAGTTTGGCATACCAAGAACCAGGAAGATGCTCTATTCTTAAGAAAAACTTCTTCAAATAAGTGTACTACTCTCCCTTCCTCTTAAATCTGCAGTGGGTAGAGTCAAATAGTCTCAAGACACTCTCAGATGTCTTTACAATTCTCCTCATTGGAGTATCTGGCTCCTCATTCATAGACCTAATATCTTCAGTAGCTCTGTCTTTCTTGATTCCAATATTCTGAGCAGCAGCATTTCCATTTTCCAAGGCTCTCTGCTCCACTTTTGCTCCTTGGATTCTCCTTGAGTGTAGCTAGAATTACCTGGAAATAACTATCTCACAGCCTGAGACACACAGTGCCTTAAAACTTTCTCCAGAGATTGATCTATTTGTCTCACCTTTAAACTGACCTTCCCACAAAATTCAAGGCAAAATATAGACAAGTTCTTTATTAAACCATAGTACACCTAAAATTTTCTTTCCCATCCCTTCTTTTGTTTTGCAAATATCAATGTCCTTTGGGTATTCTTGGATCTACAATCAAATTATATGGACATAAAGATGTAACATCCCCCCTCCCCAACCAGTTCAGCTCAAAGCAGATTTTAAAAGTAAAGTAAGGTTTACATGATGCCTGAGGCTACACAGGCTGAGAAGCCAAGTGCACTATAAAAGAAAGGCATTCTTTAAGGTCACAGCTCTGATACGTGGTCAATGCATTACCCCCTGTGAAAAAGATATAACATTTTAGTTTCAAATCATATTTTGTTTCTTACCTACTTGAGCCTTTTAATATCTTAACTGAATCCTTAACAGAAGCAATTTGGACATTTGTTTATGGGACAAGAGAATGATAGTTCCAGAGATTCCTGATAGTGGGGGTGGGGGTGTCTCTGATTCTTTTGGATGCTGTTGAGCCCCTTTCCCTCCTTGCTCAGCCTTGATGTGGGAGTTTGTACCTGATCTTATTGTATCGTAGTATACCATGTTTTGTTAATATATCCCAGACGCGTGCTCTTTTCTGGGTGGAGGAACAGATTTTAGGGAGAGGGGAGGTAGAGAACTGGGAAAAGTGGAGGGAGTAGATCTGTGTTCAAAATGCATTATGTGAGAGAAGAATAAATAAACAGTACGTACACATGTGTATATATATATGTATATATGTATATATATATACTACAGAAATAGACTTCACAATCTTCAATTGTACAAATTATTTACCAATTCTTTCATGTTCACATCAGATTCACTTAATAATCTCTACTTAAAATGTTCAAATTCTAGCACATAACTCCAAATTTCTCCAAAAAAATGCAGCCACGAAATTATTCCAAGGGAACTCGCCGCTGGTACTAAAATTTCTTCTAGCAGTCCCATTTTTTAAATAGCTATAACAAACCATTGAATATAAATTAAAGGCAAAGAAATTTATTTTAGAGCCTGCTTGCCATGGACCAGGCCCAGTCGGCCCCTTTCAATCCGTGGGAATCAGGGGGTTCTGGCAGGTGGACATGGAGTCGGCAACAATTGACAGACAGACACAGACATGAGAGAGTGTGCTGGATCTGAATGAGTCTTTCCAAAGAACAGCAGACTTTTAATACTGAAGAAAAACAAGAAATCCAGGCGAACACATCCGCCAAGTTACATTGACACAAAACCAAAAGAATGCATACATAAAATGATGGCAGGAGCCAGGCAGCAATTACCCCTGAGAATGGAGCCAGGTGAATGCTCTGATGCAATGCTAGTCTATTGTTAAACCCACCACCAGGGGTCCTTAGTAAGTACCTGATTATGCTATTCCTCTGGGCCTAGTGAACCTCATGCAACAACCCACCCATTTCCTAGGCCTGGGTGTATTCCTGTGTTTGGGTGTGGCTCCGCTATTGTCCTAAGCAATTACTATGCTGACTAGTCCTGAGCTTTTCTAGCTCTGTTCTTTATAATGTCTAATTAGTTTCACTCTCTCTACTAGAAGTGAATTTGAATGTTACTGAATAGGTAACATTCTTACTGAATGCCAAACTCAGAGTCGGCTTCAAGGATTTTCTAGGAACCATTGGAACACTAGTGGAGGCTTAGCTATATGTCAAAAATCAATCCTTAAAGGCACTTATAATAAAACAATACTGAAAGAGAGCACATGGATCAATACACCAGACTAACTCAGGGACAGGGTTTGGGTATATAGGCTATTGGAATGCCAGGGTTCCAGGAGGCTGATTCCGTGAAACTCTTTGCCTCATGACTGCTTTCAGGCTTTAGGCCTACCAAGCAGACTGCACTGGAGTGGCCGTAGCACCTGCTCTCAGGGGTTTCTGTTCATCATGGCAGGGATGATGAGGCAGAGTACAGCAGTTAGGAAACAGAAAGGAATCTGCCCACACAGAAGGCTTTCTCCTCTTCTGTTCTGTGGCTCCATGTGAGGACCAAGACTGTGTGATGCTGCAAATCTCTCTAATTTAGTTAACTCTCTCTGAAAATTGCCTCACAGATACACCAATAGGAATGTTCTTCTAGTCTAATCACTTCTAGACCCAACTAACTTGGCAGTCTCATTAACTATCACATTCTATATAGAACAAAGGTACTTCTTATATCAGAAAAAAAATCTCATATTAGTTTCCACGGCCCTATCATATTAACAAGTCTGTTTCACTTCACCTCATCTGTGACATTATTCCTTGCATGAAGTTGGGTATGAGATCAATGAAAATTATTCAGACAAGCACAGTAATATATGTTCCTGGATCCAATACCCAGAACAATACCAATATCCAGAACAATGAGATCTAAACCTCAATAACAGAAGAGCAAAAAGAATATATTAATCAACATAAACATATACTGTATTCCATTATCAATAACTTTTAATATACTTTTCTTAGAACTATATATCTACAACTGTAAGTTTAATTGATAAGAAACAAGTTTTCAAACACTTTAAATGAAATAATACTCTTAAAATGGCTAATGAAAACACCTGAAAAGCGTATACCTAAATACAGCTTAAATGTTGCAATAGAAACATATGTTGGACACATGAGGAGTGGGGAGGAGAATGAAATCAGTCAGGCAATAAGACCAGGCTGAAGAAAGCTTCTAAAGGAGAAGTCTGAAGGTCTGTCTTGAAAGAGGGCTTGATGGTCTTTCCTTCAATCTCTAGCCATCCCATCTGCAGCCACCAAACGCCAACACTATTGCTGATGCCAAGAAGCTCTTGCTGACAGGAGCTGGTATGGCTGTTCCCTAAGAGGTTCTACTAGCACCTAAGCAACACAGATGCAGATACACAGAGCCAACCATCAGACTGAGCCCAGAGACCCCAGTGGAAGAGCTAGGGGAAGGACTGAAGGAACTGAAGGGGATTGCAACTCCATATGAAGAACAATATCGACTAACTGGATCATGCAGAGCTTTGAGAGTCTAAACCACCAACCAAAGAGTATACATGATGGGATGCATGGCTCCAGTTATATATGTAGCAGAGGACGACCTTATCCGATATCAATGGGAGGAGAAGCCCTTGGTCCTGTAAAGGCTTGATGCCCCAGGATAGGGGAATGCTAGAACTGTGAGGCAGGAGTGAGTGGGGAAACACCCTCATAGAAGCAAAGGAGAGGAGGTAGAGGGGAGATGGGATGGGCGTTTGTAGAGGGGTAACCAGGAAGGAGATATCATTTGAAATGTAAACAAATAAAATGATTAATTTTTAAAAAGAGGGCTTGAAATCAACCATAGAATTTTAGCAGAGGAAGCACCATATGCATGAGCAAAAGAGTGAGCAGATACCTTTTCTATTAATCCATCCATGCATCCATCATGCAGCAATTTGTCCATGTTTCCATATGTCTACCTGTCCATGTTTCCACTTGTTCATGTCTGCATACACAGTAATCACAAATTTCAACAAGCCTTTGAGGTGGAATCAGTGTAGCAGTACTGACAGCTTTAAACTCAGTATGTTCTTTTATACTTTAAGCTTGACCTTTAACTGTAGAATCATAAATCTTTGCTCTCTATAAAAATAATACTAGGTACCCATATAAGGTTAATGCCATATATACTTGTAGGAGAAAGTTACAGTGGTCCTAATAGAGTCTGTTCTTCAATATTTACGGATGCCCTTGGCTTTGGCAATACTGCAGACTCCCAAGATGTCACATAGCTTCCTGCTGCAGTGGGAGCATTCAGTATTTGCCAACAATGTGACTTTCCTCCTGCTCTGGCTGGGCTCCAGGCCATTTCTCTCTGTGAAACATGCTTCTTGTGACAGAAATGGGTCATGCCACACAGCAGGATGGTGCTTCTGGGGCTAAGCCAAATTTCTTCTTTCCCTGGTCCACTTATTGATCAAAGGGTAAGATACTCTTCAGGTGTCAGGAAAAGCTATCCCCCTTCCTGTTGAGATCTGGCCTTTTGCTATGTATTTTCATACTAAATACTGGCTCCCAAGGTCTGGTTAACCCCAAGGACAGAGAATTTGCATGTAGACCCAAGTGATGTTATGTGACCTTGTCCCGCAAGTTATGCCTGATTGGTCAATAAAGATGTCTATATCCTATATCTGAGCATAATTGGGATAGGCGGAATTTAGGGTCCTGGGCTTGGGGCCTGAGGAGAACCATGAGAAGGGAGAAGAAGGTGGAAAAAGGAGGAAGCCACCATGGGGTAAGGCATGAAAACATAGCCATGAGGGATAGCCAATCAGAGTTAAGACCTTCCTAGAAGGATCATGGCAAATTATAATATGGGGTTATTGATGGGGGAATAGATTCTAATAGCATAGAGGGTAGATATCTGCCCACCTCTAGTGCTGATTACGGCTTATTCTAAATATAAAGGTTGTATGTCTTTTATGTGGGAACTTAATAATCAAAATAGGGTAGAAGCCCCTGATTGAGATTAAATATCTTCAACAACACCTCTCATATAACGAAACAGTTTCAATTTGTGCTGGCCATAGAATAAGATAGAACATTACCCTCCTAGTAGAAGATTTAAGTTCTACTTCTTCAGACAATCACACTGTCCCTTGAAGAAGTCAGCAAAACTTGTCCTGTGCTTGGTTAAATGGTGATACCCACTGTTATACCTACCTTCATCAGAAAGATAAAACCAGCTTCTCAAATAATAAAATACCAAGTGATTCTGAATTGAACCAGAACATTATTCACCTACAGTAGCTATTAAAACCAATGACAATAAGCAGGCCCATTTTTAAGTCATGTGGGCTATTTGTATCTGTCATATTTTCCATCTATGAAAGATATGATGCCTAGTTTAGTGGGAAGCTGGAGACCTAAGAATTAAGTGCCTACCACCTAACACTAAATATCTATTGTGAGTCTACTAAACACAATGAACTATGCTGTATGTTTTAACTGTAGTAATTTTTCCAAGGTCACATGGCTAGTTAGTGTAGGACATCCTCGGCTGATTTTATATTCAGCTGTGTTACCCATCATTACATTCTATCTTGTGTTCTGGAAACAAACTTTTTCAGCTGAGCAAATAACAGAATCCGAATGTGTATTACACACACAGCTCGTTCATTCTAAGTTCTATGTAAAGCATGGCGATTCCTCCAGAAGTATTTCATTTACATTTCTCCTCATTTAATAAAAGAAGAGTAAACCAACGATAATTAAAGAGAACGTGGGATATGGACCTGGATCCATATGCCAAAGCAAGCACAGTAAAACACTGAACAGTGTTTAAGTACCAACATTGTCATATGTGCCCGTTACCTCCTAATGTTAACATTAAGATTCAAGACATCAATGAAATGTAATATGCTCAGGAAGTAAATAAAACTCAGAAGCCTTTGGATGCTTTGGAAACATATAAAATTCATTAGGCTCTTCCTCAGGTTTATGTAAGTAATAATAATTTCTGAATACATGAGACTTGTGTCAGCTGAGTTTTGCCCCTGAGAGTAACCTCAATAATCTCAATGGTCCACTAAGCTAGACTTTTTTCATTTTTGTTCTGTCCTTTTTCTCTTTCTTTTCTTTTTCTTTTTTTGTTCTGGAGTGAATGGAAATATTTTTTACATCTCTACAGAACTGGAGCAATGCAATTGTTATAAATAATTTAAAAGTTATTGGCAACTATAACATGACTGATTACCATCTAAGAAAAGAAGAAAGTCAGACCCACAGCCCAGCAATATGAAGCAAACAATTACTTGTCACCCACCTTAGTCACTGCTGACTATTCCTAGAAGGTTCCATCTAAGCTATAACCATCAGGCTGTGACCCTCACCGCACACAAATAAAATAAAGAACAAGAAAGAGATTTGGCTGCTGTCAGAGAGCAAGTCTTGCTGATTTTTCAACCTGAAATATGGTTTAATCTGCATAAAAATGGAGTCTGCAATCGGACTAGGATTAATAGGCTCTGGCTCTAGGTTCTTCTTGTGGCCTCATTTAAATGGGCCATTCATCACTGTGACCTCTTTGGATAATAGCCTTACTGTAATATTTAATTTCACATTAATTCGGGTTTAACTTGGCCAGTGTTCATTTGTAAAGAATCACTCAGGAATTATCTCTGTCTGCTTCTCCTCCTTTTACCAACATCTTTATTAATCCTGACAGAATTGATGGTGTTTGATTCTCTATTCAGTAAAATGTATTGTTCAGAAATCATGTGTGTTTGGGTAGAGCTGAGTGTGAAAAAAGAAGATAACGAAGAATCATTCACTGGACTATTAAATAAGTGAGGTTTTGTTTTTCTCCTTCTTCTCCTCCTCCTCCTTGCCACCCTTGTCGTCCTTGTCCTCCTCCTCCTCCTCCTCCTCCTCCTTCTCCTCCTCCTCCTCCTCCTCCATTCTCTTTCTCAGACATAAGCTCACTGAAATGTCTTGTTACCTGGTCAGGTGAAACCCAGAACTCCATTGAAAATTCTGTCAGTGTCTGGCAAGGTTCTGCTTCTTTACCAGGCTATGGCCAGTTATTTGTTAAGGACAGTATAGATTCTAATGAACGCAGTCCAATAGAATAACCAAGTATGTTTATAAAACATGCATTATGTACTCTCTGTATATCATGAGGTTAGTGTATAGCTATTCTCAGAATACACTCCACTGGTATGAGTAATGGCAGTTCAATCTCTCCTCTGCCAAATAGACACTGAGAATGGTATTTCTGCTTAAGCCAAGACTAAACTTTTCACTGTGCCCTGAGCTATCTACAGTAAAAAGTAGAATGTGAGCAACTCAAGTTTTATATAAGGGCTTTATGGAAAGTCAGAGGAACCAAAGGTTCTACTTAAAATTCAATACTGCCTTGCAGTGAAAAGTAACCTTGGGACAGCAGTAGCTCCTTCTTAGAGTACATACTGTTCTTAGATAACATACTGGATTCCTGTAAGGTATATTTCAGAGAGCACTGGACAAAGGGCTCTAGATACACCAGTCTTTTCCCAAATAGGAGGGACATTGAATTCTTTTTTCAATATGTTTGTTTTTTTTCTTCTTTTAGATGGATAATTTTGGGGTATTAAATGCAGGAGATTGGTAATGACATCATTTTGTACTTTCATACTAAGAAATATATCAATAAGAAACTGGTCCCACTAGATGACATAGAACTGCTCATACATGTGGACACATGCTCGCATGGAAGCAGAGTTGAGCAATAAAAACAGACAGAATCTAAGCCCTTTTAAAATATCTTCTTTAATCTATGTGTATATTTATGGCTGTGTTTATTTCTACACACATGCATTTGGAGACCTTCACAAACCAAAAGCGAGTGTTTAGAGACTGAAGAAAGTGTAGGATCCTCTGGATCTGGAGTTACATGTGGCCATGAGCCCCCTTAATGCGGTGCTAGGAGTCAAACTCCTATCCTTTGTAGGAGCAGTATATGCTCTTTAAAAAGTAATAAATTTCTTTTATTTATTCTTTTTTCATATATGATATTCTGACCAGTTTCTTCTCCCTTCCCCCCCCCCGCCCTCACCCCACCCCCCACCCCCCACCCCCCGCCATAGTCCTTCTTCCTTATCTCTTTTTTCTCCCAGATCTACTCTTTCTCGGTTTCCCTTCAGAAAAAAAAAAAAAAAAAAAAAGAAAACTTCCCAGGGATAGCCACCAAACATGGCATTACAAGTTATAATAAGATTAGGTACAAACCTCTTATGAAGCTGGGATGAGGTGATCCAGCTGGAAGACAAAGCTCCCAAAAGGAATCAAAAGAGATAGGGACAACCCTCTACCCCACTTCCATGGTTAGAAGCCCACAAAAGACCAACGAATACAACCACAACATATATGCAGAGGGTCTAGGTCAAAGCAATGAAGGCCTATTATTATTAGTTTAGTATCTGTCTATTTAATCTCTGTGAGCCCCTATATGCCCAGACTTCTCCCTGTTGTACAGAATTTCCTGAATTCTGCCTTATGTTTTGCTGTGGTTTTCTGCATCTGTTTCCATCAATTGCTGGATGAAGCCTTTCTGATGATAATTACACTAGGCCCCTAACTACTAGGATAGCAGAATATCATTATCTCTCCTTGTTACTTAGCCTCTCTGGGTCTGTGGAATATAGCATAATTATCCTTTAATTTTCAGCTAATATATACTTATAAGTAGATATTAATAAGTACGATATTTAATTGCTTAGCCCTCACCAGCCCCCAGAATGTAGAATTCTTAAAACTAACCTACCCGGCATTCTACTTCTCATCATTTGGTTATTTGAGTTAGAACTTTATAAGCAAGTCAATGAGCCAGTATAGCAACAGCAAATTTGCATGCATTAAAGTAAGACTCTTCTCATTTTTACTACTCAAGTAACATCAGTTTGATAGCAAATCAAGCCAGTCCTGGTGGTACAAGCCTGAAATACTAGCTACTTGGAAGATTAAGGTAAGAAGCTCATAAGGTCAAGCTCTATCTTGTTAGAGAGTGAGTTGAAGGCCATCCTGGGTAACTTAGAGGGAAGGAGGAAGGAAGAGGGAAGGAGAGAGGGAGGGAAGAGGGAGGAGATAGAAAAAAAAAACATCAAATCACTAGCTTCCCATAAGTACCTAAAATTTTCAACATAGCCCCTATTATAGGTAGCAATAATTAGGGTGTCTAGAAGAACACATAGTTGTTGGCATCCCTGGATGGCAAGCTGGTGTGTCAGAATGCTTCAAGGTTCAGAGGAAGAACATAATGATGTTGAGAGTAGCCCTTCCTTCCATATCTTACTACCAACTTTCTTGTCAATCCCCTTAGCTTCAGAGGTCATTGTTTTATGTCCTTAAGAGGAAGCATAAGAAGAGATTGCAAATGGACTTCTGCCCACACTCACTAGCAAATCTGCAGAGCTTCCCATCATCTCCTTTCACAGTTACTCAGTGTTGCAGGAACAATGAGCAAACTGGCTGTGCTTCTTTCTTATGCACACTCAGATGCTCAAGCACTGAGCTTTTGAAATCCCTTGTCTATTGTGTTACCCAAGGTTACTCTCTCCAAGGTCAGTCACTACTAATTCAACATACTCAAAATCACACCATTCTATAGCAAAAAGTCAATTAAATTCAGTGATGTAAGGACAAAAAAAAATTCCATTGAACCCCCTTTCTTTTTCCCAACATCTCATTTTTCTTCTCCTTTATTGAAAAATTTTATGAGAGTTGGATAAACTCTTTGTTTTATTGTTGCTTCACTTTCTCTTGAATTGTTCTGTTCATAGTCTGATTTCTATTCTTTAATGCTTCACAGAGATAAATTCTATCATAGTCACTTGGGACTTGGTTGAATGAGTTATGATGTGAGGAGTCTTGTATCCACAAGATCTTGTGGTGAGGGCTGATGGATCTTTGATTCTGTGTTTGGGATATTTTAAAATTTTCTCTGCCACGTTGATTTTAAGTCATCCTTAATATCTAACTAGTTTTTATACCCCATCTGTTAGTTAGTCCTGTTGTCCTAATGTCAGATTGGGTCAATGTAATGTTCCCAGCTCATCTCCTTATTGTTTTACTTGTTACCTCAAGATCTGGTTTTGGTTTTTGTTGTTTGTTTCCTTTTTACATTTTAGCTGAAATAATATGTAAGTCAAGATCACTCTATTTCTCTATTAAAAACCCTCCAATGATTTCTTAGGTTTCCTTTAGAAAGTCAAAGTACTGACTGTGTACTCTAGAACCTGCCCCATCATTCTCAACTGTGGCATAATGATGGAATATTCACAGAAGCACATACAACTAGGAAAAGACAAAACATGTAGATGAGAAGAGTAGTCTTATGTACATATGCAATAAAGTAACAGAGGGCTGACTACACACAGAATTCATACAGGCTTCCTCTTGTCAGGAACTTAAAACCAGCAAATAAATATTTCAAAGTAACTGTTATATATATATATATATATACACATGCACACACACATTAAAATCAAGCTGATTCAATAATGGCTTATTGTCTAAAGACTGAGAATGGAAGATCCAAGAACCCAGTAGTTGTTCACTCTATGAGGCTTGATGTCTCAGCTGATCTTCATTATATGCTAAAGGTTCTTATGCCAGGTAAAGGAATGAACTTGCCAGTGAAGGCAGGAGCAAGCAGTCTGAGAGATGCTTCCTTCCACATTCTTCATATAAGGTTCCAGTAGGAGGTGTGGTCAAGATTAGAGAAAGTTGCCTACTTCTTAGGGCAGAGATGGATTGAACTGTGGATTTATTAAATTGGGGTTATTGCTTTTAGGAAAGATTTATATACAGAGTTTGTTTGAATCACATGGGAATTTTCACCCTTGGTTCAGAACTAGGGTAGGGAAAATTAGTCAGTGACTCCAAGTAGAGAGGACAGTGATAATTACTTGCTATAAACAGTTATTAATAAAATTAATGCCTGTAGCTCCAGGTAGACAGCTGAACACATAGATGGTATAACAAGATGGTTGCTCTAGGTAGAAAGCTGAACTGTAAGATGGTATGAAGATAGTTTGCTCCAATACACCTCATAGAATACTCGAATTCTGTCTAACCTGGGCTCCACCCTCAACCCTCCTTACCACTTTGGCTTAGTTGTGCTACCCCTCTAATCTGTATAGTGTTTTCTTTTGATACCTCCACCCCACCCCAAATTTTCACTACAAATGACATAGTCACTCCAGTGATCCCTCTCTTTTTAAAAAGTAAAAGGGGGGAGTTGTGGGACCATGAAAGGCAGCCTAGTTTCTGGTTGAGCTAGGTTTAAAACCCTGGAGACCCAGCATATAACTCTGCAAGGAATGGTAGGCATTTGCCATGCTCCTAGACATCAGGCTCCTGACATGAGGCCTCAACTCTCTATAATTCTGTGGCCATCAGTCTTGTAAGCCAATGCCCCATGACACTCCACAGAATAGAGAACAGGACCACAGATCATGTAGCCTCAAGGCAGATCAACATTTTAATGAGGTACCTAAAGGTCTGAAGGGCTTAGCCAATTAAGCCCGCATTCTCAGACACTCCTCCCTACAAAAGGTGTTTAACCTCAGGCCAGCCCTGAGAAAGTGGGGTAAGGTTTCACTCATCACAACAATCCGCCATGGCATTAAATGCTTTAAAACTATGGACTATCTCTTCTCTTCAGAATCCACTGTGGGGAACAATGGAGGACATCTTCCTCTAAAGGGCCTCTTCTAATCTCCCATAGGAGGCCTCTCTATACTCCCAACCAAGGTATCCACCAAGCCAGGCCACCCACCCGATCAAGCCAAGGACTCTCTCCTCCCTGCAGGACATAGCCAGAGCATTCCTACCCTCTTTTCTCTTTGGCCCCTGGCTAGAGCCAGTCTGAGGGCCTCCACTCTGTTCTAGCAGTGTCTGGGGTGTCCAAGAGTCTGAGAACCTGAAGTCCTAGGCCTTTGTGCGGGTGGGACTCCTGAGCCAACTCCAGCAGTTTCCCAGGGGGACCTCAGACTGTGCTTCCCCGCCCCCAGAATGGGGTCCCACAGCTTCATACAGCCCGCCGCCCACCCTGCTAGACGGTGTGGGGAATGAGCAGTCAAAACGCCCACATCCCGCCTCCACGAGTGACCCTAGCCCTGTGGCCGACCTGATGGGGGACAGCATTTTAACCCACATTCTACAGGAATCTTGGGTTATTATCCTGCTTGGCAAATAGAAAAAGCCTAAGAATAGGCACATACAGTATTTTAGTTTACTTCATTTGTTTTGGATTGTTTTAGCTTTCAAAGCGGGTGTGATTTTGAGGTCTGTGTCTATATTATTGCTCCGGGAGAGAGGTCAGTATAAAAGGTTTTCTGGTTCCTGGCTCAAGGATGTGCTGCTTTGGGAGAAAGGTTTTGTCTTTGTGTTTTTGGAAAAGGTGAACTTGTTGATAAGATGAGGCCTAGCTTGTCTCCACAAGGGCATCTTCATATGAATCCAGTAGTTATACTATTTTATTTTAGGAATATTTCATTTTTCAATAACGATTTTTAGCTGACATTCATGGAGAGAACGAATCCTTAGAAGTGTGCCGCTAGTGAAAGGAAATCCTAACTAAGAGTGTGTTTCTTTACAGAGCTGTGTCACACCATCCTTTGGGCCCTCTGATGGAAAAGTAGAACTGAGTCTCAAATAATGCCTTTTAAATTGTCTCCTCTAGTACTATAGATGTAGGGCAGCACTGTATCATACCTCTGTGGGTGTAAAATAGCTGGTACCTGCTTTATGATGCGTAGTAGTGACGGTGCTTTATCAGAGCTGCTTTAATGTTACGGTTCCAGGTACCACAAGAGTAACAGAACTGTGCTGTTTTCTAGGGTTTTATTATTTTTACTTATTTTTAATAGAGTGTGCTGGATGTCTCTACAATTTTGTTCAAATGACTGCAGAACCTACAAAAGCTGCTGCTGCTATTGATGGTCTTTTTACATAAATATAAATACACACACACATATATATATTTATATATATACATAAATATATATAATTTCAATTTTTTTGGAAACTTTAGTTATACTGTCAACTTTGGAAAAAAAGTATCCCAGTTTACTGTGTTGAGTTGGCATTGTACAGAAATTAACAGCCTTATTGTTCTAGAAATGTTGGACTTAATTTTTTCCATTTGTACAGGGATAACACACTGTATTAAATACGTAAGGTCTCATTTACATGGGCTTGATTACAAAAATTAATAAAGTATTCTCTGAATAAAAAAGTCTGGATTAAAGGTATATTTTGTCATTTCAAGGGTCTAGATTAGTCACTCACAGTTGTACCCAGCTATTTTTGGGTTTTAGTTCATTTCAAATCTAGTCAAGCTGACATCACACTAATCATACTCAAATTTCCCTCCTGAAAACGAAAGGATATTTTAGGAAAGATCTGCAATTTCCCATGCTTTAAATGACACCATCTTGTTGGGAGCTATTAAGACAACTCTTGATCTCTGAATTGGGCCTCTCCCCCCGAGAAGAAAAGGGGGTCAAAAGCGGGCCACCGACACACCGATTCCGAGAATGTTCCAGCCCTACCGATTCCAAGAATGTTCCAGCCCTAAGCCATTGCCGATGTCCTGACCACACCCTGTTACCACCAAGTTCCTGCTTCCCCGTGTAGCTGCCAAAAGAAAGAATTTCTATTGCCCCCCTCCCATAAGTACTTCCCCTTTTGCTTGTATTGCCCTACCCCTCCCACTGATAAGAAACTGTACTTCCCCTTTTGCTTGTGCATTTAAGCCTTGGACCTTTTTCAATAGAATTGGGGCTTTGATACATTCCAGAACGGTTTCCGTGTCGTTATTCGTACAAGGCCCTCGTCTCTCTCTACCCCCCATTTGGTTCTTAGGAGGAGGTCCCCTCGTGACCCTCGAATAACTGGACCTGCTGGACGGGTCACCATCTTAAGGAGGCTTTGGGATTACCAAAATAGAAAAGGGTTGTCATTCCGACCTGTCAGTATATACATTGGCACATGCAAGAGCAGCCTCCAAAGCTTGAACTGTATCTAACCTACTTTGCAGGAAATGTTAATGCTACTTGTGTGTTTTGTTGGGTCTTAATTATAGAAGGTGTTAGGAGTATTTCTTTTATGTGTTTATGTTCTTTGAATCTCCTTTGGATCTATAGGGTGTATAAAACTCCACAGAAAGTACTATCTTAGCTCCTCTATCATACTTAGAAAAACACATAATCAGAGTAAGTAGCCAATGACTCCTATGGAAGTATTTCATACTGCTTACAGTATCAGGATCCTCTAGCCACACATGGTTTCTTCCTTCACTCTCTGTTATATTCTTTAATTTGGCTATAATCAGTAGGTTTTCTATGGAATTCTCATTCATTGTTTATTTTAATTAACCTCCCAGTCCTCTTTTCTCCTTAATGTCACCCACCTTCCTCCCTGCTTAAACTTTCCCACCCTTCTATTGATAAACAACACATGCCTGGGAAGTCATAGAACCAGTAAAAGAGTTACTAATGTTGAATTAAATTGACATAATATCAAACTGCCTTTAAGTATATGTGTTCATACTCAGAGACAAAAGCTTCTCTTAGCATTAGACAGAGACGTCTCTCCTTTTCATGAACACTGGTGGATGCAGAGGCACATGGCTTCCCAAGATGCTGAGAATAAGTGAGGTTTGAGGGCTCACCCTTAACTAAGACATTATAACACACCCTCTAGGTCTCGGGAACCATTTTAGAACTTGTGAGAGATGAATGTAAAACCTGGAAGATACAGAGAAGGGCTGAGAACCAGCATCCTCTGGCATTAACATTGTTACAATTGTGAATTCACGACAGGTGCAGTTTCCTGCACTGTTTGCACAGACAAGCCCTGTCCATAACTAATTATAGTCAGGGAAGGATACATGGGACATTGTACTTTACTGCTGAACTATTGGCTACTGATACATTCTAGGAGAGGAGCAGTCACTGTCTTCAGTTGTGCCCTCACTGCTGGGCCCATCAGAATCATGATGGTATACATGACTCAGGTTAATCTCAGCAACTCATAAAACAAAAAAATAGATATGAATAAGAAAGATATATTACTTTTGAAGAAGAGAGGTAGACAGGGGTGCATGGAGGAAGACAAAAGAAGGTAAGAGGTGAGAGTAACCAGGAAGCCTTTATAGATGTAATTATATGTGAAACTGTCAAAGAACAAATTTAATTAATAAAACACTAGTAAGAGATAATTTTCCCTCCAATAATACAGTTTTTTTAAATGATATATACCTAGATGAGAGTGCTCCAGCATCCCCCTACTCTGGGGTGTCAGACCTGCCCTCTCATTGCTGTCAAACTAGGCCATCCACTGCTCCCTATATATCTGGAGCCAAAGATCCCTTTAGGTATACTCCTTTCTTGGTGGTCTAGTCTCTGAGAGAACTGGGTGGTCAGGTCAGCCTATGTTGTTCTTCCAATGGGGTTGCAATTTTCCTCCACTCCTCCAGTCCTTCTGCCAGTTCCCCCACCAGGTTCCCTGAGTTTAGCCTGATGGTTGGAGCACTCTCATACAGGTAAAGGGGAAGGAGGATGGCAGATGTAGGATAGGGGTGTGTGGCAGAGGGATAACCGGGAAGTGGGATATTATTTGAGATGTAAATGAATGGATTAATTAATAAAAATAAAAAAGGAATATATCTAAGCATTCACTTACATTCATTTCATGATTTGGGTAAATTAAGAGAAATGTAAACCCATTGGTTATCTGTATCTGGCTGTTCATGCTAGTCCCAGGTTATATAAGTTAATGATGACACTTTAGCATTGAATGGGTGCTATTCAATTACACAACTCAGATATCCTTATCATCATTAAGGATATTAGGAATTACTCCACTTTTGAAGCTTGGTTTCTTGACATATTCAAATAACTTTTTTCTTAAGATTACTTTGGTTGATTCTAAAACATAAAGTTCACATGACATATCCTTATGCTCTCCCTGTCAATGTGGAGGATGTAATGAATCCCTGTGTACATCCCAAAAGCACAGAATCACCATTCATGAGACAAATCTATCTTGTCAAACTTCTTATGGCAAGTAATTCAAAGGGTCAAAACCATAATTGGAATTCATTATCAATTGAATCATCTAGTCATTCTATAATTAATTCTACAAGCATTCATTTGCTCCTGTATTGTCTGTGTTTTGATTACAATTCATCATTTCTTTTCTCCCTCCAAACTCTCATATATTCACATCCTTGCTTGTTTTCAAAATTATGGTCTCCTTTTTCATAAGGTGTTATAACTTGCATATATTTACTTACACACACACACACTTATGTGTGTGTATATATATATGTATATATCCCTAAATATAACCTCTTGGCTCTATATAATGCATGTTTTGAGGAATGGTCATTTGCTACTGGCAACCCACTGGTGTGCTCTTCCCTGGGGAGGACCACCTCTCCTGCTCCCAGCTTTACTCAGTTACCTATACTTCTTTGTGTAGGTTTGAGGCCTCTTGGGCTTTTTCCCATCCACTATGACTTATTCACTGCTGGACTGCTGGTTCATCTCAGGTTTTGGTCGTTATGTTGGTGAAATTTTATGGGTATAATTTCTGCTGTTACTGGAAGCTACAATCTCACAGAAATACACAGTGATCCTCTGACTTTTATAATCTTCCTGACCCTACTTCCACAATGTTCTCTGAGCCTTGCATTTAAGAGTGTTTTGTTAATGTATCCACTGGGACTGGGAAATTAGTTGTTGTTTTCTTTAGTACTCTCCTATCTGTTGGAAAGACAATTTTTTGGATGAGTGGTGCACATTTATAAGGACAAATGGTTATAGATTAGGTATTATTCTGGTTTAGTATGTTAGTGGTTGTAGATTATCTTCCAACAACCATGGTCACACTAGCCTGGAGTGTAGTTAACTAGGTTTCTAATACTAAGCATGCTATCCTCTTTGTTGAATTGGTCTTAAGTTCAATTAGACAGTTTTGTTATTGTCAAGGTAAAAATGTCACTACTGCATGTATAGGGTTATGGTGCTGTGCTGGTCGTGGTGTGGACTATAGGTAGGAGTCATGGCTGGGTAGGAATGTTGGTTACCTCCTCCATTTAGAACCTTGCTTGGTGCCTTCTGGTCCATGTTGTCAGGGAGAAGAAATTCATGTAAGTTCCAGCTCAGGGGTCTCTGAGATCTATTTCTGAAGTGCATGGTTATCTTCAACAATGGGCACTTACCTTCTACTCTGGAGGTAAACAAGGGAAAGCACAATAGGCTGTATGTGGAATCTCTTGTATGATCCTTCACAACAACTCAAAAGAGAGCTTCTCATGTCTTGTATTGAAATTTTAGTTAGTTGGGCTTAGACTCTTGAAGGAAGCACCATCAACCCAGATGATGAAAGCTAATTAAAACTATTTATGTATATTTGTACACTGAATTATGGGCTTTATCGTTTTTGTTTTTTTAGGTAAATAGTAAACAGTATGATTTCTTGTTTCTTTTTCAGTATTCCACTGTAATTTTACCTAATTAGGAGAATAATTTACAAGCTTGCCTACAGCTCAATCTTTTGGAGGCATTTTTCTCAATTAGGGTTTCCTTCTCGCAGATGACTCTAGCTTGTGTCAAATAGACATAAAACTTGCCAGCACAGTTCCAATAATCACTCTCAAGTGCATACAACAAAGTCCCCACAACTTCTCACTAGTCCTCCCCTCCTAAATTTTCCAATTTGCTACGTAATTCTCTTGCCACAGAAGTCATACATTAACACATAGAGCCCGTTGGAACCTTCAATACCCAAATGTTAAAATAATCATATTCTTTCATAAAACCACAATGAAAATAACAGTCATTCTTGCTGAATTCTCACTCGTGCTCTGCAAACTCAGTGGTGCTGGGCACATCTATGGACACTGTCTGTCTCTTAATGCTTTATATATATTTTAGACTGCTATCATATTCAGTTCAGATAAATCACTTATATACCTCTGCATTTTTATGTGCCTTTGAGCAAATCCCAATTCTTTACTTCACAAGTTTAAGATATCTAATGCAATAATAACCGAGTGAGAGATGGATACTTTCTTAGTTTCTATTTTTAAAGGTTAGGCAAATGTGCTCTATTTTAAGCATATAGGTTCCCTTGCTGGGTATGGCGGTATACACCTTTAATCTTAGCATTTGGGAGGTCTTTCAAATATGAAGAAGTTTGCTCATTAACAACTCCAAGCAGTGGGGGGGGGCGTGGGGGGTGGATATCAATGCTGTTTGCAGTCCAGACAAGGAGAGTGTATGAATTGCCAAGCTTCCAGGATAAATACACAAATGTACAGAATCAGCTCTATTTGTAGACTAAGAACTTAGTAGATTCAATGATAATTAAATGTCGCCACATCATATTATTCCATACATTCTCAAATTAAAATTATATATATATATATATATATATATATATAATAAAATTGAAAAGTAAATGCAAACATCAGGATCAACCAATACTCCTGCCTTATAAAGTAAAACAATGGAAATATCGATTGCAAGAACAAGTCACAGATATGTAAAAAAATTAGGAAGCCTAAGAGAGAGTCTCAAATGTGTCCAGACATTCAGACCAGAAACCGTAAATAAAGACTAACTGTAGGAATAGGACCATTGGGGATGTAGCTTAGGGCTGGATATTAGAGCCACATGAGATTTGATTCTAATTTTCTTTTCCTTTTGTCTTCAAATGCCCTAGGGATCTTTGTTCAGATGATAAATTCTGTCATCCTAGGCAACATTTTCATTGGCAGTTCCAAGTCTTTTGTAAGTCTAACATGTTCGCTGCCATGCCTCCACATCTGTAACAGTTAATTTTAATGTCTCAGCCCCTGAGGAGGCACTGAACACATTTCAGTGCACCAACCATAGCTATTGCCTGAAGAACCAGATACTTGGCAGCAGATTAACAAGTGACCTTTCTAGCTGCCACTGTCTGCACAATAGCTTGGTCACCAAGACCAGAATACACCTCTTCTTGGGCTAGCCTCAGATGGGAGACAGGAATTGCATGCTCACTCAGGAGCCCTAGATTTATTAAGAAAAAGACTGGTCATAGCAGAGGAGTGAAGACCATAACCACACAGCACATTGTCCCACTGTGGAGGTTGTGTGCACAGCATCTGCATGTATCTCTATGTTTATGTGGTTGCGTTCCTGTTTCCAGTCAAAATTAGACTTGGGATATGTTCTGTGCCTTTTCTGGGAAGACATTAACAAATGCTTATTTGCCACAAATATGGTATCAGAGACAGACTAAAGAAATAATTCTATCTTAGTGAACAAATGAGATCACTACAGTTGTTTACAGGAGCATGGATAAGGAGTTATTACAGGAACATTGATGACTCAGAGCTATGCCTTCTAGGAGACCACAAATCCAATCAAACTGACAATGATGGTACACAGTCTTTTTTTTTTTTTTTTAAGATTTATTTATTTATTATATGTAAGTACACTGTAGCTGTCTTCAGACACTCCAGAAGAGGGCGCCAGATCTCGTTACAGATGGTTGTTAGCCACCATGTGGTTGCTGGGATTTGAACTCTGGACCTTTGGAAGAGCAGTCGGGTGCTCTTACCCACTGAGCCATCTCACCAGCCCGATGGTACACAGTCTTAAGAGCACTCTCTGTCAACCTGACACCAACCCTCAATAAAATTCCAAGTCTGAAATGTCCTTTTTTCTCCCTCCATTATGTAACGTTTACCTTCTGCTTTTGGCCATGGATTGACATAAATTTGATCTACATTGCACTAAAAACTAAAGCACTGCTTATCTGTTGGTATCTTTAGGTAGAATATATTTCAATATTATTATCATAATCTATAAGATTTAAAGACGCTGTAGATAATTGAGATTATGTGTACTGCATTATTTATTTTCACATGAATTACAGAATTTCCAACTTCCAATAATCTCAATATAGAATGCAAACAATACATCTCCAGATAACATGGTTAAAGGAAACATAGCGGCCACTCTCTTCTCAGTGCAACTGGAGGCCAGTGTACTCACTGTGGAGATGAAAAAGCACTAGTCTTTAGAGAAGATTTGCTGCCAGCATGTTTGCATCATCAAAAGAAACAAGCTACATCTTAGGGGGAAACAGGGGTGAAGGAGATTGGTCATAGGGTACCTAGTTTCAGAGGAATAAGAAGAACTGCTCAGTGTCACAGAGAAGATTGTATATAGAAAATGTACTGTGGAGTTTGCATATTCCTGCAGTTTGGGTTTAACCTTTTGTGGGACTTATTTGGTAAACACAACTGTCATGAGGACATGATAGTTATAGCCATATCGTGTCCAGAGAGAGCGCTTTGCAACATTGCTTTCCATCCTCCACTTGTTATATTTTTCTCATCTCCTCAGCCACAATGTTTTCTGTGCCTTGATGACTGTAGGGTTAGTGTCGGTGTCCTGTTTAAGATTAAACACTCAGGTTCTTATTCTCAGCACCTTGAGCTATTAAATACCTCTCCACTGACTGTCCACTACAAAAGAGGCTTCTCTTTCTATGATTAAGAGACACTCAGGTTTGTGAGTACAAGCACAAGTATTTAGAAAGCAGTCTGACACTGTCTACAAGATAACAATAGCAGGTCTCACTGTAGCACCTGTGACTTTCCCACCATGAGATTTTGACCAGGACTACAGTACCAAGCATGATCATTAAACCCAACACCATATTGAGAAGCTTGCAGGAGTGGGTAGTTGCTGGGGATGGAACTTCCCTTCCTTTTTTGAAGATATGGCCACCTAAAGGGAAACTGTGACTTCTGTAGGGAAGATATGACCACTGGTAGGCTTCTGGTGCTGCACACATGCATAACACTAATGGGACCTTTTAGCTTATGAAAAAGAGAGAAAGAAAGAAAAGACAAGAGCTTGTTGGTGAGGATATTGGGAGAAATGGGGGGGGGGCTGCAGGGGTATAGATATGCTTATTATTATATTCGTGTGTGAAATTTTTGATAGTAAAGTTTTTTGGTTTTTTCTCAATAGTAAATTTTGAGAAATAATTTAAAACAAAGATTTAAAAATCTAGAAGAAAGAATTTTTAATGTTTTCACCATAAACAAATATTAAATAGGGTGCCCAATGAAGAATTTTAAACAAATTCTAGCATTTTGTAACATGTATGGGTATTAAAAGAGAAAATAGCACCCCACACAATGATATAGTATTTGTTTTTTAAGTTTTATTAGTTAAAAATTATTTTTACTTATTTTATGTGTATTTATGTGTGTCCAGTTATCTCTATGTGCACCACATTCAAGCAGGTACCTCTTGAAACCAGAAGAGGCTGTGGGTTCCTCGGGAACTGGAGTTACAGGCACTTTTGAGCAACTTATCTAGGTGCTCAAACCCAAGTCCTCTGCAAGAATGCCAAGTGCTCTTAAGCATGGTGTCTTCTCTCTAGTCACAAAATAAAAAAATATTAAGTCCAGGTTTTGTTGGTGATCAAAGTAGTAGTGAATACAGTCTATGCAGCATATTCCCTGACTATAAACTCCTCCCAGATGAGACATAGCCCGGATGAGGCGTATCTTGTATCCTTACACCTCATAATTATAAAAGGGAACTTAAGCTCTAAAAGCAACTTTAGTGTTCATTAATCCTCAGAGCCTAGTTATACTGATTAAACTGGGGAGCATAAGAAAATGTTTAGAGCAATTTGGTAGCCTAGACCCCCACTGATATCCCACTCTGCTCCTTACCAAAGCCAGTCTTCTCAATGAGTCTGTAATGTGTTGAGAAGAGGAACAAAACAAATAGCAAAATGTAATTTAGCGCATTGAGCATGTCATAGAACAATTAGATCCTACTTTTATTAGATAACCCTAATTTTACTTAGAAATACAAGTTGCAATTCAAATATCAAGTCCACAATCAAGGAAGATATTTAATGAATACAGCAAATACTGGTATTACCTTATTAATGATTACCTTATTAATAATGAAGGGTGTCTCTAAACACATTAGCATACTGTTTCATTGACTATTGCTATATTTAAGTAGGAAAGACACTGCTACCATTCTCATTTGATGATAATGAAACCAAAATGCTACGAGGGGAAGCAATTTACCAAAGTGTATAAATGCTTAGCAGTGGAACCAGCCCATGGAGACAAGAACTAAATCATTATTTGATGATGGGAATAAATAAGCAAGTAAGTGGCCAAAGTCAAGGGAAGGTATGCATGATAGAAAACTGAGAGATCATGTCAGTGGGAAGCAGAAGAGAAAATTTAGGAAAATAAGAACTTATGATAAAAAGACAAAAATAGATGGTCAAAAAATTGGTAGCGGGAAGCCAAAAACTTTCTTTTCAAAAATTTTTTACAATAAACATCCTTATTTAGGTAAGTAAGGATATGCCACACATAATTTGATAAACAATGATAGATAATTATATAGATGAACTATATATCCTATTTCATTCACTTCAATAAGAAGTAATTATAAGTTGTGAACTTGTGTTCTTTTTTTTTTTTTTTTTTTTTTTGAACAGCAGACACCTTTATTACACTATGCATGAGGCTCATTTGCCTTTCCGGGCTTTGATCTTCTGCAGATAGAACTCCAGCTCCTTGCCTTCGAGCACATAGCCATCTGCTCTGCCACACTGGCCTGGTCTTGAGGCAATACAGGCTAGAAGCTTGCCCTGCTGGAACTGCTCCTCCAGGAGACTGCTGATTTTGGCATTCTTTTTCCTTTCGTCGTATTTCTTTTGAATTTTTTTTTGATCGTTTTTTGTTTAAAATCTCTTCCTCCTCAGGAGTCAGCTTGGCCCCCTTCTTGCGGCCCAGGAGCAGTGCATAGTGGGACTCGTACCACTGTCGGTACGGCGTGCTGTCAATAAGCACGATGCAGTTCTTCACCAGGGTCTTGGTGCGGACAAGCTCATTGTTGGATGCATTGTAGACAACATCAATGATCCTTGTTTTGCGAGTACAACACTCAGAGCCCCAGGAAAAGTTCCCCACATCCAATCTCAGGGCACGGTACTTCTTATTGCGGTACTTCTTATCCTCGAACTCAGACTGTGTGTATGCAGCGAGGGCCAATCTTCGTGTTGGCAGCGGGCTGTCTCAGCTCATACTTCCGCTTCTTGTGATAGGGTTTTCGCTTACCCCCGGTCTTGTGGCACTTGTGCCAATTGTCCCGAGAGATGCCCATCGCTCAGTGCTAGCTCATGAACTTGTGTTCTTGTTCTAGCAATGCTCTAATGTAATTGTAATTCAGATTGTGAATGTGTATCTTTCAGAATCAAATGTCTAAAAGTTATAGGACCTGGGAGTATGACTAAGTAGTGGAGCATTTGCCCAGCATGCTTGAAGTACTAGACTCAATCCTACCACTATGAACAATGAAGAAATAAAGAGATTAGAAAATACACAGCCATACAAAATGCTGCATCAGATTTGCAAATATATGAAAAATTAATACATTTGGTGAATATCATAAATGGACAATATTTAAAGGAAAAACAAGGACCATAGATATTACCTATTATGGTACAAACTTCTTTTCTATTTTCCCTTTGTCTTTAGTAAGAAAAATAATCCAACTGGTACAAAAATTCATATCCACAACACACAGAGAAAACTCAACTTGAGGAGCTCTAACATGCCCAGGATCATAGGGTCAAGGTGAGGGGGACAAAACATTTGTTCCAACACCATCAGGAATAACTAGGACCAGCAGGATCCAGGGATGCAGGAACCCAACCTGAGATCCTTCAAGTTTGCAACGGTCTACTTTGGGCACAAACTCCTCAGCAAGTCTCATAATACCCAGAGGACGTTCCAATCCCAAGCACTCTAACACACCCAGGATCCCGGGATCACAGGATCACAGGAGCTTGGGCACATCAGGATCTCAGGGTCCCAGAGGCAGCTTGACTCACAGGAACTCTAAGAAATAATCAAACTTAGAAAAAATAAAAAATAAAAGAACTATACAAAGGATCAACAAAACCTGTAACTGGTTCTTTGTGAAAATCAACAGGATAAACCCTTAGCCAGAGTAACAGAGGGCACAGCGACAGTATCCAAATTAATAAAATCAGAAATTAAAAGAGAAACATAACAATGGAAACCGTGGACATTCAAAAATATTATCAAATTCTACTACAAAAGTTTATACTCAACAAAATTGGAAAATCTGGATGAAATGGACAATTTTCTAGACATATACCAGGTGCCAAAGTTAAAACAGGATCAGATAAACCATCTAAACAGTCCTATAACCCCTAAAGAAATAGAAGTAGGCATTAAGAGTCTCCCAACCAAAAACAACAACAACAACAACAACAACAACAACAACAACAACAATAACAACAAACCAGGACCAAATGGATTTTGTGAAAAGTTCTATCAAGACCTTCAAAAACTAATATCAATATTCCTCAAACTATTCCACAAAATATAAACAGAAGGTACTCTACCCAATTCATTCTATGTAGCCACAATTACTCTGACATGTATACCACACAAAGACCCAACAAAGAAAGAGAATTTCAGACCAATTTCCTTATGAATATTGATGCAAAAATACTCAATAAAATTCTTGCCAACTGAATCCAAGAACACATCAAAATGATCATTTACCACGATCAAATAGGCTACATCCCAGGGATGGTTCAATATAAGGAAATCCATCAACATAATCCACTATATAAACAAACTCAAAGGAAAAAAATGATCATTTCATTAGATGCTGAAAAAGCATTTGACAAAATTCAACACCCCTTCATGTTAAAAGTCTTGGAAAGAGCTGGGCGGTGGTGGCACACACCTTTAATCCCAGCACTTGGGAGGCAGAAGAAGGTGGATTTCTGAGTTTGAGGCCAGCCTGGTCTACCGAGTGAGTTCCAGGACAGCCAGGACTACACAGAGAAACCCTGTCTCAAAAAAACAAAAAACAAAAAACAAAAAAACAAAAAACAAAAAGCCTTAGAAGGATCAGTTCAAGGCCCATACCTAAACATAGTAAAAGCAATATATAGCAGCAACTCAGTAGCCAACATCAAACTAAATGGAGAGAAACTTGAAGCAATTGCACTAAAATCAGGGACTAGACAAGGCTTCCCATTCTCTCCCTATGTATTCAATATAGCAGAAGTGACCCCAAAAATTCCACCAGAGAACTCCTAAAGCTGATAAACAAATTTACCAACGTGGCTGTGTATAAAATTAACTCAAACAAATCACTAGCCTTCCTCTTCTCAAAGGATTAACAGACGGAGAAAGAAATTAGGGAAATGATACCCTTCACAATAGTCACAAAAATATTACATAGCTTTGTAACTCTAATCAAGCAAGTGAAAGATCTGTATAACAAGAACTCCATGTCTCTGAAGAAAGAAATCAAAGATCTCAGAAGATGGAAAGAGTTCCCATGTTCATGGATTGGCAGGATTAGTATAGTAAAAATGGTTATCTTACCAAAAGCAGTCTATAGATTCAATGCAATCCCAATCAAAATTCAAAATCAATTTGTCAAATAGTTAGAAAGAGCAATTTGCAAATTCATTTGGAACAACAAAAAACCCAGGATAGCGAAAACTATTCTCAACAATAGAAGAAGTTGTGGGGGAATCACCATCCCTGACCTCAAGCTGTATTACAAAGCAATAATGATAAAAACTGCATGATATTGGTACAGAAACAGACAGGAAGATCAATAGAAGAGAATTGAAGACCCAGAAATGAACCCACACACATATGGTCACTTGATATTTGACTAAGGATCTTAAATGATTCAGTGGGAAAAAAAAGTCAACATTTTCAACAAATGGTGCTGGTTCAACTGGCTGTCAGCATGTAGAAAAATGCAAATTGACCCCTTCTTATCTCCTTGTACATAGCTTAAGTCCAAGTGGATCAAGGACCTCCACATAAAACCATATACACTGAAACTTATAGAGAAGAAAGTGGGTAAGAGCCTTGAACACATGGGCACGGGGAAATTTTCCTGAACAGAACACCAATGGCTTATGCTCTAACATCAAGAATCGACAAATGGGACCTCATAAAATTGCAAAGCTTCTGTAAGGCAAAGGTTACTGTCAATAGGATAAAATGGCAACCAGTAGATTGGGAAAAGTTCTTTACCAATCCTTCAACAGACACAGGGGTAATATCTAATGTATACAAAGAACTCAAGAAGTTAGATTCCTAGGAATCAAATAACTCTATTAAAACCTGGGGTACAGAGCTAAAAATAGAATTTTCAACTAAGGAATAATGAATGGCGGAGAAGCACCTAAAGAAATGTTCAATATTCTTAATCATCAGGGAAATGCAAATCAAATCACCTCTGAGATTCCACCCCATACCAGTTTGAATGGCTAAGATCAAAAACTCAGGTGACAGCAGATGCTGTCAAGGATGTGGACAAAGAGGAACACTCCTCCACTACTGGTGGAATTGCAAACTGGTACAACCATTCTGGAAATCAGTTTGGTGGTTCCTCAAAAAATTGGACATAATACTACCTGAGGACCCAGCAATGCCACTCCTGGGCATATACCCAGAAGATGCTCCAACATGTAATAAGGACATATGCTCCACTATGTTCATAGCAGCCTTATTTATAATAGCTAGAAGCTGGAAAGAACCCAGATGTCCTTCACCAGAGGAATGGATACAGAAAATATGGTACATTTACACAATGCAGTAACACTCAGCCATTAAGAAATGAATTTATGAAATTCTTAGGCAAATGAATGGATCTGGAGGCTATCATCCTGAGTGAGGTAACCCAATCACAAAAGAATACACATGATATGCACTCACTAATAAATGGATATTAGCCCAGAAGCTCGGAATACCCAACATAAAATTCACAAACCACATGAAACTCAAGAAGATGAAAAACCAAAGTGTGGATACTTCAACCCTTCTTAGAAGGGTGAACAAAATACATATGGAAAGAGTTACAGAGATAAAGTGTGGAACAGAGACTGAAGGAATGACCATCCAGAGACTTTTCCACCTGGTGATCCATCTCATATACATCACCAAACCCAGACACTATTGTGGATATCAACAAGTGCATGCTGACAGGAGCCTGATATTGCTGTCTCCTGAGAGGCTCTGACAGTGCCTGACAAATACAAAAGAGGATTCTCACAGCCATCAATTGGACTGAGCACATGGTTCCCAATGGAGGAGCTAGAGAAAGAACCCAAGGAGCTGAAGGGGTTTGCAGCCCCATAGGAGGAACAATATGAACCAACTAGTAACCCCATAGATCCCAGAGACTAAACCACCAACCAAAGAGTACACATGGAGGGACCTCTGGCTCCAGCTGCATATGTAGTAGAAGATGGCCTTGTGGGACATCAATGAAAGGTGAGACCCTTGGTCTTGTGAAGGCTCGATGCCCCAGTGTAGGGAAATGCCTGGGCAGGGAAGAAGGAGTGGGTGGGTTAGTTAGCAGGGGGAAGGGCGATTGAACAGGGAGGTTTTCTGAGGGGAAACGAGGAGAGTGGATAACATTTGAAATGTAAATAAAGAAAATATCCAATAAAAAAATAAGAAAAGAATAAATTACTTCATAAAACTTAAGTAGTTTAACGCACATAAAAACAAAGAAACAAACGAACAAATTTCCAATAAAAACAACAACAAAAAAAAGAGTTCACATCCTGTGTTGGATTCCCACCAGAGTCGGTAAAGTTTCTGTGGAAATATAAAGTATTTTTCTGTTGATGCTTCTTTATCATTCTAGTCTATTATTTCACCTGGTTCTATGTATGTTTTATATTGTCACACAAACATATGATGCACCACATGCATATTCCAACCACTATGATAGTCTAAGTCACTGAGAATAAGAAACACCTTTAATTCTATTCAGTAATTTCAAATGTCTTCTATACCATCATGTATTATGGAAGGTTGCTTTCGTTAGAATATGAGGTAGCAGTGGTCTGATCTCTTCAGGAGCCTAAGCCCACACCTGAGGATGATATGGTATCCTGCTCAAGAGAGGTACATCTGGATGCAGCCCACAGACTCTTTACAGTTTACTTTTTTCTCAGATCTTAAATATTCTTTACCTGCTTTGAGACAAAAAATATTTCCAATTAGCGCAGATGATAGTTCACCTGAAATTATTGCTGAGAACTTTAAGATCACTGCTCTCCTGCCTTTTTTAATAGACTTATCTCCTCTCAAAGGTAATTAAGTCCTGAAAAGCAAAGAGAATATTTTACTGCATTGTTATATACTATGGAGCCTAGTCAGGAGAACAAAACATAATAGGGGCTCAAAATATGTGTTACATTTTGCCTCCATGTGATTTTGTCTATTTACAAGGCAGATTTTTACGTAAGTACTCTGTAAATGGAAAAGACTGTTTCTAATAGTGAGAGTGACAGGCCTACATCATTTCCATCCTTTCTTCGTTAATATACTGCATTAACAGACCTAAAGAGTTCATCAGGATGTGATAGAGCTGTTTGTAACACGAGGTAGTGATTCTTTCTTATGAACACATTTCATTATGAACCTTCTCTCCCTTCCTTAAGTATGATATTTCATTTTTCTTTCCTTCTTTAAGCCAAGTTGCTTATGCCAGTGACCCTTGGAAGATAGCTTCATGCTTGCAGTTCCCTTCTCATAGTTTATTATAGTAATGATTCGTATAACACCTTGTCAATATATGAAGTTGCAGTGTCTGTCTGCAGAGAAACCATTTGAAACACAGATTACATCAAAGCCTAGAAATCGATTTGTTGGAGCCTGGGATCGTGGATGGCCCTATACAGGAGGATTTCTCTGAATTTCTATACAGAAAGATTTGCAATGGTTGTAGGAGTGGGTAGAGTACACAATGTAACTCTAATCTTACCAGAGTTTATTTGATAAGTAAGACTTCTCATAAACTCAGAAAACCAGGAGGTCTGTTTTCATAAGGTTTCTTGCCATCTGCTAAATTATCTCATGGTTCTTTTTAACCGGGATACACAACCAGCACATACATGTTCTAAGATTCACCACATTGTATCACATCTACTATCCATTCTTGCATTTTGGAAATTTAATAACTATATAAACTATATTACTGTCTTTATGTCTATCTCTCATCAGCAGCATCTGCCTTATTCTATAAGAAAATCATCTACCAAGCATCCATGTGTAGTATGACCTTTTGTGAAAAAGTAGACTTACAAGCCAGCACTACTGCATATCCATGAAAAAAACCCCACATTATTCCTTTTAGCAGAGTCATGGCATGACTTGGTTTATAGCTTTACAGACTCTCTCTGGTTCTGCTGTGGTGAATGAATCCTAACAGGAAGAGATCACAAACAATAGACCAGGTAACAGACTCAATGTAATTTTTATGAGAAGCAGCTTTAAAAAATGGAGTAAAGCAGACAGAGTTGGGGCATATTTTAAAAGGAGCATAGCCTGTCTGGAATGAAGGATAAAAAGGCAAGAATAATTCACACCACAGATGACACCATTTTTCTTAATGGCTGACCCACCTAATATAGTATCCTCTCATTTAGAACAAGTGAAGAATCTCTGTTAATTCTCACTTTTGGATCAGTTGTACCTTTTCTCGGTACTTTTCATGTAATTTAGTATACCTAAATAGGATCATGTACTTTTCATGTAATTTAGGATACCTAATAACGTCCACACATACTAAAAATATCTATCCTTTGAGAAAGCTATGCTCCTAACAGAGTTAGTAGTCACTTAGCTATTTCTCTGTATACACATACCAAATACTATCTCTGCATCACTGAGAGCAAGAAAAAGATTAAAACCCTGGAGAGTATCTATGGATTTCTTCCACTGAGTGTTTTTAGGAGTTAGCTGCTTTGTCCAAGTGTTATATTGATGATCCAATAATAACATAGTGTTATCTGTAAGAGTCCTTCCATAATGCATGAAGCAATAATTATGATTTTAGAAAAGAACAGGAAGGGGGAGTTTAATACTACTCAATAGAAAGGAAGAAACCTAACTGTTTACAACTTACATTCAAGATGTGGGTAACTTATTTTATTTTTGTGCTAACTTTTTTTGTTGTTGTTCTGTTCTCATTCAAGTAGAACTAAAACATGCCTTGCATCTTGTCTGTTTTTACTCAATGCTAGAGTCTGCTGTATAACGCTCTATACTACATGATCTCTGTACTATTTCTCTGAATTATCTTGAGACTTCCACAGATGCTGCACCTTTACTGCCAGCCAGAGCACAGCCACGGAACCGGGAGCAGTTTCTGGGGAGTTTTGAGGGTCTTAGCCTTCGTGAAGCCAGTACAACCTCAAAGGGGGGTTGGGAATTGATGAGTCTGACAGCATCCCCATCAGACCTGTTTAAATTCAGTTTTGCCTCTCATGCTGTCAGCAATCAAGATAACAGAGTCCCCCACCATATTCCAGCCTGTGAAGAAGGTTATCTCTGGGCCAAGAGAGGAAGGGAAAACCACAAGACAGTTGTCAAGTCAGTGAGAAATTAAGATCTTGTCCATTGATCCAGGAGTCTTCAATGCTCTCTAGAGTTCTACCTAAATCAGGGAATGAAGTAAAAGAAATACCCTACCAACATAATAGCTGTCAAAATGTCAACATAACTCTCTGCATGTCACAGGGTGGGGTAGGCAGGGAATTCTCTTCGATAGAGTTCAGACTTGACCATAAAGAACTAAATGTCTCCCATGAACACTAAAAGAATATGTCAATACAAAGTTTTAGGCAAAATTGTAGATGTTTTTATTAAAAAGCAGGAATATCCAGGTGTGGGCTATAAACATTACCACATCTAAGGTCATAAACTGGAGTCCTAGCATGATTCTGGAACGGGAAAAGAAATCAAAATGAGTAGAATCTACCACTATTGGTAATCAAATATACATATTATGTGTCAAAGTAAGAAAACATTGAAATCAATACTGGGCAACATGTTTCAAACAACTTCAGAATACTGAAGATGCATGGTTAGAATGGACTGCTGTAAAATAAATATAAATTATGTTCGTTCCTGTCTAGCTTAAAATGAATGAGACTCAACTATGATTTATTTATTAGACTCTATGAAAGTACTGGGGGATTATCCCTAATCATATTCTCGAATGCTAGCCAACTGTGATCCCCAAATACTTGCTGTTTGAAACTTCCAGGGTTATTTCTGTTCCTGTAGTCTGGTACCCTGGGGAGGCACTTCACTTGGTAACTTGCTGCTGCTCCACAAGGACTAATGGAGACCTCTTGTTCTCTCTGTCTTCTCCTCCTCAGCATTCTTTTTCTCTCCCTCTCTTTTTTCCTTCTCCTGCTTGGCCCCTACCTATGACACTTCCCTGCAACTCAAATTCTCTCCATTTACCCCAGTTATTGGTGGTAGCCATTTTTATTTAACTAATAGTATTAATTGGCAAGTAAGACTTGGGCAACAAAGGCTGGTAAACATGGGAATTTGCTAGTCTTGGGACAACTAGATCTTGGGGTACAGAATTTAGCTATGAATACAAGACACTTCAGTCCAACCACCAACAGACTGCATATATTACTTGAAAGACAGAGACAGAATGTGATATTACCATGGAGAGGTGGAGGCATAAACAGGGCACACACTTGGCTTAGAAGTATGGTATTTGGAACAAGGAATAATCTTACTTTTATTCTGGTTAGTTTTTGTCATAAATATTAAACTTATCCATGTTAAAAATTGGTCGCTCATCTTCAAGAGACCAAATATGGAGTATGCAGAAAGCCAAAGCAGTTCCCAGTGAGTTTTAGACCAACTAGGCAGTTAGGTCCAGGGAATAGAAGAGTGGCAAAACAATGACAGAATTAGGTAACTATTGTTTTAGAATGGGAATCATGAATTCCTAAAAAGATCATAATCTTAGAGTTCAACTTTTCTCTTATCTATTTTTCCCTGAAGTTTTCCAAGCCTGCAACTCAAAGAACTGAATGGTATGATTTAAAAGGCAGAAAGGAAGTCAGGCTGATGATATTGGAGGAGAAAAGTAAGAAGAACTGAAGACAAACGCCAATTGCATTAGGAGCAAAATGGAGATTGGCTTAGTCAGAGGGGTGGGGTTGGGGATGCTGTAAGATTGGAAAAAGATTGGAAAATAAGAGCTACCTGGAAAGTGAGAACTGAAGCATCTCCCATAGTTTTGAACACTAACTACATAAAGCTCTCCTTTTTAAGCTTTTCAAGTATGGAAGTCAAAGTTCAAGGAAAGAATTATAGTGGAAGGCACATGGGACTGGATAAAGGTCAGTATCAGAAGGAACATTCCTATGTACTATCTTTTGGAGTTTATTTAGCTTTGCTCATAGCAAGTGATAGACACATGACCTACTGTGTAAACATCATATATCCTAGTGCACTCCCCAAGGGCATGGCCCATGTTGATTTTTCAGCCTATAGGTCCAACACTAGAACAGCATATGAATACAAGTAAAAGAACTGGTAAGGACATTCTCAGGCCCATCGTGTGAAGTGTCACTGCCAACAGCTTGTTTTGTGCTGGGAATATTCTGTGTTGTAGTTATGGTTTTTGTTTTTAATCCCCCTTTTGATAAGGATATATTAGTCTCATAAATTTTGTAGCTTGGTTGATTAAACAACTCTCAGTTTAAGGTAAGTACTTAGATTAAAGGGAATATAGTTCTGCAATTATTTCTTTATGAAGATACATAGATAGCACAGAACCACTTCTTGAAAGAATATTGCTTGTTTCTGAAGAGGGCTTGGATTTGCTCCAAAACTCTGTGGAACTCAACTAAAACTTCTTGAGTTTCTCATAGGGCCATAAAGAACACAGTTTTCTTTTGGTCATGAAAGCCAATTGGCATACTACTTGTATGTTAGGTATTCCTCCTATATACCTTTCTTTTTCTCAAGACTATTTGGCACTATAAACAAACAAATTGAAATACTGTACAGTAGTATGAAACACAAACAGATTTGTTAAATATGGTGCTTCCATTCTAAAACTGAGGACACAAGGGTAAATAACACAACCAAAAGTGTAGTCTAATAGGTAGATATGATGAGTGGTCCAGGTGTGCATCTTTGGAAGCATCTTTCTCTGTGCATATCCTTAGGTCATCTTCCCAGGCAATAAATGACATCAACACAGGGCACCAACAACAGATTAAAATTATGAGGTCAATTAAAATAAAGCTACTTATTAGTGGAAAAAAGACAGTTGCAGTTTGCATTTCTCCTGGAAAAATATATATTCTCACATGCCCAAGCATATATCAATAAATATCTTCACAGGGGTGGAAAACAAACATTTACCTTATAAAACTACCTAGGGCATACCTGCTTTCTGCTCATCCAGTCCTGTTAGTCTAATGCCATTGTTTGGGCAGACTATGTGGCTGTCTTTAGAGCAAACTCTAAACACAGAGCCAATTATGCAGTTTAGATGAATATGGCTATATGGGACAATACTATCCCTTTTAATGGGAAAAACTATTTCTGATTTCTTTTATACATAGAGTGGAGGGGGAAGGAAAAACAATTTAAAGCTAAAGAGACACAGAATAAAAACTAAAACTGTGGTCAGTCTGTTATGCTCATGATAATACACTGGGAAGAATCATTTCAATTGGATCTACTATTTAATGAAGTAATAACTCACTGCCATTGCTCAAGAGCCTCTGTCTTACAAAAGTGTCAAGTGGGATAAACTAGAAATAAGGGCCTTTCAGCCTTTTAAGGGCCATGGAGATGGACTAATCCTTGTAATTAATCTAGAGCAATACTTTAGTTTCAAGGATTTTATTACTTACAATCTATAAGTCAAAGGTTAACATGAAAATTATCCTTATTACTGAATGTACATTTTTTATATATTCAAAGTGCCCACAGAATTGTGCACACACTATACCTCTATAAAACAATGTCAGATCTAAATTCTCTTTACCACTAGTTACTCATAAGTTTCATATGACCTCTGGCCACAGTGGCATTCTGATTTATCCAAATGTAATCAGTATTGAGTCAGTATCCGACAATTTCTCCAATATCCACGTTATTTCCTACCAACCAAAGTCTAGTAAACTATGAATTTGCTACAGATCCAGCTATGAAAGATTAGAATTGTTGGCAAGGGATATCTAGAAAGTTTACAGAATGTGTTGTGTGGTTTAAAGATTTGTCTGTTCTAAGATTCATATGGAAATGTAATTGTCATTGTGACAGCATTAACAGGAAATTGAACCATGAGGGCCACACTCAGAACTGGGTTTGGTGGCAGGCTCAGATGATGTTTGGCTTTCTCTTGACCTTTCTGGGACTCTTTACTCACCCTGTCATGATGTATCAAGAAGCCCCTTGCCAGACACAACAGTCTCAATACTGGGCTCTCTGGTGCCTCTGACCATGAACCATTAAAGTTAGTATTTATAAATTACCTAGTCTTGAACACGCGACTGTGAAGCACAAACAATTGAAAGACAATGTCATTCCTGTGTTAACCAAGCTTTATTCCTTTATTCCATTGGAACGAGGTTCGTTTTCTAAGCTGTTTGAGTGAATGTGACACAGATCGAGGTTCTTTGAGTCCTGAGCTATTATTGTAGCCCAGTGGTTCTCAACCTCCATAATGCTGAGACCCTTTAATACAGTTCCTCGTGTTGTGGTGACCCCTAATCATAAAATTATTTTCACTGCTACTTCATAGCTGTTATTTTGCCACTATTATGGATAATATTGTAAATTCCTATGTTTTCTGATGGTCTTAGGTGACTCC
Source organism: Mus caroli (assembly GCF_978045245.1). Taxonomy (NCBI): domain Eukaryota; kingdom Metazoa; phylum Chordata; class Mammalia; order Rodentia; family Muridae; genus Mus; species Mus caroli. The sequence goes on along the minus strand of NW_028227274.1, from coordinate 28,022,591 downwards.
TATGAAATGGCCAATAACCCCTATGCTGTAGACTATACAAATATATTAAATTTAGTGAAATGTCTACCTATCCCTGTTCAAGGAAACTTATAATCAATTGGCTATTGTCAACATTTCATGTGGGTCAAATGATTCTGCTTACCAATTGTTCTCTATTTTCCCTCAGGGTAGCAGATACACTGAGCGTTTAAACACTAATAACTAATATTTTACTACCGCTCCTCTGAATACCTAACATTCTCAGCGAAATCAGAATGCCTTTAAATGGCAACAATTTCCACCTTTAAGTTAGCCTAATGATGCCATCAAAGGAGAACCCTGAAAGTATTTTGGTTTTTTTTCAAGATTTTTTTTTCTTTTCAATTACTTTTTTTTTTGTCCACTAAAATCAGTATTTGGTATTTAAAAAGGCTTTATTGGGAAATGGGCTCTTCATGTTAAGGAGATATGAGTCAATATAAATAGTACTAATGAGTCATGACAAATGCCCTCAAATGCATGGCTTCCTAATTCTGGCTTCATTGAAGGCAAGGAAGTGCTGGTAACATTATTTGGTCTAGGCTTCCATGAAGGAAAACTGGACTACTTTGCGCTATGTAACACACTAAATTTTTTGTAAGTATACCAGAATTGGTAAATTCATTTCTGATGTTTAAAATGACTTACCCTGTTTGGTTCCTTACAGACTAGCAAGATTTTTTTTCTGATGTTAAAAACTTAAAATTTATAGGTCTATACACAAGTGTAAATTTGAACTGATTCCAAAGAGCATGTTGAAATCTAGCTCAAGAGTCCATGTTGTATAGAGGACTGTGGCAGGAGGAAGTATGGCAGGAGGAAGCGTCTTAGGCTATTCTGTAATGTCATTTCATATCCCCATGTAGCACAGACCCAGCCATATTTGACAAGAGAGGGGTATTGCATTTGAACCTGAGGTGGTACAGAGATCTTGCTGTCATAAAATTTTCCCCAAATCTCCTAAGTCCATTGTACCTAATTGTATCTAATTCTTTACCAATCCAAACCTGTCCAAGATGTCTCCATGTCCCACTATATTCTTATAATTTTTCATCATGATGCCTTCCCATAACTAAACACAACCATAATTGAAACCCATTTCTACATATTTCTTAGCTTTATTTTGAATTTGTGGCTGGAAATGGAATTGCTGGATCAAATGATATCTCTCCTATTAGTCAAGCTGTTGTGTACCATGGCAGTACTACTTTATACGTCTATCAACCACGCAAAGAGTTTTCCTGGTTTACATAGCATCATGAACAACCTTTGCCCTTCCTTGACTTTTGTATTAGTCATTCTATCTAAAGAACAGTGATAACTCATGGTTTTAATTTGTATGTCTCTGATAATTGATGAAAGTAAGCATGAAAATTAAATATATACATTTCTATGTTTTAAGCACTATTTATAATATGAAGAAATAAAAGGAATAGAAATTTTCATCAATCAATAAATATATAAAGAAAATGTGGGAAATGTACAATGAGGAATTGGGCATCTTCTAGAGTGATAATGTGTTGTCATTTTCAGTAACATGAATGTTTCTGAGACTAGCCCTCTTCACAAAGAGTCAGGTATGATCATTAGAGGCAGTATAAACAAAACTTAAGTTTGGTGAAATATACCAGTTACAGAAAGTTGCTGATAGAATGTTTCATTTACAAGGTCAGCTAGACATTGGCTTGACCAAAACAAAGAATAGAATTATGTTTATCAAAATCTGGGAAGGATAGGGTAGTTGGGTAACAACTACAAAAATTATAATTAGAAGTCAGATGGAAGTTCTACTATCTTGTAGCTCATAAAGTGACTATAGTAAACAGTGTACTGTTTGTCCATAGGGTAAGAAGCAGGAATTTTAAATGTTCTTAAAATAAAGAAATGATAAATATCTTAACATATATACATATATATATTTACCCTATCATATCATACATCATATATCATATACTATATATTATATGCATGAATATGCATGAGTAAAAATATCACACAATCTCATAAATATGACCATATTTTATGAATATATACAACCATAAGTATTGACTTTTTTTTCGATCTTGAGGTTATAGGGTTGTTTTCTTCTGTTTCTTTTTCTTTTCTTCTTCTTTTTCTTTTTCCTTTTTCTTCTTATTAGATATTTTCTTTATTTACATTTCAAATGTTATCCCCTTTCCTGGTTTCCCCTCCAAAACCCCCCTATCCCTTTCCCCCTTCCCCTGCTCACCGACCCACCCAATCCTGCTTCCTGGCCCTACAGTGGGGCTTAGAGCTTTCACAGGACCAAGGGCCTCTCCTTCCATTGATGTCTGACTAGGCCATACTCTGCTACATATGCATCTGGAACCATGAGTCCCACCACGTGTATTCTTTGGTTGGTGGCTTAGTCCCTGGGAGCTATGGGGGTACTGGTTAGTTCATATTGTTGTTACTCCTATGGGGCTGCAAACCCCTTCAGCTCCTTGGGTCCTTTCTCTAGCTCCTTCATTGGGGACCCTGTGCTCTGTCCAATGGATGGCTGTGAGGATCCACTTAAGTATTTATCAGGCACTGGCAGAGCTTGTCAGGATAAAGCTATATCAGGCTCCTGTTAGCAAGCACTTGTTGGCATCCACAATAGTGTCTGGTCTGGTGACTGTATATAGGATGGATCCCCAGGTGGAAAAGTCTCTGGATGGTCATTCCTTCAGTCTATGTTCCACATTTTGTCTCTGTAACCCTTTCCATAGGTATTTTGTTACCCCTTCTAAGAAGGATTGAAGTATGCACACTTTAGTCTTCCATCTTCTTGAGTTTCGTGTGGTTTGCGAATTGTATGTTGGGTATTTCAAGCTACTGGGCTAATATGCATTTACCACCAGTGAATGAATATCATGTGTGTTCTTTTGTGATTGGGTTACCTCACTCAGGATGATATCCTGCAGATTCATTCATTTGCCTAAGAATTTCATAAACTCTTTTTTTTTTTTTTTTTTTTTTTTTTTTTTTTTTTTTTTGGTTTTTCGAGACAGGGTTTCTCTGTATAGCCCTGACTGTCCTGGCTGTCCTGGCACTCACTTTATAGACCAGGCTGGCCTTAAACTCAGAAATCCGCCTGCCTCTGCCTCCCAAGTGCTGGGATTAAAGGCATGCGCCACCACGCCTGGCTCATAAATTCATTTTTAATAGCTGAGTATTACTCCATTGTGTAAATGTACCATATTTTCTGTATCCATTCCTCTGTTGAAGGACATCTAGGCTCTTTCCAGCTTCTGGCTATTATAAATAAGGCTGCTATGAACATAGTGGGGCATGTGTCCTTATTACATGTTGAATCATCTTCTTGGTATATGCCCAGGAGTGGTATTGCTGGATCTTCTGGTAGAACTATGTCCAATTTTCTGAGGAACTGCCAAACTGATTTTCAGAGTGGTTGTACAAGCTTGCAGTCCCACCAGCAATGGAGGAGTGTTCCTCTTTCTCCACATCCTTGCCAGCATCTGCTGTCACATGAGTTTTTGATCTTAGCCATTCTGACTGGTGTGAGGTGGAATCTCAGGGTTGTTTTGATTTACATTTCCCTGATGACTATTGATTTTTAAAAATCAGTTGACTCCTGAAGTCACAACAACATAATATTTACAAATCCTCCTCTCTTTGAAGTTTTACCTTTTTAACTCAGTTGAGAAGCTGGTATCCTTCACTATCTAAATCTGTGTTACCTGGCACTATCCTTCTCCATTTCAAGACTAAATAACAATAATGTCACAGCTTAGATTTGTGCCTGTTCCTAAGTCTAAGAGAGTTAATTTTGAAACTTTTCATCATCATACTGTATAACTCTAAATAATGTATATTTCTATGTTTAAAATTTGGTTCCAAGGTATGTGGAAAGAATATCTTATTTGTTACAAATCATTTCATTTTACCCTCCAAAAGTGGATTGATAGCCAAATAATATAAGGTAATTTTAGGCTTAGATTTTTTCAAAACCTACTTTAATAAGGGTTTATAAATGCTTTAGCATCCTTTCTAGCCCATCACCCACTAGAGCTAGTGGAAAGGAAAAGTTAATGGGGCCAAAGGGGGCTGTGTAGTTGTTTGGAAATAGTTATTTGAGGTGATTCTAGTCTTTGTTATAAAGATACAGGCAGTTCAGTTCACAGGAATCAGGAGTGGTAGCTCAATCTACTGGCAAACACCATTCACGAATTAACCATGGCATTTCAATCCAGAAGAAACCTAGAGTTTTGGCCAATCAGCCTGAGTCCACAGAAGCAGCAAGAAGTTGCTGGAATATTATGAGAAGGCCTTTGATTCATTTCTCTCTATGAAGCCACAAGTGACGATCAGTAAAGAAGGCAAGGTGAATTGATGCCAAGCATCATCAGTGAAGAACAACACTAGCAAAGACCAACAAAGACCCAACAAGGCAAACCAATGCCAGAGTGCTGTAACTGTCTATTGGGTAACACTTATATCCTTGGCAAACATCACATGTCCTCTCTAGTGTCTGCTCCAGCAATTAACATCACATGACCTTTTCTGGACGGCATTCAGAAAAACACCCTGTGTCTGTTCTCAGGAAAACGTCCTCTCACATATTTGCTTCAGGAAAACATCTTCTCACAAGACAGTTTTCATAAAAACATCACATGACACAAGTGAGTCTCCAAAGAAAACAGAAATTTCCGCTTTGGGTAAATTTGCCACATACCTGGAATACCACCTGTTGTAAGAATAGCATATCACAGAAATTATACAAAACTAGATTATATGAGCAGAGCTTTAATCAGCTCTTGCAAAGTAGCTAAGTGACTGCCAAGTATTTATAAGCAGAACTGCCCTAGACTGAAATATCTTTCCTTCTCACCTGGACTGACAGACGTACATGAAGAAAAGTGAATTCTAATATACCCTGCCCCTCACTTATGATGTCATTCTCATTCTTTCAATGATTTGCCTATGCGACAAAGGAAGAGAAGGTGTTGGCTTCAAGGAGCTAGAGGAAATTATCCATCCTCACTTCTACTTTGACTTCATGAGGAAACAATATCTGAATGATGCAGCTAGCTTGAGAAAGAACCCAGAATAGCCACATCACTATAACAACTCATTTTAACATGAGATATCTTTACACAAAACTGATACACTGAACAATCTATCAGTGTTTTTTTTTTTTTTTTTTTCTTTGCCCCAAGGAGGAAACGGGCCAGTCAGGCTAGACCTAAACCTGTCAACAATTTGATTTATGGAGCTTGTGTCCTCCTTTTTTTTTTTTTTTTTTTTTTTTTTTTTTTTGTCTATCCATCCCTTAAACAAACAGGCTTAGCTTTGAGCTAAATCATTAGTTTTACTCCTTTGAGGTTTTGGGCTTTTAATCTTTAAGATATTGATTAGATCCTTGTTAGTAGTCACAAATTGTATTATTACCAGGGTCTTTGGCAGAAACTTCTAAGACTGGATCATGAGACAGATGCTTGAGAAAATAAGGACTTTAAATGAAATGACAGGCAAAATCTGAGTTATATGGACCCTCCATTTTTTCCCAAATGATATAATTGCCATAGTGGCATGCCAATGCAGGTCAGACGTTCTCTTGCTTTTCAAGGACACTTATTCTAAATAGATTTTAGATGGTAAGTACAGAATGTGGCAGGAAAATTGATTTATATCACTTGAGAATGAATCTCATGTCTTTAGGTAATGTCTTCTCTCTCTAAATACATCCCCATATTTTCATACAAACACCTGGAGACAACACAGAGCATCCAGTCTTTTCCAATATGTAATTTCAAAACCCAAGTTCCTTTACAAAGAATAGCCTCTAAGGATTGTAATCCTCGATTCTAGCCTTTTAAATCTATAATGAAAGCCTGTCAAATACCCTGTTGACACTCTAACATATTATCTAGGCATTGAGATCAATCACATCCCAGGGTCTGAGATTCAATATATCTTGTTGAAAGGATGCAAAACTTTTAGAATATATTATGAAGTTTATGAATCCCACAGACATAAATTAGTGATGTACTTGCATGGCAGTGCATCTTTGCTGGGCTTGTTACTGAGTGTGGAGACCTCACTGATGTTTCTGAGATAAAAGAAAGAACCAGACATCCCCACAGAAATTTTTGCTATCTCCTCAACTATATAGCAGTCAGGGGTTCCTGAACCTCAAACATCCTCACATCCTGCTTGCCCTGTGTGAATGTCAAGGGGCATACTTCTTTTCAATAAGAGGAAGAAATAATGGTAAACAAACAACTCCCCCCCAAAACCCCAACAACTCTGACATAAAGATGAAGGCATAAATAGGAGTAAACCCCATTAATATTTCAATGAGAAATACAGAAGAATGTTTTCTTTCTGGCAATGTTGACTTTTGCACTACTTAGGCAGCCAGACATTGTTCTTGCTTCTGATAGTTGGATGAATTGGTAACTGCCTTCCCCGACATCTCTCACTCAAAGGCTGTATTTTTATAGCCTGACTGAAACCACATCTCTCTCCTTCAAAGGCTAGAACTGTTGTATAATTGCTCTCTGCTTGCCTGGAAGGGCATCTCAGCAAGGCTGTTAATCCTTTGCCTCTATTAGAGGTGACTGTAAAATTAGTAGGTGGTAGAAGAGAAAACAAAGTGTGAGACCTCACCCTTTTTGCCCTGAGAACCTCATCCAGACCTTTACTCTCTATATTTAATGCTCGTGCCATTTAAAATGCCAGTCATCAATTATTTGGTGGTAATGAGATCACAGAAGTGAAATTATGAAGTCCAATAGAGACTAAGCCTGTGTGTCACTGTGTGTGATGTCTTTGCTGACATGAATAACCCTATACAATGGCTGCTTTCTAATGACTACATCTTACTCCTGGCCTTCAGAAAGTTCAAAGGAGAGGAACAATAACCCTGATAGAAAAGTTATATGCTTCAATATTTTAAACTATTTCAAAAGAACTTCCAAAGTAGGGCTTATGAACTAAACAGATATATTTTTAATAACTGAGCCAGTCACATGAAACTCCCAAAAAGCAAGTCAGATATTATTGTACCTTGTTCACTCTTGACAGAAATAAAAAGATAAAAATATAGATGAAGCCATGAAAGCTTATACCCTTTTTGCAAAGTGAATTATTCCAGAAGCTTAGAACAAACCAAGTTGTTCCAAACATATTAAGATCAAACTGCATGCTAAGGATGCATAGAGAAACCGCTCTGACTCAATCAGCAAACCAGAGAGTGCCCACCAGAACACAAGGCTTGAGTTAGATCAGAATATTTTCTCTTGCACACATCTTTATTGTCTGCTTTTATCCTGGAAGCCATCTTTGAGACCTAAAATAGCGAATCACCAAACCCACATTCTTCCCTTGCATCTCCTTCCCTTCATTTCACTCTGCCAATGGCTTCTTTTCTTTGCTATAGGTGTGTCATGAATAATCATGGAAAATCTCAATGTGGGGAATCAAGTACTTCAGTTAATCTGTTTTTTTAAAGCGTTTTAATGTACATACATGTTCTGTCTACATGTATGTCTGTGTATCACATGTTTGCAGGGTCTGTGGAGGCCAGAAGAGGGTCTAGGATCCCATGAAGTTGGAGGTACAGAGAGTTGTTAGCTGTCCTGCAGATACTAGGAATTGACTCCCAGGCTACTAGAAGGTCACACTCTGCCCTCTGGCCACTGAGCAATCACTCCAGGCCCTTCGAGCTAGTTTATACTCTCAGCTGCAGAATTGGCTTCATCAGATTAGCCTGCAGAAATATCTGTAAAAGTTTGTCTTGTCTTGATATGAGATGGCTGAGCCCACTGTGGGTGGCAGCTTCCCAGAGCACATAGGTCTGGGCTCTGAAAGAAAACTAACAGTGTGAGGCAGGGAGCTTGCCAGTAAGAAGCATTTCTCTATGAATTCTGCCTTGAATTCCTGCCTTAAATATCCTTCGTGGGGGCTTTTGACCTGGGAGTTGTAAACTGTAAACTCTTTCTTCCAAATGCGATCCAGTGAGAATGTTTGATCCCAGCAACAGAAGAGAAGCAGAATACCTCGTAAGAAAATCCATCACTATCCAAGAACCTGTTACTATTTTCTGTTACACTATTTGTTCATATTCACATTTTTGTGCATATACCCTGCACATTTCAAATGGTTGTTTACTTTGCCACACGTATGTAGCTGAAATAATCCACATAAGCCTCAGAACTACCAATACATGTTTCACAACAATGAAGACATACACAATGGAAGAAAGAGCTTCTCCCTGTGTTTTTGTTGTTACTGGGTTCCTATGCTTTGCATTCTGGCCTACAGTGCAACTACACTAATTGCTCAAGCTTTGGAGTGATACAATGCATTAAACTGGCTTTTGTGATGGATTAAATGTTCTAACTCTGCTACTATATTTCATCAATGGGAATAGCCTGACAAAGCATCATTGGCAGAAAAGCATACAAGAAAAAATTCATATATATTTTCTTATTTCTGTAGAAATTATAATTTTAGTCATTGCCGTACTTTCAGAGCTTCAGAGCATGGCAATTGTTTCTATGAAAACAGCACATTAAATGTTATCTGATTAATTGAAACATTCAACATTGCTGTATTTTTCGCTAATTCCTTGCTTTTTTGCAAAAATGATAATGAGTTAACTCCACATTTATTTCAATAATATAGGAATGACTCTTACAGTAAATATTCATTAAGGAAAATATTGCAGGAGATTCAAAATATGACAAATGTTGGAGTGCTTATATGGAAGAAATTTCATCTATGAAATGGCTCCCATAAAAAGGTCTAATGGCTCCAGAAAAGCCAGAGGTTTTCACACACATTTTGTTCAGAATGAAGTGAAAGTGATGCCATTTCTATTTAGAGCTCACCTTTCTTTCCCAAATAATTATGTCAGGCCTAATACTAATGATTAGAATAATGGGCTAGGTAATGAATAAGCTGGGTGTAAAGGACCCTCATTTGCCAACCTGCAATGAAGTCTTTAGTCATATTTTTGAAATGGGTTGAGAGTATCTGTCAAGTATTTTATGTGCTGAAATTTTATTCCATTGGTAATATATTGTAGCTAGAAATTATAACTATATTCTATTCTGACTATTCTATTTAGAGACAAGACTTTTCTGACATGTTTACTACTAGATGAGGTCATTAGAATTGAGCCCCATTATGGAATTCTTGTAAATTTAAGTAAACAGTGAGAGCTCACACAGATGCACAGACAGGCAATCAAACTGTTTCAAGCATTTGATGTTATGGTGTCCCCCGAGAACTTGGCTGACAAGATGGCTATCAACAGATAAGTACCCAAATACTGAGCTCACACAAGTATCTTCTCTTCACAGGTATACTTCCTCTGCTATTTCATTAGAGTAATGAATGGCCCAGTCCTTCATTGTTCTTAGGAGTTGGGACTATGCCATTTGATTGTGTATCATTCACAGAAAGTGTCATTTTTCCTGAGTGTTTAGACCTGTTCAATGTGAATTTGGTGGAACAAAAATCCAATGAAATCCTGAAAGCTGTTTAATTACCAAAGAAATGAAGGACATTGAGGAATTCACATAAATGATTATTCCCCAAAATAGTAACACCCATCTGCTTAGGAAGCTGCAGCTCAGGAGAGTCAAAGCCTTCTCTGTACTCTCCCCAAGTCCCAAGCTATTAAAAGGACTGATTATCTGGCAGAAATTGGTGAATATTAAGGCAAAAGTATGACAAAGTGCAATGTAGGCTCTCATGGGGTTCTTGAGAAGGAAAGAAAAATGGACTTTGGTGGGAAAACTAATTAAATTCAAATAAGCTATATAGTAATAATTAAATTAGGTTGTTCCAAAGTTACTTCTTTGGTTTTAATGGTTATGTTGTGATTATAAAGTTTGATAACACCAGGGAACGTGATTGAGAGTTTTATAGATGTTCACTCTGGTCAACTTCTGTCAGTCTAGAATAAAAGGCTAAAGACAACATCTAAATTTGGATAATGAATGAAACCTTTTGTCCTTGATTCCTGCAGAATCAGCTTAGTAGTAAGGATGCTTCTAGATGCAAACAACAAAATCCACCTCAGGAAGTTTAAGGGCTCCCCAGAAGTTCCAAGGCCTCTTGCCTTATAAATCAGAGCAAGTAGGCTATGTGGTCATTTTTCTGGTCTATTCCACTTCATTATGGACTTGGCTAAGGCTGATGTTTCTACTAACTTTCTGATGGATTCTGGCAATGAAGAAGGCCAAAATACTGTCTGTTTCTGAGGAAAGTATAAGATCTGATCCTTTTACTTTCTCATATGAGCAACATCTTTGCCAAAATTTTTGTGGAGGTTTTAATGAAATGGCTTGGACCACCTCCTATAGTCAGATGGCACTTCCAGTGGAGGAAGTGGGAGATCAACCCACTCACAAAATAGCTCCTGTAGGTAGGCTCATAGATGTGAATGATTGGTCATTAGTGAGTGTCACTACTGGAGAAGGATTTGGAGGGATGGCCTTGTTAGCAGAAGTGTGTCACTGGGGGTTGGGTTCCAGGTTTCAAAAGCCCAAGCCAATCCCAGTGGTTCTCTCTTCCCTGCTATCTGCAGATTTATATATAGAACACTCAACTATTTCTCTGGCACCATGTCTGCTTGTGTGCCACCATGCTCCCCACCATGATGAAAATGGACTAAACCTCTTAAACTGTAAACAAGAACCAATTCAATGGTTTCTTTTTGTAATAGTTGCTGTGGTCATGATGTCTGTTCATAGCAACAGAACACTGACTAAGACAATCTCCAATCCTGAGTGTCAGAAAACAGAAGTAGGGCCCTATCTAATCCTGAGGCACAGACAGCACTATGATTAGATTAAGTCTAATTTTGAAACCATGATGGATGATCTTGTCTTCTCTTGGATAACACAGGGGCATAAAGGAACAGACCTGAGTAAAATCTAATCTCTTACAGGAAAAAAGGAAATTTACATGTTGGAGATAACCAAAACTGCTAGCTACAATGATAGCTGAAATCTCACTATTGAAATACACAAAATGCAGTAATGTTTTCTGACTGTAGAGTACATCAGTGAAGAGCAATAAACTGACAATCAAAAACAAAACAAAACAAAAACAAAAACAAAAACAAATAAACAAACAAACAAAAAAAAACCAAACCCTGTAGATTCAAATGCATTTCCAGCTGAGGAGAGTCAATATCTCTGAACTAGGTAGTCAATGTCAGTGGGTGGCTTCTGAAGTAGTGCACAGTCTGGATTAAGAGTTTTCAAGCCGGGCGTGGTGGCGCACGCCTTTAATCCCAGCACTCGGGAGGCAGAGGCAGGCGGATTTCTGAGTTCGAGGCCAGCCTGGTCTACAGAGTGAGTTCCAGGACAGCCAGGGCTACACAGAGAAACCCTGTCTCGAAAAACCAAAAAAAAAAAAAGAGTTTTCCCACCCTCTCATCTGGAGAACAAAGTTCCCAGATGCTCAGTAATCAGCCTTTAAAAAATTATCTTACACATGCACAGACTATTTGAGAACCTCACTGCTTAGGAAGTTGTGGGGATTTTTCCCCCTCTTGTTAAATAGGTTTTTGGTTAATATAAAATTACATCACTTTCCTGTTTTCCTTTTCTTCTCATAGGTGTCCCCAACGAACTCTCTTCTACTGTCCCCAGGCTTCCTCACTTTCAAGTTGATTTAGGCTATTATTGTTTCATATATATGTATGCACAATATGTGTAAATATGCAAGTACAACCAGCTCGGTCAATTTTTTTTAATCTTTATATGTATACGGTTTCAGAGCCAAGCATTTTGAATTGGGTAACAAATTTAGGACCTTCGCCCCCAGAAGGGGCCAGTTCTCTTTCTCTCAGCAGTAATCAGCTGCCTGTAGTTCTTTGTCTATAGGCTGGATTCCTTGAAATTATCCTCCTACCATGTGAGTGAATGCGTCTACTGATGCTGCCATCATTCTGTTCTTCTCGTGCAGCCACTTCTACAAGAGACTGTATCACCAAAGACCTCCTGGAATCCTGTTTTTTGATTTATTGTTCTTGTTTGTTTGGTTGGTTCAGTAGCTTTGTTGCTGTATTTATTCGTCTCATATATTATATCCTAACCATAGTTTCTCCTCCCTCTTCTCTTCCCACTTCCTCCCCTCCACTGCCTCTTCTATGCTCCAGATCCACTCCTCCTGTTTCCCTACAGAAAATGGCAGACTTCCCATGGGTATCAACCAAATATGGCATATCAAGTTACAGTAAGATTAGACACATGCCCTTGTACTGAGGCTGAATGAGGTAAACCAGTACAGAAAAAGGGTCCCAAAGCAGGCAAAAGAGTCAGAAACAGCCTCTGCTCCCACTCCTAGGAGTCCCACAAGAACACTAAGTTACACAACTATAGCATATGTACAGAGGACCTAGGTCAGACCCATACAAGCTTCTGATTTTTTATAATGTTTGTATTTCCTCTTCCACAATATTGCCTGGTAATTCATTAGTGTATTCTAAATATTTTCCTAATCTCTATTCTAAATGTTACCCTTATAGCCATAGCTAAGTGTAGCTACCACCCCTCCTCAAAGAAGCTTCTCTTTGGAAGAAAATGGAGACCATCACAGAAAAAAAATACAACTAATACAGAAATCAGTGTACTGTGGGGGAGACCAGCCCCAATGGATAAGTCTATATCAAAATTGTGTTTGTTCTCTTTCTGCTTTCTGTGATGTCACTGAAGTCAAATGCACACCTTTTCCTGAAGACATAAGTTCCAAAAGACAATTCCTACTTTCATTCTGCACACTAACAATGTTGTTAGGTTCCCTGCATATCTTTCTAGACTGCTCTCCCTTTTGAAGCATGGAAGTTAACACCCATCTCTATGCCGGATCTTAGAAACAGAAACACAGTTGGACCAAAATTTGTAGGCAACCTGGACACTGTATTAATGAATGCAGCCTCACATTATGTGTTAATGTGTTAATATTATTTCATATTACGTTCTTTGGGGAGTGGGGAGGAATTCATTACTAGATAATAAACTGCCTAAATGTGCTGAATAATGACACAAATGTCACTTCAATTTTTTCTCCCTCAAACTCCTGCCTAGTGGTCTCCTGAGGGTAATAACAATAAAGCAAGGTTAAGAAAGTTGTGGGGGATGGAATTTAGCAGATGTTTGGCCTATTTGAGCCAGGGGACATCTTCACCTACTGAGGCTCCAAACAGTCTTCAAACTGCAATAAAATAAACCTTGTTATTGCAGCCGAGTTATTGCCCTGTGAGCATTAGAAAGGAGAATATGCATAAGTCTATTCAGTGGCCTCGAATGCAGGTTTAACTCAACTTTTGAGAACAAGGGTGTGACAGAAAGACAGGAAAATTATTAGAGCCACCAAGTCTCCATCTTATTTTTAGAGCAGTAAGGTGTCCTTTATGTAGAACATGGTTTCTAGGCATAGACACTTGCACTGGAGAATAAAATTCCTGTCCCACAGAGACGAGCAATCTGTTTACTGTAGACAAAGAACTCTGCACCCCAAACAGAGCCTCTATGCTGGCCTGCCTGCATTGGCTAGGTTGGCCAGGCGGGGTGATGTCTTGGACAGCCTCAGTTAGTACCAGGTCTTTTAGCATACATATAACAAAAGCATTTCTCATTTTGAGAGCATCTCAATTTGAACTACCAGTAATGTATTCATTTGATATTAGACTCACCCAGATCTAATTAATTACAGTGAAAGTAACACTTTAAGGTCTTAAACTATACAAAGGCCTTTATGGAACAATGGATACTAATTAGCACCACTTCCACTTGGCACACGCTAGAAATGATATTTGCTGAAACACTCAGATCAACTCAGCTTTGCGGAAGTTTTCCAACAGAAAGTACTGTTGGGGATTCATTCTGTCTCTCTGCCATCTTTCTGCAGATGAGCTCAGGGGAAGAGAAACATTGTTAAGGGGACTGTTTTTCCCTTGGCATTTCTTGTGTTGCTAGATCCTTTTTTCTTTCCCATGAAAAAGACGGTATACCTTAAAGAAACATTCACCACGTTCTCTTCCCTCTGCTCAATGAGGCATCATTTATGTTTTTAAGAGTCATGCAATTGTAAAATGCCAGTTGGAATATATTACTAATATAAAGAAAATGTCAATCATCATCATCATCGCCATCATTATTTTGTGATTGTCTGTTTATACTGCTGTTATTAACTATTGACTCTTCCTGGAATGCCCTTTTATATTAATCTAGACTGATAGTCTTTTTTTAAAATTTTTAATATTTTTATTACATATTTTCCTCAATTACATTTCCAATGCTATCCCAAAAGTCCCCCATAGCGCCCCCAATTCCCTACCCACCCATTCCCATTCTTTTGGCCCTGGCATTCCCCTATATTGGGGCATATAAAGTTTGCAAGTCCAATGGGCCTCTCTTTATATTGATGGCCAACTAGGTCATCTTTCGATACATATGCAGCTAGAGACAAGAGCTCCGGGGTACTGGTTAGTACATCATGTTGTTCCAACAATAGGGTTGCAGATCCCTTTAGCTCCTTGGGTACTTTCTCTAGCTTCTCCATTGGGAGCCCTGTGATACATCCAATAGCTGACTGTGAACATCCACTCCTGTGTTTGCTAGGCCCCGGCATCGTCTCACAAGAGACAGCTATATTTGGGTCCTTTCAGCAAAATCTTGCTAGTGTATGCAATGGTGTCAGCGTTTAGAAGCTGATTATGGGATGGATCCCAGGATACGGCAGTCTCTAAATGGTCCATTCTTTCATCACAGCTACGAACTTTGTCTCTGTAACTCCTTCCCTGGGTGTTTTGTTCCCAATTCTAAGAAGGTGCAGAGTGTCCACACTTTGGTCTTCATTCTTCTTGAGTTTCATGCGTTTAGCAAATTGTATCTTATATCTTGGGTATCCTAAGTTTTGGGCTAATATCCACTTATCAGTGAATACATATTGTGTGAGTTCTTTTGTGATTGTGTTACTTCACTCAAGATGATGCCCTCCAGGTCCATCCATTTGGCTAGGAATTTCATAAATTCATTCTTTTTAATAGCTGAGTAGTACTTCATTGTGTAAATGTACCATAATTTCTGTATCCATTCCTCTGTTGAGGGACATCTGGGATCTTTCCAGCTTCTGGCTATTATAAATAGGGCTGCTATGAACATAGTGGAGCATGTGTCCTTTTTACCGGTTGGGACATCTTCTGGATATATGCCCAGGAGAGGTATTGCTGGATCCTCCGGTAGTACTATGTCCAATTTTCTGAGGAACCGCCAGACTGATTTCCAGAGTGGTTGTACAAGCTTGCAATCCCACCAACAATGGAGCAGTGTTCCTCTTTCTCCACATCCTCGCCAGCATCTGCTGTCACCTGAATTTTTGATCTTAGCCATTCTGACTGGTGTGAGGTGGAATCTCAGGGTTGTTTTGATTTGCATTTCCCTGATGATTAAGGATGTTGAACATTTTTTCAGGTGCTTCTCTGCCATTCAGTATTCCTCAGGTGAGAATTCTTTGTTCAGTTCTGAGCCCCATTTTTTAATGGGGTTATTTGACTTTCTGGAGTCCACCTTCTTGAGTTCTTTATATATATTGGATATTAGTCCCTTATCTGATTTAGGATAGGTGAAGATCCTTTCCCAATCTGTTGGTGGTTTTTTTGTCTTATTGATGGTGTCTTTAGCCTTGCAGAAGCTTTGCAGTTTCATGAGGTCCCACTTGTCAATTCTCGATCTTACAGCACAAGCCATTACTGTTCTATTCAGGAATTTTTCCCCTGTGCCCATATCTTCAAGGCCTTTCCCCACTTTCTCCCCTATAAGTTTCAGTGTCTCTGGTTTTATGTGAAGTTCCTTGATCCACTTAGACTTGACCTTAATACAAGGAGATAGGAATGGATTGATTCGCATTCTTCTACATGTTAACAACCAGTTGTGCCAGCACCATTTGTTGAAAATGCTGTCTTTCTTCCACTGGATGTTTTTAGCTCCCTTGTCGAAGATCAAGTGACCGTAGGTGTGTGGGTTCATTTCTGGGTCTTCAATTCTATTCCATTGGTCTATTTGTCTGTCACTATACCAGTACCATGCAGTTTTTATCACAATTGCTCTGTAGTAGAGCTTTAGGTTCGGCATGGTGATTCCACCAGAGGTTCTTTTATCCTTGAGAAGAGTTTTTGCTATCCTAGGTTTTTTGTTATTCCAGATGAATTTGCAGATTGCACTTTCTAATTCGTTGAAGAATTGATTTGGAATTTTGATGGGGATTGCATTGAATCTGTAGATTGCTTTTGGCAAGATAGCCATTTTTACAATGTTGATCCTGCCAATCCATGAGCATGGGAGATCTTTCCATCTTCTGAGATCTTCCAGAATTTCTTTCTTCAGAGACTTGAAGTTTTTATTATACAGATCTTTCACTTCCTTAGTTAGAGTCACGCCAAGATATTTTATATTATTTGTGACTATTGAGAAGGGTGTTGTTTCCCTAATTTCTTTCTCAGCCTGTTTATTCTTTGTGTAGAGAAAGGCCATGGATTTGTTTGAGTTAATTTTATATCCAGCTACTTCACCGAAGCTGTTTATCAGGCTTAGGAGTTCTCTGGTGGAATTTTTAGGGTCACTTATATATACTATCATATCATCTGCAAAGAGTGATATTTTGACTTCATCTTTTCCAATTTGTATCCCTTTGATCTCCTTTTGTTGTCGAATTGCTCTGGCTAGGACTTCAAGTACAATGTTGAATAGGTATGGAGAAAGTGGACAGCCTTGTCTAGTCCCTGATTTTAAAGGGATTGCTTCAAGTTTCTCACCATTTACTTTGATGTTGGCTACTGGTTTGCTGTAGATTGCTTTTATCATGTTTAGGTATGGGCCTTGAATTCCTGATCTTTCCAAGACTTTTATCATGAATGGGTGTTGGATCTTGTCAAATGCTTTTTCCGCATCTAACGAGATGACCATGTGGTTTTTGTCTTTGAGTTTGTTTATATACTGGATTACATTGATGGATTTCCGTATATTGAACCATCCCTGCATCCCTGGGATGAAACCTACTTGGTCAGGATGGATGATTGTTTTGATGTGTTCTTGGATTCGGTTAGCAAGAACTTTATTGAGGATTTTTGCATCAATATTCATAAGGGATATTGGTCTGAAGTTTTCTATCTTTGTTGGGTCTTTTTGTGGTTTAGGTATCAGAGTAATTGTGGCTTCATAGAATGAGTTGGGTAGAGTACCTTCTGTTTCTATTTTGTGGAATAGTTTGTGGAGAACTGGGATTAGATCTTCTTTGAAGGTCTGATAGAACTCTGCACTAAACCCATCTGGTCCTGGGCTTTTTTTAGTTGGGAGACTATTAATGACTGCTTCTATTTCTTTGGGGGATATAGGGCTGTTTAGATCATTAACCTGATCTTGATTCAACTTTGGTACCTGGTATCTGTCTAGGAACTTCTCCATTTCATCCAGGTTCTCCAGTTTTGTTGAGTATAGCCTTTGGTAGAAGGATCTGATGGTGTTTTGGATGTCTTCAGGATCTGTTGTTATGTCTCCTTTTTCATTTCTGATTTTGTTAATTAGGATACTTTCCCTGTGCCCTCTAGTGAGTCTGGCTAAGGGTTTATCTATCTTGTTGATTTTCTCAAAGAACCAGCTCCTTGATTGGTTGATTCTTTGAATAGTTCTTCTTGTTTCCACTTGGTTGATTTCGCCCCTGAGTTTGATTATTTCCTGCTGTCTACTCCTCTTGGGTGAATTTGCTTCCTTTTGTTCTAGTGCTTTTAGGTAAGTTGTCAAGCTGCTAATGTGTGCTCTCTCTAGTTTCCTTTTGGAGGCACTCAGAGCTATGAGTTTTCCTTTTAGAAATGCTTTCATTGCGTCCCATAAGTTTGGGTATGTTGTGGCTTCATTTTCATTGAACTCTAAAAAGTCCTTAATTTCTTTCTTTATTCCTTCCTTGACCAAGGTATCATTGAGAAGAGTGTTGTTCAGTTTCCACGTGAAGGTTGGCTTTCTATTATTTATTTTGTTATTGAAGATCAGCCTTAGTCCATGGTGATCTGATAGGATGCATGGGACAATTTCAATATTTTTTTATTTGTTGAGGCCTGTTTTGTGACCAATTATGTGGTCAATTTTGGAGAAGGTACCATGAGGTGCTGAGAATAAGGTATATCCTTTTGTTTTAGGATAGAATGTTCTGTAGATATCTGCCAGATCCATTTGATTCATAATTTCTCTTAGTTTCTCCGTGTCCCTGTTTAGTTTCTGTTTCCATGATCTGTCCATTGGTGAAAATGGTGTGTTGAAGTCTCCCACTATTATTGTATGAGGTGCAATGTGTGCTTTGAGATTTACTAAAGTCTCTTTAATGAATGTGGCTCCCTTTGTATTTGGAGCATAGATATTCAGGATTGATAGTTCCTCTTGGAGGATTTTACCTTTGATGAGTATGAAGTGTCCCTCCCTGTCTTTTTTAATGACTTTGGGTTGGAAGTCAATCTTATCAGATATTAGAATGGCTACTCCAGCTTGTTTCTTCATACCATTTGCTTGGAAAATTGTTTTCCAGCTTTTCATTCTGAGGTAGTGTCTATCTTTTTCTCTGAGATGAGTTTCCTGTAAGCAGCAAAATGTTGGGTCTTGTTTGTGTAGCCAGTTTGTTAGTCTATGTCTTTTTATCGGGGAGTTGAGTCCATTGATATTAAGAGATATTAAGGAAAAGTAATTGTTGTTTCCTGTTATTTTTGTTGTTAAAGTTGGCATTCTGTTCTTGTGGCTGTCTTCTTTTAGGTTTGTTGAGAGATTACCTTCTTGTTGTTTCTAGGGCGTGGTTCCTGTCCTTGTATTGGTTTTTTTCTGTTATTATTTTTTGAAGGGCTGGATTCATGGAGAGATAATGTGTTAATTTGGTTTTGTCATGGAATACTTTGTTTTCTCCATCTATGTTAATTGAGAGTTTGGCTGGGTATAGTAGCCTGGCCTGGAATTTGTGTTCTTTTAGTGTCTGTATAACATCCGTCCAGGATCTTCTGGCTTTCATAGTCTCTGGTGAAAAATCTGGTGTAATTCTGATAGGCTTGCCTTTATATGTTACTTGGCCTTTTTCTCTTACTGCTTTTAGTATTCTATCTTTATTTAGAGCATTTGTTGTTCTGATTATTATGTGTCAGGAGGTATTTCTTTTCTGGTCCAGTCTATTTGGAGATCTGTAGGCTTCTTGTATGTTCATGGGCATCTCTTTCTTTAGATTTGGGAAGTTTTCTTCTATAATTTTGTTGAAGATGTTTGCTGGTCCTTTGAGTTGAAAATCTTCATTCTCATCCACTCCTATTATCCGTAGGTTTGGTCTTCTCATTGTGTCCTGTATTTCTTGGATGTTTTGAGTTAGGATCTTTTTGCATTTTACATTTTCCTTGATTGTTGTGCCGATGTTCTCTATGGAATCTTCTGCACCTGAGATTCTCTCTTCCATCTCTTGTATTCTGTTGCTGATGCTCGTATCTATGGTTCCAGATTTCTTTCCTAGGGTTTCTATCTCCAGTGTTGCCTCATTTTGGGTTTTCTTTATTGTGTCTACTTCCCTTTTTAGGTCTAGTATGGTTTTGTTCATTTCCATCATGTGTTTGGATGTGTTTTCCTGTTTTTCATTAAGGACTTCTACCTGTTTGATTAGGTTATCCTGTTTTTCTTTAAGGATTTGTAACTCTTTAGCAGTGTTCTCCTGCAATTCTTTAAGGGATTTTTGTGCTTCCTCTTTATTGTCTTCTACCTGTTTACCAGTGTTCCTTTGTATTTCTTTAAGTGTGTTATTAAAGTCCTTCTTGAAGTCCTCTACCATCATCAGGAGATATGCTTTTAGATCCGTGTCTAGCTTTTCCGGTGTGTTGGGGTGCCCTGGACTGGGTGAAGTGGGAGTGCTGGGTTCTGATGATGGTGAGTGGTCTTGGTTTCTGTTAGTAAGATTATTACATTTACCTTTCGCCATCTGGTAATCTCTGGGGTTAGTTGTTGTTGTTGTCACTGTTTAAAGATTGGAGCAGAAGCTGTGTTCCACTCACCAGCATTCTCAAAATCCTATCCTGTGGCGGGGGTCGTGGGTAGCTGGCAGTACCCTGGTGCTGGTCAGGCCGGAAGAGGCCTGTGGTCCTACTCAGGCTGGTTTTCTGCTTCCCTAACTAATGCAGTCTCAGGTCCCACGCGCAATTGGATTGGAGCAGAAGCTGTGTTCCACTCTCCAGAAGTCTTAAGATCCTGTGGCGGGTGTTGTGGGTAGCTGGCGAGTGTCAGCCGACCCTGCGCCCTAGCTACTCCGGTGCTTTTTTGACAGGAAGAGGCTCGTGGCCCTATGTAGGCCGGATTTCTCCCTCCCCAACCAAAGCAGTCTCAGGTCCCGCGTGATTGGACTGGAGCAGAAGCTGTGTTTCACTCACCAGCAGTCTCAAAATCCTGTGGCGGGGGTTGTGGGTAGCTGGCGGGTGTCAGCCGACCCTGCGCTCTAGCTACCCCGGTGCTGATCCGGCCGGATGAGGCCTGTGGCCCTACTCAGGCCGGTTTCTGCTTCCCTAACTATTGCAGTCTCAGGTCCCACACGCAATTGGATTGGAGCAGAAGCTGTGTTCCACTCACCAGAAGTCTTAAGATCCTGTGATGGGTGTTGTGGGTAGCTGGCGAGTGTCAGCCTATCCTGCGCCCTCGCTACCCCGGTGCTTTTCTGACCGGAAGAGGCTTGTCTAGACTGATAGTCTTAAAGTCTCTGTGAAATTTATACATATGTATGTATGTATATATATATACATATATATACATATATATATATATATATTTCCATAATTTCAAGCACTATGTCTAATATGAAAGTTTGAGAGCTATTGTTTAAATTGCACTTTATGATAATAATGACTGCAGAACATCAAATGGAACTCTAATTGACTGTTTTTTCCTTGCATAGTGTGTATACATTACCTTTCCCTTCTTTGACTTTTAGCCTTGATCACGTATCTTAAAGGAATTTTAAATCCTATAAATAATACTTGTGACTGCTCTTTGAAAATTCCATTCAGGCTTACAACTACTCAGATGGAGAAAGATGTTGACAAATTACTGTAAATTCAAGGGAGAGTTGCAGGATTGATTATGGGGTTAGAGAACTTGATTTATGAGAAAACATTAAAAGAACTAAATATGTAAGGCTGGGCTCCACAACACTTCTGAGAGGATTCTGACACCGCTGTATTAGTATCCACAGGATGACAGCAGCATTGTAAGAAATGCTTAAATGAAAGAGAGAGAGAGAGAGAGAGAGAGAGAGAGAGAGAGAGAGAGAGAGAGACTCATCAGGGATTTTAATTACCCAGGAATAAATGTCTGATATATAAATTCAGGGCTTATCAATCTTTAATGGTTTCCACAAATCACCTAGGGATCTTGTTAAAATGCAGATTCAGTGTAGAGGTTGCAAGTGAACCTGAAATTCTGAATTTGTAGCAAGCTCCCAAGTTGTGCACAGCTACTTTTCCAGAGACTTACCTATTCAAGCTTCTTCTTGAGAAATATACAATTTTGGTTAATTATAGGTACCAAAAGCAGGGCATGTACTCTCAATAAAGTATTTTTCCTTTACACAACAAGACAAGCAAGGCCAAGATACAAGAAGTTGTGCATCTGACATCCATACCACTCCTTGTGCACTGTGAGAACCAGACTGAAGCCATTACTTCTTCATATCTACCTTTCCCCCATGCTATAGGCCAGAATAGAAAGAAAACACACTGCCTCAGAGATGTTACAAGAGGTTCTCCATCTTTTCAACCATCTTTTTTTGGGGGGGAAATGGGAAATAAGTAAGTGTTATTTATTTGTATTCTTTAGGCACTTATATCAAGATTCTTTGTCATGAGTAAAGAAATGCAAACTTAAATGAACATTAATTAATTAATTAACTAACTAATTAAATCAATCCCAAGGCAAATATTTGGGTGACTATTACATACAAGGAACAATCCTAGTGCACCAGAGTACAAAGACAAATACAACAGGAAATTGTCAACTCCCTCTTCTGGCCTCTTTGGGAACCAGGCAAACAGTGATATCCAGACAAAATACCCATAAGCATAAAGTAAATTAAAAACTGAGTTTAAGAACCTAAAATATCCACATATATTCAAATGCATATCATATTTATCTTTCTGGGTTACCTCACTCAGGATTTTTTTTTTCTAGTTCTATCCATTTGCCTGCAAATTTCATGATGTCTCCTTTTATTATCCAAGTAAATCTATATTATGTAAATGTACCACACTTTCTTTATCCAATCTCCTATTGAGGGACACTTAGATGGTTTTCAGCTTATAGATATTATGAATAAATCTACAATGAACATGGCTAAGTGAGTATCCAGCCTACAAAATATGTTAGGGCAATAGTGGTACAAAGCTTTGGGGGTATGCAACCCATGTCTTATTTCACTTAAGGCTCACTCCATACCCAATGCTGCTTGCTGACTAAGAGCCAGAGCAAAGATAGCCCAGAAACCTAGGGTTAAACCAAGTACTACTAATCTAAAAAAAAGTAAATATAGCTTTAGGACCCCTAAAGATATATGCTATAGTCATAAATTAGCACTAGAGAAAATTCTTCCTGCAGACTAAACAAACACAGAGACTCACTGCAGAAAGAGAGACTTTGGAACACACAGCTTTAAATGGGATATCTCCATTAAATTCCTCCCCTCAGAGCTTAGGGGTCCCTATAAAAGAGGAGGTGGAAAGAGTATTATACCCTGAGTATGTAGAGGACGCCAGAGAACAAGGCCCCCTAAACAAACTCAGTAAAGTTCATATGAACTCACAGAGACTGAACAGCATATGCAGGACTTACACAGGTCTGTACCAGGTCCTTTGTATATTATAGTTTATAGTATTTTATGGGATGTAAATGTAACTTTTATTTGCCTGATGTAATTCTCATCTTGGAGACTTACGGCTGAATAAACTCACTCTTTCTAGGTCTTTCTGAATTCTGGCTGGCTGGTTTAACTCAGCTGTTCTGCATCAAACACCTCCCCAAGCCTGATTCAGTCTGGCTTCTGTCAGCTTCTCACTGAATTGCTCTGCTTGGCCGCAAACTAACTCCTCCTGTTTGTTCGAATCTCCTGGCTCCTTCCTACTCTCTGGTTTCAGCGGTCTCTGTTGCACTGAACTGCATGAGGAGCTCAACTCTGCTGCACTGCACTCATTGCACTGACTCTCAGCTGACTCACCCAACTCAGCTCCACTCAAGTGACCTTGCTGAACTCCACTCACAGACCTGCCTTCCAATTAGATGTCCTTTCAAACCTCATTGTTTCCTTCTATAACTAATCTTACTTCGTTGTTTGGGATTTAAGTTGTGTACTAAGGGCATGTCTGCATTTCAGCTGGATCACACAGAAGGCCTTCGGATGTGATCCCTTGCCAAGCAGTCATACTGTTGGATTAAAGTTCCTCTATAATGTGACTCCCAAGTATGTGAACCTGTGGGTCTCTAGTTCTTGTGTCTTCTCTTTCTCTCTTTTTTCCTTTGTTGGTTTGCCTTGTCCAACTTCAATGTCATAGTTTTTGTTTTAGCTTATTATATTTTCTTTTGCCAAATTTGGTTGTTATATCTTAGAAGCCTGTTCTTCTCTATGAGAGATAGAAATGGAGGAACTCCAGATGGGAGGTGAGGTGAGAAGGAACTGAGAGGAGTAGAGAGAGGGGAAACTAATCAGGATCTGTTATATAAGAAAAGAATTTAATTAAATAAAGGGGACATAAAAATGAAAATATGTTTAAATTCTTACTGACTGATAATTCTTCCACCTTTTGACTGATGCTGGGTTCTGCAGCTGCACCTTCATCCCTTTCATAATGGTGACCTTATCAGTTACTGTAGAGTAGATGGCAATACTTTTCTGACAAATTTTAACAAAGAGCAACAAAAGAATATCATTAAGATATGGTATACTAAGGACATATGCAAGGATGAGAAATATGAGGACAATCTTTCCATTTCTGAGATAAGAATGTGATTCAAATGAGAAAGCTGTGTTTCCCTTGCATTCTGTCTGGTTCCTTGGATGCTGAAATCCAGATTTCCATGTTTTCAAGCCAACATTCTTTCTAATACACCACCCTTTTCCCTCTGCTGGAAATCTCAACAATGGGTTTTTCCTCTCCTGCATGCTGTAAGTGTAACCCAGGGGCATTTTTTAGAGCAAGTCACTGATGGCCAGTTATTCCTCACCTAAATTAAGCACTTAAAGATAATATCTCCCTCTTTGGATATAACTCCTGAGCAGATGAATTTCTAGTCCTTTATTATAACCAAAGCAATTAGAACAAAAAGTGGGAAGGTGAGTTTAGATGTTGTCTACTTAAGCAATAGTACAAGGAGACTTAAATCACTCACTAGTCAGGAAGGGTGACATCAGCTTACCTGCAGACTCTTGATCAGTGAGAAAGCAAAGTCAGGACTCTGCCTCCTATTGGCTTTCCTACGTCCCTGCTCCCACCACCTGCCAGCCTCTATACTCTCCATGATTCTTTGTGATGCTCTAGATGTTGGCAACTCTGGTTATTATAAACTTTCATTCACTTCACAGATCTTTTGTTCAGATTTTATAATTTGATTGACACAATAGTCTTTCGGAGAACCATCATTACTGCTATTTTCCAGTTTGGGGCTGTAAAAAGTTAACATCTTGCATACTTATTGGAAATGTGGAATCTCATCTTATAACTTAAAAGCCCGTGTTATATCTTGTTCCTGGGTCTCTCAGAGATCAGTCCACACTGGAGAGTACGTGGGTGGCAGAAGCAACAGAGCTTCTTGGACAGGGTCCCTTCTGGCCTTCTTCTTCAGCCAAGAGGCAGAACTGAGCTCCAGGCCTCTGTGTACCTTCCCTGCCAGAGGAGGGCTTGCCAGCAGAGAGTGCTCTGACCACTGGGACTCAGGAGAGAGTGGACTCCCAGGAGTGCTGACAGAGGCTAACAGAATCACAGGAGGACAAGCTCCAGCCAGAGACAGCTAGAATATTTAACACCAGAGATTACCAGATGGTGAAAGACAAACTTAAGAATCTTACTAACAGAAACCAAGACCACTTGGTATCATCAGAACCCAGGACAGCCACCACAGAGAGTCCTGGATACCCCAACACACACAAAAACCAAGATTCAGATTTAAAATCATATCTCATGATGCTGGTAGAGGATTTTAGTAAGGGCATTAATAACTCACTTAAAGAAATAAAGGAGAATATTGTTAAACAGGTAGAAGTACTTAAAGAGGAAGCACAAAAATCCCTTAAAGAATTACAGGAAAGCACTGTTAAATAGGTAGAAGATCTTAAAGAGGAAACACAAAATTCCCTTAAAAATTACAGGAAAACACAACCAAGCAGGTGATGGAATTGAACAAAACCATCCAAGATCTAAAAATGGAAGGAGAAACAATAAAGAAAACCCAAAGGGAGACAACTCTGGAGATAGAAACCCATGGAAAGAAATCACAAACCATAGATGCTAGCATCAGCAACAGAATACAAGAGATGGAAGAGTGAAGAATCTCAGGTGCAGAAGATTCCATAGAAAAGATGGACACAGCAATCAAAGAAAATACAAAATCCATAAAGGTCCTAACTTGAAACATCCAGAAAATCCAGGACACAATGAGAAGACCAAACCTATGAGTAATAGGAGTAGATGAGAATGAAGATTTTCAACTTAATGGGCCAGTAAATATCTTCAACAAAATTATGGAAGAAAACTTCCCTAACTTAAAGAAAGAGATGCCCATGAACATACAAGATGCCTACAGAACTCCAAATAGACTGGACCAGAAAAGAAATTTCCTCCAACACATAATAATCAGAACAACAAATGCACTAAATAAAGATAGAATATTAAGAGCAGTAAGGGAAAAAGGTCAAGTAACATATAAAGGCAGACCTATTAGAAATACACCAGACTTCTCACCAGAGACTATGAAAGCCAGAAGATCCTGGAAAGATGTTATACAGACCCTAAGAGAACACAAATGCCAGCCCAGGCTACTATACCCAGCAAAACTCTTAATTACCATAGATGGAGAAACCAAAGTATTCCATGACATAACCAAATTCACACATCTTTCCATGAATCCAGCCCTTCAAAGGATAATGAATAGAAAAATCCACCCCAAGGAGGGAAATTATGCCCTAGAAAAAGTAAGAAAGTAATCCTTCAACAAACCTAAAAGAAGACAGCCACAAGAACAGAATACCAATTCTAACAACAAAAATGAAAGGAATCAAAAATTACTTTTCCTTAATATCTCTTAATATCAATGGACTCAATTCCCCAATAAAAAGGCATAGCCTAACAGACTGGCTACATAGACAGGACACAACATTTTGATGCATACAGGAAACCCACCTCAGGGACAAAGACAGATACTACCTCAAAGTAAAAGGCTGGAAAACA
Organism: Mus caroli; assembly: GCF_978045245.1. NCBI lineage: Eukaryota > Metazoa > Chordata > Mammalia > Rodentia > Muridae > Mus > Mus caroli. Next base: position 27,996,097 of record NW_028227274.1, on the reverse strand, counting down.
ATTTTCCAAGCAAATGTTCCAAAGAAACAAGCTGGAGTAGCCATTCTAATATCGAATAAAATAGACTTCCAATCCAAAGATATCAAAAAAGACAAGGAGGGGCACTTCATACTCATCAAAGGTAAAATCTTCCAAGATGAACTCTCAATTCTGAATATCTATGCTCCAAATGCAAGGGCATCCAATTCATTAAAGAAACTATAGTAAAGCTCAAAGCACACATTGCACCACACACAACAGTAGTGGGAGACTTCAATACCCCACTCTCATCAATGGACAGATCATTGAAACAGAAACTAAACAGAGACACATTGATACTAACAGAAGTTATGAAATAAATGGATTTAACAGTTACAATTTGCAAAACACATGAAACTCAAGAAGAAGGAAGACCTAAGTGTGGATACTTTGTTCCTTCTTAGAATGGGGAACAAAATACCCATGGAAGTAGTTATAAAGACAAAGTTCAAAGCTGAGAAGGAAGGAAGGACTATTCAGAGACTGCCCCACCGGTGATCCATCCCATAAACAATCCCCATAAACAATCACCAAACCAAGATACTATTGCATATGCCAGCAAGATTTTGCTGACAGAACCCAGATATAGCTATCTCTTGTGAGGCTATGTCAGTGCATGGCAAATACAGAAGTGGATGCTCACAGTCATCTATTGGATGGAACACAGGACCCCCAATGGAGGAGCTAGAGAAATTACCCAATTAGCTGAAGGGGTCTGCAACCCTATAGGAGGAACAACAATATGAACTAACCATAGCTTGTGTCTCTAGTTGCTTATGTAGCAGAGGATGGCCTAGTTGGTCATCAATGGGATGAGAGGCCCTTGGTCTTGCAAAGATTACATGCCCCAGAACAGGGGAATGCCAGGACCAGGAAGTGGGTCGGTTGGGGAACAGGGCAGGGGGGAGGGTATAGAGGACTTTTGGGATAACATTTGAAATGTAAATGAAGAAAATATCTAATAAAAATAAAAACTAAATAAAAAATAAAAATAAACAAACAAAAATCTCATGTTATTTTCTCAATCATACATATCTACAGTAGCGACAATTATTTTATCCCATAAGAAGATAGGTTCACAATTTACCACATATGCTTAATAACATAGACTTCAGTTAGCCATAAGAGGTCAACATTGTGTATTCTTGTGTTGTTTTAAAGCTTTCACCTCCTGGTGCTGGTTTGCCCCCATCTTAGGAAAATGAGCTTATTTGTAAACGGTGATAAAAATCTTCAGATCACTGGAATTGAAAATAAGCAGGCACACTTCCTATTTCCTTCATTTAGTAGGTTAGTAGAAAGAAGCAGAAGTCAAGGATACAAAACGAAGTGATTTGACTTTAAAATTACAGCACAAATCCTGAAGTCATTATAAATTCAGTGTGAACTTCTTGTTTTCTGTCTCTATCTTTAGTAGAGCACACTGAGAATTTTCAGCTGTTATGATGCTGCAGAGCTCCTTAAGATCCCAGGCTTTAGAGAAAAGATCAGTCATGTTCAGTAGATCCTCCTCACACACAAGCATAGATGCTACAACACACAGCAGGAATACTACCAAAAAGTGGTCATTTGGTTTGGAGTCTCAATTCCCATCCTACTCTTTATATATAGTAGTTAACTTAGACTTTATTGACAGCATTATTTCTTCCATTCCTGCTATCCAATCTGAAAATATCATAGTATTTTGTTCTGTCCTTTGCTGTTGGGACAAGCCTTTGAATTGGAGCTGCAAATCTTAGCTGTCCTCGTGGAGCAGCTTCTTTCCCATAAAATTCTGTACATGTGTCAGCTCAGCTCTTCCACTGATTCACATTGGTTTTGCAGAAAGCAAGTAATAGTAGCATCAAGTCGAATCTCTCTGTGTGTCTCTGTTTCTATTTCTGTCTGTCTCTCTCTGTCTCTCTGTCTCTCTGTCTCTCTCTCTCACTATGTGGGTGTATGTGTCTGTGTGTGTATAAAGAGAGAAGTAATAGTCATATTTGTAATGGTTATATAGTTTAGTTTTCATACCTTATTTCTGAACTATATCAAGTGATGGAAACTAATGTCTAAAAAAGTAATGATAATGTTGTATGGTGTCATAGTTAGAATGGTACTCTAAGAAACATACAGTGGACATTCAAGATGGCTAGGCCCAGATATTAAGACAACAAAACAAAAGACACCGACTCTGAGGACAAAAATAAGAGTCAAAGATGATATGAAAACTGAAAGCCAAAGTCAGCCAAAAATAATAGAAACAAATAATTTATGCACCAAAATGACTGAAATGAAAATAATTGCCTGGACTGAATGTGAGCAAGGGTCGATGCAGTTGGAAATCACACACATTTTCTCCAAGAGTGGAAAACTGACAGTGTGTATAAAGTACAGGACTGCTCATCTTTGACACAAAAATTCTAATCTAGATATACATTAAAAAAATAAATACACATAGATACCAGAAGGTGTGGAGAATAATTAACCTAGCTAGTTCATTTATAATACCTACATTTACAATTAGTTAAAATGGCCATTGAAATGAAAATATATAGCTAAGTGATAATATTTTTACAGCTGTTGTTATATGAAAATCTTCAAAATTTTGTATCTGGCAGCCAAGATGTCTTAAGTAAATAGCATTTTCTGTGAAAGAAAGGAGGCACAAAAATTGATAATACATAATTTTTTATAATTAGTGTCAATTGGTAGGAAGAAGCTAATAACTGAGGGGAAAAAACTTAAGCAGCAAACCTAAGCAGACTCTTCACCCTTAAGCTAACCTGCAGCTAATGAGCTAGGGCTTTAAGAGGGTTTCAGAGCACATTAGGCAAATGCCAATAAGAAAGGCAGCAGTAACTATATTTTGTCTGGGTATAATGCATATGCATATGCATATGTATAGTTTTCATCACCAATACAACTTCATGCTTTGTTCACTTAGTATTTATTCCCCTGTTTAAAACAGTAAATTTTGATAATTTGCTGTGGGAATTCAAGATACTTCAGAAAATGAATAATGTTCCAGTATGCTTTAATAACTTCTTATATGGGTTTTATATCTCAACTGTGGGTTGCTTGTTTATTAAAAAATTGTTCTAGAAGGAAATTTAAAAATCTGTAGGAGACCTTAGCAAATCTGGAATGAGAATTTTTTTCAGCAAAAGACTTTAAATATTATTCAGACCTGCCAACTTCCTCCTATAGTAAGTAAGATGAAACTGAACTGAAGGCAGTTGTAGCATAATGCTGGAGAAGGTGCAGAATATATGAGCAACCCAAATGGGAGTACAGGCATGGCCCAAGGACTGCTTTATCATGGGGAAAAGTAGTTAACTTCAGAGAACACAAAGATTTGGAGACACTGATGATGCTTAAAATATTATACAGTTAATGAAGGAGCCATTGATTCAAACTGATGCTCACATCTCTTTCCGCATCATCCTAAGAATGTAATACGACTAACAGTATCATCCGAGAGCAAGTTTACAAAATAAACTTATTTTCAGTACGAATCTCATCTTAGATTCAACCACTAATTGTTTTTTGAAAGGTCTGTCACTTAAAATATCAATCTCTTTTTATAGTCAAAGTCCATTTAAACTTCATTGTCTTATTATTGAAAGTACAAATCATCACATTCCCCTTGTTGATTTTAATAAGTTTCTGCAACTACTATCAGCGTTGTAGAATATTTATTTCAAGACAATTATCAAAAACAAGATGAAGGAGTCTAACTTCAGGCACTTCCAGTGTACTGTATGAGATTAGAGTACACTCATTCACCATGTTCACCAAATGGAACTGTTTTAAGGCATTTTCAGAGGTGCAGTTGCAGAAGTGAAGCTTAAAGTTAAAAAGGATAAAAGAAAATTTACTCAGAGTATCACACCATTGACTGTCTGCTCACAGACCAAAATCAATACATATGAGGCAAGGTGAATATAGAGTGGAACTCTAAAAGTGGCTTGAGCTAAGATCTGGGATGTTCAGTGGGCAGGGTGTTGAGTATGAGAACATTTCAGAGAGAAGATGCACACCAGCAGAGGGAGGCCTGTGTTTGGAGAAACTTGCGATGCATTAGTTATATTTCTAAACTGCTTGGTTTCTGATTTTGGAGGTGCCATTCAATGATGAGAAGGGGGTGTGGTTACATGGCAACTCATGCCATGGAGAAGACAAAACAAAGCAAAGTGTCACATCCAAATGGACTTAGACAAGAATATCCAGGAACAAGCTCCAGCACCCTAGCTCCTCCAGTGAGGTCCTCCCTCCTACCTTTCACCACCTCCTAATGGTGATGCAATATCATAAATGAACCAAATGCATACATGAAATTGAAGGCCTCTGTCCAAATATGAGATGACTGGCCTTCAGAATAGTGACAGGTTATAGCACTTCAAGGGACAAAGAAAATGTGACTCTCAAACTTTTGATCTTGACCTTATGAATCTCAAACTTATGTGGAGAAATATAGCGAGCCGAGGAAGAAGGAAAGGAAGCAGAGAGAGAGAGAGAGTAAGATGGTAAAGAAGTGATGAAGAAAGAAGGAGGGAAGGAAATGAGCGAGGGAAAGAAGGAGGAAACAATATAGAGAAGACAGGGGGAGAAAGATATAATCGTCTGTGGGTGCTAGTAACACTCCAGGAAGCTTGACAAGTTAAGGGGATGGGAGATTCTCCAGAACATAAAATGTCTTCTGGATAGGAGTTTAGTAAGCACAAACAGGAAGTAGGACTTTCACTCAAATCCCCAGAAGATGTCACCTTGTCCCAAGCTAACACTAAACTTTGATGTATCCACTATTTGTCCTATGACGTTGTGCACAGACAACACAAGGTCACCTTTGTACTGTTCCCACGCAAAAAACAGATCTTGAATCAAATTATGAGAAAACATCAAACCAACTCCAAAATAGAAATTTTGTGTTTAAGTAAACACAATGCAGTAAAAGACCATGGTGCTGCTATAAATAAAGAATTTAAAGTGCCCCGGGGATTCACGGGATGGAGCCAAGAGTTTCTTTGGCTGTAAGAGATATTAGGACAATATTTAAAATATGAATAAAGGTTTCATATTACAGAAATTAATGCAAAAATATTCATTCATTTATTTTATTATACTGTGTCTTTGCAGATAAATTTCTTCTTTTTAGGACCTAATACTGGCATACTTGTATTAAAATGGTATCTTGTAGTTGAAACACATGAAGAAAATAAGAACTGTAGCAAGCCTAGAGATATGATCAAAGCAGACACAGGTTCTTCCAACACACATAGCCTTTCTTTAAATCAGAAGTGGTTGGGAAACTGAAAAGTAAGAGACAAATAACAATAGACAAAAATGAACATAAGAAATTTTCATCTTACAAAGCTTATAGATTTACACCTAGGCTGTGCTGTACAGTAGTTGTAAGACTTTGAATAAATTGTTCCAACTATCCAAATATCAGTTTCAAATTTATAAAAGGTCAGTAGGAAAAGAATTTCCCTTCTTCAGCTTGTGCAGGCATTGTGTTACACGTGTAAAATTCTCAATAAAATTTGCCATTGATTTTGAAGCAACTGAATAGAAAGAGAAGCAGACACAATACATGCTGAGGCATTGAGAGATTACAGGCTGCACTCACTGCTGTCCCCAAACCACTGGAGCATGTAAGGGAAGGGAGCCTCATTAAGGGTTTGAAATTGCTAATGGACATTGTCATCTGCCTGCTGCTTCTGAATGCCCTGATTCCTGCTGTGCTAAGGCCTGCTAGGTGACTGATAAGAGAGGGGCAATCTCACTAGTAAAAAGCAGACAAGAGCAAGTGTACCAGAGCACAGAGACAATATTACAAACAGCAGTGACCTGATGCTGGCCACACTTAGCACATGCGCCTTGCAACCTCAGAGTGTCAAGGAGCTACAGCCCAGCAAAGTGCACACGGTTTACACTTATGGGCCCATCTTGCCTGGAATTATTGCTTGGACATGTTGTGCAATTCCTCTCTTTCCCTCTTTCCTCTTTTTATAATTTCAGCCCATTATCAGATTTTCGTTTCTAGAAATAGCTAAGGCTATCTATGCAGCAAAACTTCCCTGAACTTCTGTCATCATGTCCTACAAAGTTTGTGCCTCTCCCCACACTAAGGTCAAAACTGCAATCCTTCCATGGCACAATACGCCCTCTGATTACATTTCCTCTAGAGCCCGTACAGGAAAGCATGCTGTCTGATTCATCATGTCATTTTCAAGGAAGAAATCAGAAATCTATCAGCTTTCAAGGTCTGAGTGATGGACTAGAAGCGAGAACAGCAACCAAAACACCTCAAATTGGGGATGGTTGAGGTGAAGTTGACAACTATTCCTGTGGGGCCACTCTTTTTTCTTAATTTATTACCTGTCAGGGTATCAAGGAAGGAAATCAAATACGATATAGGACTCAGTAAGGCACCCTAAATTTGCTCTGACTCAGAATCAAGTGTGTGGAATTCAAGGGTCTCTAGGAAGAGTGGGCATTATCAATGCATGCCTGTGCAAATTATCATTCAAAGGTAAGGTGTTTAAAAGGAAGAAGAATCCAATCAAAATCATTCTAGCACAGTGGGCATCTGCCTCAGGTACAGCAGAGTTCATAGGCATCACCATGTTGATGGTATTGGAGATAGATTTATCCTAATTTTGCCAAATTCTGTACAGTTGTCCTGATCCCAGGCCCTGTCTTTGACAGCATTATAGTATGCAAAATGGAACCTAGAGAGCCCATCATTCAACCTTTTTGTCTGTTGAGAATAAAATAAGAGTCATAGAAACCTTATCAAAAACTGTCAGAATGCCAACTGGCCGTGATCTTTTCGGGTACTGCTCATTGAGCCAAGTGCCTAAAATTCATTCTTCTAAGGCCTACCTCAGATAAAGGATACCATGGCCATTCAGGTATGTACCTAGCAGGCTATGACAGTTTCTGCATTCAAATGATGCTCAGCTGAAAACAGGCATCCAAATTAAACATCTTAGCCTAACTACTCACTCCTACTCTTCAGACCGTCATTTCTGAGTAGAAGTTATACCAATCAGACCTCTGCCCCATGAGTACTATGCCTGCTCACAGATGAAATCCTGTGGCCCCAATGCACAGTAGTACAGTAGAAGCAAACACAATATGGCCTATAAGAAAATAACCCAAGTTTGGGGAGAGGTGTCTTAGGGAGAAGCATATGTAAACCTTTAAAAGGATCGTTGAGCACAGCTCAAGGCCAACACACTGAAGCTTTTCAGTGAACTATGGTCTGCCTGACATCTTCGAACCAAGATCTACTTGCTGTGAAAAATCTAAAATGAGGTTTATTCCAAGTATTCTTGTGAGCAACACTCATAAAGCACGCAACTGCCCTGTGTTCATTCCATCTCATGATTGGTCTTCATTTCTGCCAGTCCAATTGTACAAGTCTATCCCGCTAGATAAGAAGTGAGGATAGCACTTGTAAAACAAGGAGCAGCAGTGTGGGGGCCAAAGTATGTGCTTTCCTTCTAGAAGTCCTGGGCGCTAGCTACTACCTCATCTACCACTCTTGCTACTGGGTTTCCTTTGCCTAGATTTAATGTAGTCCCCTTGGATAAGGCAATTTCTTCCTGTCCTCCCAAGTGTCACAGGATACAGGTAGGCAAAAGGAGGAAAGGATTTGGAAAGTGGGGGGCAAGGATACATGGAAGCAGAAGGTAGGGAACAGATCAGAGTAGTATGGAAATAAACGCACCAATTTCAAACAAAAGCGGTCCAAGTTACACATTTCTGAGACGGAAACCACTAGGAAGTTTCCAAACAGGTTATTTATAACGCTACAGTGTGTACTTCTTCGACCAAATACCTAACAAGAAGTAACTCAATGGAGGAGGGATGTATTTTGACCAGTGGTTGCTCTACATCAAGGCATGGGAGTTGTGATGGTAGGTGGAGTTTGTGACTATGTGGCACTAGTGTGGGGCTGACTGCTCACACATATTTGAACACTGGCACTCGGTCAACTTCCGGTTTATACTCCTTCCAATGAGATGGTGCTGCTCACCTCACCAGAGGTCTTGCCTGCCTCCACTAATTCTCTCTAGAAATGCCTTCACCCAGAAATGCTCTTTAGGAAGTTGTAATTCCAGTGGTGGAGACTGACTCTCAGAGATAGCCCTGTACATTCAAAGAAGAGCAATCAATCTGTTGGAGGATCTGCCCATTTTACTAAGTGCGTAGAATGTGTTTAGTCTACTTGTAGATACAATGAGACATAATTGTATAATATGTCAAACTATTAAAAGTTGTGATGAATGGTAAGATGAGGAGAGAAATTGAGGTCAGGCCCCATTTTCTAACGGATTTTTGTTAGTTCTTCCTACATTATACAGACAGCTTTCTCCACACTCTACAGTAGTTCCTACAGATCTAGCTGTACTAAGGATACAAATCCAGGGACCTCTTTTCTGAACTCCTTGAGACATTTACAGTTCAGATTCTATTTTTATAAAAACAATACTGTATATTTATATCATATTTTGTAATATACCAAGCCTTATTCAACCATATTATTAAACTATAGAAGATTCTATTCAAGCTCAGGTAACATTTACCTTTCCAACTACTATAGGCAGAAGACCTTATACACATTGAGTGCCTAATGGTACTGAGTGTTGTCACGATTTATCTGAGTGGTACTCAGTGTGACATCAAAATAGGGACCATAACACAGCCTTTCATGTGTTGATGAATCACCTGGAATACCCTGGTAAAACCAACAAACACCTACTATTCTCACGAGCATTTTTCTCCTTACTCATTAAAGAGTGAAGTAGAAAGGGGATGATACATCATCATTCCAGGCCTAAGCATGGAGACTCACCTGAACCTACTTACTCCAGGACACAGCCAGCCTCATTTCCAGGCTCTGGAATAGAAACTGAGTTGAGAGGGATAGAGAGATGGCTCGATGACTCATCATGTCCTCTTACAGGAGACCTGAATTCAGTTTCCAGCTCCTATGACAGGTGGCTCACAGTATCCTCTACTTGGGCTCCATGGATTCAACATCTCTGACCTACATTGGCTCCTTCTCTCACAGGCACATACCACACAGACACATGCACATACTTATAAACAAAATAAATTCTTTAAACAAAGAAATACTAATTGATTTACCAAGGCCACACAACAGCAAACTGCTTTGTTCATTTTAGTAGCATTTACTAATTGTAAAAAATAATGGTTTGATTATGGATTTTTCATATATCTCTGTGCTGAACCATGATGTGTTACCCACATGTAATCTAGAACTATGTTTTACAGTGACCAGGATTGGACTTTCACCCAGTCTTCTAACCCCAGGCACCATCTGCATTTTTTTTTTTTTTTTTTTTGCAGCCGAGTTTAAGCTCCATATCACATCACATGCTTCTGGTCATCTGGTAAGATAGAAAATCTCTCTCTCTCTTTCTCTCTCTCTCTCTCTCTCTCTCTCACACACACACACACACACACACACACACACACACACACACACACACAGCAGTGAACAGTGATTGAACCTGGTAGTTCTAGATCATAGGCACAATGGTGGTTTAATTGCCTGTGTCAGTGGAAGACATAACATGAAACTACTATGAAGACCAGATGGGTTAACATATGTAAGAAGTTGGCAGTGTATGATACATGAAAAAAAGACAAAGGAATGGACTTTTCTTCGCCACTTTTCTCCAATTGAGAAATCCACAATCTTATTTCTGCTATCATATTCCACCCCTGACAACATTGACAATATTCAAAACAGATGGAGAATGATTGCCATCAAAAAAAAAAAAAAGCAGCAAGGACCAAAGCAACACAAAGACACAGTGAATATGACAGGGCAAAAAGAACATTGGCCTTTGACAGGCAGCAAACACAACAAAACAGACAGCACTTAGTGTTCGAGGAGAGTAAAGCTGAGGCACATATGGAGACAGTAGGGACTCCTGCCATCCTGCAACACTAATCACAACACTTGTCTCCAGACTATTTATTTGTAGAACCACAATGACAAGATAGATCTCATGTCTCCCCCTGGCCCCAACCTCATCTGATCCTCTGCCCCTTTGCAATGTCTTCTGTACATTCTGAAGGATGATGTGTCATGGAAGGAAAGTTTGTGCCCAGAATGACCTTTGCTCATCTCAGCTAAGCATTTGTCTGTCAAGAGACATCTGGGGCCTTCACAACACAGGCAAAAGGATGCTCTGTCTGCTGGATGCCTGTGGAGTTAAGACATCTGATTCAGAGGCAATGGGAAGAGAGACAAGGGCAAGTGTGGCAGCTAGATTAAAAGGGAAGCTATGATGTCACCTGATATATATTCTTCCTCTCTCGTGCCCCTACTACTACTCACTGTGTGCCCACACAGCTTCTTTTGGAGCCAAATTCATACAGAATGGTTTGAGGACTGGCATTGTGGGTATTGTAAGTTGTTTTGTTCATTTTAGTATAATTTATTATTTGTAAATAAAATTAACAGATTGACTAATGGGATTTTTTTTCATAGTCTATGTGCTATACCATGATGTGTTTGTTATCTAGATCTTATCCAGAACCACACAGTGTAAGAGGACCAGGATTAAACTTTCACCCAGGTACCTTACAGCTTCTCCCTATCAGTATTTAAATTATTCTTCACAAAGGGAAGGTTGTACTGAAAATGGAGAAATGAATTAAAAGAATTCGTCAACTTTAAAGTAATGCTGACTCCTCATTCCAAATAGTTATAAGATGGCAAGTAAGGGCGCACTGTCCTAGAGACTGGCAAAGTCTGATTTTCAGATGTTGCTTTTTTATGGCAAACTCACCATAAACCTATGGTCTACACAATCAATAATTATGAAACCAAGTGGTATAACATAAAAAATCAAAACCATAAGTTCCTATAGGGTTAATCCGGGGAATATAGTCTTTGGTACAATGTAGCAGGGAGAAAAAGTCTTAAAACTATAGTACAATCAGTTTTTATCATGAACAGCCCATAAAGCTGAAGGCTATTCCCTTACAAACCCATCCACACAAAGTCAGAATGAACTTTTAAAGCCATGGACTTTTCTGACGTTTGTAACCCACTTCGGATTGAGTAATGATGTACTTGAGTAACAATCAAGGGTGCCGACCTGAGTCACTAGGATGGGCAGGGCCAACCTTCTGTGTGAGTTGAAACCCTTTCTGTACTGAATTTGTATCTGTAAGAAGCATCCTTCCTCTGTTTCTTTATGTGCAATATAAGGATGAATGCAAACTTTCATGGATATCTATCTCAAACACTCTGAAATTAGTAACTGCAGAAGCTGAAGTCAGACAAGATAGTTCCTGGGGGGTGGGAAAGAACTTTTATGGTGGGGAACTCAGAGATCCAAAGAATTCCCTCAAAGGCCAAGGTGTAACACCTGGGCCACACTCAAAACAAAACCTCAGGGCAGGTGATGACAGAGCACTCTGCATCAGTAACCTGAACATGAGTCAATATAACCTGGCTTCACGGACAAAAATGATAGATCTAACAGGAACTAGTAAGCTGGGCAGTTCATGAAGGTGATCAGCTATCTGATTCTTCTGCTATTGGGAAGACATGGACACAACATCTTAGTCTACCCCTGGCTCCTAATTGTCCCCAAATTTACCATGCCATATTGCTTCACAATCCTTTTGCCTCCTGTGATGGCTACAGACTCCTTCCATTTCTTTAGCATAAATCTTGCCTGTAGCTGCGACCAGTTCTGACACTTGGCCATCTGTTGAGGTCAGGTTCTCCCCAGAGCAGCCTCAGAGCAAAGGGTTTACATAAGTGATTTATGTAGAAGTGTCCTAAGGAGAAAACAGTGAAGGAGTGGGGAATCAAAATGAGACAGGAAAAGAAGCTAAGCCTGCATGGGCTGCATTGGCCTTGGCCAGCTCTCAGGGACAGCTCTGGACTATAAATTACACCCTGACCTTTTCCTGCCTTTCTATGAAAGAGCTTGGCTTCAGTTCTCCCCAGCAGCTAGCCACTGGCTATGATTAGATTTGAAGGCTACAGTAGAAAAATGAATGTCAAAGCTTTTCAGCATCTAAAAATGATGCTCCAGAGGCTGTGGACCACCGTTTTAGGCAACAGAACTGCCCTCTCTAGTAGTCAAAAGTCCCACTCTCTAAATATTTATTCATTAAAATCATTGAGTTGTTTGTGCAAAACTGAGCAAATCTGTGGTGCATAAAACAGCTTCACTAAGAAAAGGAAGATGAATTGGCAACAGAAAGCTGAGTTGCTTGTTGGAGATTGTGACCAGAATTGAGAAAAGAGAGAGAAATGAATGTTATCTTAAGGTGAACACAAGACTCAAGCGACAGGCTTTTTAAATGTCATTTTTTCTGTCAGTTTAAACTAAGCAATAGAAAAGAAAGCTTGTATAATGCAGGAAGAAGGAAGATTTATTCAAGTGATATTCTAAAATGATGACTACTTACTGAGACACTGATGTGTGGGGGTGACAGTGTGTAAGTGTGTGTGTGTATGTGTGTGTGTGTGTGTGTGTGTATGCCCACATGAGTGTATGGTGCATGTCTATGCATATGTGCATTGTGCATGTGTATGCATATGTGCATTATGTATGTGTGTATGTGTGTGGTGTATTTGTGTGAGTACGTATGGGAATATTTGTAGGTGTTCACTTGTATGTCTGTATGTGTCCCTGGTGTGTGTGTGTAAATGTGAGTGTGTATGAGTATGTGTGATAGTATGTGTGTCTTTGTGTTGGTTTTGTATGTGTTCATAAAATTCTAATTACCTCTTCTTCTATCAACAAGTATATACATCCACAGTCAAAGATACAAAATAGTCTTTGAAAAGTTGAGTGCAATTACCCAAGAACTCACAGACAGTTGGTCCCAGAGGTAATTTCAGACTGGTCTTTGACCTCTTTTACTCCGGTTTCAGGTCCAGTTCACACAATCCCATCACTTATATTACTCTTCCCCAGATTAGACTCAGTGAAAGACCTATGACAGAGCACAATGTTATTTTTAAAGTAAATATCCACAACTCTCTTTGGGATTCTCCATCAGTGAGTAAAATTCCAACCCCACTCCAGCCCAATGGGTATAAAATATTTAAACTGAAAATCTCTTAAGTTACAACAACCAGGGAACTAGCTAATTGGCTTCATTCAGAAAATATTACACATATATTTACTCTCCCCAAAGGGAATAGCTTTCTTCTTTGACCCTATTGAAGATATTAAGATTCCTCCAGAGACTGTGAATTTTAAGTACTTGAGTGCATAGAATACAAAAGCGAGCTCAATACTGGCATGGCATGGTGCCCCACATGAATCTGAGTGTCTAGGTGAAGTCCCAAGGAGATATTGCCCTGTGCTTCTTACCAATATCATGGAAAAGAACTTCTTTCTCGGAATAAACTCTGTCAGTTACAGACTCACAAACTGAAACTCACATTTACTGTGACCTACAGTGTAAAACTTGACCCTGAAAATGAGAAGCACATGACATTCACAGCGGCACTCTCCCCTCAGTGAGGTCTGCACTTTAATCCCAGAGATCTCTATGCCATCGTACATAGCAAAGGAGACCTCACAGCTGCTAAATCAGGAGATAATTTTCTATATCATTTCAATGTATTCAGTGGATTCATGGGAGAACAGACAAAAGGACATCAACAGGGTCAGAGCAGAAAGTTATAAACGCACTATGCTTCTTGTGCTTAAATGTGAGTTTAGAACCCATCAACCAATGCATGCAGTGGCATTTTAAAGATGTAAAAACCTAAAAAAAATTACTCATCTTAGAGTTATAAAAAGGAATGCAATTTTTCCTGAAACTTTTGTTTTAGTCCAGTTAAACCAGTTCTGAACTTCTCAGCTCTGGAATTATAATAACAAGTGTACATATTATAAATGAAAATGTATGTGTAATCTATGTATGCTGTGTTAAACCCCTAACTTTGTAATCGTTTCTCAGCACCCAGAACAAAGTAGCACACTTGCCATAGAAAAAGAACAGCCAGAGTTTTAGAAAGAAATACCAAGAGCTGTGAAAGCGTATTTGAATAGGATAATTTTCTGGGCCCAAGCTGGAGAGAAATTTAAAAGGAATACCACAGCATAAGGCAAAGCCGGTGTGTCTTCATTTGAATTCTCCTAAACAGAGTCTGGAGTAAGGACTGGTCAGGTTGCTTAGGCAAGAAGTGTTATCTGCAAGCGGGAGAGAGGGGAAAGAAGAAAACCTAGAAGAATAGGGCCTTATCAAAGGTCTGAGACAAACCTCTCTGAAACCCAAAGCTTGTTCCCCAGATTTAACCATCCATCATGGGGTCTCTTGGCTATCCTATTCTTTGTTGGATTAGAATTACCCTCTCCATGCAAGGAAGCCTCAAGGCTTTGGAAAATTCACTCAGATGTATCCAGAAAGATCTGTTGTCTCTTTCCCTGAATATCCCACCTTACACTGATCTGTCATCCACTGTCATGGCTGGGGTCGGTGAGAGGATAAGGTGGGATGCAGAGCACCCAGGAGCTTTGCTATGGTTGACTGTAAATGTCTCCTAAATCCCTAAAGACAATGAGTTCTACTAAATAAAAACAAATAAGGTCGCCCAAAGACAAAGGGGAAGCTTAGGAACAGGAATTGTACCAAAATTATAGTTATAAGTACTCATAGCAAAAGGAAGGTAGCTTGTATGTAAGAGTGTATAAAAACAGAAGAGATATTTCTATGCTGAACAAGAATGAATGTGCCAAATTATCTTTACATTGTACATTCAGAGTCAAAAACAAATTTGTTTTGACTCATCATTCTCAGTTATAATAACTTAAGTTGAGGAAGTGAATAATATGTTTAATAATTTAAACAACTTATAATGGAAAATTGCTTAAATAAATCAGTGTAAACACATAATAGGTGTTAGACATTATTATGTTGCAACTATATTTAGATATGGAAACATATTCATGGCATACCATTAAATGGAATTCCTGAGTAGACACCCATGGAGTGATTCACTTTTCCATAAAAATATTTTATACCTGAAACTATGCATTTGGAACTTTTAGAAGTAATTATCTTACGATTTGTTTTTCCAGCATTTTCCGCAAAAATTATTTTATATGATTCAAAATTCGTTATATAAAAAGAACTCCTCACTATAGCACCAATAGTTTTCTTTATAAAATAATTTTGTGGTAACCGAATATAGTAAGCGCCAAAGATAGAAAATGCTTACAATCTCAAACTGTGGGTCCACAGACATAAAAAGGGCATCTTAACCACTACACCTTCCTTTCATAATACAATTGAGTATTATAAAAAAGTTTTACTTGAGGGTTAACTATTCTGTAGGCATTTGAAGTTATTTATGAAGTTAGCAAAATGAATTTTGGCAACAAAAAGCTACATTACATCATTGCTTTCATATTACTTGGCATATATATTAATAAGTAAATAAGCCTGGAACATTATGGATTAACTAAATTCTCCCAACCACAGTACATAAAAAGAAAGCAGCCAAATTAGATTTAACCATGGTGGTGAGTCACATGTTTTTCTTCCCATGTTAGGAAGAAAGACAAACCATCCTTCACATAAACTGACTCAGACCCATGAAGTTCATTCAAATGTCTCAATAAATCATTTCATTATGAACATGAGTCCTAAAATAAATCACCCACAGTACAAGGCTACAGCTTGCCCTGTGGAAGGGCACTGAACTCAGATAAAATAAATAAATAAATAAATAAATAAATAAATAAATAAATAAATAAATGTAATTATAAAAGACCACTTTAACTATGGGATGTCTTTTATCAATAACATTCATGTTTATTTTGAGTTTGTAACAACTTTTTATTGACTTTCCAAAGGGTTTGCATGAATCAATGGTGAGATTCAAAAGTTAAAGAAGGGACTTCCTTTGCTCTCTGCAAACTGATGGCAGACTCTATAGTTGAAGGGGCCTACACATACCTACACAACTCATTGAACATGAAGAAATTGAGCTGGTCCATACATATATTCTTCACCCCTTCGTGCTAGCATCTTTAGTAAAGGAAGGTAGTCTGCATGTGTTACCAAAGGAGATATGTCAACACCAACCCTGCTATAAACCCTTTGTCTACAATGGCTTCCTGCTAGCAAGATATGCTAGGGCAAGGGTGGCACAAAACTGAGGGAGTAGCCAACTAATGTCTGACTTGACTTAAGGCTCACGCAATGAGATGAAGCCCATACCCAACACAGCTTGGGTGACCAAGATCCTGAGACTAGATAATCCTAGGATAAGAACCTAGAATAAAACCAAATACTACTGCTCCACTAAAAGAATGCACCAATAAAATGACTACTGGCTATCTGCTATACTCATAGATCAGTGCCTCGCTCTGCCATCATTAGAGAAGCTTCCTCCTGCAGTAGATGGAAACAAATAAACAGCATGAGAAATCTTGCAGTATTCAGTCTAAACAGGATGTCTCTATCAAGTGTCTCCCCTCAACATGGGGGAGCCCTGAGGAATTGGCAGTGGGAAGAGTATAAAAGTCATAGGGGCTGAGTGGTGGTGGCGCATGCCTTTAATCCCAGCACTTGGGAGGCAGAGGCAGGCAGATTTCTGAGTTCAAGGCCAGTCTGGTCTACAAAGTGAGTTCCAGGACAGCTGAGGCTATACAGAGAAACCCTGTCTCTAAATAAATAAATAAATAAACTAACTAACTAACTAACTAACTAACTAAATAACTAACTAACTAAATAAATAAATAAATAAAAGTCATAGGGGTCAGAGGGCACCAAGGAAACAAGGCTCTCTAAATCAGTGGAGTAAAGCTCATATGAACTCACAGAGTCGAAGGCAGCACGCACGGGGCCTGCATGGGGCCTTTGAGTATATGTCATATCTTTCAGTTTAGTGTTTTTATGGAAATCCTAAATGTGTGAACAAGTGAGTCTCTGTGTCTCTATCTGGTTCTTTTTCCTTTCTTGGGCATTTTTCCTTTGGTGTGTCCTGTTCTAGTGTGCTAGTTTTTGTTTTGTCTTATCTTATTATTATCCTCCTGAAGCCTGATGGTTTTCTAAGGAAAGACAGAAACAGGGTAAATCCAAATAGGAAGTGAGGTGGAGAGGACTTAGGAAGAGTAGAGCAAGGGGAAGCTGTAATTAGGATATCTAAGAGAATAAAAGGAAAAATAATGAAGGTTCTTCCATCCCAGTAAACCAAGGGAGGTTTGAACATGCCAGCCACGGGCTAGTGAACTCTGTCTCCACACTTCTCTGCCTTATTCTGTCTGATATCTCTTATGCAGTATGTCTTTCACACTGCCACCCAGCACATAAAAAGGACAGCACTGGTTGATCCTGGCATGTTTTGACCTCTCTCTCTTCTATTGCTAGTCACAGCTCTATCTCTTTGCCATATCCAAACCTGCTTACTCTAGATCCCAAATATTCATGGTTTTCCCAAGTGACTTCCATAATGAATATATTATTTGATAAGTTTGGAGTTACCTCCAAAATATATATTTTCTACACTCTAAGAAGAAAAGTTTATTAGTAATAAATATTTTTGACAAAGCCTTTTTTTGTTTGTTTTTAAAATTGTATCTTAATTACATTTCTCTCTTTCCTTTTTTTCTTTGAACCCTCCTGTATAGCTTTCCCCAATCTCCTTCAAATATTTTTTACCTTTTTTTATCATCAATTTTATTGTACTCATGTAAGTATTTGTACATAGATACATACTTCCAATTATAACAGATTGAATCCATATAATGTTACTTATGTGCATGCTTTCAGGGCTGACCTTTTGGGCATGAACAAGCAGTTGGTGTGCCCTACCTGGGAAAGAACCCATCCTGTCCTCCACCTTCTTCACTTGCCTGTGGTTCCTTTTGCAGGGTTGAGGCCCCCAGGGCTTTTCTGTGTGCACTGTGGCTTGTCACTTGTTTGACTACCAGTGTTATCATTGGTCAGCTCACATTTGGGTGGTCATGTTGTTGAGACTTTAGGGTATGACTTCTGATATTACTAGGAGACACAAACTCCCAGAAAACTTCCAGATCGTCTAGCTCTTACAATCTTTCCACCTCACTTTCAAAATGCTTCCTGGGTTAGCTTCAGGTGTAGGAATGCTTTGTAGATGTATTCATTGAGACTGAGTCCTACAACTCTGCATGATGATTGGTTGTGGTTTTCTGAAGTGGTCTCTTCTGTTGTAAAGAGAACTTTTCTTGATGAGTGAAGGCTACACTTATCTGTGGGTATAAGGACAGATGGCTGTAAGTTGTCATTACAGATTCTGCTGGTTTAGTAAATTAGTGGTTAAAGCTTCTCCAATAACCATGACTTGACTAACACTGACTACTTAGCTAGGTTTCCAGTATCAGGCATGAGATCCTTTTTGTTGAGCAGGTCTTAAGTTCAACTAGGCAGCTATTTGTTGCTGCCAAGCTATTCTTGCCATTACTACCTGTAGGGTTATGGTGCTATGCTAGTCTATGTGGTTGATAGTGTTCATTGATAGGTAGATTGGATAGCTCCCTCCTTTGGAAGCTTGCGTTGTGCCTTCTTGTGTCATGAAAGCTAGTCCTCGGCGAGGAGGCATTCATGTCAGTTTCCAGCTCGGGGGTGTTTAGGACCTGTGTCTGAAGTGCACAGTGTCTTCAGCAGTAGGGAGCTATCTTTCCCCTCTGGATGGTGGCCAAGAGCAACAGCAATTAGACCGTATGTTTGTGGACTTTCTTACACAGTCCTAGCCAACAATTCAAAGGAGGGTTTCTCATGTCGGGTACTGGGGTTTTTGTTAGGTAGTTTGGGGTTCTTGGAGAGAGGACTATCAGCCTGTTAGAAAAAGTCAAGTCACTGACATTTTCTGATGGCAAAATAAAGACATTTTAAAATTCTTCTTCTGGCAAAAATAAAATATCCGGAAATTCTTCTACAACTTATCACCAGCACAGCTAGTGTAAATGGCCCATGGATCCCCTCTCCTGATGAGAGATTTAGAAAAAGAAGAGAAAGCAAGCCCGCTGGAGCACTGGGCAGAGCCGGGGCACTGGGCAGAGCAGGGGCACTGGACAGGGCAGAGGCTTTGGGAAGGGTAGTGGTACTGGGCAGGGCAGTGGAACTGGGCAGGGCAGTGGCACTGGGCAGGGCAAGGGCACTGAGCTGGGCAGGGGCACTGGGCAGGGCAGGGGCACTGGGCTGGGCAAGGGCACTGGGCAGGGCAGTAGGATTTCTAGCTAGATGGGATGCCAGTATTGAGACAGAGAATTAGATATGAACTCCCATCCTTAACCAAGAAACCAAGCTATCTCCAACTGATGACTTCTTATGAAATTAGAAAAATTATTTTTCTCTAACGGACTCTTACTGGGTATGTTAACCACACTTACAGACAGTCCCCATGCCCAGCAATAGGTATTCAACACAAAATTAACTCAATGGTAATTCTGGAGGTTTTTATTTTGGCCATATTGCTTTGTTTTGGCATATTTTTAATTAAACTGGTCTTTTGTTTGTATATTATGGTTTCCAATCTCATTAATTTACAGGTTTTTTCGTGTGTGAGTGTGTGTGTGTGTGTGTGTGCGCGTGCGCGCATGCGCGCACATGCACCCATGTCTTTGTGTGTGTGTGTGTGTGTGGGGGTGTTCTTATGCTTTGTCACTGTTTTTGTTTGTGCATGTTGTGTTTAATTTTCCTTTTATTTGCCTACTTGGTTTCTAAAGAGAGAAGACATGGAGTTGGATGCCTAGGGAAGTAGGAAAGATCTTGGAGAGAAAATGGGGAGGGGAAAATCTAACAGAATATATTGTATGGATTTTCAATTAAAATAAATAAATAATAAATAAAAATTAAGAGTAAATAGATAAAATTGAAACACTGGCCAAACTTGAGCATTTGTGAAGATGTACTGAGTAAGTCGTTGATGTATGTAGAAGTTGCCAGGCACAGGCAATGCTTATTTATTTATTACATAGAATAAATATTTGAAGAATGTTCCTACTTGTGTACATGTTCCTCTAGGGAGAGTGGTCAGTGGGGTCACTGTTCCAAGAAATCGTGTACTCTAATTATGCCTTTAAGCAAAGCATCATTCTGGCTTGAAGTCCATATAATAAGGTTTATAGAAAACACTCCCCTTAGCTGTGAGCCTTGTCGTTGAAGAATAGTATGCAAAATATACATGGCTGGGATTATAATCTGGAATTAGTTTCTTCAAATGTGAGTTATAAACCCACAGTTCACATAACAGAATATTGGTATTTATTGTAAAAAAGCAAGGAGACAGCAGTAAAGGGGTTTTGAAGGTGAATGACCAAACGTTAATTCAAGCCTAAATATCTCATGCGTTTAAGGTATTTCTGGCAGCTCTTGCCATGCCACATCATATGATTCTGCCAAAGCTTTCATTCTGAACACACAACTCTCACATTCTGCACTTCAAATGTCATGCCATCACATCATGCTATGCCAAGAAATGCTGCCTAAATACCTTGGCTCAGATTCCAGATAATTGGATGCTGTGAACGTAAGTGTTTTTACTGTAGACACAAAGTTTTCTACTCTTTTAGGAAAGTAACAGTTTAGTTACGAAAACAAAATTTAATATTTCCCTAGCATCATTTCTCAGCATATACCTTTGTGGAATGTATATGCTACTATATTAATTTTAAAACTTGTTTGTGTTGACGATTTGAAGTTCAATGTACTATTAAATTAATTTTGGTTTGATACTAAGAGAGAATTTTCAACAGCTACTTAAATGGCCCTAAACATACTTTTGTCACTTTATATGCCGTATACATAAAGGGGCATCCTCATCACTGATGGCTATAAAATCACACACTCTACTCTGAATAATATTGGAGTTACCCTATGCCTTTCAGTACCAAATATTGAGCAAAGATATAATCATGCAAAAAATCATATTCTTCTCAATAATATGTTATTTACACCAATCTTTAGTAAATAGTAAAATTATCTGTAAAACTAAACAGTTTTTAAATAAAATTTTCATGAATCATTGTCAAGAAATGTTTCATTTACATGCCTGTCACATGCCTAAATGTATGATATGGAATTACCTTCAAAACTTATCAGGTTAAAAGAAGCTACAACTTGGAAATGTTTAAGAACCTCTGACCTAGAGCATGAGGCAGCAACAGCTGCCTAGAAACCATAGTCAGTCTCCTCTCTGCTTATAAGTAAAGCTTTGTTGGAACCTATTCATACCTATTCATTTATATGCTGCTTGGGCACACTTTCATACAACATCATCAAAGGAGTAATAGTTGACATGCAACTGAGCTTGGTGTGCAAAGCCCAGAATGATTTTTCTTAGGCTTGTGACTAATCCTTGCTCCAAACACCTCTTCCACACTTCAAGAGTAGAAAGATGACAGGTTTGTATTGTGCCTCATTTCCCTACTCTTTCTTTGATTTCATTCTAAGCCATGCATATTAAAAGTCAGATATACAATAAATAGGGAAAATTTAAAACACTATAACACAGGAACAAATTATAATCAGTCCTCCATATTTGCGTTCTACATCTGAGAAATGAACCAACTGTAGACAAAAGTAATTCTTTAAGTGTGTCTATACTGAACACATTTAGATAGTTTTTGATCATTGTTCTCTAACACAGTATCTTATATTTATACAGCATTACATTGTTTTAATTATTAAAGGTAACTAAACATGATTGAATGTAAACAAGAGAATGTGCTGTCTCAAAGTTTTTAACCCAGAAATGTTTCTGTCCAAAAGAAGAAAAGGAACAACAAATTGAGCAGAGACTAAATGGCCAGGCAGGGACTGCCCCACCTAGGAATACATCATGTCTGCAGACACCAAACTCAGCACTGTTGCTGTGGTCAAGAGGCACTTGCTGACTGGAACCTGGTATGGCTGCTCCTTGGGAGGTCCAGCCAGCAACTGACCAATGCAGATGTGGATGCTTTGATCCAGCCATCAGACTGAACTCAGGAATCCCATGGGGGAGCTGGCAGAAGGACTGAATGAGCAGAGGGTGACTGCAACCCTATAAGAAGAAGAACATCGTCTGGCTAGACCACCCAGTACTCCCAGAGACTAGATCACCAACCAAGGAGTGTACAGGGAGGATCCATGACTCCAGATACATTTGTAGCAGAGAATGGCCTTGCCTGATAGCAATGGGAGAGGAGGCCCTTGGTCCTGTGGATATCTGATGCCCCAGCGTAGGGGAATGCTGGAGTGGTGGGGCAGGAAATTGTGGGTGGGTGGGGGAGCACTCTGATGGAAGCAAAGGGAAGGGGGAGAGGGTGGATGTTGGAAGGGGGTTTGTGGACGAGTAACTGGGAAGTGAGATATCATTTGAGATGTAAACAAAAGGAATGATTAATAAAAACAAAACAAAACAAAAAACAAAACAAAAAACAAGAGAATGTGCACAGAGTAAATGCAAACACTGTGCCAGCGATAGGAGAGACTTGAGTAATTTTACATTTGGGTGTCTATGGCAGATCTTGAAATGGAGTTACTATTAGTACTGATGGATAATTTAAATGGCAAAACCTCCCAGACCACTAAGGTTCTTATGAATATCACAGGCAAGCAAGAGTATTCAATGGTTATCATTTTAAGAAGTCAGCAGGAACAATATTCCTTAGAATGGCAATAGCTCTGTGTTTCAGTGTTAAGGGGGAAAAAGTCAGAATCTTAAATTACAGAGATTATTAGCACAACTATGCAAACAGCTACAAATTCTCAGGAAAAAATCCCCAAAGAAAACATATCTGAATGTGTTGGTTTTGAGCGACGGAAACGTTATTTCCCTCATGTTTAATGTAGTGAACTACAACAAACAAGCATTACTTTGATAATAAAAACAAACACGACTTTTAAATACAGACTATGAATTCTGGTGGTATTTAAACATAAGATTGACAATTTCTATCTCATATGTGTTAGATGTGACACAACGATATCTAAATGTCATAAGCAAAATTGGTACTACCACCACCAGTGTGTACTAGCTTAGCAGGGATTTTAGCTGACAGCCAAAAATAAGGTTCATGGAGAATGGTGGAAGACTAACTCACTGTTGAGAGACTCAGGAATGTCTGAGCATGGCTGAGGGCATGAGAAGGATATAAACAGAGACCTGGATAAAAAATGCTTGGAACATTTTGTTTTTGAAAGTTTTGGAGATATGGTATCTCAATTAGCTCTTCAAAAAAGGAATGGAACTTAAGAGTGCAACTCATAAGCCAAGAGTAACAACCGAGAGTCTCGAGCAGTGGGGAACATTCCCCAGGTCCACGTAAACCCTGTTTGGTACCCACCATGTTCCCCCCTCTTCAGACCACATAAAGTCTAAACTTTAGCCTATAGCCTTCTCCATGTAGATGGTGTTTGGCATCTCTCAAGTTCTGCTTTTCTGAGTATTATAACAATGCAAGACACACTTGAGCCTTTAAATATTTGCCCAATTATTTGTCCCATCACATTTTAGGCTTTTATAAGATGAGTATCAGTTAAAACCTCCAGATAAGAGGAAATAGTTGTAGCAAACTCTTTCAATCATATCTTTATTACCTCCCTGTCTTCCAATGAGATTTCCTGAGTCAATCATATTTCCTAGGAGCCAACACGGACCAATACCCTAGTCTGTAGATCTTTAAGATCTTTAAAATGGATAAGGCTCTATCTTATGAACTAGAACAAGCTTCTAAAAGTACTTTTTGTATTAATTTTCAAATTTTTTTCAGTTTTATTGAGATATAATTAACAAATAATATTGTATATACCCTACTATAAGAATGTCATCATTTCATATACATATATATTTAAGAATGAACAGCACTGTCAGCAACTCACATAACCATTTCCACATGAAGTTACACATGTTGTGTGTGTATGTATGATAGGAACACTGAAGAGCCATTCTCACAGATGTTTTTAAATAAACATTGACAACGTGATAAGTACAGGTAAGAGTTTTCAAAGAGATGTGTTTTATTCTCTGCCATTTTCTTATCCACGTCTCTGTCTCATAGCCTTCTCATGCCCCCAGCCATATTCAGTCATTCCTGGGTCTCTCAACAGTGAGTTAGACTTCCACCATTCTCCATGAACCTTATTCTTGCCTAAAATTCCTGCTAAGCTACTGGCTGCAAGAAAATCCTATTATTGCTAAAAGGGATTTGCATTTTTATAGAGTGTTACGAAAGAGCATAAAAAGCTTAATTTCCAAATACTATTCTTTGCCTACTTCCCACCCATCCAGCTCAAACTTCAACTTTATTTCTACTCAGCTTTGCCTTTTTCCAGTCTAACATTAATTCTTTGATCAACCACAGCCCCATCATTTTTCCATTCTTTCCTCCAAGCATCTTTGTTCTCTAAATATAAAAGATCATGATGGCTTTATAATCAATACTTATACAGGCATTATCCAAGCATTGGTTGGACCTCCCCTTTTCCCACCACTGTAGCTCATTGTATACGCCTGATTCTGCCATTCCTATGCATCTCTACCTCTTCAGTGTCCAGTCATCATTCTCTAACAGTTTCAGTAGCCCCGAGTAGAGTCTGCTTATTCTGAACTATTACCTTAAATTCACATGGTTTGATAACCAGACACTAACTAACTACACAATGTTCTCTCAGTTTGAGCCAATTGTCATGAGCTATTCCATCTTACCCATGTATAACTATCCAAATTGTAATACCCTCATGCAGGCGCAGGTGTATGAGTACTTTGCTGATGATAGAGTTTGAAAAGGCCTTTAGATGTGGAGCTTTCTTGTAGAAGTCAGTTAGTGGGGGTGGTCTTTACATTTTATATCCAATCTTACTTCCTGTTCACTTTGCCTCCTAGCTATAGATGCAGTGTTACCAATTGCCTCCCATAGCCACTGGAGCACTAAGTTCAAGTAAACTCATTATCCCTTAATTTGCTTCTAATATATTTTATCATAGCAACAAGAAAACTAAGATGCAACTTTTGATTCCAATTCTCACAATCACAACTTCTAAGCTTCTACAAAGGAAATGGGCTCACGTAATAAAAATAATCACTACACTACTACATAAATTTATATATGATTGTTGATAATTTTTCAGTTGCTAAAGAAGTTACATAGTAAGAAATCTCTAGTTGGGTTTCTGGACCTTATAGGAGGGTACCCTACACCAGCTAATCTGCTCTCTTTCATCACAGTGGCTACAAATGAAGTAAATGACTTGATAAATATTCTATCTTTCTTACATTAAAAGCAACAAGCATGCATTGTGAGTAACTTACTATAAAATTTAGGTATTATAATGAAACAAACATTATAGCCATGGTAACTTAAACAATGTAGAATACTTATTAAGATCTAGTGAATCAGCAGTCCATCATGCTAGCAAATCATGCAGAAGAAAACAGAATGTAGACATCTTAAACAATCACCATTGATGCTGCAGAAGTGGCCTGGTGACAGAATAGGATTAGAAGACATACAATCTTCATTTTGATTATGTATCACAAGAATTTTAATGGAAACCTTGGCATTCATTGTATTGATCATAACATTAAAGCTAAGAATTCTGCTTTCTCTTCAGATTATATACATTTTGCCATTTGCTTAAAATATGAAGATATTGGTATAATTTTATACTATAAATGAATATGTTTTGATAAATCAATGGTGAAATTAATGAATTTCTAGTGCTACTTAATGATGAAAGAGGAAAATATCAGATACAGAAATTCGATCATTCTTTAAATAAATTTTAGATTGTTTCTGAAAATAGAATTCCTTCCCTTCTATTATGTAGCCTACTGTAGCTATATATGCACTTGAAATTAATTCTTGAAGATCAGAGAAAAATGGTGCTGTTCTCAGGATCATCTCCTTTGCTTGAGTATGGATAGGGTCTATAACTTTGTTCCAGTCAGCAACCATGTGGTGGTGTGCTATTACCCCTACAGTACCTTTATTTCTTAACCAGAAGTAACATTTTCCTGCTAGCTTGAAAAAATAAACAATCATGATGTGAAATTATCGTGGCCTGTTGGTAGGAGGGACACAGCCTTCTAAGATGTGTAGACAAGCAACAGCCAGTAAGAAGCTGCAGCCTTCCCCTAATCACAAGGAAGTGAATTCTGTCAGAAACTCCTGAGCTCCAGCCAAACCATCAGTTAGACCATGGCCTGTTGACACCTGGAGAACCCTGATCACAGTCCCCAGGCAAGTGTGCTCAGATTCTTAACTTGCATTTATTGCAATAATAAATAAGTGCAGTTGTAAGCTGTGAATCTTCTGGTATTTTGCTACAGAGCATAGGAAGTTGGTGCAAGCTCTTTTATTGCAAAGATTTCTACATACAGAACAGGCTCACTGTTGTAAACCCAGCATGCTCCTGGGTTCCAGGTAAAACCTCAAAGCTGGTTTTGCCTGATATTTTTCTTATCTTAGTGTTTTAACACAGATCATTTATTTTGAGAATTGTTGCAGTTTAGTGGAGAAGATAATTAAAATATAGTTTAAGTGTTTCATCAGTGCAACTCAGTATGGCCCTCATCTCTCCATAAATGTTCCTAGGCTTATCCAATTTGTTCCGTGTTCATTCTTCAATTGGGAAGTTACAGCAACTTCAATTTAGCTGTTTTCCTTGGTGTATGTAAGAAGAAAAGAGTTCCAAGGCACTTTCAGGGGCCTCTTCTTTTTTATATTGCACATTTTCTTTATTTGCATTTCAAATGTTATCCCCTTTCCTGACACCCCCTGCCCCCGGACTCCCGGAAACCCCTTATCCCATCCCCACTACACCTGCTTCTATGAGGGTGTTTCAACATCCACCCACCCACTCCCACCTCCCTGTCCTCGATTCCCCTACAATAGGGCATCTATCAAGCCTTCATAGGACGAAGGACCTCTCCTTCCATTGATGCCTGACATGGCCATCCTCCGCTACATACGCAAATGGAGTCATGTATACTCCTTGGTTGGTGGCTTTGTCCCTGGGTTCTCTGTCGGGTCTGGTTGGTGGATATTGTTGTTCTTCCTATGAGGTTGCAAACCCCTTCAACTCTTTCAGTCCTTTCTCTAACTCCTCCATTGGGAACCCTGTGCTCAGTCTAATGGTTGGCTGTGAGCATATCTTCTTATTTATTCCCACCTTTGGAATTAGTTCTGAAAAGTATAGCAACCATGTGTACTGACATAACAGTCATCAAAGTAGAGATCTGTCTTCTCCTATATCTCTTCCTCTTAGCGCCATGTTTAGAAACAACACTTTGTTTCCTGGGTATTGTCTTCTGTGTAGAGAGGGAAAACAGAAGAGATGAGATCAGAACCCTACTTTCCTTTTCTGTTTCTATCTACATTCCTTAAAGAATTATCATGGATATGGAATGAAAGAAAATTGTAAAAAAAAAAAAAAGTTCAGTGTTGGAAATGTATTTTAAGAAATGGAAAACCACTTTTCAAGGAGGAAAAGCAACACATGGTAGGTAAGGTGAGACTAGACCATCCTCAGTAGTTGGATGACTTTTTATCTTCAACACAAAGAGTTTTAAAATGTATTAGTTTCCCTATATAAAAAATATTAACAGAAAGAAATGTTTATATTTTTATTTCTTGCCCTTGTAAATTTTACTCAATTCTTGAAAAATAGTGGAGTATCAAAGCATGTGTTCTCTGACAATTCTAAAACTAATTAATGATGAAAACACACCCTCAGACATGGGAGGCTAATAACCTTGTCTATTTTTAAAAATGTAATTTTCTTCTGTGTGCCAACAACGTTTTTCTTTTTTCCTATTCGTTTGAGAAATAGCAGAAGTGTGTCATTAGTCTGGACTAGGAGGTGATAAACAACATTGTTCCGGCTCTGTGCTTGGGGTTTGCTAAAGGCTCTGAAGTGGGACTCTCATTATTTGATACAGACAAGTTGCTAAGTGAGTGTCAAGGCCATTGTTGATGCCTGGAGTGTCTGGAGTCACCCTGGTGTGTTTGCCTTCCCTAGGACTCTCCATTCTGTGCAAAGCCAGAGACTCTTTTTCCCTTGTTCCCTCCTGTCATGATTTCTTAAAACATTCAGATATTTTTTTTCATTCAATACCATGTTTATCATTGCAGCTGTGCCCACACAAAATCACAACAGGGTTCCCGAATATTTAAAAAGGAAGTTGATGGTATTAAAATATGACATTTAAGGAATAGTGCAATCAATCCCTATCATCTTTCCATTGTTGTGGTCACAGATCTTTCAGAAGAACTCAGAATCATAGATGAAGGAGCCACTGATCACAGAACATGTATCTCTACTTGGTCATTTGTTGGTCCCCAGATAGACCCTCTGATTATTTTGCTGTTCTTCCTTTTCTAATATGTCTCTTGAGAATCCTTTTCTAACTCTTCTTTCACATTGTGACGACCCAATACTCTTAACTGGACACTACACATTCTTCAAAGGGTTTATTATACAGGAGAAGCTCGTGCTTATATGTGTTTACTCTTGAACTACAGTAAAAGCATCCGAAGAAATAAGTTGTGTGGTGTACATCTTGCTGAAACACTACATGATCTAACCATTCATTGATAGAGAATGCCAGTGGCACTTCCATATTGCTGTAACTAAAATGGATAAAACTTTTAAATGATGTTTTCCTTAAAAGACACCCTACACACACACACACACACACACACACACACACACAAACACACACACATTCTTTTTATTTATTTGTCCTTTTTATGATGGACTTATTTAATGCCTTTAAATGATATGCTGAGCATGATCACTTTTTTCCCCCTTTTTAAAAATATTCCTTTGTATAGGTATTTTGCATGCAGGTATGTCTTTGCAACCTGTGTGTATAATACAATGCTTACAGAGGCCAAAATAAGGTATTGAATGAATGCCCTGGGATTAGAGTTCTAGACCACTGTGAGTTATTATTTGAATGCTGGAAACTAAACCTAGTCCTCTGCGAAATGAGCCAGTTCTTAAATGCTAAGTCATTTCTCCAGCTCCCAGGTATAGCTTTTTAGCAAGTCCTTTCTTGTTTGCATTAAGACAGAAGTTTTCTTTCCAGTATCTTCCAACTGAAGGTCTGAGTGCAGTGTCTGGAAGTGATGCCCACTGAGGTCACATCAGCTTCTGGTAAGAGTACAGTACAGTATAAGCTCTAAGGAGATGACATAGGTGTCACTTAAGATACTTCTGCTCCTAGCAAAACAGTTTTTCTTTTATTTTCCCTGTGATAATAAAAGCTTCCCTGGGAAGCTGACACCAATGACAGTCCCTTGCTTTCCTCAACAATCTGAATTTCATTGTTCAAACTTTATTTAAACACCCTCTGTTAAAAGAGTCAATTACTACCACTACCCATATGCCATGACATTAATCCAGGGCTAAGATGATATATATGTTTATGCAACTAGCCTTCCAGCCAGAATGTAGCATGCAACAATCCTCTTCATGATGACAGCCTTGGAGCTAGCTCTGGACAATAGCTTTGGGGTTCCACCAAGTAGTGAAAATTCTTAATGTATTGACTTATGCACAGGATTAGATATATGGTCTCAGAGGTCACTGATGGGGTATTGATTCACACTTTATCTAGCTCCTATATGAAGGCCTTGTCCAAGTTATTAAGATCCACCCTTGCCAAATTCTCCCTATCATAAAGAACTGGTAACTTGAGGGTATTCACATCACCAAAATCAGCATTGTCATACAGATGGCATGGGATAATCTTTAAGGAATTGGCAAATGTTTCAATCAAGAATTTCTGTTTTCATGACAGCAGATGCTGGCGAGGATGTAGAGAAAGAGGAACACTCCTTCATTGTTGGTGGGATTGCAAGCTGGTACAACCACTCTGGAAATCAGTTTGGCAGTTCCTCAGAAAATTGGACATAATACTACCAGAGGATCCAGCAATACCTCTCCTGGGCATATATCCAGAAGATGTTCCAACCGGTAAGAAGGACACATGCTCCACTATGTTCATAGCAGCCTTATTTATAATAGCCAGAAGCTGGAAAGAACCCAGATGCCCCTCAACAGAGGAATGGATACAGAAAATGTGGTACATTTACACAATGGAGTACTACTCAGCTATTAAAAGGAATGAATTTATGAAATTCCTAGGCAAATGGATGGATCTGGAGGGCATCATCCTGAGTGAGGTAACATTTCACAAAGGAACTCACACAATATGTACTCACTGATAAGTGGATATTAGCCCAAAAACTTAGGATACCCAAGATATAAGATACAATTTGTTAAACGCATGAAACTCAAGAAGAACGAAGACCAAAGTGTGGACACTGTGCCCCTTCTTGGACTTGGGAACAAAACACCCATGGAAAGAGTTACAGAGATAAAGTTTGGAGCTGTGAAGAAAGGATGGATCATCTAAAGACTGCCATATCCAGGAATCCATCCCATAATCAGCTTCCACACACTGACACCATTGCATACACTAGCAAGATTTTACTGAAAGGACCCAGATATAGCTGTCTCTTGTGAGACAATGCCGGGGCCTAGCAAACACAGAAGTGGATGCTCACACTCAGCTATTGGATGGATCACAGGGCCCCCAATGGAGGAGCTAGAGAAAGTACCCAAGGAGCTAAAGGGAACTGCAACCCCATAGGTGGATCATTATTATGAACTAACCAGTACCCCAGAGCTCTTGACTCTAGCTGCATTTGTATCAAAAGATGGCCTAGTCGGCCATCACTGGAAAGAGAGGCCCATTGGACTTGCCAACTTTATATGCCCCAGTACAGGGGAATGCCAGGGCCAAGGGGTGGGGGTGGGTGGGTGGGGGACTGGGGGGGGAGTGTATTGGGGACTTTTTGGATAGCTTTGGAAATGTTATTGAGGAAAATACCTAATAAAAAAATAATAATAATAAAAAAAGAATTTCTGTTTTCCAGGGATGTCCAAGTCATCTCACAGGTAGGTACTTTGAGAATTTTCATCAAAGGCTTTGTCACCAACTACCACTGAATCATTTATATTGGCCCTCCTGACAATTGTGATGGCATTATGCAGGGATCAGTCACTCTCCACCATAAACTAGTCGGCACAATTATAGGAATGGAGATGGAAGTCTTGCCTTGGGTATCCAGTGAAGAAATCACACCTCTCACCTCCTATCTTAGTTTCCTTCCATATCTGATAATGAATGGCCCAGTACTTCTGGAAAGAGAGCATTTAGACTGGTCTACCAAGGGGTGCTTCAGACCTTCCTCAAACATGTTTTTAACATAGGATGTGTCACTTGTTCCAACATAGTATATGGAATACCCCATATGAGGAGTTAAGACAAGATGACTGACTAAATGCTGAATCCTACCTTTTCATTAACAATCACTCAATATCCTTCTATTATGTAGACTCTGACTCCAGAATTATATTTCTCAACTTTTGGCTTAATCTTTAAAGGGGCAATAATAGACTCACCATATGTTAGGATTACATTTGAAACCCAGCATGTGAAAGACTCTTCTTGAATGCAACACCAAACATTACCCAAGACTACTGTGGAGATTCTTCTAGAACCTTCTTAATTCTGGTAATTTTTAAGCTATATTAAAAGTTCAGCTTCATGGGGGCACTGTTATCTTGTTGAAGATGGCTTCCTGATAAGGAGTCAGCATGGGGTTAGGTCATCAGAGCAAGTGTCTTCAAAAGGTCCCTCTGCTCCACTTCACCATACTTCTCAACGGTCCCATGAATCTCTTCATGGGGTTGTTTACTGCCAAGTAGGCAGCTCTGTGGAGAAGGACAGGATGAAATCTGTGAGGTGTAGACATTTTTCCAAATGCCTTCACCTGCTTGGAAACCAAGGGCACTATGAACATCCTCAGCACCTTGGATTGGCAATATCCAGCAAATTCTTTGTTGCAGGACAGGTGATATCTATATCTTTCATCCCCATCACTAGAAACTTGCTTTGCCTCAGCTGTCCTCAGTGAGCTTTTCCATGGCACAGCAATCACCTAGAAGCACTGTTGGAACCCAAAGCTGGGTTGCTTAGGAGCTCATAGTCTTCTCTTCTGCAGGATGATGGGAGGAAGCATCATAC
The DNA here is from genome assembly GCF_978045245.1 of Mus caroli. Classification (NCBI taxonomy): domain Eukaryota; kingdom Metazoa; phylum Chordata; class Mammalia; order Rodentia; family Muridae; genus Mus; species Mus caroli. The sequence continues at coordinate 27,963,999 of NW_028227274.1, read as the reverse complement.
TGCAAGCTTGTGTGGTGCCCTGCTAGTCCCCTGTTCCCCATGACCAAGCAGCCCAAGAAGCCCACAAGTGATAATTTGACTCCTTCATACAAGTTGATATTCTGTGCTCATCAGACCAAATCATACCCAGTTCATATGATAAGGGAAGAGAATCTGCTGAATCTTGAAACTTTATTTTTAGTAATACAAATAAATTCATATTATCTGTTTTAATATAAAATTATTATTTTCTCCAAATTAAAGAAACATAAGTATTTTCTACAAAGTCGTCTTCATGATATATATGTATATATATATATATATATATATATATATATATACACACACACACACACACATATATATATATATATATATATACACACACACATACATATATGTGTGTGTGCATTGTAGTATAGATAACATGTGTCAGATGTCATTTGTTATCAACCTCTCTTCTTTGTTTTTTGACACAAGACCCTCTCACTGAATCTGAATATCACCTTTTTGGCTACACTGGCTGGCCACATGCCCTGGAGAATCCTACTGTTTCTCCTTCTCACACTGAGTTTAAGGGCATGTACTGCCATGCCTGGTTTTATATATGAGTGCTTGGATCCACCCTCAGATGGTCCCCATATTTGCATAGCAATTGCTGTATCCAACCGAATCATCTCTCCAGCTCCAGAAAGCACTTCTAATTCTTGTTGCCCTTCTTGAGTTCATGTGAATTTTGGTTGTTCTGAGTCTTAATTGTGAGTCAAAATTGTGATAGTAAACCTTTCAAAGGGGGTATAATACTGAGATAATTTTACCATTTGGGTCAAACATCAATAATATGTGGATATCAAAGTGGCTAGTCTCTTTTAATGGATTATTACCAGTCTTGATATATGTAGAGACTGACAGAAGGAAACTATATCTACTCTAAGTATCTCTAATGGCAAAACAAGTAAGGAGCAATGTTTAAATCACAACTTTTACCCTAAAGATAAGTGACTTCTTACAATTATAATTGGTGTTTAAAAGAAAAGGCTGTGCTGCCCAGAGGCTGTTCTCACCGGCAATGTTCATACTGAAGTTGGCAGAAATCTCATTGCCAAATACTTCCAACAGAAGTGAAAATCTGTCATGGGGAGGGGCCGTCAACTAAGACCTAAGTGTAAATCCTACAGTTCATAAATGTGAACAGAGATTTGAGGGTAATTTGAGAGTCTGTGCTCTGCTCAGTGGACAAAAAGCCACAGTGTCTGAGGAACTCCAGTCTCATTGGCTCTCGGGTCCTTCCTGACCTTTGGATTCCCTACTTGTAGACGAAGAGATTCCACCTAGATAATTATTATGTCCTTTTCTCAAATCGAAGCCCCTATTGCCTTCCTTTTCTTAGTGTATTGAACCATCTGTGTTAGAATCTGTTCTGAAAGATGACAGATACTTGCGTTTTTTTGTTTTTGTTTTTAAATCAGCCTAAGAATTCCAAAGGCCGTAGTTTCCACCGTGAAACTGGAACAAATGTTATTTCATTTCTTATTGCAGTGAAGGTTATTAGAAATCCGAGTAATTTAATCACTGACTTCCATGGCAAAGGCATGTGAACAAGTGAATGTCTTGCAGAACCAAGAGCTTGCATCCTGGTGCACCTCCCCTCTGTGATGCAGACACTGTATTCCTGGACTCAATTAGCTCCAGGTCACATTGAAGCTGAGCCTGGAGAGAAGCGTCTTGATCCATCTCCATGTTTGTCAATCACAACATTTAACCAGGAATCATGATATCACATGCCCTCCCCCATCTCCGTTCAGATTGTGCCTTTTTTTTTTCAAGTAACTGACTAAGTGATAACAACCAGCAGATGGACTGGAGGGGCAGATGGGCCTTGCTTAGGAAGGCAGCTGAGAAATGATTAAAATCACCAAGGACTGCACTCATTATTCCTCCTTTCAAAGGCTGCTAGATTCCTCGTGCTGCAAAATTTAGTTAAAATAGCAGAGCAGACACTCAAAAGCGAGCCCTTGCTGTTATTGTTTCTTTTTTTAATCAGCAACAATTAAAAGGAAACGAGGCAGTAATGAAAGGTTTTAAATAGAATTTATCCAGTTGAAGATTCACAGACTTCCTTAAGATTGTGAGATGCATGAAAAGATGGCTTTAATTACATTAAATTTTACCATGACCTCTTTCTATCACCCCTCTCAGTTTATAGCTGTCTGTGCTAGGGTTGAAGCTATAGTGAGCAGCTTCATGAATTCAGACATTCCCATTACAGGGACCAGACACACCTGTAATGCTGTCCAATTTACAACACTCAGTTTGAAATATTACAGTTCTTGCTGTAGCATTGCTCCTTTCTATATTTCTAGGTTGCCTCTTTGGGGAATGTTTTCATAACCAGACTAGTCACTCTACAGGAAAGCATCGCATCATTTGGTAGCTAATCCTGATTTGTATTCGAAAAAAATTTCCCCACTTGGATAATAAGCTTGATTCTAAAAGGCATTTGGTTAAATTACATAAGTTTCTATACTTGAATGTGTGTGTGTGTGTGTGTACATACTACAGTGACTTTGTATAGTTTAAAAATGTTTGAATGACCCTCTTATGTTTCCATTGTTGGGAGCTTGGTCTCAGTAGAGGTTAGAAGGCTGTCTGAAATCTTTAAGAGGTGAGAAGTCCTAGGAATTTAATGATGTGTCCTTAAAGATGATTAAAGTATTTCTGGTATCTCCTTCAGTACATCACACTCAAAAGTAGTAAAAGCCTGAGCCCAGCCCAGCTGAACTCTCAGTTTTCACTTTTGTATTTTAGTCTCCTTTCCCCTACATTTATCTACCACTACTCTCTATCATGAACTAACTAAATCCATGAGTTGAATGGACCTTCACCAGAGCCTGGGAAATGCTGCTTAAACTATGAGCCTATTTGTTTTTTCTTTATAAAGCTAGCCTACATTTCTTATTCATTTGTATTAAAAAAAAAAAAAAACTCTGGAAGAGTTTAATCAGCCAGGAAGGCAAAATAATACTCTGCAAGTTTTCCCTCCATTCATCCGCTGAACCTGTGAACATATCTAACATCTAATAATAAACAGGCAATTTTCTGTATGTAATTAGAGTGACCTAACTCTCCAATTGGAACAGAGCAGAGGATGGTCACATGGATGCCTGCTACTGTCTATCTCTGGCTTTTTGAGAAGAGTGCATTAGATCATTGTCTCAATATTATAGAATGTCAGCATTGTATATAATTGTTCTACTCTAAAGAGCCTTAACCCTCTCCTGGCTTCTATCCTCTAACTCTCTCACCTACTACTCACGACTTAGGTCTCAACTAGCTTTCTCAAAGAAAGTAGACATATAAATCTAATTAACTATTTTATATTTATCTGGCTTTCAATGGTATAATAGCAATTTTTAATTTTCACCTAAAAACATGCAAATCTTGGACTGATGGTGCACACAGCAATGCTCATGTTTCAAAGAGGTAGAATTACGAATTCAAGTCCCTCTTGGGTGTGGGAGCATGAAAGGCAGCCTGTATTTTGGTTGAGTGAAGCTTACTCCAAAGACCCAGTAGAAAACTCCACAAGGGACAGAAAAGTGAGAACTCTACAAGGGACAGAACAGTTAGACATGTTGTTCCCAGACACAGGTGCCTGATACCAGAGAGCCCCCAACTCCATAATCCTGTGATGTAGACAATGTCCAAGCTCCTGGCATTCTGGCTAGACTCCACCTTCACAGTTATGTGGCAATAGCAGGTGTGCTCCTCCCCACAGTTAGCTGGCAACAACAAGGTAGCCCAGCCCACTATAAAAAGAGCTGCTTGGCTTCTGCTCTTCTCTGAAGCTCTTACCTCTCTTATTCTCATATCTAGCTCTCTTTCTCCCCCTCTTTTAAGCCCCCACCCCCATGTTTCCATGGCTGGCCACTTTCTATACCTTCTCTCTTTTTGTCTGCTTTTCTACAATAAGGCTCTAAAATCATGAACCATCTCTGCTCATCAAGACCTGCCATGCTTGAATGATGGAATATGCCTTCCCTTAAATAGCCTCATCTAACCTCCCACTGGAAGGCCTCTCAGCATTTCCAGCCACCAGACCAGACCAAAGGCTCTCACCCTAGTGGAAACTCCCGAGCGCCTCTCCGGCCCTGCCCCCTTCTCCCTTCTGCCCAGGGACTGACTGAGCTGCCACCAGGGCCCTTACTTTGTTTTCAGCTCTTCTGCAGTGTCACTTGGGTAATGTGTAAATTTCCTTGTCTTAAACAAAACAGAATTCTAGATTTTATCAGTCTATCAATTGATAGATAGATATCTGATTGTGCAAAGGCTTTAAGTAAAACTCTTGTATCTTTCATTTCATGTAGTATAAAATAGGAGAGAAATAATAACTGGTAGTGAATAAAGATGGAGTGTGACCTAATTTTTTATGCTTTATTCCATGTACATTCTGAAGAACTTACATGCACTTCAGAAACCTTTCAAATATCAGAAGCTGGTGGCCCATGAATTTCTGTCCTCTGAGAGACTCTGACTTTAAACAATATAGTTCAGTCACAGCTTCTCTTCAAGAATTCTGTAAAGATGATAAGGCCCGTGGTGCTGAACTACAGAATTAGATACAGGTAGTCTAAAAGGCACTTTTTTGAGACTTCTCACAAGAGATCTTGTCAAATAAACTATTATTTTAAGCCTACTTCAGTGTTCAGTGTTTAATTGCAAACAATGAAATTAATTTCAATATAATAAAACCCGTAATGGGTAATAAATAATAGTTCCCTTGCAATGTTTAATGATTTGATTAAATAACAATGGTAACTTTGTTGGAAAAAAGTACTTAATTTCATCCTAGATTTTTGTTTATTTGCTAAAGTTGTCACTCTCACTTGTTAGAGTAAGTTACATTCAAGACTGAAAACATAATCAGCTGATTCGTAAACTCTATTAATTTTCCTTGGTAAGAGATGGCCCAAACACAACAATTTTTGCTATCCTTAATGAATGCAATTTTGTTACACTTAATGATGCCCTAAGAACTAGGTGTATTATTGGGATTGTTTAAACTTGCCTAGTAGCTCTGATTCTTTGGTAGGAAATGTCTCTGTGATTCTATATAAGATTATACAGATGTCAATAGTCTGAGAAGAACAAGTTGCAATCTGGTCAGGAGAAGTGAATGAACTCCTGTTATTGATTGTCATCCAGATCTGGGGTAAAACTAGACACATCTGAAGCCCTACTCCATCACTGTTCATCTGCAGTGGACAGCTGACAAAATGTTGACTGACTACTAGTCAATCACATAGAACATTTCTTGACAGTACAATTAACTTGAAGTTCTTTTCAGCTTACTTTATTAATGTACTATGGAAAATATATATTATCCTAAAATGATATCTTCTGTACTACCTATAAACTAACTTTCCTGAATATTGTTCCTAAAGTAATCAAAGTATAAAGAAAGATCAAATGGGAAACCAAATAAAAGAAACTAATCTATGTCCAACAATTCAACTTCTGGCTGCTCCCTCAGTACACACAATGACCAAGATATTTTTAGAAGAAGGCCACTGTCTGTGAGGAACAGGTCATCATGACAATCTTTTTGAAGTTATTAATTTCTATCTCCTATTTTATAGTATCATTTAGCCATAATATAGAACTCAAATTTTTGACAAAGTGCCCTTCCCACCCCCTCTTTTTTTTGGCCATTCCAGCATCTGTATGCCTGCCTTAAACCTCTGTGATACCAATGAACATTTAACCAAGAGGCATTTCTTTGTTAGTATATGTGTATCTCCCCTCTGGAAATAGACTAGAAATGATGAATTCAGTATGGATAAACATTTACTTTATGTGTACACCATGGTAGTGGTGGTTTTTTCTGTGGCCATTGCAATGTTTTGCAAATTAGCCCTGAAGATATAATTTGACTGATAGCAACTCTTCCTCGAGGAGCCAAGAACTCTATCAAATATTGTGGGGAAAAGAACAACATGTGCATGTCCATTCTAAACAGGGGGAATCCATGAACTACACCTCAATCAGGCTAAATCCTACAGAGCAGCTGAAAGCCAAGGACAGTAACCTGCATCTGCAGGAGCCACCCAACACTCCACTGGACTTGGAGCCTCTGAGCACTCTAGTTTAATGATTTCTTGCTTCTCAGCCCTGTCTTTGCTTCTAAATAACTGCACCATTGATTTATGTTTGGATCTTTAATGATTTTGATGAGGATCAGCAAGTCTAGAGTTTAGGTTTTGTTATGTTGTGTTTTGTTTCTGTTTTCCTTCACATCTACCCAACAGTTGGTTTATCAACATTGAAACCATTCATGTTGTTATACTTTGAAGGAGATGACTCAGTCCAGCAGAATGTTGTAATGTAGCCAAGACTGCCAGAAACATTAATGGGATGGTTTAGAAGAGGTATGAAATATTTGGAAGTGTTCTTATTCCCAGTGCAATAGATCCCACAATGCTTAGGACTTAAGTTTGGTGTCATCGAGACGATCTCAAACTCTGAATGGTGAGTGTAACTAGGTGGCATGAACTATCACTTGTTTTTTATGCTCACCTCAGTTCTGAACAAAGGCACAGAGACTTACAGTTAGTATAAGCTTTGACACTATAGCTGGACAGATTCTCAGCTGTTCTAACATGACAATACTGGCCTGACCTCTGTTGTGCCATCTGACTCATTAGTGACCTCTCATTCATTCCTGGGGTCTGTTTCTTCCTCCTGTCAGGCTGACAAATGTCCCATGCCTCAATTTCTCTCAGAATTCCCCTCTCTCTGCACAGAAGTACCATCTTCCTTTTCTGACTTGCTATTCGTCATCAGATTTTTATTAAAACCAATCAGAAGGTGAGATAGGGAGTGTTTACAAAATATGATGAAGGTGATGAGCAATTGGAATAACACTCACACACACACATGCTCTAATAAATATATACACACTTACATGTAAACTACATACATATATATGCATACACACATAAATATGCACACATAAATACATACATATATGCACACACATATACACATAGAACTCATATACATATGCAAATATATAAACACATATATATGCACACATATGTGCATACACATACATACACATGTGTGTGAGGTTGTATATCTGTAACAAAATCAATTATCCACAAATGACAGATAACATGCTATATTGAGATTTCTGAGTTTGCTTGTTTCACTGATGATCACTTTTCTCCAGAAAGTGACTGAAGAGTGAATAAAGCCAAATAAATTAGGAGTAATAAAGCAAAAAAGGTACTTCTGTCAGTAATCTTAGCCAAAGGTAGAAATGTACAAATATTTTTTATTTCAAATCTTAAAATATTTCTTGTGGACTACTCTAAATCAGCAAAATAATAAACTTTATCAAAAGTTAATGCAAGGCAAGATACAAGAAGAGTTAAAACACATGAATGTTTATTATAACTGTCAAATATTAAGAATTATAAATGTTTCCATAGGGAATGACTGCTGGACCGAATTATGAGTTTGATCTCACTTGAAGTTCTCAACTTCTTGCAATGGCAATTTCTTGGTTACATAATGGAAATACAATGACATTAACATTTAAGTCTGGTGGATCCAGACCCACGAGGAGCCTTTCCTTGAAACCTGACACCACGGAGCCCCCAACTCCATAATCCTGTGACTATCAGTCACGCAGACATAGTCGCATGCTCCTGGTATTCTGGCTAGACTCCACCCTCGGTTACCTGACAATGGCCAGATATTCTCCTTCCCACAGCTACCCTGCAACTGCAAGGTAGCCCAGCTCACTATAAAATGGGCTGCTCGGCCCTTCCTCTCTCTCTTAATCTCTCACCTCTTTTTATTCTCATCTCTAGCTCCCTTTCTCCCCGCTTCCCCCCACCCTCTCCACATGGCCATTTTGCTGGCCTCTCTCTTTCTACCGTCTCTCTTTCTCTCTGCCTTTCTACAATAAAGCTCTAAAACTATAGACCATCTCTGTTCATGAGAAGTCAGAACAGGCATCAGAGCGGGCTTTCTTTTAAAGAGCCACCTCTCACCTCCCACCAGAAGGCCTTCCTGTCACAGCCGCCAGCCAACCCAAGCTGCCCACCGAGCTAGCAGCCTGAGCTAGCCAGACTCTCTCATCCTTGTGGTAAACTGCCAGGGCTCTCCCCCTACCCTCCCTTCGGCATCTGGGCCAGAGTCCCTCAGAGGGCCCATTCTCAGCTCTTCGGTGACATACAGCGATGTCTGGGATGTCCGAGTCTGAGAACCTGTAGTCTCTGGCCTCCATGAGGCCCAGAGACCCCAGATTGCTACCTCTCCCACCACAGACTGGGGTTCAGTGTCTTCCCACAGCCGGAAGCTTACCTGGCCCACGTCTGCATGCCCAGAGCACCAGAACTTTGGCAGGACACGGGTTCTCTCCCACCCCTGTATTTCCCAAGGCCTGCTGCCCGACATCCTTCCTTTCACCTTATTCTTCTTATTTTTATTCTCTTATTTTAACCTCAGCATTGAGGTTAGAAGCCTTGGCTTCATTCACAGGATACAAGCTCTCTGCCTATGAAACATTAAGTTTCTTTTATTTTCTAACTTTGACTTTTTTCCTCTCTTGTACCAAATTTCTATAACATCCCACTAAAGGTTGTCCAATATTCTAGTCTCCTGGCAATTTAAATATTTTGGCTTTGCAGTTAATTACTTGAAAATGTCACATGAACAGGATGGAGAGATGGCCAAGTATTTGAAAGTGCTGATCTTGCATAGGATCCAAGTTTAAGTTTGTTTCCCAGCAGCTGTGTCGAGCAATTCAAAATCACGTGTACCTCTGCTCTCAAAGATCTGCTATACTCTCCTGAACTAATAGTCAATGTCATAGACATGCTCATACATACACTCATTCACACACTTATACACATAAAAAATAATGTATCAAATCTTAAAAAGAAAATGTCATGTCAACTTACTGAGTGAATGAATAATTTAGACCTAAAGTGTGGAAGCAAACATGTTATGTGAAGCAACATAATATTTATGGTTTCCTCAAAGATCATGCATAATACAGTTTTCAACTCCTTCCACATTGTGATCACACATTTAGACTTGCTGAATCTACTGATTCTGTGTCTACAGATGAGACATAATCCTAAAGAGCTCTGTGAACAGCAACCTCTGAAGATCCATGATCGGCATTGGAAAAGTTTTCTTACCGGAATCCCAGGAAGATTTTCCCTGGCTGATTTTCTATGCGTAGCACAGCAAGAGCAGGAACAGCCAGTGTGGTGAGTGGCAATGAAGCTCCTGCCTCCTTTTCTGATGTAAGTATGCTAACTGTCCAAAGTGGAGCAGTGCTTACGCCGTTCTCACAAGTGCAGGCAAAGCACAGTGATCATGTTCATGCCTCTTGCTCTTTCATATCTCCACACCAGCTTCCTTTTCCTCACCGAAGACCCCTTAACAGTCTCCTTCCCATCTTAGATTATACATATGAGAATAATCGTAAATAACAGCCATTTTTCTAACTGTAGTACCAAAATACTAGGCATAAAAATAGAATATTTTAGTTCATGGTTTCAGAAAGGTCAGTTCATGATTAATTATCACGGAGCTTCTAAGTCTGTGGTGAGGCACAACATCACAGTAGCAGAAACAATGGAGAACACCACCGATCTCATGTGTGTCAGGAAAGAAACAAAGTGTAACTTTTTAGGTCACACCTTCACTGTTAAGCATGCCAGAGTCTCCCAAAATAATGCTGCTACTTAGAAACCAAGCATTTAACTCATGACTTTGTGGGACAGTTACAGTGGGACACAGGATCCATCCCCAAAATAACATTTAATTCTTGAGTTCCTGAGACTGGCATTTTGTGTCCAACTTATTCTACAAATAAAAAATTGTCATAAGATTTATACCCTGTTTTTTCATTGATAAAATAGCAGTACTATCTTGAATTCTATTTGATGCAAGGTTATTAACTAAATAAAAAGCATTCACTTTACCGTAGTGCACCAACTTGGTAATGGCTTAAGCTATGGAATCAAAGTGTGAGAGTATTGTCATCTTATCTACTATTAAGACTCTGTTTTGTTTTCTTGATAGTAACTATAAAAATAAGAAGTATTCCTACTTAATATGTTTTAATACAACAAAAATTAAAGTATATAGTCACATTCTATTCTTTAAAAATGTAAAAGTGCAAAAATATACAAAAACTATGCAATGGCTACATGGACATTAAACAGGCATACCTTTGAATAATGTTTCTTGTGTTATTCATTTGTAGATCCTAATAATAAAAATATCTAGAAGCACATGCCAATCTGTTACAAAAAAATACTGAAAAAAAAATCCCAGAAAGAAATCAAGTTGGCTGGATTTGGATGCCAGAAAAAGGAGCTTGGCGGAGAAGCCTTTTTGCTTATTAGGCATGAATCACACTGAAACAAAGGAAGTAATAAAAGTCACAATGAGAAACATTTAATGAAATGAAACTTTACATAAGCAATATAAATATTGCTTAAATAATGCATAGACTTTTAATGTTTAGCTGTAATTTTAGTAAGGCAAGGAAATGTTCAAATTTTTGGAGGAGGTGCCTTGATTTTGCTGTCACAGGAAGGAAGGATGAAGTGCAAGGCACAGAAACCCATCAACATCCTTTGCAGTTTCAAACATTGTGCAGTAGTCATCTAAACAGTTATGCCAGTGCCTGGCAAATACAGAAGTGGATGCTCACAGTCAGCTATTGGATGGAACACAGGGCCCCCAATGGAGGAGCTAGAGAAAGTACCCAAGGAGTTGAAGGGGTCTGCAATCCTCTAGGTGGAACAACAACATGAACTAACCAGTATCCCCAGAGCTCATGTCTCTAGCTGCATATGTAGTAGAAGATGGCCTAGTCAGCCATCATTGGGAAGAGGCCCCTTAGTCTTGCAAACTTTATATGCCCCACTACAGGGGAATGCCAGGGCTAAGAAGTGGGAGTGGGTGGGTAGGGGAGCAGGGTTGGGGGAGGGTACAGGGAACTTTTGGAATAGCATTTGAAATGTAAATAAAGTATCTAGTTTAAAAAAAAAGAAAATCAACTTTATTAAAAAAAAAAAAACAGGGACATTGCAGTACTATTCACTTCTTCATTCATTCGTTTACTATTCATTCATTAATCTTTGGTTGGAGAAATCACCCAATCCTCACCATCAACACCCGAGACTACTACAATATCTTCAAGTTCTCACTGGATTTAAAAAAGCTAAGACGCAAAGAAGTCATGGTTTGACTTCTGCTATTCTAAAATTAAATAATGTACATTTTGAATGACACATAATATTTGTATATGTTTATGGGGTATATTTCAGTTCATAAGCTTGAAGTGAGTAGTAAATCCAACAGCTCAAATTTCTGTCCCTTATAATGATGACATTAAATATGTTCTCTTCTAATTTTTGAGATAGACAATTTGTGAATACAATTTACTGTATTCACCCCACTATGCCACAAGTCTAATATATTCACCTCACTATGCCATAAACCATCTGAACTTTTTATTCCTACCAAGCTGTAACATACTGTATCTGTGACCCACATGGCCACATCTTTTATCCATCCATTGTGCCCAGCCTCTACGAAGGATATTCCATTTTTAACTTCAATCAGAGAAACCATTTTCAGATCCACATACAAAAGAAACATACTTGTATGTATTTCACTACTTCATTCATTAAGTTTAGTATCCCAAGTTCATACATGCTCCAAGGGACAATGTTTGTAATGGAAAAATAATGTTTTGTTGTATATGAATATCTTGTTTTTTATTGGTCCATCAGTGGTTTATCCCATATCCTGCTATGAATAGAGCTTCAATAACCATGGAACTCTAGGGGATTTTTTAAACATGTTGATTTGATTTTCTTTTGTTATATACCTAGTATATGGATTGTTAGATAGATGATGGTTCTACTTAATTTTTGTGAAATGTCCACACTACTTTGTAGAATACTGTATTAACATTTTACTGCAGTGTGAATAGTGTATTGACATGATATTGTGAAATGAACAACGTGAACAATGTGAAAGAGGCAAGCTTTACTTCGATATCCTCACAGAGCTCTGTCATCTTTTAAAATCTTTTTTTTTTTATTATTTTCTAAAAGCCCTTCTAACTGGTATCAGGTGTTATCTTACTGGCTTTGATTTGAATTTCTCATCAAAGAATTGGAGATGTGCAGGACTTTCTCACATATCTGTTGGCCACTTGCATATCTTCTGGGAAATATCGATTCAGATTGTTTGCCCACCATCTCATGAATGCTTGGGCAAAAGTTTCAATAGAAATTAAAAGGGAATTAAAGAAGTGAGACCAGCACTGATCCCTGTGGAACTCAAGCTCTCCTACACACCTGCCGCCAGCAGAACATAGGGAAGGTAGGCATGTTCATCATGACCTCAGGACATATTTTAGAAAGCCCTTCCTCTTAGTCTAAGCATATTTCCCACATAAGATTGAGGTCAGTGTGTCCTGGGCATATCCTCATTTGCTTTTTTTTTTTTTTTTTTTTTTTTGGAAATAAGAGGTGGTTTATTCTGAAACAGATAATTAGATTTTTACTAAATACCATGTCCCAGTGAGGTAATAATTTTGAAAAGATTTTATAGTAGCAGAACAAAGAGCTTATATATAAACATATATTTAGTACATTGGTGGGTACCTCAGGTAGGCAGGTTATAGAAAAGAAGAGAAACCTCATTAAAAGTCATGATGTTAAAATCAGATTATTTGCTGTTTTTTTTTCTATTGTGTTTTCAAGTGCCTTATAGATGCTAGGAAATAATCCCTTATAAAACGTGTAACTTCTTTTCTCTCATAGTAGATTGGCTCTTAGCTAAAATTGTTCCCCCTTCTCAGACAGAAGTCTTTTATTTAGAATCAATCTTATTTGTCAAGTTTAATTTTGTTTACTGTGCTTTTGGGTTCCTATGATGAAAGTCTTTGATGGTGGCACCATCCTGAATTATCCACCATATGTTTGTCTCTAGCCGTTGCACAGTTATGGTTTGTAGGGAAGAAGGGCCTCTGTTTTTCTTTGGATTTTTGTGGCCCTGGGCACCAAATTATTTGTGGAGAAAATTAGGGAATATGTTGAGGATTTACAGGAAAAACAGCTTTTTGTGTAGGATCAGTACAAGTCTAGATAAAACAATTCCAAAATCTGAAAACGAACAAGATCTTTCTAGAAAAAAGACCATAGCCAAGGAGTTACCTATAGAGCATACTGAATGAAGATGTTGGGAAGAGGATCTTTGCTGGAATCCCAGGATTGGTCACACTTGGAAGAACTCAGTGGCCAGTCTAGCATCTTCATTTAAATGAAACCCAGGATAATCACAACTTCTCCAGTCTCTATGAGTTTCATATAAATCTGGGTGAGAGACATAGCTGTTTTGAGCTGGGATTGAAAACTAATAAGGATAAATTACTCCCGCAAAGTCCTGAAGTTACATATTAATTATAGAAATACAATTAAAAACAAAAGTGTTCTAACCTGGAAAACTTTGCCAAAAAGCTAGTAGAAGAGGGGAGAATTTTAGTCAATATTGAACCAGAATATGTTCATTGTAGGGAGGTTACTTCTATCAGAGATAGAAAACATAGGAAGAAATCTTACTGTTATAGAGTCAGCCGATCACTAGCATCTCTAAATAGACAGTAATTAGTTATCAAGTAAGAATACTTGGCAGCATCATTTATTCATGTAATTTATCCTAAATTTACCTATTAATTAGGGTGACCATCTGTGTCATTTACTTGATTTTATACAAAGAAAAAGTTAAACTCATATCTTTTGCCAAAAGGTGATTTTTGCAACCAAGAGCCAGTACTGATGAAGGAAAGTAACCCCCAAGTCTGTGGAATATGAAGAGGGATGTCTCCTCATGTTTACAATTTCAACACATGGTTCCCAGGTCTCAACAAAGACATCCTTGAGTCATAACATTGACAGGAGGCTGTTTCATTTGAAGGGGTATAGAGAAACAAATTTTAAGTTTTCTAAAGTAAATGCTTTTGTAGGGCATAGTGGTGCTTGCTTGCAATCTTAACAGTTGGGAGGTGGAGTCAAGAGGGTTAGGACTTTTGAGGCCAGCCTACTCCACATGAGATCTTATCTCAAATAAAACTGAAAACCAAACAAACGAAAAATAAAATCTCCTACAGTTGGAATAAATGCTCCAGCTGAGCATTCTGTCACATATTCGAAACATAAGCTCTTAGAACACAGAAGAATCAGAAACTCAGGTCAATATAGCTAAACAGAAAGTTTAGGCCAGCCTAGGCTCCATGAGACTCTAACTACATTCAGAGATAAACAAGTAAAACCAACAAATTAATTCTAAGCCTGACAAAACAAGCAAACAAAAAGAAAAATCTCTTTTACAAATTAAAATAAATATTTTAACAAGATGGAGGGGGGTTGTTTTTTATATTCCACAAAGAGATCCAAACCCCATATCCTTGAAATCTGAGACTGATGGCTGGTCGGTATGAGAGTACTCTACCATTGGGACAGCAACAAAAAGACACAAAGATCAGATCAGCTGGTAAGGCTTGGATAGTGAATTGATGACAAAAAAGTTTGGCAAAGAGAATCTGAAAGTAGACTCCCTGCAAGGCTGAGTAATGTTGCCCAATGGCTTATTTTTTTAAAAAAATGTTTATCTCATTATAAGTTATAAACCAGGGAGGCTCCAGAGCTCCCAGATAATACAACACCCTACTATCCTCTTGGTTTCCAACTAGCACTGGATGATAGCAACATATTGATAAAGATGTCACATACTCTGATTTCAAAATACATAAAACTCAGTCAATCAATAACTGAGCTAGAATCCTGGCTGACGACTAGCCTTTTCCATGCGAGAAGGTGATAATCAGGTTACTAGAAGAAGAAAGGTCCTTCCTTCCCCCTTCCTATTGTGATTAGTTTGTTCCCCCTTCTATGTAGAATTGAAGTATCCACACTTTGGTCTTCCTTTTTCTTAATCTCCATATGGTTTACAGGTTGTTTTGTGGGTATTCTGAACTTTTGTCATGTTATCACTTTGCACATATCATGTGTGTTCTTTTGTGACTGGATTACCACACTCAAGGTGATATTCTCTAGTTCCATCCATTTGCATGTGAATTTCATGAATTCATTGTTTTTAATTGCTGAGCAGTACTGCAATGTGTAAATATACCACATTTTCTGTATCCATTCTTCTGTTGAGGGACATCTATGTTGTTTCCAGCTTCTGGCTATTATAAATAAGGCTGCTACAAACATAGTGGAACATGTATCCGTGTTATATGTTGAAGCATCCTTCAGGTATATGCCTAGTAGTGGTACTGCTGGGTCTTAAGGTATAACTATTTCCAATTTTCTGAGGAACCACCAGTTTGTTTTCCAAAGTGGTTTTACCAGCTTGTAATCCTACCAGCAATGGATGGGTGTTCCTCTTTCTCCACATCTTGACCAGCATCTGCTGTCACCTGAGATTTTGCTGTTAGTCCTTCTGATTGGTGTGAGATAGAATCTCAGGGTTGTTTTGATTTGCATTTCCCTGATGACAAAGAATGTTGAAGATTTCTTTAAATGCTTCTCAGCCATTCAAGATTCCTCAGTTGATAATTTTTTGTTTTTTGTTTACCTCTGTACCTCATTTTTAATAGGATTATTTGGTTCTCTGAAGTCTAACTTTTTAAGGTTTTTTTTTTTTTTTGTATATTTTGGATATTAGCCTTCTATCAGATGTACGATTGGTAAAGATCTTTTCCCCATCTGTAGATTGCCATTTTTCCTATCGACAATGTCCTTTGCCTTACAGAAGTTTTGCAATTTTATTAGATCCCATTTGTCAATTGTTGATCACATTCATGAACCCAGTGATGAGACTATTAGGCCCTAGTAGTTAGTTCCAAATACATGATCATATCATAACGGCCCTGGTTAAAGTCAGTGGTATTTGACAGGGGTAAGAGGTATGAGAGGTATGAGAGGTATGGTATGAGAGTAATTACACTGTATTATATACATGTAGGAAATTGTCCAGCAACAAAGTTAATTGATAATAATCAATCAATCAATAAATATGAAAATCTAACATGTGCTTGTCTAATACTAGGCATGCATTTTAACAACCAATGTCATTATTTTGATTAAGTAAGGAAATGAGTACCGTGTGATCATTTTTTTCTCCCTGATAAACTTGCCTCTTTCTAGCCTGGTAGATTATCCGGTACTTATTCTCAACTTGGGTTGGCTTTGAGAATTTAGCACAAATGAGATATACTTATGTATCATTACTTTACTGTATATACTTTATGGTATCACAGTAAAATGAAAGTAAGGATGCTGAAGTTGTATAATGCCAGAATGACATATTACTATCTTTAGAAATTGTTGTTCCAACAATCATACTGGCAGTCATGTATACTTCACAGGCAATTACAGAAAAGTTGAACTTTGGGGTTGTTTACTCCGAGACTGTCAATTGAAAGAATTTTCAGAGTAACCACATAGAACTAGTCGGGTTCCACATCCAGTGATCCAGCCACTGTCACCTCCACATCATATAATATCTAACTTTTGCCTGGACTGCCCTACCAGAGATTACCACAGGTCTCTTCTACACAGATTCCATCCATGGCTCCCGTCAGACTTCTGAAGACCTCCTCCAGGATACCCCTGACATCCCATTCATAGTTTCCTCATCCTTCCAAACTAAGCCTTGGTCCCATGTGCAGCAAAGATTTTAAGAAAGAAATGAAAAAATTCCTGGAAATAAATGAAAATAAAAACACAACACAAACAAACTTCTAAGACATATTGAAAGTATGAAGGAAATCAATAGCTCTACATGCTTGCATTAAAAAAAATCAGAAAAAAACCCACAAATAAATGACTTAATGATGCAAGTCAAAAAACTTTGAAAAACAGAAAGAAGCCAAATCTAAACTCAACAGAAAATAGTAAAAATCAGACCAGAAATTAATAAAATAGTAACAATCAAACAAAGAAAAATACAAAGAAACAATTAATCTAATAGCTATTTGCTGTTTGTTTGTTTGTTTGTTTGTTTGTTTTTGAGAATATAAACAATTTTGACAAATGCTTGGTCCAAATAATAACAGGAAAAACAAAAGAGAAAACCCAAACTGGTAGAATCAAAGGTGAATGGAGCTTTTGGTTTCCATCTGCTCCTGGAGTTGACCCTGTGCCATAGCTCCACATACCCAGGTCCGACTAGGAGAGAGCTGGTCTCCCAGGAGTGCTAACACACCAGAGCACAGGAGATAACTGGTCTCCCTGGAGTGCTGACAAATAGGCTTGGAGGAGGGACAAGCCACAGGCAGAAACAGCAAGATCAGCTGACACCAGAGATAACCAGATGTCAAGAGGCAAGGGCAAGAACATAAGCAAAAGAAACCAAGGTTACTTGGCATCATCAGAACACAATTCTCCCACCTCAGCAAGCCCTGGATACCCCAAGACACCAGAAGAGCAAGACTCTGATTTAAAAACCACATCTCATGAGGATGATAGAGGACTTTAAGAAGAACATAAGTAACTCCCTTAAAGAAATACAGGAGAACACAGGTAAACAGATAGAAGCCCTTAAAGAGGAAACAAAAAGTCCATTAAAGAATTACAGGAAAGCAAAAGCAAACAGGCAAAAGATTGAAAAAACCATACAGAACCAAAAAATAGAAATAGAAACAATAAAGAAATCACAAAGGGAGACAACCCTGGAATTCGAAAAACTAGGAAAGATATGATGCAAGCATCACCAAGAGAATACAAGAGATAAAAGAGAGAATCTCAGGGGCAGAAGATACCTTAGAAAACATTGACACAACAGTCAAAGAAATGCAAAATGCAAAAAGCTCCTAACCCAAAACATTCAGGAAATCCAGGACACAATGAGAAGACCAAACCAAAGGATAATAGGTATAGAAGAGAGTGAAGATTCCCAACTTAAAGGGCCAGTAAATATCTACAACAAAATTATAGAAGAAAACTTCCCTAACCTAAGAAAGTGATGCCCATGAACATACAAGAAGCCTACAGAACTCCAAATAAACTGGACCAGAATAGAAATTCCTCCTGTCACATAATAATCAAAACACCAAATGTATAAAACAAAGAAAGAATATTAAAAGCAGTAAGGGGAAAAGGTCAAGTAACAAAAAAGGCAGACCTATCAGAATTATACCAGACTTCTCACCACAGGCTATGAAAGCTAGATGATCCTGGGCAGATGTCATACAGACCCTAAGAGAACATAAATGCCAGCCCAGGCTACTAAACCCAGCAAAATTCTCAGTTTCCATAGATGGAGAAAACAAGATATTCCAAAACAAAATGAATTTTCACAATATCATTCTACAAATCCAGCCCTACAAAGGATAATAGATGGAAAACTCCAACACATGGAGGGAAACTACACCCTAAAAAAAACAAGAAAGTAATCTTCTTTCAACAATCCCAAAAGAAGATAGCCATACAAACATAATTCCACCTCTAATGACAGAAATAACAAGAAGCAACAATCACTAGTCCTTAATATCTCTTAACATCAATGGACTCAATTCCTGAATAAAAAGACATAGACTAACAGACTGGATGCGTAAACAGGACCCAGCATTTTGGCTTCATACACTAAATTCACCTCAGTGTCAAAGACAGACATTACCTCAGAGTACAAGGCTGGAAAACAATTCTCCAAACAAATGGTCCCAGGAAACAAGCTAGAGTAGCCATTCTAATATGGAATAAAATCAACTTCAAACCAAAAGTTATCAAAAAAAGATAAGGAAGGACACTTCATACTGATCAAAATAAAAACCTACCAAGATGTACTCTCAATTCTGAACATCAGTGCTCCAAATGCAAGGGCAACAATATTCATAAAAGAAACCTTACTAAAGCTCAAAGCACACATTACATCTCACACAATAGTAGTGCGAGACTTTAGTACCCCACTCTCATCAATGGACAGATCATGGAAACAGAAACTAAACAGAGACACAGTGAAACTAACAAGTTGTGAATATAATGAATTTAACAGACATCTATAGGACATTTCATCATAAAACAAAAGAATATACCTTCTTCTCAGCACCTCATGGTACCTTCTGCAAAACTGACCTTTTAAATATAATGAAAATGAAGGCACAACATATCCAAACTTATGTGACACAATGAAATCAGTGGTAAGAAGAAAACTCATAGCTCTGAGTACCACCAAAGAGCATACAGTAGCAGCTTAACAGCACACCCGACAACTCTAGATCAAGAAGAAGCAAATACACCCAAGAGGAGTAGACAGCAGGAAATAATCAAACTCAGGGCTAAAATTAACCAAATAGATCCAAAAGGAACTGTACAGAGAATCAAGAAAAACAGGAGATGATTCTTTGAGAAAATCAACAAGATAGATAAACCCTTAGCCAGACTAACCAGGAGGCCCAGAGATAGTATCCAAATTAACAAAATCAGAAAAGAAAGAGGAGATATAACAACAGAAACTGAGGAAATTCAAATAATCATCAAATACTACTACAAAAGCCTATATTCAACATAACTGGAAAATCTGGATGAAATGGACAATTTTCTAGACAGATACCAGGTTAAAACAAAGTATAAAAAGAAGGTACATTATCCAATTTATTCTATGAAGCTGACACCAAAATCACACAAAGACCCAACAAAGAAAGATAACTTCAGACTAATTTCACGTATTAATATTGATGCAAGTGGTGCTGGTTCAATTGGAGGTCAGCATGCAGAAAAATGCTAATCAACCCATTTTTATCTCATTGTACAAAGCTCAAGTCCAAGTAGATCAAGGACCTCCACATAAAACCAGATACACTGAAACTTATAGAGGAGAAAGTGGGGAAAAGCCTTGAACATATGGGCATGGTGAAAGGATTTGTAACCCCAGAGCTCCCAGGGACTAAGCCACCAACCAACGAGTACACATGGCTCCAGCTGCATATGTAGCAAAGGGTGGTTTTTGTCATGCATCAATGGAAGGAGAGATCCTTGTTCCTATGAAGGCTCAATAGATGCACCAGTGCAGGAGAATTGATGTCTGGGAGGTGGGTAGAGGGACACCTCATAGAAACAGTGGGAGGGAAGATGTGATAGGGTGTTTCTGGGAGGGAGGGAAACTGGGAATGGGGATACCATTTGAAATGTAAATAAAGAAAATATCCAAGAAAAAAAAAAGGAATACCAGCAGTCTCAACTAATTTGGACCCCTAAGATCTCTTAGACACCGAAGCATCAACCAGGCAGCATACACTAGCTGGTCCAAGGTCCCTCACACATACACAGCAGAGGACAGCCTGATCCGCCTCAATGAGAGAAGACTCCCCTAACCCTTGAGAAACTTGAGGCCTCAGGGAATGGGGAGACCTGGCAGGGTGTGTGGGGTTTGGGCTGGGGGGGGGGCATCCTCTTGGACATAGCAGAGGAGATATGGAATGAGGAACTGTTGGAGGGTAGAACAGGAGGGTGATAATGGCTCCATTGTAAAAAAAAAAAAAAAAAGATTAAACATTTAGAGAGAAAAAAAAATAAGACTCGATCAATTTTTATTCTTCTACATGTTGATCTCCAGTTAAACCAGCATCATTTGTTGAAGCATAGATGTTCAGAATTGAGTGTTCATCTTGGTAGATTTTCCTTTCACCAGTATCAAGTGTCTTTGCTTATCCTTTTTGATAGTTTTAGTTTGAAATTCGATTTTATTTGATATTAGAATGGCTACTCCAGCTTGTTTCTTGGGACCACTTGCTTGGAAAATTGTATTCCCGTCTTTTACTCTGAGGTGGTGTTTGTTTTTGTCACTGAAGTGCGTTTCCTGTATGCAGCAAAATGCTGGGCTCTGTTTACGTATTCAGTCTGTTAGTCTATGTCTTTTTATCAGGGAATTGGGTCCATTAATGTTAAGAGATATTGAGGAAAAGTGACTGTTACTCCCTGTTATTTTTCTTGTTAGACATGGCATTATATTTGTGTCCCAACCTTCTTTTAAATTTGTTGAAAGATTACTTTCTTGCTTTTTCTAGGGTATAGTTTCCCTCTGTGTGTTGGAATTTTCTATGATCCTTTGTAGGGCTGGATTTATAGAAAGATATTGTGTAAATTTGTTTTTGTCATGGAATGTCTTGGTTTCTTCATCTATGGTAATTGAGAGTTTTGTTGGGTATAGTAGCCTGGACTGGCATTTATGTTCTCTTAGGGTCTGTATGACATCTCTCCAGGATCTTCTAGCTTCTAACTGTCTGGTGAGAAGTCTGGTGTAATTATGATAGTTCTACCTTTATTTGTTACCTGACCTCTTTTTCTTACTGCTTTTAATATTCTTTCTTTGTTGTATACATTTGGTGTTTTGATTATTATGTCACAGGAGGAATTTCTTTTCTGGTCCAGTCTATTTGGAGTTCTGTAGGCTTCTTGTATGTTCATGGGCATCTCTTTCTTTAGGTTAAGGAAGTTTTCTTCTATAATTTTGTTGTAGATATTTACTGGCCCTTTAAGTTGGGAATCTTCACTCTCTTCTATACCTATTATCCTTAGGTTTGATCTTCTCATTGTGTCTTGGATTTCCTGGATGTTTTGGGGTTAGGAGATTTTTACATTTTGTATTTTATTTGACTGTTGTGTCAATGTTTTCTAAGGCATGTTCTGCCCCTGAGATTCTCTCTTCTATCTTTTGTATTCTGTTGCTGATATTTGCATCTATGATATCTTTCCTAGTTTTTTTTAACTCCGGGATTGTCTCCCTTTGTGATTTTTTTTTTATTGTTTCTATTTCCATTTTTAGATCCTGCATGGTTTTGTTCATTTCCTTCACCTGTTTGATTGTATTTTCCTGTAATTCTTTAAAGGATTGTTGTGTTTCTTCTTTAAGGGCTTCTATCTGTTTACCTGTGTCTCCTGTATTTCCTTAAGGGAGTTATTTATGTCCTTTTTAAGGTCCTCCAACATCATTATGAAAAGTGGCTTTAGATCTGAACCTTACTTTTCCAGTGTGATGGTGTATTCAGGACTTGCTTTGGTGGGAGAATTGGGTTCTGATGATGCCAAGTAACCTTGCTTCCTGCTGTTTCTGTTCCTATTCTTGCTTACTGCCACCTGATTATCTCTAGTGCTCCCTGCCCTTGCTACATCTGACTGGATCCTGTCCTTCCTGTAATACTGGTTGAGTCAGAACTCCTCAGAGTTCAGCTATAGCTGTGATCCTGAGATTCTGGGTGTGTCAGCTTTCCTGGGAGTTGAGCTGCCCCTGAGATTCTGAGATCATGGTGTGACCAAGCTCCTGGGATCCTGGGATCCTGGGATCCTGGGATCCTGCTATCCTAAAATCCTGGCTGTAGTAGAGTACCTGGATTGGAGCCTCCTCTGGGGTCTATGGGACTGGCTGCACCAAATTTGTGCTCAGACCAGAAAGAAGCAAAATGATTCAGTCTTGTCCCTCTGTTCAAAGCTCAAGTTCAAGCGGATCAAGGACCTGCACATAAAACCAGAGACACTGAACTTAATAGAAGAGGAAGTGGGGAAAATCATTGAACACATGGGCACAAGGGGAAAATTTCCTGAACAGAACATCCATGGCTTATGCTCTAAAATCAAGAATTGACAAATGGGATCTCATAAAATTGCAAAGGACACTGTCAATAGGACAAAATGGCAACCAACACATTGGGAAAATGTGTTCACCAATACTACATCTGATAGAGGGTTAATATCCAATATATACAAAGAATTTAGGAGGTTAGACTCCAGAAAACCAAACAACCATATTTTTAAAAATGGAGAACAGATGGGAACCCCACCCCTCACCTGATGTCCTGTCTTCCTGCTCAAGGTGGGCTCTATAAGTTCCTTCTCCCTATTGTTGCAAATTTCATCTAAGATCCCTCCCTTTGAGTCCTGGGAGTCTCTGACTTCCCAGGTCTATTGTGCATTCTGGTGGGTCCCCCCAACCTCCTATTTCCTAAGGTTGCCTATTCGCATTCTTTCTGCTGGCCCTCAGGGCTTCAGTCCTTTTTCCTCACCCAATACCAGATCATGTTTCCCTCTCTCCCCCACACCCTGTCCACTTTCCTTCCCTCCCTCCCCACTTGTGATTGCTTTTTTCTCTCTCCCAAGTGGGACTGAGGTGTCCTGACTTGGGCACTTCAGCTTGTTGAGCTTTTTCAGTTCTGTGGACTGTATCTTGGGTATTCTGTATGGGATTTTTGTTTTGTTTGTTTGTTTGATTTTTGTTTCTGTTTTTGTTTTGTTTTTGCTAATATCTACTTATTAGTGAGTATATACCACAAAATAAAAAATAAAATATTAAAAAAAGATTAAAAAGTAAAAGAAAAAATTGGAGAACAAAGCTAAACAGAGAATTCTCAACTGAGGAAACTTGAATAGCGGAAAAGCATGTAAAGAAATGCTCAACATCCTTGGTCATCAGGGAAATGCAAATCAAAACACCCCTGAGATTCCACCTCACACTAGTCAGAATGGCTAAGACCAAAACCTCAGGTGACAACAGATACTTGCAAGGATGTGGAGAAAGAGGAACATTCTTCCATTGCTGGTGGGATTTCAAGCTGGTACAACCACTCTGGAAATCAGTCTGGCAGATCCTCAGAAAAATGGACACAGAACTACATGAGGACCCACCAATACCACTCCTGGGCATATAACCAGATGCTCCAACATGTAATAAGGACACATGCTCCACTATGTTCACAGCAGACATATTTATAATAGCCGGAATCTGGAAACAACCTGCATGTCCCTCAACAGAGAAATTAATACAGAAAGTGTGGTACATTTATGTAGTGGAATACTCCTCAGCTATTAAAAACAATGACTTCATAAAATTCACCGGCAAATGGATAGATCTAGAAAACATCATCCTGAGTGAGGTGACTCAGCCACAAAAGATCATACATGGTGTGTACTCACTGATAAGTGGGTATTAGTCAAAGAGCTTGGAATATCCATGATACATGTCCCAGAACACATGAAGCTCAAGAGGAAGGAAGACCAAAGAATAGATGCTTGTGTTCTACTTAGAAGGGGAAACAAAATAATCAATGGAGGTAGACTGTGGGAGGTATTTGGAAGGAAGAGAAGCGGGAGAGGGGGAAAAGAGGTGAAGAATCAGGTATGGGAAGAGAGGGAGGAGATATACAGAGTGTCAGGAATTTGAACAGAGGTATGTAGCAATGGGTGATGGGGAACTGGGAGTAACAACCAGAAAGTCCCAGATGCCAGGAAAGCAAGAGCCTCCCAGGACTCCATGGGGATGATACTTCCTTAAATACCCTACAAAGGGGAGGGAGAACTTGTCAAGACCATATCCAGAGGTTAGGTAATGTCCCTGACTGAGGGATGGGGACACTCACCCATCTCCAAAATTTTAACCAAAATTGCTCCTGTCTAAAGGAAATACAGGAACAAAGAGTGAAGCAGAGACTGAAGGAAAGTCCATCCAGAGACTACCCTACCTGGGGATCCATTCCACATGCAGACACCAAGCCCAGACACTATTGTGAATGCCAAGAAGTACTTGCTGACAGGAGCCTGATACAGCTGTCTCCTGAGAGGCTCTGCCAGATCCTGACCAATACAGAAGTGGAAGTTTTCACCAACAATCAGACTGAGCACAGGGATTCCCAATGGAAGAGTTAGGGGAAGGACTGAAGGAGCTGAAGGGGCCCTTATCTGGCATCAACGGGAGAGGAGGCCCTTGGTCCTGTGAAGGCTTAATGCACCAGTATAGAGGAATACTAGGGCAGTGAGGTAAGAGTGGGTATTTGGTTGGTGCACATCCTCATAGAATCAGGATAAGGGGGGATGGGAGAGGAGGTTTTCAGAGGGGAAATTTCGAAAGGGAATAACATTTGAAATGTAAATAAATAAAATAAAAACAAAGTACAAAAAAAAAAAAGGTGAATGGAGAAACATTACTACAGCTACAGCAGAATATTGTAAGGGAATACTTTAAACACCTATGTTCCTTTTCATTGGAACACCTTTAAAAAAGAGTTAATTTCTAGATTCAGCCAAAACACCAAAATTAAACCAAAAAGAATCAACAGCCCAAACAGACCCATAACAAATGAGTTTGAAATAGTAATGTAGACTTCCAGCCAAAAATAAAGGCAATGTCCAGATGGAGCCATAGCAGAATTCTACCAGACATTCAAAGAAGTCAGTCCTTCTTAAGCTGTTCAAAAATAGTGAAACAGAAGGAGCCATCCCAAACTCATCCAAAGAAGCCAGTCACTCTAATATCCAAACCAGATAAAGACACAGCGGCAGGAAAAGAAGTGAAGGAAGAAAGTGAGGAAGGAAAGAAGGGACGGAGGAAGGGAGGGAGGGAGGAAGGAAGGGAGGAAGGGAGGAAGGACCAATCCACCAATATCCCTGATGAACAAAAACTCAAAAATACTCAAGTAGTATTCAGTTGTGTAAATGAACCACATTTTCTGTATCCATTTTTCTGTCATAGGAAATCTGGATTGTTTCCAGCTTCTGGCTATCTTCTGGCTGCTATGAACATAGTGGAGCACATGCCCCTGTGGCATGGTGGGCATCTTTTGGGTATATTTCCAAGAGTGGTATTGCTGGGTCTTTAGGCAGATCTATTTCCAATTTTCTGAGGAACGTCCTGACTGATTTCCAAAGTGGTTGTACCAGTTTGCAATCCCACCAGCAATGGAGGAGTGTTTCTCTTTCTTCACATCCTTGCCAACATGTGTTGACACCTGAGGTTTTGATCTTAGCCATTCTGATTAGTTTAAGATGAATTCTCAGGGTCATTTTTATTTGCATTCCTCTGATCACTAAGAGCCAAAAACTACATAACAAAATCCCATTTCTAGATATGAGAATCCATCTCTTGAGTTATTGGTTAGGGCTGTACAAGAAACTCTCAAAACATACAGCCTTATATTGTTCTCCTTGGTTGTGTCTCAAATGTGTAAGGTAAGTCTCTATTGTTGAAGACACCATCAACTTTAAACAAAGCCTAGAAGGCAGTGAGCTAGAAATGACCTGAATGCCTTCTCTTTGAGGACAAACTTTCATGATGAGAAAAGATACGGTGGAAGTTTCCAAAGGAGAGGGCAAACAGTCGTCTTGCCCAGCTATGATACCTATAAATGGCATCAATAACCAGTGTGGCATAATAACTCTAAAAGTGTAATAGTGGCCTTCATACTTGATAGCAATCAACATCTCTATAATTGGACTTAAACCCTGCACAGCAAGTTGGAAACCATGCTTGGTACTGGAATGATAGCCAACTATTCAGTGCTAGTGAAGTCATAGATATTGGAGGAGAACCAACAATCACTAATGTACAAAGCCAGCATCATTCCTAAAAACAAACTAAACATTTGACCTTAAACACACAGATAACAGATAAAAAATTTTTTGCCCCCACATCAAAGAAACTTCTCTTTGGAACTGATTGACACCACTACATAAAATTACAGCTAATCAACATGCAGAGTTGTGGAGCCCATTCCTAATGGGTACAGCTATAAAATATTGTCACACCTAAAACTCAGAAAACACTGGGGACTATGGGAAAAAATACTGTAAAACAAACAAAACAACAACAACACCCAGAAGATCAAGGAGTTTTCTGTGAGATTGTACCTCCTAGTAATAACAAAAGCAACATCCATAAAGTCACAGCAACATGACTGCCTAAACAGGAGCTTAAAAGGGATGACAACAGTCTGCTGAAAAGAATAAGGAGAAGCCCATGAGACCTCAAGGCTACCAAAGTACAACAGGTAACTAAGGGATGTTCAGAGTGGGAACAATCATCTTTCCTAGGTAGGAGTATGCCAACTGACTATCCAATACCAATGGTCAACTCTGAAAACAGACATGCTTACATATTACACAGACTGAGCAGGTTATATTTAAGAATATAATATATGAAGGTGCTGAGTCGGCTGACACCTGCCAGCTACCCACGAAAACCGCCACGGGAGCTTAAGACTTCTGGTGAGTAGAACACAGCATCTGCTCCAATCCAATCGCGCAGGACCTGAGACTGCATTAGTTAGGATAGCAGAAAACCCGGCCTGAGTAGAGGCACAAGCCCCTTCCGGTCCGACCAGCACCGGGGTAGCTAGGGCACAGAGTTGGTTGACACCCGCCAGCTACTCACAACACCAGCCACGGGATCTTAAGACTTCAGGTGATCCGGCCACCCTACCGGCTAGAGGACAGGTCTCCGCCCGGCCCCCTGAGCCCTTTGCCTCAGGATCAGTGGGAGCCATCTTGGTTCTAGGACTCTGCTGAACTTAGTCTGCACAGGTGAGAGTGTGAACCACAGAAGCTGATAGCTTCTGTGACCCGCCAAAGCAACACAGCTTCTGGGAAAGGTCCTGTTTTGGGCCTTCATATTCGGCCAGGAGGAGGTCCAAACACCAGATATCTGTGCACCATGCCTGAAGAGAGTGCTCTGACCACAGAAACTCAGAGGAGAGAGTTTGTCTCCCAGGTCTGCTGATAGAGGCTAACAGAATCACCAGAAGAACAATCTCTAAACAGAGACAACTATAACAACTAACTCCAGAGATTACCAGATGGAGAAAGGTAAATGTAATAATCTTACTAACAGAAACCAAGACCACTCACCATCATCAGAACCCAGCACTCCCACTTCACTCAGTCCAGGGCACCCCAACACACCGGAAAAGCTAGACCCGGATCTAAAAGCATATCTCATGATGATGGTAGAGGACATCAAGAAGGACTTTAATAACTCACTTAAAGAAATACAGGAGAACACTGCTAAAGAGTTACAAGTCCTTAAAGAAAAACAGGAAAACTCCACATAAAACAAGAGAAACTGTAACTTATAGAGGAGAAAGTAGGGAAAAGCCTTGAAGATATGGGTACAGGGGAAAAATTCCTGAATAGAACAGTAAAGACTTGTGCTGTAAGATCCAGAATCGATAAATGGGACCTCATAAAGTTGCAAAGCTTCTGCAAGGCAAAAGACACCTTCAATAAGACAAAAAGACCACCAACAGATTGGGAAAGGATCTTTACCTATCCTAAATCAGATAGGGGACTAATATCCAATATATATAAAGAACTCAAGAAGGTGGACTCCAGAAAATCAAATAACCCCATTAAAAAATGGGGCTCAGAACTGAACAAAGAATTCTCACCTGAGGAATACCGAATGGAAGAGAAGCACCTGAAAAAATGTTCAACATCCTTAATCATCAGGGAAATGCAACTCAAAACAACCCTGAGATTCCACCTCACACCAGTCAGAATGGCTAAGATCAAAAATTCAAGTGACAGCAGATGCCGGCGAAGATGTGGAGAAAGAGGAACACTCCTTCATTGTTGGTGGGATTGCAAGCTTGTACAACCACTCTGTAAATCAGTTTGGCGGTTCCTCAGAAAATTGGACATAATACTACCAGAGGACCCAGCAATACCTCTCCTGGGCATGTATCCAGAAGATGTTCCAACCGGTAAGAAGGACACATGCTCCACTATGTTCATAGCAGCCTTATTTATAATAGCCAGAAGCTGGAAAGAACCCAGATGCCCCTCAACAGAGGAATGAATACAGAAAATGTGGTACATTTACACAATGGAGTACTACTCAGCTATTAAAAAGAATGAATTTATGAAATTCCTAGACAAATGGATGGATCTGGAGGGCATCATCCTGAGTGAGGTAACCCAATCACAAAGGGACTCACACAATATGTACTCACTGATAAGTGGATATTAGCCCGAAAACTTAGGATACCCAAGATATAAGATACAATTTGTTAAACGCATGAAACTCAAGAAGAACGAAGACCAAAGTGTGGACCCTGTGCCCCTTCTTAGAATTGGGAACAAAACTCCCATGGAAAGAGTTACAGAGATAAAGTTTGGAGCTGTGACGAAAGGATGGACCATCTAAAGACTGCCATATCCAGGTATCCACCCCATAATCAGCTTCCAAATGCTGACACCATTGCATACACTAGCAAGATTTTACTGAAAGGACCCAGATATAGCTGTCTCTTGTGAGACAATGCCGGGGCCTAGCAAACACAGAAGTGGATGCTCTCAGTTAACTATTGGATGGATCACAGGGCCCCCAATGGAGGAGCTAGAGAAAGTACCCAAGGAGCTAAAGGGATCTGCAACCCTATAGGTGGAACAACATTATGAACTAACCAGTACCCCAGAGCTCTTGACTCTAGCTGCATATGTATCAAAAGATGGCCTTTCGGCCATCACTGGAAAGAGAGGCCCATTGGACTTGCAAACTTTATGTGCCCCAGTACAGGGGAACGCCAGGGCCAATAAGTGGGAGTGGGTGGGTAGGGGAGTGGTGGGGGGAGTGTATTGGGGACTTTGTGGATAGCATTGGAAATATAAATGAGGAAAATACCTAATAAAAAATTTTTTAAAAAGAATATAATTATACATATATATATGTGTTTATATATACACACACATACATACACATATAACATAATTGATGAAAAAGTGACTATGAATTTGATAGAGAGCACAAATGGGTATACAAGAGGATTTGGAAGAAGGATAGGGAAGAGAATAATTATGTAATTATAATCTCAAAATTAAAAATAAAAGTTTAAAAGTCTGAGAACAAAACGGTAACCATTTCTTACTGTGATCATCTCATTTTGTTCTTTGTGGAAATATATAATATGGTAACAACTATTTATTTCTTTGTGGTGGGCCTTCAAAACCTTCAGGCTTATGATATTGATATTCTTTTTAAATATTTAAATGGAATTACACCACTTTTTCCCAGATACCCCTCCTTTGAACCCCTCTAAGCTATTCTCCCTCAAAGCCATCTGCTGTACAAATTTCAAGCTGACTCTTAATTTTCTTCTTTCTTTCTTTCTTTCTTTCTTTCTTTCTTTCTTTCTTTCTTTCTTTTTTCTTTCTTTCTTTCTTTCTTCTTTCTTTCTTTCTTTCTTTCTTCCTTTTGTTACAGTGTGTGTGTGTGTGTGTGTGTGTGTGTGTGTGGTGCACTTATTCAGTAGCATTTATGACCACAGAAAAAGACAATCTTCAGGCTGGAATTAAAGCTAACTTTGTGATGGATTGTTTGCCTAACAAGAATGAGGCTGTGCTTTCAAGTCCAAGAAACCCTCACACCAACCCATCTACACACACACACACACACACACACACTACTCATACCTTATTGTAGAGTTTTGGGTAGAGTCTAAACCACTTATATCTTTTTTAAAAAGCTGAATTTTTCTTATTCATTATGTCTGTCTGAACTAGAATTCATATATTTGAATTGTCCCTGTGCTTGCATAACTTAGCTCTTATAATCAAGTCAGGAATGTGAGAATGACAAGTTTACTGGGGAAAAGCAATATGTCCTAGAATAACCCAGCTTTAACACCTTCCCTATTTCAAAGACTCTATAAATTCTATCTGCATTTAGAAATATAGCCATAATATTTTGAGAAGTCTTCAGATTGCTAACCCTGGAGTCAACTGTAACAAAGTACAGTGGCTGCTCTGTTTGATTCTGCCTTTTTCTTTGGAAAGTGATACTATAAGTGGCGATTTTGATAGAACAACATTCCTAGGTGAACAGAATAGTCTACTGTATATATTCCTGAAAAAAAAAATAGAAACTTAAATTCAGAGTATTTTAATTATACCAGCTAAACAAATACATATGTTAGCTAGACTACTTATTCAAACTCATTCCTGGGTTCCTAGATATAGCTTGGGTGGGTCCCATACCATAAAATGCTGTATATAAAAAGATATTTGGCTGCTGTCTATAAATTGTAATGAT
Organism: Mus caroli; assembly: GCF_978045245.1. NCBI lineage: Eukaryota > Metazoa > Chordata > Mammalia > Rodentia > Muridae > Mus > Mus caroli. The sequence goes on along the minus strand of NW_028227274.1, from coordinate 27,933,117 downwards.
TCCTATACATCAGATACTAGGTAAACAGAAATATTTTCCTATTGATTCATTGCACTAGATGTTGCCAAATGCTGAATGCCATATTATCACCCAATATGCTTTAATGGAAGCAACAGTAAGAAATGCATGTATTTTGTTTCTAGAGAATATATCAATAATGAAGAATAGGTAAGACAGTTTGTAAACATATCAGCAATTTTCCAACTTCTAACAGATTGTGAATACAGAGTTGTGCTTAGTTCTATTGTAATAAGATTTTTGGGAAGTCCAAGGTTGGACTTCATATAAGAACAGTTGACTGCTGCTAAAGATTGAAGTATCAGGTGTGTATTCAAGGTCTGTCTAAAATGGTCTTCTTCTGGGGAGAGATGTTTTGCATGGGCAGCTTTGTGGGTGCTCATTGCATATTGCATAATGAACAAATCTGCCCTTTTTTAGACTCTGTAGACTGTGTGTATGTGTGTGTTTGTGTGTACATATATTTGTGTATCTCCCTCTCTTTCTCCCCTCCCCCTCCCCTCCCCTCCCTCTCTCCCTCCTCCTCCACTCCCCCCTCTCTATATCTCTCTCTCTGTGTTCCTGTCTGTCTGTTTTCCCCCTCTTTGCCTCCCCCCTTCCTTCCCTTCTTCTCTGTCTCCCTCTGTGTGTGATCATGGGTGTGTGTTTGTGTGTGCATGTTCTTGTGCATGTGTATTGCTTTGTTTTAGTATTTTTTGTCATATTAATTTCTTTAGTTTGTTTATTTTTATCCCCATCTTTTGTTCATTTGTTGTTGTTCTGTTGAGAGAGAGAGAGAGAGAGAGAGAGAGAGAGAGAAATAAGACGTGGGGTAGATATGGATATGGAGATGATCTGGGAGGAATCAGAAGACAGTAAAGCATATCAAAACACATACTTAAAAATCCTTCCCATTAACACGAATACCCTCAAAATAAAAGTCTTCTTCTGAAAAAAAAATTCTTTTAAATCTGTGTTACAAAGAAAAAGAAAAAATTAGAAAGAGAGGGAGAGCTACGATCAGGATGTAAAGTGAGTAAATATATCAATAAATAAGTACACGGAGAGAAATAATAATAATAAAAACGTGAAGTATGTTCCACAAATTCTATCCTTGGTCCTCTATTGTACACACGTCCTTGCTAATTCAATGAGTTCCTCCAGAGAGGGAGTGGAGTCCATGTTGGAAAGTGTTGCTGCTTTAACGAAGGAGCCTAATATATTTCTAATTGTGCCATTTTTGTTGTTTGTTCTTGATGCTCAGAGTATGTGTGCAGTTGAATAGATTTTCTTACCAAGCCAGAACTGAGAATATTTCCTCCTAAAGATGTCTACAGATGCCCCACCTCAGGAACTATGAACATATTCCAGACAAGAGGGACACATTGAGACTTGTACCTCATTTCTTTTCTTCCAAAGAAAACAATCCTTTAAGGATGTATAGGACACTCACTCATTACAAGGTATGAATACAGAGCAGAAGACTTGAAAGTAAAAGAAAGAAACACCCAGCTACTGTCTAGGAGTTTAATGTAATTGCTGAAATGATTCTAAACTAATTAGAAAAAGCTGGTAAAACACCAAGTCATAGATGCTAAGGCTTTTGAAGGAGCGCATAGACAGGAGAACTGAGTATGCACCCGAGCAAGCCACAGGTCACCTCACCTCAGTCAAGGCACTGAGCATCCCCTGTCTTAGCATTTTCATACATGTAGTCTTATATGATGGCAATAGTTGCCTTCAGTATTAAAATGAAAATGTGGTTGCTAAGTAGGAATGACGCACCCTTCCTTCTTATCCCACAGAAATATTCATAATTAACATGCAAAATGATTGATATAGCAGAGTCATGAGTTACAGCTACTTGTAAAGAATCTGAAGGTGCCTTAAAAAGCTAGCTTGGGATGGGTAACATTTATACAGAACCATGCCTCTAGGTCTCAGGAAGAGAGTGACTTGAGCTCCATACTCATTCATGGAACGTCTGTGTATACTTCCACATTGCTCTGTCGGCTGAGTTATCAGAAAATTTAGGGCCTGATATTTATATTTACCTGCTTCCAAATTACAGTGCTCACTTAATAAAACAGACCTATTCAGAAATCCTGTTATTTAAAATGCCACCAAAATGTCACTACTAAATAATCTTCCTAGCTCTGAATCTCAGGAATAGGAAATCAACAAGAAAAACAAGGAAGGACTAATATATGTTAAGTCAGGAAAGAACATTGGAGGGCCTTGGGTATGGCTGTAATCTCCCTTATATGAATAATCATACCATAGGACTATTCTGAAACTAGTACCCCAAAAGGTGTCAAAATAGGAAAAAAGAAAGTAATGGAAGAGAGAGAGAGAGAGAGAGAGAATTTCTTAGTTTAGAAAATTGTCTACACATGGGAGCATGCTCTTAAATCCAATTTCATCCCTTGATAACAGTTTCTTCTGTTTTAAGAAAGAAAGCATGGATGCACAGTATAAATATTGAGACCACATGCTGTCCCCCGCTGTCATCCAGGAGTTAATTTGTTCACAGCTCACTTCTTTGCAGCATCAGATTGCCTCAATTACCAACTCACAGTGACCCCTGATCAGAGATGTTCTTCATTAACTTCTGTCTGAAGTAACTTACTAGGAAGCCCCTCCCTCCCATCAATCATGACGAGTTAGCTCTCTTTTCAAAGGTGTTTCTGCAGTGGGAACTCATTCAAGTGTCAAAGCAGGCTTTTAATTGCAAAGTTAATTTTCATTCTGGCTGACTGGAAACATCCAAGCATTAAATTTGATTCCCCTGTGTTACAAAATGTAAAAGTCGATAATGTTCTATAAATTATAGAGAAACACCTATGTTAGAGATAAGACACCATATGTTAGAGAACCCTCTAGTCAGTCAGACCAGATTCTAGAAAGAAATCAAAGCATATGTCAACACTGACAATCGAGGATCCCTTAAGGAAAGTGGATGGCATAAGTTCTAGAACCATCTCTGTCTCCCAGGGTGAGAAAGAAAAGCACATGGATTTTTATTGGATTAAAAGAATACAGCAGACAAACTATGGAGGGTATAGAAAGGAAAGGCCATGCTGGGGCCATATCTTTGGTGTGAATGATCCCAGCAGGCTTTTCTTTGTGTAGAAAAAAATAGCAAGATGCAGAAGACTTAAACCACCTTTCCTATGAAGGTAAACATGCAGAATAAAAGGAATCTAGGGAAATAATTGGAGAACAGAAGACAGACAGACAAATAGATATATGATAGGTAGATAGACAGATAGATAGATGGATAGATAGATAGATAGATAGATAGATAGATAGATAGATAGATGTCCCTCCATAGAAGCAAACCTCTCATTCAAAGACAAGAAGAAAGCAATATCAACCCCATAACAATCTATGATTGTTCAGTCTACTTCCCTAACCCTGCCTCTCATCTGGGCCTACAGTAATAGGAAGGACAATATAAGGCAGGAGGTCGGAAAAAAGTCCATTTCACAACTCTTTTTTCTAAAGCCTCAGACTGTGCAACAACTTTCCCTCTGTTTGCCCCCTTCTAGTTTCCTGGCTGTTTCACACCTCAGACTGTGGAGATGTGTGTGCTATCCTCAGCTCTAATACCCAGGCTTCTCTGGGCCTCCCTTTTCCCCTGAGAAATATATGTGTTTTAAGCTTCCATCCAACTTCAGGTCTAGAAATCATTACTGACATTTGTCTAACCCTGTACACTGATGTTGGCCCAAATATCCCTCCTTCAGACACATTTCTTGGGCCATATTAGTTTCATCAAACCTGTTTGGAAGTCACTGGCTCCATGAGGGGCAGACTAAGATTATAGACTGACACCATGGTGAACTTCCTATCTCTGGCATGTGGAAATATAACAACCCAAACCAGGATGCTTTGTGTTCTGCTGAGATGTGCAAAGTTGCTGGCTGTGGTAATAAATGACTTGTGAGGGAGGATAGGGGTTTATATTATCAGGTAGCCTTCAAAACCACATTTTCTGTAGGCCATGTTGTTGATGACGTTAAACAAGGGGGCCCTGAGGAAAGCAGATGAATGTCTTCAATTAGAATTAAAATCTGTGCAGATAAAATCAGGCAACATAAACTATGTATCTCTGAAGCTATAAACCAGGCAGGAAGTATTAGTGGAAAAAATGGTACCAAACATCCTACTAAGAATGATGGATTTCTAAACATATCAGCTCTGAGGGCCAGATGAGAAAGAAGCCTGGGACATAAGGGAACAATCAGGAAAATGAAAGCCTGGGCTAAGAAGTCCCCAGAGATGATTTATACACAGGATGTATGGAAAAGCACTTCCGGGTTAGCCATAGTTATACTACTGTGTTTGTAAGTCAAAGGGAACTGGATTTGATCCAAGAAGGAAACAGATGCACAGACACCCTTATAAACATTTCTTCAAGGAACAAACAGATTGAAGAGCATAACTCAATCCATATAACAGAAGAAACTATATTACATCAACCAGTATGTTGGCTAATAATAAAAATCTCCAGGTTCCATATGGATTTTAGACCAGAAATTTGATGTTACAATTTCTGAAAGCACACATGTGATAGACTTAACACAGTTGTTGTTTCTGAACACTGGGTGTGAGTTCCTAGTTCTTTCATTGACAGAAATAACCAGTAAGTCTGTGCATACTCTTTTGTTTGTTTGTTTGTTTGTTTTTGTTTTTCTATTATTTTTTATATTTTCTTTACTTACATTTCAAATGTTATCCCTTTTTCCTAGTTTCCCGTCCAAAAATCCCCTATCCCTCCCCCTGTTCCCCAACCCACTAACTCCTGCTTCCTGGCCCAGGCATTCCCCTATACTGGGGCATAGAACTTTCACAGGACCAAGGGCCTCTCCTCCAATTGATGACCAACTAGGCCATCCTCTGCTACATATGCAGCTAGAGACATGAGTCCCTCTGTGTGTTTTCTTTGATTGGTGGTTTACTCCCAAGGAGCTCGGGGGTTACTGGTTAGTTCATATTGTTGTTCCTCCTAGGGCACTGCAAACCCCTTAAGCTCCTTGGGTCCTTTCTCTAGATCCTTCATTGGGGACCCTGTGCTCTGTCTAATGGATGACTGTGAGCATCCACTTCTGTATTTGTTAGGTACTGGCAGAACCTCTCAGGAGGCCGCTATATCAGGCTCCTGTCAGCAAGCTCTTCTTGGCATCTGCCATACGGTCTGGGTTTGGTGGTGGTATATCGGATGGATCCCCAGGTGGGGCAGTCTCTGGATGGTCACTCCTTTATCCTCTGCTCCAAACTTTGTCTCTGTAACTCCTATCATGTGTTATCCCTTGTAAGAAGGATTGAAGTATCCACACTTTGGTTTTCCTTCTTCTTGAGTTTCATGTGTTTTGCAAATTGTATCTTGAATGTTGTGAGCTTCTAGGCTAATATCTACTCATCAGTGAGTGTATGCCATGTATGTTCTTTTGTGATTGGGCTACCTCACTTAGGATGATATCCTCCAGATCCATCCATTTATATAAGAATTTCATGAATTCATTTTTTAAGAGCTCAGTAGTACTCCATTGTGTAAATGTACCACATTTTCTGTATCCATTCTTCTGTTGAGGGACATCTGGGTTCTTTTCAGCTTCTGGCTATTATAAATAAGGCTGCTATGAACATAGTGGAATATGTGTCCTTATTTCAAATTGGAGTATCTTCTAGATATATACCCAGGAGTGGTATTGCTAGGTCCTCAGGTAGTACTAGGTCCAATTTTCTGAGGAACTGCCAAACTGATTTTCAGAGTGGTTGTACAAGCTTGCATTCCAACCAGTAATTGAGGAGTATTCCTCTTTCTCCACATCCTCGCCAGCATCTGCTGTCACCTGAGTTTTTGACCTTAGCCATTCTGATTGGTGTGAGGTGGAATCTCAGGGTTGTTTTGATTTGCATTTCCCTGATGATTAAGGATGTTGAAGATTTTTGGGGTGCTTCTCAGCCATTCAGTATTGCTCAGTTGAGAAGTCTTTGTCTAGCTCTGTACCCCATTTCTTAATAGGGTTATTTGGTTCTCTGGAATCTAACTTCTTGAGATTTTTGTATATATTGGATATTAGCTATCTATCAAATTTAGGATTGGTAAAGATCTTTCCCCAATCTGTTGGTTGCTTTTTTGTCTTATTGACAGTGTCTTTTGCATTACAGAAGCTTTGCAATTTTATGAGGTCCCATTTGTCAGTTCTTCATCTTAGAGCATAAGCTATTGGTGTTCTGTTCAGGAATTTTTCCCCCATAACCAAACCTTCAAGGCTCTTCCCCACTTTCTCCTCTATAAGTTTCAGAGTGTCTGGTTTTATGTGGAATTCCTCGATCCAGTTAAGACTTGAGCTTTGTAAAAGGAGATAAGAATGGGTCAATTCACATTCTTCTACATGCTAACTGCCAGTTGAGCTAGCACCAGTTGTTGAAAATGCTGTCTTTTTTCCACTGGATTGTTTTAGCTCCTTTGTCAAGGTGATTATAGTCATGCGGCTTCATTTCTGGATCTTCAATTCTATTCCATTGATCTACCTGTATGTCACTATACCAGTGCCATGCAGTTTTTAATCACAATTGCTCTATAGTACAGCTTGAGGTCAGGCGTGGTGATTCCCCCAGAGGTTCTTTTATTGTTGAGAACAGTTTTTGCTATCCTAGGATTTTTGGTTATTCCAGATGAATTTGCAAATTGCCCTTTCAAACTCTGTGAAGAACTGAGTTGGAATTTTGATGGGGATTGCATTGAATCTGTAGATTGCTTTCAGGAAGGTAGCCATTTTTACAATATCAATCTTGCCAATCCATGAGCATGGGAGATCTTTCCAACATCTGAGATCTTCGATTTCTTTCTTCAGAGACTTATCATACAGATCTTCCTTTCACTTCCTTAGTTAGAGTCACACCAAGGTATTTTGTATTATTTGTGACTATTGTGAAGGGTGTTGTTTCCCTAATTTCTTTCTCAGACTGTTTATCCTTTGTGTAGGGAAAGGCCACTGATTTGTTTGAGTTAATTATATCCAGCTGCTTTGCTGAAGTTGTTTATCAGGTTTAGGAGTTCTCTGGTGGAATTTTTGGAGTCACTTAAGTATACTATCATATCATCTGCAAATAGTGATATGTTGACTTTTTCCTTCCAATTTCTGTCCCTTTGACCTCCTTTTATTGTTTAATTGCTCTGGCTAGAACTTCTAGTACTATATTGAATAGGTAGGGAGAGAGTGGGCAGCCTTGTCTAGTCTCTAATTTTAGTGAGATTGCTTCAATTTCTCTCCATTTAGTTTGATGATGGCTACTGGTTTGCTGTATTTTACTTTTAGTATGTTTAGGTATGGGCCTTGAATTCATGATCTTTTCAAGACTTTTATCATGAAGAGGTGTTGGATTTTGTCTATTGCTTTCTCAGCATCTAATGAAATGATGTGTTTTTTCCTTTGAGTTTCTTTATATAGTGGAATATGTTGATGAATTTCTGTATATTGAACCATCCCTTCATACCTGGGATGAAGCCTACTTGATCATGATGGATGATTGTTTTGATGTGTTCTTGGATTTGGTTTGCGAGAATTTTATTGAGTATTTTTGCATCAATATTCATAAGGGAAATTGATCTGAAGTTCTCTTTCTTTGTTGAGTTTTTGTATGGTTTAGGTGTCAGAGTAGGGAAACAATACCCTTCACAATAATCACAAATAATATAAAATACCTTGCTGTGACTCTAACTAAGCAAGTGATAGATATATATGACAAGAATTTCAAGTCTCTGAAGAAAGAAATCAAAAAAGATCTTAGAAGATGGAAAGATCTCCCATGCTCATGGAATGGCAGGATTAATATAGTAAAAATGGTCTTCTTGCCGAAAGCAATCTAGAGATTCAATGCAATCCTCATCAAAATTCCAACTCAATTCTTCATAGAGTTAGAAAGAGAAATTTCCAAATTCATCTGGAATAACCAAAACTATTAGGATAGGAAAAACTATTCTCAACAATAAAAGAACTTCAGGTGGAATCACATTCCTAACCTCAACCTGTACTACAGAGCAATTGTGATAATATATATATATATATATATATATATATATATATATATATATATATTTATGGTATGTATACAGTGGCAGGGAGGTAGATCAGTGGAATAGAATTGAAGACCCCAGAAATGAACCCACAAACCTATGGTCACTTGATCTTTGTCAAGGGAACTAAAACCATCCAGTGGAAAAAAGAAACTTAGAATATTCAAGATACAATTTGCAAAATACAGGAAACTCAAGAAGAAGGAAAAAAGGTGTGGATACTTCGATCCTTCTTACAAGGGAGAACAAAATACACATGGGAGGAGTTACAGAGACAAAGTTTGGAGCAGAGACAGACTGAAGGAATGACCATCCAGAAACTGTCCCACCTGGGGATCCATCCCATAAACCACCACCAAACCCAGACATTATTATGGATACCAACAAGTGCTTGCTGACAGGAGCCTGATATAGCCGTCTCCTGAGAGGCTCTACTAGAGCCTGACAAATACAGAGGTGGATGCTCTCAGTCAACCATTGGAATGAGCACAGGGTCCCCAATAAATGATCTAGAGAAAGGACCTAAGGAGCTAAAGGGGTTTGCAGCCCCATAGGAGGAACAACAATAACCAACCAGTATCCCCAGAGCTCCCAGGGACTAAACCACCAACCAAAGTGTACACACAGAGGGACCCATGCCTCCAGCTGCATATATAAAAGAGGATGGCCTTGTTGAACATCAATGGGAGGAGAGACCCTTGGTCCTGTGAAGGTTTTATGCCTCAATGGAGGGGAATGCCATGGACAGAAGTGGGAGTGGGTATGTTGGGGGGGAGGGGAATAGGGAGTTTTCAGAGGGGAATTCAGGAAAGGGGATAACATTTGAAATGTAAATAAAGAAAATATCTGTTTTTTTTTTAAGTGGAATTACTTTTTAAAAAAGAAAAAGAAACAAAAGTGGGGGAACTCTGTGCATTCTTGATTTATTGATGACACTTAAATGTTCTGATTACTCCAAACTTAAGAAAAAAGGAGGTGGGGATGAATGCCCACTCAACGTTTTCAACTGCAAACTAATGGGGAAGTGTGAGTCACCAATGTGTACATATGCCAGAAGAAAGGTACATGGTACCAGACAATAACTTGTTCAGGATCATACAACTAGGATTAGACTTGAATTCTTTGTCCTATAGATTTGTATTTCTTGTGAGATGTGGGTTGTCTTCTCGGTGAGTATCTTGAGACAAACAGGAGTAAACAGAATGTTCCAGAAATATCCAAGAAGAACCAAGAAACCTGGACACCGCTCATTACTAAGACTGTGAATGCATTATAGCTCCTCAGTAACACAGGACTGTGGCCATCTGATGGACCTCAAAACTAACAAAGTATTAAATGTAGGCAGATGATATGCTGTTTTAATTTTTTTTTCCATCCATAGAAGAGAGGCCAGTTGTGGGTGCAAATAAGATGCCTATTTTTGTTTTTCTATAATAGGAAATTCCCTTTCCCTTCCTTGCTTAGAATTCTGAAGGTCCCTTTCCCTCTTTCCAATTAACCACATTACTTCAATATTTCAACATTATCTGTCTGTCTTTAGTGACATCTGTCTGGCCTGAGTACTGAGCAATCTGTTTCTGATGGTGGCTGTGTGACTCTGAGCAGATAACACCATTCTCTATCTCTGAATCCTTTGCAAGAAGCACAGAGCTACTGGCGAGGTACATGGGGTGACCACATGCAAAGTACTTGGATGACATACTTGATGCATCTGAATGATGCAGCCATATTTATCATGTAACATAAAAGTCCATTGTGCTATGTGTGTGTACATGTGTGCATGCCTATGCATTTGTGTGTGTATGTGTGTGCATATGTATGTCCATCATTGTCTTGGTATGGATGGAATGACATGGTGTCTGCCCCTGGAACAGGGCCAGCAGGCATGGACTTCAAAGAGTGTTGATGGCTGCTATAGGTAGAAGGCTTGTTGTATAATAATGTACATATTTCCACTTTCCTCCTTCAAGGAATGTCCTCCCTGTCAACATTAATGTCCCCCTGATAATCAGAGACAGCACAAGTTCAGGAGGCAAAGGTCTCAGCAAAATGGTAAACACTGGGATCTTCAGGGCAGCCCTTAAAGCCATGGAAAAGAACTCAAGAAATATGAGCACAAAAATATATAATTTCTCGACTGTGTAAAATATAAGGATGCAATATGAATTATATGAGGGCTTCACAAATCTGCAGGAACAAAAGCAGCTGCTCTGTGAGCCCACTTGTAAAAAAGAAAAAAATGCTAAGGAAGATGAGGGGGTTTAGCACGTGGTGATTACAGGAGACTCCAGCCAGCTAAGGTTTTATGCTTACAAGGGCAGGCAGATTCCTGAATTCGGGGTTGGCCTGGAACCAGAGCAAGATTAGGCTAAGGCATAGTAGAGATGGTAATTTCTGGGTGGGGTCCCACTCTGCTAGCCTACTGTCTGTGCCTAACAGAGGCAGGCATAGCTCTAAATTCTTTTGCAATGTTAAAAAAAAAATGGGGTCACAGGATGACCAAAAGAGAACAAGGAGTAAATGACCGGATTGATATATAAGATAAAAGATGGGGCTTATGCTCTACAAGATATGATCTATCCAGAGAAATACTTAGAATAGCAAGAGAGAACTGCTTGCAGAACTGTTTTCAGCAGAAAATAGAGTGAGAGCTATTCGGAGATCTCCAGAAAAAGCAGAACAGAGATAAAGCAGTCTGGAGAGCTGTCTCGAGCAGAACATAGGTTGCCAGCTTGGACCCAAAGATTTGACTTTGAGTGATTTGTCACCACTCTCAACACACCTTCTCTAAGCTGAGGCCAGTCCTTAGCATGTATATGTTTGTTGTGTATGTATGTTTACATATGTGTATATTCGTATGTATGTATGTATGTATGTATGTATGTATGTATTTATATGTATGTATGCTTGTGTGTGTGTGTACATGTGTACCAGTGAAGTGTATGCAGGTGTACATGTGATGTAGAGGCCAGAAGACAACCTCAGTAATTTTCCTCCTCAGGGGCTGCCCTGCTTATAAGGCAATGTCTGTCATCAGGACTTGGAACTCACAGATTGAGGTAAGCTGGCTAGTCACCAATGCCTCAGAGATCTTCCTATCTCTGCCTCTCTACCCCCGAGATTATAAATGTTCACCATGACAACCAATGTTTCATGTGGGTGTTAAGGGACAGAACTCAGGTCCTCAGATTTGTGCAAGAAGCACTGAGCTGTTTCCCTAACTCATGCTAGGCCACATTTTTAAGGCTCAGGTAAAACTGGTTGCCTAATCAAGCATTCTCTTTGACTATCTGTTCTTGGTGTTAATGATGAGACATCTTGAAAGAAACATCAAGTAAGGAAAGGCATGTTTGGAAGTACGTATGACTTGAACGTCCTCTGCTGGGGCTCCTAGAGAGGATCATTGAGCTTCAGGCTCTTCACAGATGAACAGTAAATCGTTGATACTAGGACTAAAATGTATTTTTCCCTCCCTCCCTCCCTCCCTCCCTCCCTCCCTCCCTTCCTCCCTCCCTCCCTCCCTTCCTCCCTCCCTCTTACTATCCTTTCTTACATCCCACCTTTTCTTCCTATCTTCCTTTTATAAAATTATTTTTATAAAATAAAAATTAATTTAAAATTAGTTCATTTATAAAATTAACTTGACAATTGTTAGCCTTATTCGTCCTCATAATTTTCTTTATACACTCTCCATTCCAAAAAAAAGAACCCTCCTCCCACCAAGTTCCCATGCCATTTTTTGGTCTTTTGGTTTTTGTTTGTTTTGTTTTGTGATGTACTGAGTTTAATCATGGTTTCTAGGCCAGCTACCTTAATTCCTTCTTTCCCTCTCTCCTTCCCTCCCTCCCTCCTTACCCTTCCTTCCTTCCTTCCTTCCTTCCTTCCTTCCTTCCTTCCTTCCTTCCTTCCTTCCTTCCTTCCTTCCTCTTTCCTCTTCTCTCTTTCTTCCCCCTCTCTTTCTCCCTTTCTCTTCCACTCTTTCCTTTCAGCACATTTCCTTGTAGCACATTGCTCCACATCCTTTCCTCACTCTCTCACTCTGTAAAGAATCAGAGGAACAAGTGATAATGTGGCCCTTATTATAATTTAATCATGAGGCCTGACAGGGGCTGTCCTGGGTATCAAATCCCAGGTTCCTTAGTCTATTCCAGTTTTAGACTAGACCTCACACTATCATCCTGCATGTTGCCTGACACCCTCCCTCTCCAGAGGAAACATAGTTTTGTTTGAATAATGTTCATACTTTGTGTTGACTATAGCTGATTATTTTGTTAGGCAAGCTGGGCTTAAACACTGGAGATATGCTTCTGTTGTGTCATGTTTACAGATTCCATTTGAGCAAAGCTGACATTTCTAAAGTTTGGAGGAAAAACTCGCTAGACTATTTCTAAGAAACCAATTATGATAAAGAATAACTGTTCCTGTTATAAACAGTTCACACTTCAGGTACACATAAATTTCTTTCTACCCTTATAAATGGGTATAAACAAGGCATGTGTTTCTCTAAACAATTCCCATATGTGCTGATGGTTTGGGGGAAAACTGTGAATTCAGAGATCACAGAGAGTTTTAACAGGCTTTTGTAGCTCTTCCTATTTCCCCACTTACACAAACATACATATAGGGCTTGGTAAGCAAAAAGATCAAGGCATGGGCAGAGCTGTCTGCATTTTGAGTAAAAGGGTTTCTCACATGTTGATTTGAGAAAGAAACAAAATACACTCAATTCTTTTTGCAATGTTCACGATCAGTAACTACTTTCTTCCACATTATGATAGCAACACCTGCTCCAATGTTGACAAGAATTGGATAAAAGTTCTCAAGAAATTCCATTCTGGATGAACCTAGAATCTTCAGTGGGGTACAATGGCAGCAACTGTCTTTGCACCCTTTGAGGGACAACTGTACTATGCAAATTTAGACTTTACAACAGATTAAGTACAAGGCCTTCTCTTGAAGTTGGACAGCAGGTGTCAGCTTAGCCTTAGTAATGAGTATGTAGTTTTCCTGAAAGTCTCATCACCAAACTAGCCTTCATTTTCTCTTTCTGTGAAGGAAGAAGACTGTACTATATTATTTTAAGGAGTCCTTGGAATGTTGAACTATATGATCTTTGGGGCTAAATCACTTTGTAAAAAGTGTTCTGTTGGTAGTTAGTGTAAAATGTTTAAATAAACACAAATGTTCCTATTTCTACTACAGTAAGACTTTTGGTTTACAACAGGGAACTGTCATTGATTGATGGATGCCAATTTCTCATTCAAGGAGTTGGAAACTCTGTTAGAGAAGAAGGCTGTGCTTTCATTTCTCTCTAACTTTCCCCCATCATGTATGGTAGACAAGTGCATGATAGTAAAAGCATATTCCCACATAAGCAGGCTGGGGATTTTACTAGGAAGATGATCACTGCAGAATGTATGGGCAAAAGACAAAAAAACAATAAAACAAACAAACAAACAAAACCAAAGAAGAATGAGTGTATTTTTCTTTGAGGAACCTTTCCATCAGGTTTGAGTGTGAGTGGGTCGAGAAGAACATGAAACTAAATTCATGAGTTGGTGAGAAGTGAAAAACATGGGTAACAAAGAAGGGGCCTTGATAGTGGTATAGAGGAATGACAGGGTGCACAGAGTTTACGCTGGACTCTAGCATCAATGTGGCACAGCACCCTTGGGGCAGGGATGCTGGTAGGTACTAAGAGGAAGAAAATACATCAAAATGAGAGTAAATATCATAAGGGTTTGCCTTTGAGGGGGTATTATTGAATGTTTTTTAGGAAATTTTTTTGTTATCCTGTTAGGAAGGACTACAAAAGGTGCTGTTCATTATGCATTATGTGGTTTTATACTGCACAGACTGTCACTACCCAAAACTAATGGCATCAGCTGCCACCATGCTGTGGCATTCCATTTGACAAAATGATATGTTGTTATTAAGCAGTGAGCAATATTGACTTCTCAGTGTGTTTCCTGCTTGCTCAATTGCTTCACTTGCAATAACAATGTACATGTTAAACACACAGAAAAGATACAGGTTTACATCTGGTTCTCAATAACATGGAACTTGCTCTGTGTCTTAGGAGTAATCAAATCCCCTCACACTCTTCTGGATTCTGGACTTTCAAAAGAGAGTTTTGTTGCTTTTCTTTTTAGTCCTTCATATGAAAAAATTTAGAATGTGGGACAGTTCCTCGGATAAATTACCAGACATGCTCTGGAAGTCCTACATCACAGTGGCATCCTAGACTTAGTGATGATCACATGGTTTCCTTGAAGGTTGCATCACTAACCCATCCTTCAGTTTCTTTCTCTCTAAAAGGAGAATGTTACACTATATTATTATAAAGATTTATCTCCTCATTAATATATTATTCTTACAGTTAGAATCATGGTTCAGTAATTAAGAGCACCCATTTGCTCTTCTTACAGAGGAACCTGGTTCAGGTCTCATCATCCACATAAACAGGCCATCCAATGCTTTCTGTTGACATCTAAGGGCACCACACACTCAGGGGGTGCACATAGACACATACAATTCAACACCCCTTGTCTTATAATGAAGATACATATTTTAAAATAACATTATTCTTATTACCTTAAATGTTATCTTTAAATTCAATACATGGTTTCTTTGTGTCCACTGTATATCAGGCACTGCTCTAAACTTGTGGAAAAAGACAATGGAAAAACAAAGGCCCTATTCTTTTGGAACTTGTCTTTTTGTAGATAGGGACTGACAGAAAATAAAACAAATACCTATATACCATGCTGAACGCTGAAAGAGCTGCAATGGAAAATTAAACAGCTTGAATAGAAGGAAGTCTATGACTCTGGAAGCAGACATGGGTGGGATATAAGAGGCTCACTTATTTTGGGTAGTCAAGAAAACCCCTGTGATAAATTTACTTCATAGTAGATATCAGGATGAAATATGGAAGTAGACCATCCAGCCATCCAGAAGAAGAGCATCTAGTGAAAAGAAGAGCAAGTGAAATCGTCTTAGGCAGAAGTTTGCTTGAAATAGAATTGAAGTTTGTCCTCATGTGGCCAGACTCGGAGGAATATCCAGAGTTAGCCTGCATTTTGAATGTTCCTTCGCTTGCCTTCAGCTCTTGCTATTGAGTCAGCATAGATGTCAGCAAAATCCCAACAGACTTGAAATATTTCAGAAAATATCTATCCAAGGAAACACAGAGGGTTCTGAGGAAGACCTCAAAGCCTGCTAGCAGAAAGAATATACAATATGTTCTTGGAGTATATATTAAGGCATAGTTATCTCTTGAATAAACCAGATCTTTTTCTCACTTTTGGAAAACATTATTCTGAAGTCTTTTGGATACTTTCCTCAAAAGGAAGAAGTTGAAACTTAGGCAACTGCATTTGGAACGAAGCAAAAGGCAAACCCTGCCATGTGAAGGTGCGAATAGCTCTTGCCTAAATGAACACTTGTAATTACAGCTACAAAATCACCTTGTAGACATTAAATAGTTTAATAAGATTTTTAATGAGGCTCTTTGAAAATGAGAAACCCTGCTGTATAAAATGGTCCCATAAAATGTTAGGCAGCTGTGCTGTGCTATATGGTGCTGTTCTGTGCCCTCAAACAGATCACAAAATCCATCCATGCCTTGAAACATGAAATATAGATTTAGCTTATGGCAGGATTTTGGTTACACTTCACTCCAAATATTCTTAGGAAGACCCCAAATTCCTTCTGAACATCCCCATAAATGGTGTGGATGACTATCAGGGGAAAGAATGCAAAATAATATCTTTCTAATTACATTGCTAATTCTCCCATATGAATTCCTTTATTTATTATACTAATTAATTTATGTGACCTTGTTTTTAGAGTTTGTGAGCAATGCGGAAAGAATAGGATACAGAGAACACTTCATCTTTTTTTCTGGGGACACAAACTCTCTACTCTGATTCATAAGCAGCTATACCAAGGGAAGCAAGAGGTTGAATGAGATGTGCAAACCAGAGGCTAGAAGGGTTTAGAAAGATCAGTAGTTGCCACCATATGTGATCAGAAAGACTCCTTAAAGTGGCTGTATATTCTATAATCTTGAAGTCGTTTCTGAAGTGGAAATCACTGGTTTCTTTGGTGATTTATTTGTGTCATTTGATTTCTTTTTTTCCAGAAACTGTCTTATAAGAGAATGTTTTTACAGAAGTGGATGCTCACAGTCAGCTATCGGATGGATCACAGGGCTCCCAATGGAGAAGCTAGAGATAGTACCCAAGGAGTTAAAGGGATCTGCAACCCTAAAAGGGGAACAACATGATGAACTAACCAGTACCCCGGAGCTCTTGGCTCTAGCTGCATATGTATCGAAAGATGGCCTAGTCGGCCATCACTGGAAAGAGAGGCCCATTGGACTTGCAAACTTTATATGCCCCAGTACAGGGGAATGCCAGGGCCAAAAGAATGGGAATGGGTGGGGTAGGGAAGTGTGGGGGGGGGGTATGGGGGACTTTTGGGATAGCATTGGAAATGTAATTGAGGAAAATATGTAATAAAAAAATATTAAAAATTTAAAAAAAAAAGAGAATGTTTTTACTGAAGCAGACATGTGGGAGAATGTTTTGTTGGTGTTTTCCTGGAAGCAGCCTTGGAAAAGGGTATGTGATAATTTGCTAGAGCAGATGCTTGATAGAACATATGATGTTTATAAAAGGTATAAATATAACCCAACAGATAGTGGATGATGCTGTGTGGTATTGGTTCACCTTGCCATTCTTTGCTGGTTATTATTGGGCTTTGTTGACACTGGTCTTCACTGACCAATGCTGTACAGTATTGGTTCACCTTGCCATTTTTTTTTTTTTTTTTTTTTGCTGGTCATCATTTTCAGTGACTTCATAAATAGAAAGGCACCAAAGAACTTCTGGGGGTGTTCTGGTGGCTTCCTGCCACTTTTAAAGACGCAAGGCAATTGGCAGAGCCTCTTGGTTTCTTCTGGGTTAGCAGGCAATTGCTGATTCCTATGAACTGAACTACTGATATCCTAACAACACAGATTGGATTTGCTCCAGAGAACTTTTTCAAAACAGGACCACGTCCTCCTTTGTTCTATTGACCTTTCCTTTCCACTACCTCTGGTGTGGTGGGCGGTGGGATAGAAAGGAAGTTAAAGCATTTAAGAACTCTTATTCAAAGAAGACTTTGAAAAATCAAAGCCTGCAAAGTCCAGTCATGAAAACTGGGCATAAATTTCGTGATAGTGAAGGAAAGTTAGAAAGATGTCGTAGGGAGGGAAAACAGGGATGGACTACCTAAAAAAAGTCATTTTGTTCTTCATGGGGGGGGGGGGGAATGACAGAGATAAAAGCCTACTCAGGAACAAACATTTGTGTAAGAAGATAAGAAAAATGGGAAGACATAGGAGCTTTACAAAATGCCAGAGCCAGGTAGAGCTCTCCCAAGTCCCACCCCTCACCCACACCTCCAGGTTTCCATATGTATATATCATTGCTGTTGGATAGAACAATCTGTAAATGTCTATTTATTCATTTGACCTAGAGATTAACTCTCAAGTTATTTCATTAATTCTAAATCTGGGTGACCTAACCATCGATGACAGTGGGATGTTGAATTTACCTATTGTTAGAATATCAGGAACTCTCTGTCTATCCTTTGTTCATTAGTGTTTGATGAAACTGGGAAACCCAACATTCAATGCATATAATATTTATAATTGCTGACTTCGTGATGAGTAGCTCGCTTTAATCATATATAGTGGCATCTTTATTTCTTACTAACCTTATTCTGAGGTGTACTTTATAAGAATAACTACACAATCTTGTTTTTAGTTTTGTTTCATATGGTCATTTGACTTTCACCTTCTTTCACCCACTCTGTGCTAGTGGGATATTTTTTTGGAGATAACAGAGTTGGATCTGTAGAAGTTGACAGAGTCCTTAGACTTTAGAAAATCAGCACTTAGTATTATATGATCAGAATATAAATGTCATAAAGAGCGATGGAAATGATGCTATGCTAGCCAGCCCACTCCTATAAAATATCAAATGGTTTATCTATCATTTTATGCAAAATATTTTTGAAACACAAAGTGATTCTTTTTATTTTATTTATTTTATGTGAATATATTTTTGCTCTCTTCAGAAACACCAAAAGAGGGCATCTGAACCCATAATATATGGTTGCAGTGAATTGAACTCAGGACCTCTGAAAGAGCAGTCAATGCTCTTAAACACTCAGCCATCTCTCCAACCCACAAACATATTCTTAATTTTTTATTTAATCATCAAAATTGGCTGTAAAATAGATCTCCATAAATGCTTTGATGAATAGCATAAAAGAATCTTCATCCTAACTTTTCAATAAACAATGAAGGAGAAATTTCTTGAGTCTATTCATTAGTGAAAGATCTAGAAAAAGATCCATGTGTATCATATCAAGAGCCAGAACTAGAATGTTCCTTCTATTGTAAACATAAAATATTGCTGATGTATACAATATGAAAATGTGCCCCACTTTCTCCTCTGTGAAGAGGCACAATATCGACCCACTAAAGTGTGAAATTATTTCACAGCAAGAAAGGATGCAGCACACGTGATTATTGCCACATGGTGGTAACATTTTTAAAAAATAATTTCTTTTATTTTTTGATATTATGATATAGTTACATTATTTCTCCCTTCCTGATTCTTCTTCCAAACCCTCCCATATACCCCTCCTTGCCCTTTTTCAACTTCGTGGCATCCTTTATATTAAGTGTTGTTCCATACATACATACACACACACACACACACATACACACACACACACACACACAAACACATGCTCCTAAATACATAAATATAACCTACATATTCTATATACTGTTACTTTTCAGTATGTTTTCAAGGCTGACCAGTTGGTATTTGCTAATCAATTAAGTTATTTTTCTCTGGAAAAGACTCTCCCATTCTCAGAATTCCTTAATTGCATGTCATTCTTTCTTGAACCTTGTTGAGACCTTGTGGGTTTCCCCTCTGTCTCCTTTAACTCCCAATGTAAAGTCTTAGGGAACATTGTGAAAGAGTAGATGGAAAGATTATAAGATCCAGAGGGTCAAGGAGTTTTCTGTGACACAGTTCTTCTAATAGTGTCAGTAGCTACACTGCCAAAGTCTCACCAACATTGACTGCCTAAACATGAACTGAACGAAGCCTTCAGCAATAGTATGCTAAGGTATTAACATTTTTAAGTAACACGTGAAACAGTTCCTTAGCATCTTCATTTTTAATTTATCCTTCTACTTCTCAAGAGTGATAGATGACCCTGCTGATTCTAAATTGCCAACATTCTGCAAAACTCCACATGCAAAATATAGTTCATTCATAGTGCATCTAGGAACACCGAGTAAGTTCAAGAAGACACTGAGGTACCATTGCATATATATAAGTATGTGAGGTATTCATATAATCTACACATAATGAACAAATGGATGAGGAATAACTCATCCATAAATGTTTGAAAATTATGTTTTAATATATCTGTAGACAGTTTTTAAATGAAAATTTAGTAGTATTTATCAAAATGATATATTTCACCTAAATTTAGCTCCTGAAAAATCTCTTGTGCCAAGATGATTATACATATATGTAAAAGTGAATCTTTGTAAAATGTCCTGAATGTACTGTAATAATGCTGTAATTTTTGTAATTTTGTAATTTGAAATTTGGGGGAAAGTTCAATGGTCAAATCATATTTTGTCCATACTGTAGAATACTATAGAGGCTCTTGACTTTTGATCAACTGAAGCTGTTTTGGTTTATGTTTTATTATTTCTACACTTTCTTGGGGATTTATTTATTTAGTTTTACTTTGCTTCTTTTCTGAAAAACTGTTGGATTCACTAACTTCTTATTTTGACTATTTTATTTTTTGGTTTAATGTTCTCATAGGTTTTCTCTCTATATGTTCTATTTTTATTATGAATTTCAATTGTTTCCTGGTCTTCCAGTTCTCTTGTTGCATCCATTTCTCTTCCATGTTTTCTAATCAGGTGTGTTCCTCATTCGTTACTTTTCTCAAAGATAATTCTAACATTTCTCTTGTCTCAATGTTGTCATCTATTAGTAGATTGGCTTCCTGTACTCAAATTATTTCTGATTCATAGTTTGAATGACTTTGCTATTGCAGAGTTTAAATACCATGTGAAGGAGTTCTAGAGCTTTTAAAATTCCACTTTAGCTATTTTAGTCTGACAGATACTAATATCAGGGAGAGGACGGGGCATAGATCAGTTCTTGCAGGCCAGTATATAGGACAGTGTTTACAACTCATCCTCAGTTCATCATTCCTGCTGGGTAGAGATTAGATTTTTCTCCCAACTCAATATAGTCCTTTACTGACATCTCAGAAAAGTTAGAAGTATTCATTATTATTCCTCAAGATACTTCTACATGATGAAGACAAAACAGAAGATAGAAGGGGGGGTAGTCACATTACTTCTGGGGGCTTTCTTCTAAGCCTTCTTATTAAACACTATCCTTGCCCAATAGAGAAGGTGTCATTCACTATCTTCCTGGAGCTGAGCTAGACAGATCAGGCCTCTATTGGTATGTCTTGGTCAGCACTCAATTGGTGTTTCTACTTTGTCAGAATCTCAAGAACCCCATCTAAAACATATCCCCTTGCAGTTCTGTGTATTCCAAATTCTGTAACTTGTTTCTCTTGCCTCTGTTTTTCCTTTGATATATAACTATTCAGGGTTTTGAGTTTTTGATTATAAGTAGTAGTAATGAATATTTTGCTTACCCACTTCTTTCAAGTGTGGAAGACCTTTTATGATTGACTTTTAAACCAATGAAAATATAATTTACCTTGACAAAGATCATGCTTTGATCTTTGTCCCTTCTTTCTCTCCTCCAAATCTATTCCTTCAGCCTCATCCTTAGTTCCATAGCAGATGACCTGTTGTGTGAACCCCTTCCTGTATGCCACCATCTCCAGGGAATCACACAGATCTTCCCTTCCAAATGGCCTTCCTCCCAATATTAGTATTCCAGCACCCAGCTCCAGCATGCAGGCTCTGGGAATCTCAGGGCACTTCTGACAGGGAAACAGGTAGATAAGATTCAAACGCTCACTCCCCCTCTTATCATCCACATCCAATCCTCCAGTCCTACAT
Source organism: Mus caroli (assembly GCF_978045245.1). Lineage (NCBI taxonomy): Eukaryota > Metazoa > Chordata > Mammalia > Rodentia > Muridae > Mus > Mus caroli. Next base: position 27,911,884 of record NW_028227274.1, on the reverse strand, counting down.
CTAATTTTTCAGCAGATGCTACAATACCACATGTTACTGCCTCCCTCTCCCCAGCTCCAGCAGATCATGAAGATCTTCACCAACAGAAAACCCCAGTAGACATTGTCTAGGAATCTGCCAGCCAAGTCTGCCAGAGAAGGAAGTAGGTAGACAAGCTTTAGATCTTCACTCTCCCTCACTCCTCCATATTCAATTCCCCAGTATCATCCACAATTATATAGAATCTCCTCATCTCCTCTCTCTCTCTCTCTCTCTCTCTCTCTCTCTCTCTCTCTCTCTCTCTCTCTCTCTCTCTCTCTTTCTCTCTCTCTCTCTCTCCCTCTCCCCCCCTCTTTCTCTCCATGCCCTCCCCCCATTTCTGGGTGACCTAGCAGTTCTCAGGGTAATGACTAGTCATTATCCCTCAAGTGAATCACCAATTCCTCCACCATTCATCCCCATTTCTAAGTGTCACTTCCAAATACATAGAAACACATTTTACCCAGAACCCCCAGTGACCACACCTAGAAGGATCACAGAATACCCTACCAAGCAGCACATAGCCATGACATTCTCTTAAAAACCAGAGAGGACAAAAGAAACTAAGGGAAAAAACACACATCCACCCAACGAGGACAAGCCCAGATACTAATATCTAGAATAACAATCTTCCCATATCCAGAAACCTAGACACGAGGCTTAAAAACAATCAATAACAACTAGGATAATATGTCTTCTCTAGAGCCTAGCAGCCCTACTACAGCAAGTCCTGGGTATTGCAACAAGCCTGAAGCATAAGAGAAACACCTTTGTAATGGGATAGAGGGAAACTTAAGGAAGCCCACAAAAACACAAGCAGTGGAAGAAAATGAATAAATACCTGAAAGTCGAAATAGAATGAATAAAGAAACCCCAAATGAGATAAATCTGGAAATAAAAATTTAGGAACTCAAACAGGAACCTCAGAGGCAAGCCTGATGAACAGAATTTTAAGAGACAGGAGATAGGAGACATTGATAATACACTGGAAGAAATGGATACCTCTGTCAAAGAAAATGATAAATCTAAAAACCTGTTGCCACAAAACATTAAGGCAATTTGGGAAACAATGAGAAGACTAAGAATAATAGAAGTAAAGGGAGGAGAAGAAACTCAGGTAAAAAGCACGGAAAATGTTTTAGAATTAAATTTCCCTACAATTGAGGTATAAAAAGCACACAAAAAATCAAATAGACTTCCCCAGAAAAGAACTTCCCCTTGCAGAACCTAGAAAGAGTATTAAGATTGCAAAAGAAGAAAATAAAGTAACATATAGAAACAGCCCTGTTAGAATAAAACCTGAATTCTCAACCGACACTCTTGAAAGTCAGAAGAGTCTGGGCATATGTATTGCAGACTCTAAGAGACCAGAGATGCCTAGACTACTATATTCAACAAAGTGTGTAATAGCAATAGGTGGAGAAAATGAGACATTCCATGATAAATTCAAATTGAAGCAATATCTATTTAGAAATGTAGCCCTACAGAAAGCAGTAGAAGGAAAATTCCTAGCTAAAGAGATTAAGCACACTCAAGAAAGAAACAAGAAATAAATGATCCAAGAATAGCAAATCAAAAGATGAAAATATACACATGCTCTCATGCTCTCTCTCTCTCTCTCTCTCTCTCTCTCTCTCTCTCTCTCTCTCTCTCTCTCTCTCTCTCTCTCTGTCCCTCTGTGTGTGTGTGTGTGCGTGTATGTGTGTCTGTGTCATACATGCACACATACACACATACAAACCCAACAACAATAACAAAATAATAAGAATCAAAAAACACAAGTCATTAACATCTCTCAACATCACTCCTTTTAACAAAAAGGCACAAACTTAGAATGGATGCAAAAAAACAGGATCTATCCTTCTGTTGCATCCAAGAAAGACTTTTAATATCAAAAATAGACATCACCTCAGTTGCCTTCCTATATTAAAATAACAAATGAACTGAGAAAGAAATAAGGGAAACAACATCTTTCACAAAAGCTTTAAATAATATAAAATATCTTGATGTAACACTAACCAAGCAGTGAAAGATTTATATGACAACTTCCAAGGCAGAGGTGTCTTCTGGCACATGCATGAACACACAAGAAGAGGAAACAAGAAAGGAATGAATAATTTTCAAAAACGACTCCAAGAGCCACAGAACCAAAAAGAGGACATGCGTCATCTAGAATGAACACCATCATTATCTAATTCAGTGTCTTCTCAAGAAAGGTCAAAATCAAGATTCTTTTTAATACATGGTCTTACATAGCTAAGCCTGGCCTTAGACCAATTTTCCTGTCTTTACCTCTCAAGTGCTAGTACTGGAGATGTGTTCCACCACTTCTAGTAAAGATTATCTTAAAAAGATAATCTTAGAGATTATCTTTAAAAGATATAACAAAACTATAAGCTATCTAAAAACACTTCAAGTCTTTGAAGAAAGAAATTGAATATATAGAAGATGAAAAAAAACTCCCCTGATTATGCATAGGTAGGACTAACATGGTAAAAGTGGCCATCCTACCAAAAGCAATCCATAGCTTCAAAGCAAGTCCCATCAAACTTCCAACACAATTCTTCACAGATCTGAAAGAATAATGTTCAGCTTCAAACAAACAAACAAACAAGAAAACACTCTAGGATTTCTAAATTTCTCTTGAGTAATAAAAGGACTGCCAGAGGAACTACTGTTACTGACCTCATACTGTCCTACAGAGATAGAGTAAAAAAAATATGTTTATAGGTAGAGTTTAGTTGAAGATCCAGGCATAAACTCACATACCCATGAACACATAATTTTTGATAAAGAAGACAGAAATACACACTGAGCAGGTGGGGGTGGAGGAAGAAGACATCATCTTCAACAAACAATGCTGGTCAAACTGGGTGGCTGCATGTAGAAGGATACAAATAGATCTAGACCTATCACCCTGCACAAAACTGAACTTCAAATGGATTAAAGACCTCCACATAAAACCAGATACATTGAGCCTTGTAGAAGAGAAAGTAGGGGATAACTCTGAATGCATTTGCACAGGAAAACAAAGACTTTCTGAACAGAACATGGTTAGCACAGGCACTAAGATCAGCAATTAATAAACCTGACCTTATGAAACTGAAAAGCTTCTGTTTGTCAAAAATCAAACCAACAGCAACAACCAAAAAACCCCCATCATTTTGGAAAAGTGGTTACAGAATAGGAAAATATTTTTACCAAGTTCTTATGTGATAGAAGGATTATGTCCAAAATACATAAGTAAGTAACTCACAAAACTATCAAGAAAACATATAATTAAAAGTGGGATATAAATTTAAACATAATTTTCCAATAAGGAAACTAATTGCTAAAAAACACTTAAAGAAATAGTCAGCATCCCATAGTCATCAGGAAAATACAAATGGAAACTACTTTGAGATTTCATCTTGCACCCATTAGAAAGGCTAAGATCAATAAAACAAATGACAGCTCATGCTGGTAAGCCTGCACAGTGAGTGGAATAGCAATCCATTGCTGTGGGAGGGCAAACTTGTACATTAGATATGAAAATCATTGTGGTGGTTCCTCAGAAAGATGGGAATCAATCTGCCTCAAGATCCAGCTGTACCACTTTGAGGCATATAACTAAATTGCACTTTTTTTCTACCATATAGACAGTTGCTTAACCATGTTCATTGCTGCTCTATTCACAATAGCCAGAAATTGCAACAACAACAACAAAAAAATCTAAATGTGTGTCTCAGAGTTTTGCTGCTGTGAAAAGACACCATGACCAAGGCAACTCTTATAAAAGACAACATTTAATGGCGGCTGGCTTACAGGTGCAGAGGTTCAATCTATCATGATCAATGGAAGAACATGGCAGAATCCAGGCAAATGTGGGGCTGGAGGAGTAGAGAGTCCCACCTCTTGTTCTGAAGGCTACTAGTCAAAGACTGGCTTCCAGGCAGCTAGCAAAAGGGTCCTAAAGCCTGAAGTCACAATGACACACTTCCTACAATAAGGCCACACCTACTCCAACATGGCCACACCTCATAATAGCGCCATTCCCTGGGCAAAGTGTAGTCATACCACCACAGTTTCCCTCAACAGAAGAAAGAATAAAGAAAATGTGGTACATATACACAATGGAGTTATTATTCAGCTGTAAAAAGAAATAAAATCATAAAATTTATAGGCAAATGATTGAATACACACACAGATATAGATACAGATACACAGATACAGATACAGATACACAGATAGACAGATACAGATACAGATACAGATACAGATACAGATACAGATACAGATACAGATACAGATACAGATACAGATACAGATACAGATACAGATACAGATACAGATATAGATATAGATATAGATCCTGAATGAGGTATCCTGTTGCGGCCGACCAGCAGCTCGTAAGGAATGGTTCAACTGAGATGGCAACTCGGGCTGCAAGAGAGGAATTAGACGGGCGGAAGAAAGAACGGAGCCAAGTCAAAATCACTCTGATCAAAGCTCCATTTTACTTGTTCCGGCACTCAGTTATGAAGGAAGGGGGAGGGGACCCGATTCCCGCCAAATAATCTAGGGGTCCAGTAGCAGGGTGAGCACGTGTGTGGCTCCAAACAGCAAAGCAGCATGGTCCACCAGTGGGCATAGCAGAACGAATGAGCAGGAAGCTCCACCCCTGAGCAAGCAGGTTTCGGGCTGGGGGAGGGGAGACTACAGTATCCTAGACCCAGAAAGGCAAATATGGTTTGTATTTGCTTATATGTGTATATTAGCTGTTAAGTCAATAATGACCAAGCTACCATTCATAGAAACACATAAGCTAGGTATAGCATATAAACACTGGGGGGCAGGGGGAGGGGTAAACAGTTATTACTCATTATGGAAGGGAAGTAGAATAGTTATGGATGAATGATGGGGTGGGAAAATGAGTGAGAGGATCAAGTGGGAGGAGAGAGGGCATGATGGATGGGGTATAGGAAGAGACAGTTAAAATTAAGGGCCATTTGAGGGGTAGTATGAAAATGCAATACAGAGACAGATGCTCGCAGCCAACCATTGGACTGAGCATGGGGTCTCTGATGGAAGAGTTGGAGAAGGGACTGAGGAGCTGAGGGGATTTGCAGCCCTGTGGGAGGAGGAACAGTGTCAACAGGCCAGAACCCCACCACCACCACCCCAGAGCTCCCAGGGATTGGACAACCAACCAAAGAGTACACATGACATGGAGGGACCCATGACCCTGGCTGCATATGCGGCAAAAGATGGCCTTGTTGGACATCAGTGGGAGGAGCAGCCCTTGGTCCTGCGGGGGTTTGATGCCCCAATGTAGGGGAATGCCAGGGCAGGAAGGCAAGAGTGGGTGGGTGAGTGGGGAAGCACCCTCATAGAGGTAGAGGGGATTGAATAGGGGGCTTCTGGAGGGGATACCTGGAAAGGGGATAACATTTGAAATGTAAATAAAGAAAATATCCAACAAAAGAAAAAATAAATCAATAGTTATCTATAAAAAATTTTTACAAAGAAAATGTAGTATAATAGAAGCTTCATAAATATATAAATATATGGAGGTGATCTAAATGAAGTTGTCAAATAATGGACAAGACATAGCACCAACTGGACAACTCTTGTCACCAAATGAAGCTTCCAGTACTGGGAATGTGTTACATCTGAGTTGTAGGCCAAAGGGTTCCATGAGAACCCCCAAACAAAACAGGCTGATGCCAAGACTATAGCAGGTTCTCCACATACGAATAACAAAGCCCCATGGCTGAAGACAACACATAAACAACTCATCGAACATGAAGAAATAGAGCTGATGCCTACATAGAGCCTTTACCTCCACTTGCTAGCATCTGTGGAACAGAAAGGTCCTTGGGCGTATCTATGAAAGATAAAGGTAAACACCAACCCCAACCCAACCCTGTGATCTACACTGGTGTCCTGCCTGCAGAATATGCTAGTGCAATGGAAACACAAAGTTAAGGGGAGTAATCAACCAATATTTGATTTAAGTCCCTCTCCACAAGTTGGAACACACATACCAGACCTGCTTGACTAACCAAGAACCTGAGACTAGATATCACAGTGATGTAAGGTAAAATCAAATACTACTGGTCTAAAGAAGAAAAAAAGGACATGGCGATAGATTGACTCCTACTGACATTCTGCTACACACATGGATGAGCTCCTTGCTCAGACATCATCAGAGAAGCTTCCTCCTGCAGCAGATGGAATACAGATGCAGAGACATAGACACAGATATGCAGAGACTTTGTAACTCTCAGCCCTAAAGGTAATATCTCCATCATTTTCTCCAAGGGAGTTTCACTGGGGAAACAAACTACTCTTCAGTGTGGGCTGCATGCCCAGCAGTAGAAGACCAACAGAACATGAACTCAAAGGCATCTTTGGAGATTCCTTGTCTCATAATGTCATGTCAGGTCTTTTGATTTATATTTATTTTTTACTTTATCTTATTTTTATTTTATTTTGTTTATGTATTTTTCTTTCTTTTTACCCTAAAGGTCCTTGTGTGTGTGTGTGTGTGTGTGTGTGTATTATGGCTTCCAGTTTTAATATTTTTATGGGCTTCCTGAGTGTGCAAATGAGTGGGTCTCTGCATCCTCATCTGTTTCTTGTGCTTTTTTGGGGGGGGGTTCTTTTCCTTCTGTTTGTTTTTCCCTATTTTAATGCATGAGATTAATTTTAACATATTTTATTAGTATGCTTAGATACCTGATTGTTTTCTACTGAGAGACAAAAAGGGGATAGAGAAAGATGGGAGGGAAGGTGGGGAAGAAATTCGAGGAGTGGAGGGGGAGGAAACTGTAATCATATACTTTGTGAAGAAAAAAGGCTACTATCAATAAAGGGCAAAAAGATTATACTTCTAAATCCTAGACAGTGTTAGTTATATTGTATACTAATGCTGGTATGCTATGGCTAAGGGGGCAGATACCATGTGCAGGGTCATACTTTTAAGTGAACATTAGCCATTGGTATAGAAAAGATCAGGGAAATGAGAGTGATATAACGTTGAGAATTGCATCATTTGATGAATGGTTGTGGCCTATATCTGTTGGACTGTTAACCCTGAGGTGGAGTTACTTTGTTCTTTCCAAATCCAAGTGGCTTACAGCTGATGAATTTCTGAGTCCCAGTGAACGGGGCTTGATGGTTCTTTGACTTTATAGAGAGGTGGGTTATGAAAATATTTATATACCTCTCATTTGGTTCCTCCACAATTTCATGATTGTTTGAAGACTGACAGTGACTCTACATCTGGTGATTGAAATATCAATGCTAGTCAAGGCATTTACTCAAACCCACCCAGAGTCATAATTTAGAACTGTCTGTAAAGTTGCAGTCCCTGTCACCATGTTGTGTTGTCTCCCAGATTCTGAGAAATTAAAAATGCTGAATTCAGGATATGTTGAAAATGCTCTGCTACTGCAGAAATAGCCTTTCTTGAGAGCTATTGCCTGACATCTTAAAGTAGAAGAATCCTTCATTACTTTGTTCACAAGAAAGGTTTGAGCAGCCATACATTTCTGATCTTTGCATCTCTGCATTTAGGAATTTGAAATAGAGGTTTTCTTTCTTCCCCATGTGTCCCCATTTCATCATTTGAGAACTGAATTTCTCCAAATGTGTGTGACAAGCACAGGAGAGCTTCCTACTACCAAGAAGTTTGAGCAAATGGTTGAAGTTTTATGCTGTGTTCCCATTCTAGATCTACAGATACATGTTAAAAAACACCTCTAACTCTCCTTATCTGTGCTCCTGCAAGTACTAATGATGATATTATTTAAGGTGGAGTAGCCTTGGGTGGTACAGATGCATGTGCTGCTCCTGTGTGCATGCTCATGTATACATGTGCATGAATTTGTTATGCTTGTATGTGTCCGTGTATGTCTGCAAAGTAAGTACATGTAGGTAGGATTAAAGGAGCTAAATGTGGTGTCATACAATTCTGAATTTGAAATTCTCATCCTCTTTTAAATTGCATGATCCAGCTCTTCTCTCCATTTGTTGAAATGAAGAGTATTATGCAGCTTCTCTCACAGGCCTGCTATGTCACAAGAAAGGTGGTGTTTATATATCTAGAACAACATCTAGCACAAAATACAAGACATTATGATAGCATCGACACATTTACCTTTCCCATTCCTGTAAGCACTGAGGTAAGAGAGCATTCTGTTGACATACTCTAGAATCACAAAATCTGACTGAGCATCCGTTGATTAATAGAAGAGTAAGCAAAGCAAATAGTTCCAGAAAAAAGATATATTGGGTACTCTATAAAGTTATTATCTGAATGAAGTTGTTCAAGAGGAAATGGTTTATATATGCAACATCCCATTCAGAGCCACTGGCCACAGGTATTGAGCATATGAGATGTTGTAATTTAACTAAAAAAGTGTATTGTAATTTTGCTTTCCTTAGTTAAAGGTATGCGGTCAGCTGCCATTATTCTCAGTGAATTAGATGACACAGCTATAGAGTGGCTTTATTGGTTTACTTTTCTTTGGGAAAGGGGGCTTAAAAGATGGAGTCTCATAGCCTAGGTTAGCCTTAAATTCTCTGTGAAGCTCAAGCTCATATCTCCTAGCATAGTTCTTGAGTTCTGGGTTTGCAGTTGTATACCTGCCATGGACTGGCATCAGTCAGCCCCTCAATCTGCGGGAGAATCAGTCCCGGTACAGGGAGTCAGTGAAAATTGACAAACAGACATGAACACAAGGGAGTGTTGTATCTGAATGTAATTTTTCAAAATGAGCATCAAACATATATTATGGAAGAAAACAAAATAGTTAGGTGACACAACAGCCAAGGTACATTGAAATTATATGACACAAAACAGAGAAATGCATTCAAAAGACCAGCAGGAACCAGGCAATGTTTACAATTGATATAAGATCAGACCTACCTAGAGTCAGCTAATGACAGAGGCCAGGTGAGGATTTCACATCCTAGTCACTATTTATGATATTCCTCTGAGCCTTGTGAAAGCTTGTGCCAGGGGGTTCTGCTCTAGCAGACCTTTTCATGAATAATGCAATACTGTCTTTCTTCCTTAAACCACAACCCTCCTTCTTCCTAGGCCATGGTAAATTCTTGCATATGGGATTAACTTGGCTGCTCTTTTAAGTGTCTATAGGGAATCTCCATTTGTCAGAAGAACTCACCAACTTTCTTCTAACATGCAATGTAGTCCGCCATACCTGACTGTAATGAGAATTCAAAGTTTACTATTTTGAACTAGCCCTGAGAATACTAGCTCCTATCTGGCAAACTGAGATGCCTGATTACTAAATGTCAACACTGGGACATTTTGTCTGGATGAATAACATTCTTATGAAATTCCAAGCCCAGGGTCAGCTCAAGGACTGCCTAGGACATTGGTGAAGGCCAGACAGTAGAGTTCAACCTGGTTTAGGTATTAGTACAATCATTTCTTGGAGGCACCTATAATAAAACAATACTGAAAGAAAGCACACAGATCCATACATGGACTAATGCAGGGGCAGGTTTGGAGCATTTGTGCCAAGGTTCCAGGAGACTGAGTTTCCTTGAAACTCTTTGCCTCAAGACTGCGTCCAAGCCTTTAGGCCTGTCACTCAGTCTTCACTGGAGTGGGTGTGGCATATACCTCCACCATGAGTTCTAATTGACTGTTTAAAGACCCTTGAAAATTTAAAATATTGCTGAATTTAGTGTCTGCTTGAAGTGTTACATTCTTTCTAGGAGTTGTACGAGCTTTTCCAAAAGTGACTACTTCTTTGGATACTACAACTAGATTCTCATTTTCTTCAACTTCTCATGGTATTCACATTCCAGATTCATAATTTTCTGTGCCTCTTTCCTTCCTTGCACAATGATATTTAGGGTGGTGAAACCACATTGAATAGGGGCTGTGCTGAATTGTTTGACCCCTGAAAGCTATGTAAATCTACTTCCTTCAATACAGCACTAGGAGACAAGCCAGCTGGCATTTGTAGCTTCTCCAAGCATCATCTCAAAAGGTCACAGGGCAATGACATTCTAGGTTACTGTTTGAGGAAAAAAATGCTTATGGTAAGGTAATAAGAAAATGAATGAAAGTAAAGCAGGATGTGGTGGAGGCCTGCTAGGAACACAAGATGAGAACAAAACTATTTCTTATACAAGGCATCTTGAACCTTTCAAAGGCATGAACCACGACATTCCAATGTCTTGTTTAATTCTTTAGTTTATGTGCTGCTTTAAGGTTTGAAATGTGAAACACAAAGAAATTTCTGACAGATTTTAGGAAACGCAGACTCTGCCTGCCCTTCACTCAATTCCAGTCATGAATGCACTGTGATGGCTCAGAGCAGAGGATAGATAACATGAGAGAACATGGATAGATGGACATTTGGCTACTTTGTGGCTTCTTCCACCTTTATTCCACCCTTTTACTTCTTTTCTTTCAACCCCTTAACACTAGATGGGAGAGAAAGAAGGAGGCAGGGGGAGGAAAATTCCCAAGAGAAATTCCCAAATAAAGTCAGGGGTAGGAAAGGGAGCGATAATATAGTTAGATTACTTCCTGCCAATTAGGGGCATTGAGTTCCTTGGGGCAAGTTTGATCTTTGCAGTCAGGATATCTGATTTCTACAGCAAACTACAACCAACAGCTGCCAATCACCAACCGGCTAACCAGCAGCTCTACCCTACTGGAACTCTAGCATTTATATATTCTCTGAAAAGTCTCCAAAATTCCAAATATCATACACTCACAGAAACCATCTGCAGCTGGCAAAAATCACACCCCTGCTAGAGCACAAGGCAAATCATAGTCAGCTGCTCTGGACAATCTAAAGCAACCCTATACCCCACATCTAGGATTAAAATGAGACCATATCCTCATAATATTTCTGTGGTGTTTTTTGTCTTGTTTTGTTTTTGTTGTTGTTGTTGGTGGTGGTGGTGGTGGTGGTTTTTGTTTTTGTTTTTGTTTTTTTTAGAAACCAGAATTCTCACTATAAACATAAACTGAAGTGAAGTCAGGCTGGCTATCCTTGTTACTGGTCATAGTCCTTGGTGAGTGTCTTCTGGCATGATACAAGGAACCTGGCTAATCTTTTGTTTTGTGCCTTATCTTTACTATAGAACTGTTAATATAACAGATAAATTGAAAACAAAAAGGTGGAAACAGGCAGTATTAGGTTCACAAACGAGAGAGGTAATATTAATGTATAGATTGTGTCACTTCTCAAGGTCTGGGTTTTCTGGTAATAGTTCAGGTAGCTGATTATAGAATTTAGTGTAGGATTTCTCCATCGTGCTCTAGAAGTGAGCAAGAAAATAACCCCAGCCACTGATTCCAGGGAAGGCCATACTGTAGTCTCCTATCCTGTCAGAGGAGGATATCATTAGACTAACCTTGTAACTGATATATGTAATTGATCACCAATCATATTAGTGGTCAAGATTACTGAATTGTAGCAGATACTGGAAAACATGGTGTTTCAGCAACAGCTCAAGAAAGCAGAAACTTTACAACAGTAACCTCTGTGTCTGTTCTAACAAAGGGAAGCTCACACTTATACACAGTGTACAACACATACTGAAATACAGATTGCAATCCAGAAAGGACAGTGGCTGATAGATCTGTCATGTTAATCTGTTATTAAGGTAGTTAGAACATATCTTTAAGATAGGCTTGATGGTTTTCCTATGAAGAAAAAATAATAATAAAAACAAGAAAATCAAACCAAGATCTGTTAGCTGCACTGAGTTAAGTAGCTAGTATGCTACACTAGATTTCCAGTCCCCTACCCCTACCCCCGCCACACACTCATACACACACACACACACACACACACACACACACACACACACACACACACACACTCAAACAGCCATTAGAAAATCTCCAGGGAGTGGCCAGCTGACTTCCTAAAACATTTACTACACATGAATCTAACCTCACAAGATTGCAGGAAACAACAGGAGAACCAGCAATGGTCTAAATAAGATGTGAAAATATAAATTTTCTCCTGTAAAATGCCTTTTAGATCCGTGGCCCCATTACATGAATACTATTATCCTTGGGATTCTGACATCTCTGTCAGCTGGGTGAAAAAGCAATGGTTGGCTTTTAAACTCTGTTTAAAGAGCATCATGGGAAAGTGGGAAGAAATAAAGGAGGTTTACTATAGGAAATCCAAGCTGTCATAAAGAAATAGACAATGGTAGCTAAGGATATTGATAGAAATATTAAAAATTAGATTAACATTTCCTACATGGAAAATCAAGACCGTTTAATGTCATATTGTGTTGTGGTAAATCTCCACCCAAATATGCCTCTGCAATGAAAACATAACACAATTAATATGAATACATGCTGTGTGCCTTGATTGGGCAGATCTACCCCTACACTACCATCTTCTACATCTATGAAACCCCTTAGAACTTGCAGTTTCTTCAGGCCATGTGCTTCTGCTCCGCTTTTCTTCTTCTTCCTCCTCCTCTGTGTCCTCTCCCTCTTCCATTTTCTTCTTCTTCTCTCTCCACCTTCCCTTTTATCTGCTCAATCACCAGCTCTCCTTTATTTTACAAATGAAGGTGGGAAGCAGGTTTATAGGAAATCACCTGAGTTGCTGACTCATTTCTTGTACACAACCACTCACAGAAGAAAGGAATTAATATCAAATATAATTAGCCCCAAGGCTATCCACAACAATATTGGCCCAATTATTTCATTCCTTGTCTGTCATATTGATTTTGTGACTGCCCTCCATTTTTTAACAAAAGTGGATAAAAATATGAAATTGATAGGATAGTGTACGATTTCTCTAGAAGAATTCTCATGAGTTGTGGCTTCCCAGTACCTTCAGATATTCCCACATATTTTTACTAATATAAACAAAGCATTTGTTTTTAGATGAGTCAGTATGATAAACTTCTTATTCCCATCCCAGATCACCCAAATCCCATAACTGTAGAGAAGAGATGTGGGTTTTAAAGCAAATGCAGGCACTTCAGATTTGTATCTTGCATTCTGTTATTAAGGTCCTGAAAGTGAGTTTAACTTTCATAGAATCACAAAATCTTACCTTCTGCTTAGAATAATTCCCCTAGGTCTAACTAATTCACCATTACTGAAGGTTATTATTCTTTTGAGATATGGATGGGAGGTTTTTGTTTTGTTTTGTAGCTGCTAAAAAGAAGTTCAGAGAAACTAGAATAATGCAATAAATACATTAAATCCTTACCTTCTTCCAATTTTAGTCTAGAGACACTTAAATGAGGATGGAGAAGAGTTGGGATCAAGGTCATCTAAAATTGAGACCTAGAGTTCCATTGATGGGGTAGCCTAGGACTTACCGGATCTGGTTAGAAAATTGTGGACTCTTAGAAGGATCTTCTTTTTTTTTTTTTTTTAATTAGGTATTTTCCTCATTTACATTTCCAATGCTACCCCAAAAGTCCCCCATACCCTCCCCCTCCACTCCCCTACCCACCCACTCCCACTTTTTGGCCCTGGCTTTCCCCTGTACTGGGGCATATAAAGTTTGCAAGTCCAATGGGCCTCTTAGAAGGATCTTCTAATAGCTGGGAAAATATCAACGAAGCTTTGTTCAAGGAGGAAAAAAAAGATTTTTTTTTCCTTCTTTTTTTTTTTTTTGAGAAATCATTTTTTATATGTAACTTTTCAACATATGATTATTTAATAATATAATTACTAATAGATTACTTATAAAACATATACATTACTGAGATTTTACATTGATAATGGGTTAGAGAAAATATCAACATTTCCATGATTTAAATGTCAGTTCATGGATACATTGTGTACTATTTCATTCTGTTTTTCCTTGTATGTGAAAAGCATAGTCATTTTTTCCCTTAGAGAAGGTCTCATATATCCTATGTACCTACTCCCTATGTGCCATGAGGATCTTGAGCTCCTGTCTCTGCTTCTAGAACCCTAGGCTTCTGTGATGTCGGGGTTGGAACCCATGATTTCATGAATGGTGGACAAGCACTCGACCTTGACTTGTATCCCAGCTCACTTTTCCATATGCAACTGATTTGTATATCGTTAAACCTTTACTCAGATGTAAGTGGCGGAAATATTCTGCACACATAAAAGTAGATTCCTTTTTTTTTTATTTTTAATATTTTTATTACATATTTTCCTCAATTACATTTCCAATGCTATCCCAAAAGTCCCCCATAGCGCCCCCCACTTCCCTACCCACCCATTCCCATTCTTTTGGCCCTGGCATTCCCCTATATTGGGGCATATAAAGTTTGCAAGTCCAATGGGCCTCTCTTTCCAATGATGGCCAACTAGGCCATCTTTCAATACATATGCAGCTAGAGACAAGAGCTCCGGGGTTCTGGTTAGTACATCATGTTGTTCCAACAATAGGGTTGCAGATCCCTTTAGCTCCTTGGGTACTTTCTCTAGCTTCTCCATTGGGAGCCCTGTGATACATCCAATAGCTGACTGTGAACATCCACTCCTGTGTTTGCTAGGCCCCGGCATCGTCTCACAAGAGACAGCTATATTTGGGTCCTTTCAGCAAAATCTTGCTAGTGTATGCAATGGTGTCAGCGTTTAGAAGCTGATTATGGGACGGATCCCTGGATACAGCAGTCTCTAAATGGTCCATCCTTTCATCACAGCTACGAACTTTGTCTCTGTAACTCCTTCCCTGGGTGTTTTGTTCCCAATTCTAAGAAGGTGCACAGTGTCCACACTTTGGTCTTCATTCTTCTTGAGTTTCATGCATTTATCAAATTGTATCTTATATCTTGGGTATCCTAAGTTTTGGGCTAATATCCACTTATCAATGAATACATATTGTGTGAGTTCTTTTGTGATTGTGTTACTTCACTCAAGATGATGCCCTCCAGGTCCATCCATTTGGCTAGGAATTTCATAAATTCATTCTTTTTAATAGCTGAGTAGTACTCCATTGTGTAAATGTACCATAATTTCTGTATCCATTCCTCTGTTGAGGGACATCTGGGTTCTTTCCAGCTTCTGGCTATTATAAATAGGGCTGCTATGAACATAGTGGAGCATGTGTCCTTTTTACCGGTTGGGACATCTTCTGGATATATGCCCAGGAGAGGTATTGCTGGATCCTCCGGTAGTACTATGTCCAATTTTCTGAGGAACCGCCAGACTGATTTCCAGAGTGGTTGTACAAGCTTGCAATCCCACCAACAATGGAGGAGTGTTCCTCTTTCTCCACATCCTCGCCAGCATCTGCTGTCACCTGAATTTTTGATCTTAGCCATTCTGACTGGTGTGAGGTGGAATCTCAGGGTTGTTTTGATTTGCATTTCCCTGATGATTAAGGATGTTGAACATTTTTTCAGGTGCTTCTCTGCCATTCAGTATTCCTCAGGTGAGAATTCTTTGTTCAGTTCTGAGCCCCATTTTTTAATGGGGTTATTTGACTTTCTGGAGTCCACCTTCTTGAGTTCTTTATATATATTGGATATTAGTCCCTTATCTGATTTAGGATAGGTGAAGATCCTTTCCCAATCTGTTGGTGTTTTTTTTTTGTCTTATTGATGGTGTCTTTAGCCTTGCAGAAGCTTTGTAGTTTCATGAGGTCCCACTTGTCAATTCTCGATCTTACAGCACAAGCCATTACTGTTCTATTCAGGAATTTTTCCCCTGTGCCCATATCTTCAAGGCTTTTCCCCACTTTCTCCTCTATAAGTTTCAGTGTCTCTGGTTTTATGTGAAGTTCCTTGATCCACTTAGACTTGACCTTAGTACAAGGAGATAGGAATGGATCAATTCGCATTCTTCTACATGTTAACAACCAGTTGTGCCAGCACCATTTGTTGAAAATGCTGTCTTTCTTCCACTGGATGTTTTTAGCTCCCTTGTCGAAGATCAAGTGACCATAGGTGTGTGGGTTCATTTCTGGGTCTTCAATTCTATTCCATTGGTCTATTTGTCTGTCACTATACCAGTACCATGCAGTTTTTATCACAATTGCTCTGTAGTAGAGCTTTAGGTCCGGCATGGTGATTCCACCAGAGGTTCTTTTATCCTTGAGAAGAGTTTTTGCTATCCTAGGTTTTTTGTTATTCCAGATGAATTTGCAGATTGCACTTTCTAATTCGTTGAAGAATTGAGTTGGAATTTTGATGGGGATTGCATTGAATCTGTAGATTGCTTTTGGCAAGATAGCCATTTTTACAATGTTGATCCTGCCAATCCATGAGCATGGGAGATCTTTCCATCTTCTGAGATCTTCTATAATTTCTTTCTTCAGAGACTTGAAGTTTTTATTATACAGATCTTTCACTTCCTTAGTTAGAGTCACGCCAAGATATTTTATATTATTTGTGACTATTGAGAAGGGTGTTGTTTCCCTAATTTCTTTCTCAGCCTGTTTATTCTTTGTGTAGAGAAAGGCCATTGATTTGTTTGAGTTAATTTTATATCCAGCTACTTCACCGAAGCTGTTTATCAGGCTTAGTAGTTCTCTGGTGGAATTTTTAGGGTCACTCATATATACTATCATATCATCTGCAAAAAGTGATATTTTGACTTCATCTTTTCCAATTTGTATCCCTTTGATCTCCTTTTGTTGTCGAATTGCTCTGGCTAGGACTTCAAGTACAATGTTGAATAGGTATGGAGAAAGTGGACAGCCTTGTCTAGTCCCTGATTTTAGAGGGATTGCTTCAAGCTTCTCACCATTTACTTTGATGTTGGCTACTGGTTTGCTGTAGATTGCTTTTATCATGTTTAGGTATGGGCCTTGAATTCCTGATCTTTCCAAGACTTTTATCATGAATGGGTGTTGGATCTTGTCAAATGCTTTTTCCGCATCTAACGAGATGACCATGTGGTTTTTGTCTTTGAGTTTGTTTATATACTGGATTACGTTGATGGATTTCCGTATATTGAACCATCCCTGCATCTCTGGGATGAAACCTACTTGGTCAGGATGGATGATTGTTTTGATGTGTTCTTGGATTCGGTTAGCAAGAACTTTATTGAGGATTTTTGCATCAATATTCATAAGGGATATTGGTCTGAAGTTTTCTATCTTTGTTGGGTCTTTTTGTGGTTTAGGTATCAGAGTAATTGTGGCTTCATAGAATGAGTTGGGTAGAGTACCTTCTGTTTCTATTTTGTGGAATAGTTTGTGAAGAACTGGGATTAGATCTTCTTTGAAGGTCTGATAGAACTCTGCACTAAACCCATCTGGTCCTGGGCTTTTTTTAGTTGGGAGACTATTAATGACTGCTTCTATTTCTTTGGGGGATATAGGGCTGTTTAGATCATTAACCTGATCTTGATTCAACTTTGGTACCTGGTATCTGTCTAGGAACTTCTCCATTTCATCCAGGTTCTCCAGTTTTGTTGAGTATAGCCTTTGGTAGAAGGATCTGATGGTGTTTTGGATGTCTTCAGGATCTGTTGTTATGTCTCCTTTTTCATTTCTGATTTTGTTAATTAGGATGCTTTCCCTGTGCCCTCTAGTGAGTCTGGCTAAGGGTTTATCTATCTTGTTGATTTTCTCAAAGAACCAGCTCCTTGATTGGTTGATTCTTTGAATAGTTTTTCTTGTTTCCACTTGGTTGATTTCACCCCTGAGTTTGATTATTTCCTGCCGTCTACTCCTCTTGGGTGAATTTGCTTCCTTTTGTTCTAGTGCTTTTAGGTGTGTTGTCAAGCTGCTAATGTGTGCTCTCTCTAGTTTCCTTTTGGAGGCACTCAGAGCTATGAGTTTTCCTCTTAGAAATGCTTTCATTGCGTCCCATAAGTTTGGGTATGTTGTGGCTTCATTTTCATTGAACTCTAAAAAGTCCTTAATTTCTTTCTTTATTCCTTCCTTGACCAAGGTATCATTGAGAAGAGTGTTGTTCAGTTTCCACATGGAGGTTGGCTTTCTATTATTTATTTTGTTATTGAAGATCAGCCTTAGTCCATGGTGATCTGATAGGATGCATGGGACAATTTCATTATTTTTATATCTGTTGAGGCCTGCTTTGTGACCAATTATGTGGTCAATTTTGGAGAAGGTACCATGAGGTGCTGAGAAGAAGGTATATCCTTTTGTTTTAGGATAGAATGTTCTGTAGATATCTGCCAGATCCATTTGATTCATAATTTCTCTTAGTTTCACTGTGTCCCTGTTTAGTTTCTGTTTCCATGATCTGTCCATTGGTGAAAGTGGTGTGTTGAAGTCTCCCACTATTATTGTATGAGGTGCAATGTGTGCTTTGAGATTTACTAAAGTTTCTTTAATGAATGTGGCTGCCTTTGTATTTGGAGCATAGATATTCAGGATTGATAGTTCCTCTTGGAGGATTTTACCTTTGATGAGTATGAAGTGTCCCTCCCTGTCTTTTTTAATGACTTTGGGTTGGAAGTCAATCTTATCAGATATTAGAATGGCTACTCCAGCTTGTTTCTTCATGCCATTTGCTTGGAAAATTGTTTTCCAGCCTTTCATTCTGAGGTAGTGTCTATCCTTTTCTCTGAGATGAGTTTCCTGTAAGCAGCAAAATGTTGGGTCTTGTTTGTGTAGCCAGTTTGTTAGTCTATGTCTTTTTATCGGGGAGTTGAGTCCATTGATATTAAGAGATATTAAGGAAAAGTAATTGTTCTTTCCTGTTATTTTTGTTGTTAAAGTTGGCATTTTGTTCTTGTGGCTGTCTTCTTTTAGGTTTGTTGAGGGATTACCTTCTTGTTGTTTCTAGGGCGTGGTTCCTGTCCTTGTATTGGTTTTTTTCTGTTATTATCCTTTGAAGGGCTGGATTCGTGGAGAGATAATGTGTGAATTTGGTTTTGTCGTGGAATACTTTGGTTTCTCCATCTATGTTAATTGAGAGTTTGGCTGGGTATAGTAGCCTGGGCTGGAATTTGGGTTCTTTTAGTGTCTGTATAACATCCGTCCAGGATCTTCTGGCTTTCATAGTCTCTGGTGAAAAATCTGGTGTAATTCTGATAGGCTTGCCTTTATATGTTACTTGGCCTTTTTCTCTTACTGCTTTTAGTATTCTATCTTTATTTAGAGCATTTGTTGTTCTGATTATCATGTGTCGGGAGGTATTTCTTTTCTGGTCCAGTCTATTTGGAGTTCTGTAGGCTTCTTGTATGCTCATGGGCATCTCTTTCTTTAGATTTGGGAAGTTTTCTTCTATAATTTTGTTGAAGATGTTTGCTGGTCCTTTGAGTTGAAAATCTTCATTCTCATCCACTCCTATTATCCGTAGGTTTGGTCTTCTCATTGTGTCCTGTATTTCTTGGATGTTTTGAGTTAGGATCTTTTTGCATTTTACATTTTCCTTGATTGTTGTGCCGATGTTCTCTATGGAATCTTCTGCACCTGAGATTCTCTCTTCCATCTCTTGTATTCTGTTGCTGATGCTCGTATCTATGGTTCCAGATTTCTTTCCTAGGGTTTCTATCTCCAGTGTTGCCTCATTTTGGGTTTTCTTTATTGTGTCTACTTCCCTTTTTAGGTCTAGTATGGTTTTGTTCATTTCCATCATCTGTTTGGATGTGTTTTCCTGTTTTTCTGTAAGGACTTCTACCTGTTTGATTATGTTATCCTGTTTTTCTTTAAGGATTTGTAACTCTTTAGCATTGTTCTCCTGCAATTCTTTAAGGGATTTTTGTGCTTCCTCTTTATTGTCTTCTGCCTGTTTAGCAGTGTTCTCCTGTATTTCTTTAAGTGTGTTATTAAAGTCCTTCTTGAAGTCCTCTATCATCATCAGGAGATATGCTTTTAAATCCGTGTCTAGCTTTTCTGGTGTGTTGGGGTGCCCTGGACTGGGCGAAGTGGGGGTGCTGGGTTCTGATGATGGTGAGTGGTCTTGGTTTCTGTTAGTAAGATTATTACGTTTACCTTTCGCCATCTGGTAATCTCTGGGGTTAGTTGTTATCGTTGTCACTGTTTAAAGATTGGAGCAGAAGCTGTGTTCCACTCACCAGCAGTCTCTAAATCCTGCGGCAGGGGTCGTGGGTAGCTGAAGGTACCCCGGTGCTGGTCCAGCTGGAAGAGGCCTGTGGTCCTACTCAGGCCAGGTTTTCTGCTTCCCTAACTAATGCAGTCTCTGGTCCCGCGTGCAATTGGATTGGAGCAGAAGCTGTGTTCCACTCTCCAGAAGTCTTAAGATCCTGTGGCGGGTGTTGTGGGTAGCTGGTGAGTGTCAGCCGACCCTGCGCCCCAGCTGCCCCGGTGCTTTTCTGACCGGAAGAGGGTTGTGGCCCTATGTAGGCCGGATTTCTCTCTCCCCAACCAAAGCAGTCTCAGGTCCCACGTGATTGGACTGGAGCAGAAGCTGTGTTCCACTCACCAGCAGTCCCAAAATCCTGTGGCGGGGGTCGTGGGTAGCTGGCGAGTGTCAGGCAACCCTGCAGTCCCGCTACTCCGGTGCTGATCCGGCCGGATGAGCTTTTTTTCCTTCTTTGCTTCAGACTAGATAAGGATTTTGAGATCTAATGTCACCTGATGAAAACCATTGGTTGCTGCCCCAAGCCAGAGATCCAGGGTGGGGAGAGTCACTGCAGATTGCCCTGAAGAAATATGCAACCAGTAGACATTGAAAAGTACTGATTTGTGTGATTTAATGTTATAACCTGGCACTTTGCTTAAGTTTTTCATCAGCTGTAAGAGTTCTTGGGTAGTTTTTTGGGGGAGTTGCTTATATAAACTATTATATCATCCACAAGTAGTGATACCTTGACTTCTTCTTTTTCAATTTGTATCCCTTGATCTCCTTTTGTTGTCTAATTGCTCTAGCTAAAACTTTTAGTACTATGTTGAGCAGATAGGGAGAGTGTGGGCAGACTTGTCTCTGATTTTAGTGGGATTGTTTCAAGTTTCTCTCCATTTAATTTGATGTTGACTGTTGGATTGCTTTATATTGCTTTTATTCTGTTTAGGTTTATGCCATAAATCCCTGGTCTCTCCAAAACTTTTAGCATGAAGGGGTGTACCTTCCATTCTACAAATGATAAATGGACTCAGATAGAAATTAGAGAAACAACACCCTTAACAGTAGCCACAAATAATATAAAATATCTTGGTGTGATTCTAATCAAGCAAGTGAAAGATTTGTATCACTAGAACTTCAACTCCCTGAAAAACAAAATTGAAGAAGACCTCAGAAGATGGAAAGATCTCCCACATTCATCGATTGGTAGGATTAACATATTAAAAATGGCCATCTTACCAAAAGCAATCTACAAAGTCAATGCAAACCTCATCATAATTACGACACATTCTTCACAAACATGTAAAGAACAATTCTCAACTTCATGTGGAAAACATAAACAAAAACCCAGAACAGCAAAACAACTCTTTTTTTTTTTTTTTTTTTTTTTGGTTTTTGGAGGCAGGGTTTTTCTGGCTGTCCTAAAACTCACTCTGTAGACTAGGCTGGCCTTGAACTCAGAAATCCGCCTGCCTCTGCCTCCCAAGTGCTGGGATTAAAGACATGTGCCACCAGTGCCTGGCTCCCAAAACAACTCTTAACAAAATATACTTCTGGGAGAACCACCATGCCTGACCCAAAGCTGTACTACAGAGAAATAGTGAAAAAAGAAAAAGAAAAAAGAAAAACTTGCATGGTATTAGTACAGAGACAGACACGTTGATCAATGGAATAGAATTGAAGACCCAGAAATGAACCCATATGTTATGGACAGTTGATCTTTGAGTCAACATCATACAGTGGAAAAAAAGAAAGCATCTTCAACGAATGGTGCTATTCTAACTGACTGTCTGCATGCAAAAAAATGCAACTTGATCCATACCCTACAGAAAGCTCAAGCCCACGTGGATCAAGTACCTCCACATAAAACCAGAGACACTGAATCTAATAGAAGAGAAAGTGGGAACAAGCCTGCAACACATGGGCACGGGGGAAAATTTCCTGAACTAAACACCAATGGCTCAGGCTCTAAGAGCAACGATTGACAAATGGGGATTCATGAAACTGTAAAGCTTTTGTAAGGCAAAGGACACAGTCACTAGGACAAAACAACAACCTACAGATTGAGAAAAGAGCTTCACTAACCCTACATCTGATAGAGAGCTAATATCCAAAATATACAAAGAACTCAAGAAGTTAGACTAAAAAATAAATAAATAAATAAATAACCCAATTAGAAAATGGGGTACCGAGCTAAACAGAGAATTCTCAACTGAGGAATATCGAGTGGCCAAGAAGCACCTAAAGAAATGTTCGACATCCTTAGTCATCAGTGAAATGAAAATCAAAATGATCCTGAGATCCCACCATACACCAACCAGAATGGCTAAGATCAAAAACTCCAGTGACAGTACATGCTGGTGAGGAGTGACAGTACATGCTGGTGAGGAGGTGGAGAAAGAGGAACACACCTCCATTGCCGATGTGATTGCAAACTGGTACAACTACTCTGGAAATCAATCTGAAGTTTCCTCAGAAAACTGGAAATAGTTCTACCTGAAATCCCAGCTATACCACTCCTGGGCATATACCCATAAATGCCCTACAATACCACAAGGACATGTGCTACATTATGTTCATAGCAGCCTTATTTGTAATAGCCAGAAGCTGGAAACAACCCAGATGTCCCTCAACTGAGGAATAGATACAGAAGATGTGGTTTATTTACATAAGGGAATAGTATTCAGCTATTCAAAATGAGGACATCATGAATTTTGCAGGCAAATGGATGGAATTATAGAATATTATGAATGTGGTAACCCAGACACAAAAGGACATGCATGGTATGTACTTACTGATAAGTGGATATTAGCCAAAAAGTACAGAATACCCAGAAAATATCTCATAGACCATATGAAGTTTAGCAAGGAAGGCCCAAATGAGAATGCTTTAATCCTACTTAGAAGGGGGAACAAAATAATAGTGGGAGGCCGAAGAAAGGAAGGACTTTGATGGGAGAGGGAAGGGAGAGGGGAAGGGGGAAAAGGAACAGGTATGGCAGGATATAGGAGAGAACCAAGAGTTCCAGGAGAATGATGGAAATATGCAACTGCAGAGGTTGGGGTTGAGAGGAACCTCTAGAAAATTCCAGAGAACTGAGATTTGAGAGGCTCCCAGTACTCAGTGGGGATGACCTTAGTTGAAATGCCCAACAATAGGGAAATGGAACCTAAAGAGACCACCTCCAGTAGATAGCAGTGACAAGCCCAACTTGAGATCCAACCCATGCTGAGGCACCAAATCCTGACACAATTACTGATGCTATGATGTGCTTGCAGACAGGAGCCTAGCATGGCTGTCCTCTGAGTTATGCTCTACCAGCAGCTCACTGAGACACATGCAGATACTTAGAGCCAACCGTTGGACTGATACCAGGAATCCCCATGGAAGAGTTAGGGAAAGAATTGAAGGAGCTAAAGAGTATGGCAATCCCATAGGAAGACCAACAGTGTCAACTAACCCAGACCCCTCAGAACTCCAAGAGACTATGGCACCAACCAAAGAACATACATGTGCTGCCTCTGTGGCCCCCTGGCACATATGTAACAGAGAACTGTTTTGTCTGGCCTCACTGGGAGAGGGTACATCTAATCCTGCAGAGACTTGGTACCCCAGGGAAGGGGGATGCTGGGGGGCTGAGGTGGAGGTGTGGGGATTACTCTCAGAGGCAAAAGGGAGGGGGAATGGGATGAAGAACTCTGGTAGGGGAAACTGGGAAGTGGAGCAATATTTGGAAGGTAAATAAAATAATTTAATTAAAAAGAGAAAGGCAGGAAGGCAGGAAGGCAGGAAGGCAGGAAGGCAGGAAGGCAGGAAGGCAGGAAGGCAGGAAGGCAGGAAGGCAGGAAGGCAGGAAGGTAGGAAGGCAGGAAGGCAGGAAGGCAGGAAGGAAGGAAGGAAGGAAGGAAGGAAGGAAGGAAGGAAGGAAGGAAGGAAGGAATCATATTATGCCCCAGCCTTACATGTTTTTTAAAGCTGTTTATAAAACATTACAAACATTAGAAAGTGTTCTCTGTAGTTATTGTGTAGCACCATGGGCAAAGCTTGGCACCACACAAAGCAAAACACACAGAAGGAAGCACGTCCCTGAGGGCAGTAGGCTGCCCAGCAACCCAGCAGTACAAAGAATGGAACAGTTGATGGCTGCCTATACTAGGTGATTATAGCCTTGAAAGATCAATGTCATCAAACCAACCTTGCAACCATGGGGGCAGAACCGTGAAGATGTAATGTCAAGTAGAAAATTGAACATGGTGGCTCACATCTGTAACCCCAACGCTTGAGGGATTGAGAAGAGAGAATTATGAGTTAAAGACCAGCCTTTGCTATAAACAGAGTTCAAACATGGATACAGGAGCCTTGTTTCAAAAACCAAAATAAAAGAGACCAACAGAAGGAAACACTGCTTCAACTTTCATAGACTTTTATAGACTCCCTAGATCTATAAAGCATCATAATTAGACAGTAGTAAGCAGGCCACTAAAATTTGAAACATCTAATTTAGATGGCACTTGTCTACATCTAGGGCTGAAGTACTTACAAGGTATCTAGGAAACAGCCAGTGCTCTTGGCTACTCCAGCCCCTCTTGGCATACTTCCGGGATGTTCTCACATCCAGTAATTAAAAGCCAATACTACGATCAGAGGCATGGAGCCAGCTTTATCTCCAGATTGAGGTATAAAGTGTCAGTACTTATGTTTCTGTAACAAGTTGACAAGTAGGTTATATGGTTAATACTCTTGCCTCCATTTAGGTTAGTTTGATTTTAAAAGATATAAGAGTTTGAGCAGTGTTTACCATTTAAGAATCATCTACAGAAAATGTAAGACTAAATCATACATGGTTTTAAAACAAAAATGCCTGTACAGTAAATACTTTGTGGATCCAAAGCTTAGGGGATCATTTAAATTGGCATGATTATGTAAGCTGACAGAGTTCAGGGGGAAATAAGGATCAATGTGATTTCTCCTGTGTGATGCTTGGATGACATTTCTTATCATGTGATGCTATAAGTCAGTATCTCTGATTTTTTTCCACTAATTCAACACTGTTTTTTTTTTGTTTTGTTTTGTTTTGTTTTGTTTTGTTTTGTTTTGTTTTTTGTTGGTGGTGGTGGTTGGTTGGTTTGTTTTTTGGTTTTTGTTGTTTTTTTTTTTTGATGAGCGGTAACTGGGGAATCTATGGATTGGGGGACATGAAGAGAGAGCAGGTGACCATGACTAGGCTTAGGTTATGAAGGTGACAGCATTTGGAGGGTTACTTGCTACCAGTTTATTCTCAATAAAATTTGGAAACAAATGTATGCAAATAATGACCTAGTTTGCTCATTTAAATGAATTCACTAATTTAAAATGAATTGTGACCAGTTATTGGAAGCGGCTTACATTACCCCAGTATGTTGGATATTAATGCTACACAAAGCTGTATATTTGGTTTAGAATAAAAGTAATAAAAGCAAACCCATGAAATGCAGAATATGTCAGAATAAAACAAAATGGAAAAAGATTCAATTACACATACTTTGTAAATGTTAACTGTTTCTAAAATCCATTTGTAACAGTTTAGTGTTAAAAAAAAAAAGAAAAAGAAACAGTTTAATGATGTCACTTGTCAAGGAACTGATAAAATGAGATATAGTAGAGACAAAAATAAGTTAAATTTTCATTCCTTTTAGCCCACCAAAGCAAAACAAAGTGCTTAATTGGGTGTCATAACCGGAATGTTTCACTATTTTACTGCCCAGTAAATAAAAGCTGTTTTCAAGTCAGATAATTAGGTGTCAAAGAATGCAATATCTGTTTGCATAACAGCGAGAAAAACACCAACAAAGGCATTTCTACACCAAAGATCTTCCTATGCACGGGGAAATGACCTCTAGAAAGTTCTGTGAAGCCACAAAAAGAAGGGCAGCAATGTGTTCATGAATTCCTTTGTAAAAGTATTATTTTTCCTTTGAAAGTTGGTAACAAAACTCAGAAGGAAAATGTTTGGTCATTTCCTCCCAGCCCTCAAGGGTGAATTCCTGTATGTGAAGTCCATCAGTGTCAATGTTCCACAGCAACCCACCCACCCCACGAATGTTGCAGGGAATGCTTGCTAATCTGACCTATGCCCTGCTGTCATTAAGAGGAGGAGAGCATCCTTCAATAGTATGTGCATGTGTCCTTATTACCAGTTGGAACATCTTCTGGATATACGCCCAGGAGAGGTATTGCTGGATCTTCCGGTAGTACTATGTCCAATTTTCTGAGGAACTGCCAGACTGATTTCCAGAGTGGTTGTACAAGCTTGCAATCCCACCAGAATTAGAGGAGTGTTCCTCTTTCTCCACATCCTTACCAGCATCTGCTGTCACCTGAATTTTAGATCTTAGCCATTCTGACTGGTGTGAGGTGGAATCTCTGGGATGTTTTGATTTGCATTTCCTGATGACTAAGGATGTTGAACATTTTTTTCAGGTGCTTTTCAGCCATTCGGTATTCCTCGGTTGAGAATTCTTTGTTGTGTTCATAGCAGCCTTATTTATTAATAGCCAGAAGCTAGAAAGAACCCAGATGTCCCTCAACAGAGGAATGGATACAGAAAATGTGGTACATTTACACAATGGAGTACTACTCAGCTATTAAAAACAATGAATTTATGAAATTCTTGGGCAAATGGATGTGTCTGGAGGATATCACCCTGAGTGAGGTAACCCAATCACAAAAGAAGTCAGTTGATATGCACTCACTGAGAAGTGGCTATTAGCCCAGAAACTTAGAATATCCAAGATACAATTTACAAAACACAAAAAAAATCAAGAAGAAGGAAGACCAACGTGTGGATACTTCATTCCTCCTTAGAATAGGGAACAAAATACCCATGGAAGGAGTTGCACAGACAAAGTTTGGAGCTAAGACAAAAGGATGGACAATCCAGAGACTACCCCACCTGAGGATCCATTCCATAATCATCCACTAAAACCAGACACTATTGAGTATGCCAGCAAGATTTTGCTGAAAGGACCCTGATATAGCTGTCTTGTGTGAGGCTGTGCCAGTGCCTGGCAAATATAGAAGTGGATGCTCGTAGTCATCTACTGGATGGAACACGGGGAAGAGCTAGAGAAAGTACCCAAGGAGGTGAAGGGGTCTGCAACCCTATAGGTGGAACAACAATATGAACTAACCAGTACCCCCAGAGCTCATGTCTCTAGCTGCATATGTAGCAGAAGATGGCCTAGTCGGCCATCATTGGGAAGAGAGGCCCCTTGGTCTTGCAAACTTTCTGTGCCCCAGTACAGGAGATCACCAGGGCCAAGAAGTGGGAGTGGGTGGGTAGGGAACAGGGTGGGGGAAGGGGTATAGGGGACTTTCTGGATAGCATTTGAAGTGTAAATGAAGAAAATATCGAATAAAAAATTGGGGAAAAAAGAAACCAGAAAAATAAAATAGTATGTGCATTATAGAAAATCTGCCATTCTGAAATCCTCATTTTATTTGCATAGTTTGACTTACATGGCACAACTGCACATGAAGTGCTGTGGCTCGGGTATTTGTTTTTTTCTTTGCTTTTCTACTCTGATTTTTCCTAGGAGTAACCAGGAGAAATGACCACTCAGACACAGTTTATAACCAATTGAAATTTTAATCCAGTTATCCCCCTCTGTGCTCTTGCCCTTTCTCCTTCACTTGAACCCTCCCACCTGGCCTGGCCAGAGTTTTTCATGGAAAGGTTCCGGTACACAAGCAGGCCCACAGGGTAGCAACGATGAAATAAAGATTTTTTTTTAATAAGTAATAATTCAGGAGGGTGGGAGGGGAGGTGTTAACAACCTGGAAGTTTGGGAGTGGCCCAGCCGTTGAGCCAGTTAGGGTATATTAAAAATAAGACTATTTGTGTGTCTTTCATTCGAGAATCCAGTGGTTTTGGTGGGTGGTAGTGGGGAACACGTGCTGCCGCAGGTGGGGCAATTTGAAAAGTGACTGTAAGACTCTGATGAGCCTTATCTACCAGAGACCCTCTGAGTGAACCACGCAGAGCCGGGGATTGATGCAAAAGCAAGAGGAGTTTATTGTTCCAGCATGCTAGGGTCATCCTGCATCCGAAGGAGAGGCAGCGACCTCAGGCAGCCTGTTCAGCCAGTTTGTATGCAGTTTTCAGTGGTAGAATAGAGCAACAGCCACTAGGCACAATGTGATTGGCAGAACTGTGTGACTTTTAAACTGATTGGTCCTTAGGGAATGAGGTAGCAAGGGCTTCCCTTATCTGCAGGTGGCCAATGGTTGACCAGTCCACCCTGTGGTCTGAGGAACATAACTAGCCTCTCCCTTCTGGAGGCGAGGGGTCTTGTAGAATTTTCCAAAGGTCCTGAGCTGACCTCTTCAATATTAATACAACACATATGCACACACTCACACAAACCTTCATGCATTATATACAGATATACAATCACACATACATATACATATATGCCCAGGTACACACACATTTACATATGCATACACACACAAGCACAGACACACATGCTCACGTACATACATGAACACACAGACACATACATTTCTATGTACCTCATTTTACTGTAAGTGAAGAACAATTCTATAAGTGAAGAATAAATACTATTAAGTGTTGAATGCAATCACTCGGTGGTAGAGTCAGAACAAGAACAAGTGTGTTTCACTATACGCACTGAGGTCATAACCTCTGAAGATGGTGTCTGGGAAGAAAATATTGCCTTCTAAGCTAGTCTGCCCTCACCCCTAGAAAAGAAGGCCTCTCCAGTGGCAGCGATAAAGTTTGCCCTTTCCCCAGGATTGAGCTTCCTGTAAAGTTGTGGGGATCTATGGTTCACACCCACAGTTGATCAGCTTCATTTTGGAAAGAGCGTGAGGAGGAGCTGCAAGGAGCAACGTGAGGTTCTGTCTTGGAAGAAAGGGTTTGCTCGTTTGTGAAAACGAGTTTCTCCAGCACAGCTCAGGATCTGCCAGTCTTCATGAGGGCCACGGTTTCCCCTTCAGGATACATTTGCCTTGCAATTTCAGCATGTACGTGAGCACAGTTTCTTATTGTGTCCTCCAAATGATCCAATGGAATTCTCCCCAGTGGCCAGGAGGTCACATGGTCCAAATCTAAGGCCCTGGAAGATTCATGAGGAGAGGATCAGCCCCGCTCGTTCAGCAGGCCAGAACTGGTTTACTTGCTATAACCCCTAACAATGATCAAGAAAATCATTTGTGTCTAGAAACTGTTCTTTCCCCGGAAGGGAGTGTGGAATACTAAAGAGGCCAGCAATCACTATCTGTCCCAGCTTCAGGTGAAATACCTTTCAAAGACTATCTTATCCACTAAAAAGGAAGAAAAGTTTATAAAATGTTAATTATGGCTTTGACTGTCATAATTTTAGATATTTGATTAACAGCTAATGACCAGTTTGTTAGTGGAGGAGCTGCAGGCAGCTCCATCTGGGATATACAATTAGCCAGCCGGTCATTAAATCCTGGTGATGACTAATTATCCCAGGATTAAAAGCTTAAATATAAATAAAAATGGGGTGGAAACTCTTTAAAGTAATGGGTTAATGTGCTCTGTCTTTCTGTGATGTGCTGTATATATCATTCTTATGAAGTGTTTCTAGAGAGAAACAGTCTGTATCGCAGAAGCACTACAGGTCCGTACACATCAGATGTGTGATCTTCCCTATGTTAGCTATTGCTTAATTTTATTGTTTAAATTTCCCTTAGCTGAATTTCCTTTAAGTCATATATTCTTTGTACCTTTGGGAAATCATTTGGAAATCTTATTTGCATTGTTGTTTTGCTGGTGGAATTTAGGGTTTGATTTTTCATTTTTCCCTTTTTCTTTTCTATACACTTTCATTTTAAAGCTGCCTTCCTTTCTTGGCTAGCTCCAGGATGGCACATGCACAGACATCTTTGTTCATTATCAATATCATTACTGTCAAGTGGTATTGACTCTGCGTAAGCTTTGTCTGTGGCAGTCTCCATAGAGCAAGACATTACTTTAGGAGTGATTTTTATTATTTCAGACTGATTTTAGGTCCCGTCACATAAATGTGAATTTATATGTCCCCTTTGATCTGCAAAGTATAAGTGAGGTGAAAGGACTTAGGATTATATTAACCTCATTTTTAAAACAGAAAGCCAAGGCAAGGAGAGGTCATACGAACTGCCTGAGGGCACCCAGCACGGTCCTGTTCAAGTCAGCATTGAGAATACATGTGGAGGGCAAAGCCGCCTGCTCCTCTGCAGTGCTGTCAGAAACACTTAAACTTGGATGACTCCTGATTCCTTCGTTTCAGTGACCATGTGAGTAGAAAGTAGGTTTTCAACTTTACAACCTCTGAAGTTTTCAGATTTCGACCTCTTAAATCAGAGGTCTTCATAGTGATAACTCGCAAGACTGTTTAATTAAAATCTATAATAGATCTCTGCCGTGCAGAAGCAATGCTTTAAGGTGACCTGACACATCTCTTGAGCAGCAGAAGCGTGCCGTTCTGTGCTGGGTACAGGGACTAGGGTCAGAGGATTGCATTTCTGTTAACGGATATCAATCTATGGAGGTGGACATAGAACAGATTTATGTAACAGCTATGGTGGGAATGACCAAAATTATACATCACTTTAGAATATGGAGGGCTTCTAGACGTTGAGACATCAAGATTGTTTCTTTAACCCCCAGTGGCGGTCCCTCTCACATCAGGGTTTTGGTGATAATCTTCGGGCCCTTTTTTACCTCCTTTCTTTCTCCATGGGAGAATCCCCCACCCAGGGAAAACTGAAGCTATGAGCCCTTTAGCTGACCTAAAATGGAAATTGGATCATTCAAATGAATTCCCTGTTTCCTTCAGAGATTCTGCATTCTCCCTGGAGCCTGCTCCTCCTCTGTGACAAGTGTATGTGCCTAAAAACATACACAGTCTATTTTCTGATTTCTTTCTCTATTGCAGGAGGTGGGGGCAGTGGATTCAAGACCTAATATTTAGACAGGAAAGAGTACTTTGGTAAGGTGGCAGTCCATCAAGGGATTAATAAGGTTAATGAAGTAAGTGCTAAATGAGTAAGCCAATCATTTTCAGTTTTCAAGCCATACAGACAAGTTCTTGCCACTTCTGAGAAATAAACTTCGGATCTTCAAATAAGCCAATCTGTGGCATTTCACTACAGTTGGGCGAATGCTTAAGCATGTTGTAAATTTCAAAGCTCACATTCTTTTGCTTTCTCAATTTCCCCACAGACAGCTTTTGAGGATGTGTGAACACTGAAGGGGGAGTCCAGCTGATTAACCAGTCTCTATTATCTCTTTTCCTAACACACCAAAAGCCCCTTACACCTTTTTGCTTGTATGCTGTACTCGAATTCTCAATAGAGCCACTTGACCATGATCTTCAATCCCTGTATCCTTTCCCCTGCCTGGCTGGATCACGCCCTGAGCATCCAGAACCTCAGCAGACTGTGATTGGCTTCTGAGACCCAAACATAATAAAGGCTGTTGTTTTGCCTGAGTCTCTCATCTGTCTCTTCCTCTGACTGCACCTAACTGATATCTGGGAACAGAGAGTAGAGAGAACACTGATGTATTCTTCTCTGTTGATAGGAAGGAGCCTAGCCAAGAGGGTTAGTGATACTGATTGAACCCTCAAAACAGGAAAAAACACCTTTTACATTGTTTAATTAACTAAGAGGCTTATTAAATGAGTTGCTATGAGGTAATTCTGACTGTATCTAATCTAAACATTTACTTTTGAAGCTTTTACCTTAGAACAAAATTAAAGTATAATTAAATTGAATCTGAGGGTTTTTTTTATGGGAACCTATTTTTGTTATGATCAACTTCATTGTTTTGATTGTTATGATTTTGGACTCCTAGTTATACACAGTCTCACCTGGTGAGATGGAAAGGCTCTGATGTCATGAAATGAAGTGTGGGTAGTAAAAAGACAAGACAATAAATGACACACAGGGAATGTAGTTTCGACACCAAAGAGATGATGCACCTCCAGCATACTAAAGCCTTCTGAGGTAGAGGGAAAATGACCAAAAAACTTTACCAAAAATCGAACTAAAGAAACAGCCATAGAAACTGAAATATCAGTAGTCACTAGCCAGAAAAATAGATATCAACTGTGCTCATAAGATAAATAAAAATCATAAAAAGCTGTCACAAGCACACATTCAATGAACACACAGAGTAGATTTTGTAAGAGAATCTGTGTTCACTCAGATAAATGTGAGCACTCTCATTTATTTCTGGTAGGACGGAAAGTATAGTTCTAATCCCAGTATTCCAAAGTTTATCCACAAAAGCACGTACTGGCACATAAGCAAGGCATTACTTTCTACCTTATTGTAAGAGCAATGACCTGAGATCCAGGCAAGCATTCACAATATGAAACTAATCCAGGACAATATGGTGCAGCCACAGTGCAGACTATGGTGCTGCTATAGAAAGGACAGGCAACTATGTGTGCATATTATTATGGAGTGATAGTGATATACAAGAAATAGATTAACTTGAAAAATGTACACAAATGTACACAATATGTACTCACTGATAAGTGGATATTAGCCCAAAACTTAGGATACCCAAGATATAAGATACAATTTGTTAAACGCATGAAACTCAAGAAGAATGAAGACCAAAGTGTGGACACTTTGCCCCTCCTTAGAATTGGGAACAAAACACCCATGGAAGGAGTTACAGAGACAAAGTTTGGAGCTATGACAAAAGGATGGACCATCTAGAGACTGCCATATCCAGGGATCCACCCCATAATCAGCTTCCAAACGCTGACATCATTGCATACGCTAGCAAGACTTTGCTGAAAGGACCCAGATATAGCTGTCTCTTGTGAGACTATGCCAGGGCCTAGCAAACACAGAAGTGGATGCTCACAGTCAGCTAGTGGATGGATCACAGGGCTCCCAATGGAGGAACTAGAGAAAGTACCCAAGGAGCTAAAGGGATCTGCAACCCTATAGGTGGAACAACATTATGAACTAACCAGTACCCCGGAGCTCTTGTCTCTAGCTGCATATGTATCAAAAGATGGCCTAGTCGGCCATCACTGGAAAGAGAGGCCCATTGGACATGCAAACTTTATATGCCCCTGTACAGGGGAACGACAGGGCCAAAAAAATGGGAATGGGTGGGTAGGGAAGTGGGGGGGAGGGTATGGGGGACTTTTGGGATAGCATTGGAAATGTAAATGAGGAAAATACGTGATTAAAAATATTAAAAATTAAAAATAAGTATATAATATATAACACATCTATAATCTATATGCATATATATAAGTATGTATAAAGCCTAATATTCACACCATTTCAAATTTCCATCATATTTTATTGGTTACTTATAAAAGGGCAAGAGTACTTAACTGGACATACTGAGAAAGAAGCCAATTTCTTTAGATATACCTTGATAATTTTTATTTTATGATTAAAATATGCAAATTCCCCTCTTAATACAAAACCTATGTTTAAAAACTAATCCTTAAATCAGAAATGAATGAAGTAGAGTGTGTATCCACTGGTGTAGTGGTAGAGGGGCAAATATTCACCCCAACCTATACTGCAGTATTTTCACCCTGTAGCCACAGTGTGATGCATCTTATAGGTGAAACGGCCATCAAATCTGAGGTTAGACTGAATCTTACTTTCACTCTGAGATTACTAGTGTAATATATGATGATGCTGGGGATTGTTATGAAAA
Organism: Mus caroli; assembly: GCF_978045245.1. NCBI lineage: Eukaryota > Metazoa > Chordata > Mammalia > Rodentia > Muridae > Mus > Mus caroli. Next base: position 27,878,205 of record NW_028227274.1, on the reverse strand, counting down.
CAGTAAAAGGTCAAATGGGCCAACTGGCAAAAAGTATTTAAAAACTTCAGTCTTCTCAGATTTGAAATGCTGCATTTCAAATTGCAAAAATATTGTAAAAACATTGTGAGAATACCACCAAATCTACACTTCTCCCCCCAAAATTCTAAAATAGACAATTTACACTGTTCCAGCACATGTTTGGTTTCCAGGATGTCAGCTCTAAATATCCTCCCCTAACTAAATGGACTTAATAATCTTAGGAACAATGTTGATTTTAACTCCGAAGCAAGAAGTGTACCCCATACATGAATCAGGATTTGTCACTGAAACTCAAGTATCCACAACCAAGATAAAAATGGTACTGTGGAAAGCAACCAAGTAAGGAATCTGTCACTGTAACTGTACCTAAGAGGACACAAAGAATAACCAATTCCAAATGGATAAAATGTGGTATTTCAAGCACATGGGACCAAGAAGCAAGCAGGTGTAATTATTTCAATATCCAATAAAAGAGACTTCAAAATCAATGGGAAGAGATAGGGAAAGACAATACATACACACTAAAGGAAAAACCTACCCAAAAGTGTGGCTATTGTACAGAGGAGAGAAAGGCTTGACTCTCCACCTATATCATGTAGAATAATTGAATATTCCTTCAGAATAGTTCTGAGATCTGGGCTACATTATAGCATCTATATAAGGTGCTAACATGGTAGCATATAGTCGACATTCAGTCAGTAGCAATTAATAATAGGTGCACAGATGTTTCAGGAAATATGAAATGAAAAAGTTACACACACACACACACTTAATTAAGTGCCTGCATATATTGAGAGGGAGATAGAGTGGGGTGTGTACTATACCAACCAAGCAAAATTTAACTTGGCTTCAGGGCAGAGATCTCGATAGAACTTGAATGTCTTCCATAACTTACAATTTGGCATTTGTAAGCCTTCACTTTCACTATACTTGATGAACATTAAAAATGCAACAAGGGTTATTTAAATGCTATGGCTAGTTCAGTAGTTCAATTTTCTGATGTAAAATAGTAAATATGGCAGATGCCAAGTATGGGAATATATATATATATATATATTCCCCCTGTGAATTGGGGTCTCCTTGCCAGAGCAGATACTTTTAGTATGTTACGTACCTTTTCATGAGTTACTAGGCATGCTGACTTGTGTTCCATAATGCTACGTCTTGTGCTGTATTGTTAGAAGTACTATAAAAAATAATAAGCCAATTGGCCTCTAAAAAGTAAGGCGGTAGGGACTTAACTGTTACTTTAAAAGTGCAGTCTTACATAAGGCCTCACTCTACAGCCCCTGCTAATTAGTGCTCAGGATGGACTCCAATCCTGATCAATCCCTGTGGTTTTAGTCGCTGTCTTTTGATCTCATTTATAAATGGAATCAGTGCAGAGTGTTAAAGTACAACCATGCTTGTTTCTTATGAATATGGTCGTCTATCTCCAATATCAGAGATTCCAGCCCTGTGACATCTCAAACAAAGAAAGCTCATCAATAATCTAGCCAAGCCAAAAGAGGGTGGTGGCTCCTTTAAGGTTACAAGGCATGTGTTTGGGAAATTAGGATAGGATCCAGGTCTCCTGTCTACATTGCATATTGCCTTTTCCACTAGCTAAAGCTTCCCCTCACTCAGTAGGAATCCACACCATAGCCCTGGTTCACTGAAAAACAGTCAGGGAAAGAACAGCACACATTAGCTCTAGAACCCTCCTCACCACTCCAGGACTGTGCCCAACCCACAGTGCTAGTGAGAGACTCAAAAAGGATTACAGAAGTAAGTTGGGGTTCTGTGAGATAAGTTGACAGTTTTGTGACACCTTATTTGTATACAAAGTTACACGCATCAGGAAGGGAACCTAGATGGGAAAGGTTGACTTGGCAGGGTTGGCTGTGATTTTACAAAATTATTACTACTGTCACTATAGGCTAGGACTTGACTATGGAAAAACAAGAGTTTCTGTCTAGAATGCATTGTGACCTTTCAAATGGACCTTCCATGTTTTCATTTCATATCATATCATATCATACCATATCATATATGATACCATACTATGTCAACCTAAATAAAAAAGAAATTATAATTTTCTTTTTCACCTCCCAGAAACTTCTATACAATTCTTGATGTCAAATAACAAACAGGTTGATACTCAAATCTCTGGTCCAGATCTGGGCAAAGTACAGGCAGGTACCTATAAATGAGTCAGAGCTATTTTCTGATCCTAGTCAAGTCTTTCAACTGTGAGTCTGAAAGACTTACAGTGGGGTAAGAAGCAAGCAGGACAAATATGCTGATTCCCAAACAAAAGGACAGAGAAGATACAGATAAGGACCTGATTCCTTCTATCTTTCCAACATTTTTCCAGCAGCACCAGATCCACCTCACATCTTTCCAGCACTTCTCCAGGATAACCAGTTCTTCTTCTCATCTTTCCAAAATGTCTCTTTTAGCCCCAAAGATGCTCACTCTGTAAATTCTACAAAGAATCTGTCCTTAGTAACTCCTTGCCATGATCCAAGTGGTTAATGATCCTAGAACAAAAGAACTGGGTAGAGCTGGCCCAGTCCCTGCCCAAATCTCTCATAAGCCTGCATGCTTGCCAGGGGACAGTTCTGCCTTGCCCTCCATGGGTTAGCTCCACCAGACAAAGGTTTCCATTAATTCTGCAACTCACCAAGAAGAAGCATGGAGGTAGTATTTGCTATACATGCTTACAAACACATCTGCAAAGGTCTGGACAAGTTTTGGGAGGAGATGTGGTCGAACCAGGATCAAAACATGTAGCTACTGTTAGGATATGCATGAAACTGAACGATATTATCCAATATATCTTTATAAAGATCACCCTTTTCTCTGTTTTCCATTCACATTCTCAAGTGATTCATAGACCTGTGGAAAGGAAGCGAGGGCCATTATTATTTCCTTCCTTTTGAAACACCAAAGGTCATGTTGATGTGCCTGGCATGGTCCACTGCTTCACTGATTCTCTCAACTCTACAAGGAAATATAACCAAAATAACACTAATTATCCCCACATACCTGGGTTTGAGATTATAATGTAATTACAATATCCTTCCATTCCATTTCCTCCCTCCTAACCTTAGGGTAAGCCCCTCCTCATTCACTCTCCTTCAAATTCATGGCCTCTTTTTTTTTTTTAAACTAATTGTCATTGTATGTATATATGTACACACACACACACACACACACACACACGTATATTTTCAGGGCTGACTGGCAATGAACCACCAATTGTTATGTTCCTCCCTTCTGTACCCAGCTTTTCTCAGTTGCCTATAGTTGTGTAGGATTGAAGTTTCATGTGTTTTTCCTTTGCCAGTTTGGTATGTCTATTGGTATCCTCTTGGTTCATCTCATGTTTGCCCATTAATATTGGTGAAACTTTCTGAGTGTAGCTTCTGGTGTTACTAGGAGACACAAACTCACCTAAAGTTCCTTGATCCTCTGGCTCTTACAATCTTTCTACTCCCTCTTTGGAAATGTTCCCCGAACTTTGGGTGTGGGAGAATTTTGGGTGTGGGAGTAGTAGTAGATGTTGCTATTGTGACCAGGTTCTACAACTCAGAATTCTGATTGGTTTTAGCTTTCTGCAGTGGTCCCCATTTGTTCCAAAGAAAATGTCCTTGACAAAGAGAAAAGCTAGGCTTATCTGTGAGTATAAGGCAAATGTTTCAGATTGTTGTTAGGGTATTATGCTGGCTTAGTAAATTAGAGGTTGCAGCTTCTCCTCCAATAATCATGATTTCACTAGCACTGAGTAATTAGCCAGATTCTAATATTAGGTACTGTTTCCCTCTGACTAGCAAGTCCTTAAGTCCAATTAAAGAGCTGTTGGTTATCACCAAGATATGTATACCACTACTATCCCCATGAGGTTATTATTGTATGTCCCGTTTTTACTATTTAAAAAATCAAGAGGCACAGCTTTCTCATATTAAATGTTCCCAGAATCTATATAGTGGTTGTAGTGGTTCGAATAAAAATGGCCACTATAGGCTCACAGGGAGTGTCACTATTAGAGGTATGGCTTTGTTAGAATAGGTGTAGCCTTATTGGAGGAAGTGTGTTACTGGGGGAAAGGCTTTGAGGTTTCAGAAGCTCAAGCCAGGCCCACTGTCACCCTCCCTTCCTGCTACCTGAAATCTGCATGTAGAACTCCAAGCTACCTCTCCAGCACCTTGTCTGCCTGTGTGCCACCATACTTCCCACCATGAAAATAATGGACTAAATCTCTGAACTGTAAGCCAGCCCCAATTGAATGTTTTCCTTTATAAGACTTGCCATGGTCATGGTGTCTCTTCACAGCAATAGAAGTCTAGCTAAGTGGTATTCTGGATAATACAAAAAGAATAGTCCACTATAATTCACAAAGGCCAATACACTAGTTAGCTATGGAGAGAGAGAGAAATTTGGAGGAGGAATCAGAGGTCAAGATAGAATGCAGAGATGGAGAATGCAGACAGGCAGAAAGGCTGAGTGAACATTCTAAATACAGATCATAGCTTGAGCAAAGATACAGTAGTAGATTTTAGCATTAGTGTTATATAAGACCACTTAGCTGCAAAGACCAAAACACATCAGACTTTTCTTACATGTGTTTGCAGGGAAATTCAAGCATGAAACCGTCAATGTAATAATAAAGTGTAGGATCAAACCCCTACCAACTGATACTACAATTGATTCTCTCTTTATTTCTCTCTCATATACATATACATAAATTCATATTCACACACATATATACTCATAAGCACATATGTATGTGTTTGTTCTCACATTTAAGAGACTAGGCACAATAAGACAGGCTGAGTGGAACTAAGAATTCCTATAGAGCAGCATAGACAATTGATTGTTTCTAGGTCAATCATCAAATGAGGATTTGGAGTCCCTTCAGGTCGATGTAATTCTCTCATTAAGATGACTGAAATAACCAGGCCACGCAACAGTCAATATGGTTATTCCATCCATCTTAATGACCCAGTCAGATCAACTCGGGATATGTTCAACACCAGAGGGGAAACTCATATGAGAACATAGCAGCAGATTTGTTGAGCGCACCTGCTTTAAGCACGAACTAAGACACAGAAAAATCACTGTTTGCAGACAACATTACTGAGATTTTATTTCACCGAAGCAGGAAGAGAACAGAGCAATTCAGAGAGCAGGAACGAACAAAAAAACACCAGAAGAATCCTTGGTCAATTCTAGTTCACTGCTACATAGAAAAGTAGGGCTGGAGAAATGGCTTAGTGAAGGGCTCATTGAAAAGCAGAAGAACCTGAGCTTTGTCCCCAGAACCTATGTAAAAATCCACAAGGCCATGAAATTGAAAGAGAGCAGATGAAATTGGAGGAGTAACATATGAGGGGTTGAAGGGAAAGGCCGGAAGGGAGAAACATCATGATTAGCTCAATCTCCAAAAGAAAAAAATACAGGCTTGTAATCCCAGCCTGGGGAGGCAGGGACAGTGGATCTGTGGTGTTCACTGGCAAGATAACCAAGCTTAATTGGTGAGTCCAGGTCCCAGCACCTCTGTCTCAAAAACTCAAGGTGAACAGCTGTTGGGGAATAATAACTGAGGTTAACCTATGGCTTCCAGATGCACGAACTCACACACACACACACACACAATCACACACTCACATTCGTATGCATGCACATACACATACACAAGAAAAGAAGAAAGACAGGAGAAGGAAGTTCTGAGGAGCTACAAGACAGGTAGCACAGGCAGGTCAAGTGTGTGCTGCCTCAGACTGTGACCAACTCAGGCTCTTACTGTGCAGACGAATTTCATCAAGGATTAACTCTGACGACAGTATCTACGATGGAAGTCATAGTTGCTGCCAGGACAGTAATGTAGTCGTCTGACAAGAGGAGACAGCAATAACCATGAAAGATTGATGGACAAAGATGATGAAGCAGAAGTCTGGGGGCAGCTTCTGTTAGTGAATATGAAGTGGGAATTAGGGGAAAGCAGACTGGTGAAGCCTTGCTAATGCAGGATGACTGGAAATACAGAAAGGAAAAGCAGAGAGCATCCCTGGGGACAGTCCATCAGAGAAAGGATGTGTTCTGAGTCTATTGCTAAGAGGCAGCAGTCAGCTTGGCACAGAGCACGAGGTAAGAAGCCTTGCCACACTGGGGAGCTCACTGTCATAAGGAACCAGACCCAAAGCTTAGTGTCACCATGACAAGTTAGAGATACAGGAAGAACAGATAAAGACACAATCCAGACCACAATGTTTTTACCATAAAATACTGAGTGCAGGTTCCTGGATACCTCAGGAAGTAAAGCTGATTGTTTTTGTTTGGTTTTGTTTTAAATATCCTTCTCACTTTTAGCATGTGCATCCCATAAAATACAGAAGAGTTTTGCAAAGCACCCTGGTGTGACAGGCCCAAGTATATCCTCTCATTGGAACTGTGAAATGAATAAAGCTTTGGTTTAGTTACTGGGTATAGGGGGTGACAGGGAAAGTTCAAAGATTTGGGTTCTGCCTCTTCCTCATGTCTTGACCACCTCTGTTTCCAGATGCCTCAGCTCCATACTAAGGTATATAATAGTTTGGGTTTTTTCCCCCAACAGCCCCCAATTTATATTAAATATGCCTAGACTGTGCCTCCTTCCTTAAGTGCCTTCTCCTCTCAGTGGAAATACCACCGAATAGTTAGAACTGCAGTGTGTACACTAGGTACTGTGCTAAATTATAAACAACCGCAAATGACAAAATTTCAGTCATATAGAAAAAGGCTATTTTTCTTCTCCTTTATTATAAGATGCCTATGTAGCAACCCACTGGCCCAAACCATCTTACAATCTTGCTGCCAGCTTCCTTTCAAATTAGCATCTCAAGGTCTATCTGGCAGAGAAAGAGGAGTGTCCTGCATGGGCATTAAAAGCTTAGGTCAGGAAGTGGGGCGACATCTGTGTTCACAGCCCATTACCATCACGGGAATCACTGGATCCACTAAGCTGGAATAGCCATAGGAAAGCCTCATTCTTCAAATGTAAGACCCACCTTCAGACGTGAGCCCGTAGCATGCATCCCAGCATCTTTATCGCAGAGGTCCCTTGCCCTCCCCTTCCCCCAGCTTTCTACTTCTCCTGTGGTGACTGATAAGTGTCATTGCTAGTTAGCTCTCAGACTTGACAGAGCTGCTGCTGCTGCTGCTGCTGCTGTGCCCTTCCCTGATTTGAAAGCACTCTGAGCACTCCTGATTGGAAAGACAATGATCCAGCCTGTTTAGGCATTAAAATCTCCTTGGAGAGCTTATAAAGCAGGCATGCTGAAGATACACCCTAGAGGTTCTGATTTCACGGGGTCACAGACCCTGGGACATCTCAACAGAGTCTTTTACATATGCAGGGTGGCTTGTTCAGAGGAATACAGCTTAACTACAGTGTGTGTGTGTGTGTGTGTGTGTGTGTGTGTGTGTGTGTGTATCAAAGGATACACGCTACAAGTGAGAGACCAAGTTCAGTATCACACAGTGATATAGTGGCACGTCAGAATCAAACACCAGCTATCTCAATCCCAGGTACTCTTATTTCCCTTAAAGGGCACAAATAAGGAACAGTATTCTTAAGGCTGTGATTTTCTCATCCTTTTGCCCAAACTAGATCTGCTTCTTCCCTGAGAGTCCAGGTTAGCAGTAAAGCAGTTGCTGCTTTTGGCAAAGACAAGTGGATGCCGTTCTAATCTCAGTTCACAAACTAAGACCAACTGGAGGTGAGCACATGGAGAAAGTGCCTGGGAGCCCTCCCTCTTCCTGCCATCCTCACCCTCCATCTTTAGAGCTTTGTTTGTGCTCCCAAATTCCTCCCTGGGAGAAGCCCTCCACCCCTGAAGAAGGATCCCTTTCTGAAATAAAGAAAAGATGATAAACAGAGCCACTGCCAGGTGTCCCTGGTCGCTGACAACTCCCAGGCTTCCTTCAGGCAGTTCTAGAGAAATATCATTTTTTAAAATAAGCAAAGAAAAAAGAAAGCTCAGCTCCCAACTCTAGGGCTTTGTGTGCTGGGCCTGCTCCCATCCCCAGCACAAAGAGATGTTCGGCTCCCAGCCACGGAATTTTACCGAATTCATCAACTATAAGTAAAAATAAATAAATAAGAGCTGATCTATCAACCTTTTCAGATTTATGCTGATTTCACAGCCTTCTGATACACAGGCCCTGCTCTGATGGCCTCAGGCCTGACATCTTGGTGAACAACTGAGAAACAGCGCCATCTGCTGGCCAGAGAGCCCAATTGAGTGGAAATTTCCAACGTTTTCAGCCTTTGCAAGAGAGCAAGAGGTCTGTCTGGTTGACATTCTCTGCAAATCATTCTGTTCCTTTCACCAAATCGCCTACAACTTCTGACGTGGAATTAGGCTGTGTCTTATGCATCTACATGGACAGGTTAAAGAGAACAGGTTTGCTGATTGCTTTTTGTAGCTCCTGTCTTTTCTTGAAGTTTTTAGATTCGGTAACCACATGTCAAATTTATAGCTGGAACCTTGGCTCCTGTTATTTTCCTGTTATATAAGTATCTCAAGAGGAAACCTCAGAAGAGATGTAGGAGAAAGGACCTGAAGAAATCCTCGTTCTGGTTGCCTAAGGCTCTGGGGTTTTGGCTTTGGTGCTTAGACATAGGAATCCATTGTGTTGGGAGTTGTTTTCATCCCAGCTAGATGAATACATAAGAGGCATATCATAAAGCATGCTAAGTCTGAAAGAGGAAACTGCTAGGTTTTGATAAGGCTGGAGTGTATATAAGTGATGGGTCAACCTGAAGGCCATCCTAGGACCTCTGTGTTCCTCTTACTTCCTGTGAAGCATCCCTAAGAGATAGCTATCTACTTTCTGTTTCCTACAGCTTCAGTTAAATAGGCCCTAGGGAGAGTTTTCCCCCTTGAATCTGAGGAGGAAGATGTGGAAAACAGGAAATGAACAGGAGAACAGCAGCCACCAGTTATTAGTGTCGGGCTGTCCAGGGACTCTCCTCTTTGCTTTGCTAGTCAACAAAGACTCAATGTAAAAAAAAAAAAAAAAACAAAACAAAACAAAAGGAGGACTCACTTGGGATGTGAATGAGGTGCCAAATGTGGTATGTTCCTTCGACAGATAGGATCAGCTATTAATCTTTCCCAGTACATAGATTCTCTGGGAAAAAAAAATAATATCCTCTAGATTTCCAAGCAGTCAGAGTAAAAAGAAAACATAAAAATAATTGCAGATGGCAAATCCAGGTTCCTGTAAGACAGGCAAATCTGCTTGAGGTCATGCCATCCACAAGGGGCCCAATTGAGTCCTCAATCTTGTAGACAAGATTTCTCAAGATAACCTGGTTCTTGCCACAGAACAGGATAAGGCACATGCCACAAGGAAGTTCTTTTCACTGATTGCTGTGACATGTACCACACTTCTATCATGCCATCACCTTCTATAGCAGAGCCAACAATTTGTTTCAGTGACTCACACAGCTGACACTGAATGGACAACTACTCTTGTGGTGTTCATGTAAGGAAAAGCACATGAGGGAGTGTGTGCACTACAGTCAGTGGCTGTATGGGACAGTGCACAGAAAGAAGGATGCCAGAGACAGGATTCGTGGCCTTGTATTAATGAGCCAGGGAGGAATGCATCTATCTCCATGGGAAACAGAAATATAATACATTTTGTGAGTAGACTTTTGGGAGGTGGGTGATAGTGGAAACAAGAGATATCAGGTTGTGGGATGTGGTGGAAGGAGAGAGTATGGAGAGAAACAACTGGAACTGAAGACCATTGGAGAGGTCGTGCTGTGAAAATCTAGTGCAATAGAAACTCCCAAGATTCCATGAGGGTGACCCCAATGATGACTTGGAGGTAATGGAAGATTTGGAGCCTGAACAAGCCATCCTCCTAAACCAGATAAGGCTTCCAGTGGTGGGACTGGGACACCAAGCAAGGCACAAATCCTTCAATCTACATACAATCTATCCCACCTGTAAGATGTAATGAGCAATGGAGTCATAGAACTTGTGGGAGTGGCCAACCAGTGACGGGTTCAATTTAAGCCACAGGTCACAAGAGAGAACCCATACTGGGCACTGTCTGAATGGCAAGGAACCAAAGGCTAGATAGACCTCAAACCTATCATAGGAAAAAAGAAATTAATAAAATGATTCATAATGATATTGTGCTAAACTCAGAGACTGGTGCCTACCCAAGTCTTTAACAGAGACACTTCCTCAGGCAGCTAACAGGAGAAGATATAAAAATCCATAGCCAAATATTAGGTGGAGTTTGGGAAACACCTCAGAAGAGGAGAGGAAGGACTATAGGAGTCAGAGGGGTCAAAGTCACAGAATCAACTAGGTAGAGGTCATAGAGGCTGAAGTGGCAATCATGGGACCTGCATGGAGCTGTACTAGGAATTCTGTATACATTTATGGTTGTTAGCTTGTTGTCTTTGTTGGACTCCTAATAGTGGAAGTTGGGGTGTCTCTGACTCTTTCGTTTGCTCTTAGGACACTTCTCTTCCTGCTGGGTTGCCTCCCCGGGTTAGATGTAAGATTTTTGTGCCTAGTTTTATGGTATCTTGTTTTGATATATTGGCTTGATATCCCTGAGAGGCCTGCTCATTTCTGAAGGGAAACACAGGCAGAGGAGATCTAGTGGAGATTGTGTGTGTGGTGGTGGGGGTTGGGGGGGGTGGGAGTTGTGGAAGAAGGAACTGCAATTGAAATGTATTGAAAACCAAAAATAAAAATTATTGAAAAACTGCAAAACATAAAAAGAGACAGGAAAATTAATCAACTTCTTGTAGTATCAGTAATAGGCATAAAATGAGGCAAATAAATCATTTTTGGAAGTGTGTGATTCAAGTGAATCAATCAAATGAGTGGCATAAGCCAGATGTTGACACTGGGTGTCTTCCTCACTGTCTTCCAGCTGTTAGCCCTGACTTTGAGGGAAAGTCTTGAAAGTTGACAGTTAGATCCTTGTCTCTTCTAGAACAAAGTCTTGGTCTTGGTCATCACATCGCTCTCCACTCCCACACACTTCATTTCAGTGGTTACCCATGTTCCCTTCCCTCAGCTGCTCTTTGAGAACCTTCCTTCACCTGTCCTTCATGGGAATCTGTGGGCCATCGAGATACTTGCAACCCTAAGGTAAAGTCTTTGCGATTGATTGATGCTATTGCAGTTATAATTTTCTCTGGAGTCTTGTTTCTTTATTTGAGGTTCACATGCCTCATGAAACAAAATACTTTTTTCATATTTTGTATACAATGGAAGTGATTTGATGTTGGCTTCAGCACACCTTTTGAGCAACATGCTTTAAAATGACACGTCTCTCAATATGACTCTAAACTGTAGAATTTTCTAAAACTAAATTAATAGGCTGTCCTTGAGTGTTTCAAGATGTAAATTCTGTTTGGGGCTAACAGGGTCCTGAGACTGATGCTTCTAATTGATGGTTTAGTTTAACAAGCTGACCCTAATTTCTTGGCTTTGAAATGTTAACAGGAGACAGCACTAACTGCCTCTGTAGTACATTTGAAACAGAGCTGACGCTGCAGTAGGCTATTTCAGTCAATCTCAAATTCTGGTCTGGCTCTGTGATGTAGTGTGTTCATGGAAGCTGTTTTATGCCCCTGCTGTTTTGGAAGCATTTCCTCCCTTCCCCCTGAAAAAGGTTAATGTGTATCTCTTCACCTTTTGATCTTATGATGCCCAAGGCTTCTAGGACTTTATGAGTTCCAGATAAAGTTGTAGAAGCCATCCCCAGCAACATTCGTGTGATTTGTGTGCTATTAACAGCCCTGTTGTTCCATGAACCTCAATTTCCTTCAAAATAGGAGAGTATCAAACCCACTGTTTCATATTGAAAAGGAAGATAAACTCCACCGGGCTTTGGGCTTCTGTACTGCAGTCATTGATGCTGACTTCAGAGTCACAGTTTACTTGGTCACCAGCTTCCCGGAGCTGAGGTTATAGAGTTGATGACAGATGTGTCCCAGGTCGTCATGCTGCTGCTCACAGTCACAGAGCACTTTCCCCAATTACAGCAAGAAACACGATATTACAGACGTGGTAGTAAAGTCAGCAACAAAGAGGCCTACTACTAGAGAGAAAGAGAGAGAGAGAGAGACAGACAGACAGACAGACAGACAGAGAAACGGGGGGGGGGAGAGAAGAGAATCTGTATCAGTTTCCTAACAGAATTTTATTTGTATTTCTACTTCCCAAAACAATGATAAGAACAACAGCAACAACAAGAAAATCACCAAATTCATGGAGAAAAAGAGTTGCTTTGCTCCAGAGAGTGGTAAAGTTAGTGTTTCTCAAAAGTGTTATCCCCCCTTCAGGTTAGTACCAGGAAGAACTACAGAAAAACTTAAAAACAATGACAACAACAACAACAACAATCCAACAACAAAGAAAAAGAAAAAAAGGTGTTTAAAGTCAGCTCAAAAGAGTAAATTTTAATATGGTTGATAAAAATTAGAAGGTGATGCTCTGTTGTTGTTGTTGTTGTTGTTGTTGTTGTTGTTGTTGTTGTTGTTGTTTGTAAAGCATGGACTCATATAGCTCAATAAGTCCTCAAAGTTGCTATATAACTGGTGATAACCTTAAACTTCTGACCCACATGCCTCTGCCTCCAAACTTGGTTTTCATGTGGTGCTAGGGACTGAACCTAGGACTTTACACATACTACACAAGTATTTTAAAACATTCCTATCCCACCCTAAGGATTATGTTTTAATTGATATGTAGCTTTCCCTTACTAAACCAGTGTTCACATTGCTGAATGAGCTGATTTACAGAATAAGCCTGAACCAACAACTCATTTTGGACAAATTATCCACATCAGGTGCTAACTCCACTACCCAGAGTCTAGGAGCATCTTGATTGAACCCTAATTAATTAACCAGCCCTTAGTCCTGTGAAAGGTTTACCATCCACAACTGGTTTCATGTTAGCATTGCTGGCTCTCTATCAACAGTCAAGCATCTAAAGTCTGGTCTTATTTGGTACAAGTTGATCGATGCTCCATGTTCTCTGCTTTGGGGAATCATCCCTTTCATGGAGAGATTTTCAGAAGGAAAAATTCTGAGATAAGGTGGGAAATATCCAACAGTATTTAGCAGTGAATTTGAAACTGTAATAAAATTAAGGTGAACATCAGAAAATAGATATGTCTGTAGGCAGTTTAGTTTAGATCCGGTTATTAAAATGTCTTAAATAAATTCCCAATCTCTCATCACCCAACTCAAATGCAGCTCTTTTATAGTCACTTGGGAAACCTTTTTCCATAAAGAATTTCATCAAACACAATCAAAGGTGACACTCATCCTTTCCAATAGCTTAAATATTAAGTTATCGTCTTCATTCACAAGTACTGCTCAAGTTTAATGCTTACTTATATTTTGCCTTAAGCATGTCTTGTATTTCCAGACATTTTCTATCAGTTTTATTGAAATACAGATTGTATATGAGAAAATTTGTTTTCTAATAAATATGGAGCAGTGTGTCTATCAACCAACCTAAATAGGATTGTTCAAATGAAATCTTGTATCTGGAACTAACTCCCATTTATCCAGTATCATTGAGCAGCCTCTAACTGACTTCTTTGCTATATAGATGTGTCTTTTCCTGTAATGCCATGTGTATACAACCATATATGTGTCTTTGCTGTTTGGTTTCTTTCACTTAATATGATTTCTTTTAAAGACATATCTACCTTGTACTCTGAATCATTGTTCATTTAAACTGCTAAAAAATATGCTTCTATGTAGATGTGCTATATTTGGTTTATGTATTCACAAGTTGATGGACACTTTGTTTCTAATTTGGACTCTTCCAAACAGTGTTCTTATGAATACACACACACACACACACATTACACACACGCATACACACACACACACACACACACACACACACATTACACACACACACACTATTTTTTTTTCAGGTCTTTATAAGAGCCTGTTCTCTTGGGTATGGTAGCTAGGAATAGAATTGCATACATGTCTACTCTCTGAAGCACTTGTCCTCCTCTATATTTCCAGCATAAAGCACAGCAGTTCTTAGATTTTACGATCATACTAGGTAATTTTTTTTCCAAGACAGGGTTTCTCTGTGTAACTCTGGCTAACCTGAAATTGACTCTGTAGAGGAGGCTGTCCTCAAACACAGAGAGCCACCTGCCTCTGCCTCCCCAGTGCTGGGATTAAAGGCATGTATCACCACCACCTGGATGGGTAGTTAATTTTAATATACTAGTACTTTTAAAAATATTTTGTTAAAATACTTCTCATCAGGAACTACTTCCAAGTGCACAGACCTCTTTTCTCCCTTTACCTATGAAAGAGATGAAGCAAGGGTATTTTAAGCCAGAGTCCTCAAGGTGCTTTATTTACAGCGGTAAGAAAATAGGAGAATCAGCATAGGAAATGAAATATTAAATCAGAAAGTCAATAGATAGGCTAATTAATGCTTTCTTATGAATGCAACTTGAAAGTTGCCCATGACTGGATTTAAAGTTAACATGAAGTGTTCATTTTATAACTCCATAGTCACACACTACATGTGATAAAATGTCTGGGCATCTTGCTCATTTTGTATATGATGGAAACCTGCATTCTGGACAATAATCATGGATTATTTAACAAGAACTAAAAAGTGATCCACTTCAAATACTATAGCCATCCTGGCCAGGTGAGTATGTACGCCGACTGCTGAGTTGCTGACAGAGACCATCTACCCTCCTGCATCAGCCTCAGGAGCTCCTCTATATGAACACTGCATCCGCCATGCTCCCACTACATCTGCCATGTTCCTACTGCATCTGCCGTGCTCCCTGTCTCTGTGTATTGCCAGCCCTCTGACTTTTTCTGATGGTGTTTATCTGCTCTTCCTTATTGCCCACTTTATTTATCTCATATTCCAGGATTCACTCAAAGACTACCCCTTCTAGAGTACTCCTAATTCACAGATCCCAGTGCCTGTTTACACATAGTTTTTAGATGAATATGTGCACACCGAATGACCAAATGTGCCCTTTACTTTGCAGATGACAAAGCTGAGGTGTAGAATATCTATGTGAGTGACAAATTCAGCATTCAAATCCATGCTTCCTGACTCCACAGTTTGATACTGTCTTCATAAGAGCATTGTCTCTACCTTCACCTTTCGACTTACTTCGCTCTCATGTAATATTGCCTTGGTTTCTGCTGAGAAGTTTGAGATCCTTGCTTATAGGTTGTGAGAGCACAGAGGGAAAGGGTTTGCATTTATTCTTTTCTGCATTCCAGAAGAAGCTAGCCCTAGCTTTGAATACCATACAGATCCAATAAAAATGTGCCCAATGGGTAAAAGTGTGTGATCAATAGAATACCAAGTAGCTCCCCCTGGGACCTCTTCTCTGAAAGCACTCACTTGCTTCTGAAGAGGTGATGCCAAAGTTCAAAACAAATGGCTTTCCTTCCTTCCTTAATTAAAACTGTCATTGATTTGAAATTTTTCCTTTCAAACACAGAACAAAATTAAATTTCAATAGAGGTCTGCCCAAATTACCATCATTGCGAAAGCGAGGAGCTTGACATTTCTGAACCTATGACAGGTATCTATTGCTACTCCAAGCTAAGAAAATCCAGTTCTGTTTATCTTTTAAAAATAAGAAAAGTCAATGTCCGTGAGTGTCAGCACCTGACCTAGTGCACATAGCAAATCCTTGTCTACCACAGGGTATCAACAACTGTACTGCTGTGCATAGCTAGTCCCAACTCCCAAAGCTGATAATGTCAGCAATCATCCTACTACACACACCTAGACCTAAAGCCAGTCAGTCCTGTGACTCTAGGCCTTCACTAAGTCTGTTCTGAAGCCATCTACATGAAGTCACTTGGAAATCTGGGCCTCTCTAAAGTCCATTTCCACCTCTTTTGTCGTCTTGATGACTTTGGGCAAGTCACTTAACTATCCTGCACATGTGAAAGAGGAATGCAGCATTTCAGGAAGGATTTCAAGTTATTCTGATTAAATATGTTGTCTAATGTGCCAGGTACCATTTCATAAATATGTGGGAGTAGCAAAAGGAGTGCCTTACTCAATCATTCCCAGCCTCATTTGCACCCTGGTCTCTCTTGGCTCTCCCAGCCTCAGGCAGGCTCTTAGCCAAGTGAAAGGATGGAGCTAAGCAGAAGATAAATAGCCTGGGCTCAAAGCTCTTCGGCAGAAAGTAATAATTGAAACATTCCTTTGCAGTCACCCACACACCCTCACCCACACTCACATACCCTTACACACATGCATGCGTGCACGTGCACACACACACACTCACACACAATTTCCTAGAGCATGTGACTACTTCCAGATCATCTTAGCATATTTTTAATTGAGGAATATAATTGAATCATAGTGGATGTTTTGCATTAAAGGCAGGGGCCTTGAGACTGTCTGTGAATATGCTAGCATAGCATCATTCAATGCAGAGGACAATCAGCCATTATTAGATTGTGGTGACTGTTGCTAGGGTACCTGTAAAGAATGTTGCTAATGCATCTCAGTGAGGAGCAGATAACTCTGATTCTTGTAGAAAACTCTGGAGAGAATGAACAGGCTAGTTCACTAATGTCCTCTGCTATAGAAAAATAAATGTGACACTTATACATACACAACAGTAATTGTTTTGAATGGCTAACGCAGGTGCTGTGTATATTCTTATATAAATTCAGTTAGTACAACTAATAGTGAGAAAAATAACTGGTGATTTTATTTTCTCTTCTATCTTTAGTCAGGGTAGTAGTAAGTTCAAGAGTAGACAAAGTAGAAAACTTTCAACCAGAAACTTGTGAAAATATAAAAGAGACTGTAAGCCACAGGTTCCAAGATTTGATCCATAATCTCTTATGAAGTTCATAAATATGTAACTAGATGCACAATCTTCAGTTAAAGAGTTCAGGCATGACATGCCATAAAAGATGAGCACTAGATAAATTTTACTCATTAAGCTAATGAAAACATTTACTTGCCATCAATGGATTAATATAGGAACTTAACTATATTTTAAAATGAGAGAAAAGTCTCTCCTGATATGTCTATGTATAGAAACATGTATGTATTTTACAATGGAAATTTCAGAAAGATTATAATTTACATCCTTCCACATTGATTATTATATTGCAAATTCCACATCACTGACCATTTAATGAAGGCCCCTATTGCTTGCATGCATTTCTTCACTACCAATTGAAATGAGATAACTAGATTGTACTGGGTTTGGAATTCTCCACTATTTACTAAAGAAACAAATCTGTGGAATGTTCTAGAGAAAGAATAGGCAACAACAATCACTGGGCCCAAAGCAACTTTCCTCTGTCTTTGTAAAGGAAGTTGTCCTTTACTCTCATAGCATTTTTATATTGTCTATGTCTGCTGTCACACTACAACCAAAGAGGTGAGTCAGGAAATGTAAGAGTCCATGATTCACCAAAGAATGATACCTGTGACTCAAATAGTATGCAAAAAGCAAAGAGCATTTTAATCTGCAGAAGTCCAGCATGCTGGAGTCTACCATCTTACAAGATAGAGGTGCCCAAGTGAGCTCCCAAGTACAATTTAAAACACATTGGGGGAATTCTGGGGAGGGGTAGGTAACCTCTATCTTAATCATTGGCTCTATCTCTAGGGACATTCCAGAACCATTGCTGGGGAGTGGGAGGGCTGAAAACTATTTCTAGGGAAATCTGGAAACTGTTGCTGAGGAAGTCTGGAAAGGGTTACTGATCCATTGTCCTTGCCTTAGGCCAGGTGGTGGGGCCTGGACTTGCCTGGACTTGCTCAGTTCTTAGAAACAGAGATTTAGGCCTAGTCTCCTGAACTTCCAATTTGAAGCCTGTCATGGAGTCAGCCTAACCTGTTGAAAGAAAGAAAACTAAATTCAAGACTTCAAAGCCCTAGCCAGAAAGTTTATTCAAGATCCATGACTCATGCGGCTTGCTAGTTAGGAGGGCTTTTTGGGCTTAGAGCAAAGAACAAAGGCTATAAAGTCATCCCAGGAACCAACTAGCCATAAAGATAGGGAAGACATACAAGAATGTCCGGACTGGCCCGGCGCCTCCCTGTCTCACGCCCTTCTGACCTAAGTTAAATGTTAACCAGATGCTCTGCTGTTACCTTGATCTGCATGTACAGTCTGCTGATGTTTAAATGAACCAATCATGTGAAACTGTGGCAATTCCTCCCTGCTGATGCTTAAATGGACCAATCATGTGAAACCATGCCTCCCCCAGACCCAGACTCTTTTCTATAAAACCCCCCAGCTTTCAAGCATCATGCAAATCCACTGTCTCCTGAGTGAGATATGTTTCGATCCAGAGCTCCGCCATTGAACTACCTTGTGTATTTACATCAAGACTGTCTTTTCGTGATTCTTTGGGTGCACACCGAATCAAGAATTGAATGGGGGTTTCCCCCACTAGGTTCTTTCATTGTCTCAGAAAGAGACCATGTATTCTATAAATGTGAAATGTGAACAATCTTTTCTTTAACAACAACAAAAAATGTGTGCTGACTCTTGGTACAAAAGCAGCAACAAGGGGGTTAGGAATATGGCTCAGCTGCTAGGTGAGTTGCCTAGAATGTTTGAAGCCCTGGGTTTGATCTCCAGTACCACAAAATCTGGGTGTGGTGGCACATACTTTTAATCCTAGAACTCTGGAGGTAGAGGCAGGAGGATCAGAAGCTCAAGGTAAGTCTCTGCCTGAAAAAACAAAGGAAGAACAGACAAGATATTCTGCTTGAAGTAGCTTACTACTGGAGGGAGCTCTCTATCAAGACAACTCTCTCTGCTTGAGAGAGTTCTCTCTTGCTAGAAAAATTCTAAAAGCTCTATGGGTTTGCCAGACCAAAGTCAGAAAATGTGCTATAAAAAAAAAATTCTTGGCTTTTCTAACCAAAGTCAGAAATTCTGCTAAAAAAAAAAAATTCTACAAGAGCTATGTCTGCTCTCCAAGCAGTTTTCTCTGGGTTGCTGGCTCTTGCAGACCAAAGCCCAGTCTCTTATTTACATATCAATTCAGTTATTTACTCCAGATTCCCTTTTGATTATCCCATGAATCAGCATTTTATGGCCTTAGCTCTTAGATTCTTAGAAAAGGACAGCAGTACATATTTTTTTAACATTGCAAATGAATTCAGCAATCTGCTTGCCTTTGTAAGCAGACAATAAACTAGCTGTGTGGGGTCTGGCTCTGAGATCACCATCCCTGCCATGCCTGGGCCTAAACTAGATCTGTTTATCTCCTTCCTTAATAACATTCTGTTCTTTTAGGTCTAGGAAGCCACTTATGTATTTCCTTTTATTTTGTATAGTTGAGAAATTATATCTTCTTGAACTTGTGCTTTCAGAGTTCTTTCCCACAGTCTTAAGGGATGTCAGTAAGGTTACAGCTTTTACCATCTTGCTAAGGACATTAGACACACCCTTACCTCCCAGACTCAACTTGTCTTTGATTATCATGGAGTCATTAACTGGCAGAGAGAACATTCCCCTGAAAGACAAACATAAAGTAAAATATACAAACAAACCTCATACCTAGTGACTGCCAACACTCATAGAGGGCCATTCCCTGCTAGCTCTGATCCAGCAGTGCTGTATCAGTCTAGGCACAAGTCTACATAAGGTTTGTATTTGGAATACCAATCCAGTATTAGGTCTATACTTCACATGCTTTTTTGGCCAAATCACTGATGTTTCTAGGTCCAAGTTACTTAATCTGTAAATGAAACTAGAGAATAAATGACCTAAAGACACAGTATGGGGATACTCAAATGTGATCATGGAGATGTATTTGGAAAACTGGGAAGTTCTAAATGCAAGTATGGATGTTTCTAGTCGAAGAAACTATATGAAAAACTAATTGGCTCAGTGTGTTTTGAGTAAATGAGATGTTCACATGCTCATATATAACTCTGGTGGTGGTTGTCTCACAAGCTTGATTATCTATAGACACATAACTTGGAATTTATTTATCCCCAGAAATAGAAATACCAAGAAATTTTACTGATCATTGATTGGGCCTCTAATTCCATCATCTGGGTTCTGTTTATCACCTGTGCCATTCATCTCAATGGGCCTTGGATTATTCTCTCATCAGCACCTGATCACCTTCTGTATTTGAAGTATTATTGCTGGGCCTCAAAAACAAGCCCATGTTGTTGGATAAAAAGCCTAGCCCTGCCCCACAGGACTGTTTGCAGTCCATCAAATGCCCATTGTGTGATCCTGTTATTACATTATGCACCATTATTAATTGTGCATGGTTTTATGCAACCTAAACTGGCTTCTGGATCTCAAACAAATAGTTTCCATTTTCTAAGAAAACAATAGTGCTAGGAAACTTTCAGGGGAATCATTGGCCTCATTTTACAATACAGAAAACTGCAGACTAGAAAGAAGCATGTGGTATTCAAAGAAAATTCAAATTACTGCAAAGCCTCAACCAAATCAGCAAGGCTGCCAGAACCTTCACTTGACTGTCATTCAAGTTGGCTGATGCATTGTCACATTCCATGGTTATACATTTCATAGGTCAGAAATGTTCTTTAAAATATCTATTAATAGGTCAGCCACTTGCACACGTTACTCTCCCTTTATTCTCCCATTTATAAGCCTACCCTCCATTTGTCACCCCTTCCTGGTTCATGATGCTAGTAATCTCATTTCTTTACACCACATAAACAGAATTTCAAAATGAAATTACAAATTGTATGGGTCATTCAATTTGTCATGATTTATTGAGAACAAACAAACTGACCTAAAAGGCAGCTCACTACCATAGACCTTAGAATTTAGCTGAGGAAGAAAAAGATACCTTTAGCAGTCCAAACAAGGACAGGGCAGCCATGTAGACCAGGAGAACTAATTCCTAAGGGTGGGGCAAATTAAGTACAGTAGCTAAGAAAATGCCCTGTCCTTAGTCTCAAGAACAACTTGTTTACAGTTGAGTCTTCCCCAGTGAACTTAAAAGAAATTGTTAGGCATCTTCCTTGATAGAAGGTTCCTGGGTTTCTATGACAACTGAAAGAGTATAAACAAAAAATTGGAGATGCCTCTCCTACCATGTACACCCACATTTAGCCACATCCTCCCCAAAAGCCAAAGGAGACATTTCACTTAAAGTTTATATTCACTAGAATCCTTGGTGTAAGGCATTCCTAGACCGGTCATTTTGAGAAGTGGTTTAAGTCACCTGGGTAGACATTATTACACCCAAGATTCCTTGAATGAGAGTGTGTGTGTGGTGAGAGTTTAATTGAAACTCAATTTACAACATTTGTTTTTGCCCACAGAAGTTCCTCCATTTAGTAGTACAGGTA
Source organism: Mus caroli (assembly GCF_978045245.1). Taxonomy (NCBI): domain Eukaryota; kingdom Metazoa; phylum Chordata; class Mammalia; order Rodentia; family Muridae; genus Mus; species Mus caroli. Next base: position 27,856,813 of record NW_028227274.1, on the reverse strand, counting down.
CCTGTTAGGAAGTGAGAGATGTAGTCTTGACTAGGAACTATGCTCAAGGTTTTAACTTCATCCTGTCATCTAGGTTATGAAGCCACAATGTTCAAGAACAAATAAGAGACTGTATTCACTTTCAGAGTTCACTGAAATGATCTACGATTTATAGATATTTCAGCATATAGAATATGAGCCTCTGTTTTCATGCTAACTTACATGCTGCAAAACCTAGAGGTGAACCCAGCCTGTCATGATAAAAGATATCTTTGATTTGGTGTTGAAATACCTCATATCTGTAGAACTAAGTACATCAGCCCCATTCAGGGTTAACTATAACTTGTGAGATTGAGTTTCATGATGTAATTTTCCAAGAACAGTGAAACTCTTCTACATTGTATTAAATCTGTATGAGATTATGGCAAAATTCTTGTAAAACAAAACCAAGAAAGTGGGTTATCACCTTGTGCACAGACAGGTATCTCCTGGCAGAATAAATCAAGAAATGTGGTTTCAGGTGTTAACAACCCAGGCCCTGATCATTATCATAAACCATGAAGTCCGTTAAGTTACCTTACCCATCAAGGTCCTCCTTACATGATCCATCCATGTGTGAATATAAACTACTATTATCATTTTTAAGTGGAATTCAAAGTGTGGCTCATATTTTATTAAAATAATACCTATGCACAGTATAAACTACTCACATTACGTGTAAGCATCCAATGACAGAATAAGATGAAAAAGATGCTAAAGACTGTTATTGTGGGAAGACACAACCCTGGCACCTTTTGGCCCAATTTGATCTCTACCACCTTACATGGATTAAACTTGAGCCCCAGAGAATGTCCCAAACTAAGAACTCAAAATTGACAATGTTTACTAATGGGGGGAGGGGTGCTAGGATTAATTTTCAAAAGACAATGCAAAACACATTTTAATCTTAAAAACAAAAGGTCATCCCAAAATAATTCATGGGCCACTAAGAACTGCATTAAGCAGATTAGAAATAGATACCTTTTCAACAAATATACTTTTAATATGTTAATTTCTCTGACATTTGACAGGAAAACTTTCCCCAGATTACTCACTTCACTCTTGTGTTTATAAATAGCTTTCCATTTCTTTTTATAGAGTTGGACTTTTCTCATCCTTAGATCTCATTCACTTGAATTCAGAATTCGAGTAGTGATGACAGTTTGAATATCAGTGTCAGGCATTTTTCTGTAATTATAAGAATTAAGGAAAATATTTAATGATAATTATTCTCAAAGCCATGCAATAAAAATAAGATGCTTAAAAACTATTTAAATTGAAAGTAGTTAGATTGCATCAGTAAGTAGTACAAGCATAATAAATCTACATAAGCATATACGCAAACACACAAAAGACACATTTGCACCTTAAAGACAAGAATACTCAATTGCCAAAGGTTGCAGAGTCATGGTCTAAGCACTTAAGAACATCTAGAATATGCACAAAGGTGGCTTATGTCAGACATTTCCAGAAAGACAGAAACTAGATGTTTGTAGGAGGCAGGGGAGAGTGCAAGATGATTTTTAAATACAAGAAATCACATGTGTAAACAAAACAAAACAAAAAACAAACAAATGAAAACATGTCTGAAAATGTAAAATTAGAACCATCAGTGTCCAAGATAGAAAGGGATATGTGTAGGATGAAAAAGCAAGAGACAAGAACAAAGTGAAGCAGAAAATGAGGTTTGGGATTTGAAAGAATCATTTAAACAGAATTTGTGATGAGAGTGTTCTTTGATAGATTTGGAGAAGAACATATTAGACCCACTCTCCAGGTATAAACCTCATTAGGAGTGACTGTTTGTTAGGTTGTCCCAGCATATGTCATTGGCTAGAATAAGAATGAAAAATCTATCATCAAGTATGGCCCACTGGCCTCAGTGACAGAAATCCCCCATCTAACCTAGCTTAAACATTATTTGTACTTCCTGACCACAACATTAGTCATCTAGGTGGACTCATGACCCCATCCAGACCTTAGTATAGTGTTTTTAAAACTCCAGTATGAGGCAATTGTCAGCTCCACAGGTTTTTCCACAACCGAAGAGTTTTTCAGGCTATGGGACATTCATCTTTAAAATTGGGAAGGTGTCAGAGAAGAGGTAGCTGCTGGATACCACCTGAAAATGATCTCCTCTTTCTGCCTGAATCACCAGGCTGGGTTTCTATCATATTTAAGTACAGGGATTCTGGTAGGTACATTGACTAGTTACTTTGTTCTTTGCTATAAACTACCTAACCAAAGAGAATAGGAAGTTTATTTTGGTTTGCATCATGATGAAAAAGACACACCCTGGCAAGAATATGAGGCTCCAGGAAATATTCTATCTACAGTTCAGAAGCAGAAAATAATAGACATTCATGTTCAACTCACATTCTCCTTTTCATTTAGTCAAGGGCTCTGGACCATAGATGATGCATCTCATAGTTAAGGTAGATAACTCCTCAGTCACATCTAGATAAACCCTCACAGACATGCCCAGTGGCCTTGTCTCCTAGGTGATTCTAGATACTGCCAAGTTGACATTAACCTTCACCCTGGCCCATAGAAATTGCTGAATAAGCCGCAGCTGTTAGAACTGCAAGCTTTATGACAGTAGAACCAAGGTGGTTACTTCCTTTGATTTAGATGAACAGAGAGCATAAAGGGAAGGCACATCCAGAAACCATTTGATCTGGGTGGCCAAAAGTTCCTTCAAAGCCTATAGAAAGCTCAGGACCAGAAGAACCACACATCAGACAGGTCTGGGTTTAGTCATGCTAAGGGGGCTTGGGATGTAGATCAGTTGGTCAAACACTTGACTAGCATGCACAGAACCCTGGGTCCAATCCCAGAACAACATAAAATAAAGCATGATGGAGCATACTTATAATCCCAGAACTTGGGAAGTAGAGGTAGGGAAATCCAGAGTTAAAGGCCAGCATTCATCAATCAATGACTGTTTTTTGCTCCCTTAGTGTAGTAACATCTCTTTGGCTATGATCTGACTTCCAGTGAATGGCCTGGGTGCACCGGCTAGAAAACTGCTCACAACAAACAATGTGGTTTACCAAACAGATTTAAAAAAAAAAAAGAATGATAGAAAACACTGTGCTGGGCATTGTCCTATAAGTGAATTGTCTTTTTAAAAAATGTGTTATTCATGACAAATGTTAAGTAAAAATATGCTATGTATGCAGCTTTTACAGATAAGAGTTCGTCTGTCAAAAAGCAGAAATTATTTTTCAAATGATTTTGACATATGTCAGTTCCTCCTGAGGTATAAATCCAGAAGATTTTCTCAAAAATATTTTTAAATAGTCAACTTTTCAGTTAATAAAGCTAACTATAATAAATTATCAAATAGGTTTGTGGTGGTTTCAATATATTTGATCCAGGGAGAGGCACTATTAGGAGGAGGCTGTTTTGGAGGAAGTATGTCACCGGGGTGGGGGTGGGTGGGGGGGTGCTTTGAGAGAGCTTCCTCCTAGCTGCCTAAGGAGGCCAGTCTTCTGATTTCTTTTGGAATAAGATGTAGAACTTTGAGCTCCTTCTCCAGCACCATGCTTGCCTGAATGCTGGCATGTTTCCTGTCTTAATGGTAATGAACTGAACCTCTGAACCTATAGGCCAGCCTCAATTAAATGTTGTTCTTGGTCATGTTGTCTCTTCACAGCATCAGAACTCTACCGAGGTGGTTCCCTCTACCCTCTCACCGTAGGCAAAAATTTTCTTCACACATCCAGGGGGTTGCTAGGTTATTGTTGGTGGAGGTATTTTTTTTTAAGTTTTTGTTGCTGTTGTTTAACTTTTTATAGGTTTTCTGGGGACTTTTGTTTTCTGTTTTGTTTTGTGTTGCCTCAAATTCTCTAAGGATGTATGGAAATGGTACCTTAGATTATGAAAGGAATTGAGGAAGACACCTAACAGTTGCTAAGGAACTTGAATGAGTCAAGGGGAAATAAGGACTTATACATTTTAAGAAGTACAGTAGACTCAATGTCTGCCTTTACCAGTTCAAACTGGTCTAGCAGGGAATAAACTGTGTGATTTAAATAATGAAGCATCACTCACAATTCTAGAGCTTGAGAAACCCCAGATCAAAGTGTCTGATGAGGACCACTTCACACCTGGCAGTAGATTTCTGATGTTTTACACATGGCAGAAAGAAGGCAGATAGGGCCAGCTCTAATTTTCTTCTCATAGATGGTGCTTATAATCTTCAAAAATCCAGAGCTACTCCTGTCTGTATGTGATACCCCTAATATCTTTAAACATATGTTATTCCAAATTTTGTAAGAAAAGAACTTCAGCTCAGGAAATTTTCCCCTGTGCCCATGTGTTCGAGGCTCTTCCCTACTTTTTCTTCTTTTAGTTTCAGTGTATCTGGTTTTATGTGAAGATAAGAATGGACCCAATATATAACAAGGATACATCCCCCACTATGTTCATAACAGCCTTATTTATAATAGCTAGAAGCTGGGAAGAACCCACATGTCCCTCAACACAGGAATGGATACAGAAAATGTGTTACATTTACACAATGGAGTACTACTCAGCTATTAAAAACAATGACTTCATGAAATTCTTAGACAAATGGTGGGACTAGAAAATACCATCCTGAATATGGTAACCCAATTACAAAAGAACACACATGGTATGCACTCACTGATATGTGGATATTAGCCCCAAAGCTCAAAATACTCAAGATACAATTCACAGACCACATGAAGCTCAAGAAGAAGGAAGACCAAAGTGTGGATGCTCTAGTCCTTCTTAGGAAGGGGAGCAAAATACTCACTGGAGCGAATATGGAGACAAAGCATGGAGCAGAGACTGAAGGAAAGGCCATCCAGAGACTGTCCCACCTGGGGATCCATCCCATATACAGACACTATTGTAGATGCCAAGAAGTGCATGCTGACAAGAGCCTGATATAGCTGTCTCCTAAGAAGTTCTGCCAGAGCCTGACAAATACAGAGGCGAATGCTCTCAGTCAACTATTGGACTGAGCACAGGGTCCCCAATGGAGAAGTTAGAGAAAGGATCCAAGGAGCTGAAGGTGTTTGCAACCCCATAGGAAGAACAACAATATCAACCTAAAGGACCCCCCCAGAGAGGGGTGGCTCCCAAGGACTAAGTCACCTACCAAAGAGTACACATGGAGAGATCCAGCTGCATATGTAGCAGAGGATGGCCTTGTAGGACATCAGTGGGAAGAGAGGCTCTGGGTCCTGTGAAAGCTCGATGCCCCAGTGTAGGGGAATGCCAGAGCAAGGAGGTAGGAGTGGATGGGTGGGTGGGTGGGTGGGTGGGTGGGGAAATACCAACATAGAGGCAGGGGAAGAGGGGATATGGGAGGGGATTTGGGGGGGGACTGGAAAAGGAGATAAATGTTAATAAAGAAAATATCCAATAAAAAAAGAAAAGAACTTCAGAGTTGAATTGCTTTCTTCACATTAATGGAAACAAGAATATGTAAAATGACAAGATCTGATAATGCCTTTGCTGGGGGCTTCTAGTCTCTCAAAGGCACAAGCATGCATGTTTTAGAGCAATGTATATTTAGATCACGTGAGATAAACATGGTGAGGCATTTATATACTAGGAATCAAAGCCATTTCTTGAAGTGGTAACAAAACACCAAAAAATTAAGTGAGTTGCTGTCAAATTTATGTTCAGATAATTGGATAAACCATCCAGGTCTCCACACTTTACGCAAGCCTTTTCAACCTGACTATATATTAAGTTCAAGGTCAGCTCATTTTCCTTCGAACCTTAGAGATGTTCCCCAAAATGTGAATAGGGTTTCTTAGTCTCTCATCTATATTTGTCCTCCCTATAATGTATACACGAATCATTAAAGCTCTCATTATTTGAGTGGAATATACAATAGCAATTTTAAATGATTAAAATAGGAGTCATTTTTAAAAATAATTACTATCATTAGTTCTTTTATTGGGGAATAAGAGCGAGAGATAAATATATTGAGAATCAATAGAAGCCTTGGCCCACAGTCTCTAAGCCTTATTTGTCTGGGAGTTGCTTATCTTCCCAAGCCCTCACTCAGAGGAAAGAATAATAATTATTGCTTAATTATAGCAGAAGTGAATTTTATCTCCCAGTTCTAAAACAAAACGACTCATACTCATAGCTTTTTAAAAAAAAAAAAAAAAAAAAAAGAAATGTCTCCGGAAAGAAAATATTTTTTAAAAGCTAAAGTGTAAAATTGGCATAATTTCTTTGTTACTAGAAGCTAAAAGACTTGATTTTATTCATAGTGGGTCATGTCCTTACCTTTAAGAAATGTCACTGAAGGACTCTCCAGGGACTGTTTTAGTTTCCTATCTTGTTGCTTTGATAAAATACCCTGACCAAATTAACTTAAGGAAGAGTAGGTTTGTCACTGAGGCAAAGTCAAGGTGCCATGAATTTGAAACATCTAGTCACATTACATCCACAGTCAAGACGACGGAGCAGTGGATCAATGTGTGCTAGTGCTCAGCAGGCTTCACTCTTACATAATCCACGGTCCCTTTGTCCACTGAACAGTGCCACTTATAGTAGGTTGGTCTTACAATCTCAACTAAGGCAAGCAAGTTAATGATAACAGACCAGCCCACGGTCCATCTCTCATCTTGACTATGCCAAGTTGATAACCATCATAAGGACCATCCTTCTACTACTCATGACTGTATAAGCTCAGGAGAAATCCCTCCAGAGGAACCATCCTTTTGGTCTGAGCTATGCCTTACTTGATTATACTCATCTTTAGAGAAACATAGCTCTTCGACATCCAAGGCATAGATAGATAGATAGATAGATAGATAGATAGATAGATAGATAGATAGATGATAGATAGTGGATCACTGTGATAGTCTAAGCAGATAACTTGGGGTTTGTTCACTCATCTAGAAACTTGGTACTTAGTCCCATAAACTGTCTCATCTCAATTTTTTTTACCTTCATTGGTCTCTCCTTTCCACTAGATCTTCAAGTACTTCTTCTCTGAAACTTCATCAGAAAAATTTAAGTGTTGACCATGCCCTGCAGCTTATGAGGAAATCCTGGTATCATCACCTTGCTTACTTCTTGGGACATGGACCAGAAATACAAATTGGTGGAAAATCTTCTCCTCAGTTTGCTATTTCCTGACCATATGTCTCCTTATGTAGAATATACTATGGATGATAATTACATTATCCTGACTGTTTCTGTATTCTGTTGCAGGAAATACTATACATGACCTTCAGGATCCCATGCTTGTTGGCAACTCTCTGCCTGGCACCCTGACTGTCCATGCATTGGCAGGCAATGGCCAACCTGTTTTTATCTAGTGGAGACTCTGACTCAGAACTCCACAATCTCTTCACCCAGCTCACTAAGTTTCCACTGGCAGGTCATTGCCACACCAGCCCCATGCTTCAAATCCTCCATGGCCTTTGTGGTGCACATCTAGCAAATCCACACTTTGCCACAGAACCTTTCTCTCTTGAACCCAGTTGAGCCACCATGTGAAGGAAAACACCACTTAGTTCAGAAACAATGTTCACTCAATTGTTGAGCACAACTAAAATCCTAATCTTGTAAGCCTTATTAAATCTAAATCCTCTGGTGGTAAATCTTGACAGATCCACCATTGAAACCGAGAGACACTAGTAATTACATCTTGCCCTCATGCTACCCCTGTCCAGAAGGACCTAACTCTTTCCTGCTTCCTTTCTTCCTCTGTCCAACCCAAAAGTCCCTCCTACTCGCCCAGTGATTGACTCCTTTATTCATTGGGGGATTAGTTCACAATAAGTCACTTGAGTAAGTGACTCACTCCTTGCCCACAACCCCTCCCAGGAGAGCTGAATTAGCATCAAAATACAAACAGCACCAGGCCCATCCACAGCAGTACCCTTTTGCCTTTTGAAATGTATTCATTGAGTCCATGAGTTCTTTTCTCAGATGTCCATCTGTCAACATTCCTGGAAGGGGTAAAAGGAAATTTTGGGGGCGATTTAAAAAAGAGAATGGGTAGATCAAGACCTAACATAAGACTTTACAGAATTGTCCTTGTTGAACTCCATTTAAACCAGGGAGAAATTTATTTCTGTGTATGTGGAAAAGGGTATGTAGTGTGTTAATATATAGTACCAGAAAGATCAACAGGCTCAACATCCTTAACAACAAAGCACCCAAGGTTACCTTCAATATGTTGGTGTAAATCCCAGAAATGCAAGCAAATAATAAGGCAAATAAATTGCTTTCTAATTTTTGAATGCAAGACAAAGGAAACGTTCTTGGGAAAGGCAGCATGTCATTAACAGCTTTAATATGAATTAATTTAAACAAAGAGAAATGTATACCCATTAGAGACTTTGATGGGCAAGAGACATGTCTTACAAGCATCAGGATATGTGCTATACCTCTAGAACCAGCTGCTGCCCCACTCCTCATCCCCAGCATTAAAAACCAGACAGTTGCAGTGGCGTAGAATTGTAATCCTAGCACTGGAGAGACAAAGATTGATGGATCCTGGGATTCAGTGGCCTAGCATGCTTAATAAGCTCCAAGTCAATGAAAGAGACTATTGAAAAAATTAAAATTAAAATATAAAAAAATGCTAGACAGAGCCTGAAGAACAACACCCAAAGTTCCCACAGGCCTTCATATATATGCCCAAATACACACACACACACACACACACACACACGCACACACACACACACACGCACACACACACACACACACACACAGAGAGAGAGAGAGAGAGAGAGAGAGAATGATGAAAAAATAGTAATAACGGTGTGACATAGATGTCTGTACAGACACATATATACATATATGTGCAGATGTTCACACAGATATACCACATAGCAAATCAGTAAAATTAGTGTCTTAAATAAGAAAATGCAACTTCCAAAAAGATTCTCTTGTGTTTATTGTACTAGGGATCTAATAGTAGTCTCTCTAAAACTGAACAAAATAGCTCTTGTCCAGTACATGCCTGGGTCCTTAGCTGTTGTGTATACAAGAATTAAACTCCTTGATAGCTAAGCCTTTTTTTTTTTTTTTTTTTTTTAGAAAACTAGAAGCTGTTTATAACACTTGTTATCTGTGGCAAGTCTAATTTTAACAGCATTTTCTCAAGAGAATACAAAAAAAAGAGAGAGAGAAGCACTACTTCATTTTTTCCTTGACCCACTTTAGCATACTCTGCCCCAGTTAACATTTTCCTTCCTTTGCATTCTTCCTCTGGTATGTTATCAAAGATGCTGGGCTAGAGAAAACAAACTGATTTTGTTTTCTGCCTTCTTTCCTGAAAAATAGTCCAGAAAGCTGACTATCCATCCAGCATGCCTCTGTGCAGACCTGCCGAAAGGAGGTTTGTCTTTCAGGAAAATTCAGAAGACTCAGCGAGACAAAGAAAATCTCAAAGCTCTCTCTCAACTCCTTCCTTAGAACATCCCACATCTCTATCTGGTGAGGTCTGACCTTCCTAGATACCATCTCAAAAGACTCATGTAGATGTCATTTGCTCTGCCCCTCCCCTACCAAACATGAAAGACAGGCTGGGCTGGTGGTGCTGTATCCTGTCGGTGATGCTTGGCTGGAGTGCACTGCTTTGGCTAAAGAACTGGAGGTGAATCCAGCTCTATGACCCCTAGGTCAGTCTCTTTCCCTAGCCTTCCATATATCTGCTTCCTGTGAGCTTGTTGCCCTTTCCTTCTGCAGACTGAGACTTCAGACCTGGAGCAGACAATGGCTAGATTCTGGTCATCTAAATTTAAGCATTTTCCCAATGTATCAGGGTACAGAAGGAAGGTGCTGAAGCAGCCTCGACTGGTTTTGAGTGTATGCGTAATGAAGCTAATCATGTCCTCTGAGTGAACTTTTAGGGAGAATTCACTATTTACCATGTTCTGTCTGACGCATGATTAAACTTTCATGTGATTGAAATAAGATCAATCCTGAGAAGGACATGTGAAGAGAACATTGACTTATAGAACTAACCAAGTCTGTCAATCAAAGAAGAAAGCTGCAATGGTATACCACTTAGCATAGAAACGGCTCCTTCCCCTAAGATCCTATTAGGAAAGTCCCAAACAATACCCTGGCCCCCTTGAGTGCTCATGTGATGATCTGCTCACATGACAGATCAAAAGTGACAGCAGATTCGTACTTTGTGCTTTGTGTCTGTACTATGACTTTGCTTGTAACATCAAGGTTTTTATGCTAATTTTCAATTTGTGTGCCCATTTATTTCAATTATTTTATTAATATTACAAACAACTAGAAAAACCCAGTCCATACATGGGCTAGCTTTAACAAAAAACATCCTCCAGATTTATTTTAGCTGCTTCCTTTTTATTTGGGAGCAGGGATGTTCCTACACTGTTCTGCAGTCCTGAGGTTTTCATGAAGATGCATTCCCTGTTTGCAGCCTGTAGTTCAGGTCTATTTAATGGTACAACAAAGAGAAGTGAACACTGCATTGTGCTAAACAATCAGAAGAAAGAAAATGAGGATATCATATTTAGGAGAAAAATTTTTTTAAAAAAAAATGTGTTAAGTTCTTACAAAGTTAGGAAATAATCCTAATAAAAAACTGTACTCCTTAAATATAGAACAAAGACATGAAAAGCTCCTGCCAGCCTGGAAAGACCAATTCTCTAAGCTAGTGAAAGCTGCAGTACCCTGGGAACCCAGTCAACACAATAAGATGCTTATCATATTGTTCCAGATCAAAGCATGTCCTTTTTCGGGAATATGCATATTCTGATAGATGCAACACTAAATATTATCACAAGACTTGAATTATAAAACTAATTGTTTATTCTGTTTTGTTTTGTTTTGTTTCTTCTACAGTGCCTTGTGTCTCAACCCTTTTATTATAGGTGGGATATATTTTTGAAGTTCCAGGCACTCAGTGAAGTATCCCTAATGGGAAAGATGGTGTGGAAATGCTTCTTGAGACAACTACTTAAATAAGAGCCTCAGGGCACAGTGGAAGTAGGGACATTTTTATCCTAAGGCAGGAGCAGCTATACAGTTCTTGGGTTTGGAACATCTAAGACATTTTTCTTGTCTCCCTGAAGGCTCTCCTGATGTTCTCTCCGACCCCACCCTGTTCACTTCTCTCTATGATGGCCACCTTTCTCATCTTTGCATCCTGGGATGTAGGCTTCTCTGCCTGAAAAGCAAACACTAAGTTGTTATCTAATGTTCAGAAAGCCATTTGAGATATATTATCAGAAACAATATCTATGAAAGAGGAAAGAAGAACCGGGCATGGATGTTCATATCTGTAACCTTAGCACTTGGGAGGCTGAGGCAGATATACAGTTGTGTACCTGGACAGGACAATAAGACTTTACCTAAACAAACAAACAACAAACAAACAAACACATAAATAGACTTTCAACTGAGCCTTCAGCCAATCCCTAGAGAAGTTTGAATTCCAGACATCTGGGCAGAGATTTACTAAACTGGAAGAAAGGGCCTCTTTCTTGTTCTCTTCCACATAGAATCTAGTAGGAAAATACCCTAATGCAAAAAGATTCTTCAGCAATGGGCAGTTTCCCCCAAGAGGCCTGTGTGTATGCTACCAGGAACCCGGGGGTCACAGGATCTGTGTGGGTGATTATCTTTGTAATAAAGAGAAATATAGAATTCGTTCTACTTGCAAACCTTAAAATTGTTCCTGTCTTACAAGCTACATACATAGGATAATGAGCTGTTGATAACTTAAAGAGCCTAAAAAACCCAAATACCATTATTTTATAGCACAATGGTGTGGGAAGTGGGGGTTAAAGTGCTTGCCTCCCTCTGCAGATATCAATTATGTCATCTCAGAAAAAGGGACAAGAAAACAAAATGGAACAAAAGTAGAACTTCCACTTGAAGGACCTGCAGCGGCAGCAGACATATATTTTCCAGATGCATCCCACTGGTCAAATGTCACCAAAACAATTTCCAAGCCAGCCTGCCCTCATCAGTTCTCAGGGCTCTTGATTACAAATTTATGAGATGCCTTCCCCAGACAGCTCGGGGAAACCTTTGCCCCAGCGATCCCTTTGGCCCCAAAGCATTTCTCACTGGGAACATTAGAAGCTTGCCATCAACCCAAATAAACAACTCTTCTCATGAATAGACTCAATGAAGGACCTATAAATCATATCTGTCAAAAACATCAGTAGCATTGCAGAAGACAGAAATCAATCCAAAATTCATTAGCTCGCCTGACAAGAGCTTAATCTCCTATTGTTTAATAAGCACAGCAATACCTTAGGTAGAATAGAAAGCTGCAAGAGCTCATCTTAGTGTCCTGTGACAGGAGTGTTCAATTTTATGGTTTAATCTGGCCTTCAGACCATTCCCAGACTGCGGGCAGAACCCCTTGCTCCAGCTTAGGGTCAAGTTGCCTGTGGGAAGAGGACTCACTCTGAAGTTGCTGTCATATTTCATCGCAGTTAGTACTATGGGTGGGTGGTTTGCACTATTTCAGGATTGCAATGCTCTGTGTATGCAGCAAGCTGAAGTTTACACATTGATGCACCGTCATCAAAAACACTCCTGTAGTGCAGAGGTCAGCAGGACATGGCCCCATCACACCACCCATGAAGTGGCAGCTCCCTGCTGAATGCATTTTCCTGTAAGGCTGTTCATTTTAATCAGATTCCAAGTGCATATTAATCTTCAGGGTCAGAATTGATAAGAGGCTTGGAGCTAGGCAAAGACAAGCAGAAGAGACAGGCAAAAATCTGTTGTGACACTAAACACATTGCAGCCTTTTGCACACAGGAAAAGGCCAAACCCCTTATTCCAGTTACAAAGGAGTTACACAAAGTGGCAGACATTACCATGGCCTAGTGGGTCTCCCGATGTCCTCCCAGGTCATCTGCACACCGCTCTCTTGCTTCTCTCACCTGTGCTCTCTAGAGTGGCTCCGCTTTATGACCACCTCCTTCTGTGCAGAAGCTTCTCAGAGAACTGCCTATCTGCCCTCAGCAGTCTAGCCCACCATTGCTTTCAGGTTTCCCATTATCTGTTCCTACCACACTTCATACTACTTACTGGCTTTTGTTTGCTTTGACTTTCAGTTTCTGTTTCGACATTGTAACCATGTTTTTTTTTAAGACAAAAGGAACACTTTCTCACTGAATTTAAGTCTCACTTCACAAGATTTTTGTATCTGGTACCATTATCTAGCCAATAACCTGTGTCCAGACAGGTCTTATCTCCTAGATGAGAACCTAATCTACTAGTATTATTAAGCTAAACAGACATTTACTAAGTCAACCACTAATGACTTATTATAATGATAGATTAATGCAACTCTCATTCCTCATCATAGAAGCTTTTATTTGCAATAGACAGTAATTAACACAGAGACCTACAACTAGCCAGAATATGGTGAGATAAAAGAGTGTTCAACCCCAAATGAGATATTTATTTCATACTGGTTTCTCCCAAAGCATAATAGTCATTGTGGAGAGAGGGTAGAAAGAGTGTAAGAGACAGGTATTGGACAAGTACGAGGAAGCAGTGTCTTCCAAACATAACAGGTCAGCTGAGCGTCTGAACTCACAATTGTGACTGTTGCACGAGACTTGTTAAAGCTCAAGCCAAATCAAGTGGGAGTAAGCAAAGGGGAGGTGGGCATGAATCGCATCCCTAGCCATGGAGAATTAGCAATTGAAGTTGTCAGGAGAGGGAGAGTAGGTTACCTTTAAGAGCACACCCCAGTATGCACCTGCTGAGTCTATTTATATAACAGTCATCATCAAAGAAAAAGAGGTAATGGCTGTACCACCTAGAATATGCTGAGTCTTGGAAGCTAAGCATGGTCAGTCCTGGTTAGTATGTGGGTGAGAGAAATCTGAGAAAACAGAGAGCAAGAGGAATCACAGCCTGAAGGACCAGAAGCTTCCTTTTGAATAATGAGTCTTTTTTGTTGTTGTTGTTGAGATGAGAAGGGTTTATTTCAGCTTATAACTCTCAGGTTGGACCCATCACTGAGGGAACTCAGCATGTCAAGACAGGAACATGGGGGAAGGGGCTGAAGCAAAGACCACACAGGAGTCTTTCCTTCCAATGGCTTGCACAGCTTGCTTTCTTTTTATTTTTTATTTTTCTACTTTTGAGGTCATAATTACATTTCTTCCTCCCCCTTTCTCCCATGCACCCCTTCTAATTTCCTTTCAAGCTTACGGCCTCTCCTTTAATTATTATTGCATGCATATATATATATATATATATATATATATATATATATATACATACATATATATATGTATATATACATATATGTATATATACATATATATATAAATGTTCCTTTAATGTTACTTGTGTGTATATTTATTTTCAGGGTTAACCATTTAGTGGTGGGTCTTCCTCTTAAACAACACAGAAAATGGAAAAAAGTAAAGCTTAAATCTAACTCCTCTACCATGCTACTCATACCAATTAATAAAGTTCTTTTGTATGATTGTTTCTGAAGTGCTGGAGATCGAAATCTAGCATCCTCTGAGCTGTGCTCCCACTGCTATCTCAGTTGTGTCTACTTTCCCTGTAGAGCCTAAAAGGTACTTCCTACCTTATTGATGCTCTGGCTCTAGATAGCTCTATCAGTAAAGGACCACTTATTTGCTCATTTAATGAGAGCCACCCAGCATCTCACAGGTCTGTACATCAAAGTCAGTATTTCATTCCTAACAAAGCCAAAACCAAAGCATCTGCAGGGCTATAGTCCTTCTAAGAGACTCTGTGAGTGAGTACTCTGTAAGTTAAACAAGAATATTGGCAGAATCCCAGCCACATTGTAGAACTGAGGTGCACTACCTTGGAGTTCTTCTCCAGTTGCTCTCCACCTCCAGTGCCTGCTCAGATTACCTGACTAATTGGGTCTCTTCTTCATCTTTTAAACCAGAAATTTTGAGTGGCAGCTCTCTAATGCTTATCATTTCCCTGCCCTCATCTTATTCCAAAACCCTTGCATCGTCTCAGCAGGGAGAAAGGAACATTTTAAACAACACAGGCAATTCCACTGGATCTATTCAGCTAACCCAAGGTAAGCAGCTCCTTCAAATTCATCCAAGTCATTATTTACTTCCAGCAGCAATGTTTTATCATGGCGGCACCTAGGTGAATATTGACTTTAGTAATTACAAAATGGGAATTGCAGGATTCTGTATTTTGAAATCTACCTAAAATGACTAAGGAAAGAAGGTTTTGGGGCTACCTGGTGCTTATAGAGAGGACCATGAGAAATGTTTAGGTACTAAGTTATAGGAGTAACAAAAGATAAACTTAACTCAAGACAGCAGTAGCCCACTGTGTTTCTAGAAATGCCTGGGAATTATTAAGTTGCCATAAGTATTCATTCTATTCCCACAAAAATATTTTACTAAGTAATTAGTTGTGCTTCCAGAATTCTTCGCTTTTACCATTCTTGCCACATCCTTGGGAAGCAAGGCAATCTAGTGCTAAAACCTTCATCCTGTTCATTGTTTTCTGTCTCCCCTCTACTAGTCAAGTTTGTATTACTATAATAAAATACTAAAGGTAGGATACTCTACAAAGATAGCAGGTTTATCTTGGTTTGTGATTCTGAGCATTATAAATCAGGCAGCCTCATTGGACTTGCAAACTTTATATGCCCCAATATAGGGGAATGCCAGGGCCAAAAGAATGGGAATGGGTGGGTAGGGAAGTGGGGGGCTCTATGGGGGACTTTTGGGATAGCATTGGAAATGTAATTGAGGAAAATATGTAATAAAAATATTAAAAATCAAAAAATAAATAAATAAATAAATAAATCAGGCAGCCTCAACTGAGATCACACTGGCAGAGTTCAAAGGTCATGTGAGGCACTATGTACCCAGCAACAAGACATGTGCCCATCTGAGCTGTCTCTTTTCCTTACATGGCATTTCCTGCTCCTAAATTACAAGACACCCTGAAGCCGTTTTCTAATCCCAAAGTCATTTTCTCTAAACAGCAGAATCACCTAGCTCCTACACTCTCTTAGAACCTCAGTGAATATTCAGTATTAAGCCATGAAGCCTTGGAGTCCTTGAAGCTGTACCAAAACTGTAGCATGAATCATCCACCCCTGTAGCCTTAGGTATTTCAAAACCTACTTTTCACTAGGGCTATTAAATGCTTTAATGTCCCATCTATCCCACCACCCACCAGAGGTAGTGGAAAGGAAAGGTTAATAGAGCAAAGGAGGATGTGGACCTGTTTAGAAATAGTTCTTTGGAGCAAATTCAGTTTGTGTTGTCAGGATATCAGCAGTTCAGTTCACCTGAATCAGTGGCAGCAGCTTGATTTTCTTGCAAATACCATTCATGATTAAGCAATGGCAGGTCTTGCAAATACCATTCACAAATCAGCAGGTTGGTCCAGAGAAAACCACAAAGATCTGCCAACTGGCTTAGTCTGCAGAAGTGGCAAGAAGCCTCCGAAAAAACATCTCAAGTTTCTCTATGAAGGCATGACAAATGATGACCAATAAAGAATGGCAAGGTGTACCAATACCATCCAGCATCCTCCACTGTCGGTCGGGCTATATTAATATCCTTTCCAAGCATCATGAGTTCTCTCAAGCATCTGCTCTAGCGAAATATCACATGCCCTTTTTCCAGCTGCCTCCAGCAAAACACCACATCTGTTCTTAGCAAAACATTCTCTCATGAGTCTGCTTCAGCAAAAATATCCTCTTATAAGACAGAAGATCATCACATGACACAACCGAGTTTCCAAAGAAACCACACATTTCCACTTCATATCCCTGTTATCATCCCATATATAATTGAAACTCTGAGAACCATTTAGAAGCAACCATAATAACCCCTATCACAGCCCTCTCCTACCTGTCACAGTGTAGCTGGGGCTGTGCTGTGACTGCCCTACCAGATAAACTTCCAGCTTGCATGGGGACACTTCATTGAGGTGGAATTTTCCACTTCTGAAAGTGACCATTTCATGACAGGACAACTATTCCTCAGTGACTTCTAGAGTTTAATTTTCGAGAATAGATACACATAATTTTTACCAGGATAACAACCTGCAGAGGTTGGGTAAAGACTATCAAATCACTTCTGTCTTACGTTTTCTAGGTTCATCTTCTAAACTTGTAGTCTTTTACTAAGATGATATTGACTGCCCTGGATTCTCTTTGAGAATGGTTGCTAAGATCCACCCTTTCTAACACAGTTCACGTAGAGTTTTAGACAACATGACTTTGGAAGTGATCTGTAGTGTTAAGCTGCCATTAAACTACAAATCACTGCCCTACCCAAGGCTATGTGCCCATTGAGGTTACAAGAAGTCTCGAATCTCCTTTTTCTTAGTAGCATCACGCCCTAGTTACTTATTAAACCTTATTTGTTAATTACCCCTATGGAGATGTACATATTCAAGCTAATTAGAGAGTGGAAGGAATGAGGAAGCTAATTCACACAGATTTCCCATTTCTCACAAATCTATTATTTTTAGTCATAATTTCTGGTTGTTGCTATAAATTAGTACTTGAGTTTCTAAGCTGCAAAAGAAACCTCAAGGAAACAGTAGACACAGCCAGGCATCTTGTTCCTGAACTGCAGCTTTCTCCTCAAACTATTTACTGACACTGGCTAAATTTTTTACTTAATTGGGTATTTTTGCCTAAAGGAATAATAATCTAAATAGGTCTATTTTGATTAGATCAGGAAATTCCCAGATGGTGAGCTGAAGCTTTCCTTGCTACCTTTTCTATTGGAACTTCCTTTGTGGGTTCCCATTGCAATTCAGTTTTCTTTAGTCTTTAAGGGAATATGACACCAAGACTTTCTCTTTCTACTCATCCCAAGGACATTCTAATTGTTTTGGGCAGGGGTGGAGCTTATCATTATAAGCTTCGTACTTTAAAAATCACTTCCAGAATCCTGATTTTTCACTTCCTCTGAACTGTCCCCTTCTATCTATCATTCACCAGGGGCACCTTCTTTCTTTGTCCTTTCCAGGAATCCTGATCTGTCCTCCTCTCCAATGACAGCTCTGTTGTCATCTCCTAGGAGCCCCCTCCTGGCTGCCAGTCCTCAATACTTCACTTGCTATCATATCTCTAGAAAGAGCTGATGAGCTTCCTTTCAGAGGAAAAGCAAAAACAACAACAAAAACAAAAACACCTACTACTAATAACAATAATAGTAAAAATAATAATAATTAATAATATTAATAATTAGTAGTAGTAGCTGGCAGGAAACTGTGTACTTAACTTTGTGTCTATAATAAACAGGTACAGCATGAGATGTGGGGAAACTGAGGTTTTAGTCCTATTTCTATTTTTCCTTTAATTTTCTTCATAAAAATAAAAATATTCTGGCTGGGAGAGTCAGGAGAAATGTGTATAGTCCTGATACACAGGCTGGCATGTGGATCTCAACAACTTAGTTGTTCACTGGTATTGCTGGTTCTGTTTGTTGTTCTTGGGATTGCTCTAGAGTTGCCTCATGTGTTCCCTGCAAGACTTCCACTAACTGAGTTCCCTGCCTGGTTCTTTGTTCATATTTAATCTAAGGTCAGGTTCTCACTGAGTTTCCTAGGTTGGCCTTGAGCTCACTCTAGTCATTGAACTCCTGATCTATCTTCCTGAGATTCTTTTTTTTTTTTTTGATTTTTAATATTTTTATTACATATTTTCCTCAATTACATTTCCAATGCTATCCCAAAAGTCCCCCATAGCGCCCCCCACTTCCCTACCCACCCATTCCCATTCTTTTGGCCCTGGCATTCCCCTATATTGGGGCATATAAAGTTTGCAAGTCCAATGGGCCTCTCTTTCCATTTCAAAGACTAGGCCATCTTTCGATACATATGCAGCTAGAGACAAGAGCTCCGGGGTTCTGGTTAGTACATCATGTTGTTCCAACAATAGGGTTGCAGATCCCTTTAGCTCCTTGGGTACTTTCTCTAGCTTCTCCATTGGGAGCCCTGTGATACATCCAATAGCTGACTGTGAACATCCACTCCTGTGTTTGCTAGGCCCCGGCATCGTCTCACAAGAGACAGCTATATTTGGGTCCTTTCAGCAAAATCTTGCTAGTGTATGCAATGGTGTCAGCATTTAGAAGCTGCTTATGGAATGGATCCCTGGATACGGCAGTCTCTAAATGGTCCATCCTTTCATCACAGCTACGAACTTTGTCTCTGTAACTCCTTCCCTGGGTGTTTTGTTCCCAATTCTAAGAAGGTGCACAGTGTCCACACTTTGGTCTTCATTCTTCTTGAGTTTCATGCGTTTAGCAAATTGTATCTTATATCTTGGGTATCCTAAGTTTTGGGCTAATATCCACTTATCAGTGAATACATATTGTGTGAGTTCTTTTGTGATTGTGTTACTTCACTCAAGATGATGCCCTCCAGGTCCATCCATTTGGCTAGGAATTTCATAAATTCATTCTTTTTAATAGCTGAGTAGTACTCCATTGTGTAAATGTACCATAATTTCTGTATCCATTCCTCTGTTGAGGGACATCTGGGTTCTTTCCAGCTTCTGGCTATTATAAATAGGGCTGCTATGAACATAGTGGAGCATGTGTCCTTTTTACCGGTTGGGACATCTTCTGGATATATGCCCAGGAGAGGTATTGCTGGATCCTCCGGTAGTACTATGTCCAATTTTCTGAGGAACCGCCAGACTGATTTCCAGAGTGGTTGTACAAGCTTGCAATCCCACCAACAATGGAGGAGTGTTCCTCTTTCTCCACATCCTCGCCAGCATCTGCTGTCACCTGAATTTTTGATCTTAGCCATTCTGACTGGTGTGAGGTGGAATCTCAGGGTTGTTTTGATTTGCATTTCCCTGATGATTAAGGATGTTGAACATTTTTTCAGGTGTTTCTCTGCCATTCGGTATTCCTCAGGTGAGAATTCTTTGTTCAGTTCTGAGCCCCATTTTTTAATGGGGTTATTTGACTTTCTGGAGTCCACCTTCTTGAGTTCTTTATATATATTGGATATTAGTCCCTTATCTGATTTAGGATAGGTGAAGATCCTTTCCCAATCTGTTGGAGGTTTTTTTGTCTTATTGATGGTGTCTTTAGCCTTGCAGAAGCTTTGCAGTTTCATGAGGTCCCACTTGTCAATTCTCGATCTTACAGCACAAGCCATTACTGTTCTATTCAGGAATTTTTCCCCTGTGCCCATATCTTCAAGGCTTTTCCCCACTTTCTCCTCTATAAGTTTCAGTGTCTCTGGTTTTATGTGAAGTTCCTTGATCCACTTAGACTTGACCTTAGTACAAGGAGATAGGAATGGATCGATTCGCATTCTTCTACATGTTAACAACCAGTTGTGCCAGCACCATTTGTTGAAAATGCTGTCTTTCTTCCACTGGATGTTTTTAGCTCCCTTGTCGAAGATCAAGTGACCGTAGGTGTGTGGGTTCATTTCTGGGTCTTCAATTCTATTCCATTGGTCTATTTGTCTGTCACTATACCAGTACCATGCAGTTTTTATCACAATTGCTCTGTAGTAGAGCTTTAGGTCCGGCATGGTGATTCCACCAGAGGTTCTTTTATCCTTGAGAAGAGTTTTTGCTATCCTAGGTTTTTTGTTATTCCAGATGAATTTGCAGATTGCACTTTCTAATTCGTTGAAGAATTGAGTTGGAATTTTGATGGGGATTGCATTGAATCTGTAGATTGCTTTTGGCAAGATAGCCATTTTTACAATGTTGATCCTGCCAATCCATGAGCATGGGAGATCTTTCCATCTTCTGAGATCTTCTATAATTTCTTTCTTCAGAGACTTGAAGTTTTTATTATACACATCTTTCACTTCCTTAGTTAGAGTCACGCCAAGATATTTTATATTATTTGTGACTATTGAGAAGGGTGTTGTTTCCCTAATTTCTTTCTCAGCCTGTTTATTCTTTGTGTAGAGAAAGGCCATTGATTTGTTTGAGTTAATTTTATATCCAGCTACTTCACCGAAGCTGTTTATCAGGCTTAGGAGTTCTCTGGTGGAATTTTTAGGGTCACTTATATATACTATCATATCATCTGCAAAAAGTGATATTTTGACTTCATCTTTTCCAATTTGTATCCCTTTGATCTCCTTTTGTTGTCGAATTGCTCTGGCTAGGACTTCAAGTACAATGTTGAATAGGTATGGAGAAAGTGGACAGCCTTGTCTAGTCCCTGATTTTAGAGGGATTGCTTCAAGCTTCTCACCATTTACTTTGATGTTGGCTACTGGTTTGCTGTAGATTGCTTTTATCATGTTTAGGTATGGGCCTTGAATTCCTGATCTTTCCAAGACTTTTATCATGAATGGGTGTTGGATCTTGTCAAATGCTTTTTCCGCATCTAACGAGATGACCATGTGGTTTTTGTCTTTGAGTTTGTTTATATACTGGATTACGTTGATGGATTTCCGTATATTAAACCATCCCTGCATCCCTGGGATGAAACCTACTTGGTCAGGATGGATGATTGTTTTGATGTGTTCTTGGATTTGGTTAGCAAGAACTTTATTGAGGATTTTTGCATCAATATTCATAAGGGATATTGGTCTGAAGTTTTCTATCTTTGTTGGGTCTTTTTGTGGTTTAGGTATCAGAGTAATTGTGGCTTCATAGAATGAGTTGGGTAGAGTACCTTCTGTTTCTATTTTGTGGAATAGTTTGTGAAGAACTGGGATTAGATCTTCTTTGAAGGTCTGATAGAACTCTGCACTAAACCCATCTGGTCCTGGGCTTTTTTTAGTTGGGAGACTATTAATGACTGCTTCTATTTCTTTGGGGGATATAGGGCTGTTTAGATCATTAACCTGATCTTGATTCAACTTTGGTACCTGGTATCTGTCTAGGAACTTCTCCATTTCATCCAGGTTCTCCAGTTTTGTTGAGTATAGCCTTTGGTAGAAGGATCTGATGGTGTTTTGGATGTCTTCAGGATCTGTTGTTATGTCTCCTTTTTCATTTCTGATTTTGTTAATTAGGATGCTTTCCCTGTGCCCTCTAGTGAGTCTGGCTAAGGGTTTATCTATCTTGTTGATTTTCTCAAAGAACCAGCTCCTTGATTGGTTGATTCTTTGAATAGTTTTTCTTGTTTCCACTTGGTTGATTTCACCCGAGTTTGATTATTTCCTGCCGTCTACTCCTCTTGGGTGAATTTGCTTCCTTTTGTTCTAGTGCTTTTAGGTGTGTTGTCAAGCTGCTAATGTGTGCTCTCTCTAGTTTCCTTTTGGAGGCACTCAGAGCTATGAGTTTTCCTCTTAGAAATGCTTTCATTGTGTCCCATAAGTTTGGGTATGTTGTGGCTTCATTTTCATTGAACTCTAAAAAGTCCTTAATTCCTTTCTTTATTCCTTCCTTGACCAAGGTATCATTGAGAAGAGTGTTGTTCAGTTTCCACGTGAAGGTTGGCTTTCTATTATTTATTTTGTTATTGAAGATCAGCTTTAGTCCATGGTGATCTGATAGGATGCATGGGACAATTTCAATATTTTTGTATCTGTTGAGGCCTGTTTTGTGACCAATTATGTGGTCAATTTTGGAGAAGGTGCCATGAGGTGCTGAGAAGAAGGTATATCCTTTTGTTTTAGGATAGAATGTTCTGTAGATATCTGCCAGATCCATTTGATTCATAATTTCTCTTAGTTTCTCTGTGTCCCTGTTTAGTTTCTGTTTCCATGATCTGTCCATTGGTGAAAGTGGTGTGTTGAAGTCTCCCACTATTATTGTATGAGGTGCAATGTGTGCTTTGAGATTTACTAAAGTTTCTTTAATGAATGTGGCTGCCTTTGTATTTGGAGCATAGATATTCAGGATTGATAGTTCCTCTTGGAGGATTTTACCTTTGATGAGTATGAAGTGTCCCTCCCTGTCTTTTTTAATGACTTTGGGTTGGAAGTCAATCTTATCAGATATTAGAATGGCTACTCCAGCTTGTTTCTTCATACCATTTGCTTGGAAAATTGTTTTCCAGCCTTTCATTCTGAGGTAGTGTCTATCTTTTTCTCTGAGATGAGTTTCCTGTAAGAAGCAAAATGTTGGGTCTTGTTTGTGTAGCCAGTTTGTTAGTCTATGTCTTTTTATCGGGGAGTTGAGTCCATTGATATTAAGAGATATTAAGGAAAAGTAATTGTTGTTTCCTGTTATTTTTGTTGTTAAAGTTGGCATTCTGTTCTTGTGGCTGTCTTCTTTTAGGTTTGTTGAGGGATTACCTTCTTGTTGTTTCTAGGGCGTGGTTCCTGTCCTTGTATTGGTTTTTTTCTGTTATTATCCTTTGAAGGGCTGGATTCGTGGAGAGATAATGTGTGAATTTGGTTTTGTCGTGGAATACTTTGGTTTCTCCATCTATGTTAATTTAGTGTTTGGCTGGGTATAGTAGCCTGGGCTGGAATTTGTGTTCTTTTAGTGTCTGTATAACATCCGTCCAGGATCTTCTGGCTTTCATAGTCTCTGGTGAAAAATCTGGTGTAATTCTGATAGGCTTGCCTTTATATGTTACTTGGCCTTTTTCTCTTACTGCTTTTAGTATTCTATCTTTATTTAGAGCATTTGTTGTTCTGATTATTATGTGTCGGGAGGTATTTCTTTTCTGGTCCAGTCTATTTGGAGTTCTGTAGGCTTCTTGTATGTTCATGGGCATCTCTTTCTTTAGATTTGGGAAGCTTTCTTCTATAATTTTGTTGAAGATGTTTGCTGGTCCTTTGAGTTGAAAATCTTCATTCTCATCCACTCCTATTATCCGTAGGTTTGGTCTTCTCATTGTGTCCTGTATTTCTTGGATGTTTTGAGTTAGGATCTTTTTGCTTTTTACATTTTCCTTGATTGTTGTGCCGATGTTCTCTATGGAATCTTCTGCACCTGAGATTCTCTCTTCCATCTCTTGTATTCTGTTGCTGATGCTCGTATCTATGGTTCCAGATTTCTTTCCTAGGGTTTCTATCTCCAGTGTTGCCTCATTTTGGGTTTTCTTTATTGTGTCTACTTCCCTTTTTAGGTCTAGTATGGTTTTGTTCATTTCCATCATCTGTTTGGATGTGTTTTCCTGTTTTTCTTTAAGGACTTCTACCTGTTTGATTGTGTTATCCTGTTTTTCTTTAAGGACTTCTACCTGTTTGATTGTGTTATCCTGTTTTTCTTTAAGGACTTGTAACTCTTTAGCCATGTTCTCCTGTAATTCTTTAAGTGAGTTATTAAAGTCCTTCTTGATGTCCTCTACCATCATCATGAGATATGCTTTTAGATCCGTGTCTAGCTTTTCCGGTGTGTTGGGGTGCCCTGGACTGGGCGAAGTGGGGGTGCTGGGTTCTGATGATGGTGAGTGGTCTTGGTTTCTGTTAGTAAGATTATTACGTTTACCTTTCGCCATCTGGTAATCTCTGGGGTTAGTTGTTATCGTTGTCACTGTTTAGAGATTGGAGCAGAAGCTGTGTTCCACTCACCAGCAGTCTCAAAATCCTGTGGTGGGGGTCGTGGGTAGCTGGCGGTACCCCGGTGCTGGTCCAGCCGGAAGAGGCCTGTGGTCCTACTCAGGCCGGTTTCTGCTTCCCTAACTAATGCAGTCTCAGGTCCCGCGCGCAATTGGATTCGAGCAGAAGCTGTGTTCCACTCACCAGAAGTCTTAAGATCCTGTGGCGGGTGTTGTGGGTAGCTGGCGAGTGTCAGCCGACCCTGAGCCCTAGCTGCTCCGGTGCTTTTCTGACCGGAAGAGGCTTGTGGCCCTATGTAGGCCGGATTTCTCTCTCCCCAACCAGAGCAGTCTCAGGTCCCACGTGATTGGACTGGAGCAGAAGCTGTGTTCCACTCACCAGCAGTCCCAAAATCCTGTGGCGGGGGTCGTGGGTAGCTGGCGGGTGTCAGGCAACCCTGTGCTCTAGCTACCCTGGCGCTGATCCGGCCGGATGACCTTCCTGAGATTCTTAAGGAGTTGCAATTCCAAGCCTGTGGATGGTTTAATGCTTATTATAATTATTATGAGTAATGGAAAAATAATTACTGAATCATGTCATCTTAGGAAGATTTCCTGATTTCATGCACAGTTGTTTCTCATCTCAGAACATCTTCAGTTCAGATGGCATTCAATGCTTTTTTTTTCTACAATTGTCCACCTTGCAAAAGTACAGATAAAGTAAAATAGTTCAACGCGAACCCATGTAATCCTTAAATTTCTTCACACCTCCAGGAATGGAGACTGGGGTGAGAGAAGAAGAAGTGCTTTGGTTCTAGGTTATGTGATGATCTTGCTGTTGGTAGGTCCTGGAAGGCTCTCTTGTGCTTATAGGAGACAAGTCTTGGAAGGCTATATGATATACTTATAAGAGATAAGTTCTGGAAGGCTATTTCTTATACTTATAGGAAGCTAGTTCTGAAAGGCTATGTGATGTACTCACAGAAGACAAGACTTTGAAGGCTCTGTGATGTGTTTACATTCACCAGATCCATAGTAATGGTCTCTCCTGTATGATCCAAGTGTTCTATTCACAGAGCTTAATCACAGTTGCTTACCCTGCCTCTACAACAGGACCTGGAATCTGTGAGCTAATCTAAAGACGGCCAAACAGACCATCAAGCTATATGGCAAGGGAAATGTAGAAATAAGAAACCTCATATCTTCCTTTCTTCTCCTGGGTGTGTAGGAGGTGGAGGCAGAAGTAAGAATTTCCATGGCCCTATAATATGGGAGCAGGCAGAGTCATAGACCAATCCAATACTCAAAACCAGGGAAAGGAAGCCAGACAGAGTATTCTATAGAGCAAAGATGTATGTTTCTTTGGCTTCTAGGCACCATGACTAGAGATTGTCTAGCTCCATGAGACAGGACTCATGACTATACTATCTAAGCACAGAGCTGAGAGAACAGTCTTAATTCTGTCTCTCACCTCAGTGAGACAGCACCCGTGGTAATCCTGTTTAGACACAGAGCTGAAGGAAGAAGGACTTAATATGACTTTTTAAAGACACTTAGCTATGCAACTGTAAATAGTTACATGGGGACTTAAAATGCATATGTCATAGAAGCACGTGGTTTAAAATTAAATGTTCACATCAAAAAAACAAAATCAATTAGGAACATTCATTACACACATGAACTCAAAGTGGTTATGAGAGTATGCATGAGACCAGCACAAGGTCAAACCAGACAAAGTTCTAGCCTTGTCAGTAAGTGGCCCATGAAGTCCAATCCACCCACCCTTAATTGAGAAGATATTGACAGTGGATGTTTACTGGGGAAGGGGAAATACGTTTTGTCCGGGATTTGGCACTGACAAATTAGCCATGGTCCAGAAAATGATCCCACATCCAAGCACATACAGGCAACACTAAGTGGCTTGTTGTTGTTTTTGTTTGTTTGTTTGCTTCCATTCTTACTTACTTATTGTAAAGCACATAAGGTTGAGGGGGGAAAGTGTGTGGGGAGACAGAGGAGGAATTGGCAGTGAGTAGAGGGAGGCTAGATTTGACTAAAACACATTATTAAATTGTCAAAAGAAAGGACAGAAACAAAACCACAGGTAGTTTCCCCATGCTCCAGTAGATGGTCACACACACACACACACACACACACACACACACACACACAGGCCAATTTTTTTCCTCATAATTCAATAAATAAAGTTCTTTCCATTGAGGTCAAACAATGGTATGTCACACCCCTCATGGTTTCTCAGCTTCTCCAGGGTACTAGGAAAAGCAGGGCATTCAAGAGAGAGATAACCTCAAGGGTACACACGCCTGAGGGAATCTGAGGGAGGCAGGTCCCTCTCGGACTCATACCTCACCCTCTGGTGAACTCCGTGCTTTTTCTGCAATCACAGAATCCTCTTCTTTATTTTCCACAGGAAGACACTGGTAAGGTTCTATGATTTTTATTCTTCCAAAATTGTGTCTTTCATACCAAACTCCCAAGTCGTTTGAGTGCAGATATTGCATTTACCTTTTAATTTGAAATGCTGAAATATCCAATCAGCTTTCTCCCTGGTCAGTCCAGTATGTAGCAGTATGTGGATGAGGGCCAACAGAGGAGGATATCCCATATAATTTCAGGCTTCTTTGTTGCACACAGAAATGAAAAGATGATTGCATATATTGGCTTCAATCTATATTGATCTCAGAGGAATACACATAGAGCATCCTTTTCTTTTTAATAATGCTCTAAAATAAACCTTGAAACATTTACAATTCTCCTTTAAGGTGGTTTCTGGAAGAAGGGCTCGATGAAGCTAGTCGATTTCACCATGTGATCTTGCTTTAATTTAAAAGGAGTCGCATACCCTCCCTAAGGCATATGAGGAATTATCCCACAAAATGTTTAATGTTAAAAGAAGACTACTGACGACACTGTTACTATGTCCAAAGCAGAGATGCCTATCAAAACCTATGGAAAATTTTCTTCAGCCTTCTACTTAATTCCTCCATAAGATTCAAGAGGCAGACAAACAAGATAGAACAATCTAGCCAGTCACTTGTCCTATTCAGTGGCTTTGTTCCTATGGGACAGAAAGAAAAACTTCTGACAGCAACGGTGATGTCCCTAAAACAATTTGTGTTGTTGTTGTTGTTGTTTAAGATATTTCTTGTCATTGTTTATCTAACTGGAAACAAATTGGAAGAACGAAGTGCCAAATGACCCAGGTGAACACCTTAGAGGGAATACTAACTAGAAATGAGTGATGGGTCCCAGGCACTGGTGAGTGCTGCTACATATCAGGCTGCAACATGAAAAGCAGCCTTCAGCTAGATTTCTTTTGGCTGCAGCCAAGAAAAGGTTGGCAAGCTATGATAACAGTGTTGGTTCACTCCAGTAAACCAGTCATGATTCATTTTAAAGCCAAGATTAAGACAAAACTGGAGGGAAAAGCATGAAGATAGAAAATTGGCACATAACTTCATTTCTCCCAGGAACTGGGGGAGAGTGCTGGGTTAGGGTTGACTGCGAGGACAATAGAAAATTGATGGCTGATGTTCTCTTAAGAATACTAGAGCATGAATCACATGACGCCTTCTGGGTGAGCCAAGGCATAGTCCAGTTCCCGCAGCCCTAGGGAGGGGCCCGCCGTGCCCACACCCAGCCAGACTCGACCATGTTGTCCCGCCTGCTCAAAGAACACCAAGCCAAGCAGAACGAACGTAAGGAGCTGCAAGAGAAGAGGAGAGAAGCTATCGCTGCAGTGACCTGCCTGACCGAAGCATTGGTGGATCACCTCAACGTGGATGTGGCCCAGGCCTACATGAACCAGAGAAAGCTGGACCATGAGGTGAAGACCCTACAGGTCCAGGCTGCCCAGTTTGCCAAGCAGACAGGCCAGTGGATAGGGATGGTGGAGAACTTCAACCAGGCACTTAAGGAAATTGGGGATGTGGAGAACTGGGCTAGGAGCATCGAGCTGGACATGCGCACCATTGCCACCGCGCTCTAATACGTCTACAAAGGGCAGCTGCAGTCTGCCACCATCCTAGACTAAACCCCACCCCTCTTACTTCACCCTCCTACACAGGAGGGAAACTGGTGAGCCATGAATAAAAACACAAGCTTCCATTCAAAAAAAAAAAAGAATACCAGGGCATGTAGCCCAATACTCCAGACCAAATACTGATCATTCTTTTATGTATTTAATACATTGATATTTTGTTTGGGGTTTTAATGAGATAGTCTTTTTAGCTAGTTCTGAATGGCCTTGAGACCTTCTGCTTCCCCACGCCCCTCTCTGCCTCTCAAGTGCTGAGGTCACAAGCACACATCACTATCTAGATCTCAAGCACGCACATAAGAGAGTGCTTTCCTATTCTATAATGCTCAGTGAGTGGTCTCTGAAACAGTTCAAAAATTTATGTATAGAGGAAATCCACAGCCATCATCATTAAAAAAAAAAATCAGCCCAACACATTCTAAATATTGAAATTGCTTCTAATTTAGTTCAAACTGGTCATTTCAATAAAACCGTTTAACTAGTATAACAAATATAGGAGAAATTTCAGATGCAATACGCGCCTGTGAGGAGGTTATAGCTTAGTTGGAAATTCAGGGTCAACAAATGTAACAAAGCTCTTGATGGTTCTCTTCACAGTCCACATGAGATGCTACACGCCCGCCATTCTTCCAAGTGGAGTTCTCACTCCAGACCCCAGGCTTTATTATTCCATATTCATTTTCAATATATCAAAGTATAACAGCAAATATGTCTCAGGAAAAATTACCCAGGATTTGGAAATAAGAACAAATGGATTGCCGATCCTTCAGACACTACCCTGGAGCACTGTCGGATGCGGGCTCCCAGAGAATAGTTAAATCTCCCAGACAATAGCTCTGCTATACCAGACATTGTTAGCTTGCATGATGACTTATAGATTACTGTCCAACAGAAGTGCAAATAGTGTGTCTGGTATAGATGTGAATGCAAAATTAAGCCATGTTATTCTGGGATGTTTTCTCAAACCGAGCAAACCTACATCACCTGGCCTCTTTTTTTTTTTTTTAACCAGCGCTACTATCCTAAAGTTTTTCTCACAATTCAATTAAATAAATACTGATATGTATTCTACCTCTTTTCAGGAGTCATTATTTTGTGAAATACAAAATCATAGAGGAATTTGTCTTGTTATTGCTGTGTTGTTTAGAAGATGAAATAATTAGAAATGAATCCACTATCTGATAACCAGTAAGTAAGCAAGAGTACACAGCTACACAGCATGCAACTATTTAAAATGATGATGATCATTCTAAATTATTAATATTAATCTAATAACTTGATAAAAGCAGCCTTCAGAATAAACAACATATGTGGTATGATATACTTTAATATAATTACATAAGTATATTTTTATTTTATACTATAGAACAATATCTGAAAACATATTCACAATGACTGTTACCCTTGTTTCTTTTCCTGTTGCTATGAGAAAATACCCTAATAAAAGCAACGTAAGGGAAAAAGAAAAAAATATTTGGCTTACAATTTCATGTTGCAATCCATTATTTTGAGGAAATTGAGGGGATACAAACTTGATGTAGTGAACCACATAGCACCCATATCAAAAACAGACAGCAATGAACTAATGCTGAACTAGTACCTAGCTAACCTTCTTCATTCCTATGTCTATATGTGACATAGCCAACACTGTTAAGGAAGATTAAGAAGTGAGGCCTTGTTGGAGGAGTTGTATCACTGGAGATGGACTTTGAGATTTCAAAAGCCTATCTCAGACCCCATCTAAATCTTTCTCCATGCTACCTGAAAATTAGGAAGTAAACTCTTCAGCTAGTGTTCCACAGCCTTGCTTCCCTGCCTCTTGCCACATTCCCTGGCATGATGGCTGTGGAGTATGCCTCTGTAAGCTAGCCACAAACTGTAAGCTAGCCACAAACTGAATACTGCCTTTTAAAAGTTGCCTTGGTCTTGGTGTTTCATCATAGAAACAGTAACACTAAGACAGCTTAATTGATAATTTAAGGAGTATAGTGAAATTTTAATTTTTTTCCTTTTCATTGTTTAATGGTAGACAGAAATAATACAAATATGGTAAAATTTTAGCATTTCGCAGTCAAATGTATGTAGTATTTATTCACTACTACTGAGCATATGAAAATTCTAGGACCCAGAAATCACTGTGTGTGTGTGTTATATATATGCATGCTTATTATGTAAAAATTAATATATCTAATTTTTTCATTATAGTCTTTAAGTCAGAAGCCACCTATGTATCAGTGAACAATAGAATGGATACTGAAATTGAGTTAGATAAACCCTGAAATATTACACATCAAAGAGAAAAGAGTCATCATAAGTATATGCAAACATGCAACATTTTTTTTCTCACAGTAGCACAATGACCAAAACAACTGTATGTACGTGAATATGCTCTATATTATTGCATTTATACAAAGGACCAAAATGAGCTAGATCAAGTTCGTTGTTCTCAGAGGTCAGTGTACATTAAAGAAAATGTTCAAAAAAATATAAAAATATCTAAAGACAGGAAAGATTTTGGTTCCTGATGTATGTAGCAGTTATAAGCACAGATTAGTTGGTGAAAATATTCTAAGTTGAAGATTTAGGTCATCAAAGCTTAAGCTACAACTATAAAATCCAAACAAGGTTCTACTTATACCAGTTAAAGTTCAAGGTGAGTGTCACTCATAAGATCTTTAAGATCCATTCAGTACTGGACTCAATTGGTGTTCAAACCATATTTGTGTATCTCCTGAAAGACTCTATGTTTCCCTTCCCCAGTCCGTTTCTACTGTTGGTAACTTTAAATTGGACCAACAAAGCATAGTCATAAAACCACTCGCTGGAAAAAGTTCGCCTTGCTTTAAATGCATGCAATGCCACTGCCTAGCTCTGTACTGAAAGCAATTTACAAACCATTCTGTGACTCAGTTTTCTATCTGCAAAGTAGAAATAGTAATAGAGCTCCTTATAGATTCTCCTCAACAGTCGCCTCTATGCCTATGTGAACGGTTAAAGGAGAAGTCATTATTCTACACTTATCTGTCATTCAGAGACATCTTCTCTCACAGTCCATTCTCCAGAGCTGAATTAATTTATATGCATTGGGTTGCAAGGGATGCACTAGAAAATACCATAAACAGGCCAACTTCAACAATAGAAATGTATTTACTCTCAAGAAGCACAGAAATGATGAGGAAAGGAGATAAGGAATCTTGTGCTGCCCAGTCCCAGGGACACATGTACAACACAACCCCTGCACCTAAGGCTCGTGGGTCATGATTGAAGGCAATGAAGGGTATTAGAAGAGCCAGAGGAACAGGAAACCTGCTGTGAGATTGTGTCTTCTAGAAGTGTCAGAGAAATTATATCCATGAAATCCCATCACCACAGCTACCTAAATTAGGTCTGAACCAGGATGCTATCCATATATATTCTAACATGGAATGGCAAATCTCACAGGGCCTCAACCTTTAGTTTTCTCAACTACAATTACAGGATGCTGGAATAAGGGGCAATTAGTCTTCCCCAGGGAAAGTCAATACCCAATACAAAGTGGTCACTCCCAAATTCACATAGTATATACAGATAATCTTATATGGATCAGCAGGTTAAATCTACATATATTTATTAATAAAGCAAAAGAGGCTATGAATTTGAGGTTGAGAGAGGGAGCAATGGAAGGTCTGTGTGAGTAGTTAGAGGGTGGAAATGGAAGGGGGAAATGATGTGATCATAATTAAATTAAAAAAGAAAGAAACAGCAATGAGTCAAGTTCACAGAGTAGCCAGGAAGGCACCATCAAGACCTCTCTCCTTGTCTTGAGTCTTTTCCCCTTGAATGTCTGTGCCCCAATCTCCCCCTTTTACAAACACATCAGTCATTTTGACTGGTGTCTACTCCAATGAGGTCATTTAACCTTGGTTGTCTCTTTATAGATTCTCTTACCAAACACAGTAACACTTTGATGTATCGATGATTACCATTTAAATATATGAAGTGAGTGGACAAGGGAACTTCAGCCCATGATAGATACTTATCTCCCTGTCCCTCTCACAAGCCCTGTCATCTTCCAGACGAGTGGGTGTGTCTTATTGTCGGTGCCATGTAAGTTCCCAGGGAGGTATCTGCACATGGGAGATGTGTAATAAATAAAAACTACAAAGGGAAGGAAGTTCAAACAAACAGGCTTGTGGCAGCAAAACACATCACTTCTTAAAAGGACCAGTGATCTAAAGAAGTCAGGCAAGCTTTATTCAATTAAGTAAATGATCATAGTAGAAAACAGACATTGATAGATGATGCGCAGTGAGTGACCCAGTTGGGGCTGACATAGATCTTGCTGTTACTCTCTACCACTCACTGCAAAGTGAAGTTTGTCTTGAATACCAGTCCTTAACCATGAATTACACAGCATACCTTGCTTCTGAGCCTTTTAGGGTATAAGTCCCTTTCTTAACTACAATTTAATTGCATTTTAACAATTAATTCACTTACTAAAATAGCAATATAGTTAGGGTGCTTCTTTCCTTCCTCTCTTTATTACGCCTATACTGGTGACATTCACATCCGAGGTTTTGATTCACAAACTTATCATGTAGTGAAAAGCAGAGCAGAGCAGATCCGCTGATGCAGAGGAGCTTAGCATCAATCTTGGAACATCAGACACAGACACGTGAACAGGACCAGACTACAAATGGTTTTTCTACTTGGATGAGTAAACCAGAGGGAACAGACTGTGCAAATGAGGGCAGTGACTGAGTCAATCTAGGTGCCTTTTGTCATATGCAGGGGACATCCACACTCTCTTTAATGTGTAACATAGCAGAAGGAAAAGCTCTGATAAGCAATTCCAGGTCATGCAAAGCAAACTTGATCCTCTAGGGACCCTGCTCTTGAAGGGGTCTGAGGTCAAGACCCCTTTTCCTTAAGCCTGAAATTAGTACCTTGGTCTGGGATGAGAAATGTGTGTTTGTCAACCACCCAATCCTTCCCGAGAGAACTTTGAAACTCATATAGTCTAACAGAATCATTTCAGTGATAGATAAGATAAAAACAAAAACAAATAAAACCAAAAAACCATCAAAGGTCCTCTATGCCTATAACAGACAATCTCACCTCATGGCCTTCCTTGTTGACACAGTTGACAGCCCAGGATCTGCATTTACACTCTAAACGGCCAGTTTCTTTGTCTTAGATAATCTCTCATCTCTTTATCTTTCTGTAACACAGTCTCTAAAAAGGTAAGAAAAAGAAACACTTGAACTTCTCATCTGGTGAAATAGCAAGACTTTTATATTCTATAATGTATTCCATCCAGTATTTAATATAAAAAACTGTATTTTAAGAATTATAGCATAGATTGCCAATATATGACTTCCAAAGAGAACTGTTTCAAGTCATTGGTATGCAATTTCTTTTAAATTTGATGTCAAAAAAAAAAAAACCTCTAGACTCATTCCCATTTGTCCCTGCTTGCCTTGACAGCCACTGGGCAATAGGTCCCCTGGACTATCAAGACACAACTGGTCTGGACAATAACAAAAGTCAGAAATTATGAACCTTCAAGGTTTGCAATAAAGTAGAAAAGGGAGATATTTATAACCCTTATTGTAAGAAAGAAACTGAGTTTCAACATAATTAAATTATAATCTGAAGTTCAGTTATTGTGAGAATGAGCTAGGGCAAGAGCCCTAGTCTTTGGATACAATTTGATAGATCTTTCAACCATATCTCTCTGTGCAAATGGCCTTTCTTCTATACTGCAATGACACAAAGCCCTGGTCCTTACTACCTTTGAAAAGCAGACTATAGTTCTGACACATAAGTCTAGATTGTCCTCATGACAGCTAGTGTGGGGTAGCATTGAGTACCAATCAGCTCTCACAGTCTCGCAGGACCTGCAGCTATCTCCAACAACCCCTAATTTTACAAATGATGACACTTGGACCCAAAGACATTAGCAAACTTATGCAAGATGGGAATGTTAATGTGTCTATCTGCTCTTTCAAACCCAAGGCCAAACCATAAATTTGGTCTCTTAGTTTGATTGCCTCCTCAAAGGGAAATCAGAAGCAAAGAGCATTTTGTGGCCTGTCATGTGCAGATGTCAATAAGCAGGAACAGCAACCAGGTCATTAAAACTGCATTTTATTTATAGAACAGTGAGAAAACAGTGGCGTAACCAGCTAAAGACCTTTCTTCTACCTAATCTCCACCCGACAGTATACACAGGGAAAAGATAGGGACACAAGCTCTCAGTCATTTTAAAGCTCAGTCTCCTCTCTGCTCAGGCAGCAAGCCACATCTCTGAGACACGTGTTGCATGATCCTGTCTTGTTATGATCCCTCATATCCTGCCTTTCTTCTGTGGTGTCTGGGTTGAAGCAAGTCTGAAAATGCTGAGTCTATTCATTTGTTGTTAACTGCCAACATTGTATTCCTCCAGTGGCACCTGGGTTGAGAGGGGGTTCACTTAGAATAAACAAATCCTTAATGGTGTAGGTGTGTTGCTGAACTAGACATCACGTGGCTATGTTGATGCCTTTTTACAATGTGCAGTGCATGTCTTTATATTATTGGATATAAAGTGTCCCTTCCATGCCCCTTGTCCTGTGGCCCATCAACATTTTCCCTATGGTTGCTCACAATTTCTTTTTTAATGAACTGTATTTCTCATTTGAACATAGACCAACGTGTGCTTGCTGACACCTCTTTTCTATCCTAATCCTTTCCCTTCCCCCTTTGCTTCTTCACTCTGTTTCAAGATGTCACCCACAGAGCAAGAACAAAGAGTCAGGCTTGGGTTGGTAGGACTCAGACAAGGGAGACCCAAGGGTTGAGAAGGGCCACAGCTGATAAGTGTGCTCTGCTCAGGGGGTGGGGGCGGGGGTAGAACTAGTCACATACAGGAAGGAAACTTCCTTAGCTGGTGCAGGCTGGCTGCCACGGAGCCATGTTGTTCAGGATCCTAACGCATGGCCCCACATGGAAGATGCTGTTGTTATCACAGTTCTTCGTTCAGCAATAGGGAATCAGTTGATTCATTAATTGCCCACATACCTGCAACCATCAGATGAATAAGGCAGGGTGTCTCTGTGAGTTATTTATACCTTATGGGAGGGCAATTTAATTAAATTTCTCTTTTCCTAACATGTACTTGAGCTCAGTCTCAGGAGGAGTTTAATGCCTGTAACTAGAAACGTAGGAAAGTAATTTTGAAAGGTGGGCAGTTGTGCAAAGGGCAGACATGCCCTGGGGAGCTGCATCCATCGAGAGGCTGTGGCAATGGGAGAGCATTGGACCCCTGGGAGGTAGAATCCAGAGAAAAGATGAGAAATAGAAAGAGTGTCACAGAAGCGGGAGAGGAGGGTGGGAGGGAGACAGGCAGGCAAAGCCCACACCTGTCAGGTCCCCACATTTCCAAGAGTCATATCTGAGAGGTTGTGTGTGTGTGTGTGTGTGTGTGTGTGTGTGTGTGTGTGTGTGTGTGTGTGTATGTTGGCTTATAGGTTGCTGGAACTTGAAAATTTTAAGGCTTCCTGCTGGATAAAGTCTGTCAGGCACTTTACCCTCCCACAAAATAAACAGAAAGGTTTATGAGGAGGAGGAGATGCAATATACTGCCGAGGAAGGCCTCGCTGCCAGACGCCCACGCTCACAAGTCACTCCCCAGCTGCCAACAGTGAAAGGAGGATTTTAAATTGTGATTTGACTTTCCTGGCCTCCTGCAATTTTATTAACCCCCTGTAGCAACGGTTTCCATTTGTGAGCCATTCTATTTTATTGGAAGGAGCATGTAGCTGTACCATGGCCCACGGTCAGGGGCTAGACACTGAAAGAATACCTCTCAAACTTGGTTGAGTGGCGAACGTGGAGCATTCTAGGAGGGAAGCTTGGTCATACTTCTTCCCTGCTTAACAGTAGTGGTTTTCGTAGTTTCCAGTTTCCTGGAAAGTCAGAGCCGTAGTCTTTTGTATGGCCTGCCATAATTTCATCATTCCACACATATCTAGACCCTCACAAGAGAAGACCCTCTCCCTCCTTTACCTTCTTTCTTTCTAGAAGGATCGTGCTGTACCTGGAGGCCAGAATGAAGTGAGAACGGTATGAGGACCAACAGTGACTCTTGCTAACTAAGTGGGCAGGTTTCCTGGCCCCTGGCCTTGATCATCTGGAATATGAAAGGCAATGATAGCACTTTCCTATTAGAACATGATAGTTTCTAACATTACAACAGAGTTCCCCTGATGTCGTCATGAACATTAAACAGTAGGGTTTGAAGAGTTCTGAATAAACTTTAGTCCAGACTTTCATGGTTTAGCATGAGACATTATCACTTCCTCTTCACCACCCTGGACACCAACTTCACAATTGTCACCATTTCACTACTGGAACAGGCATGCATCTGATCTTCCCTGCCACCTTTCAGGAAGGTTTGTCTTCTGCACATGCTGTGCTTTAATCCCAAAAGAACTGGACTTGAAGTGAGCCAGTGGCCTTTAGACTCCTGAAAACACAGGCTTCATGTCTACGGTGCCTCTAATTTCTAGCCAAGTGTCAGTCCCCTGAACATGTATTCAAGGAGTCTTTATAATGTAAAGGGGATGGTTTTAGAATGTAAATACAGCAAGCAAAAACTCCATGACTGACTGGTCACATACTTTAGACAATATGGACAGCATATGCTGGACCTGATGAGCTTATGTTTAAAAAAAAAAAAGACACAAAATCAGGAACATGGTGGGCCTGGAAGGAATTCGTGAGGGGGGACAAGATCATAACACATTGTATAAAATTTTCAAAGAACTAATAGAATATGTGATTCATCCTTTAAAGGATATAAAACCTTTTAATATTTTGACACACCTTACCAGATTATTACCCAATAACTACATCATGTCTTCTACCAGCTATATGTTAGACAGTGGGTAAATGGCCAGGTCTTAAAACATTCTAATTTCTAGGGAATCAGCTGAGTCCTCCATTCCTCTCCAAGCTCAATCAAATGCTGTCTGCATCTCTGACAGTAATATGAAATCTTTGTCAACTTATGGATTAAGAACTAGTTATCGCCCTGTTAGCTTTACAATATTTTATTTATTAATAATTTAGCTCTCCTGTGTAGTATCTATCTAAATCCTTATAGGAGAGGGTGTTTGATAGGACAAATAGCAATGAGGAAGACAACCATATTAAAAAATTATGTGATCATAGATTTCCTGGAAAATTTTTATTTCCATTATTGATTTTAAACATTGCCTGTCTCAGAGCTATTTTATTACATAAAATCAGTTATTTCCTTCTGTCTCATATTACATCCTTTCTGTCTTTTTCAGCGTTCAACTCCAATGCCTCCACTCACCTAAGCTTCTCTATCTCCAACTCTTTTTTCCTTCTATTGTTTTTTTCTACTCCATTGCCTCCTTGAGTATGAGATTGGGTCTGTTATTCTCTGTTATTCTGTGACATCTCTGCTCTTCAGTGTCATGTGTGGTATCATTTGTAGAAAGCCCTCACTGATGAGAAGAGTCCATACATTCAGTTTCACTCAAAGAGGTTTGGATTTGCTGAAGGAAAGTAGTCACTCCACAGGAAAGATGCCAGCCACGCCTTCTGCAAGCCATGCTATTGCACAGGCGGACAGCAATCCAAAATTAGGTACACTTGATGAACACACATCAAATAGTTTTGGATTTTTGTTACCCATGGATCATGAGCTATGGGAGGAATAAGGGTAACATCTCATTCTTTGCAGCCCATGATTTCCTTAGACCTTCCCATTAAAGCACTTTAGAATTTAGCATAGAGCCAAAAGCTATCTGTGTCACCACTTATACTGAATCAATGTCTTTTAAGTGTCAGCTTTTGATCAGAGCAAAGGGAAGTTAATTAGGCTTGATTTTGCCTCGTATATTTAATGATGACGTTGGGCCTGGGGTTGGTTTTCTGAGATTAGTTTGAGGAGCACGAGAAACATTGAGAACAAAAGCTCTGGAAGTTGGCTGCCCTCCACACAGCCTTCAGAGCACAGGATGGATTCAAGGCCAAGTCTGAGATGCACAGAGGTGACAGAAACTCCTGGCATGCTGAGAACTCTGCATAAACTCTAGATTATAATAACTCCACAAAATAAGCGGGTGGAGAGCTATGTGCAAGAAAGACTGTAAGTCTCTCGTCTATAGTATCTAGAATTATTGTAATGATTAAACTCTTTCAGCATAGTAGCTCATTTGTCTATCATCAATTACTTTCATCAGTGAAACAGTCATGAGGCAGGTAAAGGAAGGGGGAGTATTATGGAATTTAAAAGCATATTAGAAGATAAATTCACAACAAGATATAGCCCAGTTATTTAAACTGCAAAGATCATGAAGACCTAGTTGCAAGGCCTACCTACCTCTGCTCTGCCATTCACACAGGCCCTTGTAATGACTCCTTCTTCTGCCTCATTTCCCTGTTTGATTGCAGTTTCTTAAATTTAAGATCTCTTGCCTTTTACAGACCTAGCCTCTTAGTCTTATCTTAAAATAAAATCATCCCCACTTAAGTGACTCTTAGTAGAAAGTTCTATAAACAGAAGACAGTAACATCTGTTTCCATGTAATTTTCATTCGGGAATCACTGGAAATAAGTAGAGAGTCTTACAGGGATAGACAATGCCCAGGTTACCATTTTGTCACAAGCTTCAGGCATTTGAAGGGCTCAGGTTAAGTCTCTATGGTTTCCTCCAGGTGTCTTTCAGGAAAGGCCCTGGTCTTTCTGGGAGTTCTGCATAGAGATGCACAGACACTCGTTAGAAGGGAAGAAACATCACTGCAATTGTTATGGTGTTTTCATACCAGCAAAGAAAGAAGAAAAATTATAATTACTTCAGTCTTATCAACCAGCTTTGTTGGCATTGTTAAAGTCTGCCTTCACAGCAAAGAATATTCTGATCTATCTCTCAGTGATAGCAGGTACTAGCAAGAATGTGGAGAAAG
Organism: Mus caroli; assembly: GCF_978045245.1. Taxonomy (NCBI): domain Eukaryota; kingdom Metazoa; phylum Chordata; class Mammalia; order Rodentia; family Muridae; genus Mus; species Mus caroli. Next base: position 27,817,388 of record NW_028227274.1, on the reverse strand, counting down.
AGGAACACTCCTCCATTGCTAGTGGGATTGCAAGCTGGTACAACCACTCTGGAAATCAGTTTGGCGGTTCCTCAGAAAATTGGGCATAGTACTACCGGAGCACCCAGCTATACCACTCCTGGGTATATACCCAGAAGGTGCTCCAACATGTAATAAGGATATATGTTCCACTATATTCATAACAGCCTTATTTATAATAGCCAGAAGCTGGTAGTAACCCAGTTGTTCCTCAACAAAGGGGTGGATACAGAAAATGTGGTACATTTACACAATGGAGTACTACTGAGCTATTACAAACAATGATTTCATGAAATTCTTAGGCAAATGGATGGACCTGGAGGGTATCATCCTGAGTGAGGTAACCCAGTCACAAAAGGACATACATGATATGCATTCACTGATAAGTGGATATTAGCCCAGAAGCTCAGAATACCCAAGATACAATTCACAGACCACATAAAGCTCAAGAAGAAGGAAAATCAAAGTGTGGATACTCCGGTCCTTCTTAGAAAGGGGACCAAAATACCCATGGGAGGAGATACAGAGACTAAGTGTGGAGCAGAGACTGAAGGAAAAGCCATCCAGAGACTGCCCCACCTGGGGATCCATCCCATATACAGTTCAAACCCAGACACTATTGTGGATGTCACCAAGAGTTGCTGACAGGAGCCTGATATAGCTGTCTCCTGAGAAGCTCTGCCAGTGCCTGACAAATACAGAAGTGGATATTCTCAGCCAACCATTGAACTGAGCACAGGGTCCCCAATGGAAGAACTAGAGAAAAGACCCAAGGAGCTGAAGGGATTTGCAGCCCCATAGGAGGAACAAAAATATGAACTAATCAGTACCCCCAGAGCTCCCAGGGGCTAAACCACCAACCAAAGAGTACACATGGAGGGACCCATGGCTCCAGCTGCATATATAGCAGAGGATGGCCTTGTTGGACATCAATGGGAGAAGAGGCCCTTGGTACTGTGAAGGATTGATGCCCCAGTGTAGGAGAAGCAGTAGTGAATAGGTTGGTGAGCAGAGGGAGGGGGGATGGGATAGGGGGTCTTTGGAGGGGAAACCAGGAAAGGAGATAACAATTGAAATGTAAATAAAGAAAATATCTAATAAAAAAAGAGATCGATACACTAAAAAACTAAAGTATCTTTCTAAACCTAGAGCCTCCTGCATATGTGTAGTGCAATACTCAGGCACACACACAAACTTAAAGTAAATATATATTTCTTAAAACCAGTGCACTTCATCATCCCCTATGGCTTCTTCTTTGGCCATGCCTTGCACACAGGACAATGGCTGCTGTGTTGCAGACACTCTGTGATAGGGTTAAATAAACCATCACAGTGTAATCAGGAGCATGCATGAGCAGATACTGTGACTCTTTATGCTCACGTACTGGGGGTAGTTCAATTCCATAAAATGACCCACTTTTGCTGAGAACAAGCCACCAGGCTCTCTGAAAATGTCGATGAACAAAGCAAGCACTGTTTTATTCTGTGCACATTCTCACAGATATCAAAGACTGTAAAACTCTTAATTCAGCAGATTTTATTATACTCAACTGCATCCTCAATACAAATTCACTCAACAATTAATTATCATAGAAGAACCTACCATGTGTCTGAGCCTGCACTAGGGATAAAGCACTAAAGGAGATATGGCCTTTGCTCTCATTCCCATACAGAAAACCAATGAAAAATCAATTTCTTATATTTTTAAGCTATGCACGAAAATTACAGCAGCATTTAATTTACCTTGCATGCCCCTTTGATATTAAAGTGCATTACATATTCATGTAATTGTTTGCCCTTTATGTTCAAAGGTACAGCTAAGTTCATTTCCCTCTTAGTTGTTATAAATATGCCTTGTTTTCTTGGGAAGCAAAAAATTAAATGGTTGAGCTCTGTGCACTCTGCAAATTCACCTCCCAAATTATCAGATGCCATAAAATTTCTGTTCCAACCTGTTTCGCTGATTTCCTCCTTAAGAAGAAGTGGGAAATTAGCTTTTATGGAATAGAACTACCTTAATATTTAAAAATCCTTTGGAGTTGAACGGTAGTGTTCTTGCCTTTAGAATTCCTACAAAAGCCATCACTGATCTAGTGGCCAGTAGTAAACAGCATTTATTTCTTAGGTCATGCACAAAGTCAGAGCAGTTGAAAACTTGTGCAGTGAAAAAGTTATATCTGACTTCAAGGTGAGACTTTATCCCAATCATAATAGATTAGCTTCCTATTTCTCACATCAGACTGCAAGCAGCTAAGAATAGGATGCAGAAGGAAAAGACTGGATATAGGCACATATATGTTAAGGAGGAGCAAGATGCTAGTTGTCTGATACTAATAATGTTATAATAATGTTAACAGGGAAGGAGTGGCTACTGCATAAGATCTGGACTTTTGGCCCTTTTCAACAAGTTGTGAGAAAGCAGTTCCAGGTGAAACCAGCAGTGTACTAAAAGGGTTATCTAAATTGTTTCTTATTCTTGCAACAAAGTAGTGCACAGTGTTCACTAGAATAAACCTTTCAGAGAAACTAAACTACTTGCCAACACAGTAAAACTTTGGAGTTTGTCTCTCAGTTAGAACAGCATCTCACTCAAGTATTAGCAGAACCCATTTCTTTTCACAGTTCTTGCTTGGAGGTGGAGTTGAGAGTCCGCTCTCTACAAACCAGATATTCTCCACATAAGAGGCCTTCGGTGCAATGGAAACATCAAGAGAAAATGCAAGCTAAATCTGGACCACTCAGAAAAAAAAAAGGAAAAAATATACTTGTGTATATATTATTAAGTTTGATTACCCCACTCCTCTCTATAGCCCTTTCTTCTCTTGCATAGTCCGCTTTCTACTTTTTCCAGGTCTTACACACACACAAACACATACATACACACACACACACGCATGGATGTGCTTGCACACAAACACGTGCCTATTTAAATCTAAATTCCTTGTATAGTAGAAACCATATTTTTCTTTCAAACCCTGCCTTATTTTATCTATTAAAATAATGTCCAGTTCTATCCAGTATTCTAAAACTATCAGAAGAACAATGTGTGTATGTGTGTGTGTGTGCGTGTGCACGCACACACACACACACACACGGCATTTTTAATTTATCTATTGATGAGCATTTACCTTTCTTAACAATGATGTTTAGTGTAACAATAAATATGGCTGAAAAGAATCTGAATATACTGACTTCAAGTATTTTAGGTATGTATCCAAGAGCATCGTCTGGTAGAATATTTTAATCCCAATTCAGGGTTTCTACCCCTCCTTGATCTTTTAGTTTCTAGAATAAAGAAGTGAAGAATCAGGAGTGATTCATTTTATTATTTTCAATAAGCCTTAAACAGCAGAAAAGTTTTTCAGATATCTACCTAATCTAAGATAATCTACTTTTCTACTGGTTACCCTAAGTTATTACTTACAGTTTTATCTGGGCTGCCTTTAACTCCAATTGGCCAGGCCTCTGGGCCATGTTTTCTTGACTCCTAACCTATGGAGTCTTTCAATTCCTTCTTTACCTTCTTCTCTCCCTCCTGGTTTTCTTAATAGAGTTAAAATACACAGCAAAAGACCAAACCTCAATAGTAATGTGGCCATATCCTATGGCAGATCTAATTTTTAGTTTATTGAAGAACTTCCACATTGATTTCCATAATGGTCATGCCAGTTTTTTTCTCCCACCAGCAGTAAATAAGTAAGTGCCTCCTTTTCATCATGTACCAGTTAGTTTTTGTTGTCATCTTGATTTAGAGTCACCTTGGGTGAGAAGCCTCATTCGTGGGACTGCCTTGATCAGATTGGTCCATGGTCATGTCAATAAGGAACTGTCTTAATGAATGATTGATGTGGGTCCCCTGTGGAAAATAGTTGACATTACAAGCTTGGTACAGCCTTAGCCTCCTATGAACCACACCTGTGTGCTGACTCTGGGGCAAACGTTCTCAAATTTTGCCTCAGTGGTGCTGGTATCTTTTAAATCACTCCTGATTTTTCACTTCAGCCGACCGACCGGTGTCAATTGTCCTGGCGTAACAAAGATTTCACTTTATTGTTTCTGGTCTCCGGTTAATTATAGAAAATTCTTCAGCTACAGCTGACCAGAATTGCAAATTCTGAATCCCAAATACCATGGAGACAGTAGAGTCTTTGCTTACCTCTAAAACTTCACCACCCAGACCTCCATCATCTGCATTCTCTCCCAAGCTTTTAGTCATCTTTAAGCATCTCCGTCTTCCTAGCCTACACAACTGCCCATTAAACTCTGAGCAGTCAATGACTTTCTTAGCCCGAAGTTCCAAAGTCCTTCCATAATCTTCCCAAAACAAGATGGTTGGGTCTATCATGGAAAAGCACACAATCCTGGTATCAATTTTTGTCTTATGGCTTCAAATGCAACTTGGGTATGTGCAGGTCATGGGGTGTATTTCATCTTACACTTTCAATTAATAACTCATCACTGAGAGAAGTCAGGGCAGGAACTCAAGTGGAAGGAACTGAAGCAGAGGCCACAAAGCAATGGTGTTTGCTTGATTATTCAGCTTGCTTTATTATACACCTAAGGACCACCTATCCAGGTTGGTATCACTCCTATAGGCTAAGTCTTCCCACATCAATCGATAATTAAGGAAATGTTCCTAGAGATTCATCTACGGGCCATTTTTTGGTGGCATTTTCTCAATTATGGTTTTCTCTTCTCAGATAACACTAGCTTGAGTCAAGTGGACAAAACAAAAACAAACAAACAAAAAACAATACAACCAGGACACTCCAAGTTGCTTTTAGTTATTGTATCTATTTTTTACAGCAACAGAAAAGAAATGAGCATCCTTGCCAGAATCTGCTGTCCTTTGTGTTGCTGCTGCTGATAGATGTTCTGACTGGAGTAAAATGAAATTTGAAAGCAGGTTGGTTCTTTCTCTTCCCACTAAGAATGCTGTCTAAGCACATTTTCAAATATTTATTGGTCATTTGTATACGATTCTTCAAGAACTGTCTATTCAGCCCATTAGCTCATTGGTAAATTGGATGACTTGGTTTGGGGATATTTAATTTTTGTGTTCCTTTATGTACTCTAGATATTAAACCCTTGTTGGGTGCATAATTGGTAGACAGGTGGGTGGCTGTTGCTGTTGTTTTCAGTCTGTGCACTTCCTCTTCGCTTAGCCGATTATTTACTTTTCTTTCTTTTTTCAGTTTGTCCTAGTTCTTTGTGAATTTCATATCAAGCATCCCAAACTAACCCATCTTCTCTTCTCTTCATGCATGCCCTCTACCCTTGCAACCTTCTCTACCAGCAAAGAGAAAAAAAACCATCTTACCGTGGAAGCTGGAATGTGTCACAGTCCAATGCATCCTACAGTATACCCTTCTGTCCACACTTCTTTGCTTGCAAATGTTTACTACAATGACTCTTTGGTCTGATAAGAGGTTTCTGGCTTCCCCTACTCTGTTGATACTGGATCCTCACTGGGACTCATCTCATATATGCTGTTGCTGTCCTGTGTCATGGAGATCCTGTAGTTTTGGATCTATCCAGTCATGTGCTGCAGCAGATGTTTAGGGTAGATGTTGGGGTGCGCCAATTCAAAGGCCTGGATCTGGGCCTTAAAGGTATCTGAGCTGATCAGGCCACTGGATGTCCAGCTCTGCCCACTCGCTTCCCCTGAAACCACAGCCAGCTCTACCCTGCTGCCCAGGCATGGTGCAGGGTCCACTCTCCTGCCTGCGTGTTGCAGCTGGTGAGGGATATATATGGTCAATTCTCTCATTCCTGAGAACCTGGGTCCCACCCTCCCCCTGCCATATGTGGTAACAGACAAGGGAGGAGAGAAGGGCCTCTCCCCCTCATCTATGCCACTGTACAGCAAACAAGAAAAGACAGGGCATGTTTTCCTGTAGCCATGCCCTTAGAAGCAGTTCTACTGTGCTGCCCAGGTGAGGTGCAGGGCCATTTTCCTGGTGTTGCAGCCTTTGAGGGCAGGATCAGCTCTCTGGCTTTCATAGCCCCAGCATCAGGTCTCCTGCTTGCTGCCTGAGGAGGGAGAGCAGAGGAAGGCATCCCTCCCTTGTCCATGCCATTGCAATGGGAGATGAGTGTTAGGCCCAACTCTCTCACACTCATACTCTAAGTGCCAGCTCACCTGCAACTCCACTCTCTTGAATACTGCAGCTGGCTAGGGTGGGTCAGCTCTCCTGTTCTCATGTTTCCAGGCCCAGCTCTTCAATGATGTCCAGGGGGCCAGTTCTGCAGAGCCCTCAGACATGAACATAGCTCCAAGGTGAGCCCAGACAAGGGGCTTTCACCTGGCCTTTGATGGTAACAGACTCCTGGTGCTGCAGGACCATTGACCCAAACATGGCCCCCAGTGGGAGGACAAGCCAAGACCTCACCACAAATGGTCCTAGGTGATATCCCCATCAGGAACTACTCAAGTCAAGCTGTTCCTCACTACCCTCGTGTCCCCAGTTCTAACTCTCTTCATTGTGCCCACATTCTCCTGCTTCTCTTTCTCTCCCATTTTCCCGACACTTACTTACTCCTCTTAGTGGTGACTAGGGTCTCTGAGTGTCTGTGGTAGTCTCAGGAGTGGTCTCAGAAATGCTATGCCCCACTAGTCCATTATGGCTGGGGTCACCTTCAGCATGGTCTGCCCATCCCTGCCAAGCCTATGTGGTGCCCAACTGGTGTTCATCTCAGGCTAGTACCCTGGCCAGGTACCATGACACTGGTCTGGTGATCTTCTTGGGCTCACTTCTCACCCAGACCAGCCCGAGTGGCCCTGTCTCAGACTCACACCCACCCGGGGTCTGCATTCTTAGATGGTGCTCTTCTTGTCTCCTGATTACACCCACACTGAGAGTCAATCCAGGACTTCACGGAACAAGACTGGTGGTCATCTTAGGCTTTGTATTTTTCAGTGAATGTTAGACTACTAATCATTCAGATGTTCATGCTGTTGTCTTAATTATTTAAGCTCAAATAGGGGTTTCTACCCTGCCTTTGATCAGTTCCCAGATAAAAGACACACAACTTTTATATTTACAATAAGCCTTAATCACCATTAGAGCTTGCAGTTATCTACTCTCTGTGCTATTAGAATCTGTTTCCCCATTATTAACTCCTTTTTATAATTTTCCATGTTCTATCTAGGCAGCTCTTAACCCCAATTGGCCAGCCTCCTGGCTATGTTTTCATGATTCACCTACCCCATGGCAGCTTCCTCTTCTCTCCACCTTCTTCCTTCTCATGATTCTCCTCAGGCCCTGATCCCAGGTAAACTCAAACCTTGCCTATTCTTCCCAGCTATTGGCTGTCTACATCTTTATTTAACCAATAGTGGATAACTTGGGGGCGGGGGCAAGATTCCAGAGCATCATTTGTGTATGTGCAGATTTTGTTATCCCTGGGGTAAACCAGACCTTGGGGGCCAGTTAGCATTACAATGCAAGCAAAGGCCAAGCCTCAACACATGTCAGAACACTGAGCATAAAAATAGCTTCTCTTCTTTCCAACACCTACAGATGACACAGTAGCCACATCGGCAACACCTCTAGGGCCCGTGATTATTTACGTTTCTGCGCAAAAGTTTTTAGTTGTGTAGTTTTGTTTGACAATTCCTGTTTATTTCCTATGCTGCTTTCCAGAAATCCCTTGTCTATGCTCATGTCTTAAAATGCTTTATTTATGGCTTACTTTAGGAGAGTCCAAGTTTCTCATATCACTTATAGGTCTTCAATCTGTTTTGAATTGGTTTTTGTGAAGAATGTGAGATGGAGGTCTGGTTTCGTTTTCTAGGAGTAAACTCTTTTTATTTTTTTGTAGTTTGTTTGAAGAGACCATCTTTCTCAAAGTGTAGATGTGTTCATGCACCTAGAATTATTTCTGACTCCTCCATTTGGTTATACTGGTACACATGTCTGATTATGGTTTGTTTGTTTTTGCTAATACTGTATAGTTTGGTTTCTAATGCTCTGTAGCACAGCTTGGGATTACATATTGAGATGCCTTCAGCATTACACTTACAGCTTAAAATTCCCTTGGTTATTTAGGATCTTTTTGTGCTTCCATATGGTTTTAAAATTACTTTTTCTAGTTCCACAAAGAGTATCATTAGAACTTTCAGGGAAATTGAGTCTATAGGTAATGTTTGGCAACATAACTTTTTCCACAGTATTTTTCCTGATAATCCATGGCCATGGGGGAATCTTGAGCTACTATTGCCTTCTTCAGTTTCTTTCCAGAAGATGGAACAGGCCCCCAGACTGGTGCTATATTAGAGGTAACATTCTGATTAGCACATAGGCCCCAACCCCTAGTAAAACAGAAACAAAGCGCTAATTCATCAGAGACCTTTCCCATAGTTCGAGGAAAGTTTCTAAATGCACTAACCTTGCTTTTTGGCTTCTGTAGTTTTACTTCTTGCTAAATAAAATATGACAACCAAGATGTGTGTGTGTGTGTGTGTGTGTGTGTGTGTGTGTGTGTGTGTGTGTGTGAGAGAGAGAGAGAGAGAGAGAGAGAGAGAGAGAGAGAGAGAGAGAGAGAGACTAAAAGACAAAGAGCTCAGGGCTATAAGACACTTTAGGCAAGTCTCCATGAAACAACTGGCCTGCAGTAAAGACTTTCTTTTGGCTTTAAGAATGGTGTGTGGTTGGGCTGAAGAGATGGCTTAGTGGTTAAGAGCAATGACTGCTTTTCCAGAGATCCTGAGTTCAGTTCCCAGCAACCTGAACCATGGTGGCTCACAACCATTTGTAATGAGATATGATGCCCTCTTCTGGTGTGTCTGAAGACTGTGACAGTGTATTCACATACATAAAATAAATAAATCTTTAACAAAATAAAAAAAGAAAGAAAGAAAGAAAAGAAAAGAAAAGAAAAGAAAAGAAAAGAAAAGAAAAGAAAAGAAAAGAAAAGGAAGCCTAAAGAAAAAAAAAAAGAATGGCATGTGGTGATCTTTGGTGGGCTAACTTCACAACAAAGGTAAGTTTTAGTTGTCTAGAAAATTCTTGATTTATTTTTAGTAGGGGTCAAAAAGAAGAGAAAGAGAGGAAGGAGGGAAGGAAGGAAGGAAGGAAGGAAGGAAGGAAGGAAGGAAGGAAGGAAGGAAGGAAGGAAGGAAGGAAGGACATCTTTTTTCCTGCACAAATGCTCCTGAAAAACAAGACCATTTATGTGCCCAGGCCCTGAAGGCTGACAGTATATTCAAACACGTGCTTTGAGTTGTGTGCTCTTAGGGGAGTTATTTGTTCTTCCTTATCATTTTACTCTGTAAAACTAAGGCAGAAACTGCACACCACTCCATAGAACACAGGAAGAACAACACCAGTTAGTGACTGGGAGTAGCAGAATCAGCATGTAGGACCTGCTTACACACATCACTTATGAAAGGAGATTTTAAATCCACTGGGACCTTATTGATATCACTCCAGTCCTAATGGTTTCCCTCTCTAAGAGTTGCATTGTAAATAGAAGAAACAAAATTTGAGAAGAAAAATAGCACTGTGCCATTCATGGTCCATCTTGTACTTGGAAGCTGGAGGTAGAAGGATCTAAGGTTGAAGGTCACCACAAACCTGTTTTAAAACCATCTAGTCCAAATTGACTGACATTCTAGAGAAGGAAATTTGAAAGAGAGACTATATGCTCTGATTATATTCCTGTTTTTCAAAAGAAATTAGGAAATGGTAATTTTTAAAGGAAAATGGAACTTTTATTTCCACACTATCTTTTCTCTGTCAGTATTACTACACTATAATAAAGATATGACAAAATTCAGGAAACACACATGTGTTAACTCGATTTAACAAAGGCAAGAGTGCCATCCTTTCCTGGGCAGTAAGCTCCTCCTTTGACACTGGGCTTTAAGTTTTCCCTCCCACCACCTGGAGTTCCTTATTTCTTTGGGCTCCAATGTTCTAGCACTCCACTTTCAATCTAGCTTCTTTAAGACATAAAAACCAATGGAGTGACAAAACTCAGTGCGGATTCTGTGTCGGCAAGTCCTGGCTCCATAAGAGCTGGGACTTTGTGCTGCATAAAACGTGCCCCCAACACTGCCACTCTGTAGCCTCAGGCAGTTTTGTTTAAGGCATCTGGAGCTTTTATTCTCAGCGGACAGAAAGAAGGATTAAAGTTTTCTTTTGTCAGAAATCCTGAGGATTAGAAGGACATGCTAAGAGCCTGAAGTCACACTCCATCACCATGTGTGGCCTGAAGGAAGCAGCTCCTGCAAGGGTCTGTCATATCTAAGCAACAGTAAGATGCACACATCCTTTGACACATAGACTCTGCTGCTAGACATATATCTTATCACAAGATAGATGTTAAAGGATGTTCACTGCAACTTGAACTACAACAACAGTAACAAAAATAGTGAAACTGAGGACAATAAGAAAATGCTAAAAAAAAAATTATACAAAGGCAATGGTTAAGAATTTTTAGAATATAATAAGTAAAAATAAATTAAATTGGTGAGGTTGGATGTTTAACCCATTTATGAGTAAACAGAACATAAAGAATATAAGTACATATGTGTACATATAAATATAATTATTAGTAACTACTGCTGATGGGAGAAAAATAATATCAGCATGGATTATATACACTCCTGCAACTTTTAAATTTTCACCATAAGAATATATTATCTGTATACTAAATAAAGTATACAGACTGCCTCCTATGTAATGGACAATAAATAAATGTTTCCTTGTACTTATGTACCTGTGTCTGGAGTTACATGTACATTCTTACTATTGTCAGTACAAATCCTTGCACACTTTTAGAAAACAAATATTGTTCCAAGACCATGACTCACATCCCATCAGAAGGCTCTTCCAGAGACCTTCAGCGGTGGCAATTCCTTTATGGCCTGCAGTAAAGGTCTCCCTGACCAGAGCTAAGGGATGAATAGAGGTTAGTTCAAACACATAAAATCAAGGCAAAGGAGTCTCCCACACCCCTGTTTACACTGCCATTTGTCTCCCTGTTAAAATGCAATAAAGACCATAAAATGAAATAGGCTGTGAAGAATGAAAGAGCCCTTATTCATAAAAAAAAAAAAAAAAAAAACGGTTCAAATGAGAAAAGTCCTTTAATGGAGATGAGACAGCTACCATGCTAGGGAGTGGAACAGAGACACATAAAACCTTTAAGACAATTCATTAACCACAAATTATTGCAGGCAACTAAACTCAGGCTCCATTTCCCTAAAACATGCTTGTGTTCCAACTATCAAAAGGATAGATGTTCTCACTGTATCTGCTACAAGGAAAGAAGAAAGAGCAGATTCTTCAGACCCAGGGTCTTGCCAACTGGTCAGTGAGTCGTCAGAAGAAACATGGTCTTTGTTGCGAATGAAGAGGACATTAGAGGGCAGGAGCAGGACCAACCCACTCATACTTCTGACCCCCTTCCAGAACTGGAGCTGAAAAAGATGATCGCTAGCATCATTGACCAGGACTGAAAAATTGTTCTTTGTCCTAATTCTACATCATTCAAATCTACATCTCTCAAGGCTTGCCAGTAGCAGATTTCCAACAAGCCTCCTTATCTAACTTCACACAAGTTCTCTTTCTTCCTATCAGTGTCTGTCTCTCAGTAAGACACAATGGAGTTGGTCTATGTTCTTACTACTTGGAGTTACCAGTCAGCTTTGTGAATGCTCAGCCTGCTCCAAGCTACACCTCAGCTTATCCCTTCTGGATGATTCTAGGGGTTCTGGATGCTCTCTTTGCTGTCTAGGGTGACAGCTGACTTAAATCAATGACTTATTTGTGCGCCTTCATTCTTGAAAGGGGTAACATAAGTTAGACAGGTTTTTCTTGACAGGGTAACATGACTGTGAGTTTGACTTGAAGTAAAGAAGAAAGACTCAAATGAAGGCAGTGACATCAGGCTTTCATGCTGATTTTTGGTATCTTCTGGGCCTAAATCAAACACCTTTTAGCAAGAGCAGGCCTAAGTGCCTGGTGTGCTGTTATTTATTATGATTTCATTGTTTAATAAAATAAAGTAAATAAAGTACTAAAATTTAGCAACTTAGAGTGTGTGTGTGTGTGTATACACATACACACATATATACATATACACATATATATGTATATGTGTATATATGTGTATATATATATTTTTTTCAGGAAGCCACAGAGTTTACATAGTTTGTGATTGGATAATGAGTATTGGTGGTTGTGGAGCACACTAATGTATTTAATGCTATTGAGTAACACATCTCAAAATGGTTGCTACAAAAAATTTTATGCTATATATGTTTACTATAATAACATTTTTAACTGGTGTTTTTTCTCTCTGTTCAACATCTCTAGAAGTATTGTTTATTGATTTGTATTTTGTTGTTGTTGTTGTGCACGACAGGGTTTCTCTGGATAACATTAGTTGTCCTGTATTCACTCTATAGACCAGGCTAGTCTTGAACTCACAAAATCCTCCTGCCTTTGGCTACCTAGCTCTGGGGTTAAAGGCATGTGCCAGCATACCAGGCTTGACTTAGATTTTAATAGACTACAAAGTGCTGAGGAAATATACATACTGTATAAATCTCTATGTAATAGATCATAAATAATGTTCTTTCTTCTTTGTATTCATCATTTTCTACAATGTTTTCCATGTATTTACATGTAATTACCTGTGTATTTACATATACAATTATTTTACATGTAAAAGCATCACAATCAGGATTAGAATTCTTGAGCAATGGGACACAAATAACTTTCTCGAGCCCAAGAGAAACAAAACATGAGATATCTTGCAAGTCATTTTCAAATTATGGCTCATTTTTTGAAGTGTAGTATTCTACATGTCCTATGAACTTTTATACAAGCTATACAATTTTGTGTCTGAAACTATTTTTACAAATGTATTTCAGAAATTCATCTATCAAGTATGAAGTATACTGGCATTTCTGTATATTTGTAAGTGACTAAAGAAATGATGGAAGAGTTAAAACGGCTTTGTTTTACAACCTTGAATAAGTTTAAGGATCTGGTCATTGACTCTCACTGCTGCGAAAAGACAGGCAACCATCCAGTGTCTCACATTGGAAAGCTCACTGACATTTACCAAGTACATTTGCTTCATGTACTTAACACTTTCTCATTACCCATGATTTAAAAGTAAGTTAGGAAAGGAAGAGTTTATTATGCCTTCCAGTTCTAGGAGAGACAGTCCACAGTGGCAGGAAAGGAACAGCAGCAGAATCATGAGGCTACTACCACATTTCCACACCCTGGAAGCAAAGAAGACAACAAGTCGGATTGGAAAAGAAGCCTCTAGGGCCGACCCACTGACCAAGACAGTCCTCTCAGTCCCCACCTCAAAGCCTACCTCCAGCTGAAGGCCAGTATTCAAATACCTGAGCTTGTGAGATATATTTCACTTTAAAACCCAATATCTAGATTTTATTAAACCACTTGACCAAGTGCTAATCTATAAGGAAAGTAAAAATATAAAAATAGTTTCAAAACTTGTTGAGTACCTCAAAGATACAGCTTGCAAAATCTAGACTCTAAAGAATTATAGACAAATACCTGGTTTCCTTCAACACTATAAATATTAAAATTACAGAATAAGTGCCCAATCTCCTTCAACATGCAAGCATTAAAATTTTCAGAGTTGATAGATGCAAACTGTTATAAAGCTATGAAATTTATAAAACAACGTAAAACCACAACAATATTTTTGCTTATGACAATGAAAATGTTATTTTCAACATATATTTTAGAAATATATAGTGGAAATGTTTACAAATTAAATAGTAGAGCTTCTAAGGTTTGTTTCATAAGAATTGTTGATGGGCCTAAGCACAGAAGTAGGTAGAGGTATTGCCAAAGCTGTATTCGTCTTGAGTATGTAATTTCTGAAGCTGAATTTGATATAACTGGAGTTTGTTTCATTGTTATTTTCACTTTTGCATCCTTTTGTGGTTGTATGGGTTGTTCTCCACCAAAGCACAAAGTGAGTCGTGGTTTATAATGAAGCTGTGTTAGAAGGTGGCAGGGCCTTCAAACTACAGCTGACCCATGAACTGATTGCTTTATTTATGGTAATGAGTTAGCTGTTGCTTGAGTGGAATGGAACTATTTTCTTCTCTTCCAATTTGAAGTTACTGCCTTCCCACCAGGAAGCCCTAAGATGTCAAGTTGGTGCTGATACAGTCACAATGTTCTTAGAATTCTGAGGCTATGAGCCAAAACAATGCTATTTATCCATAAATTTATCAGTCTTGGATATTCTATAAAAAACAATGAAAATCTTCTAAGACACTACACATAATTGAAGTTTTCATGTTTCATTAAGATAAATAGTTTTCAATAGGCAAGGAAATAGTTGTTTATTAAGATAGGAACATTTAGAGGGTCTGTGTTTTTATTTATTGGTAAGTTTTAAGTGACTTTATTATTTCAGGTTTAGAAAATTTACAGGATCTGATTTACATTTGAATAAAATTTTCTAATCAGGTGTTCTGATTTGACATGACCTTGTATATAAATGCAAGAAATAATATTTATCTGACTGCCTTCCTTGAATTGTAAAGGCATGACATCCAGAACACATATAGGTTGATGGCAAGTAGCTTTTGTGAGCAGGAGGAAGCTGAGATCCAGAAAATAACCAATTTTACAACTAGATTTGAAAATTATTAATATTCCATGTTTTGAAAGCACACCTGACATAAAGTCAGAATGAAGACAGCTAAGTTGTGAGTAGAATTATGGCATAATAAGAATGTGCAACACAGTAGGCAGCAGGGAAGCCCAGGGAATCTGTGAATATCCTCACCAGTCCTCGGTAGGAAACAAAATATATTTAATTAAGGTTTGGAATGTAAAGTATATAGTGTTTTTCCAAGAAGGACACACACACACATACACACACACACACACACACACACACACACACACACAAACATGTCGGGGGGTGGGAGAGAGAGAGATAGAGAGAGAGAGATTATTAAGATAAAATATTCACCTAGCACCTTTCCTGCACCCATCTTCCCTGCCTGTGGAGTTTTCTGGGCCATGCTCAGCTGCCCTGAGCAGGCTGTTATCCTTACTGGACCTCCATTCTCCTGCCCATCTTTATCAGACCTGCAGATCCAGAATCTTACAGCTCAAGGATACCCACCAAAGGCCATTGAGGTTAGGCACCCTCCTAATACCTACTACAACAAGAATATTCAGGGACTAAACCATCTAGATGCCTAAAGGCCCACAAAAGAACACAAACAACAAAAGCCCTGTCAGTATGATACCTCCAGAGCCCAGCTATCTTGCACCAGCAAGCCATAGACATCCTAATACAACTGAAACACAAGAAAATGACTTTAAATCCGATCTTATAAAGATAATAGAGACCTTTAAAGAAGAAATGAATGAATCCTTTAAAGAAACACAGGAGAATATAATTAAACAGGTATAGGAAATAAATAAAACTGTTCAAAACCTGAAAATAGAAGCAATGAAGAAAATACAAGCTGAGGAAATCCTAGAGAAGGAAATCCTAGGGAAGTGAATGGGAACAACAGGTACAAGTATCACCAAGAGAGTACAAGCAATGGAAAAGAGAAAATCAGACAGAGAAGATACAGTAGAAAAAATTGATACTTCACAGTGAAAGAAAATGTTAAATCTAAAAAACTGCTGACACAAAACATCCAGGACATCTGGGATACCACAAAAAGACCTACCTAAGAATAATAGAAATAGCAGAAGGTGGAGAGCCCCAGCTTCAAGGACTAGAAAATATTTAGCAAATTCATAGAAGAAAACTTTCCCAACCTAAAGAAAGATGCATCGAAACATTCAAGAAGCTAACAGAACATCAATTAGAATGGACTAGAAAAGAAAATCCTCCCACTACATAAAAACCAAAACATGAAATCTACAGAACAAAGAAAGAATATTAAAAGTGACAAGGGAAAGTGTTCAGATAACATACAAAGGCAAGCCTATCGGAATTACACCAGACTTCTCAACAAAGACTTGAAAAGGTAGAAAGGCCCGGACAGGTATCTTGCAACCTCTAAAAAAAAAAAAAAAAAAAAAAAAAAAAAAAAAATCACAGATGGGAACCTAGATTACTATAACCAGCAAAACTCTCAATCACCATAAATGAAGGGAACAAGATATTTCAAGACAAATCCAAATTTTAAAATATCTATACATAAATCTAGCCCTGCAGAAAATACTGGATGGAAAACTCAAAGCCCAGGAGGATAGCTACATCCAAGAGAACACAGGAAATAAGTAATTCCATATCAGCAAAGACAAGAGAATCACACACAAACACACATGCACACCAATACCACCAACATCAAAATAATAGAAATTAACCATCACTGGTCATTAATGGGAGAAGAGGCCCTTGGTCGTGTGAAGGTTCTATGCCCTAGTGTAGGGGAATGCCAGGGCCAGGAAGCAGGAGTGGGTGTGTTAGGGAGCAGGGGGAGGAGGGAGAGAATAGGGGGTTTTCGAAGGGGAAACTAGGAAAGGGGATAACATTTGAAATGCAAATAAAGAAAATATCTAATAAAAATAATAAATTGTATCATTATTTTATGCATCATCTCAGTTCAACTGTATTTAGCACCTCTCTCTTCTGAATAACTAGAAATTGGAAATATCATAGACATCCATCCACTGGCAATTGGATAATAAAATGTGATATATTTACAAAACAGAGTATCACTCAGCTGTTAAGAAAAATAAACAATGAAATGATGAAATTTTCAGGTAAATAGATGAAGGCAGAGACAAATATCCTCACTGAGATATTTGTCCCCAACTCAGAAATTCAGATATCACATATCTTATCTTATATGCAGTATTTTAATCTTTATGTATATATTTATGTAAGAAGGTATGTATGTAGATTTTAACCTTTCAGTATGTGTGTTTCGATTCAAATAATTACAGAAGTTAGGTAGGTAGTAAGGGTCCATGGGGAGTGGATCTTTCAAGAAAGGGTAAATAGTGTTATGAAGAGGTAAAGGGGAAACTGCTGTTTACTTATCTGTTCATTATTTAGAGAGAATCTGAGGAACAGGCAGTATCCATGGTCACTCCAGTAAGTATCTATTGGGTTAATGAATAAAATAGCTCTATATTCCTGATTCAAAGTCTTTTGCAGGGGGTATCCAAAATGTTTTTATATCAGAATACAAAAATGCCAAAATAAAGATGTAACAGTATGGTCCTGTAGAAAGAAAAGGTAATGTTAAAGTTAGAAATTAGGATGAGGAAAAAAAAAAAGATTAAAAAAATCCCACAACAAAACAAAGACAAAAAACTGCTTGGTACTGGTACAGAAACAGACACATTGATAAATGGAATCCAACTGAAGACCCTGAAATAAACCCACACATCTATAGACACTTGATTTTTGACAAAGAAGGTAAAACCATACAATGGAAAAAAGAAAACATTTTCAACAAATGGTGCTGGTCTAACTGGATGTCTGCATGTAGAAGAATAAAAATAGATCAACATCTATCACCCTGCACAAGTCTCGAGTCCAAACAAATAAAAGAGCTCCAAGTAAAAACCAGATTCACTAAGTCTAATAGAACAGAAGGTGGGGGATAGTCTGGAACTCATTGGTACAGGAGACAAGTTCCTGAACAGAAGAACACCAGTGGCTCGGGGTCTAAGATCAGCAATTGATAAATGGAACATCATAAAACTGAAAAGCTTCTGTAAGGCAAAGGACACTGTCAATAGACAAAATGACAGCCTACAGATTATGAAAGGATCTTCACCATCCCTACTTCAAACAGAGAGCTAATATACAAAATTTACAAAGAAGACAAGAAATTAGACACCAACAACCCAAATAATCCAATTAAAAATGGGGTACAGAGCTAAACAGAGAATTCTCAGCAGAGGAATCTCAAATGGCTGAGAAGCACTTAAAGAAATGTTAACACCCTTAGTCATCAGGGAAATGCAAATCAAAATGACTTTGAGATTCCATCTTATAGCAGTCAGAATGACTAAGGTCAAAATTTCAAGTGAGATTTTGGCAGAGGTGTGGAGCAAAAGGAACACTCCATTGCTATTGGGAGCACAAGCTTGTATAACTACTTTGGAAATCAATTTGTCAATTTCTCAAAAAACTGGGAATAGTTCTAACTGAAGACACAGCTATAGTATTCCTGAGCATGTATCCAGAAGATGTCCTACTATACCACAGAGACACTTGTTCAACTATGTTCATAGCAGCTTTATTCGTAATAGCCAGAATCTAGAAACAATCCAGATGTCCCTCAACTGAAGAATAATGAAAATATACTGCATCTACACAATGGAATACTATTTAGCCATTAAAAAGAAAAACATCTTGCATTTTGCTGGCAAATGGATTGAACTTGAAAATATTATCCTAAGTGAGATAACAGACTCAAAACAATATGCATGGTATGTAGTCACTTATAAGTTGATATTAACCATAACATACAGGATACCCACCCTCAACTCCACAGACCCCCAAGAAGCTAAACAAGAGGAAAGGGCCAAGCAAGGAAGTTTGAATCTCGCTTAGAAACGCAAATAAAATAGTCATATGAGGTAGATATATTGGGGAGAACTGTGTGGGACTGTGGACATGGAGGGGAATGAGGGAGTTCAGGAGCAGTTGTGGGGAGAGAGGTGAGAAGGCCAGAGGGCCATGATAATGAATGGAAATCTGCAGCTGGTCTGTATGGGGCCACATCTTGATGATGTGCCAGAGGCCTGGGAGGGATGAGGCTCCCAGGAATCTTTGGGGATGACCTTAGCTGAGACTCAAAATAGTGGGGACATGGAACCTGAGGAGGCCACCTCCTGTAGCCAGGCAGGAATGCTATTGAAGCAATAGGGACACTAACCACCCATAAAACTTTCAATCCAAAGTTTATCTTGTCTACAAGAAATGCATAGACTTGGGATGAAGCAGAGACTGAAGGAATAGCCAATCAATATACAAGTCAACTTGAGACCCAATCCCTGACACTATTAATGATACTCTGTTGTGCTAACAGACAAGAGCCTAGCATGACTGTCCTCTGAGAGGCTTCAGCCAGCATTTGACTAAAACAAATTCAGAGACCCGCAGCCAAACTTTGGATGGAGCTTGGGTACTCTTATGGAGGAGTTGTGGGAAGCACAAACCAAAGGGGATAGAAACTCCACAGGAAGACCAACAGAGTCAACTAAACTGGACCCTTGGGGGCTCTCAGAGATTGAGCCACCAACCAAAGATCATACATTGGCTGGGTCTAGGCCCCAGGGTATGTAGCAGATGTGCAGCTTGTGCTTCATATGGGTCCCCCAACACGTGGAATTGGGGTTATTCCTAATGTCATTGTCTGCCTGTAGAATATACTCCCTAAACTGGGCTGCCTTTTCTGGCCTCAGTGGAAGAGAATGTGCCTAGCACTGCTATGATGTGTCAGATTGAGGAAATAGCTGGGAAGGGAGGGGCACCACCCTCTTAGAGAAGGGGAGAGGGAATGAGGTATGGACTGTGTGAGGGACTGGAGGGACAGGATTTGGGATATAAAATGAATGAATGAATGAATTAATCAAAAATATTCACATGGCATAAAAGCTTAACATTATATGACAAAACTTTCAGTGCCTGTTATACAAAATTATATTTTGTTGACATAACATACTGTTATCCAAAGATGCATATATATTTACTGTAAATTTAATCAGTATTTATTACTGTGTTAATATTATTGAGATGCAGACTAACTGTGGTAGTTTGAATATGCTTAGCCCTGGGAGTGGCACTATTAGAAGTATGGCCTTGTTTGAGGAAATGTCTACCTGCATGCTGCCAGGTGGTATTGGTTTCAAAGGCATGAAGGAATCATGGAGTACAGGTGAGGCTTGGCACTGTGAGATGCCAGGAAAGGCCACTGATGAAGGTGCAGCTTCAGTTGCAGTTGATGTCCAAGGACTGAAGGAGTCATGTAACAAAGTTGAGGCTTGGCACTATAAAAAGACCCTAGCAGAGGCTATTGGTAAAGCCTAGTTGCAGCAGAAGACACCAGCAAATTGGAAATGCCAGTACTATGGAACGACCACAAAGAACATCAGCAGCACTGGAGTGGAGCCATCCAGACCCTGGAGTGCTACAGAGGACAATAATAGAAGTGTGAACCAAGCTTTTTGGAGAAGCCCAGATCATGTTGGATCCCTGACATTGGAACAAAAATCTGTGAAGTTGAAGTTGTCTTGAAGACCCCAAGATGTTAGTGATGCCAAAGCTGTGAGATACCTGCCATGAAAATTTACTAAAAAGGAGTGGAACCAGCCCAGGCAAAAGAATTGTGTTGTAGTCATCAAAGCTAAAAGGAGTTAGACAAAGAGATGCAGAGTTTGGAGTTTGCACAGCTGGTTTTGATATTGCTTTGGTCCATTATGTCCTTCCTATGAAGTTTTAGAATGGTACTGTATATCCTGTGATGTTGGAGTATGTGATCTGCTTTTTTATTTTGATTTTATAGTGAATTATAGTTAAGTGATAGGATGAATCTGAGAAGAGACATTGAACTTTGGACTTTTAATATTGTTGAGGCTGCTATAGACTACAAAAGCTTTTGAAGTTGAGCTAAATATAGTTTTTATTATGCTATGGTTAGGTGTGGCCCCCATAGTCTCATGTGTTTGACCAATCCTATGGTGGCCAATGAGTGCAATGTGGTGGTTTGAATATGCTTGGCTCAGGGAGTGTCACTATTAGGAGATATGACCTTATTGAAGTAGGTGTGGCCTTGAAGTCATTTTGGGGATGGGCTTCAGACCCTACTCCTAGTCTCCTGGAAGCAGTCTCTCCTGGTTGCCTTCAGATGTGAATGGAAAACTCTCAACTTCTCCAGTAGTCTGTCTGCATGCTGCCATGCTTCCGAATATGAAAATTAACTAAACTTTTTCCTCTGTAAGCAAGCTACAATTAAATGTTTGCCTTTATAAGCATTGCCTTGGTCATGGTATCTCTTCACAGCAATGGAAACTCTTAAGACATCATCTAACACAAGAGAAGATTATATCTTTATGTATACATATACATATGCACACACATATTACATAGACATACATATGATCAAAGATTACACTTTAAAAATCTGTCATGTTGTTTTCTCTTCCGGTCCCAGGCGCGCGGGAGCCACTGGTTACCGTGCAGACATGAACCACACCACATACAACCAGTCCTGCAAATGGCACAGAAATGGCATCAAGAAACCCTGGTCGCAAAGATACGAATTTCTTAAGGGGGTTGAGCCCAAGTTCCTGAGGAACATGAGCTTTGCCAAGAAGCACAAGAAAGGCCTGAAGAAGATGCAGGCCAACAATGCAAAGGCAGTGAGTGCACGCGCAGAGGCCATCAAGGCCCTGGTGAAGCCTCAGGCCATCAAGCCCAAGATGTCAAAAGGCCCCAAACTCAAGCGGCTGGCTTTCATCGCTCACCCTAAGCTTGGGAAGCGGATTCGAAGCTACATGGCTAAGGGTCAGAGGCTCGGCCAACTGAAGCCTAAAGTCCAAACCAAGGCAGGAGCCAAAGCTCCAGCTAAGGCCCAGGCTTCAGCTCCAGCCCAGGCTCCCAAAGGTGCTCAGGCCCTCAAAGGTACCCAGGCCCCTGTGAAGGCCCCATAGAAAAGGCTCCTGCCAGTGTGAAGACAGACGGATTGCTGTGACACACTTCCCCACACACTATTTGCAGATGACCTGTGTCCTATGCTGTTCTTACAAATAAACTCAGGCAAGATCTGTTTTAAAAAAAAATCTGTCATGTTAAATTTAAAGCTAATCTATTAAATAAGTCAGTAATGTACTATTTTATATATATATATGTGTGTGTGTGTGTGTGTGTGTGTGTGTGTGTGTGTGTGTGTATTTACTCTAGAATCAATGAGTTCCTTCTAGCCATAGTATGATCTAAAACTTTGTCCTTACAAAACACAAGGAAGGAAAAGAGAGGTCAGAAAATTCTCTTTATATCTGTACCAAACAGGGTTTAACAACCAAGTAATCAAAAACTAAGATTAAAAATCAAATAAATTTCAAAGAAAACATGTGAGGACTGAAAACAGAGCAAATATAAGAAACAAATTTCAAAGTGTACATTTACAGAAAATTGCTATTTCATTGGCTAAGAACAATAACAGCATATTATCAACTTGACTGAGCCTAAAGCCTATGCCCACCTCAGTGCACAGTGTAAGCAAAAGCAATGATTTTGCCCCCAGATATGATCATTTCCATTGAAGGCACAGGTCATGAGCTCCGTATGCATCTGTGTTCACTGAGAACCTGTACCAAGTCTATTAAGGCAAAGGTGAGAAAGATAAGAGGGAAGGAGAAAGGACAGGAAACAAATGAAGAGAAAGAAAGGGAAGAAGGTTAAAGGCTATGAGGAAGAGGGAAAGAAAAGAAGGAAAGTCAGGGAAAGAAGGCAGAGTGAAAACAAAATCAGAATTTTGATTTAGAATTATTATGCTTTAAAATTGTGTAGTTTTTGACCAGTTATTATAGTACATAAGGAAAAATTAGGGAAAGCAGGGATATTGTAGTTCATGTATAGGGAAAAGGACACTTACTATGACTGACCAAAAAAAGGCCAGGATGCAGGAGTTGTTGAAATGAACATTTAAATGCAGTTCTCTGAAATCTCCTCATTGATTTAAAGACAAAAGTGACAGCCTTCTTGGGAGAGTGTGGTCAGCGGAAGTTGCCCATGATCCAGTGGACAGTGCATATAAGGGTATGATAACCTGGATTTACTGGGTTCATTTAAAGAAAGAAAGACCTGAAGTTCAGAGCACGATGTGTTGAGTGGGGAGCTTGGGGAGTAAAATGGAGATGGATATGGTCATATTTCATTATACACATGCATGAAATTCATAACCAATAAATAAATATGTATATAGTAAAATGAAATAATTCACTGGAAAAAAGTGACAGCCTCCATCCAACCAACAGGGGTTCTAATTAGAGAAAGAGAATGAATAACACAAAAAAGAATAAAGCCAGAAGATATGAACCCCCAACAGCAAATTTGTGGTCACAAGAAAAGAAACTCAGTGATTCTGAAGCTAGGAAAATAGAAATTATAACATCTGAAGAGCAGAATGAAAATAGATTAAAGAAATGTAAACAGAGACTCACACACTTGGCAGAAAACACACACAGATGCTGAGCAAGTCTGGAACGGGTTGCTCCAAAGAGCTGCTATGTCATATTGACCGATTTGAGCTGAAAATAGACACAGGATTGATTCAGTAACCTCCCCTTCTATCTAAAGCAGATCATCAGATTCCCAGTGGGACAGGTGACACCCTTCTCAAAAGCAGACCAGTAATTGGCTTAGTGGTAGGTTGAAGGTACTAGACAACTCCTATCTTAGAAGACAATGGTGCTTGAGAGTCAACCCCATTTTACACGCTCAGATTTACATTCACTGCTCATAGCTCCTTAGCTAGCAAGAGTGTCTAGATTGCTTTCCTAGGTCCTTGTCAACAAATTGCTAAGGAAGGGTGTGATGACTACTGTCAGTTGTCAACATGACCTATATCTGGAATGAACTACAATCCAGAGATGGAGGGCACACTTGTGAGCCAGATCTTGAGGCTAGAAGACACAAGCTTTTGATCTAGATCTTGAGGTGTGATGACACATGCTCTTAATCCAAATCAAAGCACACCTTTAATCTAGATCTTGAGGCACACTTTTAATCTGAACCTTACTTTCCACTGGAGGCCTATATAAGGACAGTAGAAGAACAAAGGGTTTGTTTCTTCCTCACCTGCTTGCACTTACTTGCCAGAAGCACATCTATTGGAGTCTGCTTCTTCAGGATTCCAGTTTATGCAGAAGTCCAGATGAAACACACAGCTTTGTGGGACTGAACAACTACTAGATTCTTAGACTTTCCATTCACAGCTGGCCATTGTTGGGTTAGTTGGACTGTAGTCTGCAAGTCATGCCAATAAATTTACACACACACACATTCCATAAGTTCTATGACTCTAAAGTACCCTGCTTAATACAAATAGGTTGTTTCTAACGATGTATCTGTCCCCTCACAAGTCTGAATACCAGTGTCTGTAGCAGTAGAGATAGTTCCTTGGGACTTTGCTGAGGGAAATTCCCTTCAGTTCTCATCTCAGCTTCAAGTGGCACAAGTATGGATCCATACTCTGAAGTGATCTCTTTCTCAGCCTTTACTACTTCTGATAACCATTCATTCATGTTTAACCTTATTCGACTGGTATACCGTTATGTTAGTATAATGACATACAGTCTAGTTGTTTGGTGACTTTTCATTGAATACTTAGTCATAGAAACAAGTAAATGAGCCAAGTTATTCTTGAGAAGAATATTTCTCATCAAAACAAAGATAAATCATTTCTTGTATAAATAAATGATGATGTCAAATTATTGTCCCATGGGGGGGTTGAGAGAGAGAGAGAGAGAGAGAGAGAGAGAGAGAGAGAGAGAACAGGGCATTAATTCATTAAACTAATGATGTTCTACTTGGGTGGAGCTCTTGTTCCAAGTAATTAGGTCCAAACTCAAATTCGGAGCACATGAATGTACTGGTGTCATGCTGTGTTATCTGTTGAAAGCAACTGTGCAAAGGCCAAAAAGAGCTTCTGTGAACCCCAATGGGACTCAAGCACTCTCCTGCTTCCAGATTGTGAAGTGATTGCTTTGAGTTTCTGCTATTTCCCACAGTCATTACATTCTTTGTCACCAAATGGATTTATGTGGAGCCACACTCTGCACACATTACAATGTTTGTCAAGATAATGAAAGGTTGAAAATCTGAATTTCCAATACCGATGGTGAGTTATGAAAGCTCATCTTACAATATTTCCTCATAGCATTCGTTTACCTAATAGGTTTTCTCATCCCTCCACTCAGAGACCACATTGTTGCTAAGGAGAAGTCTGAAGGGTCAGCAGCATAAAGATTAGAATATTGAAAAGGTCAGCATGACAAAGCCAGTTCTTTAATTCGTACCACATATTAGACATTAAAATTCTAGCTCCTCATTCTTATGACAAATGAGAATAAAAAATAGCATAAAATTAATCAGCAAATGGTGGCAAATGGTTATTAATCTCTTTGGAATTCATTACAGTAACATTAATCATGAAAAAAACTCTTTGAATGTGTAAGTAGCTTGTATATGGAGCTCCATAGGAATTCTGTGGTAATTTAGCATTTATTAATGTCCATTTACAAAGAAGTGTTATTCTATTAAATCACTTTTCTGTGCCAAGATCTCAAATATGCAAATGGAATAAAGTTGATTCCTTCTATAGACATGTACATTTTAATTACAAGGCCAACATACATGCTTAGTTAAAACAAAAATCATAACCAGATTTGGACACAGAAGGTGATGCTCACTATCCGTCTTGTTCTCCATTTGATCTATTGATTCTCTGCCTCAGCTGTGGAGGTCCCTGCTTGTTGGGGCCCCTTCTTCAGCACCAACTTCCATCACTGGAGACCCCACCTCTTCGTACTGACCCAGGGCCCCCTATTCCTTTTGTCCCCATTTCTCTCCAAACGTATTCTTTGTCATCTGTCTACTGGTGTGGTCCTGATCCCCACAGGTTGTTTTCTGTTTTTTGTTTTTTCTCATCCATTCTCAGCTTTTTCCCCCAGCCCACCTCTATTTTTTTCTGTCACCTATTGACCTGGTGAGAGCACTCTGTACCAGGCACCTCACAGCCTTTACACTTGCCTAGAATCCAGAGAAGGGCAGCAGCAACCAGTGCACCAAAGAAAGATGTCATCATTTAGAAACACCTTAATCATTATAATTTCAGATGCCTAGACCTCAGCACAAAAAATACAAACATTAATAGCCAATGCAATATCCATCCAGCAGAACCCACTAACCCCACCAGAATAGGCACTGGGAAATTCAATATAGCTGAATCACAAAACAAGTATTGCAAGATAGCAATTATGAATATACTCAATTTATTATGTAAAATACATAAATAAATCCCTTAAGGAATTCTGTGAAAATGCAAAGGAATAATTGAATGTAATAGTGAAAGCAATTCAGGACAGGAAAATAGAGTTTCTAAAAAAGAGGCACAGTAAAATAATCCAAACTTGAATATACTAGGAAATTAAATTTTTAAGAAGTATAAAGTACCTGCAGAAGTAAGACTGACTGACAGAGTACAAGTTATAGAAGAATCTCAAGTCTTAAAGAAAAGGTAGAAGAAATGGATACCTCCATCAAAGAAAATGCTAACTCTAAAAACTTCTAGGCATAAAATATCCAGGACATCTGGGACAGTATGAACTCTACAAATAAAAGTGATAGAGGAAGGAGAAGAAACCCAGGCCAAAGGTACAGAAAATATTTTTCACAAAACCATGAGAGAAAAGTTCCCAAGTCTAAAGAAGGAGGTGCCTGTGAAGCTTGTACAAGAGGCATACAGAAGACCAAATAGACAGGACCTGGAAAGGAAGTCCCGGCAACACGCAACAATGAATATGCTCAATGCACAGAACCAGGAAAGAAACTTAAAAGCTGTGGAAGAAAAACACCCAGTGACATATAAAGGCAGACCACTAGAATCACACTTGACATGTCAGTGGAGAATCTGAAAGGCACAAGAGCCAGGACAGATCTTCTGACAAATTCTGAGAGCTGTCAGATGCCAGCACAACCTACCATACCAAACAAACCTATAAATCATCACCGAAAAAGAAAGAATCATGTTTCACAATAAAACCAAATTTAAGCAAAATTTGTCTACCAATCCAGCTCTATAGAAAGCACTAGAAGGAAAACTTCAGTCTTAAAAGGTTAATCACACTCCATAAGACACACAAAAATAAATAATCTCACAACAATAGTCAATAGAGGGACAAAGGAAAACACAATATAACAACAAAAGAATAGGAATCAATAAACACTGATAACTCTCAATATTAATAGTCTCAATTTCCCAATAAAAAGACACACAGTAACAGACTGGATTGAAAATCAGAATCCACTTGAAGTAAATGCTAACTAACTCAGTGACCTACAATTGGAAATGTACAGAGAGTGAGAAATATTGCAGTACACTCTCCTAACCAGTATGTTTTTATTAAGCCTTCTTCTCAGGAATCTATGCAGAAGAGGTGATGGAAAGATATGAAGTGCTAGAGGTGAGAAATGACTCCAAGGAAACAGTGTCCTCCAGATACAACAGGACTGAGGCTCATACAAACTCACAGAGACTGGCAGCACATACAGGTCCTGCACTGGTTCAAGCATGGGGAGGAGAAGAAGTGGACATGGTTCCTATCTGTAACCAAGAAGTTATTACAATTGGTACCCACTTGCAGAGAAAAAATTAGTTTTTTCCAATAAAGTCTCACTGGATTAGACAACTAACACAATGCAAAATCCGTGGTAGTTTTGTAGACTTGTTTCATATACATTTGTGTTTTCTTTGCCTTGTTGGTCTTCTGTTTGGATATTTGTTTACTGATTTGGTGGCTCTCTCTCTCTCTCTCTCTCTCTCTCTCTCTCTTTCTCTGTTTCTCCCTCTATCTCTCTCTCTCTCTGTGTTTGTGTTGTTTGTATTTTAAGTAGAGAGAGAAAGACCTTTTATGGGGTTGGGCAAAAGAGAGATGGGAAGGATCTGGGAGGAAGAGGATGAGCAAAAAGTGTAATCAGTATAATTTATATAAAACAGATTTTTTCTATTATCTTTTAAGATTATTTTATTTATTTACATCCCAAATATTGCTGCCCTCCCACAGTTTTTCACTCCATCCATCCCCCTTTCCCCTTGCCTCTGAAAGGGTGCTCTCCCTGCCCCACCTACCCCCCCCCCGGCATCCCTCCTCCCCTGGGGCATCAAGTCTCTATAGGATTAGATGCATCCTCTCCCAGTGAGGTCAGACAGGGCAGTCCTCTGCTACATATGTGCCAGGAGCTTCAATAGCCCATGTGTGCTCTTTGGTTGGTGGCTTAGTTTCTGGGAGCTCCCAGGGGTCCAGGTTGATTGATACTGTTGGTCTTCCTATGGGGTTGTCATCCCCTCAGCTCCTTCAATACTCCCCCCAATTCTTCCATAGTGGTCCTACCTCAGTCCAATGGTTGGCCGTAAATATCTGCATCTATTTCAGCCAGCTGCTGGTATAACCTCAGAGGACAGCCATGCTAGGCTCCTGTCTGTAAGCACAACATGGCCTCAGTAATAGTGTCAGGGTTTGGTGCCCATCCATGGGATGGATCCCAAGTTGGGCTGGTCACTGTTGGGCCTTTCTTCTGTCTCTGCTCCATTTTTGTCCCTGAATTTCTTTTAGACAGGAACAATTCTGGGTCAAAAAATTTAAAGGTGGGTTGGTGTCCCCATCCCTCCACTGGAGGCCTTGCCTAACTACTAGGGTGGTCTCTTTAAGTTCTATCTCCCTACTGTTGGGCATTTTGGTTAATGTCACCCCCACTGAGTCCTGGGAACCTTTTACACCCCAGGTCTCTGGGACTTTCTAGACACTGGAGGCAGGGGGAGGGAGGGAGCTTGGTGGGAGAGGAGAGGGAAAGGGAAAAGGGGGGCAGAATTAGGTATGGGGGAGACAGAAGAGTTCAGAGGGCCAGGAAATATGCAGCTGCCAGAGGTGGGGCGTAGTGGGTGTAGGAACCAATCATCATTTCTTAAAGGACTAAAATTATAAGGAGTGGTTGCTCTGGTCAGTCTTGTTAACTTCATGATTCAAAAATGGAAAAAAATAAAATTGATGCTTTAGATGTATGCGATTGCTGGATTGGTAAAGGCTTTTGAGTGGAGTCTGACAACTGGGGTTCCAGCACTGGGACCCACATGATGCAAGAGACAATGCCTGCAGGTCATCTTCTGCTTTCCAAATACCTGCCAAAGCATGGAAATACACGAACACAAATTTAATCATTTTATATTTGCATAAAAGTACTAAGGAAGATTAAGATATTTTTAAATTATGTCATTGCATTAGGTAAGATTTTGGCTGTTGTTGCTTTCTTCTTTTGTTTGTTTGTTGCAGCTTCAAGTTACATTTTCAAACTCAGTGGTATAAAGACCTGATCTTCCATGCCTCACTGCTAACTTTATGCATAATTTCTCATCTTGTTATATCTGATTGAAGTGGATGCATAATATTCACCTTGGTTCCTAAAACACTTATGTAAATGGGAGAGTATTAGAACCCACAAATAATATCTAACATAGAAGACAAATACTGGAGATCACCAACTTCTTAATAATTATGGTGTTATCCTCACCATAATCCAAGCATTGCCAGAGACTACTAAACATTTACTGTGCTCTATCTAAACTCTGAAGCATGAAGTAAGCTCGAGGCTCTCTCAATAATATGGACATAGTACTGTTATTATCTCCATCTTATACAGATGAGGAGAGGCACGAGGCATGCAGCCAGCAGCTGCCTGTGATCTGAAATATGCCAGTCTGGCAGAAGGATCTATCCTCCAAGGAGTTTCACTTAGCCACCTCCTGCCTTGCCAAATGAGCTGCTTCTAAGCCTTTTCAGTGAAATGTTGGGTCAAAACAGCAGGATTAGGACCTAGAAACTTAAAAAGTAATTTTCCTAAGGATTCATATGGAGAGCAAACATATCCTTCTAGCCTACATATTTTCTGGCAATGCATGTTTACAGCCAGTGCCAAGAAGAGCTGAGGTCATCAGAGCCAATGAGTTCATTAACTTAAGTTCTACTCTGCCCCTTGGTGGCTTCTTGAGACATTGTGGAGAAAAACTGTGACTGAGGTCCTGCAGTCTCAGGCCAAAGGGCGGTATAAGCACCAGGAGAACCTCCACTGCTCTGTATCTGGTCAGGACAAATTCACTCAGGGTGACTGCAGAAGTCAGCTGCAGATCACACTGTTGCTGGAAAAATGAGTTTCCAGAGGCGATCACAAAATACAAAGCTGTCCTGCACTTCTACCTAATGCAAGATGTTGACTGGCTGTGGATGAAGGGGCAGGGTTCCTAGTACAGGGGCATGCTTGGTGGGACAAACCTGAATTCCTTTCCTCCTGCATGTGGGAGCTTATGCGAATACATAGAATCCTGTAGCCTTTAGCACTTGCATTATGTGTTCTCAGTCTGCAGATTAGAACCCCACCATTATCTTAAAGAGACCACATGAAAGAGTTCAATTAGATCCAAATCTTCTCACATTATAGCAGGAAATGCCAGCATTACTTTATGAAAGAAGAAGAAGAGCTGTTATATACTTATATGTAATTTCAAATGTTACAGAATGGAAGGTAATTGCGAAAAAATGGATTTCAAGTTTTTGGTTAAACCTTTTGTGGATTGGAATTTTTTTTATTGACAGAGACAATTGAGAACTTAAAGATACTCAAAACTCTTGATCATAAATTTTATGTAGTCATTTCTTTCATTAACCCTTGTAGTAAAGAGGTGGACTGCATTTTCAATAAAATAGATTTTAAAAATTCACAGATAATTTGCTAAGCATTTTTATATTTATTACTTTCTTCTGTGTTTGTATTTGCTGTGTTTGTAGTTGCTTATCATAAAAAAGTAATAACTATTTTTTATCAAGCCACAGAGAAAATTACCTAAATCCCTTTGACACAGTCTAGAATGTCATACAGATATTCTTATATGAAGGTCAGATATCTTCTTCCAGAGGAGACCTGAAAATGAAAATGCACTATACTGCAAGGTTAAATGAACAGTTAAATGCAAAGCATTTCACTGTTACAGCTATTTAAAAGTAACCGTGCCTATGCCAAAGACTTTGTTTTGCTTTCTGCATAGTGCATGCATTTTATATTTTGTGGAAATTCCATAAATATTTGATGCATATATCTGTCAATCTATAAAAACCAACAAATCATAGAGAGATTCTCCAGAGAATAATGACATTTCTTTGACTACAACATCACAATGCATATGATAGGCATTCTGTCAGTCTAAAGTTGAAGAGACAGTTGCTCAGCAGATGTCCTTGTAGGAGCTCCTTTTTGCAAGACTGGAGATGCCTCTGAGAAAGCTTGTAGGTCAACCTTCCATGACAGTTTCCATCAGAATATCCTGGGCAAGAATGTGGCTTCCTAACCTCCTAGGTTTGTGTGCCCTTTGTGAGTGTATTGTCCCAAGCAACTCTCATGCTGACAACTTTCACATTCCTTTCACAAGTTTATCAATGAATGGCTATATAGATAACATGATTAGATGTCAAAATGCCCATTGTTTGTGGGAGTGATGAGAAGTAGGGTGGGTTTTGGTTTTGTTGTTTTTACTTTTTATAGTGACATTTCAAATGTTTTATAATGATCATATACTAAAATAAAACTTTACTGAGAAAGTAATACCCAAGTATGTTATTAGTGTATATCAGATGTTCCTAGCAAATTTGATTGCTGTTTCAAATCACACACAAGAAAGGGCACAATGGACTTGAGCAGTATGCAAATTTTACAAAAAGGCAGACGTCAGGAGTGATCCCTGACTATACAGATAAGTGGTCACTTCTGTGTGTTTATCTTCTGCTTATTTTTAATTTATTCCTCAAGAGAGAAATGTACACACATTTTCACTGTCCGGAAACTGAAATTTTTTTTTGTGGGCATGAAACTTCAACAAAGTTTACCTTAAAAACTGAAAAATGAGACAATAAATAGTCTTTTAAATAAAACATTACCAAAGTGAAAGGTTCCATTTTTAATCTTTGGCTTGTTGATTTTAACCATGATCATAGAAAGAAGATGCAGGTGGAAACACTGACAAGATGGTACACTATCATACCATACCAGAGCAGCTGAACTATTGTGAAAATGAAAAGCTACTGGTTAGAGTGACAAGTCAAGGCTCAAGTTCTCAATTGTTAAAAAGTCACACAATTATTTAAGCTAAATCACACCTTGATTATGCAATATTCAATATTTTTAATTTCTAACTTGAAATTTTTATTTAAAAATTTATATATATTTTTAAGTAGTCTCCAATGAGACAGTAATACCCTCTGTGTTGATGGCTTTTTAAATATATAATAACCTGGCATATTTCATTATGGATGCTTACAGGAGCATGAGTGTAGGGTTCTTTATGGGATATCTTTTTAAATGGCTGCAGAACTGAAGAAAACTTCTCTCCCTCCCCATCACCTGCTGTCTGTGCATAAATCATCAATGAGGAGTAAGGCCAGTGAGCTCCTTCCCTCTCTATGACAACAGCATATTGGTAGGTCCAGTCTTGTGTATGGAGTCCTAGCTGCTGAGTGGCCAACAGTGTCATGGTTATGGCATGCCCCAATGTTGGTGTTCCACACCATGTTCCAGCTTCTAAGTCTTACATCCTTTTTGCTCTTTATTCTGTGATATTTCCTGAGTTTTATGGAGTGAGAAAGATATGCTATTTATGTCTAAGCAGCCAATTGTCACTTCTCATTTCATTAACCAGTTACCACTGACTAGCACAAACAGAAGCCTCCATAATCAAAGCTGGCAGGTGCACTACTACATTGTGTGAAGATAATTATTTAAAAGGCAAATTTGATGGACATATCACATCCGCTGAGCAAATCTACAGCAGCAGCTTTCTCAATAGGGCATATAGCCTCTCCGGCAACAGGTTTTTGACTGGGTTTACAGTATGAGATATTAATTCCTTTCTTTGGTGTGGGCTTCAGATCCTGCCAGAAAACATTTGCTTTCCCACATAGCAATTGTCCCAGTGGGCAAATCTTTGACGGCTCATCAGTATTGTTGCATATGAGGTCAACACCTTAACAAACTGTTGATTACAATTCTCCCCCACTAGCTTCCATAGCACCTTCTGACACTGTGAGGGCTCTCCAGTGGGACAAAGCTTCCAATCCAGTTCCCGATTGATTTCTCCATGTCCTGTGACCCAGGCATGAGGTGCCTTTAAAATCTTGAGATTAGCAACTGGTTATGGATGATTTTGGTCTAATAGAGATAGTCTCTTTGTTTCTTTCCGTCACATAAAAACAAAAAACCTTTCAGATCCACATGTTAGAGTTAGGAAAGCCTTGGAACCAACCATCCCATCCCAGGTGGGTAGTCACACTTTAACAATGTAGTACAAGACACTTCTAAATTCTTAATGTCATGAACATGCTGTCACTAAGTGCTTCCCCTTCTTCCATTTCTGGAAATCCTGATACAAAGCAACCTTGAATTGGACTGGAATGCAAGTAGAACTGACTATACAAAAACTCCATTTCTCACAAGATCGTGAGTGTTAAGAATTGACAAGGGCAGAGTGATTGGATTAAAGAGGTCTTTATATCAGGTCACAAAGCTCATTCTGATACCTTCATTGGTAAAACAGAAAATAAATGCCACTCCCCTCAAGTCTGTGGAGAATTCAAGTACTCCTAAATGACATGTTTCCCTTTGCTAAAGAGTAGAGCCCAGAAAACCAGAAGTAACTGAAGTGCTCCTAAGCCCTTTGCAACAATATCTCACAGCAACCAACATCAGACATGGAGAATTACCCCATTCTTCCAACATCCATTTTGCTCTCTAATTGTACAGTGTTGGGGGAGAGCAAGCAGTGGGCCAAGTTTTATCAATCATGAAATCAATCAGAAATATTGAGTACCTAGTTAACTTAAATTTTTAAGTTAAGAAAACTTCCAAAGGGGACTGGAGAGATGTCTCAGTGGTAAGAGCGATGGCTGTTCTTCCAGAGGACCTGAGTTCAATTCCCAGCAACCACATGGTAGCTCAGAACCATCTGTAATGGGATCCAATGTGCTCTTCTGATGTGTCTGAAGTCAGCCACCATGTATTCAAATATATAAAAATAAATAAATCTTAAAAAGAAAAAAAAGAAAAGAAAACTTCTAAAGAACTGGGACTTTGTTTCTGAAAACACAGTAAAGATGTGGAGAATATTTTTCCTTGCCATGAAAAAAGAAGAAAATATACAGTTGCATTTCAGATCAAATTCATCAAGATAATTACAAAAAAGTCTCCTAGAATGAGATATTACACGTATTAATAATGTTTTAAGCTCTGAATTTCAAAAGAAATTATGAAGGTAGAACAGTAATGCTTATGAGCAATATTCATAACTTTAGTCCAATAGTTTTTGGTATTATATTAAGGAAATAATATTTTTTAAAATGGTCATTGCAACATTACCTAAATATATTATAATAAGTAATCTGTTAAAATTAATACATCCTAAAACATTTAAAAATAATCAGAACAAATTGTAAATATAAGAAAATGTGATTTTAAATAATAGCTAAAATAATTCATACCTGGTATTCATGATTCCTATATTATGTAATTATGGGTATGCATGTATCTGTGTATAATAAAACCAATGAAATAGCGTACCACAGAGGGAAAAATGAAAACCACTGATCCAGAACATATCAGTTGAGTGATCAATTTTTTAGCATTCTCTCTGGTCTCAAGGTATCATTACAAATATTCAACATTTTCAAACAGAAGCTGAAGTAGATTCCACAGCAGAAACATATCTTATAAGGGCTGGGATGGCTCATGAAGATGGTTTCTAGTATCAGTTCACAGTATTCAGACTCAGATCTTCTAAATTACCTCCCTCTAAAACATGGTCTGATTGTAGATATATTCATATTTATTATATGCTGCAAACACCTTTTCAATATACTTGGTGATTAGGGCAGGAATCTGAGAAATATTAATATTAAGATAAAGGAGGTTAATTTTCCATCCGGGTTAGTTCATCCTTTTGTTTTGATTCTTCCTTTTAGATTTATTTTATTAGTTTCAGTTCTAAGTGTGTCTGTGTCTGCATGTAAATTTAAACTTGTAAGTGCAGGTACCTGCAGAAGACAAAAATGCCCTGGAGCTGGTAGTTCGAGTGACCAAATGTGAGTCCCAGAAACTGAATCCAGCTCTTCTGCATGAATACTACATGCTATCTCCAGGAAAGAATTATAAGAGAAAAGTAGCTGTGGGGTGTAATCCTATTCTTAACCTTCTCTGTCTTATGAAGAGTCCTCCTCAGTAGTTTAAGACCTGACCCTTGCTAACCGATTCATAGCAAGTTGGCAGAGAAGGAACCTCTTCTCTAGAGCATGTGAATCAGAAGAAGCGTCAGGTAAACCACTGTCTAAACCTAAAAGTGTTCAGTTGTCTCCTCACTTAGATTCCTAAAGAAGAGGACTCTGAGTTGGGAAAGCAAATGTCAGAATTCATTTAAGATGCAATCCCAAGAAACACTGGGAAAGAATGAGCCAGGAAAGAGAAGGACTCTGACATGGCTAGGTTCTCAAGTTACTACTGTGCAAACATGGACAGCTACCTCTGAATTCTTCTAGAGATCAAGGAAAACAAACATGGGCCTTAATCGAGTCCCATAAACTGGGGCTAGGAGCTGAGGTCCTGACCATGCATCTAAATGGAAATGAGAAGTCTGTGGGCAATTTCAGGTTTCTCCTTCATTAATCCCTAGAAGACTTTAACAGCCAGATAAAAATACCCCAGTGCAGTTATAGGTATGGGGAAGAAGAAGAGAAAAAGGAATATAAGAAGTACACTGCCATGGGGATGTGAGCTGGGGATTTACAGCGTCACCTACAGGGCCCATGCTTACTGACTTATTTATATATTACCTGTCTTCTTGAAAGGTAACTAGAATATTGTGATTTTCCATCTTCAGCAGAGAAGAGATTGAGCTGTGTGATTTGTTGTGGGTGTAAGAGCCTCCCATGAGTGAGAAATCTTAAATTATATTCAGATTCTTGAGGAGGTTAATATCATTGAGAATTTTAAGGTCTCTTATTACATTTCCAGCAAACAATGGTTAGAAAAAAAAAATCCTAGAAAAGTTGTTTTTCTAAGCAATCACAAAGTTCAGTCCTAGTTCTATTTGAGCAATGCAAAGTCAAGACTAATCAAGACAGAATGTGTGAAAGGATTCTGTCTGTTGCTTTGTTGTTTTGTTAGTTTGTGATGACAGTCACTATTTAAATGGTTGCTGCATTTTAAGGAAGAG
Source organism: Mus caroli (assembly GCF_978045245.1). Lineage (NCBI taxonomy): Eukaryota > Metazoa > Chordata > Mammalia > Rodentia > Muridae > Mus > Mus caroli. The sequence goes on along the minus strand of NW_028227274.1, from coordinate 27,781,343 downwards.
CCCCTACCCAGCTGATCTCTTGCAGCAGCCCTTGGCTGGCTCCCTAGTGGTCCAGAGAGGAGTTTTCTGTCTGGTTTGATCAATCCTGGGGAAGAGGCAGCCTCTAAGTGTCAAAATGCCTCAGGCTAACAAACAGATTTCCTGTGGCCACACTGAAAATATTTAAAAATAGGACACTTGTACTTGTTTCACAGTAACTTCCTGCACTTTCAAATCAGACCAAGAAAGAAAAGGGAACAGCTAGAAGGAAATACCATGTATGGCATACTTGATATGGAAGTTTCATAAGAACTAGGGGAAGTATTTGCTTGAGTTCTTAAATATTTTTTTTTGTAATTAAAGAAAATATTTCATAACTGGGGTAATTAATATATGTGGGGCATCAGAATAAGTATGTGAGTTTTTCTCCTCACAATACTCATGATCGCGATTCTCAAGTCTGCTAAATATGATTCAGTTTTTACTAGTCACTGTGAGCTAGGGGCAGCACGTTTCTAAAGTCATTTTTTAGTGGATATAGACTTGCATGAAGGGAGTTTGTTCCACTGTGACAGAATCTAAACTCAACATTTCAACTTTTTCCTCTTTATCTTCTTTGGTTTAGATGGTGCCTGGAAATTAAACCCATGGTATATTACCTGCTAAGCAAAACACAAACTTAAACCCTCTGCTTGAGCAGATACTTGCAGAAAAAATTAACATTTATATTATTTTTGAGAGTTTTATAATGAACAGGTCAGCTCAGGACATTTGGAAAATTCCACCAGATCCCAGAGCATAAAGACCCCCCCCCTTCCTGGAAGAGAGAGGAGGTTGATGGAGCAAGTAGATACCCCTCCCTTCCTGGATTACATTCCTCTGGAAAACTGCAGGGCAGACTGACCTTTGGCCACTTATAGACAAGGGATGTCCTTGCCACCTCATCACCTAAGGACCAGTCAGTTTAAAAGTAATACTGTTCTGCCAATCACATTGTGCCTAGTGGCTGTTGCTCTATTCTGAACCTAAAAACTGCAAGGATGACCTCAGCACACTAGAACAATAAATTCCTCTTGCTCTTGCATTGATTCCTGGCTCCACGTTGTTCACTGGGGGTGGGGGGCACACTGGGGAGTGGTCACCAGTAGCTACAGCTGTATTTACATCATGGTCATCCCACATTTTCACTCTCCAGCTCTTCCCATGTACACCATCCCCATTTTCTATCAAATTCAGAAAATCTTTAATTTTTGTTATCTAGATAGGTAAATAGAAAGAGTGGTGGGTAGACTACCAGCTCAGTCCACTTAGTGTTTTATACATATATATATATATATATATATATATATATATATATATATATACACACACACACACACACACACACACACACACACACACACACTCACATTTAGGATTAGACAATCCACCAGGGGCCTCATGTCTAAAAAAACGGATTCTCCCACTCTTAGCATCCATTAATTACCCATAGCTCTTCATCTAGTGGTGAGGTCTTGTGAGGTTCTCCATCCTTGTTGTATATCAATGGTATTATAATTGTGCAGGTATTGTTTAAGAGACCATGTTGTTACAATTTTATAGGTGCAACTCTTTTTTGTAGCTAAAAGACATGATCTTTTAGCAGGCATGTAGTTCTCTGGCTCTTATAATCTTTCCAGTCTTTCTTTGCTATGTTCTCTGAGCTTAGGTATAGTAGTTGTGCTGCAGATGTATCAGTTGGGGATGGGCACTTCATGGTCAGAGATTCTCTATGTTTTGATCAGTTGAGTGTTTCTGTGATGGTGTTTGTCTTTGACAGCCAAGCAAACAAACAAACAAACCCTCCTTGGATGAGGTGTGAAATATACTTATCTGTCAACATGGGCTAAGTACTAAAATGTATTTGAGATTATACTTGTTTAAGAAAGAGGCAGTGATAAGTTCTCTTCTAGGGTTTATAACTTCACCAGCCACAGGTAGCCACAGTACTAGGCAGGCATTTATTCTTGCCTATTGAGAGGCCCTGAGGCCCTATTAGGTATCTGTTTGTTACACTTGAGATATCAAAGCAGATGTGGAGAAACAGCTGTATTTCTTAAAGATACTAGTGTTATTAAAGAGAAGCTGAATAAAGGCACCTGCCACATGGGTGTGGCAACCAGAGTTCAAGACTGCAAATCCCTGTATAATATAAATAAAGAGATAGATATACTCATTATATATTCATATGAGTACATATGTATATACAATATAAGTGAGTATATATACTCTACATATGGGTATATTCTGTTTATACATATACATGCAGAAACCTTGTATTCTGCACTGAATAAGAGAAGATGCATGGTGAGAGTAAAGCCTCTTGTAGATCCACACTTTCCTCACTTTAGGTAAGCACCCCAAAGAACTAAAAGTAGAACAAGTATTATACAAGGCATATTTTTACTGTTTTAATAAACTATTACATTGATTGTCAAAGTTGTAATGTTATTTTATATGCCCACCAGGCGTAGATCAGTATTCCTGGTGTCTCTCCACTCTACTTGATAAAGCTCAAGGTTGTGAATCTTTCAGTGGTGGTCACCAGAGAGGGAGTTCGTGGGTAGCTCAGGGTTTTAATTTGTTCTTCTCTAACATGCAATAGCACTGTGAATCTGTACACATACATTTGCTGTTTGCAAAACACCTTAGTCAAGATTCTTTGAAGCCCTTTTTTCTTTAAATGGCTGTTTTATCTTCCTCTTGTTGAGTTCTAAGAACACCTTCCACATAGAGTCTGTCGTAAATATGTGCCATGTTTTGTTATGATGAAAGCAAGCTTTTGTCTTTTTATTTTTGTCTCTTTTACAGATTTGTTTTTTAACCTTCCTTCTAGAAAATGTATCAATATTTTCCTTTCATTGCTGGTACTATTATTTATTTGCTAGTTCAGAGTAATTGTTAAGGTCAAAGTCATTTTCCCTCCATTCTCTCTGTGATATTTTAGAGATTTAGCACTTATAATTAAGGAACAGGTATGGTGGATAGAGCATAGTGTTGGGGGCCGAGATTTTTTTTCTCTGGACAAACAAAAGGAAAAAGAGAATTCCAGAAGATGTGTAATCATTGATAAGGGGATAAAGATGAACATAGACAAAACAAAAATAGAACCCAAGCAAAGAAGAGAAGGTATATTTTCCTTCCCCGAATATGCTGTACAGATTAAGATGATGAAAGAGTACACATTGTCAAGGAGACACCATTCATGGTATTCATTGAATCAATCAACTTGAAAAAGAAAATCAAAGAAACACCTTTTTATTTAAAAAGTTCCACAATAAGGCAAGCAGGTATACCCCATGAGCCCAGCAGGTTGGAGACCAAGAGAATCAAAAGTTCAAGGCCAGCTGAGACTATATAGTGAGAACATGTCTCAAAGAAAATTAAATAAAACTACTATTTTGAATAGAAAATACACAAAAGACCCCGTTTAGACCAGTTTTGTCCAGATTTGTTTATACCTTACCCTTCTCTGAACACTATTTGCATCGACTTGACATCTTCAGGTACTTCCTTGAACTACTGTCCACATTACCCAGTATTTAGTCCTGCCCCTATTTAAACATGCCTCTTTCTTATTTGAATGAACATTTCTTACTTTTAATTGATGAAATAGCACACAATGTACCCTATAAGTTTACATACACACAGAATATATTTTTCTTTATAACTATTTTTCTTTTATTTGTGATCCTTCCAACATACATTATGGAGGTTATTAGAACTAAGCTATCTTCAGACTAACCTGTGTGTGGTTTGTTTGGAATCAGCATGCTATCACCCTTTTTATAGCTCTATATCAGGTTTATGTATGATTCAATCAATACCTTGGGGCACGCTGTTTGATGATTACAATAAAAAAAGATCTATTCGGTTGTTCTTTGTGAAGGTATTTCCATTATGCCATGCCACTCAGTTACAAGAGTTTATGGAGCCATTTGCACCCAATGGACAATTTAAGCATACCATTTTTATGACAACTAAACGCCAAGATGAATGAAAACATTTTTAAAATGTATTAGGATCCTTTCCTTGGTCTTTGATTGATATGAACCTGTGCAGTAAAGGGGCTTTCTTCTGTAGCCAGGCTGGTTACAAGTCACTGGAGAAATGGAGCTGAGATGGATGTTTCAAGAAGCTAATGGCTCAGTCTTGCTGCTTCATTACCAGCAGGGCTCACAAAGCCAGGAATAAAAAAAAAGTGAAAGTGAGGAAATAGATTTTAATCAATATACAAATTCCTTATATCAATTAAACTATACTTACTGGACACTTTTCATAAGATTGATTTCAAATGTAATCAGTGCCGCTGTTCTGCTCCCATGTAACAACCCCAGGAATTATTAGTCCCTCGCCCAAGGTATCCTGTTTTGAGTCATGAGATCTATTTTGGTCTTTAAGAAAGTCATTTAAAACGTAACCCTTACAATGGGGTACACTTGAATAAGAGCTGCATATTAGCTAGTGCTATTATATTAATGTTACATTTGAGGATTGTGGGAATTGCACAGATGGCCCATTCAAAAAAGGCCATGGTATAAATCCTCTATCATTATGTACACTGAAAAACTATTTTCAAATGGCTCAACAAGGTAACAGTGATTGCAAAAATAATTAGGGTAATATTGTGAGGCTTTCTATGATAGAGAGATACAGCAAATGCAATAGGGTTTTGACAATGGACTGCCTACAAATGAATGCCTAGTTAGTACAATGAACATTTATGAAAATAGGTATGAAAAATATCATTGAAATGGCATTTAATGTGGGTGGAGGTTCCAAGTGGCCAAATGAGCACCACAAAAAAAGTGCCAGGATAGTCTCTAAAATAATAAAGACTCCCAGGGGCCCCTGAGTGTGTGTGTATCTACATACTACACCACTTCTGTGTTGCTCTTCCTTCATTAAATAAAGACTTACAGCACACTTCCTAGAATCCCTAACTGTCCAGTCAGGTTGCTGACATCATATGAGCCCCTGGCATTGTCATCATCTGGGTTAACCCATCAACCTCACCACCCATCCCCCGCCACAGAACCAACCTAATGTGCCATCTTCTCTCTTTCAAGGTCTAAAGCATCAAAACACTCTCTGGCATCAGATCTAGATACTAGACCTACTTCTCCTGCCTCTTGATGGCCACTATCTCTCTGCCTTCACCCCAGTAGATATGGGATCTCCTTTCACAGCTTTAAATGTAGATTTAAGTTTTCAAAGACAGCCTGAAAATAGAGAGAAGAAAGGAAGGCTAGACTCCAAACACATAATGTTCACTCTCTGTTCACCCAAGTAGAAACATGCCCTTTCCTCATAGAGAAAACTGTCCAAGATCATAAGTGCTGTGTTTTATAAAAAGATAACAACCAGAAATGTTTGATGGAGTCATGGCCTGGTATGGGGGGAAGGGAGTGCCTCTGCCAGCCCATGTTGAGGCAACCCTTCCCCCATGAGGGATGGGCCATATGATGGGGTATAATATAGAATAGCGTTTATTTAGGACATGGGGAGGTGAGTTGATGGGAGAGTAAAGAGAGAGAAAGGCAGAGAGAGAGAGAGAGAGAGAGAGAGAAGAAGAAGAAGAAGAAGGAGGAGGAGGAGGAGGAGGAAGAGGAGGAGGAGAAGTGGGGGGGAGGCTAGCCATGAATATGTGTAGCGAGAGGGGGAAGGGAATGGGGAAAGAGAGGGTAAGGAGAGGGAGCAAGAACAAGAGAGCAAGAGAGAGAGGAGCAAGCAGCCCCTTTTATAATGATGCAGGCATACCTGGTGTTGCTGAGAAACTGTGGGGTGGAGCCTAGACTAAATGCCAACAATAAGGAAGTAGCTGAAAGGAGATCAGTCATGTTTGCTAGAGTAACAACATGCTAACTACTCAGAAAATATTTGAGAACAAAGCAAATGAGAAACTTGCAGTGATGGAAAACAGATCAAGATTGCCATTGAACAGAGGACAGCGACAGTCAGAGGAAACATTGCAGGATGTGGGACCAGCTTTTTTGTGATGGTAAGAAGATCATATGTATTTGTCAAAACCCAGCCAATCCTACCTTTTAAGCTCATTAGTTTTATTTTGGCAAATTATAACTCAACAAAGTTCCTTAGGAAAATATGTGTTTCTGATTCATAACCTTGGGCAGTGGTACAGTTTGTAGCACAGAATAATGAATGGTTGCTGCTCTGTCACCCCTTAGAATCAATAGGACCTTCCCACTCTGTGGTCCGCAGAAAGGACACACACAAGCTCTTATTTGTTATCAGATTGTATCTCACACACACCGGGCTTCAAATTACCTATCTTGGCTGTAAAATTCTGCCCTTTGCGTTTCTCCTTTTCTCTGGGTAGACAAAGAAAGAAATGGTCTAATTGCATCTAAGATGGGGTTTTTCTTTTGTTAGGCTCAAATAACAAACCTAGGAAATTCAAAATCCTGTCGGTGCTGTTCCCCGGAGACTGGGAGAATGCTTTCATTTAGAGGGAGGCTGCTGTAGGCAGCCACACATCCACTTGGGAAAAATATATCTTTCTTTTTCAGCTGAGGAAATGATTGCTAAGAGGAGTCAGAGCCCTAGTTACAGGCCCCATTTCAGACGCCTTAGCTACAGGTTCCAAATAAGATGGTGGTAGCCTGGGGGATTCAGGAATTCAGTTTCTGTCTTACATCTTCCGAAATCCCTGGACACAATAAAAAAAAAAAGGAGGACTCCCCCTGTCACCAGCTCAGAAAACCTATCAGCAGCAGGAACCTAGTCATAGCCCTAGGGACATCATCACTGGCCCTTATGTCAACTTTCTGAAGTGGAGCTTGCAGAGGTCGGATGTGATAGAGGTGATCCTGCACAGGGGAGACAAGCAGAGGCAGCTCTCCTCTCTGGCCTCGGTGTTATCATGAGCTGTCCCTGCTATCCTGCCTGCCTGCCTGCTTAGCTCAGTTCTCTATCCTGCATCTCTAGACCCCTCTGCTTCTTCTCTATGGCAACAACAAAGATAGCCCTGGGACCAATCTAATGAGCGTTTGATGTTCAGAAATATGTTCAAAGGTTCTCACTCTTGCCTATGTTTGGAGAAATACTTTAGCAGATGCTTTCTGACATAAAACACAATGAATTCTAAAGATCAGATGATTCAGTACCTCTTCTAACCTATAAAAACCATTATTGTACCATGGGTAATGACAAGAATGGAAATGCAGACATTCTAAGGTGCAGATGCTAAGCGGCCTGGCAGGTCTACACAAGACAAACCCTTGCTCATAGGCCTTTCACCGGCTGATTTTGGGCATATGTAACTGTGCCTGCTGGTGGACAAGGAGCTCTCAATCACTTCCAAAACTAAGACAAACTCTGTGTATCACCCGAATTTCCTTAACTGTTTCTTTCTTTCTTCCTCTGTTGTTAATTAATACAATGCACATTAGTACTGGATCTCCAACCAGTTATTTCCCCCCCCCGTCTCTCTGTCTCTGTCTCTGTCTCTGTCTCTGTCTCTGTCTCTCTCTCTCTCTCTGTGTTTGTGTGTGTGTGTGTGTGTGTGTGTGTGTGTGAACGCACACACTTTGAGGTTCAGTCTATAATTATTCTAACACCTGGTAGAATTTTGGACACCTGAGCAGCCTTCCCAGCTGTGTTCTGAGTTGAAATACTTTCTAAATAATTATTTGCAACAATTTCTTTGTATCTTAAGAAAATTAATCTAATCTACTTAGAGATATGATTGAAATTCAATACTCATCATACAAGATACATCTCTCCCACCCTGGTATGGTTAACATTTTCTCAGATCACTGTCTGCTTTTCTTGATGCCACTTCTCAGATTGGACAAATAGAACCTCATCTCAAATTTTGCTGCCAGTACTGCTTAAACCTCCACCTTGCCAGTGAAAACTCCAGACCTATTCTTATGATGCCAATATGCCTTTCAGATTTGTGGTCCACTTTTGAAATGCTAAATTCCAGCATTGTATGTGGAGACAGATGGCAAGATGGACTTTCTGAACAGAGAGTGAGATAGCCACCCTAGCTTTGGGTTCAGAGATCTACAGAAATGGAAAGATTCTTTACAGGGTAAGAAGGAAGGAAGAAAATGCATAGCCTTATGATGACAAGTAGCCAGAGGAAGTAACAGAACGAGATCTCCTAGAACATTCGAAGCTGGGGAGAATATCCCTAATTGGAGCTTGTTGGAAAACTTCACTACATTCCAACGATGCAATCTTTGCATAAGCTCTTTGCCTTCTCAGTCTAAGTGTCATGAATGCTGTCCCTCAACAAAGACTTTTGCTTCTAATGAGAAAAAACAGTTGCTCCTATCCCTGATGCTTAGTGAGAATATTTGCCTGCTTACAACTCTGTAATTCAAGGACTGGCTTTGATTTTCTTCTTATCTTTAGATTCTCTGTTTTCTGGGTTCACATTTTTTTTCCAAGCCCCTCTGCAGTTCCTTCAAAGGCAGCACCCATATTACCTGCCACACTCCTGTGGACTTGTCTACAATTATACCATGGAAAACTCATTCTACCCCAAGGTAAGAGTCACAGTGTTAAGGCTGAAGAGATGATTAAGGTTGCCATCCTCAGGAACAAGGAGACAATAATGAGACCAAGAATGTATGGGGCAATATGAGAAAGAACCAAGGAAAGCAGAGCTGTGGCTTTGTCACTCTGTCCCCGACAGTCAGTATACCCCTCTGCAGTTGAATGTTACGCTTAAGTTGTTCCCAGTGTGATATACCACAACACTTTCCTACTTGCAACTAACAACTTGCAATCTTCAAAGACCCTGCCTTCATTATAATGTCACTTACAATAGGAGTTTGTGCTCTGTCCCCTACCGCTGGGAGCTTTTTATGAGAATGATTGGAAGAAATACTCTAAAGGGGAAATCCAGTTCATAATGGTTTGGTGGAGAAAAATGTCACCATAATCCATGAATATGCCAGCCAGCTCATAAACTTTCATTAAAAACTTTTAAATCCACGTGTAGAAACTAAAAGGCCGATTCCCCCACCTTTGGAGACACCTTCTTATGTCTCTCTTTAGAGTAATCATTTCCTTAGCTTTGTTGAATAACTGTGACTGCCTGTGTCTCTTGCCTGCATTCTTTCCTTTAAGATCAGGGCTGAGAAGAATCCTTTGCAGAGTAACAAAGCAGTCCAGGGGAGTGTGTTTTGTTATGGTTTTATTGCATTACAGTTGACTTTGTTAATGATATGGCCAAAGATTCTCTGAACACAGGTTACATTATATACCATCTGGATGGCTTGGAAGCTTATTTTTGATTGTCAACTTGAAAGAAACATCCAAGGAAAAGTAAGGCATAATTCAGTGTGTCTGAAATGGAGCCCACACAATAGTTAAAACTTTCGACATAATTGGGTGGTTAATTACTTAATAGAGTTGCAATATGTTGAGAATATCGGGAGGTGGGATAGATGGGAACTGGAGAGTCACTGAAATAGGGGTGACAGAGCTTGAGTTTTGTTCTTTCCCTGGCTTATTCCTGTAGCCCTGTTCTCTGTTCCCTGCCTGTCATGATGCAAACTAGTCTGCTCTGCCATGATGGATTGACCCCTTTGAAAGAGTAATCAAAGATAAATCCTTCCTCTCTTAAGGCATTTGGCTACAGTTTTGCAAAACAGGTACCAATAGGTGTGTTACTTTCCCTCCAGAGACCTTTATCTTGAGCACCGTCTCCCTGTTAATAGAATTCATCCTAATGGGAGATGCCACTTGTGCTTCGCAGCCTTATGACCTCTGTGTTATATGTATGAACAATACCACATCAGATTCTAGGCCCCTTAGTTACAGAACTCATTCTCATGATAGAAGTGATAGGTATCTTGCAAAAGAGGTCTGATGTAGTCACACCTTAAACTTTATTGTGCACATGGGATTGAGATCATTGTTACCAGGAAACTTTCTCCAAATTTGTTCTCTATTTAAATATGCCTAAATAAACTGCCTAGTGCCAGATTCTAGAAGTTTGGACCAACACCAGCTAACTAAGAGAAAAAAACAAAAAAATGAGCTGAGGTTCAAAGTACCTTGCTAGAACTTAGAGATCGAGCCAGAGGCAAAGATAGAGTTGAACTCACACCAGTAGAGGGTGAACTGCACCCTGCTCAGATTCAGACCCTGGGATCCATGGAATTTTGGATAAGTGGGAAGGTGTGGTTAGAAAACACAAGTGTTGTCTGGAGCCTGAAATGCAGTCTGCCCCCAGAAGCTCTGTGGCTTCCGCCTGACCCAGAATCTGTGTAGTTTCTGCAGTCCACACTCTCCCCTGCGCAGACTAGTCTAGGCAGAATCAGAACCAAGATGGCTCCCCCAGATGCTGTGGCAAAGCCCTCCTGGGCGGGGTGGACACCTCTCCTCTGGTGCCCGGATGTCTGGAGCCTGAAATGCGGTCTGCCCCAGAAGTTCTGTGGCTCCTGCCTGACCCAGAAGCTGTTAGCTTTTGCAGTCCACACTCTCCCCTGCGCAGACTCTCAAATGCTATCCAGAAAGTGTTCTGTACCCTCCCCCCGCCCTGCTCCCCTACACACCCAGTCCCACTTCTTGGCCCTGGCGTTCCCCTGTGGTGGGGCATATAATGTTTGCAAGAACAAGGATCCTCTCTTCCCAATGATGACCCAGAGGGCCATCTTCTGCTACATATGCAGCTAGAGACACTAGCTCTGGGGATAATGGTTAGTTCATATTGTTGTTCCACCTATCGGGTTGCAGACCCCTTCAGCTCCTTGGGTACATTCTCTAGCTCCTCCATTGGGGATCCTGTGTTCCATCCAATAGATGATTGTTAGCATCCACTTCTGTAATTGCCAGGCAGTGGCATAGGCTCACACAGGACAGCTATATCAAGGTCCTTTCAGCAAAAATCTTGCTGGCATATGCAATAGTGTCTGGGTTTGGTGGCTGATTATGGGATGGATCCCCGGGTGGGGTAGTCTCTGGATGGTCCATCCTTTCATCTTAGCTCCAAACTTTGTCTCTATAACTCCTTCCATAGGTATTTTGTTCCCTATGCTAAGGAGGAATGAAGTATTCACATGTTGGTCTTCCCTCTTCTTGGTTTTGTTGTGTTTTGCAAATTGTATCTTGGGTATTCTAAGTTTCTGGGCTAATATCCACTTCTCAGTGAGTGCATATCAATGCAAATCAAAACACCCTAACATTTCACCTCACACCAGTCAGAATGGCTAAGATCAAAAATTCAGGTGACAGCAGATGCTGGCGAGGATGTGGAGAAAGAGGAACACTCCTCCATTGCTGGTGGGATTGCAAGCTTGTACAACCACTCTGGAAGTTAGTCTGGCAGTTCCTAGAAAACTGGACAGAGTATTAAATGAAAGATTCTGCAATACCGCTCCTGGGAATATACCCAGAAGATGTTCCAACTGGTAATTAAGGACACATACTCCACTATGTTCATAGGAGCCTTATTTATAATAGCCAGAAGCTGGAAAGAACCCAGGTGTCCCTCAACAGAGGAATAGATACAGAAAATGTGGTACATTTACACAATGGAGTACTACTCAGCTATTAAAAACAATGAATTTATGAAATTCTTCTGCAAATGGATGTATCTGGAAGACATCATCCTGAGTGAGGTAACTTAATCACAAACAATGTCACTTGATATGCACTCACTGAGAAGTGGATATTAGCCCAGAAACTTAGAATACCAAAGATACAATTTGCAAAACACAAGAAAATCAAGAAGAAGGAAGACCACCGTGTGGATACTTCATTCCTCCTTAGAATACAGAACAAAATATCCATGGAAGGAGTTACAGAGACAAAGTTTGGAGCTAAGACAAAAGGATGGACCATCCGGAGACTATCCCAACCGGGCATCCATCCCACAATCAGCCACCAAACCCAGACACTATTGCATATGCCTGCAAGTTTTTGCTTAAAGGACCTTGATATAGCTGTCCTGTGTGAGCCTATGCCAGTGCCTGGCAATTACAGAAGTGGATGTGCTCACAGTCATCTATTGGATGGAACACAGGGCACCCAATGAAGGAGCTAGAGAAAGTACCCAAGGAGCTGCAACCATATAGGTGGAACAAAAATATGAACTAACCATTATCCCAAGAGCTCATGTCTCTAGCAGCATATGTAGCAGAAGATGGCCTAATCAGCCATCATTGGGAAGAGAGGCCCCTTAGTCTTGCAAACTTTATGTGCCCCAGTACAAAGGAATGCCAGGGCCAAGAAGTGGGAAGGTATAGGGAACTTTCTGGATAGCATTTGAAATGTAAATAAAGAAAATATCTAATAAAAAAATATAAAATAAAAAAAATTAATTCATTCATTAATACATTTATTCATTCATCCTCACAATATTAGGGCTAAAGCTAAATATCTCTGTGTTCAAACATCCTGTGTGTGGCTGATAAAGTCCATTTTCTGGCTTATCTTTGTGACTTCCTTTGTGTCCTCATGTGGCAGAGCAAAGGTAGAACATAATTCTAAGGACATTCATCACATTCCTGAGAGTGGATCTTCATGACTTATCCACCATCACATCTGGGAACATGGACCTCTAAGTTCTCTTTCTACCATCAAACTGAAGGATGCTCCTCAACATAAAATTGGAAGAAGCTTTTATCCATATGAATAACACATGTGGAATGGGTGCATTCACAGAGAAAAAAAGATCAGTTCTTGTCATGGGATAGAAGAAGAGGTGGTTGGGAGATGACTTGTTAATGAGTACGAGATTCCTCATTTGTATGATTACAATGTGTACAGAGTGAATATAGACAGCAATTGTACAGCACTGTGAATGCATGGATTGCTCAGTTTAAAATGCTAAGAATTATACGAGGTAAGATCTGCTTCATTTAATGCAAAGACGTTTCACACCTTCCCCAAAATCATAGGCTCTCTTAATCTTGAACGAACTTATTTTTGCATATATTTACAATAAAATATTTTGAAATGTGCAAAATACGCTTCACACCATATAATCACACATATATGCATCTATATAAATACAAGTGTGTTGATACCATTTCCTTTATCCTAGCCACAGATTACTTCTCTGGTGCAATAAAAGATGTAGTTACTAAGGGATATCATCTTTATCAGATGGAATGAAAAAAAACAGAGTCTAAATTTTATCATCCTTCTATGGTCCTTTATTACCTTCAGTATAAAATGCGTAGGGTCTGTACTGCTTTCCCACATGTTGTCTGTGCTATTCCTGGCTCCCAGCTGTTATTCACTCACATATGTTCATCAACACTACCTTACCCCTGCAGTTATACAAATGTCATGGGTACTCACAAATTTACCCTTTGGTATACATTGCATCATGAGGATGAAAGCAGTTACAAGTTTTCAAGGATCTCTTAACAGTCCAGTCCACCAGAAGATGATTTTGCTCACTTACAACCAGACAGGATACATGGCAAATTTTCTGAACTTCCACATCCTGATTTTTGTTTTCTTCTTTTCTCATTTCCTTCTTAATTAATTAAAACAAGTTTCCATATGTAATATCAATAGACTAACTTTGGAAACTATTTTTATTGAAATTATATTTTTTGTGCAATATATTCTGGTTAGGGTTCCCCTCCCACAGTCCACCATTCTCCACATTTCTTCACCCACCCAAATCCACACTCTTTGCCAAATGGGAAAAAGAAACAATGAATACATTGCAAAGAAGAGTAAAGGAAGAATAAACACAACTCTACTTCACTTTGACAAAGGAGACAAGTTGTTAACAATGAAATTGCTCCCCATTCTGGAGTACCACAGGATTCTGAACACATGCACATGACTTGGACTCCTCAGATCACCGGCTTGCTAAACATGGACCCAGACACTCTGTGTGAAGGAAGGAGCTGACCAGGAGATGAACAGTGAATGACTTGGGAGCAAACACAACTGGGAGCAGGAGAAAAAGAAAACGCAGAGTAGAGAGGAAGAGATGGGGTACTAGCAAGTGAGAGAGATGAGCAACTAGAGAATAGGTTGGATGCCACATAACACAGGATGGGGACAGAGAAAGAGTGGAAGTCTTCTTTCATTCCATTGCTGTGACAAGCACCATGACTAAATGCAATGTAGGGAAGGAAAAGGTTTCATGAAGGTGGCAGGTCAGAGTTCATCACTGAAGACTGTCAGGTCAAGAACCCAAGCAGGAATCGGAAGAATAGGTAATTCCGGATTGGATTAATTCACCCGGAAAGATTGCTGGGGGAAGGGAGGGCTTCTATCTTGTAACCTGGTGAATGTGGCTCAGCAAGCTGTTTACAGAGAGCTGCAAACATATGGGATGGATTCTTAATATGATCTTGGGGGTGGAAAATAATAATGGAAAGACATTCCTATGTCAGAACAATGACATTGCGGGGCTGGTGCCTGTCATAGGTATGCATGTATTCTCATTCCACAGAGAATACATACACACACACAAGGTCACATAAAAGCAAGGCATCATGGCTTGGGTTTATGGTAGACTGGGCTAAAAGTTTAGGAGTAGGGTTACAGGTTTACTTTAACAGTAGGGACACAGATTGCAAGGCTGATGTACTGCCTATATCCAAACAACCCTGGGAGCAATGAACATGAAGCACTTGTGTAACTGTGTCTATTTGTATTCCTGGGAGGTTGGAGGGGATCTAGGGGCTTTATAAGAAAGTCCTGTTGAAGACAGGACAGTAGTGAGATCACCCTCTTGGCAATGACCTCAGAATGAAGCCCTACACAGCCAACTGCTGAGAGGCAGCCCCACAGACTTCACTTGTCAGAGACACTAGAGAGGGCAAGATGTTCTCTTGGTGTCTTAGGACTACTCGAGGCTTGGGCCTCAAGAAAGACAATAGGGAAGGCCATGGTAGTGTCTGGAGGCACAGGGTTCACTCTTGCCTTCAACGCCTGGGGCCATTTTCCAGAAAGCGAAAAACTGTGACCAAGGGTAACCAGGACCAGAACCACACAGACCAGGTAAGCACTCTGTTTTTTAATCTGTGTTTGGCAGAATGATGATTTAGGAAATCTTGGAATGAGAGGAACCAATGAGAATGCTGCAGACCTATGTCTATTTGAGTCCTTGATCTTAATCTTTTCTCCCGGTGAGAACACTTCTGCCCCACAGGATCTGAGGGAGCCACGTAGAGAGTCTCCAATCAGTGCAGAAATGGTTGTTAAGTTGGTGAACAACCTGGTGCCTTCAATTCAGGAAGGAGACCCCTTCTTTGTCCCTACATTTCTCTCCACATACAGAAGCTTTGTCACCCCACTACAGGTACTGGGCCTACTGTTCATGAAGTGAGTGCCCATCTCAAAGCCTATAGTTCTTCAATCCTATTACTGGTTCTGGGATATATTCTCTCTCCAGATATATATATATATATATATATATATATCTGTGTCTCTCTGCCTGTCTCTCTGTTTGTCTCTGTCTGACTCTGTATCTCTTTGTCTCTGTCTCTCAGTATCTGCCTCTCAGTCTCTGTTTGTCTATCTGTCTCTCTGTCTCTCTGTCTCTCTGTCTCTCTGTCTGTCTCTGTCTCTCTGTCTGTCTCTATCTCTCTGTCTCTCTGTCTCTTTCTGTCTGTCTCACTGTCTCTGTCTCTGTCTCTCTCTGTCTCTCTCTGTCTCTCTCTCTCTCTCTCTCTCTCTCTCTCTGCCTGTTTATTGTGTACAGACTTGTCAGGGCCCAACAGCATGAAGTAAGAAACTTTGTCCAGGCTTAGGCGAAGGGAGTGGCATTTAAGAGCTGAGACCCTCATTGATGTGCCTTTTACCTATAAAATGCACCCTATCCCTCACTCAATATTTCTGACACCTTGGTAATTCACTTCCCTGAAATGTAAAGAAGGTTCTAGAACTATTGGAGTACCCAGTAGAGATTTGTCCAAAGTGGAGATCTGTGAAGGATATCCCAGGAAACCATGTGACCAACCACAGAGATGTCTGGATAGAGATGCATTTGTTCAAACTTCGCACAGATATATTTAGAGCACCGAGTTTGTCCAGGTAAAATAATAATATATCTGACAGCAGACAGAACTGCCAAGATTTGGTTGGGTGGGGGCTGGGACTTTTTGGTGATATTCTGTCTGGTCTTCTCTAGGTATTCATACTTCCACACTCATTCTGTGGAGCATAAACAAGTAAGGAGCAGCCTCTGTACCTTCCTGCACACATGGATGGACAAGAACCCTGAGGACTTTTGTGAACCCTCAGACCTGTTACCTCTGACATACCTGAAGGCCTATTTGAGTGTGCACATGCCACACTCTGATCTTTTTATCCGTGTTGATAGGCTTCTGACCGAGTTGTGGGAAGAACAGGACAAGGATTCCAGTGCCAAGAATGAGGAAGACTCAGATCTGGGAAGACACACATCCTCAGATCCAGAACTTAAATGTTGTAAATCTGTAGGGAAAGCAGCCACTCTGGAGCCAGATCCAACTTGTCCCCCTGAGCTGGAGAGCACAAAAGCCACCAGAAGGTTCTGGGACACATGCATAACTGCATCCAGATGTGGCAGCAGCCGTCCTGCCAGCACACCTGATAGCAGTTGTGTAACCTGTTTCTCAGCATGCTGGTAGATACAGGGTATCTTTCATGGATAGCAGCACCCTTGCTGCAGTGGGTCTACCTACCCCCCACACACACACCTTATCCCTTATTTGAGTCTATCTTACATCTGTGCTACAGAAAACACCAGTTCTTCTGCCTCTCAGGATCAGCCCCTGATTTCAATCCAGCAGCAGTTCCAACCCCGTACCCAGCCTTTCCCCTTCTCCGAGAAATAGCCCTTTTACTCTTCCTGATCTTTTCAAGGCTGCATTTATTTTAAGTCTTGGCTTTAATAAATATTTAGTGTTTGTTTTCCATTGTCTATGAAAACAATCTTATGAGAGAAAGTATCTTCAAAATATGAATATATTTAATAGGACACTATTTTAAGATTACTCAAAAGGCTTTTTAAGACAAAAATTAAAATTATTAATGTAAAGATTTAATAGGCTAAAATTTGATGCTTAAATTATAATGGATAAAAGCTTTAAGTGACCATTTATCTACAGAAGATATTCCCATGACCAATGAAGCACATGAAGCAGTGTTCAACATCACTATTTGTCAGTAAACTATAAAGTTAACCTGAAGGGTCAGGAGTCTGAGGATGGACATTTCTCTCCACATACAGAAGCTTTGTCACCACCCTACAGGTACTGGGCCTGCTCTTCATGAGGTGAGTGCCCATCTCAAAGCCTATAGTTCTTCGATCCTATTGCTGGTTCTGGGATATTCTCTCTCTCTCTCTCTCTCTCTCTCTCTCTCTCTCTCTCGCTCTCGCTCTCTCTCTCTCTCTCTCTCTCTCTCTCTCTCTCTCTCTCTCTCTGGAAATCAGTCTGGTAGTTCCTCAGAAAATTGGACACAGTACTACCAGAGGATCCCGCATATATCCAGCAGATGTTCCAACCGGTAAAAAGGACACATGCTCAACTATGTTCATAGCAGCCTTATTTGTAATAGCCAGAAGCTGGAAAGAACCCAGATGCCCCTCAACAGAGGAATGGATACAGAAAATGTGGTACATTTACACAATGGAGTACTACTCAGCTATTAAAAAGAATGAATTTATGAAATTCCTAGGCAAATGGATGGACCTGGAGGGCATCATACTGAGTGAGGTAACCCAATCACAAAAGAACTCACATGATATGTACTCACTGATAAGTGGATATTAGCCCAGAAACTTAGAATACCCAAGATACAAGATACAATTTGCGAAACACATGAAACTCAAGAACGAAGACGAAAGTGTGGACACTTTGCTCCTTCTAAATTCTAAAATTGGGAACAAAACATCCATGGAAGGAGTTACAGAGACAAAGATTGGAGCTGAGATGAAAGGATGGACCATCTAGAAACTGCCATACCTGGGAATCCATCCCATAATCAGCCTCCAAACGCTGACACCATTGCACACACTAGCAAGATGTTGATGAAAGGACCCTGATATAGCTGTCTCTTGCGAGGCTATGCCGGGGCCTAGCACACACATAAGTGGAGGCTCACAGTCAGTTATTGGATGGATCACAGGGCCCCCAATGGAGGAGCTAGAGAAAGTACTCAAGGAGCTAAAGGGGTCTGCAACTCTATTGGTGGAACAACAATATGAACTAACCAGTATCCCCTCAGTGCTCGTGTCTCTAGCTGCATATGTATCAGAAGATGACCTAGTCGGCCATCAGTGGAAAGAGAGGCCCATTGGCCTTGCAAACTTTATATGCCTCAGTACAGGGGAACGCCAGGGCCAAGAAGTAGGAGTGGGGGGGAGGGGAGGGGAGTGGAGGGTTTGGGGGACTTATGGGGTAGCATTGGAAATATAAATGAAGAAAATACCTAATTAATAAAAAAAGGAAAAGAAAACAAAACACAAGTGTTATAGGCTAAATCTTACTGGACCTGAGAGATACAGTTAGGTGTAATCTCAGCACCTGCTGCACTGGACAGTATTAAACTTGACCTTGCCAATGAAAGAACTACATCCCTAAAGAACTGCAGTTTTGAGGGTTTGTGACTTCTGTTAAGTTGGTCTGCTTATTGCTCTTATCTTCCTCTCTCTAGGCATGGAAGCATCCCTTCCATGTTATTGAAAAAAAGGGATAGATACCCCAATGGCAAGTTTTATTCCTAGAACAGACTGCAATCTTTTAGGAGTTTGTGACTTGAGATATACAGTTACTTATAAAATACCATCCCATCCATGTCCACAGAGAAAGCAAAACCTCTCTCCTCTGAGAAATCTTTCTATCTGACCCATGTCCCTACATTCTACTAAACTGATCACTTGGATTGACAAAATAAAAACCATTATATTTAGCCATAATTTCCCCCTTGACCCCAAAGAACCTGGAGCTCTTAGAAATTGATAAATATGTGTTCCAGTATGTTGCACAGTAAATTCCCTAAATGACCCAGAAATCAAACTTCCATGGCGCTCAACTCAAGAGAGACCTCTGTGGTTTTCAAGGAGAAAGTGGTGTTTGATTTGTTTTGTTTGCTTGACACAAGGTCTCATGAAGGCCAGGCTAGTTTCAAACTTGATAGGCTAGTTTCAGACTTGATGGGTAACAGAGTATGACGCTGAACCCCCGAGTCTCCTGTGTACACAACCATGCCCAGCTTTATACAAACATCTTCTGAAGTAGGCACATGCAAATCCTTAAGTAGGAAGCCTTTCAGTCTAGAAGATTGTGGGTTCATCCAAGCGGAGCTGGCCTAGCCTCTAGTTCTGAAAGCCACAATGAAATAGCTGCACTTATTTAATATAAATCACATTAACAAGCTCTAAATGGTTGTCATAAATGGACACTGCATTGAGATGAGCACACAGGGAATTTCAGCTTTGCATCTCAACAAGACATCCAAAGCTAGCAGTTAAGCACAGAACGCTTACTTGTTGAATATTTAAAGCAGTAAACAGCTTGCGAGAACTGGCTGTAACTCTCCAAATTTCAGAACTAGAATTGCTTTTAGTAGAAATGAAAGCAAACTTATGTCAACAGTGCAAAAGAAGACAAATGGGTCATACTGGGGAACTGCATGTTTTGAGGGTGAGAGCAAGATCTAGTTCCTTTTCAGTGAGTTTACAGATTTTGTGTTACTGGACAAGCCCATGTCCTAGTCTTTGTCCTCTGCTGATGAAAGAGGAAACTGGTTCCTGCTTTATCATGCCTTCCAAGCTCTGCTGAACGCCTGTAAAGCAGCCCCATTGGGGAGATTCTATCACAGCAGAAGAGTAGAGCCCACATAGTAGTATTAATAACTATTAAAGAAATGTAGCTGAGATCATGGAGGGAAACCTCTTACAAGCAAGCACCTCCTGGGAGGAATTATCATTCCCTTACAGTGTTAAAATGCTATCTTCTCACTCCACTTCACACATGTGGCCTGGACATTGGGAAGCTTTCACAGAGCACATCAGATAGACTGATTAGGCCTTTCTCCAAATTAATGTTGGATTCTCCAAGCCTTGCCTTTCTGGTAAGGGAGTTTGTAACCCACTTCTGTCTTGCAACAGGAAAATAAAATTGGTTTTCTCTATGACATGCATCCCTAGGGTCTTTGTGATGAATCAGCTTTCATGGATTTCTTCTTTGACCTTATTAAGGACAGGCACAGTGGATAATTTTAATAAAGCAGGATTCAATAGATCAAGGATATTGCTTCTAAGGACTGCATGGCTGGGAAGACTAATTAATGATGCTTCTTTGAGGCAGGATCTGGGTGAGCAGCAAGGAGGCTTGCAATTTGACCAGACTTTGGACAATAAAACACAGGCTTTAATTTCTCTTTGCTTTATCTGTGGGCTTCACACAATGAATGGAATGCAGCACATTTAGCCTGGCGTTCGGAACCATCAGCTGCCCTTGATCGATGCAACGCTAATGAGAACAGCCGCCAAGCAGCTGCAGTAATCAGGTCTGGACAGTCGATGTAGAAGGAAATGGGAAAACAGTTTGATATCAGGTGCTTCTCTAATCACGCCTAATCAGAGGGGCGTGGTGTGATTCCAGAGGCTTCTGATAAGTTGGCAGTATCGGAATCTTCCAGAATTGCATAATTAAGATAAATGAACTACATGGCCTGGGGAAGGTAAAACACTAGGGACTGGGACCACTCCCAGGCTTGAAGGGCAAGGCTTCTGTCTTTCCCTAATACAGAATGCTGCCCTATTTAACCTTGCCAGAAGTATAATGTAGAAAGGGGGTGGGCATATTTGTTGAAACTATTAACTCATAATATCAATGAAAGCAACAACAACCAAAATTACTATCACAAGAGCCAGAGGAAGTACTAACGAGTTTCACCAACACTGTGGAAAGCATCTGCCAGCTGAGTGTTAGGCACATGTTCTTGCTCCCTTTCTGTTCTTCCACCAAATGAGCATGGGTGAGCAGGAGTGACTAGGACCAGCTGGAATGCCAAAAGTTCTCTGTCATGCCTCTCTCAAGGAAGTGAGGAACAGCAAAGACTATAGACCAAATAAATGTTGCACAGCCACTTCCCCAAGTCTCCACTTACCCATGCTGATTCTGTGGAGGCCTGGCAGTTTCTGCTGGATCTGCAGCCACTACTGATTTGTGTTTGTTCACACTTTTGAACTAGACTATTGGTATCATGACACTACTGAACTGGACTGCTGGTATCTTGACAATGGAGATTGGAATTACCCTAAAGAGCTACTTCTACTAAACAAGTCCACATTCCTTTGACCTATTAATATCTTTTCTCCCCTTTGGACTAGAAAGGGTCTTGAAGTGTTTGCCAACCTTTATTAAAGTAAGTTTTGAAAAATCTAAGTCAACACAGCTATATAGCCTGTATATAAAGCATCTCTCTCCTCCTCTGAATGACTTAGCATTTTACAAACCACAGAACATGGGAAGAGGAGTCACTGTTTTATCTACCTAGTCTGTTTTCTAAAGAGAGAGTGAAAGGGAGTGGAGTTGTATGAGTTGGAGGTGAAGAGGATCTGGGAGGAGTTCACGGAGGGGAAAACATGATCAAGAATATTTTATATTGTGTGTCCATGTTCTGCTCTGCTGCTGGGATGCTGGGTACGGCTGCTGAGAAGGCAAAACTCAGGGAGTTTACTAGACTGTGTTGAGCCTGCTCTGCTACCAATTAAGGTAGAGACAAGACACCACTCAGGGGGTAGAAATACAGTCTAAGATGAGGGGCTGAAACTGGGGTTCCCTGACTTCCAGGCATCCAGTCACCAATGGGGTGCAGAGGAGGGGGTCCATGGGCCACGACAAGGCCAGGACCATTGGGGGCTAGCAGACTGAGGACAGAATGAGGACAGCAGGGCATGGAAATAGGGAACTCCTGCTTAGTGCACCTGTGAAAGTCTTTAGTTTAGCAACAGTTGTTTGGGACCACAGAGAGGCCTTCTGCAGGAGACTTAGGCAGAACTTGGTAGTTAAAGGATTTCTGCATGCTCCCCATGGCAGTTCTTAATGAAAGAGACAGTTTTATTGACTGTTCATCTTGGAAAATGGGTGCATACCCTCTCCTCAGGGTGGACCTGAGATTAAATACCTTTTGCAGGATGGAATCTCTAGGAATGGAAGTTTATTGGCTAAACCCTCAGGGCCTCTAGCTACTTCATTAGCGTGAAGAATTCTGTTTTGGGCTATGTGATGGATGTGGGGAGTGTGGTCATGTATTCAGCGCCAGGAAGCTAGTAGGGAGCAGGCAGATGTCCACCGTCTCAGGGTACAGGGTCTCTACCTTACCAAGTGTCCTACCACAGTCCATTGTCCCACATCGCATAAAATGTTTTCACTAAAATATAAAAATCTTCCAATAAATACAAACACTGGATGCCACAGGCAGTCATGAACAAATGAGAACCAAGCACGGCACTTGGCTTCCAGGAAGCCAGAGCTACTCCCTATTCTTTGGATGAACTAAATCTGATCATGTGAAAATATATTAATAGAGATATCCGAAGGTGAGGGTCCAGAATATTCTGGGACAATATTTCAGAAAAATAGCAAATATTGTCAAGATATTGATTGGTTTGATGAGTCACCCATGCATAGCTACACCTAAGGCCTCATTCCTACACCTAGGCCTAGGATTTACATTCATGTTGTGTCCCATGGACACTTTGAGAATGAAAAACAAATGAACAAATAAAAACACCCATGAGTAAATATCCAGGGCAAAAGAAATGTATGAAAACTGAGCCAGAAAAACAGCAGTATGGTCACTATACCCATGTTTCATGGTAGCAACACTGCAACTAAATGCACAGCTGCCTCTCAAAGTGTTAGAAAACCAGCCAACTTTTTCTACACAGAGGATAAACCGGCTGAGAAAGAAATTAGGGAAACAACACCCTTCACAATAGTCACAAATAATATAAAATATATTGGTGTGACTATAACTAAGAAAGTAAAAGATCTGTATGATAAGAGCTTTAAGTCACTGAAGAAAGAAATCTAAGAAGATCTCAGAAGATGGAAAGATCTCCCATGCTCATGGATTGGCAGGATTAACATAGTCAAAATGGCTATCTTGCCGAAAGCAATCTACAGATTCAATGCAATTCCCATCAAAATTCCAACTCAATTCTTCACAGAGTTAGAAAGAAAAATTTGCAAATTCATCTGGAATAAGAAAAAAACCTAGGATAGCAAAAACTATTCTCAACAATAAAAGAACCTCTGGTGGAATCACGATGCCTGACCTCAAGCTATATTACATAGCAATTGTGATTTAAAAAAAACTGCATGGTACTGGTACAGTGACAGACGGGTAGAACAATGGAATAGAACTGAAGACCCAGAAATGAACACACAAACCTATGGTCACTTGATCTTTGACAAAGGAGCTAAAACCATCCAGTGGGAAAAAAGACAGCATCTTCAACAAATGGTGCTGGGTCAATTGGCAGTTATCATATACAAGAAAGCAAATTGATCCATTCTTATCTCCTTGTAGAAAATTCAAGTCTAAGAGGATCAAGGAACTCCACATAAAACCAGAGACTCTGAAACTTATAGAGAAGAAAGTGGGGAAAAGTCTCGAAGATATGGGAACAGGGGAAATTTTTCTGAACAGACAGCAATGGTTTGTGCTGTAAGAGCAAGAATCGACAAATAGGACTTCATAAAATTGTAAAGCTTCTGTAAGGCAAAAGATACTGTCAATAAGACAAAAAGGCCAGCAATAGATTGGGAAAGGATCTTTACCAATCCTAAATCAGATAGGGGACTAATATCCTATATATATAAGGAACTCAAGAAGATGGACTCCAGAAAATCAAATAACCCTATTAAAAATGGGGTACTGAGCTAAACAAAGAATTCTCAACTGAGGAATACTGAAGGGCTGAGAAGCACCTGAAAAAATGTTTAATATCCTTAATCATCCGGGAAATGCAAATCAAAACAACCCTGAGATTCTACCTCACATCAGCCAGAATGGCTAAGATCAAAAATTCAGGTGACAGCAGATGCTGGCGAGGATGTGGAGAAAGAGGAACACTCCTCCATTGCTGGTGGGATTGCAAGCTGGTACAACCTCTCTGGAAATCAGTCTGGCAGTTCTTCATAAAATTGGACATAGTACTACCGGAGGATCCCGCAATACCTCTCCTGGGCATATACTCAGAAGATGCTCCAATGGGTAAGAAAGACACATGCTCTACTATGTTCATAGCAGCCTTATTTATAATAGCCAGAAGCTGGAAAGAACCCAGATGTCCCAGATGAGGAATGGATACAGGAAATGTGGTACATTTACACAATGGAGTACTACTCAGCTATTAAAAACAATGAATTTATGAAATTCTTAGACAAATGGATGCATCTGGAGGATACCATCCTGAGTGAGGTAATCCAATCACAAAAGAACACACATGATATGCACTCACTGATAAGTGGATATTAGCCCAGAAATTTAGAGTACCCAAGATACAATTTACACCACACATGAAACTCAAGGAGAAGGAAGACCAAAATGTGGATACTTCGTTTCTTAGAATGGGGAACAAAATATCCATGGAAGGAATTACAAAGTTCGGAGCTGAGACAGTAGAAAGGACTATCCAGAGACTGTCCCACATGGGGATTCATCCCATTTATAACCACCAAACTCAGACAATATTGCTTATGCCAGCAAGATTTTTCTGACAAGACCCTGATATAGCTCTCTCTTTTGAAGCTATGCCATTGCCTGGCATACAGAAGTGGATGCTCACAATCATCTATTGGATGGAACACTGGTCCCCTAAAGAAGGAGCTAGAGAAAGTAACCAAGGATCCAAAGGGGTCAGCAACCCTACAGGAGGATCAACAATATGAACCAGTACCCCACCGAACGGTGTCTCTAGTTGCATATGTAGCAGAGGATGACCTAGTTGGCCATCAATGGGAGGAGAGGCCCTTGGTCTTGTGAAGACCATATGCCCCAATACAGGGTAATGCCAGGGTCAGGAAGCTGGAGTAGGTGGGTTGGGAAACAGTGCAGGGGGAGGGTATAGGGAACTTTGGGGAGAACATTTGAAATGAAAATGAAGAAAATATCTAATAAAAAAAAGAAGTGAAAAAAAAAAAAAAAGAAGACCAGCCAAGGAATCAAGAGCTTTGCCTACACTGAACTTTTCTTCCTCACAGCTTCATCATCTCTGTCCCTTCTGCTTTCTCTTGTCTTTCTTTTACTGATCCCTTCTTTTTCCATGACACCTTCAGTATTTTTCTATTTTCTGCTTTGTTCATGATGAAAGGATTCCATCTCTAGTGTCCAAACCTATTTCTGCCTTCTTTCTTCACCTCCTCCCTCTCTCTCTCTCTCTCTCTCTCTCTCTCTCTCTCTCTCTCTCTCTCTCTCTCCCTTTCTTCCTTCCTTCCTTCCTTCCTTCCTTCCTTCCTTCCTTCCTTCCTTCTTCCTCCTGATATTTATTTAAAATTGCAATTTACAAGCACTCATGCAGTAACTGGTTATAAATAAAACAGATGTCTGAGGGAATAAAGAGATTTATAGACTAACCACATATACATAAGCAGCAGATAGTAAAGGGCATATGGAGCAGTGTATTCCAACAGCTCTAGGTATGTGCATGTATGGATTGCTCCTGTCCAGGTAAGAGTCACTGAATAACCTCAGGGCCATCTCAAAGAAACCCTGCCCTGCTGTCTTTTGTCACTTAGAACTCCAAACGTATTTGTTGTCATCTTAGAGGTTTTATGAATAGTACATATGCCATTTCATTCAGCTTAAAATGTTTATATGAGTTCTGTCACTTTTACTCAATATAGATGGATGTCTTGGAGATGAGTAAGGTTTTCCATTGCAAAGGTAGGGGAAAGTAACTACTTTATTCCTAATGTGATTATATAGATAAAATCTCAATGGCTGTCTCTATGGGAACAAGGAACATAATAAAAGGTCAGTGCCTGTTATTGTGTTAAGACTGACAACCACACAAAGGATAAACTAAGAGCTTCCCCAGGCCTGACTGCGGAGACCTCTGCTGGGCTAGGAGTATGTGTAGCACCAGCCCTGGCTCCTTCATGTGCATCAGCTGAACTCTGCACCAAGCCTTAAAATTTACTAAGGCTTCAGTAATCAAGACATATAATACAAAGCCTGAATATTTGTAGCAAGTTGGCATCTAAGGATTTTACAATGTGAATTTTAGAAAATTAATTAATATTTTGGTGTAACTACTTGAGTACAGAATGAGAGATTTTTCAGAGTATTTGTAAATTACTTGCATGCATCTTACAACTGTCCAGTGCAATTTCAGTAATTAGACATCCTGATTTCCTATCTCCTGTATGAATTTTTAAAAATGTTTTAATTTATTTTTGAACTTGGATGGTAAACCTAAAGTCTATGTTATTTCATATTTTGCATCAATCCACTAATATCTTACTATAACTTACAAAATACCATACATGAATGATTGAAAAGGGTTTCTAATCTGTGGTTACCAAGCAGATATGAATTATGACCTTAAGAAATAGCAAGGTGCTCATGTTTCTGCATGGAAGGGATTCATTTCTCAACTATGATTTTAACAGGATTTTAAGTCAGAAAAATAAAATTGATTCCATACCCCAAACCTCAAGTGCCATAATTTATGGGGAATTCCTAGGGTACAAGGCATTACTATTATATATCTGGAGAAGACCATCTTCAGAGACTATGGGAAAGTTGAAAATCCTTTGCTAAAATCAAATAACAGAGCTCAAGTTCAGTAAGTAAATACTTCCATGTGTTTAAATATAAACCATGCTGTAAGTGCACTTTTATGTCAAGAGCAGGATGCACCACTGTTAATACCTATTCAGAATACTACAGAGCACCCCAAAAATCTATCTTGGGTCCAAACTCACCCCCAAATCACTCAGGCTGTCACCAGTTCTTTTCAGGTGAACTGGGGGGTTATTTCAGAATGTTCTCATGTTAGCAGATGTTATATATTACATATGGTCCCTCTCCAAGAAAACTTCACAGTGGGTATTCAGGAGTCCAGCTTGGAAGAAGAAGAAAATATGCTTTTGATGGTGAGTCAGCTGAAGCAAGTGGCTCTATGTTCACTTAGGCATCACCATTTCTCATCTACAGGCAAGAAAAAGGTTAGGGGCACTCTTGACAAACTCAGCTTAATTACGTTTGTATCTATACGGGATTGTTAAGCTCTGATTCTGATTTTTGATGCTGACATTGAACCCAGGGCTTTACATTGTGTAAGCATGTGGTCTACCACTGAGTTATACCCCAGTCCAGTCCTGAACCATCTCCTTTATCAGCCCATGTCTTCTTCATATTAATGTTTAATACTTTTCAAAAACACATCTGAGAAGAAAAATACAACTCTGTATTTTCATAACTGCCTTGCAAAATGTAATTTTATGTAAATGTAACACTTTCATACCAGAACAGAAAACATGTTATAAACAATTTAAAATAATTGGGGAACCTGCTGAATGCACAGCATTTAATGCTGTATTGTGAGACCAGGAATGCCAGAAGGCCTGTGCTTCATACTGAAAGATCCTATGAAGCAAGATTAGACCTTATATTCTGCATATCTAGATATGCCTGATATTCTAGAAGACAGTAAATAGTTAATTAGTTCATTTCAGGTAAGTGAATGAATGTGGCTATAAATGGCCACAGCTATGCACATGGTATTCTTTTATTGGTGCCAGCTAGTTTTCTCCAATTAGACACAAGACTTCCAGATAGGATCATGAGAATGCATCAGTGAGACTAGCCAGCAAGTTCCATGCACACAGGAGAAATTTCTGGACTCAGCAGCCCTTCAGTGGTTCCTGGACCCTTTGGAGGAGACTGTGGTACTGATGAAAGTGCCTGGCACAGCCAGATTCACATCTACAGCTCTGAGCAAGGAAAACTCAGTTGTTGAAGAAAGCATAAATCTGCAGAAGGAAAGCAGTTGCGTAGTGTAAGAAAATATTGGTCAACCCAAAACATACCATCTTTATCACTGCATAAGCAGGATGCATCCCACTCTGTCTCAGTTCTGGCTTGCTGGAAAAAGGTTAATTTTGACAACAATAATTCTTGAAACACAGGTGTTTTTCTTCCTTTCTATGTGTTCATATTTATTGTCTTTTTTCTTCTTTTGCCTGGGTTTTGAGTGACATAAGAAAAGTCTTCTCTGTTCTGTCATTCTAAACTGATTTGTTATTACATTCTTCTTCTTTTAATCTTGTTTTATTTACACGTACATATTTGATATTCAGCTTCCTGTCTTCAATGTTTTCCAAGTCCTTGATATGTGATTACACCTCACACCCCAGTCATAACTGGCCTTTTGGTTTCAACCTCTCTTGCTCTCATTGCAGCTATAGTGTTGCTCTCCATGGTACTAGGCACCAACAGACCCTACATCTCATCTCAATTACAGAATAAAAAGTGAGTAAAAATTAATGTGCCTTTGAAATTATTTGCCTAGAGGTAACAAGATCTAGAGGCCCCAGTCTGCAGAAAGCCCACAGCCTAGTCTCTATCCATTGTCTCAGAGAACAGTTCTGGGATCTGTCATTTGTCAAGTGCCAATGGCCTTCATGCAGATTAAAGTCAATGGCCACATGAGCTGAATGAGGATCGGGATTGCAGTTCTCAACTGCTACAGTCCTGTCTTTTTCTATTCACACCTGGTTTTAATTTAATAATTTTTTTTTCTCTAGGAAATGTAGTAGTGACAAGACATTCCTCAGACTAGAAAGAACCAAGAGAGAATGCGTTCTACACATGAAAATGGATCAAATGGCAGGAGTCTGGATAGCACACAGGGTCTGGTGCATTGACAGGAACTTAAGGACTCATAGAAAGATAAAATATGACCTCTGCTCTGAGGGCTCATTTATTAGGTATGTTATATGGGCACCAACTAGGAATTCATATTCCTAAGTCTGCTACAAGTCCATGATGTCAGAAACCAAGTACAATTCACAGTTTCAGAGGCACAGATTGGCTCTGCTGTCCATTTTATCATTAATGAAGACAGGACTCTCTATGGGCCTTGAAGGAAAAGTAAAATTTGAAAGGTACAAAGAAAGAGGATTCTGAGGAGCTAAAATGTAAGAAACTATGTGACCTAGGCACAGCGAACAAGGTTAAGTACCAAGTTAAAATGTCAGTGGGGTATGAATCACCTATCAAGGACTTTGAAAGCAACACTGAAGGCAGCAATCTAAATAAATCAAATATCTAAGTAGAAATACAATTAAATTATGTAAAATCCTCATTACCATACAATATTTATAATATTACTCTCATAAAATTGCATGTAACGAAAAGCCCAGACGATGGAAGAAAAGACACTAATACATGTGGACAAGTGGAAATGAAAATGTCTGTATGTGAAAAAGCATCACTGACAAAATGAAGGGAGATCACAGCCATGAGAGACTGTAACTGATAAGGACGGCCATCTCACATGTCCATCAAAAGCTAGACTGCAAAGGTAGAAGGAAATGAGAAAAACAGCACCAAGCCCAGCATGGTGGTACATACCTGCAATCCTAGCACTAAGGATGCTGAGATAGGAGGAGCAGACATGCAAGGCTGGAGGGGGAGATCCAGTGAAATTCTGTCTCTCATGAACAATCGAGATACAGTAATAACAATACAGAATTTTCCTTCAAACACATGCGACTTTCAATATAACATACACATTAAAGGAGATGAAGGAGGATGATCACTGAGGCTCAATGCTCAGCCAGTCTCAGAGGGTAAGGTGGAGATTAACAGCTGGTACTGAAGTCTCTCCTTCACAGTTATAGGCACACACATGCAAATGCACACACGCATACACACACACACGAATTTATATGTAAATGTACCCAAACATACACTGCACAGAAAAAAATACAATGAAAATAAAAAGAACTATGAGTGGAAGCTGGGGCATTGCTCACCTCAAGTCTTAGAGCACAGTCTGCAATGGAGCAATAGTAGTCCCTGTGGTCCACAAATCACATTATGAATTGGGTAGCACTGTCTCTGTAGATAGGTGTGGTGATACGTAAGAAACAGCCAAATGTATTTGCCAAATCTAAGACATCTGGACAATGTAATACTCTTTATACACAACCATGCATCCTTAAAAGGCAAAACTGGGAAGAGCCCATGGAATGGAGACAAGTTCAATAGAAGCCTTTAGTAGAAGTGAAAATAAATGAAGACAGTATTTAATGTATTTATTTGAACAGATCCCAAAATTGTTACAGAAGAGCAAAAAGAAGATGTGTATAATGAATAGATAGGTAAATAATAGATAGATAGATAGATAGATAGATAGATAACTAGATGGATGATAGATGACAATGATGATGATGATGATGAATGACATTAAGACAGGTGATAGATGACTGAAAGATAGATAGATACCTGATAAATACATATAGGTTATGTCTTAGTCAGGGTTTCTATTCCTGCACAAACAAACATCATGACTAAGAAGCAAGTTGGGGAGGAAAGGGTTTATTCAGCTTACACTTCCATACTGCTGTTCATCACCAAGGAAGTCAGGACTGGAACTCAAGTAGGTCAGGAAGCAGGAGCTGATGCAGAGGCCATGGAGGGATGTTCTTTACTGGCTTGCTTCCCCTGGCTTGCTCAGCCTGCTCTCTTATAGAACCGATACTACCAGCCCAGAGATGGTTTCACCCACAAGGGGCCTTTCCCCCTTGAACACTAATTGAGAAAATGCCTTACAGTTGGATCTCATGGAGGCATTCCCTCAACTGAAGCTCCTTTCTCTGTGATAACTCCAGCTGTGTCAAGTTGACACAACACTAGCCAGTACAATTGACCCCTTATCAACTTAAAACACAAACACATCACTGGTAAGCCTCAACCCTTAGTTTCTTATTCATCCCCAATATCTAAATAACTTTAAAAGTCCCACAGTCTTTACAAACTCTTAAAATTTCAATCTCGCTTAAAATCCAAAGTCTTTACAATTAAAAGTCTCTTAACTGTGGGCTTCACTAAAAAACTTCCTTCAAGAGGGAAAAATATCAGGGCACAGTCACAATCGAAAGCTAAAATCATTCTCCAACCATCCAATGTCTGGTATCCAACTCAGGATCTTCTGGGCTCCTCCAAGGGCTTGGGTCACTTCTCCAGCCATGCCCTTTGTAGCACACGCATCGTCCTCTAGGCTCCAGATGCCTATACTCCACTGATGCTGCTCTTGGTGATCATCTCATGGTACTGGCATCTACAAAACACTGCATGACCCCTTCAGTCCTGGGCCATCAATTACAACTGAGGCTGCACCTTCACCAATGGCCTTCCATGGCCTCTCACAGTGCCGAGCCTCAGCTGCTCTGTGTGACCCCTTCATGCCTTTAAAACCAGTACCTCCTGGGTAACTCTTATACATTATTAAGTCCATCCACAGCACAAGGTACAACCTTGGCTATCTCTGGAACACAGCCTCTGTGCTCTCAGAAAACACTTCCCAGTAGATTTCACCTCAGTGATGCTGATCTCTTCTTAATCACTGCTAATTTCTTAGCTCCAGCTAACCAGCATCAATAGTCCTAGTAATGCAAAGGTTTTACTTTAGTAGTTCTGGTATCTTGTTAATCACAGCCGATTCTTCAGCCCCAGCAAACCAGAACCACAGAATCTTCATAATCCAAAATAGCAATGGCTCTGAAAAGAGTCTTTAATTTTCCCTCTGAAATTTCACAAGCCAGGCCTCCATTTTTCTGCACTGTTCTCAACATTATCTTCCAAGCACCTACACAACATCTCACAGAGCTCTTAACACTGAATGGATCGTCTGTCCCAAAGTTCCAAAGTCCTTCCACAGTCCTCCCCAAAACATGGTCAGGTTGTCGCAGGAATACCCCACTCTGCTGGTACCAATTTGTCTTAGTCAGGGTTTCTATTCCTGCACAAACAAACATCAAGACCAAGAAGCAATTTGGGGAGGAAAGGGTTTATTCAGCTTACACTTCCATACTGCTGTTCATCACCAAGGAAGTCAGGACTGGAACTCAAGAATGTCAGGAAGCAGGAGCTGATGCAGAGGCCATGGAGGGATGTTCTTTACTGGCTTGCTTCCCCTGGCTTGCTCAGCCTGCTCTCTTATAGAACCGAGACTACCAGCCCAGAGATGGCACCACCCACAAGGGGACCTCCCCCTTGATCACTAATTGAGAAAATGCCTTACAGTTGGATCTCATGGAGGCATTCCCTCAACTGAAGCTCCTTTCTCTGTGATAACTTCAGCTGTGTCAAGTTGACACAAAACTAGCTAGTACAGGTGATAACTAAATTCCTGATAGATAAATAGAGACATGTTATAGATGATAAATGATATATATAATTTCTCAGGTATTTTATGAGAAAATATTATAAAAATAAAATAACTATTAAATGATTACACAAAGCTGTTGAGTGGGAAATGTTCAAAGCAAGACATTGATGTGCACACATTTTATGGTTTTTAATCTTTGAATGATTATTAATTTTCAAAAAATTAAACCTGACAAGCAAAACTAAGTTGAAATCAAAGAGAAATTAATGAACATAATTCTCAATAACTTGTAACTGAAATTTTCATTCAAAAGGTTAGAAACTCCATGTTTTGATTATCAATATATAAATATGAATTATGGTCCGAAAGAACCATAGAAAAACCCAAACCCTTTTCAGAAGTTTTATAAGCCTGAGTTTGATATTTTCAAACAATTATACACCCATACACACACACAATCATTTTATAATGTTAAGAATCCAAATTTTCTGTAGAAACCATTCATAAATGCAAAATTTAATATGAAGATATTTTAACGTAAGTTTACATATTCATTCATGAAGTTAGTATATTGTGAAACTCTAAAAGGATACAAAACTTAGGATAAATGTACATGTCCAGTGTCCAGACAAGATCTTATAACTTCCCATAAAGAAACAAAAGTGAAGTTTCCTAGAGAAAAGACTAATTGTGATGACCACACTTTTCGGGCAGGAAAGGGGCAGACTGAGGTCAAGGCTTCTTGGACACAGAAAGCCAGGGAGACTGCACTGAGATGCCCAGAAGCCAGGTGGGGAAATTACCATGGACCAAGTTATAATAACTTGAACCTCAAAAAGAATAATGAGTTTAGTGGCTTAAAAGAGTTGATCAAGAAAAAGTCAATGAGTGCATCATGATGGTTTAATAGAAAACCCTTAGAGATCGCATTTATCAGTATCTGAGATATACATGGAAACAAATGCTTTTAAATGACAAGACAGCATTGGCCATCTTTTCTACCTTTGTGACATGAGTTTCAGGATAATAAAGTATCCCACCTATTTATGGAGACTTCTTTGCAAAGAATATCACATAACAACAACAAAAGAGAAAGAGAGGAGGGAAGGAATGGGGAATGGGATTTCTAACATACAAACATTAGAAATTTTAATAAAGCTAATACCTCAGGTAAGACCTTGAATCAGTATCCATATTAGCAAGTGAATGGTTTATGAGGAGTGATGTTCATATTACTCTGGAAGGCAATACCATACATGCTGCTTGCTAATGCCAAGGGAAAACTGTTTTTCAGTGGTGAGAACAGTAAACTGGTCATTGTTACTTCAACCTTGAGCCAGTGTTTCACTAACAACGGCTTGCCCAAATCTCATGTGTCTTTCTATGTACCAAATACTCTATGTCTAAAACCACTGAAATAAGCCAGAAAAGTGTAACCCAAACCCAAATCCATAAGCATATATATATATATATATATATATATATATATATGGAACATATATGAAATAAAAGAAACATAAGATCCACGATACCACAACCAAGAGGTGTAGAAGACAATGCAGTGGGCTGAATACCAGATCTGTTATAATTAGCAAATGGAGACCATAAACAAAAGCAAATTGTGCTGTATAGAAATGAGGGACTGTTGCTAAAATTGCTTGCTGGCAACACTTAACTGCCTTCTCAGTTATGGAGAAATACGAAGTGCAGAATCTGCTGATTTCCATGCTGTAAGTATTCCCATCATGGGCAGTTGAAAGTTAGCTAAGTTATACCAACTTGTAAAATTCTTAAAAACTTAACAATAGCACTGGTGCATCATACAAACCAGCTGCAACACGCCTGTGCCTAAGAGATGCACAATCTGGTTAGGTATGGTCCTAGAGGAGGTCACTGTGAAAGCCATTTGCTTCCCCATGCCATTACTGGGGAAAATGTTTGATGAATGTACAGTTCAGAGCTGTGGGAAATAGACACCATTACAAAGTCAAGTAGCAGGCTGTGGATGGCACACAGGCAAATCATCCTATCTTGGTGTAAGATGCTGTGGGATGTGGGTGTGTACCAGAGTACCAATACAAATAACATAATAGACCAAGAATGGCTGTTGCAGATTTGCTATTGTTCTAATACCTCACAATGTACTTGTGTTGTGCTTTGACTTCTGATTGTGACATTTCATGGGTATTCTTTTATAACAAAACACACCCTTTGGGACAGAGGAGTGAATAATTGCCCACATCTGAGATAATAATGTGCCTGACCCATCCTTGGAGAAGCACTAACCATGAAGATTTGTTTGGGGGACTTAAAGACAATTTCATATGTGATGTAAATTTACACCCCATAAGCCCGCCCTGCTTCCTTGCTCTGTGTGATTCTTATTGCTCAGTTCTTTGGATTTCTACCACTGCACCATTTTATCTGTGCACTCTCTCAGTCCTCAGCCATTAGGTGGACCACCTAGTGTTAACTCCCCAGTGCTTGTCTGCTTGACAGAAACATATGACATGAAAAGATGGGTGCAGACTCCCAGTCCTCAGCATCTCACTTGGCATATAGCATGTTCTTTCATGTGATTGTAGACTAAGGACAAAGACCACCAGTTACATGTTAGAAATTCCTAAGTACCAACCACAATATGTTGCTCATGACTTCTTGAAGCAAAATATAATACCGACCAACAGTTGAAGCCATTAGCAAGTTATCTCCTAATGTTTTTGACTGTGTGCTCCACATTTTTTTTTTCAAATCTCGTATTTCTTTATCAGTGAGTATGTGAATGTGACAGGCTCTGACAGGCTCATGTATTTGAACACTTGGTCACATAGTCACTGATGCTGTTTTTGGATAGTGAAGAACCTTTGGAGGTGGTGTGGGGCAATGGGCTATGCAAAGACAGTCTGGTCTCCAGTTGAGCTGAGGTCTGAATCCTGGAGAAAACCAGTGGTGATAATTCACCTACATGGGACGGTAGGTGTTCCCTCATGTCTCCTGGAATCCCCTGGCTCCTGTCTAAGTTACTGCCCCCACAGCCCTGACAGGAGAAGTATGACTAGTAGTCATGTAGACAATGTCCCAAGCTTCTGACCTTCAGGCTACACTCCTCCCCAATTACCTAGCAACAGTAAGATAATGGCCCACCAGAAGAGGGGCTGTTTGGCCCCACCTCACTCTCTCCTCATTCTGTCTCCTCTTCTCTCCTCTCCTCTCCTCTCCTCTCCTCTCCTCTCCTCTCCTCTCCTCTCCTCTCCTCTCTTCTCTTACTCTCTCTCCCTCCTGTTCTCTTCCTCTTACTCTAGCCTTTCTTCTCTCTTTCTCTTTCCCCCTTTTCTTCTCTTGGCTATGGCTGGTCTATCTCTCTCTCTCTCTTTTTCCACCTTCTCCCCTTTCTCCCTGCCTTTCTACAATAAAGCTCTAAAACCATAGACTGTCTCTGTTCATCAAGGCCCGCTGTGCTTGATCGATGGGATAGGCTTTCTCCTAACGAGCCATTTCTAATCTCAAGGCCTGGACTAAGGACTCTCACCTGCATGGGAACCTCTCTCCCACTGCCCTCTCTCCCTGTATCCCTGGCTCCGAGGGTGTTACCCCAGGGCCCCTGGTATCGGGGGCTACCCCTCGTCCACCTCCCGTTGAGTGGCTTAGATGCCTACCTGGAGCCGAATGGAAAGCGTCTGGCAGCCCTCCCTCATCTGACTGCCAAGAGCACAGGAGGAACTCTGGCTGGACAGGGGCTATCCTCTCTCCCCACTCCTTCCCCTACTCCCCTTAAGGACCAAAGTGTGGGATCTAGCTGGAGGAAGTCTGTCATAGAGGAGTTGGCCCCAAGTTCTCAGCCTTGCTCTGCTTCTTGTCTTCTCCCAGCTTCATGGTCTGTGATAATGGAAAAAAAGCAGACTAGCACACCACCCATGCACAGTGGGCAGTATCCCCACAAGCCACAAATCAAAAGTAATCCCTTCTACCCTTATATTGCTTCTTGTCAGAGACTTGGTCACAGTAGTGAATAAAGTAACTAATAAACTACCACATGATGTAATTTATCTAATATTATCTTATTGTAGAGAAAAAAATCATTTCCTCATTATCAGAAAAACGCTGCTATAAAGCAGCCTTCATTTTATGCCCTTTCCCCACTTTCCTTCTCAAACCCATATGGGAAAGCCTGAAATTCTTATACAGGGGAAGAAAGATGTGAAGAGTCACTGCCTCTTGGAGTTAACCTCAGGCTGCCCAGCCTTCAAAGCCACTGGCTGCCCCCGGAGGAACTGCTAAATTGATTGATGTGTGACATGCTTATGCAACTCTACTCATACACAACTTAAAGCTTTCCATATCTCTCCAGTGTGGATGAGAATCCATACAAAAACAACTTTCTTAACCACTGCATTACAAAATACCATCTGTGATTCAGCTTCTAAATAACTCCAGATGTGCTCTTCACATTGTTAGAGAGAAAAATCACATTGAGCTGGTAGCGTTTCGGCAGAGCGCTCTCAGTGAGTCATCTGGATGAGAAAGGCTCTCAGTACTTGTCCATCACTCATATGGGTGAGATCAGAATAGAAACACTGGCTTTCCGTTGGAGCAGTCTCCAATTTAGCACTTTCAGACTCTAGTTTAACATCAAGATGTCTCAGACTTTAAATAAAATGTCAAATGTAATTTGGCTCTGGGTTCCCATGATATACGATTGTCCTTGAATAAAAAGTGATAACTCAGCAGTCTTGTGTCAAATATGTACCTACCTGACAGGACACTTAATAAAGCCATGCTTGTGCACAGGCACACATATACACAGAGAGAGAGAGGGAGGAAGAGAGGGAGAGAGGGAGGGGAACGGGGGACTGGAGAGCTTGCTACCCTCAGCTGGCTTGGTGAGTTGGTCATCATTTGATCTAATGACTTTGAGAGTCTACAAAGAAATTTCTTATGTCCTGGAGGCAAAGACCACTGTTCAAAGGTCTCTGGAGAGCTAATCTGCATGGAATATGACAATCCAGTACAAGAATGCAGTCTTTTGAAGTCCTGGGCCAAGCTGGCTCATTCCACAACCACTCACATGTATTTCTTTCCTTCTCTGTGATGCGCCTCATTATCACCACCTCCTGCGTGGCATGATTTCCCTTCATTTCTAGAAAAATCAGGCTCAGTCTCAAAATTCAGTTAAGATAAAGAAAAAAGAAAGAAAAAAAATAATTTTTTTTCACATAAAGAGAACTCAGACCCTGAACTTAGAAATAGCACAAACGGTTCTTTGTGAATCAGCTACTGAGTTGTAAGATATTGAAGTGGATGTGATCAGAGCTCACACCAGTTGGTCCAGTATGACGTCTGAAAAGTAACAAAGTACAAAAGGAAAGGAGGGGAGAGAGGGAGAGAAAGGTGGAGGGAGACAGAGGGAGAAGAGGGAGAGGAGGGAGAGGAAGGGGAGAGGAAGAGAGAGAGAAATAGAGAGAGAGAATATCAAAACTTCAGCTAGTATCCTTGGTGTCTTGGGATGAGTGCCCACAAGACTCTCTCCCATCAAAACAGCCTGGAGAGCTGGGCATGACTGTTAATACTGGGGGGTCAGCAGCTTGCTCTCTCTCTCTGCCTTTGCCCAACATTCCCAATGCAAAAGGTTTGTAAAACATTGATTCAGTGTGTTACCTGAAATGCTACGACCCTTAAGAAAACCACATTTTACTCTCATGCCACTCTGACCATATGATGAAGGCTCAGAATGTTGCACAATCTAAATGCAAATCAGTAGCAAATCAAAGAGCAATGTTTGCTACAATCAAATAGCCTACATGCCTATACAAACAACACTTGTGCTAGTTTTCTCTTTGCTGAGACAAGTCATATGACAGAAGCAACTGAAGAAAGGAGTAGATTCATTTTGGGTGATAGTCTAGGGATAAGTTCCATGATGGCAGGGGAAACTTGATTATGGAATTCGACAGCTGGTTATACTGCATGCATAGCCAAAAACAAAACAAAAAAAAATAAAATAAAAAATAAAACAAAAACAAAACAAAGAGAAATGTATATTGCTCAGTATCTTTCTCTTATTTGTTCATTCTAGGACTCCTCAATATACTTGTACTGTCTACACTTAGGGTAGCTCTCACCTCAGTTAGCCCTTTTTAGAAATACCTTTATAGAACACTAAGATGTTTGCTTCCATGATGGTTCTAATTCTGATTAGCAATGGCATGAATTAGGCTGGGGAGAGAGCTCACTTGGTAAAGTGCCTGCTGTACAAGGATAAGGATCCCAGTTTGATTCCCCAGGACTCACATTAAAAATTTAAAAATTCAGGCATAATGGTATATGCTTGTAATCCCAGCACTGGGGAAGCACTGGCCTTCGGATAGATCTCTTGGACTCAATGGTCAGCCTTATAAGCCTAATTAGCAGTCCCGTGAGAAAAATCTGTCTCAAAATATGTCAGATGAGACTGAGGACAGAAAACTGATGTTGACCATTAGTTTCTATATGCATACACATGCATGTATGCACATAACCATACATGTGTGTATACAAACAAATGAATCAGTTATAGAGATCAGTATTTGGGGTGTAGAATCAATTTACTTCAGCAAAAAGAAGTCCAAGTACTACTTAGTTTTAGAGACTTGGGATTACTTAGAGCTGACTTCTTGATAGCAACAGAGAGCTTAGCACAGAGTTAATCTACCTGCCAGCTAGCTGTCACCTTGGAAACAGAAGCACAAAGTCTCAGGGGATAAAGCAAATAGATTTAAAGGCTTAAATAATAATTCCAGAAAACAAGACAAAAACTGAGATAGGACAGAAAGATAGGGGCAATTATGGGGACCTGGAGAAGAAAAGAAGTCCCTGACCCTGGTGTCTATTTAAAGCCTCTGGCCAGCTAAGAAGCAAAACTTCCATGGAAAATTTGCATTTTCTGTGAAGATTGAAAGCTCAGAGATAGTACCTCTTTTATATAAAGATATCTTATGCTAACGTGGTAATGAACCAAGCTTACAGCTTAAACGCACATGACCTTGGGCAGGACCTCAATCCTCTCCCCAACATTCTCTGGGAATCTTAAATAAGACTATTAACTTTATTTATAATGACAGTATTGTACCTCCCTGCACCCTGTGATCTGAGGCTTTACCTTATCAATAATAATCCTGTCAAGGGCCCCTCGGGAAGCTCTCTGTGATCTCATTTAAGTTCCTTAGCAACCCTTTGAAGATAATAGCTTCCAACTCACCAAAATCTTACATATCACTGTTGTAAGACAATGAACCATGAGTCTCCCTCTGGAAGCCCACGCCCACACCTTGATATGTCTTATTCTGTTCCCCAGCTTGTTTTTCTTAACGTCCATGCATAAAATCTAATTAATTCTGACTCTTGGAGATCCGTACTCCCATGCTGTCAAGAGCATCTTTCTTTCTGAATGTCTCTTCCTTATCCCCTATGCTTAAAGTCTACATTAAAATATCATTAACAAAACCCTAACTCAGCTTTGTATTGGCTAATTCCGAAATTCTTTTCTATGTCAAGTCCATGAATCTTGGGGTTGTCTAAATCGTGGTCTCTAAAAGATAAAGGAAACTCCAAACTTACCGAGAGAGTGACAGTATGAAACCATGTCTTTGTCCCCATCCCACTCAAAAATGCCACAGGGAGTTCATGATTGTCTGGGCTCTAGGTGATTTGATACAATTCCATCTAGATAGGTAACAATTCAATGACTATTGCAAAGATCCATTTAGGAGACATGACTCTGGCATCGGAAACAGTCCTGCAGAAATCCTCATGATGGTGGCAATGAGAAACAGGACCCTGAGTGCAGCCAACTAACATGAATCTAATAATATCTAGAGTGGCTAT
The DNA here is from genome assembly GCF_978045245.1 of Mus caroli. Lineage (NCBI taxonomy): Eukaryota > Metazoa > Chordata > Mammalia > Rodentia > Muridae > Mus > Mus caroli. The sequence continues at coordinate 27,741,160 of NW_028227274.1, read as the reverse complement.
AGCCAAGAGGATGGATCCTCCATCATCATGGAAGCCCCCAAGTCTCTTTGTGGTCCAATGTCTAATCCCTGGTTCCTATATTTCTCTGTTCTCATACCTCAGAACTTGAAAAAATATGAAGCAAAAGAGGGTCAGAAAGAGAGAGAGAGAGAGAGAGAGAGAGAGAGAGAGAGAGAGAGAGAGAGAGAGAGGTTCCCACCTTGGGGTCCCAGGTAAAAGCTAAGCCTGCACTAAAAGAAAAAGAAATTTTGAACTTAAACATGAGCTTAGACTTTTAAAAACTCAGAAGAATGGAATTTAGCTTTTAAATACATGGTACAGATTTATATTGTCACAAAGGGATTAAAAAATATATGGAATCGGCCCAAAATGTCACTGGGAGGCAAGAAAAGGAAGAAAATTGAGATTAAAATACTAGGAAGAAAATGGTGGGAGAAAACTATTTTCTGTTCCTTTATTTACATGTCTGAATTTGTATGCAACAGTGTGTGTGCACCTGTGTGTGTGAGTATATTTCTGTATGTACACACATGTGTACATATGTGCACTTTTCAATGCACTATTTGCATGCATGATGGTGTGTCTGCATATATATATTCTCTCTCTCTTTCTGTCTTTCTGTCTCTCCCTGTCTCACTGTATGTGTGTGACAGAGAGAGGGGAGAGAGAGGGGGAAGAGAGAAAGAGAAGAGAGAGAGAAGAGAAGAGAAGAGAAGAGAAGAGAAGAGAAGAGAAGAGAAGAGAAGAGAAGGAGAGAGTTCCATGAACATTAGTATAAGAAAGGAGCCCGTTGACAGAAAATGTGAAACCATTTCTTACCTGGGCTATATGAAACAGAACATTCTAGGGGCAGGGGCAGGGGCAGAGGGACCATAGAGTATATAAATGTGAGAAAGGAGAGTCCTATGTAGTTCCCAATAAAGGGCCTTGCAACTTGTGGCCCTGAGCTTTTGAGCAGGTGCTGTTTGTTACCTAATACAATGGCTCACACTCTTATTTCTGTCCCTGTTTGTATTAGCTGTTTACATGTCCCTGGTGCAATTGTTTGACCCAGGACACAACAACCTATAAACTTTTCTTGGTGTCTGGTACCACAAAGACTTTAAGTCACTCTTATAATACATATGTGTTATTTAGTCTTCAGGTTTTTAGGAAATGGCTGTTTTGTTCATTTTCCCATCTTCAGACATGGGTACCTATGTTCTCTGAGATGAAGATGACAGGCTGGGTGAGTGGGCAGAATTCTCTGTTGCCTGACCATCCACAAGTGTCAAGCTGTCAGCTGCACCAACCCTTGGACCATGTTTGGCTCTTTCCCCATCCATTGTTTCCACAGATAATACAGGTGTTGTTATCCCTGGAGGGTCTGGCTACTAAGGAAAAGTCTTTTAGTTCTCCAAACTGTATCTTTCAAAGGGCTAAAGAGAGGTTGAGAAAACCTACAACTAATGATGTGAACTTCTCTCTCTCTCTCTCTCTCTCATTGGGGTTTTCTTCCTGTCAGCTCTGTCCAAATGACAGATGTAGCCAGTACAAAAATGGAACCTCCCAAGTCATCCTTGACAAAATAAAAATGAGTTTTGCACACCCATTGCCTATGTGAGGTCTCAGCAGTAAATAAAATTCCTATCAGAGAGCTTGAAGATTAAAGGGGTATAGGAAAGGGACAGCTTTGAGGGATTGTCTCTGGTTAAACTGCTTAAAGGGATTGCTTTCCTCTTCTACTGTGCAACAAAATCCCCAGCTGGAGTGGCTTAAAATAACTACTTTATTTGACTCATACTTCTGTATGGAATCTTGAAAATATTAGGCTGGGCTGATAAACTCTACACTATGAAGAAAGCAGGAGTAGCTGGGGGACTGGGAGAGTTAGTGCAGACTCTCATCCTATGAGATATCTTGCATTCTTTCTCTGAAGCCTGGGCCAACATACCTGGCAGTCAGCTCCAGGTGACATCCTGGAGCCCAGCTGTGGCTGCATGCAGCACCAATGCTACTTGGTCTCTTTATGTGGCTTGGGTTTCTTACAAAAGATGGATAGGTTTCAGAGGCATCCCAAATGCCCTTGTGTCAGAAGACCTAATAAGATGATGTAAGGTAATCCCAGAAATGGCACAACACAGTCTCCACCAAATTCTACCAGTCAAATCAGACTCTGTCCTCAATATCATTGTAGCAAAGAATCTTTTGGCATTTGAATGTGCCACTGGAGTATCATGATGTGTACCATGTTAAGGTGGCAAGGATTCACTTTTTAACTGCCCCTGACTTTACTCCATATGCTACAGAATGGGCAGTAAGACAAAATCTGTACCAATCAGACATTATCCCTGTCCATTCAAAAAGGCAGAACAGAATAGTCAGTCATAGAGTTCAGTAAACTTGGAGATCACGAATGCAGACTGTGCAAGCCAAAACCAGACTGTTTTATCCTATATATATATTAAAGATAGGGGTACTTAGGTGGAACAATAAACAGTGGATGAGTCATCTAAAATGTCAGTGAATCAGATTTAACAGTAGCATGGCAACTGTTGTCTGGAATTGATAGCTCAGTGTCTTGTTTGGATGGACAGATGCTAACACTAAGTTTGTATCTCTTAGCTAGATTCTCTGTCACTTGATGAGATGATCCAAGTGCACAGATCCTGGCTTGAACAGTAAGAGTTCAAATCCTGTCTGAAACACTGAGAGTTGTAACTCACAAAACAAACCCCCATACTGAGACTGCTGAGGCAAGAGGATCTTCCAGGAGTTCAAGGCCAGCCTGGGCTTCTGAATGAGCCCTGTCACAGAAAAGAAAAGAGAAGAAAAGGAAAGAAAGGAAAGAAGAGGAAGGGAAAGAAAGGAAAGAAGAGGAAGGGAAAGAAAAGGAAATAAAAGGAAAAGAAAGGAAAAGAATAACATAGGAAAGAATACTCTCTGTGACTGACACTTATAAGCTATGGGACTTGAGGGACATTATTTAACTACTTACTGCCTTAATTTTAATGTCCACCTTAGAGATATAGAAATAGTGACCTGCTTTACAAGGGTTTTGTGAGGATTAAATGCATTTATATGTATTATAAATATTAATGCACTAATAAATCAATATATCTAGAATAGGGCTTACTGAGTATACGACTTTTCATAGTATTATCCTGACAAGAGTCAGATGAAAATGTGAATATGAAGTCACCTGAAAAGACACAGGAACCGTATGAAAGGAAGATCACTGCATTTAATTACAGGCCACATATGAGACTCCTAGTAAGTAGCATGTGCACCCTCCTTTGGAATACTTCAATGTGATTGCACTGTAATATTTAATTCTCTAGCTGCTCACTCTACTTCACAAAGTTTTTTTAAAGCTAAGATTCTATAGAAGTTGCCATATTTTCCTGCCTCCCACATATGAACAGTTCTGTCTCTGACCTTTCATATGGCTGATCTGTACTTGCTTCTAGCATCCAAAACATCTTTGTTTTTTCACATATCTATTCTTTCTTCAGTTGCTCCATGTCAGACAATTTTCAGAAAGCCCAGATCCCCTTGATGAGTAGCCCCCAGCTCTCATATGGTCCAGCAGAGGTGTACATCGTAGGTATTGCACATACCCATGTAATAAATGAGTAGCGACAGATTTTATTTCTCCTGTGTGTTATCAACGAAGATTTGAGGAAACTAGGCTTGCTCTACTAGAACAAGCCACTTCTGCAAGTCTCACCCCTATCAGACCAAAATAGTCATCAACTCCAACACCAATCCTATGTGGGTGTGGCTCTATGAACACTTCTCACCTGTAAAGGCACAAAAGCCTACATGGTTGCATTTACGAACAACCTCACCGTGCATTTATCTTTCCAGTTGCTTTGACAAAAAGGCCAGACAGTTGAGGAGATGCATTCATTCCATCATGGTGGAGAAATCAGAAACTGGAGACCAGCTAGTCACATTATACTCTCAGAAAAGAAGCAGAGAGTGAATACAAAATGGAGCTCGGTGACCCCCCTTTGTTTAGCAAGGCTCCACAGCCTAAAGGTCCCACAACCTTCTCAAACATTGTCACCTCCTGGGAACCAATTGTTTAAACGCACAGGGTCATGGAGATTATGGCTGATTTAAACCACAACAAGGTTCAGGCCGATGGCAGCCTCTCTCGTGCTTATGTCTTGACTAGAATGCAGAAGAGCATCATTCTGAAGATACCATGGGGTGGTAGGTTTGCCCTTGGGCAGCACATGAGGTAGCCTACAAGAGTCCTACCTGATAGAGGGAATACGGACAGGAGTAGCACTAACGAGCCTCTGTATTACACATTTAAAACATATCAAGCCTGAGTTTCTAAGTCCACCTGTAGTCTACTCTGGGGCTGACCTTAGCTACTGCTTCTCACAATGCCAGGAGTGCAATAGATACTTATTTAAAAAAAAAATTATTGGCCAACAGTGCTTAAGAGCTACCACACACATGAAAGTACATTGTAAGTTATACTGTATTCTGTACACATGAAAAAAACAGTAAATTTACATTTGTTTACAACTAAGGCAAGCTACATGTTAAAATTGCTTTTGTTCTCAAGTCTCTCCAAAGCAGCTACCTAATACATCTGAGGGTTCTTCCTGAGGGAATGTATGTACTATGATGAACAAGTCATCATGTTGTAAGAGGAAAAACTCTCAGATTGTAATTGACAATAGAGGTACAAACACCTTCAAAAAACAGGTTAGTAGCTGCTTCTTGGGCTAACTTACATACTCAAAAGTCAATCCTGGAAACCATGTCTAATGAGGTTCTTTTCTCAACTTGTCCCCAAACTGTACTCAGTTTATCTAGGGCCAGTCCATTTCAAATGCTATCCCGAAAGTACCCTATACCCTCCCCCCGCCCTGCTCCCCTACCCACCCACTCCCGCTTCTTGGCCCTGGCATTCCCCTGTACTGGGGCATATAAAGTTTGCAATATCCAGGGGGCTCTCTTCCCAGTGATGGCCGACTAGGCCATCTTCTGCTACATATGCAGCTAGAGATACAAGCTCTGGGGGTACTGGTTAGTTCATATTGTTGTTCCACTTATAGGGTTGCAGACCCCTTCAGCTCCTTGGGTGCTTTCTCTAGCTTCTCCATTGGGGGCCCTGTGTTCCATCTTATAGATGACTGTGAGCATCCACTTCTGTAAAAATGGCCAAACAGTAAGGAAGATGGCTTTCAATCTTGTATCTCATAAAGTGGGGGGAAAAAATCAGAACAAAGTGAAATGGAAAGGAAGGAACAAAGATAGGAAGGAAGGAAGGAAGGAAGGAAGGAAGGAAGGAAGGAAGGAAGGAAGGAAGGAAGGAAGGAAGGAAGGGTGAGGAGCGGGTGTGGCAGCAGTCCGAAGATGGCGCCCGGGACTGCAGCCAAGTCTCATGACTTGCATCTGACTTCTTCATACACCCGATTAAGCCACGTCCACTGGGTGAACTGTGCAAGTGCACCATGATGCAAGATCGGACCATATGACGAGTGATAATTCTGGCCAATGGACTGCTGTTATGTGGACTGGGCTGATGGGGCGTGGTTGAGGGGTTAGATAAAGGATTGCGATTAGGGGCGAGGGAGAGAGATTCCTGCAGAGAGATTACTGCTTGCATGTTGAAAGGTTCCTGAATAAACTGCTTTGAGAAGAACGTAGTGTCGTAGTGTCGTCACTCTTTTCTGCTGGTCAGAGACAGAGCGACAAGGAAGGAAGGGAGGGAGGGAGGGAGGGAGGGAGGGACGGACGGACGGACGGACGGACGGACGGAGGGACGGGGGAGAGAGAGAGAGAGAGAGAGAGAGAGAGAGAGAGAGAGAGAGAAACACAGAAACAAAGAAGTCTAGAAAAGTTTCCAGAGAATACAGCACCCAAAGACTGCTATACTCTCCTCAATGGTTTTAAAGAAGGAAATTCAAAAACTGGATGGTGAATACACTATGAATTATGAAATTCACCTTTCCTTTGCTAGCCCAACTTTGGATCCATACCATGAACAGGCATCAAACCCCAACACTATTACTGATGCCATGTTGTGCTTGCAGACAGGAGCCTAGCATTGCTGTCCTCTGAGAGGCTCTACCAGCAGCTGACTGAGACAGATGCAGATACTCATGGCCTACCATTGGACTGAGGGTGGGAACCCATATGGAAGAATTAGAAGAGGGGCTGAAGGAACTAAAGGGGATTGCAACCCCATAGCAAGAACAAAATATCAACTAACCAAGACCCCTCAGAGCTCCCAGAAGCTAAGCTGCCAACCAAAGGGTATACATAGCCTTGTCTGTAGTTCCCACTACATATGTAGCAGAGAACTGCCTTGTCTGGTCACGGTGGGAAAGGATCAGCTTAATTCTGTAGAAATTTGATACCCCAGGGAAAGGGGATGCTATCGAGGTGAGGTGGGAATGAGTGGGTGAGAAAGGGAACACCCTCTCAGAAGCAATGGGGTGGGGTGGATGGGTTGAAGAACTTGTGGAGGGGGAACCAGAATATGGGGCAACATTTGGAATAAAATAAATAAAATAATTAATAAAATTAAAAAATTTTAAAAAGTGTACAGACCATCCTTTTGGGTTTCTTCTGCGTTCTCTCAGGATTATAGACAACCAACCAGTGCTGTTGAAACCCCAATACTCAGACCCCAACACTCGAACTTTAGCGATTCTCTCACTGACAGATGCATAAGCAGAGCTTGAATTTCTTCCTCTCTGTGAACCTTGGATGCTATATCTATAAACAGGCAAGGTAGACCCGAGGGCTGACATTTGCTGGAAGAATTCTGAATCAATAAATCTGTTCGCCTGTGGACTCTGCATATATTGGCCAAGCTTGGTGAAATAAATCCTGCCTCTCAGTGGAAGGAGAAATGGTGGTGAATGATTAGTTCAGGAAGACTTCTTGGAGGTTTTAGAGGATTTTTTTAGGGGAGTGTTTTGCTAATCTTTAGAGTTCATAAATAGTGCTTGGCCACCATTCATTAATTTGTTAGATTAAGCTATGCCCAGAACTATTCAGTATGAAAACTAATTATTAGAAAGGGAAGGTAATATGAACTTAATCAACAAGAAACTACACAGAAGAAAGGATGTGAAGAACTGAAAGATTGCACCAGCCCCTTAGGCTACAGGATATTTAAAAGACTAAATGCATTCTCTCATTGATTCATGCATTCTTCCAACAACTATTGAACCCTTCTATGTGCAAGTAATTAAAACGCTGGCAAATACCTTTGTGTTCATATACTGCTTTATAAATTCAAACACAGTTTTGCTTTATTGTGTCGCTGGGTTGTCTTAATAGCCCTCTGAAGAACATATGAGAGGTTAGTCTCATTTATGATTAAAAGAAGAGGAACGTGTTTTGTTAAGGTTGGGTGAGTCCCATAAATATTACAGAGACAATTCAATGAAAAGTCAAGATTAATGTACAGGCTCTCTGATTCCTGTTTCTTGTGTTTTCATTTCTAACCCTCCTCTATTAAACCGCATCCACGTCCATCTGTTCCTGGCACAGGGTAGCTTGAACCTGCACCATACTAATGCACTCTTTCCTTCATTTGGCTACCTGAGAATAAAGAACTAAGAACAAAAGCCCTATAATCCACAAGTTAGGCTTTCCTCTCCTTACGACCAAGTCCGGAGTGGTTGTATTTGGATTTACAAAGAGAGATGCAGAGTCCAGAAGCAGCATGATGGTTGGGAATAAGGCACAGGTGTTCTCTCAGCTTGGCGGGGCAGGAGGGTTGGCAAAGATTTTCAGATCATGGCACTTTGCCTGGAGAATGAGCAGTCTCGACCAGGGCTGGCCGATAGCTTCCTTCTGGTTAGAGATATGCAGAGGAAACACAGAGGAGACTGTGGCCACCTGTTCTCTCAAGATGTCACTTACCTCTTGCATGTTCTCCTACAAATGCAGAGTACAAGCCAGGTGTTTAACAAAATCACACTGCACAAAACCTCTGTCTTTACCCTCTGCCATATTATCTTCAGTCTTAGTTTCTAGCTGCATAGATCCTCTAGAGATGTTCAGTAATCCCTGAAAGCTCACCCCCTTTCCTCTAGTGACCCTCCAAACTAGCAGATAGAGCCATCACCCATGGCCCAGTCATTCCTCTCCTCATGCCTAAATTCACAGAAACTGTGCAGCCCCTTTCTTGTCCTGTTCTCCACAAGTGCCCATGTGGTGATCTAAGGTGGTAAGTAGCTCACACAGAATAACATATACATATTATGTAATTTGAAAAACATCTCAGAGTCAGTAGTATGTTTCTACCTTGCCTTAAAGTGATTTTCCTAAGGAAAGCAAGAAGGAATAGTAAATGGACTATACTAGAATTTAAAGTAGCTTCAGAGTTGGTAGAAGAACTCTACTTACACATCACTAGGCTTTCCCACTTATAAGTTTTGATAAAACTTCCTTTGTTTTTTATTAATTTATTTTTTATTAGATATTTTCTTTTTATACATTTCAAATGCTATCCCAAAAGTTCCCTATACCCTCCCTCCTCTCTGCTCCCCTACCCACCCACTCCCGCTTCTTGGCCCTGACATTCCCCTGTATTGGGGCATATAAAGTTTGCAATACCAAGGGGGCTCTCTTCCCAGTGATGGCCGACTAGGCCATCTTTTGCTACATATGCAGCTAGAGATACAAGCTCTGGGGGTACTGGTTAGTTCATATAACAGTTCCACCTATAGGGTTGCAGACCCCTTCAGCTCCTTGGGTGCTTTCTCTATCTTCTCCATTGGGGACCCTGTGTTCCATCTTCTAGATGACTGTGAGCATCCACTTCTGGTGACAGCAGATGCTGATGGGGATGTGGAGAAAGAGGAACATTCCTCCACTGCTGGTGGGATTGCAAGCTGGTACAACCACTCTGGAAGTCAGTCTGGAGATTCCTCAGAAAATTGGACATAATACTACCAGAAGATCCAGGAATACCTCTCCTGGGTATATACCCAGAAGAAATTCCAACTGGTAATAAGAATACTTGCTCCACTATGTTCATAGCAGCCTTATTTATAATAGCCAGAAGCTGGAAAGAACCCAGATGTCCCTCAACAGAAGAATGGATACAGAAAATGTGGTACATTTACACAATGGAGTACTACTCAGCAATTAAAAACAATAGATTTATGAAATTCTTTGCAGCCTTATTTATAATAGCCAGAAGCTAGAAAGAACGCAGATGTCCCTCAACAGAAGAATGGATACAGAAAATGTGGTACATTTACACAATGGAGTACTACTCAGCAATTAAAAACAATGGATTTATGAAATTCTTGTATCCATTCCTCTGTTGAGGGGCATCTGGGTTCTTTCCAGCTTCTGGCTATTATAAATAAGGCTGCTATGAACATAGTGGAGCATGTGTCCTTCTTACCAGCTGGGACATCTGGATATATGCCCAGGAGAGGTATTGCGGGATCCTCCGGTAGTACTATGTCCAATTTTCTGAGGAACCGCCAGATTGATTTCCAGAGTGGTTGTACAAGCTTGCAATCCCACCAACGTAGCCAGAAGCTGGAAAGAACCCAGAACAGAGGAATGGATATAGAAAATGTGGTACATTTACACAATGGAGGAGTACTACTCAGCTATTAAAAGGAATGAATTTATGAAATTCCTAGGCAAATGGTTGAACCTGGAGGGCATCATCTTGAGTGAAGTAACACAAGCACAAAAGAACTCAAATGATATGTACTCACTGATAAGTGAATATTAGCCCAGAAACTTAGTATACCCGAGATATAATATACAATTTTCAAAGCACATAAAACTGAAGAAGAACGAAGACCAAAGTGTGGACACTTTGCCCCTTCTTAGAATTGGAAACAAGCACCCATGGAAGGAGTTACAGAGACAAAGTTTGGAGCTGAGACAAAAGGATGGACCATCTAGAGACTGCCATATCCAGGGATCCATCCCATAATTAGCCTCCAAACGATGACACCATTGCATACACTAGCAAGCGTTTGCTGAAAGGACCCTGATATAGCTGTCTCTTGTGAGACTAGGCCGGGGCCTAGCAAACACTTAAGTGGATGCTCACAGTCAGCTATTGGATGGATCACAGGGCCCCCAATGGAGGAGCTACAGAAAGTATCCAAGGAGTTAAAGAGATCTGCAACCCTGTAGGTGCAACAACATTATGAACTAACCAGTACCCCGGAGCTCTTGACTCTAGCTGCATATGTAGCAAAAGATGGCCTAGTCGGCCATCACTGGAAAGAGAGGCCCATTGGACATGCAAACTTTATATGCCCCAGTACAGGGGAACGCCGGGGCCAAAAAGTGGGAATGGGTGGGTAGGGGAGTGGGGTGGAAGGTATGGGGGACTTTTGGGATAGCATTGGAAATGTAATTGAGGAAAATATGTAATAAAAAATATTTAAAAAAAAGAAATTCTTGAAGAAATGGATGTATCTGTAGGATATCATTCTTAGTGAGTTAACCCAATCACAAAAGAAGTCATTAGATATGCACTCACTGATAAGTGGATATTAACCCAGAAACATAGAACAACCAAGATACAATTTGCAAAACACAAAAAAATCAAGAAGAGGCAAGACTTCCTTAGAATAGGGAACAAAATACAGAGACAGAGTTTGGAGCTAAGACGAAAGGATGGACTATGCAGAGACTACCCTACCCAGGGATCCATCCCATAATCAACCACCAAACCCAGACACTACTGCACAATGCCAGAAAGATTTTGCTGAAGGGACCCTGTTATAGCTGTCTCGTATGAGGCTATGCCAGTGCCTGGCAAAACTTCCTTTCAAATGTAAAATCTTTAAATAACTAAATGTCAAATCTGAAACATACTACACTCACACATACTCAAACAAACACACAGACACACACATACAAGCCTACTCATACATAAAGAATCACACACATACATACATATATACACATAAAAGACACACATATACACATATACATAAACACACATGCACTCACACACACAGAAACACACATACACACAAGATTACACATGCACACACAGACACACATCTACATTTGCACAAGTACACACACACTCACATATACACAGACCTGCACACACATAAGCACACACACTCACACACATACATATACACTCACACACATAGACATGCACACAAACATATGCACATACATGTACACATACACATGCACACCCACATATACACACATGCACACACAAGCACACACACTATCATAATACACTCATGTACCCACATATGTTCACATACATGTGCACAAACACACACACACTCACACCCCTATCCCCTCCACACACGTATTATAAGATGGGCTCTGTTAACATGCGAAGAACAATTAAATAGTAAACAATGAGTAATTGTAGCTGAAGTCTATGGAGATCTGAGTGACAGACCACAATGCTGGGTGCACATCTCCACTGATTCATTATACTAACATATTCAACAATACTAATATCTAGATGTATACTATAAATCCTTATCTTGATCCTAAGTAGTATCAGTATGAAATTTTTTCTCCGACTGGCCCAATGCCAAATACAGGATGTTTTTGGGAATGAGAAAATATATACTTATCCAACTCTCTGAAGTACTGGGTCTAACATAGCATCTTTAAATATCCAGCATCACTCGCCATAGGAAATAAATGTTAAGTCACATAACAAGAAACAATGTCCAGTCTTATTGTGTATACCAACTTTATTATTTCAGTTCTGTTCTGTGACATTATTTATGTTGAACATTGAATTGATTTCATACCTGACTGAAAGGTTATGACCAGTGGTTTTAAAAAATGGAATTTTCCAGGATATTTTACAAAGCTTCTGCACCTTTTTAAATCAACAATTACCCGACTCTAGGATTTTCCTCATTTCTCAAGCATCTCTAAGCCAGGAAACATCTGTTTGATCTTTATTTAAAGTTGAGTCTTTTGTGACCACATGGACAGACTAGCCTTCCAGGTCCATGGAAGATCTGCATGTGTAATAATTCTGGCCATAGCGCACAATATTATTTTTAACACAGTCTGTCTATTGACTTCCGTCAGCTCCCTGGTGTTAGCTTTGAAATGCCCTTGCTTTTTCATTTCAAATGTTACACTCTAGTATTTTATGGTTAGAGAAAAATCTATCCCCTAACCCCTCCCGTGCAATGCTTTATCTTCACAAGACAAAGTATAGCAGAAGAAGGCGTACAAAGAACAGCACAGAAACTCTTTCCTCCCCTGCCGTTTCTCCCTAGACAGAGCTCTGCTTTATCTAAGAACATGGCGTTTGTAGCACTGAAAGTTATTTGTGACATACTGTGGGACTTTCTGATTTAAAAAAAAATAGGGTTTTCTAGGTTTATAAAGAACAAATTGTACTAAAGAAAGTTCCCTGGTTTTCTTTGGTTGGCTGATAATTAGTTTAAAAGAAGATGATGTAAAATTCTAAAGGGCAGACATAAGAAGACTTCTCTTAAATGTTGTTATTAGGGAGTGTAAGTGGTGTCCTCTCCCTTTTCTTGTATTAGATGTACATGAAAATACCACATAATCTAAGCTAGAAAACAAGTCTTGAATTCAGCGTCTCCTACTTACAGGTTGATACAAACATCAGCTAATGACTTGAACCCCTTGGGAGCTAGAGAGATGGCTCAGCAGTAAAGAGCTGCTCTGACCATTCAGAGGACCGGAGTCTGGTGCCTAGTGCCCACACCTGGTTATTTACAATCACTATAGCTATCATTCCTGGAGGATCTGCTGTGTCTGCTGTTCATAGACGCCTTCACTCATGTGTGTGTTCACACACACACACACTTTTTTGCCCCACCCATTTTATTAAGTTTTTTATTGGGTATTTATTTCATTTACATTTCCAATATTATTCCAAAAGTCCCCTACATGCTCCCCCACCCACTCCCACTTCTTGGCCCTGGCGTTCCCCTGTACTGAGGCATATAAAGTTTGCTTGACCAATGGGCCTCTCTTTCCACTGATGGCCGTCTAGGCCATCTTCTGGTTCATATGCAGCTAGAGACACAAGCTCTGGGGGGAGGGGAAGGGGGGTACTGGTTAGTTCATATTATTGTTTCACCTATAGGATTACAGATTCCTGCCTGGGAGGGCTTTGCAGGAGCACACACTTTAAAAAAAAATCTTCATTTAAAAGATCTACACTCTCCTGTGAAGAATTAATAAAGCATGCTAAATGAATTTATTAACATGATAAATAAGTTGCTAGGTTAGGAAGATGACTCTATCAGTAAAGTTCAAGCTATAAGGCATAAGGGCATTAATCAAGATGCAGAAACCACAATAAGAAAACCAGGTTTCATGGTACACATTAGTAATCTATACACTGGGGAGAAAACAGGCTAATGCTAATCCATGGAGTTCATGAGCCAGCCAGTGCAGACTACTCAGGCAATCCCCAGACTGATGAGAGACATGGAAATAAAAACATAAAAACATGTAGATGGCACCTGAAGAATGACACCTAGTAATCCTCTAGCATCCACATACATGCACATACATGGGAATATTTAAGCATCCCCTACATACAAGTATATGGATATGCATACACACATATACAGGTAAATAAGTAGTTTAGAAGAAGAGGTTTGCAATGATGTAATTAACATGAAATTCTTGTTCCTTAGATTTAACAAGTATCAGCTCTTACTCTTTCCATATGATAGACTGCTGGCTGGATCATCTGATAGAAAGTTAAGCCAGCAAGGACATGGAAGCCTGGAAGCATCATCCCTGGATCCATGAGGAGGAACTGACATTTGCCTCATTGCATAAATAGCAAAAAAAACCAATTCAGTATAAGTCAGAAATGAAGATTTCAGATTTGACATTCTTCCCTTTGAATCTATGATCTTTGCCAGCTTGTTTTACATGAATCTCAATCTTTTCGTGCATTTTTAAGATTAACATCACCTACCCTGACTTTATAAAATTCTTCTTCTGTTGGTTCGAGTGAAAGGACTGAAAGGACGTTTTAGCAATATGAATTACCACTATTTATTCCACAAGTATGTATTGATGGCATGGAACAGGACCTGGGGTTCTGACAATCACCTGCTTCATTCCAAACATTTCCAATGAAGGTTACATAAAGATGAGAGCTGTGCAAGGTTTCACGACAGAAGTGATGTACTTGACACTCCTTGAGAGAAAGAAAGTAGGTCATGAGAAATGAACAGGATTGAAGGAAAGATGAAAAGCAAAGACTCCCGGGCTGCAGCTCAGGGGTGACGTGCTTGCCAAGCAGGTCCTGCACTCGACTGCCCCCAGAAACAACAATAATAATATAATATTAATAGGAATTAATATGAATATAAAAATGTGATATAATATGAAAAATAATAATAAACATGAATGAGAGATGGATTAGAGGTGAGGAGGCATGAATTTGATTCCCAGAACCCATGTTAGGTAGCTCACAACTGTTTGCAGCTACAGTGCTGCAGGATCAAACATCCGTTTCTGGCCTTCAAGGTCACCAACCTACACTTGAATGGCATTGCACACACATAAACATGAATAAAAATAAAATTTTAAAGTAGAAAATAAATAATCAAAGCAAGCTTTGATGAAGTCCAAAAATGAGAAAAATAACATGAGTAAAATAATCTAACATCTGTTCAGGTATGTAAGACTTCCGTCTACTGGGGGTCTATAAGGAACATGAGAGAAGGGGCCTGCCCCTAGATAGACAAGGAGACACAACCCACCCTGCACTGAGAACACATGCAACGCTCTTCCTGGCCTATCAGCTGATGAGGAAAAGATAAGCAAAGAGGCATGGATATAGATCACACTCCATACAAAGACACCACCACATAGGCACTCACATGAGAACACCAGCATTCAGGAAGGGAAGAGCCCAGTCGATCTGATTTCTGTCAGTGGTGGTGGGAAATACAGATGGGCTGTGTGTGGCTTTCAATTGAGAGATAATGAGTTTATTCTTTATCCTGTAGGTGGTAGAGCGCAAAGTAGTCCTCCAAGAAGACTAATGTTAGAGTTAAGAAGAATAATTCTGGCAGCCATGAGTTGGTATATAGGAGAAAAGACTGGTTAGTCAGACACAGGCAGGACTAATAAACATAGACTGAAAACAGGTGGTGTCCCAGACTAGAACAGTGGCAGGCAAAGTGGGAGAGATGGGGTTGCTTTCATCATCAATCAGATGGATGAGAGGAGATCTTTTTTACTTACTTGAAGGTAGCCAAGGACTGGTTCATTTCATTTTAAAATCCTGATTCCAAGCAATTGCTATCATTTAAATGTGTGTTCCTCACAAAACTCACTTTAAAGCTGAAGGTACACTGGTAGTAGTACGAGATGATATCTTCTGGAAAAACAATCAAGTAATTAGTGTACTGTATCAATCATGTATCATACCAGCTACATGATGTAAGTTAAGTACATATGAAATATGCAGGCATTGAGTCAATTAATGTACTAATATCTTATAAAGGGCTTGGTAGGATCCTCTGTCACCTCTACCTTCTATGGGAGCACCATTAGAAAAACATAGAAACGATGTTCTACCTCTGAAGGAGAAACCCGTCTCCTTAATCTTGGATTTTCTAGCTTCCAGAACTAGAAAGGACCATCTGGGTTCTTTGTAAGTTATCCAGTCTCCAATATTCTGTTAAAGAAGAGTAAATGACCTGAGACTCTTCTGCTGAAGCAGTCAGTCTGCACAGTCTGAAGATCATTGTTTGGGCTATGAAGGCCTAGAAGACTGATGAGTAAGTCCACCAGGAGTCAGGTGAAGGATGCTGAAGCCTAGACAAGTCAGAGGACCATTCTGAGACATCACTGTTGGAAGTAGACTAAGAGCCACTCTTGGAACTCTAGTAGTCCTTTTTTCATACACTAATTTCCTTTCTGTTGCTATGACAACCACCCTTACAAAAGTTAACTTAATGGATATATGGATTTATTTGGCTTACACTTCCAGGTTCATCGGTGAGAGAAGTACAAGCAGGAACTCAAGGCAGAAATCATGAAGGAACACTGCTTTTTGGCGTGCTCATGCTTGCCTTGACTTTGTATACAACCCAAGATTTGCTTGGAGATGGTATCACCTTGTGGCATCAACTCTTTCAGATCAACTAATAACAAAGCAATCATACAGACATATCCACCGGCAAATCTGATCCAGACATTCCTCAACCGGGAGTTTCCTCTCAAATGAGTCTAGGCCATGTCAAGTCAACAGTTACAGCTATCTAGTACATCATCATTCATAGCAGAGAACAGGAAAGAAACAGAGTGATGGGCTCTCAGCAGACAATGGAAGCTCTTAGTTCCTAGCCTCTTCCATCTTTCATGGAGGGAAGTAAAATCTCTTGATTCTTCACAGTCAGCTCTCACTGATCACGATTCCCCTACTCACCAGGAATGCAAGGACAAATGACTCCTAGGTCTGTGACTGATGTACTTTTATTCTTCACTGAAGTAAGCAGTGGATCTATAGATCTACTGGCAGTGGGTTACAGATTTTTTTATTGCTGGACAGAAGCCTAATTATCTGATGTGGCATGGGTGCCCATGTACTCACTATGAGCAAAAACATGGACATGAAATGAAGTTTGTTTTATATGAAGTCTCTGAAAGCATGCCTTGTCAACTTCTCTTCCTGAGAAAGGAACCTTTGCCCCAAATCATTAGTCATTGATTGGTCTCCTCCCAGACAGACTGCCTGATAGATATGACTTCTACCAAATGGAGAGACACTACCTGGAATATTTGAGGCCCATAAAATCTCTTGTATTCTTCTAGAATTAAATCTCAGTTGCCATACATGTATTTTAAGCATATTCACTGCTGGTCTCATTCATAAGATGGATCTGGTCAGTTCTAGTTCTAATGCTGCCTGTTTCAAGGTATTCATGGACACCCATTCTCTCTGTTGCAACATGAGACTGTTGCTTTACCACCAACAGTGGTCATAGGATCATCCTCTGCTTTCTCTGGACATCAGCATCCTAAATCTGAATCATAGTAGACTTATTGGACAGCCTCTTAGGGCTTCACATGCTTAGAATGATGTTCATAATGTGCTGCCTCAGGAAAAAAAAATTGTGTAAGAAACAAGAGCATTGCAGGCATGGTGTAGTCATGCCCAAGAAACCAAAACTGAGGTGGGCTCTATGGTATTCTCTGGACACAAGAAGTCAAGTGCCAAGGAGGAGGTGAAGAAAAAGGACAGGTACCACCACCAGGAGTCACCCCTGAAACCAGCAGAGCCTTGACATGGACTTCTTGGTCACCGTTTTATTTTACTCGGACATTATCTGGCATGCCTTCGGCTATTTCATTTACATTAATCTTTACCTAATGACATAGGGTTTATTTGTGTTTCAAACTATCTCCGTGGTTCTCATATGAAGATGAAAAGTTAAGTAAGCAAAAATCAACCACATTGAACCATCAATGCAGAGTTCATCTTTTCTCTAATGAGCTACCAGCAGCCAAACAAGAGATGCTACCATTCAGTAGCCATGGAAACATACTTAGCAACAAAGGAACCTTGACCTTTCTCCATCTGTTTGGATCTACACCATGACACATTAGTTTCAGTATATGAAAACAAAAAGAAAAGATATAAATGTTATATTTTATTTAATCCCCAGGCAGTACCTAGTCCATTGTGAATAAATTTATAAATGAGAAAGAAATTATGTGTCTGATTTTAACCCACCACTCCAAGGCAGAACCTGGATGACGTGTCATTGAGATCAAAGAGAGTGCCTCTAACATGCTCTGTTACTGAGAGACTCCCAAATTGGGTCAGAGATAGGCAGTGATAAGCAGAAATGAAAAATCTCATGAGACACAAGTGGAGATCTGGCAATAACTAATCCTCTGTAAGCACAAAAGCTTTCTTTAGATGAAGCTATTGTTAGTAGCCATTTTGCTGAAGAGAAAGGAGAATTATTCAGTCCAATAAATGGGTAAGGAGGCTGCCTCTGCTTCATAGACAGATACGAATTTATTAAAGAGACAGTATGAAATGTAGGTTCTGTCTGTAAAAAAAAAATACATTTTTAGAATATAAAGAGATACTAACTCATTTAAATCAACTCTACAAACTCTGGAAGGCAAGACAAGCTGCAGATGTGACAAGAGGAGCCCCCACAAGTCACTTGGGATAAACTTGAACAAGATACTTTTCACCAAGTTAAGCCCATACAAGTAGACATGTGCATCGATATGTATTTTACATCTTTAATGAAAGAATCACAATGGTGGCATAGTTGACTTAAAAAGGAATTGAGTTCAAATAACTCCATTTAAAAATGGGGTACAGGGCTAAACAAAGAATTCTCATCTGAGGAATACCGAAGGGCTGAGAAGCACTTGAAAAAAATGTTCAACATCCTTAATCATCAGGGAAATGCAACTCAAAAGAACCCTGAGATTCCACCTCACACCAGTCAGAATGGCTAAGATCAAAAATTCAGGTGGCAGCAGATGCTGGCAAGAATATGGAGACAGAGGAGCAATCCTCCATTGCTGGTGGAATTGCAAGCTTGTACAACCACTCTGGAAATCAGTCTGGCGGTTCCTCAGAAAATTGGACATAGTACTACTGGTAGATCCAGCAATACCTCTCCTGGGCATATACCCAGAAGATGTTCCAACTGGTAATAAGGACACATGGTCCGCTATGTTCATAGCAGCCCTATTTATAATGGCCAGAAGCTGGAAAGAAGCCAGATGTCCCTCAACAGAGGAATGGATACAGAAAATGTATAGAATGGAGTACTACTATTAAAAACAATGAATTTATGAAATTCTTGGGGAAATGGATGTATCTGGAGGATATCATCCTGAGTGAGGTAACCCAATCACAAAAGAAGTCACTTGATATGCACTCACTGAGAAGTGGATATTAGCCCAGAAACCTAGAATACCCAAGATACAACTTCCAAAACACAAGAAAATCAAGATGGAAGACAAACTCATGGATACTTCATTCCTCCCTAGAATAGGGAATAAAATATCCATGGAAGGAGTTACAGAGACAAAGTTTAGAGCTAAGATGAAAGGATGTACCATCCAGAGACTGCCCCACAGGGGGTCCATCCCATAATCAACCACCAAACACAAACACTATTGCATATGCCAGCAAGATTTTGCTGAAAGGACCCTGATAGAGCTGTCTCCTGAGAGGCTTTGCCAGTGCCTGGCAAATACAGAAGTGGATGCTCACAGTCATCTATAGGATGGAACACAGGGCCCCCAATGTAGGAGCTAGACAAAGTACCCAAGAGCTGAAGGGGTCTGCAACCCTATAGGTGGAACAACAATATGAACTAACCAGTTCCCCCTTGAGCTCGTGTCTCTAGCTGCATATGTAGCAGAAGATGGCCTAGTCGGCCATCATTGGAAAGAGAGTCCCCTTGATATTGCAAACTTTATATGCCCCAGTACAGGGGAAAGCCAGGTCCAAGAAGTGGGATTGAGTGGGTAGGGGAGCAGGGCGGGGCAGGGGGGGTTAGGGGACTTTGGGGATAGCATTTGAAATGTAAATGAAGAAAATATCCAATAAAAAAAGGAAAAAAGAAAAAAAAGTAATTGAGAAGTTGATACACATCAGTGAAATAAAAGTCTAAGATTTTGTAGCTGAGCGCAATGATACATAGTTGCAATTTCAGCAACTAGGAAACTGAAGTGGGTTCTCTTTGTATTTCCTGGACACAAGAAGCCACAAGGAGGAGGAGGTAAAGAAAAAGGACAGGTGCCATCATGAGTAGTGACCCCTGAAACGAGCAGAACCTCGACATGGACTTCCTGGTTACTGCTATTTTACTCTGGCATTACCTTACAATGCCATCAGCTGCTTCATTCAAATTAACCTTTACCGAAAAACATCGGGTTTATTTGTTCAAGGCGGAGAAAGAAGAGGAGGAGGAAGAGATGTTTCAAAGTTTTATTTAAATCGATCAGTGTCTTACAACACAGCAGAAACTTATATTTAAGGTTTGTTTGTTTGTTTTACTTAACAAAAATCATTTGCAATGTATCAGACACCCACGACTTGACATCCAACTCTGCAAAGCCTAATCTAAAAATAAATAACAAACTCAAGGAAGTTGTCTAACATGAGAGATGGTAGCTTGTGTGTTTGCTACAGAGTACTTGAGGTGACATTGGAAGGACAGGATCATTCTACTCTATTTCCATGTTTTGGGTAATCATCATTAACAATGACAGAACACAAATAGAAAGGAACATTTGAAACAAACATCATTATAGAAAGAGCGAGTGGATCAAGGTCGTTATTCAACAGCCCACTCAACTGTAGTGGAAGAAAAACAACACCCTCAGCTATGGATTAGAAATGAGAAGGTAAGATTGTGTTCCAATCTGAACAATATATAGGATCAGAAGTATGTTAAGAATCAATTTTTTCCATTTGCTAAAACCCTTGTGGGTTTCAAATAGACTAATAGTGGAGTGAGCAGTCAGGAAGAAATCCTTTCTGAGATTTAGCGACTCCATAGGAAAAGAATAAATCACAAACTGTATACAAGAAGGAACTTGATTTATTAGGTGCTGTCTCCCTAAGAGAAATATAAAATGGTCAACACATGCTGTTTTTAATAAATAGCTAACTAATATGTTTAACACCACCAACATATAGTCAAAACTGATCTTGTTCTTCAATTTCATTCTGAATATAAGAAATTGGGGGAAGGTAAAGAAATGCAGGAAAGAGAAGGCAGATTTGTATGAGCACGAATAAACTATCAGGAAGAAGACAAAAAAATGAAGGGTTGGGGGTGTAAAGAAAGGAAGCTGGCAAGAAAAAAGAACATGTCAGAAATGAGGTCATGACTCAACAAAGAAACACTGAGAGAGACAGACAAAACCATCACGCCCTACTGAGCTACTAGAACTAATCTGGGATCCTGATTCAGGTAGATTGGAATGCTGAAGATGGGAGGCAGTGAAGACTTGCATTCGATGCTGGTCGAGCTTTAACATGGCAGTAGCTCTGGGGCAGCTTGTTAGTTTTCTGTAAAAATCCCTGGATGTTTTCTTGTTGCTGTGACCAAAATGCCTGATAAATGCAACTTTCAAAAAGAAGGGTTTGGATTCTCTGATAGTTTGAGGGTTTCATGCATCCCTTTGGGAACGCCGTGGCAGCAGGTGCACAGGTGTCTGAAGTTACACACAGCAAGAAGTGAGTACTGGGGCTAAGCTTGCTCCCTCTGTCTTATTATATCCCTGTTCTCATCCAACGGGATGGTGTCACTCACATTGAGGTATTCCCATTTTGCCTAAACCAGTCTAAATACTCCCTCACAAACATACCCAGAGATTTGTCTCCTGGGTGATTATAGATCCTGTCAATTTTACATTACTAACAATCATACTCCAACTGTACATGCCAGTTTTTAATATAACAGAATGTCATAAGCTAGGGTCTGGAACAAAAACTATTTCTCATAGTCAGAAAGGCCTGGATGGACAATGGAATATAATTCAGCACTATAAAGAAATGAGCAATTAATCCATGGGGATAAAAGGAAGTGTTTTGCATGTATATTATTAAGCAAAATAAGGCAAACCAAAAAGTTTAATACAATATGAGGCCAACTGCATGGAATTCTAGGAAACACAAGTCATGACAATGTTTAAAAACCTATAATTACCAGGATCTGGGGAAAAGAAACCTGAAATTGGAGCATGGGAGACTTGTAAAGTCATGGAACAATACTGTGAAATACAGTCACCATGAGTACACGTCCCTCATGGGTGGAGGAACGTGCTCACCCAGCATACTTCACCTCAGCATAAGTGTTGCTTTGAATTAAGTGGTATCGAAAAAACAAAAAGCAAAACAAACAAACAAATAAAAGAACCAAGGTAAGCAAGGTCACTGCCCATCTTGTTTCAGGAGAAAAGGCTTCTTCTCACCAGAGATAGAGCTAAAGGCTGAAGAAGGCTTGTCTGAAAAGAGCTTATAAGATAGTTTCCTGCGTCTCTAGCCTTCTCCTGCATCGTGGTTGCTTTTCCACGATGCCACTCTTTGATCCACCTGCTTTCTAAACATTTTAGGCTTTCATTGTCCATGCAAAGCCTCATATGTGTGTAAAATTGAGTGTGCTATTCTAAGAGTCTATTTTATATGAACTTAAACATAAATTGACACTAGGAGTCAGACTAATAATAGCTAATAATCAAACAGAAAAATTATTGTGTATATGTATATGTGTGCAGTTGTGTGTATGTGTACCCATGCGTGTATGCACACACACAAGGAGATCAGAGCACAATCTCAGATGTTGTTCCCAGGTGCTGTCCACCATTCTTTTCAAAACTAAAGTCAGGGTCTCTCGCTGACTTGGAGCTTATTGAGTAGGCTAAGCTCGCTGGCCAACGAGCCAAGCAATCCTCTTGTCTGCCTCTCCAGTGCTGAGATTACAAGCCCAACATAATCCAGGACACATGTTTTAAATGTAAGTTTTGGGAAACTACCTAACATCCTTAATCAGGCAGGGCAAGCACTTTTCCAACAGGGCCATCTCTCCAGACCTCAAATAGGCAGGTTACAACAATACAATGTAATGAAGGCTATTTCAGTGTGGTCAGCAGCATCCTGCTCATGGCTTTTGTTGTGTGACTGACACTTTGGAAATGGACTTGCACCCAGAAGGAATTGGTGCCTATGCAGACGGATATGGGATGGAAATAGAAGCAGAAGAGCGCTGAGGCTCTCCACTTCCTTTCCATGGCTAGCACTGAATCTGTCTCAGTGCTGCACAGTCCTTAATGTTTACTATTCAAATGTCTGCGGTTACTCTAACCTTTACCTGCAAAGGTAAAAACTGCATTTCAATACCTAGAAAATATCATGGGTGAATACTCAGCTAGAGGCTGAGATAGATTTCCCGAGGTTATAGTTCTGCTCCCATTGAAACAGCAGCTCAGATCACAGTGATCTGGTGGCTTATGTGAGGATAATAACGTTTGATATGTTACAGTGACATAATATAAGATGAGGACACACTGGGAGGACACACTGCCCTGAGGTCTTCTGCAGGTCTGAGCCTGTTAATGGGACTAGGTAACTCAGGATGACCCCTTACCCAGAAGCCAAGCTGTATGATAGAGCTAACACCAAATCCTTTTTCTGACCAAACCACCTCCCGTGGCCTGTGCCTTACCATTCGTCCTATAGAGATTCCGTTCAGCTTTGAAGAGGTTAACACAAGTTAGAGAAAAGGCGCTCAGAAGTTTTCTGCTTTTAATTTCTGTTTAATGACTTATTGGCCAGGGCACTATCATCTCATCCTACTAAGAGCCTTTCTTGCACAATAAACCGCTGTGCTTGGAGCCCACCTCGGCCCACAAACTCTACAATTAAGTGATCGTTTGTCCTCGGAGCTTGACAGAAGCAAGAATCTGAGGCGGGCTGGGAGGAGCTCCGAGTTATTAAAGTAATAAATAACCTGGAAGCCCCCTCTCCCCCAGCCGCTGCCTCCCTTTCTTATTTACTTCCTTGTGCAGCATCTGAGTGGGGATACAGGAAACTTAATTGCTCAGAAAGACAGTTGTCTACAACAGTCGTATTCTAGAAACCATATAATAAAATTGGGGGCTCCAGGGCCAAGGTGGGAATGGTCCTACTGCTGGCTGCTCAGCTCCTTAGCAGCTTCTCACTGTAGCTTTAGAAGTATGCATATTTCTGGCCAGACCCAAGCACCCACAGGCAGAGACCAGTCCTCTGCTCTGAGCAGAGATAGGTTCTGCAGGGTGTGGCCCTTGCTGCCTTTGCCAAGGGCTCAAGGCCTATTTTAATTTGAATTTACATTGTTTTTATTTTTCTTTTAAAAAAAATCATTCAATACATATTACTCCAGATTCAGACATCCCTATTACCTTATACTCAACATTTTAAAATATCATTTTCTCAGACATTTTCTCTCCTTGGGTTGTAGTCTTTAAATTATTATCACATTAGTACATCTATAATTGGGAGTTCTGAAGCTCTCTGTGTAGCAGAATTCACCTCTCTCAAATATCTTCCTTCCCAGAGTCTTAAGTTACTGAAAGTATTAATTAAAAGTGTTTTTAGAAAGTCAAAATAAATGTCATGTAGCCTGTTCCATCTGCTTTTTTTTTTATTCATACCCAAACTTCACAAATGTATTTAGCTACTCTCCTTTCCCCAGCCTACAAAATAGTGATCTCCCATTGGCCACTATTAGGGACCAGTAACTTCTATTCAGACTTCCTTGTCCAAGTTAAGCTTGTCAATTTTACAGTACATGAAATGAGCTATCTTATTGTGAATAATTCATTGCTATTTAGTACAATCATAACATTGTACAGTCATTGCTCTGTCTCTTCAGAAACATTTTCATCACTGAAAATCAAAGCCTGTACCACATTAGAAAGTTGCTTCCCACTTCCCCTCAATCAATACTTAGAAGCCTTTATTTCCCTGTGGATTCTCCTCTTCTATGTATATCAGAGGAATGGATTCGTACACTCTGTGATAGCTTTTTGTATCTGGTTTCTTGTTAGTGTTATCAAAGTCCCTCCCTTGTATATTGTAGCATGCATTAGTACTTCATTTCTTTCTATAGTAAGTTGTACTTTGTTGTATGGACACACTACTATTCATTTATATTCTAACAAAATTATATCAAAAGAATAAGAAAAGTAAACTAATTTTATAAGAGATCTTATAAACAAGGAAGGACATGGAGACCATGGAAGCCAGGGCCATGGAGTCCATAAGCCAGAGGTATAGTAACCAAGCCAGATGAATGAAGTTCAAATTAGAGGCAAGGAGACCAAGCCAAATGACTAGCAACTATGTCAGAAGCATAGAAAGTGAAACATGGAAACCA
Source organism: Mus caroli (assembly GCF_978045245.1). Classification (NCBI taxonomy): domain Eukaryota; kingdom Metazoa; phylum Chordata; class Mammalia; order Rodentia; family Muridae; genus Mus; species Mus caroli. The sequence goes on along the minus strand of NW_028227274.1, from coordinate 27,716,291 downwards.
CTTCAGAGGCATGGACATAAAGAAAGCTAATGGGACATGGATCACAGAGGCAGAGCCATATTGACTCTGAAGTCAGAGACATGAAAAACATGAAAGTCAGAGTCACAAAAACTTGGATGCTAGAGACTGAGAGGTCATAGAAGTCAAAAGCATAGAGATCTTGGAATCTAGGATTCTGGGGATCAGAAAACTAGAGTTATAATGACCAAGGAAGCTAGAGGCATGGAGGCCATGAAAGGCAGAAACATAGAGAACTTGGAAGGCAGAGTAATAGATACCATGGAAGCCAGGCCTGTGGAGACCATGAAACTCAAAAGCTTGAAGACCATGGAAACTAGGGTCATTTTCTTAGTTACTATTCTATTGCTATACAGAGACAAATTGACTGAGGCAACTCTTATAAAAGAAAGCATTTAGTTGGGGGCTTGATTACAGTTTTAGTCCATTATCATGGTGAGAACCAGACAGGTATAGCGCTAGAACAGTAGCTGAGAGCTTCCCATCTTGATCCTAAGGGATCAGGCAGAGCAAGAAACACTGGGCCTGACATGGGCTTTTGAAACCTCAAAGCCTATTTCCATTGATATACTTCTTCCAAAACGGTCACACCTACTCCAACAAGGTCACAGCTCCTAATCCTTTTAATCCTTCTCAAAACAGTTCCACTCTCCGGTGACAATGAATTCAAATATATGAACCTATGGGAGCCAATCTTATTCACATGACCACAGCCACAGATATCATTGAAGTCGGCAGCATGCAGACCATGGAAATCAGAGAGGTGTCATAGTGTGTTTTTCTGTTACTGTAGTAAAATACTGACAAAAACAAGTCAGGTAACAAAAGGGTACATTTGCCTTACAGGTGATAGTCTGTCATTGATAGAAGCCAAGGCAGGAACTCAAGGCAGGAACCTGGAAGCAGGAACCAAAGAAAAGGAACACAACTTAAAAGCTTATTTGCACTGGGTTGTTTATCTAGCTTTCTTATGCAGGTTACCTGCCTAGGGATGACACTGCACCTAGTAGGCTGGGGTCTCCTCCATCAATTAGCAATTAATAGAGTGTCCTGGAGGTATGGCCACAGGCCAATATGATCAAGGAAATTCTTCAGCATATATTCCTTCTACCCAGGTGACTCTAGGTTTGTGTCATGTTGACAACTGAAAGTATGACATGTGGAGACCACTTTAGCATGAATAAAATACTTCCCAGTGTCTCACAAATGGACAATGGTCCTAAATAATACTTAATATGTTGTGAATTAACAAGAATTTGAAGGAAAACTGTAACCTCCCCCCATAGCCTGAAACAGGCTAAGCCAGAACCTGACCTTGCTGCCACTAAGGAGATCACCTGGAGTGGAGCCTGCCTCCCTAGATCACCCTATTGTTCTGCCACTGTCGCTGTTCCTCTTCAAGATACTGCTACCTGCTGAGAGGCCCCCAGAGCTATTCTGGAAACTATGCCCTATTCTACACATCATCACCTGCAACTGGTTCCAGGATCCAAGGATGAACTGACATGAATGGACTCCCCCCTCCCACCTCTTTTATAAGGTGTGTTCCCCAACATTAGAATTTGAACTTTGAACAGACTAGCATGTCTTGGTTCCATTGTTTCTCGACTCACCTAGGCTCACTCTTTTCTTCCAGATTCCAAGATGCCTTCCAGGCTCGAACCCGGACATGTGAGCCGCTGGGCCACCTCAACAGAAAACTGGAACTATTTTGAGCTGAGTAAAAATGCAAAAACAACATGTAAGTTTTTATGAAATTATGGTGAGAGGGATACATAGAAATTTGTAACATCAATCACCTACATTAGGAAAAAATAAGACTTCTAAGTAATGGTGTTAGCTTTAATCTTAGGACCATAAAGTAAAAATAATAAAAGAAGGACAATATATGCATAAAATGAGAGATCAGAGTATAAGCATTGAAAGATCTAAATTCTGAGATTTAATAAGCATAATGTGCTCTGAGCAAGACACATAAAATTACTGGACATGTATTTAGTAAAGCTACAAAATCTAAGAAAGAAAAGAAATAATCAGAAAAAAACTATTATTTTTCCTTAAAAGAAATGATAATTCGATTTGTCTTATATATTTGTACAAATAATAAAATACAGAAGACAGAAAAACTAATATCTCCAGAGTTATAGGAAATAAATAGCAGAACAGATTTTGAAAAGAACCAAAGTGCAAAGAAAAACATTTTCAGGAATAAAAAGCCTCCAAGGCCAAACTACTTGCAAACCATTAATAAAATGACTTTGTGAAAGGAACAGAAGAGACTAACTAAAGCCCAGAGGAAGAAGCAGAATGCAGGCTACAACCAACACAACATAAGCCTTGAAAACATAAGAATATGTAAGCATTAAATAAGAATAGGTAATGATGAATATATTTGGGGGTGGTCTTTTGGCAAAGGCTTTAGGTATGAACACAGCTCAGGCTAGAGTGCTTAACATGTGGAGTGCCTTACTATGTCCTGCCTCTCCATTGTTGGGCTTGGGATGTAGGGCAAAGTCTGAAACTGAGTCCACGGTTGTTCCCAGTCTACTCTTTGGGTACCCAGATGTGGCTGGTATATTTGCTGAGACAAAGAATCAGGAACCAGGGATCCAAGGTCTACCTTTCATATCAGACCATAGCCTGGGATGAGCAGAATCCAGTCTGATTGAGAGTGAGGGGCTAGAGCAAAGAAAGCCTTCCTTGGGAGTCTTAGGCATGGCTCTTTAGTTGAGGATCCTTAGCAGCTCTCTGAGACAATCTTTGCTTGTTCATATTCATTTATTTGATAGTGGATATAATACATACACTTTATTAGGGGCAAACCAAGGATTATATATCTTTTGGGGGGAAGGACTACCCAAGAAGGAAAGCTCATTGGCTAAAGGTTCAAGGCTATCTAGAGACCTCATTAACACTGAAAAGAACTCCAGGTATCACTTTATGTGATTGGCTGCCCATGGTCTTCTCAGTGGGGTGTTGTGGTTACGTGTTCCAGAGCAGGTACATGGATACCAGTACCATTTCTACCAGTCTCAGATCTCTGAGATTCCTGGGGTCTGAGCTTACTCAGCCTTGCCAGTTGTTCCGTCTGTTTGGTAACATGTTCCCACCTACCCTACCGTGGAGACCTTCCGTTCAATCTCCAGGACCATTTAAAAACAACACATTTTAAATCTATCTTGAATTAAGTATACATACTTAAAATGTAAATGGCAACACCAGAAGGCAAAATTACATACATAACTCCCACCGTAGTAGAAGTGAAAAGGAATTTCAAAATCTTACAAAAGTCAAAAGAAGTTGTGAAGGTGGCTTTTAAAAATGTTTGGACTTTGCTGATGTACTGGAAACATTACCAAAGGAAGATAGACTTGCTTGAAATGTCAATTACCAATATTCATGAGGTCTGCAAGAATTTACTCGAGGAAGTGACTTTGCAAGAGTTACAGCAAAAGCCCCAGGAAACAACTGAGATTGGCCGGCCTAGTCAAGGGGAGAAATGTGTTGCAAAGAAGGGCAAAAAGCTAAGACAGATTAAAGGCATTAGCCTCTTGGGCTGGGGTAGCTCCTTGATTAAGCTACTTGATGCACAAACATACCACATCTGCAAAGTCTGTGATTGAGAAACCCTGACCAAGGAATGACGTATAAAGAAGAGTAGTGGAGTATGATTCTTGACATCAATAGACTTGAGATTTCCCCATGGGAGTAAGTGCACACACACGAATGCACACATGCATATGCATACACATACACATACAGGCCTGTGGTGCCCACACACATGTAAACATTTATGCTCACACATATGCACACCACCCTACACTTGCAATTTGAAAATCAGAAAAATATGTTTGTATCTTCACAAAATAAAACTTGCTGAGATAGAATCAAGAAGGATGGGTGGTAGAGAGTCGGAAGAGAAGAGGAGATGCAGGAGTTAGAGGTGGGGGTCATCCTAGGCAAAGAGAAAAGCAGCACTGCGGTCAGCTACAAGGCAATCCTGGAGAAACCTTAAGGCACCTGCAAACATGGTGGGGCTTCTTCTTCCTATCTGCCTCTTACCTTTTGACTTTGAAGTGTGGTCTCACTCTGTGATGGTTTGTATAAGCTCAGTCCAGGGAGTGGCACTATTAGAAGGTGTGGTCTTGTTGGAGTAGGTGTGTCACTGTTGGTGTAGGCTTTAAGACCCTCATCCTAGCTGCCTGGAAGCCCGTATTCTGCTAGTAGCCTTCAGATAAAGATGTAGAACTCTCAGCTCCTCCTGCACCATGCCTGCCTGGCTGATAATGGACTGAACCTCTGAACCTGTAAGCCAGCCCTGATTAAATGTTGTCCTTATAAGAGTTGCCTTGGTCATGGGGTCTGTTCAGAGCAGTAAAACCATAACTAAGACACAAGTTGTTACTGGGATTGGGATATTACTGTGATAGGCCTGACCATGCTTTTGTCTGGAAGAATGTGAATTTGGGGACTTTGGATTTGGAAAGCAGTGGAATGCTTTAAATCAGGCTTAATAGGCTATCTAGTAGGAATATGCAATCCTTTGTTACTGAGAGTGACTTGAATTGTGCAGACTTGGGCAGAAGAAGTTTCAATGGAGGATTGTAATATGTGGTCTAGAGACTTTTTTTTTTTGTGATGTTTTGGTGAAGAACATGGCTGCTTTTTGCTGTTGTCTGAAGAGATTGCCTAAGGCTAAGACAAAGAGATTTATATTTATTGCATCCACAAAAGAAGTCTCAAAAAAGCCCAACAGAGACTTTGTTCTCTAATTAAGTCTGATGAAGAACATTTTGAACAAACATAGTAAGCTGAGAAAAGAAAAATACAAAATATATAGTTTGGGTATTAAAGGGACACCAGGAAGTGAAGTGGAGCTGAAACTGTGTTCAAGAATATTAAACTGAATTAAGGAAATAGTGTTCTTGGGGCAAGATTCCACCTAGCTAAGTTTAGGTCCAGTAATGGTAGTATAAGCCTTTAATCCCAGGAGGCAAAGATAAACAGATCTCTGAGTTCGAGGCCAGCCTAGAACAGAGCAAATTCTAGGTGAAGAAAAACTTAAATCCAGGTTGGTGGACCACACCTTTAATTCCAGTGCTTAGGAGACAGGCATGCAGATCTCTGAGTTCAAAGTCAGTCTATGGACAAGTTCCAGGACAGCCAAGCTTAGACAGTGAAGGAGTTCAGAAAACAGAAAACTAGTGATAATGTAATAAAATAAGGGAGCCATGTTCCATTCCAATTCCTGCAAGCAGCAGAATTTGGAAGCTTTGGACACATGGCTCTGGCTTTAGAGTCCAGAATGGAAGGGACTACTGGGACAACTGATGCTCGTTAACTGGAGCTAAGAAATTAGTGATGATTAAGACGAGACCAGCATCACTGAAGTGAAATCTGGAAAGTGTTTTCTGAGAGCACAAAGAAGCTGTGTTCCAGAAATAGCCAAGGTTGTATCTCATGCTGCAGCTATACTTGGTAATGTGTAAGACTAAGTCACCTAGGTGGTACTGGTTTTAAAGGCATGAAGGGGTAGTGAAGAGCTTGGAACTGTTAGAGGCCATGAAAAGCCATTGGTGAAGGTGCAGCTTCAGCTGTAGCCCAGGACTGAAGGGGTAATGCAGAGGGTTTGAGGTTTGGCACCGTGAAGAGAGTCTATGAGAGGCTATTGGTGAAGTCTAGTTTCAGCAAAAGACCCCATTATATTGGAGATGCCAGTACCATGGGATTATCACCAAGAACAGCAGTGGCAGAGGAGTGAATCAACCTGAGATTAGAGTGCTACAGAGGACAGAGCTGGAGATGTGTCACCAGCCCTTTGGAGGAACCCAGATGATCATGTGTGGATCCCAGACATTGAAATATGAAAGTGTAACATTGAAGTTGCCCTGGAGACCCCAAGATGTTGAGATGCCAGAGCTGTGGTCTATCTGCTGAGGAAAGCTGATCACAAGGAGTGGAACCATCCTAAGAGAAAGAAGTTTGTTATAGTCAACAAAGACAAAAAAAGAGTTGGAGATCTGAAGACCTGACCTTCTTGAAATCAGACATGAAGATACAGAGTTTGGAGTTTGCCCAGATGGTTTCTTGTCTTGCTTTGGGAATTACAGTTAAGTTATTGGATGAATCTCAGAAGAGGCTTTGAACTTTGGACTTTTAACATTGTTGAGACTGATATAGACTATGGAGACTTTTGAAGCTGGACTAAATGTATTTTGCATTATGCTATGTTTAGGTATGGTCCCCATAGATTCATGTGTTTGAACAAACCTATGGGGGCCATGGAGTGGAATGTAATGGTTTGCATAGGTTCGGTGCAGGGAATGGCACTATTAGAAGGTATGGCCCTGTTGGAGTAGGTGTGTCACTGTGGGTGTGAGCTATAAGACCTTCATCCTAGATGCCTGGAAGCCAGTATTCTGATAGCAGCCTTCAGATGAAGATGTAGAACTCTCAGCTCCTCCTGCACCATGCCTGCCTGGATGGCACCAGTTCCTGCCTTGATGTTAATGGACTGAACCTGTGAACCTGTAAGCCAGCCCCATTAAATGTTGTCCTTATAAGAGTTGCCTTGGTTATGGTGCCTGTTCACAGCAGTAAAATCCTAATTAAGACAAATTCTATCCCAAAAGTTCGTATGGTGTATAACCTCAGAATTAGTGGGGTGAAGGGCAGAAAGTCTCACTCTTTTCTTTCTGAAATATCACACAGTTAAATGCAATATTATTTTCTGTGCTGACTCCAGGAAAAACCTTCCAACTTTGTGTTTCTGAGTATCCTTGGGGCTTCCGTCTTCAGACCCAGTAATATAGGTTCCATCTCATTATCTGAACATGTGATAGTCTTCAGTGCAGTATTCTAAAAATTAAATCTCTTTTGAAATATAGAATTGTAAATATTTTAAGACTGAGATGAACTCAATATGAGAAAGACTGAATTCTCCATTTCTGTCATCAGTTTATGTGAAGAATTGTAAAGATCACACACAGAAATTTCCACACAGAATCTCAGCTTCTACACAGAAAATTAGCTTTTACACACAGAATCTCAAGTTCCACACACAGCATCTCAGCTTCCACATGTTATATCTCAGGTCCCACACACAGAATCCCAGTTTCTATACAGAAACCTTACTTCCTCGATGAAATTCGGCTTCTAAAGTACTAGCCTGCTGAGATTTTGCAGTTCTCAGAAAGAATGATAGACAGTCAAGAAGGAAGGAACTTAAGAAATGAGGGATCTTCTTTATCTTGAAGTAGAGTCAACTTTGAATTTCAGACATTCCTGAGATGCAAGGAAGTCATGAAGACCCAGGGTGATGTCTTGTTGTGAAAGCAATCTCTAAACAAGTGTGAGGAGCTGATTTTGATGCCCTGGTACCCATGAAAAGCAGGTAAGCATAGACGTTGGTGTCTGTAACCAAAGCACTGCATGGTGGAAGTGGAAACAGCAGATAGACTCTCTGACCATCCAGTCTAACCAAGACAGTGAGTTCCAGGCTCAGTAAGATGCTGTCTCAAAAGATAAGATGAAGAGCAGTAGAGGAAGACACCCATCACTGACCTCTGACCTCTACACACACACACACACACACACACAGAGAGAGAGAGAGAGAGAAAGAGACTATAGGAAGGAAGATAAGAAATCAACTTTTCTTGTTAGCTATAAGATAGCTCCTAAGAAGGAAACCCTTTAAAGAGGACTAAAAGAAAAGGTTTAGAGATAGTATTTTCAAAAGAGATCTACTAAAACACATTATCTTTTTTTAAAATTTTTAATATTTTTATTACATATTTTCCTCAATTACATTTCCAATGCTATCCCAAAAGTCCCCCATAGCGCCCCCCACTTCCCTACCCACCCATTCCCATTCTTTTGGCCCTGGCATTCCCCTATATTGGGGCATATAAAGTTTGCAAGTCCAATGGGCCTCTCTTTCCAGTGATGGCCTACTAGGCCATCTTTTGATACATATGCAGCTAGAGACAAGAGCTCCGGGGTACTGGTTAGTTCATCATATTGTTCCAACTATAGGGTTGCAGATCCCTTTAGCTCCTTGGGTACTTTCTCTAGCTTCTCCATTGGGAGCCCTGTGATACATCCAATAGCTGACTGTGAGCATCCACTCCTGTGTTTGCTAGGCCCCGGCATAGTCTCACAAGAGACAGCTATATTTGGGTCCTTTCAGAAAAATGTTGCTAGTGTATGCAATGGTGTCAGCGTTTAGAAGCTGATTATGGGATGGATCCCTGGATACGGCAGTCTCTAGATGGTCCATCCTTTCATCACAGCTCCAAACTTTGTCTCTGTAACTCCTTCCATGGGTGTAAAACACATTATCTTAACAATAGAAAAACTAGTGACAAAAAAATAAAACAGATTTTTTTTTATCAGCTTGGATGAGCCAGTTGATAAAATGTGGATATCTTAATTTAGGAAATATTCTAAGCATTTACAAGGGTTTTGATGAATAATACAATGTCTCTGATATGGTCACCATGAGAGTCTAACGACTTTAACTGTTTTCCAGACTTCAGAGTTTTTTTGGTCTTTGCACATATGACAGAAGCCTTTTCCAACATTGTGTCTTCTTTGCCTCCTTAGAGATTCATACTTTGACTATTTTTAAGGTTGAGCAGTTGTGCACTTATAATGTCGTACATTTACCTATGGTAGCTATTTATTTTCTTGACTACCACATATTATATGAAAAGAAATCTTCACACACACACACACATACACACTCACACACATACACACTCACACACACACACATACACACACACACACGAAGCAACTTTAGAAATAAGGCACCTTCTGTATCTTGAAGCAGGGTCAGCTTTGAAGTTCAGAGATGAAGGCTGGACTGTAAACAGAATTAAAGAATAAAAATAAATAAATAAATAAATAAATATTTTTTAAAAGAGCTGAAGAGAGAAATTTGAATTTGAATACTTGCCTAGTGTATAAAAGAATCTAGGTTTAAGCCACAATGGATAGATGATAGGTAGGTAGGTAGGTAGGTAGGTAGGTAGGTAGGAAGATAGATAGATAGATAGATAGATAGATAGATAGATAGATAGATAGATAGATAGATAGATAGATAGATAGATAATAGATAGAGATAGATAGATTGTAGATAGATAGATAGACAGACAGACTGATATCACTATATACCCATGAGGATGGTCACCGTTCCATAATGACAACACACCAAGTCCTGGTAAGGATGTGGAGCAACAAGAGCTCTCCTTACAGTAGCACAGATACTTTGGAACACAATTCAGCAGTTTTTTGCAAAGCTAAACATACTGATATCGTACAATTTGTCAATCCATTTCCAAAATAAACTGGAATTTTTTTCACTTTAATACTTGCACATATCTACTTTATTCAGAGCTGCCAAAAACTGGTAGCAACTGAGCTATCCTTGCATAGGACAATGGATAAACAAACAGTAGCAAAACACTTTTTAATAAAATATGAACCATGAAAAGACATGGAGAATCGAGAGCATGCTGTCAATAAAGTATGCTAATATAAAAGGACTAAATAGTCTACGATTGTAAGATTGTAATTGTGTGATAGTTTGAATAAGGCAAAACTATAGAAGTGTTAACATAGGAGAGAGGTCCATGTGGTTAAAGGCTGTTATTTAATTGTCAAAGGAAATGAAGAATGTGTATGCTGGGTGTTAAGAACCTAGAACAAGGAAGGGATTCCTCATGGCATAAGATGGCAAATACCTGTGACTGTGTATTCATTAGAACTCGTAAAACAATGCAGACACTGAAGCCCACTTAAACTATGGTTAATGGGCATCAGTTTACTCTTTCATCAAGTTTAATAAATGTAATGCAGTAATGCAAGACATTTATTACATACACTATCGTGAACAAAGAGGAAGCAGCTATTAGACTAAACAGATTACAACTGATGTCTGTATTTATCAACAAGGGAGATAGTTCATTTATGGAATTGCTTGTCCACAAGCAAGAAGACCTGAATTTGGATTCCCAGAACCCACCTTAAAAAAAAAAAAAAAAAGGGGCCTGGTACCATATGCAGTACTGGGAAATCAGAGACGGGGATCCTTAGTCTTGCTGACCAGTCAGTGAGGCTGAATAAGTGAGCTACATACTCAGTGTGAATGCCTGTCTCAAAAAGTATGATGGAGAACACTTGAGGACGACATCTGATGTTGACCTCTGCCTCCACATGTGCACAGTTATGGGGAACACACACACACAAGAAATTAAACCCACAGTCTGTCATGGCTGTAGGGCTTCAGAGAAAAGAATGACATACGGTGAATCACTGGTTTGAATTAGAATAGAACACATATTAACAGAGCACAGAGAAAGAAGACTGCTGCATGCTCTGATGCTGTTGCTCATGGATGCAAATCGGAGAGAATGAAACCCCAAAGCAATATTGCTGGCCTCTGAGTTGTTACTCTTGTTATCAAAACCTTAACCAAGTGGTAGGACTTTCCGGTCAAGCATTATTTGCAGTGCTTGGCCTTGTTTCTTTAAGACAATAGGTTGCCCAGGAAGCAGTCTCTTTTATTTCTGTATCCTCTGTAATTATTTTTAAAGAATCTAATCTTAAGGAGCGTCTCTGTGTTGCCCTAAAAATAAGGCTCACATATTTAAAACACCAAAGCTTATCCCAGGAAGGCCAGGTTCCATCCTATGATCCTGGACTAAACTATGGCTGACAGATGTCGTATCCTACACGTTCCCAATGCACACAATTGGGGCACAAAGAAGATGCACTGAGCTTCTGGCCTGCAATACAGAACCTGGGCAGTTGGCCTAGCAGCCATGCTTCTGCTCTGGCTTAGTAAGCACTGCCATCTAGTGGAAATGTACTGTATCTACTCTGTTCTGACAGCTGATAAGCTGTAAGGGTGGAAGATGCTATACCATTTCAGCTCCTGGGGTTAATAAAGGTGAGGGAACACAAAACCTCAGACATCTTTATTTGTCATACCTGCACTACAGAGACACGAGTTCATTTTCATTGTTAGGAAGAGAAATTTCAAGGCCCTGTGAACAGAGATAAATTTGGCCGAAAGCTATTGGTCTGCTCTCCTTTTCTTATTGCAGCGCATACAAACCTAATTAGAGCATTTGAAAGTTTATGAAGAGGCTAGCAGGAACCCACCAGCCTTTACTGAATGAGGCCCACACAGGCCAATTAGGAGAGCAGAGTTCTGAGGCAATCCAGAGCCTCTGTGGAGGCTGCCATTCTCAGTGAGAAACCAGATCAAACCAGCCATGGAGGTCATGGTTGGATTCCACAGAGATTGGGGGACCAGTGTGTTTTCCCTGTCCAGGGTCCTCTGCTTTTCTGCCTCTGGGCTTCCTCTCTTTCCTCCTGTCTCATTCATATTCAAGACCATGATTGGAAGCCTTGAACAGAAATGCAAAGTGCTTCTTAAATGTAGACAATTGAAATATAAATGTTCCTCTCATGCACTATTAATTATTTTATAGCCTCTCCAAGCACCTTTTGTATATCCAGCAGCCTAAATGACAGCCATAAAACAGGGAGGGTATTATCCCAGGGTTTCTGTCTCTGCCTCTCTGTTCCCCAATCAACCCATCTGTACCCAACTCTCTGGGGATTGTGTTTTAAGGAGGAAAAAGCTGCATCAACAACACAGCTTGCTTTTCTTTCTTTGTCAAATGAGACTAGAAAGACCCCAGGACCTTTCAGTTAGCCACACCTAACCATGTGACTCTGACCAAGTTAATTTGCAGTTGGGTTGTACTTTTCTCCATCTGTAAAATGGAGGGAAACAGCAGCAACAGGAGATTGGGGTATGGGCCTTTAGTGAATAAAGTCCTGCTCAAGCATAGAGCCTAAGGTTGAATACCCAGGCCCTTTGTAAAGAGCCAGGGGTAGAAGTGTGTCCATCTCAATGCTGGGGAGGCAGATAGTAGAAAGGTCCTTGGAGTCCCTGGCAAGCTAGCCTTCCCAAGGACCTTTTGTATATCTACACCAAATGAGCGGCTCTAGAGTCAGTAAGAGGCACTATCTCAGAAACAGAATAGCTGTGGGTGGACAAGGTAGGGATTGTGGGGACAGGGATTAGATAGGGGTGGGAGTGGGGATGAGAATGGGAGAGATCAGGTTGGGGCAAGACAAAGAAGGAGAGTAATGGGAGAGATTATTGGAGTTGGGGGCTGGCATCTCTAGGATGAGCTAGAAACTGAGGATAACGGAAAATCCCAGGAATCTAATGTTAGTACCTTACCATTCCTTCTAGGCTCTGCCCAGCAGTTACCAAACAACAGCCAGGTAGGCCTGGCTTGCTATAAAAGGGATTGTTTGGGAGGCAGAGGGCAGGTGAATTTCTGAGTTCGAGGCCAGCCTAGTCTACAAAGTGAGTTCCAGGACAGCCAGGGCTACACAGAGAAACCCTGTCTTGAAAAACAAAAAAAAACAACAAACAAAAAAAAGGGGGGGGGGGCGTTTGACTCTTTGGCCTCGATCTCTCTCTCTCTCTCTCTCTCTCTCTCTCTCTCTCTCTCTCCCCCTCCCTCCTTCCTTCCCTCCCTCCTTCTCTCTCTCTCTCTTCTCTCTCCTCTCCTTCTCTGCCTCTACTCCCTTCTCAAGTCCCCAAATATACTCCACTGGAGGATGGGGGTGCCTCAGCGTGGGCTTTATGAGGCCACCCCTCCCACCACACCATACTGCGCTCTATAAAACATATCCTTGGCTTTACAAAACACATCACCGATGGGGGGTGACCTTACTAAGACTCCTAACAATGGGAAATATGGAGCCTGAAGCAGCCGTCCCCTGTAACCAAGCAGACTTTCAATGGAGGGACTGGGACATCAACTAAGCGACAAGGTCTAAGACCTACAAATTGTCCTGCCTATAAGATGTATAGGGGTAAAAGTGGGGTGGAAACTGAGGGAGTGGCCCACCAATGACTGGTCTAGCTTGAGACTCATGACATGAGAACCCAGTCCTGACACTGGTAATGACACTCTGCTGTACTTGCAGACAGGAACCTAGCATAACTGTCATCAAAGAGTGGCTTCACCCAGCAACTGATGGAAACAGATGCAGAGATCCACTGCCAATCATTAGGTGGAGCTTGGGGAATCCTAAGGAAGAATGGGAGGAAAGATTGTAGGAGCCAGAGCGGTTAAGAACATCACAAGAAAACCTACATAATCAACTAACCTGGGCCCATAGGGACTCACAGGGACTGAAGCACCAACGAGGAAGCTTGCATGAGACTGACCTAGGCCCTCTGCACACATGCTACAGTTGTGTAGCTTGGTCTTCAAGTGCTGTCTCTGAGTCTGTTGCCTGCCTTTGGGACCCCTTCCTTCTACTGGGCTGCCTAGTCTAGCCTGAATAGGAGAGGAGGGTGTACTGAGGTTTATTGCAACTTGATATGCTAGCTCTGGTTGATATCTTGCCCTTTTCTGAAGAGAATTGAGGGAGGGGGCTGGAAGGAGAGGTGGGAGGGCATCTGTGGTCAAGATATAAAGTAATTAATTAGTTGACTAATTAATAGAAAAGAGACCCCATCTCAAAAGTAAGGTAGAGAGCAACTGAGGAAGACTCCCCAGCATTCTCTGATCTCCGAACTCATATACACATATATGTACACACACACACACACGCGTGCACACAGACACACACACACACACACAAACAGTAGCAAAAAATGAAATCAGTGACTCTGCTTTCCAGCAGCAGATAAGGCTATGGAGTACTGCTTCTTGTGGGCGATGTGACCATAGTCGTGAGTTTAGAGTCTGTTAGAAACTGCCCTTTAATAATTCAGTGACACAAATCAGGGGAGGGCCCAGGGTTTGTCCACAAGATCCTGTGGTTCTGTTTCATGCACAACATCAAGTTGAATGCTCATGTAACAACTTAGACCAACACGGTAACTTACACACAGGTGAAAGGCTACCATCTTCCCTTTCATGTCCTGTCTGCTTCCTGCTTGACCAGATAAGCATGTTAACTGAAAGACCCACAACGTGAGGACTCCCTCACGTTCTGACTCAGGAGAGGCGACACCCCAAAATCACCCACAAGAAACGGTCTTGCTGCAACTGCAAGAGGATTTTTATTCGAGAGCGTTCTCAGGCCCATGGTCATACACCACGCAGGGGTAGAGGACCATGGCGCCCTGAGTAGCTGAGTAAGGGGGTATTTAAAGGAAGAAACCACAATTCATGGAGGTGGGGAGGGCGTTGTTGGAAAATACCAAAAATACCAGTTAAGAGTCACAAGGAAGTATAAAGTCACAAGTGTCAGGTTATCTCTCAAGACAGTTTCTAAGAGCCCCTAACAATCTAAGAGCCCCTAAAGATAGCACATTTGCATTGCAGGTTCCAGTAATGGTCAGGGTGCCATTCTTTGAATTGAACCCAGGAAGCGGGTAGGTGGAGGAATGTCGCTATCTGTTTTATGACCAGTACCTGGAGCACTAAGCCACAAAGGCTACACTCCCAAGCCTGGGCCCAAAAGCCTCGAATTTTGTTTTTACTTTGCTATACTTTTTAATACTTCTTCATTAACCACTCAGGGCTTGCCACGCGACTCCTTTACCCACCACCTTTGAGAATGACAGCACACCGATAAGCTCCTTTCCTAACCTTGAAGGTACCTCACATCCCAGGAATGACTGATGCTCATCTGACTGATTGTCTCACAATAAGAGCAGAAGTGAGCATCCTGTAGGAAGCAAATTAGTCCCCAGAGTCCCTTTTTGGCCACCTTGCAAAACCCAAACTAAGATAATAATCAGTCAGACCATGCTTTGACATGTGACTACTACCCACCCCAATTCCTAGTTCCTCTTTTCAGTAGCCTGAAGAGGGTTCTTATGAATACCTTTTATCTCTTCTTCCCTGTAACCTCCCCCCACAGCCTGAAGCAGGCTGAGCCAGGCTTGACTTTGTTGTCACTAGGAGATCACCTGGGGTGGAGCCTACCTCCCTGGATCACTCTATTGTTGTGCCACTGCTGCTGCTGCTACCTGCTGCTTAGCTGTTCCAGAGCCTACACGTGATCACCTGCAGCTGGGCTCCAAGGATGATTTGGCGGGAATGGACCTCCACTCTTCTTTATAAGGCGAGTTCCCCGACATTAAAGTTGAGCTTTGATCAGGAAGTCTGGACTTAGCTCCATTCTAGTTCCCTCTCTTTCTGCCTCTTCAGCCATACCCGTTTCTTGCGAGCCGCTGGACGGTCCGCAACACTTCCCAATTGTTTAAATGATCTGTCTTTGTTTCTCACCATTACAAGTCTCCTAGTTTGAGATGTGATAGGTGGCTGACTCTTTTGGGTATCCAGGGAACCAGAGTTTTACTCTAAAACACTAGTTACAAAATGACAAATATGTTTAATGACCTGGGAGTGGGAATCTTTTAAGTTATAAAATCTGACCAGTTTACTAGGAAGGGAGATGAAGGTGTCAGAGGTGGCTGGTGTCCAGCTCAGCATTGCTGCTATGCACCTGATTTCTTTGCAGAGGGCTCTGCACAGGTGCAGATGAGAGTTCATGAATACAAGTTCAGGATGAGTCAGTGCCGAAGCAAAGTCAGAGCTTATCTTTATGGGAAAGCATGTGCTTAAACTTAAAGTAGAGCCACTCGGAAAGACTTGTAAATGATAATGCCAGCTGACATGCCAACATGGACAGGGTATTCCGCATGGTGCCAGACATAGATGAAGAGCTACAGGTTGTCAATGGTTTATGAGAAAAGGAGAAATATGATCCTCCATGAATGACGTTGTCCAATCTTAGACACAATGTGGACTCAGTAGGTTATATGTATGTATACATATATATGCTTTCGTATGCACATACATACATATGTGTAACAATAATGAATTTGGAAGGGCAAGAGTACACAGAGGGAGCTGAGAGGGAGGGAGGGAGGGTAGAAAGTGAGGTAGATGCAGTAGTCACGAAAGAACTTCTCATGAAATTTACTTTTTGAAAGGAAATAAAAAATAAGGCCCAAGGAAGGACAGCAGTAAGCAGTATCCACGGCAGGAGTTGCGTTGCTGGGATTTTCTGCCGGTCATTTATGGACTAATTTAATGGAGTGGTATGCTTTAGTAGTGAAGCTTAGTTTATGAGGTGGGGAGTTTTTAGAACTGTGTCAATATTTTTCACAACAGGGTTTTCCTTCCCTCTTGGTGTTGATATGTTGTTTTCCAGCTGTGACTTGGAGTCAGATTCATGCTGAGCATGAGCCCATGTGGTATCGTGGGATAACTCTAAGCAAGTAAGCAGTGAGAGACTTATATGGTAAAAATACTAAAATATTGAAGAAAGAAAATGAAGGTGTTAGAAAATGAAAAGACCAAAAGTAATCTACAGCTGCAGTGTAAGCCACATCAAAATTTCAACACAATTCTTTGCAGAACTTGAATGGACAATTTTCAGGCTTGTATGGAAACACAAAATACCAAGGATAACTAAAACAATCCCAAATAATGAAAGAACTGCAGGAAGTATCACCATCCCTGACCTCAAATTCTCCTTTGGAGAAATATTAATAAAAACAGCATGGCATTGGTGCAAACAAAGACACACTGATCAAAGAAATCAAACTGAAGATTCAGACACACCTATGGAAACCTGAACTTTATAAAAATAGCCAGAAATACACAATAGAGAAAAAAAGGCATCATTTCAATAAATGTTGCTGGTCAAACTGAATGTAGAAGAATGCAAAGAGATCTATATCTACCACACAACTCAAATCCAAACTTACCAAATTAACCAAAGATCTCACTATAAGGTCAAATAATCACTATCTGAGAGGAGAGAAAGTGGAGAATAGTCTTGAACACACTGGCACATGAGATCAATAGCACCGGCACGAAGATCAACAAGTAATAAATAGGAACTCAGGAAATTGAAAAGTTTCGGTATTGCAAAGAATGCCATCATTTGTATAAAGTGGCAGGCTACAAAATGGAAAGGGTTTTTTTTGTTGTTGTTATTCTTTTTTCTTTTACTAACTACACATTTGATAGAGGGCTAATATCCAAAATATATGAATAACTCAAAGAACTGGATATCAAGAAAACAACCCAATTAAAAACTGGACAGATCTAAACAAAGAAACATTTTCAAAGGTGATGAAATAAATCCTTTCAATCTCCTGTCAGGTCACTGCCTGCACAGTGTATACGATGAAACCGATTCTCTCCACGAGATGGGAGTTTTGTGATTTAGAAAACAAAGCCAAGAAGATGTTGTTCCTATAATGGTGTGAGGCCTTAGATTCATTCTCAACATGAGAGTGAGAGAGAGGAAGAAAGAAAAGGAAACAGAGAGACTAGGGAAGGAGGAAGAGGGGGAAGAGGGAGGTGGAGGAGGAAAGGAAAGGCTGAAAGGAAGAAGGAAAGAAATGTTAAAATATGCAAAAACCCTTTGCCATCTTTCTTTTGTTATAAAGATTACTACTCTTTAAGTCTGCATGCTTGAGGTCTTCAATGGGTACATTTAAAATAGACAGAGATTGATATCTGAAGAGCTATCCTGTAGAGAGCCCGGGATGATTTGACAACACTGCAGACACAAAGATGGGTGTGTAGCAAAAAAGAAAAGGGAGCCTCTGCACTACTTTATACTACATGCCCCTCTGCACTACTTTATACTACATGCCCCTCTGCACTACTTTATACTACATGCCCCTCTGCACTACTCCTTTAACTGCATGCCCCTCTGCACTACTCCTTTAACTACATGCCCCTCTGCACTACTCCTTTAACTACATGCCCCTCTGCACTATCCTTTAACTACATGCCAGGCCGCACTAATTTTAAAGGTCACAGCCCTAAGGTCCAGAGGACCCAGAACTAACAGCGAGCCAAATCCCCTCAGCTTTCATCTTAGTTTAAAATATTAATTTATTTTCCAAGTAATATCTGGAATATTAAGCTGACCAAGAACATTCATCTGATAAAAGATATGCAAATATCTTTATAAATATACAGTATCATTTATAATGTTGACAAGTCAGAAACTCTAAATTCTAAAATCAGGATGCAAGCATGAAGATATCCCCTCCCCTCCTCTCCTCTCTCTTCCCTCCTCTTCCTCCTCCTATAAGAGCATGCACACACACATACTCACACACACACACACACCCATTTACCCTCTCTCCCCCGCACACACAGTCTATTTCATTTTCAGCTCGACAGATGGTCACAAATTGCCTATAATATTCATAGACTTCCAACTCCAACTTATATTCATGTACAAACCAAACGTAAACATAATAAGATGTTTTAAAAACCGATAGAGTATCAGACTAATTTTGCAAATGCAATTAAGACATATATCATCATTGGATATATTAAGTAAAAATAATTTTTAAACAATCCAACTAAAATGAAAAACAATAAGATAATCCTAATCTAACAGTTGACAAGCCAGAGCTCACGTTGTACCCATGCCCAGTGCTATCTCATGCTACCCAGATATCAGCCGTTCCTTTTGTTGCCCAGGTTAGTACAGGGTGTACAATGCAGAATACTTTGAGGCACCGAGATGGTTTTAAATGAGAAGGTAAGGTGTGGAACAATGCTTTCCCCAAACCAATTTGACTCATTATTAACAAACTATAATTCTTATCTCTAACTTCAGGAAACACAAGGGGCAAGAGAACAGAGAAGTGGGAGAAAAGCAGCAATCATGTTGTCCAGGTCATGCCAAATCCTTCAGTGGGGAGCTGACACATAGCTCTGTTCTACATTTCCAAAGGCAGACTGTGGAGCTGGTTCAGGTTTATAGTTCTTTGTTCTTGTCTCCATGAACAGTGACTTCCTCTTCCCTTCCTGAAGCTGTTCTCCACATCACTGTACAGTGCCAAGTGATGTTCTCTACATCATTGTACCGTACCAAGAGAGAATAAACATCTAAAGGATGATCAGGGTCAAAGGTTCAATGTCCATCTGAGGAGGCTTAGGGCTCCATGATTTGTGAGAAGACATCAATGAGGCTAAATTAAAGTGGTGCAAGTCCAGAGTATGTGGCATCAATGACATCAGTGTAGCTCAATGACAGTGGATTTACGTGCAGCTATGGAGAGAGAGGAGGCATAACTGATCTGGTCAGTAAAAACTTGAACCAGCCCACAGGGAGGCCCCCAGAGATGGAGAGAGGCAGTCCTGTACCTGAATGGGAAGAATCGGCAGGGTCAGTAAATATGGGTAACTGTGCTGGTAGGTTCAACTTGAATGAAGCTTCCTCTGATTGAGAAAGCTTTATAAAACCTAGAGAAATGTGGCTCCCTAAAATATGGCAGAACCATTCTTGAATGAGGGAAGTGAAACCCAGTAGGTAATTACAGATGTCAGCATCTGTTCAGATTCATGGAGCCCTTGCAATCAGGCATGCTCAGGTTGGGACACAACTAAGACCACAAACACGTGTCTGAAATGAACAACAGTGTAAGTGCTGACAAGCATATATAGACTGTGGGCAAATGATTCTGTGTTTTCAGTCCTATTGATCTTCCAATTCCATTTGAGATCTCAGCCAAAGCATTTACACGTGGATTTTAGAAGTTCATCAATTTCACTGACTAAACTATAAATTACTGCCACTATTCACCAATAGTGTGGTCCACTATTTCTTTCAGTTTGACCAAATCTATGATATTTGTGTCGCTGCCCAGGATTTCTGTGTTTCCTATAGTTGAAGTCCAATGCAAAGAAATGGCAGTGATGTTGCTTCTCCTTATCCACATCCTATTTGTTGGCACTTAGTCTAGGCTCTGCCCCACAGTTACTTGGCAACAGCCAGGTGTGCCCAACTTACTATAAAAGGGGCTGCTTGCCTCCTTCTCACGCTCTAATTGTCTTGCTCTTGCTCTCTCCTTTTGCTCCTGCTCTCCTCTCTCCCCATTCCCCCTCCCCCATCTCTCCACATGTTCATGATGGGCCTCTCACCACTCCCTCTCTCCTCCCCTCTCCCCATGCCGTGAATAGTATAATCTTTCCTATACTATGCCATCATGTGGCTAGTGCCTCAGAGGGGGAAGGGATACCTCAGCATGGGCCCGCAGAGGCATCCCCTTCCCCCACACCATACCGTGTCACCACCAAACATATTCCTGGTTTATCTTTTTATAAAACACAACGCTATCAAGTAGTAGAGCAGAGAAGCAGAAGCCCACAAACCTCTCTGCTTCTCCAGCCCCAGCCCCACTCTGCCTGTTCTGTAGAACTATAGATCAGAGTGGTCACCTGTGTGGCTATGCACGGTAATGCTTGCATGTCACACTGTGCCAAGCTTTACAACAAGCCATTCACCCTTCATAGACTCTTACAGGGTAGACTTGTGACTATTCTCCTTGTAATTATATCATGAAAGGTCTCTGCAATCCTCTATTTAGAAAATTATAGTCAGGGGCTCCACAGTTAAGAGCACTTGACATCGACAGAGAACCTAGGTTCAATACTCAGCATCCACGTGGTGGCTCACAACTGTTTATAATTTTAGTTCCAAGGTATCAGATCGTGTCTTCCAGCCTCTTTGGGGAGCCAGATATGTACATGGTGCATAGACACACACTGACAAAGCATGCATACACATATTTTTTTTAATTAAAGAAAACTATATCTAGTTTGAGGAAATGGACAGAGAGACAGACATAGAGAGATAGAATAAAGAGAAACAAAGACACAGAGAATGGAAGCACAGGACCGCGGGCCCAGAGACATATAAATGTCATACAGGGAAGGGTAACGGGTTCCGGCAAACAGGGTTATAAAGTAAGCTGGCAAGGGACGGCCCAGGGCAAGGATAAAGGGATTCACTGGTAGAGGCAGCGTACACTCTGACACTCATAAGAGAAAGACTAGCCTCAAATCTCCTCTGCAAGCAAACACCAGAGCAGTCTTGGAGCAGTAGCACTCAAGTCACCAAATCTCTTCCCCTTTCTCCAGCTCTGCAACTTTTCAAGCAAGTAGAGAGAAGTCAAGGGCAATATTCCTACCTTCCCCTGACTGTCTATGCAGTCTCTGTCACCTGCCTATGCCAGCCATCTGTGGGAGGACAGCAGCCCTGATTCTGGGTGACAATGGATGCTTTAACTGCTACCGGCAACTAAGTCAGAACAGACATGGAATGTGTGCTTAGAAAGTAGTGTTGTTACTCACACATGAAAATTCGAGACAGAGTTGTATCAAGTTGCCATTGAAGGATGGCAGAAAAATTAACCAGTGAGCAAGAGTATAGGGGTCAGGGGGACAAATGACACTGTCCTTTTGGTTAAGGCCAGGCGTTTTGTCTGCTTAATACCGTGGTTGAGAGAACAAGATAGCAGGCCCAAATCACAAAGCTGAGAGCTGCAGAGCTGCAATTAAGCTCTTGCCCATTGGGACCTTCTCCCTTTCACTTGTTGACACAGGGTGGGGGAGGGGCCAACTTCTAGCCACCTGAAGTATCTATGAAATATTCAGACAAACTTAAATTTAGAATTAAAGATGAAAAATGGATTTTATTTTTTATTCAAAAATACTAAAAGAGGTTAGAGTGTAATCGTTGCTTAGAGAGGGGATTAAATCAAATCTGTATTGAATCAAAGCTGTAATTTTTAGAACGCATGCTAATACTGCTCCTATAGATATTTTAATTAGTAAGCGTGCTTATCCTGTTTTGAGAGCTAAATCTAGATGTGTGAAGTTTGTTTACTTCCTGAGGCTCATAAGCTGCCCACTATCCCCAACCCCCTGCTTCCTTGAGGAAATGTTTCAATCTGGAAGAAACTGCTTTAGAGAAAGAGGCCAGTGTCATGGAGTGAGGAAACAGGACTCTACCATGCGACAAAGTCACCCTCCTTCCTTCCCACAGTCCCACCGAAATGGTACTTGTGCGTGTGGAACTGTAGGAACGGAGATCCACTGCCAACCATGGATGCTCAGAAAGCTCGCCTGGATCAGCCAATGTAACCTCACGGAACTCGGGTGCTCTCGCTGCTCACAATGGCATGTTCAATTCCTCTAAGACGCAGGCTTGAATTAGCTTAAAACTTCCAATTTGACTCTTCTTCAATCAAATATTCTTGCCCAAGTCTAGTGTGTGTACAGGCATGATCTTGAGGCCTTGCTAATCAGTTTCTTATCTACTGGGTGAAGAGAGTGACAGGAGTTATACTCCCTGGGTCTTTAAAACAAATCCCTATTATGCACAGCAGCAGTTGGAACTGAGGCAAGCCTCAAGCTCATGCCCGCGCACACTAGGCTTGGGGCTCAGAGTCAACTTCAGAGAGCAAAGGTACTGGCTGGTAGTAAGGAGCATGCCCTGCTGGAAAGGATGGAGCTGGTCATGACCATGGTGGGAGGGGGGCCAGAAGGCAGGGGAACAGTTCAAGGAAGTCTGAAGAGGACATGATGAGTCCCATGGGGCCTAATGACAGCATTTCACAGTATCAAAAGGCTGAACACCCCTGATAGGCATACTGTGGAGGCAGGGAAAATGTGGAAGCACCAGCAGCCAGAGGCATTGAGCTCTGGGGTCTCTCCTTCAACGATTGTAAAGATGCCAGCAGAGCTTTGCCCTCATCAGGTTAAGTACTTATCACATATCTCCCAAATTTGAAGAAGTCTACCATAAATGGTAAGTCGTTTAATTCCCACGTCTTAGTCTCTGTAGAGATTAGCAGCCTTGTCCTTTCTAACCCCTGCTTAGAGAAGTGACAGCAAAGTAAATCCCTTGAGACACTGTACCGACAACTCAAAGAGCTTAGAAGAAAACGTTTATACAATCACTAGTTCTAAAAGATATTGACGATGGAGCCAATGCTGGCTTCACCCACTCACTTCCCAGCTTTCTTGTGCTGGGTGGAATGCGCAGCCTTGCTCATGCTAGGCAAGTGCTGTTCCTCTACTGAGCAACTGTCCTACCGAGCCAGTTTTTCTCTCAAAAAAAAAAAAAATGGTTTAAAGAAGAGAGTTATTCAAACTTGAAAGGCTTCCATAGAGGCAAGGAACATAGAGATGTGTGTGTGGGGAACAGGGATAGTGGGGAAGGGGACAGAATATATGTGACATGAAAGTAGGTGAGAATACTTGGGGTGGAAAGGTTTATGTGAGGTTGGAGGTGGGTAAAAACTATCATGAAGAGTGCATGAAAAAGGTCCTACCTATGGAAATCTACTATTCTGTAAATGAGGTTTGTAAGGTAATTAACAGAAAAATTTTAAAGTGTGATGAGAAACAAGCCACTGCTTGAGTGGATAATGGTGCTCCAGGAAACCATAGGCTAATAAATAAAAGTTCCAGTGCCAGAGTCAGATCCCCCATAAGTGCAGGCTACTGTCATTGTTTTTGGTTGCCAATCAAAATCAGATGGGAAGACCCATTGACAATGAGACATCAAGCTTATTATACTTATCTGGAAACTTCTTCCTCGATGGTTAGCTTTCACCATGCTGGAAAGTACTACTCAGGCTTTGGAAGGGAGAATTTATCCACAGTCATTACCCAGCTGTGGAAACTGAGTGCTAAAATACCAACTGCCTGGAAAGGTGTTCCCACAGGTGAAATGGTGGAATATTTAAGAGGATAACTGCTTCCTCATTGGATTTCAGGCAGCACTGGCAGAATTTATACTGTTAAACCTGGTTATAAGCCCATGACTGGGGAGGTTCTTGGTCCTAGGTGGCAAGCTACTACTCATGTTTTAGAAGTAAACATCTCAAACTGTCCTCTAAATATTTGTTTATACCCATAGATTAGTGTCACCTTCAGTCTTGGTTACAGAAGCCTTTGCAGTGACTGGTACTGAATGCAGAGACTCCCAATGGGTCAAAGGGGTGAGAATGAGCAGTTACAATGCTTGTCCCTAACAGGGACATTTAATCTACGCCCTCCCCATGCCACCCTAATGGCTCAGGGTGTAAGAAAGAAGAGGGTGCCGAAAGAGCTGGACATCCAGGCCACTCAACAATCCATCAGGAATGAAATGAGCTCTTCCTGCAGAGCTACAGGCAGCCAGTGAAGGGATCATATTCCTGAGGTGAAGTCATGGTAAAGTTGTCCTTGTAAATAACCCCACCCCAGGCCGGGAAGCATCCTTACAGATCAACAGTGGGACTAAATGAGTGGAATTAGGAGAAAGTGAGGAATCTGTAAGGCAGAACAGATGTGATGGAGAAGGAAGGATAAAATGTGATAGTGATCAAAATACTGTGTGTGTGTGTGTGCGCGCGCGCGCATACGTGTAAAACTGTGGAGAAGACTTTAGCTCTTCCTATGACTGTTAACCGTACTCAAATGCAGGCCACACAATGTTTCTACTTTTCATCTTTTTTTTCCCTTTTGTTTGAACCTTCAAAGGAGAAAGCTTAAAATACTTAGACTTATTTTTCTGCTCAGCAATATTAAGCAGCTTATTTAGATTCAAAACCCTCTGCTAACGCTCGCGTTTTGATCCCTTCTATCCATCATATGCAGACAAATGTTCCTCTCCGGCAGCACAGCTAATTTTTCAAGCTCCTGGTGACACACAGTCGGTATCTCAATTCCTAACGAATCCTTGCCTGCACTTCCTGTTTGTTGCGGCTGTGGCTGCTTTTCACAGGATCTCTAATGTCTTGGACATCAGTGTTTCATATTTTGTCAAAGTCAAGCCGGTGACACAGTCAGTAGTAACACTTTCTTCAGTTTATGACTTGTTCTTATGGAAATGAGTCTCTCTTCCTCTGCTCAAATATGCAACCCTTTATCTGCATACGGAGAGTTCTACGGAGTCACTGATATTTAAAAATCAGTTGACTGGGTATGAAAAAATGTGCATATATATGTATAAATAAATACATAAATCTAAGTTGGCAATCATTTTTTTCCTAGCCCAAGGCATAGCTTTTAGTGACATCCCCTCACTAAAATTTCCTTCCAAACTATTCATCATGCTGTTTAAAAGATTAGTGACCTATAAACACTCCTGCCACCAAGCTCTGCTGTGGCTGCTCCTTCACCCAGTCTCTCAAAGCCTGGTGGGGCCACTATAGCTTCCTGGAAGAAGTCCTGTTGCCGCCATTAATCCAGCCCCTGTACTTCTATTCAGTTTTCTACTACTGATTTCCCCCCATGTTTAAGACTTCCTAGTTACCAGGTTTCTGTTACAAAAGTTGTAATTTTTTGTTAAAATACAAGAAAATACGAATAAGAAAATTAAAATGAAGAAATTCCAGGATCCTCACATCCCTAATCACCTGTGAACACACATTACTGTACATTTGCTTAGAGCCTTCTCCTTTTAGGGAACCCCCCCATGAGGCCTCTACCCTAAACAAAGAACTGCAGCAGGCAACTGTGGAAAGCTGGGAGCAGCAGAGGTGGTCCCCATCGGCCCTGAAAACAGACATTACAAATGACATTACACAGACCAAGCAGGTTGTATCTAGGAATATAGATGTATAGACATATGCATATATGCATGCAGCAACAATTAAGGGAAGAGGAGGCCAGGGGGTTGAAGTAGAGCACAGAAGAATAGATTGAAGGGTTTAGAGGAAAGGGAAGGAGGAAATGCTGTGGTTAAATGATAGTCCCAAGGGAACAACATTCAAAACAGTGATTAAGCTATCAATCACACATTACCTACCACACCCTTAGTTTTATAAAGTCACTTGTCAGATGGGCAGATGAAAACCACATTTCACAAAGAACAAAGTCCATTGAAGAATTTTTATTGAAGAAGAGGGGGGAAAAGATCACAAATTCTAAGCAGAAAAAAATGCTTAAAATCTTTTACGTTACAACGATGGCCAATGGCATGTCAGTTGACTATAATAGAAAGTCCCTGCTAAAGAGACCCCTCCCACCATTCATTTTTATACTTGACCAGTTTCTATCCAAATTTGTCGGACCTTCTCTGGACCTTCTCCAGCTGATGTCATTCAGGTGTCACCATCTGCACTTGCTGCCCGGCTTCCTTTTCTTCATGTTCTTAGTCACCCAGGATGGAGCGACCTGGCAGTGGGCAGGGCTTCCTGTGTGACTAAGTGTAAGTAGCCCAGGGGACCACTCACCAAGAACCTCTGGGTTTATTTCGAGGCTTTTGTTTCTGATTGGACTCCAGCTCCCTGCTAGGTATAGGCAATGGCATCTGTCTTTCAGTGATGAAAAACTAATTTGCTTAGGCCTAAAGAGTACTTTACTGTCTGTTGTAGTTGGGCAGACTAGGAAGAGCCTTCAGAATATTTATTAATCAAGAGTTTAAATGTCCTTGTTTCCTCATCAGATACTTGTGGTCCCCCTCCCCCAACTAGATATTTTATTTACATTTCAAATGTTATCCCCTTTCCTGCCCCGCCTCACCAAAACTCTCTATCCCATCCCCCTTCCCCCTGCTTCTGTGAGGGTGTTCCCTCACCCACCCACCCACTCCCACTTCCCCACACTGGCATTCCCTGCAATAGGGCATCAAGCCTTCATAGGACCAAGGGCCTCTCCTCCCATTGATTCCTGACAAGGCCATCCTCTGCTACATATGCAGCTTAAGCCATGGGTCCCTCCATGTGTACTCTTTGGTTGGTAGTTTAGTCCCTGGGAGCTCTGGGGAGTCTGGTTGGTTGATATTGTTGTTCTTCCTATGGAGTTGTAATACTTGTGTTTTTAAATTTTAAAATCTCAATGATACAATGAAGATTTATTTCTAGATAAGATGTGGGGAGAGCTTTACTTGTGTGATGAATTTCAGTGGCAACAGCCCTTTGTAATAACTCTTAAGTGTTTCCAATTAAGCAGAATATGGGAAGTCTGTGTTAACGCAGGAAAAGTACCCAGGGAAGGGCAAGGAAGCAGAGGCTGTGCTCTCTGCCATAAAACCCATGTGAAGCCCAGTTATCCCACAGCTCTACAAAGACACAACTTCTTTCCTTTTGGCCACCATAAGCAGTGGGCGTGTGCCTGCCTGTGTGTGTCTGAGCATGTGTGTGTACAAAACAAGGTCATTAGAGAAGGGAAAGATCATGTCATTGTTAAAAACTATTGTGTATGTGACAAGAAACTGAACTGACTGGGACTGTGAGCACAGCTGTATGCTATCTACTGGGTAACACTGGACAGAAGGACTCGCTCTCATGAACACCTGGATATGGTGGGGGCTGACACAGTTTTCATTCTCTTTATAGGAGAGAGCTACTCTTCCACATGGCTGGCAATTCTCACTCCACAGACTCCCTTCCTGCACTTGCCCCACTGCCTGCATCATTGCTCCTTGCATCTTCACCACCATCTACGAGGCTGGAGCAATAGATCTGTTTAAATAAACAATCTCTACTGTCATCTACCCGGTTAAGAACCCATAGGTCCTGGTGGTGGTAGTAAGGACTACTATTATTTTATGAAATGGTCAGGTTGTCACACTGCCTTCTAAGTATGCTTATAAGCAAAAGTTTGGGCTTTTGACCTCAGTCAGAGAATTTTTTTTTTACAGTCAATGGACATTCAATCGACCAAGGTGATGAGAATAAATGACTGTGAGATCTTAGTCCTAAATGGGACATCTGCATCACTGTCTCCAAAGGTCAGGGAATATTTTAGAAGTAGAAGAGCAAGAGGTAGAGCATGAGATGGAGGCTATCTTCCTGGCGTGACATGGTTGTTGCTCTCATGAGCTCACAGTAGCTACAGCTACCTGTAGAGGACCTATCAGTCCAAATTCCAGCAAGGACTGTGGTCGGGGTGGGATGACAACCTGAGGAGCTAGTGGAAACTGATGGTTCTTTGGATTCGGGAGAGTCATTTTCTTTTCGGTTCTGGTCACTGTAGGTTTCCCCGCCTCCAGTGGATGGCCTGATACCCACACATACAGAAGACTCAGAAGTACATAGAAAATAAGAAGACAGCATGATATCTGGAGGGGGATTCCAGAAGGAACTGGAGGGGAGGAAGGATACAATCAAAACACACATGTGAGTAATTCTCAAAGAAAAAAAATATAAGAAACAAGAGAACATTTCAATGAAAATGTAAGAGAAGTTATACCCTATGGGAAATGTGCCTATGCACCTTACACAAATATTTAAGGACATTAATTAATACCACAATAGTAAATATCTCACAATGACAGTTTAATTATAGACTACTGTCACATTAAAAAACTATAAAATGCAAAATTAATAGTAATTGCCACCTTGATGGACATTCTTAAATGTAGACTGGTAATTGATTTTGCAAACTGAAAAAGCAAGTGGCCTTACACGTTAATAAGTCACTTGGCTGCTTGGGCAGAATACAGTTCTAGCTCTCAAAGAAAAGACCTTCCTCTGACCCCACAATACACCTGTTAGGTAATAGTTCAAATCCTGTTTGCAGATGTAAATGGGGGTTCCTGTCAAGATTACTTCAAACTAAAGACATTGGAACAAACTAATCTGCCCTTTGAACTCTGGTGCTTGCTCCATTTTGCAGAGAAAACAAACAAACAAACATTCAAGCTAATCATGAAGTCTTCTTAGCATATTATCAAATTGTCTAGCTCACCAAGAAACTATGTGATCTTTCAGGAGCTGGCTGGGCTCTTCAGTCACCTAGAATTTCAATTGTCAAAATTAGTTTGTCATTAATCCAGCCTTAAATTTGACATTCTGAAAGGGCCCTAGCATACATCTCACCCCTTCCTCTTCAAGTATTTCCCCTGCAGTCAATATCTGAATCTTCTACAGGAAATCTAGAAACATCAAACAGGCCAAGTCTGATTTGGTTCTGCCTGTGAGCCTGTGACATCACCACACCCAACCTGACCTTTTTTCTTTTTAAATTGGATATTTTCTTTATTTACATTTCAAATGTTTTCCCTTTTTCAGGTCTCCCCTTCAGAAACCTCTATCCTATCCTCCCTCCTCCTGCCTTTATGAGGGTGCTCTCCCACCCACTCACACATTCCCCCACCCAGTCCCGTCTTCCCACCCTGACATTCCCTACACTGGGGCATTGAACACCCTCAGGCCCAAGGGCCTCTCTTCCCGCTGATGTCCAACAAGGCCTTCTTCTGCCACATATTCGGCCAGTGCCATGGGTCCCTCCATGTATATTCTTTGGCTGGTGGTCCAGTCCCCAGGAGCTCCGGAGGTCTGGCCTGTTGACATTGTTGTTACCCCCCCCCCCCCCGTGCCCCATGGGGCTGCAAACCCCCTTAGCTCCTTTAGTTCCTTCTCCAACTCCTCCATCAGGATCCCCGAACTCAGTCCAATGGTTGGCTGTGAGCATCTGCCTTTGTATTTGTCAGGCTCTGGCAGAGCCTCTCATAACCTGAGTCTTTTGAAGCCTTCTATAAGAGCAGCTTTTCTTTTTACCCAGAGTTCCCCGTTTAGCAAATTCAAGCCTGAATAGAACAGATGGCTGCCACTTCTTCCCTCACCTGGGATTTTCCATCTCCATCATTCTTTCGTCTTAATGCTTTATTACAGTGATGGTTCTCCAGTAACCACAACCGAAATGACTCTCACACCCCCAAATAACCCCCAAAGCAGTCAATATTCTATGAAGCTCTAAGTCTCAAATTCTTGAGAAAGGCAAAGAATTTGGTTTAAATTCTGGACAGTCCAGAGCAGAGCTTGCCAGCTGGGCGCTAGCAGGAAGGAACGCTGGTTGCTTTCTTCTGAGTACAGATGTAGTACCAGCTGTTCCAAGCTCCTGCTGCCCTCACTTCCCACCATGGAAGAGGGTGCCTGCAAGTGTGAGCTGAAACATAACTCTTGTGCCTTATGCTTATTATCACAGCATCAGAAAAGAAATGAACACAGATAGAAGGCCTGCGAGCAGCCTACACTACAAAGAAAGTTACAGGCCTGCAGTATGGCTGCAGGCCCCGTGAAACCCACTCCTTTACTGCCTTGCCCAAGCATGCGCAGTGAGGCTGCATGCATGGGCTGCCTGCCAGGCTAGACTGTTCCTCATGATTGGGACCTGTCAGCCTATATGTGAACGACCTGAGTGTGTGTGAATTCTGATTGGATGAGGTGGGGTGGAGCTAGAAGGAGGTGAGTCAGCGCGAATAGGAGTTGTTTAGCCCTTGCCCTAGGTAGAAGCCAGTAGTAGTGAAGAGAGTAGTTTTAGCCCTTGCCTTGAGTAGAAGTAGAGTAAGAGAAGCTGTTGTAATAGGGGTAGTTTAGCCCTTGCCCTAAGAAGAAGCTGCTGGGGAAGAGAGCTGTAAAAGAAAAAGCCGGAAGTAAAGCTGCTGCATGAACCCGCCTTGGTGTCCAAGTCGTTTGTGTCGCTGCCGGCTTGGAGGACCAATGACACAGGCCAGCTCCAGCTAAAAGAAAAGCTGTCTCAAAAAGCAAAGCACAGCTCAGAGGATAAGAGCACTAGTTGTTCTTCCAGAAGACCCAGGTTCAATTCCCAGCACTTACATGGCAGCTCATACCTGTTTTGAGGGCTGGAGAGATATCTCAGCGGTTAAGAGCTCCTCCAGGGATCATAAACACCTGTAATGGGATCCAATGCCTTCTTCTGGTGTGTCTGAAGACAGCTATAGTGTACTCATATAAATAATAAATAAATAAGTCTTTTAAAAGAAAGTTAAAAAGAACATTGACATTCAAGTCTTTATGCAGATACATTTTCAGGAGGACATAGCAAAAAGTAGGACAGTACTAGGATGTTAAGTTTTAAAAAACACCAAACCTAATTTTTAAAATTAAAATTAACAGGTTGTTTGGGGCCTAGGAGGAAGGACAGGTACTGAGCATGAAGGCACAGCTCTGAAGACAGACAGTGGCTGTAGGCAGGAGTTGGTAGGCTTGACATCAGGTCTGGCTCACTGCACAAAACATTAGGTAGTGGGGAAGCAGTCTTGGTAGAGCCAAGCCCAAGCGAGTCTTACTCAGCAGTGTTTGCCTGTTCAGAACTTCCTATTAGTGCAAGACCTCTTCCTGAGTCCTGTTTGATGGACGCATCTATCCATACGTTGAGTTTGTAAAGATCAGTAAATGCTCAGTAGGCTACAGCCAGAGCTGTTGGTGGAAGGCCTTGGCTTCCTATGCACTTGCAGACATGAGGAATCCACAAACTCCTTAAGGCTGAAGATGTTTATCATGACAGCTGCCAACCGAGATAGGAGACATAAAAATAATGTAAATGTCCAACCCAACAATATGCTAATTATAAAGCTATGGAAACCTCGTCCAGAAGTTAGCTCATTATCAACAGAGCCAGTCAGAGAAGACTGGAGAAGAGCCAACAGACAAGGGCTCTGAAAACCACAGACGGGTTAAGACATCTGACCACGAAAAATGACACTGACGGATGGAGGAAAGGAAGAAAGGGCCCCTGGCCAATCACTGTCAGCACAGGTTTCCAATGGTGATTTAAAAGATCTTGCCCTCTTTACCATTTTTCTAATCTGCATGAGTGCTTTATTCAGACTGTAATGATGAGGCTAAGACGTGGTGAAGAATCTGAGGGACACTTCCTTAGCAATCATGGATTTAAGAGATGTTCCCTTAACTGTGTGCTTGCTTTACAACCATGAGAAAAAAACATTAATTAATAATGTAATATAATTACATTACACATTATACATTACTGTATAATGTAATTACACATTACATTATACATTACTGTATAATGTAACCTTTATACATCCTGTTAATTGATATTTAGTATTTACTGGGTCTTAAACATGAATACTCATTTTCCTTACAAGGTCCCATGACCGCAACATGAATGTGCAGGTATAACTGAGGGACTCTATCATTGTAGATGCTCATTTTCTTCAATATTCTTCTGAAAAAAAAGGCTAGACAGATTGGTGGGAATTCTAGTCTTGAAAGGCAAGCATTACTTTGCGTAAGACAGAAAGGATGTATTACATGCTTGAGCTATTCCAAATCTGTCTGCATGGAAAAAAAAAAAAAAAACTATTAGGACAGCAAGATGGCTCACTGAGTGGAGAGAGTTGTTTGTCATGGGGTCTGGCCTCCTGAGTTTGCTCCCTGGAGCACAGTAGGTGGAAGAAGAGACATACTCTTAAAAGTTGTCCTCTCACCCTTCACAGTGCTGAGGCACACTGCGCCCCCCGCCCCCCCCCCCCCCCCCCCACGCACACTGACACAGGGAAAAAC
Organism: Mus caroli; assembly: GCF_978045245.1. Lineage (NCBI taxonomy): Eukaryota > Metazoa > Chordata > Mammalia > Rodentia > Muridae > Mus > Mus caroli. Next base: position 27,684,178 of record NW_028227274.1, on the reverse strand, counting down.
GGACATTGTGTCACAGGAATGTCAGAGAGCCTCATACTGATACTGAGGAACAGTATCTACAACACTTTGCATGCATACAACCCAGGAGTGCTGGGAGCTGCAGTTTACAAAACAAAACCTCAATACGCATAGTTCTAAGGGAAGTCTTCTTAAAATGTTGCCTCCAACTCAAGGCACTCGCTTGACTGTGTACCTCTCCACGTGTGTATGGGCAGAAGCAACTCATCTGGACCCGTTCCTGTTGACTTCTTGCACACAGCTCTGCCACCCCTTGCAGAGATGCTCAGTGTTGCCTGCGGGAGCAGTAAACAGGTCACAGGCCACAGGCCACAGGGCCGATGCTGTGCACCGTTGACTCCTGCTTTCTCACTATCCCCTGCCCACAAAAGCTTTCTAAAAAAATAATGCTTCAACTATAAAAAAAATGTACTATAGTGTATGAAACTTGGAGAAAATGTAAAAGCAAAATACTATGTAAATTAGACAGAAAAAAGTGAACAAAAATGTGGGTAAGTAGACAAGGAAGAGAGGAGGAAAAAAACATCTTCAAAATTGAGAAAGACGTGGTGACCTTACAGACAGGGAAAACACGGCGCATGAGACTCAGAGGGTAAAATGCTTTACTGGTTCATATACACAATCCTCTTTCCATCTTTATACACTATAACACAAATATAGACAGTGATTTTTGGCTGACCCAGAAGTCATTATGTAGCTGAGGGTGGCTTCAAAAATGTGTCACTCTTCACACTTCGGCCTCCAGAGTTTTGGAATTAGAGATGAGCGACTACTCTGTCCGCAGCAGCTTTAAACAAACCCTCTGGGCTGGATTTAAGCAGTGGCATCCAAGGACACAAAGCCCAGGCATGACGTAACTTCTGGACACCCTCTCTTCCTTGTTCTTTCTTTGATGTCCTTAGTATACAGCAGTGGCTTCTCCTGTGTTTTCTTATTGAGCCAGGCATCAGGGTGGGTCAAATCCCCTTTCATTTTCTCCAGTACTATCAAAATTAAAAACAAACAAAACATAATTTAGTTTTCTGTTTATGAAGAAAGATTAAACAACGATCAATATTTAAATTGGGAGGTTTGCTAAACCTCCCAAGAGGATCAGGACTGTGTGGCTGTGTATGGGTCCCAGGCTTGCTGAGGAATCACTTATATGAGAAAATATGGATCAGGACTGTGTGGCTGTGTATGGGTCCCAGGCTTGCTGAGGAATCACTTAGGTGAGAAAATATGGATCAGGACTGTGTGGCTGTGTATGGGGTCCCAGGCTTGCTGAGGAATCACTTATATGAGAAAATACGGACCAGGACTGTGTGGCTGTGTATGGGGTCCCAGGCTTGCTGAGGAATCACTTAGGTGAGAAAATACGGATCAGGACTGTGTGGCTGTGTATGGGTTCCCAGGCTTGCTGAGGAATCACTTAGGTGAGAAAATACTTGGGGGGGAGAGTGGCTGGCTCACTGTAAGCCCAAGCCCAGGATGGCAAATTGTTATGTAGGAGAGAAAAACAGCTCCACCCAGCATGGGAAGGCGGGCCATCCTAAATCACACTGCAAACAGTACACTCAGCTCTCAGTGCCTCGCTCTGCCAACAACAGGCTAGCTGCTATGTCTTCCAGAATGGAAGTGCTGAATTCTGCATTGGTCTGAAAACCAAAGCTAAAGCAATTGTGAAAGAACTAAGCCAGCAAACAGCTGAGTCCAAGATGGGCACATCCCATATCACCAACACCCCTCATGCTTTTAGTGCCTATCAACTCCATCTCCTGGGGAATGACAGTGAGAGATCTCACTGCCAACAGTTACAGTGTGCAGACACCTACTGCTGAGATTCCCACGGAATTTAATCTGATATAAGTTAAAGTATCAACTTAAGCAAGAATATGGTGAAATGTTTATTTTATGCTAATGAAAGAAATAATTTACATTTTCAGAAGCAATTTAAATATTTTCATTAAAGGATCCATCAAATAAATGAACTCTCTAAAGGATGGTCCTTGATATACACAGAATCACAAGGCAAGAAGCAGGTTACGGTCAATGGGTAATCCTGGCAGATGCTTTAAACCCAACAGGGAGGTCCTGATACTCTTGAACTCAACTCTTTTCTTTATTTCCTTTTTACTTATTAATTTTACATCCCGCTCACTGCCCCCTTCCAGGTCACCCCCCCTTCTCCTCTGAGCCAGTGGGGAGCCCCCCTGGGTATTCCCGTACCCTAGCATTTCAAGTCTCTTTGAGGCTAGATGCTTCCTTTTCCACTGGGGCCAGACAAGGCAGCCCAGAAGAAGAAGAGATCCCTAGAGTCCTCACAAGCAGGAGCTGGACTCCGAGCACAGCACAGGAGTCAGGGAGACTCTGAAGAGAGGGACTGTCATGAAACCTACAGGGTTCTTCTCAAAAGCTTTCACATGATAAAGATTGAAAATGCTGGTAAAGACAAACTATAAAGGACCCACACTGACATGCTAGCAGTCTGAAGATCCTGGAAGCATCCCAGAAGTAAAATCCCCACGCGTGTTTCTGTATGTTTTTATGTGTGTGTGAGAAAAATCCTGTGACTGAACAGATGGTCTCAAATGCTTTCTTAAACACTTCAAAAGTGTCTGCCTATGGGGGAAAAATTGAGAATACTAAGCGTGAGAGCTGGATCCAAACATTCAGCTCCCAACACCTGAAGAACTATTTTTAAAAGGGCCGAAGCAAGCCCAGACCTAAGGCTCAGGGAACAGAATCAGGGAGTATGCTGTGAGATTGTGTCTCCTGGTAATATCAGAAGTCACACCCAAAACATCTTACAAGCCTGACTCTAAACGTGACCTGAACAAGATGACCTGACCAAGGTGAAGCCAATAAAGATGCCTCACCCACACCAAGAACTATAGTCAACTGAGGAACACTGGACACAAGAGAGGTGGGCTTCCCCAAGGAAGAACATACTAACTGACTGTCAAACAGTTAGCTTTGAAAACACACATATAATTAACACTAAATAGACTGAGTAGGTGCATAAAATAACAGTTAGTGAAAAAAAGAGGACAGGAATTTCCAGGATCATATAAATGGAAGTGTTTAAAAACCTTTCTTACACAGATAAGTGGAAGATGTATGAAAGAAAAAAAATATTGAGGGAATTTTAGCAGGCATCCATCAGATAGGCAGGGGACTGCCATCACAGTAACGATGCAATTGGAAGACCTCAATGCCTCCGCCATGTACCAAGTGACTGGCAGCCAAGCTTCAGAGCTGACTGTAGTCAAGAGAAAAGCATGGGCCAGAGCCAGTCAGGATAGGCTATGCCCATCAGGTGAATTCAAGGTGGTCAGCATTTCTACTATTTATTTCTGATTAACTATTCTGGGCAACTCAGGTGCATAGTTTTGTGATTTTTTTTGAGCAATTTAAAAAATTTTGAATTTAAACTTTTTATTTCTTGAGATGGTTCTCTACCTAGCACTGACTGTCCTGGTGGCTTTGAATTCACAAATATCTACCTGCCTCTGCCTCCCAAGTCCTGAGATTAAAAGAATGTGAATCACAAAGATCCACCTGGTTCTGCCCCTGAAGTGTTGAGATTGAAGGCATGTAAATTCATGTCAGATACTTTGTTTTTACTTCTGATGATCAGAAAGGTAGGGTGGAAAAGATGAGAATATTTCTTTTTTATTTATAAGTAAATAATAAAAATAACAAAAACCTACTCATAACAAACTCTGCTCAGGTCTAATAGAGTAACCCTCGATCGTGTATATAGCCATGAAAAACCTTTAGTGACAGTTATGGACCCAGAGCTCGTTACCTATTGGCCTCAAATTACCAGATGGGAACGTATGTCACAGGTCAAACAAGGTAACACAGAGTGCACATCACTGTTGGCTTATATAGGTGTCCGATAGGTGGCTGCTGGGTCCGTCGTTACTGTTTCTCGGCCATATGAGTACTGCCTTGTTATTCCTCCTCAGATAAGCTGAGTGCACTGGGAATACACGTAGGACACGGGCTGAAATAACACTGCTTCTGCCACACAACAATGAAAACCTGGCTCGAGAAAATTTCTAAATGTAGAAAAAAGTGGGTTTTAGTGAAGACTTTCTTTGGAAAAAGAACTCAGTATTTTATTTTGTCTGGGAAAAATTGTACACGCCTAATCTTCCATCTTAATGGTGAAATGAGAACTGCTTAATGAGAACTCTCAACAGCATCTACTGCTTGTCTTCTACAGTTATTTTGCATCTAGGAAAGAAAACAGGCTGATGCCTCCGGTTTCAAACAGATTGGTTATTATACACAATGAGTCTGCTTCTTTACAGAGGGGAGAGAGGGAACTACACACAAGGAGTCTGGGCACCGGGTACCCTGAAGGATGATAGTTTGGCTGAGAATGTGACCAGTTAACAACTGTCAGATATATGGCTTCAAACTCCATGGTAAGCATGATTAATATAACCAGTAGAATCAGGTTTTGCTCATCAATATATACACAGGGAAACTCCAAAAGCACAGAACACAAACAAAAATATGGCCCCCCAAAAGGGAATACTATGCTAAATCACACAATTAAAAACAAAATATAAACATTAGAAAAATCTCTACTACTTAGCACACGAGGAACAGCCAGGATTCAACAGACCAGCTCCCTCAGTTCCCACTCATGACCTCGGCTGGAGTAAAGTCCAGTAAGTATTTTTAGAAGGAAATAATAAATTCACAAAGAGGTTTTGTGGAAATGTTTATCACCTAGGATATTTAATGGTGTGTTCAAAAATTAGTGTATATTTTGTTTTCTACTTATTTATTTATTTATAGAAATGGCATGAATGGTAACACATGTCTAGGTTAGTCCTTATCTGAGCTGATTTTCTCTCCTGGACAGACATTAGCTGGTGTTTGGCCCTTTAGCCTAAGCTGGCTTCACCAGAGAAGTTTTTAAAGACCAAATGCCACCCAAAGTTCCCTAAGCCTTTGGGACATACCTGGGCAAACTTATGGATCTGCTCCACCACGGCGGCGAACAGTGCATGGACGCTCTCGTCGATCAGACTCTGCATGTAGTGCACAGCCTCCTCATCTGACAGGTCCAGACGGAACTTATCCTGAACCTAGAGAGGACCAGGGACAACATCAAGCTCTTTAATGAAACGAGTCAGGAATGTGCTCTGAAGAGACATCATTAGGATGCCAAGAGTTATGCCCATCAGGAGCTCTGAATGCTCTCTCCCAATCAGACACTGACTCCTTTTAAATCCAGAAATGCTATTCCTTTAGCTCAGAGTTGCACTTTCTGCTTGAACATTCTAGCTCAGGACCTACTATGTAACAGAAATAGACACGGCCAGGTGGGAGTATATTTCTTACATTATCACCCTGGCCTGCATACACCTGGTGCTACTGCACAGCAACTACATCAACCCCTGGTAACCTAACAGATCTTCTAAAAAAGCCTTTCCCACAGCAGCCCCTTGGACCTTGGCAAGGGATTATTTCAATGGGTCTATAGTGTCCAAAGATGGGATTGTGGGTTTTTAAATTCATACTTTAAAGCATTGCTCATTTTCAATACCACTCAGTACTAGAAGAATAAAGTGTATGCATGCATGAGTTTACATGTACCTGTGTTTTTCTGAAAACATAAAAGCCAGTGACTGAAGAATTATTTTGGCTAAAACCCGTGTAAGCAGTCTAGAAAGTCTCTTATTTGACTTTATTAAGGTGCTACTAAGGACAATGTTTGTCTTCAGAAGCCAAGCATGCTGGAAGTTGCCAAGGAACTCGTAACTGGTAAAGGGGTGTGTGTTTCCAGACAGGCTTATGCCCTGCACATAACCACTGCACTTTACTGCTCACATATACATAACTCACATACAAATAAATAACTTACATATATTTATACATATAAATAACTCACATATACTCCTTCAACATAGAATGGGAGAAAGCAAGATTCCCAAGTGGACAAAACAATTTAATTTGGTATTTCCTTTTATTTTTCACAGCGCTGTATAGTCATCAAATTTGCCCTCCATTGCCAGCTTAGCTGCTGCCCACTCCTGTAAACTGCCTTCCTCTTCCCAGACAGTACCCTAATCCTGTTCTACGACCCTGTGCTTTCTGTTTCTTTGGTTTGAGTATTGGTCCCTCACTGAGTTCATTAAGGAAAGGCAAAGTGCAATTTATGGGCTTTAACTACCCACAGACACAGCACATTGAAACATGGAGGCATGTCATGCGATTTGACTCCATAGCCCAGGAGAGAAAGGCAAGAGGAAAGTAGATGCAAACTCAGGGACAGGCTGGCACTTTGGAGGGCTGATCTGGGTCTCCTCCAGTTTGAGTCTTTGCTCTTCACATTTGATATCTGACAACATTAGAACTATTTCAAGAACATTAACAATAATTAGAAAGCAAATGAATCAAAATAAAACTCCAGCCTACCTTATCAAACTAGTGTACTTAACTGACATACTTACATGAAGAAAGAAAACATAATGGGCATAAAATGCTTTTTATGAAATATGAAACATTTTCTTTAAAGAAGTTTTGCGCATTCAGTCAGCATTGCTCTCCCTGGCTGTGCTAGGCCACCTGTCATTGTCCTCTGGCTTTGCAAGAGTCAGCTAACTAATCAAGCTATAGCTTGCATCCTTTCTCCTTCATCTATGTAACTCCACAAACTGCCACAACACACACCTTGCCGTTATGGCTGTGGGAGTTAACACTGACGGGCCACACTTCCAGCTCTGGTTTTCACTTTGTCCTTGTCCTTTCTTTCTAGTTTTCCTGATGGACTCACATGCGCAGTTCTGCACTCCTCAGGTGTCTCTTCCTTAAGCGTGTGCATGTGTGCAACTACAGAGACAGTACAGAGACAGCACTGCTTCTGTGTTCTCCGGCTTTGTGTCACATTTGCCTATCCGCAAACATACTTATTAACATAAAGTCTAGATAGTATGGAGAGAGACTGTAAAATTGTGTTGTACTGATGTGAAGGTTCATCCTAGTGGGCAGGCAGTTAAACTGGCCGAGGTTACACTGAACACTAAGGACTGCTGAACACTTGGCTTAGTTTAAAGCATATTTACTTACTTATACCTACTCAAACAATCTGCAAATTGCCTAAAAGCAAAAAGTTGTAAACTGAAATTTTATCCACTGCTACACAACAAGACTGCTTATGTTTGATGCTAGAAACTCAGTTCTGTGTACTTATACCTTGTCTTGTAAGTGCCACTTGCATTCTTGGTCACTGTTGTGAATCAGGGTACTCTAACGGTCAGTCCAGGAGTTACATCAGAACATGGAAAAGACATCTGTGCATTCAGAGTGTTTCTTCATTTTGGGACTGCAGGCATTGCTTGGTTCCTGAAAATCTACTTGTGACCTGTACCACAGCAGATCCATTCAACCACTTACTTGCAAGAAACAAGCAACCTCTCTAAAACAGTCACTTGGCCAGCAACAACATTTCTGCAGTGGATAATTACGCTTTGAGGAGTTGATGTTACCATTAACAGATGCTCAAATGCTCTAAAAGCATAAGTAAACCAATATAGGTCCAGTTATGTGCCACACTGACATTCTACTCAACAGTGGGCCACATATCTAACAGTGTCTCCAGTAACTGTAACAGTGGAGAGTCCTAGCCCACAAACGCCAACAGTCAGAGGCAGGCAAAGCATAGGAGATATTTAACCATGAGGCCTCCTCCATTTGCTTTGGAGTTATGCAGTCACTCTTTAGCATAATACAGTTAATGACCTAGTGTCTTTGCCTGCATGGGATATGCACCTAGCAACCTCAAAAGCAATCTACTCCTGCTAACCTGCATCAGGCCACACAAGCAATCTGTATAAGCAATCTCTGAACAATGACGTGATTTCCCCTGTTCCTACTAACAATAAAATTTTGTCTTTTATTTATAGAGAACAATTAAATGTGAATCTAATAAAATAACGCCCATAGATTAGCTAAAAGCTTTTGTACCATACCAGAATTAGCCTAAGTTTGCCATATTCAATCACGCACACACATACACACACACAATTTGGAGGAAATTTCCAATAAACTACTGAAACACATTTTCATATTAAGAAATATAGTGATTTTGTTTAAACTAAGTATTTTTTTATGTTTTCAATTTTACACAAGCTAATATAGAAAGACCTTTGTTTAAAAAAACCAATGCTCAGGATTTCTCACACACAGAGCAGCTTTCAATTAAAAGCAATGTAGACTTTTCCTCACTAAATTATTATTCAGAAAGGCACGTTAAGTAACACAGTTGACTCAGCCAGAAGAAAGGACAGACTTTAACTTATTTTCCTGCTGAGCTCATTTATTTGTGCTATATACAACCCAAAACTCCTTAGTGTAATAGAAAAGGATTTAAAGAGTATCTTTAAAAAAAAAAAAAAAAAGGAAAAAAAGGAAAACCCAATCCCCACCTAACCATGGCTACAGGAGAGCCAGCACCTGGAACTGCTTACAAAGACAGGAGCTGCTGTACAAGCCAACGACAGCCTCTCAAACTGCAAAAGAACCTGTGCTGCTGATCCGACAGGAGCCATGGGCAACCTCACAGGAACCAGGGGTAATTTACTTTTAAAGGTCATCTCAAATACAGTCATCTATTTATGGCTTCTTGTAATACATATAATTTCTTTGTTTTAAAGTTTAGTAGGAAATCAATTTAAAGAAAGAATGTCTCCATTAAATCCTCCAATAGAAAACAGTACCTTAAATTCTGGAATAGGCTCAGCATCAGAATTTAGAGGTTTCTCTTTAATTACTGCAATAAAGGGAGCAGGAACAAGGCTGTTAAGCCATGTTTATATGTGAATCCATTAATATCTCCACTTTGGTGTCCTCTCCCTCCAACTAAAAACAGCTATACATTTGAAAAGCTAGGAACAAACATTTCAAACTCCTAGAAGATAAGGCCATCTTTTCAACCTACCATCCCCAGTCACAAAGCTAAGGCCTGTTAGGGAGTACGCGTTTTGCCTAAGTGATGTATGCCTCTGTAGTAAGAAGTTTCATTTCAGTGCTGCCGGCTTGTGAAATGTCTCCTCCCAATTTCCTCACCAAGACTTTGTGTCTTTCCCACAGCTAACCTCACCACCGTTGTTGCTGCCAGATCAGTGTGCTGCCCCACCCTCTTCTCTCACCTGAAGCATCCACCATTGTCTAGTAAGTTGGAACTTTACGAACCGTATTCTGTTTGTTGTCTGATTCTGTGATTACAAGGTAGGTTCCCTAGCACAGGGAAATGGTTTCTACTAATCTTGATCAAGCAAACACCAGGACTACCTCACAAACAAATCAGCACTGCTCACAGTCTACAGGAGTGGAGAAGGGAAGGAGAGCGCTGGAGCAGCCTGGTGCAGGCGAGCCATGCTCACTTCAGAAAAGCAGATCTACAGACATCAGGTCCTTAACACAGGCCAAACAGACAGTGAATACAGGTGTTTTACATACTTTTAGTTTTCAATTTACGTACTCTTTTTACTTTTTAAGATACTGTTTTGCTACGTGACCCACATGGCACACAGAATTTGCTATATAACCCACACTGGCTAGGAACTCAAATCCACCTGCCTCAGCTTCCTAGTGTGCATGTGGGTTCGTTTTCTTGTTTACCTATTTTAGCACACTCCCACATCTGTGTGTGCACATATATGTGTATGGGCATGCAGCTGTGAAAACCAGATGATAACTTCTGAAAATCAACTTTTGCCTTCTACTGTTTAGGTTTTGGGGATTAAATTCAGGTCAACAGGCTTGATGGCAAATAACTTTACCTATTCAACATTCTTGCTATTCCGAAAGTGTTTATTTTCATATGATTTCAGTATTTCACACATACATTTTAATATTCATAAATAAACATATTATGCTTATGTAATCAACTAAGGATCTATTTATTCATTGCTGGAATTTAATTCACTAAGCTTTGGTTATATTAATAACAAAATAAACTTTATCAAAATACATTTTTTATTTATTAAACTATCTGACAGTCTTTATTTGAAGTAATTGGCTTGAAAGAATGACGACAGCTTTGAACAACTGGCTTGAAAGAATTTTGACAGCTTTGAGTGAGCTTTTCCTCTACCCGAGCTTGCTTTGGCAGACTGACCCATGGCTACTCGGTAATTCTGTTTACAGCTGATGATAGGATGCTAACTTCTGGTTTGCAGATAGAGGAAGCCTCCCAACACAAGCTTCAGGGTAGTAACCTTTGTGCAGAGCCCACAGTAACAGAAAGGTGCGCACATATATCTATAATATGTAATGTTCATACAATCAGGAATGTAGGTGTTTATCCATAACATGTAATATTTATATTAACAGAAAGGCACACATGTTTATCCAAAACAAGAATGTTTCAGTAACATTAGAACCCTTTCCTCCTTCAGAATGTGATGACCCAGTGGAACAGGAGCAGCTGTATACATTTCATCTCCAGTCTGAAGAAGACATGGAGCACCATGTCTATTCTTACCATTTCTATTTTTATCCCCCAGTTTGTGGTAGGCTTTCCGAATTGAGGGCTTTATGACTTACTTTAGATGAAGATCAGCGAATTCTTGAAGGTCCACACCAGAGACCTTCCTATCTCGGCTGCTTCATTAAAGGTCAAGGCCCATATTTAGGGGTTGAGCCCTGTTAACTCCATTTCAGATTTCAGAGCCATTGTGTGTCCAGGCACATCAATCTGAATAACAAACTGTAAAGTGCAAGGCACCATTTCCCAAAGAATTATAAAAGTTGTTACTTCCTATACAAAGCTAAACACAGAAAATGTTAGGACCGCTCAGGCAATCTGACCCTCACACCTGTGAACAAAGTGCCTCTTATACACTCTGTGTTCCCATAGCTAGTATACTATTTAATCAGTAACACAAAGAAATAGTGGTGGCCACCTTACCTCAGCAAAACTTTTATGTCTTTTCAAAGAAGCAATTCACCTAATATGCAAAAAATTTTAGTCAACTACTATATAAATTTCAAGTGTTGTAACTGAAATTTCAGTGAAAGCTGGGTATTTCACATTTGGATAAAAGATCAGAAAACAAAGACATCTGTTATAAAATACAGTTTTGAAAAAATATGGCAAAATGCCTTTTAAAGTTCTATTAAACTGAAACAAAGTGGTAGGAATTACTAGTCTAGAAAATATCTAACAGATTTGCTTTTTTGGCTCATTTTTCATAAAGGGAATTGTTTCATGCTTTAAAACAGCACTGTAAGGAAATCTGGTAAGGAAGCCCTGTGACTTCTTGAAATAGGTGGTAGCACAAGAGAGGATGCAGTGAGAACCAGAACTGGACAAGGACGCCACTGTCTATGGTACAGCTTAAACGGCCAAAGGTACCACTGCCAATGAAACCACTGTCTAGTCCCTGTCTGATAAACACTGCCTGCAATCTCACAGATGACTTCTGAACGTCCACCCTCAGGGAAGAGTGACCGCGATGGAGATCATAGAAACAAGCTTGAAAGACACCGCGGAAGAGATACTTAGGAGAGCAGATTCAAACCCAACTCCAAGTCACTTGAAGCCTGGTGCAGGCATCCTTCACCACTCAAGAATTTTCATCAACCAGTTGTATTTCCTGATGGGTGGCCCTCATCAGTAAAGTAAAAATAAAAGGACAAAAACCAGGACCTACTCAGGTTATCTTCTCTGACACAAAACACAATTCCTCTGAATAGTGCTGACTGGGTAAAGGAAGAAAATCAGAAAGGCCAATGTGTCATCCACCTGAACAAAACAGGAACTCTTTAGGAGTTCATTTCATTAAGAGACTAAATACAATACCTCCATTCAAACTCCTCTTAGCCTGCAACCCAAGGGAAGAACTGATCTCCTTCTGGTTCAGTTAGAGCGGAACTTAATTCTCCAGTCCATTCCATTAGACACAGGATCTGTTGATGACAGTCTCCACTTTTAAATCCTGAGCAGCTCTATCTTAGAGAATGTCTGTCAGAGATTTTAGTCTTTTCTGAGTTAATATGCTGCAGTCTTTCTCTGAAGTTGAATACTGACATGGTCCATCATCTTTTTCCCTTTGCATACATAAAGCCCTCTTCTATCAGCTCTCCTCAGAAGCTACTACCAGAAACCAGATGAAAGGAAAGGCTTCAAATCCACGGCCTGGTCCAAGTCTTGTTAAGACAGCGAGCTGACTGCTGCTGCTCACATGTGGCAGATCCTACCTGTCATCTCTATAGGTTGTTTACAAAGAAAACTAAAAGCGGGACTCTATAGCGATCCAGGAAAGTCCAAAACAGAGGGAGGACATATGGGGCTATAGAGACAGCTTCATCTTCATGATAGGGCAGCCTCAGCATGTTCCACCTGCATCCACCAAGTCAGGCATTTTGTTGGCAATGGTAAAGGTGGAGCTACCCACATGGGTACAGAGATGAATCCAGACGGGACTGACCAGGATTGCCACAGAAGACCTGAGAGTCTGCTGGTCTGAAATGTGACTAAATGTACAGAGAGGACTCCTCCTTCGACTCTGTTAATACTCAGTGGTCGATGGCAGCAGATCTCAACCTGTAGCTCAGGACCCTTATCTGCAAACTATCCGATATTTATATTAGAACTCATCACAGTAGCCGAGTTACCATTATGAAGTAGAAACAACTACAATTTGGAATGGGAGGTCACTACAACATGAGGAACTGTATGTACTCAGGCTGTAGTATCTGGAAGGGTGGGAACCACTGGTCCAAGGGCTGGGACAAAAAGAAGGCATGCACTGTTAAATTCTTTACCCATTTTTATATGTCAAATGTGAACTGTGTTATATACCAAAAAAAAAAAAGGAAATTACCTTTTTTACAGTTTTATCTGGTTCAAGAGCAATATCTGGAATGTTTGCATCAACCATCAAGGAGAACAAGTTCAAGATCAGATTGGAATATCTAAAAAAGCAAGAAAGAAAATGAAATCAGTGAGGTAGAATTTTAGATTTCTTTGCCTTATCAAGAACACCCCCAAAAGTGGTGACAACTGTAACTTTATGATTATTATTAACTCCAAGACAGCAGGCGTAAGCATTCACTTGTTACTGTGTGTGATGGTTTGTATATTCTTGGTCTAGGGAGTGGCACCATTTGGAGGTGTGGCCTTGTTGGAATAGGTGTGACCTGGTTGGAGTAGGTGTGTCACTGTGGGTGTGGGCATAAGATCCTCACCGTAGTTGCCTGGAAGTCAGTCTTCCACTAGCAGCCTTTAGATAAAGACATAGAACTCTCAGCTTCTCCTGTACCATGCCTGCCTGGATGCTGCCATGCTCCCACCTTGATGGTAATGGACTGAACCTCTGAATCTGTACACCAGCTCCAATTAAATGTTGTTTTTTTTTATAAGACTTGCCGTGGTCATGGTATCTGTTCACATCAGTAAAACCCTAACTAATACACCGCGCTTGCTGAAATTATTGTTCGACTCCCTGGGATTTCTCATGAATGACTCGTGGGATGATGCTATTTCCCTTCCATTGATTTAGCCCTTGTAAAATAACAACCTAGGTAGTCATAGAAAGCGGATACTTATTGAAAATGACAGATCTTCAGTGTTACAAAACTCTAGGTGAACTGAGAGTATATCCCTCTGTTCTTTATAAAGAATATACTTTCTGAAAATGAGAGGAATGCCATTTTTAAATGGGAACTCTAAAAGTGTATTCCAAGGTATGAGATCTAGGAATGTATAATATGAAGACTCCAGCTTTTCCTTGAGATAACTGGTATATTTATGCATTGACATTATCTAGTCTTTGTGTTACTCCTTATAAGGAATGTGAACCTTGCTACATCCACTCCAGTAGTGACTCGCATGACAGGCCTAGCAGCCTGGAAGCAGTCCCAAGGCAAAGAGTTTTGTGGAAACTTAGCCTCCTGGGACCTTGGCATTCCCATAGCACGCATGCTCCAAACCTGTCCCCACGTTAGTCTGGTGTATGAATCTGTGTGCTCTCCCTCAATATTGTTTTATTATAAGTGCCTTTAAGGATTGATTTTGACATATAGCTAAGTTAGATTAGCCTTCACCAGTGTTCCAATGGTTCCTAGAAAATCCTTGAAGCAGACCCAGAGCTTAGAATTCAATAAGAATGTTACCTATTCAGTTAACATTCAAATTTACCTCTAATAGAGACAATGAAACTAATCAGGCATTACAATTTACTTGAATGGAGCTAGAAAGCTCAGGGCTCCTCTACAAAGTAATTACTTAGAACAATAGCCAAGTCACACCCATACACAGGAATACACAATGGCCTAGGAAGAAGGTGGGTTGTGGTTTTAGGAGGAACTGAAGTATTATTCATGAAAAAGGTTCGTAGAACAGAACTCCCCTGGTGTGTATTTTTCACTAGGCCCAGAAGAATAGCATAGTCAGGTATTTACTAAAGGACCCCAAGACTAGCATAGCCTCAGACCACTCACCTGGCTCCTGTGTTTAGCTGATCTTAATTAAGGGTTGTTCCTATTCTCAGTTGTAAACACGGCCTAGCTCCCCCTAGCTTTTTATGTATGCATTTTCTTTGTTTTGTGTCGATGTACCTTGGTGGATGTATTCACCTAGCTTTCTTGTTTTTCTTCTGTATTATAAGACTAGTGCTTGCTTTTGAGAAATTAATTCAGATACACTCTCTCTCTGTGTCCGTGCCTGTTTGTCACCCGTGCCAACTCCTTGCTCATCTGTAACCAGAATCCTGATATCTCCCGCAGATTGAGGGGGGGATGGCGACTGAGGCTGGTCTGCGGCAGAACCTCAGCTCTACATTAGTAACTTGCTTCTATTTTCTCACTCTACCTACCTGATGCCAATGGTCCACTAGCACTTTATAATGCACACTGACTGCCTTCTGCTCTCAGTGTGTGGGTTCTCAGGCATCCATACAGCTATCAGCACGTGACCTCTTGCCTGCCCTCGTTCCCAGGGTCACATGGCTCATGACTAATCACCTAAAGAGTCCTCCTAAAGTCTATAGAACCCCCTAGGAGTGCCACTTAGCACATGGCTCACTGCAGGATAGACAAACTGAAAGATCTAGCAAAACCCTACAGTTAACATTGTTCTTAATGTCATAAGACTAAATACTGTAGTAGGGTCCAAGAAAGGAACGCCTGCTCTCACTGCTCGAGTTTAATTAGTATTAGCTGTTCTAACTAACAGAACAAGGCAAGAGAAATAAATACGTACAAATCAAAAATAAACTGCTGCATTAGTGGATGCCATAATACTATAAGAACATGGCAAGGTTAGTGACACAGACCATGTAGGCTGGCCACAGCCTCACATCCTCGGAGGGAATGTCGGTGTGTCTTACAATAGAATTTCTGCTGCACTAGGACAATTCCTTTTGCATAGTTAGGTGGAAAATACCCTAAGAGTCCAATGATCTGTCACTTTTGACTAAGTGTCAGAGTTCTGTGCATGCTCAAGTGCATGCCTTTTCTCCTGAGAACATAAGTCATCTAGTCTTTTTAATCAAACCGTGATGAAAGATGGAAGAGTGACACTGAAGAAGAAAGAACGAGTGAAATCAACCGTCTTCAAAGCAGCGTGAGCCACGAGGTAGTGAGGAGAACAAAAGGAAACTTCTGGATGGTCCCAAACAGCATCCAAAGCTCAGCTGGACCAAGTGCTAGACAACAAAACGGCTGGAGTATCACAACTGTCCCTAAACCACTACCGTGGCTGCCATGCTCATCTCCACTGCCTCCGGGGACAAAGGGTGGAGTGAAACTTCTCTTGGTTTGCCAAATCTCACACTCACAAAACGCCAGCATCTCAACTGGGAGGTTACACACGTGACAGTCAGTGGGAAAGCAAGATAGCCTCGGATACTGGCATTGTATTCTATGCAGCAAATGTGTATTTCAAAAGCACCCTGTCTTTCTGAGAAAGATGTGCCAGCAGCACACGTGAACAGCTAGCACAGGATCCCATAGGCCTTACCTTCGCAGGTGGAGGAAGGCTGTGTAGCACTGCTTTCGGAACTCTTGGTACTGCTCACTCTGGGTGCCACCCATTCCTTCCACCATCTCCTTGTTCAGCTTCATCGGAGGAGGAAGGGGCTTCGGATCTCGACCCAAAATATACCCGAAATCTATATGGAAGAGTTTGCCTGGGTGTGAACAAGAAACTCAGTCAGTCTCACAGTAGTTAGCACTGCAAACCAGGAAGGAGATACCATATACAAGTCATCAAAATGCCTTTTTGAGAAAGAATGATTAATTCATTAAATTATTCTCTACCTTCAAATATGCCCTTCAAAGTACAGTGCAGTTCAATTCTTGGACATGAGAAAAAAACCCTTAAAACCATTCCAGTTAATATTCAAAGATAAAATCTCAGGTTTAGAAGTGCAGAATCAAGGAGCAAACACCCGAATAACTCTGAAAAGAATCAGCAGCAGCAAAGTCGGAAGAAATTGTCTTGTGTATTAAGATCAGGTAAACTGCTCTTTCTGTAACTACTGCTGTGAAACTATGACTACAAAAAAAAAAAAATCCTTCAAATTTCAAGTTGCTTGGTTGGCTTCATCTACCTGTTCCCTAGCTGGAGACTGGGGATTTGAACACCATACTCAGGAATGCCAAGAGCTGTAATTCCTCTGAGAAAAGTCTTACACTGTCTCAGAGCAGAGCCACAGGAATGGGATCATCCCACCTAGTGGTGATTCACCATGGAAACCATGAAGCATCTAGTGATTTACAGGCTGCGTGAAGCAAGGATGCTCTAGAATGAATTCTCAGAGCAGAGCCTTGGGGCTCAGTTTTGTTCCTTGCTGCCTCAGAATTATCACCTTATTTTTCCCATCAAGGGTACCAGCCCTGCCTCAGAGTACTAAACTTATTGCTCATGAGCACAAGGGACCCTGTGCAAGCCAATATTCCACACTGACTCCTAATCAAGATGTTAGCCACGCCTTCCTGTTCACTGCTTTTCTTGAGTGCTGTCAGTCATTGTGTATAGTGTGTAAATGTGTATATTTTATATGTCGCAGTCATTGCACATTGATATACACAGTCACTGAAGTCATATACGCATTGTGTATATCACAGTTAAGTGCATTCTCCCTGAAAGATATGCAACAGTGATAAGATACCTTTATGTCAACTGTAATTAACAAGTACCTCAGATGTAGAATCAAAAGAGAGAACACTGTAACACAGTACCTGGCACTGCACTCAGTAAATGCTTGAAAGGCTAGTTGCCACTATCATTCACACACACACACAAATACACACACACAAATACACACACACACACACACACACACACACACACACACACGGAGATTGTCAAGAAAACTACCAAACCAACCAACCAACAAAAACCCTTAAGGCAGGGGTGATTAAAGTCTTAACTTGTTCTGTAAAGGAGAAAACAATTTAAAATGATAGGATTTATTTAAAATTAAATCAAGCCATTTACCATGCAATAATCAAGTCTCTTCAAGTAGCTCATAAATATTTAAGCATTTCAAATAACATGTAAAAATTAAACTCTGAACTTCTCTCAAAAATAACTCTTGAGGCTGGCAAGCTGATCAGCAGGGAAAGTATCTGCTGGCAGGCTGGTGATCTGCGTCGCATCACTGAGTCCCATATGGAGGAAAGGAGAGCAGACTCCAGCAATTTACTCTCTGACCTTCACATGCACCGTCGGTCAATAAATAAATAAATAAATGATAATAAAATGTTAATAACAACCACTTTAAAGATGTCTGAGAGTCGAGAGTTGACTGTACCTAAGATTACAGATGACAGAAATTAGATACAGATACAGAGATGCCACCTCCTTTTCAGTAACTTTTAGGCATCTGTGATATTCTTGGCCCAGGGAGTAGAACTATTAGAAGGTGTGGTCCTGTTGGAGTAGGTGTGGCCCTGTTGGAATAGTAGTGTCACGTGGGTGTGGGCTTTAAGAATCTCATCCTAGCTGTCTGGAAGCCAGTATTTTGCGAGCAGCCTTCAGATGAGGATATAGAACTCTCAGCTCCTCCTGCACCATGCCTGCCTGGATGCTGCCATGTTTCCACCTTGGTAATAATGGACTGAACTTCTGAACCTGTAAGCCAGCCCCAATTAACATTGTCCTTGTAAGAGTTGCTTTGGTCATGGTCTGTTCACAGCAGTAATACCCTCACTGAGATAGCATCTTTATCCGAAGAACAAACTAAATGGTTAGTTAAGCTGGGCATCTTCAGGTAAAGGAATAAGGAGACTGTGCCTGAAGAGGTCAGCTGCAAACAGCAGGTCTAAGGAACAACCTCACAGCAGAGGGAGCAGGCCAGGGAGGAATGCATGGTTATCCTAACTACCCCAAGGCTCACAGAACACACAGCTCTCACAGAAAAACAGTTACACAGAAAAGCAAGCTTCTCTTTTATTGAGCCATCACACAAAGCCTTTCCATAAATAAAGAAATGGTCAAATTATGCAGGAACTGGTTTATTTTTGGATGGCTATTTCTTGTTTAAAGGATCCAATGACAGGACTAAGTTACCGACCAAGACACCCTGATATCCCCAGAGAAGGCAGCATGCTTTGTTTCAAAGACAGTTGTGGTAACAGCTCATGAGCTCTGCAGGCTACAGCAGAGCAGACTTGCCCTAAGCAGTTGCTACCACATTAGAGATAAAGACTATACACTAAAGCATGTTCACTCATCTTTCTCCCCTACTCTACTTACAATGAGCCAATAAAAGTTAAAAATCAAGAGTAATATTCTATTGTTTCTATCCTGAAACCTGGAAAATCTCTAGTACCAGGAACTCTCAATGCATCTGTTTTGCATTTATTAAACCAAGGACCTCTTAATTCCGGTTATAGCCCAGACAATGGTAAATGCTGCTGGTAGAGGCTGGAGATGTTTTGAATGCCTTTCTTCCCTTCCTTGATCTTGTATTAAAGAGACAATCGAGTGCATCTGAATGCCATGGTACTGTTTACTGCATTGATATGCCTTGTGATTTCTGTGCTGAGGGTTTTATCTACAGCACAGCCACTCTAGATGTTTCCAGCTAATGATACTGACAGAATGGCCAGTTATCCAGATGTTCCTTCAATTATAATGATTACAAATCTGCAAACACACCATGAAATGAAAATGTGAGGAGTAAAATAATTCACTCCCTGAACCCAGCCAGCCAACCCCACACTCTGCAGCCACCCATTTGACAGAGGACCACCTGCTTAGTCTCAGGGTCACACAGATGTCTGCGAGCTGTGGCTCTTTGCTGCTGTCACAGAAAATGAGGGGATCATAAAACTATACATTCAAAATGTATTTTTTAATGACTATACATCATTTATATTGAGTATCAGAGACAGTTTGCACTTCATTCCAGTCATTCGGCAACACTGGAACAGACAGTGGATCTATAGAGGTTCATGTGACATACACCTAAGCATCTTCATAGGGACAGAACTGCCCAAATCCACACCCAGTCACATTGGACGGCATATGGCTTCAATAGCATATTCACTGACACATTAATGTCATTACATAATAAATACTGATTTATAGTTATGTCAAACTACTCATACAAGACATCAATATCAAATTGTCTTGTACATTGTGAAGCCTTCATCTCCGCTTGAGATAAAAACAACTCTTAGGATTGACAAACAAGTTTTCAGAGGCTAGGATTTGGTGGTAGAGTATACGCATAGAGGTTTAAAGACCCAAGGCTTTAAGTTCAGCACTAAAACAAGAAGACACCGCCTTTTAAGAATCCCAAAATAGACTTCCTTCCCCTCTAAGCAGGATGAAAGGATTTGGAAACTTCTTAAATATGGCTATTTTTCAAACAATATGACAATCTGCTGCAAAATAAGGGATCTGGAACCTGTCCAGCTCAATGGAATCACCCGTTTCCTAATCCCTTACAATCCAAGGGTGTAGGGCATCACGATAAGGATGTCACAGCTTAGCCGCAGAGTGCCGCCGTCTGCCTAACTAGGCTGCCTGTGTCCAGGCACTCTGCTCTTATGGTAGCTATGTTACCTGGGAGGGGGAAGAGATGGGACGCGCACAGTATTAGACTGTCTGAGTCACGAAAATGTGGACATGTTCATGGTGTCATTTCTCCCGGGGCTCAGTGGAGCAGATGCCCAGCCCCATCTTCCCCCCTCAACAGTGTCGTGCTTTGTCTAAGGAGCACCTCGTCCAATTTCTTCATTTCCTTATAAGTACTGCTGGAATTCCAAGGTCTGCTGTTTATCAGTGCTTGTAAGAAAATTCACAGATCAAGGTTACGACTCAATTGCATGGATTGTAGGTTCTAACAGTGAAACCGTTGATGAGTTTCACAAGTTCAAAGAGCCATGTATTTTAAGAGGATATTAATTTTAAGAAAATTTAAAAAGTGCACCTTATAAAATAAAAAAAAAAATCAAGAAATTCAAGAAGCACAGTCATAACCACACACAAGCAAGCGGTAAAGTGTGTACAAGCAAACCAGTCACCCATGGTAATTCTCTCCTCTGTTCCTATAAGACGTAGTAAATGAGATGCTAAGGAAATGTGGTTGAGTGACACCAACCTATTACAAGTTTGATTTATTGTTATTCTTTCATGCACATTACTAAAATTAAACATTTAATGGCAGACAATCTGAAAGTCATTTTTACTTTGTCCCACCCTGCTTGGCATCCCACTTGTTTGCTCCCTGTCCATCCTCTGTTGCTCCTGCTCTGAAAATTCTAATCTCCTAAGATCCCCTATAATCCCAACCATAGGGCTGCCTCTCTCACTCTATTCCATGGTTAGTTCAGCTTCTTTCTGTAGACAACCATTTTACCATTTCCCCCTAATTCCTTTATTTCTTTCCTATGTGACTATATCATTCTTGCTGTTTTATCAGTAAACTCAGGAACAAAGATGTCGCCCAAAGTGACACCATTGTAATGGACCTCAGACTTAGGCCAGCTGCACGCCCACCATAAGCAATGTAGCAATGCCAACGATGCTTATTAAATGGAGTCTCATACCCAGCTAAGGCCAAAGAACCACGTTTACAGCAATGGCTTTCTAACAAAGGGTTGGATATATAAATTCAAATCAGTACTGACATCCCAATTATCTGCTAATCATCTCCCCTTTAACCTAAGAAGAGCTTCTTATGAAAAGCAACAAGATTAAACTAAGGAAACTAGGAGTAACAAGGATAGTATACCTGACTCCACAGTCAAGTTCCATTCCAGAAGGAAAACAAAAACAAAAACAAAAACAAACAAAACAAAACAAAAAAAACCTTAAAATCACACCATACCCCAACAAAGGAAAATTAAACACTTTACTTGTTTTGAAATATCGAAGTGTACCTTATCTGACATATAGAAACTATAACACTAAATAATCAGAATAAATAATTTTCTCATAAGCCATCAAATTCTTGTTAAAGCATCATTCAAAAATGCTGCAGATAAAAGGAAATATCAAATATATCAGGTAATTTCTTATCTTTATAATTATGCATCCAACTATCAGTATGAGCCAAAAGGGCACTCTTAGCTCAGTCAGAACACAGCTTACCCCTAAGGGAAGTCCATAGTGCTCACAGCACCAACACACATGGACCACACTACCTCCTCACACAAGCACACAAACACAAGGATCGAGGCTTACTGTGGTCAGCTAAGAGGCACAGACTAGGCTAAGTAGCCCAGAGTCCTGAGACTTACTTCAGAGACAGATACCTGAACTGCTATGTCAGCTTTTTTTTTTTCTTTTTCAGAATTTTTAACAAAGTTAGTTATACATAAAACTAAAGAATAATAAAGGAGATGTTTTAAATAACTGTCCCTTTAGGTCAGCAGTGTCCAGTGTCACTCAAACTGGTCACTTTGAGGATCTGAAATGGATACAAGCACCACGGGCTTCTCAGAAGTGGGCAGGCTAATTGAGAACCTGTAAGTGTGCTCCCATTTAGTCAAGACCCCAAGCATCCAGGGCTCATCTCTGTGGCTTTATTATATTACATATCATAAGCGACAAAGGAGTTCTTCAGTTATTTTGATTACCTGCCTCTAGTTCTTAGATATAAAAATGATTCATTGAAAGCCACATTTAACTTAGCCCCATGGCGGTGTAATGAGAATTTTCCCCATAGACTCATGTTTGAATGCTTGGTCCCAGTTAGTAGAACTGTCTGGAAAGGATCAGGAGGTGTGGCCTTGTTGGAGGAGGTGTGGCCTTGTTGGAGGAGGTGTGGCCCTGTGGATGGGCTTTGAAGTTTCAAAATCCCATGCCAGGCCCACTCTTTCTCTGCTGCCTGCAGATCAAGATATAATAAGCTCCTGGCTGCAGTGCCATGCTTCCTGCCACCACGCTCCCTGCCATGACAGACACGACTAAAACCCTCTGAAAATATAAGCAAGTCCCAATGTAAACGCTTTCTTTTCTAAGAGCTTCTTAACTGGTATTTCATCAGAGCAATAGATCAACAACTAAAACAAGTCCTACCATGACTGGTCACCCTGGCTAAACTATGGTTCCATCCACAGACATCAACCCTGAATAACAAACAAATCCTCTTCTCAATCTCATGCCAGTTTAAATTTGTAGCTTCCTGCTTTCTCCAGGATAGTATAATAATTCAATAACAAGTTAAACTCCATTCCAACACATTAAAACAAAACAAAAACAAACAAAAATCCTTATAATTGACTACAAGGCCTTCTGATAAAGCCTTCAATTTAATGGTGGATATACAGTGCCCCCTGCTGCACAACCAGGGAAACTGCACACAAGTTAAAAGTAAACTAAGAAATGAAATTTAGGGATGAATGTCAACTCAGACTCCTGGTCTCAGCACATTGCCTTTACACACATGTTTAAATTTCCACTTTAAGTGGACGACCTATTTCCACATGCCTAGAGTCCACAGTCAGTCCTTCCCTGGCCCATCTAATATTCTCCAGGACATCTGTGAATTTAATCTGAAGCCTCTGGCCTCTCAATCAGATGACAGGGACCTCTGACTATGCACAGCATAGCCACTGTCATTAGCAGAGCATTGCCCTGACCTTGGCTATGCTGGCAATGAGAAGAGAAGCAGAGAGACATTCTGCATCAGTTGTTGAGAGACAGCAGCTACATAGAGAACCCAAAGTTCTGAACTTCTAATACGGTATAAGACCCCTGTTCAGGGCATAATGGGCCAAAAACAAACACAGCAAGAGGATTAAAACGAGGCATTTTAGTGTAAAAGAAGTGAAATATACTTCCTGCAGTGAGCCAACGGTCAGAATTCACTTTGGTAAGATTCAGCTATGACATACTTATAGATAATATAACGTGAAACTGTCTTGAAATATTATCATCAACTCCCTAATCTGTCAATTTTGAAACTAGTTAATTAACTAATTAAGACAGGATCTCATTGTAGAGCAGGCTGGGCTGGCACCCACTCTGCCACCAGGCCGCTGGCCTACCTTACAGCCTTCCCAGTGCTGGGAGCAGAGGTGTGACTTACCATGCTCAGCTAGACTTAGGTTTGCCTATGCTTATTTCTTAATTAATTTCTCTAATAAAGAACACTTAAAAATGCTTACTTCACAGTGTAGCTGGATAAAATAATTTCTGGACAGATGAATAAAACAAGAAAAAAAATCCAACAAATCAATCCTAGTCTTTAGAAAGAAAAAGAATGTTTTTCATTCACATTTCATAGAAGTCTGGTACCTAAAGGCCGCCTTGAAGCACTCTCTAGTGGAAACTGATACAGGCCTAAAACTGTAAAAATTCACAATCTGATTTCTAGACCACTGAAACCTAGGCCAATAAATAAATAAAATAATTATTAAAACACACGAGCAAAAACCCTCAGGTAGGTGACTATCCTCTCCAAATTGACTTTTAAAATTAACACATACCAGAGAGGTGACTTTATACAGTATAACGGGAGAAGGTGTATTATATTATCAAAAACTGCTATTTTATTTTATTTCAAGTTTTTTTTCTCTGAGATTTCTTCTAGGGGTTTTGTGTCTTTCTTATTATTAATTAAGTATTTTCAGACAGTATAGTTTTACATATCATAGTCTTTCTTCCCGAGTCCTCCTTCCTCCTTACCTTCCTACCCACCCAAATCCATGTTCCTCTCTCATTTTTGCAAGAGACAAAAATAGAAAATCAATAAGACAAAAATTACCAAAACAAAAAGCACATAAAAAACAAAAACAAAAACAGTGCTAAGCATCATGCGCTGTGGTGGTAGCACGATAACTGTCTTGCACTGTACATGCTATAAATCAGCTCACGCCGGGAGTGCCGGGATCGCCGCAGTTCCGGAAGAAAGCTAAAGAAGAGACACAGGAGAACTTTTTCCACATGAGAACACTTCAAACACATCTTGGCAGTTTACATTAGCCAAGAGCCTCTGTGACAACCGGAGAGTGTCCTTTGGGCTTGTCTACGAGAGACACCATCTGGCCTTGACAGGAACATGGCAGTCAAGACCCAAATTCAATCACAAAAAGTTTCACATACGATAATTCAAAATGAGTATGTGGAATCTGATTACAGTATGTGAATTAACAGGGCTTAGTATATTAATAATTGGTCTGACTACATTTAACTATTCCATTATGTTCTTGCTATCCTTGGGGGCATACTAAAAGGCAGAAAGATATCTTCCTATAAGAAAAGATGGCTTTAAACAGCAATTTGAAAACCTAGTTTCTGTAAAAGACTCCGTAAACTCTGATTACTTAGTTTAGAGAAAGGACTACATACAAGGAAGGGCAGAGATGATTAACTCGATTGCTCCAAACCACCTTCCTGCTCTCTTAGTTAAGTGTGCCGGACGCTCCCCAGACACGCTGCTGTCAGACAGCCCTGCTCCCACAGGCCTTGCATGCTGACCTGGGATGACTGAGGGGCAGTCAGGAAGGACCCTTGCATCTAACAGGTACTTAAAACACACCTGCTGGTGTAAATAAAACCTCCAACCAACATCAAAAAGGCAAAATGAAGTGGTAAGTACAGAGTGACGGAGGACAACTGCAGATGTGCTAAGGACATCCTAAGTCCGCTCAGACAGCAACCAAAGTGTGCCCCATAAAGACCCGAGCACAGAACTTTCTGGAAAGAGGGCACTTGCCTTGAGGCAGCAGTGATTTAACAAGACAGAGATGTGGGTGGGAGATTTTATGTTGGTGGCTTCAATAAGGGACAGTGAAAATACAGAGCTGGCATGCTACTGACAGGTCCTGGAGGTGAGGAACAGACTTGCTAACAAGGGAAAATAGTGAGGTGGAGCAGGAGGCTTCAGGGACTGGGCTGCTACCTGCTGATGGGAAGGGAGGGGAGAGCAAGGCTGCAGGGAGGCATCATGGAAGGGGACAGCTAGCTTAAGTGGCTATTCCAAGCTGAAGCTATGGACAGAGTGACTTGTAGAACTGCAGGTTCAGAAACTGCATGTACGGATCTGGGCCAAGGTCAGGTGGGTGCTGGAACCTGAAATCCTAGTACCTCGGAGGCTGAGGAAGAAAAATCTTTTCAGAGCAAACAAACAAATAAGTTGTCATGAAGAAGGGAGAAAGGAATGGCTATTCTTTGTCCTCCGTGGGGAGAGAAAACCCTGAGATAGTTGCTAACCTGCCTGAGAAATGGGCAGGAGCAGGAGAAGGACCAATTTAGCCTGAGATGCTCCTAAGTATCTGGCTGCCTACAAGCAGCTGCTCTCTACAGAGGCTCCGAGCGTGGAGTGGGGCTCCAGGGTCACTCACAGGCTCCCTGTGAACATGCTCTTACACAGGCCGGGCTTCCCCTAAGTGTCCTTCCTGTGCCCCATTTCAAGGGACTTAAGAAAAACCTGGGCTCAGCGAGATGGCTCAGCAGTTAAAGGCACTTTCCACATGGGCCCGCGACTTCCCTCGGAGCCTCTGGACCACACGGTTGGCAGAGAACTGGCTCTTGACCGTTGTCCTGTGACATCCACACATACACCGTGGCACATGTACAGCCACATGCACATACGCATACAGAAAGAAAATGAATTTGAAATTTTAAGAGGACCTATACTTTACCAATAAGTGTGCAAATTATTTTGTTAATAGGTTGATTCTAGAATAAAAGAAACCCCCCCCACTACAGAATCCATCTTCTTCTGACTTGTTACCTGTCTTTGTTAACAAAAGGTTATCCAGGTGCCGGTCTCCAACTCCAAGAATGTACGTAATCACACAGTATCCAGCTGGAAAACAAGCGGGTGGGAAAGATACACTCAGCACTTAGGTTGCACACTGACCATGAGAGTGATAGGTGCTATTTGAATTTCTACCTGGTTTTTACTGTCTCCAATTTTTCCCCCAACTTAAGGAAGCTGCACCCCACCCCCTGGCTCTGTTATATCCTGAACACTAGAGAAATTAATTTGCAACAACAACAAATCTTCAAGAATTTTTGTCAAATTATCAGGTTTTTTTGGGGGGGGGGGTTGTTTTTTGTTTGTTTGTTTGTTTTTATTTTTGGTAACTTAAGCTTCATGAACCTTAGCTGAAATACTCATCTAGAACTTGTCATTGAAATTGATATGCTACAGGTGACTATCTAAATAAATACATGTAAGGTAAACTGTCAATCACTGCATAATGTACAACTAGCTGATTTACATCTCTTTTTAATCCCTCCTTTAAAAGTATCATTATAAAACAGTATCTTAAAGAAAAGAAAATTAGTGCTCATGAATATAAGCTGCATGGTGATTGACACACATGACAGGAAAGTATAAAAAACCCCAAAGCATGGTCCTACTTTCTTCCGAGAACAAATAGCTTCCAAGGCCGTGAGAGTCACTGCTAGAGCTGCTCAGCATTAATGAGAATATTATTTCTGACTGAGGTTTTCCATACCCTTTAATGATAAAGGTTCCCAACAGGAAGTCTTCAGCTGGGGCTAATCGGCTCCTGCATGGGAGAGCAGTGAGGGAGGGAGGGAGCCTGCACCCACTGTGACTAACAGCAGTCAGATGTCACCACGGCCATTTCAAAAGTCCACGGATTGCTTTTACCACTACACCTTTTACTTTTTCTCTTATAAAACGTTTAAATCGTAACATGTTGTAATTATGAATTAATACAGCAACATCAGTACTGCCGCCAGCTTTGCTTCACTCAAATGCACCCACAGAAAACCAACAGCCCAAAACGCTTACCACAGCTTTTAACATAAGTGTCCATGACTTCTGCACTGATGCCATAGGGTCCAGTCTCGCTGGGGGCATATTTCCTGAAAAAGTTCTGCAAAGATACGATATGCATGTTTACAAATTAACACAGGTAAACAAGTTAGGCATTACCCAATTCTTCGTAATAGAAAGCGACTACTTTAAAACGGAGTCAAAAAACAGTTCCAGGCTATAAACACAACAGTGGCAGGGCTCGGTAATACATGCTGTTACAAGAGCCTGGAGACCTTTGGCTACTTCCTTCCTACCCACAGGTAAGCCCTTTCTAGTGGGAGCCTTAAACACACAACATGACTTGGAAATTCCGTAGCACACTTGAGGCCCAGCCTTCTGCTTTCAGCTTTCTGACACTGCATGAATGTGTGGAAAAGATCTGTATCTAGAATCTGTGGGTGACTCATACACACTGATCACCCCAGAGGAGCACTGTGATGTGAAGGAGCACTTTGCGGGAGGACTATCACATGCATCTTCAAATGCTCAACCTTGTACTCAATCAAGAAAAGACAGAGGAAAGCTGCACTGAGACTCCAAAAGCTAGAAATGTCATTGTGAGGAGCCTGCAAGAGCTTCCTGATGGGCGCTGTCATGTACTCGGGGGTGGAGACAGAAAGGTGACACTACTGTGAACGCAACCTTTACATTCAATCAAATCTGAAAATAAATGGCACATGAGCTGCTAAGCTACCTACAAACATCAGCGGTGGGTGGACTCAGCAGAGGGAATCTTTACTTCAGCAAACTGTCATCAAAGGCAGCATACTCAAGCAACTCCACAGACAAGCACACAGTCTGGGGACATGACTAGTGTGGCCACAGGGAAAGGGCGCACAGCAGGATTGGATGGAGAAATGGCGAAGTGATGTGGAAGACCACTCTTTCTTCTGAGGGGATGAAATAAGCATAATTCCCCCACAAGACCTCTAAAAAGAAAAAGAAAAATAGAAAAAAATTCCCCAAATTCAAAATTTGCCACAACATGGGCACAGCTGTACAAAATATGTTTGAAGAAAAATTTGGTGTAAACTTGTTTTATGAATGAACCTTGAAAATAACTAAACATGTTCATGAATTATTGGCTAAATAAATGATAGTATATCTGCACTTTGGAGAAGAACACAACTCTAAGCTTTAGTCTGTATAACGTACGGGGGAGGGGAGGTTTCGTGTTAAGTGTTTATAGATAGCTATGTCAGTTCAAAGGCGTGGGCATCCACCGACTAACAGCATAACTTCCAACTACAAACAATTCTTACATCTGAAGGAAACAAAGACTTGCAGAAACAAGAAAAACAGAGACTTGAATTTTAACAGAGTCCTTCTTCGTCAGCCTCGAGTATTCCATAATGACGTCATTACCTGAATGCTTCCCTCTGTGTCAAGAACTTCTGCGACAGGAACCGACTGGATGAACTGCATGAAGCCTATGTGGAAAGAAACAGTAATGCATTAAACACCACGCTTGCCACACCCAGGCCCATCAGGAAGGCTGATGCTCTGCACTCCACCCGGGCTGCCTAGCCAGAGAAGCCAAGGCTCCGATGGTCATACCTTGCCCTGTAGCCATACACTCTTCTGTTTGCAGAGCAAGGTCTGTGGCCACTGTGCTAACTTTATGCTGGTCACAGAATTACTAGGCAACTTTTTCAACTAGTTTGATTTATTTATGTTATGCTCTAGATGTGTTTCTATAAGCACAAAGAACACAAATAAACTATATTTCTCAAGCCTAGCAGCCTTCTATAACTTTAAAACAAAGAGGAATTAACAACAGTAAAAATGTAAAAATCCTTCTAAGAAATGTGGAGTTCTGACTACTAGCTCTACCTTCTATCATCTCCTGAAGGGCAGAGAGGAACATGTAAACCCCTTAGACCACCACCAAACAACAACAACAACAACACACCAAAACCAAGACCCAGAAGGGTGCAGTATGCAAAACAGTAAGAGTAAGAAGAAGCTGGGTCAAGATGGAACGAGAAGAGTATAAAACAACAAGCACACAAATCAGAGTGAGTGAGGCGGCATGTCTGGATTCAGCAAACAGGACCCATATTCAGTGGTCCTGACACCTTGTGGGCACAGGGCATCCCTGCAGAGTACAAAGAGAGGGAAAAGCTACAGCCACTCACTCCGACAAGCATTTATCAGTTTTCTATCATGTAGTATAAACTATGGCACATATGAAAGAAAAGATGCTTACCTCTAAATACGTAAGCTCAAGTTTTACTGAAATAAACATCATAGATGAGAGGAGACCAGGAAGTTGGGAAGGGAGATCCAAGTTACACAGCAATCAAAGGCCACAATGCAATTGGGCCCTGCTTTTAAGAAGCGGGGCAGTACCAGGTGAAGCATTATAGGAAATAAAGGGTCAGATACAAATCCCACACCTTTAAAGCTTGGTCTGAAAGAGCCTTAGAGAAGCCCAAGGGATCCACTCTAACCAAAGCCTTATGAAAGCAGGGCAGTAGCCATGAAAGAGCTGGACACAGATGCAGGGGTCTGACAGCAATTCACAACTCACTTAGGTGGCCTCCACTTTTTCTTTGTCCCAGGAGCAAATAAAGGTTAGAAATAAACTGCAGCAGAAAAGCACAAGGGCACAAAACCCCTTAACTGTACTTTCAGAATCTTGTTCCAAGGAGAGGCTGAAGGGTGTCCTCCTGACACCTCCAAACCGGTGTGGGAGAGGAAGGGAGGGTAAAGCACATAGGAAGTGCTGTTCAGTACCACAAAGACCTACAGGTGTGTTACGTGTGTGCTCAAATGTGTACATATGCATTCATGTGTCCATACTGTAAACGCAGCCAACACACACTCGCCGAGTGGATTTTGCAAACATGGTTCAAAGCCTTTCTGGGCCACTAAAACACCCCAAGGACTGTGCAGGCAGCTGTGAGAAAATCCTATGAACTACAGCCAATCAGGAGGTAGGGAGATGTGTTATTCCTATGTGCATGTGCAAGTATCTTCCAAACATACCCCGCCCTGTATCACTGCAAAAGGAAAGAAGTGGGAAGTGAGGCAGGGAAGATGTGGGGAACAGAAGAAGACAGAGGAAATGAACAAAGGGTGGGGGGTACGACAGGTCAAGGGAGGAGAGCTGGAGGTCGGGGGACAGGACGATGGGAAGGACAATCCAGTATGCCTTCAGTTCTCGAGTTCTAACTTTCTTAATGATTTTTCAATTTAAAAGGCAAAGTTACTGACCGGAATCTGAAGAAGGCAATCAGGATGCAGAAGGAACTCACCATGTTTTGTGCTAGTGGCTAACACCTTGTATGGGGTCAATTTCAAATCCAGGTTTTCTTTCCGTAACAGCTTTGATTGAAAGATAAAACACATGAAATGAATGTGATGGCCATCGGAAGCAGGCTCGTGGACACACCCCGCTGCATATGGACATAGACTGTGCATACCATACAGACAGAGGAGCAATCTTACGGGCAACACATTAACTCTCAGGGTGAGAGTGAGCTAATCTGTTTGGGTGATAAGACAGGTTTTATCTATTTTGCCTATGTTACACTCTGCCAATAAACATCACTATTATTCCTAATGCTTCATGCTCACCTTCCCAGACAGAAAGTGCCAGGAAAGACGGACACAAGGCAAAGGGGAACCAGGTTTCTCTAAATGTCAGAGACAGGAATGGCAGTCAGCAAAAATCTGACTCAGTAGATCTGACAACACCATGAAGCTTGGGAGAAAAAAAAAATGTTGTACTGGAATGTGCAATCCTACTTGCCATTAGAGCCACTTTACAGTGACAAAAATAAGCTTGGTCAAGGTCAAGAGGAGACTGCTGAGCTTTGTAGCATTGTGAGTAAAGGCCACAAGTGCTTCTGGGTCTGTGAACATGGACATGACAAACTGCAGTTTCTAAAGTGAGATGACTCCCCTGCCAACGCAGACTTGTGTTCACCTTGTCCATGAGGGAGATGATCTGAAGAATAAGCTGATCTTGACGCAAGTCGTCTCCATGCTTGAAAATAACTGGGTATTTGCCTCCATCTTCAGTCTTGAAGAACAGCTGGGCAGGCATAAGAGCACTCTGCAAGAAAAAGACACTGACTGAAAACTGATGACAGTTAATGAATGAAGTTCTACCGCGTACAGAAGGGAATGCCACCTCTCAGCTACCCACACAGATACACAGGACCTTAAGCAATGAACTGGCTGTCAGAAAGAAAAGCAAGGTACCATGCAGGAACTGTAAGTGCATGACACAGGCAGGCCGAAGGCACCCGCTTGTCACCATGCCAAGCGGTGCAGTGTGGACAGAGGATGTTACCTAGGGGACTGCCAGCCTGCAGCCAATGTGCTGGTCTGAAGGGAAAGAAAGACAGGTGGGGAAGCTTAAGCATCATGGACAGAGAACAAACTAGAACCTTGGGAGAGGCTGTCTGTTGTGAGTGATCAGCCCTGCTACCCAAGTCCATGATGAGGTCCCAGTCCAAGCTGCCACTGAGGGCTATATCTAAGTCTGTGGCAAGACAGCAGCAGGGTGGGTGTCAAGTGTCTGTGGCTCACAGTACCACTGAGAACATAGGGATATGTCAGGGCAACTGTTGGGGACCACGGGGATGTCTAGGGGATGTGCAGAATTGACACCACCCCTCACTGAAGAGCTGCTCCCATCTCTCACTGGAGGGGGCACCCAGGAGAGTGGGCCATGTGACTTGTCCAGGCAGCAAAGCAGAGCTGACCCTGGTGGTCTGGGTGAGGCAACCCTGAGGACAGTGAAGGAGAGCTGGCCCCTTCCACTGGCCACTCACCTGCTGTGAAATGGCCTGTGTGAATGGGACGATACCTACCCCTGCCCCTTGCCACCTGGGCATTTAGGAGAGCAGGCCCTGAGTGTAGGGGCTCCTGAGAGCTAGCTAGCCCTGCCCCCTCACTGGCTGTAGCACTTAGGAGAGTAGGCTCTGTACCTCGCCTTAGCAACACAGTGGAGCTGGCCCTGACAGAGAAGCATGGGTAAGCCAGTCCTGAGGCTGTGAGAGGTGGTCTAGCCTCTCACAGGCTAAGCTGTGGCACTTGGGAGAGTGGGCCCTGCAACCCGATAGGGCAGCAGAGTGGAGCTGGCACTGTCCCTGAGGGCAGGAGAGCAGACTCTACCTCTACCTCAGGCAGCAATGGGTGGCCCGGCAGGAGCAGTGCTGGAGAGCTTGCCCTGGGGGAATGTATAAGGGAGAGCTGGCGTGCTGACCAGCGCAGCTACCACATAGGCCCAGATCCAGTTATCTGAGTTGGCCCATCCCAAAATCTGTATCATCTACAAATGGAACTTGTGAAGGAGCCAGTCTAGCTGGTCCAAAGCTTCAGGATCTGCACAACTTAGGGCAACAGAAGGATAATTAGGAGGTGGCCAGGTGAGGATCCAAAATTGATGGTGTCACAGAATGTAACCTCCTTCGTCTAGCCAGGCTGGTTCAGACCATCAGCCACTGTGGCGGAGCCACCTGCTGTGCTGCTTCTCATCCCTCTCCTTTGATGTGCCACTGCCTGCTACCTGCTAAGGCCAAAGATCTCCAAGATCTCCAAGATCTTCAGGGAGTTTCTGCTAAAAGGCAGTTCTGACAACTTCACAAGGAACTTGGCGTGACTGGGGATGGGCTTCCCTCTTTATAAAGTACAGATTATCATTAAACATTTGAGTCTTGAACAGAATACTGTCTTGGCTCTATTTCTCTCTCTACCCGCCTAGATTTCCTCTTTTCTTTCAGTTCCAAGATGCCTCCCAGGCTCGAACCCAGACATGAGAGCCACAGGTGGGCCCCAACAACAGAAGACCAATGATTCACTGGGCAGAGGGCTATACTGTGGGACACAGTGTGAAATACTGTATCTTCCAGGATGAGATTTTTTTTTTCTGTTTTGTGATTTTATTGTTATTTGTTTGACTGTTTTTTATTTGTGGTGGGGAGGCTGCAAGGGCAAAAAGGCGGGAAGATGAGGGGTGGGGAGAAGAGGGGCGGGGAGATGAGGGGCGGGGAAATGAGGAGGACTGCAGTGCATGATGTGAAACTCACAAAGCACCAATGAAAAGTTTAAAAAAAAAAAAAGAGTAAAGAGAACTATTACCTAAAAATGTAACAAAAAAATATAAAGTATGTAGAATGAGTATTGGGCTGAGATATGTTCAAAAAATGTAAAAGGGCCTCACAACAGACATTTGAACTTATGTACTTAATATATAATGTCTTGACATTAACTTTAACATACATATGGCTCTAACTACTGTTTAAAGAAGTAAATTTACTAAAGATAAAGTTCCGGAGATAAAAATATCACATATTTTCTCTAGAAATGTCTCTATAATTTTAACAGAAGATCTTAAAATATAATAACAGGCCAGAAAGATATCTCAGTACTTATGAACACTTTTTGCTCTTACAGAGGACCCAGGTTCATTTCCCGACAGTTACTTGGTGGTTCACAACCATCTGCAACTCAGGTTCCATAGAATCTGCCACCTTCTTCTGACCCGCCGGCACCAGGTATACGGGCAGTACCCACATACACGCAAGCATAACACTCTTGTGGTGGTAGCTCTGCTCTGACTGTAAACACTGGGCTCTGGTCACACACCGTGGGGACCCATCACACTCACCTTGAACAGTGTAGCTGTTTCTGGGATGATTCCCCTTATTTTCACCTGTGGCTCTAGTGGCAATGGGATCAGTTCCACATCTGATAAGTTCATTTTCTCATTATCTCCAAGCAATGCCTGAAGTCTCTCATTCTAGAATAAATTAGAGAGGAGTAATGAGGTGGAAATGAAAGAATCGTTCCCAAGCATATAATAATGGCACAAAACTGATTCTATTAACATCATTTACAAAGCACAAAAAAGTACCTGAAAAACTACAGCAACGAGGGCCTGCCTTCCACCCAAGAGACAACCAAGGAAGTCTCGAGGACAACCCTCCCCCTTCACAAGGCAGTTTCTTATGTCTTGTTCTGAAGGTTCTGTTAGTTTATGGCTTTTGTAGGGAGCACTGTCAGACAAGGGTACTTAGAGTTTCTTAAGACACACACACATAAGCACATATACACACACAAACACATAAACACACAGACATAGACACATTATGTAAATGTGCTATACATACACTCCACATACACTGATATACTGTGTGTAATTTTAGCTAAATATAAAAGAATATGGTTCCTAAGACCAACAGAGTCAACTAAACTGGACCTTTGGGGCTCTCAGTCTGAGCCACTAACCAAAGAACATACAGGGTTGGACCCTCGGACTCCTCGCTCATATGTAACAGATATGCAGCTTGGTCTTCATATGGGTCCTGAACAACTGGAACATATCCGTATGTGGGATATGTTCTTCTAGCTGGACTGCCTTGTCTGGCCTCAGTGGGACAGGAAATACCTAGCCTCACAGAGACTTCAAGTACCATTGTGGGGGGATACTCAAGGGGCCCCACACACTCAGAGGAGAAAGGGCAGGAAATATGGGGGATGGGTTGTGGAAGGGCGTTTCGGGGGGGACAGTGAGTGGGATGGGAAGTGAATAAGTAAAAACATTAAAAAAATAAAAATAAAAAGAATATGGTCCCTAGAGGCTTTGTAAAAAATTACTGTCCTCTGTCCCTATTGTGGGAGATAGCACACCCGTAGGACACAGGACTCACCTTGAGGCTGAACTGACCTAAAAGCTCTTTCCTGAGGCCTAGCTTTCATCCTTCCAAGAGATACAATGCAAGCTGCCAAGGGAGGGAAGCAGATACGCAGTTCCTGCCTAACTGTAACACCTATGAACCACAATGACCAGCATGGCAGGACAAGCATAGAGGTCCAAGAAGCTGCATCACCCATCGGCAGCAAGCAACAACTGTCACCCAATCTGACTTAAAGCCTACTCCAAAGGATGGAAACCATGCCTCCACTGGACACCTCACCAACTTCCTGGAACAGTGAGGGCATCCACCTTAGAAATCATCAACGACTTCCACTTAGCTAGGCCAGCATAATTCTTTGCTCCATTCCAAATCTCCTCCTTATACTCACAGGTAAGAACACTCCTCATCAAAGCTTCCCTTTCCAGAAAACGGAGCATTCTTCACAGAATTCACAACTGGACACAATGTGGAGCTCAACTGACTGTGGGGAGCCCAGCCCCAATGGATGCATGCACACCAGAGCTTCTGCATCTTTGGCTCAGAGAACACAGCAGAAGAGGGGATAGAAGTGTAAGGACCAATACCAGGTGCTGGAACACAGTCCAGGAATGGACTCACGTGAAGAGAGTTCTGAGTACTTGTGAGAAAACAACAAGAACACAAAGCAAGAGACCCATGAGCCCACTTCCTTCAAAACAAGAAATTGTTCTTGGAATGTGTCTTATATTCCTCCAAATGTAGTAGATAGGAGTGAGTTTACTTCACATTATTAATTATTGCTTGTTGTTGCTATTCAATTATGTCTGTATGGAAAAACATGCTTCGCCACATGCTACTTATTGGGATGTGTACAGCTTGAAATCATTAGAACTTCACTCATGTGACCTTCTTATTCTCAGAGTATAAGTTGTCTGAGGCACTGAATAAAGTTGGCTATTGCATGAGACTTGAGTCTGCATCCTTTATCGGTTCCATTCTCCCAGGTCGCACTGCTTCCATTGCTAGAGTTGTGACACCAGGGAGCCTGCTATAAAACAGTCTGTCCTAGAAATGGTTGTGTAAATAAGACAGAAACTGTAGCAAGATTAATGGATATGTTAACATAGAAAAAGAAAAACAAGATCACCAAGTCCCAGGCCTAGCCACAGGACCAGAGGCAATTAATCATTTACTACTAGGAGAAGAGAATGAGCCCCCTTATTAGTTCTGTCCGATGCAGAGTGGTCAGCCCTATGCACACCACCAAGTGTATATGTAACGCTTGAGTGTGGGGTGGGTGTGAAGGGATAAAGGGAAGGTAACTGGGAGGGCCGAGAGGGAGGCGAGGGAAGAGGGAAGTGATTTTATTAGAGTTAAAAATGCTTATATATAAGAAAGACTATGAATATGTATGTGTGTGTGTGTCACTTGAACATGAAGCAGAGTACATATATCTATCTATCTATCTATCTATATATATATATATATATATATATGTGTGTGTGTGTGTGTGTGTGTGTGTATATAAGCAACAATCATTTATAAATAATCCACTTTGCAATAGCAACAGCATGCCTTCAAGAAACACCTCCTTCTGAATACCTAGACTCTTCAAGAGTGGCAGAAAATGCACTGTCTTACTGCAGCTGAAGAAGAGCCAGGAATAGACATTCAAGTGGAACTTAAAGGTTCAATTTCTTTGTCAAAAGGATTTATGAAGCCACAGAGAAGGGTAATTGTATTTGGTGCTTAATTTTGCATGACCAAATATTAGCCAAGTATTCCATTATGCTACCCTGATGCATCTTTTAACTATCTAAGAGGAAAATTTAATTAATTTGGAGGAAGCTGCTACCTACCCACTACCTCTGATTCTCACTTTTATCAACTCATAGACATACTGGATAGAACACAGATTTGAGAATCTGAGCAATCCAAGTCATCTCTGACATCCACTAAAGCTCACCTACCCAACTTCAAGTAATCCATTTTCTTTGAAGCCAGAATCTTGTACTCTTTAAACAGGCAGGAATATCCATGCTTTACGGAGGAAAACCAGACTTCCATATCCAGAGAGATAAAGTGCTTCAATTATGATATATGCATCAGAGGCGGAAGTTCTATAGAGTCACTTAAGAACTATATGGTCAACAAATATTTAAGGACTGCCAAACACAAGATTATTTCCCTTCAGTAAGACTCCAAGACCTCTGAGGTTAAAATCAATTCTTAGCAGGTACAAGTCTGTTTCTGTATGTCAGTAAGGGGCATGATCAATCCTTCACAAAAGATGGATGGCAGACTGCTGGTGTGGACCAGTGTCTGAGGAGTCCAAGCCTTGTTGTTACTCACCTTCATCCTCAGGTTTCGCCCCTAGTCTCATCAGACTGTCCAGAGAATGGCTGATAAGATCAAAGATCCAAGCTACAGGCACACCCACTGCTGGGGACCCACTAGGGCCTGCTTCTCACCCAGAGAGCTCTGGGGACAGGATGTTGTGATGGGCAAATGGCACTGGGACTTTATTTGAACATGACTATGATTCTTCTAAACAATAAGGAAAATGCAAACTTGATAAAAAAGTATTTCTGCTCTGCCAATTTTCTTGTCTCATCAGATGAACAACATTCCTGATCATCTCTCTGTTTAATTCTTGCCTTGTAAGGTTTGACTCAATTCAACTTCTCCTGCTTCATCTTTGATCTTATAGATCTATATTGCTCAGATGGGTTGTGGTCTTTGACAAAAGCCACCAAGAAACATCCGCCTATTTTTATCTTACAGGACTAGGAGAAGGGATGACACCATGTAAATCCTTCATATCAGTAAAGTTATCACCTGGAAAAAAATAGCATTTGCTGAGGAGATACCTAGCTGTTTTGTTTATTATGTGGAAGCTTCCCACTTAGGAGAAAGATGGCTGCTAGCCAGAGCATACGGTTCTGCAAGGTACTCTGGTCCACTGTTTTCTCACAATGTGCATGTCAATGATCTTACGTCTCTAAACAACTATGATTCTAAGATAAAGACAGCAATGCAATATAGATGACACTACACTTGGGGACACTGGACCAACTGATCCCTTAGTCCTCTAACCTGCCATTCAGCACCACCTCATGTTAACATGTGTTAACTTACAAACCAGGACCCCACATCACCAGTGCCATGGGCTCCTGGAACTAAAATTACCTATTAGAAGTTCATCTAGAGTCAGGCACAGTGGCTCATTCATGGCTTTAAACCTAGCACTGATGACAGGGGGACAGGAGGATGAAGTCAAGTTACAGAGCATGTAAGAAACTGTCCCTAAAAAGGAAGCAAACAATGGAATTTGTGTATATGGCAACATCAATGGTCAGGACTGTGGGCTGGGTCGTCACTTCAGACCTGGGGCTCACCTTCTTCTTGCGGTTCCCACTTTCTCTCTGCACCGCCTTCATCAGATGGACCAGGCGATCTACAAAGGTTTGCTGTGCCGCCAGCAGGGAGCGCATGACTCTCACAGACTTGTCACCCTGAGGGAACAAAGTGAGGACATGAGTTCTGCTTTCACAGTGGGATCTTTCCCTTCCTCCTCTAACCTTCAAGGTGAAACTGAAAAAGACCTTGATTCAGAAGCAATGAGAAGCCTGCTGTCTAGGGTGGATAGAGATATTACCAACAGATAGAGTAGAAAACCACCTGGGTCCTGAGCAATGGTTAGTGTATATGACCATGTGACACAACAGGATTTATTTACCCTAAAACGCTTCTACTTGCTAAAAAAGATCCTGATTGCAAAGCTTAAGTAAAAATCTCCCTGAAAAAGAAAAACTCAAATGCAGTAAACACTTGCTGAGTAAATGTTTTAGTACAAAGAAACCACCCATGCAGGAATTCCCAGTTCATGCAATATTACACAATGCACTTTCTAGTTCATTGCTCACAGAGGTCTGCTGAGCCGCCAGCCTGGAAAGTGCAGTGGAGAAAATAGTATCTTCCCATTTAAAACACTTAGGCTCAGAGAGAGTGCAGGGCTATAACGGGGTAAGCTGCGGGGCTCATCTGTTACTTGGCCTGACACTGCTCTGGGACCTATACACGAGCTTTGTCTAAAAGTGTGTGTCAAGCTGTAATTTAGCTTTTTAAGGAGTTCAAAAAGAAAACAGCAGATGCAGTAAAGAGATACCAGGAAATCATTAGCACCATCAACTGTTTTTCTTTCTCTTGCACCCTCTGCTGGCCAGACATAGACTTGCTTTAGAGAAGCAATGGCAGCATAAAATGGCCCTGTAAGGTGTTTTTGAAGTCAGGCAAAATATGTACAGGAGAACTATTGCTAAAGCTGAGATGAAAAAGGAGGACAGGAAAAGTAAAATTAAGGGACCATGGACTTACTCATTGTTTGGTTAATATAATGTTTATTTAAGATAGATATTTAAGAGCAAAAACCATGGGTATCAAACAAAGAGGCCACACACACTAGGAAATGACTAACTATGCTCCAATAATTTATTTATAAACACTAAACTTGGGATTTTAAATTTTCATGTGCCAGAAACATCAATCTCCTTTTTAAATAAAACATATATTAATTGTTTTATTTTGTCTGTTTTGTCTGAATGTCAGTGCACGATTGAGCAAGCCTGGTGCCCATTCGGGCTAGAAGAGGGTAGCGTGTCAGATGCCCTGAACTGAACCCAGGTCCTCCGGGACAGCAGCCATCTCACCAGCCCTAAACCAGCCAGCTGCAGCATCTGAGTACCTTGAGCAAGGCTTGGCTGAAGCGCCTCATGACGTTCAGGTACATCTCGTGAGTCTTTGGGTCCCGCTGCTGGGTGTCCTGATCTTCACACTCCACTATCACATACCTTCAAAAACACAGTTCAGATGCTGGGTGATGAGAAGAGATACTCAGGTCCATCCTGTCAGTACTTACACTGCTTCATAAGAGAGATTAACACAAGGCTGTAAGAGCCGAGGAGGGATAAAGACACCTTCCAGCGCCATCCCTTTACAAGTTAACACTAAGCAGGCACCCATCATGACGATCAACAGGGATAGCATCAATCTGCTAGGCTCCACGGTTTTCTAAGTGAGGCATTGGAACCATGCTCCACTACGACATGAAATACCTGGAAACAGCAATGCCTTCCTTTTCTCTTTGTCAGTGAAACTTACATATCCACCAAGTAACTACAGAACACACATACTACTCCCCTGCCTCATACTTGGGCAACAAAAGGTGTTCTTGCACTGAAAAGCCCTCTGGAGCTACCTTTTCTCGGACATGGTTTTGCAAGAAGATTAAAAGTTTAAATTAATTTTTTTTAATTTCTAATCTAATCTACCCATTTCTCAAAAACCCATATAAAACCTCAATACTTCTATTACAAAAGTTGTTTTAGACAGCTAATAAAATTGTTTTCCTAAATCTAAATTTCCTGAATGGTTATAAACACCACACATACACAAATAAGTTGAGGTGAGAAGTAACGTAATACATGTTTTGAAATGTTTTGGTAGTAACAAACCATAACATACAACAAAGATGTAGTTAATTAAAAAGTAGAACCCCTATGGCACTTAACATTTCTTACCTCTTACTTCTCTAATTATTTATTATGTAAGACAATATTTCTTACTTCTCTCAGTTTCTCAATGCTAAGCTGTAGAGCAGCTTTAGATCACCTTCAGTGGGCCATGAGAAACACATTTCTGTCAGCCTGCTTGCTTATCACCAGTGAACCTGGAGAAGAGCCAGGGTGTGCAAGCCTGACTCTGGCACTTGGGAGGCAGAGTACTAAGTGCTGCCCTGGGTTCCATGAGACCCTGACTCAAAACAGTGAACACCGGGAGAGTGTACGTACTTCTCAGGACAGCGCTTTTGGCTGACTCGGGGGTGGGGGAGGGGTTTGCCAAGTCAGAGTCCATATATTCATACCCATGCTCTCTCCCAGCCCTGTGTGTGTGTGTGCGCACATGCGTGCGCACATGTGTGAGTGCATGCCTGTGTGTGTGAGTGTGTATGTGCATGTACACAAGTATGTTCAGGAACACGTATATGTATTAGCAGACTTGCATTTGTGTGTCTATGGAGGTCAGAGGTTGACTCTGCTGCTGCCCTTAAGAGGATTTCTCACTGAACTTGGAGCTTACCGATTTGTTAGGAAAACTGGCGGCTCAACTTCAGGCATGTGTCTCTCCTCACCCACCCCAAGGATGGCAGTTACAAGTGTCCTCCACTCACCTGGCTTTCTATGTCCGTATTTGGGAACCAAACTTATGCTTGAAGAGCAAATGCTCTACCCTGAGCATCCCGGAAGAATTATTTCTATCCTGCCAAGCTTACTCAACTCTACGCCAACTCCAAAAACCACCAGAAACTTAGAAACTCCTTAACTGACACATACTGTTACCCTTTATAGACACTGTCACTAGCAGAATCCATCCAGTGCTCATGTGTTCTCTTCTCCACTACACCCCAGCAGGCTCATGCCTGGTGGGAGTACATGATCGTTATCGCTGTCTGACTTCAATGCCATTGATTTAGGCAAAATCTCAATAACGGTAATTCTACAATATGAATTTATATATCTTTTTCATGTGAGGTGTAGTTTCCATTTTATTCTCTAGCTCGGTTTCATATTCATCCACAGTGATTTTCAAGCACCAGAAACTTTAAAAAAGTCAGTGTAGTATTTTTAAATAAAATATATAAAATTCAACCTTTCTTTAATTACTGAATGTTCTATCAATAAATTCTTCATGGTTTTCGGATAAAATTTTTCACATAGTAAATAAAATACACAAAAATTAAGTCTTCTTAAAAGTGAAGCAGGAAACCTGTCTCCATCACATGGGTAAAAAAGGGCTAAGGCATGACGACAGTCACATCAGAGAGCAGAAGCCCATAGCTAACACACACCCAGTGCTGACTCAAATACCCAGATGCACGCACTGCCTGTGGTCCTCCACCCCCTAGCATGCCTGTGCAGAAGCCCATAGCTAACACACACCCAGTGCTGACTCAAATACCCAGATGCATGCACTGCCTGTGGTCCTCCACCCTCCCTAGCATGCCTGTGCAGAAGCCCATAGCTAACACACACCCAGTGCTGACTCAAATACCCAGATGCACGCACTGCCTGTGGTCCTCCACCCCCCTAGCATGCCTGTGCAGAAGCCCATAGCTAACACACACCCAGTGCTGACTCAAATACCCAGATGCATGCACTGCCTGTGGTCCTCCACCCCCCTAGCATGCCTGTGCAGAAGCCCATAGCTAACACACACCCA
The DNA here is from genome assembly GCF_978045245.1 of Mus caroli. NCBI lineage: Eukaryota > Metazoa > Chordata > Mammalia > Rodentia > Muridae > Mus > Mus caroli. Next base: position 27,642,033 of record NW_028227274.1, on the reverse strand, counting down.
GTGCTGACTCAAATACCCAGATGCACGCACTGCCTGTGGTCCTCCACCCCCCTAGCATGCCTGTGCAGAAGCCCATAGCTAACACACACCCGGTGCTGACTCAAATACCCAGATGCATGCACTGCCTGTGGTCCTCCACCCCCCTAGCATGCCTGTGCAGAAGCCCATAGCTAACACATACCCGGTGCTGACTCAAATACCCAGATGCACGCACTGCCTGTGGTCCTCCACCCCCCTAGCATGCCTGTGCAGAAGCCCATAGCTAACACATACCCGGTGCTGACTCAAATACCCAGATGCACGCACTGCCTGTGGTCCTCCACCCCCCTAGCATGCCTGTGCAGAAGCCCATAGCTAACACACACCCAGTGCTGACTCAAATACCCAGATGCATGCACTGCCTGTGGTCCTCCACCCCCTAGCATGCCTGTGCAGAAGCCCATAGCTAACACACACCCAGTGCTGACTCAAATACCCAGATGCACGCACTGCCTGTGGTCCTCCACCCCCCCTAGCATGCCTGTGCAGAAGCCCATAGCTAACACACACCCAGTGCTGACTCAAATACCCAGATGCTTGCACTGCCTGTGGTCCTCCACCCCCCTAGCATGCCTGTGCAGAAGCCCATAGCTAACACATACCCAGTGCTGACTCAAATACCCAGATGCATGCACTGCCTGTGGTCCTCCACCCCCTAGCATGCCTGTGCAGAAGCCCATAGCTAACACACACCCAGTGCTGACTCAAATACCCAGATGCATGCACTGCCTGTGGTCCTCCACCCCCTAGCATGCCTGTGCAGAAGCCCATAGCTAACACACACCCAGTGCTGACTCAAATACCCAGATGCACGCACTGCCTGTGGTCCTCCACCCCCCCTAGCATGCCTGTGCAGAAGCCCATAGCTAACACACACCCAGTGCTGACTCAAATACCCAGATGCACGCACTGCCTGTGGTCCTCCACCCCCCTAGCATGCCTGTGCAGAAGCCCATAGCTAACACACACCCAGTGCTGACTCAAATACCCAGATGCATGCACTGCCTGTGGTCCTCCACCCCCCTAGCATGCCTGTGCAGAAGCCCATAGCTAACACACACCCAGTGCTGACTCAAATACCCAGATGCATGCACTGCCTGTGGTCCTCCACCCCTCCCTAGCATGCCTGTGCAGAAGCCCATAGCTAACACACACCCAGTGCTGACTCAAATACCCAGATGCATGCACTGCCTGTGGTCCTCCACCCCTCCCTAGCATGCCTGTGCAGAAGCCCATAGCTAACACACACCCGGTGCTGACTCAAATACCCAGATGCATGCACTGCCTGTGGTCCTCCACCCCTCCCTAGCATGCCTGTGCAGAAGCCCATAGCTAACACACACCCAGTGCTGACTCAAATACCCAGATGCTTGCACTGCCTGTGGTCCTCCACCCTCCCTAGCATGCCTGTGCTCAGCCACTCAATGCAGCCAGCTAACTGTGTCCACTGAACGCACATGACGGCTCTGCACCAGTCAGACTGCCACTATGGGGAATTCCACATTAGCGTCACATGTCTTCAGCTCTCAACTTCACAACATACACATTCTCTTAAAGTAACTTAATTGTCCTACCTCCAATAGCAGAAGCATCAACACTCCCCCTTTCAACACCTTGGACTAACTGTGCTTACCCAGGCTTGAGGATCAAGCCCGCCATCCCTGGGTATAGGCTCAGACCAGGCAGGTCAGTCCTCTCAGCTGCTAAGCACCAACTTTGTGATTTGGTAAATATGGCAGCATGTGCTAAAGACACTGTCCTTTCCTGTCTCTTCATCCTTCCACCCTCTCTCCACTCACAAGAAGTCTATGCACCTTGCTCCTGGACTTCCTCTGTAAGTGAGATCCTCTGGACACTTGTGCTGACAATAGTTCCTTGTCTGTCACTGATCCATACGTTCAGTTCTTAGCATTGATGGATGAGTCATACCTCAAATGCTTTCAGAAATTGCTGTTGTATCTGACGTGATCTTATAGACAGATAACTGCTTTAAAATCGGTCTTATTCTCTCTCTTGTCCCAGAGCTAAGCTATACCACAGCAGTTGTGCCTGAGATCTGGGGTTTCTGGGAAAGTGCTGTGATGAATTGAGCCCTGACCTAGATATATCATTTGTCAACAAGACTGTAAACTAAAATTAATAAAGGTATGAAGGACTAGAGATGCCTTATGGAACATCTACAACCACCACTGGACACATGATTGTCTTTAAATTAGAATTAATTCCAATTGACCAGGTATTGTGACATATGCTTATAATGCCATCACTTTGAAAGGCTGAGACAGGTGCAACCGGCCTTCTGGACCAGCACAGACTTTGAAACAAGACCTTGTCTCAAGAAACAACAAAAGCAATAATAAATCAGATTAGACTCACACTTCAGTGTTTCATTTTAGGTACAAAGGGCAGATAAAGAGCTCTGAGGATCACGTATGTAGCAAGGTTAGAGGACTGAGCCAGGACACAACACAAACAAGAAAACTCCTATTTTCTATGATGGTATTTCAGAAGGCGCAGTCACATGACAACTGCACATAATATTGTCAGACCAAGAGTGTCTGCAAGCTTCAAAATCATCAGTGTGCTCACACTAGGCTAAGCCTGGCTGCTGAAATTCACCGATGGTCCCCAGCACCACTGGGTGTTCTGTTTCTTTTCCTATGCATGTAAGTAGCAAACTCACTCACAATTGAGCATGGCCATGTCCACAGAGCTCACCACTTTACTCAGTAGCCCCTAACTTCAGTGTTAAATAAATACACAGCTACTAAAGCTTCCAGGGCTCGAGGATGCAGGGTGATCTCTATAATTAAACACATTTCTAGGATTTCAAGCCAACGTTCTGCTAAGTAAGAAATGAGTCATCTAACATAAACGTAAGCATTATCTCCATGGTCAAATGAGGATCAAAAGACCCGGAGTCTAAGCATCTCACAGTTTGCTGCTCACACCTATACACTAGAGTCTACTGAGCCCTGCATGCTGCTTCCTGGAGAGCTGTCATCTGAAGGGAAAATGTGACAACCTATCCAGTAGTCAACATAAGATGACACCACTAGGCTGACTCTTCCATGACAATTTCATGGAGCGCTGTCTACCGTTCATGACATTGAAAGGTCTTAGAAGTTAGAGAAAAGCAGGGCGTGGTGGCTTTAATCCCAGCACTCGGGAGGCAGAGGCAGGCGGATTTCTGAGTTCGAGGCCAGCCTGGTTTACAAAGTGAGTTCCAGGACAGCCAGGGATAACAGAGAAACCCTGTCTTGAAAAAAATCAAAAACAAAAACAAACACAAAAAAAAAGAAGTTAGAGAAAACACATCATAGCATACAGAGTTGACCTTCACTTTCAACACACTGGAAGCACAATGAAAATACAAAACTGCACGGATTTATAAATTCTGATGCTAGCATTTACAGACTAGAGACGTAACTCTGTGTATTTTAACATTGACACTATCCATTTTAAAGGGTTTGTGTGTGCAGTTAGTGGCCCCTCAAGGATTTAGGATAGCAGGAATATTACTGAAATTACTGGAAAGGGAGGAAAAATGGCAAAGTAAACCTAGGGTGCTCAGAAGAAAACAGCAGAATCAGTTAAATATAAAGTTATTTAATTCAGTGACTGAAATTTAAATTCAGTTGTCAGACACCTGGATCTCCATCCTTCCTGAGACTTGGCTCACATTCATAGGAAGCTGGATCACTTCAGGCAAACTTAGAAATGATTTCTCATATAATTCCCCTACACTCTATAAAATAGCAGTATCAAAGCCAAGCATCACTATCAATGGTTTTTTTCACTGATGAATATTTCTAATACATAACATATAGAGTTTGAAATGGAAAGACTAGTTAGCCCTCCAGAAATAAACAGACTATTCAGTGCATTAGAGACAGAGCAGGGAAAGCACACAGAGTCTGGGTCTGATAGAAAGCGCTTACGAGTGGAAGTGGGGCTGTCTGTGTTTTATGTTCCCTGTTATTTTTATGTCATTTAGTCTTTGACTATTTACTTAAGCTTTTCACAAGGAAATGGTGTTTTTTTTTTTTTTTCTATAATGGTGCGAACAGAAGCACACTAAATAATTCAGATAGGAATGCAAAACCATTAACTGTAGGTTTCTATTAAATCAAGATAGCAATTTGGCAAGATGAGAATTTGTAAGTAAACTCTTAGAAGGAAAACTGGTACTTAAAACTAACCAAAGTGCTCTGTAATGCATGTTCAAGGACATCCCAATGCTTCATGTGAGGGGAATATATTTTTATGAATATTACATTCAACTGCTGAAGTAGACACATAGAGATATTTTGCTTCTAGCAGCTCAGCCATTGGGCATGTGGAAAACTCACAGGTACAGTGGAGAAAATGACTGAGGCCATTAAAATAATTGATATCAATATGGTAGGAAAACACCATAAAGGCTTAGACAACGTTGCTTCTGCAGACCGGGCCTCTGTGCTCTTTACGAGGGCTCAGATTCCATTTCTTTTTGATAAAGGGAGAATGAGATGAAGTTTCATTCAACCTAAAACATCAGGCTCTTCAGACCCAGTCTGAAATAAGACAGCATTTTCAGTTCCTTAAGAACAGCAAGATGTCTTATGATTCTTAAAAAATAAGGAATTTTTAGATTGAACATCTATTAATTTGGGTCATTTAAGTTAAGACCACACATTAAGTATAAGACAAAGTCAGAGATCATCTCTATAGTTAACAGCTCAGGTCTCCAGGAGGCTCACCCAGGATGCTGCACCCTAAGATCCTCTGTAAAAGTGATCAGGACTCACGCGTCAGTACACAATCCCAGGGATCTCTTCCACTCAGTCAATGTACTCAACAATACGGCCACACTTCTGACTACCTTGGTACAGGAAGTAGGCTCTCTGTACCTCATTGTTTTCATGGTTATCCTTGTCTCCTATAACTAACTACACAGGGAAGAGAGGAAATGTTCGCTTGGACTCCTCTAGAAATGGCAGTGTCTATCCTAACCAGTGCCTGCCAAGTTCAGTTACAGCATCCTTCTGCCTCAGCCTCCTCATGTTTAAAATGAGAGAAGGTAATTTTTAATTTCAATTTTCTATTTTTGTAGCATTCTAGTGGTCTGGTAAAAAACGTAAAAATGCATTCTTGAAAAGTTATAAAGTGTTATATACTACTTAAGTAGCAGGAAAGGAAAGCAGACCCACCCAGGGAGATGGGGACCACCATAGTCATTTACATCTTAGCTCTTGAAAACTTAGTGTTAGAAAGACTATGATTGCACTGACTTCTGTGAACACAGCTAGGAGACAGGAGGCAGGAACACTGCACCTAGGCACTTGGAGGTGGCCTTCATCTTAAATCATCTGTGCTTACAGCATAAGAAATATAGTTCAAAGGGGTGATACAAAACCAAATTACTTTCACGTACCAGTATAAATAATTAGCCAGTGTTGAGTTCTTACAGGCTCTTGATATCAAGAATGTACATAGATCTTGCTGAAAAAAATAAAAGAAAGACATATTACCATTTGCTATTAACAGGAAGAAAACAATGAGAGATCCTAAGCTGGAACAGTTTTCATCTGAAGTTACAGTAGAGATTCTCATCTATCCATCCATCATCCATCCATCATCCATCCATCCATCTATCATCCATCTATCTTCCATCCATCCATCCATCCATCCATCCATCCATCCATCCATCCATCCATCTCTCACATCCATCCTACAATCCACCCACACCAAACTGACTACAAACTAAGACAGCACACAGAGGATATGGAATTACCAGTTCTCTTGACCAAAATTATTTGGTAACTGAGAAAGACAACTTGAAGGTGCTGATGGCCTATAGGATACTGCTACTTTTCTGAGGTTGCCTAAGACTCAGAAGGATATCCACCTTTCTGTGAAGGTTTAAATTATCTGAACTCCATGAGTACCAATCAGCCTAGAAAATGCTAGTTTAGCCGGGCAGTGGTGGCGCATGCCTTTAATCCCAGTGCTTGGGAGGCAGAGGCAGGTGGACTTCTGAGTTCGAGGCCAGCCTGGTCTACAGATTGAGTTCCAGGACAGCCAGGGCTACACAGAGAAACCCTGTCTCAAAAAACCAAAAACAAACAAACAAACAAACAAACAAAAAAAGGTTGGTTTATCAGTCCCAAGAAAAATGTCGGGAGATTAAAAACTGCTCAACCAATAGTTGAAAGCCAGGTGGTAAGGAGGGTGACATCTGGTCACATCACAGCATTCCCAGAGAGGCTAAGGCTGCCAAGCTCTTCACCTCAATTATTTCATCAGCTTTGAGAAAAGCCACATGATGACCAGCAGACCCTACACCAATGACCAGCTACTTCCCCCTCAGAGCTCAGCTCTTCCATGTTCATGCCCTCAACACACACACAAGAGCTGGTGTTTTTTGTTTTGTTTTGTTTTGATGTAACTACTAGTCTAGAAGAGCTGTTCCCTTCAAAAGTTTACCTGTCTATATGAATTAAAACCACCTACTTAGTATATAATTCTATAGAAATATACATTTCTACAGTAAAATTACAAATATTGATAACTGCACTAACATACATTAATATATTAAAATGAACATCCTGAGTCTCCCTAATAGAATACTTAAACTTAGATTATTTTTAAATTACATCTAAACCCATTTATATCCCCAGAGCATCAATAAAATAAATGAAGCAATATCCGGCCCATTAAGTGAGGGGAAATGTCATAACCATGTACCATAACCCATTACTGAACAATGTTATAATGGTCGGTTTATTAATCAAACCAAGGTCTTAAAGACCAACACAGAATGCTGACTGGCATTCTTCTTCCACCGAAATCTTGAAAAGCCTTTACTCACCTCGAGATTTTCCCCATCGGACACTTCCTTTGCTTTAGATGCAGGAGGAGGGGAGGCCACGGGAGGAAGAGGGTTGGTTATAATTTGGGAGCTGAAAACATAACAGGAGAGATAACCAAGATGTAAAATCCTGTTAGTCATTTTTATTCTGCAAGTGAGGAGCTATTGTCATCCTGATTGTTGTTGTTGCTTGTTCTGTTTGTTTTTCGATGTGTATGTAATAAACCCTGGCTGTCCTGGACTTGCTTTGTTGACCAGGATGGCCTCAAACTCAGAGATACGTGCCTGCCTCTGTCTCCTAGGCACTAGGATTAAAGGTGTGCTCCCCCACACCAGGCTGTTATCCTGATTTTTGAGATGAGAAAGCAGCTATGTAAATGAATATGTAACCCAGGAAGAAGGAAGACCTTAGACAGAATCTCAGGTCTTCTAAGTAGGCATCGAGCAGGAGACTAAACTCTAGTAATCTATGCATACATAAACATACATGTGGTACAATAGAAAGGGAAAAGAGGCTAACATGAAAATGGAGAAATTGTTACATTAAAAATAATCTTCCCTGGAAGGCCACACCTATCTATTTCTCCAGAACTGACTCCAGAACTGGACAGACTTTCCGATGCTGAAGTTTGACTATCCTTCTTGGTAGGTTCCAAGCCATTCTTTATGTCATCAAAGTTTTCATATTTCAGAGCCTGGACCAGCTGCAGTAAGTACATCAGCAAATCCTACAAATAAACAAATGAAAAGAAGCGGGCATTAGAAAATCCAAAGCACACTCAGTACAGCCACACTTCTCTCTGGCAGACAGGGACATGCGACTTGCACGTCTTCCATTTGTTGCCTTTGGCACAGCATGAAGCTGCTGAGCTGCGGGATGCATCCTTGTGTCCTTATTTATAAAAAGACCGGCACAGCAAAGGCTGCAGAAACAGTCACAGTCGTAAAATAAGTTAGTCAAAAAAAAAAAAAGGAGTGGCGAGTGTGCAGGCCATAGTAAGTGGCCAATGGTGGTTTCTGTTACATAGGGTTGTCTTAACAACAGAACAGGAGAGAGGAGAAGGTAGGAGAGAGGTTGAGATAGTTCCCACAGAAAGAACTAAGGGGTTAAAGAAGGGCCTTGTTAACAGGAGACCATCAAATGCACCCCATGTCTAAGACAGCTGGGGAATAATACACTTCACAGTTTCAAAAGAATTTCCATCTCAGGACACTCTTTTTGAAACAACTTTTGTTCTTCTTTTCCTTAAAAACCCTCAAAATCTCAAAAGCTCTAAAACCTGGAGCCCTCCTCCACCTCCTTCTCCTCTTCCTCCTCCTCCTCTTCTTCTTCCTTCTCCTCCTCCTCCCCCTATTCTTTGAGATACCCACAGATCCCTCTAAATCCCCCAGCTCCCACCACCACATCCCTCTAATAACCTCACATCCTTCTTTTCAAACAGGCACACAGAAGAGACTGAGCAGTTGCTAACCCTCCAGTTAAAGAAAGGGCTTGAAACACCAGTGTCTCAGGCTGAGTCCCTCTTCTGCTTTCTGGAAGTCAGTAGGAGCCTGGAGCTAAACACAACAAGAAGTTGCTCCTCACCTGAATGTTCTCTAATGTGAGAAGTTTTCCAGTGATGGACAAGACTCAGCCAATAAGACATGAGAACTGCTTCTCACTGAATTGCCCAGGAAAGGGGAAGTGGGAAACCATATCCCTCCTTTAAGTCACATATCCCCATCAGCTTGCTGGACACTTGGCAGTGTACACTCCAACAACACAGTTTTTTCATTTGTATGGGAATAAATTAATGCTAATACTAAGTAAGTCATCTGCTTTCTCATTATGCTGAAAAATAAAAAAAGTCCCCAAGTATGGAAGACATAAACTTTGAAGTAAAACAAAGCAAAAGCAGGGTGTTAAAAAAAAAAAAAAAAAAAAAAACAAAACAAACAAAAAACAGATTTCTACCCAAGTTGATGCAATAGAAATTTCCCTAGAGCCAAGGGTGGTGTAGTGATTGCCACCTTCCCCAAAGGTGACTCCATGCTTTGGAAAGCAAGGCTGTGTCAGAGACAGTGCTCCTGTGCTTGCAGACAAGAGTCACTGTCCACGCATGTGCAATTCTTGCTTTACACACTCTGCTGCTGTCCCTGCCTGTACTCATGCTGTGCCCTCTGTAGAACACAAACAGCTTTGCCTCAGTGTGCCCCAAACACATTCCTCACTCAATTCTCATGCAGAACTTCCAGGTCTGGACCAAGTAAGAGTAAGAATCAACACTCTAAACATTCCTAAATACAATCCTTAAAAACCAAATTCATACAGGTATTACGAGATTTACATTACAATTATGTGGGGTGGGGGAGGTCACACAGATTAACATGATAGGAATAAGAGCAAAAGGTGATGGATCTATCAAGAGGCTTTCTTGATTTATGCTCTCACACTCAGACTCTCACATGCAGAACACAAGCACACGCAAAAAGAACTATTCTGAACTTAGTAAGAATTAAATAAAATGACCATTAAGCACACATCAGATGGCAAGACACTAAAGGCATTCTCATAAAAGTGAAAGCAAGACAGAGCTGGGACATTATTTGTGCTAGGCTGCAATGAGAGGAGAGCAATCCAGACTTGAAAAACAGGCACAGCTTTTGTGGTACCACCTTACACGTAGGAGATGTGAGAGCTCAAAAAGAATGTATAAGAGCCAGAAAGAGACACAGTGAAGAGACAAAAAGAGAAACAGGCATTTTACCTAATGGATAATAAGAGAAATGCATGAATACTTTGTAATCATGACACAACTGTCAGATATAATTTAATCTAAAAACAACATAGAACTTTGTAAAAGACCTGAGTATAAAATCACAGTGCCAGGCAAAAAGGCTCTACGTCATAAAGCTGTTGTCTCTTATGTTGACTTAAGTTTAAGATTCTTTTGAAGGTTTCATAAAACGAGTTACTCTCAACATTGTGGAAAGAATTAACGTCCAAAAGTCAGACCAGCCTGTCCAAAGGGGCAGTTTTAGTTACCAGTCGCCAATGGTTTCAGTATTCATATCAATGTGAGGAAGTGCCCAGAACACCAAACAATAGCATGAAGAATGTGTCCACAGAGAGGAAAATGCTATGCCTAAACTTCCATGGCAATGGAAGCTCCGGGCTCAGGACTTCACCCAAGGATTCTCTTAAATGCCCTTTCTAATTAACCAGCAATAGACAGTAGTGTGTTCTTCAGTTCTGTAAGTCATGCGAGTTATGCATCCTAAGACACTGAACACGGAAAACCCAACTCACAGCCAGCAGGTAAGAGAAAAGCACACCAATTGGTTATCCAATACTATATGGGCAGGCCTGAAAACATACATACAAAAATAGAACATTATACAGATGCAAAAATATAATATTATACAGATGAAGCATGTGTATATGTATATACACACACACACACATGCACACATACACACACACATGCACACATACACACACACATACACACATATGCACACATATGCACACACACACATGCACACATACACACACACATATACACACACACATACACACACGCACATGCATGTAACAACAATTAATGAAAAATGAGACCATGAATTTGAAAGAGAGCACGGAGGTATGAACGGGTGTCAGGAACCCACTAGGGAGACTGTGATGGAGACTAGTGTTGTAGATGATGGCTGAAAACAAGTAAATTCTATGAAACCATTTGAGATACTATTTAATTTTAATAAAATATGGACATATTTCAATCATAATGTTTCATGTGCTTCTGAAAATTCATGGCATTTCTAATTAAAAATGACCTTTAAGGTGTCATTAATAACAGCTGTTCCACTAGCTCAGCAGCAATTTACAGTAAGGTTTCACACTGTGTTTTATGTCCCATTGGGCTAGCATAAACTAGTAAGTCATCTTTAAGAACACACTCACTCTAGAAAACAAGAAAACTTGCCAGATTAGTCCACCTCACTAGGAATGACTAAGGCAAAGTCTAACAATGCCTGTGTCAACAACCATTCCTCCTCAGCTGCGCCGGGTGCATACGGACACTCAGCATGAAGGCTACAGTTGCTATGGGTACCCAGAGGATGCAAGACCATCTTGGGACATTTTACACATGTGCACAACTGCCAGCAGCTGAAGTTGAAGGCAGGGGGTTGGAAGCGAGTTATGGCCACGAACCTCTGTGCTTCAAAGGCTTACAGGCTCCACAGGGCTACGATTAATGTGGCCTCTTGTACACTGAGTTGGATACACTGAGTTGGAATGGATCCGAACGACTCCCTAGCTGTGCTGCATTGAAGCATTTTTCATTAGAAGCCTTTTCTCCAGACAGAGGAATAGCAGCTCTGGTGCCAGTGGAAGGCCCTGGGAGAGAAGGCCATCAAGTGACAAACTGGAGGGCAGCTCTCCTCTCACAGCAGCTCTTGCAGAAATACTTTAAATGCTTCCGGAGACCTAACTAGTCTAGCTGCATGCATCAATAGTTCTCAACCTGTGGGTCAGGACCCTTTGGGAATTGAGTGGTCTTTTCAAAGGGGTTGCGTATCAGATATCCTACATATCAGGTATTTACATTACAATTCTTAACAGCACATTACAATTATGAAGTAGCAACAAAAATATTTTTATGGCTGGGTACTCACAACCTGAGGAAGCACAGCATTAGGAAGATTGAGAACCACTGGCCTATATGCTCCCTCTTGCATCTTTCTCACAGCGCACACATGTGAGATGGCTCACCAACTGCTCTTCCGAAGGTCCTGAGTTCAATTCCCAGCAACCACATGGTGGCTCACAACCATCTGTAATGAGATCTGATGCCCTCTTCTGGTGTGTCTGAAGACAGCTACAGTGTACTTTAACATAATAATAAATAAATCTTTAAAAAAAAAAAAAACAGTCTGTAACCAGTGATTAGTCTTAGACTAGATTTTTTGTTTGTTTGGTTTTTTGTTTTTGTTTTTTCGAGACAGGGTTTCTCTATAGCTGTCCTGGAACTCACTTTGTAGACCAGGCTGGCCTCGAACTCAGAAATCCACCTGCCTCTGCCTCCCGAGTGCTGGGATTAAAGGTGTGCGCCACCACGCCCGGCTTAGACTAGATTTTTTAAATGTATCACGGAACAGTCACCAGGGGTACTGAACAGTAATGTACCTCATCATCGGCCTGCCTCAGGCGGGCCACAGCGTAACGCCTCACAGTTGGGTTGGTGTAATGAGAGGAGAGCAGCTCCAGGGAATCCTCTACATCCATTGGCTTCCACTTTCCCAGAAGTTCCAATGCCTGCTTGGCCTCCTGGGGTAGGTCCCAATTAACACACTTCAAGAACTTCGTCAGAGCCTGGAGTCAGAACGAGTTAAATAGACAGTTAGGAACTATATCTGATTGCTGGGTCAAAGAGCTCTGGTACAGGCAGAGGTCTACTTGGCCTTGACAGAAGAATCCAGGTCCTTGAGTAGCAGTACAGAACAAAAACCAACACAAAACAAACAAACAAACACAAACAAACAAAACCCCTTCCCTGTAACTATATTTTCCAGGATAAAAAAATTGCAGGAGACAATAATTTTTTTTAATCTATTTTTCTGGTTTTAAAATATTGGAGACCTCAAGATGGTAATGGGCTAGGCGAGGTAAATCCCAAGAACATTAACATGCCTTGGAAACAGTCTTAGCTTTGCAATACCAACAGTGTGTCACAAGAAACCACAACAAGCTTCGGTGAAATCTCCCAACTGGCCTCACTGGTACCTAATCAGGGTCAGTTCCTTAGCTTTAATATACACTCTCAGAGAGATCAAAGACACCAGGATGCCTCTCTAAGAAGCGACTCCTTAAAGAGACATGCAGTTAAAACAAAACAAAAACAACAATAAGAATATCAAAGCCAAACAGCAAGAGAGGTAGGTACAGAGCCAGCCACAAGCAATCTGTGTAGCAGACAGCAGATTTTTCTAGAGGTTTACTTCTCTGGCAATTCCATGTCCTCAACTTTGGACATGGCTGCCTAGCAGAGGTCAAGTCCTGACAGCACAAACAATACACAACTCACTTCAGAAAGGCACACTCCTGTTTTCCTCACACTAAACCCTGAAAGCCAGGTCTCCTGGCAGCACCCCAGGCAAAATGGAAAGCTCTTTTCATTCTGTCACAAATCTGTCATCTACAGACTCGCTCTTAAAGAAAGATAGCTCCTTTCAAATTTTCTTTCAATAAAACTCCACAGTCAATTCTTCCAGAAGTGCAGATTCCACAAGCCCGAGGAACTTAGGATGGGAGGTGTAGACCAAAGGATTCCTGTGACTCCATGGCCAGCCAGTCTAGCCAATGGGTTACTTCATGCTCACTGAAAGACCCTGGCTCAAAAAATAAGGTGGAGAGCAATCAAGGAAGACACCTGGGTGTGACCTTTGGCCTGTACATGCATGCACACTCAACCCCTGCCCACAATACACACAAATGGACCCGTACATATATGTGCATACATACATGTACGTGTATTTATGAGAATGAACGAAATCTAAATGGAAATCTAAATAATGGAGGAGACAATGCTCAACTAGACAGCTTTCATAACCAAGTGAAACTTCCGGCGCCAAGAACAGGTTACATCCAGTAGAGTCAAAAGGGACTCAAGGAAAACACTGAACAGCCCAGGCACTTGCCAAAGCTTGGTTGCTTCCCAAACTGAAGATAAGGCCCTACTGCTGAAGACAACACTCATTGGACATAGGAAAAATCAACTGGTACCTAACTGGAGACTTCAACCCTACCGACTAGGTTCATGGTACTGGGAGGTGCATTGCATGCTACCAGGGGAGAAAGATAAAACATCAACCCAGCTACCAACCCTACGATCTACACTGCTGACCTGCTTGCATGATACCCTGGTGCAATAGTGACAGGCCTGGGGAGTAACCAACCACAATCTCTTTGGATTTTAGCTCACTCCATAGGATAAAACCCATGCCTGACACTGCTTGGGTCACCAAGAACCTGAAACTAGACAGGTTATGGGCCTAGAGGAAAACCAAAGTGATTCCTAATGACATTCTGTTATACCCAAAGAGCAGTGTCTCTCAGTCAATAGCAGTCATCATCATCTTCACATGGAGAATGTGAAGAAAGTGAGAGTACTCAGCCCTAAATGTGGATGTCTTCATCAAAGCCCTCTCTTTGGGGTTCAGGGAACAATATGGAAGCGGAGGAGGAAGCACTGTAAGAGCCAGAGGGGATGGATAACACCAAGGAAATGTAATGGAAATTCTAAGTATCATTTCCTAATAGCTAATGTCCACTAAATTGTTTCTACAGTCCTCCTGAGATTAGAAATGAGAAATTCTCTGGGAGCTGAAAGCCTGGCAAGCCCATCCCTATGCGAGACACAGACTGAAAGAAGGCTTGTGCATCAGTGATGGCTGCCATCGGCACAGGACACACAGGCTGCTATGTGATGATTACTCCTGCCACTTCAAGGCCAATTTACATTGGTTTGCTCAAGAGCCCTTTTTGCACATTAAAAATACTATTTACTCTCTGCCAGTTACTTAAGATCCTTCTGGTCTGAGAACTGCAGCTTCATCAGCATCTCTGAAGACAAGATGCTGTCTTCAGGACACCTGCCACTCAGTTTATATCATTGGCAAACATTTAGAAGGGACTGAATTCAGTGAGAAGTGACCACTAAGATCAACGATTTACCTTACAAGCCTTTCCATCTAAGGAAGGCCTCTGTAAGGCTGCCCTGTACTTTGACGCTGTGCATCTTCACATTATAGTCTCCACCTTCCCATGCAGATTACATGACTGCAGCATGCAAGCCATGATTTGTAACCACACGACTCTTCAGTTAGCACAGCAAGGTTGTAACTAATTCATGCTCTGGAGGAAGAGCAAGCTCTCAAAAGCTGGCGTAACATAAAATCCCCCTTCCCGTTTCATAGATATAAAGGGTCACCGTTAAGACACATCCACAAAAGGTTTCCCAAACCATCAATGAATGAGACAGAGCAAAGGCTGAAGAGCTCAAGATGGTCCCTAACTTCATTTTCACTTCTACCTTATAAAACTCAACTAAACCAAGTAGACCAGCACAGCATGAGACTGCAGCACACTGGTTCACTCTCCAGCATGAGATGACAGTGGCACGACGCACGCTTTTCCTAATGTGTCTCTGCTCAGCCTCCAGTGGACTCAGAAACCCTGCTGCAAATCCTCTCTATATTCTCTAGATCTTCAAAGACCCCCTCCCCTTCTAAAGCCTGAACACCAGCATCTCGAGAAGGAGCATGTATACTTCCGTTGCCCTGTAGTGAACCTGATCTGTGTGACAGGGATGTACAATGTGCATAGTGGGTTTGCTGTGGATTTAAAGGTCCCTAGCATTCATCAGCTGTTTAAGAAGTCATGTGGTGCGCATACATCCATGCAGGTCAAATGGTCATATACATAAAGTAAAATAAATGAATCTATTTTTTAAATAAATCTTTAGCCCTCACTCTAAGATAGAATACTTCAAGAATGTCAAGATATATACATTTCATTACCAAGGAATCATCCCATATCAAGTACAGGAAACTCGAGCTTTAATCCATCATGACTGGCCTGCAGTTACAAAGCTGCACAGTCGTAACAGTGTAGGCACAAGAACAAGTCTTCAGACTAGAGGCTAGACCTGGCAATTCATCACACTTCTCCCTCCAGAAGCCCCAACCCTCCAGTTTCCTTACCAAATGTCCAGTTCTCATCTCACCCCCATCCTGCTAACCAGCTGCCTGACACTATACTAATTCAGTTTCCACATTACATATCACACTATTTCCTCTATCCTTACGGTCTGAAGAATTCACAAGCTTTGTAGTCAGTATGACTGCATTCCTAATCACTCAGGAACAAAGAGGCGAAGAGGGTAAGAATGAAAGGACTCAGGTTTAATCTGCACATGCTACGGAACAGGTGCTGTGCCGTCTCATCCAGAATGCTAAGCTGTCTCCACTAGAACAAGAAGAAATGAAATATGCTACTCTATCCTGTGCAACAGATACAAACTGCACAGGTAGAAACTGAAAAAAATCTGCCTTCAAAATTCATTCAGACATTTTCTAGGAGTTAACACACAAGAATATGTGTCTCTGTGTATACACCTTTTCCTGTGTAGCCAGTATATTTCTGTGTAGCAAGACTGCTTGACCATAGCTGCATGTTTAGTGTAATTTTACTTTCCTTTTGATCATTAGAAAAAAGGGATATAAATAAATTTGATGCATAAACTATTCAAAAAACTCACTTTTTCTTGATTAGTAAGATAATATCTAAATTTCCAAACAAGATCTTGTTCTTCATATGTGAGTTGCTTGGTTGGTGGGTAACTCACAATAATCTAAAATAAAAGAAAAAGAATTATATTTGTCAAACATACACTTACTACATATTTCCATTTCATATAATATTTCATTTGCTTAATATTTCTATAACATAATTATTACACAAGGTGGGGGAAGGCACACAGAGGCAATTAAGGCAAAATATGTGCTGAGGCATCAATTTACAAAGCAACTCATTAGGACATTGAAGGAACAATGAGACGGCCATGCTCTATATGAGCATATGATTTCAGAGTTGATTTAATTCAACTAGACAGGAAGGAAGCCAAAGTGGCAATGTCCTTCACCATAAAATCACTAGAAACAAAATGAGTGCCCTCTTGTCAAGTCAGCAGCAATTCTTAGTGTTTACATGCCGGCCTTCTTAAGGAACACCTCATAGCTCATTTCTCAGAACACTAAACTATGAAAATACTTACAATCTTCTAGTTATGTTTCCACAGAGACAGAATTACTAAAAGTCCCAAAATGATCTAATAACAAATCCAAACCATTCTGCAGATAGCATGAAACTTGAAACCATGAAGTTACAGAATTCAGCAAACTTTGAAATGCTATAAAGTACTGGCCGTAATAAAATGTCCACTTAGTTGTTCTTTTCCAGTCTGTATGTTCTCTTACATTTAGCTGATCTCTTGTGGTAGCGTTGGGTTTGAGATCGTGGTCAGATGGTCCGCTTCTTAAGCTCCGAGCAAGCTTGTGGTGTTTGCTCTCCACTAAATTCTCCTTTAAATTGTTTAGATATACAGAGAATGTAAACCTTACAAAAGGGAAGCTTCAGTAGTCACAAACAGCAAAGTCTTTCCTTTAAGCCATGGGTTAAGATGTCTGATGTTTGATTCACTCTGGTGCCACTTCAGTCCCAAGGACCCACTACAAGGCTGTGAAACTATATGAGTCAGGTTCCAGTAGTGGAACATGCATATGACACCCGGCTTCCTCGGGCTCCCCCTACCCAAATCCTTAAGGATCACCACTTTCACACCAGACAAAACCTCCCAGTCACTCCTGCATTAGTCAGACCTCACTCTTAAGATGCCAGTGTTCCTTATAAGCATTCATTAAAACCAATCCCCAATAGCTGAAGAGCACTTATCACAAGTGAACATGTCTGGGTATGTCAGGTGTATGTATTACAAGTTTAAAATCTATTACATGGGTTTGTGTCTATTCCACAGATCATTGTTCTTAAAAGCTGTGTACAGCAGCTTACCATAGACATTTGAGGATCAGGAACTTTCACTAACTCAAAACTTGTTAAAATTGGAGATGATTCGTCACCATCCTAGAATAGTGCAGGGTTTAAAAGATAAAAAAGGAAGACATTTAACCAAATGGTAAGTGGATATAATATTATAAAATGCTAATACATTTACATTCAACTTTAAAAACATCATTGTTTTGTTCATAAATTCTTATCCTCTTTCAATTCCACATTCATTTTTTTTACTTCTATTACTAATAAATTTTTTGGAAAATAAGTAGAAAAAAATTTATTATAGTTGTAAAGATATGAAATCTGGAAACAGTTTGTTTTTTATTGTTTGTGGCTACAATTGTTAAATCTTGGTTTATTATGACAATGGATAAGAAAACAGTCCAATCTTAACCTAAATCAGTCCAGCTGTTACCCACTCAAGTGTAGGTCACATTTCTGGCCAGTGAGAGATTGCAACAACAGGGCATCTCAGGGGACAAAACAAGCCTTCACATGGACAAGAGCATAGCACTAATTCTTGACATATGTTAAGAATTAAAGCTGCCTTACCTTGTTGGTACATCATTCCTGAAGAATGAATGGCCTTTGCTTTTAATCCAATTCAGTATAATAAATGTCTCTGCAAAATTACTGCAATAGGCTAATTATGATTGACACTCATCCCTTGTGACTGTGTACCTAGCACTGTTATCAGAGTTCTACTGTCCTCAGAGCTTAGTGCATTCTCAATTGTAGATATTCAACAAAATCAGGAGCAACTGAAAAAGCACTACCATAATTGAGTCTTACGGGAAACAGCAGAGCCCCAGAGCTGCTGTCTAACTGGCCTGTTCTCGGTCACAACCAGAAAACACATTTATCAACCCAACTGTGGCAGCTAATCTTCACTAAGGCTATCTGTCACAGAAGACAGGTGACAACAAAGTCTGTTTCCATTAGACTGTGCTGCACTGGCCCAGCAATCCTTATGCTAAAAGAACTATGACAAGGTGAGCAGGCAGGCATTAATTCATGAGCAACTACCTAGAAGGAGTAACCTTTCAAAGTTTTTAAAAATTATTCCAATTTCTACTCTGTTACTAATTCCTCTATTGCAATGCTGCCTTTCAAAAGGTCCCTCACAGTGTTTAACCCACTGTGAAGTTTCTTCACATAGAAGCCCCATACGAGCAGCAGTGTGGATTTCATAAACACGCACAGCACAAAACAGGAAGTAATTTGAAAATATTGGTGAAAAGTTTGCTCAATAACCTTTTCTTTTTGACGTGGGCTTTCTAATAAACTCATACACAATGGTAAATAACCTACTTTCTCATCTTTCCCATCTTTCTCATGCATAGAAGGCCGGATAAGTTAACTTATTCTAACTTCGCACTAAAGCGAAAACAGACGACAGAGAAAAGAAGTAAGAACATCAACTGAGAAGGATCACACAGTAATAAATAACAGGGTAAATCCAAATCCTCTCTTGTGAAAATCTTTCAGGTAGCCTCTGCAAAGGGTACAGGCATGAGGTAGCCTCTGCAAAGGGTACAGGCATGAGGTAGGTAGCCTCTGCAAAGGGTACAGGCATGAGGTAGCCTCTGCAAAGGGTACAGGCATGAGGTAGCCTCTGCAAAGTGTACAGGCATGAGGTAGCCTCTGCAAAGGGCACAGGCATGAAGCCACTGGAGGCGGTGTCAACAAGTGACACTAATATGCAAATATAATTTAATAAGCAACTTCTAATGAACAAGTGACCTATATACAAACTTACTGTATGCTACAAGTGTTCATCTCTAGTGTCACATACACAAACTCTGTTCTCATTTGAAATGATTTAAACACTCTTTCCATAATATTGAAAGAAACTCTACTTAGGCGGTTTCAAACGAGCATATTTTTACCTATATCATTATTCTGCTGCACCAAGGGAAACCCTTTCAACCTGAATTTAAAGCAAAGAATTTGAAAGAGCTACATTCAGAACACTGAGCTATTCTTCCCATAACGAGAAAACACGAACAATACACAACTGTTCCTTCAGTACAGTAAAAACACTGTCTCAAATTTTTGAATAAATTATATACAAGCACATCAGTGAAGGTTTTCATAAGCAAAGATACACATAGTTCCAACATATTGTATCCATGTTAAATAACAGACACCTGAACTCTCAAAGTCTTGCCAAGGAAACATTATAATTTCCTATTTATTGGGCAAATGGATAACTGTAAATAATGCTATTATTTGGTGTCATACTCACAGGTCTGCAGAACAATTTTAATCAGAAAGTCTTAATCACTTGCATACTTATTGAATTTGTGGCCCAGACCTACATGACCCGACTGGGCTGCAGCTCTGTGGTATGGCTGTGTATGCAGAAGCAGCTGCGGCTGAAAGCCTTTGGTTGGTTGTTCTTCTGCAACCAAAGCATTTGTCTAAGCAGGAAGAGCAGTCATTGGTGGCCAGCCCTTGACAGCAGAAAGCAGAGAGTCGTAAGGAGAATACCTTTTCATAGTAAACAATGCCATACTCCTTGTCATCGCACTTGACACAGCGAAACTCAACCATCAAGTACATGAAATTAGAGCTTCGTTTCTCACTCTAAAAAAGAAAAATAGAGCAATAAAATGACGACTTTCAAACTTCCTTAAATAAGGGTCTTCATCACAACTCAGCAACACAGGAATCAATGACTACTCCTTAAAATATAACTTTTGTTATTATTCACATGTAATAGCCATAGAGCTTCACTGTTTCATGTAGAAGGGGACATTACTCCATCTCCAGAATCAATAAGACATTTGGCTTACTCAGCACCTTAGAGTTTATGATTTTAAACCTTGAAAGTGTTTTATTTTATTTTATTTCAAAAATAAAGATGCCAGTTTGTACGTGTAACAACTTTCAGTACTTTTACTTTTAAACTACATTAATTAACTCACTTCAGGAATTATGATGTATATAGGAAAGTAATCTTATTTTTTTTTTAAGTTTGTAATCAAAGGTAAGAGGCTTAAGTAATTTTTATAAAATGTTCACAATTTCTGAATGCTCCTAAGATAACTCGTCATTAGCAGCTTTTATCAGGACCCCTTCTTCTAGCTTCTGCTGTTACTGCATGTACATGGTGCACAACGCCAAGGGCACTTAAAGTGTGCAGCCCCATACAGTACTGTCTACTGTCCCCATACAGTACTGTCTACTGTCCCCAGACAGTACTGTCTACTGTCTGGTGACAAGCAGAGAGGAAGGGCAACACAGCCAAGGTGGGAAAGCATGCCCAACACTACATCTCTATACACGAAGCACTGACCTGGAAGAAAACAGATGGATTTTGAATAAACTATTTTTCTAGTGGAACTATTATTAAAAGCGCAAAAGCTAACTCTTCTAGTGGTCTGTGTTGTAAACATGTGAATACATTTAGAAAAGATCTCAACTGTACAATCAATATAGGTGGTTCCCACAACAAGATTCATTTAAGACAAGAATAAGGGGCTGTCACACTCAGTCTCCATTGTCTTTCTCTCCCCTCCCTCCTCTTCTCTCTTGCTAAGAACCTGTGGAGGTTTAAGTCATGTGATTTGTACACCACGGTGGTCATTATCAGCTAGACAGTGATATTCTCCTCTCGGAATTTGATTCATAAAGTTGTTTCCACTCTCTAGACACAAATTCTTACATCAAACCTATGGTATTCTTAAAACAAACCTACAAAATAAATCAGCTTTAACAAATACAACTTTTTAAAAGACGCATTGAAGTCATCTTTTAATTAAATATTTACAATGGCTCAATACACAAGCTCAAGAAAAGGTAAACTATGTATAATGGAGTCCTTACAGGGGCTACAACCCCCAGGGAGTAAATGAAGCGCTGAAACAGAGGTGTGGACTGGACAGCGCAC
Source organism: Mus caroli (assembly GCF_978045245.1). Classification (NCBI taxonomy): domain Eukaryota; kingdom Metazoa; phylum Chordata; class Mammalia; order Rodentia; family Muridae; genus Mus; species Mus caroli. The sequence continues at coordinate 27,620,634 of NW_028227274.1, read as the reverse complement.
TTCTGAAGATGGCACGTGGTGACCTCAGAGAGGAGACACCACTGCTGATGGAGACTCAACAAGCAGTCAAAGGAACCTGACCAACATGGCAACACACGTGAGGCGCTGGGTCGTCACATATGACAGGTAGGTAGCCCTGCTAATGGTTCAGATGACATTAATACTTTAAAAGGCCAGGTTTGTTACTTATTAATATAAAACTCACAGTACCTAAAGGAAGCCATAGCTGACCGAGAACTGACAATAAAAAATTACTTTTAAAGAAAGAATGTTAGCTCAGTCACCGTCAGCATTTTTCCTGGTGTGAGGAAGGAAAAAACTCACCTCATTTATCATTTCTATCTCTCTGAATGTTAGTCTGTCCAGCCAATCCACTTTCACCATGTGTCCTTGCCGATGGGCCTTGGTGAGCTGTAGGAAAGTGCAACAGGGTTAATCTCAACACAGATCCAACCAAGGAGGAAGGGGGACGGCCATCCCCATTGCTCATCCCTGATGTAAAAGTCAAGCGTCTGTAACACTACACAATCCAAAGCATTTCAGGCCACAAAGGGAGACGGCCCCATCGGCCTCGAGGATGGGTCGCTGTACACAGAGCATTAAAAATAATTCTGACACTGCTTACGACAATATAATATACATTAAAACAAGTGAATTTTATGCTTTTATTTGGAGCCTACTCTCAAGATATCTAATCAAGTATATACAAATATTTCAAATTCTAAAATGAGCCGAGATTCAGAACACTTTTGGGTTTTAAAGATCTAAGCTGAAAGATGCAGAGTCTATATATCAACTCTGCATAAGTCCTTCTACATATCCAATTCTTCATAGAAAGTGTTCCTACACACTAGATTACACACATGAAGAAATCCTACACATTGAAGTCTACATATAAATCTTCATACATAGGACATTAGACTCAACATATGAAAGATTCCTACATTTCAGATTCCCACATAGAAAGCACTATTACATACCAAAACCGCATACTATATCAGAATAAGAAACAAAGCAAGAAACAAACCTTTTTGTAAAAATGAAAATCATTAAAAAAGAAAAAAAGTTTTAAAATCAAGCCTGTAGTCTTGCCAAGAGCAGAGTGAAGTGCCCCCCCCCACATGTTATTAGCATGTTTTACAGTTCTTATGTTTTGACTATCATTAATGAAATTATAATGAGTAGATCCTTTCGGGAATAATACATCATCTTTTCTTGATTCTTCCCACTTTTAATGTAACATTCTGAAAAAATTACTTAGACAAAGGTAATTCCTGGGGACCAATAAATCTCCCCTTTAAGGCTTATGTACACGCACATGCATGCGCGCCTTATTTTAGGAGACAATGATAAAGGATTTAAATTTCTAAAATTGCTGATGTTTGAGTCCACTGGGGTCTTACATACTAATCTTGGCCTAGTTCCAGAAATTACATCATACTGGATTTTCCAATTCACAGAGAAATCACAGTAAGCTGCAAAGGCCTCAGGTTAGAATTCGCTTTGTTCCTGACAGTGTACATTTTAAACATCAGCTTGACTTACTGATCAAAACCCTTTTTTAATAAATTCATAAAATGAAGTGCAACTGGACATCCAAATCTTCTATCCGCACTTCTCTTAGCCATCGATTTCCTCTCCCCTGCCCATTCCATGGCAGTACTCCCATAAGGACAACAAGTAGCATCATTAATTAATTCCTCACTCAGATCTGGAAGCATAGCCACCAGTACTCTTTATCTTCCTTGGCAACATCATACCCATGAGTCCACCGTATTTCAGAAATCAAAAGTGTTAGCCTTATGTAAAACATTTGAGGGCTAGAAAGATAGCTCAGTGGTTAGGAACATCCACAGTAACTGCAGAGGATCATGGTTCCGTTCTCAGAACCCACAGAGTAACCCTCATCCATAACTCCAGGTCCAAGGAACTCAAATGCCCTCCTCTGCTTTCTGTGAACAGAAAGCAGGGCTACATGTGGTCCATTTCTATGTATGCAGGCAAAACACTCATCCATATATAACAACACCTTCTAAAAAGAGTTTGAGATCAACTGTAATACAAAAGTACTATTGAAGAAATAACCAACTTGCTTTTGCATAGCAAACAGCACTGTTTTCCCTCATGGTAATCACTAAAATGAAAATAGGTACAGAGAGACATAAGTAACTGCTATTCATGCTTATAGCTGTGCCAGTCATAACAGCTAAGAAACAGATCTGGTCTAAACATCTATCAAGGATGAACACATAAAGAAAATAAGATGTGCATATATCACACAGGATTTTTTTTTTCCAGCTGTAAAGAGTGAAATCTCACCATCAAGAAAAGGATGGAAGTGGGTGGAGGTCATTATCCTACAGATCTGGATAAACGCTGAGCATTTTATCACATGATGAATCTAGGTGTGTGTGTGTGTGTGTGTGTGTGAGAGAGAGAGAGAGAGAGAGAGAGAGAGAGAGAGAGAGAGAGAGAGAGAGAGAGAGACCAAAGACTAAGAGAGACCAAAGACCAAGCAGTGTGACTTACAGGAGAGTGTCACATTGCAAGCTAGAGAGCTGGTTCTCACACTGTCAAATGCTTTTCGAACTCTCGTCACTTTTGAGCCCATGCTGTTAAAAAATATTATCTTCTCTTTGAGCCCTAATATGCAAGTAGATGCAAAACCTGAAAGGTGCTATCATTCTATATAGTTGCTAAGACTGATAAATGTGTCTTTTTTCTTCCTTTATAGTGCATATGAATTCTTATTGATTTCTCCTATTACTTTGCTCATACAAACAAAACAATATCCCTTTTAGTATTTTCTCCTGTAAAAGCTGGTGTGGAGTGATATGAGGGAGGCTCCACCCCTCTCCACCTGCCTGTCACTCACTCTGTGTCATCACACTGTCACTGTGCTCTTTCAGCTCCTCTAATTTCTACTGTTTACTAAACATTAGTTCCGTGTTTATGCCCCAACAGTTGGTCCCTGCAATGACTTGCTATGAGGAAAGAGCTGGCAATGGTGAGCTGTATCTTGATGTTGATACTGAAGTGAGGTTTCCTTCTTCGCCATTATGCACTGGGAACTTTCTGCAGCCTCTGTACCAGCTGAACTTGTGTCGTGGATAATACATGTCACTCCCTACATGTGCTAGGCCTTTCTTCCTCTCTCTTAGCTGCATACCAAATATGACCTTTCTCAATCTCTTGAACAGCTATTTCTGAAGCAATACTAAATGTGGTAAAGCCACCACAAAAGCTGAGTGTAAATTACCTTTCAGACCTCAACTGTGGGAGCCATTCAGTAAGTACTGGAACACATACACTACAAACGCTGCAAACAGAAACAGTGGGCGTGGCTGCATGTGTCACCAGAGAGATGTAATGAGGAGTTCCAACATGAATGGAAAATCAAGAGCTATTTGCATGTTATAATGACTATTCAATAGCTGCCGAGATTACATCTTGATATTTGAAGAAATTCTAGATATTTCTCAGCTTAGTTACAGAAGTTCTGCAGAATTCAATAGTTACCACTGCAAACAGCTTCCGGGCATTTACCCAATTTCCCTATCAGATAAAGCATGCCCAATCAGAGGCTGACACCATTCACTTCATTATTTCCCACGGTCTTGAGAGACACATGGTCAGATCTGGAGCAACCAGTATGGCTGCACATCATGGTGGGAATGGTGGATGTGTATAAATTCTGAAAGCCTTGAAGAATTACAGCAATTGCCTTAATTACTTTTCTATGCTCTGCTAAAATACAATGACCAAGGTGATTTATACAAGAAAGCTCTTAATCTGGGCTTACTACAATTTCAGAGAGTCAGAGCTCATGATGGCAGAGCAAGAACACTGCACTAAACATCTGAGCACTTACATTTGGATCTGCAAGTATGAGTCAGAGAGAGGTAACTAGAAATGATGTGGGCATTTGAAATCTCTAAACTTATCCCAAATGACACATCCTCTCAAACAAGGCCATACCTCCTCCTCCTCCTCAAACAGTCCCACCGACTGAGGACCAAGTATTCAAATATATGAGACCATGGTGATCTCACGCAAACCACAACAATTTCCATAATTTTATTTTTTATTATTGTCATTTAAAAAACATCTAAACAGAACAACATGAGCCTCTTTCCACAACCTAAATGCTAGGGCCAGGAGTGTATGTTCCCATTTGCACAGGAATGGGTTACTCTGTGAGCTCTGATTAATCAGTAATAATTTTCCTCTGTAAGATAAGCCGTTTAAGAAGACAGCAGTTGTGCTTGCTCATGTGATTAAGGTCCATTCCTACAGTGTTACTACTCCAGGGCACTGTGATTATCTGCAGTGTATTTATTACTGTATACAGTCAAGTCTCTACTGGGACTAACTTCCTATCAGTACTTTCTATGGGTTCTTTTCTGTGTCCACATGTTCCTTAAAAATGTGGCATTCTTTGTAAGCAATGTCTACACTTCATTAGGTCGCCATTTGTGTAGACAGTTCTCATTCTTTCAAGTGTTATGTCCACTGTGTGGTCAGGTAATGATCTAGATTATAACTGAGACAGTTGTCCCTCTTTCAACTGTTATGTCCCATCGTGTTGTACTTAACGATCCGGATTATAACTGAGGAGCGTGACTGAAGGCATTCTGTCTTCCAGTCAGTTCTTTTATAAATTCCCATATTATGATATGAAGAGCATGCACTGTGTAGTACTACATGTGAGTACAGACAACAGGTAGACATGAGTAGCCTTCCTAGAGTCCACAAGCCACATGCAGGCAGCATATGTCAGGACAGTTATTTAGTCCATCCTGTTTCTTCTGTGTATCACCTTCACCTTCTGTCCTCTGCTTCCTGTAGTCCTAAGCCTGAGATCCAGACCCCAGCCCACAGGGACCCGCTGTAGCACTGTAAGTTCCATGACTTCCTCTCCTGGCGGCTTCAGTGCTCAGCTCCCCACATGTTCCAATATCTCCACATGGACCAGGAAACATGCTCCATCTACTTGTTCCCTTCACTTGGCCTCCTCTTAATCGACCTGACAGAAAGGAAAGCACACTGCAGCGGCATCCAGCCGGGCTGGGAAATGAGGAGGAGGCGGGGGAGAGCATGCTCTGTGCTAACCTTTCAAGTCCCAAGACACAGATTCAATATACATCAGATGCCAGAGTACCGGGGTCACATCCAAAGCCCCAGGACGGTGTGCAACCAACCATCAAATTCTCACACTATGGCAAGGTGGAAAACAGAGGTGAAGGAAACAGTGTAGACACTGGCCACCATTACCGAGAGGCTGGCCCAGACGGTCAAAGTTAACAGACCGTCTTTAAGTCTGGTCTATCACTATGTTCACATATCAGTTGAAACAGAAGCACTAGTTGAAAATGTTTAGAGATGGAGAAGAAAAGGACAATAAGCAAGATGCAGGAATGAGACTATTTTAATACATACATTTCCTTCTGTACCTTATTAAAACTCTAGAAAATCCAAATTATTAAAAAAAAAAAAACCAAAAAAAAAAAAAAAACGAGACCCATGGGCTGGATGGAGAGATGGCTCAGGCTCAGTGGTTAAAAGCACTGATTGTTCTTCCAGAAGTCCCGAGTTCAATTCCCAGCAACCACATGGTGGCTCACAACCATGTGTAGTGGGTTGTAATGGCCTCTTTTGGTGTGTCTGAAGATAGCTATAATATACTCATATGCATCTAAAAAACAAAAGCAAACAACAATAACAAACAAAGAGGAGACCTAAGCTGAGCAAATACAGTGTTACTTCCTCTTCTCACAGCCATTGTTCCTCAAAGGAAAACTAGGCAGGTTTATAAAACAGTCTAAATCCTTAAAGAGATGTATTCTTTTAAAACCACTCTGAAAGAACTGTTTTTAAAGTGGTAAACTTGGAAAGCAGGCTTTTGGATGTTACTTATTCATTCCATAGCTAGAATTTATCTTCCATAACTAAGTAATGAATCACAGCAAACACATTAATTTCAACATGGAGGTAATACCTCCTGTTTAATAATTACCCAACACCATTTTTGCATGGGCTATTTAAGTGGTTGGTCTTCACGTCACATTCCTATTATCCTTAGGCAGCCAGAGTGAAACTATATTCTTCTGACCCTTAAAAATTGAATCTTTCAAATTTTAGTAGACCACAGACTATAGATGACTCTAATAAAAAAATCTACTAATTGTTTAATCATAGATGTAGCTAAATCAAAGTTCACTGTTAATAGACTCTTAAAGAGTCATATGTAGCAGAGGATGGCCTTGTTGGACATCAATGGGAGGGAGAGGCCCTTGGTTCTGAGAAGGCTGGATGCCCCAGTACAGGGGAATGCCAGGACAGGGAAGCGGGAGTGGGTGGGTTGGTGAACAGGGGGAGGGAAGGGGATAGGGAAACCAGGAAAGGGGATAACATTTGAAAAGAAAATATCTAATAAAAAAAAAAAAAAGGCAAAGAGGGGCAAACATAAGGGAAGCTTGTGAACTGTCTTATATATCCAGTAAGAACACAAGCAAGACCTAGAAATGAGCAGCTGAAGCACATCTTAAGTTTTATTCATTTGGAGAAAGTAAGCTCAAAAGAGTATACCAAACAGTACATTCACGCAGGACCTAGGCCATCTTTTTCAATTAAAAGAGCAATATAGAAAACAGATATGATATGAAAATACCAGAGACACACATTTCCAAATCTGATGCAAGTCCACACAAAAGGCCATACTGAGCATGATTCCATGCGTGCAGAAATGCACAGATAGACAGCGGAAGGAAGCCCAGGGAGGGAAGACTGAGGAGTGACTACTGAGTACATGGAGCTTTCAGAGATGAAAACGTCCGCAAGGATGGCTATAAAGGCTATGGATCATATACCTTTCAAGAGTGAAGATGTGAATAATATCTCAAAACTGCTACTAAAGGTGGATTTCAATCGACAAGACAACCAGTAGGATTCACAACATCAAGTACCCTAGGATCCGCTCTGCTCAGAGCTCTACTTGTTGTTGAAGCCTGTGTACCTTGGCGAGGCGGCTCATCTGATCTTCTGAGAGTGTGCTGCTTGTTCTGCCGGGAGTTCTTGTAGGTTCGGAACCATCTGCCTCCACGTTCGGCCAGACCTTCAAGTCATGCATTCCTTGGCGAAACATGCTACAAGAAAAAAAGTTCAGAGTAGAAGTGAACTAACTAATGAAGTTCATCATAAAGGAATACGTGTCATGCATGCTTGTTAAGTCCAGAGACCACCATGGTTTGTGCAACAATGAGCTAAGCGGCTAAAACCACAAACCTCTCCAGGTCACTCTTTTCTCCCTTAGGGAATGAGAGCAGTCTATAGAAATAAAATACATCCTGAGTGAGGTAACCTGATCACAAAAGAACTCACATGATATGCATTCACTGGTAAGTGGATGTTAGCCCAGAAACTTGGAATACCCAAGATACAATTTGCAAAACACATGAAACTCAAGAAGAAGGAAGACCAAAGTGTGGATACTTCATTCCTTCTTAGAATGGGGAACAAAATACCCATGGAAGGAGTTACAAAGACAAAGTTTGAGCTGAGACAGAAGGAAGGACCATCCAGAGACTGTCCCACCCAGGGATTCATCCCATAAACAACCACCAAACCCAGACACTGTTGCATATACCAGCAAGATTTTGCTGACAGGATCCTGATTTAGCTATCTCTTGTGAGGCTATGCCAGTGCCTGGCAAATACAGAAGTGGATGCTCATAGTCATCTATTACATGGAACACAGGACCCCAATGAAGGAGCTAGAGAAAGTACCCAAGGAGCTAAAGGGGTCTGCAACACTATAGGAGGAACAACAATATGAACTAACCAGTACCCCCCAGAACTGTGTCTCTAGTTGCATATGTAGCAGAGGATGGATGGCCTAGTCAGCCATCATTGGGATGAGAGGCCCTTGGTCTTTCGAAGAGTATGCCCCAGTACAGGGGAATGCCAGGAATAGGAAACAGGAGTGGGTGAGTTGGGGAGGAGGGCAGGGGGAGGGTATAGGGGACTTTCAGGATAGCATTTGAAATGTAAATGAAGAAAATATCTAATAAAAAAATAAAGAGTGTTAAAAAAAGAAAAAAGAAATAAAATACAACCTAATGTACATGTTATCACTGTTGAGGGAACCGTTGCTGGGCAGACTTAAGCAAGTATTCGCCACTTTCTCATACGGCTCTAGTGGCAGAGCAAGGTAAATTTCAGAGCATACGTGAGCAGTTATTACAGAAACTCGGATGACTGCAAGGCAGCTAGACATGGGCAAGTCTCATCCCAGAACCGATGACTGTTAAGTTGCCAGTCTGCATAAGCCAGCACCTCCTGATAAAATGAGGCCACATACAATCAAGGCAGAGATGCACATAAGTAGCTGGAAAGTACAAAAGGGTCCAGGGATGCTCCTACACCCTCCTCAGAAGAGAACCAAGTCAACAAGGCCAATCGTAGGGAGCCCTGTGAGTATTCACCACTGTTCAGATGAAAATGGTGTCTGCTGTTTGGAGGACAGCACTCAACACCACTTCAGCAGACATCTTAGAATAGCAGACACTGCACTTCTAGCCAATAGGAATCCACAACTACCGGATGGACAGCAAAGTTCTTAGTTACCTAACTTTTCTGTAAGCTTGTCTGGGTCTGGGTAACAGTTGTAGCACCTACAGCAGGTGCGACTGTGACCATGAATAAATAACATGACTCCTTGGTATAGATCAGTTTTCTCATTATTACAAACATCATATTTTAATTAATGGTTACTGCAAAAACATGCAAAGACAGCCTCTTGTAAGGTTTTCTTTCTTTTAAAATCAAACAGATCAGACAGCATGAAGGCAGGAGGATCACAGATTCTAGACTAGCACAGGCAATCAAATGAGACTTTGTCTCAAATAAAACAAAACAAAACACAGAGCAACCTTACAGCAGTCTCTAAGGAACTGGCGACAGTGAGGTCACTAACATCACTCCTAAAAGTGCGTGTCCTCACACACCCCTTCAGCACAGCACATGGTGTCCCTTCCTTCTGTCCACCTCTCCACTCCTCAGTGAATACTCTGGCTGGAGTGAACTAAAAACAAACAGCCAGAGATGGCAGGAAGTCAGCTTACTAAATGATTTATGCGACTTGGGATACATCTAGAGAAGTTTAGAGCGGGGTGGAGGGGAGGAGGATGCTGAGTGGGTGATGATCAAGTGATCAAATCCTTTCTCTGGACACTAATGGCAACTTGCCGAAAATGACACAGGCCCCAGGTGGTGAGTCAGACAATGTGCAGAGCCTTGCGTCCACTTGGGAAATTAAGACAAACAGATGACACAGAAGAACAGTGCGGCAGGCCCTCCTTCAGCTCCACCAGAGGCCCAATATCAGCTGCCACTGTGGCTCTGGCTGGAAGGACCAGGCCACTGTGGCAGACACTGCCATGACTTTAGACTTCGCACACACCTGCACATCATCTTGCCTGTGGTTCTACCAATTCAAGTAATGACCAATCGGCTCTTAAGCTACTTAGAAATCTCCGAAGCTAGATGTTCACATTAAACAGAGCTTGCTGTGGCAGAGCTACTGTACAAAACTAGTCTCTGAATTATTCATTAGAACTCTCTAAGAAGTTTTCCCTCATAATGACTCACATATACAACACAGATGTTGGGAAAGAGCACAACTTGGCAGTCACTGTACCATCTTTGGTAGAAGCTTTGAGGAACACTTTTATAGGCTACTCTAGTAAGTGTATACCAGGATCCTTGGAAGAGGCCGCTGATGACATTGTATTGCTAAAGAAACATCTGAGAAAACTATGGCCCCAGCAGTGTTTCTCCAATCATAGAACTGTGGTGGCACAGGACATGGATCAATAGCATGCACAGATTTTTCCACGATTTAAACATCTTAGTTCATTTCAAGCAAACAAATTTAACTCCGAATTAATACTACCAATTTCTTGGCAATCCATGTGATTTAATTTGTCTTTAGGGCACACTTTCCACTTCCTTTGGATGGGAAGCAAAGAAAATTTTACTCAGTGAGCTACACAAAGCATTACAGACATGGTCTGCCTGATCCTCCCCTCCATGGACTCTCCCCTAAGCCCTACATCTATTCCAGGTCAAATATCCAGTGCCCTTATACTCTCTAGCCATCTATCAGGACCCAACTAACCTACCCACAACCTCCAGGCTCATCCCATACAAATTAAGCCACTGCACCCAGCAGAAGCCATGGGGGACGGCTGCTGGCTAGCCTGCTCCTTCTAGCTAGCTCAGCCTACTTTATGATACAGCTCAGGCTCACCTGCCCTGGGCTGGCACCATCTACAGTGAGCTATCACAGGAACTATTTGTAAATAAAATATTCACAAGGCTTATTAAATGTACTTAAATAATCACCATAAACTATGAAGTGGATATGATTTCATTTTACAGAAGAAACAGACTATTCACTAACCCTAGGAGACGAGACACTGAAAAAGGAAAGCAAGCGTCAGATCCAGGTAACTTCCCCGATCCTCCTTCCCTCACGCTCCACTACCTTACTTCTGTGTTGTTTTTCTTAGGTTCAGGAGAGAATGACAGAATTCTTTTAAATTATCAGAGAAGACAGCATATGTAAAGGAATTGAGACACATGTATAAAAGACAAGCTTTTGCTGTTAAAATTGATACATAATGAATCACGCTGTCCACAAAAGTTTATAGATTTAAGTATAAAGGAATAAAAGTGTAATGAAAGAAATGCTTCCATAAATCTAATCTCGTGTATATATATATATGTGTGTGTGTGTGTCTATCTACATACATGCATGCATATATATATATATATATATATATATATATATATATATATGAACCACCCCCCCCCACATACAAAAAAGAAACAGTATTTTCAAGGTAACTGTTTAACACAGTACACATATAGCCAATTTCCTCCATGTACAAACACTCCTCAGACATCACTAAGAAATAAACAATTACAAAGAAGGCACTTTTAGCTGGGCATGGTGCTACATGCCTTTAATCCTGGAATTCAGGAGGCAAAGGCAGGCAGATCATTATGACTTCAAGCCCAGATGGAGTTATACAGTGAGTTCTAGGCCAGCTCTAGGGCTACACAGTCAGATCCTGTCTTAGCAACATCAAAAAGGGTTGTTGTGTGAAAAAGAAAATGGGCAAAAGATACCACTGAAGCATCTTACAGAAAATAGTGAAGAAACCTATTAAAATGATAACTCTCATTTACATTTAATGATGGGCAAATTACCATGTTTAAACGTTTAAAGGACAAAAACTAAGGCATCTGGTAGCAGGCAGCTCGTGAAAGCCACTACCACGGTCTACCAAAAGGCACTACAGCTTTCAGTTTCCAGATCTGCACCCAGGTTCTCATTCCTCAGAACTCCATCTTTCTAATAGAAATGACACTAGCATTCACTTAACAGTAGAAAGTGTGTTTCTTTTCACTTAGCTGCTATGGTGGTTAATTCTGATTGTCAAATTTGTAGGATGTAGAACCTCCTAAGAGACAAAATTTGGAGCATGTGCTGAGGCAGTGTCTAAGACTGGGTTAACTCCGGCGACCCACCCTAACGTAGGCAGTGATGCTCTCGAAGCTAGCATCCTCGACGAAGACATGGGCAGAGGGAAAGCAAGCTGCCAATTTCTGCTTCTGACTGCCGCTGCCATGGGACCAGCTGCCTCACTCTGCAGCCGTGCCCTCCCCAGCCACGATGGACTGAGCCCTTAAACCTGTTTGGTGCCACTGGTCAGCAATTTGTCACTAATTTAGCAATGAAAAAGAAAAAAAGTAGCTAATGCAGTATATTAGGAAATCCATTTCAGATCCAATCTCAAGAATGTGTAAGGCCCAGGGACCTAACTGGTTTTCACAGGATAAAACCACATTACATAAATAATCAAAGTTCTCTAGGAAAGAAAAGAGGCAGCCCTCTGTGCAGTACTGGGCAGAATGCTTACCCATATTTTCCAAAGAGCGACACGGTTGTTCCTCCCACTGGCTCAGCTCTTCCCGGTCCATACACATCCCATATAGTCAAGGCCACTTGGGCATTCCTGGGCAGGTCAGGGTACTTCACAGGAAGTTTCAGCCACTCGTTCCAACTATGGGAACAAAGTCAACAGAATACATACATATCCTTCTTTCAAATCAACCCATAAAAGATGGTTCAGACAGATGAAAAGGCTCTAAAACGATTAGGTTTATATGCTAAAAAATGTGGAAACCCTTCAATTTTGCTTGTTTTTGTAACACCTGAACAGTACCAAGTTGCACATCTGTTCTATCTCATCAAGTTCATTTTTATTAATTTTTTTTTTCATAACATATTTTGATCATTGCACTTCGACTTATTTCACTGGCACCGGTGGTGACACTTAGCTGTTGGCACTGAATGCACCCTGAGAATGTCCGCAAATAGCTTGTTAATGTGTATTTGTTAATAACACAGGATACAGAAAGAACCAGCAATTTCTTACGCTACACTCACTCTTATAAATAATCTTCTGCATTTAAAATGGACTCACTTGATTATTTCCACTCCCTCAAGTACATGCCTTTTAGTATCCCAAAAGAACCCCACAGAAAAACCATGAACACTCAAAAGGCAGACAGAATTCTATTACTCATGCTTACTCTCAAAGCAGCATGTCTCTAGCTCAACGACACGTGCATCAGTAAGAAACAAAAGAATTCTCAAAGACAACAAAAACGTTATTTATGATCACTGCAAATTCTGAAACTCCAGGAAAAGACAGACGCCATCAATTTTGATTAGAAGCGAAACATTATCAAACCTTTTTGTCTATAAAGTTCTTTAAGAAACCAAATTGCATGTTTAAGAGATGCTACAGATGAGTATACGCAACTAAGTAAATTATTACTCACATGACAAAACAGATTGATAAATACCGAACAGTGTTATTATTTGTGGATGAAGAAACCACAGGAGTTGACAAGACAAGAAGCCAATTAACATGTGGTAAAGTTAAAGAGAAAAACTAGTGTCAATATCCAAATTAATCTATGGAAGTTTGCATCTTGTTGTCTACCCTTACATTCTGAGAGACAGTACCCTGATCACGTGATCCTTCTCCTCAAGTCTTCTGCTCTCTAACTCCTGAGCCCAAGATCGCCTTAATCAAAGCAACTACCGTTCAACCTGTTTTATAAGCTGTTCTCTAGCGGGAAGTGGTCTTTCAGCTAACAAATGAAAGAAACTACTCTAGACATTCCAAAATCAATGAAGGGATCAATTCAAACACCAAAGGCTGTGTGTTCTCAACACTGTTTTACCATCTTCCTCCCCATCCATTGGTGCTTGCCCAATCCGTGATGATCCCCCTCCGAAGATTACAAAACCCGAATCTGGACACTGGAATCCCACCACAAGCCCAGTAGACTTGATTCTCTGGGCAAATGAATACACTTTGAAATGAAAATTATTAAATTAATATCCCCCTCCACCCTGTCTCTCTTTTCAAATGTTTTAGAGAAGAAAATATAATTTCAACAGCTTAAAAAGTTTAAGTGGCAGTTAAGTTCATTGGAACAGTGCCTACCTAGCATGCCCAAAACAAAAAGACCATGCCTAAAGGACAGGAACAACAACAACTCTCTTAATCCGAATTACAGAAAGCTAAAATCAAGACCTTGTATTCTCTGTGCAAATCTACATTAGCTGTGATTAAGATCAGAGAACAGCCTGGCGTGGTGGCGAGCACCTTTAATCCCAGCACTCCGGAGGCAGAGGCAGGCGGATTTCTGAGTTCGAGGCCAGCCTGGTCTACAGAGTGAGTTCCAGGACAGCCAGGGCTACACAGAAAAACCCTGTCTCGAAAAACCAAAACAAAAAAAAAACAAACAAAAAAAAAAGATCAGAGAGCAACTTTCAGGAGACCATTCTCTCCTTCCAGGGATAGAACTCAGACTGTCTGGTTTGATGGACAGTGCCTTTCTTCACTGAGCCACAGCCTCCTTCACTATGAGATCTTACTGTAGGACATGACAGAAGAGTACAGGTTATGATAGACTTGGATACGTTTGGGGTGAATTTCTTATTACCAGAACTCACACAGGTCACAACTGGACATTTAGATACTAGCACCTCATAGTTCCTCTAGATATATTATCTAAATCAAGGAAATGCACAAATTAACATAGACTACTTCTGATAGGTAATGACTTATACAGGACAATGAAGTGTGAAATGTTTAAGTGTAGAGTGTTTATCTAATATTTTATTTTATGAGTTAGGCAATAGATGCACCTTTCAATACTAACAGCTGACTGCACGAAACCTGTAAAGAACTACACTGACTGAACATTAGAAATGCCCCATAAAGTCTATCAGATAAGAAGTATCAGGACTTTAGATCAAGGATCCATAATACAGAATTTCATGTTATCTTACAGTGACTCTATACCTCAACAATGCGTTGCTATTATGTCATGCAAATACATGAATAAACTATGGACATAAAAATAAAGTTCCATTTGGAAAGAAAGATACACACACACACACACACATATGATATAAGATCTACATCTAAAGATCCGAACAGTAGGTTGGCCATTTCAAATTATGACAGACAGACAGACAGAGTCCAGCCATGGTTCTTTTCTGGTTCACGTTGTAAATGAGTAAAATGTTTACTTTGCAAAATGTCAACATACTAAATACAGACATAAAGTCACTACTACACCAATACAACTTTGTTCACATGTGAAATATGTATTTTCAACAGTCTGCCTAATGTTTATAGTAATCCCTGAAAAACTGTCTCTACTTATAACATTAGTAAGGCAATGGAAAGACACTCTAGAATCTTGCATATGGTAAAAACAAAACAATGACAGCAAAAAAACAAAAACCAGAAAACCAGTAACAACAAACCCTCTGCCCCTCAAACAACTTACTTCCATCTTGTACTAAACGCCTTGTAGGATGTTCTGACTGGTAAGGCCAGAGGCTTCCCTTCAGCAAACACTTGACAAGTCACATAGAGATCAGAGCATGTCTCTTGGTATAGCCCAGAAAACTTTAACATGGGATCTTCTAGGACAGCTTTGTAGCTCTTTTGTTCTCTCTTCCCTTCCAAGCTCCCTCTGAAAGCACAGACACAATGTTTACTTTCACACACACAGATACATAAAGAGCTAATAAGCTAATTCTCTGTTACTTTTATATGTGATAAGAAACTCTGAAAATCCTAACATGGCTAAACTCATTTTGTCCTCATTAAAAATTTCTCTTCCTTGGGCTTCTTCATGTCAAACTCTGTCACCCACTTGATCCAGGCCTTAAGATTAGCTTTACTGATTTACTAGCACTTAGGGGGACAGAAGTAGGCTGACCTCTGAGTTCAAGTTCAGCCTAGTCTCCAAAGAGAGTTCCAGGACAACCAGGGCTACACAGAGAAACCCTTCTGTAAATAGATAGATAGATAGATAGATAGATAGATAGATAGATAAAACTGACTTCACATTGACAACTTATTACCCAGTCTTTATGCTACTGCACACCTTTAGTTCTAGAGCCATCTCTTACACATGCCAGAATTAAGCCTAATTAATGGCATGTAGAAGATAGGAGCAAATGAAGAAAACCATACAGTGTGTTCTCTCCAGGTAGGAGTCTGATGTCCTGTTCTCACCAGCAGAAGGCTCCCACAAAGCACGACCCTCAAATATCTCTCCCTATCCCTGAGACACGACACAGGTTAGTTCTGACAATATGTAAACTACACAACAAAACTGCTCTTGTCTGGGAGGGTGAGCGTCCCTACTACAAACGTTTCTACTAGTCTGAAGTTAGCAACTTTAGGAACTCTTCTTTCCCACGAGGGTTCTCATTTCAAAACGCCACGCTCTGGATCTTTATTTTAAACGTGCTGCCCCGAGGTTTTACGAAAAGCCTCTTTCCTCCCATCTTCTAGACTCCTCTATAACTGACACGGTCTCCTATTTCCTCTCAACATCTCTGCTTTTAAAATGTTAAACTGTCCAAAAGTTCGCTTCGTGTGTAATTAAAGCTGCACCCATGTGCTCAGTTATCCCACTTTCACGATTTCCGAACTCCCCATTCCACCTTCCATCCCTGCAATAAAGGGAAGACCTTCATTTTCTTCCTCTCTCATAGGCGGGGGAATTTTTTTCCCTAAGGCTTTCCTGGGTAAAAATCAGATCGCAGTATTCCCACAAAAGCGCAACACGCAAAGGGCTCCGTAGCACCCCGTGGGTTGTTCTGCCGATTCCCTTCAAGGAGCAGCCCCTCTCGGGGCAATCCCCGCCCCTCGCCGCCCGCCCTCCCGCTCAGCTCTCACATCTTCAGCTGCACGTTGATGTCCAGGTCACAGCTGTAGATGTAGTGGAACTTCTCCGCCTCCCCCATGACAGCTCGGAGCCCAGACGCCACAGAGACAGCCCGCGATGAGGAAGACACCAGGAAGAAACCGCCGCTGCCTCAAAACATGAAAACTTCCTGTTCCGCCCATCTGCCTAGAGCCGAGCAATCCCTGCACCTAACGAAAGCAAACGCGACGGAACAGCCCCTGGGCAGGATGCTGTACGCATGTGCAAAAGAAACCAGCCATTTTGCTTAAGGGCAAATCAGGAGCCAGGAAGCATGGCTTACGTGGTTACATTCCAGTCTTCCTGCTTTGGCCAAACCTTTCTTTTTCTTTTTCTTTTTCTTTTTTTTTTCTTTTTCTTTTTCTTTCTTTTTCTTTTTTTTCTTTTTCTTTTTCTTTCTCTTTCTCTTTCTCTTTTTCTTCTTTTTCTTTTCTTTTCCTTCTTTGATTGAGACGGAAAATTCGACTGAAAATTAGTGTAATAATGTTCACATGATGCAAACCAAATAAAGAAAAAGCACAAAACTATTTTGGCCAATTTACATTCTAGTTTCCATTTAAAAAGAGGTTTGATTATTAAGTGGCTAGTTCCAGCAGAAGTCCATTTGGTGTCTCGAAAAGGATTAAAAAAAAAAAAAAAAAAGGACTAGACACAGACAAAGACTGAGAAAGATCCGAGTTTCATTTTGGCACCACCAATATTACTGCTTCAGTGTTTTGTATTGGTATATTCTGATCTAATGTGTGGTTCTGCACAAACTTTACAGCTCTTGCTTAGAAGTTGCCAACAACAACAACAAAAAAAGTTGCCAACAATAACTGAGAATCGGGTTTTGAATCTTCCGAGTGCCTGTAATGTATTCTTGTAACGTTTAATATACTCTAACAATTTGATCTCCGTTTACAATTGTACTTAAAAATTCTTTAAAGGCAATTACATTTTGTCGTTTTTGTTTTGTTTTTTTTCTGTCTCCTCGGAGCCTAATATACTACTGATTTTAATAATTCCAATTTATTATCAGAGGTTATATCAAAATTCTCCCTTTTCTGGATATTTCTCAATTTTACACACACACACACATACATACACACATACACACACACACGTACCTGCACACACACACACACACGCAAGCCTGCACAACACGTTATTATGTCAGAAAGAGTGAATGCTGGTGCAGGTTCACCAAGTACAAATACTAAAATTACCCTTCAGGAAGCTGGTTTTCTCCTTCTACTTGTGAGTTCTGGGAGTCAGAACTCAGTTTGTGAGACTGGCTGGGAAACGCCTTTACCTACTGAGCCATCTTGCTGGCCCTGTATAATTATTTCTAAGCACCACATTTTAAAACAAAAATGTCCAAGTAATCACAAATTCATGTTATTTAGAATTTTGAGTGGTAAGATTAAAATACAAGAAACAGAAAAAACAACAACAACAACAAAAACAAAAACAAAAACAAAAAAAGTTTGACAAGAATGGGAAGATTTAAACAAAAAGAGCAAATTTGACTTTTGTCCAGATGTAAGTACCAATAAATAGTTATGAATTACAGGAAACATGTTTTCAACGATAAAATAGGAAATTTGTAAACACCAGAGTTGTGCAAGAGTAAACTAAATAGCCACAAGTGCTTTATTTTTGGCATACTTTTGACAGAAATTATAAATTGGGTTTTGAATCAGATTGTTTAAACATGAGTGGATTTTTATTTTTAAAAATGTGTGTATGTGTCCACGAGAGTATTTGTCATGAGAAGGCAGGTGCCTGTGGAAGCCAGAAGAGAGTGCCATAACCCCTGGGTGTGGAGTCACAGAATATTGTGAGCTGCCCCCATGTGGATCTCAGAGCTGAACTCGGATCCTCTGGAAGAGCAACAAATGCTTTTCATCACTGGGCCCTCTATCTAACACTATGGAATCTGTCATATAAATATAGTTGAATTATCTGAATCTAGAGATTAAATTCCTCTTGGAATAATGAAATTTAACTCATATATTATAGCATATATATGTGTATACATATCAACAAATGCACACACACATTATATATATATATATATATATAACCAAGTAAATGTAATTAAATACAAATCTTCCAATCAGGAATTTAGTAAATTACAATTATTTTTTTGTTGGAACTCTATGGTCTGCAGCATGTATGGCATCTGATATTGACTATTCCTACTGAACTGGCTCTTTGAAATTTAGCAAGTTTGCTTAGTATTACACAGGGCAAGTTCCACTTTTCTAGCCTCTCTTTTCTATTTAAATTAACATGACATATTGGCAGTTTTATTATCATGGTATTATTTGGCTTTACTTTGTCTCCAAATTATGTTTCATTTTATTCTAACTCTATCCCTCTCCAGGTAGCTTATAACAATTAAAACAATAGTAATTGAACCCTACATAATTATGAACACAACACAATACTAAATGTATTAATAATTCAAGAAAAGCAAAGCCAGTATTAAAGATTGTCTTGGTAATCAATTTATGCATGGTAAGGGTCCCATAAACTCAAGCTGATAGTGTTTCTTCTAAACTACACATAAGTCAGATTATTGGTGGATTTTAGACAACTAATTGGCAAGATACATCCACAGGGAATATGAGAGCCTCAGGCATCTTCACTCTGAAAGAATTATTTTTTTCTTTCCACTCATGAATATAACACGCACTAATAATTATGCAACACAATTTGTACTGCAAGCAACCACAATTGCCTGTCTGTAGAGAAATAGCTTACAGCTGTGAATGCTTTCTTTGTTTAATAGCCTGTCCCATTGACTATGTGATCTGGCATTTAATTTTCCTTTGGAGGTGCAGTTTTTATTTTGTTTTTGTTTTCCATTTCATTTCAATTTCATGTTTAATTATTCTAATAGCAGTTTTTAATAATGGTTTAGAAATTTGTTCATTGTGATCTCTTCCTCCAATTGCTCATGACTCACAGTGATAATCACTTTAGCTTTTTCCCATTTCCAAGATCCAATTTATTCTCTCTAGCTTATAATTTTAAAAAATGCAATTAGAGATTTAAAGGCAACTGTCTATTATTGGGCTTCCATCATGAACAAATTATTATACTGAAAGATTAAGAGTGACTCACAAATCCTTTTTCTCTAATTAAATTTTTTCTTATAAGTTTTCTAATACCCTTAAGTATTTTAAAATTCAGTAAGTCGATAGAACATACAATAGTGCTAAGAAATGCTAAAAGTCTTACCCTAATTTAAGATGCTGACAATTTTTTAAATGACAATATGTGAAAACATGGCCTTAATAAATATCCACTAGTTAGTGAAGGATCCCCCAAGATTCCACTCAAGAATACAATTTACATTAGCTATAAAAAAGGAAAGATAAAAAAAAAATGTATGATTGTGAACATATGAAATCACGCTTAAATGCAAATTCCTTTGTCATCGCGTCATATCATGAAGAAGAAACTGTCTTCTCCATGGCAGGAGTGAGAAAAGAAGATCTGGATTTGCATAATACCCTTATCAAGCATCTCAGCTGTGAAGCAGGAATAGAATTACATTTATTTCCCTAAAAAGTATAATTAGAAGACTTTGGTTATGGAAATGGGAAGATGGCTCATCCAGTGAAGTACATGGCATGCATCTTGTTATACAATATGAGTACTTGAGTTTGAACCCCCAGATCCTGTGTAAAATGCTGGACACAAGGGTTTGTGCTTGTAATTCAAGTGCCTTGGAGATGGAGGCAGGGGAAACCTTGAAGCTTGGTGGTTAACCAGCCTAGACTGATTGGTATGCACCAAACTACTGAGAAAGCCTGGCACAGATGAAATCAGGCACATTCAGCGTGGTGCCGTGGGCTGGACTCAGTCGGTCCCTCAACCCACAGGAAAACTCAAGGTCCCAGTACTCAGGTGGGCAAGGGGTTGGTAAAATGGCAAACAGACACAGACACAAGGGAGTGCTTTATCTGAATGTAATTTCTCAAGGCGAGGATCAGACTTATATTACAGAAGTAAACAAGGAAGTTAGGTGTTACATCAGCCAAGGTACATTGAAGTTATCCCATGTATAATGACACAAAACAAATAAATGCATACATAACGGACTGACAAGAACCAGGCAGTGATTACAACTAAGATAAAAAGCAGCCCTATCTAAAGTCAGCTATTCTAGGAGCCAGGGGAGGATTTCACACCCTAGTCACAATTCTAGTCTATTGAATAACCCACCACCAGGGGGTTTCTGCTCTTGCTAACCTTTTCATGAATAATGAAATACTCTAGTTCCTCCTTAAACCACAACCCTTCTTCTTCCTAGACCATTGTAATTTCCTGCATATGGGTGTAACTCAGCTGCTATTCTAAGTTTACTTTGTTGAACTAGCCCTAAGATTTCTAGCTCTTATCCAGTAAAATACTGAAAGAAAGCATGCAAGACCCTTCACCAGACTATCACAAGGACAAATCTGGTTATGGAACGCCACAGACTCTCCAGGAGACAAGTTTCCATGAAACCTTTTGCCTCAGGACTGTAGCCAACTTTTTGCGCACACACACACACACACACACACACACACACACACACACACACACAGAGAGAGAGAGAGAGAGAGAGAGAGAGAGAGAGAGAAGAGAGGGAGAGGGCGTGAGAGTATTATGGACAGAATTCTTGGTGCCTCCCTTTTCTGTAATATAGGAGTGATCTCTAGTACTTAGATCTCAGGAAATAGGATTGAAAACAAGCATGGAAAAGTCTTGTTATTATTTTCACTGTTGCAGTAATGTTTTACTTTTTTGTAAATACACCTTTTGCTTTACTAGGTGTGTGTGTGTGTGTGTGTGTGTGTGTGTGTGTGTGTTTGTGTGTGTGTGTATTTTGTAGGAATGTGTGAAAATATGTATTTGAGGGGTGGCAACTGTATGCACACATATAGACCAAGAGATTAATGCTGAGTGTCTCCTTGCATTGCTCTCTGATCTTTTGGCCACAGAGTCATTGGGATTCACCTGGCTTCACCCTTCCAGTACCACCCTTGAAGGCACATGATACTGTGCCCAATTTTATATGATTCCTGGGATTTGAATTTAGATTCTGATGCTTGAACAGCAAGCCCTTTATAGAGTAAAGCATCTCTTCAACCTCTAATTCTCTGTTTTAGAGTTATGAAACTTTCACTTATTTTCTTCACTTAGTTAATTGACAAAGAGCTTTTCACTAGTTGTTATACTAAGCATGTTCTGTAATCAGTATTATCACCAACATCCCTTTTGCTATTACAATGCTCCATAGCTTCCTTCTGATTATAATTTGCCTTTCCATATTTT
This sequence comes from Mus caroli, assembly GCF_978045245.1. Lineage (NCBI taxonomy): Eukaryota > Metazoa > Chordata > Mammalia > Rodentia > Muridae > Mus > Mus caroli. The sequence goes on along the minus strand of NW_028227274.1, from coordinate 27,598,938 downwards.
CTTTCTGGCTCAAAAGTGGCATACCTTCTCATTTCTAACACTAACTGGTCCAGAGACAGGGCCAGTTTTATCTACATCCCTGGGCATTGGGTATTTGTGACTAATGATTAACTGTACCCTCTTTTCTTCTCTTTGAACAGAATGCCCTGGTAAAATACAGGCTCTGAGAAGCCCAATGTGGCCACTTGTGGCTATATTAAGGCTCCAGCAGTATAGAATTCATGGAGAAAAGTCACGACATGACTGGTGGTTATAATTACTTCAGAGATCCCAAGTTCTTCTGAACACACAGTTTGTACAAGCTCTGTTTCACTTTCTCTATGACTTTGTGACTTGTTCCACAGTCCTGACCTTTGCCTGTTGCTTTCTTAACAATCTCACTACAGAGTTACAGCTATAATTATTACATTATCATCTCCTTACAAAATTTGTGGTCATGTATTGGCTTTTCACCTCTGTCTAAGTATTTTGTTATATTTTATCTTGCCTAAGCCTTTCCATTTAAACAAATAAAATTTCTCATCCTTATCACCAACACATCATTATAAAAATAGGATCATATTGTAAACTCATTATCACAATATATACTATGTATTTTGACTTGTCTCCATTGTCATCCAGGAACCAATATTTCTTTTTCTATGCATTTCTGTGGCAAAGGTGACATTGTGTGGATGCTGAATTTCATCCTATTCCTTGAGGCTCCTGGAAGACCACATTTCTCAATCCAGACTAACGCCATGAAACTCAATCTGGAAGGTGAAATCTGGAGAGATGAAAGAACATAGCTTGCAGCCTTGGCCATCAAGTCTCAATGTAATTTATCATACTCTACCTCTGTTTTGCATGCTAGGTGGATAAGAAGTCATGTAGAGTTGAGGAATGCTCTAAAAGTAAGCAAGCCACAGTATAGGAAAACTCTCCATCTCAAAATAACTGTTTGGGACAAAAACACCTATCTGGACTGTGATATAAATTAAAAATATATATCATGTTGCTAAGTAGTGAAGTTCTGGGTTATAATATTAGAATCCTCAGCTACACTACCTAATATATTTCCTAATTGCTTGGCTAATTTCTTTGCATCTTTATGTTATTTCACTGATTAAGACCTCTTAAAATCTTTAGGATGTGGCAGCAAGTGAAGGGCTCATCTTTATTAGAGGTTATAAAGGCACTTTGTGCACTTGACATAGCGAAAAATGTTAACCACCTCTATTTATGCTTAGTGGAATACCAAATGTAATCCCAGAAGTGTAAAAGTTTAAAAGTGAGAAAAAGGAAAGCTTTCAGCATGCCCTGAATGGACATTGTTGGCAAGCAGAAGCTAGGGCCAGCTCAATAAAAGACATGGTTTGTGACTGGATGGTATATCATCCTTGCTTTTCTCTGGTTGGTCAAAAATTAGAAGATGGGAGAGGGGTGGAGCTGTGACGGCTAGTAGTTACTTGGCTATGGTCATTTCAATCAGGCAGCTATCTAGGCTTTGTTTGGCCTCCTGGGCTGGCTGGTGCAGAATGGATCAGAGTTGCTCTGTGTAATTTCTGGCCTTTTTCATTTGCTATGTCTCTTCAGATCAAACTCCAAGGTTCTCAACACGATGTGAATATGAGTTTCCACTATCTATGCACCCCCTTTTTAAAGCACCCTCCTCCTTTTCTAGCAGAGCTTTGAATTTAATTTGGAAATAATTGTGCTCACCCTCTCTTCTCACATAGAAAGATGTCATGATAAAATGACAGCCATATGGAGAACTTCAGATGTGATTTGATAATACAAGTTAAAAATTAGAGTTGGCAGAAGGGAAGAAATTGGGGTCCCTATGCTTTTGGTAGCATAATGGGATCACCAAATAATGTCACATTTGTTTGCATCTAGATTTCTTAGGAGGTAAATCATGATTATATTTGAAGTTAAGCCACTTTATTTTTTGCTACTATAGATGAAATCTTACCAATCTTAATAGAATATTAAAGAATATGTTACATTCTGACACTGGCTGCCTTCTTTAGGTACTTGCTTTGGTTTAATGAAAATCTCCAAACTTCATTAAGACCAGATCTTTCAGTTACTGTGAGCCTTGGGATCCTCATAATCCCTCGCTCCCACTAAAGAAACTTCTGTCAGATATTTTAAATGGGCAGACCAAGCCACTCACAGCTTCTTGGTTCTACATCAGCACGACATTAGTAAATAGTGTCAATCAAAAAACTATTCCTTCATATGAGTCAGATAACAGTCCTGTAAACACAACATGAAAGAGACGGAAGCAAGAAGTCACAAGTTCAAAGCCCTATCTTAAAAAGACAAGTGGTTACTCAGTGTGTTTATCTTTCACAGCACTTCCAATATACTATAATATAATTTTGGTTGATAACTTTCCCTCAATACAAAACTCTAAATTTTGATTTTAAAACCAAGTTTGTGTCAATTTTTTTTACAATTTTTTTGTGAAAGCAATGTTGTGGTTCCAAAATTCTTATGCTGGTTCAACGCACTGATATAAAAGTGAATAAACACTGTGTCATGAGGGTAGAGTCTTCATAAAGGAGATTAGAGCACTTATAAATTAGAATATAGAAGAGACCAAGGAACCCTCTGGCACTCTTATTATGAGAAGACATGGTGGATGAGAGTTGGTAGATTGCAACCTGTAAAGTAATTTACTCCTGATCCTGATCCTGGTCCTGATCCTGATCCTGATCCTGATCCTGATCCTGTGATATCATGTTTCCAGCATCCATAGCTGTGTGGGTAAGCCAACAAACAGTAGTGATTTACAACTAAGATACCACAGCACCCTATTGCCTACTTCAGTTCAGAGAACATGCTGAAGATAAAGAAGGAGGAAACACGATAGCACGTGAAAAACACTTGCATTGATATTGTTTTATTTAATGATTTCAATAAATGATTGATGTAACTCTTTTTCAAGAGATTATTTATTTATTTATTTGTATTGATGGTGGTATGTGAACCACCATCCTGCAAAAGTCCTTCCTGCAAAGGACAGAAGAATGCATCCATATTACTGATATGTGACTGCATGTTTTGGTTGTTTAATTGCCTTCCCTGTGAGACTGAACTCAGACAAGGCAGAGGCTGTATTTTGGAGTATTTTTTCTCCAGCAGAATGTCTAGCTTGTGGCAGATGTCCAATAACTATCTGCTGAAAATTGTTAATAGATGTCAGGTGCAACAATAAATATGCATGCTGTTCTGGCGTGGAAAATACAAAGATAAATTAATTTTGGCTCCCAGCCATCTACCTAAGATGACAGCGCAGATATATTCATATCAATAAGTGTAGAGATTTCAGTGATACCTCAGAGTTTGGAACAGTTGTGTCTGAAGATTAAGGGGGGGGCTATAAAATGAGTTAATTATGGAAATAAGTAACACAATGAGAAAGGGGGACAGATTTTTGGAAGAGAATAGAGCATTTAGAGGACATATGAAGAATGGAATTATCTCTTCTCAGAGCGTGTTAGAAAGTTTTGAAGGCATTTAAGAAATGCAAGAAGATGTCTTAGAAATGTCTTCAACAAAGCATTGTGATGGCTATTCCTGACTACATCTGAAATAAACTACAACTCAGAAAAGGAGGATACACTTGTGATCCAGATCTTGACTCTGGAAGACACAGACTTCTGATCTCAATCTTGAAATGGGAGAACACAAGCTTTTGATCCAGATCTTGAGGTGAAGAGGCCATGAAAAGTTTAGGCCATGGCAATGTGATATAAACCTTTAATCCTAGGAGACAGAGGCAAGCAGGTCTCTTGAATTCAAGGCCAGTCTGGGAGAGAACAAGTTCCAAATCCAGGCCTGGTGATACACACCTTTAATCTGAGCCATACCTTCTACTGGAGGCCCACATAAGGACATTGGAAGAAGAAAGACTCACTCTTCTCTGTCTGCTTGCACTTACTGGCCAGTATATCTGTTGGAACCTACTTCTTCAGGATTCCATCTTATACAGAAGACCAGGAGAAACACCTGCACTCCTGTGATTGAGCAACTACAGAGTTCTTGGACTTCCCATTCACAGTTGACTATGGTTGGGTTAGTTGGACTACTGACTGTAAGTCATTTCAATAATTTCCTTTAATATATATAGACATTTCATAAGTTCGATGAGTCTAGAGAGCCCTGACTAATATAAGTTTTGAGTAAAGGGTAGAGAAAGACAGAATCAAAAAACTACTAGGACAAACCACAGCCCCCAGGGTTGCTTGAACCATAACTACTAAGGGCCTAGAACATCTCGGAGCAGCATCATTTGATACCGGAACTGTATTGAAGTTGCACTCTATAATTCCATCATTACCAGCATGACCATGGACAACTTACTATACTTGGTACAGGATTAAATTTCTGAAGCTGCAAATGACAAGAAATTAGGAATCCAAATTAGTATGCTCAAGGCAGTCTGAGCTTTGTTCATGAAAAATGAAGACTTGTGCTTATGGAATAAATTCACACCTATGAGATCATGATTCTCTTTTCTGTAAGAACTTCTAGTGGGTCACATCTGGTGGATCATGGTTCTGAGGAAAAATACTGTTGATTGCCATTATTTGAAGATGTTACTACTGCAAATTTGTCTTCATGATTAAAATGTATTTGCAGCCCCACAATCAACACTCATGCAGAATGGAAAAACATCAAGGCTGGATTACACAATCTTTTAAAAACCTTTTGTTGATTCTTCATGAATTTCACATATGTACCCCAATCCCCCTTACCTCCCTCTTCTTTTCCCCCCCTTTTTATTGGTTATTTTATTTACATTTCAAATGTTATCCCCTTCCCTTTCCCCTCCACAAGCCCCCTATCCCCTCCTCCCTCTCTATGCCTCTACTGGGCTGCTTCAGCAGCCTAGTAGTCTCATATCTTGGATCATCAAGTGTCCACAGGACCAAGGTGATGCCAGATAAGTCAGTCCTCTGCTACATATCCAGCTGGAGCCATGGGTACCCCCTGTGTACTCTTTGGTTGGTGGTTTTGTCCCTGGGAGCTTGAGGGGGGGTCTGGTTGGTTGATATTTTTGTTCTTCCTATGAAGTTGCAAGCCCCTTCTGCTCCTACAGTTCTTGCCTTAACTTCCCCTATTTGGATTCCTGCGCTTAGTCCAATGATTGGCTGTATATATCTGCATCTGTATTGGTCTGGCTCTGGAAGAGTCTCTTAGGGGACAGCTATACTGGGCTCCTGTCAGTAAGCGCTTCTTGGCATCAGCAATGGTATCTAGGTTTGGTGTCACTAGATGGAATGGATCCCTAGGTGGGGCAGTCTCTGGATGTCCTTTCCTTCTATTTCTGTGCAACCCATCCTCCCCCCCCCAAAAAAAAAAGAGAAAAAAAAATAAAACAAACAAGGAAAAAATGAAAAAAAAAAAACTTGTCATGGAAGCTCAGGTGTGTCCTAGAGTGTCACACAGTATACCCTTTACAAACAAACCTTTGTTATCATTAGTCATTGATCCGTTTGAGGCCTCTGGCTTCTGCTACACTGTCAATACTGGATCCTTACCACGATCCAAAGAGAGGCACCCAAGCACGTGCCCTGTAAGAAAATATGTGATAGAGAGATCGGAAAGAGGGAGTATGCCCTGGAGAGATGGGTGAGAATTTGAAGCCAGGAGGTTCAAGGAGAGAACTGGCAGATATAAGGATCACACAGTTTTAGCAGAGGTTAAACTCTGGGTCTTCCCTCTTCAGCTTTCATTCTGTAAACAAGTGTCCCTTTTGTGCTTTATTGGATACTGTGCATTTACAGTTTCATGATTTATGTTTATATATTCAAACTTTAAAGAGTTTTTTATGTGGTTCTTAAAATCTGGAAGCTATGGTGCACTTTATGCAGAAATTTCTGAGTTGGATAAATTTTCTTAAGATGGTAGTTACAGCACTGGTGATCATGAGCAAAGTACTAATTAATCAATAGTATATATTAATGAAGAGGCTTTTATGAAACACAGATGAGGTCCATGTGGTGGTTTGAACAATGGTCCCCATAGGCTCATACAGTTGGATGTTTAGTCATTAGGAAATGGTATTATTGGTGAAGGATGTGGCCTTGTTTGGAGTAGGTGTGACTTGTTGGAGCAAGTGTGTCACTGGACCTGGGCTTGGAGGTTCCAAAGCCCACACCTAGCCCAGGGTCTTTCCTTCTATCTGACTGCTGCCTGAGGATAAGGGTATTGTTCTCAGCTAATTCTTCAGCATCATGCTTGCTTTTGTGCTGCTGTGCTCCCTGCCATGATAATGGACTAACCTTCCAAAGCTGTAAGACCCCAGTTAAATGACTTCTTATATAAAAGTTGTCTTGATCATGGTGTGTCTTCACAGCAATAGAACAGTGACTAATTAGTTAATGGCCAGATTGTGACAGAGGTTTGAGGACCATAATCCTGATTCCATTTCACAAGAGTTCAAACTTTCCAAACTTTCTGTTTACTATGTCTTTACATTAACTATCACAAATGAGAATGAAATATTTCACTTCTGGGAGAAGATGATAAAAATGTGATCTGAACATGCAATAAAGGGTGTTACTCAGAACTGTCATACTCAAACACTGAGAAAGAGAATCAGTAATAATTCCATAAGTAAGCAAAAACATCTCTATGTCCTACAAATTTTTATGAAGAATCAAAGCTGAATAAAACTTTGGTTTTGGTTTATGATAAAAGAGAGACACTTGCAGAGCTGATCCCTGGTTTGACTTGCTGTCTCTAGGAACATGGAAGTCCAGGTGTTTCATTGTCTCTTTGAATCTTTGTTCTCTTATCAAATCTCATTTCTAGCCTGGACAAGCATTCCTTTCTTCAAGGTAGGAGTAATTACTATGGAAATTCTTAAAGAGACACATAACTGAAATTGGAGACTCTGGAGTGGAAATTTTCACTCTTTCTACTTTTTATTCTGCAGTTTCTTTCTTTTAGCACTTACATCCATTATTACTGCATTCTCCTGTCCACTTGGCTGTGCTGTCCTTGATTTGACTCAGGTCCCTTCCACCTGCCTCTTTCTTCCTCTCCCATGCCTTTAAGGAGCCTTCTGGAATTCTTGCTCTGAGATAAGAATGGAGGGCTCTGCCTCACTTCTGACAGGCTTCGAATCTCTGTGCTGTTCTGCTGCATAATCTGATCAAAACTGTCTTTCTCATACACAGCCTCTCTCTTTTCTTTTCTTTCCTTTTCTTTTCCTTTCTTCTCTTTTCTTTTCTTTTCTTTTCTTTCCTTTTCTTTTCCTTTCCTTTCTTTTCTTTTCTTTTCTCTTTTCTCTTCTTTCTTTCTTTCTTTCTTTCTTTCTTTCTTTCTTTCTTTCTCTCTTTCTTTCCAACTCACTGAGGGCCAAAAGGCAATTGAGGTGCTGGTCTCTACTCTTCCAATCAAAACATTTCTCATCTCACACAATCCTTCAAGTTGGCAATGGCTTCTCTACTGCCAAAATAGAAAAATGGCCTTAGACTTCAATTTTGAGGAAAATATTTTAATTCCTTTTAAAAATCAAAAGACTAGTGACTGTAAGCACCTGATGTGACATTTATTTTATTCTGACACACCACTCATCCATTAAACATCTTCAATGTTTATGTTTTCATATAAAGAAATGGCTGATCTGTCTCAGGCCACTGAGTCGTATATGGCTTTGCTTCAGATCTCTACATATCTCCCAGCTTTTTTGTTTGTTTGTTTGTTTGTTTGTTTGTTTTTGAGGCAGGGTTTCTCTGTATAGCCCTGGCTGTCCTGGAACTCACTTTGTAGACCAGGCTGGCCTTGAACTCAGAAATCTGCCTGCCTCTGCCTCCCAAGTGCTGGGATTAAAGGCGTACACCACCACGCCCGGCTTATCTCCCAGATTTGTGACCAGAGTTAACATGTCCTTCCCATACTTACTGGAGGGTCAGGAACATGCCCTTATTCTTTCACTTAGGCCTTTGTTTTCTTTGAAATCTATACTATAATATCTGGAGTTAAGCCACCATGTTTTAAAAAAATAATGGACTGGAGTGTGTATGTGTGTGTGTGTTTGTGTTGTGTGTGTGTGTGTGTGTGTACAAGAACATTTGCACAGGTGTGTGCAGAATTGAGCAATAAGAAACAGGTCAGGGGTAACATTGGTGTACAGTACTTCCTGTTCAGCCACATCATTATAGGCATTGAGGAAAGATAGAGTCTACATGGAGGGGTTACTATGAGCCCTTGGGAGAAGGCCTGTAACAGAAATGGTATAATCAATAGAGGTCAAAGTCAAAACAAAAGACATTGGTGTGCTCATCTGTATTAGGGTTTTATGCTGTGATCAGACACCATGACCAAGGCAGGTCTTATAAAAACAACATTTAATTGCGGCTGGCTTATAGGTTCAGAGGTTCAGTCCTTTATCATCAAGGTGGGAGCATGGCAGTATCCAGGCAGGCATGGCGCAGGCAGAGCTGAGAGTTCTACATCTTCATCTAAAGGCTGCTAGAAGAAGACTGACTTCCAGACAGCTAGGGTGAAGGTCTTAAACCCACACCCACAGTGACACACCTATTCCAACAAGGCCACACCTCCAGATAGTGCCACTCCCTGGTCTAAGAATATACAAACCATCACATCTTTCACAACTGGTAGAGAGAGCAGAGGGGTAGACCAGTTCACTTAGAGGGCTTTCCAGGCTTTGGAAGTGTGCTTCCATGGTAGAGCCCTCACTTATCTTGCTCTAGGCCTAAGCTTGTTCCCAGTACAGGAAGATAAGCATTTGCTTGCCTTCTAGCCCTGGCTCCATAGACCACATCCTACTCCCTGAAAATCTCCAGCTCTGTAAGCGGCCGATCGTACCCTGAAGGGAAGAGTAAACATTCATCAAGGCAGAGATTAGGAAACAACCCTAAGTCTGTATTCCCTGCAATTCCCCAGGTGCTTGAGGTGCAAAGGAGAAAAGCTCCAGGGTTTGTGCAAGGGGTGCCCAGGGGTCACTAGCCAGATAGAAGACAAGGACATCTTTCAAGGTACAAAAACCTGGGGCCAAACAGCAATGCTGGCCAGATGTGCTGTGTCCTGGGTCTGCTCTAAGGGAGGAAAGAATGTCTAAGGTCAGATGATGATCTAACATCTCTGTCTTCATCTGTCTGTGTGTCCTCTCCCTCTCCCTCTCCCTCTCCCTCTCCCTCTCCCTCTCCCTCTCCCTCTCCCTCTCCCTCTCCCTCTCCCTCTCCCTCTCCCTCTCCCTCTCCCTCTCCCTCTCCCTCTCCCTCTCCCTCTCCCTCTCCCTTCACCCTTTCCCTCCACCCTCCCCTCCCATTCTTAATGTGGAAGATGATCTGTGTGCAGATACAAGCTCTAATTAATGAATTAATGGAGTACTGGAAGGAAAGACAACATCGTTTTATGAAGTCATTCAGAGATTCAAATCACATAAATGGCCCTGCCAGCCTCCTTCTGAAAAAGAAAATTGGTATCTTAGGTTCTGTAGGTGTTAATTCTTCCACTGCTCTGCAAACCTTTCTCTAACTCTGAGCTCAATCTTTTAACCTGTTGAACTTGCAAACTTAGCCTTCTCACATAAGGAAGAATAAAAATTAAAATTCCTTTTTTTGTTGTTGTTTGTTTGTTAAGCATTAAATTTATTGAATTTCTTCTGGGGGAAAAAAGGGATTTTAATCTGATTTTCTCCAAGGGATGCCCTGGGGTTATTTAGTTTACTATTCATCCTTGTATTTAAAAGATTAACAATTAATAAACACAGGGATTTGTAAATTCTCGCTGTCATCCACCAAGAAGCCATTACTCAAAAGATAAGCAATTTAACATCAATCACTCTTCTTTTGAGTGTCAATGTCTGCCCCTGTTCTTGGATATTTAGTGAATACTAGAAAGCAAAACTCATATCCTATGCTGAAGGGCATGTGCTGGAAAAGCAAAATGCATGTGTAACAATAGCAAATAATAAAATAAAAAAGTACCAACAGCCACAGCTGTACACCTTATGAATTCTAAGTGTTCCACACAGACGCCGCGTAAGTGAAGCTTATGACTTATGTATAATTCTCACCTGAAATATGCATTTGCTTTGCATGGTTGTAATCATCTCATCCATAGAACATGCAAATCCCCTGTTCAGATGAAATGGAAAAAGGATCGGTCCCTTTCTTGAGCTGAGATTGTTTCTGATGCTGAAAAAAATAAAAAGGAGAATCATAAACAACAGAAAAGGATTCATGCAAAAATACTTTATTTTTACATTTTTTTTTGTTTTTGTGCAAGATTTCATTAAATGTCTTTACAGAGAACCATTCATCTCCAGTTGCAGCTGCCAAGACTGAGTTTTTCAGTTGTCTCACAAAGTGCTGGTTTCTAGATGGGATTTTCATATGTTTAATTTTTGATAGCAGATGCCAACTCCTGACGCTTTCCCCCACTATACTCTTTAGCCACTGGTATCTCCAACTCTTCTTGGACCTACTGACTTCTCTAACCTCTCCTTTCAACTCTCTTCCTAACTCCAGTCCATGTTTTGTTTCTTGGACTTTACCTATATTAATTCCACAATTAACAGCTAGAGCCTAAGATTTACATATGAGAAAGAAGATGAGAGTTTGTCTTTCTGAGCCTGAGTCACCTCACATATTTCCATCTCCACAGAAAGATGCTCAAGTCATGAGATGACTATTCAATCAAGGTTTAGAAAAGATTAGTCTTTAGAATGGGCTTGTACCACAGGAAAAACCTTTTATTCTGGACAGTGAAAAACCTTTCAGTAATTCTGAAATTGACTGTGAAGCTGAGTATGGAGATGCATTCAAAACATATTCAGATCACATGAAGCACCTACACACCAAGTGCTATCAAAGATCAAAACAGCAGTTAGCTTAATGTCACCCTTAGAAATGTCTTCCCATTTACTTATGTAGCTATAGATTACTTTTAGCTCAAGTTATAAATAATTAAATATACTAAGATGTTTTTATTTTTATCACAGGCCTGTTGAGCAGGGAGATACCAGTACTCTTGTAGAGAGTCCCAGCAGAAATTATACAGTGAATATCAAAACCACATATGTAAACTACAGATATCTAAAGAGACCTGACTGTTGAACACCTATAATCGTAGCATCCTGGAGGCTGAGGATGGAGTATTTCTGCGAGTTTGAAGTTGTTCTTGGCTACATAGTTTTTTCAAGGCCATACTAGGACAGACAGTTATACTCTTTTAAATTCATTACCTTCAGAAGAAAGGTGGGAAAGGAGAATACAGCTGACAGCTGACAGAAAGAATGTCATTGAATCTGCTAACTAAACGCAAGGTATATTTTCAGAGCTCTCTTTGAAGGCACTTGATATTTACCTTGGAATCTAATCATTAAATACAATGTTTTATTCAAATTCTTGAATAGCAAGAACATTCTCTACTAAAGATCCTCAGTGGGGTGGAGAATAGACATGTTACAGGTGTGTGTGTGTGTGTGTGTGTGTGTGTGTGTGTGTGTGTGTGGTGGAGGGAGGTTAAGTTGGAACTACTTTTAATAACCATAGGGGTCTTGGTCAACCCTCAAAACAATATTCACCTCAGTGTCTAGCTAATTTGGGGAGGACAAATGGTTCATAGTCTAAAAGAGTTTATTAACAACTTTTGTCTATGGCATCTTGGAGGTAAGCTGTTTACTTCATCACAGTATCTAATTTTCTCAACCATCCCTCATTTCTCAAAACATGGGACTTCTAAAGCTCATCCTTGTTGACAAGGAAGAAACTCTCTTTCCTCTTAGAAGTGAATCTAGTGTATAACCTGAATCACCCACATATTTTCCTTTGCTGGCATATCACCCATTGAAGGCTTCACACTGTTGTGCAAGATGACTTTCCTGAAAAAGGTAAATGCAGTGTCTCAGTTTGAATTTTATTGCTGTGAAGAGAAACCACAACCACAACTCTTAATTGAGGCTGATTTACAGTTTCAGAGGTTTAGTTCATTATCATTCTGACAGGAACCATGGCAGTATACAGGCAGGCAGCAGAAGGAGACAGTGTCACACTGCCCAAACTTGAGCTTATAAAACCTGAAATCTTGCCTCCACAGTAACATACTTCCTCCAACAAGGCCACACCTACTCTAACAAGGCCACACCTACTCTAACAAGGCCACACCTACTCTAACAAGGCCACACCTACTCTAACAAGGCCACCTAGGAGTGCCACCCACTATGGTCAAACATTCAAACACATAAATAAATCTATCAGGAACATTCTTATTCAAAGCACTATGAACAGTAACTTTTATCTACACATAGAGATGAACATACGTTAATAATTATCTTCTGCTCATTAATCAATGAAAGTACTGGAATCAAACAGCTGTCATAAATACATGCAAATTAGAAATATGAAGCCAAGCATAATTTTTGAGAAGTCAATTGCATTTGTCTATAGGAATTATTTTGCATTGTAAATTATAGTTGCAAAACATTAAAATAGATCAAAGTCAACAGAACACTAACACCATATAATCTTGAAATAGTCAACACTTCACAGTTCCTATTGCAGGCCATGGCTCCAAATCTCTCCACCCGTTGTTTGCTGGCTTTCCTCCTTTGGGTAGCTTGACTTGTGGTTTCCCCCCTCAATTTTAATTTTAAAGTCTTCTCTTTCAGTTACTCTAGAATGTAACCTTATTTGAACAAAAGGTATTAGAATTTCATTGTGAAGCTGTCATACAGAAGTACCCTATTTTAGTATGACCAGTTTCCTTGGAAAAGAGGGGAATACAGACTCAGACAACTGAAGAGAGAGAATATCATATAAAAGTGATATCACATTAGCTAAGGAAACACACAGGTTACAGGTAAACCATCAGAAACCAAATCAATCAGCACTCAATAGATTCTTCATCATAATTCTCTGAAGGAATCAACCTTGTTGATCTTGATCTTGGACTTTTAGGTACACCACCAGGGGTATTTTGTGTATCTATCTTAGAAGACTGATTTGTTGTCCTCCCCTATGTAATCATAGCATCTTCTTTCAAGAAACTCAAGTTGTATTCTCTGTTCAGAACACTCTCTAAGTCAGGACCATTGTAGTTTTCAGTCATTTAAGCAGTGTCTACCCACCCTTCATAGTTATATTTCATCAGCTCTTTTTTGTTTGTTTGTTTGTTTGTTTGTTTTTTCGAGACAGGATTTCTCTATATAGCCCTGGCTGTCCTGGAACTCACTTTGTAGACCAGGCTGGCCTCGAACTCAGAAATCCACCTGACTCTGCCTCCCAAGTGCTGGGATTAAAGGTGTGCGCCACAAGCGCCCAGCTTCATCAGCTCTTTATAGCCCTGTAGCATCTGCCTGTCAACACTGTATGGATGGGCTTCTGTAGTTTGTGTGTTGCTTCTTATACTTATAGCTAGTTACAGGTGGCTTTGGTCATTTGTTGAAGTGATTTGCTACAAAATACCATAAACAGTAAGCTACCAGACACAGGAGCATTTCTACAGTGGGAGATGCAGTGTTAGTTTTCCACAAGTCACTAGTCACACTATTTTCATTAGCCAATGTATAATCTCACTTTGTGCATGTTTGTGTTTAAAGGCAACTTGTTTGATATATATTTTCAATTAATGAGAACTGAATTCTTAGCCAGTAGCATTATAATTCATTCCCAAAGGTAGGGAACTATGCTGGCTGGTATTGTGTGTCAACTTGATACAAGCTGGAGTTATCACAGAGAAGGAGCTTCCCTTGAGGAAATGCCTCCATAAGTTACAGCTGTGGGGCATTTTCTCAACTAGTGATCAAGGGTGGGAGGGCCCATTGTGAGTGATGCCATCCCTGGGCTGGAAGTCTTGGGTTCTATAAGAAAGCAAGTTGAGCAAGCCAGGGGAAGCAATCCAGTATGCAGCATTCCTCCATGGCCTCTGCATCAGCTCCTTCTTCCTGACCTGCTTGAGTTCCAGTCCTGACTTCTTTGGTGATGAACAGCAATGTGGAAGTATAAGCTGAACAAACCCTTTCCTCCCCAACTTGCTTCTTGGCCATGATGTTTTTTGAAGAAATACAAACCCTGACTAAGACAGGAATCTAATGTGTCGCCTCAGCAAAGCATATGTCAACCTTCTTATAATTAAAAGCACCCAGTAGTTCAGTGCTGAAGTGCTGGGCTTGGAAGCCATTTCAAACAGTCACAAAACAACTACAGTCCCAAATGTATATTCAAATGCTGATTTCTCTGCCCAGATGTCCAGAGACAGTCTAAACATGCAGGCATTGTCATAAATATTGAAATATCTCCTGTATCAAAGTGGTGTACAGTATGCTCCCAGATTATCTCTGATTGCTTAATAAAAGGCTGACCAGCCAATGATTGGGCAGAGGAGATAAAAAAGGCTGGTCTTCTGCTATCATCCAGCAGGTTCCAGGGAGAAGTGCTAAGAGAAGGAGTTGGCTAAGGGGCAGACGAGGTCAGGCTTGAGGAAGAATCGCCAAGGGAGTTTGCCATGAGAACATACATGGAACAGAGCAAGACAAGGAAACCTCAGATTGCAAATAACACGGGGCCTGTGGCTGGGATGTAGATAGCACAGAGGTTTAGAATAGATTAGAACGTGCCCAGTCAAAGTGCTTAAAGCTTGCTAGCAAACATAATAGATCCCCATCTCAACTATTCAGGAGCTAAGTGGGTTAGGAAAACTTCCACAGTTAAATTTCATCTTACAAGACTGCAGAAAATGTATTTGTTTTAGCATAGAATATCTAAAGCAAGAAGCCATGTTTGACATCAGTGGCAATGTATGTGTTGGGATGCTGTGATATTAACTTGGGCATTGTTCTAGTCTGCTTCTTTGTTGCTGTGATCAACACAGCAATAAAAGGTTTATTTCATCTCACAGCTTCCAGACCATCATCAAAGGGAGGCCTAGGCCAGAACTCAAAAAACATAGACTTAAGCAGAAACCATGGTGGGATGTTTTACTGGCTTGTTCCCACAATATAGAGCAAGTCATTAAAGCCACATAGTCTTTTTGTTTTGTTTTGTTTGTTTGGTTTTTTTTTTTTTTTTTTTTCTAGCAGTACCAGAGACTGGTACTAAGTTTTGTTGTAGTTTGATTTTTGTTGTTGTGATAAAACTCTGACCAAAACTAACTTTGGGAGTTGTGATGGTTTGTATATGCCCAAGGAGTGGCACTATTAGAAAGTGTGGTCTTGTTGGAGTAGGTTTGTCACTGTTGGTGTGGGCTTTAAGACCCTCATCCTAACTGCCTGGAAGTCAGTAGTCTCATAGCAGACTATAGATGAACATGTAAAACTCTCAGGTTCTCCTGCACCATGTCTGCTTGGATGCTGCTGTGCTCCCACCTTGATGAGCTGAACCTCTGAACCTGTAAGCCAGCCCCAATTAAATGCTGTCCTTATAAGACTTGCCTTTGTCATGGTGTCTGTACACAGCAGTAGAGCTCTAACTAAAACAGGAGTAAAGGATTTATTTCAGTTTACAGATTATAGTCTATCCTCAGCTGAAGCCAATGCAGGCACTGAAGCCAATGCAGGAACTGAAGCAGGGGCTATGGAAGAATGCTGCTTACTAACTTATTCTCTCTGACTTCTTTAGCTACAATTCTCATACAGTTCAGGCCCACTTTTACAGGATGCCATTGACCTGGGTGGACTGGATGGTTTAAGTGAGAATGTCCTCCTTTAGGCTCACATATTTAATGATTAAATGCCTATTTGTTGTAAATGTTTGGGACGGATTAGGAGGTATGGCCTCATTGGAAGGTATGTGTCACTCGGGTTGGGCTTTGAAGTTTCTAAACCCCATGCCACTTCCAGTTAGATCTCTCTCTGCCTTGTTTGTGAATCAGATGTGAACTCTCAGCTACTGCTTTAGTACCATGCCTTCCAGTCTGCTAGCATGATCCCTGCCATAATGATCCTAGACTCAAACTCTGAAACTATAAATCGTCATTAAATTTTTATTCTGGAAGTTGCCTTTGTCGTGGTGATTTGTCACATCAGTAGAAAAATAACAATGGCACTACGCCAATACTTAGCAATCCAGAATTTCATTTTGATGGTGTAACTCCTCAATTGAGATTCCTTTTTTCCAAGTATGTCCAGATTTCTGTAAGGTTCACAAAAACTAACTGGAATATCTGTATTATAGTTAGAAAAGGCACCTGTGGCTATCTGAAATCCATGCCTAAGAACTGTATAATTAAGATTTACAAACCAAAGAAAATCATATGTAATATTAAAATGTTACAAGATGAAAATTTATTTAGGATTATTTTCTATGATATTAGAACCTTCACAATGTGTTGACAATCTAAAGAAATAGTTGTACTTGTGTGTTTTCCTGGTGACTTAGTGGGGCAATGGACTGTTAAGAATTATAATTGGGTTGCAACCCCATAGGAAGAACAACAATATCAACAACCAACCCCCACAGAGCTCACAAGGACTAAACCACTGACCAAAGGGTACACTTGGATGGACCCACAGCTCCAGACGAATATGTAGCAGAGGATGGCCTTGTTGGGAATCAATGGGAGAAGAAGCCTTTGGTCTTGTGAAGGCTCGATGCCCCAGTGTAGGGGAATGCCAGGGCGGGGAGGTGGGGATGAGTGGGTGGGTGAACACCCTTATAGAAGCAGGGAGAATGGGGTAGGGGGTTTCAGGAGGGGAAACCAGGAAAGGGGATAACATTAGAAATGTAAATAAAGAAAATATCCAATAAAAGGAAGAAAAAGAAAGAATTATAATTGAACATGGACAACGACAAAATGGTCATAAACTAGGGAAGATTTATTAAGGCTTGAGTACTGAGATTTCTGTGATCCATCTTCAAAGACAAACATGCATCTTTCTTCTGGGCACAGAAAGGATTCCTTTCAAGTGAGGCTCTCTGGGACAATGAGAACTACTTCCAGGTCATAGCCTGCTTGCTTTGGAGTGATCCTTCCTATTCTGATGTGCTCTCAATTGTCGTGGCACTGGATCATAATGCTGAGTCCTAGACCCTGCTTGGGGGGAGGGGGCATGAACTGGAAGCTTGATACACTTGCATTAGTCACAAGAATTGTTTATAAGTGTTTGAGTGTCCTACTGGACGTCTGCCATGAGACTCTAACTCTGTGGACCTCTAACCATGACTGTGGAGGACCTCTTGCTGCCATGGATACTTTCTACCACTGTATCTCATTTTATTCTCACAATAAACCCATCTTAAATAGGAGGACACAGAGAAATTGCTAGAATTTGCCTAGAGGCACTCATTAGTAAGGTCTACCTATTTCTCTCTATATGTACAACCAGACCTCTTCTTTAATGGATGTAAGTGTGTGTTAACATGCATGTATATATAAATGAATGGGTCAGTATGCTATCTTTGCTGTTGTTTAAAGTATAACATGAAAAGTAGATTCCTTACTTGTTACTTGATGGTCTGTTAACACATTACGGCAAAGCTTTTATTATCTAGGCTATATGCTCTTTATGTAATGTAAGTGTCCTGCAGTCTAGCATTCTAAAGGGAAGGCCCAACCATTCGTGTTTTGCAACAGCAGACAGGTTTAGGAAGTATCAGTAATGGTGAGTTCTCTGCAATATCTCTTACATGACAAATAATTAGGTCTTGGGAATTCAAGGGCACTCTTAAGGGGTTCTTTATCAAGGGAAGAGACAGTGGAACTATTTAGTATCCCAGGACCTAAGGAAATGTACATATAGTTACCAGGATGCACAAGGCTTCTGAACTACAGAAGAATCAGCTACTCAATAGTAAAACTTAATAGTAAAAGGAGGCAAGGAACCACCCTTAGAAGATGGTAGTATTTAGCTTAATTCTCTCTCTCATTTTCTCTCCCTCCCTCCCTCCGTCCCTCCTTCCCACCCCCCTCTGTATGCCTGTGTGTCTGTGTTTGTGTAAAGGGTGGTCATCACTATCTAAAACTGTCTGTCTTTTGTGGCTATCTCTGGAAGAACAAGGCATTATGGAGGAGAAAAGATGCAGTGTGGAAGTTTCTACTCTACAGCTCATTCTACTCTATGCCTCTTCCTTCCCACCTTTCTGTCATCTCTCAAGCTTTTCAGAATCAGACAGGCTACTCAATAATGAGTAACACAGCGCACATGAGAGTCTTTCCTTTACACATTCCTTTTCTGTTCTTCCTACCTCTCTTTTGTAAGTTTATTCTTGCTAAATGAACAGTGAGAACTCCAAACTTAATTTTTCTTGGAATCAACAGTATAGAGTTCTGTGTTGCTCACAGGGTTGAGAGTTTTTACCTCTTTGGGAATATCGGCCTTTTCACAATGCTGATGCATGTTTTTTTTTTTTGTTTGTTTTTTTTTGTTTTTTTTTAATGCCTGGGTTAGTTCTGTGAAGTTAGTTCTGAATGTTTTCATAATATTCCCCTGGTAGTTAGAAGTGGGAAAAGATTTATTTTAAAGGGAAGAAAAATAGATCATTATTTCAGCCCCAGAGTCACAAGTTAAGAAAGGAACCTTGGAATATGTGAATGCAATACTCCCAACTCAAACTGTAAACCACCCCGGGCTCTGCCCAGATCATTTCAATTACAGAAGAGAGCCGCTGCTCCAGAGTCATATTTATATTGTTTTTTAAAGGAAGAAAAGGCAATTTAATATTTAGACTCTATTATTCAAATATTCTTTACTCTGGAATTTGAAAATAATGAATTTCATCCATATCAAATTTCTTCTAATTTTAATACCACCTAAGTAAGTGCAAAAAGAAGCATTCGTTTTTGTGACATTTCACACACCCCCTTTCATTAGTGCATAGTTATTATGCCTTAGGATGTAAACGGTTTCACCTTAAGAAAACACACATACTTCTAATACACAAAAGATACTTAAAAGGTTCACTGATTTGCATGTTCCCTAAGGGTGTCCTTATCAAACTGTGTTCAACAATGTTTTCCCATAGAACATTCAGGAATTTATGTGGTATGTGTTTTCTTATGCTACTAAAAACCATGTTGCCAACACTACCATCCCCAAACAACCATGTATCCAAGAATACATGTTAAAGCAGTTCTTAACTTTCTTAGCCCTCCGACCCTTTTAATACAGTTCCTTGTGATATGCTGACCCCCAAACATAAAATTATTTCATTGCTACTTTATAACTGTAATTTTGCTACTGTTATGAATTGTAATTTAAACATCTGATATGTAACCCAAAATGGTCTTGACCCACAGGTTGAGAGCCACTGTTTTAATGACACCATTACTATTTCAGATTAAAAATTGAGTAGTCACATTTCAATGGGGAAATCAGAAGTGACAGGCAAGAAGCATCCATCATTTGCTAGGGGGACTGGGGACATTTCAGAAGCTAAAGCAGTTTCAACAGAGCTGGGAGAAATGCATGACCAAAGATGTAAGCATGAACTAGGAACATGGTCTTCTCACTTTCAACGTAAATACACATTTAACTACATGATTTCACAGTGCACTGAAAGACCCAGGATGTGAAAACTGCTTATTTTCTCAACTGACAGGAACAGTGGTGTTAATATGATTGGAAACTGTCTTTTGAAATGAAGTGAAGGACAAGTGATCTAGCCTAAGAAAAGAAGTAAGGTGTTAGGAAAATGAGCCCAGCAAGGTGGGACATAAACACTCTTATGTTTCTCTCACTACATTTCAACAGCTGGGCTCCTTGCTAGACAAGACTGAGGGTCAGGGGTGCCACAGAGTGCAGAATTCAGGACAGATTAAGCACCTATTTTCAAAAGGAGAACCAGGAAAGAAAGCTACAATGTAAATGTGAAAAGAAAACAGATATGAACACTGATACAAACAATATATAAGAAGTCTGATAAAGACTTTAAATCAGCTGCCATTGAGAGATTCAGTTATGAATCCTCCTGATGCAAAAAACATAGGAATCCCAGCCTAGAAGTAAAAATGTAAAGGAAATGAACAGAGTAAAGTATTAGAAATAAAAATAACGATAACAGGAATGAAAGATTAATAGATGGATTTAGAGGTAGAGAGGTGAAGCTGTGAACTCTAGGCCAGGTCAATGGAGTGGGCTTTACTTGACCAAAGTGAAAATATACTGACAAGATTAGAGTATCCGAGAGCAGAGCTAATCTTTAAGTCTTTTGGATTTTCTAAAGAGAAGAGAGAGTGAAGAGTTATTCAAACAATTAGGGACTGGCATGTCCTCAAAGTTGATGAACAACAGAAATAGCACAGGTAAGAAATCTGAACCCATTCCAAATAAGTAGAGCCAAAGCATTGCCTCCTCATGTACCTTTTTGTGACTACAGCTTCTAGAGCCAAAAGGGAAAATAGCTTCTGAGTTACAGAGCCAGAACCAAAGAGTGCTTTTTTTGTGTTACCAAAACCCTGTTTATGAAATAGAATTTATAAATGTTCAGTTTCAGATCTGGGGAACAAGGGACTGAGGCGCATATTTTACCTAGCAAAGCAGACCTGGACTCTAGGTTCTCCCAGCATCTCTCAGTTCCTACCTGACATACCCTGTCCTCAATGAGCTGCCCTTCCCCTGAGGCTCCTCCCTATACAATCCAGACATTTTGTTCCCTCTCCCTCTCCCTCTCCCTCTCCCTCTCCCTCTCCCTCTCCCTCTCCCTCTCCCTCTCCCTCTCCCTCTCCCTCTCCCTCTCCCTCTCCCTCTCCCTCTCCCTCTCCCTCTCCCTCTCCCTCTCCCTCTCCCTCTCCCTCTCCCTCTATTCCCCTTTCCCTCCCCCTTCTCTTCTCCTTTTCTTCTCTCTGTGTACTCTTTCTCTCTTACTCTTACCCCCCTCCCACGTCTCTCCCCACAGAGTCCCCTGGGGCCAGTGAACTCTCCCAAGAGCAGCTTCTCAATAAACCTGCCTTTAATATAATCAAATCTGGCTTGAACTGGCTCATTTCACTGGCAGAGAACCTATCAATAAACAAATGTCAGAATGAGTCAGTTGGCTTGATCCTTTCCTGAAAACCTCAGAGAGAACACAACAGTCCTCTTACTTGCCAGGCTAGAACCCTAATTCAACTCACTGCAGCACTAAGTCCAAAGAGAATGGAAATTCAGAATTTAAAGAGTGAGGGAATGCATTATTTATAACTTGAGAAGTCAAAATAGTAAATTCTTCTCTAAAATCTTAAAGAAATGGAAAGTTCCAATTCTCATCTAGGAGGTATTAATAGTTGATCAGGAGTTTTATAAAGATGGCCAGTATGTATTTTTAAATTTTTAGAAACCGACCTCATCAGACGACTAAGATAGTAATTTCACACTCCATAACTGAATGAAAGATTGGTTAAATGCCCATTTTACTAATTTCTAATTACTAAGATCTTTAAGGCTCAAAAATCCCTGAGACCTAGGCCTGGGGAAGAGGGGCGATGCAATCATTTATTTACCTTGAGTTATTTTGACACACTGTTTTTCATTCCACAATCAGATATTCTCATTTTGTATTTATATGTTCTTAAGTTCTCATCTTCTATTCACATTTTTTCCTGTTCTGGCCATAGATTGGTCAATTTAAATAAATTCTAGTTCGAAAACCCAAAGAGATAGCTTTTGTCCTGGTGTGGCTTCTCCAACCGTAGTCTAGGAGGCTGGATTGCAGGGTAAACACACACATAAAGCTCACACAATCTGTAAAGTAAGGGTCTCCTAGAAGCTGGATTGCCTGGTTGACATGACAGTCCATTAGGCTGCGTGTGCTGTAACCCCAACACTAGAGAAGATGAAGCAGGAGAATTCTGATCTCTATAATAGTACAGGTTAAAATGAAAGGCTTTTTTTTTTTTTTTTTTTTTGGTTTTTAGAGACAGGATTTCTCTGTGTAGCCCTGGCTGTCCTGGTTCTCACTCTGTAGACCAGGCTGGCCTCGAACTCAGAAATCCGCCTGCCTCTGTCTCCCGAGAGCTGGGATTAAAGGCGTGTGCCACCACCAGGCGAAAGGCTTTTTTAATAGCCTGGAAAACAGTAACAATAACAGCAGCCACAAAAGGAATATGCCATTGCTGTTGCTGTTGATTGTTGCAGCTTATTTCTCTTTCCTGCTTGCTTTTGTTTTGTTCATGACATTTTTTATCAGACACATAATCACTGACACTAACCTTGCTGATCTTGTCTATCCCTGGTCTATGTTGACCTTAACCTATTATTCTCGATTTTGACAGTATAGTGTTATTACATTAGTGTACATCATACTAGTTTCCTTTACCTTTGTGTGTAATAGATCATATTCTAACTCATCTACAATGTACCAATAGTCAACCACTAGGAAAGCCTTTCATGTTGTCCACATGATGTGTCAAGAAGAATGTGATATACTAAATTATATATCTGAGAAAGATTGAGAAGCAGTAACACACTCTTTTAGCTGCTGTATTGCTTGGGCCAAGATGAGGATTCTGTTTTTAGTTCCTGTGCATGTCATTACATGCTCCCATCTCTTTTTCTTCTTTTGCCATCCTTAGGAAAAATGCATTTGAGAGATGGGAGTAGGTGGGAGATGGTGTTTGGGTCACGTCAGAGGTTGTTATGAGTAGCTGCACAGCCATACCATGAAGATTAAGTACTCAGCTCTACTCCTCTGCAACATCTTGATACTGAAATGATGAAAATTTACCCATTCTTCAGCCCTGAGCCATTAGAAGAGGAAGAATAACTGGACTCAAGAGCCTTTCATCTCTCAAGTATAAATGGAGTTAGAGTTACTGAGAACAACAGCTTTTTATTTTCATGGTATTTCTACAAAACATTTCTTTTCTCCTTTAAAGGTAACTGGTATAAAATAATTTTCTCTGTTGATGAATGGAAGATAGGCAATGAGAATGGAAAAACTCTCATGGCACACATGCAATGTTATCACACTGACTGTCAAGTCTGTGAGTCGATTCCACTCACCCAGGGAAGCCTTGACCAAGGCTTAGTAGTACATGGCACCATGTGGCTCTTCTATATGATAACTCCAGTTCAGAAAGCAGAGGTGATTATACATACTGGGATTTTGTTGGTTTTATTTTTGTTTTTGTTGTTGTCTCAAAAGTCATGGAAGACAGCATTTTGGAAGTTTCTAACAAGTATGACCAAGAAGAATGCAGGTAGGCACTTAGTTTACATATAGTTTCCAGTTGTTGCTAGCATCTTGTTGGGTAAAAAACTCACTCCTACTGTTTCAATGTCAGGTGGCTCTAACTTCACCACATTTTGATTTACATGAAAGGCTTTCCCAGAATCAGATGAGACAGAGAATATATTTTGTATTTAGACATAAAGCCTAGGAGGAGAATGGAAGAAAAAAAATCAATATTTGGTAATAGAACTCTTGGGCTGATTATTAAATAAAACTTGGGGAAATGTCATAAAACTACATCACTAGATTGTAAAGCTTCCGACGAAAAATGTCCAATGCCATCAAAACAGGCTGCAACATATCCTTCTCTGAAGTCTTCCTGAAACAACAACCTGCTCTTTTTTTTTTTTTTTTTTTCTTAGAGTTTTCCAAGAAAACTATACTGGTCCTAGAAATTGTGATATTTAAGCCATTCTTTATAAAACCTAAACATGAGTACTGAAGTTTTTTTTCTTTAAGTCTTTAAATATCAGTATAGAGGTATGAATGACACGTCCTAACACAGTGAATTTAGTTCCTTTTAGCATATTGAGAGTTTGAGCATGTAATATTACTGCATTTGGGTCACTTCAAAAAGAACCTTGTACCAGATCGCAGCCACTCATTTCCTCCTTCCCCCGTTGCCTGAAAATCTTAAATCTACTTTCATAAATTGGTTTAGCTATTACAGGATTTTAATATTCTGTGAATTGTGTGATATGGGACTCAGTTCATATGTGCTGTTAGAAAATATAAATGTTGTGCCTTATAAGCTAAATGAAGTAACTTCTCACCATTCTAGGGACTGGGAAGTCGAAGATCAAGACGCCAAGATCTGGTGCCTCCTTACAAATGGACTCTCTTTACAGGTCAAAAAGGACTGAAGTCTTGAGGTCCTCTTGCACGTTCCCCACCACCTAGTCATAGTCAAATAACATTTCAAATGGTAAATTTGGCATGTGTTCTAGTTTGCTCTCTATTATTGTGGCAAACACTATGACTTTAAAAATTAATTGAGAGGAAAGGGTTTATTTGATTTGTACATTATAGTCTATCACCAAGAGAAGTTAAGGCAAGAACTCAAGATAGGAAGCTAGAAGCAGGAACTGAAGCAGAGATCATGAAATGGTGCTGCTCATTGGCTTGCTCCTCATGGCTTGCTCAGCCTGCTTTCCTGTGGCACTCAGGACCATCAGTCCAGGGTTGGTCCTATCCACAATAGGGTTGTCGTGTTCACATCAATCACCAATCAAGAAAGTGCCACTATGGACTTGCTAACAGGACAATTGATGGAGGAATTAATCCATTGTGGACTTTCCTCTTAGATGACTATTGTTTCTGTCAAATTGATAAAACTAACAAACACAGGTGGTAAAGCAATTCAAACTCAGACCAATTCTTTATGTCAGACTTCTTCCAATAAATGCTTTATATTCAATTTTATTAATGTATCAGCACTCAGCTACTTTTCATGGCTAAACGATATCTCTACCTGACTACATTACATTTGTTTATTCACTCAATACTTGGTAGGAATTTATGTTGCCTGATCTTTGGCTGCTATGAGCAATCGTATACAAGTTGTAGTGTGCATGTGTGTTTGTGTTTTAAGTTCATTGGGGAATATTCCCAGGACTAGAATGGCTGAGTGGTATGGTAGACGTGTACTTAACATTTTAGGAATGATACATCTGTTTTTCCAAATGACTGTATCAGTTTTCACTCTATGTGATGGTAAGTCTTTAATTCTCAATTGCTGCAACCTGAGAAGAAAGCCTCAGGTGAGAAATTGTGCAGCGCTGGTTATATATTTTAAAATGTTTATTTAAACACTTTGCTGATTTCAAAAATTATTTTTTAAATGCATAGTATAACTATAACATCTGTATTCATGAATCAAGAGACATGATTTTCAAATGTTCTCTCTGATTCCATTTCACTCTCTTGGTGGTGTCTGTTAAAACACAGAGGTTTTAAATTTCGATGAAATTTATTTTATTTCTTTCTTGTCTCTGACTTTTAGTGGTGCATCTAAGAAAACATGGCCTAGTTCAAGGCCACAAAATTTTTACTCCCAGAATAAATTTTCTGTCTAGGAGATTCCGTTCCAGCTCTGACATCTAGCCTATGGTCTGTTTTGAGTGACAGTTTCCTTTGGGTGAGATATCAATTCAACATCATTCCTTTACCTGAGAATATCAAGCTGTCCCAGCATCGTTTGCTGAAAAGATTACTCTTCTTCTTAGAATGAGTTGGCACCTTTGCTGAAAATCAGTTACCAGTAAGTACCTCTGTTGATTTCTACAATCCCAGGCCTCTTACCTTGATATGCACGGTCACTCTTATGCAAGTACGGCATTGATATGCCATACTGCTAGGGACTTTGTAGTATTGCTTCCTAAATTTGAGTGAAAGACTATTTGTTTGGCTTGTCTTAACATTACAAATTTGCTTAACACAGTTTTAAAGAATGGTTGAGTTTGACGGGAGTTTGGTGATAGGCGCCTCAGGCAACCCTTTAACAAATGGCCACTCTAAGCACCTGAGTCTTTTTTTTTTTTTTTTGATTTTTATTACATATTTTCCTCAATTACATTTCCAATGCTATCCCAAAAGTCCCCCATAGCGCCCCCCACTTCCCTACCCACCCATTCCCATTCTTTTGGCCCTGGCATTCCCCTATATTGGGGCATATAAAGTTTGCAAGTCCAATGGGCCTCTCTTTCCATTGATGGCCGACTAGGCCATCTTTCGATACATATGCAGCTAGAGACAAGAGCTCCGGGGTTCTGGTTAGTACATCATGTTGTTCCAACAATAGGGTTGCAGATCCCTTTAGCTCCTTGGGTACTTTCTCTAGCTTCTCCATTGGGAGCCCTGTGATACATCCAATAGCTGACTGTGAACATCCACTCCTGTGTTTGCTAGGCCCCGGCATCATCTCACAAGAGACAGCTATATTTGGGTCCTTTCAGCAAAATCTTGCTAGTGTATGCAATGGTGTCAGCGTTTAGAAGCTGATTATGGGATGGATCCCTGGATACGGCAGTCTCTAAATGGTCCATCCTTTCATCACAGCTACGAACTTTGTCTCTGTAACTTCTTCCCTGGGTGTTTTGTTCCCAATTCTAAGAAGGGGCACAGTGTCCACACTTTGGTCTTCATTCTTCTTGAGTTTCATGCGTTTATCAAATTGTATCTTATATCTTGGGTATCCTAAGTTTTGGGCTAATATCCACTTATCAGTGAATACATATTGTGTGAGTTCTTTTGTGATTGTGTTATTTCACTTAAGATGATGCCCTCCAGGTCCATCCATTTGGCTAGGAATTTCATAAATTCATTCTTTTTAATAGCTGAGTAGTACTCCATTGTGTAAATGTACCATAATTTCTGTATCCATTCCTCTGTTGAGGGACATCTGGGTTCTTTCCAGCTTCTGGCTATTATAAATAGGGCTGCTATGAACATAGTGGAGCATGTGTCCTTTTTACCGGTTGGGACGAATAGAATTGAAGACCCAGAAATGAACCCACACACCTATGGTCACTTGATCTTCGACAAGGGAGCTAAAAACATCCAGTGGAAGAAAGACAGCATTTTCAACAAATGGTGCTGGCACAACTGGTTGTTAACATGTAGAAGAATGCGAATCGATCCATTCCTATCTCCTTGTACTAAGGTCAAGTCTAAGTGGATCAAGGAACTTCACATAAAACCAGAGACACTGAAACTTATAGAGGAGAAAGTGGGGAAAAGCCTTGAAGATATGGGCACAGGAGAAAAATTCCTGAATAGAACAGTAATGGCTTGTGCTGTAAGATCGAGAATTGACAAGTGGGACCTCATGAAACTACAAAGCTTCTGCAAGGCTAAAGACACCATCAATAAGACAAAAAAACCACCAACAGATTGGGAAAGGATCTTCACCTATCCTAAATCAGATAAGGGACTAATATCCAATATATATAAAGAACTCAAGAAGGTGGACTCCAGAAAGTCAAATAACCCCATTAGAAAATGGGGCTCAGAACTGAACAAAGAATTCTCACCTGAGGAATACCGAATGGCAGAGAAACACATGAAAAAATGTTCAACATCCTTAATCATCAGGGAAATGCAAATCAATACAACCCTGAGATTCCACCTCACACCAGTCAGAATGGCTAAGATCAAAAATTCAGGTGACAGCAGATGCTGGCGAGGATGTGGAGAAAGAGGAACACTCCTCCATTGTTGGTGGGATTGCAAGCTTGTACAACCACTCTGGAAATCAGTCTGGCTGTTCCTCAGAAAATTGGACATAGTACTACCGGAGGATCCAGCAATACCTCTCCTGGGCATATATCCAGAAGATGTCCCAACCGGTAAAAAGCACCTGAGTCTTATCTACCCGATGTGTTTCTCGGTGGTTTCCTGTCTGCAGAGCTGTGCATTTGCACCAAGTGCCAAGTGTCGCTCTGCTATACTTGTGTTGAAGATCAGTTATCAGAGACTGTACTTCTGCCTGATTCTCTTCTTGGGCAAACTATCACCTCAAGTTTAGTATGGATTGTTTTGTGGTTTCTCGGCACTGCTTAAATCAAGCACTGTCCTTTCTCTTTTCAACATTGTTGTTTTAACATTTACTCAAGTGGGTATGTTCTATTGTGATCCATGGGACCACATTCTTTCCTGTATCCGTTTGTTAGAGGGGGGTTTAAGGTTTTCTTATAAGCAATGTTATATGTGTGTCCTCATGTTTCTAGGTGACAATGCATCTTCTGGAGACATGTATCAGGACAGTATCTATCTGCAGCATCCCTTCTCTTTCACTACATATTGAACTGCTCCCCATGGATCTTCACATGCCCCTTGCCGCTAACATCCTCCCTGGCATTGGTTTTTGTTGACTTCTTCATTTTTACCATTCTGGTATGTGTGCAACATAATCTTTGCGTCCCTGATCACCAGTTGGATGAGTTTTAAAACTGAACTTTGGTTCCGTCACTGCCACCTTGCACAAATGATTAAAATGATACATTCCTGAGCACTCTGTGTGTGTGTGTATGTATATGTATATATATATATATATATATATATATATATATATATCTCATGATATTGCTATTTTTATTTAGCATGTAGTTAAATATGACTCTCCAAAGAACTGGCTATTCCTGTTGTTGCTATTGTAGCTTCTTTTGCCCCCTTTACCACCTCCAATATAGCTGTAACTAATAGTTATTCTGTTCCTAGAATGCTTATTATTCTGATTCTAATAAAACATTTTCAGAGACCTACACTGACTGAGCTTGGGAGTAGAAGTGTTTCAGCTTTCAGTTTTGTTTTTAATGTTGGAGTGTTCATGTATCTATTATGAGGTACTTGAGCATGGTGTCCATGCTCAAATATAGATGCTACCTTCTGCACATAGTCTTCAGGTAATGTCTTATGTTTTAGTGTGCTTTCATTTGGCCTGTTATTGTCAACTAAGGACAAGGGTAGAATTGTCCACTTCTGGTATTATTTTGGTGCACAGAAAATTTCTGCTTCTTTGATTTCAGATTGTTGGATTAGGATGTTCAGTAAATATTGTATTTAACATCGATTTATTTTTGTGTGCGTTGTACAAAATTTCCCAGGCAGACCTTGACTACACTTTGTAGCCCATGCAAGCCTCGAACCACAAGATTCTCCTGCCTCACCTTTCCATATAACAGAATTATGTCACCAAATCAGAACAGATAATTTTCATTTTAAAGGTAAGAAAGCCAAGGTTGAAGGGGTTGCTGTTTGTAAAGTTACATCAGCACAGAGTGATATATTTGCTTTTCAACTTACTAACTTGGTCTTTTAAAAAGATCCTTTTTCTGAAGACCCTTTCTCTTATTCAGCCCCTGTTCCCAATCTCTCTCCTTATTTTCTCCATACTTACTCTGCTGTTCCTACAAGCTCAGCCACTTTCCAAATTTATCAAGAATATTTCAAGTTTTCCAGTTTTACATATTTTAAGATAACTGGAGTTTCTTATGGAATTATGTCAAGTAACTTCAAGTTATTCAGGAAGTGCTCCTGAGGCAGAGTCTGTGTCTCTTTGAGCAGCTTTGGTGACAACATCTGACTGCTTGCTGCAAGCATTCAGCAGCATCATTCGTATCGTCTATGCATGTTTGGGGGAATCTGAACTAGTATAAACTACAGCACTGTTCTAGATACTGTGTGATGCTTACAGTTTTTTTTTTTTTTTGCATAAAAATTGCTACTTGATTGGTGGCTTGTTCTGCCACTTTAGGTATTGATAGCAATCTGGGAGAATCTGTCTTTCTTCATCTAGTCTAGTGAACAATCATGTATTTTACATTTAACCTCCCCATGTGGCACAGACTTTGCTTGGCCCTGGGGTAATTATGTGATGGCTAATACTTAATTAGTTCTTGGTATAGGTGCCTTGATTACTTCTTATTCTGTCTCTGAAAGGGTAACTCTGGTCCAGTTTTACAAATGAGGAAACTAGGGTTTAAGAAATTAGACAATAGGCTCAAGGCTACAAAATTTGTGAGTGCTGAAGACTTGATCAATTACACAGTAAGCAGTTGCTAGTTAGGCCAAATTAATGTGCTGGGATACCTTTGTTAGAGTCTTAAGAGATTAAAAAAAAGGAAAAAGGAAGTACTACCAGACTGATGAGAGAAAAATAGATCTGACTTGACCCTCCGAGTCTGATGCTCTGGGAAACGGCAGGCTCCTGGGAAGATGCCTAATCTGGCCTTATAGATGCAGAAAATTGAGAATCAGGGGAGCAAATGGTAAGCTTACTTACAACTTTGTCTGTAACAAGACCACCTGTTAGCTTTAGTTGCTGTAGATTGGTGGAGCAGAGAGCAGGGCTTTGGCCCCTGAAATGGCAGTGAATAGGATTAACCAGCCCACCTGTCTTCAGCTCCTCCAGAAGCTTTAAAGAACTAGTAGTGGCCTATAAACAAGTACCTAAATGCATGCCTGTGGGAAGCCATCCTTTGACAACAGTCCCTTGTAAGGGATTCTGAATAGATTGTTTTCTGTGATTAGATTTAGGCTTTTATTAAAGGTGAGGTATGACCAAGAGGATTAATGCTTATCAACAAGGCTACTTAACATTGCATAGTTTTCTTTTTCAAACGTGCCTTTGCAAATCTTAGAAAACAGATTCTCCTATGATGTGGCTAGAAATTATACAGTTCTAACTCCATGGATCCTGAGACTACATTCCCTACAATGTCAATTAATTTTGCTTCCGGAAGCATATTCTTTCATGTACAGTTTCATCCACGCTGTGTGCTATGCCTAGAGTGATTAGAGGCCTGCTAACATGGATAAAAATAACAAATTAAAAACAGAAAAAAATCCAACAAAACATAATAGCTTTTCCGGAGCAAGGCCAGCACTCGGTCTATTTTTCCTTCCATTTTCTATGTTTTAATTTATAGTGTAAATTAATCGCCTTTCTTCCACCCCTTGATAAGAATGGTCTTCTGCACTCTATTAACCCCAGGTTCTGAAGAGAGGCAATTTCCTAACAGGTGAATTAGCACTAGATAACATTACCTCAAATGCCAAGTCATTTAATGTGTAATTGAAAAAAAATGTCTTAGGATGGGCAAGAGTATGGCAGCTTCTAAAAAAAAAAAATTACAAAGAATCTTTACAGACTCCAAACTCCCATCTCCCCAGGGTGATTTCCGTGTTAACAAAACACAAAAATGGCCCCCACTACCAGGACTGGAGGCGGACCCCTGAGTTCCAATTACTCTTGTAGCTGACAGTTCACTGGACTGTTGAGCTGCGTTTTTGCACCATTGTGTGGAAGTGGTGAAGCCAGACAGCTGCGTGTGTCTCTCTCTTTGATATGCAGTAATTAGACTGTTCCAGTAATGGAAGGTGGGAGAAAATTTCTACAGAAAATGACTTCTAGTTGTAGGGAGGGGGGGCTCCTGGGGAAGGGGGAGCCACTGGAACAAAGGAAGAAAGAGTTGGCTTTTGTCATGAGTACTGGGAAAGGTTTCATGTGTTAATGCAGCAACACAAAATGAAAAGTTGGAATCTCAAATCAGCTTAGGCATAACTGTGTGTGTTTGCTTCCAAATCATAAAGCAAACAAGTGATTCAGAAAAGCTCATGGGTCAATAATAAGGCCTTGGAGGGATGGACACAAGAGCTCCCCCCTCCCCCCCAGTACTCCAAGAATTCCACACTGTCTCTGCTAGGTGAGTTCATTATGGGTCCATGGCAGTGCCTTACCAGGGGACTGGCAGTTTGACTCCATCCTTGAACTGGCTTCACTGAGAGCTCAGTTCTTTTTGCATTGTTCTTATTGCATTGGTTGCTCTGTAACATTCCCCTTGATTGAGTTTTTGGCTGAAGGTTTCAGTTCCTAGACCCCATAAGGTTAAACACTCAGTCCAGCCTCTCTTCTTTTGTTCTTACCTGACACCCACAGACTTCTTTATCCCCTTTCTTCCCAATCACATTTTCCTCATGTTAACTTTATAGTTTGAGACATTCAGGTGAATTTGACATTTCCCCTTTTCCTATACTTTCCCCATTCTCTTCCCAGTGTGACTTGAAAATGGCTATTCTCTATACAGAGTGCTGCAAATGACTCCCAATCTATTGCAAGTCCTAGTGTAACTGATGTCTCGCTTTTCATTCTGATGTATTTTTGAATGCTTGACTGCCCTTTGCAGCTTTTACTCTCCAACCCCAGACACAGTAAAGAGAATTTGGGGAAAATGCTGAAAGTATCTTTTAAATAAGTTGCTATACTAAAGGAGAACTTTTAATAATACATGTTTTTATATTCTTGCATTATTCCTGATTTATACAATTAAATTTCTATATAAGGGTTCTCTGATCTTGTTTATTGTATATGACAATAAAAAAACCAGTTTTATCAGGATTCTAAAGTGTCTATATTTTGCAAACAAATATTTAGGATGTAGGTTTGACAAAAGAGTGAGGTGCACATAGTGCCTTTGAGAAGTGAGTTGCTTCATTTAGGTTTTGACAGAATGGTACAAGCTCCTTCCTTCTGTGACGACAGAACATTTGAAGTGAGGATACATGAGAGTTTGTCACTGTGGGACTGTGATGTAGATAAAAAAGAATATTCTTTACAATTTTTGGTATACCAGTTATATCTTCAGTTTTTCCATTCTCAGGAGACCATAATTTGAAAGGAAAGGAACAAAAGTTACAGTTTGTTATAGAAGCTCAGATATACAGTCTTTTAAAAATTACATTTCAGTACTTTTCCTATTAGTATCTAATTACATTGCATACTAAGACCAATCTTGAAATATTCCCCAGCTGGAAGATAAAAATGAGTGTGTTGTGACATCCTGGCTGAGAGCTGATGATTGAGATTTAGTCCTGGTCCTTCATATCAAGCAAGCAGCATAATGCAGTTTGAAATTATTTGTGATTCTTCACCAATTATTATCAATGGAAAAATAAAAGAAATGAAGAAGAAGAAGAAGAAGAAGAAGAAGAAGAAGAAGAAGAAGAAGAAGAAGAGGAGGAGGAGGAGGAGGAGGAGGAGGAGGAGGAAGAAGAAGGGGAAGAAGAAAGGGAAGAAGAAGGGGAAGAAGAAGAGGAAGGGGAAGAATAGGAGGAGGAAGAAGAGGAGGAGGAGGGGGGAAGAGGAGGAGGGGGAGGAGAAGGAGGAAACAAAGAAAGGGCAATCTGAAAGGGGCCTTTTCAAAAATGAGGCTTTCCATCTCAGCAGCTCGACCATGCTGCCTCCAACATTATTACCACCATTAACATTATTAATTTGATGGCTCCTGGGCCCTGAAGACCCAAGAGCTCACCAAAAGAACACCTTCTATCTTTATTTTAGGGAGTCATATATTGTTGTACTGACACTAAAATAAAAAATAAAAGATTAAAATATGAAGAAAACCAAAAACATTTCAACCAACACTTGGAAAAATGTATTTTAAACTGTTTATTTTACTTTTAGTGAAATGCCTGACTTTGTATCACACATGCCATTTATTAGTAAGGCATAGGACATGTAATTGATGTTGGGTTGTAGTATTCAATGACACACTGAGTAGAGCTGCTTCCTTCTGTGCAATACTGCTATGAGTTGGGTTTTTGCAAATAGGGATTATTTTACTTGAGGCAAGCTTTTACATAAACGTTAACTGACCAGTGTATCGGGTAGAATATAGTTGGGTGGGGGTGGCTGGAAGAATGGCTTAACTCTTAAGAGCACTGGCTGCTCTTTCAGAGGCCCCAGATTCAGTTCTCAGAATGGTGGCTTACAAATGTGTGTAACTCCAGTTCCAAGTGTTCCAGTGCCCTCTTCCGGCCTCTGCGGACATCAGGCATACATAAAAATATACTTTGGGGCTAAATAATAATTGACTACTAATCTTTTTATGTTTGTTTTAGAAATTTTATCTCTAGTTTTCTTATCTATATTTTTCAAGTTTAATGCTACCAAGTGGGCAATCTTTTTTGCTTAAGTGTGTCGATAGGGTATTTGTAATGAACCCTGTGCATGCAGACGTCAGGCTCATTAACTGATGAAACATGAAGTACATGGTAGGCTTTTACCATGTTTTAGAAGAGAAGGAAATCAGGAAAGAGTGGGAAGATAAAAGAAGACTAGAAGGTGAAGGACCCATCTTCTATGGCAGGAGAGGAGAAAGGGTTGTGATTGGTAGTAGGTGAACTTGGCACCAAAGCAATATAAGTGAACGTGGGAATTGGGAGGCTATGTGGTTCAAGGGAGTAAATAGTGATTTGAATACCCATATCAAGATTGGGAAGGTGGCTTTGCTGTCTCTTTGTTAGGAGATATCCTTCCCTGTTCCTTTGTTAGATCCACTTCTCTGACCTCAAATTTGATGTCTGGTGCTATGTGCAATTTTCTTCTATGTGGTTAGGGACTGTCATAATTCCTTTGCAGGCATGTTCTACATAGTTTACTCCTGATTGTTAATGCTATGTATTGTAGAACTTTCTGTGGTTTTATGAGTGTCACCCAGGACTTCTTACATGCTAGGCAAGCCATTTGTCACTTAGCTATTGCCCAACTTTTGTTCTTTGGGACTGTGTCTTGCAATGTAGTTTAAACTGAGTTGGGCTTCACTATGTGGCTCAAGCTGGCTTCACAATAATTATCCATTCATCACCATTGTGTTTTGGGACTATAGGCTTCTGCCACTATCCCTGGCCAAGAGAATATTTAGTTTATGTACTTATTATTGAGGATATAGGGGAATCCAAGTTTCATTAGGAATAGTTGTATTATTATTATATTTATTTTATTTAGAATAAATAGACACATGAAAGGTTGAGCCCTGATACATTTAAAAGACAATAGTTGACCCTAATTCTTTCTCCAAGTATAAGGTGCAAACTAGTCATGAGGAATAGTTTCAGATATTAAATAGTAAATGTTCACGTTTATTTCCCTGTGTGCCATTCTGTAACATTATCTGTAATTGAAAACCTCTGCCAGAGTTGATAATTTTACTAAATGTATTTTTGATGTTTTATTCCGAATATAATTGGTCTTGAGTTATAAAGGCCCAGTACTTAACATCTGGAAAATAACACTCTGATTGTAGCTGAGACTTGAGGGAAAAAACCCTGCCATGTATCCTGTCAATATTCATCTGACAGAGACTTCCCTTTCCCCTTTCAAGAGAAGATTTTCAATCTGCCTATAGTTAGCTGCCAAAATTTTGGGTTGTGTAGGGAAAATACAGTCAGATGCCCAGATGTTCTTCCTACATGAGACAACACAGTCAGCTCTCTGACACAACCAGGTGCCTGGAAGATGAATCCAGCACATCTGGACTATGTGTTTATGAACTTTTAAAGGATATAGATAGATGTTGCTTTTATATAAGTATTAGGACAATTTGAAGTAACCACATTTAACATTAAAATGTGCATGATACAGTTTAGAGGAACAATGAATTATTGTCTATATTATGTGTAGTCTTATGACAGAATGTTGACAATTCCATCTCAGGAAGTCCACAAATGCTGCTTATGAAATGTCCAACTCTAATTGAATATTGAATTCTGGTCATTTTATCATTTTTATGTCTGTGCTTTGCTAGTATACGTACTGCCAGTTTTTCTTGGCTTTTGGCTTATTAGGGTCTCACCATCTTACTGAAACTTTGCCAAGAGAATCTCATTGTCAGTGAGTTCAAATGACTAATAAAAAAAAAAAAAGAAAGAATGTTTGCTTTTTGTCGATAGCTCAGGAAACGTGGATTATAGTGACAAATATACTGCAAAAAATTATATATAGTGCCCAAATATGGTAAAAATGCATTCTAAAAGTCCATGTTTAAATGTTTGAACATATAATTAGTGTGTAGCATTTTGAAAAAATATGGTAAATCAGTACATGGGAGCCACACAATAGCTCAGTATCACATTCCTAATATGTGTTGTACTAGGATAGTAGTGCTAGTCCTGGGAATACAGATAGGGCTGTCAGATTTTCCTTTCTTTTTTCTTTTCTTTTCTTTTCTTTTCTTTTCTTTTCTTTTTTTATTAGATATTTTCTTTATTTACATTTCAAATGCTATCCCAAAAGTTCCCTATACCCTCCCCCGCCCCTGCCCTTCTCCCCTACCCACCCATTCCCACTTCTTGGCTCCGGCATTCCCCTGAGAACCAGGCAGCAAGAAAGGTTAAGTGTCACCAAGCTAGAGTCTGAAGGGAAGAGGGCAGACATGGTGACAATAGGATGCTTATTCCGTGTGTTAATCAGTTTTTCACCACTCTGATAATTACTAATGCAAATAACTTAAAAGGAGGAAGAACTTACTTGTGTCTAGCATTGTTTGTCTCTGCTGCTTTGGACCTATGGTTGCACACTGCCTCGTGATGGAGTAGATGGTGAAGAATGTATGTTCACCTCACAGCAGACAGAAAAGAGAGAGAAGGGCTGGCCTCCCATATCACCTCAAGGGCACAGCCATCAATACCTCAATTCTTCTCACTATACCTCAATTTATAAAAGCTCCACTACCTCCTAGAAAACTATAGGCTGATGATCAAGACTTCATGGGATCTGTGGAATACATATGGATCTTAGGAAGATATTTAAGACGCTAACTATAGCACTCCACAGTGTTAGAGCTACAGAGCTGGCTCGTACTGGAAAGAGCTTTGTACTAAGAGAGAGGGAGCCCCCAGGCAAGGCTGAGTTCTGTACTCTAGAGTTTGGACATATCTCTGTACAAAATGATGAAGTTCTAGAGTTCAGTAATCTTGTCCTCTTTCCTTCATGTTCCCTTCTTCCAGTGTATGTTTGCAAAGCAGGCTTAAAACTTTATTGTCTTGTAGTTAGTGTCACAATACTACTTAAAAGAAGTAATGCAATTATTTACGGAACTATCTCTGTAACCCCTTCCTATCTCTACATGAGCTCACGCTACAAAGGACACATCTGCATTGATCCGAGTTGTAAATAAAACAGGAATTGAGAGGGGAGGGAGAAAATTTATATGGGAGAAGCATTAGTGGGGAAGACACAGTTGAGGCATGGCAGGGAAAGCGACTAATAGGGAGTGGAACCAAGCCTAATCTTAAGGCTACCTGACCAACTTTGATTCCATTTACTTTTATGTAGCAGAAGCTTTTCCTAGTCATCAATAATCTGAATAGTTTTTTAGTAGGTGATAAGAGTCAGCTTAACTTCATTAATGGGTTGACGTGATGCAGGATTTAGAGAAAGTATGCCTGAGAAAATAACACATAAAAACCTCAACACAAGGTATCAGGAGGGACTATCCTAACCCAATCTGCTTCATCTTACAGTAATGGGGAGGTAAATTAAATGAGGGCTTTGAACATGCACAGAATTCCAAATGTGATTTGAGACCCTCAAACCAGTTACAGAAATTGTGATACTTTAGGGACCTGGGAACTGGCATCTAGGTACCGGTGTAACTTTGGATCTCCTTGCTTTTCCAGCTCAAATTATGAATGCCTTTTTTCCCTTTAAGAAATAGATTTAATGCAACAGCTGAGCTCTGTGATAAATTGTCTGAAACTAGTGTGGACCATCTGGCTGTCATGAATGGTCTGAAATAAATCGAACCCAAAGTAAGAAATATAAGGAGACACTAAGTTCCATCTTACTTGAGCTTAAGAGAATGCAGAGTTTTTAAAAAAATGCTCTGACTCTCAGAGGCTGCTCATTGCAATATGGAGCATTAACTCGTCATAGATAATTATGACACCCTGACTAGTTCTAGACTATCAAAGCAAAAATAGGACTGTAAAAGAATTCACAGATCTTAGATTGCCAGACAGCCTCCAGGTTACCAACTTCTCTGTTCTGATAAATCACAGTCGCAGACTCAGTTTTTATTTGGCACTAATGGAAATTTAGTGATTTCAAACCCCTGTTTCTTGAGTTCTTTCTCTTATAGGTCCAAACTTGAAAGTACCTGTGCAGCTTTTGGGCCCATTCATTCTTAGGCATTTATTGAGTATTTGCTATATGTCAGACACTGTGACACTGCAAGTACACAGATAAATAAGATATGAACTCTTTCCTTGTAAGAATGTGGTCTAAGGAAAAGATGCCTGGGAAACAACAAATGAAGTAAGCCGCAAAGCGTTGGGCAAGGCTTCAGTGTGGGCATGGTAGGAAAGGCCACCACCACGTCAGGCTGGGTAAGATGGAGTAGTCTTTGAAAAAGAGGTATTTTTATTGCAAGATGGTCTAAATTGGGGATTTATGATACCTTCCAGAAAGTAAGAGGAGTTTCTTTGAATGTGATAAAGCCTTGAAGCATGGATAGCCTAATTTTATTAGTGGATATTGTATTTCTCATCTTCGTTCTAAGCATAAGGGATGTGGTCTGGATACATTGTATAGGAGAAAAAGAAAAGGATAGGTAGATAGATAGATAGATAGATAGATAGATAGATGAAGGTATTCACATATGAATGGAGATGTTTTAATTTATATTCACTATAAGTAGTTTGGATACATGTTAATGAATGGAAGTTAAACTATTGCAATAAATAAAACCCAAATGAATAAATAGGTTTAGCACTACTCATTGGTTTGTTTCCTGATCAAGTAACTGCAATGTTGTTGGTATTCCTGGGAAAAAAGGAAGCTCTTCTCAGCATGCAGATTCAAAGAATCAGACACTTTCTGCCTTTGCTCTTTCATCTTCAAGAATTGCTGGTCTAGAGTATACTTAAGCTAAAGAGTGGAGTGGGGAGAGAGGATAAAGTAGGCTCATTGCTTCCTTAAGGCACCTTGCTTTGTGCTTAATGGATTGTTTAATGTTGTAATGGAAATTAATCACCACAATGATAGATTAAGAGATGGGACTTTAATAGTTGCCTCATCTCAAGGCATAATCCTCACTGATGGGACCTTTATAAAAGAGCTGGAAGGGGTGGATTTGTTCCCTTCCAACTCTTTCTCATGATGCCATAACCTTCAGCCCTTATTACCATCCCACATAATGACGATTTTTCTATTTTATCTCTGTTTTCTGCTATGTTTAGACACAGTGTCTGTGTCCTCTGGGGGATCTACCAGCATGGTGCCATCTTAGCATCAGCTCTCCAAGCCATTACCTCTGCCAGTACCTTCAACTTAGACTTAACCTCTCCCCTTTCAGAACAGTGAGAATGAAACGTCTGCCTTGTTTGTTGTTGTTGTTTTGTTTGTTTTTTAAGTTACTACTGAGTCTTGGTAGCAAGAGGAATAGACTAGAATACTTTTCAGTGGCGCTTACTCATATTTTATTGGCTAAAGATAATTTTCACAGCTTTATTTAAGTGCAAAGATGACTGCATTTGCATAATCTGGACATGTGTTCAGGGAGGAAAAATTCAGTTTAGAATGTCATCAAGTTTTCTTTATAGATACAAAATTTAAAATTGATAAAAATTCATATAATCTGCATTATTCTCAATGGGTCTAATACAAGATGTATCAGTATAGTATAGAAATTCTTTTCTGGTGGATAAAAATATTAATTGAACATGCTCAGAGTGGTGAAGTCAGATTGTTTCTGTGATAAAGGCCTGGCAATTGTGTTTGAAGGCTAATTTAATATGTACCCTAGTTGTATGTGGTTTCTTCAAAACAAACAGAAAACAAACTGAACACAACAGTACCCTGCACCAGTACAAGTGCACAGGTAGGAAATGAATTCTGTTTTGGAATTGTTTAATTCAATATGCTTTAGTAATAATGCATAAGAATAAAGAGAAACAGCTTAGGATGAACATTTTTATCTTGTTTTGTTTTGCTTTGTTTGTTTTGCTTTCTTCTTTTATCGGGTTGACACAAGGTGAAGTCATCTAAAGAAGAAGAACTTGAATTGAGAAAATGCTTTCATCAGTCCAGCCAAGTCTGGGGGTCATTCTTGACTAATGTTTATGTGGGAGTGAGGACTCACGCCACTGTGCATGCTGCCACCCCTGGGAAGGTTGCTCTGGGTTGTAAGAAAGCAGGCTGGCAGGTCATGGGGACCGAGCCAGTGAAAGCAGCAAGTCACAATTCTCTATGGTCTCTGCTTCAGTTCCTGTCTTGAAATTCTTACCTGGCTTCCCTTCCTGGATGGTGAACTGTAAAGTGAAGCAAACCCTTTCCTTTCCAAATTGCTTTGATTACAGTGTTTATCACAGCAATAGAAAGCAAAGCAGCAACATGATGAATAGGGGTCTTGAAACCATCTGACGCCAGGAAAAACTCAAGTCTTTCCTCTGGGAGATGTTATTATTATTATTATTATTATTATTATTATTATTATTATTATGTTGTGGATCTAACATGTCCCCTGTAAGCTTGCACATTTGAATAACTGACTATTGGCTGGTGGTTATGCTAGGAAAGGTTGTAGAACCTTTAGGGCAGGAGGCCCTGATGTCAGGCTATGTCAGGCAGGCCTTTAAAGGAGACATTCTGCCTTCAGTCACATCTTTGCTGACTTCTCTGCCAAAACTTTACCAAGACAAGCCATAAACGTCTGCTTCCACAGACTGACTAGTCCCACTGTCATGGCCTCTCTGTCACCATAGACTATGAACTCTGAACTAGCTTCTACCCCCTCTACTCTAAATCCCTTCTCTCTTAGGTTGCCTCTGTCAGGTATGTTGTTACAGAGATGATAAAAGTAACTAATGAAATATGAGGATGGAAAGATGTGTGTATCATGAAGTAAGGAAAGATATAGGTTTTAACGGTCTTTGAAATTCAAAGAAATTTGAAGTTTCAATGTTTGAGGATTAATAATATGGAAAAGGAGTCAATGAATTCTTTCTGCATCATGGAACCAAGAACATTTTGGCTTAAAATGATGAAGGTCTGAATAATAATTAATGCCATGCAAGAATATTAGAATGGACTACTTAGCAAATTAGAGATGCACATAACTTTAAGTATTTGTCCTAATGTCAGGCCTGCCATAAAGAGAATTTCCTGAATACATGAGATGGTGCCTAAAATGTTTTCCTTTTCTAAATGAACTATTTTAACTTTTAACATTTCTGACAAGATATATGGATTTTTTTCAACACAATTTCCCAGTGTTCTGGACACCAACTATTACAATACTATGCAGTTGTAATTGTTCAGTTTTGACACCCACAGAACTGGTATATGGCCTATAGGTTAAAAGCTTCTATCACACAAGACTGTCAAATAGGTAACCTGCCATCTCAGAAGATCAGAAGATCAATGGGCTATCTCCTAATTTCCCCTGACCATCTCATATAGCTGTACTACTGTATGAGTATACCTCATAGTACTCAGAAAACAATATTCAAAGTATCATTGCTCTGTTACAAAGAATTCAACTCAAAACAGCCAACAGAGGGATGTATATAGTGAAGTATGTGGGAAAACCACAGAAATTTCTATACTCTTTCAGAGGAAGCCATCCCCACAAGAGCATATGAAAACCAATGTGTTCACCAGTTGGAAGTCTCAGAATCCAATGGGTTGGAACTATGAAGGGAAGTTTTATTATAAGGTTCTGTATATTAAATTGTTAGTCATTTGTGATGATTTTTATAGAATTGGAGACATATGGAACTGAAACTTTTAGTCATAAAATCATACTTTGATATCCTGCAATCGATCTCCATCCAAACTGAAGCAACCTTGAGACCTCTGGTGACTAATCATCTCATGAGCACTCAAGGGGACTCTTCACTCCTGACATTCTATGTCATGCAAATTCTTGTATTTTGAACCAAGAACTAAGACCAATTATAATAAAAGAGAGCCTTAAGATTGTGAACACTCAAGTAATTCTAGGAGTTTTTAATGTTTCCTAAGAAAGAAACTAGAGAAAAAGATCAAAATAGGCATTTTATATGAGAACCAGTAACACACTAGTGTCTGCTCAATTGGGCATCATCACAATGACTCTTCCAGATATGTTAGGGTAAACTAAAGTTCCTGATGGGACAGATGACAGAACACTGCACCGTTAAGTTAGGCGGAAGTATGGATGAAGTCATTAACATGACTAACCTGCTTTTTCCTACCCATAGGTGCAATCATTTAATCAGTACAGTTTTCCATGAAGTCAAACATTGAGAAATCAAGACAATCTAGAATTCTGAATCTAACAGACATGAACAATGACAGACTGTCACTTCAAGAAAACAGTAAATATATTATACTCATTGTTGATGAAAATATATGCGATTTTATGCCAAATTAGCAGTATGAACCATGGGATAATGGTAGCTTCTCAACACAATAAGAAGTTTCTGAAGTTTAGAGATGATATTACAAAGGGCGATATTCTTGATAGTGCATGCCTTACATGCATTAATGTCTTCATGATATGTATAATTCTATTAGTTAATATTTTCCAAATGATTAATATCTGATGTTATAAAGGCATGCACAGGTATATGCCTACTCAATAAAGCAGCAAATTTTTTATGTACTAAAGAAGAGAGATCTTTTCTCAGGCTCTCAGAAACACCAGTGTTTTGATATTATATCAAACATGAGTACCCAATAATCTTAGGGAGTGACTGAAGCATTCCTCATGATTTTCCCCTATACATCTTTTTTGGGGGAAAGTTTTCATTTTGGAGTATAAGTTTTAAAATAGAAGAAGAACAGTAATAGGTTGAATGCATAGGCAAATCCAGGAATCTTGTTGTCAGCTTATATGGTGATGCATGCCTTTGATCCTAGTTTCTGGAAGGCAGAAGCAGAGGCAGACAGATTTCTGTGAGTTTAAGCTCAGGGCTATATAGCAAGACCTTGTCTCAAAACAACCAACCAACCAACCAACCAACCAACCAACCAACCAACCAACCAACCAAATAACCAACCAACTAACCAACAAACCAACCAACCAACCAACCAACCAACCAAACAACCAACCAAACAAACAAACAAACTATTTTGAAAGAATCTAGGTATTTAGCAAGAATTAAGTAAATCAAGACAGTCATTGAAAAACAAGACAAAATTATGTCATGTATCTTTATATTCTTTTCTTTTGAAAAACACAACATTTTTTTCATAAAAATACTTGTGCACATATATAATTAACTGTAAATGTTGTTATAAATAAATGAACAACTATTATTAAAGGTATGTTAAATTCAAATATTGTAACTATCACTTATACACTTACTAAAGCTATGGTTATCTGCATAAGACCTGTACAAGATTGGACTAGTCAACATTTTATTTAGGAAAAAGGAGAAACCCACAAGGTCCTACCACTCTCTGAGGGACTATAGTCAATTCATAGTTGTTGCAGGAGAGGGAATCATTTTCTTTAGTAGTAGAGCCACTGATAAGTTGTTCTTGTTCCAGTAAACAACCCCTCACTCACACCCAAGGCAAAAATATTCTAATTAAACTCAGTAGGCCATGCAGAAAAAGAGACCGTGGAAGAAGGAGGGGAATTTTTGAGAAGGAATGTTCTGGCACAAGAGGGGAATGGGGTGTAAAAACAACTACATTTTTCTTATATAAATGTATGAAACTGCTGAACAACAAAATAATTAAAAAAAACCGTTTGGATTGTGTTTCCTAACTTAATAACTTCAACAGTCATGGGGACATGTGTGATTATCTTAGCTTATTGTTTTATGTGAAGAAATTGGAGAGTCAGAAAGGGGATGAGAGATTCTTTGGGTCTTGTAATGAGTTGCAAAATTCTTGCATAAAAATTCAATTTAATATCATCAACTCTGATTCATGTACGTCCGGCTGACTTGTGAGATGATTCTTGAGTTAGCACCGTAATGAGTAGGTGAGAGAAGTCTCAACGTGAACCTAAACTACCATAAGTCCATCTTCACATATTATTTATTTTTAAAATAATACAGAATGTAATGTTAAGTAGAGTTAGCTAGTTAACTATATCTAGCTATCTAGAATATTCTTCACCAGGAAGAGTGGAGAATAATATCAGATTGGAAATAAAAGAAAGGATAAAGTATACATGTCTCCACAAGCTCATTGTGGAAATTAAATTTAAGACATGCTGAAAATGAAGAAAACAGGCTAGAAGCGTGAGTGTGTGGGATGCAGAGGAATTTGAGAAGCTGAAACGGTCAACTCAGCAGCTACATACAGGAGTACTTGTCTCTTGTATGTTTGGGGTTTGGGAGTGGATTCTGTACGTCCAGAACCCAAAGGGGAAGACTGATTGAATTCTCTTATTTCCTATGTGTTCCAACTATGCATCGTCCCAGGGGGTGTTTTCTAAGGTATAGTATCAGGGAATAGGATAAATTCAGTCTAATTTCACTGAGCAGGATCTAGCGATTAAAGAGACATTCTCCTGTGTTTCTATATAACTAAACTCTAGTGCACATTTTACATTTTAAAGTATACTTTGATAGAAAATGAGCCAAGATACTTCCATTCTAAACAAAAAAATAGATGAAAGAAATAATTTCCTCAAAAAGAATGCAAAAACA
Organism: Mus caroli; assembly: GCF_978045245.1. Classification (NCBI taxonomy): domain Eukaryota; kingdom Metazoa; phylum Chordata; class Mammalia; order Rodentia; family Muridae; genus Mus; species Mus caroli. The sequence goes on along the minus strand of NW_028227274.1, from coordinate 27,554,896 downwards.
GAAAAACCATCCTTTAAAAATTTCAAAGTCAAAAAATATTCAGGTGTTTATGAAAAGCCAAGTCTTCATATTTTTGGAGCATGTTAATTTATTAGTAAGCACTAGATGTCACTGGTGTACAGCATTTGAAATTGTTTCCTGCTAAACTAAAGCTGTTTGCTGTGAGACTAGAATCTGAGGTTTTACTCTCACATAGCCCACTTCCTCTTCTACTTAAAGTCAAGAAGGTATAGGACAGAAAGCTTAAATCTCTTCTGTGCCTTTGACTTGTAAAGAAAAATGAACATGGCAGAAGTGTTCCTGATTAGATCTGGGGGAAAAAGGATGATGTGTTCTTGCTGGGTGCATCAGGAGAGATGAGGTTCTGTCATTCTATAGATATAGACCTGGAATACCAACTTGAAATTGATGGTTACTGGTATGAGCTGCTGTTGTCTATATGCCTGGTTAGTGCATTTGGTGCGGCATGAGCAGTGTATCGTTCCATCAAGTTACTTCATCACACTGGTGATTTCAGAAGTAAGAACCCCAATCCTTTTGGATGAACAAAACAAATAGCTCTCACAAGTCTTATCAGATTACCATTGTTTGATTCATCTTTATGAGAGTTGGCTGCCTGGTTGTTCATGATCTCCGTCGTCCCATCTGGACATTTCCAGATGAGGTCAACAGTGATAGCATATGGAAAATTCTACAACGGCAGCATCGAGACCAATATAAGACGCATCCTCAAATAGAGCAGAAAAATAGATGATAAAGCAAGGAAGCAAACAACCTTTGATAATTTTAGACATTTGAGGAGAGGTCCTGGAGAATTGGCACTTTGCCTAAAGTGTGTCTTTCATCTCTGCCCCAGAGCTATTACCATTATCTAGAATGACTGAGCAAAGCAGGACTTCCTTTCTGGGAAGGAGGGTGCTGGTGATATGCCAAGGCCTGATTTGCAGCCCCATTAGCTTGTCATCACTGAGCAAGCAGTGATCTCACCTCAGCGCTCCTTTAATTCAGCCTTTCAGGAGCTTCAGGTTTTTCCCTGAAGCTTAACCTATAATATGGGCTTGTTTAGAAGAGTCACTAGATCTGATAGGAAAGAGATATTGGTCCTAAAGAAGAGTAAGGTGAGGTCAGGGAATCCAAAAATGGTTAAAGGGAAAGAGCAGAGTGTGTCAGGAGGGGTAAAGGAAATAAGACAGAGAGATTGAGTGCTGAGGAAGCACAAGGTATTTCTGACCTCTGACCTCCAGGGTGGGCATTGCTCAGTCAGGCATTATCCATTGCTAGAGAGATGTGAATTTTCCAATAGTGTGACTGTTTTGGTGGTTGTAACACCACACCATAGGTGCAGACTAGTTTATAATCAGTAGGCATTTATTTCTCACACATATAGAGGCTAGGAGGTTCAAGATTAAGGCATTGAGAAGAGTTGGTATCTCAGAATAGCCTGGCTCCTTTTTAGCTCATAGATGACTTCTTTTCATCTATGCAAGCATCCAGGAATCCAATAGCTTAAAAGAATCACAAACTCTGTTCAAGTATAATGTGGAAAATATAGAGCCAGGGATGTCTTTGAGGCCTCCTTATAAGGGTATTGCTGTGAATCATGAAAACTCAGTCTCTACGACTTACATGTCCCAAATGTACACCCCTGATACCTCTTACACTGTGAATTTAATTTCTGCATAAGAATTTTGGAGAATGAAGCTTTCTGATCACAGCATTCTTTTTTTTTTGGCTCCCTCAAATTTATAAGTTTTAATGCAAATTAAAACTAGGGGCCTCAAATTTGAAATCATCCCAGTGCTAAGAAGCTAATTTTCAAAACTTCATCAAAATCAGATATGCTTGATACCGAAGGTGCAAATTGCTCTTCTTCTGTATACATGTGAAGTTAGACATGAAAGGACAGACAGAACAGATACTGTCACTTCTGAAGAAAGAGATAGGCAAGTAGGCAGAGAAATGATGTGTGAATGATGGTGAACCATAAATTTTACTATGTACCTTAGAACCATTAAGGCAATGTGGTGCTGGGTGGAACTCTGCCTTTATGAAGGCTTTGTGTGTCACATGTGTATGGCTCTCCTAGAGCTTGAGTCACATACTCACTGATCTTGAGACCCCTGTATGTCCTCAGGAGGGGGGTCTGTGTTTACTGTGACATTGGGGGCCAGTGATGATCGGTATAGTCTTTCAACTCATTGTTTAGATAGTTAATCAGACAAATAGAAAACTGTATTACTTATACATTCTAGCTACTACATATTGCTGGGACACAAACTCAAGAAAGTTGAATTCATTGCTATCATATGTTGTGAAAGGATAGCCTTCATGTCCATTACATCAGAATGCCCTGACATCACTGTCAACATTTTTACTCACATTCTTTTCTTGAAGGTAGGATTCTCTGCTGTTCACTCTTATGAGCTCAGGACTGATCATAGAAGGTTCTTCACATAAGGCTCAGATTTTTCTAGTATTAACCTCAAAATTCTTCCATCCTCTACCCACTGCCTGGTTCCAATGTTGTTTCTGTACCATCTTGCCATTTCTGGGTACCAACCTCTCTTAGTCCATTGGACTATAACAGGATATCATGGATTGGGCAGTTTTAAAACAATACAAACTTACTTGATGATGAAGTTGCCAGCAGGTTGGTGACAGGTGGTGACTTATTTCCTCATCAACAGTGAGCTTATTCTTGTGTCTTTATGGTGCCAAACAGCAGGAGGGGGTTTCCCTTGACTCCTTTTACAAAGATACTAATTTTTACCTATTGCATTCGTGAGGGCTCAGCTTTCATGACCCAGTCTCATCATTATCTCTATTTGCCTCCGAATGGAGACTTTTTTTTATTATGTATTTTCCTCAATTACATTTCCAATGCTATCCCAAAAGTCCCCCATACCTGCCCCCCACTTCCCTACCCACCCATTCCCATTCTTTTGGCCCTGGCATTCCCCTGTATTGGGGCATATAAAGTTTGCAAGTCCAATGGGCCTCTCTTTCCAGTGATGGCCGACTAGGCCATCTTTTGATACATATGCAGCTAGAGACAAGAGCTCCGGGGTACTGGTTAGTTCATCATGTTGTTCCAACTATAGGGTTGCAGATCCCTTTAGCTCCTTGGGTACTTTCTCTAGCTTCTCCATTGGGAGCCCTGTGATCCATCCAATAGCTGACTGTGAGCATCCACTTCTGTGTTTGTTTGGCCCCGGCATAGTTTCACAAGAGAGAGCTATATCTGGGTCCTTTCAGCAAAATCTTGCTAGTGTATGCAATGGTGTCAGCGTTTGGAAGCTGATTATGGGATGGATCCCTGGATATGGCAGTCTCTAGATGGTCCATCCTTTCATCACAGCTCCAAACTTTGTCTCTGTAACTCCTTCCATGGATGGACCTGGAGGGCATCATCTTGAGTGAGGTAACACAATCACAAAGGAACTCACACAATATGTATTCACTGATAAGTGGATATTAGCCCAAAACTTAGGATACCCAAGATATAAGATACAATTTGCTAAACGCATGAAACTCAAGAAGAATGAAGACCAAAGTGTGGAGACTTTTTTAAAAGAGAATTTTCTATGTATATTTTATTTGAATATTTTGCCTGCAGGGATATATGAAAATCAAATGCATGCCTGATGACTCTGAATGCTGGAAGATGGCATCAGATGGCATCAGATGGAATCAGATGACATCAGATCTACAGGAACCGGAGTTACAAGTTGTTGTAAGATGCCTTGCAGATGCTGAGAAATCCTCTGCAATCTTTCCAGCACATGGAGGACTGGAGTTTAATGTATACATATTTGGCTCTAAATACAGAAATATTTAGATCATGGAACTAAACAGACTTTTTTGCCATTGTTTGAAACAGAGATGAGCACAAAAATTCTAAATGAGTTGGCTGCATAGGGGTCATTTGTGAGAAATGACTAACTGACATATTCATCTCTTCTGTACTCGGCTCATTTCCCTTTTGTTGCTCACTTTCTTCTCTCTTCCAATAGGAATCGGCTCCTTCCTTTTATGAATCTATGTTTTTCACTCCCCCATGGTTCATTTGGGTTTGACAGTCTCTACGTGTCCTGATTCAAGTCAAGCATTATCAGTCACAGTTTCTGGTATACAACCCAAGCCAGAGTTCTTTTGGATTTGATAAAAATAAAAATGCTACTTCTTTCTTTGGAATAGCCCAGTAGGAATGACAGAAACCTGAGGTATGGGGAACCCTTGTGCTTTCTTCTTGTTGAATACAGAATGAGGTAAAACACGCAAGATGTAGAGATGTGAATTGAATAGAAGAAGTGACAAACAGCTCTATATTCCGAGTCTCACAGGAAATGACCTTGTAATTCCATTGTCAGGTTATCTAATTTTCTTCAGATTTTCTGTCACTGAAAACCACAAGGATCATAACTGATATACTTAAAAAATCCAAGAAGTGTCTAAAATTGTATTGTACATATTGTACATTTGTACATATTGTACATTCCACTGTTGCTACAAATTGTCATCTGAGTTTAGTGGAGATCGCAATTGGTATCTTTTCAAGAAAATAAAACTATAATATAATATTTGATTGTCTCAATTTATTATCATTTTATGGCTTGAAGCATACATATTAGCTTTCCCAGAAAGAAGTAATATTTAGGACAGACTGAGATAGTATTTTCAGCAATTTGACACATCTTAATGAAGGAATTTAGTGAATATGTTTCTCACCAGCCCATGGGCTTTTTTCTTAAAGGTTGTGATGATTTGTAGGGAACCAGGTTCAGTAATGTTCTTCTGTTTTCTTCTAACAAAGATCAAAAGTAGAATGGAAAATGCAGTTATTGGAGTTTAAGCTCAGTGTGAAGGAGGGAAATCAGAGTCCAACCTGAACTAGAATGTGCAAATCAAGTTGTGTAGACTTTTTTCTCTACCCCTATCTCTCTTACCACCACAGTAGAAGTAGCAGGGACCTTAGTCCAAAGTCCTTATTGTGTAGAAGAGGAGACCCTAAAGGCTAATTAAACAGTTGAACCAGTCTTACAAATCATATCTGTCAAGAAACAGAATTCTCAGTGTACTTTTAAAAAAATATTTATTTATTATTATATCTGTCTTCAGACACACCAGAAGAGGGCGTCAGATCTCATTTTGGATGGTTGTGTGCCATCATGTGGTTGCTGGGATTTGAACTCACGGCCTTTGGGAGAGCAGTACAGTGCTCTTAACCGCTGAGCCATCTTAACTGCTGAGCCATCTCTCCAGCCCCTGCCCCCCAGTGTACTTTTTATATAAGTTGCTTGTGCATATTTGTTATAAGATAAATTGTTTAAAATGATTTTTCTCCATTAATGAGGTAATGAGGTTCAGTATATTTATACGTATATATTATACATATACATGATCATGAAATCTCTGGACAAACTTAAAAGTAAAATCCACATCTGTAGTTTACTGTTTTCTCAAAGCAGCACATTTGCTTGCTACTGTGTACACCTCAGTTTTCCTACTACCTTTCTTTTTTTGCTGTTTCTTTGCTTTCCAACTCTCAGCCTGGTTTAACACATATTTTTTACTAGGAGGTACACAATTAGTAATGATGAGCTGGGGTTATGCTAGGTCTTTCTGAACTCTGATGATGTATTAGTTCTGTTTCTTGTGGCTTCCCATGTGGCTTACAGCAATAATACAACTGCAAGATAAATGGCTACTAATCTGAAGAAAAGTCTCTCGAAGCAAGTCTCCAGGTTCCAAGCTAGACGTGTGCCATCTACTCACTGTAGGCCCTTGTGAAGACAGTCAATGAATGTTGATCCAATTTATAAGGAGCACAAAGCAAGGCTGAATATTTAATATGCTGGAGGTCAGACTCAAGGCTCAAAAAGGTCTTTAGATGCTGGGGTAATGGCCTAAATCCAATAAGAAAAAACTTACAGGGAATAATGTGAGGTCTTGCACTTCAGTCAGTAAATTCAATTGGGGGAGATGTAGCTTAACATTAGATCTGAGAAAAAAATCTCTGGGGTGTCTTAGCTGACTATAAACTTGATGTGAATCCACAGTAACAGGATTGTTGAAGACGAAGTCAGTCTTGGTTGAATCCATTAAGTTTAGACTCTAGTGTGAGAGAAGCCATCATTCTGGCTCTTGGTTCTTGTTGAACAATACCTGGAATTTTGTATTTTGTTTTGGGTATTTTACTTATAATGACAGAGACATATGGTATATTCAGTATAAGAGTAATGTAACTAATACCATTTTCCCCTTCACTTACTCAGTATATGTCTTCTGAGTGCCCATGGTGATTCTCGACCTTATCTTGACAGTAGAGATAGAAAAGCAAACAAATCAACGTGTGAAGGGACTCAGGAAATAAGCAAAGAGTAAATATGTTAATATCTTTTTTCTAGTTCTTAAGGGCTTGCATCTTCAAGTTGCCCAAATAACCAGTGCTCGTTTTATGTGTGCTAAAACAGAGTAACATCTGGGCTGAGACTTCCCACTGATAGAGTTTTGTTTGCAATTTTGACACACATGCATAAATTGATTGATTTCATACAGATCATAGAAGAAAGTCAATTCTAGCAAAATCTCAACACCACGAGTCTTAGAATTCTCAAACAATGCAATTGGCTCACCTCTTTATGTGCTCTTTTTACAAGATGATTTTCATTTTTCAGTTTTCATAGGAATGAAGAATTTGGTAGCGTTCACCAGGATATTAAAAATTAAGTGAGATTAAGAATGTAAAGAAAGCACATGTGTATCTGGAGAAGTTTCCATTGACCTCCTGGTTCAAGAACTCCTGACCAAGCCTATGGAAAAGGTGTTGTCTAATTAACAATATTTAGAATTGTTGTAAGAGTCCTAGAACTCTAAGGCAACCCCAAATCCTAGATTGGCTTTGGTTGATCCTGCTTGGGACTAGATAAGCCACTATCAAGTGACACTAAAATGTAACTGGCTCCTGGGTAGAGAGAGATTGTATCACTAAGAGATATGCAGAGGCTGTCATTTTATTAATTTTATAATAATTCACTTGTGCTTCCTATATGCTGGATTGAAGTATAAAGGACTGCGGGCTGCAGTATCCCACCATTTCTTCTGGCCTCTGCTTACCTAACTAGAGCTATCTTTATTCTGAAGCATCCGCACATTCCTTTGCAGATGTCACGTTATAATGTCTGGTCTGACTCCTCCGGTCAGAAATCATTTTTCTTTCTTGGCATTTCTATGGATTTTTTCATATTTATTCTCAAACAGTTATTAAATTGTATTACAATTCCCCAGCTCAAACTCATTCATCAGTAAATATTTGTCAAGCACCTGCTCTTGCACAAGGAGGAGTAATTGGGCCTGATCTTGAGGGACTTTCAGGACAATCAGGGATCAGATCAGGATAGAGGAGCCTCCACAGGACTGTGCTGGGGTGAGTCTGTGGTTCAGCTCTGAGAAGTACATTCCTTAGAGACAGGAAAAGTTTGTGGGGACTGATGATCAGGGAAGGCTCCTGGGGACGCCAGGCCTTATACTTACTCAATTTGCTTCTACTAGGGAAGCTGGAGTCATAGTAATCACTTTTACACACACACACACACACACACACACAAACATATACACACACAAACACACAAATGAACACACACACAACAAACATGTACAAACACACACATACAAACACACATACACAAACACACACAAACACACACACACAAGTCAACACACATACACAAACACACACAAATGAACACACACACAAACACACATACACACAAGATCACACAGACACATAAATACACACACACACACACACACACACACACACACACCAGGGGCTTAGATTTTCAGGGATTATGCCATAAAGCATCAAATATTGTATTATAGAAACTACAGCTGTAATAATAATAAATAAATGATAATAAAAATAGTAATAAATAAAAGTCCCATTGAGTCTAATGGTATTGTTATGTTGGAAAAATGGTTTTAAAATGCTAGTAAATATGACTATTCATAACATCAATATTTGAAAAATAATAGTTTCCTAAAAATACTGCTTGCCCCTTTCATTTTACTTCAAGGTTGGAGTCAGCTTTTTGTATTATCTTATTAACAGTGTTCCTCTAAGTCAGCCAAGTTATTCTCTTTCTGAAGTTCAGTTATTCTGTAGAAAAATACCTCCTACCTTGTAGAAATATAAATATCAAATACAATCCTAAAAATAAAAATCAATACTTAGTATATAATTTGTGGAAAAGTGTTATTTTGGAGTGCTTCTTTTTGGGTGCTTTTTAATATCAGGTGGTTCCCTCAGTTTCCCATTTTCTGAGAGATTGTTTTTTTCTTGATTTATTTTGCCATTGACTTTTCTTGATGAAGTTTAATTGCTGTTTTTCCAAGATCAATAGCCTGGCAAAGCTCTTGAAATACCTCATGTTTTTTCCATCAATAATTAAGGAGTTAAAATTATTTTATTGAATGGAGAGCATTGTTTTGGTCTTTGGGAGGATTTTAGGTAATCTGGAGAAGTCAGGGTCCTTGACACCAAGATGTTAATAGTTTCATAGATGTATTAACTAACACACACAATATTTATAACCATGTGTTCCGTCTACCTAGAGTTTCCTTCAGCAAGTCACAAAAGATGCATTGAATCAGCATGTTAGGAAAATTCCCCAAATATCCCAATTAAGCTTTAGATAGATTATTCATGAATATTTTTTTTTTTTTGTCTTGAGGCATACTTAGTATAAGAAGCTGGGGTTCTACTTTTGGTATTCCATTTATAGGGACTTATCTACCTAGCATGTCTGCTGAACCTCTCTAATAATTCCACTCATTCAATAATTATGCCTTCCAGTGTTAAGTCTTTTCACTCTCTTCTCTAACTCTGGCATTCTACAATATCATGAAATACCAATGAAAAGGATGCATGTTGCCCTAAGAATTACAGCCTTCTAACTTTGGCCCTACCAACATTTTTCTGGTGAAGTGCAAGGACGACACCTAATTTTTTCTCTGCATCTGTATGGTGGTTTGAATATGCTTGGCCCAGGATATCACACTATTAGGGGGTGTGGCCTTGTTGGAGGAAGTGTGTTACTGTGGGGGTGGACAATGAGACCCTCTTTCTAACCACATGGGAGCCAGTCTTCTCCTAGTGACCTTGAGATGAAGATGTAGAATTCTCAGCTCCTCCTGCACCATGCCTGCCTGGACTCTGCCATGCTCCCACCTTGATGATATGGACTGAACCTCTGAATCTGTTAAGTAAATATTGTTCTTATAAGAGTTGCCTTGGTCATGGTGTCTGCTCACAGCAGTAAAAACTAAGACATTGTTTCCATGTCTGAAAACTAGAGAGAAAGGGCATCTTCTCTGAGGACCGGAAAATGCAGAACCTTATAGGGAGGCTGCACTGTGATGACACTAGTAAACTACATGAAATGTGATAATAATATCATTAAACACAACTGTGTGAAGTCGACCTTACACTTCCTTTGAATTTGTATAGTTTAGACCTCCCTCCCAATTTTCTCAAAAATCTTAGTTTTCTGTGTTCTCTCATTGTTGTCACAAAATACAAAACAAAATCCACTTAAGAAAGAGGTGATTCTGGCCCACCATTTAAAGGTATGTCTCATAATGGCCCAGAAGGCAGGACAGTGGGAATTCAAGGAGGCACCTATCATATCACAATCAGGAAGAAGAGACGGATGAATGCTGGAGCTTTGATTCCTTTCTGGTTCTGTTTTGTTTTGTTTAATTCAGCATGGAGAGTCCTCATGAGAAAGCAATATCCACTCTTATGGTAAGTTTTCCCACCTCACTTAATCCAATCAAGAACTTCCTTTATAGTTATGCTCAGAGTGTATCTCTTAGGTAGTTCTTGATCCTGCCAAGTCGACAATCAAGATTACCATCATACCACCCTTTCTCTCTCTTCCCCCAAACCAGGAGGGACTTGGGGAGCAGGCACTCTAAGACACTAATAAAAGAAAGACAACCCACTAACTTCCCCCCCTCCTTTTTTTTTTCTTCTTAAAAAAAAAAAGCTATGTTTGTTCCTGAGAACATATGAAGAAGGTAAATATATTCTAAGGCCACTGAAATGTAAAATTTGTACATCAAGGAAATATAAGGCTATTTGAATGGAGGTATAAACTGTAATACAGAAAATGACTTGATGGGTGCTTGAGGGCTGTAGCTCAAAGTAGAATACAAATATGGAATATTGCAAAGAGTGTTCTGCTTGGACAGTATGGAGTTAGGTCACTTTTTAGAACCTTCAGGAGTGATTTTGTTTGAATAACAGGATCCTTCAGAAATGGTGGAATCAGCTTATTCCTAGGATTGGATTTCTCAAGCAACCAATGTGTCATGTTTCTCAAGGGTGCACTGACCTTGTCTGGGCCAGAATGATGATTCAGTTTGGTGCCTGAGGACAGTTTCAAACATCACATAATCTGTCGCTTGTGTGTATTTCTGTCTTCTCAAGAATCTTGGCTCTGAAGTTATGCTATATCGACTGTGAGACAGCCAGTGTAGCAAGAGAAGGGAACGGGAGAGATTGGTGTGATTACATTTTGTTAACAGAAGTGTTTTAATTGAATTTCTATAATTTTATTTTTCATGTGTCTGAAGTTTGGGTAATTTGGGGTTCCCATATTTGTGTTTTTTGTTCTGAGAGAGACAAAGAGAGAGAGAGAGACAGAGAGAGAGAGAGAGAGAGAGAGAGAGAGAGAGAGAGAGAGAGAGAGAGAGAGAGAAGAAGAAGAAGAAGAAGAAGAAGAAGAAGAAGAAGAAGAAAGAATGAAAGAAAGAAAGAAAGAAAGAAAGAAAGAAAGAAAGAAAGAAAGAAAGAAAGAAAGAAAGAAAGAAGGAAGGAAGGAAGGAAGAAGGAAGAAAGAAAAAAGGAAGAAAGGAAGGAAGAAAGAAAAAAAGGAAGGAAGGAAGAAAGGAAGGAAGGAAGGAAGGAAGGAAGGAAGGAAGGAAGGAAGGAAGGAAGGCAGGCAGGCTGCCATGGGTAATATAACAGGTGTAATAATATTGTTATATACCAGTAATACTTGGTGGGCCCACCCATCATGCACAATATTTTTACTACCTAAAAATACAACACAAGAAACAGCATTTACAGTAATGAATGGCAACACAAGAAACAGCATTTATGTCAATGAATGGCTATAACTGAAAATTACAAAGTAGGAAGTTATTTGTATTAATCAAAATATAATCTCTGTATTATAAAACACAAATTTCCAAGGTGTCTAAGAAAAGATTATGATATTAATAAAAATGTTAAGATAAAGATGAAATCAGAGGTTGTGCCTAGAGAAGCTAACTAGTACATTATGTGATTGAAGAACCAATAATCTGAGTAGGGACTGTCTTTTGGATATGATGAAGACCTGTCACAGACTAATGGGAATGCCCCTCTCTGTTGCTTTCAGATAAGGGATACAGCTTGATCCCAAATTCCATTTCTATGGAGATCACTTCACATAGCCCTCTCAGGTGAAATGATGGACATGCAAAACCATCCTTCTAAAATCAAGGTAGCTTCAATCCCAGACCCTGTGAGGGTTACCTCTTCTGTCTAATCAACTTCCCAAGACCCAGTGGCTTTTCCCATTACCTAGAGAAGGGGGAGCATCCTTCCTTCAGCTGTCAGCAGAAGGGAGTCCAGAGTGTTTATATTACACACTGACCCAGGATCTCCATTCCTCTGTTCTTTTTGATGTTAAACTTTCAGGTAGATTAGTGAGGAAACTTTCCTTAAGAGTCCTTATTTAATACTTTGACATTTGAAGCCAAGGCAAAGAGCCTTGAAGCTGTGACCACAGAGGGGTTGGCAAGATGGTTTAGCAGGTAAAGGCACTTGTTGCCAAGCCTGATGACCTGAGTTCAATCCAATATGGTAAAAAGAGAGAACTGACTCTTTGCATGCTGTATTCTGACCTCCCACATGTCATGCATGTGCACACAATGAGTAAATAAATGAAACAGTAAAAAAATAAACTAAATTAACTAAATCATGAAAAATATGGGGATAAGAGAGTGGGTGGCGGGTCTGGAAAGATGGCTTAGCGGTTAACAGCACTTACTGCTCTTCTGGAGGTCCTGAGTTCAATTTCCAGCAACCACATGGTGGCTCACAACCATCTGTAATGAGATCTGATGCCCTCTTCAGGGTGTCTGAAGACAGCAACTGTGTATACATATAACAAATAAATAAATCTTTAAGAAGGGGGGGTTGGAAAGTTGGGGTGGGAGCCAATAACAAGAGCAATGCTTGTAGAGAACACAGTTGAGTGGTTTCAAGTATAGTGACTCCACTTGGTACCACATCTTGATGATTGCGAAAAATGAGCCATCGGGCTGGCTTCTGGACATGGGGACTGAATTGGCCTGGAAATTAGAGTGTACCAAAGAGGTAACTTGTAAGCTTAAGTTCTGTTGTGGAGGCCTTTGGAGCAGTTAATAGAGGAGAGAAGTATATGCAGATAGAATATACACTATGTTAGGGTCTCTTGTATAGAATTTTAAAACTGTAATTTTAAAGTTGGAAGGAATGTGATTTGTCTTGGTTCCTAAAACTTTTGTATGAAAAAAATTAGAATTTTAGAAAGCAGATCTAAATTTAGAATCTCAGCTATTGTGTAGACATAGCAGATTGCCGATTTAACTTGATTTCCTAACTCAGGAGAATTTTATGTTGTTTGTTTGCAGGGATCACTGACAATCTTACTGCCTTCAAACCCAGTGTCTGACCCATACAGGTGCTCAGCACATTTGTTAGCTGAAAACGTTTGTGAGCCTTTTGGTAGGTGATGATTCATGGTACCTTCATTGGAGGACCAAGCAAGTGCTGAAGAAAATACTTGGAGATGTGGCAAGCAGATATAGGAAGCTAATTTCTTCAGCTCAATAATTTTTTAAACTAAATAAACACCAGAAAGAAATCAGAGAGCAAACACATGTTCTTTTCTCACACTGGGAATGGATATTTAGAGGCAGGAAGAAGTCATATGACTTTGTATGTTGTCTATATATTGCCTGGTAGAAATCACTCTTGAGTGGTAGAATTGCTTTACTGAACAGGCATGAAAAGGCAAAGAATGTCCAAGGATGTCTGAGGAGTTTGTGCTTAGTCCTGTCAGCTTCTAAGACTTGGATCCTCACAAATGACTCTGTAGTATGTTAAGTCTCAAGTCTGGCTCAAGTGCCAGCTAGAGGCTTCATTACAGGTTTAGTTTAGGCTAAGCACAGATGGATAATAGTGAAATGCCCGGTAAATGGTTTTCCAAATAGAAGTTTGAAATTGCCTCTATTACTAAGATTTGATGGAAACACTTGGCTAGGAATAGAAGGTGTAGGAGGTCGGCATGAATCTCCATAGAGGGAACTGCTGTTGTAGTTGTAATCAGTGGGGAATAAGAACATACCATACAGGCAAGAGCTTTCTTGAGGGAGTTTTCTATAGTTCTGGTAATTGATCAATGGCTATTGAAGTTCTAGGTGCTGGTCTGTAGGTATTCTATATTGATTAAATTTCGTTAAGTATATAATCGATTCTCTCTTATGACAGTTATCCTTCCATGCTAGCCATTCTATTACCCTTTCTCTGTACATTTGAAAGTCTAGGCTGGCTGCATGTTGTAGGTCCTATTGAATGTTAGGAACTCAAGAGACAATTCTAATTTCTTTATGAAATTGCTGAAAGGTTTTCTTTCTATTTAAATACTACCAGTGATAGTGGTAATCTGAATTAGGACCAAGTTGCATCTCAGCTGCAAGGTTCAGGGAAAGTTGCTCGACCTTTTTTTGTGTGACTTTTTACCTCTCTGCTGATACCTGTCATGCTCCTCTAGGACTCTTTTCCACTTTGAAACACAATGTATGTCCTGAACAGTAAATTCTCCTTGCTTTGTTTCTTTAAGACTTCTTTCTTTTCTTCTTCAAATTTCTACATTTTAGAAATTCTCTTCTGACACTTAAGTGCTCCTGTGTGTAGTTGTGCTTGTTTGTCAATAGAACTACAGACAGACTGATTCAGGGGCGAAGTCAGACAACTTCTCTGAATTCTTCATGGAGCCTGAGATGGTTAATGAATTAATATTCCTCAGAATAAAAACAGACGCCCTGCATTCTGTAACAGAATTACATCCTGATAAGCTCAACATGAAGCAGAGAATGGGTAAGTGGAGAAAAACGTCATTTAATGTGTCTTACCTACAGACATCAGGGCATATCACAGAACACATATCACAGGGTGGAGTGCTAGAGGTTTTTCTCTGTGACTATGTGACTGATGGGAAGCTGTGGTTCACTGATGATGGCCAGGATTGCAAGAGAACCTTGGCACCACAAATCACTAGCCAAAGAAAAGGCCAAAATTCAAAACTTGAAACAGTGTCTATTGATATCATTTTGTGAAGTTATGAAGTCCAAAAACCAGCAAGCAGAACCATTGCAAGTTGGGGGTCATTTGCATTGCATTAACCTGTCTATGTCTTATTCTGTTCCACTTTCTTGCCTTCTGCATTTGTCTGGTTTTACATTTCATTACACAGAAGAGACAGTTAATAATGAGAACAGCCGACAGTACTGAGCACTTAGCATGGAGAGTGGAGTCTGTCTAAATGCTTTCATTTAATCCGTATGACAACCTTGTGAAGTAGATGCCATTATTGTCTTCATTGGAAGCTTGACATTGCTGATCTAACTAATAGGGACCCAAGTCCATTTCTGCATCTCCCACTTTGGGAATATTGATTTTAATAATCACACAGGCATCTTCTTAGCTTTTCCCACCTCCATTTTTGTTCTTTATGATTATGTAGCACAGATGATCCCCTTTCTCAGATTCAGATGGTTCTCTAGATAGCAGTTCTTATTTCAAGTGCTTTGTGAAATGTCTTAATTTTCTATTTTGTTATCATTCATGCTCATAAATTCATTATTGCTTCTCTCTCTAGTCAATCAGGAATGTTTATTGGAAGGGTATATATGGTTTACCCTTGGTTTAAGATGGTATTATATCAAGCTTTATTGGTTTTGTATTTATTTATTGACAGAAGATGCTATTTTTAATTTTTAAATGGCTATAGGGAGTTAAAATCTGATTTTATATAAAGCATGAAAATGTATGCATGTGTGTATATAAATAGTTATATATTTACTTATAAAAAGATGCATACATCAGCACTATTTATATAAAAAGAAATCACATGTATACATAGTATCATGTACATAATCATACACACACATATATAGACATACATGTATACATTTTGAGTTTCATCTGTTTTATTTTGATTTCAAATTTGTGGGGTGTTGAGATCTCCTGGAAGTAAAGTGTTGAGGGATACTGGTTCAGTAGACATGAGAAGTTGAGCATGAGATCTCTAGTGGCATTTTGTTCTTTGGGGGGAAAAAAAAACTATGTGAAGTAAAAAAGGCAAGGTCAATTCAAGTTTAATCCAAGTTAATATTGATACAGTGCAGTCATTAACATCAGTTCGAAAGTATCTTGTGGAGTTATTTTTGATTGTACCATTACCACCTGGTGGACTTGGTTCTGTTTGTTTCTTTCATTGTACACACTAACATTTGTTTGCATGAATCTCATTTCCTAGTAATTGGTATTGTTCCATAACTTCTCATTATCGTTGAAGGACAGGAGCTATGTTAAAAAGCTGGGACTTTTCAGCTGTGAGAGATTGCAATATCTGGCTCAGAGTCGTAGTTCAGAGAAGATAGAGCATGTTGGGAGGTGAGATATTGTGTTCAGTAGCCAGTCCTGGGAGGACAAGCCAGCCTGAGGGTGGGGAAGGGTTTAGGTCACCCTGGACAAGTGGGGAACAGGAAGGAGTCAAGAAAAGAATATCAGCAAGAAGCTAGGTGGAGAGGAATTGTCTGCTTGTAGTGAATGAGGAAAACCTCAAACTGGGCATTGCTGTTAGGTACCTCAGCAAAGGGACACTGGACATAATCAACAGCCTGCCCTAATTCTGCTCATTTATTTTAAATTTGATTTCAGGCAGCTAACTCCACCACTACCCTTGATCCTATTTTCTGTCTATTGTTGTTGGAACAGACAGAGACAGTATGTAATTTAGATAATTGTAGAGTACATGGACCATGCCACAAGAAGAACTGGCATAGAACAGGTGAGGTGGATCATGTCCAAACCCCAGAAATCTCAAAAGTTGAGATTAGAATCTTAACCCGAGACAGGCAGGAGTATGGCCCTCCCTGTTTCTGTGCCTACATCAGAGGACAGTAACCTGGAGCCTCCTAACCAGGTGGTCACAAGTAGTCATGTTGTAGTCATGGAATTCTTCACCATGCAAATGAAGCATGTCAGTAGCCTTAGCCTTCAGCCAATGACTTTTTACCTCCCTGGATATTCTCATGCTTTCCCCCAAAGCTATATAACCTTTGATTCTCCCCAAATAAAGGGTAAGCCTTCAAACCCACCCAGAATAACAGACTACAAGTAAGCTAAGATCATCTCAGAGAATTGCTTCATTAAAGATCATATAAAAGAGTGGTAACACTGAGATTCTCAAAGAAGTTCTTCTCTGTTCTCTTCTCTAGACTCTGGTACTCACTGCCAACAGGACTTGGAACTTGCTTATCTCAGACCCCATTTATCCTCCTCCTAGACTGGCAGGCAGCTGAATCTGATGGCATGGAGGGAAGAGATGGACTTTGAACCCTATTAGTTCCAGACCTCTCCCAGTCCTTCCCAAGCTGGTGTATCAGAGGTCAAGGCATCTGGACACTCTGAGAGGAGAGGTGAAACCCAGAACCACATGTAATGAACATGAGAAAAGCTACGAGTAAGTAATTCTTTGGGGTTTTCTCTTTATTTTGTATATCAAACTTTTCTGGGGCCACACTCACCTGTTTACCTTGTGCCAGGACAGAATTTTACTATGGACTCTGATGATTCTGAACTCTGAACAGAAAATATGTGCCATAATAACTTGAATAGCCATATTTGTGAAAAGTAATGCTGACATTTAAATCTCTCCCCCTCTCCCTTACTGCCCCCCCCCCCGACTCCGGTTACCTTCAAAATGATGTCATTGCTTGTGTGATTTTTTGTTGTTGTTGTTGTTGTTGTTGTTGTTGATGATGATGGAACACTTCAGGAAGGTATTTTTTTTTAATTTAATTGCTCTTTCCCAATATGCATGAAGCTTAACGGTAGTCTTGCAAGGTATTTACAACATACAACCAGGATGACCAGTTAAATTGATGCATTAGAGATAACCATTTGATAAACTTGGTTGAAGGAGTTATGGTGGGAGAAAAACCAATTAAAGTCTCCCTCAGTGCTTTTGGTAAGGGGAGACTAGCTTTGACTTATTTAGGGGCACCCACCTAGTCTCTCCTCTTTCTTTGATCCCTTAGGGAAAAGGAACAGGAGAGCAGAATTGACTTGTAATGGCCCTTGTCTACAACATCCTCATGACAGCCCATCAGACACCCAGTCTCCACTTTTTCTGCAGTTCTTGGATGTTACATGTTGCCTGTGGCCATTAAGAAACCTGCTGTCACTTCCTCCAAAGAGGCTGGCTTTACCAGTGGGGTCAGCTCCTGTTGTGTCTCCATTAGTATTAAATATTTTACAACTATTTTGGAATTTTTTTATTAAAAAAATTAATATTTATATACAATTACAAGTAAATCTAGTAAAAAGCCATACCATATGCCCTTCCCATAGCTTTTACAAATGTTAAATTTTACATAACCAGAGTACAATTAGCAAGGCTCAAAAGTTAATGTCTTATTAATTTTTAATGTTATTGTCTTAAAATTAGGCTTCCCACAGGGTGGCTGCATTTTCACATCTTTTAGTAGATCTTGTCCATAAATAGAAGATGTCCCCTCTGGGTCCCTTCTAATGTTATCATCTGGTGTCCTCCCATAATCTGTGGCTTCACATCTTTTGGCATATACTGTGTGAGAAACATAATCTGTGATACTCTGGGAGATCCACTGAATAGAGCCTGACAATCCCAGTATCCTGCTTTGAGATCTAGAGTTGCTTTGCTTCTTCATAAAATAATATCACACATGGAAGAAAGCAATGGCTAAATGAATGAAAAACAAAGCTGTGCTGTTGTTATTCTTGTGCCTTCTGAGCCACTTGGGAAAGGGGCTACTAGGATAAGGTGAGGAAATCTAAGCAAGAATAACAGTCGGAGTTCTCTTTTTTCCACTTCCCAGAGTTGTATTACATTGGAACCATCATGGCTTAGTGATATAAGTTAAAGGGAGACAATGATTCAATGCCAGGAATACTCAGGATCTTGTTCCTGAGTATAGTGAGCACAGAAACAAGAAGAGGGGATTGGATTCACTATATCCAGAGTCAGATGGCTGTGAACCATCATGGGTGTGCTAGGACTCGAACCCAGGTCCTCTGGAAGACAGCCAGTACTCTTACCTGATTAGCAGTCTCATGCAGCCAATGCTCTTACCTGATAAGCCTTCTCATGGTCATTCCTTCCTTTCGTAAATATTTACTGTAGTAGTCATAGGACAGATATGTTGTGACACTACTGGTACAGTTGTGAGCAAAGGATGTGTGGTTTCTTTATGGGATTCTCAGGGGGTGGATAGGAGGAGAAGGCATTTACTGTATGTATTTTACAAAATGGTATATGAGTCTATCAACCTAATCACATTTAAAAAACAACCTGAGGAAATCACACCATAAGTAAGTCCACTCTCTCAACTGAGTACCCAGAGGTTCACCAACTTGGCCACCAGTAGAATTGGAATGTTTGAATTTGGCAGACTGACTTTATTACTTTGCTTCTTGTGCAAATGTCTTTTAAAGGAAAATATAGCATGAGTTGAGCTGGTAAGGTTCTGTGTACACAGGGGCTGAGATGGTGTTAACTATGGAAAATAGTGTTTATGAGCACAACCTAGGGTGGTTGAAGAAGAAGAAGGAAAGATTCTTGTGGTCAAAAAGAAGATACTATATTAAGGTCCTGAATAACAAATATATACGGTGTTTGGGAAAAGGAAAGACTTTATCATTCCTGGAGATCATACTAAGAGAAATTGAGGAGCTGGAGAGGAACACCAGGCAGATCTTATAAATTATGGTCAGGGTTTCAGACTTTAGAAGCAAGCCCAGTTTCTTAAGCATTCATGATTCATGGCCTTAGGTCCAAAGATCAACCTAGAAATTCTCCTTACTATCTGCTGCTTAGATACAAATAGCTTATGATCTAACATTTACAACACATAGAACTGTCTTTAAAAAAGAGCAAAGCCACACACACACACACACACACACACGGAGCAAAGGACATAAATAGAAAATCTCTGTATTGAAGTGATGGGTAGCTGCAACCTCTTGTCAAACTCTGGTGTTTTAGTTGATGATTTCACTTTTATTTCCTGTCCCATAGTGACTATTGTGTAGTATTTGTGTGGTTTCTTATCATGGCAATTGTTCAAAACCCAGATTCACAGAGACACGGCATCATGAAGGAGGTACAGCTCTTCCTAACGTTGACACTGCAGGGCTGGAACTGAAGTGATGGCTCAGCAGTTAAAAACATGCCCTGTGCTTGATGAATACCCGAGTTTGGTACCTAGCACTGACACCGAGTGTCTCACAACCATCTGCATCTCTGCTTCTAGGGGATCTGACACCTCCATCTGGATTCCATGGACATCTGCACATGAACACATACTAGCTTTATCCCTATACACATATACTTTAAAAATCACTACAAGGTTGATGGACATGCACTGATATGATATCCTTGAAAACTAAGAGCTCCTCATAGTGCTCTGGATATTCTAAAATGGAGACCTAAGTTTTCTGAGGTTGTGATCCCTGAATTGGGACTTCAAGGTAGAAGGTTCGTATGGACATTCTGACACTTTATTAAACAAGGCATGAGTAAAATTGGAATTGCCACAGGAAAGGTAAAGGGGTGCCGGCATCTGAGGTGATACGACCAAACATGGGCCCACGGTTGAGGAGGGGGAGGCTAGTATTCAAGAAGAAAAGCCCTAATCATGTGAGGCTGTAGAGCTTTTGAAAGTGTACCTATTAATTGACTCTCTCCTCTCTCTCTTCTCTCTCTCTCTCTCTCTCTCTCTCTCTCTCTCTCTCTCTCTCTCTCTCTCTCTGTGTGTGTGTGTGTGTGTGTATGTGTGTATGTGTTTGTGTGTTTGTCACAGCATACACTTTGGGGAAATCTATTTTTTCCTCCCACAGTGTGTATCCCAAGATCTGGAGGGAACTCAGGTGTTCAGGTTTGCCAGCAAGAGCTTCAACCTGCTGAGTCATCTTATCAACCCAAGGCTGGGGGCTCACTTTAGAAATGGCAGGGAAAACAAAGGATCTTCTAAGACTGGCACTCTGGTTTTTCCACATGACTGCTCTGGAATAAGCCAGGACTCTTGCGATAGGCACACAGGCCTCTAAGTCATGTCTAGTGTAATAGTGGCAGCCTATACAGTGTCCTGCACCAAAGCACGCAGCTCAGCTACTTTTTGTCTTGTTTTCCCCAGAGTCACCAACAACTCAGAGTCATCAAGCCATGAGCAGAGCAGCGAGTCTCAAGCCTGTAGGGACCTTCTCATCATGCCAGCCTGGCCTCAGCTGCCTCAGGTGAGTCTTCAATCTCAACCTCCAATAGTTGATCTCCTGAGCTTTTTCATTGAGTACAAAAGCCTGCCCAAATCTCTTTTCCTGTCTGTTGGAGTATGAAGGCTCTTTTAGGCACCAAAGTCAACTTCAGCTTTTATTGCAGTTCTTTCTATGTCGAAAAGTTGTTTTTGGTCTTCACCACTCCTTAAAGATCTCCTAAGAAGTGGTGTCACCTTTATTGAAAACCTGTCTTTTGTCCTTGGGTTTTTGACTATGGCCCAGGTAGCATGGCTGTGAGGCTACCTATCTGCCTTCCTAACATTACACTATGAGTGGTATATCTATAGTTTTTCTTTTCTGTGAAGTCTAGTAACCTGGTGGCAAAACAAAACAAAACAAAACAAATGAACCAAAAACCAAGTCCGGTTGTTGTTTTCTGCAGAATGTCTGGGGATCTGCCTCAGTTTCCCACAAACCCTTATGGAATAATGAGGACTCATTTGGGTCCATAGTAAGCTGTTCTGAAAGTTAAAGGAAAGGAAAGATCATTTCTTTCCTCTCTAGAAGTCAGATTTTCCTATGTCAAATATATTTCATGTTATGTCCTTTCCTTTGTATATTATTATTAATTTTTAGTTTTAGGCCTCCATTTTCTTGGGCAATTCAGGCCTGGAGTAAAGACATCACAGGATAACTGTCTCATGGAATAGAGAAATTTTTGTGCCTCATAGTATGTATGAATGAAGCAGGTACTTGCATTTACTTTAAGTCTACAATAGTCACATGGGTTAAATCTGTACCCCAATATATGGAACAGTGTTTGTGTAATGAACACCACAACACATTTTCATTTAACATTTTATTATGGTGGCTTATAAATGTCCACTTGGAGTCAAACACAGCCTCTTTAAAGAGTCTTGTCTTTGCAGCATGAAGAATTTGAACTCACTTGCAGGGGCCGGGGGGCAACTAGCAGTTCTGCATCTGTGAGGTACAGGCAGGAAGGCTGCAAGCTGCAGCGCTCAGCTTTGACAGACGAATTTAGCGCCATTAGCAGTAGCTTGTTGAAAAACTAAAATGACTTCAAAACTCTTCCCTCTGAACCAGAATGCTACATTCTTCCCTTCATTAAAACATTCGTTATTTGCTGACTTGTTTTCTGCCTTCCCCCAGCCTCTCACTCTTTTGTGTCGGAGCTAATGTTCCCAGCGTCTACACTGCGTAGGCCCTGATTATTTGTGAGACAGAGTGAGTTAATGCAGATTTGCAAGCTGTTCCCATTTGTTAAATGTCAGAAAAACACATGCAAGTCACTGGCTTTAGCACTTAGCTGCCAGCTGGCTCTTCTGGAAGCAGGGGACAAATGACAGTCTATCACACAGCATGCTTTCAAAGAAAGAGGGGACCGATTCCAGAACCGCAGCATTGGAGCGGCTTTTAACAACATAAGCAAAATCAGAAGCCAGCATCAGTTTTTTTTCCCTCTCTCTTATTTCTTCCCCTGTTGTTGAGTGAATGGCAGCACATTTGGAAGCTTTTTAAAGCCTTGGGAATATCGATTCCACTGGCCACCATCTGAGAGAGTGATGGGATAATGGGAGCTTGCCAAAGGAGCTGCATACTCTCTGATGAGTGACACCGGAGACACCCTCCCAACTTGGGGGGACAGTATGAACCCTCTCCACCCTGTCGTTCAGGTGGAGTTCGTGCCTGCCTTTCCACTGCCAAGCTTTCAATAAGACTCAAGTTTTCTGTCCCACTCCATTGGACTCCTTCTGAAGACCTTGTTTGGGTGCAGTATTCTAATGGTAAGACTGCCCACAGCCTTAAAAAGTTCAAAAACCAACCAACCATCAAATAAACAAAAACCTACAAGTGTTTCTAGGGGATGGGGAGATGGCTCTGTAAATAAAGTGCCTGCCATATAAGCACAGAGGCTTGAGTTCTGATCTGTACAATCCACATAAAATGCCAGATATGGTGACATGGAAAGGCAGGGTGCATCGTCTCATTATCAGCTTCAAGAGCCACACTTTAACTGTCATGAAAATCCCTTCACTGTCCCTTAAGTTCATGTGGGTGATGGCTATTCTTTCCTAACTACTTATTTAGGACTTTGCAAGCACTGACCAAGAATTTGATCCCCCAAGTCCATGCTTTACAAAGTCAGATATTGTGAGGCATGTTTATAATGTCAGTGATGGGGAACCAGAAGCAAGAGAGTCCTTCCAGCTAGCATACTTTATCAGGGCAATGAAGGACCTTGTCTCAAAACAAACAAACAAACAAACAAACAAATAAACACAACAACAACAAGACAAAGGTAGAAGGTATCTGAATACCTGAAGAAAGATACTTCAGGTTGTTCACTGGACCACAGTTACACACACACACACACACACACACACACACACACACACACACACACACACGCACACATGCACACACTTACATATGTACCCTTAAAATGAACAGTTGATAGTCTAGAAACTACCTTGCTTCTCTCCTTTTGATGATAGTCAAGACTCTTGACTTGCTCTTTAGGCTGCACTGCACTTCCTTCTGATTTCTTCTGTCTTTCTTTAAGTTCCCGGCAGGGTGTGAAGGAATACCTATGTTTCAAACCAGTAGACTTTGAGGTTCTTCTTATTTTATCAGTCATGAACATTTAAGCTTGTTGAATAAAACTGAGGACAACTGATCATAATCAGTTTCTTATACACCATACTGGTGATTATGACGATTATGACTTTGGGCTGTGACCACAATGGGAGTGACTTACGACATACACCTTGGTGTGGGGACAGACTTGCTTATGCAACAGCCTGCTTTTGGTGCTTGTCTTTCAATGCCAAACTGGTTACTCTTCATATATGGGTGTGTCTCCGACTGTAGCTATGCACTCAGCCTTCCTTGATTCAAAAAAGAGGTTGCCAGAGAATGTAAATTGTAGACAAAATCATGAAGTAGGAGTCTAACATTGCTTTGTGATCTTAACCTCAGTGGTTTCCATAATCATGAAGAGTGAACGTGGGGAACTGGGTGGGGATTCTGAAACCACAGTCAAGGAAATACGTCTAACTTGTTCTGGGGGTTATGGCTTCATAGCCAAGTCTTAATAAACAGGAAGTAGTTCAGCTATAAAGAGTATGGGAAGCATCCCTTAGATCAACTGTCATTGGAAAATATCCCCATGCCATCGTAGTTTGATTTCATTTTCTCTTAATTTACATTCTCTGTGGGTTTGTCTTGATCTACCATTTCCTCAAATGTTATTGTGAAAGTTGCAGTGCTGTTTATGAAATATATTTGATTTAACTTGGATACATATCAGTGTTTACTCATCTTAACATTATTCTGTTGAGAAACCATTGACTACCAACAATATTGCTTTCATTGGTTTGAGTTCTGTTACATAAAGAAAGGAAAAGACACAATTCCAGTTTAACGGTTTATGATCTAGCTTTGAGATACATAAACTCATGTGCCATTTTGATAGAGAACACTCTATTCAATCAATGTTTAATAACCAAATTAACAAATTCTTACGTGTTCAGAAACGATTAAAAACTAGCTTCCCTCCCCACATCTACTGCAGGACTGTGGCCCTGTTTGCTGGCCCATATGATATATGTCTATTATGACGTCCAGATGAATAAAAATGGCACCTGTAGAAAGCTATTTCTCTATCTTATTTCCTTCTGTCAGATGAAGTAGAACCTCTCCTTTTCTTTAGCTGCATGAATGTTTCAAATGATGTTATCTTTTGAGGTTGTCCTGCAGTTGTCCAGCACGAACTGTTCTGCATCCATGAGGAAGTTCGGTCTAATGAAAGAACAGATTATTTTTCAGTTCTTACAGAACAAAAAGGAATGTTCTCTGAGCAGATGTCATGGAAAAAAAGCAGATTAAATGAGACATAACAAAGGGCTTTGGCTACCCAGACAGAGATAGTCTCTGTAATTGTACCTTTATCTACACCCATACCTGTATATCGAAATCCATATGTGCATGCAAATCTGTATCCATTAAGGTCAATCTGTTTCTGTTAGCATGGCTTACAAAATCTGGCTTTGTAAATTGTTACAGGCATCACACCACAACTTCCACAGAATAAACACAAGTAGGTAGTTCCATCGACATTCTACATGTGTTTTCCATCCTTTCTATAAGGACAAAGTAACTTCTCAGAAAAGAGTGGGAGGAACTATTGGGTTTTATTTTTCTGACTCATTCTTTCAACAGCATATTAGGTCAAGATAAAATTAGGGCATAGACTAGAAGATACAGATGAAAAATAGTGTAAGATACAAGAAAAAAGAGCTTCTAATTGAATTATTTTCCAGAGATAAGAGAGTAAGAGAGGAGAAAAATTGCAATCCATAAGTAAAGTCGATTCTATTGGTCTTTCTAACAGGATTATGTCATCATGAAAAATGTGTAGTGGGTGGCCTGGACGCTGGAGTCTGTACAGGAGGCAAGTACTCACACAGTGCTTCTACCACTAGGATGCTGTTCTGTTGCTTGTGCCTAGGATACTCTCTGGAGTAATGTGAGCCCACAGTAAAGCTTTTGAGTGGAACTCATTTGTATTGGTGCTTGGTGGTAAAGGCACTGGGGAGTGGTCAGCAGTTCATTTTGTGTCTGTTTGTGTATGTGTGTACATAATTGTATGTATTTATATGTCTTTGTATGTATGTACATACTTACTCATATTTGTGTGTGTGCACGTGTATGTGTATATATGAGTGTATGCCACAGTATGTGTGGAGGTCAGAGGACAACTTGTAAGAATTGATTCTCTCCTTCCATCAAGGGGGTCCTGTGAGCTTCAAATCAGTTTGTCAAGCTTGGTGGCAAGTCCCTCACCAATTGCCCACCTCCCCTCAAGCTCATTAAAAACCATTACTTCTCTCTTTTTTAAAACTTTTTTTATTGGGTATTTATTTCATTTACATTTCCAATGCTGTCCCAAAAGTCCCCCCCCACACTCCTCCACCCACTCCCCCACCCACCCACTCCCACTTCTTGGCCCTGTCGTTCCCCTGTACTGAGGCATATAAAGTTTGCACGACCAATGGGTCTCTCTTTCCACCGATGGCCAACTAGGCCATCTTCTGATTCATATGCAGCTAGAGACAAGAGCTCCAGGGGGTACTGGTTAGTTCATATTGTTGTTCCACCTATAGGATTGCAGATCCCTTTAGTTCCTTGGGTATTTTCTCTAGCTCCTCCATTGGGGGCCCTGTGATCCATCCAATAGCTGACTGTGAGCATCCACTTCTGTGTTTGCTAGACCCCGGCATAGTCTCACAAGAGACAGCTATATCTGGGTCCTTTCAGCAAAATCTTGCTAGTGTATGTAATGGTGTCAGCGTTTGGAAGCTGATTATGGGATGGATCCCTGGATATGGCAGTCTCTAGATGGTCCATCCTTTCTTCACAGCTCCAAACTTTGTCTCTGTAACTCCTTCCATGGGTGTTTTGTTCCCAATTCTAAGGAGGGGCAAAGTGTCCACACTTTGGTCTTCGTTCTTCTTGAGTTTCATGCGTTTAGCAAATTGTAGCTTATATCTTGGGTATCCTAAGTTTCTGGGCTAATATCCACTTATCAGTGAGTACATATTGTGTGAGTTCCTTTGTGATTGGGTTACCTCACTCAGGATGATGCCCTCCAGGTCCATCCATTTGCCTAGGAATTTCATAAATTCATTCTTTTTAATAGCTGGGTAGTACTCCATTGTGTAAATGTACCACATTTTCTGTATCCATTCCTCTGTTGAGGGGCATCTGGGTTCTTTCCAGCTTCTGGCTCTTATAAATAAGGCTGCTATGAACATAGTGGAGCATGTGTCCTTCTTACCGGTTGGGACATCTTCTGGATATATGCCCAGGAGAGGTATTGCGGGATCCTCCGGTAGTACTATGTCCAATTTTCTGAGGAATCGCCAGACTGATTTCCAGAGTGGTTGTACAAGCTTGCAATCCCACCAACAATGGAGGAGTGTTCCTCTTTCTCCATATCTTTGCCAGCATCTGCTGTCACCTGAATTTTTGATCTTAGCCATTCTGACTGGTGTGAGGTGGAATCTCAGGGTTGTTTTGATTTGCATTTCCCTGATGATTAAGTATGTTGAACATTTTTTCAGATGCTTCTCAGCCATTCGGTATACTTCTCTTTTTAATATCAATCATACTCCACATGTACTAAGAATAGTGCATCTCACTTTTGGGCCTTCCTTCTTACTTCCTATCCTATGTATAGACTCAGCTTCATTCAGAGTCAATCTTTTACAACACGCATAATTAGCTAAAGCTTTTCAGCATTTCATTAAAACCACTTTCCTGGGAGTTCCCTCACTTCATCTATCCCTTCGCCAAATTCTTAGTATAATAACTCATGCTACCACTTTCTTGAAAAGTATTTTATTAAATGTTGATCTCAAGTGATATTAACTCTTAACATCTGTGTCCATTCCTGGGAAGATGTTTCTGCATATTTGTCAGGTCTCTTGTAGTTATAATTGATGGGAATGTGGTTGAAACTGCAGAAGTTACAGAATGCATATATTAAAAATATGGACCCAACTTTGGAAGCAGCTGTTACCTGATTTAATGATGCTATTCATATTTTTCTCAGTAGTCCTTTTTTTTCACAGATTTTCTCCTCCTGTTTGTCAGTCTTTCTGATTAGCACTTCCTGGTGACAGAATGTGATCCAGAAGATGTCCAGCAAGACAATCCCGAGAATGCCCTAATCTATTAAACCTAGCTCGTTCATCAATTCTGGATCCACTGCTATGGTTAAGAAGGAGTTACTGTGGAGTCTGTTCCATGCAAACCACAGAGAGAATATTACCTACAGGAACAGGAAAACAGCAGAAGCCAGATGACAACAGAGGACAGTCACAATGCTGAATAAGACTATGTCCTCATGAACTTAATGTTACCCTCCATGCTTGGAATTCTGCTTCAAATTGCTTTGTTCTCTTGACTATTCCTTTCCCATTATTGCTATTCAAAAATAAGTTCAAGTGTTTTTGAAATAATCTAGGAATCTGCTGTTGGCTATTGTGGTTGGTTTAAGTAAAGCTTTGTTTTATTTTATTTTGTGTGCACACACATTCTCATGTGATTTTGAGAACATCTATATGGGTGTGAGGTGAAGGCAGAGGACAACTTTAGCTCTTAGTCCTTCAATGTTATCCACTTTGAATGTAAGGACAGAGTCTTTCATTGATCGGGAACTAGTCAAATAATCTAGGCCTTCTGTCTGGTGACTCCCAGGGATCCTCTGTTCTCCACATCCACAATGCTAATATTACAGTAGGGTTTTACCACACCCTGCATTTTTGTGTGAGTTCTTGGGATGAAACTCAAGCCTTCATGCTCATGAAGGAAACACTTGATTGACTGAACTACCACCCCAGCCAAACTGTTATCTTTCTTTTTCTCTAGTTTTTCTTTAAAAGTTTTTATTATCTTATTTTTTCTTTTAAAAAATTAAATTAATTCTCTCATATACTACATCTGGGCCACAGTTTCCCACTCCTCTTCTCCTCAGAGATCAAAGTGTTAAATGTTATTTTCCCAAAGGTCATGGATTATTCCTGAGACATCTGTTGGTATTTTACAAATATAGCCATTGGTTTGGCTGTGCTGATGAGTGTCTGGAAATGGATCACTGCAAGTCTAATCCTTTAGTTGAAAAAGCAATTCAGTGTGTACATTGTGCTGGTGTATTATCTTCACAGGAGAAGAGCGTGATTAATAGCAGAACATAATATATTACTCTAAAGGATAGCTGGGGAAAAAGCCAATTTTCTGTGCAGCATTTGAACCCCCTTGGAAGTGAGTTGTATTGTAAATTCAAGAAGTCTTATATAAATCTAGAAAAATTTTCTATTGGAATAGATGACCTATTTAGTCTATTACATCTTCGTTTCTATGATTCTGAGACTCCTTGGGGTGCATGCAGAATGGAGCAGTTGAAGAATGGTAGATATCACAGTGTGGTTGCCATCTGTAGAAGAACAACAAGAAGACGGATGGGGATTCTCTTACTTGCAGATACTTATTTCTCAAGTGCTTTTAAAACCGGATATCTGCAAAATTCTTCATGAGTGGTTAAACCACAAAGATTGATTTCCAAATGTATATTTACCAGGAAGAAATATTTTACAATGTGTCTACAGTTTCCATTAAAAATCTAGCCAAATATCTCTCACTTCTCCCCAGACTCCTTTGATCCTACATTTTAATAAATCAAGGAACATTTGTAAGTGCTAAATGCTAAATGGTTATTCACAGTTAATTTTTAATCAACTAACAACAGTTATGTGTTAATTGAATGCCATTAACAAACCATAACTTGATGCATTAGCTCTTTTGTTATGCAAAGAAACTTTTCCCTAAAGCTTTTATGTATTGTCTGACTTTCTTCCAAACAGAACATCAATACCCTTAGACCACGAGTATAACAAATGTGTTTGCTGCCATTATGCATGTGTGTATGTTTGTGTTTCTGTATCCATTCAACCAAACCAGAAGGTGTTGAAAATGAAACTGAAATGCAAATATAGTCAGTACCATGGAAGAAATTAGGTAATGCCAAGTGGATGTTTAGAATCATAATTTTACTCTATTTTTGTTTGGTTTTGTTTTCTATTCTCTGTGTTTAATATTCCTTTTGCTTTTAATTCCAAGGATTACTTTGGAAAGAAGGTGGAGTTGATTTTTTTCTGGACTCCTTGTTCATTATGGACTGAAGCAGAAAGTTAACGATGCTCATGTACCTCATATGGTGAGCTCACACCTACTTCATTACCGTTATATCTTAGATATGCTACAGCTTGGACTACACTGCAGCAAACTCCCCCAACTCCAGTAGAATGGATGAACTACAAAGGTCCATGAAAGCTAATGGGGCAGTACTTCCTGCTCAGCCATCTTGTTGGGTGTGTGCTTCAAGTCCTTACTAGGAAATCCTGTACATTATGCAAATGTACAGGAAATATTCCTTTGATAAAAATTAAGAACTGTTTTTGTTTCTATTTTGTGTATGCTTGTGTGTCTGAATATATTGGGTCAAAATGTGCTATTGTGAGGTACTGTACTGGCTAATTTTGTGTCAACTTGACACAGCTGGCGTTATCACAGAGAAAGGAGCTTCAGTTGAGGAATTGCCTGCATGAGCTCCAACTGTAAGGCATTTTCTCAATTAGTGATCAAGGGGGAAAGGCCCCTTGTGGGTGGTGCCATCTCTGAGCTGGTAGTCTTGAGTTCTATAAGAAAGCAAGCTGAGCAAGCCAGGGGAAGTAAGCCAGTAAAGAACATCTCTCCGTGGCCTCTGCTCAGCTCCTGCTTCCTGACCTACTTGAGTTCCAGTCCTGACTTCCTTTGGTGATGAACAGCAGTATAGAAGTGTAAGATGAATAAGCCCTTTCCTCCCCAACTGCTTCTTGGTCATGATGTTTGTGCAGGAATAGAAACCCTGACTAAGACAGGTACTAAATAGAAAGCTTTTCTTTCTTTTCCTTTTTTTTTTTTTTTCCCCGAGACAGGGTTTCTCTGTGTAGCCCTGGCTGTCCTGGAACTCACTTTGTAAATCAGGCTGCCCTCGAACTCAGAAATCCGCCTGCCTCTGCCTCCCAAGTGCTGGGATTAAAGGTATCACCACTGCCCGGCTCTTTTTTTCCCTCTTTATCACCTAGATTCATGCATTATCTCAGCCATTATCTCATGGGAACGCTGTACAAAACACATATACAAAGATAAAATTAATTTAAAATCATTAAATAAACCATGTAGAATTTCTGTGAGTTAAGTGTTGCAATGTTTCCTGGAGCTCGGCTTGTCTGTGATCCTGGCCTCTCACTGGTCATGAAGATGGATGACAAGTCCACACACTGCTGTCCTCATCAGGAAGAGCTATTGAGAAGCAAACTAAGGTGAATGAGATCTTCACAGGAAATTGAAAATAGTGATAATCCTATCTTGTGGAATATTCTAGCAATATGTTTAACATTGTCTCAGTTATCAACATCCAATGTATCGTTTAGGAGCTGAGGGGGTCATTGACTATCCTTATAAGGATTTTGGGAGCTGTGTATAAGACCCTTGAAGCACATTAAAGAAAACCACAATGCATTATACGGTGCTTTTATGCTGTAATTAAAAGATACTGGCTGCACTGAAAGTCATTTAATACCATTTGGCTTTGACTTAAAAGGAAATGCTAAGCAAATGTACAGAAAATGTTTCTTTAATAAGGTTCAAAAACTGTTTTTTTTTAAATTGTGTATATTTGTGTATTTGCCTATATGTATTCAAACAAGCATGTATATGCTTTCAGAGACCAGAAAATGTTCAATTCTTAGGAGCTGGAGTTACAGGCTGTTGTGAGCTGCCTTAGATGGGTCTGGGAGCTGAGTTATCTTAGTTATATCTTAGTTATGACTTTATTGCTGTGAAGAGATGCCAGGACCAAGCCAACTCTTATAAAGGAAAACATTTAACTGGGGCTGGCTTACAGTTTCAGAGGTTTTGTCCATTATCATCACAGCAGGACTCATGGCAGAGCCAGCAGACATGGTGCTGGAGAAGGAGCTGAGAGTTCTAGATCTTGATCCACAGGTGCTAGGAGACTGGATTCCCCATTGGGTGGAGCTTGAACAAAGGAAACCACAAAACCCACCTCCATAGTGTCACACTTCCCCCAACCGGGCCACACCTACTCCAACAAGGCCACACCTCTTAATAATGCCACTCCCCATGGGCCAAGCATCTAAACACATAGGTCTATGGGGGCTTTATCCATTAAAACTACCACAAGGAATAAGCACTCCTTTACTCCTGAGCTATATCTCCAGCCCCAGAAAAAGATTCCTTGGTTGGTATTTCTGAAAGCATTCTTAGCACTGTCTTTCTTAATACTGTTGCAGTTTGCCCTCCGGGAAGCCTGGCTGCCCTTCCCAATCCTTGTATTGTTTCCTATCACTCGGAAGGTAACACAGAGGGGATGGGTATGTTGCAACCAGGTATACTTCACAGATGTATCACATCTTCTTTTCTAATTTTAGGAATATCTCTTATTTTTTCCAGTGCATAAAGTCTTTTAAAAGAAAACTTTTAAAAGTCTGAGTTTTATTCTGATATTGGATGGCGTCTACCAGGCAGGCGATTATGTTCCATAATTATGATAACTAATATTTATGTCGGCATATGAAAGACTTATTAATGTATAGGATTTTAAAAATTTTTCATTTTGCCCATATGATCTTAATAAGCTAGTAGTAAAAATTCTTCCATTTTGTTTTTCCAGATGTAGAAATCAGTTAAGCATGGCCACAGGATTGGCTGAAGCCACTCACAGAACATGATCAGATCAAAGCCTTTAAAGTGATCTCTCTCTGTAACTTCTATTAAATGGGTCCTTTAAGATTTTTCTCAAGTTGGGCTGGTCATTGGTTGGCCGTTCCCTCAATCTCTGCTCTATCTCTATCCCTGCATATCTTGTAGGTACGAAAAATTTTGAGATGAAGTTTTTGTGGGTGGGTTTGTGTCTCCCTCCCTCCACCTGAAGTCCTGCCTGGCTACAGGAGGTGACCACTTCAGTCTCCACAAATTAGTTGCTAGGAGTCTTAGCTAGGGTCACTCCCATAGACTCCTGGGAGCCTCCCCCATGCCAGCTGTTTCTTTCTGTTAACCCTCTTCCCCCACATCCCCACACCTGATCCCTCTATTCCCCTCTCCTCTTTGCTCCCACTCAGTCCTGTCCCTCCATCTACCTCCAATGTCTATTTTATTTCCCCTTCCGAGTGAGATTCAAGTATCCTGCCTTAGGCCCTTCTTGTTACATAGATTCTTTGGGCCTGTGAATTGTAGTATGGTTATCTTGTACTTTGTGGATAATATCCACTTGTAAATGAATATATACCATGCATGTCTTTCTGGGTCTGTGTTAACTCACTCAGAATGATATTTTCTAGTTCCATCATTTACCTACAAAGTTCATGATGTCTTTGTTTTTAATAGTTTAGTAGTATTCCCTTGTGTAAATATGCCACATTTTCTTTATCTGTTCTTCAGTTGAGGAACATCTAGGTTGTTTCCAATTTCTGGCTGTTACAAATAAAGCTGTCATGAACATTGTTGAGCCATCCCATGGGAGATATTCAATCCCTAACACTATGCTATGCCTGTAGATAAGAACCTACCAAACAAAATCATAATTCAAATAATGAAACAGCTCCTTTCTTTCATTTTCTTTATGCTGCTAAGCTGTTTGATTTACTCAGGTGTAACTTGACTTGATGAGGCTCCATCTTCATTAGCCTTCATGTTTGTTATTCTGGGAACACAGTGGCTTCAGGTTCTGCACTTCCATAAATGGGCTTTGTGTCTTTATTCTTTTAGAGTCTTGCCATGCTAATGTATCAATGACTACTGTGTGAATTATAACTGCATGAAGCTTAAATTTTAGTGATTTGGAAACATTTTTTCTAAGAGAGAGACAATATAATAGGCCTATTCCAGGAATATGTCAAAACATAACATCTCACCTTAAAGTTTTAATCAACTGTATATTAATTACAAGCATCTGTCAAAGGTCAAAGGTTGTAGTTCCTTAAAATAAGAACTTGTATATAGGAGAGTTTCCTTGGAGCCAAATTGACCATGGACAATGAAATCTAAATCCTTTATGCAAATAGAAAGCTTTTGTTCTGGGTTGTCTGGTACTTGGACAGTCTGCTCTGGAAAGTGCACAGAAGGATGAGAATTAGAAGTAAGGGTCTGGTGAACAGGTAATGTGAGCCTTAAGCACCATCCCCAGTTCTCATTATTGTTGGCTGGTTTTTAAAAGTCCAGGTATTAATAGCTTTACTAGTTGGTATAACGTACACAGGCATAGAAGGAGAGCCTGTGATTTTTCCCAAATCTTGACACCCAGAAATTTATTTTCAATATGAAAGATAGAACATTTCATCTCCTCAGAATCTTCCAGAAATAGCCTTTTATTTACTTGAAGGCAATTATTACCTGCCTTTCAGTTCTCCTTGGTTTTATCATTTGGAGAATAATTCTACAGAGAAATATTCCAACTCCTCTCATATGTTTATAAATACATTTCTAGTGAAATACTTTCAAAGCTGCTAATTACAGAACTAAGAATGAAATATTTAGACCTCTCAAACTTGAAAATGTCTCTATAAATTGCCTTTTTTTTCTTCTTCACATCTATAAATGTCCAAGTCCTTTTTAAAACAAAACAAAACAAAAAACAAAAAAACCAAGCCTCTTGATTCTGGAAGAGCATTTTCTAAAATTGATTATAGCATTTTCTTGCCACTCAGTATAGAAGCAAAACAAAAACAATGAATGTGATATGACCAAGCATTGTTTGAATGTGGGACTAGGAGGGTGTAGTCAGATTGGAGGGGCTTCTTCCTTTGGGTTAGGTGCAGATGAGAACTATGCAGACATTCTCTGAGGCAAGCTCACATCTTTTCTGTGAAATCATTTTGTTATCAGACCTTGGCTGCACCCCCTGAAAGACTCCCGAAGAGGGGAGGCCATCACTCAAGTCTCTAAGTAATGCGACCCCCCAAGAACTCATGAGAGACCATCCTTGCTGCAATCACATGAGGTTTATTGACAGGAACCAGCACGCTGGGGTCGACTCATATTCCACGCAGGGGTAGCTGGGAAAGGGGGTATTTAAAGGAAAAAAACACAACCCAAGGGGGTAGGGAGGGAGTTATTGGAAAATGCCGAAAATACCAGTGAAAAATCACAAGGGAGAACTAAAAATCACAAGGGGAAACTCCTTGCTTCTGAAGATTGTTCTCAAGATTTTAATCTAACTTTTGTGGTCAGCCAGTTCATGGAACAGGGTCACTGAACCAGCTAACCTACATTCTTGGTGCTAGGGGGTCTGAATTTTTCCTGGTCTTTCACCCCACCCTCATCAGCCAGCAGTGAAAATGCCCAGGCTTGGAAGTGTGAAGTTGGGTGAATGTGGAGACTGAACAGTAAAAGATGAATTTTATTTGCTAAATAATCATTCACACATTGATTACTTACATATATGTTAATTGAGAAACTGGTGTCTGGGTAATTATCTAATACCTTCTAATGCTGAATGAATTGTCAATAGTTTTTTTTTTAATAAATAAAATAAAAAATAAAACAAAATGAAAATCTTAACTCAAAATGACAACATAGTAATTGTAATTAGAATTCTGTAAATTGGAGTAATCCCATCAATTAACTGGTTTTATACATGCTATAGCAGCTGTGGAAGGAAGGAATTTAAATGAAAGAACATTTTTTAAGACACGTTCACTTTATCAGCTCTATCTGAGAGATGAGCCTCCAAGACAACACTGAAGGAGCAATGGGGAGAGGAAATGAAGACTGTAAATCAGCAGTGAACAGCATATACAAAACTAAAATACATTTAAGTAAAACTATTCAAGTAGCTATTGGAGACCATTATTTTATTTGTGTGTGTGTGTGTGTGTGTCATAGTGACTGAAACGCCTTAGAATAGCTTTAAGGAGAGACAAAAGATCTCTCTGTCCATGTCCTGCTTACTTTTGTGTGTGTATTCTCCAAGCAGATCTCTCTTTTTTTAATCATTAAAAAGTTCTCTGGATGGGTCATTTCCAGAACTTATGTTCAGTCCTTTATTTTACATATCAACCCAGTGATTTGCTCCAGGTTTTCTTTTGATTATCTTATGAATCAGCATCCTTTGTCCCACCACCCTTTGATTCTTAAGTGACAGCAAACATACTTTTTTTTTTTTTTTAACATTGCAAAAGAATTCAGAGATCTGTCTGCCTTTATAAAGCACAGAAGGTAAACTGGTTGGGTGGGATCCTGCCCTGAAATTACCACTCCTATCACACCTGCACATAACCTTGCTCTATCCTAGGTTGACCTTGAACTCAGTAATCTGCCTGCTTTTGTATCTTTCTGACAAGCCGGCACCTAGTATAGCTGACTTTATCCCTTTACATTCATGAAGCCCCACATAATTCATATTGCATCCTTATATTTTGCATAGTTGAGAAATTATATATTTTTGAACTCATATATTTAGAGCTCTTTCCCAGAGCCTGAAGGGGCTGTCCAGAAGGTCCCAATATTTACCATTTATGCTGAGACATAGCCACACCCTTGACTCCTGGACTTGTGCTGTTTCTAATTCTCTTAAAGTCAATAACACAAACAGGGTGGATGTTATTTGGAGTAATGTGAAATATGTACATTATTACACAAACAAGCCATGCCCACAGCAGCCATCCACACTCATGGAAGCTCATGCTGAGGGCCCTCTCTCATGGGCAGGAACCACGTCACCTTTTCTCCATCAGGCCCACACCGAGCTTGGCACCTACTTGCTCTTACCTTGCTAGTGTGTCTATTCCTTCACTGGCTCCAAGGCTTACTTCTTTGTGGTCCTGGCTTATACTAAAGGCCAGATGAGATATTCAGCCTTGTGGACTGAGCTGGGTTTTTGTTGTTGTTTTTACTTTTATTAATAGGCTATTGTTGTTTGGATCACAGCCTGTAAGTAATTCTAATAAATCACTTTTCTGTATGCATAGAGAGATTCATTTTATAAGTAATGTTATTCTAAAGAACTCTAACCAGTGTATGTGTGCAGTGTGTGAGATCCACAAATGAGGGAAAATGTCTGAATCAACTTGCTTTCTAAAACAACCTACAGTTGTATCCATTTTCCTGCAACTGATATAAAATCCTTATGGCTAAATAAATTTCAATTTTGTATATGTGCTTCATTTTCTGTGTCTGTTCCTCTACTGTCAGATATCATCATAAGCCCACAAGTCTGTTCTCAGAAGTGGTATACCTGGATATACAGTGGTTCTAACTTCAGTTGATAAGCCTTCACACTGATTGCCACAGTGGCTAATTTTACTTTAGCTTTCCAGCAGACGTGTACACGGATCCCCTCTCTCCATATTCTCAACAGCATTTGTTACTTGTTTTCTTAATGGTGTTCATGCTGCCTGGGGTGAGATGGAACCTCAGGTTGCTTTAATTTGCATTTCTGTGATGGTCAGCGAGGAGGATACAGTTTCCAATGTTTACTGACCATTTCTATTTCATCTGTCTCATCATTAGCCCATTAATGACTAAGATGCTTGATTTCGTGGAATTTAGTTTTTTAGAGTTCTTTATATATTCTAGATATTAATCCTTTGTCAGATGTGCTAATAGCAAGGATTTGTCTCCCATCCTGTAGTCTGTCTCTTTACTTAATTGGCAGTTTCCTTTGCTGCTCTTGTATGTAATATGATCTTGTAATATGATCTCATTTATTAATTACTAATCTTACTTTGTAAGATATTTGAGTCCTTTTCAGAAAGTTCTTGCCTATGTCTACAACTTAAAGACTTTTCCTACATTTACTCAAATAGGTAAAAGTTTTAGGTCTTATATGAATTATTTTGATTCATTTAGAATTGATCAGTTGATTGAATTTGTATATGAATGAGAGACAGAGGTGTGATTTAATGTGATTTCATTCTTTTGCCTGCTGATAGCCAGTTACATGGCAACATTTGTTTCACAGACTCTCTTTTCTTCAATTTGTGTTTTGGGGTTTTTTTTAAGGAAAATAATGAGACTGTAGCTGTGTGGGGTTCTGTGTGGCTCTGTTGTTCTGTCCATTGATATCATGTCTGTTTTTATGACTGTGACTCTCTAGTGTACCAGAGGAGTAAGGATACCTTCCAGGTGTTCTCTTTGATCAGGGCTCCATGTAGCCTTTTGTGCTAAATTCATATGAATTTTAGGATTTTTTTCTGACTTTTCGAAAGCAGGCCATTGGAATTGTGGTATGGATGCACTGGATTTGAGTGACGACAGCTTTTGGTACGAGAGCCATTTTCACAATATTAATTCTGCTGATCCATAAGTATGTCTTCTGGAGTTTGCTTAAATTTCTTTCTTCCGTGCTTTAACATTTTCATTGTAGGCATCTTTCACTGCCTTTGCTAGGTTTAGTCAAAGGTATGTTTTAGTTTTATATCTACTACTTTTTAATATTTAAAAATGAAATTAAAAATAAAAATAAAATATAAAAATAATCTAGAAACATCTGACATGTCTTTCTTAATAGTTTTAAAATTTATGTACTCTCATTCAAAAAAATTACTTAAATCAAATATTTTTTTGAGTTGCTGTGAATAGTATTATTTTTGTAGGTCTTTCTCAGGACATTTCCTTCTGGTATATCAGAGACTACTAATCTGTGTATGGTGATTTGTAGCCTCCAAGTTTACTGCAAGTGGTTATTAGTTCTGAATGTTTTTCTTGTGTAGTCTTTAGGGTCTCCTATGCATAGGACTGCAAATTGTACTGCAAATAAGAATACGTACACATAAGTCTTTGGGTAAAAGTAGCCTAGAATAAAAACAAAGATTAATAGGAAAGAACAACCTAATTTCAAGTCTACTTGTAGGCTCCAGCAGGTTAGATGGTCTTACAGCAAGCTCGTTCAGTGAGAACAGTCATCTCTCCTTCAATTTACTTCCATATCTGAGCAACTGTTTCTTTGACAAATAATATGATATAGGGCTGTCACCCAGCAGGTAAGAGTGACTGTTAATGTCCTTCCTAGGCCAACCATCATTTATAGCCAGAACAGTTTCTCTCAGCCTTGTTCTATCTTCTTTCTTTAATGTGTAAATAATAGAGGTCTTATCTACATGACAGGGGAGTTACAAATATGACTATAGGAACATCTGGCATTTGTAGA
Organism: Mus caroli; assembly: GCF_978045245.1. Classification (NCBI taxonomy): domain Eukaryota; kingdom Metazoa; phylum Chordata; class Mammalia; order Rodentia; family Muridae; genus Mus; species Mus caroli. Next base: position 27,516,464 of record NW_028227274.1, on the reverse strand, counting down.
AGGAATCAATGCACCAAACATTGCTAGATGCTTTCCATGAACTATCGTTCAGTCTTCCCAGAACCCTATGACTATTGTTGTACAAAGGGATAAATCTAGGCTTTGAGAGACAGATATTTCCCTGTGGTCACACAGCTGGAAAACACTGGAGTTAGGATTTAAATTTAGAATGTTTTATTTAGAAATCAGGTGTATGAATGCCATGCTAGACCATGAGGCTGAAATGAGATGGCATGCAACCTGGGAAGTGTACCTTGCTTTGACAAGAAGGATGCCCATGTGCTTCGTGTTCTTTAAAGCAGAGGCCTTTAAGACTGTGTTTTGGTAGTTTGTAACACGTTATAAGTAGGGACCAAATTCAGAATCTTAAAGCAGTTCTAGTATAAATCAGGCACTGAGAACATTCTCAAAGCTTCCACTCACTTGTGGGGCTTCAATGCTTGCTTTATGTCCTCAGTCACAGGACACATTTACTGAATGTGGTTTTAGCTCATATTATAGCAGGAAGTCTATGGGATAATCTGTTCTTTATTTCTCCGTTTCCTTGCTTCTTTCTCTCTCTCTCTCTCCCTCTTCCTTCCTTCCTCCCTTCCTTTCTTTTTCATTTTTTAAAAATTTATTTACTTTTTTATTAGATATTTTCTTTATATACATTTCAAATGCTATCTCGGAATTTCCCTATACCCTCCCTCTGCACTGCTCCCCTACCCACCCACTCCTGCTTCTTGGCCCTGGCATTCTCCTGTATTGGGGCATATAAAGTTTGCAATAACAAGGGGCCTCTCTTCCCAGTGATGGCCAACTAGGCCATCTTCTGCTACATGTGCAACTAGAGATACAAGCTCTGGGGGTACTGATTAGTTCATATTGTTGTTTTCCTTTCTTAATGGGATTATCTTTTCTCTCTAGGCTTTTATCTCTGTAAAACATTTATTGGAAACTGGTCAAGTTAGAAAGACTCGCCTTCTTTAAATTTAATTTTGGAATTTGAAAAAAAGAAATTCCTTATAATTCTAGAATTAGACAAGGACTTTAAAATTAATTGAGCAAGTGAAGTGAATAAGGCAAAGGTGGGTAATGTAGTCTACAACAGTGGCTTATAACAATAGAATAAAGAGTTATATAACCATAATTATCAGAGGCACTAAATGACTCAAAATACTTCACACATATGGTACATGCTTAATATATATTCATTGAAAACATGAACAGGCCCAGAGCCATGCTAGCAGCAGAGATATCCAGCTCTTCTGCTGGCACCAGTGAAAACCATGCCTGCCAACCTCCAGGACAACCAAGTAAGACTCTATACCAGGCACATTCTGCCAGGTCTCCTTAGGCATGCCCAGCCACAATAAACTATGCCCTGCACTCTAATTCTAGCCCACAGGGGGACTTGGAGGCAAGGGATTGGTAGTCCCCTTAAAGCACACCCAACTATGGTAAACTATACCTTCATCCTGTGTACTCCATTTCCAGCCTGCAACTTTGTTTCCATCCCTGTTGGCCTGCTGGCACCAAGGACAACCAGATACCTAAAGACTAGCATAAGAACAAAATCAACAAGATCCAGAGCATTGTGGCATCACCAAAGCCCAGGTATCCTACCTCAACAAGTCCTAAATATCCTAACACAATGACAGCACAAGAACATGACATTAAATCCAATCTTATAAAAATGATAGAGGTCTTTAAGAAATGAATAATTATTTCAAAGAAGTACTGGAAAATATAAACAAATAGGTGACAGAAATGAATAAAACTATTCAAGAACTGAAAATGGAAACAAAAGCAATAAAGGAAACATAGACTGAGGGAATGCTTGATATGTAAAACTCAGGAATGAGAACAGGAACTACAGATACAAGCATCATCAACAGAATGATGGAAGAGAGAATCTTAGGCACAGAAGATACAATAGAAGAAGGTCAAACAAAATGTTCAATCAAAAAATTCCTGATGCAAAACATCCAAGAAATCTGAGACACTAATGAAAAGGCCAAACCTAAGAACACTAGGAACACAAGAAGGAGAAGATTCCCTTCTCTAAGGCCCAGGAAATATTTTCAACAAAATTACAGAAGACAATTTCCCCAATCTAAAGAAAGAGATTCCTATAAGCATAAAAGAAGCTTACAGAATATCAAGTAAATTGGAGCATAAAAGAAAATCCTCCTGCCACATAATAATCAAAACACTAAATGTAAAGAGCAAAGAATATTAAAAGCTGAAAGGGAAAAGGGATAAGTAATAGACAAAGGCAGGCCTATCAGAATTACACCCAAATTCTCAACAGAGACTCTAAAAGCCAGAAGGCACTAGGCAGATGTCTTAGAGTCAAAGAAACTACAGATGCCAGCCTACACTACTATACACAGCAAAACTTTCTATCCCCATAGGTGGAGAAATCAAAATATTCCAAGACAAAACTTAATTTAAATAATATCTATCTACACATACAGCCTATCGAGGATTCTAGAAAGAAAACTTCAACCCAAGGGGGTTAACTACACCCAAGAAAACATAGGAAAAAAATAACTCCACACAAGCAAAACCAAAAGAAGGGAACCACCCCCCTGCCCCACACAAAACCAACATCAAATTAACAGAAAATAGCAACCATTGGTTGTAAGTGGAGGTGTTGTTTTCCTAATTGGTTCTTGATTGTGTCAATAAAGATGGCAGAATTCAATCACTGGGAGAAAGGGAAAAGGTGGGATATTTGGGTCTTAGGGAGAGGAAGAGGACAAGAGGAGAAGAGAGAGGCAACAATGGAGCAGAGGAAGCAGCAGACATGAAGATCTTGGGGCAGTGATAGTTTGTATCATTCAAAGGCTGTGGAGGCTAAGGAGGATAAGGCAGGGTATTCTTCATCCAGCCATTGAGTTATCTGGCTAGTTTTAAAATATTAAGGCTGTCTGGTGTTTTCCATTCATGGCAACTAAGGTGGATAAGAGAAAGGACAGAGCCTGGGAGGTTGTTAGAGGCTTGATGGAGCTAGCTACGAGAAGTTGAGGGAACTCAGTTCCTGCTTAGGGAACCAGCTGGCCATTGGCAGGGCTATGTCAGTAGTGGGACCAGTGGCAGCATGTTCTCAGAGCAGAGTTGAGAGAACTGCCACAGGAAGGCTATAGCATAGATTTTAAAATTACACTCTTCAATTGATCATTAACATCTCTCAGCACCAATAGATTCAATTTCCCAATATTAAGAAACAGGTTAACAGAATAGATGCAAAAACAAAATCCATCCTTTTGCAGCATACAAGAAACACATCTCAGACAAAGTCAAACATTGCCTCAGAGTAAGGAGCTGGAAAAAAGATTTTTCAGGGAAATAAACCCAAGGAGCAAGCTGGAGTAGCCATTCTATATAATAAAAATAAACTTTCAACCAAAATTAATCAGAAAATATGGGGAAAGATACTTCATAATCATTAGAGGAAAAATTCCACCAAGATGATGTGTCAGTTCTCAATATCTATGCTCCAAATGTAAGAGCACATTTATAAAAAACAAAAACAAACAAACAAACAAACAAACAACATTACTAAAGTTCAAATCACACATCAAACCCCACACATTAATAGTGGGAGATTTCAACACTCCAACACCATACTCTCACCAATGGACTGCTCATTGAGATTGAAACTAAATAGGTAAATAATGAAACTAACTGATGTTATGAATCAAATAGACCTAGCAGATATCTACATAACATTTTACCTAAACACACACAAAAAACCTTCTCAGCACACCATGAAACCGTCTCCAAAATTGACCATATACTTGTTCACAAAGCAAGCCTCAACAGATACAAGAAAATTAAACTAACCTTTTACATCTTATCAGATCACCATGCATTAAAGCTAGAATTAAAAAAAAAAACAAAAAAACAAAAAACAAACCAGAAACAATAGGAAGTCTACAAGGTCATGAAAACTGAACAGTTCACTACTCCATGACCACTGGGTTGAGGAAGAAAGAAAGAAAGAAATTAAAGACTTTTTAGAATTCTATGAAAACGAAGGTATAATATACCTAAACATACGGGACACAATGAAAACAGTGTTAATCGAAAAGTTCATAGCACTAAGTGCCTTTATAAAGAAACTGGAAAAGTCTCATAGGATCAACTTAGCAGCACACCTGGAAGATCTAGAACAAAAAGAAGCAAACACTCTCCAAGAGGAGTAGACAGTAGGAAATTATCAAACTCAGGGATGAAATTGAAAGAAAGAAAGAAAGAAAGAAAGAAAGAAAGAAAGAAAGAAAGAAAGGAAGGAAGGAAGGAAGGAAGGAAGGAAGAAAGAAAGAAAGAAAGAAAGAGTACAAAGACTCAATGAAAACAAGTTCTTTGAGAAAAATCAAGATAAACAAACCCCTAGCCAAAGTAACTAAAAGGCAGAGAGAGAATATCCAAATTAACAAAATCAGAAATGAAATGGGAGTTAAAACCACAGACATTGAGGAAATTCAAAGAATCATTAGCTTTTACTTTGAAAACCAGTACTCCACAAAATTGGAAAATCTAAACAAAATGGACAATTTTCTTGATAGAAAGCACTTACTAAAGTAAATCAAGATGAAGTAACAATTTAAATAGAGTTACTACCCCAGGGAAAAAGAGGAAGTCATTAAAATCTTTTAACTTTCAAAGCCTGGGGCCAGATGATTTTAGGGCAGAATTCTACCAGACATTCAAAGAAGAGTTAATACCATTACTTCTCAAATTATGCCACAAAATAGAAACAGAAAGAACATTGACAAATACATTCTATGAAGCCACAGTCACCCTGATACCTAACACACACAAAGTCTCAACAAAGAAAGAGAATTTCAGACAATTTTTCTTATGAACATTTAGACAAAATTCTCAATAAAATACTCACAAACCAAATCCAAGAACAAAACAAAAACACCATCCACCATGACCAATTAGGCTTCATCCCAGTGATGCAGGGTTCGTTCAACATACAAAAATCCATTAATGTAATCTATTATATAAACAAACTGAAAGAAAAAGACCATATGATCATCTCATTAGTTGGATAAAATTCAAGATCCCTTTGTGATAAAAATCTCAGAGAGATCAGGATACAAGGCATACCTAAATACAATCAAGATAATATACAGCAATCAGAGAGCCAACCTTAAATTAAATGGATAGAAACTTAAAGCAATTTCACAAAATCAGTGATAACACAAGGCTGCCTACTCTCCCCTTATCTATTCAATATAGTAATTGAAGGTCTAGCTAGAGTAATATGACAACTAACAGAGATCAGGGGATCCAAATTTGGAAAGGAAGAATTCAAACTTTATCTATTCATAGATGATGTGGTAGTATATATAAATGAACCCAAATATTCTACCAAAGAACTCCTACAACTCATAAACACCTTCAGTAAAGTGACTGGATAGAAAATTAACTAAAAATAAAAAAGGAAGAATTCTTTATACAAATAATAAACGGGGTGAGAAAGATTTTTAGGGAAACAACATCCTTCACAATAGCCACAAATAACATAAAATATATTGGTATAACCCTAACCAGGCAAATAAAATATTTCAAATCTTTGAAGAAAGAAATTGAAAAAGACACAGAAATGGGAAGATCTCCCATGCTCAGGGATGGGTAGAATTAACATAGTTAAAATGGTCATTTTACCAAAAGCAATTTACAGATTCAATGCAATTCCCATAAAAATTCCAACACAATTCCTTAAAGAACTTGAAAGAACAATACTCAACTTCATATGGAAAACCAAAAAACCCAGGATAGCTAAAAGAGTACTGGACAATAAGTGAACTTCTAGAGGAATCACCATCCCTCATTTCAAGCTGTATTACAGAGCAATAGTAATACAAACTGCATGGAATTGACATAAAAACAGACAGGTTTGATGAATGGGATAGAATCAGACTTAGAAATAAACCCACACACCACAGACACTCAATGTTTGACAAGAATGGCAAAAGTATACAATGGTAAAAAAGAAGTACTTTTAATAAATGGTGGTAGTTTAGCTGAATATCTGCATTAGAAGAATGCAAACTGATCCATTTTTATCACCCTGCACAAAACTTGTCTAAGTGGACCAAATACTGCAACATGAAACTGGATAAAATAAATCAGATAGAAAAGAAAATGGGGATAATTTTGAACTCACTGGCACAGAAGACAACTTCCTGGACAGAATGTCAACAGCCCAGGCACTAAGATCAAGAATTAATAGATGGGGCCTCAAGAAACCGAAAAGCTTCTAGAAGGCAAAAGATACCATCAATTGGACAAAACAGCAGCCTACAGATTGAAAAAAGATCTTCACCAACCCTATTTCTGAAAGAGGGTTGATATCCAAAATATAAAAAAGAACTCAAGAAATTAAACATCAACAAACGGAATAACCCAAATTTTAAAAATGGAGACAGAGTTAAACAGAATTCTCAACAAAAGAATCTCTAATGACTGAGAAACACTTAAAGAAAAGTTCAACAACCTTAATCATCAGGAGAGTGCAATTCAAAAGGACTCTGAGATTCCATCTTTCACCTGTCAGAACGGCTAAGATCAAAAAATCAAGGGACAGCTCATGCTGGTGAGGATGTAGCAAGGGGAACACTCCTCCGCTGCTGTAGTTAGTGCAAACTTCTACATCCACTTTTGAAATCGTTTTGGCAGTTTTTCAGAAAATTGAGAATTGTTCTACTTTAACACCCAGTTATACAACTCCTGTACATATATCCAAAAGATTCTCCACCATACTACAAGGGCACTAGGTAACCTATGTTCATAGCAATTTTATTCATAATAACCAGATACTGGAATCAACCTAGATGTCCCTTAGCTGAAGAATGGATAAAGAAAATGTACATTTACACAATGAAGTATTAGTTAACTATTAAAAGCAAGGATATCATGAAATTTGCAGGCAAATAGATGTAACAAGAAAGTATCATCCTGAGAGAGGTCACATAGACACAGAAAGACATATACAGTATGTATTCAATTATTATTTGTTACTACTCATAAAGTATAAGATAACCATGTTACAATCCACAGACCCAAAGAAGCTATGTAACAGGAGGACCTAAGGGAGGATGCTTGGATCTCACTCAGAGAGGGAAATAAAATAGACATTGGGAGTAGATAGAGGGAGAAAACTGGATGGGAGTTGGGGTGAGAAGGAAATAGGAGGGATAGAATGGATATTGGTGGTATGAGGCATCTCAGGGATAAGCTAGAAACCTAGGACAATGGAAACTTTCCAGAACCTATTAGGGTGTCCCTCTCTAAGACTCGCAGCAATAGGCGATTTAGAACCTAAAATGGCCATCTCCAGTAACTAGACAAGACTTCCAATGGAGGGATGAGGACACCAACACATTCAGAAAGCCTTTGACGCAAAATTTGTTCTATCTACAAGAATTTCAGGGATAAAGATGGAACAGGAATTGACAGCATAGCCAGCCAATGACTGAGCTGACTTGAGACCTATGTCATGAGAGAAAGCCTACCCCTGACACTCTTAATAATACTCTCCTGTGCAGACATGAAACTAGCATATATGTCCTCTGAGAGGCTTCACCTAGCTGCTGATGGAAAGACAGATGCAGAGACAAATAGGCAAACATTAGGTGTGGGGCAATGGGCTATGCACAGACAGCCTGGTCTCCAGTCAAGCTGAGGTCTTGAACCCCAGTAGGACCCAGTGGTGGTAATTTTCAACTACATGGGACAGAAGGCATTTCGTCATGTCTCCTGGACCCTTGGCTTCTGTCGAAGTTATGGCCCCCACAGCCCCCACAGCCCCCACAGCCCCCACAGCCCCCACAGCCCCCACAGCCCCCACAGCCCCCACAGCCCCCACAGCCCCCACAGCCCCCACAGCCCCCACAGGAGAAGCCTGTGGTTAGCAGTCACATACACAATGTCCCAAGCTTCTGGCCTTTTGGCTAGACTCCTCCCCACAGTTACCTAGCAACAGCAAGATATCAAGCCCACAATAAGAGAGGTTGTTTGGCCCCTCCTCTCCCCCCCCCATCCCCAAAGCTTTTACCTCTCTCTTAAGCTTTCACCTTTCTTATTCTCTAGCTCTTTTCTCTTCCTCCACCTCTCTCTATGTGGCCATGGCTGGTCTCTCTCTCTCTCTTTCTACCTTTTCTCTTCCCCCCTGCCTTTCTACAATAAAGCTCTAAAACCATGGACTGTCTCTGTTCATCAAGGCCCACTGTGCTTGGACAACGGGATAAGCTTTCTTCTATCGAGCCACGCCTAACCTCCCATCAGAAGGCCTTCCTATACTCCAGCCATGGACCGGACTAAGGAATCTCACCTGCATGGGAACCACCCAGCAACCCCCTCCTCTTACCCCTGCCCCCTCTTCTCGTATCTCTGGGGCCTAGTGTCACCCCGGGGCCCCTGTTCTCTTCTCAACTCCTCTGCATACCCAGCATGGGATGCCAGAGACTAAGATCCTGGTACTGGGGCCTGCCCCTTATCCACTCCCTGCCTTGTGGGGTCAGTGGCTTCACACCTGGGGCTGCATGGAAAGTGTCCGGCAGTCCTCCCAGTCCACCAGCCTAGAGCACCAGAACTGTGGCCGGAAGCAGGCTCTCTCCCTCCCCTCTTCCCTTACACCCACAGCCCTGCAATTAGGCAGAGCCCAGGCAATTTTATTGAAGGGGGAAAAGGATTGGAGGAACGAGTGGAGTCAAGGACACCACGAGAAAACCTACAAAATTATGGACCTGGGTCCATAATGGCTTACAGGGCCTGAATCACCAACCAAAGAGCATGCATGGGATGGACGTAGGTCCCCTATAGATATATAACAAATGTTCAGAGTGGTCTTCATATGGGATCCCTAACAACTGGAGCAGAGACTGTCTATGACTGTGTTATCTGCCTTTGGACACCTTTTCCCTAACTGGGCTGGCTTATCTAGGCTCAGCTGGAACATGATAAGCCAAAGAAAGTTGATATCCATAGGAGGTCTCCCCTTCTTTGAGGAAAATAGAGAGGGGGGAGGGGAGAGTAGAAAATGAGGAGGAACTGGGAGAAGAGGGAGGGGAAGCTGTCATGAGAATATGAGTAAATAAAGTGATTTTTAAAAAGGAAAAAAGAAAGAAGGAAAGAGAGAGAAAGAAAGAAAGAAAGAAAGAAAGAAAGAAAGAAAGAAAGAAAGAAAGAAAGAAAGAAAGAAAGAAAGAAAGATGGACAGTGAGAGAGGAGAAGGAAAGGGAGCATGGACAGTTGGGTAGACAGCTCATAATAAACAGACTTGATACCTGCTATCAAACCTTACAGATGTTGCTGTGATATAGAAGATTTTATTTTATCTTTGGGCCTTCAATTTTCTTTTTCAAATGAATGAAGTAACATTAACACCTTCTGAAATGCATCATACTTAACAAAATCATGATGTAACCATTGTTTGTTAAGTGGAGAATTGTATAGAATTTTGAGTTATTTTTATTTTCTTCTTTTCTTTTTTATTTTTTTTTGAATTTTTTTTTTACGTAATTTCCTCAATTACATTTCCAATGCTATCCCAAAAGTCCCCCATACCCTCCCCCCCACTTCCCTACCCACCCATTCCCATTCTTTTGGCCCTGGCATTCCCCTGTATTGGGGCATATAAAGTTTGCAAGTCCAATGGGCCTCTCTTTCCAGTGATGGCCGACTAGGCCATCTTTCAATACATATGCAGCTAGAGAAAAGAGCTCCGGGGTACTGGTTAGTTCATCATGTTGTTCCAACTATAGGGTTGCAGATTCCTTTAGCTCCTTGGGTACTTTCTCTAGCTTCTCCATTGGGAGCCCTGTGATCCATCCAATAGCTGACTGTGAGCATCCACTTCTGTGTTTGCTAGGCCCTGGCATAGTCTCACAAGAGACAGCTATATTTGGGTCCTTTCAGCAAAATCTTGCTAGTGTATGCAATGGTGTCAGCGTTTGGAAGCTGATTATGGGATGGATCCCTGGATATGGCAGTCTCTAGATGGTCCATCCTTTCATCACAGCTCCAAACTTTGTCTCTGTAACTCCTTCCATGGATGTTTTGTTCCCAATTCTAAGAAGGGGCACAGTGTCCACACTTTGGTCTTCATTCTTCTTGAGTTTCATGCGTTTAGCAAATTGTATCTTATATCTTGGGTATCCTAAGCTTTGGGCTAATATCCACTTATCAGTGAATACATATTGTGTGAGTTCTTTTGTGATTGTGTTACCTCACTCAAGATGATGCCCTCCAGGTCCATCCGTTTGGCTAGGAATTTCATAAATTCATTCTTTTTAATAGCTGAGTAGTAGTCCATTGTGTAAATGTACCATATTTTCTGTATCCATTCCTCTGTTGAGGGGCATCTGGGTTCTTTCCAGCTTCTGGCTATTATGAATAAGGCTGCTATGAACATAGTGGAGCATGTGTCCTTCTTACCAGTTGGGACATCTTCTGGATATATGCCCAGGAGAGGTATTGCTGTATCCTCCGGTAGTACTATGTCCAATTTTCTGAGGAACCACCAGACTGATTTCCAGAGTGGGTGTACAAGCTTGCAATCCCACCAACAATGGAGGAGTGTTCCTCTTTCTCCACATCCTCGCCAGCATCTGCTGTCACCTGAATTTTTGATCTTAGCCATTCTGACTGGTGTGAGGTAGAATCTCAGGGTTGTTTTGATTTGCATTTCCCTGATGATTAAGGATGTTGAACATTTTTTTAGGTGCTTCTCTGCCATTCGGTATTCTTCAGGTGAGAATTCTTTGTTCAGTTCTGAGCCCTATTTTTTAATGGGGTTATTTGATTTTCTGGAGTCCACCTTCTTGAGTTCTTTATATATATTGGATATTAGTCCCTTATCTGATTTAGGATAGGTAAAGATCCTTTCCCAATCTGTTGGTGGTCTTTTTGTCTTATTGATGGTGTCTTTTGCCTTGCAGAATCTTTGCAGTTTCATGAGGTCCCACTTGTCAATTCTCGATCTTACAGCACAAGCCATTGCTGTTCTATTCAAGAATTTTTCCCCTGTGCCCATATCTTCAAGGGTTTTCCCCACTTTCTCCTCTATAAGTTTCAGTGTCTCTGGTTTTATGTGAAGTTCCTTGATCCACTTAGATTTGACCTTAGTACAAGGACATAGGAATGGATTGATTCGCATTCTTCTACATGATAACAACCAGTTGTGCCAGCACCATTTGTTGAAAATGCTGTCTTTCTTCCACTGGATGGTTTTAGCTCCCTTGTCAAAGATCAAGTGACCATAGGTGTGTGGGTTCATTTCTGGGTCTTCAATTCTATTCCATTGGTCTACTTGTCTGTCACTATACCAGTACCATGCAGTTTTTATCACAATTGCTCTGTAGTAAAGCTTTAGGTCAGGCATGGTGAATACACCAGAGGTTCTTTTATCCTTGAGAAGATTTTTTGCTATCCTAGGTTTTTTGTTATTCCAGATGAATTTGCAGATTGGACTTTCTAATTTGTTGAAGAATTGAGTTGGAATTTTGATGGGGATTGCATTGAATCTGTAGATTGCTTTTGGCAAGAGAGCCATTTTTACAATGTTGATCCTGCCAATTCGTGAGCATGGGAGATCTTTCCATCTTCTGAGATCTATAATTTCTTTCTTCAGAAACTTGAAGTTTTTATTATACAGATCTTTCACTTCCTTAGTTAGAGTCACGCCAAGATATTTTATATTATTTGTGACTATTGAGAAGGGTGTTGTTTCCCTAATTTCTTTCTCAGCCTGTTTATTCTTTGTGTAGAGAAAGGCCATTGACTTGTTTGAGTTACTTTTATATCCAGCTACTTTACCGAAGCTGTTTATCAGGTTTAGGAGTTCTCTGGTGGATTTTTTAGGGTCACTTATATATACTATCATATCATCTGCAAAAAGTGATATTTTGACTTCATCTTTTCCAATTTGCATCCCTTTGATCTCCTTTTGTTGTCGAATTGCTCTGGCTAGGACTTCAAGTACAATGTTGAATAGGTATGGAGAGAGTGGACAGCCTTGTCTAGTCCCTGATTTTAGTGGGATTGCTTCAAGCTTCTCACCATTTACTTTGATGTTGGCTAGTGGTTTGCTGTAGATTGCTTTTTTTTATCATGTTTAGGTATGGGCCTTGAATTCCTGATCTTTCCAAGACTTTTATCATGAATGGGTGTTGGATCTTGTCAAATGCTTTTTCCACATCTAACAAGATGATCATGTGGTTTTTGTCTTTGAGTTTGTTTATATACTGGATTACGTTGATGGATTTCCATATATTGAACCATCCCTGCATCCCTGGGATGAAACCTACTTGGTCAGGATGGATGATTGTTTTGATGTGTTCTTGGATTCAGTTAGCAAGAACTTTATTGAGGATTTTTGCATCAATATTCATAAGGGATATTGGTCTGAAGTTTTCTATCTTTGTTGGGTCTTTTTGTGGTTTAGGTATCAGAGTAATTGTGGCTTCATAGAATGAGTTGGGTAGAGTACCTTCTGTTTCTATTTTGTGGAATAGTTTGTGAAGAACTGGGATTAGATCTTCTTTAAAGGTCTGATAGAACTCTGCACTAAACCCATCTGGTCCTGGGCTTTTTTTGGTTGGGAAACTATTAATGACTGGTTCTATTTCTTTGGGGGATATAGGGCTGTTTAGATCATTAACCTGATCTTGATTCAACTTTGGTACCTGGTATCTGTCTAGAAACTTCTCCATTTCATCCAGGTTCTCCAGTTTTGTTGAGTATAGCCTTTTGTAGAAGGATCTGATGGTGTTTTGGATTTCTTCAGGATCTGTTGTTATGTCTCCTTTTTCATTTCTGATTTTGTTAATTAGAATGCTTTCCCTGTGCCCTCTAGTGAGTCTGGCTAAGGGTTTATCTATCTTGTTGATTTTCTTAAAGAACCCGCTCCTTGATTGGTTGATTCTTTGAATAGTTCTTCTTGTTTCCACTTGGTTGATTTCACCCCTGAGTTTGATTATTTCCTGCCATCTACTCCTCTTGGGTGAATTTGCTTCCTTTTGTTCTAGAGCTTTCAGGTGTGTTGTCAAGCTGCTAATGTGTGCTCTCTCTAGTTTCTTTTTGGAGGCACTCAGAGCTATGAGTTTTCCTCTTAAAAATGCTTTCATTGCGTCCCATAAGTTTGGGTATGTTGTGGCTTCATTTTCATTGAACTCTAAAAAGTCCTTAATTTCTTTCTTCATTCTTTCCTTGACCAAGGTATCATTGGGAAGCGTGTTGTTCAGTTTCCACGTGAATGTTGGCTTTCTATTATTTATTTTATTATTGAAGATCAGCCTTAGTCCATGGTGATCTGATAGGATGCATGGGACAATTTCAATATTTTTGTATCTGTTGAGGCCTGTTTTGTGACCAATTATGTGGTCAATTTTGGAGAAGGTACCATGAGGTGCTGAGAAGAAGGTATATCCTTTTGTTTTAGGATAGAATGTTCTGTAGATATCTGCCAGATCCATTTGATTCATAACTTCTGTTAGTTTCACTGTGCCCCTGTTTAGTTTCTGTTTCCATGATCTGTATTTTCTTCTTTTCTATTGGATATTTTCCTTATTTACATTTCAAATTTTATCCCCTTTCCAGGTTTCCTCCACTTCACAGAAATCCCCTATTCCATCTTCCCTCTCCCTGCTTCTGTGTTCATTCTTTCACCCACCCACTCCCACCTCCCCACCCTTCTTTCCCCTATACTAGGGCATCTATATAACCTTCAAAGGACAAAGGACTTCTCCTCCCATTGATGCCTGAAAAGGCCATCATCTGCTACATATGCAGCTGGAGCCATATGTACTCCTTGGTTGATGGCTTAGTCCCTGGAAGCTCTGTGTGTGTGTGTGGGTGGGGGGGTGGATATTTGGTTTTTTGAAATTGTTGTTCTTAGTATGAGGTTGCATACCCCTTCAATTCCTTCAGTCCTTTCTCTAACTCCTCCATTGGGAAACCCACACTCAGTCCAATGGTTGGCTGTGAGCATCTGCCTCTGTTTTTGTAAGGCTCTGGCAGGGCCTCTCAGGAGAGAGCCATATCAGGCTTCTTTCAGCATGCATTTCTTGGCATCCACAATAGTCTTTGGGTTTGGTAATTGTATAGGGGATGAATCCCCAGGTGGGACAGTTTCCATATGGCCTTTCCTTCAGTCTCTGTTCTACACTTTATCTCCATATTTGTTCCTGTGTGTATTTTGTTTTCCTTCTAAAAAAGTGAAGCACCCACACTTTGGTCTTCCTTCTTCTTGAGCTTCATGTGGTCTGGAAATTGTATCTTCAGTATTTGGAGCTTTTGGGTTAATATCCACTTATCACTGAGTGCATACCATGTGTGTTCTTTTGTGATTGTGTTACCTCACTGGGGATGATATTTTCTTTTCTTTTTTTTTTTTTTTTTTTTTTTTGGTTTTTCGAGACAGGGTTTCTCTTTATAGCTCTGACTGTCCTGGAGCTCACTTTGTAGACCAGGCTGGCCTCGAACTCAGAAATCCGCCTGCCTCTGCCTCCCGAGTGCTGGGATTAAAGGCGTGCGCCACCACGCCCGGCTCTTTTTTTTTTTTTGGGGGGGGGGGATGATATTTTCTAGTTCCACTCACTTAACTAAGAATTTTCTGACTTTGTTTTTAATAGCTGAGCAGTACTCCATTGTATAAGTGTACCACATTTTCTGTATCCATTCTTCTGTTGAAGGACATCTTTATTCTTTCCAGGTTCTGGTTCTAATAAACAAGGCTGCTATGAACATAGTGGAGCATGTGTCCTTATTACATGTTAGAGCATCTTTTGGGTATATGCCCAGGAGTGGTATAGTTGGGTTCTCAGTTAGTACTATGTCCAGTTTTCTGAGGAACTACCAAATTGATTTCCAGAGTGGTTGTATCAGCTGCAATCCCATCAGCAATGGAGGAGTGTTCCTTTTTCTCCACATCCATGCCAGCATCTGTTGTCACCTGAGTTTTTTATCTTAGCCATTCTGACTGGTGTGAGATGGAATCTCAGGGTTGTTTTGATTTGCATTTCCCTGATGACTAAGGATGTTGAACATTTCTTTAGGTGCTTCTCGGCCATTAGATATTCCTCAGTTGAAAATTCTTTGCTTAGTTCTTTACCCCATTTTTAAATAGGGTTATTTGAATCTTGGGAGTCTAACTTCTTGAATTCTTTGTTTATATTAGATATTAGCCCTCTATCGGATGTAGGATTGGTAAATCTTTTCCCAATCTGTTGGTTGCCATTTTGTCCTATTGACAGTGTCCTTTGCCTTATAGAAGCTTTGCAATTTTATGAGGAACCATTTGTCAATTCTTGATCTTAGAGCATAAGCCATTGGTGTTCTGTTCAGGAAAATTTCCCCTGTGCCCATGAGTTCAAGGCTCTTCCCCACTTTTTCCTCTATAAGGTTCAGTGTGTCTGGTTTTATGTGGAGGTTGTTGATCCACTTGGACTTGAGCTTTGTACAAGGAGATAAGAATGGGTCAATTTGCATTTTTATACATGGTGATGGACAGTTGATAAAAATGCTGTCTTTTTTTCCACTGGATGGTTTTAGTTCCTTTCTCAAATATCAAGTGACCACATGTGTGTGGGTTCATTTCTGGGTTTTCAATTCTATTCCATTGATCTTCCTGCTGGTCTCTGTACCAATACCATGAAGTTTTTATCATAATTGCTCTGTAATACAGCTTGAGGTCAGGGATGGTGATTCCCCCACAACTTCTTTTATTGTTGAAAATAGTTTTCACTATCCTGGGTTTTTTGTTGTTCCAAATGAATTTGCAAATTGCTCTTTCTAACTTTATGAAGAATTGATTTGGAATTTTGATGGGGATTGCATTGAATTTGTAGATTACGTTTGGCAAGATCAGCATTTTTACTATATTAATTCTGCCAATCCATGAGCCTGGGAGACCTTTCCATCTTCTGAGATCTTCTTCGATTTCTGTCTATGGTAATTGAGAGTTTTGCTGGGTATAATGGCCTGAGCTGGGATTTGTGTTCTCTTAGGGTCTGTATGACATCTGCCCAGGATGTTCTGGCTTTCATATTCTCTGGTGAGAAGTCTGGTGTAATTCTGATAGGTTTGCCTTTATATGTTACTTGATCTTTCTCCCTTACTTCTTTTAATATTCTTTCTTTGTCTAGTGCGTTTGGTGTTTTGATTATTATGTGAAGGGAGAAATTTCTTTTCTTGTGCATTTTATTTGGAGTTCTGTAGATTTCTTCTATGTTCATGGGCATTTCTTTCTTTAGGTTAGGAAAATTTTCTTCTGTAATTTTGTTGAAGATATTTGCTGGCCCTTTAAGTTGGGAATCTTCGCTGTCTTGTATACCTATTATCCTTAGGTTTTGTCTTCTCATTGTGTCCTAGATTTCCTGGATATTTTGGGTTAGGAGCTTTTTGCATTTTGCATTTTCTTTCACTGTTGTTCAATGTTTTCTATGGTATCTTCTGCACCTGAGATTCTCTCTTCTATCTCTTGTATTCTGTTGGTGATGCTTGCATGTATGGCTCCTGATCTCTTTCCTAACTCCTAAGGTTTTCTAACTCCAGGGTTGTCTCCGTTTGTGATTTCTTTATTGTTTCTATTTCCAGTTTTAGATCTTGGATGGTTTTGTTCATTTCCTTCGCCTGCTTGTTTGTGTTATTCTGCAATTCTTTAAGAGATTTTTGTGTTTCCTCTTTAAGGGCTTCTACCTGTTTACCTGTGTTCTTCTGTATTTCTTTAAGGGAGTTATTTATGTCCTTTTTAATGTGTTCTATCATCCTCATGAGAAGTGATTTTAGATCTGAATCTTGCTTTTCTGATGTGATGGTGTATCTGGGACTTGCTATGGTGGGAGAATTGGGTTCTGATGATGCCAAGTAACCTTAGTTTCTGTTGCTTATGTTCTTAAGCTTGCCTCCTACAATCTGATTATCTCTCGGGCTACCTGTCCTCACTATATTTGACTGGAGCTTGTCCTTCCTGAGATCCTAGTTGGGTCAGAACTCCTCAGAGTCCAGCTGTCTCTGTAATCCTGTGATTCTGTGATCCTGTGATCCTAAGATCCTCCATGTGTCAGAGTTCCTGGGAGGCAAGGTGCATCTGGGACCCTGAGATCCTGGTGTGACTAAGCTCCTAGGATCTTGGGTTCCTGGTGTTCTGTGAGCCTGGGAGTGGAGCTTTCTCTTGGTGTTGTGGAACTAGCTGTGGAGTTTGTGCCCAAGGTAAACTGGTGCAGACCAGAAGGAACCCAGGCCCTTATTTTCTTATATTTATAACATGAAAAAAAACATTTAAAAATAATTTTCTGAGCTAGGCATGGTGGCACACACCTTTAATCCCAGCACTCTGGAGGCAGAGGCAGGTGGACTTCTGAATTTGAGGCTAGCCTGGTGTACAAAGTGAGTTCCAGGACAGCCAGGGCTATACAGAGGAACCCTGTCTTGAAAACCAAACCAAAAAAAAAAAAAAAAAACCCAAAAACAAACAAACAAAAAAAAACCAACCAACCAACCAACCAAACAAACAAACAAACAAAAACCCAAAAAACCCAAAGCCCCCACTACCACCAAATAATAATTTTCTGAGAACATGGTCCATAGAATCAGTTAAGCAGGACTCAGAAGGGCTCACAGAAACTGAAGCAGCAATCATGGAGCCTGCATGGGTCTGCACTAGGTCTTCTGCAAATATGTGGTGGTTGTTTACCTTGCTTATTAGCTTAGGTTATGGAGGGACTCCTAACAGTGGAAATAGTGGGGAGTCTATGACTTTTTAGCTTGCTCTTGGGACCCTTTTCTTTCCACTGGTTTTCCTTATCCAGTCGTGACATGAGTGATTGTGCATAGTCTTACTGAATCTTCTTATGCTGTGTTCGCCTGATATCTCTAGGAGAGCTGCTTTTTTTCTGAAGAGAAACTAAGGAGCACTGGATATGGGGAAGAGGGGAAGTGTGGTGGGAACTGCGAGGAGTGGAGGGAGGGAAGCAGCCAACAGAACATATTGTATGAGAGAAGAAGAAATAAAAGAAAAAAATATCAATTTGCTGAAAATGTGCCCTTCAGGTAAATAAAAAAATACGGAAAAAAAATCTTAAATTTGGTGGATGAATTCAACCTAAAGTGCTTCTTGGCCAAGAATATTCTAGAAGAAGGCATTTGCTCTTTAAAAAGAACTCTGCCTTCCTGCTGCTTGGGCTCAGACAGATAAGGCAGGACCAAATTTGACCCCACACATATATAAGATATATTTAGAGATGTTCTTGGATTTGCCAATAGAGTTTCCTTAAGAACAAGGTTTGAAATGTCATTTTTCAACGCAAAGTAGAGTTCCAGTGTAATGTTGGTGGTAAAATACTTACCTGGTACTCATAAGTGGACCTGGGTTCAACCCTTAGCATTTGGAAACAAATAAGACCATCACAATTCCAAGAACAGCCATGACAAGACAAAGAGGCAAGATGTATACTGGGCTGGAGAGCTAGCTCAATGTGTAGAGTAATTGCTGTCAAACCTGATTTCTAGAGTCTGATTCCCTAGATCCACAGAGATCCAAATGATGGTAAGTGAGAAAAGGAGAGAACTGATATTTTTTTAACTACTATATACCACTCTATAGCAGGTATGAACATATATGTGTACATCTGAGTGTGCATGCATAGGCACACACACACAAACACACACACACACATACACACCAAATAAATAAAATAAAATGTTTAAAAAGTGTAAAGGAATAATGACCTAAAATCGACTTTTCTTTCCCTTTTAGGGATTAAAAGGCTACAAAAAGAAGGCTCTATCATTTGTTCTCTATCTAATTAAGCAAATGGATTATGAATTTTAGTTTTTCTCTTCTGTATAGAAGTTAGAATATATAGATGAAGCTTATTTTAGCTATTATTCTGGTCCTTCATCCTCCTGACCCAAGGAAATGACAATTGTCAATTTGATGTATAAATCCTCAGTTTATCTTTGAAAGTTATTTTTGTGCTTCATCTTTTTTAGAGAAAGAAAAAAAGACATGAAGTTTGGTGGAGGGTACAATAAGAGTTAGGGGAAGGGACAGAATGTGATTAAAATATGCTGTGTGAATAACTTAAATAAAAATATTCAAATTGAGCTCTCTATCCTCAACTTTCTATTCACATCGAGTGTAATGCAATACCACATGTGCTTGAATCTTATTTTTTTCTCTGACTGGTTTACATTTTATTTCTAGCTTGTAAAAATGTAAGTATTTAGTTAATGTCTCTTAATTAGATGATTAAGGCTTTGCATCTGTATCCCTAACAGTCCCATCACTGTAAAGAAGAGAATGCAGGAAGCAGAGTTCGGAGACACTTGCCTCCCAGTTCCAGCAAGACCCGCAGAGCCCAAGGTCAGGTCAAATAAAGTTACAGTCATCCTTAGTCAGTGTGAAAACAGCTTCAACAATAGCTTGCTTCTGAGAGCCCCTGTGCACCTAAACTGGAATAACATCTTCTCCCTCTGACTCCTAATGGATAGAGTTTGAACTACAATATCTTTCCCAAAAGTGTTGCTATTTCTCCCTTTAAACAGGAGGGTTTTAACTAATTAATGTTGGAGAATGTCAGGTTTGAGTTAACTATGACTTCCATAGATTAAAGGCTACTGGTAATTCCCTTTCCTCAGAAGGGTTGGTGCTGGAGTCGTAGCCCCTGAAGGAATTTCTAGCTCTGTTGATGCAAAAAGACTTCAGCCTTTGATTTGTTGGTATTGGATATTGACCCATTACTCACACAGAGTCCTGTGTCTGCTTTCCTTCATACAAGGAACTGGGCCTTGACTTTGCCTACAGCATCTGCACCCCTCCCTTCAGGTTCTGTTGAGTCTCAGCCTGTAAATGTCAATTTCACTTTGTAAAGGCCAGACAGTTGTCAGTTCTTCCAGGGGATTCTGGGAGAAACAGCTTAGGACAATGCCTTTAGCAACACCAACATTTCACAGCATGTCATTGTGGTGCTCTGACTGCAGCCTTTCGCTGTTTCATTGTCCCAGGCTCATCAAACTGCCATCATCAGTGAGTCAGTCAGGTCTGTATTGGATTGGCACTGGAAACAAACCCAGTTTCAAACTACTCAAATGTCTGGCAGATCTACTTGTAAACTTTGTTGGCTATGTAATAAGTCTGCCCAAGAATAGTGATTTTTTTTTTTTTTTGCTAATCTTATAATGAGAGAAAAAGAATTCTTACTTAAGTTTAAACTTTAGTTTATTGTCTAATCCAGTTATTTCTCTTTAATTCTGATTTTGTGGTGAGTTCCTAACCAGACATGAGGTTCCTAAAGAGCTGTTTACCCATCATCAGATCTACAGGTGGACCAAAGTCAATTTACTTGAATGGAATAGCAGTCTCTTGGAGAAAAGGAGCCTAAAGTCTTAAGAAATAAGCACAATGACTTTAAATTTGTGATAAAAATCTTGTGGTTGGGATGATATCCAAAGCCAGAGAAGCTGTTTCCACTCAAGTCTCTGAATAAAGAAGGCATGAGAATACTGTTTGAAACTTTATGATTAGTCCTGGAAAGAGAAAGAAAGAAAAACCAGAGCTTTCTTTCTGTCACAGACTCTTACCTTTATCACCCCCAAGTATTTTGACACTCTTATCTCCTGAGACAATGAAAGCGCCTGGTGAGGTGCAAGAAATAGAAAGGCCACCATAGGCACTGTGACACTCATCAATCAAGATGCTGGATAGATAGACAGCCGTCAGACACAGCCACAGTGCTCAACCAAGAGGAATGTTGATATGATATATGTGATAGAGTATAGCTGAAGCATCTTCAATGCCTCATGATGCGAGGAAAGCAGCAATGCCTTCTGAGAGTTGGATAGGGATGTGTAGTCTAGGTAACAGGACTGACTCATGCAGGCAGATAATAGAGAGCAGTACTCACCAGCATCAGTGACTAACTCTTATCTGCAGCCAGCATCCCAGCCTGGGGGGGCGAGTATTTACAGGTTGTAGAGGACACTGTAGTATGCATATCCCAAGGGACTTCCAATAGTCAAGTAAGGAGGGCAGTGTTGGAATATATACAATTATATGACAGCAATGCCTTCAGCCTCTCCAATGCAGAATGTCTCCCTATTCCTCAAATTTTATCTATAGTGCCCTACTTGTTTTTTACTGGTATTTAATCAGTTGAGACCACAGGAGCTAAGCTGTCATATGGAATCTGCAGTTGGATCTTAGGTAGATTTATTCTCTCTGGGTGTCTGCGTCTAGGAGCTGCATTCTCTGTAGCTATCAGTAGTAATATGTCTTAAGGAGGTAGGAAGGTAAATATAGAGATACAGAGTTGTAAGGCAGAAGGGCACAGGCAGGGTCACTCACAACTCAAACTTGGACTCTGTCTTCTGGCACATTCTTAAATCCCATAACATAGAATGAGACAGATTGATTTGACTGTTGTTATTTGCAGCCAGAAAGAATTGCAAATTCTGCTAGATTTGCAGTCAGGTGGGGAACTATGAAAAGTCTCCAGAGAAAGGATGAAACCCCCTAGAATCTGAAAGGATAGAACAATAAAGGTCAAGACTGCAAAGGAGCAAAATCTTAAGTAGGAGCCTGAGAACTTCTACCCAAGGAAGGAAGCTAAGTTCGGGCGAGCAAATGGCCATGCTTGGCTAGTGCTGCTCCCCATCTGAGATGACCTTGGCAGCTGGAGATCTGCAGAG
This sequence comes from Mus caroli, assembly GCF_978045245.1. Lineage (NCBI taxonomy): Eukaryota > Metazoa > Chordata > Mammalia > Rodentia > Muridae > Mus > Mus caroli. The sequence goes on along the minus strand of NW_028227274.1, from coordinate 27,494,768 downwards.
TACCTGTTAAGAGAAGGTGGAGAGGGTCAAGAGGCCAGCAGGAGAAAGACTAAGGACAAGGATTTGAGAGGCTTCAAAATCACAAATCTGAAAAACTCAGGCTACTCTTAGAGATTCAGTGAACAAGTAAAACCAACATCACAGGATGTGACAAGACTTTCACTATTGGCAGCATGATTACATTTCCATGGACCTGACCATTTTGTGAGTAGTCCAGGTACTTTTTTTTTTTTTTTTTTGGTCCCAGCTGTGGGAGCAAACCCATTCAAGAAACAATATAGCATTAGTCTTTCCAGGACTCGAGTATCGAGCATTGTGTCTACATGTGATTAAAAGGTACAATTATATTTTCAGATAGGCTTAGTTAATGCAGACGATATTTTAGGAGGCATAATTTCTAGAATTCAAAGTTACTAAGAGTAAGCACGATGACACTTTATTTCTTGGCAACACTTCTGCTTTCTTTGCATTGCAAAATTCCCGTTTTAATGAACATCTCATTTAATCCTTACAATAATCCTTCAGGGAAGGGAGGGCGGAGCGCTTTGTTTTCCTTACTTGTAGATGAACTTACAGAAAATTTGAATGACTTGGTAGAAGTTGCTTAGCAAGTTCCTTCTAGAATCACCAGCTGTGGTTCTCTCCAAAGCCAAGTGAAAGTGCTTCTAACTTGTGTCCTCTATGGACCACATGTTGACCTGTGGCTTCACCTGATCTCACAGCAATGCTTCAAGGTATGCTTTATTATTATTCCTTCTTAAAGATCAGTAAACTGGGGGAGTAAGGTTGCTCAGGGTGTGAAATGCTTGCTCACAAGCACAATGACATTGAATTCCTTTCTAGAATCTAGATTAAATTGCCTAGCATGGTGGATCATTCTTGGAATCCTAGTGCTGACAGATTGGAGGCATCTAAATCCCTAGGACTCATAGGCCAGACAGCCTATACTACTTGGCTAACTCCAGGCCAATAAGAGGCTCTCTCTCAATAAATAAGGTGAGATTTGACCTCTACAAATGCATTCTTATACATGTATATACATACATGAACACACACATGAACATGTACTACCTACTCTACATATGAGTGCTCACACATAAGATGAGGAAATTGGATGTCAATGAATGGTGATTTATTATTTCTCCTGGTACACATTTGGATGAACCTGAATAAATCAATATCTGGAAAATTATTTCCCCTTCTCCCTATGGTCTTAGGATTCTTTTGTTCTCTCAGCTTTGTGGGTACGTTCTAGAAGGGTATGAGATAATGTGGAAGCAGGGCCCTGATTTGACGGAAAAGAGCCGGATATAAGAAACATCAATGGCTTCAAGTTTGAAGGGGAAAGGAGCAAGCAAGGGAGAACAGGTATGTTTTGTGAACAAATTCAGGAGCTGAGAAGAGGGAGGGGCACCTTGAGGTGGTTTGAGGTCTCAGCCCATGCTGAGATGCAGACAGAAAAGAAGGTAGCCAGTGTCTACGCCCAGTTGTACAAGTCAGAATGCACAAATGACCTACTTTTGTGCCTATGAAGGACGGGCTTCAGCCCTAAAGCGTGAACTGTGAATAGCCTTTGCTTAGCATCCATTAAACAAATGTTATTCTTTTCCTTGGCAGGAAATACAAATTTCTCTGCTCAGAGCTGTTGTGCAGCAGAAGGAACACTGTGCACTATCCATCGTTATGAGGATGGTCCTCACTTTCCTAGGAAGCAAGAATGGGGGAAAGATGCACATTGAGTTCTCAGGGACAATTTGTTAAGGCAGGTTTTGCAAGGAGGCTCTAGCCAGAAGCAAAGACTGCTGTAGAAGGCAGAGGTGGGCTTGGGAACTTGGGAGAATAGACAAGGTGCTTTGGAATCTCTGTTATGCAAACCACAGAAAGGGCCCCATAGGGTCACACCTGAACTTTAGCTGTCTTCCACCACAGGCATACTGTTTTTCTTTTTTTCTTTTTTTTTTTTTCCAATTATGATCCTAAACACACTGAAAAGTACTCAGGTCACGGACAGTTTGTGAGGAAGCAGAAATGCCTCTGGAATAATACCATGCCCAGGACAGAGGGAAAGGGTAAACAAAACCCTATTTTGTGTTGCAAATCTACAGCTTTGTTAAATGCTGTAGAAATCCCCTTGGTGGCCACCTTACCCAGTTCTGATGAAAATGCATTTGCGCTACTCTAAGTGTCAAGAAATCACATCCTACCAGGCCAAAGAGGTCAAGAGCATCTCCCCCAACTGAAGAATAAAACTCATTAAAATGGTCTTTCCGGCAAGAGAAGGCCATTTCTTACCCTTCCTCCAGCCCTGTCTTTTTATTATCTTAGATTAATGTTTTGTAGAACTCGAGACACAAGTGAAAGAGCACACAATGCACATTTGTATAAAAAAAAATAAAAATGTGGTTATGACAGGAGGAAAGCGCGTGGTAAACAGCATCAGAAACACAGCAGAGGCGGAAGTCGACTGAATGGAACATTCTTAACCGGCAGGTAACGCATTAAAATGCTATTTCAGCTTACAGAATTGATAGCACACTTGCTGAAGGAAAATGTGATCCAAGAAGGATGATGCCAATCCCCAAATCCCGTTTCCTGCCACACACTGCAGTGAAACCCGGGTTGGGGGCGGGTGGGGGGGAGTCTTATTACAGAAAATAGGTGTGAGTCCAGAGAAAAACTTAAGTTGACAATTGACAAATTTCCTCTCTGGCATGAAAGGAGACAGCAAACCAAGTTGTTTATTTTTTTAAAACCCCAAGCCTGTTGCGTGGCACCTGTTATTATGACTATTTGGGAATAGGGGTATAAAGGAAGGCTCATTACTTGGTGGAGCCATCTCTCAGAAGTAAAGCCAGAAGCAAGTAACTTTAGTCAGACCAGCAATATTACAAAACTCTGATATTGAGAAGAGCCACACTTTACTGTTGGTGCACTGGCTCCTCACATGTGACCATCTTGGATTTGGTTATGGGACTGCTGATGTCAAGCAAGGGTTTTGGTTAGTTCAGAGTTTCTCTTCCCCACCAGGAGCCTTTGCATTTGTTTTGTGAGGATCCAAGTTATCCTAGTATTGTTTTGTTATTTATATGAGCTTTGGTTAACCCTTTGAGTGAACTCTGCCTCTACAGATCATAACAGATAAAAATGGGGTCCAACATGTGACAAAGGCAACAGAAACAAGATATCATTAGCAAACAGTTTATACATCATCTCGATGTGAGTCTTTCAACTTATAACTTTTCTAGTTATAGCTGTGCAAGTTCAATAGAAACTGGGATCCTAACTAAGCCCTGACTTTCTTTGGTGCTTGATTGACTCTCTGACACTGGGTCGTGGTGTGAGAGCAGCAAGCATCTGCCACTGAAGCATGAGGGTAAGTTGTCTATGATCTACAGTGCACCATGTTGCTGGTGATTTTGAATTATGAATTTCAATCAACAATTTAAGGTTTTCAACCTTTCCTTCCTCCCCTCTTCCCTTCCCTTCCCTTCCCTTCCCTTCCCTTCCCTTCCCTTCCCTTCCCTTCCCTTCCCTTCCCTTCCCTTCCCTTCCCTTCCCTTCCCTTCCCTTCCCTTCCCTTCTTCCCTTCCCTTCCCTTCCCTTCCCTTCCCTTCCCTTCCCTTCCCTTCCCTTCCCTTCCCTTCCCTTCCCTTCCCTTCCCTTCCCTTCCCTTCCCTTCCCTTCCCTTCCCTTCCCTTCCCTTCCCTTCCCTTCCCTTCCCTTCCCTTCCCTTCCCTTCCCTTCCCTTTTCTTTCCTTTCCTTTCCTTTCCTTCCCTTTCGCTCTATCTCTTAAGGGTCTATCATGTGTGTGTGTGTGTGATGGAGGGGGATATATGTGAATAAGTGCATGTAGGTGTGCACATTTCACATATGGAAAGAAACCAGAGGGCAATATCATAGCACCCTGCTTTATCTATCACTCTTGATCTTATTCCTTTCAGAGAGAGTCTCTCACTGAAACCATAGCTAGGCTGGAATTCAGTAAACTCCAATGATCCTACTGTCTGCCTCACACGGCACTGGGGTTGCACTGAGTCCACAGCCATGTTTGGATTTTTCATTGCTTTCTTGGAGGGATCCTAACTCATGCTTTCACAGTGAACACTCATGTCCACTGTGTGGTCTATCTCAGGTGATCATTTATTTCTGTTTATCACTCCCCTGTGAGTACACATGGGTTAATTTTTTATTTACCCTTCCCTCTCTGTGAATGAGGTTTTGGGATGCCTGGCAGAGATGGCAGGCGATGTTTTCATGGGCGACCAAGGACATAGATGCACTGGCTGTCAGCCTCGGGCAGGGACACAGATTTGTCTCCCACCAGCGGAGCAATGATGCATTTCCCCCAAATGTTCCAAGAATGGACTGGAATTTGACAAGACAAGGTCCATGAGGCCCCATGAATGCTTTCACATGGCACCAGCCAAAAAACAAACACAACAGTCATTCTTGGATTAGTGAGAAAATACTTCCAAGGGGGTCTCAAAGATAGGCTTCTGTCTCTTTTGTAAAAGGGAAGAAAGAGATGAGGTGTGACAATTGGCCAGTTGCTTGGTATTTTTTGCCAGATGGAGGTCATCTATGAAGGACACTAGACATCAACAGAGAAGAGCCAGACACAATGGAAAAATACTGTTTCAAGAGAGGTACAGTTGTGTCTAAAGAAGACAATTCAAGTTAAAATAGAAAGGCAGTAATTCATATTTAAAAATACGCTGTTCTTTTTTTCCTTTAATGCAGTAGGATATAAAGGACATTTATAGTCAGTTGACTATGTATTCTAGTCTTAGCCAAGATACTCTGACTTCTACAATTTGGTTTTGAGTTCCATAAAATGCTGTTGATAAAGTCTTGTTTACCTGGGAGCTGGAATGATGAAAAGAGATAAGAGTCTGGTGGTTTGGTGAACAAGGTTATGAGAAGATGCATAGGCCTATTGAGTACTCATGTCTCAAGGCAAGAAGATGAGCTATACATCATTTTTACTGATTTTTCTCATAGTTTTTAATTCTTTTAGGATATGCATACTGAAGCAGATCTTAACAAATTAAATCCCCAAATAAATCCGTAATATGTTAGATAGATATACAAGGAGATTAGTGGTTTTAAGGAGAAGGCACAGGGCAGAGATATCTAGCCTTCTCCAAGACTCTTCTGCAGATCCTCTTACTATCTCTTCTTTCTTGAAAGGCAGTGTCTGAGAGAGTATCTCTGCTGTCAAATTTGAAGCTTGGATAGCATCCATAACTGGTTCCCTTCTTTCTCTTCCTCCCAACACCCAGAAAAATAAAGGGATGAAGAAGAACTCACTTCCCTGAACTTCTCACTAAATCATCTAAAATGTCCACTAAAAGGTGAACGTTCCTGATCTTAGATGAGAGTTGGGTATGAGTAGACAGAAGCAGTTTGTGTGAATAAATCCCCGAAGTCAGAACTCAGTGTCTCTGCCTGGTTTGCTGGTGCTTCTGAGACAGTTCAATAATAGTGTATCTTTCATCCACCATATGCTAATTTCATTATGGTCTAGGATGTATATTGATATATACCATCATTCACTAGAAGGGAAGGGTGCGACTTTAATAGTTACAGAGATGTTTTGGATTTTAGATGACTTAAGTGGATGTCTCATTAACTAATACCAACAAAAATACTCTTCCAGCACCCTCTTGGTATTTCACATTTGTGTACGTTTTTCACAAAGGTTATAATTATGAAAACATTGCCATATTGAGTTCTCTGGCTGCAAAAGGTTTTTAGTTATGGACATCATGTAAAACTATAAAGAGAATATTATATATCTGGGACCATAGCAAAAAAAATGGCTGAACATGTGATAAAGCAAGTGTGTCTTAACTCTGTCATATGTCCAAAACATCTCTGCAACTATGCAACTATTAAAGTCACACCCTTCCCTTCTAGTAATTCCCATCCACTTTCTCTGTAATCTTCTATAGTCACCTTAAGTCTGTAGCTTAGTTTTCTCCACTATAAAATGATAAAAATGCTTTTGACAATCAGTGTTGTGTTTTAAAGGCTAAAAGCGTTAATCAAATGTGACATTTATGATTTTAAAGATGATCATTACTATATAGAGAAGTATAAGATAGATTACTCTTTTCTTTTGTTAACATGTAGATTAGTATAAACTTAAAACTGGTTCAAAAGATGAACCCTTATATCTTCACAAGACATGGTTTAATGAAGCTTAGAGGGCTTACCCAGAGATGTAATGCAATGAGTAATTCTTGCTTTTAAAAATCATATTTTAGTTTGTTTATCTCATGTGAGGATATATGTGTGTGTGAGGGGGGAGCAGTAGGTACACATGCTATGACATACATGCAGATATCTGGGGACAGGTTTGGGGGTTGGTTCTTTCCTTCTTCGTGTGGGTTCCTGGACTGAACTCACATCATCTGGCTTGACAGCAAGCACAATATATATATATATATATATATATATATATATATATATATATATATATAAAATTAGATATTTTCCTCATTTACATTTCCAATGCTATCCCAAAAGTCCCTCATACCCTCCCCCTACTCCCCTACCCACCCACTCCCACTTTTTGGCCCTGGCGTTCCCCTGTACTGGGGCATATAAAGTTTGCATGTCCAATGGGCCTCTCTTTCCAGTGATGGCCGACTAGGCCATCTTCTGATACATATGCAGCTAAAGTCAAGAGCTCTGGGATACTGGTTAGTTCATAATGTTGTTCCACGTATAGGGTTGCAGATCCCTTTAGCTCCTTGGATACTTTCTCTAGCTCCTCCATGTGGTTTCTGGAATTATACAAAAGTGTTTATGACTAAGATGGAGTCTGCAGCTGTGACTTTGTGACTTCTTGTGTCTTTAGGACATCTTGTGACTTTAGGTTTGGACTCTTCCAAATTCTTAAGAGAAATATTAGGATAGAATCATCTACAAACAACCAAAAACAGTGGGAGTCTAGGATTGCTGGCTGCAATCATGCCTTATGTTTTCCAACCTTCCTGGATATCTTATTCCTTTTCATGAGTAGGAAAGGAAGCTGACAAATTAATTGACATTGAAGGACTCAAAACTAAACACCGCACTGCTTAAATCTCAGAGAAGAGCTCACGGAGCAGATATTAAAATGAAACCCACTTAAACAACACAGCTGAGATGAAGGGACATGGAGATAAGGGATCTGACATGCGACCAGGGAAAGAATAGATTCTTGAAGTGGGGAGGGAGGAGATGAATACTGAGGAGTCTCAAAAGATAACAGAAAAACAAATACTCCTTCTGACATGAGTACAAGACTTCCAAGGCTTCCTGGTTGTTACTGGCAACAGTGGAGCTCAGTTTTTGCTGCTGATCCTGAGACATAACAAGACTTCCATCAGTGGAACATTGGATTGAATCAGCCACCAGCAGCCCTGGCTTGCACAGCTGGCTGCGAAGAGGAATGACCTTGGGGTAATCTTTTATAGTTCTTATTTTGGCTTTATTAAGTTCTACAACTTAATGATCTGGTATTTAGATACAATGGAAAACAGTATACATAATCATATTAAGTAACAGATTCACAAACTCACTTAAAATATTCACATAGGTGTCTATGTATGTGTATTCATATGTGTCTGTGTGTATATACTCATGGCATCCCTGTGTTTGTTTGTGTATGTTTACATGTGTATATGTGTTTGAATGCATGTCTGTGTACAGATATGTCTCTGTGTATGTACACATGAGGGGAAGTTCTTGTCTATGTATATTTAGCAAATGCTCAGTAGCTATCTCATAACGCATGTCAAGTATTCCAGCCAATTCTCACCATGCTGTGATTTGGAACTTCAGACCTGATTCATGCAGCTTTTCTTTGTGTAGGTTAGTTTAGGAATAAAGACATCTCAAGGTGCCTTCTGGTTCTAAATACTGTAATTACTTTATTTTTCTATCTGTATCTATTGTGTACAGCTTTATTATGACGTGGAGGTTGCTACTCAAAAATCACAGAAAAATAGAAAACATTACAATGAGGGTGGCCATGGCATGTGCCCTTCATCTGCGTGAGTCTTTTCACTTCAAGCATGGGAAGGCAGTAAGGATGTGTCTGTATGAACTGAATAGATGGATACTGAACACTGAATTCTTGGCCATTATGAGTGATGCTCAGATGGTCACAGCAGAGGTGAGCACAATGACTGGGCTGTGCTAGGAGTACCCATTCTTTTAATTACTGTGAAATAAAAGCCAAACACATCAACTCGTGGGACTCCATTTTAAGAGAGTAAAAATCGGGGGAGGGAATGACGACTGTCCTTCATAAATGGCTTTCTACTTCTGTATCCCCCAGAGGTAGGAGGAGGGACCAGATAACCTCTGCAAGTTCCACCTTAGCTCCTCTATTCTCCAAAACACTGGCCCTGAAGGAAGGTGTCACACATGGTCAGTGTGTCCTGTCACACACTGAATGATGTTGGCCCTTTGCCCCAGTGAAACATCTTAATGATAAAGGCTGTCTTCAGGGAAGGATTGTGACTTGTCTTTTAGAGGAAGATGAAATCTATTAAGACAGCGAGGACAGAAAACAAAGCTGTGTCCCTGGAAAGACTTCTAAAGCAGAATGCGGTTGGCCGCCCCCACCTCTGTTGGAGGAGAATACCCTTCAGTGACTCTGCCTCCTGACTGCATTACTATGCTTGTTGGTGTATAAAATTGCTGCTTGGTGTGTATAATTTATAAGCTCTAAAAAATGATAAATCGTCTCAAGTTAGAAGAGTGATTTGTGCTTGAGTCCTCAGGGTACTTTTGTAGAGGAATTAATTTCTTGGGGGAAATTGTCTATAAGTTCCTGTGGAATATTAGTTAACTAGTTCGTAGCTGGGATTTATTTAATGTGGTGTGCTTAAATGTCTATTTACTGGTTTGAATAGGGTTCATGTAGGTGAATGATATTATGTAGCAAAGTTTGATGACTTGGGAAGCTTAGAGAAAAGAGAAAACCTAGTTCATTTATTTTTCGTAACTTTTGTTATGTCAAAGAAATTGTTGGAGCTCTCTCTAGAGTGCTTGCTTCCTTCTCAGGAAGGAATGACTTTGCAAGACAGGAGTATGTGGCTATATCTCAGATACATTTGGCTGTTTTCACTGAAATCTAGTGCATAGAAGTCATTGATACTGATATAAATTCTCTAAAGGCACAGAAAAATCTGACACAAGAAACAATTTCTAGCCTTAAAATGTTCACAGCATTGAGACTGATAAACTCTTATGTGACCTGTGGTCTCCAGGGACCATAATTCAAAATCATTTTATAAGGACTTTTTACAAAGTCCTACCCATTTTTCTCAGCTTGTATTCTAATCCCCAAGATGGCAGAGGAAGAGGAGGAGCAGGAGGAGGAGTTGGAGTCGGAGGTAGAGTTGGAGGAGGAGGAGGAGGAGGAGGAACAGAAGCAGAAGAAGCAGCTAGAATTAGACTAATAGAGACACTGAAATTACTAATTAAAAGAGCAGTTACATGATAACCCTGAATCTTTAGACATGTGTGTTTAGAAGACAGGAAACTAGTAAGGCATCAGTGACAGTGGGGAGTTCAAGGAAAGGGGCTAAAACACAAGTGGTATGGATGGAGAAAGGGGTATAGGGGAACAGGAAAGACTGAATGAGTTGGATTGTGACAGAGGAAGATAGAGAAGGAAGTCCATAACTAATGCTGAAGACCTTTGAAAAAGGATGTGTGGAACGCTACTACTGTAAAGGCTCCCTAGGCATATACTTATCCATGTATTTTAAAAAAGGGGTCCAAATGGAGTTACCTCAAAAGGGGTCAGTGCCTCCATCATACACCATTAGTTATCAAACAAAAACCCCAGTGCCAAATATTGGTTACCTCTCTTAAAGCTGTTGGTCAGTAGGGTTCCATAGACACCGTCACAACATTACAGTTCATTGTCATTTTCATTGCTCCTTCAGAAGGTGATGGTAAGAATTCATTGCTGAAGACACCACAAAATTGACTCATAGGACATTGACAAATTAAGCTGAGTTGAAAGATTTATTCTGCCAGCTACCTTTCATAGTGCTTCAAGGGTCTATATATGTTATTAAAAGAATAAAGTCATCATTTAGTATTATATAATTATGACCCTCTGAGCTACAATAGTTAAAAACATACTAGTAAAATAGTGGCAAAAATGTCATGTGAATAACCAACTACTTTCTGATTGAATTTAAATCCCACTCCACAAGATGGACACTATGTCTGGTATTCTTAACTGATCCAAACATCTATGGCTGCCATAGGCCTTAAATGAGAACTTTTCTATTAAATGGACATAGTAATAAATCATATCTAAGTTTTTATTCTTATACTCATAGATTAGTGCATCTCTCAGTCTTCATCAGAGGAGTTTCTTCTCTTCTTCATCTTCTTCCTCTTTCTCTTAGAGTAGTAATAGTAGTAGCATTAGTAGTAGATGTGATTAGTACAGAAACTAACAACTAGTCAACATATGGAGAAGGAAAAACTAAGAGATTGTGTAGTGGTTAGTTTTAAAGATGACACCCATATCACACTTTATTCCCCCCAGGGCTTAGAGGTGATTATAGAAGAGATGGGAGAAAGATTGCACAGGCCAGAGGTAGGAGATAATCACACATGCATACATGAACTCACAGTAGCTGATCCTGGATGCCCAAGACCCGTACAAGAACTAGCCACCCAAAATCCTAGCATGGGTGGGGAAAGGCTTAATGACATCCCACCCCTAGCTTAGAATCTATTGATAATTGGCTGCTACTAGGACAGGGAAAGTTACTTTTCTTCAGGGATGTGGGCTCTGAGAGGCTACCTACGCTCCAACAGATGGTCCCATACCTATGTACATGCGGGCAGCATCTAATCAACTCATTGGTGTTAAATTAAAAAGAGAATAAGGAGAAAGCACTTAAGGTCTGGGAGGGAAAGTGTCAGTGCCAGGTAGTGGAGGTACTAGAGGGAAGAATAAGGGTGATTTAGACTCAAATGCATTATATGCATTTATGAAGAGTAAATAAAATAGTTAATTAAAATTATAGTGTGTTTTAGCGCATTCATCTGTATTTTCCAAATTCTTAGGAGTCATGCACACTTGTAGTGGGAAAAAAAAAAACCATTTCTAAATGATGAAACCAGTGAAAAGGACTTTGACTATTTTTGGTGTGATTCACCCAGCTTTCTGAAAGTATCTCTCCACAAGTGATCTCCAAGTCCCAAGGCTGCCCAACTTGCAATGAATGCATCCAAGTACAAGGACAGATGGAAAGTTGAATGAGAATTGTTTAACAAGATAAGCAAGGCTTTAAACCCAACAACCTCATTATCTGCTCCTCTTTTTATTCTGTCCTAAATATTAGTATATAGGCCTGGAGAATTCACTCAATTAATTATAACTGCTGCCCTTGCAGAGGACCTAGAGTGAATTCTCAGCACCCACATGGCAACTCCCGTCTGTCTGTAAGTACAGTTACAGGGGATCCAACAACTTCCAGCTTCTTCAGGTACCAGGCATGCATGTGGTACATATACATATGGAAGCAACCCATCCATGCAAAAATAAATACATTTAAAATTTTACTCAATAATGATAATAAAATATTAATATGTAATTATGCAGATAGGAAAAAACAATAGCCTCATAAATTCTGAGACTTGACCTTGAGACTCCTACTACCCTCTGATCTCAACTCATGTCTTAGAATTTGTCTGGATCTACTCCTAATTATCTGGATGAGTGTTCTGGCCACAGATACCAGGGGAGGCCAGAACAAGGCATCAGATCTTGTCAAGCTGAATTAAAGATGGTTGTGAAGTGCCTGACATGTGTGACAGGAACCACAGGTTGGGCCACTGCAAGAGCAGTTTGCTTTCTTAATGTCTCTCCAGCCCTTACTACTCCCTAACTCTCCAATTGGAGTCTGTGCTCCATGCTTTATAAACTGAACTTGTGCATACAAAACTAGCCTCAAACAAACTTTTGTCCTGCCAACTCCTGGTTCTGCTGGCCAGGAATAGTTCAGCTATCCTCCAAGATTGAGAAAAATTCTACCTTTTGTGACTGAATCAGACAAAAATAAAACTTCCCTCCATCTTTCTCCCTCTCTCCTCCTTGCTCTACTCCTCCATCTCCTGCTTTTTCTTCTCTTTCATTATTACTCTTTCTGTCTTTCTTCCTTGTTGTCCCTTCCTTCCAAAATTAATTTAAAACATTCATCAATTTGGGGTGGTTAGTACAAATTTTTAAGATTTTTCTGTATTTAAAATTTATAAAGGGAACATAAGAAAGGGTTTGGAAATTCCAAGATCCAAATATCAAAATGACCAAACTTGTTTTTTAACCCAGGACATGCCAATTACACAAGTTACCCTCTCTAGCACATTAAAGAAATATATTCAGTTGGCAGAATACTACCTACTGAATTTCTTTGAAAGATAATTTAGGATTGAATGAGATAATGAACACACACACACATACACACACATGTGCACATGTGTGCACACACACCCACTCACTCACACAAATCTGAAAAATATAAAGAGAAGTCACACACTGCTTCCATCAACTTACAAACTTTCAGTGCATCTTGAAGTGTTAGTGCCATATGTATCCTGTGAAGTCCACAGTCAGTGTAAATAAATGAAAACCCACATGGCTGCCTTAACTCCCCAGTTAGGAGACTGGCTAGAACACCAGTTAGAAATATCTGGGACATGTTACTACCTGAGTTGACAGATAAGATTGGAAGAGTGGAATGTAACTTTTAATATCCTTAGGACCATGACAGAAATGAATAAAACTTTATATGCTTTATCATTTGTGACCCAAAATAGAGAACCCCGAAGGCTGAGAAGTCCTGAATGATTTGTATGGAAGAGGAGGTAACTCATTTCACTGTTTATTTGTTTTTTGTTTTTTTAAATTTGCATGTACTTATATATGTATGCACCTGTGTACAAAGGTGCTGCAGGTGAGGTGCACAGGTGGAAGCCAGAAGCTCATGGCAGTTATCTTCTTCAGTTGGTCTCACTGTCTTGGTTTTCTTGAGATAATCACAGAACCTCTAGCCCACCAAGTTGGCTAGATCAACTAGGTGGCAAGCTCCTATCTCCATCTTCCCAGTGCTGTGGCTATCTGCATGCCACAACTCACTGGTTTTTATTTGGATCCCATGGATGTGAACTTGGATCCTTGTGGTTACACAGCAAGCACTTTACTAATTGAGCCATATTTTCAGCCCTATTAGAACCTTTCTTCACTAGAGGTTAATAAGTTTGAAATTATGTTTGTGGTTGATAAACTTTCTTAATATCCAAACTGCTGTAATTGGTGGGTGAACAGTAGTCTTGGGGTATGTCTGAGAGTGTAGTGTGGACTCAGCTGATTTTCTATGGCTCAGTATTGAACTAGTGGGATCTTAAAGTATACAATTATGAAAGGCAGGGTTGCTAATCAAGAGGAATCCATTGACATTGGCAAATGGATGGGTAGTAGCCAGTTGTTTAGAGGTATGAAGCAGTTGATAGATAAACTCTGTGGTGGTTTGGGGAAGTAGTCAGGAAACCACCTGTATTTCACTTTACCCTAGCGGTTGGAGGGAAGGCTTCCAGTGTGGTCAGTGGTTCACCTATTGCCTTAGAAGTAATAGAGTTATGTATTTGTTATGTAAATGTAGTCTAAAGAGGGAGAGAGAAAAGATTACAGTGTTTGCTATGCATAGTATATCTCAGAATGGGTACTTGTGTTTGATTTCACAGTCAGTTGCTGTGAGCTCTAGTACATTTCCCAGTCCCTCTAGTCTTTTGCTTCCTATCTGTACACAAAGGGTGATCATTTCTATGTCTCCTTGTTGTAAGACTGACTGAGATAATCAGAGCAGTGCACACTGTACAATGCACAGGAGGGGAGGCAAAGAGTTTTCAGTGGTTGTTAACTTTTGTTCCTGGAGGGTCAGGAAATTTAAGAGAGCAAATGCTCTTATACATTTACGTTCTCTTTTTCTCCATCTGTGCTTAAATGTTCCAGAAAATTCTTAGAACTGAAGTGTTGTGAGGTATTTTCAGGATAGCTAATTAAAGTCTACTCCACAGGACAGTGGCATAGCCAGTGAGATCACCAGGGTCTCATTCTAAACACAACAGTTCAGACCTGTTCACTCAGAGCTACCACATCTGCACCCTAAAAGAGTGCCAGAGACTCCTATGCATATTAGAAAGCATGAGGCATTATTAACAGAATAATACTAAAATTAAAGGCTTATGAAAGAAAGGAGAGAAAGGAAGGGAGAAATGAAAAGAAGAAAGAGGAGGAGGAGGAGGAGGAGGGGGAGGAGGAGGAGGAGGACAAGAGAGATTCATACCATAGTTAACTATTATGTGGTCATATTGTGCTGAACCAAACACAAAAATAAAATTCCAGGGTAAAAATGAGCTGCCGCGCATATGCAGCCAGAGCACAGAGGTTGGTTTCTGATGAGCTCTGCTCAAGCTCTAGAGATGCTTTGGGATGTCAAGACATGATGAGGTGGGAGGGAGTTTTAAGAAGAGATTTCTTGTTATCCATGTTCTTTTCTCTAAAACCAAATAATAAGAATTAGTGATGACTATCTAGGACTACACAGGGTGTGGCCTGATGTACTCAATTCTGTGTGTACTTGGTTCTGATCACAGATCTTCCTGCAGATGGCCAAGGGATGGATTGAACACCAAAGAAACAAGGGTGGTAGATGACCTGTTCTTGACTGGACAAAGTTTCATTATGAGGACTTTAGAGTAAATAAAAACGTGGAAAAAAGGGTGCTTGAGTTTATCAGTTCTGTTGCATGATACATAGGCTCATTCTCCAGCAGCCAGGACTTACAATCATAGTAAATCCCCATCTATGGCTGGGTTACAACAGAATTCAGAGTAGGCTCAGCCACTGACCACTTGTAGAGAAGACTCTATCACCAAAGGTTCCACTGTTGACTCACTCATGGCATCATTACATTGTTCCTGTAAACATTCTGGAATGGGGACCTGGTAAATGATAGGTGTGAGTGTAGGTGATGCTGGCATAGAACAGGATCTGCCACACAGTAATGATCACTCAAGCAACGTGACATCTGCTGCTGGGGGGTTGACTGTACTAGGTTCTCCATGTACAGTGGAAGTTTTTCAGGGGCTAATTAATTTTTTAATAGACACTTGTTTGCATTCCCACTGTTAATTCACTTGGAGCTCTCATCATCTGCAAAGTTTTGAGTTTCCATGACTCGCTTCTCTCCCAAACTTGCTTGTTTCTACATGAAAATCTATCTCTTGCTCCCTGCTCCCTCCTTCTGACACATTTTAATACCAGCTGCATTTTAATATCTGATCCTAATCCCCTGTGCTTCCACCTTGGTTTCTTTTTATAATGAAAAGTTGTATTGCCTTGATTCCCAATGTTACGTTGCTTTTAGTATCGGAAGTGAGACCCTAGGCAGCTGGCAACTCCATTCTCTTGTTTCAGATAAGAATCCAGCAGCACGGCGAGGGCATGCTCTATCTCCTATACAGGGAAGTCACAGGAGGGACGCTACCATTGATAATGTGGAACAATATATACCCGAATAATTGCTTGACTGAGTGGAAAGGTCAAAGACAGCTAGAGCTCTCCTGGTGATACTCCAAAGTCATTTTATCTCCCCCAGTATTGTGATGCGGAGGTGCATGCTTACAAACCCACTCTGAGCTTTGGATGTCTTTACAAACCTCCAAGACCAGGACACAGCTTTCAAATGATTTACTAATGTTGTGATATGTGCCCAGATTTCACTTGAGTTTCTGAGAGCAGGGGGAGGCATTGAATTCAACTTTGACACCCGTCCCCCTACCGACTCCGATTCTGCCAGCCCTGATTTTTTTTTTTCTTGAGCAATTTTTGGGCCTTTGTTACATGGATGACATTGTATTCTATAGCTCTTTACCTACTTACCACATCCAGTTTCTTCTCTTCCTAAGATGTAGCTCAGCCCCAACTCTTGTTCCCTGTCCTAGGTAAGTTCATCCCTAGTTATGTTGTCCAAGTCCGTTGGGAGGCTCTATGCCTCAGCTCTTGGATTCTTGATCCCTTCCGTGGTTATTTCTAATATGTCTGCTGTCCAAGAATGATTTTCAGCTAATCCCTCTAATATCATTTTTGAAATCTATGCTGAAAGTTTGGGAAGAAAGGTCTGAGTGCTAACAAAATAAAACCTTATCATAAGTTATTAGTTCGTTTCTCACCAAGTCTCAGTACTTACTTCCTGTTCTGTTCTTCATGTTCATCTTCACAACCCCTGCACATATGTTCTTATGCACAGAATTTCAGTGCTCTGCTGTTCCTGGCACCTATCCTAGTCTTTGTACAGCCAAACACTGCATGGCTTCTTACACTGTAGCCATTTCTAGAGCAAGTAGGTATTTTTTTCAGCTTCTCATTACATATATATATATATATATATATAATGTACAACTCTCCCATTTCAATCTACAGGTAAGTTCCCTTAACAATTGAGCCAGAGGTTCTCTGCCATCACAGTAGCATAGGCTATAAATAAATATAATATAGGAGTTGACTCACTCAGACTTTTTGACTGAAAGAAGAATGCATATAAACATGAACTGGGGAAAGGAAATGGGCAAAATAAACATGATCCCATCACCTCTCCTGTAACTCAGCTCTGCCTAGAAATACAGCACTCTTGGAGCTGCCTAATGGTGCCTGTGGTATTTGAGTGACAGCTGATAGCCACGGGCCTAATTATTTCTCCTCCCTGCCTCAATATTCTTCTTACTTCCTATATCTCTTGTTGGATTCATTCCCTTTTCCTATTTAATCATTTTATCTTTCTTCTCTTCTGTTGATACTTACTGTTTTAACTAACTGACCTCACATCTCAGCAAGTATATCCTTCTCTAGGGGGTGGGGAGTGGGAGTGGGGCAAATAAGACTCCAGAACCTGATATGTTTTTGGTTGGCAATATTCCCAAGTTGGGAGCTAGTATATAACAAGAATCCAAGCGCAATAAAAGAAAGATGGAAAATAGAAACCTGAGAAATGATCCGGGATGCCAGAATATTAGCTAGATCAAGTGTATTATAGGGTGTGTGTGTGTTCATTTTAATTGGATTTTACTTTATTTTTTATAAAATATTTTCTTTATTTACATTTCAAGTGTTATCCCCTTTCTTGGTTTCCCCTCTGAGAAACCCCTATCTCATTCCCCCTCCCCTTGCGGACCAACCCATCCAAATTGGACATAGTACTACTGGAGGACCCAGCTACACCACTCCTGGGCATATACCCAGAAGATGCTCCAACATGTAATATGGACACATTTTCCACTCTGTTCATAGCAGCCTTATTTATAATAGCCAGAAGCTGGAAAGAACCCAGATGTCCCTCAACAGAGGAATGGATACAGAAAATGTGGTACATTTACACAATGGGGTACTACTCAGCTATTAAAAACAATGAATTCATGTAATTCTTAGGCAAATGGGTGGAACTAATTGGGTTTTAAAAGTCCAGAATATAAGTAAAGTTCACTTCTGGCCATGTTTGCACTGGTAAGAGATGAATTAATGCTGAGGTCTCTGTGCTTAGGGAGTAATCCATCCCCTGGATGAATCCATTCCATGGTGACCTGATTGAAGAGAGTGGAGGGTGGATGCAGATGGCTGAAGTGTGTCTGCACTGTTTGTGCTTTCTTCTGTCTGAATGTCTCTCGTATCGGCTCATAATTTCCTTCCTGGCTGCCATGCTCTGAACAGGCTACTTTAGCTTCCTTGCTATGGGATCAAAGCTTCTGAAACCATGAGCTAAAATAAATCTTTTCTTGCTACAAGCTGTGTTTGTCCAGTATTTTTTTGTCACAATGATAAGGAAAAGCCCTATGGATAATGATAAGGAAAAGTACAGCCTGGTTTTAAGTCTGGTTATAGAGTGACATTTTTCAAAGAAGCAAGGTAATCTGTGTACAGTGTGGCAGGGTGGCCAACCAGACAGACCTCACTAGAAAGAGGGAGTGGACACAGTGTGGCAGGGCAGCAGGAGCAGACAGGCAGTCTCCCTGGAAAGCAGGAGGGGACTTCTGGGTGCCAGGCAGTTTCTAGCACATCGTTTGGTTTCCATTGTTTTTGGTTCTTTGTTTATTTAATGTGTAGGCCAAAGTAGGTAAGCTAGGTAAAGGCAAGAATAGAGACTGGCCACGTTTAATTTTAAAGGATATAGTTTTTTTTTTTCCTTTTTCTTTTTTTAAAGTTTGCCTAAGTAAAGTTGCATAGTAGAAGCTACAAGCTTTTCTCACTTTTTAACATTTTGCAACAAAATCTTATGCATACTCCTTGTGAAAACATCACCAGGCTACAGATATATATTGTGTGTTTTGTGTATGTGTGTGTGAATGAGAGAGAGAGAGAGAGAGAGAGAGAGAGGTGGAGAGGTGGGGTGTGTAGGGGGAGAATAAAGTCTTTCTTCATCTCTCAGCACCGTCCCATACCAACCAGACTCTCTATGTAAAGCGTCTGCTTTCAAGAACAATGCCGCCATAGCTAAGATACAAAATGTGCCATTTATTTCATACCGAGAGATGACACACGGTGTTTTTTCTCTCTTATGAGCACCAAAGGGACTGGGTCTTTTGTTCCCATGAAATGGTCTCCTCAAAGCTTCCTTTGTTTGTGACCTGTGTTTTCAGACTGTGGGTGTACTCAAGGTTTAAATCAATGGGCAGTGCTTTGTAGGAGAGGCTGGTGTGTCCTCCACAGCGCAGTTTTTGTTTGTTGGGATATTGCAGGAGGCTTCTGTATGTGTGGAATTAAGCTATTTTGTACTTTATTGTCCATAAAGGAAAATATTGGGGTCGTCATAAATTGTTTTACAGGTCAGCCAAACAAAAGTACTCAACTGTTCTTGTATTGATGTGGGATTACAAGATACAGCCAGGGGATAGAAATGTTATTCTTTTAATGAAAACAAAATGCATGGTTCGCTTAAGGAGGCAAAAGTGTCACTTGTTTATTTCAAACTTGGACCATTGCAACTGAATATTTGTGCTGCTTTGTTTGTTTCCTATTGAAAAGTTTAGATATTCCAAATTTGTAGCTGAATTTAGAACTCTAGCTACAGACAAACAAAGAAAAAAGTTTTAAAAAGTAAATAATAAGTTAGAAAACGTATCTAGACTTATATCAAGAAGTGAGTCTGTTCTTTCAAACTGTCAAACTTGTCAATGCTCCATCATTGGAAACCAAGCCATAAAGTGGGAATAGGTGAAGAAAAGGCAGACAAAGGAATCCTCGGCCAAAAAGGACATCAGTAGGGTTTACAGGCCTTTGTGCCCCCTAATGGGTCATTAATGCTTTACTATTCTAACATACACACAGAGAGAGAGAGAGAGAGAGAGAGAGAGAGAGAGAGAGAGAGAGAGAGAGAGAGAGAGAGAGAGGGAGGGAGAGAGAGCACACTTCTTGAAACATAGCTTCTTGACCATATACCCATATATATGTATATATATTGTATGTATATATATATACATATACATATATATGTATATATATATATATAAAATCAAGAAGCTATGGTAAATTGACTTCATTTTCTCTCCATTTTCCATAGAGTTTAAAAATGGGCTACACCCTGGCTTTGTTCAGCACTAAGCTGCTTGGGCATATTTTAAACAATGAGTACTGAACTCATTCACGTATTTTGTGATTCTGATTGATGTAGACTGGGAGCTATTGGAAAGAGAGTGGATTTATGTCAAACTAAGCCTGTTCAGGTGGGTTCTTATGTGAAGGCTGAGGAAGAAGCCGAAAAACAGTTAAACTCTTTCTCATCTAAAAGGGCCTCTGTTCAGTCTAAGTACTTATGATAAACTGTGAAACAAGAGGAATCAGCCATAAAGTGAACCTTTCCAATTTCTTCAGTGACAACCAAATTAACACTCTGTCAGAGACCCGTTTATTTTAATTGTTTTCTCCTAGGTAATATCAAAAAGTCAACATGGGTAGAGGAAACAGAAAGAGAGAGGGAGAAAAAAAAAAAAAACAATTTGCTCCTCATTAAATGTTAGAGAAGTCCGAGATAAACCTACTTAAAATTGATCTGATAAGGCCAAGAAAGTGAAGATGTGTGTTTTCCTTGATAATGGTCATGGGCTAGTATTTATATCTTTGCTTTAAGGAACCACTAATCTCTGCGTTGAGAAACTCCACAAATATTATTGCAAGGGCAATTGACCTTTCTGTGTTTGTTGTCTCTTGAGTGTGGGCGACTCTGTTGCTATGTATGCTAAGCTGCATCTCATTTTCTTGAGTCTGAGTTGCTTAAATAATTGCACTGAAGTTCACTTAAAATTAGTCTTTCTTTCTCCATGACACAGTGATAAGGCCTTAGCCTAGCAGAGTTGAATTCATTTCACCTTGCTTTACTCGATTCTGATTCACTCCAATTTTCCCTTCCTTCCAATGTGTTCCCTGCTATTTTTCTCCACTATAAACTGACACCTGAAATGGCCGCAGAGGAAACAGCTAAGCAGTACAAACATCTTTCTAATGATCTCCAAGATCCACTTCAAGCTTAATAATATTAATGCCCTTCGATCAGTCTTCACCCGCTTTTGTCCTTGGGAAGTTCCTATAAGCTTTTCTAAATATGCAGCTAACTCTTCACTCTCAGCCCAATGTCATCACATCAGACCCTCTTCATCTCCTCCCTTTTCTTCTCTGTCCCTCTTTTCTTTCTTTGCATCCTTCTTGTTATCCCGTTCTGTTCTGACAAGTAAGGGTTGTGTAAAAATGACCGAGGTCCAGAACAAAGCCTGCTGTTGCCAGTAATTGTTGAAATATCAAGGGTATTGCGTCCTCCGTTACTTAAGGGCTCATTTGTGGTTTTCATGGTTTTGAGGGATGTTTATGACTGACAGTCTTTTCTTTACAGCTCTATCCTTCAAGCTCTGGCTGATACCTCAGGGAATGACCGCTTGAGTGACTGATAAAATGTCAAGATGCTATTATTTCCAAGAGAGTGTTTGGGAGCAATAAGATCTGTTTCAATTTATCTCATTCACCTGAATTTAAGCCTTCAGGTTTAACTTTGTTAGCAGCTACAATCCAATTGTCTCCAGTTTGGAGCGAACAGTCATTGTGGGATGCAGAGTGTGTGGTGGGATGAACACACCATGGCCTTTGTCTTACATTTCACTGTGCACATTGGTGCAATATTTTGGACTTAATTAATACTCTCCAGGACCCCCAGTGTATGCATGGCAATAACCCTATTTCAGATCACGTGAAATACTGCAAAAAGAATTGAATTCATAAGGCAGATGGCAAAGCCTGTTGTTTGAAGAACAACAGAACAAGAAGATTTACAGTGAGATCAGAACTCTTTCCACTGGGAATCCTGCCACTATAATTGTTCTGCTATTTCACTGGAGGGCAACAATCTGGGAGGGTCATTAGTGTCCTCATAAAAACTAAGATTAAAAAGGAGTCAAATGAAATGAATAGGCAAAGATTTCTCTGCTCAGTGCAAGTATATAGAGAGGAAAACCAACCAACCAACCAACAAAAACACAAGGTTTCCAATGTGTGTGTGTGTGTGTTTCTTTTGATAAAGCATTCTGTAGTCCTTGAATTTACTAATGTAACATTTTCAACAAAGAAGGTGTTGTCAAATCTTTAAGTATGCAACATTTAAAGAAACCAGATGCCCCAGAGCTCAGCATTAGAAGAGAATCCAGTGCAGAAGCTATTGGCAAGGGAGGTTTGTACAATACTTTAAACACCACTATTCTCTTGTTGCTTTAGTAACCCCAGTACTGGCTCTACCACAGCACTGTGTAAAATTAACTGTTGTTCACAACATGGAACTGTTGTTCCATGACAAGGAACAAAATATAACAATTTTTCAGATTGTGTCATATTTTCTGAGACACTCTTCTCTATATAACTATTCAAGAAAATGAGAGTTAAATACAACTAAAAGTTACAATAGGAGACTTGAAATATCAAAGGATATTAATTATTTCTAGATAGACTTTTATGAGTCATGTATTAGTGTGCACGGTCTATAGACTTAGCTGCATAGTTTCACAATAACATTTTTTCATTAAAAAAATTCTGGGGGGCAGTTTTCATTAAAAAGAGTTGAATAAAGCATCTGTCTAAGGCTTATTCCTTAATCAAAGAATTTAAAATTCTTGAGCTATGTTATTTGTATCAGTATCATTACAAACCACCAACGATAATTACCATGGAAATGCTGGCATTAGAGTAGGGAGATTCTGAGGCAATGTATCTAGCTTGTGGTCACATGGACTGCTGTCAGTTCAAGGAAGCATCGTCTCAGCTCATCTTCTATATTTAAATTTGCCAGTCTCCAAGACCAAGTGTTTTACAGAAATGTGAAACATGAAGGCATTTTGCATTTTGTGTAAGACCAGCATACATCTCCTAGGCAACTACTGTTTTCATCCACAAATCCTTGCTTGCTTGGGACTAGTCTACTTCTTTCTAACTTATGACTTTAATGTTAAAAGCACTTTAAAAATGGTGCTTTTGGAAGGGTGGAAATTCAAACATCATTTCTCTTTCCTTTGTAAATCTTCTACTATACAGATATTGTAGATCGAATCTGCTACTCAGTAAACTCTTGAGATGTGACAGTAATATCAGTTGGTATACGTGCCATGATATTGGCTTGACGGTCAAACAGGGCTGAGGGTAGGCACATGGTTCCCATAGTTTCAAGCATCCTTTTCAAATATCCCACTGTATGTCATAAATATGTATTAATCTCTATGTTGCCATGGCATTCACACTCTTGCGAGTTGTGGCTTCATTCTGTGAAGCAAGAGGGTTGGGGTGGTGCTTCCTGGAGTACATATCAGCCTACAGTTGGAACATAATATGTTGTTACTTCAGCCACATTTTCCTCAGCCAAAGAAGCTCACAAAAATAGAATTAAAAACATGGAAAGTGTAATAGAGTATGTTTTCTGAACAGGAAACCGATTGACTGATTTTTATTAGACTTTGGACACAAGACAATGTTTTATGGTAGAGGAGAGTCTAAGAAACTAGGACGTGATATATTAATGTAAAATATCGTCATAGTAACAGACCCGAGATCTATTCTGTTCTCAGCTCTCTCTCTCTGATTTGCTGTCTATAGCTATCAACAGTGATCACCCTAGCTGGGCTCTTAGATTCTATGCACAGAAGATCTTGTATGAAGGGGGACATAGATATTGTCTAATTTTCCTATACACTAAGAACTTGTTTAAGGAGAAAGACGCATATCTGACTGACACTAACATGTTCAATAATAATATTCTCTAAAGCATAAAATGTAATTATTTGCTAGAATACTACAAAAACCTTCTAGATTCCAGAGAACAGTACTGGAGGAAACATTTTTTTTTTATTTTCATTTTGAGTTAACTTGCCTTGTCGAAGTTCTTGTCATATTTGCAACCGTCTCTCATCTTCTTCATGGTCCTCTTTATTCTCTTAGACTAGATGCTACTCTTCATAGATGTCATAGACAAAACAAAATGTTAAAAGCTATATGAACTTTCAATTTAAGATGCAATCCCTTCTGAAGTCTTTCTCTGCTTACTGGAATAAAGATGTGACTCATTCCTTTGTATAGAGCATCGGTCACTTGCTCCGTGCTCCTTTGGGTTCTCTTTCTAATTTAAATGAGATATTGTATATGAAAGGGATTTGTATATCATACACTTCCATGAGTGATTTATTACCACATAGAATTTACATTATTACATAAATAAATCACACATAATTTAATTGTCATATAAATACAACAAATTGATTTGGCTGCATATTTTACAACTCCCTAATTTTCACAATATCTTTTCTTTAAATATTACTTTGTATTTAATTTATATTTCCTTGTAGGAAAATATATAGAATGGCAGATAGACCATACATTTTTCTATAAGTTATCTGGCCAAGTATATTTTACTATGTTCTGTGTCTGTGTGTTCTGTGTCTGTGGAAGGGCAAAGAACACTAAGAGTCCTTTGTATACCATATTCTCCTTATCCACAAAATTACAGTTTTATGGAGGAAATAAAGTCAACATATGAAAAGTTTTCACAGAAAAGCATGAAAAGGAATTTAGAAAGTTTTGAATTACACCTAGGTACTCAGTATCAAACATACTTGATGTTGTGTGGTGCTGAGCTGGGTCCTGTCTGAGAAAGAGGATTCACATGTACAGACAGGAGAAGTGTATGATTGCTTCTTTCACACATCTCACAACAGAGTGACATACTTTAAACCAAACAGGTTTTGCACAGGAAACCACAGATAAAGGGAAAGGCAATCTGCAGAATGGAAGAAAATATTTGCAAATAGACTTCTGAAAAATGGGTATTATTTAAAACATACAACACATGCGTTGTAGCAGAAAGGAAAACAAGCCAATTAATGGTGTGCACAATTTCCCAAGTGGACATTCCTCAGAAGAGCCAGGAATAACTAGTGGGGATAAGAGGTTTTCAAATCATTGACAACATGGGAAAGCAAATAACACTGCAGGGAGAACAGTGCTTCACAGATATTAGAATGGCTCCCGTGAAAATGAAAAATGATAAATGTTGGCAAGGAGCCGTGTGTGTTGGCTGTGCATGGACTGTTAATTAGGACAGCAATTATGGAAACGATTTTTACTTTTAAAGGTTAAAAAACTTTTCTTACACTCTTTTCTAAAAATTCTTTTAAATTTTCTTTAAATCTTTTAAAATAATTTTTTTCTTTAAAACTCAGGACTGTGACTATTATATGATCTCGCCATCCACTACTGAGTTTGATTCCAACTGAAATGAATCCAATGAGTCCAAGAGATGTGCTCATTGCAGAATTGGTCACATTAGCAACAATGCAGTTAACCTAAATGTTTACTGACAAATGAGTGGATAAAGAAAACATGGTTACTCACAACTATCCGAACCAACTCTTATAAAGTAAGAAACTCCACCATTTACAACACAGGTGATCTTGGACAACAGTGAGGAAAATGGAATAAGACAAAGTGAGAAGTCAGTACATCTTTTAGGACTCCTATCGATTGAGTCTTTAACAGCTGAATTACCAGACAGACACAGGTGGGTACTGTTTACCTTATAGTGTTTAGGAGAGGTAGTGGGATGATGCGAGAAGATGCAAATTTCTGATTAGAAAGAATGTGTCCAAGAAATCCATTGTACAGAATAATGGCAGTGGACTGTATTTTCACAAGTCATCAAGAATGGGTCTTTTTAAATTCCTCACTATTGTCATACCCATTTTAAAGACAAGGAAAGTGAGGTTAACAAACTTGAGCAAGTGCCTTCCACCACACTCCCAGAGGAGGGCAGACAAGCAACATCTTCACTCTCCCCAACCCAGGTGACAGAACTGAAAACTACACAAACAATGTAAACACTTACTTATTTTATCTTATGTGTACTAGTGTTTTGTCTGCATAGATGTATGTGTACCATATGCATGCCTGGTGTCCATATTGTATAGAAGATAGAGTCAGATCCTCTGAAACAGAAGTTCCAGAGTGTTGTGAACTGCTATCAGGATGCTGGGAATAAAGCCTGGGTCCTTTGGACTAGCAACCAGTGCTTTTACTCATGGAGGCATATTTCCATCCTGAGTCCTATTCAGCCCAGATCCTGAGCCACTGTTCCAAGCTACTTGATCACCTGGGACTCCAGCCTGCCTTATCCCACTTATCTCTGAAGGCAGTGGCTACAGCCCTTCTGATGGCTTCTGACCTGGTCACAGTATTCCTTTCTCTTGCAGTTGCTCAGTGGCTTCTTCACCAGCACAACCTGAGTCACTGCTGGGTGAGATTCATGATCAACTGCTAGAACATGGTGGCATGGTGAGTCCTGCAGTGATGGGATTTCTTTTCCCACATTAAGATGGGCAAGATTCTGTGGTTCACACTTTCAAAGAGGTAAGATGGGTTTGGGAAAACATAGGTGGAGATCTGATAGCCAAAATAATCCTTCTATTTATATTACCTCTGTTTGGACTGTTTTTACTTGTGACTCATGCTCATCACAGTCCTGGGATGTGACCCAGGACGGGTGTCCACAGATGCATTCAGCTTCTCTAAAGCCCCTTAAGTAGAATGCTCACATTTGTCAGTTAGGTCAATAACACCACCATGCCCCACTCCTGTTCCTCTCTGTTAGGACCGTGTTTCTCCATGTTTCAGGTTTTAGGAAAGCAGAATGGTGTGTGTGTGTGTGTGTGTGTGTGTGAGAGAGAGAGAGAGAGAGGGAGAGAGAGAGAGAGAGAGAGAGAGAGAGAGAGAGACTGTGAGTGTGTGTGCTCATGCTGTACATGTCACTGAGAATCCTATGTAGAATCTGTGGTGGTAGCCATGATCAAGTCCTCTGACATTTCTCCTGGCATCATAGCTGCATGAAGCAAGACCAATACTGGGTACCAAGCACCTCTAAGTGACTAGATTTAATCACACATTGAGAAACACTAGTTTGGATGCTGCAGTAATTGTAAGTAAGAAACTGACAGTCAGGCTGTCTCCAATGCTATTTAAGATAAACTCAATACTTCTTTAAAAAAAAAGATTTAAAAAAAATGTACGTATATGGGTATTTTGTTTACATGTCTGTATTTGCACAATATTTGTACCCTCAGAGTGTGACAGAAGTGTCTGAAACTGTACTTAAGGACAGTTATGAACCTTTATGTGGCTACAGCGAACTGAACATAGGATCTCTTCAAGATCAGCAAGTGGTTTAAACAGTTGAGTTCTTTTTCTAGGCTCTGAAATTAAAATGTCAACACCACAGACTAATTAGTATGTGTGTGTATATGTATGCCCACATCTATGGATCCAGTACTGAAAATTAAAAGGCTTTGTGTGTTCCAAACAAGTATCTACCAAAGAGCTATATTTTCAAACTTATTTTTTTCTTTTGGTAAAATCACTTAAATATTTTTCTTACATATTTAAGATTTTAATATAATTTCATTATTTCTCCCTTCCCTGTGTTCCTTCTAAACCTTTCCACATCCCTTTCTACTCTTTCAAATTCATGGCCTCGTTTTTCATTGATTGTTATTATGTACATATATGTATACACATGTACTACTAAATACAACCTGGTCAATCTAGAATGTTACTTGTATATAGTTTTTAGGGCTTATCATTTGGTATTGGAAACCAATTGGTGTCCTCTCTCATGGGAAGGACTATCTGTCCCACTCTCAGCGTCCCTTAGTTTTCTATAGTTCTTTGTGTAGGATGGAGGACTCCTAAGTTTTCCCCCATCCACTTGGCTCTGTCTGTTGGTGTCACCCTTATTAATCTCATGTGTGGGCAAACTGGCGAGACTTTCTGAGAATAGCTTTTAACATGTCTAGGAGATAGACTCGCAGTAAACTCATTGCTCTTGCAGTCTTTCCACCCCAGTTGCAATGTTCCTAGAGCCTTAGATGCTGGAGTTGTTTTGTGGATGTACATCCATTGGCAGCCAGCTCTTCAACTCTGAAGTTTGATTGGTTTCAGCGTCTGGTAGTGGTCTCCATCTGTGGCAAAGAGAAGTGTCCTTGGTTCATGATTCCATTTTTCTTTAAATGTAAATAGTGTTCCTTAGTCTTCATGTACTACATTTTATTACCTGTTTGTCCCCTGTGAGAAACTTAAGTTGTTTCCATTTCCTAGCCATTGTAAATAGAGCAGCAATGAGTATGGCTGAGCAGGTATCTGGGGAAAAGCACATTGAATCCTGTGGGCATATGGTAAGGAGTGGTATGGCTCGACCATATAGTAGACCCATTTTTAACCCTTTGAGAACTGTCCAGATTGACTTCTATAGTGGGTGCTCCCTACAGTTTGCAGCCCTACCAACAGTGAAGGAGGGTTCCCTTTTTCCAGCTTCTATTGTTGTTGGTTTTGTTGGCCTTTAGCATTCTGACTGAATTAAAAAGAAATTCCAAAATTATTTTGACTTACATTTCTATAATTGCTAAGGATAATAAATTATTTTGAGATTTTTAAAGACATTTTATTTCTTCTTTTGAGAATACTCTACTTAGGTCTCGGGACCACTTTTTGAATGGTTTATTTATTTATTTATTTATTTGTTGAGATTTTGGTTTTCTAGTTTTTTGTGTATTTGAATATTAATTGTCTTTCAGAGGTATAGATGATAAAGATTCATTCATTCATTCATTCATTCATTCATTCACCTAGTTAACTGTTTCTTTAGTTATGCAGAAGCCTTTTATTTTATGAAGTCTGCTTTTCAATTATTGGCTTTACTTCTTGGGCATGTTGTGTCCTACTCTGGAAGCCCTTTCCCACGCCTACATCCTGTAGGATACTGCTATGCTCTTTCCTGGGGGTGTCAGTGTGTCATGTTTAGGTCAGTTATACATTTGGAGTTAGTGTTTGTGCATGGTGATAGATACAGGTATAATTCATTCTTCTTGGGTGGGTATCCAATTTTCCCAACATCACTTATTAAAGATTGTTTCTTTTCTCCAGCTTATATTTTTGCCATATTTGTCAAACATTAAATGACTGAAGCAATGTGTAGTTCTATTTAGGTCTTCAGTTCTTTACCATTGGTTTATGTCACGTGTCCTATTCTGTGCTAGCTCTATATTGGTTTTATTGTCATGAATACACACACACACACATATATATATATATCCCGTATGAAAATTTCTGTTTATTCTCAATGTTATGTTCTGTGGGTTTGGATCTTAAGCTGGATATTGTTGGTTTGTTGTTGTTGTTTTGTTTTGTTTTCAAGACAGGGTTTCTCTGTGTAGCCTTGGCTGTCCTGGAACTCACTCTGTAGACCAGGCTGTCCTCGAACTCAGAAATCCTCCTGCCTCTGCCTCCCCAGTGCTGGGATTAAAGACGTGTTCCACCACCAACCCCCGGGCTGGATATTGTATTTTTAAATAAAATGTTATTGAACTACTTTCCCTTTTATTGAAAGTAGATTATTTTCTTATACAGCACAACCTGATTACAGTTTCTCCTCCCTCTACACCTCCCAGTTCTTCCCCATCTCTCCTCCAATCTTTGAACTCTTTTTTTGTCTTTCATTAGAAAAGAATAGCCTTTTAAGGTATAAGAAGAAAATGTGGCAAATAAAATTTAAATAGATATTAGAAAAACTGTCACATCAATGTCCACAAGGCAAACTAACAGAAGGAAAGAGCCTAAGACATAAGAATCAGAGATCCACTCATTCACACACTCACGAGTTCCATAAAAACACTGAACTGAATATGTACACAGAGGACCTGGTGCCAACTGCACAACCTCTGTCCTTGCTGTTTTAATCTCTGTGAGTTCTTACAAGTTTTGCTCAGGTGATTTAGAGGGCCTTGTTCTCCTGGTGTCCTCCATCCCCTCTGATTTTTACAGTCGTTCCTCTTCCTCAGGTTTCCCTGACCTCGGAAGGGAGATATTTAGTAAAGATATCCCATTTAGAGCTGAGTGTTCCAAGGTCTCTGTCTGTCTGTCTTTCTGTCTGTCTGTCTATCTATCTCTCTGCTCCCCCACACTACTCCCACATCTGTCTCTCTGCATAATGTTTGGATGTATTTGTTCCCATCTGCTGCAAGAGGAAGCTTCCCTGATGAAGGCTGAATAGCATTAAGATGACTCTCAGATACCTTAAGATCAGAAACGCTTCAGCACTTTTCTTTTTGTTCTGGATTGTTTTGGAGAACTGGGGACTTTTAAGGTTTTGTTTCATATGAATTTTAGGATAGCTTTTTATCTTTAAGTGATTTGTGAGACTAGGAATTTGAATTTGGATTACATTGAGTCTGTAAATGGCTTTTGGTAAGGTGATCATTTTCACAATACTAATTATACCATTCTATGACCATAGGATATCTTCCAGTCCTTCAGTATCTCTCTATCTCTTTCTTCAATGGTTGTGAGTTCTCATTATAGAGGTCCTTCACTTCATTAACTGGGTTTATTTGTAGTTATTTTCTTTCTTTCAGGCTATAGTGACTAGGGGTGTCCATAGCCATCTTCTATATGTGGTGGTTGTTGCATTCAGGGCTCCAGGACAAGCAAGTTCCCTAAAGTGTATACTTTTTTGAAACAATGTAGAAAAACCTCAAAATCAACATACAAAACCTGAGCCTTTATCCACAAATACTCACTTTTCAGATTTGTGGGTTTTTTTTTTCTTCCACAAATGTTAAAACCATCTACCTAGCTACCTGAAGGTAGAAACCTTGACAAGTATCCGGATTCTCCATCCATCCTTCATCCTTGTCCCACTCAGGCACAGAGCAAGCCCTCTGTGATGGCTACTCTTGGTTGTCAACCTGAATGGATTTAACTAAAATTCAAAAATGGAGGGCATACCAGGGAAGGATTTTTTCCCTTAATTTGAAGAAGGATGATCCACTTCTAATCCAAATC
Source organism: Mus caroli (assembly GCF_978045245.1). NCBI lineage: Eukaryota > Metazoa > Chordata > Mammalia > Rodentia > Muridae > Mus > Mus caroli. The sequence goes on along the minus strand of NW_028227274.1, from coordinate 27,464,283 downwards.
TTGAGGTAGAAAGACATTCACCTTTAATCTGGGTCTAACAAACTAATCCAGATAAGGGATTTATATAAATCTTTGACACAGCACAAACATGTTCTTCCTAAAATTATTTCATTTGTTCCATCTCTCCTTCCTCTACTTTCACAAAGCTCATACTCACCCCTAAACTGCCATTTGTATAATACTGGGAACATCTGCCCTGGCATGCCCTCCAGCCTTTCAGACCAACCTCAGTTTTGTATCCAAAATACAGGTTTCCAGGTTTTCATTGTAGAAATGAGGGAGAGCGTTCAGACATGGGAAAAAGCACAACAGTTAAGTGTAGGTGAGGGGTATAACTTAGTGGTAGAGTGCTTGCTTACACTTAACATGTGTGAGTTACTAGGGTGCACCATCTCCAGGACAGAGAGTGGAGTGGGGAATAAGAAAGAAAAGGAGGAAGAAGGGTTAAGAGAGGAGGAAAGAAGAGAGGAGAGGAGAGAAAAGAAGGGAGGGGATGGGAGGGGAGGGAAGGGTTGAGGAGGGCTAGGGGAAGAAATTACAAAAGCTAAGAACAGTGCATTTATGGTTTGTTTTCCTCTTAGAAGAGATTTTCTTCCCTTTGTGAGTCTGAGATTACTTTTAATCCTGGTATGAAGCATAATTTCTAGACAGTAAGAAACTATGAAGGTCAAATTGTGGCTCTATCTTATCATACAGAACCTAGAGTTGCCACCATTAACAGGACTTTCTAAAGTGCACTGTAGAAACTTTCTCTAGGGAGATCATGATCTCCATCTTCCTTCCAAACCACAACTTCTTTCTTTTCTTCCTCTTCTTCTTTTTCCACCAAAGAACCTTATGTGATGTTTTTACCATAATGTAGTACATCTCATTTAAATTTAATTTTATGCTTCTCTTACAAACCCTAGTTATGAGAATGTGAGTTCTAAGAAGGGTAGAATCTTATTAGTCTTTAGATTCCTAGAGCCCAGCTTGGGGACTTTGATAGAAAACAGTTCAATAAATGTGTGTTGAATTAGTAAGCCTATGTTGTAACCAAGTCAAAGCACAGGATAGTTGAAACATGTAAAATTTCAAAGTTTTCCATGATGCTAAATAAAACAATCAAACAAACAAAATCTCAGTTAGGTGATTTTGATGACAGAACACTTTTAGTTACAATTGGAAACACAGTCAACTAAATGTGGCTTCATGTTAAATAATGCCCTTATGCTGATTGCTTTACAAGAAGTTCATAGGTAGATAGCTCATGGACCAAAGGAGATATGCCAAGGATCACCTTGAAAATAAAAGATCATCTTTCTTCCGTGTATGCATGTTATTGTTGATTGAACCCAAGGCATTCCCCAAGTGATATCACTTAGCAAACTGTCCTACCACTAAGCTACATGCCCAGCAAAGGACTGTTTTTCTCATCTATATCTTCTAGTCTAAAATGCCTGATAGACTTTCATTCTCCTTCTGAACTCTGTGAGACTTCCTCCTAGCACTGTTGTCTGTGATTTCCCTGGCCCCTTGACAGAGTCGATGCTTTCTCATCACTTTCCAGTCATCTCTATCTGCCACCATGAATTCAATATAACCATGTTGTCATCTAACACTTTTTTTAAAATTTTTAATATTTTTATTACCTATTTTCATCAATTACATTTCCAATGCTATCCCAAAAGTCCCCCATACCCCCCCCCCTACTTTCCTATCCACCCATTCCCATTCTTTTGGCCCTGGCATTCCCCTGTATTGGGGCATATAAAGTTTGCAAGTCCAATGGGCCTCTCTTTCCAGGGATGGCCAACTAGGCCATCTTTCGATACATATGCAGCTAGAGACAAGAGCTCCGGGGTACTGGTTAGTTAATCATGTTGTTCCCCCTATAGGGTTGCAAATCCCTTTAACTCCTTGGGTACTTTCTCTAGCTTCTCCATTGGGAGCCCTGTGATCCATCCAATAGCTGACTGTGAGCATCCACTTCTGTGTTTGCTAGGCCCCGGCATAGTCTCACAAGAGACAGCTATATCTGGGACCTTTCAGCAAAATCTTGCCAGTGTATGCAATTGAGTCAGTGTTTGGAAGCTGATTATGGGATGGATCCCTGGATATGGCAGTCTCTAGATGGTCCATCCTTTCATCACAGCTCCAAACTTTGTCTCTGTAACTCCTTCCATGGGTGTTTTGTTCCCAATTCTAAGAAGGGGCATAGTGTCCACACTTTGGTCTTCATTCTTCTTGAGTTTCATGCGTTTAGCAAATTGTATCTTATATCTTGGGTATCCTAAGTTTTGGGCTAATATCCACTTATCAGTGAATACATATTGTGTGAGTTCCTTTGTGATTGTGTTACCTCACTCAAGATGATGCCCTACAGGTCCATCCATTTTGCTAGGAATTTCATAAATTCATTCTTTTTAATAGCTGAGTAGTACTCCATTGTGTAAATGTACCATAATTTCTGTATCCATTCCTCTGTTGAGGGGCATCTGGGTTCTATCCAGCTTCTGGCTATTATAAATAAGGCTGCTATGAACATAGTGGAGCATGTGTCCTTCTTACTGGTTGGGACATCTTCTGGATATATGCCCAGGAGAGGTATTGCTGTATCCTCCAATAGTACTATGTCCAATTTTCTGAGGAACCGCCAGACTGATTTCCAGAGTGGTTGTACAAGCTTGCAATACCACCAACAATGGAGGAGTGTTCCTCTTTCTCCATATCTTTGCCAGCATCTGCTGTCACCTGAATTTTTGATCTTAGCCATTCTGACTGGCGTGAGGTGGAATCTCAGGGTTGTTTTGATTTGCATTTCCCTGATGATTAAGGATGTTGAACATTTTTTCAGGTGCTTCTCTGCCATTCGGTATTCCTCAGGTGAGAATTCTTTGTTCAGTTCTGAGCCCTATTTTTTAATGGGGTTATTTGATTTTCTGGAGTCCACCTTCTTGAGTTCTTTATATATATTGGATATTAGTCCCTTATCTGATTTAGGATAGGTAAAGATCCTTTCCCACTCTGTTGGTGGTTTTTTTGTCTTATTGATGGTGTCTTTTGCCTTGCAGAACCTTTGCAGTTTCATGAGGTCCCACTTGTCAATTCTCGATCTTACAGCACAGGCCATTGCTGTTCTATTCAAGAATTTTTCCCCTGTGCCCATATCTTCAAGGCTTTTCCCCACTTTATCCTCTATAAGTTTCAGTGACTCTGGTTTTATGTGAAGTTCCTTGATCCACTTAGACACGACCTTAGTACAAGGAGATAGGAATGGATTGATTCACATTCTTCTACATGATAACAACCAGTTGTGCCAGCACCATTTGTTGAAAATGCTGTCTTTCTTCCACTGGATGGTTTTAGCTCCCTTGTCAAAGATCAAGTGACCGTAGGTGTGTGGGTTCATTACTGGGTCTTCAGTTCTATTCCATTGGTCTACTTGTCTGTCACTATACCAGTACCATGCAGTTTTTATCACAATTGCTCTGTAGTAAAGCTTTAGGTCTGGAATGGTGATTCCACCAGAGGTTCTTTTATCCTTGAGAAGAGTTTTTGCTATCCTAGGTTTTTTGTTATTCCAGATGAATTTGCAGATTGCACTTTCTAATTCGTTGAAGAATTGAGTTGGAATTTTGATGGGGATTGCATTGAATCTGTAGATTGCTTTTGGCAAGATAGCCATTTTTACAATGTTGATCCTGCCAATCCATGAGCATGGGAGGTCTTTCCATCTTCTGAGATCTTTAATTTCTTTCTTCAGGGACTTGAAGTTCTTGTCATACAGAACTTTCACTTCCTTAGTTAGAGTCACGCCAAGGTATTTTATATTGTTTGTGACTATTGAGAAGGGTGTTGTTTCCCTAATTTCCTTCTCTGCCTGTTTATCCTTTGTGTACAGAAAGGCCATTGACTTACTTGAGTTACTTTTATATCCAGCTACTTTACCGAAGCTGTTTATCAGGTTTAGGAGTTCTCTGGTGGAATTTTTAGGGTCACTTATATATACTATCATATCATCTGCAAAAAGTGACATTTTGACTTCATCTTTTCCAATTTGTATCCCTTTGATCTCCTTTTGTTGTCGAATTACTCTGGCTAGGACTTCAAGTACAATGTTGAATAGGTATGGAGAAAGTGGACAGCCTTGTCTAGTCCCTGATTTTAGAGGGATTGCTTCAAGCTTCTGACCATTTACTTTGATGTTGGCTACTGGTTTGCTGTAGATTGCTTTTATCATGTTTAGGTATGGGCCTTGAATTCCTGATCTTTCCAAGACTTTTATCATGAATGGGTGTTGGATCTTGTCAAATGCTTTTTCCGCATCTAACGAGATGACCATGTGGTTTTTGTCTTTGAGTTTGTTTATATACTGGATTACATTGATGGATTTTTGTATATTGAACCATCCCTGCATCCCTGGGATGAAACCTACTTGGTCAGGATGGATGATTGTTTTGATGTGTTCTTGGATTCAGTTAGCAAGAACTTTATTGAGGATTTTTGCATCAATATTCATAAGGGATACTGGTCTGAAATTTTCTATCTTTGTTGGGTCTTTTTGTGGTTTAGGTATCAGAGTAATTGTGGCTTCATAGAATGAGTTGGGTAGAGTACCTTCTGTTTCTATTTTGTGGAATAGTTTGTGAAGAACTGGGATTAGATCTTCTTTGAAGGTCTGATAGAACTCTGCACTAAACCCATCTGGTCCTGGGCTTTTTTTGGTTGGGAAACTATTAATGACTGCTTCTATTCTTTGGGGGATATAGGGCTGTTTAGATCATTAACCTGATCTTGATTCAACTTTGGTACCTGGTATCTGTCTAGAAACTTCTCTATTTCATCCAGGTTCTCCAGTTTTGTTGAGTATAGCCTTTTGTAGAAGGATCTGATGGTGTTTTGGATGTCTTCAGGATCTGTTGTTATGTCTCCTTTTTCATTTCTGATTTTGTTAATTAGAATGCTTTCCCTGTGCCCTCTAGTGAGTCTGGCTAAGGGTTTATCTATCTTGTTGATTTTCTTAAAGAACCAGCTCTTTGATTGGTTGATTCTTTGAATAGTTCTTCTTGTTTCCACTTGGTTGATTTCGCCCCTGAGTTTGATTATTTCCTGCCATCTACTCCTCTTGGGTGAATTTGCTTCCTTTTGTTCTAGAGCTTTTAGGTGTGTTGTCAAGCTGCTAATATGTGCTCTCTCTAGTTTCTTTTTGGAGGCACTCAGAGCTATGAGTTTTCCTCTTAGAAATGCTTTCATTGCGTCCCATAAGTTTGGGTATGTTGTGGCTTCATTTTCATTGAACTCTAAAAAGTCCTTAATTTCTTTCTTTATTCTTTCCTTGACCAAGGTATCATTGAGAAGAGTGTTGTTCAGTTTCCATGTGAAGGTTGGCTTTCTATTATTTATTTTGTTATTGAAGATCAGCCTTAGTCCATGGTGATCTGATAGGATGCATGGGATAATTTCAATATTTTTGTATCAGTTGAGGCCTGTTTTGTGACCGATTATGTGGTCAATTTTGGAGAAGGTACCATGAGGTACTGAGAAGAAGGTATATCCTTTTGTTTTAGGATAGAATGTTCTGTAGATATCTGCCAGATCCATTTGATTCATAACTTCTGTTAGTTTCACTGTGTCCCTGTTTAGTTTCTGTTTCCATGATCTGTCCATTGGTGAAAGTGGTGTGTTGAAGTCTCCCACTATTATTGTGTGAGGTGCAATGTGTGCTTTGAGTTTTACTAAAGTTTCTTTAATGAATGTGGCTGCCTTTGTATTTGGAGCATAGATATTCAGAATTGATAGTTCCTCTTGGAGGATTTTACCTTTGATGAGTATGAAGTGCCCCTCCCTGTCTTGTTTGATGACTTTGGGTTGGAAGTCAATCTTATCAGATATTAGAATGGCTACTCCAGCTTGTTTCTTCATTCCATTTGCTTGGAAAATTGTTTTCCAGCCTTTCATTCTGAGGTAGTGTCTATCTTTTTCTCTGAGATGAGTTTCCTGTAAGCAGCAAAATGTTGGGTCTTGGTGTGTAGCCAGTTTGTTCGTGTATGTCTTTTAATTGGGGAGTTGAGTCCATTGATATTAAGAGATATTAAGGAAAAGTAATTGTTGCTTCCTGTTATTTTTGTTGTTAAAGTTGGCATTCTGTTCTTGTGGCTGTCTTCTTTTCGGTTTGTTGAGGGATTACCTTCTTGTTTTTTCTAGGGCATGGTTCCTGTCCTTGTATTGGTTTTTTTTTCTGTTATTATCCTTTGAAGGGCTGGATTAGTGGAAAGATAATGTGTGAATTTGGTTTTGTCACGGAATACTTTGGTTTCTCCATCTATGTTAATTGAGAGTTTGGCTGGGTATAGTAGCCTGTGCTGGAATTTGTGTTCTTTTAGTGTCTGTATAACATCTGTCCAGGATCTTCTGGCTTTCATAGTCTCTGGTGAAAAATCTGGTGTAATTCTGATAGGCTTGCCTTTATATGTTACTTGGCCTTTTTCTCTTACTGCTTTTAGTATTCTATCTTTATTTAGTGCATTTGTTGTTCTGATTATTATGTGTTGGGAGGTATTTCTTTTCTGGTCCAGTCTATTTGGAGTTCTGTAGGCTTCTTGTATGTTCATGGACATCTCTTTCTTTAGATTTGGGAAGTCTTCTTCTATAATTTTGTTGAAGATGTTTGCTGGTCCTTTGAGTTGTAAATCTTCATTCTCATCCACTCCTATTATCTGTAGGTTTGGTCTTCTCATTGTGTCCTGGATGTTTTGAGTTAGGATCTTCTTGCATTTTCTATTTTCTTTGATTGTTGTGCAGATGTTCTCTATGGAATCTTCTGCACCTGAGATTCTCTCTTCCGTCTCTTGTAGTCTGTTGCTGATGCTCGCATCTATGGTTCCAGATTTCTTTCCTAGGGTTTCTATCTCCAGTGTTGCCTCACTTTGGGTTTTCTTTATTGTGTCTACTTCTCTTTTTGGGTCTTGGATGGTTTTATTCAATTCCTTCACCTGTTTGGTTGTGTTTTCCTGCAGTTATTTAAGGGATTTTTGTGTTTCCTCTTTAATGTCTTCTACCTGTTTGGTTATGTTTTCTTGCAGTTCTTGAAGGAATTTTTGTGCTTCCTCTTTAATGTCTTCTACTTGTTTAGCAGTGTTCTCCTGTATTTCTTTAAGTGAGTTATTAAAGTCCTTCTTGATGTACTCTACCATCATCATGAGATATGCTTTTAAATCCAGGTCTAGCTTTTCGGGTGTGTTGGGGTGCCCTGGCTGGGCGAAGTGGGAGTGCTGGGTTCTGATGATGGTGAGTGGTCTTGGTTTCTGTTAGTAAGATTCTTATGTTTACCTTTCGCCATCTGGTAATCTCTGGAGTTAGTTGTTATAGTTGTATCTGTTTAGAGATTGTTCTTCTGGTGATTCTGATTACCGTCTATCAGCAGACCTGGGAGACAGGCTCTCTCCTCTGAGTTTCAGTGGTTAGAGCACTGTCTGCTGGCAAGCTCTCCTCTTACAGGGAAGGTGCACAGATATCTGGTGTTTGGACCTCCTCCTGGCCGAAGAAGAAGGCCCAAAACAGGACCGTTCCCAGATGCTGTGTTGCTTTGGCAGGTCACAGATGCTGTCAGCTTCTGTGGTGCACACTCTCACCTGTGCAGACTAAGTTCCTAAGTTCGGTGGAGTCCCAGAACCAAGATGGTGCTCCCTGCCCCTGAGGCAGAGGGCTCCCGTGCAGGGCAGACCTCTGTCCTCCGGCTGGCAGGGTGCCGGATGTCTGCGGCCCCAAAAGGGTGCTGCCTCAGTGGCTCTGTGGCTCCCGCCTGTCCCAGAAGCTGTCTGCCTCTGTGTCCTCGTCATCTAACTCTTGGTCATCATGTAAATCATATGTTTTACACATATCCTAACTGCATGAGAGTTCCTGGAAAACAGTGAATGTGTCTTTTGATGGAATGTATTTGTGAGGGGCTAAGAACTACACTTACCTGCTCACCCAGCAACCTAACCCAAACCCCCTTTACTTCTTTGCTTCTCTGTGGAGTTATGGCAAGTGCCTAGTAAGAATACAATTGTTGTATGTTCCACAGGGACCTACCTGTCTTCTGTCAGTATTTTCATAGTTTTATCTGGATCATACTTCTGTCCTATTGATTTAATCCTAAAATGTCTCATTCAAAGTGTGTTCCCTTTAATCTAGGTTTTTCTCTCATTCAAGTCAGTCAGTGGTGCAAAAATTGGATATATGTGCCATCAAAAATCCCCCCTCTTTCTCTTGGCTCATATTTAATAGAGGACAACTCTCTCACATCCATATCTTGGATTCTATGACAGCCTGATTAGGGGAGATATGCAAGAATTTTCATTTAAAAAAATGTGAGGTTAGTGTAGGCAGTCTGTCAATGAGCAGAAAAGTGATTCTGCTAGGATTTAGTTTTCTGTAATATTTATCAACTGAAATCAATGGAGATGGGAAGTTTTCACAATGAAGAAAGGGACCTAACCACATTACCACAGGAATTTCACACAATTCTCTAGCCCACCATGATAACCACAAATAATTTATATCGAAGACTCACAAAGCCTGTGTGGTTTACATACCCTTAAAGATTAATGAACTTGAGCTAGGTGTAGTGGTGTGCACTACACCTAGCACAAGTTCAAGTAATATCAGTACATGGAGAGTAAAGGCTGGAAGATCTTGAGTTCAAGACCAGCCTAGGCTATAGAGGAGACTGTTACAAAACAAACACATTAGTGAAGTTGCATGAACTAAGGAAGGGGATTGTACTTCATAATTTGCCAGTGTTAATATGGGCTGCCCTTCATATATAGAGTTGGGCAACTGTCACGTGAAATGGATTGTGGAACAATCAACCAGAGATTAAACCAAAAACAATTAATTTTGTTTTGTAACTGACTATCTGTGGGCAGATTTGAAGTAGAATTCAAGTGTACACCAAGTAAAATACAAGCCATTTTGTATAGATGATGCCAACTCATCACCAAGCTTCTGAAAGCATTCCAACACAAGAGAAGCCAACAGTGAATGCCTGCATGTAGTGCCAGCAATGACTGCCTATAAGATAACTCCCAGGCCAGACACATTGGAAAATCAGGATTCTCCTGCTATTGACAGCCAGGCTTCCTGGATAGTCTTAGGTAGTCAAAAACATTAAAACACTTATCAGCAGCATAGACTCATTAACTTTCAGATGGTAATTTTTGTAGAAAGTCTCTCAATGTATCCATTACCATATCACCAAAGTTCAACAGGCAATGGCAGCTTTCTGTGGTGCTACTGTTACTTGGGTAGACATGAGATCAGGAAAAGAGCAAGTGATATTTGTCCATCATCTATCAGGGCAGGTTGCTGTGCCATTTTCAGGCAAGAGATGGACAAAGAATGAAAGAAAGGTATTTTTTTTAAACATACTATAAATTAAGGCACAGATGGGGTGTTTCTTGCAGTCTTCTGGTGTTTTCCAAAATTTCCTGAGATTTTTTTTGGACTTGGAGTCGGCTTCTATCTAAGTATTCTGAAGTAAATATAATTATTCACACATGTTGGCATGGGGAGAAAAAGAACTGTTCACTAAAATGGCAATTGCCTCTAAATTTAAATAGTCTGGCTATGCCATCACCCAAAATCACTACAGAAGTTCATAAATTTCTAGCCCCTTTGCCAGTTCATTAGTGTCTCCTAGAGCATTAATTACTTCAAGTGATTTTTTGAAAAGCTTTCAAATAGAGCATTCTCAGCAGTTCAAAAAACTGGTGCCACCTCCCCATGTAGCCTGTTACTCTCTAACCCTCCATTCTGCTGAAAGCTGGCAAATGTGGCAGTAGATATGCCTACTTGGGAATTTTGCCCTGCTCCCATTGTGTCTGAAATCACCAACTTCTCATTCCTGTCTAGGCTTATAATAATGTCTTCATATCTTTTTTTTTGTGTGTGAATTCTCACTGTCATAAAATGCAGAACACAGACTCTTTATTCATACGTTCATCCCTTCCCAAATGTCTGTTGAATGCTTCCTAAACTCTAAGTATATATGAGTAGAACACTGTAGACATGCTCAGGGAGACAGCTGGCCATGAGCAGCAGACAAACGAATGAAGGAAGTCTGGTGAGTAGAGTGGACAGAGACTGAAGAAAGTGACAAGAGGAAGGGGGAGTCAGGAAAGGATCAAGAGGAGATGCAGCCATGAATTGCTAAAAGCCTCTCTGTGTGTAAGCAAATGTTTTAGAGGTTTGAAGGTAGCAACTGGAAAGATGCAGGACTCCCAGATCCATGCAGGAGTAAGCCAGGAGCTGAAGAGGTAACAAGTCTGCAATGGAGAATGCAGAGTGTGGAGCATCCCCTATACCCTATTGATGGGTGAGAACTTCCCACCAGGCTACCAGGACTGTGATGAGAGCCCCAAGGTCAGATTTGTACTATCCTTTGATTTCTGGTACACGAATATAGAAAGGGGAAGGGGGGAAGGGGCACCAAAAAGGCAAGTGTGAGAAACAAGAGTGCTAATTAGTCATGCCTACTGATGCTCCCATGCAGAGACACTAGAAGACCACCCAAGGTGCAAGAAGATAAAGCTAACCTAACTCAGTGAATGCTGGGGCAAGGCAACATTAAGAGCCCAGGAAGAGAAGAGGATTGTCCTAGATTCTGACAGAAAGTCAAGGAATATTTGAAACAAAATTAAAGTGAACCAATTCCTCAATCTTACCAAGTTACTAAAATTCTATTTCTAACCAGAAAGTCTTTGCTCTTTAATAAAATGAGCACGTGGTATCCACCTTTATAGGCTTCATAATACATGGTATATAATCAAGTGAAAAGCAATGCTAGCAAGTATTTCTTTGTAATCACTACCTTTTTATTTTTGCAGAAATGAAAATCAAACCCAAGGCCTTGCATATGTTAGGCATATTCTCTACCACTGTGCTATATTCCAAGCTGAGGAAAACTCCTTGACTTCAATTGATGTTTTATTCACCTTGTAGTGACAACTACTGAATCACATATACTGCAACTATGGTTCATAATCACATGCATAATGGTGTTTCCAATAAATGTTTGTTGTTTGTCAAAGCCCAAAGGGCATGATTATTATGTAAAGTGTAGACAGTAGAAGTCTCAAGGGCCTGGCGGAGTGTTTCAGCTCTTAAAAGCACAACTACTTTTCCAGAGAACCCAAATTCTGTTCCTACCACCTACATGGTGGCTCACAATCTTCTGTAACTCCAATTCCAGAGTATCTAATGAGCTCTTCTGATCTCTGAGGGCAACAAGCATATACAAGGCACACATATGTAATACATGTAGGCAAAACATTCATACTTATTCTTAAAAACTATTTTTGAGAAATTTTGGTGACAAAAGAAAACACATCCTAGTTTATTTTAACTGAGCTGTCCAGCAGGTCCATTTATTCGAGGGTCTCGAGGGGACCTTCTTCTAAGAACCAAATGTGGGGAGGGAGAGACGAACACCAAGAACACATGGAAGCAGTCTGATTAGCATCAAGGTGTCACTGTAGTCAGCAAGGCTCAAGGCTTAAATGCACAAGCAAAAGGGGAAGTACTTCTCAGCAGGAGGAATGGGGCAGCGGAAATTTTTCTTTTGGCAACTCCATAGGGAAGCACGAACTTGGTGGTATCAGGGTACATCTTGTGGTCAGGACATCCAGCGCTGACTTAGGGCTGGAACAATCTGTGGTTGTTCTTGGAGAGGTGTGTCGGTGGCCCGCTTTTGACCCCCTTTTCTTCTCCGGGGGAGAGGCCCAATTCAGAGATCAGGACAATTGTGTTGTCTTAATAGCTCCCAACATTTAACTAGTTAAATATAATCTAAAATAACATATACAGATGTCTCATTTTAAAGATGTTTTGAAATATATACACATTCTATAATTATTGGGTCAAGATAAATACCATCTATATTATCCCACAGATTTAACTTATCTGTGGTAAGAATGATTAAAATTGACCCTTTACTTCCATTAATGGTGTCTATACCAGTGAGCTTCCCTGACCTTCCCCATTCATGATTTCTACTCCAACTAGTCATATTCAGCCTTGCGTTCCACATACAGTGTCCTGCCTAGTCTAGCCATCCCCTGCCTCCCCACAATTTACCTCTAGGTATACTTCAGGATCTACTCTACCTGCTACCACCCACAGGTCCCTTCTGTATTACATCCAACCTTTTCACCAAGCCAGATAGTTCACATCCTTCTCCAGGGTCCAGTCCAGACCCACCCTAGTGGTCACCACCCATAGACCTTTTTTTTTTTTTTTACTTCACCCAATCATTGATTTTTCCTATTTTGGGTTTTCTTGTGATCAGATGTGGGCATGTGGACTTCTTTTGTTGATTCTCAGTTTGTTATAGATAGAGCATATTGGGGAAGAAAAGACAGTGTGGTATGGGTTGGGAGTGGCTTGAGTGGAATGCATGATGTGGACAGAGCAGACTGTGTTAGTGGACAGGATGTAGTATGTGTTCAGATATGTCTGGATAGAAATGATGAGTATGATGTGGGAGAATTCTGTGGTTTCAGGGCATAGGTATGAAGGATTCTAGCCCAAGCCTAGAGCTCCTTTGGAGTGAAGGCAGGGAAAGCCAGAGTAGGCCCACTAGTGGTGAGACTCAGGCTAAATCTGGAGAGTTACAGGAGTGGCATGGACAGGGAAGTAAGGTGTACTCACCAGTCTAGACCCTGGAAGAGGATGTGGGAAGTCTAGTGGCATGGTGGAAGAGCTGTCCCAGAAGGGTTTGGTTAATTGAAAGTAGAGTGGGTCCTTGCTGAAGCCTAAATCTTGGATGAGGGCAGATAGGCCTGGTCAGACTAGACAGGTCAAAGGGATATGGAATTATGCTGTGGAAGCCTAGTGTAAGGCTGCTAAGAAGGCATGAATGGACAGAGTAGGCTGGAGCACTGGCTGTTGCAGAAAAATGATGATGGGGTAGCCAAAAATACTAACCTGTCTGGACCATGGAAGAGGACACGGGAAGTCTAGATGTGGAGTAGAATGGTAGAAGCAGTGCAAATGTACCCATGGGTGGATAGGTACTCATCTTGTGACATTGTTGTCTCATAGTCATAGACTTCTGCATAGATTTTATTTATTGGGGTGACTATTATCAGATTAACTATAATGATCCTGTCTTCTCACTCTGAAAATTTTAGAAGGCCATCCTATTTATTGGTAGACATTCACAAAGCAAAATAATATCTCATGTATTTAATTAAAAAAAAAAAAGAAGAGCAATGGACTATCATATTCCACACACAGATTTCCTATGTTCTTTTCCAGGGGCTAGTCTGGTCAATGTTGTAAATTAGGCACTCTGCCAGCCTGCTGTTCAGTGACTTAGGTTCTATTTACATCATTACCCACTGCTCCCAGGTGCTATGCATTTTCACTATGCTACACACACTCCTTTTAAAAGGTCCTGGCCACCCCAAATCTCTCTCTCTCTCTCTCTCTCTCTCTCTCTCTCTCTCTCTCTCTCTCTCTCTCTCTCTCTCTCCCTCTCTCCCTCTCTCCCTCTCTCCCTCTCTCCCTCTCTCCCTCTCTCCCTCTCTCTTTCTCTCCCTCTCTCTCTCCTTCTCTCTCCCCTCCCCCTCTCCTCCTCCTCCTCTTCTCCCTTTCTGTCTTGTTCATTCTCTCTGTCTCTTGTTCTCTCATTCTCTGTTTCTCACTCTTTCTGTCCCCCAGGTTCTCTCTATCTCTCTCTCATGTCCCCACTTGGAAATAGTCTTTCCCTCTCTCCTCTTCTGAAGTAAACCTCTTACATTACATCTGTTGTATGGCACTATCTCTTAGGGGCCTATCTTGGCCCCAGACCAGCCACAGGTGCCTTTTGCTGCCTTTATCCTAACAGTGAGTTACAGCTTGAACTCCTTCACAACCTGCCAGATCTAGCCTGAGACCCACAGCCAGTGGCCTGACATACTCTGTATATCCACTCCTATTCAGCAGCAGACCTCTAGGCTTCTGTCAAAAAAGACCCTACTTTAACCATAAAGTTTTAGCTTGGGAATTATCAACATTTTTTAACATTATCACTTTATAGATTAGAAAACTAAAAATTAGTAGAGATCAATTGTATCTTGTTAATTATAGCATATATCCTCAACATCCCCAATTCTAGATAGTTCTTTTCATTTAATAGGGATTATAGCAATAATGTGATAATAATTGTACCAAAGGATGACCACATACTGTAATGTTTTTATTTATCCAGAATTAGGAGAGTACTACCGTCTCTACCAGTATCCTGTGATTTAAAATGTAGGCTAAAAGAGAATTTGTTTCTCAGAACTTATAAGACTCTGGAGAACCTTAGCTTAATGGAGACACCCTGAGTGAACAACTGCTGAGTCATGGGATCAAAACAAAAGCAAGAGAAATTTTATTGTTTCAGCATGCTGCGGTGGCCTGCACACAAAGGAGAGAGAACAACCCTGTGCAGCATGTTTGGTGAGTTTTTATACAGTTTTCAGAGCAGCAGTCATTAGGTACAATGTGATTGGTAGAACAGTGTAACTTTTAAACTGATTGGTCTTTAGGGAATGGGGTGGCAATGTGGGACGCCTGACTCGCCAGCAAGAAAGACACCACAATAGGATCCTTCTGCACACGTTTATTGGGAGAGCATTGACTGTGTAGGCGAAAGACCCCAAGCCCTGGGCCTCTCACTCTAATATACTATCAGTTTCCATCCACGCACAGCAGGCCACATCACCTCACCAGCTACACAGCTTCAGCTAATCAGGGCAGCAGGGGCATATCTCCACCAAAATGGCTTCGCCAGTAACCTGGTACACCTGCGCAGCTATCACGATGTTTGTGGTTTATATGAGGAAGTCAGGTGCAAGTCATACGACTTAGCTGCAGTCCCTGGCGCCTTCTTGGGACTGCTGCCACATCTGCTCCTCACATGGCAAGGACATCCCTGGACTGTAGGTGGTCTAAATGCTCTGAGTCTCCCCTGCCCACAGGTGGCAGATGATTGGTCCCCTTCCCCTCCGTGGTCTGAGGATCTAATTGAGCCTCTCCCTTCCCCTTCCTGAGGGAAGGGATGCCGAAGTGCTCCATGACCTCTCTCTTCCAGGAAGGGAGGGGTCTAGTGGAATTTTCCAAATGTTCTGAGCTGACCTCTTCAAACTTACTCCAGCTTCTTTATAGCCCTAGTCAGATTTTAAGGGTTAAAAAAGTCACTGAAAGAAGACCCTAGACTCAAATGTATGCAAAGACAAATAGTATGCATATATCCTGCAGACAGTCAGCACTCATGGGTCAACCATCCAAGCAAAATGTGAATCATGAGGGAAGCTCTAAAGCCCCTTTAAAGCCAGTTAGGGGTTTTCCAGTTGCAGTTGGTTGATTTTATCAGGATTGGTTGAGCTTATGGTATGAGGTGTTCATATACTTCTGATTGGTTCATATCTCAAGGGAGAGAGGGTTACCTTGTAGGGACTTTTTCATGTTTGTTGTAAGACTCTGGCCATCTGTCTGGGCAGTTAGTAATTGGCTGTCCTTTTCCTACAGTTTTTCTGAGAAACCTGAGCTGTGCTGGGAAATTGGAGCTTAAGGCCTAACAGAGGCTCCTTTGCTAAAATGGAGTGAGTTAGGTTCTCTCAAGATCACCTGCAATGCTCAAAGGCATCTGAGTGTCACAGTTGCTGTACATGGGACATGCCAGAGGGTAACCCAGGTACACAGAACTAATTGTCAAACAAATACTGTTACCGTGAAATAGGACGAGCATCCCTGTAAACAGAAAGAAGCAGGGCCGCGTTCTTGTCCTCGAGGTTACCTGTATGGATTGATGAGTAATTGTCCAGTCTCTCCAGGTCAACAGTGAGGCCTAAGAGCTGAGGATGAAGTTCAGTGGTAGAGAGCTTGGCTAACAAGACCCTGGATCCGGTCTTCAGTTTATGGTGGAAAAAGGGAGACAGGTGATAAAAGAAAAACTTCTGGGAAGTTCACATAACTCTTTTTGGGGATTGTGAAATTAGGCAGTAAGTCACCCCTCACCCTCCTCCAACAAAGAATGGGAATGGAATAAACTGGAACTGAGACAAAGGACCGGGCACCCCATGTGGTGCCTGGTATTAGCATCACTAAGGCAGAAAATGGGACCACAGAGATAGCTCATTTTGTTCCTTACAGTAGTTTTAATCCAAGTGAATAACTGGGTGAGTCACTTAGCCATTCTTGTCCTCTCTTTCTTTAGCAGCAAGAAGGGACTCACAAAGCCAGGCTGTGCTGGGGAGACTGGGAGGCATCATGAATCAGAAGCATTATAAAGAGTTTTATTCACATAAAGGCAAAGGAGACTGTGCTCCACAAAATTCTACAGCCAGGATTTCAAAGCATCATTGTTGCCTAACGACAGTGTCGGATTTGCCCTCAGTGGATATGTAGTTGGAGTTTTGAAACTGAAAAATATCTTTGTTATGTTTTGCTTGGATCAAAGCACACATAAAGCCAGATTGGATGGAAAAAAGAGGAAGGACCCAGGCAAGGGCCTCAGCATGACAAAGAGCGGCCCTCAGGTTTTCACTAATTCTCTCCCTGGTAAAAATGTTCTGAAACCTTTGTGAGCAGGAACTGGAAATCCAACATATATATATTTCCCACACTATATTGGAGATCAGAACTGCTAGAAAGACTAAGCACTGAGTTCTTCTCCACAGGGTAGCAGTGCCCTCAGAAGACATATTAGTTAGAAGAGAAGTAAAGTTGCACAAAGTTGGGGAAGTGTGAGGGAGATGAAGAAAATAGGTAGATTTCAACAAGAGCTCACATTTCTTACATGAAGTCAGGTTGGTGTTTATAGTAATACAGGGACGTTCTCCTTTTCTCTACGCTGCAGTTCTTGCTGACATCTACACATAGTAGCCATTTCTCAGATACCAGGGAAAGCAAGAATTTTAGTGATATGAACTCCAGGCTCATGTGGGAGTTCTTGACTCTTTGCCTAGCCCTAGCATGGTTGGCTTCTCATCCCCTCCCCCACTCTCTCCTTTCTTCACTTTATTTTTCTTTTTTGTGTGCCTTTATATATGTCTATGTGTGTGTGTATGTGTGTGTATTTGTATGTTCACGTACATAAACCTGCTTGTTTGTATATGTCTGCACATTGGTGTGCATGCATGTGGAGGCCTGATGTGAGTTCTTCCTCAAGTGCTGCTCTGGCTGCCCCACCCCCACCTCCCTTGAACAGTATCTGCCTAGACCTGTTGGTCAACAAGACTCAGGAATACACCTGTCTCCAATCTACCCCAAATCTTCAGTGCTGGGAAGCATACCCAATAAGGGCAGCTCTTTAGATGGGCACTTGGTATTGAATTTAGCTTTCACACTTCTAAGGCAAGCTCTTTACTTAGAAAGCTAATTTCCTAGACCCTGATTTTAAAAAAAAAAAAAACTAATAAGTATCTAGTTTTCTTGCTCAGTGGGTGGTCCTCTGGGGCTTCTGTCTCTTGGCTACATATGAGTAATGTGTAATAAGACAAATAGAAAACTAGAAAATTCACTTTCAAAAAGATGTATGCTCCAAAATTAAAAATAAACAAACAAAAATCACCTATTCTGATTGGTGTTATTTTTCTCAGTAGAATCATTACATTGTAAAACAACTGTTCCATTAAGTTCTATGATAAGAACTTATACCACCAGATTGAATATATACTTTAAAAAAAAATCAAGAAATGTTTTGCTATAAGATCTGGCCTTTCATTGTTGAGAACCTCATAAATTAATAAAGGTTACTTCCCTTCAGGGAATATGATCTCTCTGGCTGGCCACTCATTGTAACATGGAAGACAAGCATTTAGAGCTATGTGTTTCTCTCTCATGTGGATGGGGAGAGAAAATGAAAACCACTTACCTGGTCAACATTATTTCATAGGGTTCTGAGGAATAAATCAGCCCTGGCATGACCTTCATTGAAATTTCAGATTTATTTACAGGGGTTTGTTCTGATCGCTTTATCTACTGGAGGCTCCATTTCCCCATGGTGACTCCTGAGTAATGTGGTCCACACAAGCAAGTGTAAATAGAACTAATATTTCAAGGGAGATCATGCTATATACTCTTCCCCTGAGAATAGATGATGGCTAGCTGCTGGGCTGATATGAAATTTATCTTTGTGAGGGCAAAGAGGAATTGTGTGGTCTATAGGTCAATATTCAGGGTTTGTGAATGTTAAAAGGGACCACAGCACCAGGGGGACCTAAGTGATATTGTGTCACAAGTTTCCACTTCTGGACAAGATTAACTAATGAAAACAAAACAAAATAATTCACTCACGTTAAGTTTTTAATAGTCTA
This sequence comes from Mus caroli, assembly GCF_978045245.1. NCBI lineage: Eukaryota > Metazoa > Chordata > Mammalia > Rodentia > Muridae > Mus > Mus caroli. Next base: position 27,445,972 of record NW_028227274.1, on the reverse strand, counting down.
CGAAGTCAACATTGATTTTTCTCAAGTTATTTGTGTAATTTTTTTCCCTATTGAGCTAGTAGAACACAGAGGGTGCCAAGGAAGACTTTGTATTCAACAGTGAACAGGGATTTAAGCCACCTGCCTCCCTCAGTTCTCTCAAGTCCCCGCACATACTGTCACATATTTTAGAACAGACTTACTTTAGAGGGTTTCTTATACATACATCACTTCTCTTCCTCAAGTCCACGTTGCTCTGACTAGCAACTGTTCTCATTCATTGCTTAGAGATTTCTTCAGTGTTAGGAGAAGATGTTTAGGAGGAAGGAAACAAGCTTCAGTTTGTAAATTGTATATTATCCTATAACTCAGGATTTCTGGACTTTATTAGTATCTATATATGCAACCAAGACATCTGGAAAGAATCTAGGCATACACACATAACTTTAATAAAAATAGAGAGATGAAGCCTATTCTGTGTATTCTCAGTGTTTCTGCTTCTGTGTGGGAGAGCGAGCTTGTCCTGAAGAAGTAAGTCTGGAAAAAAGAACTGAAATTCTCCAATCTCCATATAATTAGCTAGGTGGTATGAAGTGCAATTGCCTTCGAGATACATACATGGTCATACTGTGCCCATCAAATTTTACGGAAGGACCAATTCTAGGCTCCTTTCCAGACTTCCCATAGCTTCGTGTGGCCCTAGCTCCTCTAGGCATGTCACTTTTAGAGATCAGAAATTACATCCCAGTTCCCTTGGATATACATTAACCTCTTTTAATTTATTTTTGCAAAAGAAGGCCAAATGTTAGCAATAATGTCAAATGACAAGCCTTGTGAAACAGAGAGGCTGTGTGCTGTGTGCAGGCCTCTCTACTACCTGAGCATACTACTTCCCATTGCTATACTACCATCTTCTTTCACTTTACCTACAAATCTCTCTAGCCCCTGCAGCCAATGAAAACCATATATATTTTTTTTTCATGGAAAATCTTCTCTTAGCTAAATATGCTAGCATATCTTTAGAATGGTGATAGCTTTCCCTCTACTTACCATATGCAACATTCCCAAATGCCTGCTGACTGTCCATTCTCCCTGCCTAATTATGAGTGAGTCGTATGAGATGTGGCACAGACACAAATGGGTATTTACTGGTTGAGAGCATTAGCTAAGTCTCTAGGCCTGGGAATTTCAGACTTATTAATGGGGATGCACCATATGAATTCAGTTTGTGATTTAGTTAAAAATCTATAAACTGATTAACTTAGTGGTTCTGGGTTAATGTCGAATTTCACACAGTCACACACGTATACACATAGGAAAACACATACACACAGACCCACATATATATGCACACACACAAATCAATAAGACATAATATAGACATTATATGCTTATGTATGTAGGGTGTGTGTATGAATGTGTGTTCATTTTAAGCAGAACACTGAGGCAGAGATTATCGAGGTAGGCTTCCGAGGCAAGGAACAAAGAAGTAAGAACATTGTACTGCCTCTACCCTAGCATTCCGTGAACATTAAAGATCTCTCTCTCTCTCTCTCATATTATATAATAGTATAAAGAACTATTATTGAAAAGGTCTGGTTTTGCTGTTTAAAATAACCAATGACACCAAGCTACAACAGTAATACTAAATCCTGAAAAGCATTGAATTCCCTGAGGAAAAGGTTTTTAAACAGAGGAGTCGTTAAGCATTTGTTTGGGACATTTTACACTGAAAATTCACATGGGCAGCAATTATTACTATGACAAGAATGGCCCCTCTTAAGGTACTCCGGAACATGCTAAGTAGAGACATGAGCCCTTCAGAGAGACTTTGGGGGTCTCTGCTGTTCTCACGGTACAGAAGCTTCTGCTTCTACTGGTCTGTCATGGGGAACAGTATTTTAGTAACCAGCTGAGAAGGGAATACTGTGTCCTACTGTTGCTCAGACTGAGTCTACTACTGTGTGTAGGGTGATTATGATTTGGAATCTCTCAGCATCCAACTTCGGCAAATGAAACAAAAGTGTGTGATCCAGGTCACAGTTTTCTCAGCCAACTGATTGTAGCCTCCCCTCCCCCAGCCTTAATGGTTCCACTGTTTACACCTGGATGGAGCTTGCGGGCTCAATCGTTCTGCCACTCCCACTGCTGGAACCTGCTGCTTTGCTGTCGGAGCCATACACGTGGTCACCCTGCTACTGGACCCCAAGATTATTTGGCGGGAATCGGGCCCCTCCCCCTTCCTTCATAACGGAGTGCCGGAATAGTAAAAATTGAACCTTGAGCAGAGACCTTTGTCTTGGTTCCTTCCTTATCTCGCGCAGCCCAGCCCCTCTTCTCTTCCAGGTTTTCAAAATGCCTTTCCAGGCTAGAACCCAAACCTGTGATCTGCTGGCCGGACAACAACTGATTTTGGGCTTGTCATCTTTAATCATTATTTTAAAATGTCGAAGTCCCTGGAGGATTTAAAGTGACAAAGAGAACGTACTGAGCAGTTGACATTGATGAAGAGTTCCAAGGTACCAGATCTTCAGCAGTCTCCAAACATCAACCTGAGACAATGGTCTCCAAACATCAATAGCTCTGAGATTGACGTTGAGTCTCAATGAAAATTAAAGACACAAACTCTTGCAGAAGTATGTCCAGTGGAAGCAACCTTTATTAAGAAGAGTTGCAGAAAAGCAAGGAATTGAGAAAAAGTGAGAGGAACTCCTGAGAGTGCGAAGGGCTTCTATGAGAAGAAAATACTCCTTTATCGACCGCCTTTTATAGGGCCTTGGCAGAAACTGGACAACGATTGAGGTAACTGTAATGGAATTGGTTAGTCCTTTCAGTTCCCATGGATCATGCCAATATAGGGCCTTCATGCCCCATGCATGTCCCCCTAAACCCAAGAGATAGAGAATCATATGTTGTTTGTGTGTTTTCTGGCCTGTTAGGAGTAGCTGAAGCCCCTCTATGTTCATCTTTGCTCTGACTCTAGTTTTCTTAGTTATTAATTTAGACAGGCGGTTCCCAATTTGTGGGATATGACCCATCTGGGGGTAGGTCAAGTGACCATTTCACAAGGGTCTCATATTAGATATCCTGTGTAGCAGATACTTACATTGCAGTTAATAAAAGTAGCAAAATTATAAGTATGAATAAACAACAAAAATAATTTTATACTTGGAGAGGGGGGACACTACAACATGAGGAACCGTATTAAAGGGCCCCAGAATTAGGAAGGTTGAGGAACACTGAGCTAGGCTTTCTGCTTAGGTGTTAGTCATTTGGCAGTCATTATTATCATCCAACCCTGCAGATATTTCAAGTGATGTTAATTATTCTCAATTCTCTTTCCTCTCCTGTTTACATGAACAGCTTGTAGCTTTCCTATGACAGAGAGTTAATGTCACAACCACCAAGATGTGGCTGTAATCCATGTTGGTTATTTCATAGTTGTCTCTCGGCCTGCGACATCTGAGGTAGTTAGCTAGCTGGAACTTTATTATTAGAAATCACCCTTACTTACAATTTAACTCAATAATCAACAGCATCAGAAAGAATACCACTTTACATGTATTCTTCAAGGTGTCTAGGTTGCTCATCAATGGCCCAGAACCCTATTCCTCCTCAAATGCACCTAAACTGGATAATTTATATCCAATTATAAGCACTCTTATCCATCTTCTTCAGTGCTTTGACTCTACTGTTTTTAACCCGTAATCTTCCCTTTTACCTTAGCTTCTGTCCACCCTGTAGCCTATGTGGGCCCTTCTCTCTCATTCCCTACAGGGAACCAGCTCTTACATCCACACCATTGTTCTTTCTTGATCTTCATCTACATGCTCATTTCCTAATGAGCTAATGGGAGAAAGAGAGAGAGAGAGAGAGAGAGAGAGAGAGAGAGAGAGAGAGAGAGAGGAAAAAGAACAAGGAAAAAGAGAAGACAATGACTGTGGCTAATGATAATTCTCTGTTGAAAATCCTAGCAAGTAAGATTCTCAGTGAAGACACTTCCAGAAGCAACAAACCCGCAGAAAATAAAGCCCGAGCTCATCAGCAAGTGACTGCAGTCAACAACCCAGGATGGAAAGGAGATTGCAAAGAAATAACCAAATCAGAAAAAGAAAGCTATCCAACTCCAGTGTCACTCTAACCTTGAGAGCTCCCCTCCCAAGTACTGTTTTTCATGGGGAGCGATGTGAGGCAGAGACAGATACCAGAGGCAGAGCAGCACAGAGAGAGTGTGAGCACCCCCCCTGCTCCCTTGTTAGCAGCCTCCTGATAATGAGATAGCGGGCATATTCTGAGCTTCCAGTTATCAAAACACTCTAGCAGGGTTTCCAGAAGTTTGGGAGTTTGGCAGCTGGTGTAAAAAAAAAAAAAAAAAAAAAAAAGGAGACCATGAGCATTCAAAAACTAGTAGCTTTCTTCTTCTTCTTTCTTCAGTTCTCAGAGCACTGGTCCCACCCGAAAAGTCACTTATGTCCAAAGATTCTTAAAGATAGTCTAAAAAGAAAGAACTCTTAAGATGTGTTGTTGTTTTTATAGAGTAAAAAAATCAGCATGCTGACTTCTTGTTAAAAGTCCCGTTTTTGATCTTTTTTAAAATTGCCAGTGAAAAAGTAATGAACAATTCTAATTTAGCCTTGAAACATTCCCACAAGTAATGATTTAAGGAAAAACAAAGAAGAAGAAGAAGAAGAAGAAGAAGAAGAAGAAGAAGAAGAAGAAGAAGAAGAAGAAGAAGAAGAAGCCAAGTGCATTGCTGATGGCCATTTATTCTGTTTCAATGTAACATTTATTATTTCAATGTAACAGAGTGTAACAACTGTTCATCAGTAGAGGGCGCCATCCTTTGAACAGCTCTAGTATCTGTCTTCTGAAGAGCTCAAAGCTTTTAACAAATGAGATATTATAAGGTGTCTCAATATTCCTTAAAGTGAAAACATGAAAATTACATGGATTCTGCCAACCTCACTTTACAGTTGAATAAGGAATAACCAAGGCCTGGTGCCAAGGGTGGAGGTGTAGCCTTCTTTGTTTCCCCTGCAGCTGGCTTATTGATCTCACTCTAGGGGGCCTTTCAATTTCACACACCTCCCAGCAGACTCTGTTGTCACTTTGTCCCATGCCAAATCCACCAATCTCAGTACCATTCTTTGATTTTCCATTCCTAACCATGTCTGTCTTCCATGTGCTCACAAAATCAGCATGTGTGTTGTTCTGAAAAACAAAAAAAAATGTCTCTAGCAAGTTAGAATAGAGCTTCTAATCCTTTGCATAGCATATTTAATCAATATAACTAGAACATAGTATAGCAGTGGACTGAGCACAGTGACAACAGAGAACAGAAAACATGGGCCCTTCCTGGAACAAGGGACAGCTCTCAACACAAGTTTCAGATAATCCTGTCAGGCATTGGTCAGTGCCACCTCTTCTTCTTCTTCTTCTTCTTCTTCTTCTTCTTGTTCTTCTTCTTCTTCTTGTTCTTCTTGTTCTTGTTCTTCTTGTTCTTGTTCTTCTTGTTCTTGTTCTTCTTGTTCTTCTTCTTCTTGTTCTTCTTCTTCTTCTTCTTCTTCTTCTTCTTCTTCTTCTTCTTCTTCTTCTTCTTCTTCTTCTTCTTCTTCTCCTTCTCCTCCTCCTCCTCCTCCTCCCCCTCTCTTCTCCTCTCTTCTCCTCTCTTCTCCTCTCTTCTCCTCTCTTCTCCTCTCTTCTCCTCTCTTCTCCTCTCTTCTCCTCTCTTCTCCTCTCTTCTCCTCTCTTCTCCTCTCTTCTCCTCTCTTCTCCTCTCCTCTCCTCTCCTCTCCTCTCCTCTCCTCTCCTCTCCTCTCCTCTCCTCTCCTCTCCCTCTCCCTCTCTCTCTCTCTCTCTCTCTCTCTCTCTCTCTCTCTCTCTCTCTCCAGCCTAGTAGAGGGGGAGCACAGGGGGAGAGATTGTATTAACAGCATTAGCAGTCAGAGATGGTGCCTGGTGGGTGTCTAGGAAGAGTGGGAATATGGATTTGGTTATGGGCTGCAGAACACAGATGTTGAAAGTGATAGATTTAGGATACACCATATAGAAATGGGAAGGCTCTGGTAATAGAAAAGTTAACACGATCACTTTTATTTGACTGAGAACAGGAAAGTGACAAGAGATGAGCAAAGTAGGCATACCTTCAGGGATTCTGAGACCCTATCAGGTGAGTCTACAGCAAGCAAAGGGTGGAAAGGAGGCAGAGACTTTCAGAAGTAGTGTCTCAGTTCACCCTAGCAGCACTTTGTGGTCTGCAGAATCTTCCCATGTTTATATTATTTCAATGGATCTTTAGGTCATCCATGAATTTTATTCATCAATTTTTACTGATGAGAAACATGAGCAGTGGTGGGCTTACAGTTCCACCAACATTATGGCCATTTAATAGCAACTGCAGTCCAGATCTAGACTTAGGTCTCCCAAGGCCATTATAACATTAGGCTGGGTCAAGCAGAAGAATGCCCTGGCCAGTGTTAAATCTTCCTTCATAATCTTAAGAACAGAAAAGCAGCCAAGAGCCTACCAGGCACAGCTGGTCCTGGCTCTGCTGTCCAGAATCTCTGGTTGAGCTAGCACTTTAACTATGTTTCCTTATTAGATAGGAAACTTAGTGCAGGGCCATGCACACAGTAGGTGTTCCATAAATATTTGTTGATGTGTGGATTCATCGCAACTGGCTCACAGCAGGCTACTATACCCATCACAATGGAAAGTGCTGGGAAGAGATTGAAAATAAAAAAATCTCATCAATAATGGAATTCGTTGTTTTCCTTTCTCTGCCCAGGGAGACCTCGGCTCCTCTGTTGCATTTTCAAGTATTTTAAGGTGGGAATAATTTTCACAGTGGCAGGTACAGCTGGTGAGGAGCAATTTTAATACGAAGGAAAATGTTAAAATAGAATTTAAGAATATTAAGAAGGGATTTGGCTTCTGACAGAAATATTATCCGTAAAGGCCGGTATGAAGATTTTAAAGAAATTTAATTAAAATTTAATCTTCTTTCTAATTAAAGTTTCCTTTAATTAAACTTAAAATTAAATTTGCTTTAATTGGAGGAGTTTAAAGAGTATTACCTTTTGAGTGTCAATCATTTTTAAAGGGGAAAAAAAGCCACTTTGGTTCAAATTGAAGAATGGTGTCAAATTTGTAGAAAAGTAATAAAAACTATTGCATTTCATCTAACTTAGACCTCCATGGCAATTGGTTCCCTATTTAGCCGATTCAGAGACAGTTTAGCTCTCATACACGTCTATATGTTGGATGGACCTATAATAAAGGTCAAACTCAAACCTGTGGTAAGCCTTAATGGAGAGTCCTGCATCCCCTGTCCATTATTAGGTCTTATGGTCCTATGGGAGCTGCCTTTCTGCTTGCTCGGTCACTCTACCTTCCTTCCTTCTGGAGAACGTGTCTGAATATGAAGACTGGATACAATTGCCTCTGCCCCATTCTGTAGGGACAGTTTTGATGCTGAGGTCCTCCTGTTCTCAATTGGTTTTTGATACATTAGTAAAGAAAGCTATGAGACAATTGTTGGTTAAAAGGAATAGGCAGGAGTTCTGAGCCCCTGGAGGAAAGCAGAGAGACACAAGGGAAGTGAGACAGAATTCATGATGCATCTGTTGAAGAAAAGTTGACCAGCCATGTGAGATCTCATAAAGGAGTGGCCACACAGGCCACTCCTCCAGGCAGGTGGTCAGGGTATTTAGTAGGGGCTAGATGGGACTGAGCCGCTAAAGTTTAGGGCAGGTAGGAGAGGTGGAGATAAGAAATTGGCAAGGGCATGCTTTTCCAGACAAGAGATGGTAGTGCCCAGCAATTGTGCCAAAAAGGCAAGTTGACCAAGATATAAGATACAATTTGCTAAACGCATGAAACTCAAGAAGAATGAAGACCAAAGTGTGGACACTGTGCACCTTCTTAGAATTGGGAACAAAACACCCAGGGAAGGAGTTACAGAGACAAAGTTCGTAGCTGTGATGAAAGGATGGACCATTTAGAGACTGCCGTATCCAGGGATCCATCCCATAATCAGCTTCTAAACACTGACACCATTGCATACACTAGCAAGATTTTGCTGAAAGGACCCAAATATAGCTGTCTCTTGTGAGATGATGCCGGGGCCTAGCAAACACAGGAGTGGATGTTCACAGTCAGCTATTGGATGTATCACAGGGCTCCCAATGGAGAAGCTAGAGAAAGTACCCAAGGAGCTAAAGGGATCTGCAACCCTATTGTTGGAACAACATGATGTACTAACCAGAACCCCGGAGCTCTTGTCTCTAGCTGCATATGTATGGAAAGATGACCTAGTCGGCCATCAATGGAAAGAGAGGCCCATTGGACTTGCAAACTTTATATGCCCCAATATAGGGGAATGCCAGTGCCAAAAGAATGGGAATGGGTGGGTAGGGAAGTGGGGGGCGCTATGGGGGACTTTTGGGATAGCATTGGAAATGTAATTGAGGAAAATATGTAATAAAAATATTAAAAATTAAAAAAAAAAGAAAATAAACAACTGTGTGTATCTTTTATCCTCAGATTCATGGGAATCTGGGAGGGCGCTGGTAGTGTGACCACACTTTCCAGAGCGAAGGCAGGTAGAGCAAATCTACATGTATTGGCATTTCTCTCTCAAAGCCCATTTCACATGGAATGTAATAATCTTTTCAAGTACCCCTAACCAGCCAGCCCAGAAGCTGAAACTTCGGTTAGTGGTCTTATTGTGTGGTTCCCTCTTTTGTCTGCATCTGTTACCAACATCTCATTGCCTTATGTCACTCAGACTCAAGGGAGAAGCATTGAATTCTTCCTTTCTGTCCTACTTAGTAATCAACTACTTCCGATGGGACAACACAACTCCTTGCACCCCATCCTGAAGGAAATGGCAGCTCCAAGTCAAGTCTGCATGTCCCCAAGTCTTCCCTAGTCTATATTCTGTGCCACTGCTAACTGAGTTAGCTCTGTAGGTCTAACCTTGGCATCCTAGGATTTGCTGCGTGGTTTCCATTCACCTCTTCTCTCATTAGTCATACCTTCACTAACATACTCAGCTTACCCTGTGCTCACTGGCTGGCTAACATCTCCTTGAACACACCTCGAGTCTTCAGCTTTTCTGATTTTTTTTTTCTACATCATTTCCCCTGCCTACAAATGTTTCTTTCCCTCTTTCCTGAAAAAGTTCTTTGAATTTCAAATTTTTCACAAAGGATGTTCTATCACTTTGCCTTTTTGGAACATCTTTTAGTGCACATTAACACATTTGTCTGAGTCAGATGGATTCTAAAGGCTGAGATGTGTAAATTCTGATTTCCAAAGCCAACTATGATGTGTGCCATGGAACTGTTATCATCCATACCTCTTATCTGACCATTTTGAAATTCCATGGGGTTTGGTGACAGAATAAGAATTAGAACCCCATTTATCTTCTGGCTAATTTCACCACGTCCTCTTGCCTCTACATGTGAGGATTTCTACAAAATTGATGTTTAGAATAGCACTGTTCAAGCAGCTTAACTGCTTCAGAAGAGAGTGGCACGGTCCTTTAAAGAGCTAAGACTTAAAAGCTCTTGGGACTTACTGAGCTATTTAAAAGGTTATCTTTTGCTATTTTATTCAAAATAAGTTTGACATAATGGAAATCTTCAAAGGAAGATAAATGACGAGCTGTCTACTGTCTATTCAGTGTTAATGGAGAGGCACATGCCAAAGTACCTTTCTCCCTACTTTCCTTCCTCCCTCCCTCCCTTCCTTCCTTCCTTCCTTCCTTCCTTCCTTCCTTCCTTCCTTCCTTCCTTCCTTCCTTCCTTCCTCCCTCCCTCCCTCCCTCCCTCCCTCCCTCCCTCCCTCCCTCCCTTCCTTCCTTCCTTCCTTCCTTCCTTCCTTCCTTCCTTCCTTCCTTCCCTTTCTTCCTGTCTTATTTCTTTTCTTCCTCCATTTCTACCTCATTCTTTTGGGAACAAAACTAGAGGTATCTGCAGTAAAACCCAGATGGCTATGTGAAAGAACAGTGCTTTGTATCTATAAATAAAGCAGAAAGCTTTTAGAAGGCACACGTATTTGGGGGGTTGTGGATCCCCTTGTAGATGCTTTTAGCCAATAGGTGATTGAACATCTATAAGTCTAGAGCAGGGCACCTAAGAGGCAACTTTCCATTAGGTCCAGATGGTTACATCACCCCAAATAGATCCATTATCCATGGGAAGGAGAGTCTCTCCACCAAGAAAGGGACATAAAGCACTGAGGGGTTTCTTTGTTTGAATTTCCCTTCAAATGAAAGTGCCCTTATATAGACTCTTTAGTCTCTGAGGATACTGTTCTAGTTTGACAATAGTAGAGCCTTCTTTCCTGGCATGGTCCTGACCACAGACAGGAAACATACAGAGGGCTATCCCCAGCCACACTCCACAGTATGGAATGAAGTATGCTGCAGGATAGGTGGTAGTATCTTGGTCCCACCAGGTGGTTTCTCTTGGTTGTTTTTTGGTGACTCCTAGAGTTGACAAGTAGCTTTCCTTGAGATTTAAAAGCCCAGCGACTCTGGGTGTTTACTCTCTTTGAGCAGTTGCCTTGCCATCCAGCTCCATTTTATTACATTGTAATGAACGCTCATTACAGAAGGCCACTGGGGAAGTCATTCCTTTGTAATCTAGAGGTTTGGTGCAGCATTTCTTGACTTTAATTAGGATTATGGGCTAGTAAACCCATGAAAAGTTGAAAACCTCCTAGGTGGAACATGCATTTACTGGGCCTTATCCCCTGAATACCACAGATCAAAGAGCAGCATGTGGGGAGTTTTTGCTGTTTGGGTTGTGGCTATGCTAAGTGACATGGATTATGGCTCCCATCCTTGCCCAGCATTTAGAGGTTAGCATTCTGAATATTTTTGCCTTAGAGAAAAGATCAAACACCATATATTCAAAATATATTTCTTTACCTAATGGGATTTGCTCCACAACACTCTAGAGTCAAAACTATTTCTTTTGGAGACAATCTGTATTCTTATTGTGACAACTTTGTCAGAAATTTCCACATAGTTCTCCAGTTCTTCTTCATAATGAGTTGTCAATTCTATTGTTGGCAATAACACATTTCTCTTCTACACTATTTAATCTCTGATCTCTATTTCAAGAATCATTGGACTGTTCAGAGCAACAGCCAGGACTCCAGGCTTTGCTGGCCCAAGGCTTACGTCACAGTCACTGGACTTCCTAAAAGTAGCCATGCCCAACACACCATGAATCATCGTGGTTGCATTCTGATAAATCCATTAAGGGATCCTGAAATTCCACACAATTTTCATTTTGGTTCTAATCACTTAAAAAATGCAAACATCATCCTTTCGTTACAGGCTGTTCCCAAAATGGTTGTGAGCCAGAGTTGGCCCATACCTTATCTTTTATCAGCACTACCTATTTAGAGGCTTCCTGTTCTTGCTTTCCTGTGCTAACTATATATCCCGGAGACACTTCTTTATTTTTATACTTTGTGTTCTTTGGAATATTTTACATAATGCTGGTCAGGTACAACTTCAAAGGAAGACTAAACAGAGGCTTGAGAAAGCAAGATTTATCATACTCCTAGGACCTAGAGACAAGTAATTTGGAAAAGATCCAAGAATACCAGGAGGTAAAAATAGGAATGTTTGTAGGAGCTCTTAGGCCATGGTCATCTCTGAGATTTCTCAGAGAAGGGCCAGGCCCAGCAGAAATATCTTCTTGAATAACAAGAATAAGCTTTAGGCTACAGGGTTAGTTTCTAGCTGTTTGTTACTTAGCCTAAGACAATAAAACACAGAAATATTATCTGCTGGGACTAAAAGACTATATGGGAAATCAATACATGTGTAGAAATGATCATCTACATATATCTATTACTTACCATCTTCTTATCATGTAATATCTATAAATATGTCTGTTGTCTATCTAGTTATATTATTACTTATCAATGTACCATCTATCAACCTATCACTACTTATATCTCTATCATCTATCTGCTATCTTCTATCTACAAATTGATGAAAGCAGAAGCAGTACTTGAAACGTGGAAACGGGATTAATAGAAAGAGAGAAAAATTAGGGCAAGAAGGCACAAGCAAATACAATACTCATGTATGAATCAATTAAAACCTGTTATTTTTTCACAGAACCAAAAAGTACTATAAAGAAAGAAGTATAGTTTTGTAATCCCTTTGTCTAACAAAGGTTTGTTTCCAACTGTGTCTTTTCACTTGTTCTAAGAGACAACTGAAGGGGCGGGGGGTGAGGCTACTCTATGCTAAAAAGTTTACCAAATCAAAATGTAACAATAAATGGGAAATATATATGTATATTCTGCACATCTGTGTCTGCACTTATCTCTCAAACTGAGACAACCATATCCCTAATCCAGGTTTATCCAGATTCTGCCCACTGTTGAGAATCCAGATCAAGCACAGAATTAAGATGACGTTCCAGATTGCAATTCTCAAACCTCAGCAGGAGGAGAAAGCTGTTAGGTGTTTGACATCAAAGTTCCTGGGGCTGAATCCTGACTTCATGGCTCCTTAACTGTCATCTTGAGTAACTTAATGTCACTAATCCCCATCTGTAAAGGGGAGATAATGAGAGTTCTCAAATTCACCATGCTCAAGGCTCTTATGAGGATAGTGGACTATAAGCAGGTAAAGAGCTTAGCTCTGACCAGCTCAGGGTGAAGTCATCTGCCTACCTTGCAGATATTGCCTTTCCTCCTAGTGCTTGCTAGGTTATGAGCTGCTCTTTGCAGGACAGAGAAGACACGCTCTGTGGAGAGTTAGCATATTGCAGTAGCCTTTAATCTAGCAGTTGTCTCCACTCTGAAATGGACATTCTAATTTCTTCCACTTGGGTTAGAAATAATTTAAAGAAACAAATCTACTTTCCCCTCCTATATATACTCACTCCCACAAATCAAATGTATGTATGTATGTATGTATGTTTGTTGTTTGTTTGTTTGTCTTTCTTTTCTATTTTCTCAAAATCCTTTTTGGCTTGTTCTATGTAGTGTTAGAATTACTGCAATTTCTCCTCATAACCTAAGTTCATACTCTCAGGGTCTTTCCAGCCATCACATCTTGGTTTGGATACTAGAGTTGTCAACTTATATCACTCCTGCTTCAGCCATAATGCTGGCTTATTAATTCATTCTATAGATAGAATTTATTTCCTTTCAATTATTTTTTTGATGCAGTAGAAATAAAATAAATAATTAATTAGGAGCAGGAGTGTAAGAGTTTGGTTTGTTTAATTCAAATTCATTTAAAAATATATCAGGCACACGTGTTTAAACTTTCTAAATTCAGTCACGCTTTTCCTACTCAGAAATTCTTGTCTTTTCTGGTTAACTCCATGTGTCATTTCATTCATTCTGGGTATTTGATTTCATCAAATAGCGGGGGGAGTTATAATAGTGCTCAGGAGCACTATTATATCAAGGAGCTGGTGATGTGATTCACTTGGTACAGTGTTGCCTAACACACATGTCTCCACCACTCCATATACCAAGTATGGTAGCTCATGCCCACAGTCATGGCTCTCAATGATGTAGACAGAACTGTAAAATGAAGTTCACCCTTCTCCAGGTTTGTGACGTGGTGGAGAATTGTCACAAAGTCTGAGCATGATGGTTTTTACCCATGCTATCAATAGTGCCTTGGGGTCATCCAGGATTTCGGTAGTTTCTGGTTTCCTATCATAAGCTGGGGTGTGTTTTCTATACTGTGTTATCATTAGTGTTTGTTTGTTGAGCTAACGCTATGGCTCAATAAAATGAATGATCAGAACCATTGGAAATTGGACATTAGAATTCTTTAAACCATGGATATAGTACATCACTGAAATCTCCAAACACATTATTTTACACATTCCCTTTTTCCTCCTGAGGTCTTCAAGAACAGCTTTATTCTGATCGCCCCCCTCCCCAGCTTGCTACACAGACACATGGCAGAGGACTTTTTGCAAAAAATTCATTCAAGGCCAAAGACTTGAGATGCTATTTTGGAATTAGAAAGATACAGGAACAATTTTAAATTATCTTGACAAAGTTAATTAAATTACACTTAGAGGACCGATGAGAACTGATGCAACCTTGGGGGAAGCTATTTCTAATTAGTTACCGAATCATAACTAATGCTGGGGCAACAGGAAAATGGGCTGAACACCTGAAAATCTATTTTGTACTGCAGTGGTGGTTCTCTGGAGTACTGAAGATTGTGGGTTCTTGAATGGGCAACTGAGGTGAAATCACAGTTCCATCCCTACTTAGGCAGAAGGGCTCATGTTTCCATGTCTTTATACCCACGTTCTTATCTGTGCATCTCTTCCTATGACAATAGCACTGGCATCATGCAGGAGTGAACATTGAAACTTGTAGTTCAATGCCTGGTAAATCACATTTACCCAAGTTAGTCATTATTGTGTGCTAGGAAACAATAGGACTTGTAGTCTCTGACCTTCAAACTGAGGTGGAGGCAGCCCACAGATTTGACTTCTGGCTCAATTATCTACTAATGTGGTGATTCAGATATTATTTTTTCTTTTTTTCCTAAGGTTTGACCTTCTCCCCTATAGGTTGAGAAAAATAATATCTATTACGTTGTTCTGAGGATACAAAATTAAAATATTGTAGTGTGTGATACTGAGTTCATTAATAATTTATACTTACATTGATTTTTAAATTGCATTTGATAATTGTGGTTCGGGATGGATTTACAGTTGATTGCCATGTAGAAATTCTCAAGCTAAAACGTTTAAGTAATAGAGTATTTCTGTCTTCAACAATCTTAGTAACTTGTTAAAGCAGTAAGAAATAAAAATATATAACAGTATGTAAGGACCAATGGTGGCATAGGGTGAGAGCTAATGCCAAGCAAGGATGGTGAAAGACACCTTCAATTGCCAGATGTTCTCTCAGATCCAGACAAAGCACAAACCTAGATGAATCCAGAGATTGTCTGGTAAGTGAAGATGTTATAAAAATGTGTGTCTGGGGGTCAGAGCTAGCAACATTTCCCTGATCACAGTTTAAGGGATTCACTTTCAATCCCTAGAAAAAGAGTGGCAGTTTTCCAGTTGGTCCAAGCCAGATTGACAGGGACCCAGATTGTGAAATCCATGATCACTGTGTGCTGACAAAGCACGTCGGGCAATTGCTGAGTGGTGGAGTGTGTTTCCAATTCTCTGCAATTGCAACTTTTTTTTTTTGAGTGTGTTACTGTATAAAATAAGGGTGTAGGTGAATTCGAGGGCAGGGAAGCAGAAGTGGGTGGGTTGGGTGGGTGTTAGAACACCCTCATAGAAGCAGGGGTAGAGGGGATGGGTTAGGGGATTTCCACTGGGGTTGGGGGAACTGGGAAATGGGATAATATTTGAAATGTAAATAAAGAAAATATCCAATTTAAAAAGAAAAAAGAAAATAAATGGGCTTCACTGAAACACTTCAGAACGTGCGTGTAACTTGGTCATATTCACACCCGCTTCCAACTATTACAACTCAGTTTCCTCAGGGGAGATATTTCACTGTCTAGGTGAGCCTTGGTTAGGGACAGTTCCTTAGCAGCGGAACATAATTGGCATCCTTTCAATTTCATCTCATTGTTCTGACTAATTCACCTCTGGGTGATACAGGAAGCCCTGCTGCCCATCCTTTGGCCTCTATGGTCTTTCACTATGTGCCCATAGCTCACTTCTCAACACTGCCACCTCATCTACATATCTTAGCTTAAGTGGTAATATAAGGGCTTCCATTTAAGTGGTGCAGCATTAGAAATTCAGCTTTCTTTCGTTTTTGCTTTGTAAACTACGTGTTGGAAGAAGTGAGGAAGAAACCAGAAATGGCTGTGGATTTAGAGGAGCATATTGCAAACTGGTAGAGTTAACAGGCTTGTGTGTATGTCTGGTGACCCACCTGCCATGTTGCTTGCCTGCCAGGAAGACAAAGTGGCAGGAGTCAACAAGAGACCAATTAAAGTCCAACCTTGCAGGCAAGGGTCCTGGACATGGCTATCTGGGATAGGTAGGTGGCCTTCAACTCTCACCCTATGCAACTGGTGTAGAAGCTTTTATTCTGAAGTCACACAAAGTCAAGGGTAGAGGGCATGCTGCGAAGAAACTGTAGCCCATGAATGGCTTCCAATAACAGGTCCCTGAGAAGTAGACTGTGAAGATGAATAAAGTCTTTGGGGAGAGAAGAGAGCAGAAGGCATAGAAAGGAAAACATGCAATAGAGCATATTGGGACTTGTCAATTTGTTTTGAAAGAATCTTTGACAGAAGCAGAGACCTTGGGAGCATTAGCACAGACTGTGCAAACAGCACACAACACATACAGTGCTAAGAAAGTGTCCGGCAGGCCCACTGGCTGGGTTCCCGAGGTTCCAACACTGCAGCAGGACTGAAAGGCCCTAGTCTGCAGCCCCATTGTCTCCATCTCTATCACTTTTCTGCGATGATACTGTTGATGATCAAGGACTTTCTATTAATTTACCTTTCTTGGGAAACTGTGATTATCCTAATTAAGTGAACAGGGTGTTCTGTAACCCTTCAACTTCCTAGTACACAGTGTTAGTACACCCTGCTTCAATCAAGTTCTCTTGTTACTTTTCTTTCAAGCTCACCTTTCATAAAGAAGAGTTGTATGTAGCACCGAATGACTGTACAGTTGTCAGCACTTTGTGTAGAGTGTTTTAATCCATTTCTGTGTGTGTACATGTTCATCTGTGTGGATATGCATACATGGATCCTGAGGTCCATGGCAAGTATCTTCCTAGCTTCTCTTTGAGACTAGTGTGAACCTGATGCTCACTGATTAGGCTAGATTGGCTGGCCAGAATATCCTAGACCTGTTCCTGTCTCTGCCATCAGAGTGCTGTTGGTAAGCCACATGCTGACATGTGGCTTTTTATGTATGTCCTGGGGGCCAAAATTCAGGTCCCTATGCATGTACAGCAAGTACTTTACAGACTAAGTCATTTCCCTATCTTAATCGTTGTACAAAACCTTCACATGATAATTATTATTACTTTCATGGGGGGGGGGCTATACCTAAAGTATTTTACTTATCATAGTCTTCCAGTCTGTAAGCGGAAGAGTTAGAGATGCCAAAGATATGATGTCTGACAATTTTGAAACATTCAAGAGGTTGTGTTAATTCACCAATTTAAGCATTATAAATTATTGTTTCCAGAATGTTGATCTCGAGTCTGTATTAGAACACGGTGCAACTGTCACACTGTCCCTACCAAATGTTATGTGTGGCTACTCTTGGAGGCAGGGTCTTGGCCTGGATGGAGCCAGTGTGCCCAGAAAGACAGTACTAAGGTTGGACTTAACATGAAACTCAAACAGAGTACTCTGGCTAAGTCACCCATGAATTTACTGCATGTTGAGTGGCAGGATTCCCACCACACCTGGTGAATCTAATTAAACCACCAGGTTCTCTCAGCGTGGCTGGATGAACACAGCTATGGTACAGCAGAGAGCCTCCTCCAGCCTCTTGAAACGTGGAGAGACAGAGCACCCTGCAAAGGCTTCTCTGAGGTCAGCAGATTATTGATGAGCAACTTCTCTACCAGAATGGGGGAATTTGGAATCCAGCAGCCCTTCTGTTCCAAGAGCACACACAACCTTATTCGTGGAGAAGTAATGTCCAGTTAGAGTTGGTAGTGCAGACACCCTAATTACTAACTCAGCATGGTGAAGGCTCACCCTCCAGGCAATATTACTGCTGTCAACACAACTTGTGGAAGAAACTGCAGAGGAGCAGTTATCAGCTGTTGCTGCTGGGGAGATAACACCAGCTGTGGACATCTGGCTTTCAGTGAGTTCTTACGGAAGAGGAATGATAAATGTGGGCAGTGACAGAAATCGCTACTCCGAGGTCCCCTTCTCAAAATCGTGGACTTCAATAACTCAGGGCTTTTCACCCAACCTCCCCATTTTATAAGTGAGCAATTGGAACTTTCAAAATTAAAAACAGAAGTAAGTGGTAGAAAACAGACTAGGAACTCACCAGGAGCTGAATAAACAACGAGCAAGTTACTTGCAGAGATGTATACTCTAGGGGAAAACTCTATTCTCCATTAAAAAAAAATAGGTCTCCAATTTTGATGGTTAATCTTCCCTGCCAATATGACTGAGTTTTGAATCACTTTTTTGAATCACAGCTCTGGATGTGTGTGTGTAAGGGTGTTTCTCCCAGTCAGCTTTAATTGAGGACAGAGCACCCACCTAGAATGTGGGCAGAATCCTCCCATAGATTGGAGTCCTGGAGAAAATGAAAAAGAGAGAAAGGAGGGAAGTAGCTGAGTGGTTACACTAACTTCTTTTCATCCTGATTGCACATGCAGTGAGACTAGCCTCACCAGCCGCTGCTTCCATTATTCCCCAACACACTCTACTGGTACCCTCAAACTGTGAGCCAAAATGAACTCCCGCTGCTTTCAGTTGCTCTTGTCAGATATTTCCCCTTTTTTCCTGTAGCAACAAGAAATATGAGTAATTCACAAATAAATTCACAGCCTTAAAATATTGATGCTTAAAAATCATGGCTGTGAACTATTATTTGATGTCTCAAAAATTAAATTAAATACAATGAAATTTAGTAATTTCTTGAAGTACTTTAATCTTCATAGAGCACAGAATAATTTAGGTATTCAGAAACTGAATTAAAACAATGCATTTCAAGCCAACCTGTGTTAACAAGGAAGAAATTATTACATGCTGGAGCTAGTTAGCTATTTTCTACTTTCCTTAAAGTATTTACACTCAAATTATAATTCATCTAAGACCTTGCTGGATTTACTAACCAAATCTGTAAATCTGTCCCCAAAATTAAAAAAGAAAATAAATGAATTAAGGGTTTACTTCTTGGTGAATTCCCTTTGTTGGAATTCTCTGGAAAGCTTGCACCAACTGTGAGAGACAACCTGCTCTCTAGTCTACTCGTGGTGAAGTCAATACAGCTCTGCCTGCAATAGGCTCCAAGAGAAGAGTTTAACCCAGAACCTTTTCTTTGCATGAAACAACAAACTTCAAATGTCTGTGCAGAACTCACTGCTCAACAGTGAGACATATAAATTTTCTTTGATCCACAGTAGTAACTGGGAAACTATGCTCTTTTCATCTCCTTCACCCTACTATAGACCCCATCAGATCACATCCACTGCATCATCTCCAACCTTAGTTTCAGACTCAGACCAGCATGCTACCCTAGGGCAGTCCAGGGACAGGGGCCAGTTCTGCTGTTTTCCAGGCCACAGCACGATGCCTACCAAATTATGATCCTTAGTCAACTGCACAAAGAGCTCAGGCCATGAAGGAGTAATCTATGTGGCCTGCTTGGGTCTCTAGGCCCCAGTAGCCACTTTTACCTGCAATTCTGGGAGTGGGTAGTGAGGATTTCCCCCAGGAATTGGGTGGTATTCACTGCCTGTCTAGGGAGCTGGGTAGGAAAGGAAGGGCTTGTTTCACTGCAGCCTCTGATCTATGAAGTTGGTGAAAACTTAAATTCTTGCGTTTTTAAACATTAAAATATCATTTAGCCCTTTTGTGTTCTAGATTGACTTAAAAGCACACAGTTTAATGCTTATGTTTAGTTTTGACATAGTGAAAATATTAAAAGAATCTTGGAAAACAACATCCAAACCTCTGGCTCTGCTCAGACTCCCTCCTATCCCTAGTTCTGTTCTCAAGGTGCTTGGGTCTAATAAGACCTCAGTGTGAGTCAGCGTTCAGTGGAAGCTATTTCATGTTCATTGCTCTGTTATCTGCTTTATTCATATGAAGGAGTTGGCAGGAGGCGACTTGTGGAGCATGCCATGGGTAGGAGAGCGCTGAGCTCAGCTGCTTCCCATTGTCTCTCTCAGCTGCTCCTTAGACTAGCTCTGAACAACCTCCCAGCATTCCACATCTGCTTGACTTAGCTCTGCGCCCTCACTGTTTGATCCAGGATCTGCTATGGAGTAGTATACCATGCACAGCTGTTATTAGAATTCCTTATAGTCAATGTAAGAAACACAGTGGTTTGTTACAGAGAAAGCTGAAATGCTCTTTCAATATGATCTTTCCCAGAGACATGACCATGTTTAAAATACACTATTTCTTTAGCACAATTATTGGATTTGTCACACAGGAGACTATATTTCTTTAGAAACCTATTCATGGGATATGGGCTTTTAGTATTTGTTCTTTGACAACCCAGGGCAATTTTGACCTCAACATCTAGAAAGTCATAACATTTGAACTCTAGCTTAATAAATCAGTGAATGCTGATGGATTTCGGTCAATGAACTTTCATTGACAAAGCAGTTCTGGTCATCACCTCAGGCCAATTTAATGTCCTGTGAAAATTTCTATACAATACAGTTAAATGATTTACTATTTTCTTTCTATGCAATTCTATTTTATTTAACAAAATTATTTTCATCAGGAATAATAAGTCTTGTATAAAATTCACAATTAGGATTTGATTCATCAATCATCCATATAAAATTTAATAGTAATTTTTTTTTTTACCAATCTGAGTTTTCACTTATTGCAGTCATATGTACTATAAAAAACTAAATAAGACTCTCCACATCAAAACTTGGGCTAAAAGATTAGGTTTTGTCAATTTTAATTTCCCCTATAATGCAGTTTTAGTTTCTTCCAGTTTTAGGTTACAGTGACTTGTTTCTACTAAGCCTCTTGAGTCGATGTTTGCAGTTTGGGAAGTTATTAAAATAATGGGATCCTTCAATTGATTTTTCTTTTAATTTTGCCGTATGCAGTTTTAGCTTTTCTCAATTTAACTTTTTTGATTATTTCTTGCAGTATTTATTTATTTCTTGGAAGAAAAAAAATTCTCAGAGAATCAAAGACCCAGTATGGATGAGGACAAAAGACGGGATTAAAATGTCCCAACAGAGAGCAAGGTCTGTGGTCGGAGGACTATTACATCAGAATTCCTACCTAATTATCTCCAACAGCAGGCACAGGGCCAGAATGACCCAGCAGTCAATTTAATCTGAAAATGCAAAACAAACAAACAAACAAACAAACAAAAAACAACCAAATCCAAACATATGTAACAGCTAAAATGATCCCAGTTGAAATTTACTTGACAAGAAATATATGTGGGTAAAACTTTGTTGAAAATTACATTCAATTTTTTTTTTAGCTTTTCTTTTAAAAGTACCTATCAAGCAGTACTTTGCTTATCAATTTATATTCCATTTCATCCCAAATTATGGTTTTCAGAGCAACATGCGTATGAAACAATTCAGGCACAAGCTCATTGCTGGGGAGACAGATGAAGCTGTTTTGCCAGGATTCTAAGTGAACGAAATCTACATTCTACCTCAAACCAACTTCCTGGCACAACTAAATACCTTTAATCCATGCTGAATGAAAACATGGCTCCAAGACAGTGTAAGTAAGGGGAAACAGCAGAGGGGAGGAGCCTATCAAGGAGGATGCAACAAAGGGAAGGGAGCTAAGGGAGGAGGGTTGGTTATCTAATTATCTGAATCTCTGCATCCCTCATCCAGTTCTATTGGCCTCCATCTCTACCTTTGTTCTGTAGCCAGAGCAGGTTCCTCACACGGAGCTCCACTCACTTTGGAAAACAGGTCTGAAAACAAATAGATTCTCACATTACGTGTGTTTTCCCTCGAAGGCAGTAACATATGGAGCAATAATTACAGCAAGAATTTCTTCTGTCATTACCATATTTAATGTTTTTTCACATAGAATATTCATTTTTTTTAAATGGCCTAAACTCAATGTTTTCCTTCTAAATAGCAACCTTTGCTGAGTTTTTATGCACAGGGGCTTCAGTAATGAGCCTAATTCAGCTCTTAGCAAAGCAAAATGATGCTCACAAAAGCTCTGTCTGGTGGCTGTCTGGTGATGAAGCTATCTGATTTGATGGTCTCATTGTCCTTTATCCTGACTCTTAGAGTCTGTGACTAATTCTTTTTCTCCTTCTGTCCTTCCTCCTCTTGTCTTCTCTTCCCCTTTCCTTCACTTTTCTTCATCTTCTTTCTACCTACTTTGTGTCCTCTCGTCTTCCTCCCCCATTTCTGCTAAGACACAAAACAGGCTATTATATTCTTCCAAAGGTTGTTTTTAACCTATAAACCAGAACAAGAAATGTGAACTCTGTGCTTCTAGCATTCTAAATTTGGGTGACCTTTCCCTAAGAAGGGCTATGTCCGTATCTTTTCTGTTAACAAGTTTGGGATCGAAAAGCAAGAGCTTCCCACCCACTTCTTCCATTACATTTTATTATATTTTGTTAACCACCCCTTTAAGTTCTGTGATGGTTTCTTGGTGTCTGTGACTTGGTGCTATTGATACTAGCCAGTCTCGTTCATCAACTCCACTGATATAGGATCTCTTGCCTTTGTGTCCTGACAGACAGCATCAGAAACTCCACATAGACCTCGCCTCTTTAATGGCAATGCCATTTTAGTGAATTGACCTCATTGTCTGCTTTCTATCTCGAGGAAACTGAATTTTACAGTAACAAACTTGCAACAATGTCTTTTTGCTCCAAAGCAAATATTCTTATTTCAAAACAAGCCTTTCCCAACCATTTGAAGGTTTCTCAAAGAGAACTAGCTACCTCATCCCTTCTTTGATAGAGTTGTTTCTCAGGCAAGTGTCTGTGGGAATTAAAACCATGCCAGGAAGTTTGGTAAGTTAGAGCAGGTCAAGAAACAGAGATTAGGTAGGTACAGAGGCTTAGGTGTCTCCCAGCTCCCTGACAGACTCCTGACTTGAAACATATCTTATGCTTCTCACATAAAAGAGATGTGACCTATGGTCATATAGGCCCAAAACAGAGTTCTCAATGTTAATGAGGTACCTAGAGGCCTGGAGGGCATAGTCAATGAGTGTTCCTTCTCAGACATTCCTCTGTGCATAAGGTGTTAATCTCAGGCCCACCCTGAGGAGTCGGGTATGGCTTTACACATCCATTTTCTGTCATGACAATACACTGTTTGGAACCATGGACTGTCTCTTTTCACCAAGATCCTTCATTGGGAGCCATGAAGAAGGCTTTGTCTACAGAGCTGAAGCCTAATCTCCTATAGAAGTCCCCTCTGCACTCTCAGCCACAACCACTGCCAAACCTGCTGTCCAAGAGTCTGAGAACCCCATGTGTGGCCCTGGCTGGGACCCTGAACCGGTTCTAGTTTCCCACATCTCAGATTGCACTTTCCTACCCCCAGAGCTGTGTGCCTTCTGACTTCCCTACAGCCTAGTACCGGACCCAGTGGCAGTGTGGGATAAGTGCAGTCAAACTCTCCACATTCTGTCTCCCCAAGTGGCCATGCCCAGTGTGGAGCAGCCTCTAGCCTACAACCCTAAGAGTTTCAAAATCTCTGGTTGAAGTGGTCCTGCTGCCTCAGCCTCCTGAATAGCTAACAGGCATGCCTATTGCACATATCATTTTTTTTTGTAATTTATTTCTAGTACAATATTTTACACATGCAGTATCCAAATACCCATTTGGTTGTCTCCATGGTCTACAGCTTACAGGCAGAGTCAAATAGATGCCATACACAATTTATGGACTGATTTATATATAAGCTTTAAATAGTTGCAGACATTATACAATTTTACATAAATATATTATTTAATCTAATGAATGAATATCACGAGTGATTAATCACAAAAATCATTCCTTGTAACTGTTTCTAGGAAATAGATCATTTTCCCAAATGCACTTTGTCTTTGTTTTCTTTGGTTCTTCGTGCTGTGTAAGGAGCCGCCTTCACATTCGTCATTACAAGATGGCGCTGATGGCACTGACACCCGTGTTCTAAGTAGTAAACAAGCAAGCTGCGCATGTGCCGGGGTAGCTTTCCACGCCATGTGCTCTGCCTTTCCCATGACGACAACTCCGGCTGATGGGCTGCAGCCAATCAGGGAGTGACACGTCCTGCCCTGAGCGTGTTCTTACCAGGGGAACACAAAAGCGGCGCGCAATAGTGCTGAACTTTAAAAATCTGAGTAACTTCAACATT
The DNA here is from genome assembly GCF_978045245.1 of Mus caroli. NCBI lineage: Eukaryota > Metazoa > Chordata > Mammalia > Rodentia > Muridae > Mus > Mus caroli. Next base: position 27,421,960 of record NW_028227274.1, on the reverse strand, counting down.
TGATTCAATGTGTGTATCCGTGTACTTTCTCCCTCTGAAGTTGCAGATGGTGGGGGAAATATAGGTATAACCACAGTAGTAATAGAGTTGAAATATTATTTGTTTATAATCTGAGCTCCAGAGCCTTGTTTCCCACTGTGTGACTCTAAGAGTATGACTAGACTTGGTGAGTTCTATGCTTTCCTCACTGAGCTGTCCAGCCAACAATAGGCTGCTCCAGGCTGTTGACCTTCAGTGGGGCTTCACTGGGATTCTGTAACAGTGATTTGTGTGAGGGAGATAGGCAACTCCTCAACACTGGGCTCTACTATGACTGGATGAGCCAACAGAGATGCCTCCCAGATGCATGTCAAGATAAGAAGCAGGTCTGGGAGGTGTGGCTGAAATCCAACACGTCATCCTCCTGCTCACGTGCAGATCCTCCCACGTGTCGTCTGTCTTATCCCTGTCTAATGACCTTCCAGTTCACACCTCACATTTACCTTTTAATTTTCTTTTTGAATTTAACACACAAAGCAACAACACATTTCCTTATGGAATTTTTATACATAGATTTCCTTGTTCTACACTCCCTCCCTCTCCCATATTTACCTACCCAACTCTTCACCCTTACTCCTTCAGTATTACCCCCCACCTTTTTTTTTACTCTTTCCACAGTTTGCTTAAAGCCTCTGTTCAATGCCCTAATATTGTTTCCCAGCTTCTGCATGTACCTATCCACACATCAATAAACATAAAAGTTAGGAGCTGTGATGATGCAGAACATGCGACCTCCATCTTCCAGAGCCTGCCTTCCTTCCTTACACTTTCTAGTTTTTCTTGGTATCTCTTTTACTGGTGCCTCCAGCCCTTGAAAGGCATCTTGAGAAAACATTCTTCTGTTTTCTCCTGGGGTTCTGTTCTTATGGTTAGCACTCTGATGGATTACTACTTAATCTAATGGGGTTCCACCACCCAACTTTCCACTCCCACCCTTTCTTCTAGCTGTAAGACTCATCCCACACCAGTAGCTCATGGAGTCGGAATTAAGGGCCTCCAAATGCTGGAACTTGGAGACTATTGTGGGTAGATCCTTTCATTAACCTATTAAAAGTCTTCTTCTTCTTCTTTTTTTTAATGGGTAGATCATGACTTAGTGATATTAGCTTGCTCTAAGCCATTTTTAAGTGGTGGAGCCCCAGTTTGAAGCCAGTTCTGACATTCTCTCCCATTCCCCTCTCCTACTGTTGCTTGTCAGACATTTTAGGTGGAATTCATTGCCAGCACGGAGCCCTTTATTCATAGCAGCCTCCATTGCCACTGCTTATCTCCTTTCCTTTCCTGTCCTACTCTCACAGCTGCATTCAGCTGTGGCTCAACTTGCCAGCTTTCTTCTCTGTTGATCTTTCCAGCTGACTACAAGATTTGCAGCTTGAGTGATAGAGTGACTGATGCCATCTCCACTCATCTCACTGTCAAGGGTTGTGCCTGTGGACAGCCAGTGATTGATAAACCTGCAACAACACTCTCCACAAATCCTTCATGTGGGCTAGAGTGGTCAGTTGGCTCCCAGTGCCCCACTTACACATGGAAAAGTGACTGCTTTGTCACTTGGGTTTTTCTTTAGTCAAGAAGTTCCAAGATTCCCTAGTGGTTCACATTGCTGTGATCTAAGAACACTAAGTGACTCCTTCCTGTTGGAGTCCACACTTCCTTCCTGGTGAAGTTCAGACTTCCTTCTGTACTCATTGCAAATTGCTGTTTATGAGATTAGAGAAGCAATTGACAGTTGTATAGTTTGTTTGGTTTTTTTTTTTATAAATATCAGGGTAAAGATAGTGACATTTTGTTGCTGTTTTCTTGCTATTCTCTGCTCTATATTCTTTAACCTCTTACCAAATCTACTATAAAAATATTGTCCTGAGTGTTTAATATGTGCCAGTCTCAGCTTAAGTAATTCTGACAACAATGTCTGTGATGGTAACCTTTCTGGCAATAGATACTGAATTCTCTGTGGAATCACTCCAGACATCCAAAGTAAGCAGTCATTAACACAAAACCAGCAACTTGAGAGATGGCTTGATATTTAACCACTAGTGTTGCCCTTGTAGAAGATTCCAGTTTGGTTCCAAGCACCTATGCTGAATGGCTCCAATGGATCTAATGTCCTCTCTGGCATCAACCAGCACCTGTACTCATATGCACCCCCCCCCCACATATACACAAGTGCACGTAAACGGAAATAGAATAAATCTCAAACAAAATAAAACAACCACAACAACAAAAAGAGCAACCCACAAGGATCTGAACAGTGGCCTGATCCTGACACTTTTATCATTTCATTATAAATATATGAAAATGGGACTCAGACAGGTTAGATGACCTGCCCAACCTCATACTACAGATAGTCCATTCTGGGATACCGACTCAGGTAACTTGTCTCAAGAATCTGGCCTCGGGGCTGGTGAGATGGCTCAGTGGGTAAGAGCACCCGACTGCTCTTCCGAAGGTCCAGAGTTCAAATCCCAGCAACCACATGGTGGCTCACAACCATCCACAACGAGATCTGGCGCCCTCTTCTGGAGTGTCTGAAGACAGCTACAGTGTACTTATATATAATAAATAAATCTTTAAAAAAAAAAATCTGGCCTCTAACCCCTTCTCCCCTTTTTTTAAAATCATGGAGTCTGGGAAATGGAATATGTAGATTGGTATTTTGAATAACAGATAGCAGTAAAACTTTTGACTTCAACAGGCACTCCTCAGAATCTTTCTGTAATGACTCTGGGTGCTGCTGCTCTAGGGATCATGGTCTAGGTGGAGTAATCTTATCTGTTTTTCAGGAAGACCCTAAACACATTGAACACATTGCATTGAATGACTATAGAAATTTTCCACATTGATAAAAGTACTGAAGAAACTGGAAAAGTCTTTCCATAATCCAGACTTTTTTTTTTAATGACATTTGATTTACCCATGAACAGCTCAATGGAAACAGTGAATCCCCATTTTGACTTTTGTGCTAGCTTGTATCTGACCATTGAGCCAACTCAGAATTTTAATCTACATCACTTTCACCATGAGCTGTATAAGCATTACACTATGATGTTAGGCAAGAGACATCTTAAATTATCCCTGATTACAGCATCCCAGGGGGCTCAGACATCATATATTCAGCTCAAATTAGAAATTCCCTTGCTGATTCTGTATGTGAGTTTAAATGGAATTCATTTATCTGTCTTTACAAAAAGGATATCTCCACCACAGAGGATTGATGTGGCCCATAAAGGGGTACTCACTTAACTACTGACCTTACCAGTTAGTACCACTATTAAATAAAGAAAGAGGTATCTTAGTTAGGATTTCTATTGCTGGGATGAAACACCATGACCAGAAAGCAAGTTGGGGAGGAAAGGGTTTATTTGGCTTACACTTCTATATCACTACTCATCATCCAAGGAAGTTAGAACAGGAACTCAAGCAGGGCTGGAATCTGGAAGCAGAAGATCATGCAGAGGCCTTGGGAGGGTGCTGCTTATGGTCTTGCTTCCTCTGCCTTGCCCACACTGCTTTCTTTTCTTTTCTTTTCTTTTCTTTTCTTTTCTTTTCTTTTCTTTTCTTTTCTTTTCTTTTCTTTTCTTTTCTTTTCTTTTCTTTTCTCTTCTTTTCTTTTCTCTTCTTTTCTTTTCTTTTCTTTTCTTTTCTTTTCTTTTCTTTTCTTTTCTTTACTTTTTTTTCTTTTCTCTTCTTTTCTTTTTCTTTTCTCTTCTTTTCTTTTTCTTTTCTCTTCCCTTCTTTTCCTTCTCTTTCTTTCTTTCTTTCTTTCTTTCTTTCTTTCTTTCTTTCTTTCTTTCTCTTTCTTTCTTTCTTTCTTTCTTTCTTTCTTTCTTTCTTTCTTTCTTTCTTTCTTTCTTTCTTTCTTCCTTCCTTCCTTCCTTCCTTCCTTCCTTTCTTTCTTTCTTTCTTTCTTTCTTTCTTTCTTTCTATTAGGTATTTTCTTCATTTACATTTCCAGTGCTATCCCAAAAGTCCCTCATACCCTCCCACCCCACTCCCCTACCCACCCACTCCCACTTCTTGGTCCTGGCGTTCCCCTATACTGAGGCATATAAAGTTTGCATGACCAATGGGCCTCTCTTTCTACTGATGGCCGACTAGGCCATCTTTTGATACATATGCAGCTAGAGAAATGAGCTCCAGGGGGTACTGGTTAGTTCATATTGTTGTTCCACCTATAGGATTGCAGATCCCTTTAGTTCCTTGGGTATTTTCTCTAGCTCCTCCATTGGGGGCCCTGTGATCCATCCAATAGCTGACTGTGAGCATCCACTTCTGTGTTTGCTAGACCCCAGCATAGTCTCACAAGAGACAGCTATATCTGGGTCCTTTCAGCAAAATCTTGCTACTGTATGCAATGGTGTCAGTGTTTGGAAGCTGATTATGGGATGGATCCCCTGATATGGCAGTCTCTAGATGGTCCATCCTTTCATCTCAGCTCCAAACTTTGTCTCTGTAACTCCTTCCATGGGTGTTTTGTTCCCAATTCTAAGAAAAAGCAAAGTGTCCACACTTCGGTCTTTGTTCTTCTTGAGTTTCATGAGTTTTACAAATTGTATCTTATATCTTGGGTATTCTAAGTATCTGGGCTAATATCCACTTATCAGTGAGTACATATCATGTGAGTTCCTTTGTGATTGGGTTACCTCACTCAGGATGATGCCCTCCAGGTCCATCCATTTGCCTAGGAATTTCATAAATCCATTCCTTTTAATAGCTGAGTAGTACTCCATTGTGTAAATGTACCAAATTTTCTGTATCCATTCCTCTGTTGAGGGGCATCTAGGTTCTTTCCAGCTTCTGGCTATTATAAATAAGGCTGCTATGAACATAGTGGAACATGCGTCCTTCTTACCAGTTGGAACATCTTCTGGATATATGCCCAGGAGAGGTATTGCTGGATCCTCTGGTAGTACTATGAGCAATTTTCTGAGGAACCACCAGACTGATTTCCAGAGTGGTTGTACAAGCTTGCAATCCCACCAACAATACACTGCTTTCTTGTAGACCCCAGGATCACAGTCCAGGGATAGCAATGCCCACAATGGGCTGCCCTGCTCCCCATCAATCACTACTTTAAAAAAAATGCCTTACAGCTGGATCTTAAGGAGGCATTTTTCTCAGTTGAGGTTCTCTCTTCTCAGAAAACTAGCTTGTATCAAATCGATATAGGACTAGCCAGCACAAGAGCCTTTGTGCTTGTCTGAAATGCTTCAGGAAATGATAAACAATTACAAACAAAAAACCCAAACAGGACATATCTATTGAAAAAAGCGTGTTAATTACTTTTCTATTGCTGTGATAAAACATCATGGACAAGCAACTTACAGAAAAATAAAGTTTATTTTGGTTTACCATTCCAGACAGTTAAAGTTGGTGATTGAGGAATGTGGGCAGCCACTGTCTGGCACTGGGGCTGAAGCAGGGAACTGAGAGCTTACCTTTTGAATTGTGAGCAGGAAACAGAAAAAGAGGACCAAAAATGGTGTAAGCCTTTAAATTGGAAAAGCTCTTCTTTCCTTTAGCAAGCCCACACCTCCTAAACCTGACAAAACAGTGTCACCAACTGGGGACCAAGTGTTCAAATGTCTGAGACTTTGGGGGCATCTCATTGAAACCACCACAAAGGACTTGATTGGTGGGATTGTTCAGTGATAGAACACCAGAGCGGCATGATTGAGACCTTTGGTTCCTCTTCCACAACAGAAATGAGTAGTATTAACAGAGAGCAGTGAAATCTCATCAGAGTGGAAGGATCTGGTATTAGTGTATGATTCTGGTACTCTGCAGGTAGAAGCAGAGGGATCCTGCATTCAAGGCCTGCCTCAGCTCTATAGTCCAAGGTCAGTCTATATATTGCATAGAGAGACCCTGCCTGATAAGATCAGGGCTTCATTGGCAGAATGAATGCTTGGCTGAATAGTACAAAGTCCTGTGTTATATCTCCAGTGTCACAATGCATGCTTGATCATCTGAGTTTCCAGGCTATAGAATTTATTGCTGCAGTAATTGGCTCCATGGCCATACGCTTGCCCTCATGACTCATATCATTCAGGTCTGAGAAAAATCATCCCCACTCCTTTTACTCTAAGTCATGAAAATAAGAAATTCCACATCTTAGCATCATGAAAGCTTATAAGTTGAGCACTTTGAAGCACAGGGCAAAGAACGTTTGAAACTTGGTGAGCATTTGAGAGACCCAAACCATACTTAAGATGAGAAACATTGACAACCAAAGTACTTTCTCTTAGAAGACAGGAGTTTCTGCAGAAGGATACAAGTCCACTTTATCTTGCACTTAAGTCTCTATTTGATGAGTATTAGAGTTTAACAAATAGCCATGGCTGCCAAGAAAGCATGGATAATTTACAGGAAATCAAATATACGTGTGTGTGTGTGTGTGTGTGTGTGTGTAAAACCACATGTGTAGCTTTTGCTGGTTGTAAGATGCATAAAGGGTAAGTAGGTTTGTAAATGCTAGCAATTATATGGATATTGAAACTTTGTAAAGATTTTAACTTTTTTGTTTTTTTTATTATTTGAAACAGAGTCTCTCTATGTAGGCTTGGCTGTCCTGGAGCTCATTGTAAACTAAGCTGGGCGTAAACTCATGGAGATAACACCTACCTCTGCCTCCCAGGCACAGGAATTAAGGGCTGAATTTAATTTTTAAGAAAACTTTTAGTAATATTAAGTTGTTAAATTATTACCTGGGTCAGCTTATAAAACTGATAATTGCAAAGCTTGATTCATTCATTATAATTTATATTTCATATTAAATGTAAAATACATACTTTTCTATATTTGTGCTTTTAAATGGGAGCAACTTCCTCTTTATCAAAGTGCATTAAATTCTCAGTAATTGTACAGTTTGAAAACAATTATATTTTAATTTTGTTAAAAATGTTTATGATTAATAGAACCCAAATTATGTGTAGAAACTGATAATATAAAGAGTGATTATATTAGAAGAAGGATGGGCTAGTACCTTCTGTATGATACATGTATAAATTTACTTTGTTAATAAAATATCCATACTCTCAAAAGTGAATTTATGAAGAATTAAATTTGGCAGGTTTTATACTTCAGTCATAGTGTTATTCATCAAAAAGTCTCTATTGGGGCCGCCTTGGTAAGTGTTCTTATGCAGAGACACACTGACCAAGGAACTCTTATAAAAGGGACTATTTAATGGGGAACTTACAGTTTTAGAGGGTAAATCAAAGCTCATCATGGCAGGAAGCAGGCAGGTATGTGTCTGGAGTAGTAGCTCAGAGTTTTACATCCTGATCCATAGGAAGCAGGCAGAGAAAGAGACACCAGACTTGGCCTCAAAGCCAACTCCCACTGATGCATCTCTTCCAACAAAGCCAGACTTCTTAACTGTGGTGATTTGACAAAAAGAGGCCCATATAGGCTCATAGGGAGTATCATCATTAGAAGGTGTGGCCTTGTTGGAGTATGTATGACCGTGTTGGAAGAAGTATGTCCCTAAGGGTGGACTTTGAAGTTTTAAATGCTCAGGTCACACCCAGTGACTCTATCTTCCTGCTGCCTGCGGATATGCAGAAGTCTCACGGCTCCAGCACTGGGTCTGCTTGTGTGCTCCAATGCTTTCCACTAGGATAATGGAGTAAACTGTACTGCAGCCCCAATTAAATGCTTTCCTTTTTAAGAGTGTCCACGGTCATGGGGTCTCTTATAGAAGCCCTAATTAAGACACTAAGCCCTTCATACAGTACTAAGTATTTAGACTAACTTCACTCTAAGTATGTAAAAATATAAACTTATGGGTGGCGTTCCCATTCAAACCGTCACAAGGGCTGTTGCTGTGGCTTAGCAGGCAAAGAAGATTTCAGCCAAGACTAACTTCCCGAGTTCAATCTCTGAAACAAACAACTAAACATTTCATTTGACCTTCACATGTGAACTGAGGCATGTATGTATGTATGCACACAACTCTCAAATACAAGGAAATAAGCAAAATTTTGAAAATTGTTATGGGACCTTTGGACATTGTTATTTGATGATAGATTTTTCAAGGTAGGTAGGTATCTGAACATATGTTACTGTTGTTCATTTATGAATTCTTAATATTGAAATCTGAGGCAAGAGAGTTCTGGCTGCATTCTTGCTTGCTCTGCAGTACATAGCCACCTGAGAGGATTAACTTGCTGGCTGCAGTCTGCTCTTTAGTAAACACCACCATGGTCTCACAGACTGACACAGGACCAATGCGACATGCCTCGGTGATTTTTAAGTGGTGAAGCCGGACCCCAACATTTCAGTTTGTACTGTTTAGCCTCGCTAACCGTCTAAAATGCTTTAAAAACATTGAATGAAAAACCCATTTTCATATGATTTCACAGTGTAGAATCTTCAACTTGAAAGAAAACTTTTGGGCAACACACACACAACTTAAATGCTCACCCTCCTGTGCTGTTGAAGGCAGCCCGTTTTCATCTGGGCTAGCTTGCTGCTGAAGAGCTGAAATGTTCCTGTTGTTCTAGCTTTGTAATGGGCCCCTATCAGGGACATCCTTACTGCTCTATTTCTCATCTGATTGTTTCCCTTGCTTGCTTCTGAAATTGAGATAATTCTGAAAGAATTGCAACGCAGAGACACTTCCGTCTCCTGTGAGTCCTACTCTCTTAAAAACAAAACAAACAAAACAGGACTTAGCCGAGCACCAGCCACTTCTCTCTGACCTTACATTTTTCAAATGTATAGCCAGCAAGTGAACTTCCTAGTGTATGATATCCAGGCTGACATCATAACACACTCTTATGTTTTTTTTCTTATTTCCCTATTCACTTATTTTTCTGAGTTTGTCACAAGACAAGAATATCAGCTTCCCTTTTTGCTTTCTTCACCAACCACATCAGGATAATGAGTTGCAGAACTGTCAGGTGCTGGACCTTTAACACAAGGCCAGTGGTTCCCTTGATAACAGTCATATATGCACAAGTAACTGCTTGAGCAACTTACCAAAATAATGTTTAATTTTTTATATTACTGTGAAGTCACCTTTACCTTAATTTACCAAACGTCCTGGACACTGAAAATTGGCTTTAGTAATAGCAAGTGCTTGCATGGTTAGTTAGGGCATTTCTAAATATTCATTCTATTAACATTTCTCCCAAAATGTAGAAACACCACTTTCTTTTTTTTTTCCCTCCACATGGAGCATTGCATCCACAGATCTGCAAAGGAATAAAGAAAAATACAATTACATTATGGAGCTGACAGTGTGTATACATAACATTAGCTGTGTGGGGTAGCAGGACGGCACTTCACACAAAGATGAGCATGAGCACTATGCCTTCTTCCTTCTGCCTCTGCACCATGTACTTAAGTGATGGATCATTTCAAGTCACAAGTAAACACTGTTGAGTTTCTAGATCCAACTTAGGGCTGTGCCAGAATTAATTACACCCTCTGCTACTTTGCAAAGGATTCTCACCAATAAATTCTAATAAACAAGAGTGAAAAGATTTTATTCACGCTGTTCTTAAGAAATTAGAACACAGTAGTTATTGTTTAGCAATGTAGGTGTTATACTGCTGTGTTGTTTGGGGGAAGGTATATCAAGAGAGTGTGAGAGGGGCTGGAGCCAACTACTATTCTGAGTGCTCCAAGGACTATCCTCTCTTAAGATGGATTGCCTAGTTGTGCAAACCTCAGTCTTTTTCTTAATATTTAGATATGTAATACTATCCTTTACAATATTTATAAGTGCCTTGTTTAAGTTGTATTTGAGTTGGTTTAGTCTCTGGAGTAGTCTGACAGTGCTAATACCTCATGGGAAGCAAGCAGACTAGAAGACTACAGAGTGCCCTCAGTAGCTGCTGGAGAGCAGGTTGCTGAGCTGGGGTTGTACTGAAGAGAGGGGCTATCAGAGAACAGGACTTTCAGGAAGTAGGATTGCTGGGGAACAAAGCTAAGGGTAGAGCAGGCAGCTGGGGAAGCAGAGCTATTAAAGGATGATCACAAGGGGGTGTGTAGAAGTGCACTGATTAGCAGGCGAGTCTGTGGAGGAGTGGGTTGGCGAGAAGTGGACACGTGGATGAATGGGCTTCTAGAGAGTGGGACGGCTCAGGCGAACACTATGGGTGTGGACAGCATGCCATGGGGGGGCTGCCGTCTAAAGGGTGCTGTATGTCATAAGATGATAGTATGTGACTCAGACTTGTGGTTTGGAGTATAATGCTGTTTTAACATTGGATCACCTACTTTTGTATTATGATGATTCTGCTAGGACTAGAGGCCTGTGCCCATATTTTATGTAGTTAATAACAAAGGAAAGATTCATACTAGCCAACCAGTGAAGAATTAATTCAACTACTCAGGGGACTTGTTCTGTTCAGCAGGCAGATACAGGATCAGCTATATCCAACTCTCTTATGTCTGTGTTCATTGTCTCTCTCGTGTTTGCATGTGTATTTATGGCTTGAAATACTATGTTATTGTGCTCTGAATGACTCAAAGTGCATCTTGAACTGCTGGTATCATCTTCTCCTCTGTCTTCTGTCACATCTTTGGACAAGATGACAGAGTACCATGCTACTTGAACTCAGCTCCTTCTAATCAAAATGCGAAACACAAGCTCCCAAGTTCTAGCTTGGGGGCTGCAAATATGTTTTAACAGCAGGTGAGTTTGCAAATACAGAATCCATAAATAAGGGTGATACAGAGGCTGCATTTTTTTCTTTACATTTCTTTAGATGCCCTAAATGGGGAGTTCAATCTTCTGTCAGTCATAATTACTCCATAAAGGTTTGTTGGAAGAATGATTCAAAGGGTTCCCAGTAGAAGAGCATGAGGTTGTGGGCTGGGGAAATGGCTTACTAAGTCATGTGATTCCTCTGTAAGCCTGGACCTCAATTTGATCCTTAGCATTTACATAAAAAGCTGGTTCTGGCAGCTTCTATAACCAAGGTGATTCCAGGGAAGAAGACTGCAAGATCCTGGGGACTCAATAGCAGGCTAGTCCAGCTAATCAGTTAGCTCTAGGTTCAGTGAGAGAACTTGTCCCCTGGAATGAAAGTGGAGCCTAATTAAGGGACACTTCTTAGCATGCACAGGTGAGTACAACTGTATAAGCATACACATACATATGCATTTACTACACATATACATACATACATACAGAGAGAGAGAGAGAGAGAGAGAGAGAGGAGGAACAAGAGATTTGCTTATTTTCTTTGTGCTGTTCTTCTCAGGAATGGGAAGGCAGATTTGGAGCTGTTGCGAAGTGAACTCTAGAGACAGACGGTCTAGCCCAAATCCTCACACATTTGTCTGCATGACACTGATGCTCACTCCTCTCTCATATAAAACGAGGCATAAAATAGTGAATTACTACAGAGATTAAGTGAGTTAATACCACAAAGAGCTTTGAAAATACCTGGCATGTACTGTTGTATAGATCTTTGAATAAAACAATGATAACCGTAACCATTAGCACATTCTGCATGCCAACAAACTGCTTAATGCATTAAAAATATTATCTTTGTACGTTTTCATGTTTGTGTCTTTATTGTAGATAAAAGCAGCTACACTGCCTTCTTTATAAGGTCAGTGGGAAAATACAATGAAAGCTTGGTTGGAAGCATAACATAAAGAAATGCAAAACATGCCTGTATCTCTTTTGTATGCAAGTCTGACCATTTCCAGGACTAAGATGTGCCCTTCTGCACAGGCCCCAGCACCACTCCGAGACTCGTTCTTTGTGTTCGCCCAGAATATGGACAGGTAGCAATTTTATTGTGACTTTCTCATGCTTAATGTCGTTGAGCAAGCTGACAGAGCTCACTGCCTCACTGCAGGGAAATAGCCGTTTAGGGGAGAGCTGTGTACATTTTTTCCCTCTTGCACCAATCCACAGGTTATAGCTTCAGATAGAAACGAGACCCCTGAGTTCATGCTAGAAATGGGGGGAAAGTAAGAAATGATAGGCTGTCAGGTTTTCTGAGAAGGTGCAAGGCAGCAGAAGCAGAAATCAAGGCTGAGCTCTGCACAGAAGGCTGGGTGGCATTCGGATATTACCTACGTCTACCTTAATGATTCCATTTAAGCTGTCATTTTCTGCATTTTACCTTGCAGCATTCAAAAGCAGCTATACTTACGTGTTCACAGCCAACGCACTGTCAGCATTTGAAAAGGAGTGAGAAAAGAAGGAAAATGGTATACGATGGATTTCAAAAAATAGGTTCCTTGTAGAAAATTAACAGTAATTTTGACACTAGTCTTCCAGAGAAATAAACTTTCTTTGGAGATTAAAAAAAATGCTGGCACTGAGCAAAGAGGAGAGAAGATACATGCACACACGTGAGAAGAAAGGAAAGAAAAAGGAAGGAGGGAAGAGAAAAAAGGATGGGGGAGAGAGACACACACATTAAACTTGTTATTTTTTCATTCCTTTGCTAACTCATGAGATCCGGCTAAACCCTTCTGTGTTGACTGCAGGAAGGCTGAGAGTGATGTCATCCTGCCTCTCCTCACTTGGCTTAGCTTCACCTAGAAACGTGGTAACAAGGGCTTTTGTGTCCAAGTGGCATCGGGAAGGTCTCAAGAATGTTCATAGATACTTTTAAAAATCCTAGTGACTTGTCACCTAGAAATGCAAACTACTTTCAGTGTGGTAATTTTGTGATAGCTATCCAGATACTCTGAATCAAGTACTACAATTTCTTCCTTAAACTGGCTTCAGTTCTCAAGTTCTATCGGAAATCCTCTTCTCACTTCCCAAGGCCATCTTGTATGAGCGTTCCTGTGGATCATGCTTACCTCACTGCCACTCTTCGCATTGAGCACTAACTCTGAGCTGTTTGGTTCTGGAATGTGCCTGGAGAGCAACGACTTTTGAGCATAAACAGTCCTCATCTTCATCAAAGCAGCTGTTGACTGCTGAGATTACCTTGTGGAAGACAGAAAGATGGCAGCATCATTAGGTTAGAACCTGGTGATTCTCTCCATTGTCCTCTGATACCTTCCCACCAGCTGTGTGTAATTCTGCTCTAATTGCATATGACCTCCTGGTTGTGGGAGAAGCTACAGTATGTAAACTCTGGAAAGTTAACCGGAAATGGTATTCAATCTATACTGCTAAGAAGTCATTATCCATGCTTTGTGACTGTTTCAGGTGAAGCAGCTGCTTTGGGGTCACCCACAGTCAGGGAAGTAACCTCTCAACTCTAGCTATGTAACAGGTGTAATAAACACATAAGTTCCCCAAACTAGACTTGGATGGAATCATATCTTAGCTTGTTGTTGAAATCCTTTAAGGACTGTATAGAAATTTATTTGTACCTCTTTAATGAAAGTACTCTCTAAACAGATATGCATTTTCTTCTCTTTTCCATTTTTGTTTTTTTTCGGCAAATTTCATCTATGAGTACTGTATTTGAATTATTTTGATCTCTCTCTCTCTCCTCCATACAATGCCCCTCCCCTCAACTCTCTTTCAAACTCATGACTTGTTTTTAAAATTATCATTGCTAAGTGTGTATAGAAATATAGATGTATAAAAATACCCCGCTGAGTCCATTTAGTATAGCTCATATGTACACCTATTTATGACTAAGTGCTTGGGATTGGATAGCACATATTAGGGGGTGTCATCCTTAGAACAGACTGACTCTTCTTCTTTCAGCAGTCATCGATTGCCTGTAGCTCTTCATCTATGGATAGGGCTTTATGGGAATTCCCCCATCTACACTGGCATGTCAGCTGGTGTTGTCATTGTTTATGTCTTGGTTAAGTGACCATATTTTGATATTTCATAGATGAAGGTTCCCTGTCCTATCTCAAAGACACTGTATCATAGTAGATATCCTCTGGCTCTTAGAATCTTTTCACTAGGTTGTCCAAGATGTTCCCTGAATCCTACGTGTAGGAATTGTGCTATACAAATATCAGCTGGGACTGGATCCCCATGATTCTTTTTCTGCATTTGGACAAGTTGTAGATTCCTGTAGTAGTCTCTGTCATAAATGTTAATTTCATAATAATAATAATTATTAATATTATTATTATTGTGTATGAGCATATGCATGCTAAAGCATCTGTGTAGGATGAATGTGAGATCCACCCACTTTGTAGACCTATATCTATTTACTCTCTTGAACTCCCCCTGTCTATTCCACCTGTTAAAAGGCTGCATCGACTAAAGCATCTAAAATCCATTCAAACTCACAATGTTAATATTATGGATGGGATATGACTTGATTTTCTCCAAGATTTTTGTGCTGGTATTCAATATTGTTACTAAGTATAGAAATGGTGGTTATTTAATTCTAGTATGGTGTTTTGAGTCGGGGTGTTTGGGGAGCAATTAGGAATAGATGTCCTGATTAGTGTTGAGTTCCCATGACTGACTCTTGATGGCTTTACAAGGAAAACAAGGAGGGAGGGAGGAAGGGAGGGAAGGAGGGAAAAGGAAAGAAGGAAGGGAAAGAGGGAGAGAGGAAGAGAGGATGCACAGAGATATGAAATGTCCTCTCCTTCACTTCAGAACTCTGTCTGGAAGGCAGCCCTCATCAGATGCAGCCTTGCAATCTGGAGGCAGACCTATGAGCCAAAATGAACCTATTTTCTTTAAAATTTACCTGGTCTGTAGTACTATCAACTAATATATGTAGCAAACTGAACAAACATGAGATGATTGTTCAAAGGAACGTAGCTGTATGGAAGGGATACTGGCTTGTCACTAAGCATGCCTGGCTCATCTACCTGGGATTGTCTACTGTGAGCTTCTTTTGTGGAAGTAGCAGTGAAGTCATCTTTATGAGACCACAGAGTCGACTTACACAAAGTGGGACTTCATAAGTCTCTTTTTAATAAACAGATGCAATAATGTATTAATAAACATAGTCAGCATGCTTGAGTAATTCTCATGATCCCCGTAGGTCTCCTGTCACCCTGGGGATGGTGCTGAGTGTCCTTTTAGTCTGAACATGTGAGTCAACACACTGATGATCTTCTTAAGAGAGACTGTGCTCCATCTTTTATTAGTATTTTGAGGAATGGATACTTTAAAGGGAAAGAAAATTAGATTTTCTGAAATAGCTTGTAGGCGGGAAATGCTATTTATGTTATTGCAAAGAGATTTGACTTTCTACAAAATGTATGTGGGGTGTGGGAAGCCTGATATATGACATCAATATGAATATTAATTATTTTATCCCTTAACTGACGAGAAATAGTCTTGTCTTAATTTGGCATTACCTTCAAGTACTATACCACACCTAGAATATGATAGGTATTCAATCATTGTTTTCTGAATAAATGATCAGGAACGTAGATGCTCATAGTGCCCTAAATCCAGGCTAAGTGAATGCAGGTAGGAAGCAACAGGAAATATTTCAACAGTATTTCTGCCTCTTATTTACCCTGGAATCCTTACAGCTGGCCTGTGCGCAGTAAGAAGGAGAAGGAAGAAGAGCTAAGATGTCTGCCAGGTAGATATGCCAAACACTGACTCTAATCCATTCCTGGAACTCATAACACCAATAGCACACTTCCCTTCTGATTCACTCTCTCTTCAGATCAGGGTTTTGCGTTTGTTTGTTTTTCTTTTCTTTTTCTTTTTCTTTTTCTTTTTCTTTTTCTTTTTCTTTTTCTTTTCTTTCTTTTTGTAGAGAGTGACAATGTTATACAAGTAACTGTGTTAGTAACTGAATATAGTTGCTTAAGCTTTCACAAATATTTAGCTTTATCAAGAAGCAAACTCAGATCAGAGAATACAATAGAAGCCAAAGCAAGACTGTAGAATGTTATTTTTTTTTTTTAGTTATCTAATAATAAAACTCTCTCTCTATTTTCTGAAAGTAGATGATTTTACAAGTTTGAAAAGGATAAAAGAGACACAGTGCATGGATGATCCTGAAGCTCAGGAGAAAAGCATTATGAACCAAGTTTGTCTCTGTGTTTAAGCCTGTGGACACACACAAAATGAATCAAACTGAAATGTTTGAAAAATTAAACGCACTGGATTTATCTTCTCTATAAGTTTAGTATATAAAAGTTCCATGCATGTCTACAAATTTCCCAGTAATTTTCCCAGGGTACTTTTTCTTTCCAACAGATTATTTTGAGAGATTATCGTCCTATGTAAAACAGAGGATGTTATTCTAAGTCACTTCAAGGCACTCCTTCCACATTTTAAAGGACAGCAAACCAGTCCTGAAGTCAAGATGGAATGGGATAGAGAAAGTTTTAGATCTTTTGCCCATTACAAAATTTGTGCAACATTAACTGTTTTAAAGGGCAAGAATATCAGTACCACTTTGTTTTTAGATAAACAAGAAAGAGCACAAGATAGGCGTGTGAAACAATCATTGATATCTGACTGTTTCCTGGCACAGTGACCCTGAGAGTTATTGGTGAAACTGAAACAATGAACTCTCGGCTGTAATATGTGACCCATAAGTCACATCTCTATTTTTCTCAGAAGCTTCAATACCATCAATCGATGGTGTATAGTCTGCAGTCAATAATTTCCTGATAAAAACCACAGGTAACAGGATTGATGGATGCAGGCTTATCAAAGTGCAATGTTGTGCTTCCCACAAACATATGTTGGACCGTTTGGTGGGTATCAAAATCTGACTTCATTTTTTGCATAGTTGAAAGGAAATTTTAGCTAAATGTGTCAGAAGCTCAGAAAGCTCAACTTGCCACAGGTGGTTAACCATCAGGCATACTCCTGGAGGATAGTGCTGCCGGCTGGCCAAGCCATGGTCTACAGATGGGGAGAAGCCAGTAGGGGAGAGAGGTAGGTCAGAAGAGCAGAAGAGTATCAAAACCTGGAGAAACTCCAAAGAAAACCTCATCTCTCATTTCATACCTTTGCTGTATGCTGTCAGTCTCTCCCCAGAAAGCATTATTACTTTGTAGCACTCCACAGGAGTTGATGGGCATCCGCATGCTTCCCCTGGCTCACCGCTTCGTGGATGGACTTCTTCATTACAGACCACACCACAGTTCTGCAGGCTTAATGGGCATAAATATAGCTACTCAAAGAGGGAGGCACTTTCCTGTCCACGAGGATATTACATCTGAGAGACGAAAGGAAAACCTGCTAATTGAGAATCGCACTTCAGTTTAATTACACAGATGCTAAAATAATGTAACTGAAGCGCCTTAAAAATATAATTATCCACTATGCAATGCTAGAGAGCATGCTTTATCTTCATGCCTTTAATGTACATGATCAAGAAAAAGCCAACAAAAGAACCATTCCTGGGTAATTTGGGAAACTGGGACATGTCTGGATTTGAAAGATGTTTCAGAAAGCATCTTGCAGTTGGAAGGACTCATCAGAAGTATTTTGTGAGCAACTACACATGAAATCCCTTTTTTAACCTGTACGTTTTTCAAAGGCTCCTGGGTTTAAAATAAATAATGAATTTTGTGGTGCTGTATAACTGCCCAATTTTCTCTTCCACCATCAGAGACAGTGAGGATGTCTGTGTTTGGAAAGAGAGACACGCTGTTTTAATAGCGTGACTTGAAGATCTAGAAAGGTCTCTTAATAAGTTAAGTATTCCTTTCACACATTCCTTCTTCCTCTTCAAATCTCACCTGGTTTAAGTTATTATTAATGTTATACTGTCTTCTTATAAATTTTCCAAATCTTTTTCTGACAATGCTGTTCCTACAGAACAGTCCTGTGGCTTTCTCCTGTGCCTACGAATAGCAGTGCCCATGAGTTATAATGAGTGTAGGATGCTTGCTGGTGAGACTCTGAGAAATGGCTACTACTGCTGTTCTTAGAGTCCCAGGTGGAAAACGTATCAGTCCACCAAAGGAGCACCAACAAAATCTGCTCCCATATAGCAGTCTATGTGTTAATGAAAGAACTTCAGAGATCAAATTCGGATTTATAGAGGTACAGAAACTTGTAGACACTAGAATGGGAGTAATGCCAGAAACATAGGTAGTGGAAAATGGAATGTACAGCATCAGCAAGGGGAAGGACCTGCTTGGTCTTCACCGGAGGTACATTTATAGACCTTCTTGGCCATTCCTAATGATGTATCCACCAACCTTTTCTGCCATCCCCACAAAAGCATTCAGACACTTCTCACATCATCACCAAGACTTCAGAAAGGCATACAAGCATTGAGTGGAGTGGGTGTTGGACTACTTCGCAGCTTGTAAGTGTGGTCTCCTCTTTATCCCCTGCACTGACCATGAAGCTCAGAAAAGACATGTAATGATTTCTTTGACAGTCAATTTCACTGATTTAATAAATTCTTAGGAAATTAATGAGGCATACTTCTATGTGCCTATGTGAGGGCATCGACACAGATTACTAACTATAGGAGAAGGTCCAGCACAATGTACGTGGCACTATACCATAGGCTGCGGTGCCAACTGGAAAAAAAGTAAGAAAAGGATAAAGCTGGGTAGCCTGAGAATTCTGTTCTCCTCCTTTTTCCTATGGGCCCCATGCTCTCTCCACTCTTATGAGTAACAAGTCCTTCTTTTCTTAATTTTTTTCTCATGTATTTTTCTATAGTGGCAATCAACATTTAGAGCAGTGGGTTAGCACTTAGTCCCTGGGGTGTGAGCCCCTTGACCTTTCTCCAAACCCAGGCTCTAGAGTCTAGACATCTTGACCGCAATATAGGTGCCACTTTCCAGTAGGTATGGTGTTTAGGGAAGCTCACTTATCTACTCTTACTTTTCCAACTTCATGAAATGAAGTTCTGAATAGTACAGGCTTTGAGTAGCTAGAATAATTACATGAGACAACCCAAGAAATATACATAGAAAATAATCTGAATACTAGATTTTATATCCCCATGTGAGTACTCAAAAACAAAAACCAAAAAAACAACAAAACACAAACAAACAAAAAATCCAAACCCCAAACCAATCCAAACCAAAACAAAAAAGAGCTGGCATTTTAGTTCAGGCTAATTCCACTGACTGTAGTCCAGGATGGGGTACGTTGCCAAATTGCACGTACGTTCAAATGCTTTATGTGTGAAAAATGAGAAGGTAGGCTGTAGCTTAAAGAAACTAGGAGAAGATGAAAAAGTAACCTGTAATGTCTGTAGAATCTTGGATTGTAAATTTATCACTCAGCAGCTCTCTCTGGATGTGACACCCTTACTCTTTGAACCAAAGCAAAGCATCCTAACTGATAAGTGGGAATTGTGACTATTGGGTAGTCCCCACATCCTACAGCTGCAGATGTGCCTGTCTCTACATCTAGGTGGAGCACAGTTCATTACCTCAGGACAGGAGGCTGCTGGGTACCTGGACATTTGCAAATGAAGCTGGACCTGACACAGCAGACTGCCCAGATAGTTGCAGTTTCAATTTGGGGGTGGGGGATGATACACTGTATAGTTTGAGTGAAATAATATTACAAGGAGTCATCTTGTTTATTTGTTAAGCAATCTGAATAGCCAACATTTATAATTAGTATTCAATTGTTTTTTCTAATGATAAAATTAAGGAAAATTCAGCATGTACAAAATGTTCATATGTGTATATTGACATTTGTTGAAAATAAATCAAGAACTCCAATAACACATCTTAAGAACTATACTTGTAAGTTTATTATAAAAATACTCCTTTCCCCTTGCTGCGGTTCAACACAGAAATCTCTAGGAAAATTCTCTTGAACAGTTTGATGTGTGCCCTTCCAGTCTGAAGCCAAGTGGAAACCCATTATAAGGATAGCGTCAGTACAATATTGGGGGCAGTGAGAATTAGGCAAACCTGAGTTGAATGTTAGTTCATTCTCCCATTGTATTATCACTTTCAAATCTTGAACAAATCATATCTGTTTTCTTAATTCTGCCGTGGGGATGTTGTGTTTACTTTTGGGTCTTTGTAGTGGGGTCCTTGTAGTAGGGCATGAAACAGTATATGTAATTTGCTAGATTTAATGTTGATCACTTATGATAGTAGCTTTTGCTGAGAATACTAGTAGAATCCCACAACCTTGTACATCCCAACATCACTCTCCAGCATGGAGTAAACAATACTATTCCAAAATATACCTTAGACTTGACCCTTCTCCCTTCTCCAGTGTGCCACTCACATGAGGTCCCCATCACACCTCACCTCAACATCTACCATACCCTACTAGCCATATTCCTACCTACATGTTCTCCCTGTCATACTTCTCTCCAGCATCAGAATCTTTACATATTTAAATATTAATAACCCATCCCCTTGCTGAAGCTGTCTGGAAATCCCCATTATAAAAAATACTGACAAGAACACATCTGTAGATACTTTAGGCCAACCTGTTTCTTAGTTATCTTTCTTCCCACTCTCTGGTTTGCACACCAAGCAAACTGCATCCTGAGTTACGCTTATCCTCAATATTTATTGAGTCAGCCTACACCGTCCTTATTCATGAAATTATTCACAAACAACAACATCTACATGTTTATTTATAGGAATTACCTTCTCTTTCCTTCCGTAGACTTTAGAGTCAGTGTGAGCAGTCTATGTGCCTCTGGAAACACAACTGTTCAGTACTAGCATGGGGACACACTAAGAACTTAATTCATGAAATACGTCATCACATATGAGAATATTACAAACCAACCACTAATGAGTACTCAGGTTATCTATGCATTTTTTTCACTATTAAAAACAGATTGTGCTCTTAAAGCACTCCAGCTTTCTGTTTCACAATTTAATATGTTTCTCATGGTTTGTTTTCTATTTTCCAGTTTTCTTTGACCAATCTCTTATCATTTGCAGACAGGGAACCACCTTTCTCCTATGATTTCTAAGCACTACACATAGTATTTTTATAGTGAAGGGTTAGTAGAGACCTACGTAGTGTGAAAGGGTGACTCAGTTTTCCTCTGGATAAAGTAAGTCAAGCTTTTTCCTGCTTATGTTTCAAGCCAACATGGTCAGAAGGACAAAGCCAGGCTCTGCTGTTCATAGTTGTTCTAGGATATGTGCTGAAAATATTTCCCATTGTAAATATGTTCCTGCCCTGATTATAATCTGCTGTAAGGCCGAGGACAAAAGAGAGCTTTGCCATGTCCCTCAATGCTTCTTCCCATTCCTTTTATAAATATATTACTTGTATAAGAACAAGGGTAGGAGGAGGATTGAGAGACACAGTCTCTGTATGCTCAGTGTGAACACAGTATTGTCTTAGTCAGACCTCTGGCAACCAGTCTTCTTACATATCTCATTATTTCTACCCTACATCACTCCTCTTTAAGTGGTTTGGATAATCTTAATACTAACACCCTACAGGTTGACTATTTTTGTTTTCTAGGTCACCAATAAGAAATGCCACTGGCTGGGCATTTTAAAACAACAGAAATACATTTTCTTTTAGTTTGTGGGATTAGAAATCTGAAGATCTTGAGTGTTAACCAGAACACATTTGCCCTGAAATCTAGATGGAATGCTTGGTTGTCACATTCAGCTTCTGAGGGTGAGGAGCATGGCTGGGTGTTACTCAGCTCACAGACACATCATTCCAGGCCCTGAGCCTTCCTCTACATGGCCTTCTTTCTCTCTCTACATCTGTGTTGTGTGTGTCCAAACTTATCTCTCATGCATCAATGTACAATTATGGGAAAAGAATACACTTATGCTAATTAAAACTTAGATTTGGGAAAAAAAAACAAAAGAAGAAGAAATAAAGAACAGCAAAGTTCCTGGGTCACAGCATCTGACATACTGTGTGTGTTTTCTTTATCAGCAAGGAACAGATAGGTTCTGATATCTTGAGATGTTTCCTTTCTTCATTTTTCATTATTGCTTCGGGCACCACCTACGTCCTCATGTGGTTCTTCCTATCTGTGAGCATTTGAGGCTCCAATCACTGGAATCTTCCTATTACCTTTTAGTTTTTTCCATATAAAGATAAGTATTCTCTTGAATGTAACATTTTATTACAATAGGTAGACAGGTTTTTTTTTTTTGATTCTTGTTTTATTAGATATTTTCTTTATTTACATTTCAAATGCTATCCTGGAAGGCCCCTATACCATCCCCCCACCCTGCTCCCCTACCCACCCACTCCCACTTCTAGTCCCTGGTGTTCCCCTGTACTGGGGCATATAAAGTTTGCAATATCAAGGGGCCTCTCTTCCCAATGATTGGAACATCTTCTGCTACATTTGCAGCTAGAGACACAAGCTCTGTGGGTACTGGTTAGTTCATATTGTTGTTCCACCTATAGGGTTATAGACCCCTTCAGCTCCTTGGATGCTTTCTCTAGCTTCTCCATTGGGGGCCCTGTGTTTCATCCTATAGATGACTGTGAGCATCCACTTCTGTATTTGCCAGGCACTGACATAGCCTCACAAGAGACAGCTATATCAAGATCCCTTCAGCAAAATCTTGCTGGCATATGCAATAGTGTCTGAGTTTGGTGGCTGATTATGGGATGTATCCCTGGGTGGGGTAGTCTCTGGATAGTCCATCCTTTCGTGTTAGCTCCAAACTTTTTCTCTGTAACTCCTTTCATGAGTATTTTGTTCCCTATTCTAAGGAGGAATGAAGTATCCACACGTTGGTCTTCCCTCTTCTTGATTTTCTTTTGTTTTGCAAATTGTATCTTGGGTATTCTAAGTTTCTGGGCTAGTATTCACTTATCAATGAGTGCATATCTAATGACTTCTTTTGTGATTGGGTTACCACATTAAGGATGATATCCTCCAGATACTTCCATATGCCCAAGAATTTCATAAATTCATTGTTTTTAATAGCTGAGTAGTACTCCATTGTGCAAATGTATCACATTTTCTGGATCCATTCCTCTGTTGAAGGAAATCTGGGTTCTTTCCAGCTTCTGGCTATTATAAATAAGGCTGCTATGAACATAGTGGAGCACGTGTTCTTATTACCAGTTGGAACATCTTCTGGGCATATGCCCCGGAGAGGTATTGCTGGACAGTTTTTAAAATATATTTTTAGTAATTCTTTGAGAATGTCTTACAGTGTATTTTGATCACGTTTGCCACTACTTCTCTCTTTAATTCCTTCAAGATCCATTGCATTTCCTATCTGCTCAATTTTATGTCATAATTTTATTTTTAATAGCTTCCTGAGTCTAATTTCTGCTGCTCATGTATTTAAAGGTATGGAGTCTTAGACAAGACTGTGCTTGTTCTCCTGAAAAACATACTCTTAAAAAATGATTCTCCCTCTTCCTGAAGCCATCAACTGTCCATAGCTTCTCTGAGAGCTGGAGCTCAGGAGCTAGATTGTGGACTAGCTTGATCCTGTGCAAGTCTTGTCTAGGCAACTGCAGCTGCTGGACGTTTGTGAAAGCAACAATCCTATCATGTTCAGAATACATTGTTTCACTTTCCTCCTTTCATCTGGTCCTAGATACTGGTGTGTGTGTGTGTGTGTGTGTGTGTGTGTGTGTGTTTATGTGTATGTTGTTATACCCCACTTGGGACTAGTCATTATACTTTGATTTATTCTTTGCACTTTAACTAGTTGTGAGTTTTTGTATAATACAAAGAGGAACACGTTTAGCAATAACTATAAACACCATCCTTCTAATTACTTCCTCTCATGGGATAGTTCCAGTTGGTTATAGCTTCCCTCTAACATTGACCATGACGCAGGTGCTGTGGCTCAGTGCTCTGGTATCGGACTCATTGCTATTTTTAAGCTAGCTTCCAAGTCAGTGTCTCAGGTTTCTGAATTTGGTTGCATACACACTACATTTGGAAAATACCAATTCTCTTATAGAGTAAGGAGTGCATGCCATAGGAAGTTAGTCTCCCAAGGCCTACTGCTATCCACATACACTCACTTTACTCTTCGCTTGTGATTTATAGAGATGTATGTATAGAGAGAGAGGTACAGGGCTCTGCTCTGGGAGGTTAGTCACAAAGTTAGGATGCTCAGTCTTTTTTCACCATCTTCTTAAATATGGGATCTGCATACAGCTCATTCTTCTTATGTTTATATGGCTGTTTCACATACAGGGTTGGGGAGACACAGCCTATCAGTGAGTTCAGAAAGAGCAAATATATTTGCTGAGCAGCCCAAATGTGTCTCGCAGCCTAGCCATTTGTTTCATTTATTGTGAAAGTGATTTTTTTCCTGTATAAGATTTGAAGAATAAAAACTAAGGCAGACATATAGTGAGGTCTAAAGAGACAATAAGCAAACCACTCTTGATTCAAACTAATCAGTATTTACTCAACAGCCATCTTCTACCTAATTCTTTGGGGATCGTTCCAGTGTTCATGGGGGCCTGGCAGTGCACTCAATAGAGAATAAAGCTGAGCACTGTCCTATGATTATTAAGTTCTGATTCTTAATTCTAAGACAGTTTTAAGAAGTTAGGGAAACCTCTACACTAACGGTCTATGCTATTCACTAGGCAATTCACCTTGAGTGTTAAAAAAAAAGGCAAATATTGTGTAGTTAAATCTCTTGAAGACTCAGGTCTCTCTCTCTTTCTTTTCCTGGGGAAGGTATAGCCATGTAGTGTCCAGGTGCTAGGGCATTGCTATAACCCAACATCTCTGGTGGGAGCAGAACTAAATAATGGCTAAGCACAGCATCCTCAGATTCCCCTGTCATCCCTTCCCTTCCTGCTCCTGCAGAGCCAAGTGCTTTGTTTTTCAAAGCCACTGGGAAGCCTCACAAACAACCACTATTTAACTCCCAGATTCCAGAGATGATCTTCAGTGCCATCTCGTGCACGTTTGGACACTAATCTTCTGATGGAGGAAATCTGATTGTTGGCATCCTTCGAGCAAATGGCCCTGTCCAAAATCAAACACCATCTGAGCTATTTAAAAACCTAATGAAAAAGGCCTGAGAGTCCAGCAAACTCGAATTCACGCTGATCTCCACTTGCTGAATACATAAAACAGCATGCTTATTAAGAGGCAGATTTGAGCCATTTGGGGTTGAGAACTTTGTGTTGCTGATTTTGAAAGAAAGAAAAGAAAAGAAAAAAAAAAAAAAAAGAAAAAGAAAACCAGGCAGCTGCCCTAGTTTCGAGCAGGACACAAGAGTATTTACTGAGCCCAGAGCTAGTCTGAGCTAATGGTTCTGAGTGCCTCTAATGGGCCTTGGGGTCAGGCAGGGCAGATTGTGGCAAGAGCAGAGGGGTGTCCGCATGAGAGCAGTGGTTGCCCTCAGGGGGGCTCACACAGCCTTCCTGTTCTTCTGTGGAGTATGTGTGCCGCTTCCAAAGCTCGAGAGCTTGGATCAATAGCTAAAAGTTTGGAGGCTTATGAAATCTTCCAAATTGGAGTGAGAACATCTCCCCGGGTATTCTGCAGTACTGGCAAATGGAAATGAAACATCCGAGTGAAGGCAAAGCGCTCCCCAGACCTTCATCTTATTTCCACTCAGATGTAATCCAAAATTAACACTTGGTCCAGACACCCAGCCTATTAGCACAATGATGTTTCAGCTTCCCGGAGAAGGGCAGTGGCTGGGGGCCAGACATGCAGTGAGGGGCGCCCCCACTTGGAATTCTATCCTCGGTAACCCAACAAGAGAAGCACATTACCGTTTAATTATAATGACAGAACAGATGTGATAACAAGGTTGTCTTCTCTGGCTGCGTTCCTGATGTCACCACAAGGGTTTCCAGTTGTTGCTCTCTCTCATTTTGTGCTTCCTCATTAATCTCGCTTCTCCAGCTGCTTCCTGCTTGCCTCCCTGACTGTCTGGCTGCCTTTGTGTGACATGGTCATGGCATTTCAGAGAGGTTGCGTGGGCTGGGTCTCGGTATCGTTCCTGTAGCCCACCGTGGACCTCTTAGAGACCAGAAACTCCATCCTTACCAAATTAAAGTGATGGATGAGGACCCTGGCAGATCCGCAGAGGACTTTTCATTCTATAACGACTGCTATGCGTATTCTTCCTCATCCACTGACAGGGCTCTGAGTCCCCCTTGTTCTCTTGTCCATTGTCTAAACTCTTCACCTCAATACAATGATTTTATTATATTTTCCCCCAAAGCTCAGGTGGGTTAGTTTCCA
This sequence comes from Mus caroli, assembly GCF_978045245.1. Classification (NCBI taxonomy): domain Eukaryota; kingdom Metazoa; phylum Chordata; class Mammalia; order Rodentia; family Muridae; genus Mus; species Mus caroli. The sequence continues at coordinate 27,395,948 of NW_028227274.1, read as the reverse complement.
TTAGGAAGAAACTCAGAAATTCCTTAGATCTTTCTTCAGAAGGTAAAACTCCACATTTCCTCTTGAAATAGCTAAACGTGGGGTAAATAGTTGATTGGGATAAAGTTTGGTCGAGATAGTTTACATAATTGTGCTTGAGACTTTGAAAACTAGGAATATGGACTCACTCACCTATGGTTTCTAGGTATGTATCCCTGGGACAGCTGGCCATGGAGGCCATTTGTAAATTGGAGAAGAGAGTGATGTTTTAGTTAGGGTTTTACTGTTGTGAACAGATACCATGACCAAGGCAACTCTTAGACAATGTTTAATTGGGGCTGGCTTACAGATTCAGAGGTTCAGTCCATTATCATCAAGCTGGGAGCATGGCAGCATCCAGGCAGACATGGGGCTGGAGGGGCTGAGAGTCCCACCTCTTATTCCAAAGACAGCTAGAAAACTGGCTTTTAGGGAGCTAGGATGAGGGTCTTAAATCCCATGCCCACAATGACACACTTCCTCCAACAAGGCCACACCTACTCCAACAAGACCACACCTTCTAATAGTGCCACTCCCTGGGCCAAGCATATTCAAACCATCACAAGGTATGTGAGGTCTGTGGAGATGCCTTGAGTGCTTTACTTCTCTTTGTATCCTCACGGATACAGAGGATACGTCAACTTCTTTTTTTTTTTTTTTTAATTAGATATTTTCTTTATTTACCTTTCAAATGTTATCTCCTTTCCTGGTTTCCCTTCTGAAATCCCCTATCCCATCCATTCTCCCCTTGCTCACCAACCCACTCACTCCTGCTTCCCTGTCCTGGAATTCCCTTACATTGTGGTATCAAGCCTTCTCAGGACCAAGGGCCTCTCCTCCCATTGATCTCCAATAAGGCCATCCTCTACTACATATGCAGCTGGAGCCATGGGTCCCTCCATGTGTACTCGTTGGTTGGAGTTTAGTCCCAGGGAGCTCTGTGGGTACTGGTTGGTTAATATTATTGTTCCTCCTATGGGGCTGCAAGCTCCTTCAGCTCCTCTGGTCCTTTCTCTAGCTCCTCCATTGTGCTCAGACCAATGGCTGGCTGAGTGCATCCACCTATATTGTCAGGCACTGGCTGAGCCTCTCAGGAGACAGGAATTTCAGCAAGCACTTGTTGGCATCTACAATCTTTTATGAAAACCTTTTAATCATTTTTTTTTGGCAATTTTGTACATACATACAATGTATCTTTCCTTGAGCCCACTCTCAGTGCCTCCCCTCCTCTGGCAAGCAGGTGACCCTCTCCACCTCTGCTCATCCTTTGTTAGTTTGGTTTCTTTTTTTCTTTTTTCTTTTTTATATATTACACACTGAGCAGATTAGTGTTACCTGCTGTCAAGGCTTGCTGAGCCAATCCTTCAGGGTAGGATTTAGAACCCAATGCTCAAATCATCTACTTGCGGATGATTATCAAGGCAGAGGTCTGACTCTTTTCAAATTTGTTTCCTTTCCACTTTCTAAAGTTTCTATGGATGATTTCATTACTTCATCTACTTCACCAGGCCTCCTTTATCCCTTGGGAGTTTATGTGAAAGCAACTTATGCAGCCTTGGCCTGGTTCTTGTTATTATGTACCTCAGATTGGCCTTTAACTCATGGAAATCCTACTCAGCCTTTGAGTACTGAAACTTTAGGTATGCACCTGACATACAGCACATTCCTAAATCACACTTCCCAGGGCATCAAGGAAGAGGGTAATATCTACATAAAGTGGGTTCCTGCGAGTTCGGAAGTCTGGGAAGATGAAGAAACATGTGAGACTCAGTAATGTGGCTTTTGAGTGGCTCATGTGCTGGCTGTAAAATGATCATCTTTTCCAAAATCAACTGTATGTTGCATTTTGTTTTGACTAGACCAGATGCAAAGGGAAAACACAGATGAGGGTCAGAGATTTACTTAGGTAACATACTGAATACCCCCTTTTGCAGAGCAATGTCTTGACTTATACTATGAGTATAGTTAAGGTCTGAATGGAGAGATTTCTCTTGCTTACAGGATGAACATGGAGAAGAGCTGGGAGTGTTCAGGGCTTGAAGGTGAAATTTCTTCCTTAAATCCTTTGCTAGCTCCTTAAGCAGTTGTTCTCAGCAGGCACACTGAGATGCAATACTGTCCATCTGATTCCAGCTGTGTTCTTGATTGACCTCAACTGATCAATGTACAATACCCATAGTAGAGGTCATTTCTTACAGCTGTGTGTTTGTGTGGGTGTATTGAAAGGAAACATGATTATACATAAAGTACAAGAAGTTATAGAGCTTTGTGAAGATGAAAACCAGAACAGCTTCAATAAGTAAAAATCTTTTACTGAGTCACATTAACTCTTAGTCAACGGGATACTACCTAGGGAAGCTTAGGTAGGCATGCAATTAGAAGGCTGAATATAGGACATCATTAGGTGTCACTGTACTCATGTGTGCATGTATGTGTGTATTTGTGTGTATGTGTGTGTGTGCAATCACACATGTGTAGGGGATGCATGATTGTATGTAGAAGCCAGAGGTCAACCTCAATTATCATCGTTTATGAGGGTCAAAAGTCCTTGTCTTTTGAGACATGTTCTCTCACTGACCTGAGGATTGTCAAGCAGGCTATCTTGGCTGGCCAGTGAGCCCTAGGGATCTACCTGTCTCAGCTTCCCAAGTGCATGCCAAAATGCCTTATCGCTTCCATGCATATCAGCGATTGATGTTTGGTCCTCATGCTTGCCTAGCAAGTACTTTACTGATATTGTTATTCCTCAAGATCTGATGTTCTTGAGTTTGATTTCAAGATACACTGATATCAAAGATTTCGTAGCTATCGATACTCTATTCCCGAGGAACAAAGCCACTTAACCCATTCTAAGTTTATTATGTCTCCAGTGATATGAATGTTGGTAATTTATGAGACTGTCTGTAGTGTTCAATAGTTCTTGAGACCTCCATTGTAGCAAGAGTCATGCCATTTTTTTCCAAAGTGAAGGGACTTACATATATCAAGAAGTGCTATTTGTTTGATATATGTTTGCATAGAGAAGGGAAAAGATGTTCTATTTTCAAGTTAGTGAGTTGAAGAAGGAATTTAAGGAATCTAGTTATTTTGAGGGTGAGGCCTTGCAGTTGAAGAGACCACATGCAGTTTTATTTATCATGTTGGGAGCATAGACCATCAGAATACCAAAATGTCTACATGGATCTATCAGTCTAAACTTTTTATTGTGGGCCATTGTATCTTTCAAAGAATCCAAAATAATCTTTTGCTTTTTAATTATTGATCCAGATACCCTTATGTGAATATGAAGGCTAGTTTGGTTTTCCTAATAATGACAATAAACTATAATCCTGGTTATACAAAGTCTTCATTTGTAGAGAGTCACTGCTTTATGATAAAGTTTCCTGGAGATAGATTTTTATACTTGTATATTGGGTAGTGTGGTCCAGAGACTAGAACCCTGAGTGAGCAGTCTGACTTTTAACTCATATATCCCTGGAATCTCTCCCTGCCTCTTGTTAAATTTATGAAATCACAATTTGTTAATGATAGAGAGAAATGTGTACTAATCAGAATATAGTCATATTTGTAATCACAATTTCTGAACTATCTAAAATAGTAGCTAATCTTGAGGTCTGATACTTTGAAACAACACACCCTCCTGAAACCATGCTCATGTACTTCTGTGAGGCTCTGTGGTCATGAAGCTCCTGGTGACACCTACAGTGTTAGCTGACAGGTGGGACTCTAATGAGGAGCATGAGATTATCTGACTAAAAGCAACAAGCTTCCTGCTGGTAGAGCACAAATGGCCAAGTGAGTATGTATTGACCAGAGCTCCTGTATGTGCTTATCGATGGTCACAGTACTATGCATTTGATGCCTGCCTTTTCATGCCAGGATATGGAATAGTTTTCTTCCTTGAGAACTACTTCTTCTGTGCCTAGAGCATATTTAATCAATGTTGAAAGTTTGCTTAATGGACAATTCAGAAGAAAAAAAGATTCAATTCTTTACACCAGCCTTTCCCAGCGGAAATCATTTACCCAATCAGTTGCAGGGGCTCTTGCCAATAGCATCCCAGCACCATGGGGGAATAGTTATGGGAGGAGACCATGGTCAAATTCTTCTAGGGGTCCCTAGAAACAGCACCTCTTACAAGGGTCTGAGTACTAGTCAGTAACTTATGTGAAGTTCAGACAACTCTGCAATAATTCTTCTACGTGTCTGACTCAATAGCAGTCTTCAGACAGTATATTTTATCTATGACAGTTGCAGCTTTCAATCCTAGATTGGATTTCTCCCTGTCCTCCCAGAAGATGTTTTAGTGATGTGGGCTTTAGCATATGATTGGTAAGGCCTTGAAATAAATTCCCAGCCAACAGAAAGGCATGGTAGGGCTGGGTGGAATAGGACACTAAAATTCACTACTAAATCTAATATCTGGCTAACGCTGTTTTGAGAAAGGTGTCATTTCTTCTTCATTTTTGCATCTTTTCTGTTTCTCCACTTTTTAAAAAATCTTTTTATTGTCATTCCTCTGTAGAACAAATTAATCAGGTGTTCTGTCACTCTTCTGAAATTTGTCATGTCTAGTTGCTGTCGGAGAATTGATTTGCCCATCTGATGTAGTGCAAGGGGCCAGTCAATGCATGAATCTCCTGGGGTTTGATGTCCTCCTAAGCAATATCATGCTGTGGATACAGGCAAATGTTGTTTCTGCCAGGGCCTTTACCATAAAATGCCTAGTTTGCCTTTAATCCTCCTAACAGGCAAAGAGGAGACTGATAAATAAACTTGGAATGTTTTAAATAAATGAGCAGACAAGGAGTTCAAAAACGTATTTCAAACTATGATCCATGCGTAGAACTTCAGAGAGAAAGAATGAACCTGAAGTGTATGGGAAATGGAAGTGAAAAAGAAAAGGACAAGATACTTTGAGACAAAGGAGAAAACACAGTGGTGGTAATGGGAGCAAGAGAAGTGCAGAGACTTCATTGGAATGGAGAAAGCAGTCTCTAGAGGAAGCTTTACCACTGGGATGAAAAGGCAGAGCCTCAGCTCTTGGGGTGCCAGTAGCTATGATTTCACACTGGGTCTGGCTGTGGAACTCTATTTTCTTCCTAAAAATCATTAGCCTTGTATCTTGCAGAGATGCATGTCAGTACATGTCTGCTTTGGCTGAGGAAGAAAAGGTCCATCTCTTGGTATATAGATTACCATTATGTGTTTAGCTGCATTGATTTCGAGATCTGCAGGCGATGGCTTCTCAGACTCAAATTTGTGAATGTTTTAAAGGCAGCCAATTCTGAACTATCAGTAAGCATTCAGTAGTAAGTAATGCAAAACTTGATTATAGATGCTGACTAGGCAACAGGGATGGATTCTTCTCACGGCTTGTTTAGAGGTGAACAGGGACAGGGCTTAGTTCAGTGGTTTAATGATATCAGGGCTAAATTTGGTTATTCTCTTAATTTACTCCTATTGTCTCAAGATGGCCATGGCCATTATACTCATAATCAGATTAGGAGAAGAAAAGAAGGGAGGAGCCAATTCTTCCCTGGAAAAGGCAAAGTTAAAAGAGCTTCGTCTTCATTGGGAGCCCTGTGATCCATCCACTAGCTGACTGTGAGCATCCACTTCTGTGTTTGCTAGGCCCCGGCATAGTCTCACAAGCGACAGCTATATCTGGGTCCTTTCAGCAAAATCTTGCTAGTGTATGCAATGGTGTCAGCGTTTGGAAGCTGATTATGGGGTGGATCCCTGGATATGGCAGTCTTTAGATGGTCCATCCTTTTGTCACAGCTCCAAACTTTGTCTCTGTAACTCCTTCCATGGGTGTTTTGTTCCCAATTCTAAGGAGGGGCACAGTGTCCACACTTTGGTCTTCATTCTTTTTGAGTTTCATGCCTTTAGCAAAAGCCAGGGCCAAAAAAATGGGAATGGGTGGGTAGGGAAGTGGGGGGGAGGGTATGGGGGACTTGTAGGATAGCATTGGAAATGTAATTGAGGAAAATACATAATAAAAAATATTAAAAATTAAAAAAAAGAGAGCTTCGTCTTTGCTTTCTCTTTCCATTTTGTGAGGAACATGGCAAGGAAAACAGGAATGGGAATGGTGTTTGCTTGGCACAAACTATTACCACAATCATTTGACTGTTTTCCTAGTGATTCTGTTTTGTTAAAAGTTTAAATCAAGAAAACCCATGTGGATCTGTCTGCACAAACCGTGCATGGTAGGTGTCAGGTGCCTAAGAGCTGTACTGTATTGAAACTATCTTTTTCTATTTTCTTCTTTAATTTATTATTTCAGATAAATTTATAAGTAATAACCATCTTTTCTTTGGACGTCCATTTTCCATTTAAAATTACAAAGCTAAATATTAGAGTCCTTCCAAGAAGTGGCTTGTCCACACATCATCATCTACATAAGTGCCTCCCTGTCAGCATTGATTTCCTTTTCATATGTGGTGTCTTTATATTTGTCTCTAGTTTTCAAGATAATTCAAGGTTGTTTGTGTTGTTATCTTTTTAGCAAATAAAAAACCTAAAGGTATGAGCTGTTGCTCTTCTTCTTCTTCTTCTTCTTCTTCTTCTTCTTCTTCTTCTTCTTCTTCTTCTTCTTCTTCTTCTTCTTCTTCTTCTTCTTCTCCTTCTCCTTCTCCTTCTCCTTCTCCTTCCCCTTCCCCTTCCCCTTCCCCTTCCCCTTCCCCTTCCCCTTCCCCTTCCCCTTCCCCTTCTCCTTCTCCTTCTCCTTCTCCTCCTCCTCCTCCTCCTCCTCCTCCTCCTCCTCCTCTTCATCCTCCTCCTTCTCCTCCTCTTCCTAGCAACAAAATATGTGATAGAATGCTTTAAGGAAGGAAAGATTCATTTTGGCCCATGGTCTCAGAGGTTCTGGTTCATTATGTTCTACTCAAGCTCCATGTTGTTGTACAGAATTTAGTAGGAGTGTGTATTGAAATTAATTGTTCACATCATAGTGGATAGGAGACAGAGTGAGACAGGAAGTGCCATAGAATAAAATACCCCATGGAGCTGTCTGGGATCCACCCATTCTGAGTGTGCCTACTTCCTAAAGTCACTGCCACCTCTCACAATGACAACAGTGGGGATTAAGTATTCAAATAATGAATCTTTGCAGAACATTTCAGACTCAAATTGTGAAACTAAGGTTCTCAAGGAGATTTAGCTTAAAGTGCCAGACTCAATTCAATATTGTATCCTTTGCTTGTACAGTGCTGTGCTGGTGCCGATATCTCCATGTACCTATCTAATTCCTGATCCAATCTATATAAGAGCAATGGCAAAATCAGTGCAAATCCCATTGCAGTTCAACTTGGGCAATGGTTACCTGGTGTAAGAATATAATGGGACAACTTCAAGGATCACAAACTGTGGAGCTGTGCTATGTAAATTTTACTTCAATCAATCAGTAGAAATATGATGGCATGTAGGCTTGTGATGACTCTAGGCTATCCCTTGTTACTGTTTTCCAGCTGCTTCGTTTTGCAGGCGTAGTTTCTGCTCCTGGTGGGACTTTGTATGTCAATCTTTTTTCTTTTGGGTCTTGTGGAAAGGAGACTGGTCAGCTATGATTCCCCAGGGAATTTCCGGGTGATAGCTGGTTCTCCATACTCTTTATGCATTGGGATCACCTTGGAAAGTTGAAGTATATGAAAGGCTATACCGTCCACAGCGATTTAAATTTAATTGGTGCAGAGTGGGGCCCAGGGTTATTTTTTCAAGCCTGTGCTTTCTTTCTGTTTTGTTTTTTTAGCTCCCTGAGTGATTTTAATGTTCAGCTTGAATAGAAACCCACTGGCCTAGATGATTAATAGAGGTGCTAATGGAGGGAAAGAGAGAGAGCCCCCAGTGAGTGGTCCTCAGAACTTTTGGTCTATAGAGCATTTTATGGGGGTGTAGAAGGAAATAGGTCTCTTCAGAATAAGCTGAGATAATTGCATTGCTTTTGATGAGATACCAATGAGCATAAGAATACAAAAATGACTGAGAGAAGTTATACACAGAGAATTTCTTTATTCTGTTTCTATGATGCTATTATACTCTTTAAGATACCATCACCAGTATTTACCAGTGGAAAACACCAGGTAACTTTGGGAATAAATACTTTAAGGCATCATCATTTTCATTTGTGGAAAAACTTGAACTGCAACTTTGGTTGATGAGAACATGGTCCAGATTCTTTCCATGTTGTGAGGGAAGTTTCAGAGGAGCCTCTCGGACTGCCCTAGATGAGCACTGCTCTGATAATACAGATCTGTAGTCTGGAGGGAGAAATGATAGATCTTAGTTTACCATTGAAAACATTTTCTTATAACAGTGGAAGAAGCATGCCATACATTTGAACCCAAGCCCTATCAGTGTGAATGTCTGCCATGGTGTTTTCATTCCCCTTGACTAAAGCAATTCTTTTATATGGGGTTGTGGAAATCTCTTTGTTTCCCAAAGCACTTTTTCTACTCCCCTTTATTTCCTTACTGCTTTTTAAAGTTTGATCCATCTGAAATCTATATATTGTTTTGCAGATGTGAAAAGCTTTTCCCAGGCTAAATTATTTAATGTCATTGTTTTATTGAAGACTTCAGATTAGATGCTGACACTTATTGGCAGAAAGAAATACGTTTTTCCATTGGTATAAAAGATATTTTTTATTAGGGTAAAGAACAACTAAATTGAGTTTCTGCCTTTTAAATAAAATGAACACATCCAGTATTTGCAGTGACAACTCACCTTTATATTAAAATTAAGCATCACAGGTTCCAAGCTTATTGTCTTCACCTCTCTCCATCTTTTTCCTTCTTCCACATCCTTCTCCTTTATCATTTATTCGTCCTCTCCTCCTCCTTACTTTCCTTCTTTCCCTGTTTTTTCATTCCCCTCTCTCTGTAATTGCAGATATCTCTCCCTCTCTACCCTTGTGCCCTACATTTCTGCCCTCTCTCCACCAACTCTCTAAGACAAGGTTTCTCTGGATAGTCCTTTTCTAATTAGTTCATTATAAATCTTATCATCTGATCAACCTGGTCTTTACACCTCTGGGTTTGGAGTTTTTAATTTCAAACACCACTTTATCTTGGAGAGAAAAAACCAGAGGGTCTAAAACAGAAGAGGGGAAATATTGAGACTTGACATCATCTCTCATCCTTCAGTCATCAGGAACTTTCACTCAATTTTTTACAGGCACAAGCAAAGTCTAACAACTCTATGGCTTTACCTTCTGCATAAGGAAGCAAGTGAGGCTGAGAAGACCTGAAGCTGGGGGTTTCTCCATCCTTAAGGCCGTGGCTCTGAAGCATGTGGCTTCAGTGAGATACCCGATGGCCATCCTTTGTGTGAACTCTATCTTTTTCCAGGAATTCCATGCATATTTAGTTTTCAGAACAATTCAAAGTCATAAACTTGCATTTATTACCCTGTAACTTCTCCATGCAGCCTTGGTTTATTGTATAGGTAGCTGAGAGAGTGGCCTAAGCCTTGCCATGAGAGATCCTTAGCTTTTTGAGGCAATAGAAGTGCTATGTCATAAGCAGCAGGGTAGATTTTTTTAATTTGAATTTGCTTATGTAGTGGTGAATTTTCATATATTGAACCATCCCTGTATCCCTGGGATGAAGCCTACTTGATCATGGTGAGTGATGGTTTTGATATGTTTTTGGATATGATTTTTGAATGTTTTACTAGATATTTTCTTCATTTACATTTCAAATGCTATCCACGAAGTCCCCTATACCCTCTCCCAGCCCTGCTCACCAACCCACCCACTCCCACTTCCTGGCCCTGGCATTCCCCTGTACTGGGGCATATAATCTTCGAAAGACCAAGGGCCTCTCCTCCCATTGAAGCCCAACTAGGTCATCCTCTGCTACATATGCAACTAGAGACACAGATCTGGGGGTTATTGGTTAGTTCATATTGTTGTTCCTCCTATAGGATTGCAGACCCCTTCAGTTCCTTGGGTACTTTCTCTAGCTCCTTCATTGGGGGTCCTGTGTTTCATCTAATAGATGACTGTGAGCATCAACTTCTGTATTTTCCAGGCACTGGCATAGCCTCACAAGAGACAGCTATATCAGGGTCCTGTCAGCAAAATCTTTCTGGCATATGCAATAGTGTTTGTGTTTGGTGGTTGTTTATGGGATGGTTCCCAGGGTGGGGCAGTCTCTGGATGGTCCTTCCTTCTGTCTCAGCTCTGAACTTTGTTTCTGTAACTTCTTCCATGGGTATTTTGTTCCCCATCTAAGAAGGAATGAAGTATCCACACTTTGGTCTTCCTTCTTCTTGAGTTTCATGTGCTTTGCAAATTGTATCTTGGGTATTCTAAGTTTCTGGGATAATATCCACTTATCAATGAGTGCATATCATGTGTGTTCTTTTGTGATTGGGTTACCCCACTCAGGATGATATCTTCCAGATCCATCCATTTGCCTAAGAATTTCATAAATTCATTGTTTTTAATAGCTGAGTAGTACTCCATTGTGTAAATGTACCAAATTTTCTGTATCCATTCTTCTGTTGAGGGACATCTGGGTTCTTTCCAGCTTCTGGCTATTATAAATAAGGCTGCTATGAACATAGTGGAGCATGTGTCCTTATTACAAGTGGGAAGGGAAGGGAAAAGAGGGCAGGATCAGATAGAGGAAGAGATAAAAGAGAAGACCAGAGGGCCAAAAGAATGAATAGAAATATTCAGGATCCAGGATGGGAATGGGCCGCTAGAAAGGCCAAGAGATCTGAGATATGGAGGCTTCCAGGACTCAATGGGGATGAGCTTAGCCAAAATGCCTAACAGTGGGGAGATGGAATCTGAAGAGCTTACCTCTAGGAGACAGACAAAGTCCCAGTTGAGGCATGGGGCCATCCACACATCTTCAAAATTTTTTGACCCAGAATTTTTCCTGTCTTAAAAAAAATGTAGGGACAAAAATGGAGCAGAGACTGAAGAAAAGGCAATTCAGTGACTGGCCAAACTTAGGGTCTATCCCTTGCTCAGGCACCAACCCTGACACTATTACTGATGTCATGATGTGCTTGCAGACAGGAGCCTAGCATGGCTGTCCTATGAGAGTCTCTATCTACAGCTGATTCAGACAGATGCTAATACTTACAGCCAACCATTGGACTGAGGTCAGGAACCCCTATGGAAGAGTTAGGGGAAGAATTAAAGGAGCTGAAGAGGATTACAACTCCAGAGGCAAAACAACAATGTCAACCTAGGTTCCTCAGAGCTCCCAAAGACTAAGCAAACAATCAAAGAGCATACATGGGTTGGTCTGTGGCCCCTGGCACATATGTAGCAGGGGACTTCCTGGTCTGGCCTCAGTGGGAGAGGATGAACCTAATCCTGTAGGAAGTTGATACTCCAAGGAAGAGGTATGCTGGCAGGGGTAAGAAGAGTGGGGTGAGTGGTGGAGCACCCTCTCAGAAGCAAAGAGCAGGGGTGAAAAACTAGGGAAGGGAGACAACAGTTGGAATGTAAATAAGTGAAACAATTCAATAAAAAAAGAAAAAAAGGAATTAGGGAGGCAAAGGAGGATTGATAGACTAACAACTTCTTAGTTATATAGTTCAAATGAGCAAAGATAAAGGACTTTTGAGGCAGGGTAGTAAAGAACAAAGAAAAATTTTCTCTACTTATAATGCTAATGTTCTGTTTTCTTGTATGAGTGAAATTTTTAAAGAAAAGAAAAAGGAAGAGAAAAGACAAGGATGAAGGGAAAGAGAAGAAGACATAAGGGTAGAATAAGAGCTGTTGGGAAAGAGAAGGAGCATCATTATTGGTGAGACTAGAAACTATAGGGTACCAGGGTGAACACAGTCAGCATGTATACAGATTCCAGAGAATGACACATGAAAACCTGTTGTCCTACAAATGAATAAGTGCTAATCTCTCTCTCTCTGTCTCTCTCTCTGTCTCTCTGTCTCTGTCTCTGTCTCTCTCCATACACACACACACACACACACACACACACACACACACACACACACATAAATATAAATTCTGGAGTTTATTGAAGGTATAGGATGGTAACTAGAAAAGGCTATCTCATAAGGTAGAAGGCTACCTCAGAAATTCCCTGTAGATGAGGATGTAATATTAGCGTAACCAGATATTACCTATTCCTAAATAAGCCAAGGTCTTTCTAGGCACTTGGTTCCTAGGAAATCACTCAACTGCTGTGCTACAAGCCTTCATTCTCAATAGTACTACCTCCTCTGCTGCAGAACAGAACTTCTCTCCATGAATGTAGTATAGGACTTAGTCAGTTCTAACAAAGTTCTCAGAAAGTGAGAGTTCAGGGGTAAAAGTAGAGGGTAATTCATTGTCTTGGAACTGACATGCTGGGCAACTGAATAGAATCTTGACTAAAAAGAAAAATAGGGCCAGGGCAAGATGTGAAGTTCCTGTTTAGGAACCCTCTTCTGTTTAGGCTGAGAATGAAGAGGAGATTAAGAGCTACGTAAAATGCGGCAGAGCTACATAATACGACAGATGGTCTTCTAGAAGGTGAAGATAATCATAACTGAGTTTCTTCTTTTGTCAATCTGGAAAGTACTTCCTTAACCAATGTTTTCCAAACTCTGGATATAATATGATAATCATTCACTCTAGAGATGTACCTTTTTCTTCCCATCAAACCCCAGTGATATTGAATCGGTGATATTAAGAATAGGCAGCTTTCTGTTACCCGATTCCATCCTTAAGCATGCACAGAGGCTACTCTGGAGATGAGAAAGCACATGCCAATAAAATTAAGGTGATCATATGACCTTAAGAGCATTCTATATGGAACCAGATTAGCATATTGAGCTGTCTTTAGACTTATACCTAGAAAATAATCTCACCTAAAATGTTGATTGGGACTCTGGTATAAGGTAAACTGTAACTTGTGAGGTCTTCTCTGTAGATAGGAGAATGAGGAAAGCTGTAACCCACTATCCATAGACTTGATTAGGGAAATCTGTAACTACTAGCAGTATCTGCTCCATAGACACTACATTGCTTAGTTACTTAAATCACCACAGTATCAACTTGTATGAAGCTACAACATGGTAGGGAAATAACATTAAGTTTGGCTATTCTGCTCCCAAATCAGTAGATCCAATAGAAAATGAAATGCATGGAAAGTAACATTGAAAACAGGATGAACCTCTGTGCAAATCAAGGTATTTCTTTAAACGTACAAAGCCCTTTTTGTTCTGAGACTATTTTCCTGGCACACTCTATTCATGTCCTTCCTTTTGCTTTTTGCTGTGTTCTTTTTGTCCAGGACTACATCAGTGTGTTTGAAGAGTGACAGATAGACAGCAGAGCTTTTTAAAATCCATCTATAAATAGAATAATTAACAGAAAATTAATTCAACAACATTTCAACATTTACTGTGAACCTTTCTCTGTAAGAGCGTTGAAGGTTTCAAAGATGCTAGGATCCTTGGGATTTTCAAAGATGAATCAAACTTTTAGGGCAGATCTAATCTGTAGGGAATTTACAGACAGAGCAAATAGGAGATATATATGGATGGTTCTATAAAACATGTGAATCTGTGTTGTTTTGTGTGTGTGTGTGTGTGTGTGTGTTTGTGTTAGAGAGGCTAGAGAGGCCGGGGGAGAGGGAGAGAGAGAGGGAGAAAAAGAGAGCGAGAGAGAGAGATCTAAAGCCCTAGGGAGGCTCCAGAAAGACAGGAAAATTTTTCAACTTAGGGATCTCAGGGAGGAATAGGGAAGGAAGGCTGCATGAGGGAAGAAACAATTGCTCAGGGAAGCCATGAGATGAAAAGATGAAAAGAAAAGAAGGAAATAAGCCAGGCAGGAAATGCATGGAACTGTGGGACATAAGAAGAAATGGCATACTGAGTGATGCCAATGGCTGGGCACACAATCATTTTGTACTACTATTATGTAAATGTTTATAGCAAGATATCCCTGTAAAGAAAACTGGTTTATTTACGCCAAGAGTTTAAACTTTAAAAAGTACCCAAAGCATGATACCTCCATCTCTCATGCACCCTTAGATTCATCACAGAGACAACTTCAGCAACTTCCAGGAAGCTTGGTCTGGGTGATTTGATCACATAAAAGGAAAGAAACCCAATTTGAGATTCTGGGTTTCATACCAAATCCCCTTGGAAACTAAATCAGGGGCTCCACAATATTACTCTAATCCATCCATGGTCAACAACCACATATGATCCAAGCAACTCCCAACAGAACTCACCTTTTAAGGTTCCATACTTTTTGTCACCCCTCGCAGAACCAAATCTTCAATATGGAACCCTTTGGGGTAAATAGTCAACCATATGTGAACTGTGTTTTATGTCTTTCTCACAATGCAAACTGGGCTTTAGCTACAACCTGAATGGCCCTAAAACCTGTTGCCATATCATTCAAAATTCCAAGTGAAAATTCTCATCTTAAGGGAAACTTCCCACTAACAAACTGGTGCAAAATAAAACAAGTATAGTCATACAATGGTGTTCTAGGTACAGAGAAAATACTTCCACTCTAAAAGGGAGAGACAGGAAAGAGAAAGGAATAATCAACACAAAGAAAAACTGAGACCAGAGGAGGCTCTCAAATCTAGTGTTTCATGCACACTGTAGTGAAGGGTAGACTCTTAGTCTTTAGGGTACCCAGCCCATGTGACTGGGTATGTTTCTCCCTCACATGGCTGTTGTCTGTCTTCCACACATGGCTGTTCCATACCATGGCTTTGGGCTGGTATTGGTAGCTTTTCCAGTGGCACAGTACTATCCATCCTCTTCTCAGAGTCTTCAATGCATCATCACTTCACAGATGAACTAATTAGTTCTGCTCATTCCAGGGGCTCAGACTATGTGGATCGATGGCAAACCACTGCCTGATTTCTACAGCTTTCTAACCCTACCACTCACATATGTCTTCAAAATATGCTCTATGTGACCACTGCTAGCATGGGGTGTGCTAGGTGTGGTTGAACAATGACTGCAAAGATCATGAAACACTTGTTGGAAAGTCAGAGTCCTAAGGTGGCCTGGATGTGGGTAGGAAATTGATTCAGTGTGCCTAAGTACTACAACACTCTTCTACTCTGAGAGTTCTCTGGGATTATGATAGAAAGGGCAGAATTAATTGCTTCTTAGATTCCCTTGTGACCTCCTCTACTTGTCTCCATGCAACATTCATGGCTCTCTTCTCCAACATTCAGTGTCTTGACTCATTCAGTGTCTTGTACATACTCATTGTCATTTTTTTATGTGGACTTGTAGGGTATAGCCCCCAAATCACCCTTTCTTTTGTTCCCGAGTCTCACCATAAACTTGACCAAAAAGAAAATAATAACTATGCCACATTCTTGATTCTTTCTTTTAAAATTCCCCCAGTGCCAATCATTACTAAGTTTGACCTTGCATAACATCATAGTGTAAAAAAATAGAATGCACTAAGTTGTTTTCCATGATTTAACAAAGTTAGCCTTTTATCCAATTTCCACCTGGATCCTCATTGTCATCTAAGATGTCATCAGCATGGCCTTTATTGTCATTGTCACTTAAGCAACCTTTAAGATATCCTTGCTTTTCTCTAGCCTACTTATCTTCTTATATACCACCAGAATTGCCCATAATATTTTGCTTATCACATTCTAAATATTTTTCAGTCTATTTCTTAGCCTCTTTCAAAGATGTAGCAATATTAAGCATAGTTAAAGTATAGTTGTATAGTATACTTGAGGCCTTGCTTGTGATAATAGTGTTCCGTATTGGTCCATTTCCTTACTATAAAGTTATCTAATGTAATCCAGCTTTATAAAAGAAGTGGGTATAAGTTGTGTACAGTGATAGGTCTGCTGATTCATCAGGTGATGACTGTCTTCTAGGCAGAATCTAGATACAGTGTGGGCATCATATGGCAAGAACAAAGGATTCGTATGTGTACATTGCTGTGTTGTGTTCTCCATTCCTACAGAGGCAATGAGATTAGTTCCATGGATTTAAATTTTCCAAAGTTCCTTCCTTCCACTCACTGTGTAGTCCATCCATCTAAACAGATATTCTTTTCTTTGCCTCAGTGATGAATTGTTCCTTGGAGTGACCTAAAGTTGATACTTAAGTTTTCTTACATGCTTTTTTACTATGGCTTATGTGTCCCCAGGATCATGGGCACTGGCCAAGGATGTTTGTTGACCGATCACTTCTCTAATCATTGTCAGGTTTGCCAGATATGTGCATCTACCTCTTCATTCTGGCTTAGAAAGATAACAGCTGCACCAGGATGAAGAGAAGATGTCACCTAAGAAGCGGTTAATAACTCAGGCAACATCTGGAATCCAAATACTTTAAGAAGTCTTAGGTGTTAATATTATTCAGTTCCTTATCAGTTAGGCACACCCATGTCTGCATTTACACCCAAATCGAATGCTGACAGTATAGATAACATAAAATTAATTATTTGCTTTTGTTCTTTGTGTTGCTTGATAAGTTTTAGAAAAGAACCACAGAGAAATTTCAAGTTTGCTTAAGAGACCTTGAAAATGGCTTTCTTGTTTACTATTATTACTACCACTGTTAGACTAGAAGGTGTCCCCAGAAATGTTCACATGCAAAAGGAGTCTTAGCACCAAATGAGAATTCAGAGGTGGGACTTTGGGAAAGTGAGTGACTCATTAGACCTTAATCAATAAATTCATCTTTTGATGGATTCATAATCTGATGGTACTATTTAGAGGTTGTGCCAATTAGAGCATTGAAAGTGGGTCAGCTGGAGTGTGTCTCTGTGAAAAGGTTCTCATGCCCTTCACAACTACCTGATTCCTAGTTACAATGAGGTGAGCTGATCTGCCTCATCACACCACCCAGGCAACGAAGCCACAAAAGCTGTGTGTCAAAATGAATATTTTCTCCCTTAACTGTTTGTTTCTCTTTGATACTCTTCAGAACAAAAGGATGTCTGACTAATACAACCGCCACCACTATCAATACTTCCTGGAGTTCTTCCCATAAGGAATGTACTGAGTTTGGACACTTCATTCTTTATAAAAAGAGATGCATTTAGAATCCTTTGGAGAAGAGATAGCATCTCCACAACAGAGCTCTCCTGGCAGGCACTGGAAGCCAGCTGTGCTCCGGGATAGCTCTCTGTGAAGGATGACTAACTGAGCTTAGCCTGAGGCCAAAGCCCATAACACCTGTAAAGTTAGGACCCACGCTTAGTATGGGTTAGATCTTGTTCCCTCTGTGCAGAAATCCACTGGTTAATTGCCTCCAGGCAAATAAGGAGCAGAGACTACAAACATTAGGTGCTGATGAGGCTGCTGGATTGCTTTTCAAAATAGCTGCTTCTTTTCCATCCTTTCTTCATATTTTCTTCCTCATTAGGTCTTTCTCCACCGACATATACCAGACCATTCTTAAAATGGGCATACACGCACGCCATACATCTGTAAGTGGTTACTCTGCACCCGAAAATGTGACTCAGGTAGTAATAAGAATTTAAATAACACATTTGAAAATTAGATTCTTCCTCTCATCCTAAGTAGTGCTTCTCCGGTATTTGAGTTTTCTGGGTCAGTTGCCAATGTACTCAATGTTGTTGAGAAATAGGAAGGCCTGTGAGAATGTTCTGGGCTAACAGATGCTTTACACCTTTCCATCTCCCCAGCTGCACCGTATCTCACAGCCTGAAAGTGATTTCCCTCTATGATCTCTCATACATAACACATTGCAGACCGAAATCGAGTCCTGTTTCTTAAACACATTTAAATATTAGCCTAATAGAAAGGTATGAATACAGCTAGCCAATCCATGAAGATATAAATATATTTCAAAACATTGTACATTCGGAAAAATCAGAAAATGTTATTTCTGGGGCCAGCAAAGATGGATCCATGCCTCAGATGGTAACCTGCCTGCCTATGTATATACGTATCATTATTATATCTACCACCATAGCACCTGGGCCTTTTGTTGAGAAACATTTCTCTGTCTTAATGATGATAAACTCAGGAATATGCAGGAGCAAGAGAGCTAATTTATAAATAACATGAAGCTTATCCGTAACGGCCAGCATCAGGAGGCCATTATGTAGATGTGTCCAGATCGTTAAGTGGTAAGCCTGGCAACATTACAAATTCCCTTTCACTGTGCAGAGAGGCTGGGGAGGCTGGGGAAAGAGAAAAGGGATAACAGGCAGGTGCTGTGTTTTGTTTCAGAGACTGAAAAAATATAACTGGAACCTCTTGATTTCAAATTTCACGTTTCTGGCTCTTGTAAGGCACAGCTGCCCTTTTAAGCCAAGGTCTGGACTCCCAGACCTGGGGATCTTGTGTCTGTCTGCTTTGTTAAATCCATTTTTGGAAGTGAAAGGGCTATTAAGAGATTGAAAGGGAAATACATTACTGCCTTTGCTTTATTTTTATTGTGGGCTACATGATAATTTCCATTTACATAGTTTCCAGTGTTGTAACTAAATCCATCCTTATGAAACTATACTGAAACTTGTCATCACTGGAAACTGGGCCAACGTTGAGTACAATTTCAAGTATTTCAAGGAACATCTTGTATCCTACTGCTCTTGTAAGTAAATACTGCCTAGACTGGTTATATTTCTAGAACATTTTACATGCATAACTTGTTTTCATAGTTAAGTTATGGAATCTTTGCAATGCAGTTTGGGTGGCTTGAATGAGAAGTGTCCCTTACAGGCTCATGTATTTGAGGGCGTAGTCTCCAGCTAGTGGTCCTGTTTGGGAAGGTTACAGAACCTTTACGAGGTTCCTTCTTCCCCCCACCCCCTTACTTTTTCTTCATTTTATTTTTAACTATAGTTATAACACTTTGTCCCTCCCTATATTCCTTCCATCTCCTCCCATGTGACTCTGCTCCCTCTTAAATCCATACACCCTTAATCTTTAATTAGTATTGCTTTGTGAACATGTATATGTATGTATACACACACACAAACACGCACACACACACACACACACACAAACACACATTTGTGTGTGTGTGTGGTGTTTCTACTCATGTAATTTTTAAAAATTTTAAAAATGTTTTACTTGTTCACTTTAGATCCCACTCACTGCCTGCCTCCTGCTCGGCCCCTCCCACAATGCTTCCCCAAACCCCTTCCCTTCTCCTCTGAACAGGTAGAGGCCCCATTGGGTATCTCCCCATTCTGGCACTTCAAGTCTCTGAGAGGCTAGGCACTTCAAGAAGTTCCTTTTGATTAGAGGCTTTATAGCCTTGCCCCTCTTCCTGTTCATTCTCTTGGATTCTTGTGTGTATTTAAGGATGTGCTCACCCAGCTTCTCCACCCTGCTCCCATTCCTTCCCCACTATGATGAACTGTAAACCCCAAATAAACTCATTTTGCTTTACATTCTTTGTGGTCATGTTATTTTGTCACAGCAACAAATTCATAACTAATACAGCAACTCAGAGCAGATTTCCACATTGCAAAGTCTTGTTCATCCATTAGAAACTCCAAAGCCTGGCAATTATCAGAGGCAATGGAACCACCATGTTTAATTTCCTTACGTTTTATAATAGCAATATCTACACTTGATCTTAGCCAAAAGACCAAGAAGCAATGTATAAAAGCAATATCTAATGATGGAATAACGTATTGCATTTTCTCACACGACTATCCCTCTTCCCTAACTAATATGTTTTCTCCAACAATGTTATAAAATATACTTGATGTGAGAATGCAGTGGTGGTCAAGATGATGATGACTGTGAAGAAATGAGTTTCTTCTTCTTCTTCTTCTTCTTCTTCTTCTTCTTCTTCTTCTTCTTCTTCTTCTTCTTCTTCTTCTTCTTCTTCTTTCTTCTCCTTCTCCTTCTCCTTCTCCTTCTCCTTCTCCTTCTCCTTCTCCTTCTTCTTCTTCTTCTTCTTCTTCTTCCCCCCTCCTCCTCCTCTTTCTCCTCTTCCTTCTCCTCCTCCTTCTTCTTCATATAATACAAGTTAAAGGGAGGTGACCATTATTTCCTGTTTTATATATCACACAAAGGATGGGGATGGGCAAGTAAAGGGACAGATGAATTGTATGCTTAATGCAACAGACTGCATTACCTGATCCAGAAGGGACCATCTTTATTCCCAGTACAGCAGCACCATGGGAAAACAAACAAACAACTCTAAAACTACTGAAAGGCATTCCACATGCTCAAAAGTATAGCAGTCCATGGCAAAAGTGACAGAATGGTGCTTGACACAAAGCCTGGCCATAGTTTGGTTTGTCCTGTATCTTCTTTTTACTCTGATGTTTGTATTCCTTGGCCACTTTTCTTCCTTAGAAGTGGGCTGGAATTTCTCTTCAAGGCATTCCTTCATTTGTATCAGCAGTGCTTTGCAAATTCTTTTTTTTTTTTTTAAAGATATTTTCTTTATTTACATTTCAAATGTTATCCCTTTTCCTCATTTCCCCTCTGAAAATCCCCTATCCCATACTTCCTCCCCCTGCTCACCAACCCATCCACCCCCTCTTCCCTGTCCTGGTATTCCCCTACACTGGGGCATTGAGCCCCAACAGAACTAAGGGCCTCTCCTCCCATTGATGTCGGACAAGGCCATCCTCTGCTACATATATCAGTGGAGCCATGGGTCCCTCCATGTGTACTCTTTGGTTGGTGGTTTAGTCCCTGGGAGCGCTGGGGGTCCCAGAAGATGCTCTGACATCTAATAAGGACACATACTCCACTATGTTCATAGAAGCTTTGTTTGTAATAGCCAGAAGCTGGAAAGAACCCAGATGTCCCTCAACAGAGGAATGAATACAAAAAATGTGGTACATTTACACAAAGGAGTACTACTCAGCTATTAAAAACAATGAATTCATAAAATTCTTAGGCAAATGGATGGAATTAGAGAATATCATCCTAAGTGAGGTAACCCTATCACAAAAGAATACACATGATTTGCACTCACTGATCAGTGGATATTAGCCCAGAAGCTCGGAATACTCAAGATAGAATTCATGGATCACATGAAGCTCAAGAAGAAGGAAGACCAAAGTGTGGATACTTTAGTCCTTCTTAGAAAGGAGAACAAACTATCCATGGGAAGAGATATAGAAACAAAGTGTGGAGCAGAGACTGAAGGAATGACCATCCAGGACTGCCCCAACTGGGGAATCCATCCCATATACAGTCACCAAACCCAGACACTATTGTTGATGCCAACAAGTGCTTGCTGACAGGAGCCTGATATAGCTGTCTCCTGAGAGGCTCTGCCAGTGTCTGAAAAATACAGAGGTGGATGCTCTCAGCCAACCATTGGATTGAGCATAGAGTCCCCAATGAAGAAGCTAGAGAAAGTACCCAAGGAGCTGAAGGGGTTTGCAGCTTTGCAAATCCTATCTGCTGTTCAGCAGCTACAGCAAAATAATTATCTGGAATGCTTGCCTATTTCATTGTTGTTTCTCTGTTTTTCTTCCCCACTTTCTTGATGATCTGTCCTCTATAGGACACTTCTTGTGTCCATACTGGTCCTCAGTCTTTGGCTTTAGTCTTTCCCTCATCCACCGTAGCTGAGACCCACATGACACCAACTGCTTGTTCTCCTTTTTTGTCTGTTCAACAGAATCACCTGCAAAGACTTATTTCTTACCATTGTATTGTCATATTTGTTGAATCAGTTGGCTTTCTGTTTGGCTGGGTATCTCTGCTAATACAGGGAGGTTTCACACAGAAATGTGGATGGCCCAATCTACATGTGTGTGATGCCCTGCAGATGATTCAGGGACCTTGTGCTAGTTCTGACTTGTTGATTTAATGTTTTGTGTTGCCTACTTTTGCTTCATGTGAGTGAAGCTTTCCTTTGGAATTCAAATATGAGGCACACAGTTTCAGAGGAGTTTGCCTTCTCAATCACAGGGTGGGCCAATTCTCATTCAAAGGCTGGTACAGAAATAGGTCTGACCCTGGATCTGTCTCATCTTGGTACTTATAGAACACCTCTTAGCAGAACAGACTTGCAAAGGCACTCTCCTCGATCAGCTCCCAAAGGACAAATACACAGACACAAATACCATTACTGCCACACACACACACACACAGAAACAAAGACACAGAGACACACAAAGACAGACACAGACACACATACACACACACACACACAAACACAGACAGACACACAGACACAGAAGCACAGACAGACAGACAGCAGACACACACACACACACACACACACACACACACACACATACCCCACTTAAACATCAGGAGAACATTATTTGGCAGAAAGAACAGCCTGCAGGCAGTTTCAAATGTTTTTGAGAATCCAGAATTTATATGCATGATAATGACTCCTTATGAAAATAAGTCTCAGATGATCTGATGATGTAATCCACACTTAACCATGGCTATTTGGGGATTTAGTTCAGAAAAACGTAGGGCTCTAGACTCTTATTGACCAGACCCAAAGAAGGTAGACAGCAGCGGCAAGGGCCGGCTGCTTTGCAGATTTCTCTGCCCCTGCCTATTTAAGAGAACAAGGAAGATCATTTTTACTCCTTCCCCATGCACTGTTCTGGGGCTTGTTTTTGCAGTGAGAGAGCAATAGTGCACACCTCTGTAGATAACCTGTAACTACGTAACCGTGAAAGCATGGGCAATGTCAGCCACCTTTGTGGCTGAGGTAGGGGTCCAGGCTAAGGCAGAGGTCCATCCTCACAGCCTCTTCTTCTGCCAGGCTTGTTAGATACAGGTTACTCCTAGGTCAGAAAGACATTCCTGATTGTTCTCTTATGCTGTCCCTGCCCCACAGAAAGCTGCACAAGATGGCACTGGGCCCCCTGCCCTCCTAGACCCACAAGCCCTTCCCCAGCCCCTCTTGCTTCCTCTTGGCTGTTTTTAGAGAATGCTTTAGGCTGGGCTCAGGCAGGGGAGCAGGACGGAGCGCCCCATCCACCCCAAGGGCGCCACGTTGGCCTTGCTTCTAGGTCAGACTGGCTGTTTTGGCCCAGCTCCTGAAAGCCTCCTTCCTCCCCTCAGCATGAAGGGAAGGCCTACTTTCACATATGCGTTCAGACATGCAGAAACAAATGCCAAAATGAATTAGCCAGAATAGCTCTATTAATTTATGCCTCGACAGTAATGACCTTAAGACACAGAAGAGTTATATATTAATTTGTTTTTAGTGTATAGCACTGCTAAGTAACACATCTAGGAGACTGCGTTTCCCAGTCTCCAGCTGAGAGGGTAAATGAGGGCGGCGGAGCTGGAGCCCGAGTTCCGAAGAGCTCCGCTAGGTGGCAGGGTGACCTCAGAGATGTAGATGGCCCGCTGCAAAACACTCCAGTCTCTGACAAACTCAAAAATCGACCATGTTTCTCCTGTTGTTTATTTGAAAATTATACTTAAACACATTAATTTACACGGACACATACATAACGTGTGTATTTACAAACAAATGTGTCAACACTGTCCGAGGTAAGAGAACTTGAGAGGCAAGGCTCTCCCCAGCCTGAGGGACTTGGATGAAACTGCTTGCTCTGAGGACTCCCAGCAGTGCCCTGCCCCAGTGTGAACACCATCAGACTCTCTGATGCCTGGAGGGAGAAAGGACATCACCCCTTCCGGGAGGGAAACGGTTTTTAACATAGGTGTTGGTGGTTTGGTCGATGGGGCACTGCAAAACAACAGCAGCAGTCATGGTTTTACATTTATATTCTCTAAAACTATTAAAAGTAAAAACAGATTAGAGATCTGAATTTTATTTAAATGTTTCCCTCTAATCCCTACCATTCTCGCTTTCTCATTCCTTTGTTCTTATTTCTATCTTCTCCTGTCTTTTCCCTTTTCTATCCTGTCTGTGTTTCAAAGCTTTGTTTTTAGTCCTCCATTCTCAGACGGTGGTGTGGTGTGGAGATGTCTCTGATTTCTGCATCTGCTTTATGCAGCCTCTCCCTGTTAATGAACTGTTAAAAATTTCACAAGGAATTGGGACCAAGTTTTTCACTGTTCCTGGTCACTGCAGTGTGCAAGCTGCTTTTCCTCAGAGCTGAAGATCCACAGCCCTGAGCTGCTGGCCGACTTTCCTTGTCTGCAGAAGAAACCTTCAGTGTGCAGAGTTGCCTCCCTCCCTCCCTCCCTCCCTCCCTCCCTCCCTCCCTCCCTCCCTCCCTCCCTCCCTCCCTCCCTCCCTTTCTTCTCTCCTTCTTCCCTTTCTTTCCTCTCTCCTTCTTCCTTTTCTTCTATCTATCTATCTATCTATCTATCTATCTATCTATCTATCTATCTACCTATGTATCTACCTACCTATTTTCAAGTTTAGGTAGGATTGGAATTTCAGTTAATGCAGGTTCTGAGAGAAATGCCCGATTTTGCAGTGTTCTTCAAGGCAAGCATTTCAGGATATATGTATAAGCAGAGGCCATCTTGGGGCATTTACAGTCAGAGACTCCTGGGAGCAGCTCTGCCTCAGTTGCTTAGCAGTCAAAGTCCTGTCTAAATCTGAGCTTTTTGAGCATCTTCTTTGAAGAAAAAATAAAAATAAAGCCAACTTCTTGATCATGCTTCAGTTGCACATATATAGCGTTGTGTGCCTGTGTGTCTTTTTCTTTCTTCTTTGTCTTGCAAATAATACATGAATGTAGACAATACACTAGATAATGATGTGTAAGTGGCAATCTAGATTAAAAATTGCATTTCCCTTTAAAACTTTACATATACGGTGGGTAGACAATAATGTCCAGAGATATAAAACATGTGCATGCGTATTTATGTAGTGTTGACCCCTGTAGAAAACCTTTTTCTCTTGTGCTGTGCTAAATTGTACGTCTCATTAGTGTCAATCCCAGAACTACACAGATATGATATTTTCAACACCATTCTTCACCTTATACTTTGTAAAACTATGGTTTATTGTGGTGAATGTACCTGAGGCACATATTTTCATTTCTTTCGTGAATCTTCAAGGGGAAAAATACTGTTTATTCCAAACTTCTTTGTTATATCTTCCTAATAATAGACTTTAGGACCAGTATTTGGACATTTTTCTTTTTTCTTTTTCCTTCTTTCCTTTCTTTCTTTCTTTCTTTCTTTCTTTCTTTCTTTCTTTCTTTCTTTCTTTCTTTCTTTCCTTCTTTCTTTCCTTCTTTCTTTCTTTCTTTCTTTCTTTCTTTCTTTCTTTCTTTCTTTCTTTCTTTCTTTCTTTCTTTCTTTGTTTTTTGAGACAGGGTTTCTCTGTGTAGCTCTGGCTGTCCTGGAACTCACTTTGTAGACCAGGCTGACCTCAAACTCAGAAATCTGCCTGTCTCTGCCCCCCGAGTTCTGGGATTAAAGGCATGCGCCATCACTGCCCAGCGACAATTTTCAGATGTGAAGACATCTTGCTTGGCTCTACCATCCCACCCATTAAAGATGTTGGGTAGCTCCATTCTCTAGTGTCCCTCTTATAGTCTCTATATAGTTCCCTCTTGAACAATTGCTTTCTGCATTCCTTCTTTTTTCTCTCATTACATCTTGCTGTGATCATTAATGAGAAATTTTTATCTGTCATTTATTGAATTGAAGACAACACCCTCTCCAAATTTTCTGCATCACCATATCCTTCCCTTCAAACTATAGACGCAGACTGTAAGAGCGCATAGCCCAGCACCTCCAGCATCTTCCTCTCTCTGCCATCAAGTCCTAGGATGTTCCAGGAAAATCAGCTAATGCTGGTCACATTTCAAAATCTAAGAAGAAGAAAAAAAGTCCTTCTCCTAGGTGACTGTGGAGATTCTTCACAGTTGATTTTACTCCAGAGGTCTTGCAGAGGAGGATGGCAGGGAGAGCTAATTGCTAGGGTAAAGCATCTATGGGAGTGTGGCTTACAGGGTGCTAAGTGGGTAACAGGTGAGCATGAATAGTGTAAAAAGGAAATTAGAGCATAGGACAGAAAGTATGGCTGTGTGTGAAACTCCACAGTTCTTACACACTTGCAGAAGCCATGGCAGTTACAGGATAAGGAGTGACAGGATAAGGAGTGAGCTGAGTTTCTATGCTATGTTGCCTTGTAATTGGTAAGAGAAAGAAGAGGTTGCTGGAACTTGATTGAGTGATATTGTATGGGTCAGACTTATGGTGAAGGTGGTCAACATCTGTGATATAGATGCAGCTGTTGTGCGTGAAGTTGGGCTGACTCTCTGGCACCTGTGTGGTTGGTGGCTCCATCCTTCAGAGCACACTAAGTGTTGTGCTCCCTTTAGGGGGATTCAGTGCTACACAACCAGCAAAGGGCAGGCTAGGTTGCAGGCACCTCTGGCAATATGGTGAGGTATTTCCACTTTTCCATGCACTGAAGCAGACATGTGCCATACAAACTGACCAGAAAGAACAGAGGCTGAACAGCGGTCCTCAGCTCTGATTGACACTGAGAATGTCTGAGGAACACTGGGATGTGTTTTGCTCAGTTTGAGCACTTAAAGAGGATTAGAATCTCTTGAGGATTAGAATCACACTTCTGGAAGCTTCAGTATAACCCAGGTGATTCTGGCATATGATGTGATGAAGCACTAGGGACTAGACAGATGGGTTGAGTCTGGAAGAGAACAGCCCTCTGTTGCTGTATGTAATATACATTTCTCCTAATCCTCTTCCTTCTCCTCATTCTCCTCCACCATCTCCTCTTTTTTTCTTCTTTCTCTTCTTCTTCCTCTTGCTCCTTTCCTTCTTCCTCTTCTTCCTCTTCCTCCTCCTCCTCCTCCCCTCCTCCTTCTCCTCCTCCTCCCCTCCTCCTCCTCCTCCTCCTTCTTCTTCTCCTTCTCCTCCTCCTCCTCCTCCTCCTCCTCCTTAATGTCTTCCTTTGGAACACAATAGGTACAAAGTAAGATTCTGTAAGTTTGTAAACATGTAAAATGTGATGCAATTTCTTGTGTTACTGTCTCAATGGTAAACAATTAAGAACTGGGAAAGAGGAGTCAAAGGAAGAGGAGACATGGTCTTTTGGTCCAGTTTGACAGGAAGAGGACATCAAAATCATGGTGGATTCCTATGGATGTGGATAAATGCACACCTTTCTAAATGGATTAGATAAATGACATCCTTTGTGATAATTATTCAGCCTGCTTTAGAGATAAAATCTAGAAGGCTATAAGGCAAAAGCTTGTCATCTTTTTTCAGGAAGAAGTCTTCACAGTATCTTGGAACTTCTACCCCTAAACTATCTATCTCTTTTTTTTTTAATATTTTTTTTATTACGTATTTTCCTCAATTACATTTCCAATGCTATCCCAAAAGTTCCTCACACCCTCCCCCCCACTTCCCTACCCACCCATTCCCATTTTTTTGGCCCTGGCGTTCCCCTGTACTGGGGCATATAAAGTTTGCAAGTCCAATGGGCCTCTCTTTCCACTGATGGCCTACTAGGCCATCTTTTGATACATATGCAGCTAGAGTCAAGAGCTCCGGGGTACTGGTTAGTTCATAATGTTGTTGCACCTACAGAGTTGCAGATCTCTTTAGCTCCTTGGATACTTTCTCTAGCTCCTCCATTGGGGGCCCTGTGATCCATCCAATAGCTGACTGTGAGCATCCACTTCTGTGTTTGCTAGGCCCCGGCATAGTCTCACAAGAGACAGCTATATCAGGGTCCTTTCAGCAAACGCTTGCTAGTGTATGCAATGGTGTCATCATTTGGAGGCAAATTATGGGATGGATCCCTGGATATGGCAGTCTCTAGATGGTACATCCTTTTGTCTCAGCTCCAAACTTTGTCTCTGTAACTCCTTCCATGGGTGATTGTTTCCAATTCTAAGAAGGGGCAAAGTGTCCACACTTTGGTCTTCGTTCTTCTTCAGTTTCATGTGTTTTACAAATTGTCTCTTATATCTCGGGTATACTAAGTTTCTGGGCTAATATCTACTTATCAGTGAGTACATATCATTTGAGTTCTTTTGTGATTGTGTTACCTCACTCAGGATGATGCCCTCCAGGTCCAACCATTTCCTACGTTGCTTAAATGAGTAGAATGCACTGCAGGGACTATATTAGAAGACCCTGGACACTGAGGTAGCATAGTTGAAGAGAACAATATAAACTAGTAGTATCTTTTATTTGTGAGATCTTCTTGACTAATAATCTTAACCCAATTTCTTATACTCTTCATCTTGCTTCCTATAATATTGGTTCCCTTCTTTATTTACATCTATCCATCATCTATTCTTCCCCAGAAGATACTTATGGAAGAGTAACTAACTATAGGAAAGGGTAATGGAGTTGTTATGTAAGTGTATATAGGTATACTTACCTAGATACATGGGGTCTCAATATCAGAGGAGTCCAGTAGTTAAAACCATTGCTTTATCATTAGCCGCCATGGTCTTTTATGTAAATTTACCTCCGTCTCTCCTCCCCATTGTCCTTGCTAATGATTTACATTTTATTCCCTCTCTTATAAGTCAGCAAAATGCAACTGTTGGATACTCAAAAATCTACACATATTCTTACAGATATACATTGTGGCTTTGCATGTGTGCAAAATTATAATAAGCAAAATCATTGCATGGTGATACTGATTTTCTTTCTGAGATTTTCAGATCAGCATTTTGTAAACTGCACTTTTATTGTCATGGCTTCCAACAGCTGTGTGTACCCCATAATAGCCACTGACCCAACCCAGTTCTGCTCTTCTCTTGCTGTGGACATCAAAGCTGCTCCACATCTTTGCTATAAATACCCTTTGGTTGAAAAAGATTGTGTTGACCTGCAGACTTCATGTTTACATAACTGTACATACGTTTGCTACTGCATTCAGCAACAGTGATCCCGATCTCTCTGCACTGACTTTCTGTATTTTTTCCAGCAACACTCAGAATTAATTGGCAGATCTCTATATTTGGTTATTAAGGTCGGTATTTCCTCATTTTAATTTCAATGTATTGCACAACTTGAATCTCTGTTCACATTTTTGACAATCAGGTGAACATCCACTTTTGTGAGTTGTCTGTTTATCTTTTATTTTTGTAAAATTCAGTTTATTCTTCTTTTATTGTTGATTTTTGGGAATATAATTTATATTGTGGAACTCTACTATCCATACAAAGAAACTACTCACTTAATAATCTTTATGCTTAATTAAGTGTTACGATATTAAAATCCATTGCCTTATCTATCTAGTTGCCTTTGTGGTACCCAAAGCATATGGATACTGGATCATGCATCTTGTCTTCACTATAGTGAAATTGCTGAGGTAGGTCAACTTTGTAAAGAAACAAGGTTGTCTATCTCACAGTTCTAAAAATTCAAGAGCAAGCCACAGTCATTGGTTTATTGCTAATGGGGACTCTCAGATATGATACCATAATGATGGAAATATGTGTGGGAAGAGGCATCACTTGGTGAGGCTGAGGCATGAAGCAGAGACAGTTTAGTGACACAGGTCTTATGACACCATTGGGGGCTCCTCACCTTGGACAATGAGTAATTCTTTCAAAGGCAGAAATTGACTTGACTTTGAGGCATGCAAAGTCTTCTCCCTTACAGTCTCCATGACTTCCCACATTGGGAATCATCCTTCATGGTACTTCCCACATTCCACTCCTAATCTATAAGAGTTACTCCATTAGACAGTGCAAACATGTTTTCATGATAGCAGAACACTGTTTTAAGCTGTGCTATTCTAGCGCTACTGATTAGTTTCTTGCTTGTTTTAGACATGATTAACATCTTCTCTCAAATCTACCACCAGCTAACTCCAGGATATGCCATATTAAAGGTGCATTCCCATTCTTACTAAGAACTCTAACAAACTATAGTCTATGCTTCTTCAAATCAACTTGGGGATATTTCCTACCAGTGGAACAGCTTAAAAATTCTTGATGATTGAATTTCTGAACCGGCAGCTTCTACTTTTTATCACCCAATCTCTGGGAGCTTGGAGCTTCTATGAAAGCGGTCTGACTGCTTGGAAGCCATGGGCGGCATATATGGATGTAGTTGAGTAAAGGCTGCCATAAGTCTATTCCTGGACCAGCAGACATGTAGGGACACTTTCTGATGAGAGCTACCAAATAAGTTCTGTCAACACAAAAATAACCCTGCTATACCCTTTCTACATTCATGACACACACCACCATGAAACAAATAAGTTATTTGTTTGTTTAGTTTTGTTTTTTTGTCTACTGCTATGTATCAGGGTATTTTTAAATGTAGCAATAGTCAAAATGCATTTGGTTAAAATGCATAATAATTAATCAAAACTGGATCCTAAGTTGTTGAGCAGCCAATAAAAAGGGTGAGACCTTCGCAACCATGAGATTTCAGTTTGAATCATGACTCAGCCTACAGAGAAAGGAGCCTCCCTCAGTTTGAGTACACTAATTTTCTGTATTTTCATTCACATGAGATGGAAAGCAGTGCATCACCACAGTGAGGCTGGAGTGAGGAGGAGGCAAATCAGCAGATGTGGAGAATGCGCTTAGACCATTGTAATGATCAAGCCTTGAGCACTGTGCTGACCTCACAAACAATGTGTACTTGGCAAAGTGAGTCAAGATAAGGCTTTAGAAGAGATGGGCATGTCTCTTCAGATCTGAAGAGTCAGATGAGCAGCGGCAGTGAGACGACAGGATGCTAGCAGATGCAGTTAGGGGAAGAAGGACATCTCAGGAAGAGCACTGGTGGTGTGCTGACAGGTGTGCAACCTTGTTTATTCATTTACTGAAAATTTATGTAACTTTATTTCTGTGTTCATAGTTATGAAGGCTATCTAATGAAGAGGGGGAATGCTCATTATACTGTTAAATGAGCAGAACCAAGACAGAGCAGGCCAGATTCCAAATCCCCTAGAAGTTGAATTTGTTTAGTTAAAAGAATGGAAGAAATAACTAAAAAAATATTTACTGTGGTTATTTCTGGGTGATGAAACCCAAAGATAGTTTATCAACCATTTCCATGGTTTTTCTGTCATTTTGCAATTTTAAACAAATAGTGAGTACAGTCGATTTTAAATCAAAAGCCAAAGCAAAAACAGAAACAAAATCCTGCACAGAAAACATTCTTACAGGCAAAGAAGTCCCAAAGGAAGAGGAAGGAAGGTGTTTGTACTGAAATGCTGAAGTTCTTGATTTCCCTGACTCTTTGTCTTTCACAGTCAGGTGTTACAACCCCCTTATTGGCCCTTACCTATTCTATTTGCAGTGGAGTTCCTGTTTAAGGATTGTTTGCTTAAGAAAGTAGTTCTGGTTTCAACAGAAAGAGTTGCTGAGACTGGTTTGAGTCCTTATATTCAATGTAGATGATGCTGTATTTGCCAGTAAGCTTTTGCTTTCCTTTTTTTTTTTTTTGTCTTTTTCTTTTATTAGATATTTTCTTCATTTAAATTTCAAATGCTATCCCCTCTCATAGTTTCCTCTCTGAAAGTCCCCTATACCCTCCCCCTGCCTTGCTCACCAACCCGCCCACTCCCTCTTCCTGGCCCTGGCATTTCCCTGTACTGGGGCATAGAATCTTTGCATGACCAAGGGCCTCTCCTCCCATTGATGGCTGACTAGGCCATCCTCTGCTAGGTCAGCATGCCAATGGTCAGACTGGCTGTTTTTGTCTTGGGTTCCTGATAGTTGGCCCCAGTCCCCAGTTCTGGAAAGACATTATATCAGTGAAGGAATTGGTACTGTCTCAGATGAGATTATGGGATCCAAGTAGATATCCAGAGCACTGATTACATCTCTTGGAAGACATTCCTTTGTAATCAGGTTTGATTTTTTTTTGCCATCAATTTTATCTGTGATTTGGAACATCTGAACTCTGCAAAATCTCTGGTAATATGAGGTTTTGGAAGGGTACTGGCACATACTACTAGGAATTTTATTCATTTGCTAACATGTTTTATAACTCTCTCTATTGAATTTCTAACATTTGTCAATCAAAACAAACCTGTGAAATTAGGACCATTGTAATGTTGGTGATCCTATCCTCATTGTGTCTGTCTTCTTGTTTAATAAAAATATAAGTCTCATCCTCAAGGAATCATAGTCAAAGATCTCAAGGTATCCCATCCCACTAAATAGTCCCTTCTGCATTACACTTTCTAGATCAGCACATCTCTAAGCTACCCACAGTTTCCTAACAAGGTCAGGGATTTTCCAGGGAAAGTTGCTGTCTGAGCCCAAAATGTTATTTCCAAAATGCAAAATCTGGGAATTATTTCAAATCTAATTTCTTGGAATTTCCTTGCTACACAGGGAATTCTTTATGGAGCCCAGTGTCACAGATGACTCTCTTCCTCTTCTGTGTTTCTGATGTCCCGTATGGACATGTTATGTCATCTACATAACCATTAATGTTTGCATGCATATCTTCTCATTAAAGCCATAATAATGCTCTTGTAGACAAAGGATTTGGTTCTCCTTATGGCTTATAGGTGACCCACCAAACCACATTTTAACTTTCCTCATTCTGGTGGAAATGTAATAGAAAGAGTAACTAGACACAAGGTTAGCGAAGGAACAAAACTCCTAGGAGTATTTGTCAGTAACCCCTACAGCCTCACATTGACAGTGATGGCACTCTGATGTTGATTTTGATGACCTAAAAGTATCTAGAAAAAATAGTAAGCAGTGAAAACCCTGGTATTTGAGACATTGTCACCTTCTATTTGATGGAAAGTTATTTATAATTTGTCTTTTATTTTCCTACTGCAAATCCACCAGTCTTTGACTGGATCAAACCATCTCAGATCCTCCATGTTGCTGTTTCTCTTATCCAGGGATGGATGCTCTTGTTTTAGTTCTTATTCTGAATTTGAAAAGTTTCTTCCATTCAGGAGAATGCAGCTTCCTATCTTTCCTGATGATGTCAATGGCTAGAAAACTTGTTAAAGATGAAACAGAAACATTAAGAAAAGCTTATGGAAAAGTTTTCTACAACCTTGCTTGTTCTTGCTCTTTTCTCTTCCACTCACTCTCTGTCTCTCTCAAACCTTTGAATATATTGACATGTCCATCAAGTTCTATGTGTTAGGAAATGAATCAAACTGCAAATATTGATCAAGAACATGTTTCTGGCCGATCAGAGATAACATTACTTGCAAAAACTCACTTTTTGGTCAATATT
The DNA here is from genome assembly GCF_978045245.1 of Mus caroli. Lineage (NCBI taxonomy): Eukaryota > Metazoa > Chordata > Mammalia > Rodentia > Muridae > Mus > Mus caroli. The sequence goes on along the minus strand of NW_028227274.1, from coordinate 27,362,919 downwards.
TATTCCTTCCTAAAATTATACAATTATGCTTCCTTCTCTTGAACTCAATTTGTTTAATTTTCAATAAGGCAATTTTCTGTACCTGCATATAATTTATGTATGTGATTAGTAGGTTCTGTGTGGGAGTTTAAACTGGCCTAGCATCACATTCAGGGCAGTTATGATGTGTTTTGTGATGATGAGCAACAAAAAAATTAATGTGAACAATTGCTCACAGTGATTCTACTTCCCAAAGCAATTCAAACAGGAATAATAGGGACAAAATTTTACCAATCTATGATTACATATGAACCCAAGTGGAAATTCTTTTGTGTGAAGTTTATGGTAACAGATTTTTAAACTGTTTATTTCTAATAATAATTGTAGCCACACATGTATGAACTATTTATATTGAAGAAAAACTTTCTAAGTAATAATCTGATAACAGAGAGAATAGGTAAGGTTTGCTCAATATGACTGATAATGTATCTTGGCTATATACACACAAACTGTATTTATTGCTGTGAGAAGCATAATTGATGTAAGATATGCTTCTACAGAGTCAGGAAAACATCTCAGTTGGTAGACTGCTTCCTCTGTATGAAAAAGATCTGGATTCAGTCTCTAGCGATTCACAAACCAAGTATGGATGCACAAACCTAAAATCAAAGCATTAGGGATTGGAGGCAGGAGAATCAGAAATTGAAGTTAATTCTTACCTACATAGCAAGTTTAAAGCCAACCTGAGCTATGTGAGATTGTAGCTCATATTATTATAACGTAAAGTATATACCAATAATCATGTGTTTTTATTTTTTCTATTTGAAAATGAGCAATACTGGCAGTAGAGATGGCTCAGCAGGCAGAGGATTTTTGTCACAGAGTCTGACAACCTGAGTTTGATCCCTTGGATCTACATAGTAGAAGGGGGAAAATGGCCCCCAAAGGCTGTCCTCTGACCTCCAGGTACATGTCCTGGCTTGCACATTTCCCAATCCATCAATCGACCAGTCAATCAATGTAAAAATATTGTTAGCAAAAATAAAATGGATTATGCCATTATGTCATTATTAACTGTATGAAAGATGAATTAAAGTAACTTTTAACTAGTTCTGGTCCTAAAATATAAAATGAAAATTTTTCTTTTTTTAATTGGATATTTTATTTACATTTCAAATACTATCCCCTTTCTAGGTCTCCCCTCCAGAAACCCCCTATCCCACCCCACCCCCTGCCTTTATGAGGGTGCTCCCCCACTGACCCACCCACACCTGCCTTCCCATCCTGGCATTTCCCTACACTGGGGCATTGAACTGCCTCAGGCCCAAGGGCCACTCCTCCCACTGATGTCCAACAGGTCATCCTCTACCACTTATGTGGCCTGAGCCATGGGTCCTTCCATGTGTACTCTTCGGTTGGTGGTCCAGACCCTGGTAGCTCTACTGTGGAGGTCTGGCCTGTTGACACTGTTGCTCCCTCCATGGGGCTGCAACCCCACTCAGCTCCTTTAGTCCCTTCTCCAACTCCTTCATCTGGGACCCCCATGCTCAGTCCAATGGTTGTCTGTGATCATCCACCTCTGTATTTGTCAGGCTCTGGCAGAACCTCTCAGGAGACAGCCATATCAGGCTCCCATCAGCAAGCACTTCTCGGCATTCACAAAAGCATCCAGGTTTGGTGGCTGTATATGGGATGGATCCCAGGTGGGGAGGTCTCTGGATGACCTTTCCTTCAGTCTCTGCTCCAGACTTTGTCTCCATATCACAACAAGTATGGTAGCTGTCTATGGGAGAAGAAGGGACCATTCACAACCAGAGAAATGATCATAGCCTATACTCTGCTTGATGCAAATTAGAATAACATAGGTACACCAGTCATGGTAGTGGAGAGACGATACTTCTTCTTGGTAAAATATTGCAATATAGATTTGGTTCAGTTGATGAAATGTCTTAGGTTAGGAGAAAATACTAGAAGAATAACAATGTGTTTAGAAATTATTATATATAATTTATTATTTTTATTTCTATTTAAATTATATTTAATCCTATCTTGTGCAGATGAGCAAATTTTAGAGTTTTTTGTCTTAATTTACTCATCTTTGATAAAGCAATACTCTTAGGAGATAATTATTCAGTTTTAAATACAAAATCCCATTTAACTTACTGGAACTTCTGTAAGGCAGAGTAAGGCAATCAGGAACACTATCAAGATAAGGCTATGTACTCAGAAGAACTATATACATGTACCTCCAGCTCCTTGTATTATATAAATGTAAGAAAACACATCAACATTCACTGTTATCAACTTTAATAATATGTATAATCTTACGGGTGATTCCTTTATGCAAGTGACAGTTGATGGTGGATTTGTCATATGAATACACACACACACACACACACACACACACACACACACACACACACACACACATGCAGTGCCTGCAGAGGCCAGAATAAATTGTAGGATGCTTTGGAAATGGATTTACAGATGCTTGTGAGCTGCCACAGGGATGCTTGGAAATGAACCTGAGTTCTCCTTAAGAGCAGGAAATACTTTTAATCAGTACGCCATTTTCCTAATCCCCAGATAAGAAAAAATGCTTACGTTTGTGGCATGTCCTGATTAGTTTTTATTGTAAGTTTGCCACACCCAAAGGTGTCCTTGGAATAGGGAGCCTTAAATGGGGGATGGTCTAGATCAGATTGGCCTATGTCTGTGTCTATGAAAAATTATGTTGATTATTGATTGATGCAGGAGGGTTCATCCCACCATGGGCAATGCTACTACTGGGCAGATGGTCTGGGAATGTAAAGAAAGCCAAGTGAGCACACGCCAGAGAGAAACTAGTGACCAGCATTCTTTCATGGTTTCTGCTTCAATTCCTGGTTGAGCTCTGCCCCTGGCTTTCCTTGAGAGTGGACTGTAAATGGACGAGTTACCAATTAAATTGTTTTCCCCCTAAGATGCTTTCAGTCATGGCATTCATCCCAGTGAAGAGCAAAATAGGACACTACACAAAAGGTTTTATCCCCACAATGGTAAGGTAGCATGAACAAAGAATGCACAAATCAACTTATGGACAAACATCAAATTTCAAGTCTAATAAACTTATTTACCTCATTTTATTTTCAAAAGAATATAAATTAGAAAGTAATTTTCAATCATTACAAGGAAAGAGATTTAAAAATAAGCATCAGTTTTGAAAGATAGAGGAAAATGGTAATTTTAAACACCATGATCAAGAAGAAAACTGGCCCTTTGGTGGAAGATAGTCAGTATTTATCAGGTAAATCTAGAAACTGATAGCTCTTTAACATAAAATTACCACTTTTAAGAAGTTGTTGTAAAGAACTAGTTCTGTATCAATACTTAATACTTGAGGGTCAACTTATCCATAATAATCACAAGATAACTTATAAAAAATATCTGGAAATATCTTCCATGTCCAAGGTTGGTAAATTCTTAATTAGATGATTTAAATCTATTAATAGAAACACTCTGTTAACACTTAAGTCATGCAATGATCACAAGAAATGATGTGGAAAGATACAGCAACACAAAAAGTGTTTTCCTACTCTGTGATCTCTATGAAATTTGACATACACAGACAAAGAACACAAATGCATGAGTGGAAGTGTATGGTAGATTTATATTTTTAATTAATTGGCTTCTTTTGAAGTATCTTTCTGAGGCTTCATGTACTAGGCCTGTGTTTTGCAATAATTGAAAATAGTTTTAGAATAAAACAAATATCTTGGCGTCTTGGCATTGGTAGGGTCAGAAGCTGCAGCTCTGACAGGAGGTAACTGGTCTCCATGGTCATTGTTTTCATTCTGGACTCTGTTGGTATGCACAAAAGATGTGTGACTTTTGACCTATGGCAGATACAGAAGTCTATCATCTATTGATCTGTATTTGATTTTTCTATCTTATGGCAACATCATATAAATTTAAACAACCACTCAGTTACTTAACTACCTAAACATAGCTACTAAAAGACCAAATATTACAGAATTTCCCTTGATAATTTCCCTAGCTATCACAGTAGTAAAGAAGAAAAATATCAATAGATAACATTCCCATCTCTTAATAGTACTGAGATAGACATGAGCAAATGCATTTTTACCATATTTAACTGATTACTCTGAAGTCCTGGCCAGTATGATCAACCCAATGTATTAAAGCAGTTCAAACAATTGTCTTTGTCTTCCAGTTCTGGAGTTTACACACACACACACACACACACACACACACACACACACACACACACACCACACCCCCACACCCCCCCCCCACACACACACAGAGAGAGAGAGAGAGAGAGAGAGAGAGAGAGAGATTTTATTAAAGCCTTTATAAATTTCATTTCAGTGCTCAGCACACAGGACAGTTAAGAGTTTGAAGTTCAGCATCATTGATCAGCCTACTTTGTTTTCTAGTATCCTAGGCAGGGTTTGAAGGGTATTGAGAGTGAAATTTTGTTACTGGTTCTCTAGGCAGGCGATGGAGTGGGATCTGGCTTGTAGTATTTGCCTAGCTCCTTGAGATAAACACTTATGTCTCAGCCAGCTTCAGGTTCTCATTGCTACTGAATGTAGCTAGAAGGAGGAAGGGGCATATGACCCCCTCAGCCAGAGTGAGGTAGCTTTGCAGGCCCTGAATGACATGTTTATCTACCCAAGGACATGCGATGTTTCTCTATTCTGTCTCACTGAGGTGTATTTAACATAGCAGTCTGTTCCATATCATGGGTCATGGGTTGAGGAGTCACTAAAGGAAAAATAATGTGTTAAGCGTTGCTGCTTGGGTGCCTTGCACAGTGTTGGGTGCAGAGCAATGTTTGTGGATGATGCCTTACCAGTGTTACAGAATATATGATGAAATGATGTGACATGAGAGTTTAATCACGTTTAAGATATATTTTGTATGAAATATTTTGTTTCTTATTTACAAAAATACAGGAAGTACTAAATTCATATGAATTTGAAGTACATAGTGTTATGTGGGAGAATTTGTTTCAGATTCAGAAAGAAGATGAAATAAACAAAAAAACATTAGTAAATGAGGAATACTTCCGTGCCTAAAGCTTAATGCCTGGGAAAAGAAGCAATTCAGTTTCCCAATATTAATTATTGGACTATATCCTGCTATTGACTTGCACATGTAAAAATCGATGCTAAGATAAGGGCCTTCATAATTGACAGCGGTAATTTTGAGGAATATACTCATTGACATTCAAAGGGCCAGGAAACACACAAAAAAAGGGACGATACAGATGAGTAAACTCTGGATCTATTTGAAGTTTAAATAACTACTTTACAAACTTTTAAATGCAGTGGGGGGAGGTCGAAGAAGAGAAGCACATTATCTCATTTGTATTCTTGGTAGGTTTGCAAAAATGTATGCAACTAGCATTTAGCCAGCTTGCATTCAGGAAGCCTGCTTTAAGTTTGCAAAATCTTTTCACATTCATGTTTGATTTCCATTCCAACTTGTATGTAGAGGATATACAGGTCTTTCTCAATATTTTATAGATGGAGGAGGATGTCCACACCCTAGGATTATAATTCCTGTTTACTTATGTCTATATTTTATTAGAGTATTTTTTTTTCTGAGGAGTGTTTGTTGGTATCCTGCATTTTTAGTATCAGAAATATAAAAGTATGAACAAATTGTTATGGGACTTAAATAACTTTGTATTTCCTGATGGAGAATATCCCAGTTTTGGTTCCATGCTGTTCCTCTGATGATCTCTTTTCTGATCCACGGTGTCTGCTCTGTCCACTTGGCACTTTAATGGGCTGTCTGCTGTAAAGAAAGAGCATTGGTAGTAAAGGGGGAAGATCCTTCCATGGTGGCTGCAATCCATTTGTATTATTCATCTTTTCACCAGGCTACAGAGCACATGACAATTCTGTCTGCAGTCAGGCTTATTCGACATGAAGTGACCTTCTATCAAAGCATGTGGACCTGTGAAAATAGCTTGGTCAGTAAAGTATCTGCCATGCAAGTAAGAGGACTTGAGTTTCCAGCTTCCAGGTAAAAGCTAAGGATAGTGGACTGGGTGTAATCCCAACTCAGGGTAGGTGAAGACAGGTGGATATCTCTCCGGCTTATTGACTAAGCAGTGAGGCAGTGAGTTCCAGATTTGGTGAGAGCCATTATGTCAAAAATTGTGCCCAATTGAGGAAGACAACTGATGATGACCTCTGGCCTCCACATGTAAGCATAAGTTGACTATTGACCTCTACACACACACACACACACACACACACACACACACACACACACATCATACATACCAATGTCCTGCTTCATAAAAATCTGTCTTCATAATGAAATATGTGAATAGTTTTAGCTTTGTTCTTCCATTGCTTTTAACACTTCTATGCCCTTGTTAGATAAAGAAATTAACATATACTCTCCTACCTATGAATTAATCTAAGTTTTAAAAGTCAGTGGATTAACCCTTGTTGAATTGTACACAAGTTTTTGTTTTTGTTTTTTTTTTGTTTGTTTTTTTCTGCAAAACCACCATTTTAGAACCTGTGCTGGTACAGTGTTTCTCACAGGCAGAGATCTAGGACACTTAGGATAGAGTTATCAGGTGATCCCTAGTCAAGTCCTGCTTTAAGACAAGAAACCAACGTCCATCACTCCAGGCCCCAAGAAAGACTCAGTTCACTGTAGGGACATAGCAGAGGGTACCATGACTGGGAAGATTGTGGAAATGCATCCTTCTCAGGCATCTGAAGGGAGGACTGGAGGGAGCTGATGTGAAGGAACACTTTGCTTAGATCCTAGAGTGATTGTTCAGACTTGGCTTATGTGACCTTGACCTGTTTGAGCCATTCTGATCCTTGTCTTAGTGGGGTTCTATTGCAACGTATAGTTTGCCTACTCCCTGAATTTTTTATATACTGTCTTTCTATCTGTTTGGTGATGCTGAATTTGAGATCTCAATTTGTTTTGACGAGGTGTAAAGGCTGACAAGATGCAGTTTCCTTGCCCAGCAGCATCTAGCTACTCAGCCTGGAGCTTCATATCAAATTAGGGTGGGTGTTCACCCTGATTCTAGGTTCTAGAGGTGATAAGACTTTTCTGAGAAGTGAATGTGTCAGGATAGACAGCAATTTGGAAGAGCAAAAGGATGAAAGCCCAACATTAAGAAATGATACCTGATAATGAGATGGATGTTAATAACTCTGATTTGCTCATTACACCTCATAAAGAGTGTCAAACTCTCACCCTCTGCTTCATGAATATGTAAAATTATTACATGTTAGTGAGTATGAAATCCACAACTGGCACTCTTACATTGTAGCTCAAAGCACTGGAATAGGGGCTTAGTAAGGAAATAGTATCAGCTGATGATGTATGTAGTTTATAAATTTATATTGTTGTATCTTACTATTTAAGGTATGAGAGCATGCTAACCAGATTCTGGCTTGGTAGCACAGGCACTGGCAGTATTCCAACAATGCTTCATGGGGTAACTTACAGTGTGGGTGTGAGTGGGTAGACTTGGAGTCCTAGAGAGGAGTCAATTATGACCTTAGACATTGTGTGAACAGTATGGTTATCATCATCTATAAACACTATAGATAGGATTTTACATAAAATTTAGTCTTTTTTTATAATATCTAAATTTAATAATTACAGACAATAGCAAAAATGTATGTCCAGCCAATGGTTGTTTAGAAGTATCTAATTATTAAAATTGAATAGTATTTTCAGACAGCATTTTCCAACTGCATGCCATAAGCTGTCATGGTAAAATATGCTCCAAAGCTACAGCTGATGAACTGGGGCAGGAACCAGAAAGAAGAGTATTGTATTCTAAAATAATGAGCTATGGAGCATCCCCTAGCTTCTTCTGCTAAGAGTTCATATCTGTGTTTGTTCTGCAAGTGACAGGGACATTTTCCCTCAGCCATGGGTAAGAATTATGGAGGCAAGATATCTGGGGGAGAAGTTCTGAGCTGGTTGTTCCTTGGGTCCCTGAAGGCCTCCAAGGGGAAGCAGGATCCTGTTGGGCTCCCAGAAGGCTCCTCTGGAAGGCAGGGCAAGCCCAAAGCCAAACAACTGTGGGCTTTATACTTTTAGTATTGATTTTATTTGTACAGACTATTCTACCACCAAAAAATTTAGTCTTTTTATGTTGTGACTTTTGTAGGTTCCCTTCTGACTTCCATGTGCCAGATGGCATTGCCCTGTTTTCTGTCCCCTCTCTTAAAAAGAAATCACATGGTCAGCCTCAGAGATTTAAATCATTCGGAAGAATACAGCACATCACACTACTTAATGCCACATGTATGTATTAAGGATGTTTCTATTGTTCCAATAGAGAAGAATTTTTATGTTTATACATGTAAAATCTTTTTATCCTTTCATTTAGCATAGTGCCTGGTATATGACGTCATTTATTGATGAATGAATTATTGATGTTGTCATTCAGGGGATGTTAAATACTTTAAGAATGAGAAGGACAGCAAGAGATGAGTTAGTTTTTGAAATTTTTATGAGCTCTTCAGCTGTGATTAGAGGTCTTCTCAGGATTGTCTTATGCACCCATAGAGGAGATGGGGGCAGTGAAGAACGTGGGTGGTAGATCCTGCACTTGGTTGAGAAAGTAATAAATCTTTGGAACTGGAGTCATTTACAGTAGGTCAACAGAACACTATGACAGGAAGAGATATCGGGTAAGTTTTGTGTGGGTCCAGATTAAAAAGAACAAATAAACAGACACAATAAAAAAGGCAGTTAGCTCTTGGGAGGTTACAGTTAAAGAGTCATATTATTAAGTGAGGATGCACTTTCAAGAGACAGAAGAACTTGGAATGAGATTGGCTTTCAAAATAGCTTCAATTACCAGGAAGTGTTCAAATAGAGACTAATTATCTGGGGCGGATGGTAGAGAACTTCTTTTTGTCTGGTGGAAGGTTGTATTAAATTCCAAAGACCTTTGTAAATCTAATGTTTTATGAGGTTATATTTTCTGAATTAAATCAGTGTCCCATGTATCTTTAAATATAATCTACAAACATGATGATGTCTATATTCGTTTATAGAAATTCTCTAATCAATTTGAATAGTTACTTCAAATATTTCTGCAATTTTTCCCCTCACAAAAGTTAAGGGTAGATATAAAAATAACATTTTAAATCATCTTGTACCTAAGGAAAAAATATGTCTAAGAAGGAAGAAATGACAGGCTTGTTAAGAGTAGGGAAGGCTCCTAGGAAGATTAGCAAGTATGAATCATACGTCGAGATCAGAAGGGTCAGTTCAGTAAGGCAAGCTTTAAAAAGGTCCATTGGTCTGATCCCCAGGAGACAGGTTATGAAATGACTGATGCCAATCAAATCTCAAGTTGAAGGCTCTGTGTGTGTGAGTGTGAGGATGCCTGTGTATTTCAACGGCTGAAATGTCAAATCAAAACCAACGTCAGTCATCATGGTGTCAGTGTGTTGGAGATGGGGTTGACATGTAGCTGGAGACTGGAGAAATGAAAGGTCTCTTTAAATGTTGAGAATTCGTCTTTCGGAGTATTGGCAAGCAGGAGGATTGAAAGCATTGTGAATCATTCCAGGCACGTTTATGACCGGAAAGTTCCTACACTAATGACGGAAGAATATCCATGTACTGTAATATCAAATGCCTTTTTCAGACAAGCTCTAATTGGAGTTTCTTATTTCTAATTCATTTAAGCCCAGCAGTAGTGTTTTATCCTCTCTCTCCCCTTCATGACTCTTCAATATTGACTACAACTATCTGTTTTTTTCCCTCTCAGAATTCCCAAAAGACATGATTATCATATCTTTACACATTGTTCCTTCTATTTTTGAAATATTCTTATTAGTCATTCTGGTTGTTCATTACCACTTGGAAATTTAAAAATCTCCATGAATGTACCATTCTATAAACATATATAGTTTACATTTCAAATATACACTGATGTGTAAGAATTTGGACTTACTTCATGATCTCCCTCGGACTGTTGTGACTATTCTTGTTCACAATGCTCTTGGCTTAGCATTGGCTCCTGAAAGACAACCTGGGACCTTCAAGAGGAATGAAAAACAGCTCAGCGATTGATTTTATTACTCAACATTTTGTGGTAGCAGTAATAAAAAATCATGTCAAAATGTGAGTCCAGTACATCTCTTTCTTATTCTCCTGTATTTTCTTCTCACATGTTCTTTTGAAAAACAGTATGTATCACGTTTAAGCTGAATAGTTAAAAATTAAATTTAAAGTTAACAGACATGTTGGTTTTAATATATGTGGTGTAAGATTAATACCTGCAGCCTCACTGAAAGTCTTAGACTTGACAAGGTTTTGCTGGTTTCATTGAGATTTGATAGCATGGGAGTTCCTCAAAGACAAGAATCATGCCTTATTATCTCTTTGGAAATGCCTGGCTCATGGCTAGTACACAAACATATTTATGTATTCAATCATTTAGTAAATATTTTTAAGCCTTAATTATGGTGCATGCAGTGTGCAAGGCTCTGGGGTAGCAGTGGTAGAGAATTGGACAGACTGTTTCTTGCCATTCAACATAGAGAGCAGATTTGAAGCCAACAAGTATAACATTAGTGACAACACTTAGTATATGGATAACCTTGGGGGGAACTACCCGAGTCTTGTTTGTTTTCAACAAGCAAAGAGATGGATGTTGTTTGTAAGAAACACTTGAGTATTCACTAAATTAATAGAATGTACTTTGATAACATAGTACATACTAATTGGTCTTATGATTACAGAGTTTATATTCTATCTAAAGATGGATAACTTAAGAAGAAGCAGAACAAAAAAGATGTGTGGTGGTCTTTGGAAGAATCTTATGTACTTTTCTGTCTGTAGTCAGGGTCAGGAGAGTGTAAGCAATCATATGCATTGCAAAACAGGCTCAGTTGATGTCCCAAATGATTGCCACAGGAAGTCCCATTCCACGTGGGAATGTTATCCATGTTGGGAGTGGTCTTTGTTTTTCCTACTTTCCTCTTATTTCCTTCTGTCTGCTAGCAGACAATATACACAGTCTATTAATAAGGTGTTGATGACTTGCTGTATGCTTCTATGGCTGAGTTTGCAAAACATTGGGTAGTTGATGGCATTTTAGCTCATGTGATAATTGCTACCTCAGACTCCACTTGTAACAGGGAATGGATGGAAGCTCAGGAGGGGTGGGAAGATTCCATATCAGACCAGAGCTGACATCATCATGAAGGGAAGGACATTGGTGTGTTGTGCATGTTATTCTTCCCTAGGAAAACCTTCAAAGTAGTTAAGACCTACTCTCCTGCCTCTATAAGACTATTATGCTACTGAAGGTAATAATCCATTAGATTAACTAGAGATACAGTTAATCTATATATTTTATAGATCTTCTCTCTCTTCAGTCCTGCACTCAGAAATCTGACCCTTTAGTGTTCACAGTCAAATCCAAATGGAAAGGGGAGTGTATAATTTATTCATTAATACAACTTTTTTTTTTTTTCCGAGACAGAGTTTCTCTGTATAGCCCTGGCTGTCCTGGAATTCACTTTGTAGACCAGGCTGGCCTCGAACTCAGAAATTCACCTGCCTCTGCCTCCCGAGTGCTGGGATTAAAGGCATGCACCACCACGCCCAGCACATTAATACAACTTTTGAGAATGAAAATTGCTGCTAATTGTTTTAAGACAATTGACTTAATCTGGGGATGATGTGGGCCAGTCAGGCTGTAGGATCAACAAAGATACTAAGACATCTTAAAGACTTTTAGACATTCTCCCATGTGTGCTTAGTAAACATTGTGACTCTAGCACTTTTTATCTATCAATAAAAAGATTAAGAGAAAAGGCTCAAACCAATGAATCTTTAGCAGTAGAATTTTATACAGTTTAGTCTAGAATATAGGAGATATCTTGCAGTTGACAACATTCTAAACCCTTGGTGAATTATACACTTCATCAGTGAATCTAAGCTTGGCCTCTGTACAACCTTTAAGAAACACAATTGTCTATGAGTGTCCATTGAAATATACAGCAGAAAAGTTGGCAAATCTTTTCTATTTCAGTTCACACACACTAAGAGCACATCATAATGAGACCAGGCATCAAAACTAAACTGAATCTGGGGGCAAACAATTCTCAGCACATTCCCTTTCCTCATCTCACTGGCTTCACCCAAACTGAGATTCATTTTGTGTTCCATTGCTCCTTTGAGAAATAATCACTCACCACCTTAGCCCTTTTCCCAGTTTCTGTCTCTCTGACAATGTCTGTGGTTTCAAAATGCCTCATTATCCTGGCTCTCCCACTGAGCCCTCGGTGTGATGGCATCTGCCTAGCCTGTGGAAAGAACAGACAGGTTTTCCTCTCAACAGTCCTGTACAGAGATCTGACCAGTGTGTTGTCAAGCTAATTCCAAATGCAGTCCTTGGGAATAAGATAGCAGACTGTCTGGGTCTGGTGTCATCCACCGGGAAGATGCTGTTCCATTTCTTAGTCAAGGAGGAAAGTTCTGTGGTGCTGAAAAGACAAAACTATATACAATTGCTTGAGAACTAATAAACAAGGCCTGTAGTGAGAGAAATACAGAACACACACAGACAGAAGACATAGACATAGACATAGACACACACACACACACACACACACACACACACACACACGAGTTTGGTCACTTGAAGACAGAACTGAATGTTATATTTAGTAGTCTGGTCACATTGCTTTCTCTTTGACCTGTTTGCCATATATTCTGTTGACAGCTTCTTGTTACCTATCATGAAACAATAAAAATCTTTTAAGAAGATGAAACTGCTTTAATACCTTCTTTAAAGAGAACAAAAATGCAGAAAGATAGCCTGCAGGAACTTTCTCTTTCATAGATATGCAATTTACAGTATTTAAATAAAAGCTTTTGATTCTAGGTTGAAATGATCTTGTCAAAAACGTATATGAAAGACAATTGCACTTAGCTCTTTTCTACTTAGGGTCACAGCCGTGCCTTCTCAAGTCTTTGCTGCACAGAAATCTTGGCTGGCACCTGACTTTACTGTTTTTGGACAGTTGAATAACTGACGCAGGGCTGGCTGTTTTGTTCCCTACCCCACTTTAAATAACTTCATTGGCATTAATGCTGGAGCATGAGTGAAGCATGCATGGGCTTCTTATCCAAAGCGTATTTTAAGGAGGCAGCAAAGCAACAAGAAGCAAAACAAAAACAAAACCCAAACACACACCAGGAATCAAAATGGGCATTATTTTAACACAATATTTTTTTTTTTAAAAATCAAAATTAACATCAAACTCCATGATGGAAAAATATAAAAATTCAAAATAATATGGAGTTGGTATTCCCAGCTTTACTTCTTACATAGATACTGATGCGATTCTCATAGCACAGTATAGCAGTGACAACCAGTAGCATAAGAAGTGGCGTTTCTGGAGCAGGAACGCATCTGTTCCATTTCAGCCAGGAAGAGGTGGGGCAAGAGATTCATGGATCAAAATCATAGTATGTCTTCTTCATCACAGACAATATGATCACAAAACGTACTCCCAAAGGTGTGAACTATTTCTAGTGGAAAAAATGAGGTAAAACCTAAAATAAGATACAGGTTGCATATTTCAGGGCATCTGCTAACCAGAAGGGAAGGAAAGGGAGCAGGGGTGGAGGTTGGACTACGAGCAGTGTTAGACTTCTAAGCAGGCATCTTATGGGAACATGGAGATAGAGCAGTGTTTGTGAACAGCTTCTAATTACAAGAACAATTGTAATGTTTACTTCATAAATAAGTACTGTTTTTAGCCTTTATGTTTCTGAGGTATTGTCTTAGTCAGGGTTTCTATTCCTGCACAAGCACCATGACCAAGAAGCAAGTTGGAGAGGAAAGGGTTTATTCAGCTTACAATTCCATACTGCTGTTTATCACCAAGGAAGTCAGGACTGAAACTCAAACAGGTCAGGAAGCAGGAGCTGATGCAAAGGCCATGGAGGGATGTTCTTTACTGGCTTGCTTGCTCAGCCTGCTCTCTTATAGAACAAAGACTACCAGCCCAGAGATGGTCCCACCCACAAGGAGCCTTTCCCCCTTGATCACTAATTGAGAAAATGCCTTACAGTTGTATCTTATGAAGGCATTTCCTCAACTGAAGCTCCTTTCTCTGTGATAACTCCAGCTGTGTCAAGTTGACACAAAACTAGCCAGTACAGTTATGTAGTAGATTCATAGTTGAAGGTTTTGAGATTCTTCCTAAAATTCATCATTAAAAACAGCATATATATGTATATGTAGTGAGAGAAATACAGAACACACACAGACAGAAGACATAGACATAGACACACACACACACACATACATACAAACACAGAGTTTGGTCACTTGAATATATATATATGTGTGTGTGTGTGTACATATATATATATATATAAAACATAAAATATTTCTGTCACTCTGTTTTTTTCAAATGTAATGTCTGTTGCATTAAACATATTCATATGATTGTGCAATAATCACTACCTGGCTGAAGTAGGGATGCTTCGTGAGTGGGGCTTGATTTCTACATCAACTTGACACAAGCTAGAGTCACCAGAGAGGAGGAAACCTCAATTGAGAAAATGTCTTCAGAAGAATGGAGTGTATGCAGGCCTGTTGGACATTTTCTTAATTAATGATTGATATGAAATTAATTATTGGTGGTGACCTTCCCAAGTTGGCAGTCTTTTTCTATAAGAAAGCAGGCTCATGAGTAAACTATGAGTAACAAGGAAATTTTTCCCATGGCCTCTGCATCAGTTCCTACCTGCATATCCTGCCCAGTGGGAGTTCCTGCTTTGGTTTATCTTAATGGGTGTTATTCAGGATATGTAAGACCAATAAAGGATTTCCTCCCCAATTTCCCTTTTATCATGGTTTTTTTTTTTTTTGTTGTTGTTCTTTTGTTTTGTTTTTGTTTTTTGTTTTTTTATTATTATTTTTTTAATCACAGCAAAGTTATCTTAGCTAAACAGTGAATAGAGTGCTTTCTGGATGAAGAGCTGAGTCTGGATCTGTAAACCCATGCTGCACACAAGATAGTCAGAGACAAGAGAATCCCCAGAAGCCTGTAGGCTAGCTAGACTGGTGTATATCATTGTGAACAGGAGATTCTGTGTGAAGCAATGGGGAAGGGAAGGATTGATAACCTGAAGTTGTCCTTTGACCTTCCAACGTACACGGAGGCATTTGCACATCTACAGACAGACACATTAGCATGAGTGCTCATGTGCACCCCCTTCCCCCCCCCCACACACAAGCAATCATACCATGCATAGAAAGACACAATAAAATGCCCAATAATAGTAGCTACTACCTATTGCTCAGGCATTTTTATATTGAAAATTTTACCTGATCACTCTTCTCTCGCCCCTATTCTCCCTACATACGATCCCTCTCAGTTTCACCCTGCTTCCTTCTCCATCTGCTCTTCTAACCTCCTTCCATTGATGTCTGACATCTATTTTTTCCCCTTCTGAAAAAGATTGAACCATCTTCACTTGGGCTTTCCTTATTATTTGACTCTTTTGAGATTGTTGATTATAGCTGGGTATCCTTTACTTTATAGCTAAGTCCACTCATAAGTACATACTATGCATGTCCTTTATGGTCTGGGACTTCACTCAGAGTGATATTTTCTAGTTTCACCCATTTGCCTGTGAGACTCATGTGTCCTTGTTTTTAACGGCCGAGTAATATTTCATTGTGTAAATGAACCACATTTTCTGTATCCATTTTTCACAGTTTCTGGCTATTATCAATAAAGCTGCTATGAACATAGTTGAGCAAGTGTTCTTGTGAGACAATGGAACATTTTTTGGGTATATGCCTAGGAGTGATATATCTTTGTCTTGAGGTAGAACTATTTCCAATCATCTGAGACACTGTCAAATGATTTCCAGAGTGGTTGTATAAGTTTGAATTCTCACCTTGCTCTACAACCTTGCCAGAATGTGCTGTTTTGTGGTAGCGGGCAATCTCTAGGATGTGCCAGAGACCTGGAATGTGGAGACTAGAGGGTCTATGGGGGCAACTCTAGCTGAGATTCCTAGTAGTAGGGGATATGGATCCTGAAGTGGCCAGCCACTTCTTATATCCAGGTAGAACTCCAAGTGGAAAGATGAGGACAGCAATCTACCCACAAAGCCTTTGACAAAAAGTGTGTCCTGTCTACAGGATATTCAGTGATAAAGTTAGAGCCGAGACTGAGAAAATGGCCAAACAATTACTGCCCCAAACTGAGACCCATCCTATGGACAAGAATCAGTCCCCAACACTATTAAAGATACTCCTCCTTGCTTACAGAGAAGGACCTAGCATAACTGTCATCCTAGAGGCTTCACCCAGCAGCCAATGGAAAGAAAAGCAGAGACCCATAACCAAACATTAGATGAAGCTTGGGGAGTCTTATGAACGATTTGAATGAAAGATTGAGGATCCCAAAGAGGACAGGGACTCTATCAGCAGATCAACAGAGTAAACTAACCTGGACCCCTGGGGTCTCCTAGAGTCTGAATGACCATCCAAAGAGCAAGCACAGACTGGACCTAGGTCACTTGCACAGATGTAGTAGATAAGCAGCTTGATCTTCATTTGTGTCCCCCCAAAGCTGGAGAAGGGGTTCTCCCTGAACATGCTCCCTGTCTGCTTGCAGATCCCACACCCCTAAATAGACAGCCTTGTCAGGCATCAGTGCGAGAGGATGCACCTAGTTCATGGTGGCTTGATGTGTGGGGTGTGGCATGTGGAAATGGGTAGAATATTCGTGAGCTGGTAGTGGGAGGAGAGGAAGGAATGATATGGGGTTGTAAAGTCAATGGATAAATAAATTTAATAAAAAAATAAAATGTTACCTGAAACACTCTAGTTATTACACAGTTCCCCTTTCCCTGGAACATGTAATATTGCCTGTCCAGGGATTTCATGACTAGCTCTTACATGAGCTGAGTCATACAGTTTCTATCCTTCTGTTCTGACTTGTTGCACCAGTCATGACATTTACCAAGATTCAGTCATGTTGCAGCACATGGCAGAATCCCATTCCTCGAAGCTCATGATGCACCACAGACTCTGTGGAGTTTCCTTCATGAAACTTTCCTTTTGTTGTCCACCTACCAGTTGACAGATGCTTAGCTTGCATTCATCTTCTGGCTATTGGAAATAGTGCTTTTATATGCGTGAGTGAACAATTGTCTCCTTAGGTTCTCCTCATTTGAATTTTTAAGATCTCATGTGTGAATGCTTATGTGTACCTATGTATGCATGTAGTATGTGTACATGTATATTTCCAGAAGTAGAGCTCTTGTGTCATCTGGCAACTGTATGTTTAATTGGAGGTTCAGGGCTACTGCATCTTTTCCATAGTGGCTACAACATTTCTCATTTCCATTAACTATATCGTACCCCAAAGTTCCATCTTTCTCCATGTTTTGGGGTACACTAAAGTTTTTGTATCCTTTTTATTCATTTTTCTCCTTTATTCAACCATACAAATGGTTATGAATTGCTATCTCATCGTGATTTTGATTTGTGTTTTCATGATTAGTGATGCAGAAAATCTTTTCAAGTGTTTACCTGTACCCTCTTTGGAGAAATGTGAACTGAAGTTGTCTGTGCATTGTTAATTGAGATTTAGCAGTTCTTCATATATTTCAGCTGTTTTTTCTCCTATCATGATATTGATAATAACTACCTATAAATTTCACATATCATATATATACACACATATATAATGTATATATGTATGATATATACACACTTTTTATATATGTATATATAAATATTTATATATTTTATATATGTATATATAAGTATATATATACATAAATATATGTATATATGATATATGAAATTTACAAGTAGTTATTCTCAATATCATGGTTTATTTCTTAACTCTGCAAAGTGTGTTGTGTTTTGATAGAAAAAGTTTTAAATTTGATGAATCCTCTTTTCTTCTCTGGTTTCCTTTGTTTTTGGCCATATCCTTAAGCAATAACTGCCACGTTTCAGTGTCATGAAAATCTACCAGTTTCACCTGTTAGCTTCATAATTCTTACTCTTATCTGTATGTAGGTCATGGTCCAGATTCAGATAACTTTTGGGTATGATATAAGTAGGACCCAGTTTCCTTCTCTTGCACATAAACATGCAGCTTTACTGACAGTGTTTCTCAATAGATGTGCTTCTGGATTCTAGGCTCTGTAATCTATTCCCCAACCTTTCTCCACTGCTTTCATGCCCTGTGGTTCACTGTGCATGAAGTTCTGAAATCAAGAGGCAAGAAGTCTCCAACTTTGTTCTTTTTAGTAAGGTTTCCCAGGTAATTCAGGGTTCTTCCTTATCTCCTATTATCCTTATTATTCTTCTATTCTGTTTTGTTTCTTTGGTTTTTTTGAGACAAAATCTTGTTGTATAGCTCAGGTTAGCCTCACAATCATGGAATTCTCCCTGTTTGGCCTCCTGAATGTTAAGATTTCAGGTATGTGCCATCTTGCCAAGTGGCTGTTCTGTGATTTTTCAGGAAGAGACTAGAAAAAATATGTTATTCACCCCAGATGGGCACCAATGGATGGCAGATCAAAGAAAAACATCCCACCTATGTCTAATTTTGTAAAACAGTGAGTTTATTGGGATTATCACAGGAGCATGGGTTAGTCAAAGGTAGATAAATCACTTGAAAGTTACCTCTTCCCCGACCACACATGAATGATGCGCATGAAATCTGTATCCCTTGAGCCCTTGTTTATAACTGGTCAAAGAGTCACTGATCTCAGCAATTGGCCACTATACAAATAACTTTAAGGAGGGATGTTTTGAATGCTGAACTTTTCTGTACCTTCTCTTTTTATATATTTTAATATTTCCTAAGCTATATATATTTCTGAGATAGTCAATCTCATTTGTCCACTTAATGAAATTCAGAATCACCTAGAAGACAAGAATCTGCACACACTTGGAACAGATTGTCTAAATTAAGATTAGCCTCTTACAAATGTCTTAAAGAATATTCCTGATTAGGTTGACTGGTATGGGAAGACCCACTCCCCTTAATTGTGACTGGAACCATTCCTTGGGCTAGCATGCTGGACTGTATACAATGAAGAAAGTTAACTGAGCATCAGCTGTTGAGCATAGGCTGCAGAATGGTCTAGCCTGGGTTCCAAGTACATAAATCAAGCACTAGAAATGAAAGGTTTTGATAAGTTCTGTAATGGTGCTAACATGTTAGATGGGTGGTTCAGACTATACGCAACTATGATGACACATTGTTCCCTGTGTATAAGACACATTAGACTGGTTGACAAGGTATGAGTTCTTGATGGGAGATGACTAAATCTGAATGCTAGATATTTGCAATGGTGCTGTATCTACATTCTGAATGTGAATCCTGATGCATCCAGGATTTGAGGGACATTTGATTAGGATGGAGAACAACAACCACTATACAGAGCTGGAAAACTGACTGACCAGACACTAGAAAGACAGCACTGAGCCTCTTCCTTTAAGTATGGGGGAAGCTTTTTTTTTTTTTTTTTGAATTATTTTTTTTAATTAGGTATTTTCCTCATTTACATTTCCAATGCTATCCAAAAAGTCCCCAATACACTCCCCCCCACTCCCCTACCCACCTACTCCCACTTTTTGGCCCTGGCGTTCCCCTGTACTGGGGCATATAAAGTTTGCAAGTCCAATGGGCCTCTCTTTCCAGTGATGGCCGACTAGACCATCTTTTGATACATATGCAGCTAGAGTCAAGAGCTCTGAGGTACTGGTTAGTTCATAATGTTGTTCCACCTATAGGGTTGCAGATCCCTTTAGCTCCTTGGGTACTTTCTCTAGTTCCTCTATTGGGGACCCTGTGATCCATCCAATAGATGACTGTGAGCATCCACTTCTGTGTTTGCTAGGCCCTGGCATTGTCTCACAAGAGACAGCTATATCTGGGTCCTGAATAACTATATAATGAGGATTCAGAGGTGGAAAGAGGCACACTATGCAAAACAGATGCAGCGATCTTGATTCTCTTTTGATCCTTGTGTGGTCCAAGCACAAGTGACTTGAACAGTTGATATCAAGTCAAGTCAAATGCTCAGAAATGGAATGATCAATGATATAAGAATACCAGCGGATATTAGAAGGCTACTTCAGCATGTTCATTATAGCCTATCTTTTGTATATTTTGTTCACTTACATTAACACCGTAGGCAAAGCATCTCCAGGAAGAGAAGGGGATTTTTAGAATTTAAATGTAGATCACTACTACTTCTCATTTTGAGAACAGGATGCATACTTGAAACTAGAGTTTTAGGAAGGGTTTAGAGGAAACAAAACATTACTTATTTTCTGTGTATTGTTTATTACACAATGCCAGAACACAGATCATGGACTTGGATGAGAGAAGGAATTGCCTGTATTCTACATGTTCTCCAAGCTTGGCACCTTCCATTCTTCCTGTCGCCTTCCTAGCTCACCTTCTGGCTCCAGGTTGGCTCTGCCTATGTTGGTTCCACATCTGTTATGTTTAACTCAGTTCCAGCTTCCTTGATTTTTTTTTCTCTCTCTCTCGGATCAACACCGTACCTTCCTTTTGTTCTGCTAAGCAGCAAAAGCATCTCTGAAAATGTGTTCTGAGCCAATAAAATCAAGGCATAACATGTTATAGATTATTATACTCATAGAAATTGTTTGTCTTTGATCAGGGCCATTTAAAACCTTGTTGTACAGCAGTTAATTTTGTGATGCAAAAGTTAACACTTGTGACCTGTGGGAGGGGTGTCATTTCGGAGTGAGTATTTTCATCATAGGAGGTGTGGAGAGTTACTGGCTGATGAGGATTCTATTGGACTTGTTTTCTTGGGGACCACAGTAAGGAATATGTGTAGAGTGGAGGCTGGGATTATTTTGAACGTTTGCACTGATTCTCCTTTGCTTGTTAAGAAATCACGGTGGTATAGCTATTTGCGGCTGTGTTTTTCACACTTTATCTAGCATCCTGTGTCTCTGTTGCCTGGGAACTGTATTTATATTTACACTGTGAAGCGTGAATATGCTGCTGTCCTTTGGGGGAAAGGATCTATCAAATAATCCTTCTGCTTGAGTATTATTAAGTGGACCATGGCATTTTCCCTGTTAGTTTTTGCTTGGAGCCCTTGGGACATGTGAGGTGGCCTTGTGCACTTCAGTGGGCTTCAGAAGGGTGAGCCTGATTTAAAGAAACATAAATTTAGTCAAAAGGGAGGGTAACATGGCATAGCTGAATAATGGCCTTTAATAGGCAAACCAAATAGCCAAACGCAAGATGCTCACTGCATGCTATGACTTAAGGAATGCATATTCAATGAAATGCATTATTAAATACAGCATTGAGCATATGGGTATCTACAATTAATGTATATAAATAGCTGATAAAATTGCTCAGTATTAGAAAGCTAGCGGCAAAAATGACCTAATATGTCAAGCAGACAAGTAGGCAGCTACCATTTTCTTTGTACACCTTACAGATGATAAATTAGTTTTATGGTCTGCATGGGGCTCTTATCACACCACAGCACCAAGTGCCTGATAAAGAAAAAAAATGCCTCGGTTCAAAAATCGAACTAGAATTTGGAGTCCCAGCAGAGCTCATTTTTAAATGTAAAGAATTTTAGCCTGTTTCCTTTAGGGAAGATTTATTGAGACCAAGAGAAATGTAGATCTTGGTTATGTGTTTTGATTAAAACTTGATTTTTGTTTTTATTGACACTCGGTGAAATGTGAATCTGTCATAACTGGCTGCCTATTGATTGAGAGCAATTTGGTCCAATGGGCACAGGACAGGACGGGAAAAGGGATTCTGGGTTTTATTTCTAGTCCTCCTGCTAACAGAGGAAGCTGACCTTCGAGACAACTTTGTAACTCTTTGCTGCCTTTGCTTGCTCTATTTAATTCCCCTCAAGGGTGGAAAGAAACACTTTGTCTTGCACCCTAGGCCCATAGAATGTAGGAGAACAACTCTCAAGTAGAATGGAAGGAAACAGACTAATGTTTCTTAGCATCATATGTGGCAAGCATTACCTAAATAAATGGTACTATGGTGCAGTATGTGTGTGTTTGTGAAAACCACATATATCTGTTTAAAATTCCTTCATGGAGGCAAACCCAGGGAAAACCAGGCTGACCAGGCTGTTGAGTGGCTTATGTATGTGGTTCCTTATCCTTGGTGAGTCTGAGGGTTTCTCTTCCATGAACTTAAAAATTGTGTGCTCTCTGTTCTCACAGTTGAAATCCAAATGAAGTTAAACATCGTGGTGAGACTAAATTACTCTAATAGGATTGGGTCTGGCTTTGTTTTCAAATGGTTGGAGGCACGTCTCCCAAACCCTTACTTCCTCCAAAACCTCTATTTTACCCTCCATACCTCTTGTCGGGCATTCGATCAGATCAGACCACTTTGATGGTTCATTGTTTTATACGCAATGCAATGTTTTATAATCAAAGCGATTATCTTTGTCTGTGGCAGAAAGCTCTCCTGCACCCCGACGTGTCCCTCAGACTTCAGAGGTGACTGTATTCCTCGTTTTTTAGAACCAGCATGAATCAGAGGGCTGTGACTTGAGAGTGGAGGTGGGTAGGAGGCACAAAGAGGAGCGGCTTGCAGCAGTAATGGGATGATTTCATTTCATGGCCATCTTTTTATTTTATCCTAGCTTGCTTTTCTGTCTTACATGTTCTGGGAAAATGATATTTTCTTCAGAAAAATGGTTGTTAAAAAGTCACTTCTTTTCCTCCAGATAATTAGTGCTTATCATTACAGCTTCTGCTGCCTGAGTAGATGTGCCGTCTCCCTTGAGTACTTTAGCCTGGGTGTTATTTAGAGGAACCATGTATGGAGATGTGCTAAGGGCAAGTCAGTCAGAAGAAAAGCTTATGTTCCAAAGAGGAAATTCATTCTTGGTTTCTAAAACACCACTAATATTTGATGTATTTTAAAATTTCACTTTCCCTCCCTCCTTATATCCCTCCTTTTGTTCTTTTCCCTTTGTTCTTTCTTCTATTTGTATGTTAATTAAATACAAATTTAATTAGCATCCACTCTGGACCAAGAGCTAGTGGTGCCTCACCATTCATGAACCTGCCTGTCACCATTCCAAACACTTGCTCTCTCCTTCTTCTCAATACATTATCTGTTCAAACTTCTGTCACTTTACTGTTCCACCAGAGACCACCAGCCTTATGGGGTTTTTTGTATATTAGCCTCCCCTCACAACGATTCTCTACCCAAATGGCCTTCCTCACCTCTCAAATCACACCTGGTGTTTCTTTAGGTGTCTGTGAAAGATGCAGGACCTAAGAGGACTCACCTAGCTCTTTTGGGTTAGATTGGGTGCACTTACTGAGGCTTGCTGCTACTGCTGTTCAGCTGTCTTCAATCCCTGCTGATTCCATAAAGAGAAGGCCTTTGTCAACATTACAGCTTCCTCATCAACCAAGACCCTGGCAGACAGAAGACATCCATAAATAGATGGAGGGATCCTCAGTGGTTCCCTCATCAGCTGAGGAAAGACTGCTGGCTGCAGTTTTAAAATGCAAGAAGGGGGACTTTGTCGTTGCCTGCCTGCCTGCCTGCCTGCCTGCCTGCCTGCCACAGCTCAGGCATGTCTGGGTTTGTTGTTTGAGATGTCAGAAAGACACAGAGGACTGTGGAGCATGGAGATGGTTTTAATTGACCGCCAGCTGAAAACACTGGTGTACTCTCTCAGACTTTGGCTGAATTGATCCCGCTGTGTGTTTATGCTATAACTAACTTCATGCCAGTCTCATGTAGTATGCAAATAAGGTCAAACTTGGATTTATTGGTGGATGTCCATGTGGCAGAATCATTGGAAATGAGGAAGGAAGGCTCCCATCCCTTTCTGCTTGAAGTCCGGTCTGGGCGATGTCTCTGGCATCCTGCAGTAGCTCTTAAGTCTAATATGTGCATAGTTGTTCACACAGCTCCACAGGCAAGTTGTCACTCATTGGCTGACAAGAAGCTTACTGTAATTTAGCGGAAACTAATCTGGGTAGGTGAGTAAAACTGCTTTGTAGTTTTGCAAATGTGGTCATCAGAACTAAAGGAAGGATTTTTTTTTTTTTTTTTTCTGGGAAGGCAGGCAACCTTGCCAGGTAGGGGTATTGTTTAGAGCAGAACACTCAAAGCACTGACAGAGAAAAAAAAATCAGCAGGATTTCCAAACAAATGCTGTTTTATTTATTTATTTTTCATTGTTTGTTTAGTTTTGATTCTGAGTTTGGCTTGAGCTTATTAGCAGCAGGAAAGCTGATTTGGTATGTTGTGGAAGTGATGCTTACAAGTGGGGCCCAGTCAGGCAGTGATAACAGCGGAGGACACAGGGCAGGGATGCTCACCAAACAAATATGGAGACAACCTTGATCTCAGCTTAGCTCAGGACTCAGTCCTCTCCCTCCCAGCCCTGGAGACTCTGACAGAAGGACATGGTGCTTTGTTCTTGTTTGTGGGTAAAGCTATCCAGAACGTGCTGCTGACAGAAGAGCTGGAGATTGGTTTCTTTTCACAGAGATTCTAAATGAGCACGTAGACAAATATGCACAGAGGAGGATTTATGCCTCTGAATGTAGCTTGCAAAGAGGGAGTAAACCTCCTGAATTTAGCAATCAAATTTGTTAAGGCTTTTCTAAAGCCTAAACTTCCAATTAACAAGCAAATCATCATCAGGCAGCCAGAGAATGGCAGATTCATTCCATTCAACATCTTTTCAAAAGTGGATTTCATGCACTTATCTCCATGAAAACCCAGCGGGAAGATTTTCCCTGGGAGTGCTCCTACATCTGCCTGCTTCTAATGACAGTAATGGCAAGCAATATCCTACAATTACGGTGGGGATCTCACTTCACGCATGCAAATCATATCATTGAAGAGCCCAGCAAAAGCCATTTGTTCCTTGGAACCACCAAATAGGTTTTATGGGGTGAGTAACTGCTATTTGAAAATGACTGGGCCCCCTTTGCCATAACCTCAAGTGCATGAGGTGGTGAGTGTGAACAAGTTAAAGAAAGACATCCAGAGTCTAGACCTCATAGAAGTCAACCCTCAATCCATTCCTAATGTACACAGAGCTTCTTTTGGTGTCTTTTCAGGAAATATTAGTTTTGTGAGTCACTTAAGAATCAAAATGTACTCAAATAATGAAAAATAAAGATAGAGACAAGAAAACAATCTTGCATGTGCACACATGTATATGTGCATACATACATATATATATGCACCTCTCTGTCTCTCTGTCTGTCTCTGTCTAACTCTCTGTCTCTGTCTCTCTGTCTCTGTGTCTCTGTCTCTGTCTCTCTCTGTCTCTCTCTCTCTCTCTCTCTGTCTCTCTCTCTCTCTCACACACACACACACACATACACACAAACCCCAGTACATTCACTACTGATGACATTCATGAAGTGAAAGTCAAGGTGGCAGTGCTCAGTATGTGTAATTTCTTTAGGTACCAGAATGGTCTTAATACTTTATCCTTTGTTTCTGTTTACATCTTTCTCATCTGGTCTCTAAAAAAGCAGAAAACTGTTTATAGTGATTAATTTAGAGCAGTATATATAACAAGCTCTCTTTAAACAGGCCTTCTTGATGCCCAAAGAATGTTTGCTCATATCCTGTCCTCACTCTCTGGCATCCTTTAACAACAGAGAATTGTTTGGAGAAAACATTGTTGCAAGGTAGTCCTTCATTTTGAGCTTCTTTGAAGAAGGCCTCAGCTTCTCTGTCTTGAGATCTTGAGACAGTAACTGATCAATAGTGGTTGTCAAGCCTTCTTCCTTTACTCTTCTAACCCTTACACTGATGATGAGGTGAAATCAGGCTAGCACAGAGCTTGGCCAAATTTGTCATTCTAACATAGACTCTGAAGCATGTTACTGTACATGTTCTATTAAGATGCTAATATGTAGTGTTATTTTCCAGCCATTTGTCCTTTAGGGTAAATGAATCTCAGTCTTCCTCACCTCCCCCATGGGAAATTTGCTAGATAAAGAGAATAGCAGGCAGTGGTTGTAGAAGACAGTACATGAGGTCAAGGAAACATTTGGGGATGCCAGAGCCAATCAAGAAGAGCCTTGTGCTTCCCCCCACCCCCAGAAATCATAGCAAAGTATACTAGAAATAAACATGACTTTCTTCCAAGACTAGGGCAGAATATCTGCCACTCTAAGGAACCATTCAGGGCTCAAAGGTTCATGAGTTTGACTCTTATCTAAGAAGAACCACAAAGGATGACTCTACTCTGAGATGGAGCGTACATGGCTACAGAAGGTTAGCTTTGAGAGTTTGCCGTTTGCCTAGTGATTTAGCACTTGACCTGTGATATGATGTGAGTGCTACTTCTCTCTGTTAGTTCCCCTGTTACTGTCAATGGATCTTGCTCTAACAGCATCTTATTTCTCAGTTACTGCTTCTTTACCACTCTACATATCAATGAAAACATGTAGTCAGTGAGGAAGACTACAGGAGGATAATACTGACCTGAGAATATTTGACCTCATCCATAAGTGCAGAGAACTCAATTTGTTTTAACACAATTGATACTTAAAATGGAAGGGAACTGTTTCAGACATGAAGCAAAGGGGCCATAAATAAAGCTTATGTGGTCCGACGCTAAGGGAAGCTCTTACAGATATTGCTTCTTATCTGGTCTTATCTATTTTAAATAAATGATCTTGGCTCTAGTCACAAGGAAGCATACTATAGTTTCAAGTAGACCCTTTCCCTTGGGAAAGTCCTTCCTGGGCTTTCTAAGAATAGTCTGAAAATGACAGATATGCATCAAGAAATGTGACCTCTTTTCATATTATTTATTTAAGTAAGGCAGAGAAAATGCAGAGATGTGCACTTGGGATACTTTGTCTCTCACATCCATTACTAGACAAGGAGAGAGCAAGAAGTTTTAGCCTGTTATTATTAACACCATTTCTTAAATTTCCATTGAATTTAAATAATTTAATGCTCAAATTGTACTAATTATTATTTCGGGTAGACTGGCACATCTCTGATACCAGGACTTAAGAAAATGAAGTAGGAAGAGCATAAGTTTGAGGACATACTAGTCTACACACTCAGATCCTGTCTCCAAAGGTCCAAAACAACAGCAACAAAACATTCTTCCAACTCTTTCCTATGCTTTTGTCCTCTGTAAAATTATATGCTAAGACAATTGTTTTATAGCCAGGAAATACCAACTGCAATGCAGATAAAAATGGCCAAGATTTATTTCAGGCAAAATGTGGCTTAAGACACATCCGTTCTTTCCTTATAGGCCCTACAAAAGCCTGACACCAACATATGAGCCTTTGTCTTTGAAAAATTCACTTTTGCTCCACTACCCAAGATCTCTGGGCTCTCTACACAGATTCACATCTGCTTAGTCTGTGTATGCGTGTGGAAGTGTTAGTGTTCTGTAGAAAAGCATGTCAAAGAATGGAGTGTAGGATGCTAATGCACTTCAAGCATGAAGAACGTCTCTGTCTTGTGAAACTATTAGACTCTATTTGGGTTGGAGCAGCTTGGAGACATTTGTGTTTATTTTTCTTTTTCAACTCCTCCTTTTTTAGAAAGAGACTCCACACAGTGTTTGTTGACATCAGTGGTATCAACTCTAAGGAGTTGGGGACTTTTCTGAAAGACAATGATAGAGTAATTTGTTTGAGCAGTGTTTCAAGAGGACTTACCAAAATGTACTCTGCAGAATGTAGTAATATCCATAGAGTCATCCAAGGCACTGCTCTGAACTCTTTATGTATATTATATAATTTAATGCATTATTTTTGTGGGCAAAGGGCATATTAGAAGTCAGTGATGATACTAGGTGATATGGATCATGGTTCATTTTCTTAAATATATATATTAGAACCACTTAAAGCTACTATCTGCTTGGCTTTTGAGCACCCGAGTTATATCCAAAGTGGCTATAAGGCAGATTTAAAGGAAGCCCTTTTTTCAACTCATAACTGAGCTTTCTTCCTTTCTGACAATGTATCGTCAGGGGAAGCATTTGAGCTTTTCCCCACTAGTCCCTCTAGAAATGATCACCCTGGAGGATAAGTATCCTTCCCATCATTAGCTCTGAGCTCTTGATCACTTGAGCTTGACTTGAATTCAGTCATCAGGTGTCTTTATAGGTTATTCTCACATTCATTGTCCTTTGGTCTCATTTCTCTGTTTGTCAGGGACAGGTAGGAGCTGAGCTGGCTTTTAGACTCCCTTTTGCTGAGAAATGATTATTCCCATTTTGAAGCTGATACACACACACACACACACACACACACACACACACACACACAAAAAAAAACAACTCAAGGGAGGGTTCAGCATACAAAGTCCAGAAGGAAATGATTTCACTCAATCAGAGGAAAGAATCTAAAAATGTTGACAACCTAAGGAGCTAGCAATGGATATTGACAGCCAGCATGTAGGGCCAGGAAGGCAGGCACTCTGGGAGCAAACAAGTGCAATCACCAGGAAATGGATTGCTGTCTATTGCTAACCCTTGTCAGATTCTTGTGCAGGAAAGGTGATGAGGTGTGCCTGCAATTGTAAATGGCTAAAAAAAGGGGGGGTCTTCCAAGCAGCTACACCCCCAGAAACTCCTTACCACGTATATGGTATACATTAATATGCCATGCTGTTTATATTCATTTGGCTTTTGTTATCTTCTACTCCACTTACAAATAAGTATAGCTCATGTTTGTGAGTCTTTCCCTGTGACTGTATAAGAAGGATATGGTGGGCAGAGCAACGTCTACATTCCCTTTGTTTCCTGTATGGCCCAGGAAGACTGTGTCCTACATTTCCAGGAAAGACTTATGATGCATTGATTAAGACAGGTTACCAGGTCTAGGACTCACTGATGTGAGCAGTCTCCTGATACTTTGGCCTGATAATAGTGATTCTTCTGAGTTCATAAGAGCTTAGTATGAGAAGACAAACTCCCACACTGTTATCACACTAATCAGTGGAACTCAGACCTTATATTGTGGTTGGTATCCCTCAAATCAAGTGGGATACTCATGCAACTTGTACCAAGACCTCTAGTTACTATATGGCAAATTTACTTGATTGCTAGTGTGTTGGTGCCTATTTGAACTATGTCAACAAATATGGTATTTGTCTCCCTATTATTGTGTCATTAACTGGATAACATTGTGATGGAGATTTTTGAGAGCTACTCAGAACATGTGAGGCCATACTCCTATCTTCCTAACCTAATCTCATGAAATCCATTCTACTTGGAGTTTTTATTTTAGAGTACTGCATAATTTCATCTCTGGTGTATTTTAAAAATTGTTACTTTAAAATTTTGAGACTATGATGTAGGTCCTTTCCTCTCCCAGTTTCTCCTTCTAAACCCTCCACATAACTACCATTGCTCTCCCTTTTTATTTTATTAATTGTTGTTTTACACACACACACACACACACACAAACACACACACTTTAACATTACACAAACTAGGGAGATTATATTTATGTATCTGGTGTAATTTTATCCTATGTATCATACTGTATGGCAAGTCATGTGCATCTTATCCTTTGGTGGGTAATCTCACATAAAGATTTTGCTATATTAGATATTCCATATAGATTTTTCAAAACTACTTATTTTCTGTTAGGTGTATGAGGGCTTGGTCTGTGTGTAAGTGCACCTTGTGAATGCAGTAGCCCTGGAGGCCAGAAGATGATGGGGCCTGACCTGAACTGGAACTACAGATGGTGGTGAGCTCCCTTGTAGAAATCAACCCTTGAGTCTCTATGAGAGCAGTAAGTGCTTTTATCTGTGCCATCTCTCTAGATTTTCAATATATAGTTTTGAGCTAAAATCAAAACTAAATATGGAGTGAGATATATATGTCTGCTTTATTTGTTTTGAAGTGTTTGCTAGGCCCCGGTATAGTCTCACAAGAGACAGCTATATCTGGGTCCTTTCAGCAAAATCTTGCTAGTGTATGCAATGGTGTCAGCGTTTGGAAACTGATTATGGGATGGATCCCTGCATATGGCAATCACTAAATTGTCCATCCTTTCGTCACAGTTCCAAATTTTGTCTCTGTAACTCCTTCCATGGGTGTTTTGTTCCCATTTCTAAGAAGGGGCAAAGTGTCCACACTTTGGTCTTCGTTCTTCTTGAATTTCATGCGTTTAGCAAATTGTATCTTATATGTTGGGTATCCTAAGTTTCTGGGCTAATATCCACTTATCAGTGAGTACATATTGTGCGAGTTCCTTTGTGATTGGGTTACCTCACTCAGTATGATGCCCTCCACGTCCATCCATTTGCCTAGGAATTTCATAAATTCATTTTTTTAATAGCTGAGTAGTACTCCATTGTGTAAATGTACCACATTTTCTGTATCCATTCCTCTGTTGAGGGGCATCTGGATTCTTTCCAGCTTCTGGCTATTATAAATAAGGCTGCTATGAACATAGTGGAGCATGTGTCCTTTTTACCGGTTGGGACATCTTCTGGATATATGCCCAGGAGAGGTATTGCGGGATCCTCTGGTAGTACTATGTCCAATTTTCTGAGGAACCGCCAGACTGATTTCCAGAGTGGTTGTACAAGCTTGCAACCCCACCAACAATGGAGGAGTGTTCCTCTTTCTCCACATCCTCGCCAGCATCTGCTGTCGTGAAGTGTTTGCTAAATAAATAAGAAGCTCCTGAAGGCTCTGTTGCATTGTCTTCAATTCCAAATCAATGTCATCCAAGCCTTGTCTTCTTAGTGTAGGTTTCATACCCCATGATGATCACAGATTTTGATATTGTGGAGATAGCATATTGAATGCAGTGAATCAGCAGACAATAAAAGCCAAATCTGAAGGGGCTGTCTTTTAAATTTATCGCCCTTTAACATGAAACTGGATAATGGGGCCATTTTGCTCAGGAGCTGGGGAGAGGGTCTGTTGCCAAATCAAATGATCAGGCCTTTCCCTTCTGGAGAATTCCAATCTGTCTTATGAATCTTTTAGCCATTGTTAGAGATGGGGAAGTTGGGAGGTGAAGAACAAGCTCTGTGATGTCATTTGTGATGCGATGGTGACTGGTGGTAATTGGTGTGTTTATGGTATTCATGACACAGTTATATATTTTATATCTTGACTATATTTAATATTTGTCAATTTTATATTTTTAAAGCTAAGTATAAATAACTTTGAGTTGAAATCTTGAAGATTTTATGATAAGTCATTCCCATGTATTTTCAGTTTGGTTGGCCTGTTTCAAATCAATAACTTTTAAATGATGAATTTATTTCTCTAGTACCTTAACCTGTCCCTGGGAACCCAATGGAAAGTCATCCACAAAAAACAAAGCAAGAAGATGAAGCCTTGGCTTCCTGATGGTTTTCATCAAAGCCACAGCTAGGGTGCATGAATACAGGTTGTGCATGGTTATGCTCCAGCCAGACTTTTGAAGCTACATTGTTAAATGCCACCTTTATATTGCTTTTCAGTTCACTGAACTCAAGATTTTCAGAGAAACATGACGCTCCAACAGTGGGTTGCTTTGTTACATATGCTATCTGTGTCCTCTATCTGAGAAATTGGTCTTAAATTACAAGTGTGAAGACCTTGGAAAGGGCCATTGCCTAAGATGAAGTCCATGCTCAACAAATGTTAACACATTATTGATTGCCATGGCAACTGATGATTGAATAACCAGTCCATAAAAAAGTCCATGTAGACCTGAGAGTGTTAATGAGAGTCTGAGATTTTAAACTTGTATCTAACTCCCTCATTCAGTTGTAGACTCCTGAATAGTTTTCTGTCTTATCTTCAAGCATTCAGAGGCAAATATGAACACAATCTTCTTGCTGTTGGTAGTCAAGTTTTGTAGAATTTCTCAGCCATGACTTAATCAAGTGAGTGTGAATATCAGTGCTCAGCTTCTTCTGAAGATGGCCACCACCTCTCAGTTTCCCTAGAATGATGACAGCCAGCTTCTCTAGGCTGTCAACTTGATGCTTCCTCACAGCATTGAGGTAAGCCACTAGACAGAAACGAAAAGTCCCTGAAATAGACTTAAAACATTTTTGGTGGCCAAGGGTTCACTTTGCTGAAAATACAGCTGTTTTGACTGCCTCTACCATTCGTTCTTTACTGTACTATAATTAAAGTCCACATCTGAAAGTCTTTCAGAGAAGCAAAGTGCCATGAGTGATTGGCACCTGGCCTCCAAAAATATCCTGCAAAGAGCCGAGCTCTAGGTGGCATGTTTGACAGCCTTGGCTCCCTTTCTCTGCCACTGCTTCTCTGTAAGTGGCACACCAATGCACACATATGAAGATTGTTCTAGCGGAATATCAATCAATCAAATGGTTCTTCAATCAATGACTTGAATCAGCTTCCCTGCACACTCCCACTTAGCCCAAACTGGCAAGTGAGAAGATAACAAGGAGAAAGTCGATCCTCACTAATTGGAGCATGTTTAGTCTCTGCAGTGTTAAGAAAGATGGACCCAGCTTGGCTGAAAACCTGTAGGTCCCTGGTGAGATGGAGAACTGTCTTTGCCTGCTGGTCCAAATAGCATTAGTTTTTGCATAGAGATTTCACCCAATTAAAGGACTTTTATTTGAACCCAAGATTTGTGGCCTCCCTGGGAGGGAGAGATTAGCTTTAGAGATGAGAGAGGAAAGGCCTTTTTCCATCATCTTTTTTTTTTTTATGCTTGTGTCATTTGCATGAGAATGAGACAATGTGTGATTGCACATGGGTTCCCCCTCAGAGCATCCTAAATAAGAATATATTGGACAGGAGGCATTTTTTCCCCCCTGAGCAGTCAAATGAGCCTAATCATATGAATATACAATGAGATAAAACACCAATCTTGCACAGAAAGGTTATTTTTTTATATATAATTTTAAGTAGACTTTTGCTAAACTCTTATCATAATTGTAATTAGAAAGAGCAGGCCTGTTTCCTGCTGTTTCTACTCACATTTGACATGTGAACAGCGTGAGGTTAGAAGCCAGGACTGAATTCCTGATTTGCACGAGCTCCAAGTTGCCATTTGTTCTGTTCCAAGTAGAGGTCATGCAAAGCAGCATCAACACCGCTCACAACAAGCATTTCAACTTTCTACAATATCTACAGGCAGGTGATACATCAACTGTGTGTTACACAAGGATGTTAGAATCCAGTAGTCTGAATAATTCAGTGGCCTAGCAAGAAAGAACAGGCACATGAGTGCTACCAACTGAGGGCACAGATAATCCTATTTTGATATTTTTTTTCAAATCATATTATGGAAGCATGAACTTTGATTAAGTTCATATTATGGGAGCATCAACAGGTGATTAAACCCGTTTCTTCAGCTTTTGCATTGTCAGTCTCTGTGTTAGAGCAGAACTGGAGAAATGAGTCGAGAGTGGAATACCATTTATAGATTCCACAAAGCTTACTGATTAGCTCATAGCTGTCAAGTTTGTGCTATAGTGGAGTGTTTTGTGGAGTTTCAATACCCTTTGAAGACACAACTACACAAGGACCAAGGGCAGTGGTATTAGTTTCCTTTCTGTTGCTGTGATAAAATACCATGACCAAGTCATCTTACAGGAGATGAGAGTTTATTGTTTCTTATGGTTCCTTATGGTGCCAGAGGTTTAGGAGTTCATCATGGTGCAGAAACTTGGGCAGAAAGCAGCACACAGTGTGGCAAGGACAGGGAGCGGAGTGCTCATATTTTCCAGTTGCAAGCTGGAAGCAGAGAGAGCAAAGTAGACAGAGCTGAGTTTTTTAAACCTCAATTCTTCACCTCTGGTGACAGATTCTAAACAGCAATGTTGTAAGTCCGAAATATCCCAAGATAGCACCATGAAATGGTCACCTAGTGTTGAAGTGCTTTACCCAAGGAGGGACATGCTCCTTCACGTGACCATGTTAGTTGTCTACTTAACATGTTTTTACCCGGTTTTACATCTTCAGAGGTAAGAAAGCAGCTAGGATGTACTTCAGTTTCTTTTCCTCAGGTGGAGCAGCTGTGTCCAAAGAAGGTCAAGGAAGAGAAGAGCACATCTTGTACCTAATTATGGAAGATAAAGGCTGGAATGTTAAACCTCAGAACATTATTCAAATGAACTCTTGGTTTGCCATTCATTAGAAATACGGCCTCGAATATAATATTAGGAGCAACGCAGCCCACTCAGCATTAGAGCTATGCGTCACTGTGAACATATTTTAGAAAAAAAGTGTTAAAACTGCTTCCTTTTTTTTTTTTTTTTTTGCTTTGATTTGATTTTGCCTTGGAGTTTCAGCTCATGATATACAACTAATACATTTTCAAAAATTGTGTTAGATGTTAGATGTCATGTTGTAAGCTTAAGATCTGCCTATGTGGAAGGACCTGAATGATTAAGAACAATGTATGGGAACAAAATATAAGTGTTAGGTTAGGTAAGTGAAGCAGACTCTCACAATATACCTCACACTTGTTCAAAATGACAGAAATAGTATATGTCCATTTAAGAAATAGATATTCTTAAAAAGCAGCTCCGTAGATAGGGGACACAGGAGAATTCTAGTTTGGCTTCTTGGTTACCAAGTCAGCCATAATGAGACTATCTATACCACGAAGAATAACAAACCACACAATTAAGGTTTGGATCAAGTTTTCTATCTGCCCTACAAAGAAATTGTTATTAAACATTTGTCAGTGTATGACAGAGTAACAGTAATGGAAATTTTATTCAAAAGAGTCTTTATAGTATGTTTTAGAAATGAACTAGTGACATATTGTTTTATATGAACTAGTGACATATTGATTGGTATATTTGAAACTTGAAGAAAGATTTGTCTCACCTAGGTACATAAAGCAGTATTTTAAAATGAAAAATTAAAATCAAAGCCCAATAATTAGACCTGCATTTAGTTAACTTATCATTTCATATATTTTGTTAGTAACAATACAATAAGTATATTTATATCATATATACATGTATATGATATATATGAGTATATATGATATATATGTGTGTATGTATATATATGATATATATACATATGTATATGTATATATATGATATATATACATATGCATATGTATATGTATGATATATATACATATGTATATGTATATATATATATCATATATATATGATGGGTGCTCTAGGGACCCAAAAGATTTGAACAGGAGGGATTAGAATTTACCCAAGAAGAAACTCAAAATATTGAAGGAAGCCACAGGGAGGGTGTTAAGAGCTGGAAGGGGAAGACAGTGTATTTCATGGACTTACTAGACAAGAGTTGATGAAGGTGAAACTCAATAAAAGGTTCACAAGAAGAACTACATTTGGATGGTGCTAGGATAAAGAGGGAAAGAGAAAAACAAAAGAAAAGAGACAGGACATGCTTCAAGGTACAACACAGCCTCACTTGCAGCAGTCCTCACTTTAAAAAATCCAAGCAGATTTGTCCTTATCTCACAAATGAGGAAATTAAGGCTGAGTGAGCCAAGGCCACAGTTACCAAAGGCACAAATTTTTCCATTCTATGTTCTCTGCTCTAGATTTAGGGTCTTTTCTATGATACCACAGACCGGACTGTGTTCATGTGTGCATGTGTATGTGTGTTCATGTATGCGTATATGTATGCAGGTGGGCACACATTTGTGGAGGCCAGAGATCACAAACTTGTAATTCTTCAGGAATATCTTTCTCTTTTTTGCACATTTTTTATTAGATATTTTCTTTATATACATTTCAAATTTCAAATGCTATCCTGAAAGTTCCCTATACTCTCCCCCTGCCCTGCTTTCCTACCCATCCACTTCTACTTCTTGGCCCTGGCATTCCCCTGTACTGGGGCATATTAAGTTTGCAATACCCATGGGACTCTCTTCCCAGTGATGGCCGACTAGGCCATCTTCTGCTACATATGCAGCTAGAGACACGAGCTCTGGGGGTACTGGTTAGTTCATATTGTTGTTCCACCTATAGGGTTGCAGACCCCTTCAGCTCCTTGGGTTCTTTCTCTAGCTTCTCCATTGGGGGCCCTGTGTTCCGTCTTAAAGATAACCGTGAGCATCCACTTCTGTATTTGCCAGGCACTAGCATAGCCTCATACGAGACAGCTATACCAGGGTCTCTTCATGAAAAACTTGCTGGCATATAAAGTAGTGTCTGGGTTTGGTGGCTGATTATGGGATGGATCCCCAGGTGGAGTAGTCTCTGGATAGTCCATCCTTTTGCCTTAGCTCCAGACTTTGTCTCTGTTACTCCTTTCATGGGTATTTTGTTCCCTATTCTAAGGAGGAACAAAGTATCCACCTATTGGTCTTCCCTCTTCTCGATTTTCTTTTGTTTTTCAAATTGTATCTTGGGTGTTCTATCTTTCTAGGCTAATATCCACTTATCAGAGAAAATTGGACATAATAATACCAGAAGATCCAGCAATACTTCTCCTGGGCATATACACAGAAAAAGTTCCAACTGGCAATAAGAACACATGCTCCACTCTGTTCATAGCAGCTTTATTTATAATAACCAGAAGCTGGAAAGGACCCAGATGTCCCTCAACAGAGGAATGGATACAGAAAATGTGGTACATTTACACAATGGAGCACTACTCAGCTATTAAAAACAATGAATTTATGAAATTCTTGGACAAATGGATGTATCTGGAGGATATCATCCTTAGTGAGGTAACCCAATCACAAAAGAAGTCATTTTTGTTTTTGATACAAGGTATCTTGCTTACATGGACATCTGAACTAGGCTAGGCTGACTGGTCAGCAAGCACCAGAAATCCACCTGTGTCCATATTCCCAGGCTTGAAATTACATCCCCATGGTTACACATCTGACTTCTTCAGGTCCTGTGCTTGAACAGCATGTATTCTTCAATGACCCATCTTTTAGCCCCAAATCGTCTAACCCATGACTACTTGATGCTCTAGCAGTTTTCAGGTGTCATTGTTTTAGTTAAATGCTAGTTCTATTAGTTCTATTCCAGTAGAGAGCAAGGTTCCCAAAAATTTGTATCTAGAAGAAAAATTTGTATCTGGCATCCAAAAGGAGGTTGCTGATGTGTTAGGGAAAGAAGTAGGTTAAAGTCAAAATGAAGATGAAATATTCAACTGAAAGGAAATAGAGAATTTTGAGCATTTACTATAAACTGTCTTTCCCAAATGGCAGTTACTGCAAGTCATCTTCCTGTAGATCAAAATATACTCCTGACAGAGCCACAAAATCCCCCAGTGAAGATAAATCGTGGGCAATTTGAAGTAGTCTCAAACTTTTCTGTAAGCTTCAAGATCATCACATAGTACTGGATCTGCTTGTAATGACCTGGACTGTGTCCCAAAATCAGCAGTGGGAGAGACTCAAGCAGAATGGCCAGGGTAGAAAAAATGAAGCCATTTGGATTTGCTTCAGATACTTGATGGTCTAACAGTTTGTAATTTCTCTCTCTCTCTCTGTCTCCCTTTAACAATATTCTCTTATTTTATTTAATCAACAGCCTCCTTCCCAAGTTCATTCCAAGATTGCACTCCACAAAGCACACAACAGCAGACAGAGTGAATCTAGAAACCTATGCAATACCTCTTTGCAATGGATTTCAGTTTCCAGAACTATCCTCAAAGGATGTATGAGAGTCCTGTATTGGTCAGGTCGCCCTAGAATCCCTGACAGTGTCTTTCAGACAATAATTTCATTAACTAACAGTGGTGAGCATTTTAATACAATGAAGTGTGAGGCTCAGTGGAATGGAGAATCCGATCAGCTTGGGTACAGCTTTGTAACTGAGTCCTTCCATCTGAGTGCCAGTAGTTTGCCTTTCAGCTGATCACAACAGATTAAGTTGTCTGGGACATGTTACTCAGTTTTCCTTCAAACTGTGTGGTTGCTTTCAAGTGAGGAAGATGGTTAGGGTCCAGTGTTTCCTCATTGTTCATTGCACAGTGGTATCTTCCAGCATTTTGATTACAGCCTGGACAGTTTTTTTTTTTTGCTTTTGACCTGATACCACGTGTGGGGAAAACATCTTAATCCAGTAGTTCTCAATGCTGTGGTTGGAATCTTTTTTATCAGGGCTTAGGAAGTGCTGAGCTGAAGATTCAGAATGTCTCTGCCTACCTGGTTATCATCACAACAAACTATTTGATTGCTGTTACTCATCACATGACACAGGAAATTTAAAGAATCATCAATATCTTATCAGATGGCTTAATTCAAAACTACTGGCAAGTACTATCTCTAGATAGGTGTAACATTAATAGCATTTAACAGGAGGGACTTTCCCAGCATAACTAGAAAACCATGGGTAAAATTTTTCTCACTTGAGGCCTCTACACACTGCCAGAAATTCCTGCTCTCCTGTATTGCTTAAATATTTTTTTCCTTTCAATGTGTAAAAGAATTTGATTTCAATTGACTGTAGTTTAATTTAGACTTCAGTCATAGTATTCTGTGACTTAAAATATTCTATATGTTATGATATTACCTTCTGAAAGAAATAACTCTGGTAAGAGCAAGAAGATATCCATCATTCACATCTTAGATACGTTTATTTAATTACCCTACTGTCTTCCTGGTATACAATGGGCATCAGTAACACTAAGAAGCGCAGTTAACATATGAGATAGTTATAGTTTTTATACTCTTTGTCCATCATCTGCTCATGAATGTAATCACACACACACACATATATGTAAAGGCATGCATGCATTTACACACATATGTTACCCCCAGGTATGTGGATTCAGTTGATTGTAATGATCAGCTCAACATATATATATATATATATATATATATATATATATATATATACACACACATATATATACATATATATACATATATATATGTATATGATGTTTATGTATATATATAATGGTTATATTATTATGATTTAGCATATATATATTAAACCCTCATACTGCACATCTTGAATATATACATATATATTCATTATATATATACATAAATATTCATTGGATATATATATAGTCATTGGATATGTATATATTCATTGAATATTATAATATATTCATTGACTGTA
The DNA here is from genome assembly GCF_978045245.1 of Mus caroli. Lineage (NCBI taxonomy): Eukaryota > Metazoa > Chordata > Mammalia > Rodentia > Muridae > Mus > Mus caroli. Next base: position 27,323,866 of record NW_028227274.1, on the reverse strand, counting down.
TATGTATATATAATGAGCATTTATGAAATTTGCATCCTCAAAGATGAAAAACAGTATCATGAAACAAAGGTGGACAACGTCAGAATAAAGGAAAAAGCTAACTCTGAGCAAGTACCCTCAAAAGAAGGCAAATTCTATTAAGGGGAGTAGGACCATGTTTTATAAGAAGGATAATAAGTGATTAATATTAGAAGAAGCATGGAGGTGAGTTTATTTGGAGGAAGGGGAAGTGGAAGAAACAAAAGAGCTATCACACTGAACTGATTTCTGACATTTCTCCCTTCAGTGGACTTACAGACATGAGAGACATCCAAATTTAGTTGAAACCAGTGAGCAAAATTTCTTTTTTTCTCCATTGGTCACTGTTCAAATTGGAGCATTAAAAGCTTGGCATATGCAGTGCAGGCCCCAGTCTATCCTACTTGATTTTGTGGGTACCATCATCTCCAGCATCAAACCTGCTTCATTATTTAAATGCTATTTTTCTATTTTCAGCAGCTATTATCATAAAGAGGAATCAGGTACAGGAATTACACATCTCTTAATTTGCAGAACTATTGTATTACAATATTTGGTTCAGTTGTATTTTGTGGGCCTATGGGGAAGTGGTCCTTAAATATATCTGTTGTCATTTCTTAAAAAGTTGAGTTGACTTCTTTAGGTCTTTCATTTTTTTCTGGTACTATGGCCACATTTATATTGCTCTTTTGAATTTAACAATTATTTTTCTTGTTGATTATTAAAACAAGGCTTTGTCAGTGCGATGAATTAATGTTCCAGATGTGATCGCTTCATATCAGCACATAACACTAATTGCATGATAATAAGGACCCTATATGATCCTCACAAGGTCCTGTGACCTTGACATCATTCACTTGGCAGAGGTAGACAAGGAAGCTTATCTTGGTCAGTTATTAGCCTTGTTCATGTATCGTATCTGGTACTGAGGCCTAATGCCTCCTGGATTTTTGAAGCAAATGATTCTATTAATTCCTTAGGAGAGTTCTAGGAGAGTATGGACATGAAAAAATCCATGAAGTTCTGTTCTACTAGGTAATGTTGAAGGCTTCTACCCACAATTATTCAACTATTTAATATTCTCCTCTTTATACAAATTGAGAAGGCTCAAGCCTGCAGATCAGTATTTTAGTATCTTTAACACATTTATTACTCTTTAATGATTGTCTGCTCTTCAGAATCCTGTTAAGAATGTACAACAAAGTTGAAGTTGAACATAAGACACTTCTGGGTAAGTTTTTTTTGTTAGACTCATTCCTTTTTTTAATTGGATATTTTCTTTATTTACATTTCAAATGCTACACCCTTTCCCAGTTTTTCCCATCCTGGAACCCCCCCCCCCCATCCCATCCTCCCTCCCACAGCTTCTATGAGGGTGTTCCTCCACTCAACCACCCAGTCTCACCTCCCTGCCCTTGATTCCCCTACAGTGGGGCAACTATTGAACCTTATAATTTCTTATAACATCTAAACTAAGCAATATGATGTTCAGATTAGTAAAAATTTGGGATGTAAAAAATGTTTGATCAGTGTTATTATATCAGGAATTGTATAATACTATTACTTATATTGTAGCTATATTAAACCACATTTATCACTTCTCTGGACTTTCTCTCAAAGCCAGTCTTTAAAGCCATTTTAAAATGTATGCGTTCGCTCTTACCCTTTTATTCTCTTGCTCTTACTCTTGTTCCTTTGCTCCCCTGTCTCTCTGCCTTCCCTTCACCCTCTCTTCATGCGGCCTTGGCTTCGCTCTATTTTTCTACTCTCTCCTTCTCTCTGCCTTTCTACAATAAACGCCTTAAAACCAAAACCAACCAACCAACCATACAAACAAACATATGCGTTCTACTTTATTCTGACAACCAGTTCCAATAGATGGTCATACACAGACATTCATAGGAAACCTAATATGTGTTTTCATATAATTAGTACCATAGTGTATTGGGTAGCAGCATTCAAGTCTCTCATTATTGTGTACCTTTATTGATAGTGAGGCTTCCAAGGTAGACTGATTATACACACGACAGTCATCAGTTGTCAGAGGGGACATCAACCTTATCCTAGGATGAAAATCATCTCTTTCTTTTATGGCTGCTTCTGTTGCCCACTGGGTTGATCCCTAAGACTATATATGTAAAATAAAAGTAGTTTTTTCATCTTTAATTTTGGCTTAAAGATCTTTATCTTACTGTCATAAAGTATCTCAGATGCTAATTACAGGTGGCTTATAGTCTTATCCAAGACCCAGTATCAAGAGATGGCAAAAGGATGCAGAACACACTTTCTAGTATTTTTAGTGGTGGCTATTTTCAACATCATGTGTCTGCTTTCAAGGAATTTCTAGTTAGATTATGTAAAAACGTGTCCCTGTGATATAAATTGAATCTCTTCCTTAGCCTCTTGCCTCTGACAACTTGAAGTAAACACTTTGACTAAATGCTGTGCCCGGAGAGCTGGATAAACCATGTTATCTCAGCTTTAAAGGAGGAGAGGGAGCCAGAAATTGCATCTACCCAGCAGCATCCTCCTCTGTTCCCCAGGGTCTGTACTGCAAACTCCCAGAAAGAAGAGAATTTACATGGAATTCATAGGTGGTTCTGCAAGGGAAGTAACAAGGTTATATAATTTGTCTCACAGTTCAATAAATATCAGAAGCTACAAGAACTGTTGTAGAAGTTTAAAAAGGATGCAATTATGATGTCTGCTTCGCCCCAAGCTTACTACTTGTTTGATCTACCACAAAAGAATTTACATGCTCTGCCACAGGAAATATGAAATACTCAGAGACTACCTCTCTGTCTCACAGTATGGTAAAGACAATAAATAGCTACTAATTCTGGGTCATTGATGAAGGAAAACAGATATAAGATGTACTAGAGACAATGTGAAGAATTCAAAACAAATTTTATTTTGGGGAAGGGAAAGAAGATGATATTTAAATAAACCAAATGTGCACACACAATGCAATTTTTAATCTCTGTTTAGTTTTAGCAGGGCAACATATATATTAGTGAAATATATAAGCTATTATAAAAATAGCTACATATTTATATAACATAGAAATATTTTATAGATTAAAATGTGACTGGAAAAATCAAAGAAATGTAGCAGAGGTAGGATGACAGACATTTGACCTACATTAAGAGAAATCAGAAAGTTCATAATAAACTAGATATATGCTCTCAAACTCATGTAGATAGAAGTCATGTTTTTCACAGATCACAGAATGTCTAAACTAGGAATATATGCATGTACATGCAAATGTGTGTAAGACATAGAGAAATCAAATTGGTCTAGACCAGGATGTTTTTTCCTTACTGATAAGCTTCTGCAGTACTCAAAGATTGATGTAGACTGTTGGGGTGGGGAATGCCATCAATATTATTACCCAGCTTTGAAATCCTTTGTTTATGATAGCAAGACAGGAAATGTGATCCTACAAAAGGGAACCAAAGTTGTCACAATGATGCTTAACTTGGTGTTGGAATAAGGATTTTAGTGGGTAATTGGACAACTAGTCAGAAGTGCATTAGACTTTATTGCTGAGGAGGGGAGTTTTGAGGAAGTTCAAGGGTAAAATGAGGGAGAATTATTGTTGTTCTTGTGGCTTGGAGGAGTACCTAGCCCTGACAAATAGGGAAAGGATAAGGTAGAGAAGAAAGCAGTAGAATGCCTACCTAACTCCTTCATAACTACACAAGAGTAATGAAGCCAACATAGAGGAAATCACGTAGCTGAAAATAGAGATGGGACAGTGCAGGAAATGCAGTCATTGCTTTATGAATTCTGCACTTTGAAAAGGCACTTAGAGAAAATATGGCAACCTTGTTTCAAAATAAGAACAAGCCTAAATTTAAAGAAATGATCAGACAAAATAACTAATTCACAACAAAATAAAATAAAAAAAAACCACATAAAATTGTATTTAAATAAAAAGATTTTAAGAAAGTTGAATCCAATTTAAACTGTGGCTCAGAAGGCAATATTTTAAGAAACCTGGTATTTTCAATACTTTATACAAACGTGGAATAGCTGGTTTGATGCTTAAGCATGCAGAAAGATGACAGATAAACAGGGGAGACAACTTACTTTTGCGTTGACACTGTTTTGCCTTCTCATTTTCTCATCCGCAGTTACCTCTTCATCAAGAAACTAAGGTCTTCAGTATGATGACATTGCTGCTGGCCTTGCTTCCTTGTAATAAACATCTCTATCATTTTATCGACGGTTCCCTTTTCTATCTGTAGAAATAATATGGATATACTGTTGCATTTGGAGACAATCAGTATGTCTATTGTGTATTACTTTGGGTCCTTTATTGATCAAATACAATACTTCAAAAGAACTCAAGGTTACTAATACTGCCCTGATCACTCTAGTCTGTGAATATGGAACACATTTATTTTAAGTGTGATTTTTTTTTCTTTTTAACTGAAGAACTAAAACTCTAAAGGGAAAAAAAGAACCTTAGTACTTTATTTTAGTCTGAAAGTGATCTGAAGGTAGTTAACCTTGGAAAGAAGGAAGAAATGAAGATAAACTTTCTTCCTGGCCTCCTGATGCCTCTGTGTGAATTGATGGATCCCTCAAGGATGAGCGCGACACTATGACAAGTGCACAGGGAGAAGTTATGCTGAAGCTGACATTCACAGCGTGTATTAATTATAAGTATCCATCTCCCTGGTGATCATGTGCTTTTTCTCCCCAGGAAGCAAGGCGAACAAGATTTTACTTTTGATGGAAATGAAGAATGTTTGGAGTTCTTGTTAAGTTTCAATAGCTTTAAGTTAAATCCATCTTCACATTAACTTTAGAGAGCCTCAGATCTCAAACTTCTGTATAAAAATGGGATATTGGGTATACATTTTCTTATGGACTGCCTAGAACTTACAGTAAACCCCAAATTCAAACAATATGGATAGGAGAAACTAAACATTTGTTTGGTGATTGAAAGGGAGAAATTTTCTTAGGGTATAACTATGATTTTTTTTTTTCTGTTAAGATGTAGGGCTATTCAATTGTTTAAGTCTTAGATGCTGATTATATCCATAAACACAAATCTAGTTATATTATCTGAATTAATTATCATAATGGCCACTTTCTGAAGCTATCAGGAAGTGTCCATTGCTGATGATGTAGAGGGATGCTTCAGGAAGAAATGCTGCTGTTGTAATTGCAGCCCGGGGGGTGGGGGTGGTCCACCTCCTCTTAATTCTGAAGTTCTGGCTAGCTCCCCTCTAGGGAGGAAGCATTCACTTGTTGACTGTCCTGCTTTGAGACAAGATGTAAAAAGAAATAGTGTTGACACTTTGTTCACAAGGAAGTCCTTTGACAATAAGCTGCAGATATATTTACATTTTTTTTTTTCATGCCATTGGATGGCAACCAGGTAGCCTGTCTAGCTAATTAGGGTTAAATTCAAAGCGTTTTCTCAGCATGGTTTTTTCCATAAGGTGATCCTTTCTCGCTCTGAGACCTTCTGATGCTTCCCCCCCCCCCCCCCCCATCCCCCTGTGATTGTTACTAGCTTCCTTCCCTCCAGGAAGTTTCAGAAGATCTGAAAGACTCTCCTCGATTTGGACATGAACTTCTCTGAAACTTTTCTAATACCACCTTAATTCTCATGTCCAGTTTTAATGAACATAATAATCAAGTGAAGTAGGCAGACATGTTAGATGACAGCACCAGAAGATAGTTCTGCATTTTACACTAACCCTTTTTGAAATATTTTCCATTTATCCAGATGAACATAAAAACATGCATGGATTTTCTGGAAGTAGGAAATTGCCACTTGGATTTGCAACACTTTATGGAAACAGCACCCCTTACTTAGAGCACTTAATTTTATTTCCTTTAAGAGAAACTCAGGAGCCATTTTCATATAGTCAGATGTTTTCCTACTAGGAAATATCACCATTCAATAAATCAAAAAAGATCAACTCATGGATATTCATTTGAAATATTTTGAGTACTGTGTTGCCCACGTAATGCTCTTTTCCTGGCTAGATCGCCCATACTCCTGATTACTTTCCCCCATTAACTCTTTAATTGCTATTTAAAACAAGCAGTTTTTCATAGTAATTCTTGCCCAGTCTAATATCTGTATATTGCTGCTTGATACTACATACGATGTATAATTTCCTCTTTCTCTGGGAGTTTATGTGTGATTAATTTTCTGCTTTACTTTTCAAATAGAGGTGTTTAAATATTGTTTTTAAAAAATATTGCTCATATTTGACAAAATAGAGAACATTGAGCTATTTGAAATAGATTTTAATATGAAAGCAATATATCACTCCCAGTTCATATAAAAAGGTATTTGAAAATAGTCCTTTCAAAATTTTCATTTCACATGTAGAAGAAAATGCTTTGTACTTCACTATTTATTACATTTGGCACCAGGCATATTGATATGAGATTTTCCTCTCTACAAGGTTGTAGGACCTAAAAATTTGTTTCTTGGTTTTGATATTTATTCCTGACTATTTTTTCTTATGTTTATAGCTCATTGTTTCCCAGTTATTAAGGACAAAAATGTATTTATTAAGTTTCTGAAGAAATACAATGTTATGTTTTGTAGCTTTTGCGTTAAGAATTTTGTTAACATTGTGGGAATGGTATGAAAACTGAGATATATAGACTGGGTTGATGCATTCAGTACCCACTAGAGATGAACACGTTTGAAAACTGCCTTGTGTATGTGAAGCTTATATTCTAAGCTTAGGGTATTATTACATAAAATATCCAGTTATTAATTTGTACATCTAGGAGAAATAGATAAATGTTTATTGATCAATGAATATTGATCAAGTTATAATATCTGAATTAATATTTAAACAGTTTTGTTACTTGAAAACATTAGCACTGTTTTCTTTCAGCACGAACATAATATATTTCATAATCTTTTTATGACTTTATGTCTTAATCTAATTTCTTAATTTCTTAATTCAGTCTTCTTTATTTTTTCTTACAATGTATTTTGATAATTTTTTTTGCTCTGCTAACTCCATCTAGATCCTCCCCACTTTCTTACCCACACAACCCAACTTTATCTTCTCTCTCAACCAACAAATGAAAAAAAAAACAATAAGAAACATTAGCACACAGATATAACAAGCACACCAACAAAAATACAAAATTGAAAAACTCACAAATAAGGGCAATTAAGCAAAAACTATCCAAACAAAGAAAAATGAGATTAAAGTCTATAAAAAGGCTAGCAAGCAAGCAAGCAAGCAAGCAAGTAAGCAAGCAAAGAAAAACCAATTGTTTTTTTTTTTTTTTTCTTGTATTGGTCAACTACTCCTGGGCATGGGCCTGTCATAAAGTGTGGTTAATACATAAAGTGAAACTTCATTGGAGAAGATGGATAATTCTTTTGCCCGCAGTCATTGATTGCAGATCGATTCTTGCTTTGGGGTGGAAGCCCATGGCCATTTCCTCCTCTCAGTGCTGTGACACCATCTGGCTTGACCTTGTGCATGTTGTGACAGTCTCTGTGAGTTCATACATACATCAGTTTTGTCTGGAAGAAACTGTTTTCTTGGCGTCACCCATCACCTTTGGCTCTTATAATATTTCTGGCTCCTCTTTCTCATCGATTCCTAAGCCTTGAGCGGGAGGGGTTTGAAGGCATCCCACTTAGGACTGAAGTGCTCCAAAGTCTTTTATTCTCTATTTGTGGTCCAGTTGTGGGTCTCTTTGTTTGTTCCCACATATTGCAAGAAGATTTTTCTGGTGCCTGAGGCACTGATCTATGATTATAGCAAAATGTCATTAGGAGTCATTTTACCGGTCTTTTCCTTTGCCAGAATAATAGTAGTAAGTTTTTCGCTGGACTCAAGGCCTATTTGGGATGGCCAATTTTTGCAGTCTCAGGTATGGGTTTCATCTCATTGAATAGGGCTTAAGTGCAATCCTAAAGTGGTGGGTTACTTCCATAGCTTTTGTGCCGCTGTATCAGCTGTATCAGTATATCTTGTAGGCAGGTCACTGCTGTAGGTCATGGGGTTTGTCAAAGGGAGATATTGATGATTACCTTTCTCTTGTAACATGCAGAGTACCTTCTAGTATCACGAATGCACCATCTTGACTTCCTGGTGTTTGATGGGATATGTAAGTGTTGTCCTCAGCAATAGGAACGTACTATCAGTTTGTGAAGATCATAGTCTGTGATATCTGATACTTTCCCTGGAGTCCTTTTGGACAATGACTCAGCAAGACACAACTTGTTCTTGGCACTGGGGTTTTGCTTAGTAGAGTAAGATGACTAATTGGGGAAATCCTGCTCTATGAATTGTTGACTATACTTAGGTTCCTTTCATATGAGTGTATATTTTAAGAAGCTTCTATAGTAGTATATTTCCATACGGTTTTTCAAATGGCCTTTATTATTAGTTATTCATCCCCATATTCCCTCTTACCTGTTCATGTTGGTGTCTTAGCATCTAGAATTATGTTTGGTGGATGTCATTCTTGGTGTTGATACTTGGTCTTGTCTTTGTTGGATGGGTGCTCCATTTTTCAGTTGCTGTTAACCTCTCTAGATCCAAAGCAAGTGTAGTAGATATGGATACCCTTGTAGGGAGTGCATCTATAGGTTAATGGGTAGGTTGGTGGTTGACAGAAAGAAATGGGCAAGGGCTATGAGAAAAGTCTGAGAGGGCTGATGGGAAATAGCTAGGAAAATCTGGGTCCATATAAAGAGGCAGAGTTTCCAGGGAATGCAGGTAGGGAGAGTGGTTAGAATCTTACAATCAAGCTGTATACTGGACAAAGAATAAGATTTCAAAAACAGGCCTGAAGTGGCTAGGGATACCCTAGGTCCACACTCCAAGAGGTCAAGTCCTCTGGGTTTTGAGGTCGGGAAGGACAAAGGCTGCAACAGACTAATGAGAGCAAGTCTGAATAGAGCATAATGGAGGTGAGGCAGGGTAGTGGAAATCACCTACCCCAGACCTAACTTGGTATAGTCATTCAAAGGTTCAGGTAGAATGTGATTCTTTAGATGGACAGCTGACAGAAAGGAATGGAGATGACCTAGAAGCAAAGGCTGAGAAGGTTGGTGGGAAAGAGCTAAGCTAGGTTCTCAGCAAGAGGCAGAGTCCACAGGGAATGCATTCTCCTTAATTCTTCACTTGTTAAGGACCAGTCTCTGTCACAGTTAGGTAGATTGAATCATTATCATCCAATGGACTGGTCATGTATAGGAGTATTATAAGTTGTGATTATAGGAATTTTTGTATAGTAATAGCAACTGAGATGGTTGAGGTTGATGGCAAAGATTACTGAATTAAAAAACTCCTATGATGTCATTTTCTTGGGAGGGGAATGTGCTCAGAAGTGCTCTGTCCCAATTAATGGGGGAACCTTTTGATTGATTCATACTGACAAAACGTGGCACCTAGGTGGAGGAAGTAAATTCCTGAGGATGTGACCTTGACCTTGGTGCAATATCTTACTCTGGATCTTTCCTGTATTCCCCCTTTTCTCCTTTGTGGAAATGCTCCCACAGCTTTGATGCTTCTGCCCAACTTCATGGGGACAAGTCACCATTGACTGATACCTCTAAAACCATGAGAAGAAATAAATCCCACCCTTGGATACTTTCTAGCAGGTGTTTTGTCATAACAAACAAGCTATTTAATAAAATAGCAGTGCTGTTTTCTTGCATATCATAGTAAAAGCATTTTCTTCTAGATGGTGAAAGTTGAATAGTTTGTTATCACCTAGTGGATATAGGTTATTTAAAGGTAACCTTGAAGTCACTTCAATACAACAGTTTTGGACCTAGACAAACATCAGGTCTGGTGTTAGTTCTACAGGTTCCCCAATATATGCTTTAAACTAGCTACTAATTTTCTCCATTTTCAGTTTTCTCTTTTATTATATATAGATAATAAATACTGGATTATAGAAGCCTTGTTTCCTGTAAAGCAGTTGGCTCTCTGCAAAGCTCCATAGAAACTAGGCATGAATTGGAGCCATATGAAAGTGTTTAGGTCCTAAAACATATCTTCTCATCTTCACACATCCTTTCCTAGAGAGACAGGTGTTCCTCAAGTAAGAATGTTGGTATCATGGCCTCTACCATAACCTAGCATGAATCTGTAATGATGAAGCTTGAGCCCAGGTGACACCCGGAAAGATACAATTCTCTCATGCACCACGGACATTGTGCTTTAAAAAAACCATAGTTTCTCCTGTGAATCCTAGTGAATCATATTTCTAATGATTGTACCATAGCTCTGAGTCAGGCTGCTCCCATTTACTAGGTGTGCTTATGTAGCTATGATACATAGGGGGGAATGCAGCAGCACACAAGCGTATCCACCACCATCTACAGAATTTTTTCACACAAAAAAGATGCTCCAGAGGATTAGAACAAATTCTCAATTATCCAAAGTAACTTTTGTTAGTGTTTAAATTCATCAGATAATTGTTCAATTATCCACTTTGTTTTGTCTGTGTAGATATCTTGGCTCAAGTCCATTAACCAACTAATGTACAAAAAGATGAGAAAATTAGGAGATTGTGCCTATGTTGATATTTCTGTTTTCAACCCAATGGTTGGTCTGTGTCATTTGTGTTTTCTGTCCTCATTAGGAGCTCTCACAGTAATGTCTATTGTACCCAGAAAGTAAATTTAAATACCTTAGAGTTTACTCTTTGCCTACCAGCTTGAAAAACCACACTAGATCTTCTTTCGTTTTCCTTCCTTCCTTCCTTCCTTCCTTCCTTCCTTCCTTCCTTCCTTTCTTTCTTTCTTTCTTTCTTTCTTTCTTTCTTTCTCTTTCTTTCTTTCTTTTTTCTTCCTTTCTTTCCTTTTGAGAGTATCATATAATTATAATATTTCTTTTTTTTTCTCCATTCCAAAGCTTTCCATATGTTCCTCCTTGCTCTCTTTCAAATTTATGTCCCATTTTCATTCATTGACTATGTGCATATATACATATACTTCTAAACATAACCTGCTCAGTTTGCATAATGTTACTTGTTTTTTTTATATAATTTATTTTTTTATTAGGTATTTTCCTCATTTACATTTTCAATGCTATCCCAAAAGTCCCCCATACCCACCCTCCCAATCCCCTACCCATCCACTCCCACGTTTTGGCCCTGGGGTTCCCCTGTACTGGGGCATATAAAGTTTGCAAGTCCAATGGGCCTCTCTTTGCTGTGATGGCCGACTAGGCCATCTTTTGATACATATGCAGCTAGAGACAAGAGCTCCGGGGTACTGGTTAGTTCATATTGTTGTTCCACCTATAGGGTTGCAGTTCCCTTTAGCTCCTTGGGTAATTTCTCTAGCTCCTCCATTGGGAGCCGTGTGATCCATCCAATAGCTGACTGTGATCATCCACTTCTGTGTTTGCTAGGCCCCGGTATAGTCTAAGAATCGATAAATGGGACCTCATAAAATTGCAAAGCTTCTGCAAGGCAAAAGACACCATCAATAAGACAAAAAGGCCACCAACAGATTGGGAAAGGATCTTTACCTATCCCAAATCAGATAGGGGACTAATATCCAATATATATAAAGAACTCAAGAAGGTGGACTCCAGAAAATCAAATAACCCCATTAAAAAATGGGTCTCAGAGCTGAACAAAGAATTCTCACCTGAGGAATACCGAATGGCTGAGAAGCACCTGAAAAAATGTTCAACATCCTTAATCATCAGGGAAATGCAAATCAAAACAACCCTGAGATTCCACTTCACTCCAGTCAGAATGGCTAAGATCAAAAATTCAGGTGACAGCAGATGCTGGCGAGGATGTGGAGAAAGAGGAACACTCCTCCATTGTTGGTGGGATTGCAAGCTTGTACACCCACTCTGGAAATCAGTCTGGCGGTTCCTCAGAAAATTGGACATAGTACTACCGGAGGATCCCGCAAAACCTCTCCTGGGCATATATCCAGAAGATGTCCCAACTGGTAAGAAGGACACATGCTCCACTATGTTCATAGCAGCCTTATTTATAATAGCCAGAAGCTGGAAAGAACCCAGATGCCCCTCAACAGAGGAATGGATACAGAAAATGTGGTACATTTACACAATGGAGTACTACTCAGCTATTAAAAAAAATGAATTTATGAAATTCCTAGGCAAATGGATGGACGTGGAGGGCATCATACTGAGTGAGGTAACCCAATCACAAAGGAACTCACACAATATGTACTCACTGATAAGTGGATATTAGCCCAGAAACTTAGGATACCCAACATATAAGATACAGTTTGCTAAACGCATGAAATTCAAGAAGAACGAAGACCAAAATGTGGACACTTTGTCCCTTCTTAGAAATGGGAACAAAACACCCATGGAAGGAGTTACAGAGACAAAATTTGGAACTGTGACGAAAGGGTGGACCATCTAGTGATTGCCATATGCAGGGATCCATCCCATAATCAGCTTCCAAACGCTGACACCATTTCATACACTAGCAAGATTTTGCTGAAAGGACCCAGATATAGCTGTCTCTTGTGAGATAATGTTACTTGTATATACATTTTCAGGAACAATGAGTTGTTATTGGATAACCGCTTTGCTATCCCCTGGAAAATAGTATTTCTCTTACTTCTACTATTTCTTAGTTATTTGTAGTTCTTTGAGTAGGGATGAAGCTTGTAGGCTTTTCTCCATCCTTTGGCATATGTATAGGTGTCTTCCTTGTTCAGCTCATAGAGAATATTTCACAAGTAAATAAGTCTTAATTTCTAATGGAAATTCAAAGATCTGCCAATGAAGTATATCATAGACACTCTCAGCTGGTACAATTGATGATCTGCTGTCATTAAGGTCACTATTGTCTAATTCCTAAGGTCTACACCACCTTAGGCCAATGGTGACTTTCTGCCTGCCTACTGGTACTTGACCTCTGGTAAGCTTCTATTTTAGACAACCTATAAAACGGGGGCATTGTTATTTTTCATAGTATTCATTTTCCTCTGGTATCACCTCTGATTATGCTGTAGCTTGGACAGAGTTGTCTGCTCTGTCTCACAAAGATTTTTGTCTCAAATGGAACCCTAAAAATCATAGCAATTGAAGTTAGAGTTTGCAATTAGTAATTTTAAATTGATTCACCATGAACAAGTTGCCTAATTACTTTAATTTCCATTCTCCTTTCCTGTACAACATAAGGTTTATATCACAGTCTATGAGGGTACAATAGGCTAAAATATAAAAAAGAGAGAGCCCACTGATGCTTGTCACTTGGTATGAGATTGTTATCTTTGGTAACTGAGTTATTATTTAGGTACACATTGAAACACATTTGATAGTTTAAATCAGCTAATATTTGCTATATGTTTCACAGTTCTTAAGGATTGTGTGAAGCCGAACAGAAAGGAGTGGTCGCTTGTGAATTACTTAGGAGGCAGTAGCAGTTTCATCCCTTAGTGTGTATTGTGTGCTTACCTTATCCTATTATGTTGTCACAGATGACATTTCTGACCACAAATAAACAGAGAAAACCCAGGACTTCAGTGTAGGCTGTTGGATGACTCACAGTGTCAAGGAAATTTCATGAGCACTCTGGGTGGTATGCAATGAGATCATTCATTTTAATTCCTGTCATTAAAATCAAATTGCCCAAATTAACTTGATATAAACAATTGAGGAATATGGCTTTGCCATTACTGCTGAAGAGCTTTAAGAATCAATGTAAAGCTAAGAGCAGAAAAAAAAAACCTATCATTATAAACCTAAATATTTAGAAGGCAATTTGACAATAACCATTTAGCAAAACAACAACAGCAGGTTTCCTCCTAGGGCCTATGACCTTCACAGATACAGTTTTTCACTAGGTTTACAGATTCAGGCATGAATCTCCTAGTGTGTAGTAGAACTCAAATCCAATCAGAATGTATTTGGTTACTCCCCTAACAGTAATACCACTATTTCACCCATGGGCACATCTTGCCTGACAGATTGGTATTGTACCATACAGGGTTCAGCTCTAGTTAAGACCACTGATTTTTTTTTCCCAGACAGCCTGCATAGAACCTTCTGGCATTATGAACAGTAGCCAGCTGTAGATATTTTTGCTCAGTTCCTGATTAATTTTTTTGTCCTGCAACCAAAATGAAAGTGCAAATGAGTTTTGTATATTAAAATTCTAAATTACAAGCTCAGCAGAGACTTAACGTGCCAGGATAGGGGGATACATAGGGGGGTCTCCACCCTCTCAGAGGACAAAGTTTGGGGAAAGGATTGTTGAAGGGGGTGATTGGTAGGAGGGGCAGTGAGTGTGATGAAAGAAGAATAAATGAACATAAAAAATTTAAAAATTCTAAAGTACCATCTTTCTACTCTAGGCATTAGGATTACTTATATATGACTATATGATCTGCAAGTAGTGACAACATTATTTCTAGGTGATACCTGTTACCTCTTTTTGTTTAATTTTCCTGGATAACTGTTGAGTAGAAGCATGAGAGTCTATCCTTAGTGATGATCTTTACTGTCTCAAAATTAAGTGACTTTTCTGTAGATATTCTTTTTCAGGTTGATGCTATTCTTGTTGTATTCTTATTTGGTTGAGTGTTTTTTTTTTTTTCTTTTTTTTTTAAATCATGAAAGAACCTTGGATATTGTCAAACCTTTTATAATATTAGTTAATGCACCAGTACACTAACATCATATTCTATCTTGAATGCTTTCTATATTGCAAAGTAATCCTGTATTATTAGGGTAAATCTCTCTTGATAATTTGCATAAAAGATCTTTCATTTATTAGCATATTTTTGTTGATAATATCTTGGGGAAAATTGTGTATCTATGACTACAAAGAATATTGGTTTGTAGTCTGTATCTTTGATATAATAATAGCACTGCTCTCCCAAAATATATTGATATATTTATGCCATTTTAATTTTTCAAGATTTATGAATTATTTCTGGATTATACAATCTGATAGTGTTTATAAGAAAAATAACGACCTATTTTTATTTTATGGGAATATTTTTAAAATTATCATTAATTCAATGTCTTGAGATAGATCAACTAAGAATTTTTATTTCTAAGTCTCTTTTACTAGTTTGTTTCTTTCTAAAAATGTTCATTTTTACCTAGGCTATTTGTTTGTATAAAATTGTACAGTATGACTTTATGATTCTTTTGTGGATGTCAAATTCTTTTCATGACACAATAGCAGTACTCTATCTTCCATTCTTAATCTAACAATATGAGACTCATGTCTTAGACAGACTTAGTAGTCTATCTAGGTAGTTTTACAATTGTATTAATAATTGTTTACCAGATTCTTTCTTTCATAGGAAGTACAGAGGTAAAATTGAATATTCCTTACTTTTGTTGTGAGACTCTAGCATATTCACACAGGTCTAGATAAAGGTAAATTATGAATTACTGTTAGTCAACTTTTTCTGTAAACAAACTTGTTTTTACAAGTTGTATTTCATATGCATTCTTTAGAAATTAGAATAAAATCTCTAAAATCATAATTTCAATTGATACTTCTCCCTAGATTACAAAGATCAACAAGATATTTATTATTCTTGCCAGAAAGTTTTGAGTAACCAATGTAAATTCTACCTAGACTTCACTGTTAATGGTATGGCCCTCATTTGTGTTTCCTTGGTTTTGGCTTCAAGGTGGAAGGTCCTCTTCTTCCAGTCTGTACTCTCACAGAAGGACCTTAAATCATTCTCTGGCTAATTTGTAGCTTCTACATAGTTATGTTTTTCTTTATGGAGAAAGGGGAGCATTGTATCCCAGATTCACATTGTATTATCGATATGAAAACACCATAGATTGGCACCAATCATGAATATTTTTCTTTATTCTGTTCAAGGGTGAGTGTTAGAGATTTGGAGCTGGCAATTCTGTGAAAGGGAGAGAGACTTTAGCAAAGTGCATGTAAACTAACTCTTTGGCTTTCTGGGATGATCTCTATATGTTACAAAGCCAAGTTTCTTTGATTAGGAGTGAGAATCACACTTATTTATGAGTATAAAAATAAATACTTGGAATGTAGCTAGGGAATGAACTGGCTTTGAAGTGACAGTTGTAGGTTATCCTCCAAGATCTATCACTTTCTAGTCCTAGCTAGTTGGCTAGATTTCCTGTACCAAACCTGAATTTCTCCTCTCTGCACCTTTAAAGGCCAATCAGACAACTATTGTTTACCTTCAACATGTGTATTAATGCACACTTAGGGGCACTATGCCATGCTGGTCAGTATATACACTTAAGTCACATTATATGACTAAGCACCTGGTCTTTAAATACTTAGTAATATGTATATTAAAAACAATTAAATAAAAAGAGTCTGTGTATTTGAGGGAGAGCAACTGAGGTTATGGGGAAAAGTCTGAGAAAGAGAAAAAAAAGGGGAGAAATGATGCAATCACACAATAATTTAAAAAACAATCATTAAAAATGTTACCCAAAGGAGCTAGAGAAAGTACCCAAGGAGCTGAAGGAGTTTGCAGCCCCATAGGAGGAATAACAATATGAACTAACCAGTACCCCCAGAGCTCCCTGGGACTAAACCACCAACCAAAGAAAACACATCCTGGGACTCATGGCTCCAGCTGCATATCTAGCAAAGGATGGCCTGGTCAGACATCAATGGGAGGAGAGGTCCTTGGTCCTCTGAAGATTCTATGCCCCAGTATAGGGAATTGACAGGACCAGGAAACAGGAGTGGGTGGGTTAGTGAGCAGGAGGAAGGGGGAGGGGATACTGAATTTTCTGAGGGGAAACCAGGAAAGGGGATAACATTTGAAATGCAAATAAAGAAAATATCTAATAAAAAAGAAAGAAAAAAGATAACTGACAAAAAATAGTCGTCAGAGAAGAAGAAAAATCTATGTTGTCTTCTCAAAAGTGAACGCGTCAAATAAAGACAACAGAATACATCTTTTAAAGTGGTTTGTGACAAAAGTTCCTGCTGCTTTCCAGAGTGTCCTTCTGCTCCATGGGATGGCAATGCGATTTGCAGTCTGAGTATGTCATCATTCATCTTAACTCCGTTTTGTGGCACTTCTGTTCCTCCGTAGCCAAATGGAAGATTAATCACAGAATTAGCATTTTTCAAATTGCCAACAATCTCCACTGCAGATGTGCTGCTATGTCACTGAAGTCTGCTGCTTTACCCTGCATTTATTGTTAATAATTAATGTATATTTCTGGGTAAAATTACGTGCTGCCACCATCTGGTTAATTTAATAGAAATAGTCAAATCTAAGGCACTTTATTAAATATGTTGGAAATAATTATTCTCATTACACTTACCTACCAAACATCGCGGTTTTATTTTTCAATCAAAAATGTGAGAAAACAGAGCAATGTATACCACCTTAGATAATGTACTGCATGCTCATTTATTGAGAAACTCTTTTTTTCATGTTGTGCAGCCAGAGTGGAAAGACAACACAAAGGTCATGCCTTAAGAAGTAGACCACAATAACTTATTGAAGTCTCAGGTAAAGAGCTTAGATAATAAAAGTAAATTGTGTTAGAAAGGTAAAGAGAAATTATTTTCTACTTCCTCAGATTAGTTTTCATATTGAACAGCAAATGAATATTCTAGAGTGTGGAGAGAACATAATTATTTGGCATTTTTCTTCTTGGAACTGTCTCCAGAAAATAAATGGAGTGAGGGAAGTGCTCCGAACTGGGAAAATGCTCATATAATGAAGAAAGCTGCATTCTGCTACTGTGTGCTATGTCTTTCTTGATAATTATTTTCCCTGAAGGTTGAAGCCTTCATCTCCATGAGTTTTGTTTTTTATATTTTCTGGTTATATTTATTCGTTTGCTTACTGTTTGTATGCTCTCACCCCACTGTATATGTGTGTGTGTGTGTGGGTGTGGGTGTGTACTCTTGTTTCAAGTTTTATGTGTGGAAGGCAGAAGAGGTTGTGGAAGTTCATTGTCTCCTCCTACATAGTAGGACCAAGGAATCCAACGATTCGTGAGAAGGTGCAGGTGTTGCCTTGAACAGCTGCAATACTTTCCCAGCTCCAGCTCAAATATTATTAGATGCTGCCCTGCTTATCTAATAGAATGCCCAGCTTAATCGTTCTACCAAGGAGGTTCCAGGGCATGGTTAGGCTTTCTATACCCTGTAGATGTGGGCTCTTATCTTGAAAGTTTCTTTCATATTCCTTTTCTTTCTTTCTTTTTTTTTTGTTGTTTGTTTGTTTGTTTGTTTGTTTGACAACGCCAGAGCCACACTTTATTCCAGGGGACATGACACAGGGCAGCAGAAGCCCAACTAAGGACCCCTCCCCCATTCCCTGGGGTGCAGCTTTGATGATTTAAATATGTAAACTCCTTGTCCCATTGCCTACCTACTGCAGCAGCCAAGGTCAGAGCCATAGCTTGCTTGCTCTCTTATTTCTCTTTCCACTTCACTGTTCCTTTCCCCCCAGGTTTGTGTCTTGCCATATTTGTTCCCAACTGGTCTTTCCAGTTTGTGATTGGAAATTGGATTATGCTGAGATCCCATTTGAATCCTAACATATTTTCAAATACGTTTATAAGAATGATTAAAATTTACGTTCAATAGAGGGTTTCACATATGTGGGGAAAAAGAATTTAAGGGAGAAATCCCTGGAACAGGGTGAGTCTGGTTTCATTTATAAACTTAATTTTCATTACAGCACCACGTTTCATCATGGAGGACATTTTCCACATGGTCTGGGGATCACCTTAATCATTGTAACAATGCCTTGATGAAGGACTGAATGTCAACCCATTTTACAGACTGGCACATACAAGCAGGGAGAGATTGACTCACTGTACCCCAGTCCTAGAGCCCATAATGACGACAGACATTTCAGGAGTGTGGTGCTGAGATTTGGTTTCCCTTTGGAAGCATCTCGACAATTCTGAAAAATTATCTACTATCAGATTCCCCCACCCCCACCCCCGCCCCTGAGTACGAAAAAGTCTGAGATGAAGCTCAGCCATCCTACTAAAGGTGAATTAGCTCTCATCAGCACCATTGTGAACACAGACCCCAAGATGCTTGTTTATTTGTTTCTTTTCTTTGTGTGCCTGTGTACACATGCACAGCTGTCATGTCATGAGTATGGAGGTTAGGAACTCTTGTTAGAGTTCCTTCTCTCTGTCCACCGTGTGGATTCTGGGCTTCTCACTCAGATGAAACTTGTCTGCAAGTACTTTTACCTGTGGCCCCTCTCATCAGCCCTGAAGCTTGTCTCTTAAGGAACAATCGGTTCTGATTGGGTTTCTGCTAACACTAGAGATGTTTTCAGAGTACAAGGTACAGGTCGCTTCTTACCACAGTCCTGTCAAGGTCAGTTGTTAGCTTTCACACATTAGGGCTCAATGACGCAAAATTAAACTTCCTTTGGTTTTCCAAATAAAAAATAAATTCTTTTTAGGTACAAAGCTGTATTAATATACAAGTATAGAAATTCCTAAAGAATATCTAGTGTGTTTAACCGTCAAATGTTTATTATCTGTTTATTATGTGATGGGAAATACATGCGGACAGAATGTGTATAACAGAAAATAATGTCACAGAGGTACAGTACAAAACAAACAATCTACCACCTGAGCTACCACCTACACAGAGGTGTATTACTGTAAGTATCCAGAATACTGACACTTTTGCAGGAAAAAAAGATCAAACTATTGTAATCATGGAAAGCTTAGCCATAGGAATGGCAGCAAGTGAGAGGAGATAGAAGAATCAGCTCCCAGATCAGAAGCCACAACCACATAGAAGGAAAAACAAAATGCTCTCCTCATTTTTTTTTTTTGAAAAGATAGTTGAAGACAGTCATTGTCCAACCCAATTACCATGTTTACAAAGACCAGGAAAAGCATAAATGTCCAGAGGGCCATCGTTACCACAAACGTGGAACATTTCACTTAACTGGGGGAAGGATTTCATATCTGACAGTAATGGGTATTATGTTAAGGCAAATAGGATTCAGACAATGCATTAGCACCATGAGTGGGGTTATTCTCTCATCCCAAAAGACTATTAATATTTAGAGATAAACTTTTTGCCTCAATGATTCTTTGTGTTCAATATTTTTTATTTTGTGGGTATTGCGTGAAATATTAAAAAAGAACCTGCCAACTCATTCTAAATATTTGCTTCCAGAGTTCGGGGAACCATGTGAAATCCACAGCTAGCTTAAACTGGTTCATCTAAACAAGCTAGCTTCTGCCCTGCACTTTGCTTTGGCATTCCTCTCACCTCTTTTTCTGCACCTCAAGGTGACTCTCTGCTTCACATCTCTACTCTTCATTAGGCCAAGGTTTCTCTTGTTCCAGAATCTTCATGTCAGGAGGAGGCACTTAACTCTTCTTGACCTTAGCTTCAGCATTCTGAAGTGGAAGCTAGAATTAGCTCATCCATACGATCTTTTTGAGTGCTGAGACCAAAGCTTGTAAAGAAAAAAGAAAGAAAGAAAGAAAGATTGCATGGCTGTGTGTTAATAAACACAAAGTCCAAGACTCTTTCCCTCATCAGGGCAGAGTGAACACCACAGTGACCCCCAGCCACCATGGTAAAGGTTACATAGTATCACAGAATTCCGTGATGCTGCGGGTAATGACCCATTTGAGAAAAGCTTTCTGTATCATTGTGTTTCACTGGGAGTTAGAGCAAAGTGAAACCAAAGTTCTGCAATTATGAAATCTGCCCACTTTGCTCTTTCTGCTCTTCAGACCAAATTCTGTGTTAATAGAGAAAAGTTAGTTAGTGTAACAGACGCCTAATTTGTTACCATTATAATTGTTTTTTTTAAGTCCCGTTAACAATTATGAACGGATTTAATGCTCAAGAAAATGACAATCTCAGCCTAGTCTGATCCTGCCCTGTTGCACCCTGCTGGGATAAGAACATTTAAAGTGCTTACGATGTACCTCATTTTCACTTAAGGGGTATCTTTTATGTCTTTAGAGACTTGCTTACCTGAGATTAAATGCTCTGTATCTCACCTCATAATCATTTATTCACTCACTCATTCAGTACTCACTGATCTGGATTAAGCTAGGCACAAGTCAGGTCTGTGTGCAATTTATTTCCTTCCTTCCTTCCTTCCTTCCTTCCTTCCTTCCTTCCTTCCTTCCTTCCTTCCTTCTTTCCTTCCTTCCTTCCTTCCTCTCTCTCTCCTTCTCTCTCTCCTTCCATCCATCCTTCTGTCTGTCTGCTTTCCTTCCTGTCTTTATTTCATTACTTCTTTCTCCCCTACTTTCCCTCTCTTTCTCTCTCCTTTTAGGTTCTTGGGACTGGAGATAAGTACTTATGAATGTTATGTGAGTACTCTCTGGAACCTACTATGGAAGCACATAACCCAGCCTAAGCATGCACATCTAAAGCAAGTCGAGTATGCTACATGTTATGGCAGAGCAACCAAGGTGAGATTGGAGCAGGAAAATGCCGGAGGAAGTGAGCTTTCATTTGAAACCTAAGGATGAATTGAACTGGCCAAGTGGAACATGGGCCTATTTATGTCTTAAATGCCTCAGTGACTTGTCACAGCATGGATTCAGGTATGAAAACAATGTTTTGGGGGAAGAAAGCATGGTGATATTAAGGAATCCAGTAGTGCTCAATATTAACAAAGTAGAATGCTGCGTATGAAGGGGAGAAAATGATTGGGAGGTAAGACTCAAGATGTCAGTAGGGAAAACTGTGCAATACATAGAGCAGGTTTGCTTTTAACCCTAAGGTCAAAAGTAAAGAGAAAGCTATTATTAAAAGGCTATAATCACATGGGTATTAAAGAAAGAACACACATCCTTTCTAGTTAACAATGAATCAAGAGCCCAGAGAGTGGGAAGAGAGCATGGACAATCGTCATCTGGGGGGTGGGAAGGGAGGGATTCGAGGGAGAGAGAGAGAGAGAGAGAGAGAGAGAGAGAGAGAGAGAGAGAGAGAGAGAGAGAGTTTTGTCTAGTTCACTGATTCAGAGCATGAACATATGAACATTTGGGGTCATTTAAGGAATGATTAGATATAAGAAGTAAAGGAGAGAAAGGTTGAGGACATCTCCATGGCTCTAGTCTGAGCACATGGAGAAGTGTTGGGAATCATGGTGCTCCACCTTAATAAGCTGGAGCACTCAGAAGACTGGGGATCAGAGACTCGAGAGTATGGGAGGTATGGATTCTGTTTTGGATCTTTAAATTGAGGAGAGTGTCCTGGCTAGTCTTATGTCAACTTGACAGCCAAACTAGAGTTATCTGAAAGGAAGAACTCTCAATTGAGAAAATTGCTCCATAAGATCCAATTGTAAGGCATTTCTTTATGATGGCTGTGGGAGGACCCAGCACAGAGTGATTAGGACATCTTTGGGCTGTTGGTTCTGGATTCTATAAGAAAACTGAACAAACATGAGATGCAAGTAAGTAAGCAACATCCCTCCAAGCCCTCTGCATCAGCTCGCCTTCAGGATGCTGCCCTGTTTGAATTCTTGTCCTGGCTTTTTCAGTGATGAACAGTGATGTAGAAATTTAATCCAAATAAACCCTCACCTCCCCAGCTTGCTTTTTGGTCATGCTGTTTCTTCACAACAATAGAAACCTTAGCTAAGACCATGAAGGACCTCCAGACAGATATACCAACATGTAGGTATCATGAGGTCTGAAATGAAGGAACTAAGTCTGGACAAGATGTGGCAATCATTGGATGTCCCCAACTTTGGCAGCATCATGTTCCTAAACATGGAATCTTAGATTACTTTGATTTATCCAAACTATCTATGTGTACTTTGTACTGTTCTCCTCCAGAAAGGATTCTTTAGGAGAGACTCTGAATTTTCATTTATCCCACTGTCACCTTTTCAGTGTATAACACAGAGAGCTCTACAAAGGGGCCTTACTCAGTACTGCTTACCAAATGAGGTTGTTTTCTAGGATCATCTTTCACCAACTCTCATGGTCATGGTCATGGTTCACCAAGCTCCATGTCTTAGAGAGCAAATCTCTTTTCTTTCTTGCCTCAAATGAAGTTTTCTTCTTATATTCCTGCCCTGCATGGTCTAGAGAGGCAGAATAGAATGCAAAAGAATTGTGGCATGGAGGTGGGTAGAGTATGAAGTGACTTGTTATTTTCTTCATAGGTGGGCAATTATGGACCAGCGATTTCTCAGCTACCTGTCTGCTAAAGCCTTGTCCTCAGAATGTGGAGATGTCTCCGTGTTTAAAGTGCTTGCTGTGCAAAAACTGGGGACCAGACATAAGGTGCTCAGAATTTTAGTACATTTTGGATGGGCATGGTGATTCACAGTATTTCAAGCTTTGAAGAACAGAGAGAGTATTCGTAGAGCAAGCTGACTAGGTAGAGGAACCATATTGACCAGGACTCGGTTTGATTGGGAGACTCTATCTCAATGGATAGGGTAAAAGAGATAGAGAATGATTCCCAACATCAATTTCAGTCCTTCACATGATCCTAAACACATATACAACCACAAAAATATGTGACCCCAAACATGGATATATTATATGTATGTAAATATAGCTCAAAATGGAAAGGTTCTCCAGATCCCTTATAGACTCCAATTAGATTTTGTGTTTTTTCATCTAAGTTATTTTTTTTTTTTGTTCTCCTGTTAATGAACTTTACAGGATGCTACAATCTTAAATATGTGGCTATTTTATGATGAGTT
Organism: Mus caroli; assembly: GCF_978045245.1. NCBI lineage: Eukaryota > Metazoa > Chordata > Mammalia > Rodentia > Muridae > Mus > Mus caroli. The sequence continues at coordinate 27,300,216 of NW_028227274.1, read as the reverse complement.
TTCTTTGCTCAGATTGAAAAACTTGTGAAGAGTTGCAGTTTTGGGTCCTTATCCTTGTTCCCCATCTATTGCAACAATAAACTCAAATAAGATGTTCACTAAGTGCTCACAGGATGCAATCTGATAGAAACAAAAGTCTCATCCACATACATATGTTCATTCTACTGTTTTGGGATACTTTTGCTTTTCACATCCCCAACTCTACAAAATATTGTGAGGAAGCCACTCTGTCTCCCTGTTTGTTCAAACGTGTTCGATCTTAGAGGCTAATTTCTCTTATGTTTTATTTATAGTTGAGGTTCACTGAGATAATTTTAAATAGAGAAGAAGTTTTCTTCCAAAAGTAATGTCAAATCTCAAAAAAATTATAAAGCAAATATATATATGGGACTCATTGTAATAATGATAGAAATTTGATCCTCTTGTGCCTCTCCTTTGTGGATATTTGGGTAAAACTCTGGCTTCTGGAGATAAACAAGTTCCAGGTCCATAATAATAACTGCCTTATTTCATATACCGAGCTTATGTTAGAAGCCAGAGCTTTTAAAAACAAAGAAAATGTAGCTACTGGCACTTTTTGTTAAGAGGAACCCACCTCCCATGGACTGAGCAGGAGGAGGATGCTCTGTAAAAGATCAGTGTCTTTTTGTCTGTGGAGGAGATGAAGCAGGTGGTCTACACACTCTTCCAGGTTTCACATTCTGTGACTCTAAGTGTTAATGATGCAGCCATGTGCAGTGAGTGTTTTGAGCTCAGGAGTCACATACTATATAAATTCAAGGACCATTACATGCATAATCACAGCTGCTAAGCAGGGACAAATTCCCTATTTGCATGATGTCCTCCAGAAATCTCAAGGGAAACACTATTTCAGATCAGAAGGCCATTACATTTTCCTTCCTTAGGAAGGAAGTAAGGAAGGAAGGAAGGGAGGGAGGGAGGGAGGGAGAGAGGGAGGAAGGAAGGAAGGGAATAAAGAAAAGAAGAGAAAGAAAAGAAGAGAAAAGAAAAGAAAAGAAAAGGAAGAAGGAAAGTAAACACAGGAAGGAAAAAGAAAACTCTTGTATGCACCGCAAACTCCGTTCCTCAACACATTGCTGCCGGTAAATCATTCATTTGTCATTTAGGAAAATATCGCAAATAATATTCTCCCCTGATTCAAATAAAATTTCCAGTGCCAAGCTGTGAAGGTTGCCAGAAGTGTGTCTAGGTTAATTGCACACCTGCATTTTATTTCAAGCAAATTGCAACACTCCCCCCCGTCTCCGTGCCCCTTGCAAAGCAGGAGCCCACCTGTCTGGAGGCTCTTTGAGCAATGAAGGGCTGCAAGAAAAAATTAGTCATCCTTTTTTCTTCCCTGTGACTTCTTTGACCTTGAGACTTCTAATGGCATCTCAGACAAAATGAACATAATGTAATGGACAGCGGGGAAGAGGGAACGGCTGGGTACATCTGTCGCATTACTGGGCTGTCTGAACAGTCAATGAAGCAGGGCCAAACCATAAGAGGCCTGTTCAGTTTAGCTCCAGGGTCCGCAGACAAGGAGCACAATCATTTATCTTTATTTACTGAACTCTGCTTTCTGTTTAAGAAAAAAAAAATTGACAGGTTGACAAAAACCCACGTTGGCGCTGCCCGCTGCCCAGAGATAAATGCTATTTGTGCTCTGGAGAGTCAAGGACAGCTTGCGATGCCCTTTAGCTGGTTTCAGTAGGTGCCTATTAGAAACAAAAACACTTAGGCCTTTGCATCCCTTCCCTTTTCCATACCAGCACCTCTAACCTTCTTTGCAAGTATTCTTAGACATGAAACCACAAGGAAGACTCACACAAGGTGCATCCAGTCAAGACTCCCTAAAGCAAAGCTAATTTGGAGAATTTAGAGACTTAGAGATGTCTCTTCTCTCACAGGTATTTTCATGATTCTATGGTGTGAGACCTTCCTATGGCATCTATAAAGATACACATTTATCCTTACACAGATTGGAGGGAGACAGACTGCACAAGGAACTCTACTAGGTGGTGTAAAGAAAGCATTTGGACATTGGGAGGTAAAGTCCTATTCACCCCTATCTCCTTCATCTGTGTTAGTTATTCTTCCATTTAGTGGAAGAGCTATAGATTTTCATACTTTCCTAGAAATAGCCATCACCAGGGTAGGATTCCAGTGGTTAAGTGTGTAGGAACTCTGAACTGGGAGCAGGGAAGACACATAACGCCTGTTTGTGTTGTGATTCTTCTCTTTTATTATTGTTTATATCGATATATTGTTTTACATTTTTGAGTGTTTTCTTATGCATCTGTGTAACTAGCTACAATTTTGTGACAACCAAGAAGCACAGGAGGTACACAGCTGCACAGACGGGACACAGTGGGACATATGTGAGACCCGTCTGACCTTTAGGGATGCACTGGACCACCAATGTCACCTTCAGCTGAGTAGCATGGACTGAAGGTACCTTGCTGTGCAAAGATTCTGGGAAACCAAAACCTCCCCACTTTTTTGAAACAGGTGTCATGTAGCTCATGCTGGACCACAGCTTTCTAGCCAAGGATGAGCCTTGAACTTCCCACCTATCTCCATCTGTGATAGGATTACAGCCATGAGCTATTACAACCACTTAATGCAATTCTGAGGATTAAACTCAAGGCTTGAGGGATGTTAGTCAGGCAGCGAACTGAGCCACATCCTCAACATGAAGCCACTTTTTCATTTCCTCTACTTCTTGAATAACACTGAATACCACCTTGCTGGAAAGGTACACAACTTTTATGTCAGGATAATTCTCACACTCTAAATAATTACCAGGAAGTCATTTTGTAGATCATCTGTGTTCATGAAAATTTCATAATAGCTACCAAGACACTACAGGCAAGGGTCCAGGTTGGAGACAGAGTAAGGAAAATATAAGGAAGATGTTAAGGCCTGGGTTTTCTGCCTTTGGGTATATGGTAAAGTCGAGTAGCAAGGCCTCTATTTGCTTTCATTAATCTACCTGTATTGAGTAGTTAAAACACAGTTCACTGCCTTTGAAAAGTAGTTAACTGACAGGTAAAAGGCAGAAGATCAGCTTCCATCCTTTTGATTGATTTTACAAGTATATATTTGAACTATTATAAACAAAAACAAAAGCAAACAAACAAAGGAACAAACAACACCGAGGCACAGGTGAATGCTATTGAAGCCTTCACATTGAAAGGATGAGTTGAGGCATGGAGGAAAACAAGCATTCTGCAGTCAGGTTGAGTACTGGAAAGCTTGCTTCAGAGGCACCCACAGGAGGTCTACAGTGACTAAAGACAGGGTGGAGATGGATTTGTGTCAGCAGAAAACCTTAAAAGAAGCTGAGAAATATCCTACTGGCAGCCGTGATCTCATTAGTTGGGTGTTAATGAACCAAACACCTGCATAGCGGCAGAAGAGACTGCCTTCTGAGCATAAGTAGAAGGAGGTCAAAGGACAGCAGCTGGAGATGAATTAGACTGAGTTTTACTGTGATTGATCTAGAATCCTCAGGAGTGGTTCTTCTTGTGGAATGTGACAGTTCTAGCAAGAGCTTCTCCCACATGTAGTATGCCTAGCTTCCTTCCACATCTTAATCATCTACATCCTTATGGGTTTCATTGCCTCTCATTGTCTCATGAACTTTGTCAGCATCACACATGCGACTTATCTGTTAGAGAAGCACCAAGGTACAAGACATTCATGTTTGTATGACTTGAAAAGTGGCACTATGGTCCAAAGAAGATCTAGAATAAGGTTAAGGAGATGAGCAAGAATCAGAAGTGGAAATACTTCTACGATCTGGAGAATAGAGATGCAAATAAAAGATTCAATTGATTAAGAACACATGGGCCTAAAACTAGAAGCGGAGCACATTCATCACTTAAAGGATGGCAGTTGTACCCTAAGAAAAGTAACTAAGTTCATATTGTTGTTCCTCCTATAGTGCTGCAGACCCCTTCAACTCCTTAAGTACTTTCTTTAACTCCTTCATTGGGGACCCTGTGTTCCATCCAATAGATGACTGTGAGCATCCACTTCTGTATTTGCAGCACTGGCATAACCAGTACCACCAGAGCTTGTGTCTCTAGCTGCATATGTAGCACAGGATGGCCTAGTCAACCATCAATGGGAGGAGAGGCCCTTGGTCTTAAGATTCTATGCCCCAGTACAGGGTAATGCCTGGGCCAGTAGGTGGGAGTGGGTGGGTTGGGGAACAGGAGGAGAGAGGTGGGTATAGGGGAATTTTGGAGAGGAAACTAGGAAAGGGGATAGCATTTGAAATGTAAATGAAAAAAATATCTAATAAAAAAAACTCAGTAAGGATTTAAATCAAGTGTGTGTGAAAGACACAGAAAGAGGAGTTAGACACACCGAAAAGTGAACATCTTACTTTCTAGAAAAGCAGTCAACCAAAGTCAAAGGCACAGATATGTTACTCAACTCACTATTTCATTTCTATTATCCTTTGAAGTCTTGTTCTAAGACTAAGATGGCTCTTCTTACTCTCTAGATTTCTAATATTTACTTTGAGGATCAAATATTGAATGAATACTTTAGAAACTATATATGTAATAGATAAATAATTATCTAAATACATCTTAAAATAGCTTAAAATTGGTTTATGTATCTATGATAATCCTTACAGGCCATGATTTACAGGATGACACATCTGAGGTTGGACAGAAAGATTGGCAGATAGTGGTTGGATACATTCAACAGCAGTATATCATAGCTGAGTTCCTCAGAAGGTCCCAACTTGACCTGTGTGTACATCCCTTGTTAAGACAAGTTTGGGAAGAAAGTGGAAAATAGATCAAGAAGGAGATGCTAAGGCTTACATTTCAGGAAAGATGCTATGAGAAGTGTGGTAACTTTAGTCCAGTTCTAGAACTCTCCAGATAGTAAGTGCTACCTCAGTGTACCCTCCCTTGATGTAAGAGAACAAGGGTCAGTAGTGCTGTAGCCAAAATGGTCAGCTTCTGACTAAAGGTCCAGGAGCACAAATCTCTAAACATCCTTAACATTTCTTGACTTGGCAAGCTGGTTCCAGAAAACAGGGATAGAAATCCAGTAAGTAAAGAAAAGAACTGCAGGTCCAACCATGTGATATATCTAGTCTGACTTCTAAATGCAGTTTTGCAGCCTTTAAAGAGGCAAATTAATAAAGTGGTATTTTCATCTTTAAAAAAAAACACATCTGGTTAGTAAAAGTTTGTGTTAGTGAAGCTTTTAAGAATCTATGTGGCTTACTTATATTACCTTTTTTTTTTTTTTTGGTCATAAACTTCCAATTATTAACCCTTAAGGTGCTCTTTCTTTGAGAGGGTAGATACACACAGCATTATACAACTAGTGACACAACCAGTTCAGATCCCTGTTGTCTTATATCAAGGAAAGGAGCATTGCGGCATCACTGGAGAGTTATAGAACTGGACTGAAGTTGCCACACTCCTTATAGCATCTTTTCCTGAAATCTGAGCCTCATGAATTCTTTCCTGATCTGTTTTCCACTTTCTTTCTATGCTTGCCTCAACAAGTTGTGTGCATACAGGTCATGTTGTGATCATCTGGGGGTACTCAGCTATGAAGTACTGCTGTTGAGTCTATGTAAACTTCTTCTGTTGTCCTTGGAAATCTGAATGTATAGCCATATGACTGAAGGAAACTTACCAGCATTAGCATCTTTTCAAATAATGGTGCTTGTTTGTCAGCCCTGCTTGTCTTCTCTAGGATGCCCTCAACATTCTGTCACAGTCAATGAGACATACAGATCCATCTGAGATCAAAGTTGTCTAACTGAAATGCTCCTCTTCATCTTCTCCACCCATCCCTTACCTCCCCCGGTCTTTTAGGGATGGTATTTAATAACAGTTGTGTTTCTAATGGGAGATCTTATTGAATATCAAGTAATTACTGAATACATTTTCTTTTAAAATTATTGTTATTACTTTTATTAGCCTATAACTTTTTATAGAATGTTATGATTAGAAAAGATTTGGCTAATTTTATCCCACACTGTTATGGACAGTTTTGAAACATTGAGCATTTAAAAACAGAAGAGTTTTCATCTGTTGCAAGGAGAACTTTTCTTGATCCAAGAACTTTTCTTGATCAAGTGTAATAACTACACTTATTTGTGAACATAAAGAAGCTAAGGTAGAAAGAAAAACACCACAAAGCCCTACACAAAGAACTACAGGTAATTAAAGAATACACTCTCATTAGGAAAAATAGTCTTCCCTAGTTGGTTGTCCAATACAAAAACATTATCCCTGAAAACATACACACAAATCATATTATATAAACTTAGAAGGTTTATTTCAGAAAGTATGTATGTAAGAATGCATATATATATATATACATATACATCTATACACATATATATTCATATAATAGTAATTCATAACAAAAGAGGCTGTGAATTTGGAAAAAAACAAGAAAGGGCATATGGCATGGGACACATTTAAGAAGGAAAGGGGGGACTTATGTAATTATATAATAATATATAGTAATAAAAACCATAATACTCTGAATTTGTGCATGCTGTCAGAGTCTCCTCTGAGTTCATATGTGTATTAGTCCTTGTGTGTGTGGAAGATACTGTTGTTTGGAGATATTCATCACCTCTGCCTCTTACAGTCTTCCTGCTACCTCTTCTGCATATATCCCCGAGACCTTATGGTAAGGGCTTGATCAAAACATCCCATTTATGATTGAGTGCTCCTGAAAAAAATTCCAGACTGAAAAGCAAAGCAGACACAAGTCTTATCTATAGTCAAGAAGCAATTTACAATTGATACCTGCTAGCACAGGGAAAAGCAGTTTTGGAGTGTCCCTGGGAATGTCACCCACACTCAAGAGTTGGCCCCATGCCCAGAACTAGTTCACCAATCCAAAACAGACTCCATTTGTGTGTGTGTGTGTGTATACTTTTATTTTAGGAGTTTTTGTCTTATTGCTTTTTATAGGTTTATATTTACTTTTGTTAATCTATGGGATTCTTTTTGAGGGCAGAGAGACAAGAAGAGTGGGAGAAACAGAGAGAGAGAGAGAGAGAGAGAGAGAGAGAGACAGAGACAGAGACAGAGAGACACAGAGAGAGACAGAGAGAGACAGAGAGACAGAGAGAGAGACAAGAAAGACAGAGAGAGACAGAGACAGAGAAAGAGAAAGAGAAAGAGAGAAAGAGAAAGAGAAAGAGAAAGAGAAAGAGAAAGAGAAAGAGAAAGAGAAAGAGAAAGAGAAAGAGAAAGAGAAAGAGAAAGAGAAAGAGAAAGAGAAAGAGAAAGAGAGAGAGAATGAAAACATGAAAATGAAGTTTGGTGGATGGGGGTAATGAGTGTGTAGTGAAGTGAAGGAGGGGAAGAAATATGGTCCAAATATGTAGTATGTTAATTTTTAAACAAATTCAAATATTTAGCAGGGTGTGTTGGCACACACCTTTGATCCCAGGATGTGGGAGGCAGAGGCAGGTGGATCTCTGAGTTAAGACTAGTTTGGTCTACATGGTGAGTTTCAAGAAAACTAGTTTCAGACAAACCCAGTCTAAAACATCTAATGTCCCCTCAAAAAATCCATGACAACAACAACAAGAACAAGAACAACAACCCAACCACCACCACCAAAACAAAGCAACAACTAAAAACAGAATAATTTCAGGGAAGATTTTTCCAATCAGCACACAAGCCATGCCACACTGAGAACAAAGTCTGTCAGCTGCTAAAAGAGAAGACAAGAGTTTGAACATGAGGAAGAAAGCCCCTCTCTGCAGGAACTTCAGATTTTCCCACTGACACACAAATGCCTTAGACGTGTCTTGAAGGCAGATCTTCCACAGGATGCTTCCTGCGCTCTCAAATGAAGTCAGATTCTTGTGTTTTTTCCTCCCTGGGAAGTGAGGATTTATGTGGCAGAATTTTTACTTAGTAATTAATTTGGACCCCGACTGCGTGGAGATGGTGAGAAAGGGACCCTATTAAGACTTGATATTAAGTTAATAGCAGGTGACAGGGACTTCATCAAAACCCCTGTGCAAAACATCAAGTAGATGGAAATTTCAGTTCTGGTACATTACTCAGCTGAGTATCGTCAGACCTGCTTACAAGGGTCATAAAGATTATTTGTACATTAAAGAAAAGCCTGTCCATCAAGCTCAGTATGAAAGAGAAGGGAAATTACCATCTCATCAGACGCAAAAGATAGTCAGTGTGATTCTGCTAATGAAACACCCAATAATGTGGAAAGTTCTTACTGGTTATTTTTCATTTTTTCCTTAGTCACACACACGAAATACATATATGCATGGTCGCACACATAGCAGATATACTCTTGCAAGAAGGATCTGAAGGAGAGTGAACATTTATACAGTACACTAACATCCACAAAGAGAGAGGATGGAGGAATGGCACTGTGATTTAGACACACTTGCTGTTTACTAAGAAACAAAGCTCAGCAAGAAACAACCAACCAACTAACAACAACAAAAACCTAAAACCAAAGCAGAACAATAATAACAAGACCCACCTCAGTATCTTTAGAATGACTGCCCACCCCGCCCATTTCATTGCTGTATGAGGTTGTTATGTGTCATGTCCTTGGATTAGCTGAAAGGAGTAACAAAATTTCTGAAAAAATTGCCTACAATATTTTCTACTGTCTAGAACTGTTCATAGAAGAATGATGCAATTGTGTGCTTGGGGTGCAGGAATTGAGGTGGCTGGGAGTAGAGCTGGGGGTATCAAAGGGCAGCCATTGCATCTTGGGCAATTTAGAAAATTAACAGGGTACATTGGATTCAAAAACTCTCCCCAGTCTTCAGAATGGGAATCTCAGAAGTTGTGTGCCATGCATTCACAGCAGGAATATCTTTGTTTCTTACCTCTGTCCCTTGTGCCTTCTATAAGCCAAAAGGACATTTCTGATTAATACAGTCATTAGATGGTTATTAAAAACAGTAATCATCTAGGAATTATTTGGTGTCATAAACATCCCACACAGAGAAAATATTTGAACATTTAAAAGTTGAACATTACAATTGGCTTCATATGCAGGAAGCCAAAGGGGACATAAAGAATTTTTAAGCTCCCAAGAAAGCACTCGAGTTAAGAACAAGTTGTCTCCTCGATCAGGTTGGAAGTTAGTGTCCCACATCCAACAGATTCCCCTTGTGGCTGGTAGCAATGAACCTGCTTCTATTAATGAAGAGCTCATGTTTATGGCTAATATAGAAGAAAATGTACTGAAGGGGACTGCTCAGTCACTCATTGGAGATAGCTTAATTCTGGTAATTTCCAATTTCCAAGCTTGTTTTAATTTGTTATCAAAGTAATCACTCATTCTGGCTGCAGTCAGAAATAGGTTTTTTGTCATCTGTAGCTTGACAGATTATTCAGATGGAACCCCATTTTTTAAAGCTCACCTGCTCAGCATCTGTGATATGCTCACAAGTTCCAGGAGGCAAAGCTTTCAGATTTAGAGCCAGGTTGAAAGGAACAGAAGCTGCTCTCCCATAGTTCCCAGAGCCAGAGCAGGGGTTTCGTGGCTCTAAATCTTGATTGAAACTCACAAAGAGCAGCACAGAGTGAACTCATGGATGGGAGGGAGCGATCCACTGCCATCACTCATGGATCAGCCTAACCTTGAAAATACCCTTTCTAATCCTTGCTTCAGGCAAATTTATCTGGATTTTCCTCCAAACAATGATAGTCCAACAGGATTGCCTTTGGCTTTTCAACTAGGGTCTATTTTCTCAAATTGGTAGTAGTCATTTATCTAGTATCCAGGAGGATGGTCATCTCAGTGTGTTTGGCCAGCTGTGTAGAAGCTCAGCAAATGATGCTGAGTAAATATAAAACACTATTTGGAAATCAAACTTTGAAGTCCTTATTGGGCCATGCAATTTACAAGGCTGACTCTAGCCAACAGAAACCTGGGCACTACTTTGTATTGTTTTATTGGGAGTGGAGTAATGAAGTCAAAGATACTTAGTTCCCTGCTCGATTATAAAGCCGCAGGGGGAGAAGGCACATAGCAAGCCAATGCAATTTTATTTATAAATAATGGAGAAGCTGGGGGGACTCTAGGACCACTTACACAGAAGAAACAGCAGCTGGCTTGATGTGAACATTTACACAGCTTGGTCAAGTCATGGCTTAGGATTTGGTGATTGGTTCTCAGCCATGGTTTTCTTTATATCTGAAGACAAATGGGAGCTGAAGCAGAAAGACAAAGTAAGGAGATTGACCAGGGGTGTGGTAAATGAAAGGAGCAAAGAGGAGAGGGGAACTCTTGGTTTTAACATGAGCTACCCAGAACTTGCCATCTTTTCTATCTTCAGTTGTTGGGTTGCTTGTGTTTGTTCCATTTGTCTGAGAAGTAAGGGAGAGGGATGTCAGAAGAGATAAAGCTGATGATGACCACTGAATTCATAACTCCAGGATGCTTTACACCTAGAAACATGACCAGCCTCAAAACCACAGCTCCCTGGCAGTCACTGAGTGCCTTCCAGGGATGGAAATGAACAATCGTCCCCTCTTTATTGCTTTGGCGAATGCTTGAGTCTGTGAAGCCAAAAATTTGGATCTCCCAAAGCCAGGCAGTGGGAAAACAATACATTAGCATTAAATAATGGGCTCTCTTGTGGCTGCAATGCAAAGCAAGAAGGGTTAACAGAGCTGGGGCTTTGTATGGAGAGAATCTCCATCCATAACCTCTTGTTTTTCTAGTCTGGGAGGATAAGAAAGGAGCCTTAGGGGAGGAAAACCCAGAGGGTCCTCATCTTATGATAAAAACAAACTGGCTCCCTTACCTGCTATCTCTCCCCGTCACGTTTCTGATTTCTCCATAAAACTACAAGTAAAGCTTGTAATTGTTCATTAAAATAAAAATTTCTGTTCCATTAAACATTTGGAAAATATGTCATGCAAAATATAATAGGATGGTAAAGTGAATTTTTGTCCATATTTCTTCACCTACAGATGGACTCAGAAAGCATTGCATCTGGATGGGACTGTGCTGGCCACAAGGTCAGTTTCCAGTGCTCTATATGAACCACAGTATCTGAATTCCAGTGCATTCCTGCTCTTCTTCTCAAGGATACACTCAGCCTTCTGTGATCTGATGCTTTAGTTTGACCCATACCCAGGGAGGAATATTCTGTCTTCATTCATATTTGCAGAAGCTTAAACCACACTGGCACATCCCAAGCCAGGTTGGGACTCTCATTAGCCAGACTTTGAAATATCAGAATCAATTGTTGATGCCTTCACATGTGCTTGGCAAGAGGATTGCTGTGACTAGTCATTTCGGTGTGGGAGTATCAGTCCACCAGCCGCCTAAGAAATGTTTCCAACCTGTGCACTGAATATCCAACACTCATGGAGCCACACACCTATTGAGCATAGTCTAGCCACCTAAGGAATATTTTCTGCTAACCTATAAAATATCAGGACACTAATCTACCTACACATCTCCTGAGCATCTACTAGTCTTCCAAGAAATATTTTCTATCTACTGACAAGATTCCAGACTCCATCTCGCAGTAACATAGCCACAGAAAATCCACCAGACATCTAAGAAGCCTTTCTTAATTACTCACCAGATGCCAGACACCATCCTGCAGCTATACAGCCACTGAGCATCTGCTGTGTGATCTGCTTCACGAGGCAGGCATGATTTCCTGCCATTTTTATATTAAGGAGACTAAGTCACAAATGATTCTGGGCTAGGATCATGCCTTTTGATACATGCTGGCTTTCTAATCCAAGACCTTCCTTCCTTCCCCCTCCACAGTTGTGGTCTTCATATGTGTTGGTGCAAAGAATGAGTCAGGAGAGCAGGGCAGGATGAAATCTGGGGAGCCTTGGACAAAGGCTGTGAAATTAGTATATGAAAATAAGTCAGTTCCCAAAGAGGAAGGATGGAAAGCCCTACCTGCTGAAGCTGATCAAACCAAGCTTGGGCCAGCCATGTAGATACAGACCCACTTTTGAGTGTCTGAATGACCTGTGGCTTATCATAAGACTAAAACACATGCCTGAGTAAAGGTTTAAGACAGTGACATTTGAAACTTGTGCATAACTACATAAAAGAGACAGAGCACGCTAAAGAAAGCCCTGATTATGCCATGCATTCAGAAAGGTACCACAATGCCACAGAAAAAACCCATCCTTTATATAAATTCGAGTATTTGAGCTGCTGGAGTCATTTTCTCTGCTTCAGACCATGCTCTCTTGCTGGGATGTGTGCTGCTACGTAAAAGACTGGCAGTAATTCTGCTTGTATCCTCATTTTTCTGTCCAACCTCTTGTTCTAGGACAGAAATCCTAGTGCCTCTCTTAGGTTGCTCACCAAACTCCAATAATGGCTGATATCAATACTGCATTCTGTTTCTCAGATCCAGAGTCATCTCTAAGGTGTTTTCTTCCATTATCTTCCTTTGTGTCTGCCTTGTCTTTCCTTTTCCCAAATGGAAACTCATTCTCCCAGTTCTCTTAGTGAACACAAATGGAGGATACATAAGAATCATGGTTTTCTCAGGCAAGTGCAATAGATCTAACACACCAGATCTGGTTGTGAGCATTTCTTGCTAGAGGAAAGGGGAACATATGGGGTGAATCATAATCTAATGTCTAAGATGACTGAAGAAGAAGTGCGTCTTATTTCAAGAGGACATTTATCTTAGCTCTTGATTCATGGAACGAGGTCTGGAGACCTTAGTCACACCTGGTGTTTCAGCAGGTCAAAGCAAGGTCTGAGCTTGATTTTGTTATCTCTGATTCATATGGAGAGCTGTGGAAGAGAGAATAACAGCCTCCTCTAAGGCAGATAGACAATAGGGTGTTTCTTCTTATTTTCTTTTTAGCATGAGGGGTAGGGAGAGATTTTTTGGATTCTTTTCTGTTTCTCAGCTTTGCTGAAGCCAGACTCTACAAGGCTGATCTCTGTGCCTGTGTTTTGGTTATCAGCCTGCTTCTTTATTCTGACTGCTGCCTGGTCCTGCATCTCTCATTAGTTTCACAGCCCTGCTTTGACTTCTGTGATTCTTTGAGTAGGACCCTAGTTCATGTCTGCATGCAGGTGGTTGTCTCATTGTCTTTGAAACCACACCCTTAATTCAGCACCTTGCCTAGTGGGGACATGATTAATTATGAATGAAGAGCAGTGACTCAGACTGGAAAAGGGGATTTTAAGGCATGGGAAAGCTCAAACAAAGGTGAAGAAACAAAAAGGGGCATGCAGGAACAAGGTGAGCTCTGGAGCCCACAGTGGTCCAGCTGCTCTGGAGCCCCTTGCATCCACCTTCATGGCTGGGCAGAGGATGCCCTTCAACACCCTTTGTGGTTTTTCTTAGAGCTTGCTTTTCTCGTGATCCTGGCTGTCACATTTGCTCTTCCCCCTGTGGCTGCTTCTGATGACACTGCTGTCAGAAAGTTTTGCAGGCAGTTCAGCAAAGGGAAGCAGAGGGTATTGTATTCTATCAGCTGCACATGAGTCCCGGCCCCTCACTGCTTCCGCCCTACAAATATTTATAGATATCATTATGCCTCCCTTAGCTATCATTTATCCAAGCAGTAACAGCACAAGTCTTTCCATCTTGCCTCATAAATCAACCCCTCCAGCCCCCGTAATCATCTCTCTGCTCCTCTCTGAGTTCTCCAAGGTCTGACAACATCTTAATAAGGTACCCCAAACCGAGGGCTCCTCTCTACCAGGGTACAAAAGCAATTACCTACATATTAGGAAGATGGCATATGCTAAAAATATTCCTTGGCCTTGCCAATGCCATCAGAGAGTTCATATTCATTTCTCACATGTGTTCATATTCCACTAAAGACTTTTTTTCTGCTCTTGCAGTATATGTGCCCTTCTCTGCCTACTGACCATGGCCATGCAAATAAGAATTATGCAAAGATGTCCTCTGCCTATCCTCTTCTCTTTCAGCACACACTGTGTATATCTCATCCTTGCAGCTTTGGACTTCTTAATGGTCCCTACAGAAACCTGGAGTCTTTACCGTGTCTTGCTGTCTCAAGCATCAGGCTTTCCCCTTTCTGGCTCTGTATCAAAGCACTTCACTTGGTCAGAGAATTAGTTTTCTTGGCTCCCAACAGTGGTCTATAACCAAGTTATTTATCTTATGTGAACTTTAGTCCTCTTACCCAAAAGATAGAAATAGGAATGCTATTTGGTTCAATTAATTTTAACTTCTTCTTTCTCTTTACTTCCTTTTATGGCTTCTCCTCCTTTCATCACACATTTTCAATCTCTGTGAGAATTTAAGCCAGAAATTCACAAGGCAAAGAGAAAGAAATATATTTGCTTTCACTGTGTAGAAATACTAGCAAAAAGGTGGTTTGGATGGTAGCTTTTTTTTTTTTTTTTTTTTTTTTTTGAGTGTATAAATGTGCTGTGTGATGGTAGGGAATTTTATGAGGATACCAAGCCCATTTTTATAATTTAGTCATTTCTATGCTATTCATTATAAAAAGCTATGAAGAAGCAGAAGAAGAGCAGCAGGAGGAGGAGAAGAAAAGAAGAAGAGAAGAAGAAGAAAAGAAGAAGAGAAGAAGAAGAAGAAGAAGAAGAAGAAGAAGAAGAAGAAGAAGAAGAAGAAGAAGAAAGAAGAAGAAGAAGAGGAGGAGGAGGAACAGGAGGAGAAGGAAGAGGAGGGGGGAGAGGAAAAGAAAGAGGAAGAGGGAAAGGAGAAGGAGGAGGAAGAGGAGGAGGGAGAGGAGGAGGTGAAGGAAGAGGAGAAGGAGGGCAAGGAGGAGAAGGATGGAGAGGAGGAGGAGGGGGAGAGGAAAAGAAGGAGGAAGAGGGAAAGGAGAAGGAGGAGGAAGAGGAGGAGGGAGAGGAGAAGGTAGAGGAAGAGGAGAAGGAGGGCAAAGAGGAGAAGGATGGAGAGGAAGAGGAGGAGGAGGAGGAGGAGGAGGAGGAGGAGGAGGTGGAGAGGGAACTGATGAGAGGAATTAATTTAAATTTCTTCTGAAGAAGCCATGACACTGTCTAGAAAAATCATGTAAAAACCAGGATGAATTTTACGGTATCAGAGAACATTTTAGCATATGAGTTGATAAATATTATGTGAGAGGTTCTGTTGCAGTTATCAGTCAAATCCAATTAGAAAAATAGATGTTCTCCCGGGTAGTTCAATAGTGGGAGTTTACTTCTGACAATTACTTAAGAGGGTGTTCATTAGAGTACAGAGCAAGATATTTCACAATGTTAGAAAGATGCACAGGGCTGAAGGAATCACAGGACAATCTGTCATCACTGGAATGCACAGGCCACCTACCTCAAGGCACTGGGACCACACTGAAGTTATTCCCAGGGAACAGAGGCAGGATGCTTCAGACCTTTGCCATGAAGAGGGCTGTGGCACACTTCTCCTTATTCCCTTCCCTATACAACTCTACCATTCGCTAAGCATAGTTGGGAAGTAGCTAATGAGAAACTACGAATCTGCTCTTATGATAAAATCTGAGAAAGGAGAAGGGAAAACACACCAGGGGTGGGTAAACAACAGGAACTATGTGGCTGGAAGGAGGTGCAGTGGTCAAGAGAACTTGCTGCTCCTGGAGAGGATCTGGAATTGACTCCCACACCCACACAGTGGCTCACATCCATCTGCTTCTCAGTTCCAGGAGATCCATGACTCTCTTCTCGACTCCTCAACCACACCTGTACTTGTACTACACATGCATGCAGGCAAGCATTTGCATAATGTAAAAGTAAATTGATCTTTAAAAACAAGTATAGCAATAGTTAATAGAATGTGCAAGGATTTTAGGGTATTCCCTGACTCTATCTATCTATCTATCTATCTATCTATCTATCTATCTATCTATTATCTATCATTTATCAGTCTATCATCCATATCTTCCTTTCCTTTTCTCTGTCCCCATCTCTCTCCCAATGTTTTTACTGTCTCTGCCCTGCTTCCTCTCTCTCTCTCTCTCTCTCTCTCTCTCTCAACTTTTATACAATTTCTCTTTCACAGACTAAGTGAAATCTGTTCTCATTAAGGAAAAGCAAGCCTCTGCACATAGGTCAGGATTTAGCATTGACACAACAGACTGCATCAGTAATCCATGTAAGGAGTATGGAGAAAGGAAAGGAAGATAAAACCAATTAGTTCCTACTAGTTATAAAACAGAGACCTAAGTGGTAACTGGTTGCAATGAGAGAAGGCCACCACCATTTCCAATAGTCAAACTGACCTGGGAAAAGGCATTTGGAAAGTCACAAGGGTGCTCCTGAGGCTGGTGTCCTGTCCGGCCCTCAGCTGACAGAAGGCAGAATACCTTGCCATTCCTTGGTTGCAGTACCACAAGGTAGAACTAAAGACAGAGATTCTATCTGAGAAGTAATAAATCTAAGCTTGCAATTCTTCAAAACCTTAGCAATTTGGATTTTCCTTGTCTATGTTCAAGTCTTCCCATTTGATTATTTAAGCCCTTATCTAGGGGTGAAATGGAAGATGGACATGCATTCACACTTTTGATTCAGGCTGGAAGAGCAGGCAATCATGGGAGCAGCTTTCAGTGTTCTCTGTGAGTTTGTAAACCCGGTCTGGGTATGATTCATCACTGCTAAATATGGAGTCTATCTTGATTGAATCAACAAGGGGAAATTCCCATAGGTGAGCAGATGCTCCTGTAGGAACTTAGGAAATTGCTTCTCTTTCCTTTTTGCTTATCGGAGTCAGATCCTTGATTTAAGGTTATGCTGTAGCCCCATCCTGCTTCCTAGTCTGACATCACCTCACCAACTCCCTGCAAAACAGATCTTTTTAATGGTGTAAAATTTTTGCCCTAACCATTCATTTGAAAAAAACGTTTTGTAAACTCTCTCTCTCTCTCTCTCTCTCTCTCTCTCTCTCTCTCTCTCTCTCTCTCTCTCTCTCTCTCTCTCACACACACACACACACACTGGTATTCCATGATCTGTGAATTCAAGGGTGTGGTTTCACTTGGAGTCACAGACAGCAGACAATCTGGAGTTCATCTGTCAATGCATTGTACCGACACACATGCATTTGTTCATGCACGTGTGTACAGATGAGTATGCACCTGTGTACTCAGGTGTGTGTGTGTGTGTGTGTGTGTGTGAATGCATGCTGTTTCAAGTGATGAGATTACTGTTCTTTCCAAATAGTAAGATCAATTTGTGCTGAAGATATACGGACCATGTCCACTAGACTGGAAGTCAGCAAACACAGGAATAGAAAACAAGGAGGGCTGTGTGTAGAATACACAAAGTATTAGAGACAATAGTCCTCCTCTCTTGCTCTTCCCCAAATTGTAAGCTGGTGTTTTGCTTATCGGTGTCTTTGGGAGTACACTAAAACTCATTTTTGTAAGCAGCAATCTTTATTCAGAAAATCATTGCTCTTATCCCACACCTTATGAAAATGCTTCTTCTCTTTGTGTTGTTTGTCCTTTCTGAATGACTGTGCAATGGAAGCTCTATCGCTCCCTCTTCCCCAGTTTTTTTCAAGGTTACATTGTTCTCAGTTTTGCCTGTGCCCTTTGTTTCTTTCGATTTTTTTTTAAAAATTTGATTGTTTTTTATTTTTGTTGTTGGTTTTGTTTGTTTTTGTTGTTTTTTGTTTTGTTCTGAATTTCAACTCTGACAACAGAAATTGCCTAAGTGTAGTTGGGCAGATTTTCCATGACCAGTAAATTTCAGCCCCAGGACCTGCTTTTTGGTACTCACCCAGAGTGCTAGCCTAACTTATTTGTCTGAGACTGGCTATATCCAAAAGGACTTTCTGAAGTGTTATTCATTAGTTTCCTATTTTGAGTTTTGCTTAAGAATATTCTCTGGGAAGGTGGATTGTGGTAATTGCCTTAGGCACTGTGTTTTAACACCAAATATTGCTGTAATTTAAGGACAGAGGATGAATAAAAATAAAACTCAAAGGGGCCAAGAGCTCAATGTATAAAGTCCTATGTTGTCCTATTTCCATCTTTGGCACTGTAGAGTAGAAAGCCTTCTTTCCCCAGAGCTCCTTACTTTCCCTCTTTCCTTAAATATATCCAGAATGTGTCATGGGACGTTTGCTCAAGAAACAGAAGTCACTACACCCAAACCACAAGCCTTGGGAAAACAGCCTGTTATCAAGTACTTACAAATTTTCAGGAGTTTTATACATGAGAATGCATTTGATTTTAATAAGTAGACTATAGTGGAATAGTCTCTTGGTTATTTTTGTTTGTTTGTTTGTTTCTTGTTGTTTTGTTTTCTCAGAAAATTATTGCCCTGCTTTCACAAGATTTGTCAAAGCCCAAGCTAGATACAAAGCCAGGTTCCCTCTAAACCAAATAGCTTCCATTGCTTTATGGTCACAGTTCACTTACGTGCATGTATGTCATTGCATGGCAAGGGGAGTGTATGGGACAGTAATCAAGAGGTACTGAGGAGCTTTGACGGCTTTTCCCCAAGGCTCCTCAGGCTCTTACTTCTCCTTCTAGAAAAACACCGGGTAAGTGTGGGGAATTGGGCTATCCACAGACAGGCTGGTCTCCAGTCCAGCTGAGGTCTGCACCCCTGAAGGGTGATAATTCACCTACACGACATGGTAGGTGTTCCCTCATGCTCCTGGAACTCTGGCTCCTGCCTAAGTTACCGCCCCCCTCCAAGTCCCCACAAAAGAAGCATGGCTAGAAGTCACATAGGCAATGTCCGAAGTTTCTGACCTTTAGGCTAAATTCCTCCCCAATTACCTAGCAACAGTAAAGACCATAAGAGGGGCTGCATGGAGTTGCCCCTCTCTCTTACTCCTCACTCTCTCCTTGTCTTCTCTCCTCTCTTACTTTTCTCACTCCTTTGTTCTCTTACTTCTCACTTCTCTCCTCTCTGTCTTCTCCTTTCCTCTCTCCTCTCCCTCTTACACTCTCTTTCTCTAGCCTCCCCCCTCTCTTTTCTACCTTCTCTCTTTCCCCCTGCCTCTCTATAATAAAGCTCTAAAACTATAGAATGTCTCAGCTCATCAAGGCCCACTGCGTTTGGAGGATGGGATAGGCTTTCTCTTAATGAGCAGTTTCTAATCTCCCGATGAGCCTTCGTGTGCTCCAGTCAAGATCCGCTGTGCTCACTCTAGCTGGTGTGGGAACCTCTCAGCCCTCATCCCTTTCTCCCATAACCCTGGGACTTTAGGGAAATAGCCCTGGGGCTCCTAGGTTGGGCTGCCCCTTTTTCACCTCCCAAAGAGTGGGTGAGGTTTGGATGCCCACCCGGGGCTAAGTGACAAGCTTATGGCAGCTCTCCCATGTCTGCTTGACCAGAGAATAGGTGGAACTATGGCAGGACTTGGGTCTTTCCTCCCTCTCTTCCCCAGAACCCCTTTTTAGTTCCCATAGGTAAGAGGTGTACCTAGTGAGGTCATGGCAGCTAACTGCAATCAGACATTCTTTTATTATATTATCTGGGACAGGACAAGCCCTTTCCCTATATTTTTAACATCTTAGGAAAACAACACACACATACACACACACACACACACACACACATTCCTGTTGGTGTTGGTGAAAGGGCAATGCTGACTTAGCCACAGGAAGCTCATTTGACAGTCAAGAGTTGGTAGCAATAGCATAGGTGAGCCTATGTTGTGACCTAGTGCCCGAGCTCCTGTTCCAGGGGTGCTGATACCTACTCAGGTGCTGTCCCCAAGGTCCATTCCAGACATGATTCTGTAATATATAAAGTCATGTTTTTCCTTAGAGCTTCTGTTTTGATCCCACAGTGGTTAGCAATTACTGCTTTCAGTAATCATTTATTTCTTTGAACTTGTGGTTGAAACCAAGAGAGTAGAAACTCTAGGAGACCGGTTTCAAGATAGATTTGTAGAGCCTCATTTAAGAGAACCAATATGGTAGCATGCGTTCTCAGCAGACTCAGTGTACAAGCAAAAAGCCATGGGCCTGCCAGTCACTGAATGTTTTGGACATGTGTTTCCCCCTGTTCCTATGTCAAGGTCAGTGAAGACATGATGCACATTAGGTCGTTGTAGATGCCATACATAGGTAAGGCCTGATGCTATACCCAAGGAGAGTGAATGAAAATATTTTATCAGATAATCCTGAAAACTCTGAAATCTGAAGTTAAACTTTTAAACATTATCAGTATTTTGTTCTGTCATCTCAGCTTGTATTGAATTTAATTCAAACATTTTGCAAATTATAAAAGTCAACCTATAAGTCCAGTTTTTGCCAAAAGGAAACAAAATTCTAAGGACAATTCTAAAGTGACATTTTTTTTCTTCTCACTGTTTATTAAATTTGTTATACTATTGACATTTTGTCCATTTTGACAGAAACAGATAAGTTTAAACTTAAATTTAAAAGACCGAAAATAAATGACCATATACTCTTTACATTAACCCAGTGCTACATCCTTTCCATGGCATTTCCTGGGGAGTAGCCAAGAATTCATTCAAAAGCATGAAATGACTAAAATAAGCATTATTCCCTCTCTTATAGGCAGCATTATATCGGGGGCCCTCTCACTTACAGGCATGTCTGTCAAAGGGACCATTTTTCAGGCTCACAGTTCCCAAGACTCTGTCACTTTCTTACTTACAGAGGCCCAAAATGGAAACTATTTTTCTTTTCATTATGAGCTGTCACTTTTTCATCTTGGCACCGCAATGATAGACTTTCATTCATCTTCTATATTACCTTTCCTGAAACCTCTGACACACACTGACACAATGCAAACTGCAGGGATCCTGGCGCAGGTGTTGGCAATTTTGAGGGAAGGCTGAGCCTTGTCCTGATCTGTTATTTTAAATATGTATATATTGAAAATGCTGGAATGTGCAGTGTGCAAGACTGGAGATGCTAATGGGCCATGCTCTGTTTTTACATGTCCTTATTAAGCCCAGTCCTCAGTCTCCAGTCTTCAGCCAAACTGAAGGGTTGACAGTACAATTCCCAAACCTTTACCCAAGTGGAAGAAGAGTGGAAAGTTTTCTCAAAAGCCAAGGAGGAAAAGGAGTTGAGGGGGAAATTGCTTCCATTTAGGAGGATTTCTTCTGAGACTGTTGAGGGGAATACTGATGCCCAGATTTATGGTGAATGATCCAATACAATGGTAAATCCTTTGGCAAATCTACCTTACATCAGGAACCCGCATGCCTAGCAGAATTAGAGAATCATCAGAGTGCACGTGTGTAGTTCTGCAGCTGGTCTCAGTGGGGTGGCCTCAGAAGAGCTCCCAGGATATAGGAGGCCAGAGGAAGAGTAGGATGGGGATACGAAAATCCATCTCCTACCACTGGCTTCATGCTGCCCCTCCACTCTGATTATTTGTAGATACAAAAAGCACTATGTCAACAGTGCCTGTCTTACCTGGGTTGTGAAGGTCAGCCAAAACAAAGTCTGGAGTATTCTTTATATAATTTTCTTTGTGGACCAAGAGCTACTTATGAAAAAATTACAAAACAGACAATTTAGTACTCTTCACTGTGCTTCCTAGAGAGTTGACCCGTTTATTGGGATCAGAAATTTCACTGCTTGAGAATTTTTTTAATGAGACAAGCAAGACAAGATCACTCACAATATTATTAAAGTCTACAATAGATCCAGTCTTATGCCTGATTTCAAATTCTAAGATACAATGGGCAGAGACCAGCTACACATAACCTTATGAAGTAGCATCTCATTTGAAAGCCCTATTTTACCTTTCAGGCTAGTGTGCTATTCTTTAGGTATACTACAAGCTATTTAAAATTAGGAATAGCTTTGTGTGTGTGTGTGTGGGGGCACTTATATGTGCATGTGTATAGAAGACAGAAGACAACTTTGGATGTCATTCCTTAAGTCTCTTCTTGTCTCTTTCTGGCCTAGAACCCTCCAAGTAAGCTTGACTAGCTACCTAGCAAGTGATGATCACCCCCTAATACTAGGATTACACAAAGGTGCTACCATAGTTGGAATTTTTTATTCAATTCTGTGATTTGAACTCATAAATAGCCACCTTCTTCAAGAAAGCTACCACTTTACCAACAGAGCCATCTTCCCAAACCAGGAAGTAGGTTATATTTAACAATATAACATTACTGTTTTAGGAATTCTTGCTTCATAAATACCTGTGGATCAAGAGACTGAATGAGAAAAGGTTCCATAAATACACACACACATATATAATATATATACATACATATACACATATATTAATTTATATTTATATGTATATATATAATATGCCTTGATGGAGTGCAATGTATTTGCAATGTATTTCTTATTCTCATTATCTGTGCATATCTGTTAGTTGAAAATGTCTTTTATTTTTACTTGTACAGTATTTCATCCAATGGAAGAAAATTTATATTCTCCTTCTGCCTTGGTCCCACAGAACTCAAACGGTCTAGTTCATTTGGTTCCCATGCTGTTCTTCATTCACAGTTCTTTCTCCTGTCTAGTTACAAACTCCTTCATTACAGCTTGATGAACTTAAGATGTTCAACTCTATTTTTAAATTTAACACATGATTTGGCAATTTGCAAAGGAACTGGCAAAGGCATTTCAAATATATCAATAGGAGTTTATTATTTTTTAAATGGATTGATTTGCCTCTCGTGTAAGTGTCTTTGCTTATTATCAAAAGCCACTCTGAGACCAGGGATGAGCAGAGTTCTCTGACAGACAGTGAACAGCTGGGATGCTCTTCACTTTCAGTTCTAAGCAGAGGAGAATGACCTCAGACACTGTGTGCTCTGGAGCACACCTTAGCTGCATTCTCTAGTGTCCTCGTAGGGAATACATTCTCCTCTATGATGCTTACCTGTTTATTCACACAGCCTTCCTTAAATCCTTTATAATATTTTCCTTCTCATTTTTAAGTTATTGGTATTTTTGTGTCCCTACCTCTTCTCTCCTTTCCTCCCCTCTCTCTCCCTCCATCTATGATACTAGTCTTTCCATTCTTCCTTCTCTTTCATTGTATCTCCTTTTCCTCCTTCCCTCCCAACCCTTCTTCTTGCCATCCCTTATACACTTCTTCCCTTCTTTTGTTTCCTTCTGTTTTTCTCCACTCTAATCCTTCTTGCCCTTATTTCCTCCCACTTTCCTTCCTACTTTCCTTCTGAATACTTCCTCTGCCATCCTTCCATTTATTTTCTTCTTTATGTCTGAACTCCTAGTTTTCATACCATACCAGTAGCAGAGAGGACTGTGACTATTTACTCTATAACATGGTGGGAAATGGTGGTCATAGAGAATTATTTCACCATTTCCTATTGAGTTACTGATGTGATTTTTTACTGCTAAACTCTCAGAGTGCTTTAGAATTCTGTGCTTCAGCCTCCCACGCACATTTGCATAACTTTAAATATTATTACCAACTCTTGTACACACCTGAATCACAGGTAAGCAGCAGAAGGCAATTGCTTGCAGGTGTGTACAGTGAATGAGCGTAAATCACTGCCCATCAGTGAGCTAGTGACAGGTTAGGGATAATTTCTGAAAAGGAGTAATTAGCCATCAGGAATATTGCTGATGTATTTTAGTAGAATAATTCTCTCTCTTTTCTCTTACCTCCAATAATGGTTGTGCTCATATAAATATACCCCAAAATTTAAACCCATATTCTCAGGACCTTTTCTTTGTGTAATTCTTTTCATTATTCAGGGATGCTGACCCAAACCAGCGCTAAGCAAAAATACACTAGCAGAAATGAGATGATCTGTAATTCAAAATAATAGAGACACAAATAACTCAATGAAATAGAGCAATAAAGGCCCTATTCAGCTCCTGAGAAGGGTAGATGGGGAGAATCCAAGGTAGTGATGATCATAAAGTGGGGTCATTGAGAAAAGAGCACATCTCATATCTTTATTTAGGATGCTTTCTTTGAGGAAGTTTCAGGTTTAGAAACTACTACTACTACTACTATTACTACTCCAGGAAAATAACGCGAGTCACTCCAGGATTTTCTACAGGGTTGTTTTAGCCAGATTTGACCAGAGAAATAAGCATATGGTAACTTAAGATCAACCATGTTTTGATGACAGCAATCTCTTACTCCTTCCAATATAAAGTTATGCTTCCTGATCTCAATGTCCTCTCAGTAATCAAGAATAAAATAATTTATAACTATGGGATGAATCAGCCTGTACAATATTTTTCTGTCTATCATTAAAGACTTGTTCTCTGAAGTGTGAGATCAGACTAAAAGCGACCAAGGCTCACTGGCTTGTGCAAGGATGCATCTTGCTTGTGGAATGGATGACAAAACACCATTAACATTCAGAAATGGGGACTGTGGAACACATCCAAGCCTCCTTGAATGAAAATTCTCCATGAAACATAAGGATTGATTTATTTTCTATTATTTATTATTTAAAATAATTTATGATCTTTCGTCTTTTCAAGAACATATTTTATTTATTCATCAACAATTTCATGCATGCAGACAACATATCTTGATACTATATTCCTCCCAACTCTTTTCTCCAGCTCCCTATGAGAATGCCAGCCTGTCGCCCTTCTAATATCTTGTCCTCTCCATATTTTTGTTTTATTCTTTCTTTCTTTTTGTAACTTATTTACTCATATTAGCTATGCATGCTTGAATATTACTGATTTGATTAGCTTTAAAGTTATTTGCAAATAACCATAGCTGCAGTAAATCCATAATGCAATAGCCAAACCATTGTCAGAGACAGAATTTTTACAAGATTCCTTCTGTTCTTTGGCTTTTACCTTCTTTTAGCTTCTTCTTTCATGATATTCTCTGAGCCTTTTGTGGAGGGAGGACATGATAAAGTTGCGCCATTTTGGGATAACTACTCAACAGTCATTCTGACCAGTTGTGAGTCTCTATAGTAACTGATACACACAGGGAAATTTCTTACTTAATTTCACAAAAAGATGAGATGGAAAAAGCAATGACAAGAGAATCCAGTAGCCATTTGGAAAATGGAGGCAATATAATGAAAGAACATTTAGACAAAACATATCTTTAGAATATTAGGGTCATCTAGTCATTTCACCTTGGAGCTTGAAGAAAATTTCTTAATAAATAGGACTCAGCTAGATGTTATCAATTCCTCAAAAGTTTGTGCTCTATAAATTCCACTTTCCATGAATAAAGATATACTCCTGTCTGTCCAGGACATTATTTTTCTGGACTATGGATAGACCGTGAAACTGTGAGTAATGACATCAGCAGCACTAAGTGTGGGAGTTCTGATTTGGACTGCTTTGTTTGTTACAAGTGAGTAACAACACACAGAAAATATTAATAAAGGGAGAAAGAGACCAGGTGGTTAATTCTTTCCAGTTTATCAGAGTTAGACAGAATTTCCATGAGAATTGGGATAAGAACTTTCAAGTATACAAAAGTGAGTGACCCAGAAAGGATGGCTTAACTCGTATGTGGTCAAAGCTCAGGTCAATCTTAGCTCCATTATTTTCTCTGTGGCTTGAGTCTGAGGAACCAACTCCTGAACACACCTTCTCCCAAGCCCTTGTGCAAAACCCAGTCACTCACAATTTAAAAACATCACAGTAACTACATGAGTACTTTGGTGATGAAATATGAGATATTTTGAATTCATAAAATTTTAATATTTTATTTATATAATTATGCTTGATTGTAATTTTTTAACCATATCGTTGGAGTGCCTATTGACAAAGGCTGCCTTTGAATCTGTGTGCTTGTTCTACAGGTCCAAGGAGAAAAAAATCATGCTGGAAGGCTGTGTAGTTCTGAACTGGTATGTTCTGGGTACCAAGCTTCCTGATACAGGGATCATTTTGGCTCCAGTAGAGCTGGTCCTTATTGCATCTGAAAGAAGTTGTTTGGAGCTTCCAAGAAAAGTTCAAACTGCTCCCAAATCACAGGATTGGAGAGGACAAGGACACATCCCTAGGGCAAAAGAAATGCAACTTCCCCAAAGTGGAGAGATGAATTCTGACACCCTACCATATAGGGAGAGTTGGGTAGAAAGGGCAGCCTGACTGTGCTGTGCCTCAGAGAGAGAGAGCTGTGTAAACTTTCCAAGAGACAAACAGCAAAGATCATCTTGTCACTGTAAATAAAAATCACTTTGTTGCCCAAGGGATCAAGATCACAGTTACAGTATGGTCAAGGCCAGCCTGGGCATCCTCATGCTGTTATTGATGACAACATGGGAAGAGGGCCATTCTCACTACTGAGGAAGAAAATGTGACTATAGTGCCAATTATATTAATGAACATGAGATTTAGCTCTGTGTATTATTTCTGAGCATATTCAGAACTGGGTTTTAGTCTTTTATTTGCTAGCAATATTTTTTGGTTGTAGCCATAGAAATATATTTAAATGACACATAAACCTTATTCATCATACAGCCTATGAATGTTAAGTTGAAGAACTGAATGGGAGGTATTATTCTCTGGTAGAAATGAAGGTTTCTCAAATTTTTGTCCTTTACAGTGCATATGTTCTCAAACTAGACAACTCAGAACAATGACTTGTACTCAAGTTCTAGAGCCACTGTGAGCAGCTGTCCAGCGAAGGCACAGATAGCAGAAGCTGTGTGCAACTGGATGTATGCCTACATCAGTACTAATTCTCCCCCTCTTTTGAGCAACTCTGACATTCATTTCACCAGGGAAACAACTTTGTCCACCGAAGGAATATTTTAAAGGATGATGCATTTGTGCATTTGTAATGTTTTGAGGGCAATGGCGACCTAGTCAATTAAGAGGCATGTTCTAGGAAAGAAAATAGATCCTAGTAGGTTGGTCAAATAGTGGTCTTCAAAGATGTTCATGTGCTGGTTTCAGCTAGTATTTAAAAACTAGCTAACCTCTGGCATATTTCGGTAAATTATCTAATGAAGAAAAGTGGACTTTGCATTTGCACATGAAAAGTTAACCTTACAATGATGTTATCTGGGTTATCTAGGTAGACATATTATAATCACAATGTGTCTTAGGGTTTCTTTTGCTATGAGGAGACACCATGACTAAGGAAACTTTAATAAGGTAGAACATTTAATTGGGGTTTGCTTACAGTTTCAGAGTTTTGGTCTATTATTATCATCGTAGCTGGAATCATGGCAGTAACTAGGCAGACATAGTGCTGGAGGAACAGGGAGTTTTATATCTTGATCCAAAGGCATCCAGGAGAAGATTGGTATCCTCAGGCAGCTAGCAGGAAGCACACTTCCGAAAGTGGGGTGAAGCCTGAGGACAGACCTCTAAAGCTTACCTCCACAGTGACACAGTTCCTCCAACATGACCACACCTCCTAACAGTAACACTCTCTATTGTTCAAACATATCCAAACCATCACAAAAGTCTACTTAAAATGGGTAAAAGGAAGCAGGAGAGGCAAAGAGGGAAGATGACCACCAGTCCCTCTTGGGAACTTTAAATGGCTGGAGTAGCAAGGCACAAATTCCATCCCAAATTCTCCAGAAGGGAAATGGCCTTGCCCAGATCCTGATTTTAGTTCAATGACTTCTGATTTCCAAGATGATAGAGTAAGTTTGGAGTGATTAAAATGTTGTATTAGTAGCAATGTGAAATGAATAAGCACTCACTTAAGTGTCTAATAGGAGCATTGCATTCCATCCTTTGACATTGTGATATAACATTATCAAATGTAGTTGGGTGCATTCATAGATACCCTTGGATGTACATGGCCCACTGGCCATTAGTTGAGTGCACCTAGTTTAGAGCTTGTAGCTAGCACAGAAGTGCTACTTGGCCATCATGCAGTGTGATTTGGAATCTCTAATTTAAGGCCTCCTTAAGAAGCTGGAATTCTTACTGTTAACTGTGGGTATTCCTCACTTCTATGATAGACTGAGAAACTAAGAAAGCCTAATGAAGAGAAGATATAGGTCATTTATCTGTCTGACCTTTATCCAAAGTTTAATCTAGTTTAGTATTAGGTACATTACACATCAGGATATCCGGAATTATACTGTATCCTGAATGTCTGACTCAGTAATCAAGCTAAACATGAGAGAAGCAAGTGTTCTCAGTAGCTTAGCTTAAGGCCCATCTTAGGGATTCTATTGCTGTGAAGAGACACCCTGACCACAGCAATTCTTATAAGGGAAACATTTAATTGTGGTTGGCCTTTAGATGTAAAAGAGAGAGACACTGGACATGGCTTGAGCATATAAGACTTTAAAGCCCACCCCTAGTGACATACTTTCACCAATAAAGCCAAGCATACTATAAGGCCCCACCCCATATGCACTTGTACAAATGCATGTATATACAACCACATATGCACACACACACACACACACACACACACACACACACACACACAATGGGATATCTTGGATACTTATCATGCTTGTCAACCTCTTCTATGTAGGTTCTCTTTCACTCATTCACCATCCTATTTCTCTCCGCTCTGGGCTATGATCACAAGGATGCCACTGCCATCTCCAATTGATTGCCATGTCCACATGGCTAGTAAAAGCCAGAATGTGTTTTACTTCTGGACCCCTTCACTGCATTATAGAATTCAGGTCTTCTAACCCCTACAAGGCTGACTAAACACTTCATGATGGGATGAGGCATGGATGGGAGTAGATGCTTCCAGACACGGATGGATTAATGCCTATTTCAGAAAGGCCTAGGTGATGTCTCACAAGTGATTTAAAGCAGCATCGGCATTATTGTGACAAGAAAAATTAAAAACAAAGACAAATATAAGTTCTGGAGCTCAGCATACTCCAAGTAAGCTGTTGTAATTATGAAGGGCAGATAAATGGTTTCTTTTCTTCTGAGAGTGTAGATGAATCTCAAACATTCCATAAACCTCTGCTCTCCTCCCCTAATTCCTTAGCCAACTGAAGAATAATTCCATGGTTATCAGAGGAAGCAATTTTATACATCCTGAAGACCTGCAAGGGTTCTGCCTTCCTTTCACACAAGTCTCATTTGCAGCCATTTCCATGCCTTTCTTGGAGCCTTCCTATTGCTGGCATAGATGCTGCTAACCGCTGCCACATTACAGCAATGGCCAGCTCAAGTAGGCTGATGCCTGGCAGAATATGCCTTCTCCTGTCTAATTGTAAAATAAACCAACACCCTCCATCTTCTCCAGGTAAGAACATGTGTTTGACACAAGGCAAGTTCTTTTGTTCTGTTTTGAAGATGTAACCACACCTGGCAAATGCAATTGACTCTGCTGACCCTCACTGTCTTTCCTGCAGCTCTCAACATGCAGTCTGCTTTGGTGCAATGCATCCACAAACTGCCTTCATTAAACTCTGGCCAGCTCATCTGGCCATTTGGAAAGCTACCCCCTCCATCCTTCATTCCTTATCTTTCCATAGACTGC
Organism: Mus caroli; assembly: GCF_978045245.1. Lineage (NCBI taxonomy): Eukaryota > Metazoa > Chordata > Mammalia > Rodentia > Muridae > Mus > Mus caroli. The sequence continues at coordinate 27,270,906 of NW_028227274.1, read as the reverse complement.
ATTTTCAGAATTAGCCTCAAGGCTCCCTTAAATGTACATATGGCATCCATCACTTGATACTTGTAAAGAAACTTTTGAGTCTTGGGGGGTGTTTATTACTCCAGGTACTCAGCTTCTCACAGAAAAGTCCAGGACTCATCACTATAAAGTTCCCGTAGCAACTACAAAGTTGTATGACAGATGATGATGTATTTGATGAATGAGTGTTTGCTCTTGTGATAATGGTGAGAATACTGGCATTGCTAAAATAGATTTGTCTATTTGAGTATATGCGCACTAAAATAGTGGATGGTGGATTCCAGAAGTTTATGTGAATCACATGAATGCATGCACATGTTACATACAACATAAACAAATGTATTCTCGTGCCAGAGACAGTGCTTGAAGCCATTACTGTTTTCAGCTCCTACCGGCCTCCCCATGGCCTTCCTTGGCAATAGCTGCCAATATGAAATTTGTATGAGCAGAACCATGGCTCTTCTATGACTAAGCCTAGTCTATGTGGGTCCCAAAATATTTCTTGAGAAATATTTTCAACTTGAAACAACTAAAATGTGAGTTGCGGAAACAGAGTGGACGTATCCTTCCATGACATAAATCAACCAGTAAATTAAGAGGGAGGACTAGATGGACAATTGGTGAGCTGGGAGTTTGTACTGCTCCCTGGCCTACATCAGTAGCCTGAGTTATTTGGTTTTGTTTATTCTTTCACAATCAGCAAAGTGGAAGCTTCTCAGCCTCAGCGGAAATAATTTTCGAAGATGAAGTCTGTCCCTAAGCCCTGTTTCTGACATGCTTACCACCGAGTAATCAGTAAACTCTTCAGGCTTTTGCACAAGGTGGACTATTACTCATGCTGCCGTAATGTCTCCACTTAGCCCAGATGGCAATTCATTTTAATACTTTTGTCTGGAGAGAAAAATGATTTCGATTTTTCTGATCACACCTAGGTTCAACCGTGTATCAATTTATTTGTAAGTTCAATATTTGTATTCCTGATTTAAATGCGAACATAAAATCAGATAGAGGAAAAAAAATATCCAAACAAGAGAGCAAGTTACAGATAGAGTAGAATAAAAAGTGTATCCTGCAAGCAGCTTGATTTCAGATATGGGCAAATGATACGAGATTATAATGATAATTAGGTACTGATGGCAGCAACATTGATTGATTTATTTATATTTGTACCTTTCATTTTTACTCTTGTGTTTTATAAATTATCTATTCTTTCTTTAAAATAAGTTTTAAGTATATTAATAGACAGGAAGAAAATCTCAAAGGAGCAAACTTAGGGCTGGAATGGTGGATTCACATGATAGAGAAAGAGGACTTTATTCTGAGCTCCAGAGAGATAAAGAGCGAGCATAATTCCTCAGATAATGCACAGTAGTCAGCCTCCTTGCCCCAGTGTTTGTAGGTAGCTCTTTGGCTTGTTCTCTGGTTCTTGTTTACTAATATTTTTGAATATTTTAGAATACTGCCTTTAAAGTTAATTGTATTTAATCTTTTATTGAGAATTTCATAAGTATCTATAATACACGTTAATGTATTATAACATAACACACTTCCCTTCAATCCAATTGCTCTTCTATCCATGCTCCAACCACATGTCCTCTCAACTCTGTGTGTAAGGCCATCTAGTGGAACATGCATATCTTCTTAGGAATGGCTTCCCTGAAGAATATTGACTTTTCTCTTTTCAGTCGCTAGCAACTGCCTATCATTTCACAGATAGGCTTGGGACCTAATGAGCTCTCCCCTATCCATTCTGGGATTTTTTTTTTCTGACTTGCTTTTTCCCAAGCTTCATGCAAACAGTCACAGATTTGAACTTTGGGTTCATGTGTGCAACAGCAATATCAACAACCCTGACTGCTGCAAACAGCCAATCCCTGCGGCTGTTACAATTTTCTCACCACTCTTGTTTTCATCCTTGATCCTTTGGTTGAGGAAGAATGAGCTAATTGTGCCATTTAGAGCTGAACACTCTTATTCTGTGCACGCTGATCAGTGGTGGGTCTATATATAAATCATTACCTTCAACTCAAATAATTTTGTCTGCTGAGGGCTGAGAGGTGGTAATATACAGAAATAAAGATACATAATTAGGAGACAGCTTAATATCATTTTCACTTAGCTGATTAATACTATTAGGTCCTCCCATAAGGCCTATGGCAAAGTCAGCCATGGATTCAGACTCAGGTTAATGATACCAGGTATGAGTTATATCATCATGTTATTAGTGATGCTTCTTATCTTGAAGTCTAGTCCCACAGCTATGATGTAGCTACACCAGCTTTCCTGTGCTAACTAGTTTATCATCTTGGTACTTTCAAACCTCTATGTTTTATAGTCTTAGGTGCCATTTCCAGATGGTGTACACAGTAACACTTTCCTTATATATCTGGCTGTCTCAGTTTCATAGGTGAAGTCCCAAGCTCTCACTTAAAATCTTTCAGGAATTCTTAATTAGATCACAGTGGGTGTCTACAAGACTAAAATAAAAGTGGTAGAACTAGGACTATTCATGTTGGCAACATCCAATTAGGAAGAAAAACACCACAGTTATGTTTTGAAAACTGTGTGCCTTTTTCTAGCTTTCACCCTAGAGATGTGAATGAGGACTCTGTGGCTTCAGGGTGTTCTTTATGACTCACAGTTGTTATGGATATTCCATAAAATGCTATAAAACTATGTCTATTGTCAGTTTTTACAGTGGCAACAATATTGTTTATATGTCTATGATCTGATACTTAATGAAGTGTCCCATGAAGTTCCATGCACATTCTTATAGTTACAGGATTTTTTATGTTTACTGGTGTATGCTAACAAGTTAATAATAATTTATACACTGTTGATTGGTATATAATGTATAGAGTTTTGCTTTGATAATCAGTATTCCTCTAAATATCCTTTTACTGTTTTGAGCATTTTAAACTAGGATATAATTGACATGAGGTATGCTTATGCTGCATGTATATGAAGTGCTCTATCTGAGAAGGTTTATAAATGTGTGAGCACAGGTGGATCTAGTGCCACCATCAAGGTCAAGAAAGCATCCAACACTCTCCATATTTCCTCCAGGGACTTTTCCTCACACTCTTGTGAATACTTCACATGTCACCACACAATCACTAATGTGCTGTTAGTCACTATTGATTAGTTTGTATTTTCTAGAAGTTTTTATAAGTGAGGTACACAATCTGTTCTCTTGTATGTGTCTTTCACTCTAATTATCTCAAGTTTCACTGTGGTGAGAGCAGATTATTTGTTGCTTTTATTGAAGAACAAGTCTGTGTGCAGAATCTGTTTATATACACTGCCCTGTCCCTGTGCATTGTAGTCATTTCCAAATCTTGGTTATCACAAATAAAACTATGGTGAGCACGCTTGTGCAAGTGTTTCTATGACATATCTCTGCTCATTTTCATTGGGGGTAAGAACTGAGGTATGGAATGAGGAAGTAAGATAGTACATATCCTACTGCTTAGAAAATTAATAAAAGTTTGCATCATTTAAAGAAATACAAACAATTACAAATTCTCTCTGTTGCCACTATCATTGCTCTTTGTAGTGCTTTCTAATAGGGGTGCAGCTGTGTTTAGTTTTAGTCTAAATTTGCATTTTAACAATGACTGATGACATTGAAACTCTATTTGTAGTGCTTTTTAGATGTTATTATATTTTTATTTTTAAATGTAAATTTGTGCATGTGTGTGTGTGTACATGCACTTGTGTGCATGTGCGTTTGTCTGCAGGCATAAATAAGCACCAGAAGAATGTGCCATATACCCTAGAGCAGAAGTTACATGTGTTTGCGAGTCACAGGATATAGGTACTGGAAATTACAGCTCTGTTCTCTATGAGACCAGTGAGAGCTTTTATCCATGAAGCTACCAGTTTACACTAACTGTTCTTACGTTTTACCTAGGGTTAATATTTGTTGAAATCACCTGTCTCTTTTGCTTGTATTTTTTTACTAATGCAATTTGAGAATTGTTTTTGTTCTTGTTATTCTGTTATTTTCTGAAAGTTTCAGGGATACACACACACACACACACACACACACACACACACACACACACACATATCATCCATCATCCATGTCTATTTACCTCTCTAGCTCTTACTAGATATTCCATAAGTCTCCTTCACAAATTCATGTCTCTTTAAAAAGTGAGCTAGGATTCAAATCCTTTATTAGAGAAGTTCAAATACTCTCTCTCAATATGTGAAAATACTTTGCTCCAGTTTGTCTTTTTATTTTCCTAATTGTATCTTTCTAAGAGAAGTTTTGAATTTTGATGAGATAGAATTAATACATTTTTCTTATATATGAATAGTTAATGATACTTGCAAAGAAATCTTCAATTAGGTTAATCCTTCAAGTTTTTTCTTACATTTTTCTAATAGAAGTCTGACATTCATAAAAATGTGTATATATATATATATATACATATATACATATATATGTTTAAATTTTTATAGATTATTATTTTTGTGATGACGGTGGTGGTGGTAGTAGTGTGTGCTTGTGTGTTTGTGTGCGTGCGAGTGTGAGTGTGCATGTGTGTGTGCGTGTATGTGTGTGTATTTGCAGATAGACAAATGTCATGGTACATGGTGGCGATCAGGAGACAACTTTTGGACTCCATTTTATCCTCTCTTGTGTTTTGTCATTTAAACTAAGGCCATCAAGCTTGCATAGCATCTGTTTATATTTGTTGAGCCATCTGGTTGTTCCTGTATTTGGGTTTTGAAACAGAGTCCTACTCTGTAGCTAAGACTGGCCAACTACTCACTGTGTTGACCAGGCTGCCTTTGTATCTGTAGGGATTCCCTTTCCTCAACCTCTGGAACACCATCCTTCAAGCTGGGGTAGAAGTTACAGTTTTAAGTGTGTGTTTTCTTTTCCTTTCTAGTAACAGGCTTCGCTCTTCTCTTCTATCCTTTTCACTTTGTCTCTTTCCCCTCTTCTCTGTCTTCCTTCTTCTTCTGCCTCTAGGAATATTCCTATCCAACTAACTGATCACAACTTGTTGAGAGAATTCCAGTAAGTTATATTCAAGATGTTGTCAAAGTCAGTTACCTACTGTTTGTGAGGACATCATCCACACCACACATTCAACTGGTGAAAGGTTTATATATGTCTTTTACTTTCAGAATTTATTGCTATTGCCACTGTTTTTCCTTGCTGCCTTTATTTATTTATTTTTTATTTATTTTTTTTTGATTTATTTATTTATTTATTTATTATATGTAAGTACACTGTAGCTGTCTTCAGACACTCCAGAAGAGGGCGCCAGATCTCGTTACGGATGGTTGTGAGCCACCATGTGGTTGCTGGGATTTGAACTCTGGACCTTCGGAAGAGCAGTCGGGTGCTCTTACCCACTGAGCCATCTCACCAGCCCCCCTTGCTGCCTTTAAAGGTGATTGAATTTTAGTATTTATTTATTGCAATTGTTAGCTTTTTCAGTCATTTCTCTCAATTTTTCAAGTAGTTGATTGGGACTACTACTGCATTTGGAGTTAATATCATAGCACTTCAGGTAACATGTAATTGCCTCACAGACACTGACATCTCAGCTTCACACTCTGTTCTGTCACAGTCAAATATTTTTACATGGACAGGTACCACAAGCTCTATCACAAACATCACTCCTGATGCCGAAATGGCCATGTACTTTTTTAGTAAAGACAAAAATTGGTGTCATTTCATACTTACCCATATATTTACAATTTCTAATGACTTAATGAATCTGAGTTTGTTTTAGTTTTTAATTGAAAATTGTTCTCTACAATATATTCTGATCAGACCTTTCCCTTCCCACAAGTGCTCCCGGATGCTCTCCACCCATCTAAATCTGTACACCCTGCATCTCTCCTCAATTTCTACTGCGTGCATTTTATCTTCAGATGAAGAACTTAAAATCCTTCTCATTCAGATATGCTTACAACATATTTTCTCCGCATTTGTATATCTGATGATGATTTGATATATTTGTTTTCAAGGGTTTTTTCTTTTTCCAGCAGATTTGGGATTCTAGATTAGTTTCTTTTGTAAAGTCTTTAACTATGTCATTTCATTTTCTTTTGGGTGCCACCATCTTTCAGAAGTTGGTCCTTGTTTTGTGCTAATTTTCTTTTGTGTGAAATATTCCTTCCCACACCACTAACTAGTTGCTGTTCTGTTTACTATTTTGTGCTTTTAGTGTTAGGAACCTAACATTCCTATAAATAATCACTTTATTTTTTTTCCTCGTTTGGATTCACATGGATATTTTGATCTGTAATTTGCAGTTCTTAATCAGTTTTACTTCTTTCTTCAAATACTTGGCATATCTTAAGCTTTCTTCAGAAACTTAAGTTAACTATAACTTAGATCTCTTCATAGTATCTTGTGAATCTTTGAGACTATTAAGGAATATTCTGTGCTTCTTAGCTTGCTAATGTCTTTCAATCTACCTTCAAGTTTACAGACCCTTTCTTCTATGCCTTCCAATACAACATTAAACCTGTATCTGATGGTATTATTTCAAAATTTGTGTTTCCTCATTTGCTTGATTTCACACTTGTAATTATCAATTCAACGTGACTATTTTCCTTTTTAAAATAACATTTTGAAGTCAATGAAATGATTCCAAATGATATTTTGGTATCCATAGATTGGTATCTAGCCCAATTGTCATTACAGGGGCTTCATCCAGAAACTGATGGAGATGGATGCAGAGATCCACAGCCAAGTATTAGGCAGAGCTTGGAAAATCCCGTGAAAGAGAGGGAGGAAAGGATTTTAGGAATGTGAGGTGTCAAAGACACTACACACACACACAAGCACACACCACAGAATCAACTAACCTGAGACCATAAGAACTCACAAAGACTGAGTCACCAATGCAGAATTATGTATGGGAATGACCTAGGCCCTCTGTATATATGTTACAATTATGGAACTTGGTCTTAGGGACCTCCTAACAGGGTGAGCAAGAGCTATCTCTGAATCTATTGCTTGCCTTTGGGACTCCTTCTTCCTACTTGGTTGCCTCCTTTAGCCTTTAGGTTTAATGACAGAGCAGGTGCTCATCTTACTGCAACTTGATATGCCAGGGCCAGGGTTGATACACATGGGAGGAGGCCTGCCATTTTCTGAACAGAAATGGCAAAGGAGTGACTGGAGGGAGGCATAGATGGGTATGTGTGGAGGATCTAGGGAGGGAAAACTATGGTCAGAATGCAATAAATACAGACATTTTTTTCCACAGTGGTAGGAAATGAACCCAGAGACTTGTGTACGCTAGGTATGAGCTGTACCTCTGAGCTGTAGCTCCAATCCTATTACTGGCATTCATTTGCCTTCATGTTATTGTTCTTTATATGTCTGCTTATGTGTTCATTTTCTGGTATTTGCTACGGGTGATAGCAATTGGAAGCTGAAGTGTGTATCTGAAGTTTTTTGTAAAATCACCCGTGTCTTTTACATTGTGCAGAGTTGCTCTTGTTTGTTAAGGATGGTATTTATTGTTAGAATTGTCATTCACCCTGTGGCATTGACTTTACTATTATCATGCATTCTTACCTTTTTATTATTTAATTAATTTTTTTTAAACTTATTTACTTTGAATCTTGCTCACTACCCCCTCCCAGTCACCCACTCCCCACAACCCTTCCCCCATTCCCCCTCTTCTGAGCAGGTTGGAGACCCCCTTGGCATCTCCCTGATCCTGGCACTTCAAGTCCCTAGAGGCTAGGTGCTTCCTTTCCCAATGACACCAGAGATGACAGCCCAGCTAGTGCCCTGTATCCCTGATTTCTCTACTATCATCAACATGAAGGAGCATTGAATTTTACCAAAGGCTTTTTCAGCATTTAATGAGATAATTTCCCTTTCAGTGGATTACATTGATGATTTTTGTATATTGATCTATTCCTGCATTCCTGGGATGAAGTATACTTGATCTTGTTTGATGATGTCTTTGATGTGTTTGTGGATTTGGTTCGTAAATATTTTCTTGTATCAATGTTCATAAGAGAAATCATTCTGAAATTCTTTTTCTTTGTTGGGTCTTTCTGTGGTACTATTAGGGTTACTGTGGCCTCATAGAATGAGTTTGGCAGTGTTCCTTCTGTTTCCATTTATTGGAATAGTTTGAGGAGTGTTGATATTAGCTCTTCTTTGAAAGTGTGGTAAAATTCTGCAGTAAAACCCTCTGGTCCTGGAAATTTTTTTAGGGAGGCTGGGTGGGGGGGAGTGAGAGACTTTTAATCTATCCTTCTATTTCTTTAGGGGTTATGGGGCTATTTAAATAGTTTACTTGATCTTTATTTAACTTTGGAACATGGTACATGTCTAGAAAATTATCCATTTCATTAAGGTTTTCCAATTTTGTAGAGTAGGGGTTTTTGAAGTAGAATTAATGATTCTTTGAATTTCAAAGAATTTCAGTGTTGGTTGTTAGGTCTCCTTTATCCTTACTCATTTTGTTCATTTTGTTTACTTGGATACTGTCTCTCTATTTTTTTAGTTAGTTTGGGTAATGGTTTGTCTATCTTGTAGATATTCTCAAAGAACCACGTCTTGGTTTTGTTGCTTCTTTATATTGTATTTTTTGTTTCTAACTGATTAATTTCATCCCTGATTTGGAATATTTCTTGACGTCTACACCTCTTTGGTGTGCTTGCTTCTTTTTTTTTCCTAGAGATTTCAGGTATATGTTTAGTTTGCTGATATGAGAACTTTCTGATTTCTTTATGGAGGTACATAGGGCTGTGAACTCTTAGCACTGCCTTCATTGTGTCCCATAAAATTGGCTATATCGTGCCTTCATTTTCACTGAATTCTAGAAAGTGTTTAGTTTCTTTCCTGATTCAGAGATCATTGAGTAGAGAGCTGTTCAACTTCTATGGGTGAGCAGGCTCTTCATTTTTTTTTTATTGTTATTAAAGTCCAGCTTTAATCCATGATGGTCTGATAAGATCCAAGGTGTTATTTCAATTTTCTTTTATGTGTTAAGGCTGGCTTTGTTGGGGAAGCATCCTTGAGGTGCTGAGAAGAAGGGACATCCTTTTGTGTTTAGGTAAAATATTCTATAGATGTTTGTTAGGTCCATTTGATTCATAATGTGTGTTAGTTTCATTATTTCTCTGTTTAGTTTTTGAGTGGATGTCTTGTCAACTGATGAGAGTGGGATATTGGAGTCTCCAATGTTTAATGTGTGGTTTGATGTGCAATTTATACTTTAGCAATGTTTTTTTACAAGTGTGGATGCCCTTGTGTTTGAGACATAGATGTTTAGAACTGAGATAACATCTTGGTAGATGCTCCTTTTGATGAGCATGAAGTGCCCTTTCCTGTTTCTTTTGATTAATCTTGGAAAGCTTTTACTCCAGCCCTTTACTCTGAGATAACACTTATTTTTATGGCTATGTTTCCTGTATGCAGCAAATGATGGATCCTGTTTTTGTATCCATTCTGTGAGCCTATGTCTTTTTAATTGAGTCCACTGATGTTGAGAAATATTAGTGACCAGTTATTGTAATTCCCTGTTATTTTGATGTTGTTGGTGTTAGTATGTGTGTGCTTTCTTTGTTTTTGCTGGTATGCAATAACTTATTTTCTGTGTTCTCTTGGAAATAGTTATCCTTCTTGGGTTGGAATTTTCCTTCTAGTATTTTCTGTAGTGCTGGATTTGTTGATAGATATTGTTTGAATTTGGATTCATCTTCAAATTTCTTGTTTTCTTTGTCTTTGATGATTGAGAGTTTTGCTGGGTATAGTAGTCTAATTTGGCACCTTTGATTTTTTTTTTTGGAAGTTGCAAGAGGCCCTTCTAGCTTTTAAAATATCTGTTGATAATTCAGGCATAATCCTGATAGGTCTGCCTTTGTATATTACCTGTTCTTTTCCCCTTGCTATTTTTAATATTCTTTCTTTGTTCTATAGATATTGTGTTTTGATTATTACGTACCTCAAAGATTTTCTTTTCTGGTTCTACAAGCTTCTTATATGTTTATAGGCATCTATTTCTTTAGATTAGGAAATTTTTCTTCTGTGGTTTTATTGAGAATATTTTCTGGGCCTTGGAGCTGGGACCCTTCATCGTCTTCTATTCCTATTACTCTTAGGTTTGGTCTTTTTCATGGTATCCTGGATTCCCCAGATGTTCTTTGTCAGGGAGTTTTTAGATTTAATATTATTTTTTTATTGTATATTTCCTTTATTTACATTTCAAATGTTGTCCACTTTCCTGGTCCCCTCCCCCCTCTCCCCCCAGAAACTACTTATCCTCCCCCTCCCCCTGCTTCTATGAGGGTGCTACCACACCTACACACCCACTCCCAACTTCCCACTCTCACATTCCCCTACACTGGGGCACTGAGCCTTCACAGAACCATGGGCCTCTTCTCCCATTGGTATCCAACAAGGCCATCCTCTACTACATATGTGGCTGGAGCCATGGTTCACCACATGTTTACTATTTGATTGACCAATTTATCAATTTCTTCTATTTTATTTTCTATGCCTGAGATTCTCTCTTTCATCTCCTGTATTTTGTTAGTGATTCTTATATCTGTATTTCCTGTTCTCTTTCCTAGGTTTACCAACTCCAGGATTTCCTCAGTTTGTGTTTTCTTTCTTGCATTTATTTCCATTTTCAGGTCTTGCATAGTTTTAGTTCTTTCTTTCATGTGTTCAATTGTATTTTCCTGTATGTCTTTAATGGATTTGTTTGTTTGCTCTTTAAAGGCTTCCATATGTTTGATTGTATTTTCTTGTATTTCTTTAAGGGATTTATTTATTTCCTCTTTAAAGGTCTCTATCATATTTATAAGATTAGGTTTAAGATCATTTGTGTGTGTGTGTGTTTCCATTGTGTTAGGGTATCCAAGGCTTGCTGTAGTGGGGTAGCTGTTCTTCAGGGGTGTCATATTTGCTCTTGTTGATTGAGTTCTTTCCAGGGTCTTCAGTCATCTGAATGGTTTTGTTCCCTAGATGTTCTTGTTGTTGTAGGTATCAGAAGGGGGCATGAACCTCACTGATGCTGGTCTGGCAGGCATCTGATGGATCTCCTCAGGCAGTATAGTTCCAAACCTGAAGTTCTGTAGATTTCATGAGTCTCATGTCTGCTGGAGTTGAGCAGAGAGGTGACAGGGGAATGGAGGTCTCCCTGGGCTAGGAAGCTCCTCGGAGAAGCTTGGCTTAGCCCGGAAGGTTCAGAAAGTAGACAAGATGGGTGAGGGAAGGGAAACTTTCCAGTATGGTTCAGAAGTCTGATGTATCTGGAGGAGAGATGCCTGGAGAATGGAGGTACCCCTGCTCGTGGCTCAGAGAGCAGGGCACATTCTCCACTTTGAAGGTGTTGCCTTTCTTTATCTAATTGAATCTCTGGACTCAGGGCTTTTCTTTCTTGGATAAAATGGATGTCTAACACCTCTTGCCATCTGTAATGTGTGACAACTGAATTTGGTTCTTGGCTTCAGTTCAGAAGATTATTGTTGAAAATTGACCTTTCCAGAATCCAGCTCTTATAGGCTTATGTAGCCTCTCACGAAGAAGTCCAGAGCCTCCTCTCTTACTAGGTATAGTGTGTGATTCATCCTTCATTCAGGAAGTACTATTTCATTAGCCTTGAAGTGTGAAGTCTTCTTAGCTTATCAAGATAACTCTTGTGCCTGGATGGTCCTCTCTATCCCACATATAGTGAGAAGGCTTCAAAAATTGGAACCTCAACTTACTGGTTCTCTTTTCTATTGTCTATTGCTCATAGTTTTTGGTAAATTTTACTAGGTTGTAGAAGGCAGAAGGTTGTTAAGGAAAGCTTATCAAAAGACTGAAAAGTACAATAAATGAGATTTTGAAATTTTTTGAAGAGAAAAATCTATATAAAACAATAGAACATTTTATTCCATAGAGTTAAGAAGGCTATTGTTAAATGGTGGCTGGTCCCATAAAATTACTGCAAATAATACAATGATTTATTATTCCTGTTTTTAGGTTATAAAATATACTGAAGAGAAAGATGGAAAAAACAAGGATGGCCTGAATGATGAGAGAGGGAAGACAGCAGTAAAAAGGCAGGAAGAAAGCAGACAGCTCTTGTCTGTAGTCTCTGGGACTCTTGAAACTTCTGACAGAGGTATTGCCCTTTCCAAGCCTTGTCTCATAGCTCATGGATATAATTACAATTATATATGCTCATCTAGAGCATTGGAGGATACGAGAATATGATGCATATTCTCTAATTGTACAAGACTAAATTATCATGATCTGTTTCAACCATGGCTACAGGAGTCATCCTTATTCAAGTTCCCCATTGTTGTAAGATTAGTGCTATGTAGGTATCATTATCAACAAGGACTAATGTCATTTTCCCTAGCAAAGCTCTGGAATACACCAGAATCCTTGGGAGAATATGGGTCTATACATCTGGCATAACAAAAAACCTAGGAAAGCAAAAACTCTTCTCAAGGATAAAAGAACCTCTGGTGGAATCACCATGCCTGACCTAAAGCTGTACTACAGAGCAATTGTGATAAAAACTGCACGGTACTGGTATATCGACAGACAAGTAGACCAATAGAATAGAATTGAAGACCCAGAAATGAACCCACACACCCATGGTCACTTGATCTTCGACAAGAGAGCTAAAACCATCCAGTGGAAGAAAGACAGCATTTTCAACAAATGGTGCTGGCACAACTGGCAGTTATCATGTAGAAGAATGCGAATTGATCCATTCCTATCTCCTTGTACTAAGGTCAAATCTAAGTGGATTAAGGAACTCCACATAAAACCAGAGACACTGAAACTTATAGAGGAGAAAGTAGGGGAAAGCCTTGAAGATATGGGTACAGGGAAAAAAATTCCTGAATAGAACAGCAATGGCTTGTGCTGTAAAATTGAGAATCGACAAATGGGGCCTCATAAAATTGCAAAGCTTCTGCAAGGCATAAGACACCGTCAGTAAGACAAAAGGCCACCAACAGATTGGGACAGGATTTTTACCTATCCTAAATCAGATAGGGGACTAAGATCCAATATATATAAAGAACTCAAGAAGGTGGACTCCAGAAAATCAAATAACCCCATTAAAAAATGGGGCTCAGAGCTAAACAAAGAATTCTCATCTGAGGAATACTGAATGGCTGAGAAGCAACTGAAAAAAATGTACAACATCCTTAATCATCAGAGAAATGCAAATCAAAACAACCCTGAGATTCCACCTCACACCAGTCAGAATGGCTAAGATAAAAAATATAGTTGACAACAGATGCCGGCGAGAATGTGGAGAAAGAGGAACACTCCTCCATTGTTGGTGGGATTGCAAGCTTGTACAACCACTCTGGAAATCAGTCTGGCGGTTCCTCAGAAAATTGGACATAGTACTACCGGAGGATCCAGCAATACCTCTCCTGGGCATATATACAGAAGATGTTCCAACCGGTAAGAAGGACACATGCTCCACTATGTTCATAGCAGCCCTATTTATAATAGCCAGAAGCTGGAAAGAACCCAGATGCCCCTCAACAGAGGAATGGATACAGAATATGTGGTACATTTACACAATGGAGTACTACTCAGCTATTAAAGAGAATGAGTTTATGAAACTCCTAGGCAACTGGATGGACCTGAAGGGCATCATCCTGAGTGAGGTAACCCAATCACAAAGGAACTCACACAATATGTACTCACTGATAAGTGGATATTAGCCCAGAAACTTAGAATACCCAAGATATAAGATACAATTTGCTAAACACATGAAACTCAAGAAGAACGAAGACCAAAGTGTGGACACTGTGCCCCTTCTTAGAATTGGGAACAAAACACCCATGGAAGGAGTTATAGAGACAGTTTGGAGCAGAGACTAAAGGATGGATCATCTAGAGACTGCCATATTTGGGGATCCATCACATAATCAGCCTCCCACAATGCTGATACCATTGCATACACTAGCAAGATTTTCCTGAAAGGACCCAGATATAGCTGTCTCTTGTGAGACTATGCAGGGCCCTAGCAAACACTGAAGTAGATGCTTACAGTCAGCTATTGGATGGATCACAGGGCCCCCAATGGAGGAGCTAGAGAGAGTAACCAAGGAGCTAAGGGGATCTGCAACCCTATAGGTGGAACAACATTATGAACTACCCAGTACCCCCCAGAGCTCGTGTCTCTAGCTGCATATGTATCAGAAAATGGCCTAGTCGGCCATCAGTGGAAAGAGAGGCCCATTGGTCGTGCAAACTTTATCTGCCTCAGTACAGGGGAAAGCCAGGGCCAAGAAGTGGGAGTGGGTGGGTGGGGGAGTGTGTGTGGGACTTTTGGAATAGCATTGGAAATGTAAATGAAATAAATACCTAATTAAAAATGATAAAAAAGAATATGGGTCTACATTATTCACTGCATAGGTTTTGGAAAGTTTATTTTTGGATATAATAAACAATATCTAAAAAGATCTGCAAACACAAATTTACCTAGACATCAACCCAAAATTTTATGTGTAGAAAAATTTCTGTAAAAAAAAGTTTTAATTGCACTGTACACAACAGTTTCAAAATGAATGTCCACCCAGTCAGTCATCAATTTGATACCTATTAGCTTGATTAATTTTTCCTTAATAGTTTTTCTGCCTTGTTGCAGATAGAATACTTTGACATATCAAATATGCTCATCCTAGGTAGAAACCCAATGGGTTAGCCATTGACTTGTGTGTGACCCAATTACCTGGTACCCTGCAGGGAGCCATAGTTCTTGTGATTTAGGGTGGATGACAGATACTTTCCAAAAGATATGATGATTGTATAGTACTCAGAGTTTGAGAGTATAACTTACCTTTTATTATAACAATTTTGATAAATAAAGAGGAGATTTTTATTCCCTGTATTTAGAGTAATAAACATATCAGTGACTGATTCTTTAGGAAAACAATATTTATTTTAGACACAATAGAATTTCTTACCTAGATATCATTAATCTTTATCTTGTTACCTTCATCAAGGTTTCTATTCCTGTACAAACATCATGACCAAGAAACAAGTGTGTGTGTGTGTGTGTGGGGGGGGGGTTATTCAGCTTACACTTCCACATTGCTGTTGATCACCAAAGGAAGTCAGGACTGGAACTCAAGCAAATCAGGAATAAGGAGCTGATGCAAAGGCCATGGACAGATGTTTCTTACTGGCTTGCTTCCCCTGGTTTGCTCAGCCTGCTCTCTTACAGGACCTAAGACTATAAACCCAGGGATGGCACCACCCACAAGGGGCCCTCCCCCCTTGATCACTAATTGAGAAAATGCCCCAGAGCTGGATCACATGGAGGCATTTCCCCAACTGAAGCTCCTTTCTCTGTGATAACTCCAGCCTGTGTCAAGTTGACACACAAACCTAGCCAGTATACTTGCATATGGTAGATCCTCAATATATTTGGTGATTAAGTTTACTATAATGTTCAGAAATTGTTTGTAATAAATACTGAATGTTTTGTCCTTACATAAAGTAGTTGGTATGGAGCTAAAGACATAATGTCTAAATGGCAATTTCCATGATATACAAATTGTTCTCACAACTTTGAATGTAGCAAGAATGTATTTTCCTGTGTATAATGGTGTAGTGAATATCAGGTAGGAAATAATGGACTTTGGTTATATAAGTACAAAGCCTCCCAGTTTTACTCTTCTGTGCATCCATCTATTTTCATACATTCTCCTAATTGAAGGTCTGAGTGTGAAGACTGAAGAGAGCAGAGTGTAGTGCACGAATTCCTCCCTTTTCAGGGACCACTTTTGCAAAAGCTGCATGGGGCCCTGGAGAGCAGCATAGCTGCCTTTGTGTCTGGTAACTGACCAAGGGCAGACTGATCAGGAGCAAGGACATTCTTTCATTGGTGTCAAGGGACTGCCTGGCCAAGCATGGGAGGGATTAGACAGAGGAGGGTAGAGTAATCTGGAAGCAGAACTCTCCAAGGAACTCTACAAAAGTATGACCACTGTGGTGGTCAACAGATCCTGTCTACAATTGCCAAAGCACTTGGCCTTCTATCTAGACCTTCGAAAGGAAGAATAAATGTATATTTTTCTTTTCTTTCTTGAAGACAGACAGAATGAGACTCACTCTGGAACCATCCAAAATGAAATGAGAGAAGTCTTCAAAGACCTTGGAGTGTCAGCCAGGGGAAAAGGGTGTAAGAATCTATAATTCTACGGGTATGGCTGCATTCCAGGGGGAAATTTTTTCATTAATATTAATGTGACCTCATTTTACCCTCAAGCTGCTGAGACAGAAATTTGTGTTCCTCATGGTGCATTTTTTCCCAAGTATTTTCATCTGGAATCAAGTTCTTGTTCTAGAGTCATCCTTGGGACACAGCTCAACTTGAAATCTCACTCTTTTGTTCCCACTGTTCTTGAGAGAAATCAGGTTAAGATGAAAGACAAGTAAACCTCTGGGGGAAAATATTTTGTGCAACAGTAACACTGTGGAGGAGATAGTATTTGCTTGTCTTCATTTTCTTTGGATAGTTCCAGTAAAGAGGCAGGGGTTAGATTTGTAACTACAGACAGTTAAGCCTGGGCACCAACTTTGAGTTATCTCAAGCTCAGAAGGGCTTATTATGATGGTGAAACTTTGAGGTAAGCTTGCAAGGTACCCACTTTCATAAATATTTATAGCCTATTCTACCATACAATATTAGCTCTGTATTGGGGACCGAATTTTAATCCCCCCAAACCTCATTTAAATTTCCAAATTCCTTTTAGAGCAGACAAATATTGGGTGTCTGGCTTCAGTGGGAGATGATGTGCCTAATTTTGCAGAGGCTTGATGCACCAGGATGGGGTTATATGGGGGACACGCTCTCAGAGGAGAAGGGGAGGAGGGTTAAGGGAGGGACATTGATTGTGGGAGATCTGGAGTGGAGGCAGTGTTTGTGATATAAACAAAAGAGATTCCAAATATCAATACTTGGGCTGTATCAGTATTTAGATAACCACTCTTAAACAAGTAATTTTGTTAGAGTGAGGCTGTGGTAACTTCTAGTATAACTTGTATCCTTGTTAATATGGGAATAAACACAGTAGGCAAGAACTACAAGGAAGGAGCCCATATGATGAGGCAAACACAAGTCATCATCTGTGAACCAAGGAGAGAGACTTCAGAAGAGCCTAACCTCATTAGCTTCTGTTTGTCAGCTTTCCACATTTCATGACTACATTTCTGGTGTTTAATCCACAGAAATGGTGTGTTGTACAGACATGAGAACTATTTGCTAAAACAATAAAGACTGAGCATCTGATAACTTGGGCTTTCATACCAAGGAAATCCTAATCCCAGGACAAGCAGCTTGAGTGGTGTGGCTTTCATTTTATTCTACTGGAAGTTTGAAAGTTCACAGTGAAACATGAAAATTATACACATAAAAAAATTCAATGAATAACACTCAAATGCGGTTGGTAACCAATAGCTTCTGATTGGGCTTAAGGCCCACTCCACAGGAGAGAAATCATGCCTGATAGTGTAAACTTAGGCAGCTTCTCAGAGCTAGTGAGATCTTGGACTTTAGAAAAGAATCTATTACCACCACTTTACCAGACCAGCATATTCCTTAATACATTCTATTTCCTACCCTTATTCTCTCATTAGCCTAGGTACCATCCCTCATCAGAGAACCCTCTCTTTACAGCAAATGGAAGCCATCATAAACAGCCACATCTGGATACAATACAGAGATGAGTAGATCATGGGAAGCCCAGCCTTGATGGATACTTCTCTATCACAGCATTTATGTGGCTCAAGGAATTTCATGGAAAAGGAGGTAGAAAGATTATAAGACCCAAAATACCAAGGAGTTGGTTATGAAGCTGTATCTTTTAGAAATAGCTACATAAAAAAGACTCAAACAGGAGCAGTATCAAAATATATTGTTACTATGGAAATAGAAAAAAATTGCAGGGTCCAACCACTAGATAAAGGACTATAGGAAACTAATAACTGCTGGAATAAGATTTTGCCTTTCCCAGGAATGAGTCCGTTTATTGGTTGTTTGATTCAAAGTGATCATCCCTGAAACCTTGAAACACAAAGCAACAAAAACAGACTTCACAAATTATAGTTATGTGTGTTTTAAATGTTCATATACATATGTAAACACACATATACATATGTATGTGTAGGTATCTATATAACAATAATGATTGTAGAACAAGAGGCTATCAACTTGAGAGCTAGGACGAATATGGGAGGAGTTTAAAGTAACTGAGAGGGGCTGAAGGAAGAAATGGAGGAAATGGTGTAATTCTATTTCAATTTTAAGAATACTAAGAATTGATATAATATTTTAAAAAACCCTCCATGACATGACGTCATATATACACATCTTTAGGCTTCTCTGATATGAGTGTTCCCTATGCCATGGTCTATGATCTATTTCTACCATAGGTCACACTCATTCTGGCTTAGGCTGGTCTGCCCTTTTCCAGGACTTTATTGGTATCTTTTATGACTATCCCATTTTTCCTTTGGAATCCTGTATTATTTATTCCAGAAAAAGGTTTTCACCACTTAGGTTGGTATTTCCTCTAGTCCATAATATCATGTGCAAATGTACAAAATATCCGAAATAACACTGTGAGGATAAAAAATAATAGTATGAGGCTTCGCTATACTAACCATGATGGACCTAACATAACACTGAGAATAAGAAACTGATAGTTTGAGTTTCTATTAAGTCTTCTTGACGGTGACAAGAAAGAACTAAGTGCTTCTGATGATGTAAGAAGCCACTATAGATTTATCCTGAAGGCAACAAAGCAGGTCAAAGCATTTACCCCATCTACCTCTAGGCCTTTTACAAGAGCCAAACAACCTCTTCTCCCTTGAGAAGGCTTATGAAAGAACGGAGTCAAGGGCCTAGCTGGGAAATGGACCTCTGTCTGGCATTAGACTAGCATTGAATGTACAAACCAGAATTTGCAAGCTATTAGGATGATAATTGCTTATGGAATTACTAGAGCATGGTGTCTTTTCAGTCGATTCTACCTGAGAAATTCAGCTCCAGCACACTTGAGGAGTGACTGAAATAAATTAAGAGATGGGAACAATTCTGAGCTGCATCAATCTCAAGGAAGTCAGTGGCAGTGAATCAGATAAATACATTAACACACACATGCACACACAGGCATGCATACATACACACATGCACACACATGGGTAAAAACGCATGCACTATTTTTTTTTTTTTGAGACAGGGTTTCTCTGCATAGACCTGGCTGTCCTGGAACTCACTTTGTAGACCAGGCTGGCCTCAAACTCAGAAATCCGCCTGTCTCTGTCTCCCAAGTGCTGGGATTAAAGGTGTGTGCCACCAGTGCCCGGCACGCATGTACTTTTACATGCATGCACATACACTGGGTCAAATGCAGTGACAGATGAGTCAGGTGACATTTTATGTTCCTGTGAACTGACTGATCAAGATCAGACAAATTAGACATAGCTGTGGACAAGTTCAAAACCATTTTTCTAGTGTGTATGACAAAGGAATCTTAAGATGCAGAGATGGAAAAATCCCCCTTGGACCATAAAACACAGGTAATGATAGAATAGAAGAAGGAAACAATTACAAATGCTTGTCTTCAGGAAAAAAATATAATTTAAAAGGGTTCTATAAATGTAAAAAGAAATTAAAACAAAAAGCATTTCACCTTTAGAAACTCATAGTATAGAATCTTCAAAATGTCATTTTATTCCTTGGTTTATATTATCATGGCAGAAGAATACAGAAGTCTGAGACATGACTTAAACTATGGAAGTCCGGTCATAGACACCCATTTTCAGAGCTCTATATTCTGCTCATATTTTTATGATGGTTAGAGACTTTTAAGAGCCAGTATTTGCTTATAAGTGCAATGTCTTTTAATCATTTCTAACGTGGAGGGTTCTGCCACATTTGAAGCATTTCCAACTGATAAAAAAGACAAATTCATCAGCTGTCTTTCAATTTTCTGTAGACAGAAGCTAGTCTTAGTGTTTCTAAGGGATATTTGTTTAATCTTATCTAGGAAGCATAGGAAGCTGTAAAATAAAATGTTGTGAACAACCATTGAGACATAGGACTAGAACTCTGTCACTGATGGCAGTCTGCATATTAAAGGTGTATTCCTGTTTGGAAAACTAATGAGAAAAATCAGGTAAGTCATAAGCAGGAAAGCAAAACTGCAGCATTTCCTTATCCACAATCCGCTGCTACACTGTGACTGCCCAGCTCTTCAAGCTTCATCAGGAACTCAACCCCAGGGAGGCTCCTTACAGCAGATATCAGCTGATGAACTTGGAGTTGGTGCATGCATGATGCCATGTGCCACTGGGAAAGTAAACTGCACAGGCCAAGCTGGACAAAGTGGAAATCAGATCCCCTTCCACCATTTGTCAGCAGCGTGCATGAAACAACCCCACACAACCCCAGCATCTTCCACAATCCACACTTCACAAAATAAGCTTCCAGTTTAGTGAGACTGAGTCCTGCTTCAAACTGTTCAAGCCTCCCACAGCCAAAATAAACAAAAAGTTAAATAAATAATAACAGGCATCCAGGCAGCACTTCTGTGATGATCATCTTACTCCATCCTATAATGCCTGCATTCCATGTTTTAAATGTGTCATCAATATGGGACTTGGAGCTTGGCATTCTAAAATGAGACCATGAAGGGAAATTGCATCTCATCTGGACTCCAAGCATTTTTGCTGCTGTTTGTTTGGTTGTTGATGGTTTATTTCTTGTGTTTTATTTGTTTCATTATTGTAGCCAAGGCTATTCTCCACAACTGAACCTTCTCCCGCTATCGTTGCAACTTTGAGAAGGTCCACATCATGGGTTTTGGTTTTGGATCCTGCAGTTCGCTTACTAAAGGACACTGATCATATAAAAACAAATAATTAGTTCATGTTCTTCCATTTTACTATAACTTTATGAAGACTGAGCTAAAACATCTTATTTTAATTTTTATATCCAGAAAGGCTTTTATTAAGACTTTACTTTTGGTTGGTATACTCAATACATTGCCTGCTATGCAAGCATGATAACATGAGTTCAGATCCCAAATACCCAAATCAAAAAGACTGGGAATATGGTTGAATGCACCTGTAAAGTACAGCTGTACAATCAGACTGGATCCCTGGGACTTGTTGGCCAAACCTCCTTCCCTAACTGTCAAACTTAAAATGAAATGAGAGACCCTGTCTCAGAAAATATGGTGAGTTACAAAGAAAGACATGTTATAACCATTTTTGGCCTCCCCATGGCAGATGCAGTGCTCTTACATAAGCACAAATATATATGTTCAAATACCATATAGATGTGCATAGATGTCCATTATAAATTCAATTAGAAATTACTTCTATTTCAAATCTAGATGATTCCAATACTTCAAACACATGAAGTAATTTTTAAAAAAGGCTTTTAGTGTTTCTCAGTGCAAAACTCAGAGCACTGCATATTTTCTTTGTTCACTAATGAACTGTAAATCAGGAGACATTACAAAATGCCACACATTCTATTATTGTTAACCATGGGGGAAAAACCTAGAGTCTAGTCCACAATTCAAAAATAGAAGGTATCTTAACATGGCAGAGGTATAATAAACATCTTGATGAGTATGAGGGTGGATGTTTAAGATGCTATCTATGGATTACAAGATCCTAATGTTTTACCACACAGAAGGCTAGAACACCTTAAAATGATAATGGAGTGTGCGTGAACCGGATTGGGAAAATACTTGACGCCCTATTACCTATATAATCTTGCCAGCACCTCACAGTAAGAGCAAGAGTCACATGTTACCAAGATTATCAGTGACTTTAATGGTAATTTCTGGCTCGTTTTCTAACTTGACATGGCTGATGATAATAGCAGTCACTATAAATCCACTTAGACTAAAAAAAAAAAAAATCCATCCTCATAGGCTCAAAGGATTCATGGCCAGAATTATAAGTCCTTTGAAGAGCTACGACTATGTTAGAAAAGGGGCATTATTCTCAAATAATCTAGTTGGTAGGGTGATGACTGGAGTATCTTGACTTTCCTCTACCAGTGTCAGTTCAGAAAGGAGAGATCTTTTTGTTTAAAAGAACTGTATTGATTGGGAAGACACTGGACTCAGAAATGTACCCGATAATCCAGTCTTGAAATGGAAACAGGGTATATTAAGAAACAAATAAAAGAACAAAACTAAAATCCTCGCATAAACCTATTAACCACAACAACAAAAAGTAAGCACATCAACTTCCCTGTTTCCCAGTAAAAAGTTAATTTTAAGTTCTCCAAAACCATAGCTTTATTGCTTAGGGCAGGTGAAGTATGAAACAAATAGAAGATATTGAACAATAAAGATGTGGCAATTGGCTTTGAAATAAATCATTTAAAGCTTTATAATTATTTGCACTAAAGTCCTGGATCCTCCAGATCCCAAGTGGGAGACTATGGAAAGCTATGATGTGCAGGACAGTTCATTTGTTCTGAAAGTGTAACTGTACAGTACTCATGATTTCAGAGACTGTGAAAATCAATGGGGTTACAAATCTGATCCCGTGATGAGGTACTGGAAGCAGGGCTTGGGAAAATCCAGAAGTGACTGCTCCAATGTCATAATAAAAATCTGAAAAAAAAAAAAAAAAAAAAAGAGGGCTGGGCGGTTGCCAGCACTGGGAGGCAGAGGCAGGCAGATTTCTGAGTTCAAGGCCAGCCTGGTCTCGAGTGAGTTCCAGGACAGCCAGGGCTATACAGAGAAACCCTGTCTCGAAAAAACAAAACAAAACAAAACAAACAAAACAAAACAAACAAAACAAAGTCTGGCAACCCTGACACTATTAATGATATTCTGTTATGCTTGCAGACAAGAACATAGCACAGTTGTTCTCTGAGAGGTTTCATCCAGCAGCCAATAGATGCTATGACCCACATCCAACAATAAGTGCAACTGAGGAATCTTTTGGAGGATGGGGAGGAAGGATCGAAGGAACCAGAGGCATCAAGTACACCAAAAGAAAACCTATAGAATCAACTAACCTGGGCCATAACGACTCACAGAGACTGAACCATCAACCAAAGAGCATGCTTAGGATGGGCCTAGGTCAATCACACATATATAACAGATGTGTAGCTTGATCTTCATGTGGGATCTCTAACAACTGGAGCAGGGACTGTCTCTTACTCTGTTGCCTGCTTTTGGACCCCTTTCCCCTAACTAGGCTGCCTTGTCTAGGCAACTTGATGTGTCAAAGCAGGTTGATATCTATGGGAGACCTCTTCTTCTCTGAGGAGAAAAGAAGGGGATGTAGCAGGGAGAGACTGAGAGAAGAGAAAGCAGGGGAAGCTTTGATGGAGATCTAAAGTCAATAAACAAATTAATTAAAAAATAGAAAGAAAATATTACACTACATCAGGAGTTGATAAATCATAACCTGCTGCCTCTTTCATTATTGAATGGACTACAAGTTATGAATGGTTTTCACCTGTTTAATAAACTGAAATCTAATAAAAATATAAAACTCAGGCAACTCTGGTTGGACAAGAAGCAAGTACTCTCTTTTGTGAGTAATTGGTGTTTGGCTCCTCAGAAGAGGATTGTATCATTGTACTGCTATGTGTAGATGGGTTGGGAATAGGCATAGCTCATCTCCAGACTACTGCAGTTTAATTTTATTTAAGATTTATTTTATGTACATGAGTACACTGTAGCTGTACAGACAGTAGTGAGCCACCATGTCTTTGCTGGGATTTGAACTCAGGACCTTTGGAAGAGCAGTCAGTGCCCTTAAACACTAAGCCATCTCTCCAGCCCTGAGAAATCTTTTGACACAGAAGTGGTGTGTTTTGTAAAATGTGGCGGTCAGTCCACCAATCAAAATCCAGTGTTAATAATTTAATGAGTTCTTGAGTGTTAATGTTTAAAGGGCCAAAACTGGCCTCACATTGCCTATAAAGTGGAATACTCAATAATCAAAGAAAGAAACTAGAGACTGCCACATCTTAAACATTAAAATTTTCAAAATGACCAAATCAGTTTAAACAGATCAAAAGTAAGCTTTAACCTGATATTAGTGCAGGATAGCTATTTGATGGCTACAGCACCGGCCGGCCCCTTCTTTCTCTCTGTATCCCACCATCTCTGTGTCTCTATCTGTCAGTACTGACTTTCCCTGTCCTTATCTTCTCACTACTGCCCCTTTCTCTCTCTGTCTTTCTATTATAATACTGGGTTATGTCTAGGCTGGTCTCTTACACAATCTCCTTGTGGTGGCTGTTCCTTCTGAAATCCCTCTCCTTGACACTGCCTCCAGCCACCTTTATCTCTTATGTCCGTTTCCTTTTTGTAGCATCTCAAACCTTCTTGAGTGAGAATGGGTCATCCAGAGGTTGATGGACAACTTTGAGATGTGCACAGACCTGGGCTCTCCCTGTCGGCACTGCTGCAGACAACTGGTTTGGCCTTGTGCAGGTCATTATGGATCTCTTCACTTCTGCTTTCCCATCTGTTAAAAAGTGGATAATAATATTTGCCTCACTGGGGTATATTTATGCTTAATTACTGTAATTGCTTGTAAACAATTTGCTATCCCGAGATAAAACATATGACTGGAGAACAAAAATTAGAGGCGACAATTTAATATCTCTTTATTTATTTTTAAAATTTATTACATGATTGCCTTTGCCAAGCTAGTTTATTTCAACAGTCCTTTGGGACAAGTAACATGAAACATGAAAAACCACCTTGGGCTAAAAGTCAAGCTTTCTTTCTAGTTTCAACTCTAAAGTGATGGGAGATTTTTAATGTTCCCCAGACCTTAGAAATGTATTTTAAAATGAGCAGTATTATCTGCTCAGGTTATTTTATAGAGGTGAGAAGGATAAGTATTATGGACAACTTGTATTCAGAATGATTTTGGAACATCAAACACTTAACACTGGGTGCTTCCAACTGGTATCATAGACACAGTGAATTCCAGCATTACAAGCAAAGAACAACACACGATCTGAGACAATGGTCAAAAAGATGGTATATGATGATATAAAACAGTTTTCTGTTTAAAAAGCATATATCTAAATTTAGAGCCTTGTGTGGTACAGACAAAGTACTCAGAGAGATCACTTGTTTTCATTTCTTTGTCACTGAGACCTCATGCTTCTTGACCGAGTACCAAAGATGCAGGACTGATACTATTGAAAACTCCTAATCATGTGCAACTAACTCTACATGCTGAGAGAAATATGGATAGAGATATTAAGAGATGGTGATGACATCCCTCGGACTCTAAAATTACCCCCACTTCTCTTAAATTTTCAATAATTTCCACCATTAGGGATTAGCTGCTGAGTCTTTTTATTACAAAAGGAAAGACTTCATTGAAGTTACTCTGACTTCCAGTGTCATTATTCCATGATATGGGAAAGTTCTGGTATGTGTGAACTGTTACAAGGAAAAGCCTTGGGGCAAATGAAGTCACATTGACCCCAATAATGACAGTTAGAACTGGGGAAAGAAAATTTAGAAGATATATTGTAATTTTTTTAAAAAAAAGAGCATCCTTTAGGGTAGAGTAATTTAACTCTCCTCAGCTATGATACATCCCTGTAATCCTTGCAGTGGGATGCTGATGTGTGGTGTATGGGTCATTTGTTGCAAGCTAACCTAGACAATATAGTAAGGCATGGTCCCAAAAGCAAGTAACCAAGCAAGCAAGCAAGCAAGCAAGCAAGCAAGCAAGCAAGCAAGCAAGCAAGCAAATAAAACAAAGTAAAGCAAAACAAACAACAACATCATCAACAAAAACAATAACAACACAAGATTCTATTCTTGTAATACCGTATCTCATATACAATATGAGTTCATACTCATGCACAAGACATGCATGGTCTGGACATATATTAATAAGTATGGATTGTGGTACTTCCCTTACTAACCTCTGTGAAGGCTCAAACTCAATTTGTTAGAAACAGTATGGGTTTCTATCCCTTTCGACACTTATGAGAACAGCTCTGTAAGAGCTGCCCCATGCTCTGCATTAGCTCACAGAGGCAGAGAATCTGGGTTATGAAGGTTTCTGCAGTTCTGCAGTACTATTTTAGAAAATTCAGCAACATCCCATTTTTCTCCTTTTATTGAAAACAGATTCTTTTCAAGTACAATATATTCTGGTTATGGTTTTTCCTCCTTCCATGTAGGTTCTTCCACACATCTTCTCCCTGTCAGATCCACTACCAGTCTTTCTCTCATTAGAAAAGAACAGGCCTTTAAGAGCTAACAACCAAGCAATATAAAATATAATAAAATGAAACAAAAACTATTATATCAAATTTTAACATGGCAATCCAACAGGAGGCAAAGAATGCCAAGAACAAGCAAAATAGTCAGAGACCTACTCGTTCTCAAAGGCAGGAGCCCATAAAAATACTAGGTATGATAATAGGTATGATATAATATAATATAATATGTTCTTGTGTAGACCCATATAGACCTGTGCATACTTCATCAGTCTTTGTGAGTTCTTAGGCTTTGCTTAGTTCATTTAGAGAACCTTGTTTTCCTGGTGTCCTCCATCTCCTCTGACTCATACAATCTCTCTGCCTCTTCTTCTGACAATTTCCCTGAGCTCTGAGGGAAGGAATGGGGAACTACAATTTAGACTATTTCTGCATGGTGTTGAGGGTGCATCTCTAGTTGTTTCTATCTGCTGACAATCACTAAGGACAGTTTTATTTTATTTTATTTTATTTTATTTTTGACCGGTTGTGTTTGATTACACCCTTAGATTTTGGGCTATCTGGTCTCTGGGTCTTGGTTACCCAAGCAGCATCAGGTTGTGGAATATACCTTAAGTCAAATAAGATATTTGTTGACTACTTCCACAAGCTCCAAATCAGTTTTCGTAGTATATTTTGGGAGCAGGTTTTTGTGGCTGGCTTGGTGTTCACATTTTTCATTTTTAGGCCCAGTATTAGAATGAAGTAGATATGTATGTTTGTGGATTCCAGGCATTTTGAATATGTTTTCCACCAAAGCAGAAATAGTGCTTAGAAAAACAGAGATCCTCCAAGGATGAAGTCCCAGGGAATACAGACTATCTTGAACCTTGGCAGGAATGTAACACCTACATTAAAGTATGTGGTCCCCACCTTAAAAGGTGTTCAAATATGTCCCCAGTATTTACGTTTCAGTTTTGGACCCATGTGGTATGCAGATGGCAGCATGAGACTTCTAAGAGTAGTCAGGATGGAGGAAAGCTAGTCTGCTTTGGCCATTATGTGTTTTTAATGTGTGACCTAGGTTCCCAGTAGAACCAGACAAAGCCATGTATCGATTCCCCAACTCATCTTTATGATTTTGCATGCTCTGCCTGAAACCATTATCTGGAAAACTGTCTGCAATTAATCTTCAAGGCAGGATATAATCAGTCAAGGGTTACAAGAATGCAGACAGTTGGGACATATGATTGCCACGACAAGAGAGAAAGTTGGCTAAATAGCCAAATTTTCTTGGACAAAGTAGATTGTTGCATATGATGAGTTGTGTACCGAGGACAGAAAGACAGAGGAGATTAGTGACTATATTTCTTTATGATCTCTGTCTCTGGAGGCAGGAAAGGGAAGCAGAGGGAGATTGGAAGGTGAAAGCATCCAGATGCTGGAGTGCAGCAAAGCATTCCTGGCTGTTAGTTCCAGTAGGTCATTACTGCATTAATTTGGTGTTTAATTAAATGCCTGTGCAACAGACCATTTATTTGTTATCTAATATTAGCCTTAGTTCTTATCAATTAAATGCTAGCTGAGGGTTTGATTCACTTACATTTTATGTCCCTTTTATACTCTGTTCAGAAACAATAGCTAAAGCCAACAAGGCCTCACTGTGCCTGCAAAGACATACACAGTAAAATGCACTGTAGGGAATCAATGTGTTGGTGTCAGTAGGTAAGAAGAAGGGAAATGAAGACACTTCATCTGGGGAAAACAGTTACCTAAACACATATTTTATGGTCTACTTAGACTTTTCTACTGGTCCTCACAAAAGGAGGGGGCTGGTTAGAAGGTCATGTATGCTATGTAATTTGTCTACATGTCTTCCTCTGCCTGAGTCAACTTCTACTGCCAACAGTCAAGGCTGCTGCCACGTTCCACCTTCTGTTAATCAGTTCATTCCTTTATGTGCCTCTAAGGTATCAGTGAGACTAGTAGCTGCACCATGAAATACGTGGATCCCAAAGGCCAGTATACTCACTATCATACCAATCAATATGTACCTTATTTTGGGCAAAGGTGATAAAACAGCCAGGAAATGTGAGAGAGGATTCTGGATCCTAATGGAAATGCTAAAATTCTGACATAAATGACACCCGAGTCTGCAGCCACTTTAATATTGATCTCCACATTTCCCCATTCCCTGTGTCCTGTCTGTTGCCATTTTGTCCTTCTATGGATACATTTATGGCACACATTTATATGTCATCAGTTTGCTGTTCTTAATTCAGGCGTTAATCTTTCGGAATATAGTATAACTAATTACAGCTAATTTTTAGGAATATGCCATTACTTCCCGCATGTACTTTCCTTGCTAGCAGAGACAAGCAAGTGTCAGAGAAGTGGGACTAAGAACATATCCTTCATGTCATCTCAAAGATCAGGAAGAGAATTGAAAGGAGAGTCACTCTGACACTATGGAATACAATTTTATTTGGAAACTTTGTGCAACACATAAAATTATCCACAGCCCTTCATGTTGAGAAAATGCAGTTCTCAGTCACCAGAGTATAGTGTTAAATTTATCAGAAGTCCTAAGAAAATCTCAAAGGTGGGATTGTAGAGATGGCTCATGAGGTAAAGTGCTTGTCACACAAACATGAGGACTTGAATTCCCAGCACCATGTAAGAGGCTGGCATGGTGGTAGACAGCTATAACGCCATTGCTAGAAATTGTGGGCCCTGGGATATCACTGGCTATGCAAGCCTAGCTACACCACTGAGTTCTACATTCAATGATAGACTGTATCAAAACTTAAATACAGGCAGCTAGTTAGAAAGACACTTGATGTTGACCTCCTGCTTTCAAACACACAAGCATATATGTGAAACAATACACATATGCATGTATGTATAGCCACACATTCATATATGTGTAACCACACATATGTATTCCACACATGTCAGACATATACATACATCAATAATAATTTTGGATAGGGAAGTTAGAGGCATTAAAGAGGATACTTCAGCAACTGAAATCCCATTCTCTTTCAGAGGCCAAGTTATGTGAAGTGTGTCAAAGAATGAGTCTACTAATTGCTACCATTGTTTCTGAGAAGGCTTATTACAGGCTTATTATATTATATATTTGATTTTTCTTCCTCTTTCTCTTGCTTTGCCAGGTATGCAAAACATGTATCTAATCTCCTCTTCATCAGCTAGACTTCAGTGCCTTGCACAGTTTTTTTTGTTGTTGTTGTTTGTTTGTTTGTCTTTCAAGACAGGGTTTCTGTATAGCATTGGCTGTCCTGGAACTCACTCTATAGACCAGGCTGGCTGTGAACTCAGAAATACACCTGTCTATGCCTCCCAAGTTCTGGGATTAAAGGTGCGCACCACCACGCCCTGCATTTTTTTTAAACTTTTATTTTTACAGTCCAGTTGTTACCCCCTCCTGATCTGCCCTCCCACAGTTCCTTATCCTATTACTGCTCCAACTTGTCTCGAAGAAAGTGTCTCCACCCCCATCTTCTCAACCCCTAGCCAGGCCTCCCAACTCCCTGGGGCCTCAAGTCTCTCAAGGGTTAGGCACATCTTCACCCATTAAGGCCAGACTTGGTAGTCCTCTGCTATATATGTGTTGTGGGCGTCATACCAGCTGGTGTATGCTGTCTGGTTGATGGCTCAGTGTCTGAGAGATCTCAGTGGTCCAGGTTAGTTGAGACTGCTGGTCTTCCAATGGCATCACCCTCCTCCTCAGCTTCTTCCAGACTTTCCCTAATTCAACCACAGGGGTCCCCGTCTTCAGCCCATTGGTTGGCTGTAAGTATCTATGAGTATCTGTGTCTGTCTCAGTCAGCTACTTGTTGGGCCTCTCAGATGACAGCCATGTTAGGCTCCTATCTGTAAGCACACCATATTATCAGTAATAGTGTCAGGCCTTAAAGCCTCCCCTTAAGATGGATCCCAAGTTGGGCCAATCACTGGACCTACTTTCCCTCAGGCTCTTCTTCAATTTTATCCCTGCAGTTTTTTTAGACAAGAACAACTCTGCGTCTGAGGTTTTTTTTTTTACTGTGCATGGCAACCCTATTCCTCCATTTGATGCCCTATCTTTCTACTGAATGGACTCTATGAGTTCCCGCTCCCCTCTGTTGGGCATTTCATCTAAGGTTCCCTTTGAATCTTGGGAGTCTCTCAGTCCCCCAGGTCTGCGGTACTTTCTAGAGGGTTTTTCTACCACCCCTGCCAGGTTGCTATTTCCATTTATTCAGCTTGTCCTCAGGGCTTCTCTCCTATTTCTCCCCCACCTCCATACCTGATCATGTTCCCTTTTTTCCCTCCATTCCCCCTCTCCCACCCAGGTTCCTCCCTCCCTCTGCCTCTCATGATTGCTTTCTTCTCCCTCCCAAGTGGTACTGAAGCTTCCTCACTTGGGCCCTTCCTCTTGTTAACCTTCTTGAGTTGAACCTACATCATACCATGTTTGTTCCTTTGCGTCTGAGTTACCTCAATCTAAATGATATTTGCTAGTTCCATCCATTTGCCTCCAAAACTGATGTCATCCTGGTTCTTAATAGCTGAATAGTATTTCATGGTGTAAGTGAACCACAATTTCTGTATCCATTCTTCCATTGTGAGACATCTGAGTTGTTTCCAGCTTCTGGCTATCATAGATAATGCCACTATGAAAATAGTGGAGTATGTTCTCCTGTGGTGTGATATGGAATCTTTTGGGTATATATCCTAAGAATAAAATAGCTGGGTCTTCAGGTCAAATCAGCAACCTACAGTTTGGGGGGAAACATCTTCACTAACCCTACATCCTATATCCAAAATATATAAATAACTCAAGAAGCTAACCTCCAAAAAATCAAACAACCTAATTAAAATAACGGGATATAGAGATAAACAGAGATTTCATGACAGAGGAATCTCGAATAGCTGAGAAGCACTTAAAGAAATGTTCCAAGTTCTTAGTTATCAGGGAAATACAAATTCAAAGGACCCTGAGTTTCCACATTATACAAATCAGAAAGAATAAGATAAAAACTCAGGTGACAGCACATGTAGGTGAGATTATGGAGAAAGAGGAAAACTCCCCTGCTGTTGGGATGCCAAACTGGTATAACCACACTGGAAATCAATCTGGAGGTTCCTCAGAAAATTGGAAATAGATGTACATGAAGACCCAGATATGCACAGTGTTCTTTTAAAAAAAGCATCCCCTTTAGGTCCTTTGATGGCCAGGTCACACATATCATTAGTACTGGGGGAATCATGATTAATCATAGGTTTTATTTTGTGCAATGGATGACATGTTGTTGGATAACAAAGACAGTGCCTTTTGTTAAAGGAAAAGTTTGAAAACAGAAAACAGAAGCCCAATGCTGCACAGAGAATGTTTCCATCTTTCCATAGTTTCTATGAAGCCCTTGCTCATGGTATTAGGAGAAAGAAGTTTAGGGTGGTATTTAAGCCATAATGGTAAAGCCGTAGCGATGTGATTAGGGACTTTATAAAGGAAACCCCGCATATCACAGAAGTAAATGCCAAATATGATCCACTATGGTAGATGGTGATTCTGCTAGCACTTTGATGCTAGATTTCCATTATCAGAACTGAACAAACTAAATTTCTGTTGCTCAAAAGATGTTAATTCTATGGTATTTGTGCTTTAACTATATACATATTCTAGGGCGTATACATGTGTTACCAAACTTAGTCCATCTTTGATTTCAAGATTATCCTCTCATGGCTCAACCAAGACAATGGGTTTTTTCTCAAGTTTCTTCATTTCTCTCCCATACACCAAACTACCCAGCAGCACACTGTTCTCCAAATACAGCTGCTATGTGAGTTATCTTTAAATCAATTTGGCAGTGGCCTCTTTATCATAGAAACAAGCTTGAATGTGAAAGGCTGAAAGGCCTAGACAAATCCAGGACAGTAAAACAGACAACCGAGTCTCATCTAGGTCCAGTAAGTTTGAGCATGGTTTTACTGTATGTGCATAATGGTAGGAAAAAAAACCTGAAAGAATCATGAAAAATAGTGCAATTTAAGGAAGATATCCATTTCAGAGATAGGAAATAGACAGAGAGATCCCTACTCAGTAAAAATAGTAGGCTGTGTGAAATGAGAAGGATGAAGTTGTTCATAGGTGAACAGATCTTAGGAAGTCATTCTGAGGTATCAGTAGATGGCAGGCTGTAGACTCTTATGACCAGCTTAGGAGTCGTCTGGATAATCCAGAGACTTAGTCTTATGGAGTCAGAGGTGAGAGCTTATGACCAAGACTGGCATTTAGTGACGCAGTGTACAGGTACAAGAAAAGTAATCCATTTCAGTCCTGCCGAGATCCTGAGCAGGATGGTGTGAAGGGAGACAGGAAAGAGGTCATCAAGGCTAAAGAGGCAAAAGAAAACCAACAGCACCCCCTGCTATACCTGTGTTAATATAGACCCATTATTGTGGTTTTCCTAAGTGATAAGAGCCTTTGATCCAGAATCTCTGAGCACAGAGCAGACACCTTCTAAATACAAAGGGGAAGGGTAAAAGGCATACCGAAGCTCGTGATGGCTTCCTCAGGGATGCATGAACTCTAAGAAAAGTCATCAATGAAAAGCATATTAACCCTGTGAGAAGCCACCAGTGCCCTCTCTGTCCTCACAATCCCACAGTCAAATGCTCCCCTGGTTATGATCTCATAGTCCCTTTGATGCCCTATTACATAGTCCTCTGGCGACTCATCTTGTGTCTTACCCTCTAAAAGCCAAAGCTTGCTTGTCTCCTATTCCTTTTACATGCTTCATTCCAGAAACCCTGAATCACCTCCGTTCACTGTGCCCATCTTGCCTTGCGGCAAACATTTGCTTTTCCTTGTACATCTTCAGTCAGAGGACCTCATCACCCTGTCCACACACAATTCTTGGGTTCTACACCATAGCCTAAGTATTTCCAGCTTCCCTGGGTGAGAATATTGTCCCTGTAACTGCCAAGAGCCCTATTGTCTTGCAGGAGACCACTGACCCAAGGAATTACAGGTGGAAAATTGCTCCCTGTGTTGCACATGCTTTATAAGCTGAGGGTTGTTGTTCGTTTCAAAGCATTTTCACCCCACTGAGTGTATTCATTTTGCTCTCCCTTTGTGGACATCACCATGAACTGGGTTTGGTAAGGCTCAAAGAGAGTTCCCAGCTGCTCCCCCTGTAACTACTGACAGCCCCAGCTGCAGTGGTGGTAGCAGGTGCTGTTCTGATAATGTCGGCTCCAGTTTAGGTACAGGAAAACAGAGCAGCTGAAGACTGAAATCACAGAGATAACAGGAAATGAAAAACGAGGCGAAGTCATATCTTCTGTCTCCTCATAAAGGCTCTGTGACAAATGGAATCACGGGCATCACACAAACTGCCTCGCTGAGCTACTGGAGGCATGAGCTATCTTGACGGCAAAATCCGTCCTGTACTTATCTGTGGGGAAATAATAAGCAAGTAGTGTATGAGAGAAAGAGAAAGGGAGAGAGGAAGAGATATCACAGTAAATCATCAAATATAGCTGCCATCTATGGCATGGAAAAATAGCAGCCCATACCTCTAAGGATGAAATTTAAATATTTGTCTAAGTAACATCTCTGGTCTTGATAAAACCATGCTACTAACCAACATACAAGACAACATTTGCAAAGTTGACTTTCTGTAAGAAAGACAAAATGCTGTATCTGGTTTTAACCATCACTGGGCTCACACATACTCTCATAGTCAAGGCAGACACTCTGAAACAAAGATGGTAATGTTTATCCTTTTGAATAAATGTGTGAATGTGTATTCCATTCATAATTGTAGTTTATAGTCAGTACAAAATTCATACTTTTACCATGTGCATTAATACAAAATATGTAAGCAAACAGCAGCCAGAAAAAATATTCTCTCTGATATGATGAGATACTAGCTTCCTGTGCTTACTTTTAAAGTAATAAACTGGACATGGATACACACACACACACACACACACACAAGAACATGCAAACAACTTTAATCCTCTTCTTTCCTTTGTGGAAGTGGATAGATTAAAAAAATTGCAGATTGTAAGCATGAAAATTACCATATACAAGAAAAAGTTTGAGAAAAGTGCTTCCTAGGGATAGTGACATGCATAGCGTCCTGGAAGACATTTAGAGTGGTCACATTTAGGGTTCATATTGAAGACTATTCTCAGAAATGATGATGTCTGTTAGAATTGTGGGAATAAAGCAATCAGGTCAAGACAAAAGTAGGGAAGTAGAAAAATAGAAAATCCCCAAGGGACCGTAAGAGTCAGCTGTCAGAGGAAGGAAGGTCTCAAGAGAAAACAGAAGCGACTGCCCAGGTATTGGGAGGAAAGCATGGAAGATGGTGTCCAGAGAGTCAGAAAAGGAAAAAGCCCAGCACAGTTCAGTGTCACAGATGACAACCAGTTATAGCAGAACACTTGACGTCAGACAAGAGGTAAATGGGTGCAGAAGGAAACACAGCTGTAGACTATTGTATGAAAAACTCCGGTAAATCATGGAAGGAATGTTAGTTTTATATAGATGGGCTTGATTTTTATCTGAAAATATAAGAAGCATTGTGCTGATATAAAATGTGTTGAAAGAGTTGACTGCTAAGGGCAAAAAGGAATGACTGAAAGTGAAGCCCTTGCAAAGATGAGGAGATTTGTGATAGAACACCTTGGAGAGGCTTATATGGAAGAAATGTGCCATTAGCAGGACAGAGAGATGAAGGGGAAGAAATTTATATTGGTTGACGAGGAGAATTTCGCTGGGAAATTCAGGTTAGTACCTTCTGATTTTCTCGATATGATATAGGGAAGAAAGTGGTTATTAGGCAAATGTGGTAAAGAGACAAAAATATAAAAGATACAAAGTCAGGTCAGGTGAGAAAAGCCATGTGTGCACTGCAGAGGTCGAGGGTATTGAGCAAAGCTTGGCATGTGCTTCCAATTGTTATCATGATCTCACAGACTCTTATGATTCATAAAATGTCCTAGTCAGTTTTCTATTGCTATAAAGAGACACCTTGACCATGGCTGCTCTTTTTTTTTTTTAAATCATTACTTTTATTTATTTATTTATTTATTTACAATCCAGTCATTGCCTCCCTCATGGTCTGTCCTCCCAGAGTTCCTCATCCCATTCCTCCTCCCACTCCCATGTCCAAGAGGATGCTCCCTTTCCTACATTTGTCTAGGCTTCTCCACTCACTGGGGCCTCAAGTCTCTCTAGGGTTAGGCACATCTTCCTCTCTAAGGCAGACCAGGCAATCCTCTATTGTATATGTGTTGGGGATCCCAGACCAGCTCATGCATGCTGCCTGATGGGTGGCACAGTGTCTCAGAGATCACAGGGGTCAGGTTAGTTGAAATTGGTGGTCTTCCTATGGGGTTGACCTCTACCTCAGTTTCTTCCAGTCTTTCCCTAATTCAACCACAAGGGTCCTAGGCTTCAGCCCAATGGTTGTGGAGAAGAAAACAATCATGGAAGGCAGAGAGAGGGAGTGATGAGGGTGGGAGAAGGGAAAGGGAAGGGAATAGGGGAACATGATCAGGTATGGGGGAAGAGACAGGAGAGAAGCCCTGAGGGCCAGGATAATGAATAAAAATATGCAACATCAGAGGGTTGGAGATGGGTGGGGGGGCTCTAGAATGTACCAGAGACCTGAGAGGTAAGAGACTCTAAGGAATTAACATAAGGGACCTTAGATGAAATGGCTAACAGTGGGGAGAGGGAACTCATAGATTTCAGCTCCAGCAGAAAGACAGAGCATCAAGTGGAGGGGTGGGGTTGCCACCCCACAGTTAAAAACTGTGACCCAGAAATTTTTCAGTCTAAAAAACACTGCAGGAACAAAAAATGGAGAAGAGTCTGAGGGAAAGGTGGTTCTGTAACCGGTCCAACTTCAAATCCATCTCAAGGAGAGGCTCTAAAGCCTGCCACTATTACTGATGCTATGGTGTGATCACATAGAGACCCAACAAAGTGTGAAGCAGAGACTGAAGGTCACCTCTTCAGTCTCTGCTTCACACTTTGTGTCTGTAACTCTTTCCATGGGTATTTTGTTCCCCCTTCTAAGAAGGAGCGAAGTATCCTCACTTTGGTCTTCCTTTTTCTTGAGTTACTTGTGTATTGATAATTGTATGTTGGGTATTCCGAGATTGTGGGTTAATATTGAATATTCACTTATCAGTGAATGCATATCATGTGTGTTCTTTTGTCATTGGGATACCTCATTCAGGATGATATTCTCCAGATCCATCCATTTGTCTAAGAATATCATAAATTCATTGTTTTTATTAGCTGCGTAGAATTCCATTGTGTAAATGTACCATGTTTTTTGTATCCATTCCACGGTTGAGGGACATCTGGGTTCTTTCCAGCTTCTGGTTATTATAAATAAGGCTGCTATGAACATAGTGGATCATGTGTCCTTATTAAAAGTTGGAACATCTTCTGGGTATATGTCCAGGAAAGGAATTGCTGGATCTTCCTGTAGTACTATGTCCAAATTTCTGAGGAACCACCAGACTGATTTCCAAAGTGGTTGTACCAGCTTGCAATCCCACCAGCAATGAAGAAATGTACTTCTTTCTCCACATCCTTGGCAGTATCTGCTGTCACATGAATTTTTGATCTTAGCCATTCTGAGTGGTATGAGGTAGAATCTCAGGGTTGTTTTGATTTGCATTTCCCTGATGACTAAGGATGTTGAACATCTTTTTAGGTGTTTCTCAGCCATATGGTATTCCTCAGTTGAGAATTCTTTGTTTAGCTCTGTACCTCATTTTTAATAGGGTTTTTTGGTTTTCTGGAGTCTAACTTCTTGAGTTCTTTGTATATATTGGGTATTAGCCCTCTATCAGATTTAGATTGGTAAAGATCTTTTCCTAATCTGTTGGTTGCCTTTTTGTCTTATTGACAGTGTCCTTTGCCTTATAGAAGCTTTGCAATTTTATGAGGTCCCATTTGTCGATTCTTGATCTTACAGCACAAGCCACTGATGTTCTGTTCAGGAATTTTTCCCCATATGTTTTAGGGTTTCCCCATTTTTCACCTCTGTAAGTTTCAGTGTCTCTAGTTTTATGTGGAGGTCCTTGATCCACTTGGCCTAAGCTTTGTAAAAGGAGATAAGAATGGATCAATTTGCATTGTTCTACATGCTATCCACCAGTTGAACCAGCACCATTTGTTGAAAATGCTTCCTTTCCCCCACGGGATGGTTTTAGCTCCTTTGTCAAAGATCAAGTGACTGTAGATGTGTGGATTCATTTCTGGGTCTTCAATTCTATTCCATTGATCTACCTGCCTATCACTATATGCAGTTTTTATCACTATTTTTCTGTAGTACAGCTTGAGGTCAGGCATGGTAA
Source organism: Mus caroli (assembly GCF_978045245.1). Lineage (NCBI taxonomy): Eukaryota > Metazoa > Chordata > Mammalia > Rodentia > Muridae > Mus > Mus caroli. The sequence goes on along the minus strand of NW_028227274.1, from coordinate 27,233,282 downwards.
TTCCATCAGAGGTTCTTTTATTGTTGAGAATAGTTTTTGGTATCCTAAGTATTTTGTTATTCCAGATGAATTTGCAAATTGCCATTTCTAACTCAGTGAAGAATTGATTTGGAATTTTGATGTGGATTGCATTGAATCTGTAGATCGCTTTCAGCAAGATGGTCATTTTTACTATATTTATCCTGCCAATCCATGAACATGGGAGATCTTTCCATCTTCTGAGATCTTCTTCAATTTCTTTCTTCAGAGACTTGAGGTTCTAATCATACAGATCTTTCACGTGCTTAGTTAGAGTTATACCAAGGTATTTTATATTATTTGTGACTATTGTGAAGGATGTTGTTTCAATAATTTCTTTCTCAGCCTGTTTATCCTTTGTGTAGAGAAAGGCCACTGATTTATTTGAATTAATTTTATATGCAGCTACTTCACTCAAGTTGTTTATCAGGCTTAGGAGTTCTTTGGTGGAATTCTTGGGGTCACTTATGTATACTATCATATCATCTGCAAATAGTGATATTTTGATTTCTTTTACAATTTGTATTCCCTTGATCTCCTTTTGTTGTCTAATTTCTCAAGTACTATATTAAATAGGTAGAGAGAAAGTGGGCAACCTTGTCTAGGCCCTGATTTTTTGGAATTGCTTCAAGTTTATCCCCATTTAGTTTGATGTTGGCTACTGGTTTGCTATATATTGCTTTTACTATGTTTAGGATTAGGCCTGGCATTCCTGATCTTTCCAAGGCTTTTATCATGAAGGGGTGCTGAATTTTGTCAAATGCTTTCTCAGCATCTAATGAGATGATTATGAGTTTTTTTTCTTTGAGTTTATTTATATAGTGGATCACATTGATGCATTTCCATATATCATACCACCCCTGCACCCCTGGGTTGAAGCCTACTTGATCATGAAGGATGATCATTTTAATGTGTTCTTGTATTCCCTTTGCGAGAATTTCATTAAGTATTATTGCATCAATATTCATAAGGGAAATTGGTCTGAAGTTCTCTTTCTTTGTTGGGTCTTTATGTGGCTTAGATATCAGAGTAATTGTGACTTCATAGAATGAATTGGGTATAGTAACTTCTGTTTCTATTTTGTGGAATAGTTTGAGGAGTATTGGAATTAGTTCTTCTTTGAAGGTCTGTGAGAAATCTACACTAAACTCATCTGGTCCTGGGTTTGTTGTTGTTATTGTTGTTGTTTTTGGAAGACTATTAATGACTGTTTCTATTTCTTTAGGGGATATGGGACTGTTTAGATAGTTAATCTGATCCTGATTTAACTTTGGTACCTGGTGTCTGTCTAGAAAATTGTCCATTTCATCCAGGATTCCCAGTTTTGTTGAGTATAGATTTTTGTAGTAGGATCTGATGACTTTTTGGATTCCCTCAGATTCTTTTGTTATGTCTCCCTTTTCATTTCTGATCTTTTAAATTAGGATACTGTCCCTGTGCCCTCTAGATAGTCTGGCTAAGGGTTTATCTATTTTGCTGATTTCCTCAAAGCACTAGCTCCTGGTTTGGTTGATTCTTTGTATAATTCTTTTTCTTTCCACTTGATTGATTTCAACCATGAGGTTGATTATTTACTGCCCTCTACTCCTCTTGGGTGAATTTGCTTCCTTTTTTTCTAGAGCTTTTAGGTGAGCTGTCAAGTTACTACTGTATGCTCTCACCAGTTTCTTTTTGGAGGCACTCAGGGCTATGTGTTTTTCTTTTAGGACTGCTTTCATTGTGTTCCATAAGTTTGGGTATGTTATGGCTTCATTTTCATTAAACTCTAATATGTCTTTATTGTCTTTCTATATTTCTTCCTTGACCAAGTTTTCATTGAGTAGAGTGTTGTTCAGCTTCCACATATATGTGGGCTTTCTATTATTTATTTTGTTGTTGAAGGTCAGCCTTAGTCCATGTTGATCTGATAGGATGCATGGTATTTATCAATATTTTTGTATCTGTTGAGGCCTATTCTGTGACAGATTATATGGTCAGTTTTGGAGAAGGTATCATGAGGTGCTAAGAGGAAGGTATATCCTTTTGTTTCAGGATGAAATGTTCTATAGTTATCTGTTAAATCCATATGTTTCATAACTTCTGTTAGTTTCAATGTGTCTGTTTAGTTTCTGTTTCCTTGAAATGTCCATTGAACAGAATGGGGTGTTGAAGTCTCCCAGTACTATTGTGTGCAGTGCAATATGTGCTTTGAGCTTTACTAAAGTTTCTTTACTGAATGTTGATGCCCTTGCATTTGAAGCATAGATGTTCAGAATTGAGAGTTCATCTTGGTAGATTCTACCTTTGATGAGTATTAAATATCCCTCATTGTCTTTTTTTGATAACTTTAGGTAGAAAGTTAAAATTTTATTCAATATTAGAATGGATACTCCAGCTTGTTTCTTGGGACCGTTTGCTTGGAAAATTGTTTTCTAGCCTTTTAGTCTGAGGTAGTGTCTGTCTTAGTCCCTGAGTTGGGTTTCCTGTATGCAGCAAAATGTTGGGTCCTATTTACCAATCCAGCCTGTTATTCTATGTCTTTTTTGGGGGGAATTGAGTTTATTGATATTAAGAGATTTTAAGGAAAAAATGATTGTAATTTCCTGGTATTTTTGTTGTTAGAGTTGAGATTCTGTTCATGTGGCTATCTTCTTTTAGGTTTGTTGAAGGATTACTTTCTTGCTTTTTCTAGGGCATAGTTTTCTTCCTTATGTTAGAGTTTTCCCTTTATTATCCTTTGAAGGACTGGATTCATGAAAGGATATTGTGTAAATTTGGTTTTGTCATGGAATACTTTGGTTTCTCCATCTATGGTAATTGAGAGTTTAGTTGGGTATCATAGCCTGGGCTGGCATTTGTGTTATCTTAGGGTGTATATGACATCTGTCCTGGATCTTCTGGTTTTCATAGTCTCTGGTGAGAAGTCTGGTATAATTCTAATAGGTCTGTCTTTATATATTACTTGATCTTTTCCCCTTACTGTTTTTAATATTCTTTCTTCATTTTGTGCATTTGGTATTTTGAGTATTAAGTGATAGGGCAATTTCTTTTTTGGTAAAAACTATTTGGAGTTCTGTAGGCTTCTTGTTTGTTCACGGGCATCTCTTTATTTAGTTAGGGAAGTTTTCTTCTATAATTTTGTTGAAGATATTTACTGGCCCTTTAAGCTGAAAATCTTCATTCTCATCTATACCTATTATCTTAGGTTTGATCTTCTCATTGTGTCCTGGCTTTCCTGGATGTTTTGAATTAGGATCTTTTGCATTTTGCATTTTCTTTGATTGTTGTATCCATGTTTTCTATGGAATCTTCTGCACCTGAGATTCTTTCTTCTATTGCTAGTATTCTGTTGGTGATGCTTGCATCTATGGCTCCTGATTTCTTTCCTAGATTTTCTATCTCTAGAGTTGTGTTGCTTTGTGATTTCTTTATTGTTTCTACTTTCATTTTTAGATCCATGGACAGTTTTGTTCAATTCCTTCACTTATTTGGTTGTGTTTTCATATAATTCTTTAGGGGATTTTTTTGTTTGTTTGTTTCCTCTTTAAGGGCTTCTACCTGTTTACCTGTGTTCTCCTGTAATTTTTTAAAGGGGTTTTTGTGTTTCCTCTTTAAAGCCTTTCTCTTTAGCTGTGTTCTCCTGTATTTCTTTAAGGGAGTTATTAATGTCTGTCTTAAATTTATCTACCAGCATCATGAGGTAAGATTTTAAATCTGTATCTTGCTTTTCCAGTGTGTTGGGGTATTCTGGACTCGCTGTGGTGGGAGTACTGGGTTCTGATGGTGCCAAGTAGACTTGATTTCTGTTGATAAGATTCTTGCATTTGCCTTTTGCTATCTGGTAGTATCTGGTGTTAGATGTCCTTGCTGTCTCTGGCTGGAGCTTGTTACTCCTCTGAGTCTGTAATCCTGTGTCAGTACTCCTAGGGGACCAGCTCTATCCTGGCAAGCCTGGTACACAGAGGGCTGCGGAACTACTCCACCTTCTGGGTGCAGATGTAGGCCTGTAGGACCCTTCCCAGATGCTCTGGTGTTTCTGTGTGGCCTGTGTGCTCCTGAGTGGACCAGCCTTAGATAGCCACCTGAGAGAAAATGGGGATCTCCCCCGAGTCCTGGAGGTCAGAGCACTCCCTCACAGGTATGTTCTCCTCTGGCGGGGAAGGTGCTCAGAGGACTGAGGATCAGCTCCACTGCCTGGATGCATACGTAGGCCCGTAGAACCCTTTCCCAGATGCTCCGCCACCTCTGAGATCTGTGTGCTCCTGAGTGAACCCACCTTAGAAAGTCACAGGAGAGGCCCATAGTGACTCTTATAAAGAAAAGCATTTAATTTGGGGCTGGCTTACTATTTCAGCATTTTTGTTTATTATCAGTGTGGCAAGAAGCATGGAGACATGGTGCTGGAGAAGGAGCAGAGAATTCTATATCTGGACCCATAGGCAGAAGGAAGAAAGAGAACTACTTGTCTGGCTTGGACTTCTGAAGTCCAGTGACTCACTTCCTCCACCAAGATAGCATGTACTCCCCCACCTCTCAAATAGTCCTAGCCCCTGGTGACCAGGTATTCAAATCTTTGAGCCTAAAGAGATCATTCTTATTTTAGGGGCCAAAGAAAACTAGATGACATTGGACTCATTTACCATTTAGAGTTTGAGTTGCTACCCAAAGCTGTGAAAGACAGAAAGCCACGCAATGGGTTTTGGTGTGTTTGCAAGAGGGGAAGAAGAACCAAGAGGTGTTAACCAAGTACAAAAGATTAATTGGTTTTGGTTGGGTATTCAGAAGGTTACCTCACCTGGAGCACAGGATAATCCAGTTAGCGCTGAATTTGGAAACTATTAGGAGACCACTGTAATTTTTGTAAAGATCCATGACTTATCTGTGACCTATTGGTGCTTCTAGGTAAGGAAAAAGTCACTGTAGAAGCCCAGTTTGTGAATAAGAGGAGTTTCACTACCTGCCCAGGAAACACCTCATATTCAATTTTTGGGTAAACTGTACTGAAGAAACAGTCAACAGGGTAATAGTGATGGATTCAAAGAAGGCCTGGCTGAGCCTAGAGAACTAATGGGGAGGACCAAGTTCCCCATGGTATTAGGTATTAGCTGCATATTTCCCTCATTAATCTTGAGGCATACTATACAGGAGTCAATTATGCTGGCACCCTTCATACTCTTATTTCTTCTGATTCTTCCTTCATTGATGTCATATATCACAGGCTCTTCCACATACGTCTTACACAAGACCTCTGTCATCACTGCATCTGGTCTTTAACTCTCAGGTCCTCATACCACACACTCCATATGGAAAGTTGAAGAAAAGATGGACAAGGCATTTTCAGGTGAGTGGATTGCTTTGTGGCACCCTCTCTCATCACTCACCCCTAGCCCACTCATTCATATGCAATGCAGATGGAAGGAGGAATGGTTGGGTCTAGGATCTCATAGAAGGATGTGCATCAAAGGTCTAGAACTGGTTTAAGGCAAATGGATAGAGACAAAGTTTAAGAGTCCCTTCCAGTTTACACCATAAATATTACATACATAAGTGAAAAACTATTATCATGCTGGATCATTCAATGCTTTAAAAAATTTTAAGACAGCAGCTCCAAATGAAAAGAAAAATTCAATTCATTATCAGAAGCCCCTTTCTGTCCTTCTTGACCTCGTTCTCCTGGCTTATTCTGTTGTTTCTCCCTCCATCCTCTCCTTTCTCTTCCCTCCTTTCTTATCATCCTTCTCAGGCTCCCACATAACCTGTCTTTGCTCTTCACTACCAGCCACTGAATCACCAGCCTGCAGGCTCAGTGGGGAAAGCTGTCACTGTGCTCCGGTGTCCCCAGAGCCTCCCTTTCCAGTCTTCTTTCCCTGCTGACTTAACCCTATGTTTTATCAGACCTGCTGTTCTTGGCACACACACACAAAAAAGGTCAATGAAGAGATAACAATTACTAAGTCTGAGTGTGCCAGGAAACATCATCTTGTCAACGAGATTCTTTTTTGAGATCTTCAGTGGATCACACTTCTTAGGAACACATAGAATGCAGACCAGTGGAGATCAGCACCCATGGCAGCATCCTAGATCCAAGGCCCTTTCCTGGGCTTAGTAGAGGCGCATGCACCTGTTTGTCTCCCTGTTTCTTGCTCTGACTTTCAATGTCTCTAAGGCATCACAACTAAGAACCAGCATTTTTCTACTCAATTGTAAACTCCCCAGAAAGGTAAATAACCACTTCCTGTCAGAAATGTCCACAGTTGTAGCTCTTCTTACTCTTCAAGAACTCGGACTAGGTAAAGGCCCCCAATAATCATCTTCTGATTCTCTAGTTCTTTGTTGACATGTTAAAGTCATATAGTGTGAGAAGAGCTAGTTTCTTTCTTCATAAATGAGTCCTTCTTACCTGACTTCAAAGAAAGTAAAGGTAGATTAAAACCATGTTTTCTTATTTAGGGCTGAAGATTTTTAAAGTCCATTTTTTTTTTCTAAATTTACAATGGTTGAAAATCTAGATATGTAATCTACGTTCTCTTTTCAGACTTGATTCCTCGATTCTAACTTTGCTTTTCTGTCAAAATGTGGAGCCAGATATACAGATACCAATACTACAGAGGCCAGTCAAGAGAAACAGGAAATAAGGAAGGTGACATCATAAGACTGAGAGAGAATAATGGGTTCCTAAGCAGGCCTAAAGTGATGGTAATTCTGGTTGGCTCTGCTCCCCCTAAGCAAGGTGTTCATTCAGTATCTCATTAGTACCTCTTATATATATTAAGAAGTTAAAAAACAAAGAGATCTTAGTTAATAAAGTATTTGTCATATCACACAAGCATGAAGAATCCATCACCTACTGAAAATCCAAGTGTTTTTGGACAGGCATGTTGTTATCACAGCCCCAGGGTAGCGAGTCTGATGGATTCCTGGACTTCACCCATAAGACCAAATAGTCAAGCCTCTGGTTTCAGTGGGAGAGCTTGTTTTAAAAATCAAGCTGGATGGCTCCTAGTGAGCAAACTTGAGGTCAACCTTTGGTCTTCAGAAGTAGATATATGTGCATAAGCATGCCTCTGCAAACACCCACCCACCCACCCACCCACCCACACCCACCACACTCAAGAGGCTAAACATCTTGATTACTGTATGATATCTAATTTTAAAACCATGACTATACAAACTAAACAAATCATCCTAGTGAGATCCTGGTGAGATCCAGGAAACATGTTTCCCACTTATATTTTCCAGACTGTCCCTATATGTTTGCAGCCCAGAGCTGCTTTGGTCAAAGAGGAATGTGGAGACAGATGTCTTCGGGAAATTCTCTGACATGATCTTGTGGAAAGGCTGGAAGATAAAGACAGAGAGTGCATGTTTATTGTCATTTAGCAAACCTCAAAAATCTGGTCCCTAAATATTAGCTGTTCCAACAAACGCTCCTTTAAGAGGTGTGTTCATAAGCAACCATTGAGATTTCTAATTTCATAGGTCTGTAGGCTGCTTGGGTCCATCTTCCAGTTTTGCCCAACAGAGAAGTTCTTCTGGAACTGTGGCCAATGTTATCCTGTTAGAAAGTACTTGCTATCCAGGCCTCTTATCAGGTGAAAGCTGTGTCTAGAAAAGACCAGAGAGATCAGGGTGCACCTCAAGATCTGTCCACACCTTGAATATGGCATTGCAAGAAGAGTTTATGTTCCAGACAATCAGAAATTATTATTTAAAGGGAGGAATTCCCTTGGTTCTCTCAGAGATCACATTGGAGCCAAAACTCTGGGAGTTTCTTCATGTCATGTCATTTTCTGTGTCCACCCAAACCTTTTGTCCCACTGGCCAGAGATACATGCAGATCCATGTTTCTGGAGTTCTAGGCCAGGTTCTCAGGTTAAGCTGACATTGTTTTGTGTGTGTGTGTGTTATGTGCTGTACATTTGTGTCTCCCTGTTTGTATTGGCATTGTGTTTTCCTGTCCATGGTATCTCTTTGTGTGTCTCTGTGAGCTTGTGTGTCTCTGCATGTTAGTGTGCATGTGTGTATGTTTGTGTTTCTATGTGTGCCTATATTGTATATGTCTGTGTGTGTTGTGTTTGTGTCTCTGTGTGTTTGTTTGTATTCTGTTTCCCTGTTTCTGTCTGTGTGTCTCTCTTTGTGGGTTAGGGTGTGTCTCTGTTTTTGTGTTTGTGTCTCTCTCTGTGTGCCACTATTGTATTTCCCTGTTTTGGTCTGTGTGTGTGTGTGTGTGTGTGTGTGTTTGTCTCCATTTGTGTCTGTATTGTATATGTCTCTGTGTGTTGTGTTTGTATTTCTCTGTTTGTATTGTTTCCATGTGTCTGTCTGTATATATGACTCTTTCTGTGTATGTCTTTGAGTGTTTCTCTGTTTATGAATGTGTTTGTGTCTCCAAGTGTGTAGTGTTTTGTGCGTATATGTGAGCACAGGATTACTCCTGTGCATACACAAGTGGAGGACAGTGGAGGACTCTGGATGTGTACTCTATCATTCTCTACTATATTACTTTATCTCTCACTGAGCAGGGAGCTCTTCCCATCCACTTCACTCTGCTCTACGCCTTTACCATGTTTGTTCATTAGCCAAACTATACAACTCGGGAGCTCCCACTTTTATGTTTAGCTTTATTCCACCCTGGATTAGTATGTTCAACGTGACAGTTCGATTCCCTGGCTAATTTCAAAGCATAAAACAGTGTGTTTGCATAGTATAACTCATTTTTTTCAGAGGGACCCTGAGAGCAGGGGTTATCCAGTAAGATTAGATGGTCTAAGTCCAGTGGTATCTATGATGAATGGAAATAGGAGGGACAGAATCTCCTGACCACAACATCAGGCCCAAGAAAAGAACATCTAGATTTCTGAACATCACTGAGTGGCAACATTTATAATTTATCAAGTTCAAGTTCAGGTAAAATATAAGAGAAGAATGTCAACCACATCCCAGCTCAGAATCCCAGAAGGAGCAGCTTAGATCCCAGTGGCCACCCATTTTCCCCTGACTGTGTCAATGATAGGACCACACAGAGTTGCAGAGGAGTCCATCCAAGGTGTGCTGGATCACAACACCTAGCCATGTTGACTGCTCCTCAGGCACTCCTACATCCTACATTCACTTCAGGGAATCACCAGGGAACACTTAACTGATTAGATGACAGCATTAAGTGCTTCTCTTTTCATTTGACAAAAATAAAATACCAACTTTTATCTATCATATAAAAAGCCGTGTAGGATAGAGCTATCTGGACTTTAGGCTCCCCACATGGCTTACTTCTTCACAGATGACATCATTTCTCAGCTATGAAGGCTCCAGTCCCTTGCTGGCTCCGAGCCTTGGTGTGAGTATTTGTTTGGACATCTTTGCTCTCTGTTGGAATATCTTAAATGATTTAAACTTCTTATATGGGAACAAATTATTTTCATTCCATTTCTTTTTTACTTCTGTTATGTGAGCTCCATAGGAATGCAAAATAACTCGGATTCTTTTGTGTGTTTCTTTGCATCTATCCTCATAACTTTACCGTAATACAAACCCTATGGCCACAAGTCTCCAATCTGTCTTCTTCACCATAGTAACTCCCATGATCTAGCCTAGGTTTTAGTACTAAATATTTATGAAAGAATAAATGAATGAATAATTTGTGTTTCTTTTATCAAAACCTTAGAAATAAAGATATTCTGTCAGGTGGCAAGTGCAGAGGAACTCTTCTGAGGAACTGTTCTGCTCTCAAACTTTTCTTCATTTGCTTATTTTTCTGACTGGTCTGCCTGTGATACACAAAGACTTATCGAGGGATGCCAGCTTTGTTTAAGGGAACACAGCTAAGCAAAGCAATAACAAAGGCTATCTTCCATAAAAAAAGAAATTAAAGATGGCTTAACAGTAAAATAAATATTTTTGAAGAAATGGTAGCAAATTATCTGCATTTTCAACTTAACCCCTCCAGTTCCCTGAAGATCTTCCCCTTTTGCAAATGGATTAAGGCTAATGGCCGCTGTAATGTGAACGCAGCAGACTTGTTGGGTGGTAAATATCCAACCCTCTTTGCAGAAAACACCAGGGGAGGGAAATGTGCTTTCCAAAGGAGTCTGTATCCACTCTTGCTGGCTAAGACTTACAAGGGCCATCAGGATGCTTGCTTCAGGGCAGAAGCTGGGCACCAGCTGGGCACATAAGAGATTACTCCAAGCCCCCTGCCCTGACATTGCACAATTAGGTGCATTTTACTAAGAACTTCTGCCTTTTTGTTCCAAACTGTTCCACTCTGGCTACTCTCAGAGGCAAGATCCTGGGCTGGACGGACCATTGGTCTGGTTCCACTGGGGTAGCTCTCTCCTTTGATGCTCTTAAATAACCTTGCTGAGAGAAAAATGTGACTCAAAAAAGGATTTGGAGATAAATTCCCACAGCTATGAAGATAACAATATTTGACTCTGGTTTTGATGTAAACAGCAGCCCAAATATTTAAAGTCATCTGCTTCATTTACTTTGTCTTCTGTCTCAGCATGTCTGAGGGGACTTCACACGCTTGATTTGAACGAATTTCTTCATTTCCTCCATAGGGAATCCTTCCTGGGGCCTGTGAAGTATGAGTTATCTGCAGAAGCGGCCAGAGTTGGGGTGCCTTCCTTTGAATATTTATTTACGATTCTGCTCTTTCTGTTAAACTCTATTGTGTATTTTTTTTTTTTTTTAGTTCAGATGTCTCCATCAGGGAGTTAATTATCAGTATGCACTATTTATTGTGAAAGCTAGCTTACAAAATCAGCTTTTCCCTAAGGCAGTTTTGTTAGACAGTTGAGGTGTAAATGACACCAGAGTTTCCAATAATATGTACAAGGTAATCAGTTCAGATTAACCCCGCTTTGGGATCTTAGGTGAATTAACCAAAGTAGGTCAGTATCTGCCATATGCTGGTCAGAAGTGTGTGCTCCTATGGAGACTAAAGGATATCTGGTTTCAAAAGTCAGGATCTATGACCATGAGAAATAAGAGGAGACATCCATACAAAACATTAACAGAAACATTCATAGTAGAATATAAAAGAACCAGGAGAGAGAGAGAGAGAGAGAGAGAGAGAGAGAGAGAGAGAGAGAGAGAGAGAGAGAGAGAGAGATCCCAGTATCCAACAGCTCTTCATCAGGTAGACAAAGTGTGCTGCATTATTATCACAGTATCCTATATCCTACCTGTCAACAGTGAGAAATATAGGTTGATATATGAGATAAACATTGAAAACACTGTTACACCAAGGTACAATTGAATATGACTCTAACTATATTCACTTGTCCAAATATTCAAATCAGTAGCAATGGGAAATAAATTAGCGCCAGCCAGAGACTGAGAGAAACTGATGGGAACATATTTATAATGGATATAGAGGTGTTTGGGGGAGGGGCGCATGGCTAATTGCTTAAATTAGATGTTGTGACTAAAATAAATCCTGATAAGTTCTACATGTATAGAGTGAGCATTTTGGTATAGCATATCGATCTTATGTCAGTGAAGTCTGAAGAATAACTGACCAGGAGAAAGCATATTGGTTACAGAGCATCAGGTGGTGGAAAGAGCTCTGTTTACCTGAATTGAGAGTGACTTGAAGTTGTGCTTTCAGATTGGAGGACCAGGGAAGGCCTTTGTGTTGGTGTTCCACTGATATGAACCCTAAATAAGAAGAAGCATTGCTTTGTAAATATTCTAAGTAAGATACATTATGGGAAATATTCTGCAGAAAGGCCATTTTCAATAGCAGAAAGGTAAATTCTATGTCAGGTCAGCGTTGCAAGCAGAACCTTTTGCAACTGGACCTTATGAGATATGGTATATTATATAACATAAATTTTATTTTAATAGAAACCCTGTGGTAATTTTATCCAATGGCAATGGATGCCCTTCTGTTTTGAAAAGACAACCACATCTGCTAATAATGTCACAATTAAAGGTAGAGAGGTAGGCTAGAATGCCCTGAAAAGATTCACATCAGTGGAGATGGAGCTAAAAACAGCTAAAAACAGAGAAGATGGAGGTGGGAAGACTTAGAAAGATGTCCCAGTGGAGTGACAAACTGAAATGATCATAGCTAAACACATTTAGTGATGGCTTAGCAGAAAGCTAAATGACTGATTAAATGTCACTTAGCTGAAATGTTCATGACCAAAAGTGTTTGCAATTTCAGAGTTGAGAATATACAGCACATCTAGGGAGATATCTCAGGATAAAAGGCAAGTTTAAGGCACAACACTCATTTATATTTAATGCAACTTATGAACGTGACCAGCAAAAAAATGTTCTATAAGTTTTAAAAACAGAGTTGTCTTTTAGCTGTGATTCATCATTTGGGTGAGGTATGAAGTGTTCCATGTGTACTGTCAGTGTTGCTGCTCAGGACTTTTGTGTCCAAATGTAGTAGGGCTTGCCTGGTATCATAGTCCTAAGGTTATGGAAGCAGGGAAATCAGTTAGCCGGGGCTCCATTGAGATACTTGTGCCCATAAACCAAGATCCCAGAAATGAAGCAATGGCAGCATCTTCCCAGAACACTGTTAAGTTCCTGGGTTTGATGGGAACCACCAGTGAAAGATGTGATGGAATTTGAACAATTGGATTTAAAAATTTCAGATTAGGGATTCTCACCCTGTATTTATGAAGACATGGGCAAGATATCCAGAGCAGTGTTATCACTGACAGTTTCAAGACACTGCCCAAATGTTCACCCGTGATGGTCTGGATAAACAAATTACAGTGCAGTAACACATGGCAGGTCATAGCAGTGGTGACAGTGAAGGAACACTGAGGGAAAGAAAGAAGGCACCAGTATTTATTCAATAGTAATGCACAAATATGGGGTTTGGAAACAGGTGGAGAGAGCCCTCACATTTTACAGGTGAGGAACTTTCTGACAAACATACAGCAGAATAAGTATGGACATCAAACTCAGCCAGTGGTCACTTTCTCGGTTTCACAGCCCTGTTTTTCCATGGAGACTGAGAGTCCTTTCCAATATTTCTGATACCTTTTGGGAATAAATATGGAAGGAGAAGGAGAAGGAGGAGGAGGAGGAGGAGGAGGAGGAGGAGGAGGAGGAGACAGGAGAGAAGAAGAAAAGAGAAAAAGAGGAGGAAAGGTAAGAAAAGGAGGTGAGAAGAGAGGATGGGCTGGGCTGGGCTGGGCTGGGCTGGGCTGGGCTGGGAAGAAGGAGGTGAGGAGAGGAGAGGAGAGGCTAACCCACCTCATTGTTTTGTCAATCTCTGGCTGGTGAGAGTCATGCTGAGAAGGGTGCATGGCTTCTATACAGTGTAAAGCTCATTTCTGTGCTGGTGACCTACTTCCTTGAATATCCTGGGGACCAGTGCACCTGTGTTGTTCTTTACTGAAACCAATAGGATTGCAGGCATACGGAGCATTCCATACACTTGACACATGGTAACAAATTAAGATAAGGACAGAAGGCAGAAAGCTTGTTTCAGGGGCCTGTGTGCCCACAGTAGATGAGTGAGTGGCAAAAATTGGGGTGCAGAGGGGTTTCTGAGGTTTGTGGAATTTGTCCATAATCCACTGCAAACTTGGTCCAACAACTATGAATTTTCTTAGGACACATGTTTCTCTACTTAATGTGGTCGTTCAATATTTGGATTCTTCAATGAATTTTCATTTAACTTGTGCCATAATGTATTTACACACTTAATAAATCACTAGGCTCAATTGTCAGGGTAGGAGAGAAATAACTTTCTGCCCCTAACATTGGAGTCTAAGAGGCTCAAGGAATAATTTTCTAGGTGTTCCTCTGACTGATTCCACTGTGTCATTGAGTCTCTCTTGTCATAGACATGAAAGATACCCGAAACCCTGACAGCTGACCTCCTTCCAGTCCCAGTGTAGTGGCAGAGAATCTGAACCTGCAGGTCAGTCTCTCATATTCCAATGGCCTGGCTTGGCTCTTAGGGTGAAGCCAGGAGCTCACGGTTGAACCCTGACAGTCTTCTGCATCCCATAGTCTGCTCACACAGACACACAACCTCCAAGGCTTTTATTCTAAGTGTATGAGAACAGCTCTTCTCTTAGCAGGCTATGTCTCCAGAAGTCTGAGTCAACTGGCCTCATCAAAACCTAGACAATTCAGGACTTCCTGTCTACAGTCCTGTCTTAAACCCTGACCACTGCTGCTGCAGCAGCTTCCTCCCCTTTTAGTCTCTACAGGCACCTTGTGTGGATGGTGCTGTGTGTATGTGTGTGTGTGTGTGTGTGTGTGTGTGTGTTGTGGCATTTATTTTGTATTATGGTATGAGAGATTGAACCTCGGGCCTTCACACATAAAACAAGTGCTCTACCTCTCATCTGTATACTTAAATCTGTTTTATTAGTTTATCTTTGAGGCAAGGTCTTGCTATGTTTCTCAGGCTGGCCTTCAATTCTCTCTGTAGCCAAGGGAAGAATTCTCTCTATAACCTGTAATCTTCCTATCTCTGCCTCTAGAACAATTGAGATTATAGGCCCATACCATAGTGCTAGTCTGAAATAAGGAGCAATTATATGTAGAAGGTGTCAATCTGTTGGGAGTAGGGTATGCTGCATCCACATCTTCAAGTGAGCATAGACTAAGACTTTACATCACTTGGTAATTATGATGATGATGGTGGTGGTGGTGGTGGTGGTGGTGGTGGTGATGATGATGATGAAGATGAAGATCAAGATATAATTTAGAAGCTATATACATATGCTACCCTCCCCTTTTTATTCTTTATTTTTTATATAGTCTGGGCTGTCTGGGCTGGACTAGACTTTAAGATTTCCCTGCTTTATCCTCTTGAGGAGATGGAATTAAAGACCTGAACCACCATGTCCACTGATTGCTATCAACAGAGAATATGGATCTAAGGTAGGTATGGAAGCACATATCAGCAAGTTCAAACCAGCCTCTGTTTCACTTCAAATCCTTATTTTACAGCCAAAAGCAAGAAAGATGATCCCAACCCAGCTGTTTCTTCCTTCGCTATGTAAGTGTCCTGGATAATAGACTATTCTATGAAAGACAACAATTGGTATTATAGAAGAGCCATTTCCTAAATCTGTTGACCTGTCTTTGCTTTGACAAAATTATCACTGTGGGATAGAACTCTAAAAGCCTTGTGAGTTCAGGGTCCCAAACATTCATTTCCACATTCTCAGAAGTCACCAGAAAAGATTGTTCCTTGTGAGTTTGGTTACAGTGACTCACTCTGGTAATAACATAGGGGAATCAAAATTGCAAGCCTAGGCTGGCACTTTGCTAGATGTTGGAAAGGCTAAAATTACTAAGAGCTTAAATGGAACCATTTAACCCATTTCATTCTTTACAGATAGAATGTGCTGAAGCTATCCAAGACATCCCTGGGTAATTTCCATTAAAAAGAAATGTCCTTCAAGCAACAAGCAGGGGATTAACAAGGTTTAGGCAAAGAAATGTGCATCACCTTGTTCACTTCCTTAGCCAAATTGTCTGTGTTTCCATAAATATCAGGTCATATTGGCAATGCATCAGATGGGTCCTTAGATTCAGAAACAGTCTGCACTTGTTTCTTGGGGAGTTGGATCTTTCAATGATAAAGTTCCATATATAAGACCGATATTTATAAGAATATTTAATATCCCTGAGTTATTTCAACAGAATAAAATTGAACCCTAAATTTCTGCATTCACTTCTTGTGGGATCTTGAGAAAGCAACTCATTGTTTCTTCTTCATAGTTATGTAGAAATTAAATTAAATTAGTTAATAGCTATAACATGCTCAGATGAGAAAATTTCAACTGCAGTTAGTGAGTGATGATTGTTCTCCTAGAGGTTTCCTATTTTTCTGAAAGTCAGAAATGGTCACTTCTTAATTTCTTTCATGCTTTCTATTAGTAGCCTGTGCTACATGTAAATAGGTTTTGGAAACTATAAAACACTGGATTGGTTTTTATTTATGTCTCCTTTTTTCTTTCTTTCTTTTTTGACATGTGGATGGATGTTTTGCTTGCACACATATATGTGCACCATGTGTATGCCTGGTGTGCTGAGAGACCAGATGTGGGCATCAGATCCCTAGGAACTGGAATTACAGATAGTTTTGAGTTGCCGTATGGATACTAGGAATCTATTCTGGATTGCATAGAAGAATAGCTAGTACTTTGATCTGCTAAGTTGTCTTTCCTCTTTGTCCTCTCCTTTAAGCATTCACATTTAGTCACTTCATAGGTGTGACTTCGTTAGAGATACTGTGTGGTTCCAAAAATAGATGGATATAATGACATTCCAGTGATGAACACACACCCCAACCCACGAGAGCAGGATTTACATTAACATGGTATGCATCTCCTTCCTGTGGAATTCAGAGTGCTCCAATGAGTATCAAACTTGTATTCCTAGAAAGAAGAATGACAGCAGAATATACAAGACAATCAAGAACCATGAGAAGTGACATTTATATTCTGCTTAGACAGTGGATATTGATTCTTGATGTATCGTGGAATTGTACTAGTTAAAGTCTAGCACTGGATCTGTGGTTTTCCTCATTTGTTTCTTCCTTTTGCTTATCCAGCCTCTTGCAACCTCTTAATTTGAGACTTAGTGGGGTTCCCTAGTACCTCCATAGGAATCAGTTTAGTATCCGTCATGGATTCTACAATCTAACGACTCTGGGGGAAGAACAATGACAGCCGAGATTCCCATGGGTACCATTTTAGGAGACAATGAATTCCAGGGAGGACAGCCATAGGTATCTATTGACACATATGCTTGTTGTGTTAATGCTCAGCCTTTCTAGGATGGAATGAAAATAAGGTCAGGGTACTTTAGCACAAGGTAGGGCATTGCTTTGGGGCCTCTTCCTCTTACCAATGAATGTGTAAGGTCAAAGTTACAAAGTGTGAAAAAGACAAAATTCTCCTGCAAACTCTCGAAAGCCTTCAGACTCATTTCATTCACCCTGAGTCAGAATTCATTTTCTTCCTTACCCCTGCTTGATTTCAATTAAAAGAAGACAGCTTACTTAATCTTTCTCACAAACTGATATGGTGTATACTTGAGTGAACGGGACAATTTTCCTTATAAATTATGTATAAAATCCTCCACTGCTAGCTCTCTCTTAGAGACTCAAACGAGAATTCAATTTCTCTTAGCTTATTTTTTCATGGTTCTTGGGATATTCATTTCAGATTTCCACTCATTTTTATAAATGTCTTATTTATTCAAGCTGTTCATAGGGAAAAAAAGTAATGCTGTGCTTTGCTGATTTTATTACGCTGGACAGGTTACAATATCTTCTCAGAAGCCAACACACTAATTGATTTTAAAGTTTCTGTAACTGTTGGGAAGTCTTTGCCTCAGACTTAAGAGGCTGCTCTGACACTTTCCTCCCCTCCTTCTTTTCCACATGCTGTGGGTATCTCTAGTCTTTAACTCCTTTCAGCTGTACATGGCAACCCTGTGCCTTGCATAGCCAAACTGCCAAAGTCTCCTTTAACCATTAGTCCAGCTTTTGTTCTAGAAAATGCAGTAATGGTTGCCACAGACCATTCTTTGCCACCCGTGACCTACTCATTGCTTTCTTTGACAGAGACTGCTTTAGTAAGAACCTCTACTCACAGATGTCAGAAATGAGAAAGGATGAACTGTTGATCACCTTGGATGCATATGCATCCTTCAATCACAGTTTGAGATCCTAGAAAATTATGAAGTCAGGTATAAAGATGGGAGCCAGTATGGTAGGAAGGAGCCTGGGGCAAATACAAATTGATAAAATCTGACTGTTCTATACTTTGTGGTCATATCTGACTTGCATTTCTTTCATTGAGATGTAATTATCAAGAGGATTAGAATAAGGACCACATCACTGTGTTAAAGGGCCTCTTTGTCTTTAGCAAATGTGTCTATATTATTTTTTAAGATCAATCTTTATATATAATAAGTGAGAATGTTTGACTTGGCTATTGTCAAAATCTTCAGGTCTGTGATGCCTAATATTGTCAGCTTCATAGACTCTAGAATAACCTACAGATAAGCTTTTGGTCACACCTATACATGTTAGGTCATCTTCTCAGCATATTTACAAAGAAGGGGTATATAGACGAGGTCAATTGAGACTAGAAGTCCCACCTCACCTGTGGATGGTACAGTTTCAAAAGCTGTGGTCCTAAACTGAGTACAAAGGAGGGAATGGGTTGAACACAAGCATCCATTCATCTCTTACATCCTCATGATTATGGATGCAAAGTAATTAGCTCTCCCATACTTCTGATAACCATGACTGAACTGTACTTTGTAACCTGTGAGGAAAATAGGTCCTTTCTTCCTTAAATTGTTTTTGTTAGCGATTTGGCTCAGTAATAAAGAAAGGAACTGATATAGTTCCATGTTCTATTTCCTTCAGGAACTTTTACTGTGGTGCATGGTGTATGATGCTTAGATTCATGTCTATTGGCATCATGTGTCACGTTATGCTTTCTTAGGCTAGATGTTAAAAATTTTTGACCTTTTCTTCAATGCTATCCTAGGTATGACTTATATTGCTTGCCCAATCCCAACCCTCTGCAAGTATCAAAAAAATTGCTGAATAATGAGCAATATATGTCTCCAATGCTTTTCACTGATTGTCTGAGCCCTGAAGATAGATGTCTCCATGGGCATGTAGTACTCCTAGGGGATGTAGAACCAGGAAAACTCGTCAAGCTATCAAGCAGTCATATCAAGTTGGGAAAGTGGAGACTCCAAGGAGTGTAATGCTGGAGTTGGGATTTAAGTAAGAGAAAAAAGTAGTGGGTTTGTTGACTTGAGAGTGATCTAAGTAAATGTGATTCAAAAGAATACCAATACATCTCCAAGAATTGTAGGACCGTGTTCCATGTGACCTGGGCCTCTGTGGTTCATGCTAATTGTTATCCTTCTGTTGTTAAATAGCCCATAATCACCTTTAGGTGCTGGCTAAAGATCCTTTGTGAATGGAGAAGAAGAAGAACTCACTAGGGTCAGAGAGATTGAACTTACTCTGTCACAAGCATACTGCAGAGGATAAGAGTTGGTGAGTGAACAGATGTCTCAGACCTTCCAAGGAAGGGTCTTCCTCTTGGAACAGGAAGAAATAAGCCAAGGTAGAGCATTTTGCCTTCTTTCTTGAACACTGATATTCTCTGCTGTTTTTGCCTCTGCTTTCTGCATGCATACTCTGTTATAACCCTGTGAATACAGAAGTCCTTTTTCTTTTCTGAGCTATGGTACAGACAGTCCTGCAACACTCATTCTGTTTCTTATGCATACAAAAATGAGAAGAAAAAAATGGTTCAGCACAGAGCTAGGTAAAACATATTTTAGGGCCTATTTTCCTAACAATGAGGATTCTAAAGTATAAAATCAGATTTTAAGAGAAAGGCAACAGCAACCCAGGCTTCATCTGCCCAGAGCAGTTCAGGTGGATACCTGAAGGTAGAAGGGAAAGGCTAATATCCAGGTGCAATATCATCATTCCCAGACGCAAGCAATATCCTCACCAACACCAACTTCTGAAATGTGCTATCAGTGTGAGGTCATATCGGTTCCCTGTTTATACATTCTAGCATTTCTTTCTTTGGTACTGACACATACATGGAATTTTATTTTCCACAAGTGTGCATGCTTGCGTATCTCTGTGTTTGTGCATGTGTGTGTGTGTGTGTGTGTATGTATGTTATACAAATACACTAAATACACTTGAGATTGATGTAAGGAGTCATCTACAATCAGATAGCTCTTCTACCTTATTCAATGAGTCAGGGTCTGTCAATAGAACCCAAATATCACCAATGTGACTAGCCTTGACATCCAGCTTCCTCTGGGGAATCCCGTCTCTCTGCCTTCCATTCATACCCATCCAACATGTATGTGGGTTCTGGAGATGTAAACTCTGGTCCTCAAGCTAAGTGCTCCCTAGTTCCAGAAATTTAAAAATATTTGTGGGATTTGAATGCCTAAGATTAGTTTTAGTTACATTAGACAAATCCACAAATGATACAGCCATTTTGAAAAGAAACTGACAACTGAGGTAAGATGCAGCTAAATTTAAGTTGCAGGACTGCTGGCAGATGGCTCTTTTGCTTTTCCATCCATATTCAGACCATTCCCCCAAACCCTCAATTTGAGCATCTACAGCATCTCTAAAGAATGCATTCTGAGTGACACTGGCGGCTCAGCAGTATAATGGAGTTAACATTTCCTGGCTTTCTTTTGAGTCATAGCTCAGTGATCTTGTCCTTTCCTGTTGCAAGGATTTGCCTTCTGCATTTGGCCTCAGCTGATTAGAAAAATGCTGGACACAGAAATAAGTCCCTGGTCTATAAACATCACCCAAGTTATACAGCATAAGGAGAGGACTGCTGTTAGCTTGCTTCACCAACTTCCAGAATTTTTACAAATTAATGGATGGGAAAGGATATAATGCAGCCATATTGATAGATAAACTGTTTGGGTTAAGTTTTACTCTTGGGTTTTCATTTAACTTACCATGGCAGAAGGTGTTCTGGTACGTCCATAGGCGGAAATTAGCTTTCCATCAGTTTCTGGATGACTCGATGTGGGAGGTGAGCCTTTTTCCTAAGTGTGCTGGCTTGTTTTCTGTTTCAGAATTTCAAATCGTCATGCTCTACTGTGCAACATGGTTTACAGAAGGAATTGCTGTTTTGATTGTGCTTTGTCACACGCTTCCTTCTTGAAAGATAGTGGGCTTTTGAGATGGATTTTTCTGGTGATATTTTGGAATGGATGAAATTTAGTGAGTCAAGTCTTACATGCTGTCTGTATTTTTACATACTTTCTGCATTGCTTTTTATTTTTTTGAAGATGAAAAAGTTTCTCTCAGAAAGGAAGTTTAAATTCAGTCAGAAACAAAATCATAGGCTTGGGGAGCCACAAAGAAGGCAGAAGTAGGCACAGAAGTGCTTATCTACAGGGCCACAGAGAAGGAGGGGCCAAAGGGTCCAAGAAACATTGTGGTTCAGCAAGGGAAGCAGTCTAAAAGGAAATAGTAAAATTTTACATGTCTTTGAGCAGGCAAATAGACTATACATTATCAGAAAATAATGTTTTCTAAAATTCTGTAAGCTGTGTCTAATTGCAAAATTGCAAATCAATCCATTTAGATCTCCTTAGAAATATCATTTTCCCTCTCAAATCTTTATCTGTAGAAATCCAAAGCAGTTATCTCGTCTTACCCAGAGAAACCCTATTGCGTTTTGCTTTGAGAAATTTAGTCTGTCTCTACAGGGTGATCTGTGTGAGAGCATCACACAATGCCTCCTCCATCATTCCTCTCTTGTCTTTTCTGTTATGAGCTATTGCGTTTTACCTAGTATCTTTGTAATTGGAGCCTTATTTGTCTGTGTGGATGAACACATATTCAGTTTGTTTAGAGGAAAAGAAAATGTTATAAGGAAACCCAAAATGAACAAAAGGAGAAAGTGTTTGGTTGCTGTGAAGGAGCTTGATGGAAAAGGAAAATAATGAGGGTGACAATCTTGGGAAGAAATGGCACTGAGAGAAGGCTCAGTCTGTAAAATCATTGACATGCGAGCCTGAAGACCTAACTTCAGTCCCCAAACCCCACATCAAAAGTGGACATGATGATGTAAACCTTTAATTCCAGTGCTGAGGGATACAGTCAAATAGAACCTGAACCTCATTGGCCAACCAGCCTGGCCTACTATGTGAATTCTCAGCCAGTGAGACATCTTGTCTTAGAAACAAAGATGGACAGCTCCTGGGGAACCACAATCCCAGTTGACTCCTGGGACTTATGCACGCGTACACATATGCATATCCACCTACAGACAAATATACTTAAACATATACATACAAAAGTGATAAATAGCTACTTACTGTGTACATACACTGCAATGACCTCTTAGATACAAGAAAAGTCATCATAAGTTATCTAATGATAAAGTCCGTAATCATTAGAATGATTACAGAATTAAAGAACCCTGGGACTGAACCAGGTGAACTTGAGGATATTGGAGATGTTTGGAGAGAGGACACTGAAAGTGATTCTGACTTTAAAGAGCAGTCAGTCTTGGTGAGCAGAGTCTTTAAGTATCGAGCAGGTATGTGGAGGATCAGAAGAAAATAAAACCAAAACTGGGAGAGTATGAAAGTTCTTCAGACATTTTACAGTTGGACACTAGGAAGATTCTTTCACTATTGCAAAAATAAGCAAGAATGTTCGGAAGGAACACTGGCAGGGGAGATCATGATAACCCTGTACTTTCCAAACATTGCTGATTCGGATCCTCCTTCACTGCCACCAGAACCAACACCTCTACCTGTGTGGAGCTGTTTCCCAAGACATTTTGCATGCTTTGCTAGAGAAAGTCAATGGTGATCTCTAATTCATGAAAATGTTTACTCTGTGGACTAAGAGAAAATTGCAGATGTGGAAAATGTCCACTCATTACGACAGAACAACAGCTATGAGACATTCAGCACTCAAGTAGTGAAAATTGGGCCAGGCAGTGAGGAATGGAATTTAGATACTTGCGAGTATGTCTAATTTATGGAATGTTTCACACCATTCTAGATTGGTGGCCAACATGGGGCTTTATGACCCTTTTTACCGAAGTATGCTATACAAATAGCAGATCTTTCTTGCTGTTCCTGACTTCCTAGGAATGAATTTCGGTTAGAACTGAAGCAAGTATGTTTGGGTCTGGTGAAAAAAGGTTGTCAGCTTACTAAAAAATGCAAGAGTCCAGGAAATATAACGTGCAGAGCCCGTGTGTCCATCTAATCAGTTCTGATGGCAAGAGGGATTACTTAGAATGGAAATAAGCAGAATAGGCACGCTTATGCCATGGGAATTTATATCATCTATTAAAGATATTGCTATAGTTTCTTTTCAATGACTTGCTGGACAGTTAAATTCAAACTTCAGTTGAGTTTAACACCTCAAAGGGACAATTTAACATAATTTATGTCACTAGAATTCCTTTCAAACTACAGTTGGACCTTCATAGGTTGAGGAAGAGGCTCCAAACTGAGGCCAAACATGGCTCATGAATACATCGAAGAAGCTTTTCGGATATGCCTCCTTCCATTTACTCTTTCATACAGTATTCATTCAGTGGTTTGTCTGAGTGTTTATTGTCAAAGAGTGGCACTGGATATTTATGTGAATTAATAGTACTTGTTAGAAATTGATGATGTATATTGATTAAGACAAGAGTGTAACATTGTAAGGAGATCTAGCATTTGTAGCATAGTTATACTGTATTTTATGACTAATATCCACTCATCAGTGAGTACACACCAAGACTGTCTTTCTGGGTCTAGGTTATCTCACTCAGGGTAATACTTTCTCGTTTATCTATTTGCCACTAAATTTCATGATATCAGTGTTTTTGATGGCTGAGTAGTACTCAATTATGTAAGCTGATCACATTTTCTTTATCCATTCTTTGGCTGAGTGACATCTAGGTGGTATCCACCTTCTGGTTATTACAAATAAAGCTGCTACGAATAGTTGAGTGAATGTTCTTATGGCAGAGTAGAGCTTCTTTTGGGTATATCCTCAGGAGTAGTATAGCTGAGTCTTTTATTTTCATGAATAAAATAAAATTTAATTTAAGCCATATTCATATAAATGATATCTTATTTTGGTTAATTTATGGAGACAGAAACTCATTAACATTTGTATGAGTTCTCAGTGTAGTGTATACATTTGTACACAGTTGGATGCCTATAATCTTTGTACAAATAGTAAGATTTTTAAAAGTAAACAGACACAAAAAGTTATAGAAACTTTTTAATACATAGCACTGCATATTAACACTTAATAAATTATAACACATTGTAAAGTTCAAAATTAAAATATTGTTCAAGGTTTTTTTTATCTAATTTAGCCTTTCAATTTAAAAGAAAAGCATGTGTTGCTGTAATATGCCTGTTTGGGGAGCGTTAGTATTTTAGCACAGACTCAGCAACACAGAGAGGAATGAACACCTCAATTTCCCACTACCTTATATTCAACTGTTGCAAACTTTATATGCCTCAGTACAGGGGAACACCAGGGCCAAGAAGTGGGAGTGGGTGGGTAGGGGAGTGGGGGGGTAGGGTATGGGGGACTTTTGGGATAGCATTTGAAATGTAAATGAAGAAAATACCTGATTAAAAAAAAGAATATGAAAAAAATTCTAAATGTTAGTATAAATGAGAATTGTTAAGCCAGGCATGGTGGCACACACCTTTAATCCTAGTACTTGGGAGGCAGAGGCAGGCAGATTTCTGAGTTCAAGGCCAAGCTGGTATATGGAGTGATTTCCAGGACAGCCAAGGCTATACAGAGAAACCCTGTCTCAACCCCACCCACCAAAAAAGAGAATTGTTGGCCTTAATTTTGAGAAGAATTACTATGCACAGTGAAAGAAAGTCATTTGACTTTGTAACATCTTGGAGATGTCTCTTTATATTAACTCATCCCTGAAAATCAGCTTAAAGCATTGCTATCCTCCATAACTTCAAGGTTCACCACACTTATTCAGACGTTGGCTTGTGATTATTCCTTACAGAACAGCAACAGATGATTGATGACAGATATATATATATATATATATATATATATATATATTATATATATATATATATATAATCACAAAAGTAACTATTTATTACATTAAGTAAGCCTCCTAAATCATTATTCTTTCTGAATCATTTTCCCTTCTGTAAGAGTCATTATAATAAAAAGAAATGAAAAGATTTACCTCAGGAGGCATGGGTAACTCTTTCTCTGTGGGTAATTCATTGGAAATTCTGTAATGTGTATGGAGAAGAGATGAAGTGATAATGTCAATCCAAACATACTAAATGCACTGTTTCTGAGGTCAGTGGCTCAGCTACAGTCAGAACATACATTTTCTTTCTTTCTTTCTTTCTTTCTTTCTTTCTTTCTTTCTTTCTTTCTTTCTTTCTTTCTTTCTTTCTCTCTCTCTCTCTCTCTCTCTTTCTTTCTTTCTTCCTTTCTTTCTTATTAGATATTTTCTTCATTTACATTTCAAATGCTATCCCGAAAGTCCCCTATTACCCCACCCCCCCACTCCCCAACCCACCCACTCCTGCTTCCTGGCCCTGGCATTTCCCTGTACTGGGGCATATAATCTTTGCAAGACCAAGGGCCTCTCCTCCCAATGATGGCCAACTAGGCCATCTTCTGCTACATATGCAGCTAGAGACAAGAGCTCTGGGGTTACTAGTTAGTTCATATTGTTTTTCCTGTTGCAGACACCTTTGGATCCTTGGGTATTTTCTCTAGCTCCTCCATTGGGGGCCCTGTGTTCCATCCAATAGATGACTGGGAGCATCCACTTCTGTATTTGCCAGGCCCTAGTATAGCCTCACAAGAGACAGCTATATCAGGGTCCTGTCAGCAGAATTTTGCTGGCATATGCAATAGTGTCTGGGTTTGGTGGTTGTTTCTGGGATGGATCCCCGGGTGAGGCAGTCTCTGGATGGTTCTTCCTTCTGTCTCAGCTCCAAACTTTGTCTCTGTAACTCCTTCCATGGGTATTTTGTTCCTCATTCTAAGGAGGAATGAAGTATCCACACTTTGGTCTTCTTCTTCTTGAGTTTCATGTGTTTTCCAAATTGTATCTTGGGTATTCTAAGTTTCTAAGCTATTATCCACTTTTCAGTGAGTGCATATCATCTGGTGAGGATGTGGAGAAAGAGGAACACTCCTCCATTGCTGGTGGGAATGCAAGTTGGTACAACCACTCTGGAAATCAGTCTGGTGGTTCCTCCAAAATTTGGACATAGTACTACCAGAAGATCCAGCAATACCTCTCCTGGGTATATACCCAGAAGATGTTCCAAATTGTAATAAGGACACACGCTCCACTATGTTTGTAGCAGCCTTATTTATAATAGCCAGAAGCTGGAAACAGCCCAGATGTCCCTCAACAGAGGAATGGATACAGAAAATGTGGTACATTTACACAATGGAGTCCTACTCAGCTATGAGACCCATGTAATGAAAGCCCACCTCTCATAGTATGAGTGATATTCAGCTATACTTGCAGACAGGAGCCTAGAATAATTGTCACCAGAGAGGTTTCACCAAGCAGATGATGGAATGTGATGGAGACACCAACAGCCAATCATTAAGGTGAATTTGAGGAATCTTGTGGAAGAGGGGGAAGAAGAAGCCAGAAGAATCAAGTAAGCTACAACCTACCAGAAAAGAAGAAGAGGAAGAAGAAGAAGAAGAAGAAGAAGAAGAAGAAGAAGAAGAAGAAGAAGAAGAAGAAGAAGAAGAAGAAGAAGAAGAAGGAAGTAGAAGAAGAAGAAGGAAGTAGAAGAAGAAGAGGAAGAAAGAAGAAGAAGAAGAAGAAGAAGAAGAAGAAGAAGAAGAAGAAGAAGAAGAAGAAGAAGAAGAAGAAGAAGAAGAAGAAGAAGAAGAAGAAGAAAGGAGGAGGAGGAGGAGGTGGAGGAGGAGGAAACTACAGAAATATGACCACAAGGCATCATAGAAACTGAACTGTCAACCTGAGAGCATGAATGGGACAAAAACTAGGCCCTCTGCACACAGGATTGTGCAGTTGGATCTTCCTGTGGGGACTCCTAAAGGAGAAGCCAGGACTGTTTCTGACTACACACCCTGCCTTTGGATCCTTTTTTCCTAACTGAGCTGCCTCTTCTAACCTCTTTAGAAGAAGATTTGCCTAGTTTTGTTGCAAACTGATAAACCAAGGCTTGTGGATATCCATGGGAGGCCTGCCCTTTTTTGAGCCAAATGGGTGGATGGGGTCAGGGAGCTGAAGTGAGAGGGAGGTACTGAAATTGGAGGACAGAGGAAAGCTATGACTGGGATTTAAAGTAAAGAAATAACCTAATCAATAAAAAATACTTCTCCAGCTTCTGGCTATTATAAATAAGGCTGCTATGAACATAGTGGAGCATGTGTCCTTCTTACCGGTTGGGACATCTTCTGGATATATGCCCAGGAGAGGTATTGCTGGATCCTCCGGTAGTACTATGTCCAATTTTCTGAGGAACCGCCAGCCTGATTTCTAGAGTGGTTGTACAAGCTTGCAATCCCACCAACAATGGAGGAGTGTTCCTCTTTCTCCACATCCTCGCCAGCATCTGCTGTCACCTGAATTTTTGATCTTAGCCATTCTGACTGGAGTGAAGTGGAATCTCAGGGTTGTTTTGATTTGCATTTCCCTGATGATTAAGGATGTTGAACATTTTTTCAGGTGCTTCTCAGCCATTCGGTATTCCTCAGGTGAGAATTCTTTGTTCAGCTCTGAGCCCCATTTTTTAATGGGGTTATTTGATTTTCTGGAGTCCACCTTCTTGAGTTCTTTATATATATTGGATATTAGTCCCCTATCCGATTTGGGCTAGGTAAAGATCCTTTCCCAATCTATTGGTGGCCTTTCTGTCTTATTGATGGTGTCTTTTGCCTTGCAGAAGCTTTGCAATTTTATGAGGTCCCATTTATCGATTCTCGATCTTACAGCACAAGCCATTGCTGTTCTATAGAAACACACAACAATATGATGGGCCAGGAACAGAGCTCACTGATAAAGTTCTTAGTTATTTTGTACAAGACACTGGGATTTATCGAGAGAGAGAGAGAGAGAGAGAGAGAGAGAGAGAGAGAGAGAGAGAGAGGAGAGAGAGAGAGAGAGCAAGCAAACAAGCAAGCCAACTGAACTGAAAATAACTGTGGTGATAACTGCAGATCTCTATCAAGTCAATCGAAGCTACTGATCTGTTCATCTTAAATAGGTGAAGTTACTACAGGGGAATGTGTTTACTGGAGCTTCTCTAATAAATAATAGGACATATGCTACAATGTTTCTGTTTTGTTTCTATGACTAGGTCTTTATGTAGTTCAAGCTGTTGTAGAACAAGCTTTTCTAGGCCATGCTGGCCTTGAACTTGCAATTGTTTGGCGAGTGTCCAGAGTACTGAGGCTACAGACTATTAGGGCCGCACTCAGTAGGGGGATTTATTTTCTCGATAGATGTAGAGATCTTAGGTTAAGAGTCAAAGTGCCATTAGAGCTGATTCCCTCTGAGGTGTCCTCCTTGCTTTGCATTTCCTCTATACTGTTTCATCTTTTTTCTTCTGTAAACGCCTGCATTCAAATGTCTCCTTTTCAAGGACAGCAGGCACATTAATGTAGATCCTATGCCAATTGGATCTAGTTTTAACTTACTTTTGTGAAGACACTGTCAGCCTAGATGATCACATTCAGAAGGACTGGGTGTTAGAGTTTCAAATGAGAAGGTTGAAGGAAGGCCCAATTATTTCTGAGATAGTATATGAGTTATATATCAATAGTGCTAAGGAGGAAGGAAGCAAGAAATGGAGGAAGGAAAGATGGAAGGATGGAAGGAAGGGAGATAGAGAAACAAAGAAGGAAGACAGGAAGAAAGGAAGGAAATGAAAAAGGGAGAGAGGAAAGGAGAAAGTGAGTGAGGAAGGAAGGAAGGAAGGAAGGAAGGAAGGAAGGAAGGAAGGAGGGAAATAAAGGCAAGAAAGAAAGAGAGAATATAAAGTGAAGGAAGGGAGAGAGGGGAATTAAAGGAAAGAAAAGGAGGAAAGCAGGTTTGAAGGCAGGGAAAAGAAGAAGGGCAAAAAGAATATAGTTCAGCTAGGTCACTTTTGCTCAAGTCCTGGCTCTTTCAGCTACAGAGTTTTCATGTGACCAGTACTGTCCATACCTCCTAGTCCATATCAAAGGATGATAATGATAACACATATATTTGATAGTTTTCATGGGAATTAGAATGGATTGTGTGATGTGCTTCTTGACATGTAGCAAGCATTCAGTGTACCTGAACCTCAATTACTGTAAACAGATAGCAGCAAATCAGGACTATTTCCTGTTGAACAGAGTAATGACCAGAGCATAGGCACTGGCATCTCAATGTCACAAATGATATCTTAGCAAGCTTCACTTTTTTAAAAAATTTTTTTATTAGGTATTTTCCTCATTTACATTTCCAATGCTATCCCAAAAGTCCCCCATAACCTCCCCCCCCACTCCCCTACCCACCCACTCCCTCTTCTTGGCCCTGGCGTTCCCCTGTACTGAGGCATATAAAGTTTGCAAGACCAATGGGCCTCTCTTTCCACTGATGGTGGACTAGGCCATCTTTTGATACATATGCAGCTAGAGACACGAGGTTTTAAACTGCAAAAGTTAGAAGACCCATAATCATTTCAGACCAGGTATGAGGTACTTTGGAAAAACCCATTCATTCATTTTTTCATTCATTCACTTCTTCCCCCTATTCTTTATGGAGAGTATATAGAGAAAAGACCACATGGTAACAAGAGGCACTGTACTCCAGTATGACTGTTTCAAATATATTTACGTGTTAGTGGATTTCTTAATTTCTTAATTTTCTTCAGGGGTCTGTGAAATGCTTGGCCAGAGTCATGCTTTGTTAGTGAGAGTGTGAATAATTGGGACAGTTTGTAATTTTCTGCCTGTGTGCTTGTCAATCAAATTGTAGGTTCCCTTTCTTTCTTTCTTTCTTTCTTTCTTTCTTTCTTTCTTTCTTTCTTTCTTTCTTTCTTTCTTTCTTTCTTTCTTTCTTTCTTCCTTCCTTCCTTCCTTCCTTCCTTCCTTCCTTCCTCCCTCCCTTCTCTCTCTCTCTCTTTCTCTCTTTCTTTCTTTCTTTCTTTCTTTCTTTCTTTCTTTCTCTCTCTTTCTCTCTCTTTCTTTCTCTCTCTCTCTTTCTCTCTCTCTTTCTTTCTTTCTTTCTTTCTTTCTTTCTTTCTTTCTTTCTTTCTCTCTCTCTTTCTTTGCTTTGTGATCAGGAGCTGTGTTCTTAATTCTGCCAGACCCCAGTTCCTTTCCAGAGACAGCAGCAGGATTAATGAGGATGCCATAAAAAAAAAGTCTGGAGGCATGGGACCGGCCAGGAAGATGTTTCGGTTGTTAAAAGCCCTTGGCACTCATGTAGGGAATGAGAGGTCAATTTCAGCACCTAAGTCAGGGAGCTCACAATTCAAAAAACTATAGTTTCAGGGTATCCAACTGTCTCTCCTCGCCTGCAAGGTAACCCCTTTATATGTATGCAGAAGAAATTATGGAGAAGTAAGTAAGAAGTAAGTGAATGAATAAATGAATGAATGAATGAATGCCTGGAGACACTTATGCATCTTCCTTCCCAGCATTCCTCTTTTCTTAATCCCAGGGCAGTACAGTCCTTATTCCCTTGGCTGGCGAGCTTCTGGGTGTTCTGTTCCTTCTCAAATACCAGGACAAACACAGTCCTTTTCCAAAGCACATGCAAGTTCATTCTCTTCTCCAGAACCTCCTCACCTCTCCAAGGTCTCTGAATCAAGCTGACAGGAAGACTTTAATCTGCCTCATTTCCATGAATCTTTTACAAAACCTTGCAGCAGAAACCCCTCTTCTTTACCTTCAATCTTTATTTTAACAACACCTTTTATCTTTCTAGAAACTATTCCCAAAGTAATTCTCATATATTAAAGTTAGAAAGTTGAGATTTTAAAATTCTCAGTGATGAGATGACATGTGCATTAGATTTGAGTAAAGGAACCTAACAGGGTATTTGATTCAGGGAGCTGAAGTAGAGACCCAATGAGAGAATGTATATGTGATGCTGCTTGCTACAAATGAAGTATTCATACAGAGGTTTTATGTTTCACATATTAAATCCATAGTTCTTATCTTATGTAGCCATATTTATGAATATTTACCTATGGGCATTGATTCAACTGTGTTTCAGTACCTAATACTTTACCCAATATTAGTAGGGAAGTTAAAGACACATAAACCCCTGCCCAATATTTGGGAGCTTACAGCCCAGCAGGGAGAAGAAGAGAAATATCTATAATATGTGAGGCAGATGTGAAGAATCTCCATAAATGAGATATACACACACCTATTTGCAACAAAAGAGAAAACTATGTCTTGAGCAAAAATAAATCTGTTTATGAACTGATCCATCTGAACTCACTGCTGTACAGATCATTCAGACATCTCCTCTAATTTCCTACTATCTGGAGTGTCATCATGAAAGTAATAGAGATGCTAAACCAAACTGTAGGTCTAATGAGATTAGAGATGAAATTATTCTTCAGAGTAAAATAAATAAACTAAAATAAACCCGTCTTCTCTAAGAGAGTGCCTCAGCAGGTAGCTCTGTAATGAAATCCATGATTTCCAAGGGGTTGTGCTTTCTGAAGTTTTTGGCAAAGTGCTAGTTTCTCAGAGGCTGTTCATCCGAAAAAGCAATTTGACGACTTCAGTCTTTCTTGCCTTCCCCATCTGAAACTGAGAGAAACCATGAGGACAATTATACCCTTCCCCAAAGTGAAAACTTGGTTGGAGAGTGATATAAGCCTGACATAACTAATTGGGGCAAATATTCAGCACAAGGCACGGAAAATTAACCTCCAACGTCTCATTAGCATTAATGGGAATTGCACAGCTAATTCCCTCCCCATTGTGCACAATATTTACTTCATAATGTTTATCCTGACAGTCTACAACTTCCAGCAGGAAGCAATGATTTAGACACATGGGGCTGAAAATTCTGCTGGCTACTTTGTGAATCACTTTCTACCCTTGCTCTTGACTCAGAGGATAGCCTGTAGGTGCAATGTATCCTTCCTAACTCCACAGTCCTCATCCCTTCCCTTAAAACTATGGTTTCACACAGACGTATGTGGTAAAAAAAAAATCAACTTTGTATTTTTATCCAGTATACTAGAATTCCAAACTCAAGGTACACATAGATTAGATTACCAGCCTCAACTGCAGGAAAAGGTAACTGCTAGAACTACAGCTTTCTCTGTCTTTCTCTATTTCTGTTCCATACTGGACTCATTATTAGAAAATCTCATATGGCCACAGGCTCTGACTTATCTGTCTGTTCAACTGCACTGCTTATTAGCTGACCCATGGAGTCTGCTTCCAAGCTGTTTGCCATTGTGTTGGAAAGTGTAAAATTCTTAAATCTATGTAACTTCATTTACATCTTTCTGCCTTACAAAAGTGTCTTATATCCATGAAGCTCTGGGCCACGATGTATAGTGTATGGTAACATTGTGATTTAAAATGCATGCCTAGTTTGGTATGTGTGTGTGTGTGTGTGTGTGTGTGTGTGAGAGAGAGAGAGAGAGAGAGAGAGAGAGAGAGAGAGAGAGAGAGGAGGAAGAAGAAGAGGAGGAGAAGTAGAAGGAGGAGGAAGAGGAGGACAAGGAGGAGGAGGAGGAGGAGGAGGAGAAGACCTAGGACCATGTACTATCAATTTGACATCTAGAAAAAACAGAAGAAGGGTCAACTATGGTTGGTCAGCAGCTTGGCTCATCTTTGACAGATCCTGAATATGCAGAACACAATTCAGACACAAAGTAGTATTCACCATATAATTCCACCTATGTGAACTTTAAGATGAATATGAAGCCATCCATGGTTACCAATGTTGCTTAGAGAAATAACAAGGAAATACAAAAGTTGATATTCAACCCAAACCAGAACACTGGTTACTGAAAGTCATTGTAATCAATAGAGTGGTTTTCCTGCCCCACAAAGTTGTTTTATTCTCACTTATGATGAATCACCACTAAATGACCCCAACTGTATACTTTGTATGCTTATTTCACTGCAAAAATTAAATGTATACATATGCACTGGACTAGATGGCTTCAGACTCTCCTTGTCAGGATATGCTATGATGACTATGATGAGGAATCATGCTGTCAGTAGTGTTAGTCAGTGGGCACCAGAGTGACAGCAATATTTATGTCTGACCCTGATCTGCTGTATCACCTAAACAATGCCACAGGGCATTCTAAAGTTACTGTGACATCGTTGCTACTCTGAACCATGGAAACAAATGGTTTATTTACTTCATATTTGTATATAAGCAGCAAAGAATAGCCAGAAGACTGCATACCAAAGTAGTCCTTTACTTACTGGCCAACATCACACTATCCTTTCAGATAACTGGCATATCATACTAACTATCTCTGAACATGCAGATTTTGTTCAATCCACTCTAACCCCCAAACCCTAAATATAATCACTTCATGATTTGAAAATTAGATTACCAAACAAATCAGTTACCCTCTGATAAATGAAAAAACTACTTTGTGTTTTTGCTAAAATACTGTCAAAGAGACCGTAGCTTTGTGTTTCCTGTAGGGAGTTCCTTGTGGGGACAATAATTAGGTTTCTGACCTGAGGTTGATGATCACTTCAGAGAACACTTACATTTCATTTCAAACGAATATGCTTTCCTCTAGCTTTCACACAGAACATTAGATTTTATAGTCATAACCTGTGGACAGCAATAGGGAAAGATCAGAAAGTGAATTCCATGTTTAAGATTCCCAGTGTTCATTGTCCTTATCTTCCAAACTAAATGTAGAAAACTTTAGTTTTGATGGTTGAGACAAAGACTCAGCTGAACCCCTTTCCTTTGTTCAAAGTCCTGTCTACAGGTTATTTGGAGGTGACCCCTGTCTCCTTTGTCCCAGCTATGATGTGCCCTGTGTTATGGAGCATTGAAAGAAATCATCATGACCCCAAACTCAGGGAATATCTTAATATTTTTATTCTCCAAGCACACATGTGATAAGAACTTTCACTAGCTAGATTTTTTTTTCTGTTCTGGCTTAACTGCTTCACTGAGCATGACTGGATTGCAGTTTCTACCTGTCTGTCAATGTGATACACACAGAAAGCACCTGCACATCAGCACCTCTTTTGCACACTCTGTTCACATATTTCACTGCTGTCCTTATGCAAAATATATGTAAGTCTCTGTTCTTTCAGATCCAATCTCCAAATCTCATTGCCAGCTCTGCAGCAGAACACCCATAGCAATCTTTTTCTCTTGCATCTGATCTTCTCTGGATCCTACAGAGCTTCCCTTCTCATCTTCCACCTCCTACTTTTTGCTTTGTCCCAGACCCCAACCTTAACCTCAACCTCCTGATAAACAAAGAGCCACTCCTCTCATGGAGGAGCAAGCTAAAGTAGGACCCACAAGTAGGTTGAAGGCAGATCCACACCATTCCTACTACTCTTGACATCCAGTCCTGCCTCTCCCCTAGCTCATCTCCAGCTACTTAACAGGAAATCCAATGCAGTCTCCGTTCTTTCTCTGACCTCATCCCTAATGGAGCACACAGATCTTCTCTATCATTTTTTCTCAAACCTATCACATTATCCCAGCTTCCAATAACATAAGCATTTACAGAGAACAGACCAGTTAAGGAACAGGAAATAACCAGAGAACAGGAAATAAGTAAGCTAAATGAAGATCCTTACTATTCCCTCCTCCCCTCCAAATCCAATCACTTGTTTATGTCCCCTAGTGCTTCACAGACCACCAGATTCAGTCTTCTTTCCCCTATACCCACATTCCCCATGGCTCGAATAGCTATCCCTCCTAATTTCTCTCTCCCAACCTGGTAATTGTATTCTATTCCTCAACTCCAGCAGGCACCCCCACCTAAACCACAGCCACACCTGCCTGAAAAACAGATAGGCTTCCTGAAGGCATTCTCTTTTACCCCTGGCTCCCCCGATCAGTTGCTTCACACGTGAATCAGCAGAAAAGCCTCAATATCATTCCTTGGCACCTGCTCCAATTCCTTGTGGATCCTACAGATCTCCCCATTCTAGTTTTCCTCGCCCCCAACTTGGTGCTTTGTCCCAGAAACCAACCCCAACAGGAGCCCTGCTAACCCAAGGGCTGATCCTCCAAGAGCAACAGTGATGATTCATACCTCTCTTATTGCTCCTGAGTTCAAATTGCCTCAGTCTCATCCCCAGATTTGTAGCTGGAAACCTGCTATGGTGTCCATTTTCTCTCTGACCTCATCCCCAAAGATTGCAAAGATCTTCTTCTCCAACCTCCCCTCACCTAACTCATCTCAGTATCCCACCCTTCAATACCAACAGGCATTGATTGAGAGTCCATCCACTGAGCAGGTCAGAAAACCTGGTCAAAAACACCCACCATACTCTCCAAAATTCCAGAGAGAAAAGAGAAACTAAGGAATAAAACATCCACCCACAAAGGCAAATCCAGAAACCACCTCCTAAATAGCTAACTAACCCAGATGTCTGGATATCAGAGTAGAAAAACACAATAACATCCAGGGCAGATGTCATCACTAAAGCCCACCAATCCTACAGAAGTGGGCCCTGAATATTTCAACATTGCTGAAGCATAAGAAAAACACTCAAACATTTATGTGAAGATGACAGAGGTCCTAAAAGAGGAAATGGATACATTCCTTAACGAAATCCTAGAAATCATGACCAAATAGTTAATGATAACAAATGAAAATTTTCAAGACCCAAACATAAAAATATAATCAATAAAATAAACAAAAACTGAGGGAATCCTAGAAATTCAAACAAACAAACAACCCCCCCCCAAAAAAAAAAAACCCAGAAACCACAGAGGCAAGCTTCACTAGCAGAATATAAGAGATAGAAGAATGAATCTCAGGTATTGAAGATTAAATAGAAGAAATGGATATATCTGCCCCAAAAATGTAAATCTAAGTAAGAGAATTCCTGACACAAAACATCCAGAAAATATGGGAAAGTATGAAATTACCAAACCTGAAAATAGGAATAGAGGGAGAAAAAGAAAAACTTCTTGAAGACCCAGAAAATATTTTCAACAGAATCATGGAAGAAAATTTTCTTAAATAAAAGAAGAAGAGGCCTAACAAGGTACAAGAAGCATATAGAACACCAAAGAGATTGGACTAAAAAAGTAGTCTTCTAGCCACATAATAATCAAAACACTGAACACACAGAACAAAGAAATAATATTAAAAGCTGCAAAACAAAAGAAAAAGTAACATATAAAACCAGACCTATTATTACAACTGATTTCTCAGTGTAGACTCTGAAAGCCAGAAGGGCCTGGACAGATGTGCTGCAAAAACTAAGATACCATAGATGGCAGCCATGTCTACTATACCCAGCAAAACTTTCAAACACTGTAGATGGAAAAAATGAGATATTCCAAGATAAATTCAAATTTAAACCATATCTTTCTACAAATTAAGCCCTATAGATATTGTGACAAAGAAAACTCCTAAGGCAGTAAACTACATTCCATGTAAAACAGCAAATAAATAATTTCACACCAGCAAAATAAAAAAATGAAAGGGAAATACACACACACGCATACACACACACACCATCACTACCATCAGCCACCAGTGCCACCACCACTACCACCAGCAAAAATCAAGAACCACTGGTCATTGAATATTTCACCCACACACAAAAGAATATACCTCATAAAACTTTCTCTAAAATTGACCACATTAGGATTAAAAGCAAGTATAGATACAAGAAAACTGAAATAATACCCTGATCCTATCAGACTACCATCCATTAAGGCAGGATTTCATCAACAACAGAAAAAGCAGAAAGCTTACCAACTCATGTATATGGAGTAACTGTCTTCTGAATGAAAATGGGTCAAGCCGGCAATTTAGAAAGAAACAAAAGACTTTCTAGAATTGTTTGAAAATAAATATACAGCATATGGACACATGGGACACAATGAATGATCTCACACTAGCAACTTGATAGCACACCTGAAAGCTCTAGAACATAATGAAGAAATCACACCCAGAAGAGGTAAAAACAAGAAACAGTCAAACTTGGGCCTGAAATCAAAATAGAAACAAAGAGAACAATACAAAATGCGAAAAAAAGTTGATTCTTTCAGTATTTTAACAACAAGACAGATAAACCCTTATCCAAACTGGACAGATAATAGCCAAATTTATAAGATCAGAAACAAAAAGGGGGATATAACAACAAACACAGAGGAAATCTAGATAATCATAAGGATATACTTAAAAAAAAACTGTATTACACACAATTGGAAAATCGAAGGCAAATGAATAATTTCCTTACCAAAATTTAGATGACGATCACATATATAATTTAAATAGATCTATGATCCCTAGTGAAATAAAATCAATCGTTAAAAGTCTTCCAACTGGGCCGTGGTGGTGTGTGCCTTTAATCCCAGCACTTGGGAGGCAGAAGCAGGTGGATTTCTGAATTCGAGGCCAGCCTGGTGTACAAAGTGAGTTCCAGGACAGCCAGGGCTATACAGAGAAAACCTGTCTCAAAAAAACCAAACCAAACCAAACCAAAACAGAACAAACAAACAAACAAACAAACAATCTTCCAACCAAAAAAGGCCAAGGCCTGGAAGTCTCAGTGTAGAATTCCACCAGAGTTTTAAAGATCACTCAATGTTAATACCACTCAAATTAGTGTATTAAATAGAAACCAAAAGGAATATTGCTCAATTTATTTTAGGACTCCTCAGTTATCCTGATACTCAAAACACATAAAGACTAAATAGAGAAAAAGAATTACATACTCTAGTACACTATGAAAATAGATGCAAAAATACTCAATAAAATACTTGGAAACCAAATCCAAGAACACATCAAAAATTATCTACCATGATCAAGTAGACTTCAAAAATCAGTCCATGTAATAATCTGAGAGAAATAAAAACACAGGACCATTTCACTAGAAGCAGAAAAAGACTTTGACAATATCTAACACACTTTCATCATAAAAGTCCTGGAGAGATTAGCATCACAGATGACAAAATTAAACATAATAAAAGCAATTTACATAAAACCTGTAGCTAACATCATATTAAATGGAGAGACATTCCAAACAATTCCATTAAAATCAGGAACAAGAAGTGTTGTCTGCTTTCTCCATATCTATTTAATATAAGGCTTACAGTTTTAGCTCCAGCAATATGACAACTGGAGATCAAGGAAATACAAACTGGAAAGGAAGAAGTCAAAGTGTTCTTATTTGAAGATGATACGATAATATGCATGAGTGATCCTAAAAATTCCACCAGGGAAGTCCTACAAGTGAAATCTTCAGGAAAGTAGCTGGATACAAGAATAAGTCAAGAAAAGAAATCAGTATC
Organism: Mus caroli; assembly: GCF_978045245.1. Lineage (NCBI taxonomy): Eukaryota > Metazoa > Chordata > Mammalia > Rodentia > Muridae > Mus > Mus caroli. The sequence goes on along the minus strand of NW_028227274.1, from coordinate 27,195,303 downwards.
CCTCCTATATATAAATAACAAGTAGACTGAGAAAGAAATTAGGGAACAACACCTTTCACAATAACTTCAAATAATAAAATCTATCTGCCGGTAAGTCTAAACAAGTGAGTAAAAGACTTGTTTGATAAAACTTCTTGTCTTTCAAGAAGATATCAACAGATTAGAGGATTTTTGTGCTCATTGGTGGGTAGGGTTAAGACAGCAAAGATGGCCATTCTACCAAAAAGCAACCTACAGACTGAATGCAATCACCATCAAAATTACAATATAATTCTTACAGACCTTGAAAAAACTATTTCAACTTCATATGTTTATCTGTCAGAATAGCTAAGATCAGTACCACACATGACAACTCATGCTGGTGAGGATGTGAAGCAAGGGGAATTCTTCTCTATTGCTGGTGAGAGTGCAAACATGTATAATAACTATGGAAATTAATATGGTGGTCCCTCAGAAAAAGTAGAAGTCAATCTATCTCAAGATCCACCTATACTATGCTTGGGCATACACCCAAAGGATGCTCTATCCTACCACGATGACACTTGTTCAACCCTGTCCATTGCACCTTTATTCACAATGGCCAGAAACTGGAAATAACATAAATTTAGTTGTTCCTCAACTAAAGAATGGATAAACAAGATATGGTACATTTAGATAATGGAGTAGTATTTGACCTTTAAAAATATCATTATGATATTTTTAAGTATTCAAATAGAACTAGAAAAATTATGATGAATGAGGTAACCCAAACCCAGAGAAATAAACATGGTGTATGTTCACCAATAAGTAGATATTATCCATTAAATAAATTATAATCAACCTACAATCCATGATCCAGAGAGGTAAGGTAAAGATGAGTGATCTGGGAAGGATCCTAGATCCTCATGAATATCCCTGAGAGTGGGTAGGAAAAGAAGGTGGAGGTGGTGTCAGGTATAGGAATGTGATGTCGTAGAAGGGTCTAGTGTGGGGTGAGATGGCTAGAATTGTGGGGCCTTTGGGATGGAAACCTAGTGCAGTGGAAAGTTCCCGGAATCTATGAAGGCGATCCTAGTGAGAACTCCTATAATAGGGAATATGGAGTCACAACAGACCACGTCTTATTGCCAGGTGAGGCTTCGAGTGGTGGGACTCTGTTGCGGTCAGGTGAGTTGCTGGCCAGGTGGGCCCCATGGACATCCTGAAATAACCTAGGATGGCGCTACGATGAAGAGTTGCTTCCACAAACTGACAACAGTGTCGCATTGCTGAGGAAAACAAATGTGGGGCAGTCAAGCTGATCCCTACAGGAGGCTTGACCCCTCCTCTCTAGACTCTTTGCCAATGGAAAGCACACTGAAAGCTACTGAAAGAGAAATGTGGAAACAAACCCAGCATCAAACGCTTTGACCTACAATCTGTCCTGCCTATATAATATGCTAATACAAAGGTAGCACAGAACTTGTGGTACTGTCAAGCCAATGTCCACACGTAGGAACCCCTCCCTACCTGACAGTAACCAAGAACCAGAGAGTAGATATGCCAGAGACCTAGGGTACAACCAAACACTATTAATAAAAAATAGTATCATTAAAATGAATCCTAATATTCAGCTAGTTATAGATGAGTGCCTTATCGACTCATCATTGAAGAGTCTTCACTGTAGCAGATGAGAAGAGATCCAGAGACCCACAGCCAGGCAGAGTCTACATGGGAGGTCTCCATCAAATCTTTCCCCTCCAAGGTGCAGGAATCCTGTATGGAAGAGGAGGCAGAAAGATTATAATAGCCAGAGGGGATAGAAGACACCAGGAGAAGAAAATCCTCTGAATCAACTAAGCAAGGCACGTGTATGACAGACTAAAGCAGAAAACACAGGCCCTACATGGGTCTGCACCAGGTTCTCTGTATATATATTACAGCCATTTGCTTAGTATTTTTATGGGACTCCTAACTATGAGAACAAGTGTGTCTATGACTCTCTTGACTGTTCTGGAAACTGTTTTCTTCCTGTTGGATGTCTGCATCTAACTTGGATATGGTAGCTTTTATTTCAACTTATTATATATCATTTTGTCAATTTTTTATTTAGAGTTTATTTAGAGCACGGGGAGAGGGAGTTGAGAGGGTAGTAGAGACAGAGAAGGGCAGAAAGAGAAAGAAAGTAGAGAAGTAGAGGAGTAGAGGCTGGCCATGAGCATGTGGAGAGAGAGAGGAATGAGGGGAATGTAGAGAGAGGAGGGAAGCAGCAAGAGGACAGGGCAGGAGCAAGAAGGCAAGAGCAAGTGCTTGTCTTTTTTCTTTTTTAAGAAACGGTGTGTAAGCTCATGTAGGTATTGAAACTGCTAGAAACTAAAATGCTTGTTTATGTGTTATCAGAATCTACATTAGAATCAAATGTCTTTAAGTTATAAGAGGTAACCTATTTAACTGAAAAAAAAATTAACTTGTTCCTACTTTAGTGGACACTGTATTAGGAACATGAGAGACACGTGCTGTGGGTCTGAATAGTTGGTCTTTGTCTAGGCACTAGGATGGCTTCCAATCAATCTTTATGGCATTTTCCTGAGAGCTTCTGAATAAAATCCATCTCTGCTAACTCAGATTATCCCACATCTGAACCATGACTATGGAAAGTGGAAAATCATTTGCTTGCTAGTTAAAGTGTACGATGGTAATTTCTTACTAATTTCTAATTTTTCCCACACCAGAAGCTGCATCAGTCAGTAATCCCCAAGTTCCAAACTCATTGGGCAGATTTCTTTCCCCAAATCTCTTTCCTGAAACTGTTCTGTCTTCTGTGTGAGTGGATATGCAGATCAGGGGCAGAACTTGGCTTCCATCAGCAACCCTCCAAAAGAGATCAGTTAGCCAACTGAGAGACTCTCTAATTGGAGGTTTATGGTAATAGGAATGCTCTCCACCTTCAAGGCAGCTCTTAGCACTTGGAGCCTGCAGGAGGAATGAGAGCCAGCTTGATAGACAGCTAGTCCCTCTCCAGCCTCACCTGTTTTGGAGAGGCCCAAGGTCAGTAGCCTGGTGATGCCAGGCTCCGAATCAATGTCTACTGCAATTAGCACTGCTTCCAAATGTTGTCAACTCACCTGTGCTGCTTCGTTGTTCTTGACCCTTGGGCTCAGGTGCTTTCTCTCAATAACAATGCTGAAGAGAAAAGAAAAGAAAAAAAATGGAAAAAGAAAAGGTTGGTCTGTGTACAACATGAGCGTGTAGCCTTTGAAATCACACAGGGTTTGACTGTGGGAGGGATTATTAAGGCTGAGAGAGAAAGTAAGAGCTAGCAATGTTCAGACACTTGGAAAGAAGGATTCAAGTCAGAGTTCTTAAACCATTCCTGTCACTAAATAGTGTGAATCTGTCAGAGAGGATGGGGCTAAGTTATACCAGGATTGAATACAAAACAGTCCTTACTTTTCGAAATATTAATACTTCTTTAAACTCCCCTGTCTCTACTTTTCTACTGGGTAGCAGATTCCACAGCTTCACAATCACCTTGTTATTAAAATCAATCTGGTTTGCTCTAAAACTCCATTACTATTCCTGCTTGCCTTGCTATAAGATTTTAATTGAGGCTCTGAGGACTAATATTTCCATTTTATTGATGGCATGGTTTCAAATTCAGTTCATGCCCAAAACTTCTGCCCTTTGGGTGGAGAAATGGTGTGAAGGTATCAGAGAAGGCTCTCAGAAGAGACCTCAGGAGTCTCCTTATTAATTGTTCTTTGTCCCTTACAGGTTGTGGATCACTGCTTTTAAGCCATTTACAGGTAGATGGTGGATGTGGTTTCCATGGAACAGGATCTGACTTTACCCTTGAACTTCCTGTGGTAGAATACCACTATTCTTTCTGTAATCTGATACAGGGGGGTCTAATGACTCCAGTAATGCCCTGTTGAATATTAGTTTTGTTTTACTAGATCTCTCTAGTCAGTTCAACCAATCTCCTCACATTTGTTTTTCCCAATAAGGTAAGTTCCCTATTAGTACTCCCTCTTAATACTCATGTATTAAAGAATTTATCCTTTGATTGATAATGTAGAAAAATGAAAAGGACAGAGCATATGAATAGCAGAGCCAACTCCATAAGCAATAGAGGAGGGAGGCCTTAAGGAAAAGGGGATTCCCCATTTTCTCTTTCCTCTGCCTCCTTCTGATTTCTATATTTGTTTCTTCTCTCTTCCTTTACCTCTGCCTCTTCATTTCTTCAGTTCCTTTTTTCTCTTCTCTCCTCATTCTCTTCAGTCTTTGTTGCTCCCTTTCCCCTTCTTTTTGTCTCTACCATATCCTTTACTTCTCTCAGTTTTTCTGCCTCTCCATTCTCTCTGCCTTTTCTCGGTGTCTATTTCTTGTTTTCCTTCTTTGTGTATTTCTTATCTCTCTATCTGCTTCTCTCTTTACCTCTCTTCATTTCTTCTCTCTCTCTCCATTTATCATCTCTTTCCTTCTACCACCCACTTCTTGCTGGCTGATGAGATGGGTAATTTACTCTGTCTTGCTCTGTACTACTGTTCTCACCCTCACCAGGGGCAATGAACTCATCCAGAACATTATATATATATATATATATATATATATATATATAATATCGAGTATAGAATATTGTTCATACAACTGTCATCCCTCATAATATGTAATATATATATAATGTATATAATTTGAAGACTATAGAATATTGTTCATACAACTGTTACCCCTCATAATATGTAACATATATGTGTGTTTGTGTGTGTGTGTGTGTGTGTGTGTATTCTCTCTTTTCTTGATGAGGCAGGACCTCAGGTTTACAATGACCACAATCACACTAGGTAGCCTGGAGCTCATAAAGTTGGCCTCCACCTAACAGACACATCCTGCCTAAGACTCCCTAGCATAGTTGTCCCATGCTAATGCATGAGACAACATATATGACTTTTTTTCCTTCTTATTGGTTAATTGTCTCACACATTTTAGTTGTAGTAATTGGAATCTCACAGACAAATTTTTCATCACTGTCAGCCTCAGACAACACTGAGGTGTTTTGTTTTGTTTTTTTTTTTCTCCAAGGACAAATGTGGAATGATACTCACTACTTCTTTGATATCCCTTTCCTCTTTTGATTTCTCCAGAATCAAAGCTGATACAAGTATCTGTGCTCACATATGCCTCTGTTTCCAGGTTCAGTGTGTAACACTCTGCAAAGATTCACATCCCTAATCAGCTCCTCTAATTCTACTGTCCAGCATTGCCAATGTGGCCAAATGAGTCTGAAGAAGAACACAGAGGATGATTTTAATTCATCTTCATTTCTGTCTCAGCATACTAGTATAGCAGATGTTGCCAAAAGAATGATTACCCAATCAAGGGCTCATTAGACTTTCTTTTTTTCAATGTTATGTAAAAGACCCCCCCCCATATTATTTAAAGGGAAGACATGGAGACCCTGATTAGGAATTTATTTTTTTCTCTACTTTACACTATAGGAATATATTATTTCCTATAGTGAAGGAAAGCTTTCTACTATTTAAGTTTAGGATCAACAATCTGAAAATGAAGTATACAGAAGTGTAGACAAAAACCATTCCTAATACCAGGAGGGAAAACAAATCAAAAGAGAAAGTATATACATCCATAAGGGTTTCTAGATGTCACACCTAGGCAAGCAATGTTATATAAAATATTAAGCAGTCCTAACGCTGGCTGAGGAAATTTATGGAGTCTAAAGTGCTTGTCTTGAATCACATCCAGTCTTTAGTCAGGCTTGCATGAAGACTTAGCTATGCTTCTTTGTCTCCTTGACTCTTGGAGAATGGCTAAAACTATAAAGAAATGAGAATTACCTGGGGTGGAAGGATATTAAACACTGAGAAGATGTGGCCCTAAGCAGAACTGCAAAAGTTTCTATAAGCTGGAGGTGTTTGTTTTTATGTCAAGCTTGTTTTATGAAAAGAAATATATATGTTATTGCTTTAGTCATTCATATTCTATTTTTTCACTTATTTTTCCAATGAATATTTTCTTAGCAGTTATTATAGAGAAAGGGAGATGCTGGAAGACATGAGGGATTATAGTCGTGTGAACAATATTTTCCAGCCTTCAAAAATCTCTGTTTGCTTTTGGAAAACTGTATCTTATATGTGGACAATAAATATACTAAATTATTGTGATATAGATGCTTAATTAATGCAATTAAAATTTCTAATTAAAGAATAAATATGATAAACACACTTATTCATTTATCCTAACAAATGAGAAAAATTATCTAGTCCATCTCCACCCTGTTTTCATCTGGGTTCTAAGAGCATGGCCTAACACATGATCTCCATTCTCTCTCTTTCTCTGTCTGTCTGTCTGTCTGTCTGTATGTATGTCTCTGCCTATCTTTCCATCTATCTCTGTCTTTCTCTGTGTGTGTCTCTTTCATTCTTATGCACGTACACACACACACACACACACACACACACATACACCATGGATCAGAGATATGTGGATAGATAGATGCATAGTTAGATGGATAGATAGATAGATAGATAGATAGATAGATAGATAGATAGGTATAGATTTCAGCCTGGCCAACAAATTACTGTGTAGCTTAGAACAATCTTTTATACCTGACATAACTACCACACGCTACAATTAAGGTATTCACCTCCTATCCTGTTTAAATAACTCATGTGACTGAATTTAGAATTTCACAAATGCAAGCACTATACATACTGTCTAGTTCTTAATTATTATTAATGGTAAAGTAATTCCATCAAGTAGCCTTTCTTTGTGGTGTGAGATTTGTGATTTTTCATAAATATCATTTTAGGGAAAGGGGTTAATAATTATTTTGTTGTTAATCTTAACTGTCAAGTTTATAAGACTTAGAATCACCAGCAAAATGGGACACTGAGCATGCCTGTAAGGGATTATGTTGATTATGTTGATGGATGTGGGAAGATCTGCCTACTGTTTAAGGCACACAGATCCCTGGGATAGTCTCATGACATGGGCTGCATAAAAAAAGAAATGAGTCAGCCAGCATTCTTCATTATCTGTGTCTTGTCTGTCAATGCCCTGTGATCAGCTGTCCAAGCTCCTGCTTCTATGACTTCCCTGCAATGATGGACTACAACCTTAACTAGAATGTAAAATTAACATTTCTTTCTTAAACTACTTATTGCTTATGGTATTTTGTCACAGCAACCAAAAAGTAGTAAAATAAACAGATAAGAAATATTGTAGTTTAAAAGCTGAGAATGTCTTCAAGGAGGGAAATATACAAATGGATAGGCCATTAGCATGGGATTTCTTTTAAGTGAGGAGAGTAGAATCTTCCACTCAGAAGGCAGCTCACCCAACAGAAGCAGTCCTCACACAAGTCTTTCAAAGGTGCACAGTTGTAGGAAGGAGCCACCTAGGGGAAAGCTTCTCAGATAGGAGCTGGCTGAGGAGGACCATTGGTGGTTCTGGGCCTGTTGAAGGTAAAGCAGGGTCTGGCCCTAACTTGCCTGTAGATTAAAGAAGAAGTTGTATTTGATTCCAATGTAATTTGACTGGAGGATTGGGTAAGCGTTTTTAAACCATCACTCTACAATTATCTCAGGGGATGATTAGAGAAAACAAAGTAAAGAAACAGGAAACTCTCTTTGTAGATTTGTGATTGATAGAAGCAATGACTGTGAACCCTCTATAACAGGGAACATCTACAGATTGTGTTTATTTTTCTAGGCATTCCTTCCAGAGAAGGGAAGATAATAAATAGACCTTTGTTACAAGGCTAGTATTTTGAGAGCTCTTTTCTACCAAGTTATATGGTGGTGTTGGCACTGGTGAAGAAACACACAAACACACACACACATGCACGTACACATGCATGCAGGCGCATGCACACGCACACACATACACCCCAAGAATAACGATTTACATTTCTTTTACTTCATAGTGAAATTCCAAATGATTCCACAGCTAGGTCATATGAGTGTCTAAACTCCAAATACATCTTCAGATTTGTCAGTAAGACTCAATAGGTATTAGTTTTCTATTGATCTACATGGAAAGGGTAGATCAGGCCCTGGGGAGCAGTGGGTACTTCAGGGAGACCTAAGGACAGGAACTAGCAGAAACAGTATGTATTGACTGTTCTTTCCTTGGAAACTGGAGGAATGTTAGCTAATGCTTCCCAGGAACTCTCTTAATATGCAGTTGCTACAGAGATCAGATTACTGATAGATTAAGTGCTTACTAAACTACCTTCCTGTATGAGTGCTGACAGACCACAAGATGAATTAGTTCAGGACATCTTCTTCCAGTCTTTAAATCCTTTTAGACTTGCCTTCTTCAACCAACTGAAAGAAAGGTGAGTAAAACAAACAGGAACTCGAAGTTATAACTCTCTAAATGTCTCCAGAATGGACATGGGGAATAGCGTTGCCTTGCCATGGGAGGCAGATGGGTTTCTGTCCGATTGAAGGGTGACTTTCTACACTTTGGTAGACTATGTCCATAATGCTGCATTTTTCCCTTTAGGAAGAATTTTCCAGTTGACAGACTCAACAGTCATATCCCATCTGTCCCAATACCCAGGAAAGGAGGGCAGAATAGGGACAGCAACTGGACTCAGTGTTTCTACATACAGGCACAAGTGGGATTAAGAATTTCAGATCTTAGGTTGTGTTTTGATGGAGAAAGCAAACCTAAAAATGTATACAACACATTGCTATTGTCATAAATGTAGGCTGGGAGATACCTATAAAAATGTATAGCTGTATAGTTTACCGTGCATCCTGCACACTGAGGATGTTTGGCATAGAGGTCATGTGTGTTGAACCCTGCAGGTGAAGAAGAGTGGTGGGCAGAACTGATGATGTAATTTAGAAACAGTAGTAGCAATTTTTCTGCCTTTTTTTTACTTTGCATGAATAACACATTTATAGAACAATCTCACATAGGAAAAGATGAAAGCTAGCCTGAGAAAATGGGAATATTATTTTCTACAGTGACAAGTGTGGACTTTTTTCCCCTACAGAGGTAAAAAATGACACAGTAGTCTAGGTTTGTCTTTATAGCCCTATTTTACAGTTGTCAGATTAACTTTGTGTGAGTCTTAGATGGGCTCTGTTGATACCTGGAGGCTTGTCTAACTGCTTGGATGTAGCTTTACCAAATGAATGGTGGCCCCACACCTACTTCAGCTTTGTAGATTTGGCCTCACATTATCCTTATTTCCAGTCCAGTGTCCATCCTTGAGAAAGCTACAGAAAACAAATCAAATTTTCTTACCCATAGTCATGTCAATTCACCTTTAAATACATCTCAGATCCAGTAAAGAAACTAGAAATAGATAAAAGAAGACTATGAAATTACGAAGAGATGTGCTGTAACTGAGAAGGTTTAGGTCATCATGGTCAGTCCCTAGAGATGTCTTGCCTTCCTGCTTGACCTTAAGTGGGCTCTGATAAGCAACTCCTCAGAACCCAAGTGAATGGGATTAAATGAGGGTTCTAGAGGACACATAGGATCAGGCTTCCTTGGAGTCTGGTTGGGTAAAAACTTCCAAGGATCTTCCAGTTGTGCTTCTAGCTTCAAGCACCCTTGTAGGTAAATCAGAGTGAGGGGTTACAGTGCACAGAGCTGATGTTTCCCTTGGCATCCATGAAGTACTCAGTCTGTGGTAGTGCTTTATAATTGTTCTTGTAAACCATCCCATGGTGGAAGAAGCATGTCAGTGCAGTGTTCTGTGAACATTTCTTGCTAAAAGGAGGGGTTTCTGCTTTACACAGACATTTTTCAGTGTCTTCTATCCGAAATACTGTATTCCTGGAACTTTTCACACCTACTACAGAGAGGGGCCTTAAATCTAGAGCACTCTCAGAAGCTTTAGCAACAAGCTATTCTTTGGATAGTTCCTGAAGACCCCTTCCATAACAGACTTCTAAGTCTAAACATGACAGTCTTATATCCTGGGATCTCCTCCTCCCACTTTCTCTCTCCCTCGTTTTTTCACTCCTCCTTTTTTCTGTGTGACTTCTTTCTTTAACTTTTAGTTCTTTACTGTTGGAGGTTGAAGCCAAGGCATTTTTGTACATTCTAGGCAGGCACTCTGTCACTGATATTCTTGGAAAGAAGCACTCTATCTCTCATGTAAACAGGCAGGCAAATTACATTACTTACTTGGAGGTAGCATATTGTAGTAGTGAGATTATAACACATTTAAGGTCTAATTGGTCAGATTTGGGATCCTTGAGAGCTGACATTATTATCTAAGTGAAAAATACTTTCTCATATGCGAACTCATCTAAGATTTCAATTTTATGAGTCCTGTCTCTTTAATACTACCTCTAAGCCCGATCTTTCTTTAAATCCTATTTATCTACCATCTTCCAAATGCTCCCATCATCATCTGCTTACTCACTCAATAAATATTTACCTATAACATTTACTTACAATTGTTCTTTTATTGAAATATTTTTACTCCTCATTTGTACTCTAAACAGCCATGGCGTGATGAACATTAACCATGAAACCTGATGTGTCTTCACTGTAACAGGAAATAATAAATGTCTGTTCTGACTGAGGAGCTACCTTTCCATTAGATATACACCTTAGGCTCAGTTCCGGATAGTTTCTTTCAAATGGACAATACTTATTGATTTCTAGCTGCAGGCCCTCTCTGTAGATAAGGGTGCTTCTTCTAAAAATATTAGGTGTTTTGTCCAAATGCACAAAATCTAGTAGCTAATACATGTTTTAATTTCATGTGTTACACAACACACTGCTTTGTGAAATGAGTTTACAACAAGAACATGCAAAACGCAAATGCCTTGGCTCAATGCTGTGGCTCAGTAGTATACTTAGCAACTGATTTGATCACTTAAACCTTGTAGGCTAAGAGGAAACAGACAATTTTTAGATTCATTCTCCTTGAAAAGCATAAAATGATCCTAGCTTACAAGCTCAAGTTTCCTGGTTAACAAATGTACACTTTCAGCTGAGTGTATGTCACGCTCTGGGACTCTACACATCTAAATAGTTAACAGAACTGCTTTATACGCCTTTTGCCGATGCTGCCGATATGTGATTTGGCTTTTACCCAGTGAGTCCCTGGCTTTTCATCATCTGGTGTATATATTGGCTGCAGAGCACCTGTTCAGCAAGAATAGTGGGGTTGCTGAGGCGTCTAATGCAATCAGAATGCTATTTAGAAAAGCTAGCTGAGCAATAGAGCTTCACACACATCTCTTATTACACTGTATGGTTGTGATACATTATTCTTGCTTCACAAGGTCACCTAACCCTGAGGGGGACTTGTGGTCCACTGATAGCACAGCTGAGTGATGGCTCTTCCAGGGTTAGAATTGGCTCTGGTGAATAAGTCTCCAAGCATCCATGTGGCCAAGTCTCAGTCCTGGTGTCCTTCTGTGCTCTGCCTCTCTTTTCCTGTTATTGGTGTGTGAAGGCAGTTGGAACAAGCAGTGGATAGCTTTACTGATGGATTCTTTGTTTGGTTAGAGTTACACCAAGGTATTTTATGTTATTTGTGGCTATTGTAAAGGGTACTGTTCCCCTAACTTCTTTCCCAGCCAGTTTATCACTTTGTAGAGGAGGGCTACTGATTTCTTTGAGTTAATTTTGTCTGCAGCCACTTTGATAAAGCTCTTTATTAGCTAGAGAAGTTCTCTGGTAGAACTTTGGGGTCAGTTATATATACTAGCACATCATGTGAAGATTACGATACTTTGACTTTTTCTTTTCCAATTCGTATCTTGATCTCCTTTAGTTGTCTTACAGCTCTAGCCAGAATTTCAAGTATTTATATTAAAGAGATATAAGGAAAGTGGACAGTCTTGTGATATCCCTACTTTAAGTGGGAATGCTTTAAGTTTATCTTTATTTAATTTGATGTTGCCTTATGCCTTGCTGTATATTGCCTTAACTGAGTCTAGGTATCACCCTTGTATCCCTGCTTTCTACAAGACTTTTAGCATAAAGTGGTGTTGGATTTGTCAAATGCTTTTTCAGCATCTACTGAGAAAATCAAGTGTTCTCTTTCTTTCAGTTTATTTATATAGCGGATTATGTTGAGGAATTTTCCTGTATTGCATCCTTGGTCTGAAGCCTACTTTATAGGTGGATGATGTCTTTGATGTGTTCTTGGATTTGGTTTGCAAGTATAGTATTGAGTATATTTGCATCGATGTTCATAAGAGAAATATATCTGAAATTCTTTCTTTGTTGAGTCTTTGCATGGTTTAGGTATCAGAGTGACTTTGACCTCATAGGATGGGTTTGGCTGAGTTCCTTCTTTTTCTATTTTGTGGAATAGTTTGAGGAGTATTGTTATTAGCTCTTTTTTTTTGACATTCATGTAGAATTCAGTACTAAAACCATCTGGCCCAGAGCTTTTATTTTGTCTGAGAAATTTTAATGACTGCTTCCATTTCCTTGGGGGATATAGGACTGTTAGATATTTTACCTGATTTTGCTTTAGCTTTGGTAATTGGTAACTGTCCAGAAAATCACCCATATCATTTAGCTTTTCCAATTTTGCGGAGTACAGGCTTCTGAAGTAAGACCTGAGAATCCTTTGAATTTCCTTAGTGTCTGTTGTTATGGCTCTCTTTTCATTCCTGATTTTGTTAATTTGGTACACTATCTCTGTCTTTTAGTTTCCTTACGGGTTTGACTATTCTGTTGATTTCCTCAAAGAACCCACTCTTGGTTTTGTTGATTCTTTGTATTGTTCACTTTCTTTCTGATGTATTTCAGCCCCAAATTTCATTATTTACTGCCATCTATTCCTCCTGGGTATGTTTGCCTCCCTTTTTCTAGAGATTTCAGATTCACTTTTATTTTATTAGCATGATATTTCTTCAATTTCTTTAATAGGGCATTTAGTGCTTTGAACTTACTTCTTAGCACTACTTTTACAATGTCCCATAAGTCTGGGAATGTAATAACTTCATTTTCATTGAAATCTAGAAAGTCTTTAATTTCTTTATTTCTTACATCACCCAGTGATCATTGAGTAGAAAGTTATTAAGCTTCCATGAATATCTAAACTCTCTATTATTTCTGTTGTTGAAGTCCAGTTTTAATCCACAGTGACTTGATAAGATGCATGGGGTTATTTCAGTCTTCTTGTATCTGTTGATGTTTGCTTAATGACCAATTATATGGTTAATTTTAGAGAAGGCTCTGTGAGGTGATAAGAAGGTATATATTTTTGTAGTGAAATATTTGATAGATGTCTGTTATGCCTATTTGGTTCATAACCTCTGTTAGTTTCATTATTGCTATTTGTTTCTCACAATCTGCCCATTGGTGAAAGTGTGGTGTTGTGGTCTCCCACTATTAGTGTGTGTGTGGTTCAATGCATGATTTAAGTTTTAGTAGTGTTTCTCTTACAAATCTCAGTGCCCTTGCATTTGGGGCATATATGTTCAGAATTAAGACATTCTCTTGGTGGATTTTTTCCTTTGATACATATGAAGTGTCCTTGCCTGTCTCTTTTTTATTACTTTTGGTTGGAAGTCAATTTTATTAGATATTAGAATGGCTACTTCAGTTTGTTTCTTGGGTCCATTTGCTTGTAAAGCCCCTTTCCAGCCTTTTATATTGGGATAATGACTATCTTGGTTGCTGACATGTGTTTCCTATAAACAACAGAATGGTGGATTTGGTTTATCCATTCATGCTGTTAGCCTGTGTCTTGTTACTGGGGGATTGAGCCCATTGAGGTTGAGAGATATTAATGTCCAATGATTGTTACTTCCTGTTATTTTAATGTTGGTGATGTGTGTGTGTGTGTGTGTGTGTGTGTGTGTGTTTCTCTTTTATTGGTTTTAATGTTATGAAATTATTTTTTCTTCTGTTTTCTTGAATCTGGTTAGCCTCATTGGGTTGGAATTTTCCTTCTAGTATTGCTGGGTGTTGGCCTGATAATGCTTGTATTCTAATGCTAATAGTGATTCCCTTAGAGGTGGCTGCCCTGACAAGCAGACAATCATGTACTCAAGTGATATGTGTGAACCTTCTCCTCATTTTCACTGATCAATAAAAGTCTAAAGCCTGAGATTTTGCAGTGACAGAGAAAAGTGGGACTAAAGCCTTGAGAGGGAATGGCATGTAGAGAGGGAGAAAAAGGAAGAGGTTGGAGGAAGAGGAAGCCAGCATGGACCAGAACCTCATGGCCAGGAGAAGCAGCATGTAGTAAGGCACCTTAAAACTGTGGAATATATTAGTATAGTTTTAGATCTATCCAATCTAGGCATATGGCACACGATTAAAATAGCTGGACTTTGTGTCTCCTCTATGGGTTTATTAGGATGAAAAAAATCCAGCAACATAGTATCCTCTGTAGGGTTGGGTTAGTGGAAAGAAATTATGTGAATTTGGTTTTGTCATAGAATATCTTGGTTTCCTCATCTATGGTATTTGAAAGTTTTGCTGGGTATAGTAGCCTGGGTAACATTTGTGGTCTCTTAGGGTCTGTAAGAGCTCTGCCCAGGCCCTTCTAGCCTTTACAGTCTCAGGTGAGAAATCGGGTGTAATTCTTAGAGGTCTGCCCTTATATGTTACTTGGCTTTTTTTCCTTACTGCATTTAAAATTCTTTTTTTTTCCTATATATTGAGTGTTCTGATTCTTATGTGATAGGATGTCTGGCCCAATCTGTTTGGTGTTCTATAAGCTTTCTGTACCTTTATAGACATGTCTTTCTTTAGGTTAGGAAAGTTTTCTTCTATGATTGTGTTGAAGATGTTTTCTGGTCCTTTGAGCTGGGAAACGTGTTCTTCTTCTTCTTCTTCTTCTTCTTCTTCTTCTTCTTCTTCTTCTTCTTCTTCTTCTTCTTCTTCTTCTTCTTCTTCTTCTTCTTCTCCTTCTTCTTCTCCTCCTCCTTCTCCTTCTTCTCCTTCTCCTTTTCTCCTTCTCCTCCTCCTCCTCCTCTTTCTCCTTCTCCTTGTCCTTCTCCTTGTCCTTCTTGTCCTTCTTCTTCTTCTTCTTCTTCTTCTTCTTCTTCTTCTTCTTCTTCTTCTTCTTCTTCTTCTTCTTCTTCTTCTTCTCCTTCTCTTCCTTATATTATTAAGTTTGATGTTTTAAAAGTGTCCCAGATTTCCTAGATGTTTTGTGTAATGGACTTTTATATTTTGCTTTTCTCTGACTTATATCTTGATTTCTTCTATTTTATCTTCTACATCTGATGTTCTCTCTTATTCCTGTATTCTGTTGATGATGCTTATGTTTGTAGTTTCTGTTCTCTTTCCTAGGTTTTTCTTCTCCATGATTGCCTCACTTTGTGTTTTCTTTATTGCTTCTATTTCCTTTTTCAGGTCTTGAACAGTTTTATTCATATCCTATTTGCTTGCTTGTATTTTCCTTTACTTCTTTACATTTATTTGCTTCCTCTTTTAATGCCTCTATCTACTTGAATGTATTTTCCTTAAGGGATTTATTCATGTCCTCTTTAAAGTCTTCTATCATCATTATAAGACTGGATTTAAGATCCTCTTCTTCTCCTTCAGTTTCATTAGGAAATCCAGAATTTGTTGTAGCATGATATCTGTGCTCAGGAGGTGCCGTATTACCCTGGGTCATCTTGATTGTGTTTTTATGCTGTCTTTTAAGCAACTGTTTTTACCTGGTGTTGGCTGGATGACACTGATGGCAGCAAGACTTCTAGGGAAGGTGGGGATGGAGCCATGGGCTAGACAATGGAGTTCAGGGTATCCAATTGTGTTGGCTGTGCCTCAAGAAGACTCCACTCTGAAGGCTGTGTCACAGTCAGACCCAACTGGGGTGGCAGACAGATCCAACTAGGATGGATTCTTGAGAAGGGTTGCTAGCTGGTTAGGTTTGGGACCCCCAAAGCTTTACATTGGGAGGCACGATGCTCTTAGGGTCCTGTAAGGCTCCTCCAGAGTGAGAAGCAAGGCCAGAGTTAGACAATGGGGCTCCAGGGTTCTTGTGTATCACTCATCTCTCATGTAAATCTCTTAATTGTAATCTCCTGTAAAATCAAAACCAAA
This sequence comes from Mus caroli, assembly GCF_978045245.1. NCBI lineage: Eukaryota > Metazoa > Chordata > Mammalia > Rodentia > Muridae > Mus > Mus caroli. The sequence continues at coordinate 27,179,319 of NW_028227274.1, read as the reverse complement.
AAGTGAATCACATATTTTAATACCAGTAGCACAGAATATATATTATCATTCCAAATGCAGGTAAAAGAGCTTAGTGAGGAAATACTGGACTAAAGCAATACCAATAACCTGGTAGGCAAACTCTAAACTCATGCATTTCCATGTCTAATGCCAAAGCACTCTTTAGATATCCAGTTCCTTTCTTCTGTATTGACTATGATTGTTGCCCAATCTGTTAGCAGCTCTCCTGGGCAGTTATCCCATGACTCTGGCATCTCGAATGTCTTGGATCTCCAAGAGAAAGTTTCACTTTCAAAGCTTTACTCAATGGCCTCTCTGATTCTTCATTTAGGGACACTCCTGACACATGCATGACCTCAACAGCTTTCCTTAGTCACAGAGGAAGATTCTGCATCCACATTTGTTGTTACCCTGACTCTAACAACAGAACCACCTGTCCAAAGATGCCAAGTTCCTCTGCTTTCTGGGGCTGGAAAATTCCTCTCTTGTTCAAATACATTTTCACCAGCTTTCTGGTTGTTCTGGTTTCCTTCCCAGCCTAAGCTTGGCTGTCCTGCAACTTGATCTGTAGGCCAGGCTGGCCTTGAACTCAGAAGTCCAACTACCTCGGCTTCGAGTTTAAAGGTGAGTACCACCAAGGCCAACCATATACTTTTTGTATAGTTGGAAGCTTAGTGTGGTTGGGACTTGCCTTGAAGTCACTAAAACCTTTATTCCATGTAGTTTCAAGATTTTCTTTAAACATTTTTATCTCCTTGAGGACAGGAGTTTTTTGTTATTATTGTTGGTGGTTGTTTTTGTTGTTATTGTTTGTTTATTTATATCTCCATTACCTGAATTAAATTTCCTAGTGCTCTTTTTACTTCTTGTCATTTTTTCAGATTATTTCTTTTCATTATAGATCTGCATAAGACTGAGTGCTAATAACCACTGCATACAGTCAACTCTAGGCTGTTTTGAAATATCTTCTGCCAAAGCTGTTAGTCCAAAACTCTTCATTTAGCTCAGGCAAAATTTTTTTGGACAAGGGCTGAAAACTGTCACATTCTTCATCTAAATACCACAAGAACATTCTCTAGGCTACAAATATTCCTCTTTAAAACTTCTTGAGCTGGACTGTCATAATCTCTATGTTGCTATTAGAGCCACTGTCTTCTATTGTCCTATGGTTTATTAAGCCTTGCTTAAAGCCTTCAATTGGCTTTCTAATCCAAACTTCTTTTTTTTTTTTTTTTAGCACTTTTTTTTTTCCAATTTATTTTTTTAATTAGGTATTTTCTTCATTTACATTTCAAATGCTATCCCCAAAGTCCCCCAGACCCCCCTCCCACTCCCCTACCCACCCACTCCCACTTCTTGGTCCTGGCATTCCCCTGGTTCTTTTTTTTTTTTTAATATTTTTATTACATATTTTCCTCAATTACGTTTCCAATGCTATCCCAAAAGTCCCCCATAGCGCCCCCCCACTTCCCTATCCACCCATTCCCATTCTTTTGGCCCTGGCATTCCCCTATATTGGGGCATATAAAGTTTGCAAGTCCAATGGGCCTCTCTTTCCATTGATGGCTGACTAGGCCATCTTTCGATACATATGCAGCTAGAGACAAGAGCTCCGGGGTTCTAGTTAGTACATCATGTTGTTCCAACAATAGGGTTGCAGATCCCTTTAGCTCCTTGGGTACTTACTCTAGCTTCTCCATTGGGAGCCCTGTGATACATCCAATAGCTGACTGTGAACATCCACTCCTGTGTTTGCTAGGCCCCAGCATCGTCTCACAAGAGACAGCTATATTTGGGTCCTTTCAGCAAAATCTTGCTAGTGTATGCAATGGTGTCAGCGTTTAGAAGTTGATTATGGGATGGATCCCTGGGTACGGCAGTCTCTAAATGGTCCATCCTTTCATCACAGCTACGAACTTTGTCTCTGTAACTCCTTCCCTGGGTGTTTTGTTCCCAATTCTGAGAAGGTGCACAGTGTCCACACTTTGGTCTTCATTCTTCTTGAGTTTCATGCGTTTAGCAAATTGTATCTTAAATCTTGGGTATCCTAAGTTTTGGGCTAATATCCACTTATCAGTGAATACATATTGTGTGAGTTCTTTTGTGATTGTGTTACTTCACTCAAGATGATGCCCTCCAGGTCCATCCATTTGGCTAGGAATTTCATAAATTCATTCTTTTTAATAGCTGAGTAGTACTCCATTGTGTAAATGTACCATAATTTCTGTATCCATTCCTCTGTTGAGGGACATCTGGGTTCTTTCCAGCTTCTGGCTATTATAAATAGGGCTGCTATGAACATAGTGGAACATGTGTCCTTTTTACCGGTTGGGGCATCTTCTGGATATATGCCCAGGAGAGGTATTGCTGGATCCTCCGGTAGTACTATGTCCAATTTTCTGAGGAACCGCCAGACTGATTTCCAGAGTGGTTGTACAAGCTTGCAATCCCACCAACAATGGAGGAGTGTTCCTCTTTCTCCACATCCTCGCCAGCAACTGCTGTCACCTGAATTTTTGATCTTAGCCATTCTGACTGGTGTGAGGTGGAATCTCAGGGTTGTTTTGATTTGCATTTCCCTGATGATTAAGGATGTTGAACATTTTTTCAGGTGTTTCTCTGCCATTCGGTATTCCTCAGGCGAGAATTCTTTGTTCAGTTCTGAGCCCCATTTTTTAATGGGGTTATTTGACTTTCTGGAGTCCACCTTCTTGAGTTCTTTATATATATTGGTTATTAGTCCCTTATCTGATTTAGGATAGGTGAAGATCCTTTCCCAATCTGTTGGTGGTTTTTTTGTCTTATTGATGGTGTCTTTAGCCTTGCAGAAGCTTTGTAGTTTCATGAGGTCCCACTTGTCAATTCTCGATCTTACAGCACAAGCCATTACTGTTCTATTCAGGAATTTTTCCCCTGTGCCCATAATCCAAACTTCTAAAGTCCATACTTGCAAGCATTATTGTCAGGTCTCTCAGTAAGATCCTGCTCCCTGTTACCATTAAATCTGACTAACATTTCTTTTTATTTTTAATGGTTTGGTGTGTGTGTGTGTGTGTGTGTGTGTGTGTGTGTGTATAGGGGGGATTGTTGAAGAATGTATGTCATTAAGGATAAGCTTTAGGTTTTCAAAAATTCAAGTAAGTCTCAGTGGCTCCCTATCTTCCTGCTGCCTTCCAGTACAGAACTCTCAACTTTTCCAGTACTGTATCTAATGGTGCACCATTTGTTTCTGTCTCTCTGTCATGATAATAATTGACTAAACCTCTGATGTGTAAGCTAGCCTCTTCCCCACCCCCCAAATGTCTTCCTTGATGAGAGATGCCATGATCATGGTAACTCTTTACAGCAACACAATGTTGAGAGCTAATATAGTTAGGTGCTAAGACAAGTATTAAAATAGAGTAGATATTTAGGTGGACAACCTGGTTTTATACATGAAATAAAAATTCTAAAAAGCAGCACATTTAGTTTTTTAAGAAAAAAATTAAATGAACTGAAAAACAATTTTTCAAGAGGGCTAATCTTCTATCTCAAAGCACGTTCCTTGGGGAAAGAAAGGAAAATGAATGTATGACCTTCCTAGAAGAGGGTTAGAGGCACATAAAGTTGGTGTGTATGGTTGGTACAAATCTGTGTACTTGCTGATATTCATATCAAGACGACAGGAGAAGCTGGCCTTGATCTTAGCTCACTCTCTTGCAGCTGAAACTTCAGTGAGTCCTGATTGCACCTAGAGCTTAGTTTTAGCTTCTGAGCAAAGAGACAATCAGCCACATTGCTCGGGAAGTAGGTGAAATCCAATACATTTGTCTAAGTGGAGAGTTCGATTCTCATTGAACCTTTCACGAAACTACATGTTCCAAACTCTTTCTTCAGATTTTTCCATTCAGCCACCAATCAGAAGAAGTCTTCTATAGAGCATCTTTTTTGCATCCAAAGAAAAATATTTACCACAATACCATTGTACAAAAGTGTGATCTCCCAGGGGCCAGAACAACATATCTAGCTTTCTTGGCAAATACTTTTTAATTCAAGGCTTTCTCTTTTTTTAAACAGCAATGAGGATTCTATTATGTCAGCTGGAAAAGAGTAAATGTTATTAGTACATTGTTCTTCTTAAATGTAGATTAAACATTCTTTAGAGACATAGAAAGGTGAATTCAAATCTTGGCCCTGGACACAGCTGAGCAATGTGAGGAGTAACTTAACTTTTTGTGTTTATCTTTTCTCCATTATATAGATAGCATGTTAGCAATTTCTTATAGCTTTGGGGCAATTAATGTGTGCAGCCCAATAGTATCACCACAGCACACATCTCTTTCAGATGTCTCCTCAAGTAAATCAGGAGTCAAGATTTAAACTATCCAAGCATCCTTACTAGTAGACCATTTTCATCATCAATATCATTCAGATAAATCAAAACAGTATTTTCAATTGGATGTCTGATGCATAAAGATGGCCAGTGTAGAAGTGTAATTTGGTACTACTTTCCATTTAGAAAATAATTTGGTTATTTCAGAGAGATTTTATTCTGTTATTAGTACCAGGCTATAAAAGGACCATCTATTTTTTTTCCAAACATAGTTTTTACCAGACCAAGTCAGTGCATTCTATCAGGCAGAGAAGCTGTTGACAGCTAGGTGAGGAAAAGGGAGGAATTATGCAGGCATGTGGCAGTGTAGATGTTAGAGAGACTCAGCTGTATGTGTGCTCAGGAGAGTTCAGTAGCTTCAGTTCGCACAACTCAGAAGGAAAATGACATCCTCCCTTAACAATTATGCTAATAGTGAGGCAGAGGGTATCTCTGGATCCAGAGGGAGAAAAGTTGAAGATGCTTCTGAGCTCAGATGTTACTGACATCTCCATCTCCTGCTGTGATCTTGGGCATATTGATGAAGTTCACTGTACTTTAGTTCTGTCTCTCCACCTACAACCTCAGGCAAATAATAGTCACCTCGCTGTAGGGGAGTTACAAAGATTAATGGATTGATGAGTGGAATGTTCAGTGTGAGAAGGCAGGCTGAGGAGACATGATTACTTCCCCAAATCTTCGATTTCCACCATGGAGCCAGCCACTGAAATTTCTCTGAGTTTACTGTTCACTGCCCTCACCTTTCTTGTAACAGAATCATCCACCCAGTTTCTGCTTCTTTGAGATATGGATGCTCTTCTTCAAGAAATGATGAATTCTTTCATGCCCATCAAAGCCAGGTTTTAATGCTACTGAGGTAGTGTGTGTGTGTGTGTGTGTGTGTGTGTGTGTGTGTGTGTGTGTGAGAGAGAGAGAGAGAGAGAGAGAGAGAGAGAGAGAGAGAGAGAGAGAGAGAGAGAGAATAAGCCCCAAATGCAAACATGGTACTAAGCATCACTTAAGAGGTGAACATAAAAGTTACAGGAGCTGCTATCTCACAGGCACTACTTCATGACTCCTTAGAATAGGGAACAAAATACTCACAAAAGAAGTTACAGAGACAAAGTTTGGAGCTAAGACGAAAGGATGGACTATCCAGAGACTACCCCACCCGGGGATCCATCCCATAATCAGCCACCAAACCCAGACACTATTGCATATGTCAGCAAGATTTTGCTGAAGGGACCCTGGTATAGCTGTCTCATATGAGGCTATGCCAGTGCCTGGCAAATACAGAAGTGGATGCTCAAAGTCATCTATAAGATGAAACCCAGGGCCCCCAATGGAGAAGTTAGAGAAAGCAGCCAAGGAGCTGAAGGGGTCTGCAACCCTATAGGTGGAACAACAATATGAACTAACCAGTACCCCTGGAGCTGGTGTCTCTATCTGCATATGTAGAAGAAGATAACCTAGTCGGCCATCACTGGGAAGAGAGGCCCATTGGTATTGCAAACTTTATATGCCCCAGTACAGGGGAAAGCCAGGGCCAAGAAGCAGGAATGGGTGGGTAGGGGAGCAGGGTGGAGGGAGTGTATAGGGAACTTTCCGGATAGCATTTGAAATGTATATAAAGAAAATATCTGAGTTAGGGAAGCAGAAACCGGCCTGAGTAGGGCCACAGGCCTCATCCGGCCGGATCAGCGCCAGGGTAGTTGGAGCGCAGGGTTGCCTGACACCCGCCAGCTACCCACGACCCCCGCCACAGGATTTTGGGACTGCTGGTGAGTGGAACACAGCTTCTGCTCCAGTCCAATCACGCGGGACCTGAGACTGCTCTGGTAGGGGAGAGAGAAATCCGGCCTACATACGGCCACAAGCCTCTTCCAGTCAGAAAAGCACCGGGGCAGCTGGGGCGCAGGGTCGGCTGACACTCGCCAGCTACCCACAACACCCGCCACAGGATCTTAAGACTTCTGGTGAGTGGAGCACAGCTTCTGCTCCAATCCAATTGCATGCGGGACCTGAGACTGCATTAGTTAGGGAAGCAGAAACCGGCCTGAGTAGGGCCACAGGCCTCATCCGGCCGGATCAGCGCCGGGGTAGCTGGAGCACAGGGTTGCCTGACACCCGCCAGCTACCCACGACCCCCGCCGCAGGATTTTGGGACTGCTGGTGAGTGGAACACAGCTTCTGCTCCAGTCCAATCACTCGGGACCTGAGACTGCTCTGGTTGGGGTGAGAGAAATCCGGTCTACATAGGGCCACAAGCCTCTTCCGGGCAGAAAAGCACCGGGGCAACTGGGGAGCAGGGTCGGCTGACACTCGCCAGCTACCCACAACACCCACCACAGGATCTTAAGACTTCTGGTGAGTGGAACACAGCTTCTGCTCCAATCCAATTGCGCGCGGGACCTGAGACTGCATTAGTTAGGGAAGCAGAAAACTGGCCTGAGTAGGACCACAGGCCTCTTCCGGCTGGACCAGCACCGGGGTACCGCCAGCTACCCACGACCCCCGCCACAGGATTTTGAGACTGCTGGTGAGTGGAACACAGCTTCTGCTCCAATCTTTAAACAGTGACAACGACAACAACTAACCCCAGAGATTACCAGATGGCGAAAGGTAAACATAATAATCTTACTAACAGAAACCAAGACCACTCACCATCATCAGAACCCAGCACTCCCACTTCGCCCAGTCCAGGGCACCCCAACACACCGGAAAAGCTAGACATGGATCTAAAAGCATATCTCCTGATGATGGTAGAGGACTTCAAGAAGGACTTTATTAACACACTTAAAGAAATACAAAGGAACACTGGTAAACAGGTAGAAGACAGTAAAGAGGAAGCACAAAAATCCCTTAAAGAATGGCAGGAGAACACTGCTAAAGAGTTACAAATCCTTAAAGAAAAACAGGATAACCTAATCAAACAGGTAGAAGTCCTTACAGAAAAACAGGAAAACACATCCAAACAGATGATGGAAATGAACAAAACCATACTAGACCTAAAAAGGGAAGTAGACACAATAAAGAAAACCCAAAATGAGGCAACACTGGAGATAGAAACCCTAGGAAAGAAATCTGGAACCATAGATACGAGCATCAGCAACAGAATACAAGAGATGGAAGAGAGAATCTCAGGTGCAGAAGATTCCATAGAGAACATCGGCACAACAATCAAGGAAAATGTAAAATGCAAAAAGATCCTAACTCAAAACATCCAAGAAATACAGGACACAATGAGAAGACCAAACCTACGGATAATAGGAGTGGATAAGAATGAAGATTTTCAACTCAAAGGACCAGCAAACATCTTCAACAAAATTATAGAAGAAAACTTCCCAAATCTAAAGAAAGAGATGCCCATGAACATACAAGAAGCCTACAGAACTCCAAATAGACTGGACCAGAAAAGAAATACCTCCCAACACATAATAATCAGAACAACAAATGCTCTAAATAAAGATAGAATACTAAAAGCAGTAAGAGAAAAAGGCCAAGTAACATATAAAGGCAAGCCTATCAGAATTACACCAGATTTTTCACCAGAGACTATGAAAGCCAGAAGATCCTGGACGGATGTTATACAGACACTAAAAGAACACAAATTCCAGCCCAGGCTACTATACCCAGCCAAACTCTCAATTAACATAGATGGAGAAACCAAAGTATTCCACGACAAAACCAAATTCACACATTATCTCTCCACGAATCCAGCCCTTCAAAGGATAATAACAGAAAAAAAACAATACAAGGACAGGAACCACGCCCTAGAAACAACAAGAAGGTAATCCCTCAACAAACCTAAAAGAAGACAGCCACAAGAACAAAATGCCAACTTTAACAACAAAAATAACAGGAAACAACAATTACTTTTCCTTAATATCTCTTAATATCAATGGACTCAACTCCCCGATAAAAAGACATAGACTAACAAACTGGCTACACAAACAAGACCCAACATTTTGCTGCTTACAGGAAACTCATCTCAGAGAAAAGGATAGACACTACCTCAGAATGAAAGGCTGGAAAACAATTTTCCAAGCAAATGGCATGAAGAAACAAGCTGGAGTAGCCATTCTTTTTTTTTTTTTTTTTTTTTTTTTTTTGTTTTAGTGGGGTCCTACCAATCTCATATTTTCTGTATGTAAATTTGTTGTTACTGTATCTTTAGGGTTATTTACTCTGTTTCAAAGACCTGATATATTTACATTTAATCCATTTTATTGGATAGACTTTCTATGGAAAAGCTTTAGAAAATTTCATTTAAAAAAATCTCAATCTAATTAGTTTTTAAGTGGTTCTGTGTATCGAACTGGTTGTCTATACTATATTGTCCTTATTTAATTTACCTGGTTCTTTGTGTCTGTTTTCAATCATTTAGCACTTTGCATCCTCTTTTATTTTGTTAAGCATTTTTTTGTAAGTAGAAGTTTATTGTTATCTGATCTTAGTCTTTTTTATTGTATATTTTCTTTTTTTTTTTTTTTTCTTTTATTTATTTATTTATTTATTTATTTTTTTAATATTTTTATTACATATTTTCCTCAATTACGTTTCCAATGCTATCCCAAAAGTCCCCCATAGCGCCCCCCACTTCCCTACCCACCCATTCCCATTCTTTTGGCCCTGGCATTCCCCTATATTGGGGCATATAAAGTTTGCGAGTCCAATGGGCCTTGGAGTAGCCATTCTAATATCTGATAAGATTGACTTCCAACCCAAAGTCATTAAAAAAGACAGGGAGGGACACTTCATACTCATCAAAGGTAAAATCCTCCAAGAGGAACTATAAATCCTGAATATCTATGCTCCAAATACAAAGGCAGCCACATTCATTAAAGAAACTTTAGTAAATCTCAAAGCACACATTGCACCTCATACAATAATAGTGGGAGACTTCAACACACCACTTTCACCAATGGACAGATCATGGAAACAGAAACTAAACAGGGACACAGAGAAACTAAGAGAAATTATGAATCAAATGGATCTGGCAGATATCTACAGAACATTCTATCCTAAAACAAAAGGATATACCTTCTTCTCAGCACCTCATGGTACCTTCTCCAAAATTGACCACATAATTGGTCACAAAACAGGCCTCAACAGATACAAAAATATTGAAATTGTCCCATGCATCCTATCAGATCACCATGGACTAAGGCTGATCTTCAATAACAAAATAAATAATAGAAAGCCAACCTTCACGTGGAAACTGAACAACACTCTTCTCAATGATACCTTGGTCAAGGAAGGAATAAAAAAAGAAATTAAGGACTTTTTAGAGTTCAATGAAAATGAAGCCACAACATACCCAAACTTAAGGGACGCAATGAAAGCATTTCTAAGAGGAAAACTCATAGCTCTGAGTGCCTCCAAAAGGAAACTAGAGAGAGCACACATTAGCAGCTTGACAACATATCTAAAAGCACTAGAACAAAAGGAAGCAAATTCACCCAAGAGGAGTAGACCGCAGGAAATAATCAAACACAGGGGCGAAATCAACCAAGTGGAAACAAGAAAAACTATTCAAAGAATCAACCAATCAAGGAGCTGGTTCTTTGAGAAAATCAACAAGATAGATAAACCCTTAGCTAGACTCACTAGAGGGCACAGGGAAAGCATCCTAATTAACAAAATCAGAAATGAAAAAGGAGACATAACAACAGATCCTGAAGACATCCAAAACACCATCAGATCCTTCTACCAAAGGCTATACTCAACAAAACTGGAGAACCTGGATGAAATGGAGAAGTTCCTAGACAGATACCAGGTACCAAAGTTGAATCAAGATCATGTTAATGATCTAAACAGCCCTATATCCCCCAAAGAAATAGAAGCAGTCATTAATAGTCTCCCAACTAAAAAAAGCCCAGGACCAGATGGGTTTAGTGCAGAGTTCTATCAGACCTTCAAAGAAGATCTAACCCCAGTTCTTCACAAACTATTCCACAAAATAGAAACAGAAGGTACTCTACCCAACTCATTCTATGAAGCCACAATTACTCTGATACCTAAACCACAAAAAGACCCAACAAAGATAGAAAACTTCAGACCAATATCCCTTATGAATATTGATGCAAAAATCCTCAATAAAGTTCTTGCTAACCGAATCCAAGAACACATCAAAACAATCATCCATCCTGACCAAGTAGGTTTCATCCCAGGGATGCAGGGATGGTTCAATATACGGAAATCCATCAACGTAATCCAGTATATAAACAAACTCAAAGACAAAAACCACATGGTCATCTCGTTAGATGCGGAAAAAGCATTTGACAAGATCCAACACCCATTCATGATAAAAGTCTTGGAAAGATCAGGAATTCAAGGCCCATACCTAAACATGATAAAAGCAATCTACAGCAAACCAGTAGCCAACATCAAAGTAAATGGTGAGAAGCTTGAAGCAATCCCTCTAAAATCAGGGACTAGACAAGGCTGTCCACTTTCTCCATACCTATTCAACATTGTACTTGAAGTCCTAGCCAGAGCAATTCGACAACAAAAGGAGATCAAAGGGATACAAATTGGAAAAGATGAAGTCAAAATATCACTTTTTGCAGATGATATGATAGTATATATAAGTGACCCTAAAAATTCCACCAGAGAACTCCTAAGCCTGATAAACAGCTTCGGTGAAGTAGCTGGATACAAAATTAACTCAAACAAATCAATGGCCTTTCTCTACACAAAGAATAAACAGGCTGAGAAAGAAATTAGGGAAACAACACCCTTCTCAATAGTCACAAATAATATAAAATATCTTGGTGTGACTCTAACTAAGGAAGTGAAAGATCTGTATAATAAAAACTTCAAGTCTCTGAAGAAAGAAATTATAGAAGATCTCAGAAGATGGAAAGATCTCCCATGCTCATGGATTGGCAGGATCAACATTGTAAAAATGGCTATCTTGCCAAAAGCAATCTACAGATTCAATGCAATCCCCATCAAAATTCCAAATCAATTCTTCAACGAATTAGAAAGTGCAATCTGCAAATTCATCTGGAATAACAAAAAACCTAGGATAGCAAAAACTCTTCTCAAGGATAAAAGAACCTCTGGTGGAATCACCATGCCGGACCTAAAGCTCTACTACAGAGCAATTGTGATAAAAACTGCATGGTACTGGTATAGTGACAGACAAATAGACCAATGGAATAGAATGGAAGACCCAGAAATGAACCCACACACCTATGGTCACTTGATCTTCGACAAGGGAGCTAAAAACATCCAGTGGAAGAAAGACAGCATTTTCAACAAATGGTGCTGGCACAACTGGTTGTTAACATATAGAAGAATGCGAATCGATCCATTCCTATCTCCTTGTACTAAGGTCAAGTCTAAGTGGATCAAGGAACTTCACATAAAACCAGAGACACTGAAACTTATAGAGGAGAAAGTGGGGAAAAGCCTTGAAGATATGGGCACAGGAGAAAAATTCCTGAATAGAACAGTAATGGCTTGTGCTGTAAGATCGAGAATTGACAAGTGGGACCTCATGAAACTACAAAGCTTCTGCAAGGCTAAAGACACCATCAATAAGACAAAAAAAACCACCAACAGATTGGGAAAGGATCTTCACCTATCCTAAATCAGATAAGGGACTAATATCCAATATATATAAAGAACTCAAGAAGGTGGACTCCAGAAAGTCAAATAACCCCATTAGAAAATGGGGCTCAGAACTGAACAAAGAATTCTCACCTGAGGAATACCAAATGGCAGAGAAACACCTGAAAAAATGTTCAACATCCTTAATCATCAGGGAAATGCAAATCAAAACAACCCTGAGATTCCACCTCACACCAGTCAGAATGGCTAAGATCAAAAATTCAGGTGACAGCAGATGCTGGCGAGGATGTGGAGAAAGAGGAACACTCCTCCATTGTTGGTGGGATTGCAAGCTTGTATAACCACTCTGGAAATCAGTCTGGCGGTTTCTCAGAAAATTGGACATAGTACTACCGGAGGATCCAGCAATACCTCTCCTGGGCATATATCCAGAAATGTCCCAACCTGTAAAAATGACACATGCTCCACTATGTTCATAGCAGCCCTATTTATAATAGCCAGAAGCTGGAAAGAACCCAGATGTCCCTCAACAGAGGAATGGATACAGAAATTATGGTACATTTACACAATGGAGTACTACTCAGCTATTAAAAAGAATGAATTTATGAAATTCCTAGCCAAATGGATGGACCTGGAGGGCATCATCTTGAGTGAAGTAACACAATCACAAAAGAACTCACACAATATGTATTCACTGATAAGTGGATATTAGCCCAAAACTTAGGAAACTCAAGATATAAGATACAATTTGCTAAACGCATGAAACTCAAGAAGAATGAAGACCAAAGTGTGGACACTGTGCCCCTTCTTAGAATTGGGAACAAAACACCCAGGGAAGGAGTTACAGAGACAAAGTTCGGAGCTGTGATGAAAGGATGGACCATTTAGAGACTGCCGTATCCAGGGATCCATCCCATAATCAGCTTCTAAACGCTGACACCATTGCATACACTAGCAAGATTTTGCTGAAAGGACCCAAATATAGCTGTCTCTTGTGAGACGATGCTGGGGCCTAGCAAACACAGGAGTGGATGTTCACAGTCAGCTATTGGATGTATCACAGGGCTCCCAATGGAGAAGCTAGAGAAAGTACCCAAGGAGCTAAAGGGATCTGCAACCCTATTGTTGGAACAACATGATGTACTAACCAGAACCCCGGAGCTCTTGTCTCTAGCTGCATATGTATTGAAAGATGACCTAGTTGGCCATCAATGGAAAGAGAGGCCCATTGGACTTGCAAACTTTATATGCCCCAATATAGGGGAATGCCAGGGCCAAAAGAATGGGAATGGGTGGGTAGGGAAGTGGGGGGGGGCGCTATGGGGGACTTTTGGGATAGCATTGGAAATGTAATTGAGGAAAATATATAATAAAAATATTAAAAAAAAAGAAGCACCATAACGAAAGCAAAAAAAAAAAAAAAGAAAATATCTAATAAAAAAATGAGTAACCACGTCAAATGATAATCATCAAAAAAAAAAAAAAGAGAGAGAGAGAGAGAGAGATAACAAGGTCTTTTCGAGTTAAAAGAAGGAGATGGCCTATAGAAAAGTCTATCCAAGCCGGGCAGTGGTGGCACACACCTTTAATTCCAGTACTTGGGAGGCAGAGGTAGGCAGATTTCTGAGTTCGAGGACATCCTGATCTACAAAGTGAGTTCCAGGAGAGCCAGGGCTACACAGAGAAACCCTGTCTTGAAAAACCAAAACCAAAAAAAAAAAAAAAAAAAAGTATATCCAAAGATCCAAAGAAAAGAAATGGCATATATCTTGAAAAGATGTCTCTGGCTGCTGCTGTTTCCATGGGCCCTTTACTCTAAATAATGTTATAATAACTAACATGTACACAGAAAAGAAGATTTCCGAGAGGTCAGGTTTATTAGCATGATCTTTGCAAAATTTCACAGAAGCTTATCAGGAAAGCAGCAGTCTGTAAGCTCACAGAAACCTGTATTCCAGATCTCTGCCTGCACTCTACACATGCCAATGTTTGACTTTCAACCTGCTACACACTCTCCTGGCCTTCGAGATGAGGAAGTTTAAATGGGATAATTTCTAATATCTCTTTCAGTTTTTATATTTTATGACCATGAAATTGGTGAATTAGAAACTGATTAAAATCTAAGATGCTATGAAATAACCCTGCTTGTCTGTCTTGTGAATGAAATGAATTCGTTTTGCTACCTTTCCTGACAATCAAAGATGTACTACAGTTTATTATCTATCCAGGGAAGAACACTGAGTCAGCTGAAGTCACATAAAGCCAACTAGTGAATGCTTATATTATTTGCATTTTACCCAAAGATAGGTGTGATAGTTGGTGGAATTTGAACCATAAAGCGGCCTTGTCCCTGAGTCATGGAACAAGGTAAGCATAGAAATTTTCTGCATGGCCAAACTGAGAACATTTATTTTTATGTTGTCTTTGCCACTTTTGATAGCTGTATAGGCTTGCTTAAAAATTACCCTGCAACTTCTTCGGCAATTAAACCGGTTTTATTTCTTTGCTGTTTATGAACAACTATTTTGAAGGATCTTTAGGTCAGAAATTCTACATCTTATTACAGCTGAAAATAGGAGAAATGAGAACAAAATAGTTTAATCCCCATCAAAGATGGAAGTGTTATATATGCCTCGAAATTAGATAAGAGCCACCCGTTTCTGGTTTTCTCTGAAGGCAGGGCATGTTTTAATTTAAGAAACACTTGCATTTGTACTTTGTATGTTTTGTTTTTGATTTCCCAGGCTCCTTGCACTCCAACTGCTCATATGTTGCAACTCCACACAGGCATGTCTCCACTGCCTCCACTCTACCATTACAGACATTGTCACCCTGAGTGCTTAAAGGGCTTCACCCACCATCTTCTCTGTGGAGGAGGTGCTATTAGCTCAAACTGCAAAATCTTTTGAAAAATTTGCCCAGCCTGTCTTCCCACCCTTCCCTTCCAGGTATGCATTTTAAACTTTACTGAATGGTTTAGATGATCTTTGTATACTAGTATGTGCTATTGGTTGTCAAAATGCAAAGATTGTTTTCCATCATGTAGATAATTATGTATTTATAACTGTGATGGACTCAAACTTCCAGAAGCATAGGGAACCTCATAGAAATCAAATAAAGTTTGAGTACAAATGCTCTTAGAATTATCCAGCTGTGATTGGCAGTAGAAATGTTTCCAACACAAACCTATAAGAATGACTTAATTCTGA
Organism: Mus caroli; assembly: GCF_978045245.1. Taxonomy (NCBI): domain Eukaryota; kingdom Metazoa; phylum Chordata; class Mammalia; order Rodentia; family Muridae; genus Mus; species Mus caroli. The sequence continues at coordinate 27,164,178 of NW_028227274.1, read as the reverse complement.
CATCCTTCCTGGAATGCCAGCCGTCTCCCCCTGCTTCCCATCACCCCTCTCTTTCTTTGTGTCAGGCTGTTCTATGTTTAAAATTCCTGAGCCTACCATGCATGTGCTGTCTTTGTACATTCGTGCAGCTCTCCTGAGGAAAGATTTCATCCTCGTGGCAAAACTGAAGAAAGCATGTCAGAATGCTGTCGGAGAGAGAACCTTCTTTTCTACAACTGTTTTTGGATACCAGCCAAAATTTTCCTCTCTAGCCTTTCCTCTTGACACTATCTCCCTGTGGATATTTAGAAGGATATTTTAGCAACTGGCAGGATTTAACCATACCCTTCAATGCTGTAAAGGTGATGCTGCATTCACAGCAGTATTCTGTCTCTGTGTCGATATTAAATGAGTATGCCATTTTAAGACAACGCAGGGCAACTTTTCTTTTGAGGCTATCTGGGAGATTTTTTATTTTATTTTATAAAGGGTTTTATATAAGACATCAAATAGTTATGAGGAATGTGGCTGTGCTTTTTATAACACGAGAAAGGTTAAGAGCAGAAATTTTTATAGACACTGTAAGAACTTTCAAGGGACTAAAAAGCTCAGTGGAATCTGAAGACAGAGTTCACCTTCAGGAAGAGGATTCAAGTTCACCCAAGGAATGAATCAGTACAAGGGTTGAGAAACCAGGCATGGTCCCTGGTGTCTGGTAAACACTCCTGCTGAAATCTACTTTGCAGCTAATTGAAAAAGGATTGTTTCCTGTGGAGCAAAAATTGTGATAACATACATGCAGAGGCTAGTGTTTGGGAATGGTCAAACTGTACGGATTTGCTGGAAGCAATACTCATTTTATTTTGACTTTTTTCATGGCCCTAAGAAGAAGGATTCTGCAGTAGTATAAGCATAGAGAAGTTACTTTGAAAATGGCATTTTCCACATTCAGATGAGTTTTACACCAGTGTGAGTAACGTCCTCCCATTGTTCTCTTTGCACTGTGGGTTCCATTTAAGAGATACATACTGGCAGATAAAATTCCCTGAAACATGGAATACCTGGATGCAAAGGGCAAGTCTTTCCACAGAAAGTCTCAATTGAGAATGAAACAAAAGTGAGAATGAAACCAGAGAAAATGGAAACAAAGGAGTGCAACATTAAACAAAAGGCAGGGATGATTCACATCAAACGAATGTGGTTAGGCCGATCACTGTCTTTAATATGTATATATTCTTTGAACATGAACCAAATGTGATATTATAACATGGCTTCATCATTCCATTTGCAGCAAGAGGTCAACCATAAAGGATGGTTAGTCTCAGACCTTGAGTGTTAACGAATAGTCTGATTTTTTCCAAAATCTATACAAAGGATGAGTTAAAATTCCAAGAAGAAATTATTTCTTATTCTGTCAACCAGAATTCTTATTCGAAAAGAAAGTCTAATTAATTTTTAGAAAACAGTTCAATAATTGAGCTCCTATAGATATGTTCTTATAATGCTTATACACAATTTGTTACCCAGTGTAGTGCTGGAATAAATTTATAATTCTAGCTGGGAATTGATTACTTGCTCTTTATTAATTAAGTTAGTTATTTACTTTACATCCTAATCATAGCTTCCCTGCCCCTCTCTCCTCCCAGTCCCTTCATCTCCCCTCTCCTCCCTCCATTTCTATCTCTCATCCCTTTTATCCTCAGAAAAGTAGAGAACTCCTATGGATATCAACCAGTCTGCATATCAAGTTGCAGTAAGACTAGGCACATCTATTGACGCTATATACGGCAGCCCTGTTAGGGGAAAGGGGTCCTAAGGCAGACAACAGAGGAGTCAGAGACAGCTTTTGCTCTAGCTATTAGGAGTGTCACATGAAGACCCAGCTGCACAAATGTTACATATGTGCAGAGGTTCTAGAACAATCCCATGCTTGCTTCATTCCAGTAGGCCCAGCATAGTTGATTCTATAGGTTTTCTAGTGATGGCCTTGACCCCTTTGGTTTTTATGATCTTTCTCTCTACTCTTCCACAGGATTTCCAAAGTTCCTCTTAATGTTTGGCTGTGGGTCTCTGCATCTGTTTCCATCAGTTTCTGGGTGAAACCTATATGGTAGAAGTTTTGGTAGGCTTTTGTCTGCAAGTATAGTAGGATATCATTTAATAGTGCTGGGATGGGATACCTCTCATCACATCAGTGTCAAGCTGGGCCAGTCCTTGGTTAGCCATTCCCTTAATTTCTGCTCAATTCTTTACCCCTGCACATCTGACTACAGCCAAAGCCAATTGGGTTCATGTCTCAATTCCTTCTTTGGATGCCTTGCCTGGTTGCAGGAGATGGCTGTTTCAGGCTCTACATTTTCCATTGCTAGGAATCTTAGTTAGAGTCACAGTCATAGATTCCTGAAAGTGTCCATTGTCCCAGGTTTCTAGATCATCCCAGAGATGCATTCCATTTGGATCTTCTAATAATCTTTCCCTCAGTCTCCCCCTACCTGATCTCTCTTGTTCTCATCTCTACTCCCTCCCCAACTCAGAACCTCTCTATCCACCCACCCCTAATCCATTTCTCATTTTCAGTGAGAATCATGACCGGACAACACTTCTGGCCCTTCTTGTCACTTAGCTTTTTAAGGTCTGTGGATGGTAGCATGGATACACTGCATTTTATGACTAATATCCATTTACAAGTGAGTATAACCAGGGAATATTTGTCTTTCTGGGTCAGGGTTACAATGTCATTGTTTTAAATGGTTGAATAATGTCTGATTGTGTAAATTACCACATTTTCTTTATCCATTCTTTGGCTTAGGGACTTCTAGTTTGTTTTCAGTTTCTGGATAGTATGAATAAAGCTACTATGTATGTAGTTGCACAAATGACTTTATGGTATGGTAGACCTTTTGAGTATATGCTCAGGAGTGGTATAGGTTTTTCTTGAGGTAGATCTACTCTGAATTTTCTGAGAATCCCCACAAATTGATTTCTAAAGAGGTTGTAAAAGTGACCACTCCTGCCATCAATGGAGGAATGTTCGCCTTGCTCTACATCCTCACCAGCATGAGCTGTTTCTTTAATTTTTGAACTTAGCCATTCTGTCAGGTATCAGATGGAATTCTAGAGTCCTTTGATTTGCATTTTCCTAATGACTAAGAGTGTTAGACTTTCTTTAAGTGTCTCTCCCAGCCACTAGAGATTCTCTGTTTAGATCTGTATACCATTTTTTAATTGGGTTAGGTGGGTGGTTTATGTCTAGTTTCTTGAGTTCTTTATGTACTTTGGGTATCATCCCTCTGTTGCATGTACAGTTGGTGAAAATCTTTTCCCATTCTCTAGGTTGTCATTTTGCTGTTTTGATGCTGTCTTTAGCCTTACAGAAGCTATTAGTTTAATGAGGTCCCATTTATTAATTGTTTATCCTAGTGCCTGAACTGTTGGTGTTTTATTCAGGAAGTTGCCTCCTGTGATAATACATTCAAGGCTAGTCCCTATTTTTACTTCTGGTAGGTTTAGTGTATCTAGTTCTTTGTTGAAGTGTTTGATTCACTTAGACTTGAGTTTCATGCAGTGTGATAGATATGGATCTATTCACATTCTTTTACATATGAACATCTAAACCAGCAACATTTGTTAAATATGTTTTCCCCCATTGTATTGTTTTGGATTTTGTCAAAAATCAAGTGTCCATATTTGTGAAGATTTACTTCTGGGTCATTAACTGGGTTCGTATACCAATACCATGCAGTTTTTATTACTATTGCTCTGTAGTACAGATTGAAGTCAGGAATGGTGATACCATTGGAAGTTCTTTTATTGTACAGGGTTGTTTTAGCTATCTTGGATTTTTGTTTTTCCAATGAAGTTGAGAATTCCTCTTTCAAGGTTTGTAAAAAATTGTATTGGAATTTTGGTGTGGATTGCATTGTCTGTAGATTGCTATCGTTAAGATGGCCATTTTCACTATGTTAAACCCATTGATTCATAAGCATTGGAGGTCTTTTCATCTTCTGATATCTTCTTCATTTTTTTTTTCTTTAAAGATTTGAAGTTTTTGTCATATAAGTCTTTCACTTGCTTGGTTAGACTTACACCAAGATGTTTTATATGCTTGGCCCATAGGGAGGTGAAGTGGAGGTTTCTGGATATGTCAGGTGGTACAGGCTTATGTGATGTTTTACTGAGTCAAGACCCATGAGAAGATAAATGGTGTTTGGCTAGAGTGTAAATAGGACTCAACAGAGAGTGACGGCATGCTTGCTTGCTTATGCTTTGTCATTCTCAAGGCTTTGCTGATCTTCACGTCACTGAGAGAGATAGGGCAGAGAGTTTCTCCTGGTGTCCTGTTTGGTTTGGTTACTCCTGCTGACTGGAGCCTGAGGCCTGACTGCTTCTGGTGGACTGTGCCACCACTGCTGATTCCTTTCTGGTATCCTGACACTACTGAACGGACTGCTGGTATTTTGACAAACGAAGACTATAATTACCCCAGAGAACTACTTCTAAACCAGTTCCCATTTACCCTATTTACCATCTCTTCTCCCCTATTTTGGATGGTGAGCTAGAAAGAAGGTCAAAGTATTTCAGAACCCTTATTAAATTAGGTTTTGAAAAATTTAAGCCTACAGGGATTGGCACTGTTAGGAGGTGTAGCCCTTTTAGAGAAAATGTGTCATTGGGGGTGGGGCTTTGGTAGTCTCCTCTTATGCTCAGGCTCCACCCACTGTGAAAGAGAGCTTTCTCCTAGCTACCCGAGGATACTAGTCTCTCCTGGTCACAGTACGATCAAGATACAGAACTCTCAGCTCTTTCTCCAGCACTATGGCTGCCTACCCGTGCCATGCTTCTTCCCGTGATGATAATGGAGTGTCAGTGGAACTCTGACACTCTTAGCCAGTCCCAATTAAATGTTGTCCCTTATCAGAGTTGCCTTGGTCATGGTGTCTCTTCTTAGCAATGGAAACCCTAACTAAGATTGTATTGTTTCCCTAATTTCTTAGCCCATTTATCCCTCATATATAGAAAGGATATTGATATTTTTCTTAGTTAATTATGTCTCCAGCCACTTTGCTGAAGGTGTTTATCAGTTGCCGAAGTTGTCTGGTAAAATTTCGGGGGTTATTTATATATATATTAGCATATCACCTGAAAACAGCAATACTTTGACTGCTTTCTTTCCATTTTGTATCCCCTTGATCACCTTTAGTTTTCTTACTGACCTAGCTAAAATTTCAAGTATTATATTGAGTAGGTACAAGAGTGTGGAGTGCTTTATATTGTTCCTAATTTTAGTGGAATTGTTTTAAGTTTTTCTTCATTTACTTTGAGGTTGGCTATTGGCTTGCTGTATAGTACCTTCATTGTGCTTATGTATGCACCCTAGATACCTGACCACTCCAAGACTCTTACCATGAAGTTATGGTGAATTTTGTCAAAGGCTTTTCATCATGTAATGGAATGATCATGTGGTCTTTCTTTCTTTCTTTTTTTTTCAGTTTGTTTATATGTTGGATTACATGGATGAATTTCCAAATGCTGAAACTTCCGTGCATCTCTGGGATAAAGCCTACTTGATCTGGTAGTTGATATTTTTGATATGTTCTTGGAATAGGTTTATGAATGCTTTATTGAATATTTTGTACTGATGTTCATAAAAGAAATTGGTCTGAAATTCTCGTTTGTTGTTGAGTCTTTGTGTGGTTTAGGTATCAGGGTAACTGTAGCCTCATAAAGTAAATTTGGCAATGTTTTCTCTGTTTCTATTTTGTTGATTTGAGGATTATTGGTTTAGCTCTTCTTTAAAAGTCTGGTACAATTCTGCACTAACATCATATGGCCCTGAGCTTTTATTGGTTTGGAGATTTTTAGTGATTGCTTCTATTTTCTTAGTGGTTATAGGTCTATTTAGATTGTTTAACTCATCTTGATTTAACTTTGATAAGTGGTATCTATCTAGAAAATCATCCATTTTATTGATATTTTCCAATTTTTTTGAGTATGGGTGTTTTAAGTAAGACTTAAAGATTCTTTGAATTTCTGCAGTGTCTGTTGATATGTCTTCCTTTTCATTTCTGATTTTGTTAATTTGGATATTCTCTCTCTGTCTTTTTGCCTAAGGTTGGTCTATCTTGCTGACTTTCTCAGAGAGCCTGCTCTTGATTTCCTTAATTTTTTGTATTATTCTCATTGATTCTAACATTTTATTTCAGCCTAAACTTTGATAATTTCCTATTATCTATTCCTCTTGGATGTGTCTGCTATTTTTTTTTTTTACAGCTTTTATGTGTACTTTTATGTTACTAGTATGAGGTCTCTACAATTTCTTCATGAAGGCACTTAGTGGTATGAACTTTCCTCTTAAAGCGGCATTCATATGTCCCAAAAGTTTGGGTAAGTTGTGACTTTACTTTCAGTAAATTCTACAAAGTCTTCTATTTCTTTCTTACTTCTTCCCTGACCCAGAAGTCATTAAGTAGAGAGTTGTTCAGTTTCCATGAGTGTGTAAATTTTCTGTTCTTTCTGTTTTTGTTGAAGTCTAGCATTAACCCATAGTATCTGATACAATAAAAGGATTATTTCAATTTCCTTTTTCATATTTAAATTTTATATTAGATATTTTCTTTATTTACATTTGAAATGTCATTACCTTTCCTGGTTTCCCCCCAAAAAACTCCTTCCTTCCTTCTCCTGCTCACCAACCCATCCATTTCTGCTTCCCTGTTCTGGCATTCCTCTACACTAGGGCATCGAGTGATTCCATTCCATTTATGCTCAACAAGGCCATCCTCTGCCACATATGTGGCTAGAGCCATGGATCCCTCCATGTGTATTCTTTGGTTGGTGGTTTAGTCTCTGGGAGCTCTGGAGATACTTGTTGGTTCATATTGTTCTTCCTCCAATGGGGCTACAAACCCCTTCAGCTCCTTGGGTCCTTTCTCTAGCTACTCCACTGTGGACCCTGTGCTCAGTCCATTGTTGGTTGAGAATATCCACCTTTGTATTTGTTGGCACCTGTAGAGCCTCTCAGAAGACAGCTAATATCAGGCTCCTGTCAACAAGCACTTGGCATCCACAATAGTGTCTGGGTTTGGTAACTGTATATGGGATGAATCTCCAGGAGGGTCAGTCTCTGGATAGTCTTTCCTTCAGTTCGTGTATCTGTTGAGGCTTGCTTTGTGACAGAGTATATGGTTAATTTTGGAGAAGATTTCTTTGTAGCTTTTCATATTCTTTCTTTTGTTATGTACAGTTAGTGTTTTGATTTTTATGTGGTAGGATTTTTTTATGGTCCAATCTAGAAAAATATCCTGGAAGCTTATTCTATGTTTATAGAGATATTTTTCTTTACATTTGGGAAACTGTCTTCTATGATTTTGTTGAAAATATTTTTTGGGCATTGGAGTTTGAAATCTTCTTCTATTCCTAATATTCTTAGATTTGGTTTTTTTCACAGTGTCCCATATTTCTTGGATATTTTGTGTTAAGAACTTTCCAGATTTAACATATTCTTTGACAAATATATCAGTTTCTTTAATTGTATCTTCTACAATTGATTGTGCACATATATCTTTAATGGATTTATTTATTTCCATTTAAAGTCCTTTATCATCTTCATAAGATTGGATATTAGGTCATTTTCATGCTGTGTTGGAATATTCAGGGCTTGCTTTAGTAGGATAGCTGGGATCAAGTGATGCCATATTACCCAGGCTTTTGTTAATTGTGTTCTTGTGCTGATTGCTAGCCATAAAGGTATTGGAGTAGTTATAGATTTAGGTGGTGATTTCTGAGTGTATCTTTGTTGGATGGGTGTCTTTTGGACTTCTTTCCCCTTGGTTTATGTTTCCTCTTAGTCTTCTGGCCTGTAGGACCTGGGGTTCTAGTAAGTAACCAGTCTTTAGTTCCAGTTAGCATGTTTCTGCTGGGGGTTTTGTGGCCTGTGTGGCCTTTGAGGTTTTGGATGTTAATCTCACCTCTGGGGTTTCTCTGGGTGCAGCCTGAGATCCCTAGTGTCAGAGTGTACTCCAGGAAATCAAGCAGAGCTGTGGGCTGGAAGTGGAGCCTGAGATCCAATGATGAGATCCATTTGACTACTTTCATGTCTCCATAAATGGAGGCTTTATAAGTTCTGCAGGAAGTCATACCTCTCTCCTTTTCCTTATCAACAGGTATCAATTTCATGATAGAGCATATGCCTAATATTTTTAAAATGTTATTTAGGAATAGATAAAAATACAGGGCCCTGGTGTTGTATGCCTTTAATCCCAGCACTTGGAAGGCAGAGGCAAGTGGATATATATGAGTTCAAGGTCAGCCTGGTGTACAGAGTGAATTCCAGGATACCCAGGGATATACAGAGAAATCCTGTCTTGAAAAATATTTATATATGTAATTAAGTTATATTCATTAAGCATTCTTAATAAAATTTACATATTTATTTAATTAATTAAAATATATGTACATTTCATTTTATTTATTGTGTGTATTTGTAACTGTATGTGTACATGTGAATAAAAAGCATGTAGAGGCCAGAAGAGGGTGCATCTCCAAAACTGGACTCCTAGATGGTGGTGAGCCTCCCCTGCTCTGGAATGACAAAATGGGTTCCTAGCTGCTGAGCCATCTCTCCATTCCTAAATAATATGTTTAACAGACATGCATTTTTATAATTATATAGATGACTTTGTAGTCCAGTTTTTACATTTAGAGTTGCTAACTTAGGATTTTTCCAAAGAATCACATATTGAAAATACATCAGTACATGTGCTCAAGTGTTTGCTTGTGTGTTTTGATTTCCTCTCATTAGTACATAGTGTAGACGTTTTGCTTGTTCTCTCAGCACATAAAATTCTGTAATAGTAAAAACCCTGTCCTTTACACAGTTGCTATGCAGGACTCAGTTTTATTTTATAAGATTGAATGTTACTATTCACTTTAGTGAAATCCTGCCTGGCCAATATCTAATAGTGTTCTTCCCCGCTTGCTCTCTCATATTAATTGATGAAATATCTGTACAGGTTTTTATTTCATTTTTAACATTTTGCTAACATATTTGTGTAATTTTATAGTTTATTTCATTACTTTGGCTCGTGATATTTTGGCTCATGATATTTTAAATCTCAGAAGTATCTCACAAAATGATGATTTCCCCCCCTCAATTCTTACACTCACAACTTTCTTTCATAAACTTTATGCTTAGAAAAAAGTCTTTCTTATCCTGAAAGTTTGTTGACTTTCTCCAGAGACCTCCTTTATTATTAAGAAGAAAGGATTAACCTTTTATTATATGTAAAGCTTTTCCCCTTACTTTCTTAAAGATATATGTTCAAATAAGTTATTCTTACTGCAATTAATTTATGATGTTAGTTTAACAAATTCCTTTTCAGTTATAGCCACCTTCGTCTCTGCACAGTTTTGTTGTGTTCCTCTTTCTGTTTTAATTTGTTCTTCTCTTCTCTTCTCTTCTCTTCTCTTCTCTTCTCTTCTCTTCTCTTCTCTTCTCTTCTCTTCTCTTCTCTTCTCTTCTCTTCTCTTCTTGCCTCGCCTCCCCTCGCCTCCCCTCCCCTCCTCTCCCCTCCTCTCCCCTCCCCTCCACTCCCCTCCACTCCCCTCGCCTCCCCTCGCCTCCCCTCGCCTCCCCTCCCCTGTCCTCCCCTCCCCTCCCTTCCCCTCCCCTGTCCTCCCCTCCCCTCCCTTCCCCTCCCCTCTCCTCTCTCTCCTCTCCTCTTCTCTCTTTCTCTCTCTTTCTTTCATTCCTTTCTTTTCTTTCCTCCTCCTCCTGCCCCTTCTTTTGCTTTGTTTTCCTGAAAGAAGCATCTGTGAAGCAGACGATCAGACTAATTTCCAATGAAAGATACTGCTGTGTTGTTGCTATTAGTCCTTCTCTGCTAGCTCTATCAAGGGTCAGGAACCTATCTGCATCCTTCAGTTTGGCCTCTGCACAGACACTCAGCTGCTGGTTCATTTCTCTTAGAGGCATTTCTTCCTCTAAGGATCAAGTTATTTCTAACTAACTCCCTGTCTCATTGATCACTGCTGGTATCGAATCTGCACAAGAAACTTCATAAAGAATTATATTGGTTCCAAGATGTCTCATCCTTTTTATTGAAAAAATTAACCATTGATGTGTGTTTGTGTATGTATGTGGACATGGGGAGGAGTATATACTGCCATGGTTGTGTACTCTAATGTTAGAGGACAGCCTCAGGTCCAATCTAGTTGGAGTTCTGTAGACTTCTTGTATGTTTTCCCCTTCCCAGAACTCCTCTATGTCATCTCCCTTCCCTTTGCTTCTATGAGAGTGTCCCTCCACCCATTCACCCACTCCCTCCTTCCCACCCTCAACTACCCTACACTGGGACATCTATTGAGTCTTCATAGGACCAAGGATCTCTCCTCCAATTGATGCCTGACAAGGCCATCCTCTGCTACATATGCAGCTGGAACCATGTGTACTTCTTGGCTGGTGGCTTAGTCCCTAGGAGCTCTGGGGTGGTCTGGTCGGTTGATATTTTTGTTCTTCCTATGGGGTTACAAACCACTCCAGCTCCTTCACTCCTTTCTCTAACTCTTTCATTGGGGACCTTCCATACTCAGGGCAATGGTTGGCTGCGAGCATCTGCCTCAGTATTTGTAAGGTTCTGGCAGGGCTTTTCAGGAGACAGCTATATCAGGCTCTTTTCAGCAAGCATTTTATTTTTTTGCATCTAAAGTAGTGTCAGAGTTTGGTTACTGTATCTAGGATGAATCCCTAGGTGCAACCATCTCCAGAAGGCCTTTCCTTCAGTCTCTGCTCTTCACTTTGTTTCCATATTTGCTCCAGTGAGTGTTATGTTTCCCTTTCTAAGAAGGACCAAAGTACACACACTTTGGTCTTCCTTCTTCTTGAGCTTCCTATGATCTACTAACTATATCTAGGGTATTTTGAACTTTTGGGCTAATATCCACTTATCAGTGAATACATACAATCTGTGCTCTTTTGTGATTTGGTTACCTCACTCAGGATGATATTTTCTGGGTCCATTCATTTGCCTAAGAATTTAATGAATTCATCATTTTTAATAGCTGAGTACTACTCCATTATGTAAATATACCACATATTCTGCATCCATTCCTCTGTTGAAGGACAACTGGGTTCTTTCCAACCTCTTGCTATTATAAATAAAAGTGCTATGAACATAGTAGAGCAGGTGTCCTTGTTATATGTTGGAGAATTTTTGGGTATATGCCCAGGAGTGGTATAGCTGGGTCCTCAGATAGTACTATGTCCAATTTTCTGAGGAACTGCCAAACTGATTTCCAGAGCCATTGTACCAGCTTGCAATCCTTCAAACAATGGAGGAGTGTTCCTCTTTCTTCACATCCCCACCAGCAACTGCTGTTCCCTGAGATTTTGAACTTAGCCAATATGATTGGTGTGAGGTGGAATCCAAGGGTTGTTTTGATTTGCATTTCCCTAATGATTAAGGATGTTGAATATTTCTTTAGATGCTTCTCAGCCTTTTCAGTTTCCTCAGTTGAGAATTCTTTGATTAGCTCTATTCCCCATTTGTAATATTGTTATTTGGTTCCCTGGAGTCTAACTTCTTGAGTTCTATGTATATATTGGATATTAGCCCTCTATCGGATGTACGATTGGTAAAGATGTTTTCTCAGTCTGTTGGTTGCCATTTTGTCCTATTGATGGTTTCCTTTGCCTTACAGAAGCTTTGCAATTTTATGAGGTCCCATTTGTCGATTTTTGATCTTAGAGCATAAGCCATTGGTGTTCTGTTAAGGAATGTTACCCCTGTGCCCATTTTTTTGAGAGTTTTCCCCACTTTCTCTTCTATTAGATTCAGTGTATCTGGTTTATGTTGTCCCTGATCCACTAGGACTTGAGCTTTGTACAAGGAGATAAGAATGGGTCAATTTGCATTCTTCTACATGTTGACTGCCAGTTGACTCAGCACCATTTGTTGCAAATGCTGTCTTTTTTCCACTGGATGGTTTTAGCTCCTTTGTCAATGATCAAGTGACCTTAGGTGTGTGGGTTCATTTCTGGGACTTCAATTCTATCCCATTTGTATACCTGCCTGCCACTGTACCAATACCATTCGGTTTTTAACCCAGTTGTTCTGTAGTACAGTTTGAGCTCAGGGATGCTGATTCCCCCAGAAATTCTTTCATTGTGAGAATAGATTTTGCTATCCTGGGTCTTTTGTTATTCCAAATGAATTTGAGAATTTTTCTTTCTAATTCTATGAAGAATTGAGTTGAAATTTTGGTGGGGATCTCATTGAATCTATAGATTGCCTTTGGCAAGATGGCCACATTTACTATATTAATCTTGACAATCCATGAGCATGGGAGATCTTTCCATCTTATCAGGTCTTTGATTTCTTTCTTCAGAGACTTGAAGTTCTTCTCAGACAGATTTTTCACTTGTTTGGTTAGAGTCACACCAAGGTATTTTATATTGTTTGTGGCTATTGTAAAGGGTGTCATTGCCATAACGTTTTTCTCAGCCTGTTTATCCTTTGAGTATAGGAAAGCTACTGATTTGTTTGAGTTAATTATATATCTGATCACTTTGCTGAAGTTGTTTATTAGCTGTAGGAGTCCTTCAGTCGAGTTTTTGGGGTTACTTAACTATACTACCATATCATCTGCAAGCAGTGATATTTTTACTTCTTCCTTTCCAATTTCTATTCCTTGGACTTACATTTGTTGTCTCGTTGCTCTAGCTAGACCTTCAAATACTATATTGAATTGATAGGGAGAGAGTGGGCAGCCTTCTCTAGTCCCTGATTTTCGTTGGATTGCTTCAATTTCCTCTCCATTTAGTTTGATGTTGGCTACTGGTTTGCTATATATTGCTTTTTACTGTGTTTAGGTATGGGCCTTGGATTCCTGATCTTTCCAAGACTTTTAACATGAAGGGATGTTGAATTTTATCAAGTGCTTTTTTAGCATCTAATGAAAAAATCATGTGGTCTTTTTTAAAAATTTGTTTATTTAGTGGATTTCATTGATGGATATCCATAGATCTCTGCATCACTGGGATGAAGCCTACTTGATCATGGTGAATGATCATTTTGATGTGTTCTTGGATTTGGTTTATGAGAGTTTCATTGAGTATTTTTGCATCGATATTCATAAGGAAAATTGGTCTGAAGTTCTCTTTTTTTTTGTTAGGTCTCTGTGAAGTTTTGGTATCAGCATGGCTGTGGTTTCATAGAATGAATTTGGTAGTTTTCCTTCTGTTTCTATTTTATGGAATATTTTGAAGAGTACTGGTATTAGTTTTTCTTTGGAGTTATGATAGAATTCTGCACTAAACCCATATGGTCCTAGGCTTTTTTTTTTTTTTTCATTGTGAGACTTTTAATGACTGCTTCTATTTCTTTAGGAGTTATGGGACTGTTTAGATCATTTATCTGATCCTGATTAAATTTGGTATTTGGTATCTGTCTAATAGGTTGTCCATTTCATCCTGATTTTCCAGTTGTGTTGTATACAGGCTTTTGTATTAGGATTTGATGATTTTTAAAATTTCTTCAGTTTCTGTTGTTATGTCTCCCTTTTCATTTCTGATTTTCTAAATTTGGATACTGTTTCTATGTCCTCTGGTTAGTATGGCTGAGGGTTTACCTAACCTGTTGATTATCTCAACGAATCAGCTCCTGGTTTTGTTGATTCCTTGTATAGTTCTTTTTGTTTCTACTTGGTTGATTTCAGCCATGTGTTTGATTATTTCCTGCTGTCTACTCTTGGGTATATTTGTTTCTTTTTGTTCTAGGGCTTTCAGGTGTGCTGTTAAGCTGCTAGTGCATGCTCTCCAGTTTCTTTTTGGAGGTACTTAGAGCTATGATTTGTCCTCTTAGCACTGCTTTCATTGTGTACCTTAAGTTTGAGTTTCTTGTACCTTCATTTTCACTAAATTCTAAAAAGTCTTTAAATTCTTTCTTTATTTCTTCCTTGACCAAGTTATCATTGAGTAGAACATTGTTCAGCTTCCATGTGTATGTGGGCTTTCTGCTGTTTTTGTTGCTATTGAAGACCAGCCTTAATCCATAATGATCTTTTAGGAGGCATGGGATTATTTCAATCCTATTGTATCTGTTGAGGTCTGACTTGTGACCTAATATATGGTCTATTTTGGAGAAGGTAACATAAGGTATTGAGAAGGTATATTCTTTTGATTTAGGATTTAATGTTCTATAGATATCTGTTAAATCCATTTGGTCCATAACTTCTGTTAGTTTCACTGTGTCTCTGTTTTGTTTCTGTTTCCATGATATGTCCATTGAAGAGAGTGGGGTGTTGAAATCTCCCACTATTATTGCGTGAGGTGCAATGTGTGCTTTGAACTTTAGTAAAGTCCTTTTTTTTTTTTTAAATAATATGGGTGCCATTGTATTTTAAGCATAGATGTTCTGAAGTGATAGTTCTTAGTAGATTTTTCCTTTGGTGAGTATGAAGTGTCCTTCCTTATCTTTTTTGATAACTTTAGATTGAAAGTCGATTTTATTCGACAGTAGAATGGCTAATCCAGCTTGTTTCTTGGGACCATTTGCTTAGAAAATTGCTTTTTAGTCCGTTACTGTGAAGTAGTATTTGTCTTTGACACTGATATGTGTTTCCTTTATGCAGGAAAATGCCTGTTCCTGTTTATGTATCTGGTTTGTTAGTCTATGTATTTTATTGGGGAATTGGGTCCATTGTTAAGAGATATTAAGGAAAAGTGAATGTTGGTTCCTGTTACTTTTGTTGTTACTTTTATGTTTGTGTGGGTTTCTTCTTTTGGGTTTGTTGAAAGAAGATTACTTTGCTGCTTTTTCTAGGCTGTAGTTTACCACCATGTGTTGGTGTTTTCCATCTATTATCCTTTGTAGTGCTGAATTAGTGTAAAGATATTGTGTAAATTTGGTTTTGTCATGGAATATGTTCTCCATCTATGGTAACTGAGAGTTTTTCTGGGTATAGTAGTCTGGACTGATATTTGTGTTTTCTGAGGGTCTGTATGAGATCTGCCAAAGATCTTCTAATTTTTATAGTCTCTGTTGAGAAGTCTGGTGTAATTGTGATAGGTCTGCCATTATATATTAATTAACCTTTTTCACTTACTGCTTTTAATATTCTTTCTTTGTTTTGTGTATTTGGTGTTTTGATTATTATGTGACAGGGGGAATTTCTTTTCTGGTCCAATCTATTTGGAGTCCTGTAGGCTTCTTGTATGTTCATGGGTATATCTTTCTTTAGGTTAGGGAAGTTTTCTTCTATCATTTTGTTGAAGATATTTACTGGCCCTTTAATTTGGGAATCTTCACTCTCTTCTATACCTATCATGCTTAGGTTTGCTCTTCTTATGGTATCCCGGATTTCCTGAATGTTTTGGGTTCGGATCTTTTTGTACTTTGCATTTTCTTTAACTGTTGTGTCAATGTTTTCTATGGTATCTTCTGCACCTGAGATTCTCTCTTCTATCTCTTGTATTCTTCTTCTTCTTTTTTTCTAGAAGAAATTTTAAAATGCATTTGTTGTATTCTTGGATTACACAAAATTTTCCTAAGGAAAATACAAAAAGCACACATTGTAAAATACGAACCAAATAAATTAGATTTTTCAATTAATTAAAAATTCCTATTCATCACAAAATGCAGTTAAGAATATGAGAAGGCAAGGCACATACAGGATGAAAATATACACACCAATGCAAATCAATAAAAAGGCAGATGGGCAAACTTTTCAAAATGTGCCAAAGACTTGAGCAGATCTCACAGAATAAGCCCCAAATGCAAACATGGTACTAAACATCACTTAAGATGTGAACATCAAAGTGACAGGAGCTGCTATCTCACAGGCACTACTTCATGACTCCTTAGAATAGGGAACAAAATACCCATGAAAGGAGTTACAGAGACAAAGTTTGGAGCTAAGATGAAAGGATGGACTATCCAGAGACTACCCCACTCGGGAATCCATCCCATAATCAGCCACCAAACCCAAACACACTTGTATATGCCAGCAAGATTTTGCTGAAGGGACCCTGGTATAGCTTTCTCATATGAGGCTATGCCAGTGCCTGGCAAATACAGAAGTGGATGCTCACAGTCATCTATAAGATGGAACACAGGGCCCCCAATGGAGAAGCTAGAGAAAGCAGCCAAGGAGCTGAAGGGGTCTGCAACCCTATAGGTGGAACAACAATATGAACTAACCAGTACCCCCAGAGTTCGTGTCTCTAGCTGCATATGTAGCAGAAGATGGCCTAGTCGGCCATCACTGGGAAGAGAGGCGCCTTGATATTGCAAACTTTATATGCCCCAGTACAGGGGAATTCCAGGGCTAGGAAGCAGGAGTGGGTGGGTTGGGGAGCAGGGCAGGCAGAGGGTATAGGGAACTTTCGGGATAGCATTTGAAATGCATATAAAGAAAATATCTAATAATAATAAAAAGTTAAATAAAACAACAACAACAGCAACAACTCTTCTTGTAGACACGTAATTTCATTTTTCTTGGGGAAATGCCTAGGTGCAGAATTGCAGGCACAATGTATAGCTATCTGTTTAAGTTTATTTGGACCTGCCAAGGGGTTTTCTAAAGTGATGTCTGTATTCCACAAACTTATCAGCAATATATTAAAAAAAATCCAGCTATCTCTTGTATTCTGTTGGTGACACTTGCATCTATATCTCCTAATATCTTTCTTAGTTTTTCTCTCTCCAGGGTTGTCTCCCTTTGCTATTTATTTATTTATCATTTCTCTTTCCATTTTTAGATGTTGGATGATTTTGTTCAATTCCTTCACCTGTTTAGTTTTGTTTTTCTGTAATTCATTAAGAGATTTTTATGTTTCCTCTTTAAGGGCTTCTATATGTTTGCCGGTGTTCTCCTGTATTTCTTTTAGGGAGTTATTTATGTCCTTCTTAAAGTCCTATATCATCATCATTATATGTAATTTAAATCAGAGACTTGCTTTTCTGGTGTGGTGGGAGAACTGTGTTCTGATGATGCAAAGTAGCCTTGGTTTGTATTGCTTATGTTCTTGCCCTTGCCTTTGGCCATCTGGTTATCTCTGGTATTAGCTGGTCTTGCTGTCTCTGACTGTGGCTTGTCCCTCCTGCAAGCCTCTGTCTCAGTACTCCTGGGAGACCAGTTCTTTTTGGGAATAACTTGGATATGAAGAGCTGTGGCACAGGGTCAGCTCTGGGGTGCATGAAACCAGAAGAATCCTGTTCCTAGCTGTTCCTTGATTCCTGTGTCCTGATGGTTCTGGGAGGGTCATTCTTGGGTCAGGAATTTGTACAGAAGTAGAAGTCTTACCTGTACTTGCAGGTGTATTGGTTCTCCTTGGAGACCAGTTCTTTCCTGGTAGTATTTGTGTATGTAGTGCTGTGGCACAAGATCAACTCTGGGAATGGATGGAAACCGAAGGCTTCTGCGTCCTGTGGGTTCAGGAAGCATCCCTCTGAGCAGCAGTTGTGGTTTTACCTGTGCTCACAGGCTTGTCTGCGCTCATGGATGGCTAGCTCTCTCCCAGTGCTGTTTAGGTATGGAGCTCTGTGTGGCTTCTTGTAGGTTTATGGGCATCTCTTTCTTTAGGCTACAAAGTTTTCTTCTATAATTTTGTTGAAGATATTTACTAGCCCTTTAAGGTGGGATCTTTATTCTCTTCTATACCTATTATTCTTATGATTGATCTCATTGTGTCCTGGATTTCCTGGATGTTTTAGGTTAGGAGCTTTTTGTATTTTGCACTTTCTTTGACTGTTGTGTCAGTGGTTTCTATGGTATCTTCTGCACCTGAGATTCTCTCTCCTATCTCTTGTATTCTGTTGGTGATAACCACATCTATGACTCCTGATCTCTTTCCTAGAATTTCTCTCTCCAGGGTCGTCTCCCTTTTGATTTATTTATTGTTTCTATTTCCATTTTTAGATCCTGGATGGTTTTGGTCACTTCCTTCACCTGTTTAGTTTTGTTTTCCTGTAATTCTTTAAGTGATTTTGTGTTTCCTCTTTAAGGGCTTCTACATGTTTACTTGTGTTCTCCTTTATTTCTTTAAGGGAGTTATTTATATCCTTCTTAAAGTCCTCTAACATTATCATGAAATGTGATTTTAAATCAGAGTCTTACTTTTCTGGTGTCTTGGGGTATCCAGAGCTTTCTGGGGTAGAAGAACTGGGTTCTGATGATACCAAGTAGGCTTGATTTGTGCTGCTTAAGTTCTTTTGCATCATGCCCTCTGGTTATCCCTGGTGTTAGCAAGTCTTGCTGTCTCTGATTGAGGTTTGTCCATCCTGTTAGCCTGTGTGTCAGCACTTCTGTGAGACTAGTTCTCTCTGGGAGGAATTTGGGTATGGAGAGCTGTGGTCAGCTCCAGGGCGCAGAAAAAAACTGTAAGGATCCTGTACCAGGCTGTTCCTTGGTCCTTGCGTTCTAATGGCTCTGGGCAGGTCCCTACTGAGCCAGAAATTTGAGCAGAAGTGGTGGTCTCACCTGTGCTCTCATGTGAGCCAGCACTCTTGGGAGACCAGTTCTCTCAGGGAGAAATTTGGGTATGGAGGCTATGGCACAGAGTCAGCTCCAAGTGCAGATGGAAACCAAAAGGATCCTGTCTCAGGCTGTTCCTTGGTTGGTTCCTGTGTTCTGGGGGCTCTGACCAGGTCCCTTGGAGCAGAAGTTGTAGTCTACCTGTTCTCATAGGTATATCAGTACTCCTGGGAGACCAGCTCTCTCCTGGTGGGACCCAGGTGTGGAGAGCTTTGGCACTGGGTCAGCTCCAGTTGTAGATGGCAACCACATCATTTCTTTTCTTAAGGTAACCTGTCCATGGCAACATTATTTTCCCTCGATGTAATCTGATTGCTGTCCTTTTGTATAGCATTTACTTGGGTTTGTACACTTCTTTAAAATGCATATTGTGACCCTATTGGTCTCCCTTATAATAGATCTCTGCTTCGTTTATGTCTTTTACTAGCACAAAGAACAATAATAGTAAGAACAACAGTTCTTCTAAAAGCACTCACTAAAGCACTTTTGTACTTCATGGTATCCATTAGCTCAATATGGCTGTAGGAATGTGCCTAATATGCAGTGAGATGAATCTTAAGTGTTAAATGCCTGCTATATTTCTGCAAAATGCAAAAAATCTTATAAAATTTTTATATTATATTTTGAAATGATCATGTTTTGGATATGCAAGCTTAATAAAAGTATCCATTTAAAATTAGTGCTATTGATTTCTTTTATTTTTAATATGCTGCTTCCAAAATTTAAATTTTGTATATGACTTACAGTTTGGTTGGCATTCTCTCCCCCATTCCCCCTATCTTGCTTTCTCCCTCTCTCTCACTCTCTTGCTCTTTCCCTCCGGAGACCAATGTGAAGAAGTTTCACAATTTTTATTTTTAGTGCTATGACTGTGTCCTCACAATTAGAAAAACATCTTTCCATGTTCTGAAAACAGGTTGCCTGCTAATTTTCAGCTCCCTCCTATGAGCATATGTCCTGAATCTTTATAAACTGATACACAGGATAAACTTGGCATTTCTCAAATATGTCATCTTGGGTGCTGATTTCTGTTTTATTGGTTAAACAAAGCAATTATTTTGTGCTATTTTTCTCAGTTTTTAACCCAGAGTTTAACTCTGTGTGTGTGTGTGTGTGTGTGTGATTTTCTGCAGGCTTTCAACTTAATTTGGCAATGGAGATAGAGATGTGTTTAAATCCTTTCAGTTGGATATCAATCATTTGTGTGAAGATATTCATCTCCACCTGACTTCAGCTACTCTGACAAAAGAATGTATTTTTTGCCTTCTGCATTCCTCTGAGAGGGTGTCTCTGATCTTGTAGCCAGTAAGTTCTGATCACAAGCATGAAACATTTGAGCTTTATGGTGATTTTAAAAATTATTTATTTTGTCTTAGCCTCAGTTAACTGATATCACACAGGCAATAGTGATTTTATTAAAGAGTTCTATCTCTCCTGTCACTATTAGCTTAGATCTGTGCCTTCTCCTTTCCATTAATTTTCTGTATTTAAATACACTGGCACAGGACCAGTTGTCACCAAGTCGGATTAGGGATATGATGCGGACAGGGGGGATTGTGGTGGGGCAACTTGCTAAGCATGAATACTCTAATGCTTGTTAAAACAGGACCTGATTCCAAATGCAACTGTCAGAATTTTACATATTTTTATGCACTAGATTACAGAGAATAACAACAGAGCCCGCCAACCTTGGCATCGGGATGCTTCTGCCTTGAGGGTGATGCAATCCCTTTAGGAAATACCAGGGATGGATTTGCCTTAAGCTTCTCTCTTGAACGAGGCCAAGAAATTTCAAAGCCTTAATTTTTTGCCAACTAAAGAAGTGATGCTGAGTTCCTTACATACCCACATGGAAAATAAGATTTCAGCATGGCATTTGACAAATTATCATAAATGTGAGAGCAATAACTGCTTTAAACAGCAGCTGCAGGTTGGCTGCCAAGGGTACAATGTGTATTGGCCTGATTGTGGGCAGGTGGTAGCAGCTGTCAAGGCAGACAGCCTTTCTGGACAGCATGAGTAAGAGCTTAGGAATGTTAAATGCTGATGGGTGCAGCACCCTACAAAGCATGATATTCTTCTTGCCCATCTGAAGCTCTGCACTTTGTGTCTTGCCAAGTATGTCTGCAAAGCTGTGAGCTGACCATTTGGTGTTCTTTACTAATGTTTGCCAAGTTTTATAAGATCCACAATAGAAAAGGTGGGGTAGAATGGGTCATTGTCCTTTTTCTTGGGTTAAGGAAGAAATCCTCTGTTTTGATTTCTCAAAGTCTCCCTATTTTTAAAGACTATAGAGACCTTTCAATGCTGGATGATGGAGGTAAGTGAAGTGGACTGTTGTCTTACAGTAAAACATTCATGCTCTTTTTTTCATTCAACATGTTTTCATTTATTTAGTTACCATTTCTTGCTTTGTCTTTCTCTTTCACTTTCTTATTTCAATTCTAGGCTTTCAAGACTAAACTCTATATAAGCCTAAAGTTTAAAGGATTTGCACATGATGATAGCCTTTGGTAGCCTAGGAAATTTACATATGTAAGAATCCCACAGTCCAGAAGCATCAGAATGTCAAGAGAAAGTGAACATTCATGGAATGTAGCCTGGCTTATGCTGTAAGAAAGCCACAAGGTGCTTTAAATTAGTTGTATTATCAATGTACACACACACACACACACACACTCAAAAAAAAAAAACATAAGCTAGGGTACACGGGAGAAAGGTTATGTAATTTTTTTGCTTTTTGAATCAGTGTTACTTTACAGGTTTATTAATTTTCTATAAATTTAATGTTTGCAACTAAATAAAATTATATTACATATAGATGTCATTTTTAAAATTACCTATTCCTTTGTTGATGGACAACAAGGCTGTTTCCATTTCCTTGCTAGAAAGGAGACCAACAGAATGGGAAATGTGTTGTGGAAGAAGGCAAAAGGGAAGAGGACAGAGATGCCAGGACAGAAAGGAGGCTATGTGGACGAATGGACTAAGGAGAAGAGGGGAAAGGAGAGGGGAAATCTATGAAACAGTTTTTGTTGGAAACTTCCAGGATGAAACTTAATGGTGTGCATTCTGATTTCAATATAAAATAAAACAATAAAGTAACATATGCAATTGTCAAGTTTGTTTCCCTGGAAGTCCCTGGAGCCAAGCTGGCCCTCCCTTCCCACATCTTCTCCTCTGCATGTCTTGCAGAAATCATGCGTTGGTTATACAGCACCAGGATTTTTGTGCATCTATTAGCAGGTTGATAGTGAGCCTCAGTCATCTCTCGTATAAAATGGGGAAAACAACCAACCTGGCAAGTTTGAATTTAAACAATTCATTGAGTGTGCTTTGCCTACCATATGGTACCAGATTTTAAAAAAAGAAAGAAAGAAAGAAAGAAAGAAAGAAAGAAAGAAAGAAAGAAAGAAAGAAAGAAAGAAAGAAAGAAAGAAGTTTATGGGCTGTTTACACTGATAAATTGTAAACAGCTCTGAACAGGTCCATTGAGCCCTGCCAGTCATTTGCCATATGTGAATAGATGAATTCAGTTCGTTTTGCCTTCTGTGTTGCTGAGACTGAGTGTGGCCACATGAAAAGGACAAAGAACCTCAGCACATATGTCCATGGGAGATCAGGCTTAAAAGGTCACACAGACCTGAACAAGGGTTCAGTGTGGCAATCTTCCATCAGATAGTTAATTTCTATGTGTGATCCCACTCATGTCAGAAACAGTGGTTTTGTCTTATGGCTGATGCACTATCACCTGGGAAGGAAATAAGGACTCCCCCATTTTTCCCTGTGCCCTTAGCAATACCCTGTATTATCGTACTTACCTGAAAAACTATTTACTTTTTCTTCCATCAGTTTTGTTGATAAGTCAAAGCTGAGGCTTTTATTTTTCTTCCAATGGATGTGAAAATTTTGTATTTTATAAATTATGCTCTTGGGCTAGAGAGATAGTTTATGTTGTAATATACTTGCCTTACAAAGAGGAGAAGCTGCATTAAGGTTCTTAGCTCCTTCCTAAAAGCCTGGCTTGAACGATGTCCTTGAAAGATCATCACTAACTAGGCACAGTCAGGGGTATTCCTATGACTTCATGAGCAACGAATGAGCCTAGCCTAGTTGGCAAGCTCGAGGACACTGACAGAGCTTGTCTAAAACAACATAGTGGGAGACTCTAATACCCTTTTGTAGAGAATTCAGATATTCAGGATGAACAAACTTTAGTAGCTTGAAAATGCTTTCATATCTTTGCAACTCACAACATATATGGCACTATTATATTTTAAGAGCTTTGGTATGCTCGTGAGTATTTGGAGGATACTCTAATATTGTCTTGCATGCTGAAAAAGATGGCATGAAAATACACAATTAGTGTAGTATGTCTGAGTTAATGGGAGTCTTGACTATTCAAGAATTGGCATTAATGGGCAGAAAGGGAAGTTACTTTATAAGAAGGACATTAGCATCATTGTGAAAGGGATGAGATATGTGATGGAGTTTAAAAGGAAGCAAAGGCAAGGGATACTTATTTTTCCACTGCTGTGGCAGGGGTATCCTGTGAAAAAAAGCAAGTTAGGCAAAAGCATTTCTTTCAGCTTATTGTTTTGGAAGTATGTGTGGAGAGATGGATATAGTTCATCAAGGCAGAGAAGCTGTGGCAACTCGGGTGTAAAGACAGTCTGGAAGAAAGCTGAGAGATTTCGTTTCATTAATACACAGGCAGCAGAGAAAGTACAGGAAGGGGGTAGAGTGTATCCAACCTCAAAGCCTGTTTGTAGGGAAATACACCTCCACCAAATCTGCACTTTCTAAATATTTCAAAACATTTACCAAAAAGCACTACCAGCTTGTGCCAAGTGTTCAAATATATGAGTCTATGGGGGACATTTCTCATTCAAACCATGATTTTCTACCCTGGGCTCTATTGGCCAATGACCATAGCATGATACAAAATGCATTTATTGTAAGTTCACCAGTCCCAACAATTTTCAGCAATCTGATTCCAGTTATAAAGTCCAAAGTCTCTTCCAAGATTCATGTCACAAAAGATTTGAATTGTGATTAAGCTAAACTGTCTTGTATCCAGTGGTAGGGATCTACTAACCCTCGGTCTTGTAAATGCTATCCAATCCCATCTGAGCCCACTGTACAAGTTCTGGTGCACTCATCCAGTTGTGTGCTCACTGTTAATGCCCAACTCCCTGGGCTCCAGTAGACATATTTGTGCCCTATGCAACATGTCTTTATCCACACTAATCCATTTCTTCATTGCTCATTTACAATACTTTTCTAAGGTTTCTAACAAAAATTGCTTCTTAAAAGTAATTTTTCATCCAATATATACATTTATCCATTTCAAAAGTTATTTTTAAAGCAACGTTTCCAAGCTTCATTCATCTCTAGCTCTCCGTTCCTCAAAGTTGCTGCTTTTTAACTCAATCAACTTGTTTCTTTCTCTCTTCATCCGCATGTTTAGAGGCATCACTTTCATTCTGATATTTCTAACACAAAATCCTAACTAAATAGATGACATTCTCCTTCTGGCATGTTTTCTTTTTCCCCATAGTTTCAATTTTCTATGGTCAAATGTGACCTAAAAATATTAAATGGGAAATTGAAGAAATGATGAATCCATTTTGAGTTGAAAGCTGTTCAGAGTAGCACGGTGAGAGGCTCATCCTCTCTAGCTGCCCCTGTCCAGCTTCCCCACAGTATGCATAGACTTACTTCAGTCACATGGCAGTTGCCTCATTATACCATTGATTGCTTCTGTTCAAGTTATTCTTAGTTTAGTATACAATGTCCTCAATATGCAAAGGCAGTGATGCTAGCAATACAGATGTGCAAAAGAGGATCAAACTGTGCATCAACTAAGAAGTGAAAGTTCTCAGTGAGGACAGAAGAAAAAAACCATATGCTGAAGTTGCTGAGTTTCTGTAAAGAACAACTCTTTTAGCCATAAAAATGTGAATACAGGCACAGAAATTGTTCCTAGATTTTTTTTTCTGTCATGCCTCAAGTTGCATAAGGTAGTGTTAGTGCTTGATATGTGCTTGGTTAAGATGAAAAAGGATTGAAATTTAGTATGCTTGGAAAAGTTATGGTATATGTATATTTCAATTTTGGTATCCTAAAATTCAAAAAATATATTCCCTAATTTAGAGACAAGGAACAATAATCTTGTGATGATTAATGTTGCTTGATAGCTTGACAAAAATCTATCATCACCTGGTAGATGGTTTTCCAGGTATACCTGGAGATGATTATCTCGATTGTGTTAAGGTAGACACTCTTCTATTTCAATTTATGATTTGATGTTTTGTGTGAACTTGTGATAACCTTTGTAACATGTGATCATGTAGTCTGAAAGATGTATAAGTACTGAGGACAAAGAGATGGGAAATAGAGAAAGAAGAATTTTTTGCCTTTCCCCACTTTGAGTTGAATTTTTTTCTCTTTCCCCACTCAGAAGAATTTTACCCTTTCCCCCCACTTAGGATCTTTCCTCTTTTCCCCTTAGATAGCTTTCATATGAAACTTTTTACAATTTAGTAATAAATCCTATAATCATCTTTTTTAAAAAAGAAGAAAGTAAAGAAAAAAGAAATAGAGAATATTTACTTCTAGGCAATAATGGCTGAGATCCTGAGCTCTGTACAAGGAGCAGGAGGCTGAGCAGCAGATGCACTCATTGCTCTGCCTGACAATGAATGCAATGGGACAAATGTGTCTTAGCTCCTGCTGCCTTGGCCTACTACCTCTGAAGGACAGTACTCTTGAACTATAAGCAGAATAAACCCTTTCAGCCAGAAATTGTTTTAATCAGAACATTTTATCATAGAAACAGAAGAAGAGACTAAGACAAATCTCTTCAGAATTGCAAAATTTAAGTCTGCTACATGCTTACAGCTCAGCTCTCCATCCCTACTGTCCCCACTTAACTAAATCCTAGTTCTGAGATTACAATGTAATGTTCAGTTAATTATATATTCATTGCTCACATTTTTCAACATTTTCTTTTGCTTTATAATTTATTTGCATTTCACCATTTCTTACATTGAATGGCTCTGACATTTTTATATTAATCAAGCAAAAAAATAATTTCTAAATAATCTATCATAAAAATCCCAGCTGATTCCAGTGAGGCAGCAAGTCTATTTTTTCTGGTTGTTCCTCCCTAACTTCTAGAACACTATCTTGTGAACTTCCCTTTCACTTTATCCTTGATACAACAGTCCTTGGTGCTTTCTGCTATCTTGGTATCCCCTCTTCTTTTTCTTCTCATTTTGATGAATAATTTGATTAGAATTAGAAAAATCCACCTCTTAGGTTAGCAAAAGTATTGTTGGGAAGATAGATGGTGCTCTGACTAGTGAAATGATTTCATTTGTCTCTCTCTAGAGTCAGTTAGGGCCCAAACTGTCCACAGTGTTGTGAGGTTTAAAGAGCACTCAACTTGTTGTTCTTAGTCTTTCTGCACTCAGTTTTTCACTCACTATGTCAAGTATTAGGTGGATCCTTTTTATTATTTTCTAGAAACAAGTTTGTTTTTTTAAAATTTATTTCTGGTACTATTAAAAATATCATCTTCAGGATTTTAGTTTGCTTTTATATTTGTGCTTTTGACTAACTAAATTCTAAATTTGTTATTTAATTTAGAATTATAAGATCTCCTTTTTGACTGACCTATAATCCCTTTCAATAAAGTGATCATTGTATTTAATATCTATACAAAGGTCTAATGCTCTGCATTTGGTACCAACAGGAAGCCATCCATGAAGAAGCTAAACTGTAAGCAAAGCATTAACAGAACTAGGGACATGAACCAACAGAAGTAGATGCAGGTGATTCTAAAATAAGTGGGAGTGGGTGTGGGCTAGGCTTACTCTACAAGTACTCCCATTCAAAATATCAAATATTCTGGTCACGTATCTTTTTAAATATAGGGGGAGTCTGTATTTCAGCTTTTTTTATTCTTGAGAATTTCATAGTAGTATACAATAAAATATAATCAACTACTCCCTTATTTCTTCCAACAAGCCAGCCTTCCTTCCTTCCTTCCTTCCTTCCTTCCTTCCTTCCTTCCTTCCTTCCTTCTTTCCTTCCTTTCTTCTTTCCTTTATTTGTTTCTTTTCTTCTTTTTCTTTCTGTCCATCTTATTTAGTGTTCAAGCTGTGAAGAAACACTGTGACCACAGCAATTCTTATTAACCAAATCATTTAACTGCTCTTGCTTACAGTTTCACAGGTTTAGTTCATTATCACATGACAGGAAGCATGGCAGTGTACAGGTGACATGGTAATAGAGGAGTAGCTGAGATTTCTACAACCAGGTCTGCAAGCAGCAAAAAGAGAGAGGCACTGGGACCCACCTGGGCTTTTGAAGATATATTTCTTCCCACAAGGCCACACCTCTTAATCATTTTAAATAGTGTTACTCTCAATTAAGCATTAGAATAGATGAGCATATGGAGGTTATTTTTATTTATTTAGGTTTATTTAGGAGGTTATTTTTATTTTATTTAAAGTACCACACTTTCTTTTTACGTTTTTTTTTTTTTTTCTTTTTTTAAATCATGAACTAGGTCCAGTTCATGATACCTTTGTACCTGGATGTGAGGGTATCCACTGGGGCATGGGAATTTCATCAGAGACCACATCCTGAAAGAAAAATGATTCTTCCTCCATCAATGATTATCCACTGCCATTAGCTCCTCAATAACTGGTGGGGCCTAGAGATCAGTTATCCCATCTATGCTTGGATTGGGTAAGGTTTATCTTGTGCAGATCTTGTGCAGATATACACAGTGATTATGAGATTATGAGTGTGAATAATCACACCATGTCCAGCAGATACCATTTCATCATAACCTCCCCTATTCTGAATATTTTGTTTGTTTTATGTCTGGTTCTGCCAAGTTTCCTGAACCCTTGTAGTGATGGTACATGAGGGGATACAGTTTCCCATTTAGGGCTGAACACTTAGCCACCATTCTCACCATTTTGACCACATACACCTCTCTCCATGGACTGCTACCTACTGCAAAAGGAAGATTCTCTGACCAAGGTTGAGAATACCCCAAATCTGTGAGTATGAATATAAATATTGAGAAGTCAATTTGACAGAATGACTACTAAGAAAAATAATAATATTAGGTTCAACTTTAAAGCCTAGGACCGTGCTAGTCATGGACGTTTTTAAAACTAGGATTACAGTACCAGTGACAAAATTCACTCCCATAGAACCAGCTTCAAATGACACCTAGACATACTTAGTCACCCTCATGGAAGTCTTATACTTGTGTACCTGTGGACATGACCTTCCAGGTCAGTGGCTTTGGCAATTAAAACAAACCAACTCATAGGATGGAGAGATTTAAGACAATCTTGGAAGATCTTATTATGTCAAAAATCCTAGGCACAGCCAATAGCTCTCAGCTTGCTTTAAAAGGGCTCAAGGTCCAATCAACCTGAGGAGGGTTGAACATCAATAAATGTGCCAATGAAAAAATACTACAATGCATTATGATATACACATTTTTAAATGTATAATGATATTTGTTGAACAAATTGAATTTGTAATGATATTTGTGGAAGATGTGTGAGAAATGACTTATTGAAATCAGTTGATAATGTTAAAACTAAGGGGTTCCTTTATATAGCCTTCCTAAATATATCATAAGGAGATTGAATGTATGATAAAACAAAGTTTTGTCAATGTATTACAGCTAACAAAAGTAAGGAGAATTATGGAAATTGAGGTATTTTCTAAATTTTGGATAAGCAAACAATAATTGCCACAACTTAAAAGGAGCACAAAGGATCTCAGACAGGCAGGCAAACCTCCTCCTTGCTCCTGAGTAGAACACATAGCAAACAGAATATGATTTAATATGAAATAAGTTTGTCTGAACCTCTAAATAGAATTTCTAGCTGAAATAATTAGCAATAATACAAGCACTCATTTAGTGATAACATAGGGCTGCAAAATCCAGACAAAAATATCTACAAGAAAATGAGCATATGTTCAAATACAAATTTTAAGGATAACAAATTAGTTGGAAGGGAATAAAAGTGGAGGTTGAGAGATATATCACAAATGAAGAAGTCTGACAGGCTCATGATTTACAGATGTCACAGTCTGAATTCCTATGTAAATGAACACAAATTAAAATAAGTCAAAGACAAACAAGAAAATTTTAATCTTGAGTGGTTTCTAATGATACAAAAGAATGTTTTGGGGGTGATGACAGTATTATAGTCATAAAAGAGTATCTCATAAATATATCTGAACTTCATACAGATGACAGAGAGTGTCTAGAACAACAATTTGAGATACAGAGTGAGATCTTGCTTGATATGTCCTCATTTTCAAAATTACTATTTTTTATTTTATTTTCCCTCTTTAAAGAGGAGTCTTATGATTCTAGGAATCTTTGGCCATGATAATTAATGAAGATTTTAAATAAAATTTTCTACCCAGAAGATTTCTGTACTTTTGTAGGGTTATTTGGTGTTTCTGTTGGAGCGTAGGCTTTGATCTTGAACTTTGTGTCGGATGGCATCTTCTATGGTTGATGTTAACAGGTCAATTGATCTGAGGTTCTTGGTGTTATTCTCCTCTCAGGTCTAATTCACCAGAATTAATCTCTCTCTTTGCCTTTGCACCTCTCTCTGTGTATGTATCATCTTCAATCTGTCATCAATCCATCAATCTATCAATTATGCAAATATTATATATTTGTCATCCTTTACCTATATATTTGCTATCATCTATCTTTATCATAATTTATTTTGTATATCCATACCTGCTTTTGATTTTGAGAATTTCTCCAAAGAGGTTCTATAAATAGCTCACCAAAAGCGAAATGAGGGCAAAATGTAAGAGGTACCTATTTTTCCTCTACTTTTCTGTATTCTCAGTTTAGCCAAGCATTCCTGAACAGAGTGAACAGCCTTGAACTTTTCAACCATTAGAGGCAATGTAGGAAAGAATCTCCAAATATTATTTGAACGTAGAAAATGCTCTTAGGATGACAGAGAATGAAGTCCGGCAGTAGTTGCAGATGTACAGGATTAAGGTTTTCACAGTGTTTCTTCACTAAGTATATAGAACTTTTGCTGTCACATGTGCTCTGTAAAGTAAGAGTCACATGGTAGCATCTCATATGCCTAGCCTTCTTTACTCCTTTACCAGGGCAGGATTTTCCAGCATTTCCTTCACTTGTCACTTTAACAAGAGGATACATAAATCTGAATCAATAACAGTTGTACTGGGAATTAATTAAATGATTATTCTTGCTTGGACCTGATGCTATCTGCTTCCTAAGTTGCAAGGACCTTTCAAAGGTCTGGCTCATCAATACCTTCTGTATCACAGCTCCTCTGTCCTAGGGCAGGGGGGATGTTTGTTAATAATTTTCCTTTTAAGCTTATCTTATAGCTTAGAGTTTTCACAGTACCTCCATTTTCTTTTACTTCTCTGTGACAGTGACTTCTGTATGCTTGTTAATTTGCAATGCTCATGATGTTACTGATTTTATATTGTCAGTAATGTCTGCGGTTTACTAAGCACAGACAGAGTTCACCTCCTGTTCAGCACCATCTACTTATTTCTCATCTCAGATCTCTGGTTTTGTTTGAGGATTGGCTGGTGCCTAGGAGACTGTATGCCAGCTTTTATAATATCCCTTGAAAGCAGCCCTCCCGATATACCTCTTATCTTTTCAAATATGTATTTCAATAATGCATTTCCTTTCCATCTTGCTCATTGAAATGACACCATTAGAACATAATTAACACCCTACATTTGTACAGTGCCTCACACTCTTTCAAAGCAGAAGTTCATCTATTATCATCCTTTGCTTTCCTTTCTGTCCCATTGCAATGAATTGATAGAATAGGCATTTGCTATTCAGAGATGCAAGAGTTTAAGCAGAAAAAGGTGGTTTTCAGTAGGTGTCTGTAAGTACTGAGCCTGCAATGAAAGTCCCACTGTTTGACTCCTAGCCCTACCCTGGTCTTTATCTGTCTTTCCTGTCCTACCGAACACTTCCTCTCCCTCACTCTTTGGATTTCGTCCTGAGGCTAAGTGGCCCAGCTGTCACCACCCTCAGCCACTACCTTGTTGCTTTGCTATTGAATTATTTCTTCATTTATCATCCCATGGTGGCCCATAGTGGCTTCACACCTACATGTGGGAAGGGACCTTTTAAACCTGCCATAAATCAGACATATTCTTATCTTGCTGTTGTCTGTGCTCTTTGAAAAATCTATTTTTTAGTAAAGACATTTTTCTTAGGCAAGTACAAGTCTCTTTTCACTTTAATGAAAACATTCTACTCTTTATGATGTCCTGTGACTTTTGCTGGGTGGCAATGTCTGTCTGTACAGTGAGTGCGCAGCTCCTGATTGAATTCACACACTTACATCACCTATGTCGTTTCCTCATTTTGGACTCCACTCTTTAACATTCTAAATTGTTGAATTTCTAGGAAAGCACAGAATCATTTGAGATCAGCTATACAATAGTGCATAGATTCATCATATTCTCTCTGTTTGTCTTCATCTGTCTTTGTCCCACTTACCTGGAAGGAAAACAAGAGTCAACAAAACAATTATGCCATCAACCAGAGAACACAGCCATATTTCTCAAGAGATTGTCACTCTGGCAGAAAGACAAATGCCCAAGCTTGGGAGAGACTGTAGTACCATCAGAACCCCAATGTCTCTTCTCAGGCGGGCCACGCCTTTCTCCCTAACGGTGCTTCATCTGTGCATTCTGATGTTTAAGCTTCATACTTCATAGCAGTTTTGGTGTCTCTATTAAAATGGGCAGCCAGAGCAGAAACCAAAGGTTTCTATGGGTAACAGTTGCAATTACGTGATAGGCAGTGGTCCAGATAATTTACACCATAGTAATTCTTTGTATTAAAGCTTCATAACCAAAGTAGGAAGATTTACATTGGAGCACTTTTTGTATTCAGGGCTTGTATGTATGGCAGGATAAACATGAAATCACAAGCAAGACACAAGGGATGGGATTACCAAATGTTCTAGCTAAATACAGTCCAAAGCAGCACTCCAGTAAACAAAATTTCAGGGTAGAGGGTTCAAATATGCCTAGACTGCAGGAAATCTGTGTCATCTGAGAAAGTTAAGACTGCTTTACAGAAGTTTCCCACTATTGTCTTTGAAGAGCTCTTAGATTTTGGCAGGCAGAGAGCAAGAAGACATTGGGTGGATGAATGGGAAATAAGAGGCCTGGCAACTAGAGAGACCATGAGCAGCAGACCACAGAGGAAATGGCTTGTCTGAGGAAACAAGCAACTCTTCTAGGACCTTAGAAACCTCTAGAAATTAAGTCTTCAGGGACCTTTTCAGTGATCCTTCCTTTAACTCACACTGGATGATAACCAATTTTCAGAGAGCTCCATCTGAGTGCCAGGCTTATAGAGTGACATTCAGTTGACATTTAATAGTTTGCACACATTTTGCAAAGCCTTTTTTTTCCATATGAGAAACCAAACTGGGTGAAGACAAAAGGTGATTGTATTAAAATTGGAGTGAGCTTTAATCCAAGTATTGTTTTACACAAAGCAGTCCTTCATTCAGTTGTATGTTCTCAGATCTATTTGAGGACAAAGACAATGTCCTTTGTATCCCAACTTGGAGGAGAGAAACTTAAAACTCCTCTTGCTAGAGCAACACATAGTTTTTGTAAGCTTCTTGGGAAAAGATTATCTCAAGTTGAACCTAAGGTCTTTCCAAAGAACGGACTTCGTATTCTTTCAGGAACAATTTCTTTAATCACTAGTGTTACAGAATTATTAACTATTATATATTTGCATATAATCCAAGTATTTATGAACCCTTGATTTTCATTTTGGCAGACATAGAAATAAGAGCAACTCCCCATCTGTCTCTCAAAGCAATGGTCTTCACTGACCTCACAGATGAAGATAAAAGTTGAGGGTTTGTATTGTAGCTCACCATTCAGAATGCACACATAAGACACTCATAGTTATTAGTTGCCTGTGAAAAGGCCCATAGTAGAGTAGCTGCTAAGTTTAATGAAATTTATCAACAAAGAAATAAAGTGTACCTTCAGAACAGGAAGACTTCTTCTTGTCTTTTAATTACAGTATATTGATGCTACTCTGTACACATCATATGGTGGATGTGATGATTTCTCTACTTGTATGCTTTATTTTCTCTTTCCTTTATCTAACACACACACACACACACACACACACACACACAAAACCACTATTTACTTCCTAATCCATAATAAGTGCTGATTTAAGTGTTCCAGGCAGTTCTGGTCTCACTTATTGAAAATTGTTTAATGGTGGGTTTTGAGGCTCAGAAATGATTCCACACAAAACATTAGCAAGGTAGGACTCTTGGCCAAATCCAGCTCTCAGGTAAAATGTGAGCCTGGCCTCATGTGCATGTAAGCACAATGCCATAGGAGGGGGTGGAGGCAGGAGGATCCCTGGGTTTCTCGAGCACCAGGCCAGGTCCAGTTTTATTAAGAGACTTTGTCTCAGAGGAATAAGGCAGAGAATATTAGAACAGGATACCCGATGTCTTCCCCTGGCCTCCTTGCATATGCACAAATGTGTGCATATACAACACACACATACCCACACACAATAAAATACATAAAAGAAAATGAACTAAAGTAAAATCACAGCTCTGTAACTGACATGGAGACAAACTCAAGAACATATTGTTTCCATACACAATCACTTCATGTTAATGGCTTTCACTGCATTAGGCCTCGTGACTTTTTCCATTAGTTTCAAAAATTCCAGAATATGTTAGGTCAAGAGAGGTCAGGTTGTTTTAGCTGAAATACATTGTTTCAGCTCTCAAGTATAAGCTGACACCTACTGAATTTGCTGAATATTCAGATGAACACAACTTCAGTCAGTCCACAAAGAGCTGGTTGCAGAAAGATACATATTTACAGTTATCTTTACTATAAAGAGACAGAGAAAAATTGAGTCAGTGGAGAATTCCAAAGTCCACCTCATTTATGGTGGAATTTTTTTTTTTGCTCTCTGTGTGTGTGTGTGCATATGTGTGTGTGTGTGTGTGTGTGTGTGTGTGTGTGTGCACGCTACTACCTTGAGAAAACTCTGATCTTCACAGATTCATATTGTCTTTGCCATTTCATATACATTACTATACTACTTGACCTGGCAACACTTTCTTGGGATAGGTGGCAGGGAGATAATTCAGAACACTACAGATAGGCTAAATAGAGGAAGGGCCCAAGGATAAGCATGGTTTTTGCTGAGCTCCAAGCTACTACAGGATGGGATGAAGGCTGGGGCTATAAAGAACAGGATTGTGTCAGAGCAGGGCAAACTCAGGGACATAAGTGAGAGCTAGACAGACTTGTGCACTGTTCTGTAAAAGTGACACACTTTCCCCTGCTGTTGATTTATTGGATAGTTATGGCAATGTATGTTTCTTAACAATACCGATTTTGCTTGTTCGAGCTGTTGCCAGGATGATAGTGGTCTGGAATAAAACGAAAATAAATATGGTAAAGTTTTTTCCCCTTTCTTCCTACAAGGACCCGCCATAGGCTACGCTTTTCAGCTTAACTAATACCCTGTTACATGCTGTGAAGGGAGAGGATTCGATGCGAGTATTGCAAATTTCCTTTGATTATAATCTGCAACACTAAGCCCTTGTTTTATATGCGTGTTTGTGGTACAACTTTAGCAATCTGTGCTGCTCAAGGCTGGGATGGGGGTTGTTGATTTTTTTTTCTTTTTTAATTTTTTTTTATCGACCTTCATGGGTTCTGAGTTTAGAGCTGAGCTCCAGCCTGTGTGTGTTCCAGTCCAATTATGCCACTGAAACGTGATTTTATTGTTCAAAAGGAAATAGCTTCTTTTTAAGGCCCTTAGACATTGAATAATTCCTTTAAAAATAAATTGAAAAACGA
This sequence comes from Mus caroli, assembly GCF_978045245.1. Taxonomy (NCBI): domain Eukaryota; kingdom Metazoa; phylum Chordata; class Mammalia; order Rodentia; family Muridae; genus Mus; species Mus caroli. The sequence continues at coordinate 27,129,708 of NW_028227274.1, read as the reverse complement.
GTCAAACCAATACAGAATTAACTCACCCTGAAATAAATGAGTTCCACAATTAAAGAGGAAAAATTACTGTAGAAATTATGCAAAGAACTTGTCAGTCAATAACACACACACACACACACACAAACATGGAGTGTCTCTGCGACCTGCCTCACTATTACACAGGGGATGCAAAAGGGGTAGGAGATGGCAATCGTCACTGCAGAATCATCTGTTGACAGTCATAGTGAGACTGGTGAGACAAAAGACACTTCTGAGTAAGTCACATTCTCTATAGGGCATAGCTCTGCACAAGAGAGAAAATTCTGGCACACCCCCAGTCTCCACTGTAAAGTATTAATCCAGATTAACATGGTTTGATATACTTCTAGAAGTAGCACTGATAGTCTGAGTGAGGAAAGAGGAGACATACCTTCTACTTGCAAGAGGCAGGGAACAGAGGATTTGAGAAGAATGTGTCCAGAGGATCTGAGATGAGACCAAGATGTGGAAACTAGCCAAGAGCCAGAGTGGCCAAGGTAAGGTCAGCTGGGATCCAGCTCCAATCATTCTGCCCCAAGCAGGTTAGGTTTATGAAAAGGCAGAAAGAAGTGTAAAGAGCAGAGAGTGCATTGGCAGCCATATTCTTCTTGGCTTTCTTTCAGATACCTGTCATCTAAATCTCATGATGCTTAACTAACTACTCTCTACTTGGGATATGTTTAAAATAATGGAGAAAGAAAACATACCCAATTTGAGTTTCAGGAATTGGCTTATGATGATGGTTTCAGTTGTATTCATTTTCCTACAAATGTCATAACATTATTCTTCCTTATGGCTGAAAATATTCCATTATGTTTGGAAACTTCATTTTCTGTATCCATTGCTCTGTGGATAATCTCCAGGGCTGGATCCACAACTCTGCTCCAGTGCAAACAGCTGCAGTAAACACTAATCCATTCTGAGTGATTTTGAAATCCATACCCAGAGTAACAGGTCAATCCCCAGAATATGCTACAACCTAGGGAGGTGGGTTCTGGAAAAGAAATTCTGAAACTTAAGGCCTGAATATGCACCAGTCATCTGACCTCAAAGCTTTCATTCGAGTGGCCTTGAGAGGGAGAAATAGAATTTGTCCTAGAGAAATGTTGAAAGAGTAGAATGGTCATAGCACTTGCCCTTAAAGAGACCTGATACACATTGAGACCTGAGCCTGGTGGGCATTGTTAGTAACACAGGACCGCCAGGAGTGGTATGTGAGAAAATCTTCATTACTTATACACTAGGCCCTAGTTTTGCCAAGGATGCAGGCCCAGGATCATGTGGCTAGTATTAAACCTCTATAAACTACATTTTTCTTATATGTACCAATTCATGATGAAGTTTAATATATAAATTGGGCCTAGTGAGAGACTAACCAATAAGATTATAAAAAGTAGTTGGGGAATGGGAAGATCAGTGGGGTCTAAAGGAGACAATAGAAAACAATGGGGGTGAATATTATCTAATTATCTATTAGATTATTATACATTATCATCTATTATATATTATACACATGTATGCCATGTCACAAAACCATATTATTCTGTATATTTATATATGTTAAAGAGAAAACTTAAGACAAAGAAAATCGCATTTAAAATGTTTGGAACTGGTCTGGGGAAAGGGTTTAGCGCTTCAGAGCACTTGTTGATCTTACAGAGGACCTGGTTTCAATTCTCAGCACCCACATGGTAGATTACAACTGTATGAAACTCTGGTTCCAGGTAATCTGATGCCTCTTCTTAACTTCACAGTCTCTAAGAACATATGTAATTGTAGGAAAAACACTAATCTATAATATAAAATGAATAAATCAGATTTAAAAATAAATTATAGCTATACAGGTCAGAGATAAGTGAAACTAGAGAAAATAAATCTTCTGGTCATGGAAATTCTGAATGTTGAAGTTCACAGGTAACAGACTTAACATCACTCAAGATTTCATCTCTCCCAGATCATCAAAATGTGGAAGGACCTATGGGTTCATGTTACAGGAAAAGATTTAGAATATAAATTACATGCCATTGCAATATATATTATGTTGTGGATAGTGTTTGTCCCTGGGTCTATCTTGATAAAGAGTAGAATATTAGGAGAGGAAGGGGAGCTACAGTTGAAGGGTGGGCAAAGAGAGAGCAGTTCCATGGAGAAAGAGCTGTGTTGCAAAGCTTGAGGCAGTCATGCAAACCTTATTCACCTTGTGAATTTGCCACCAGGCAGACTGAACCTAGATATGAACATTAATAACAGTTACAGTAACACATAAAATGGAAGGGGTTTGTGGAAGTGAAGGCTGAAAGTGTTGCAAAATAAATTGTTTTCTCCTTTTCATTCCTCTTTAAGTCTTCAGTTTCCAAATATGTTTGGTCATTTTTCTCTCGTGGATGCTACTGTTACTTTATATCTGCTAGTAGTTTGTGCCTGTGCTGAATATTTATAGAGAAACTCAATACACCATAGATCTTGGAAGTACCTCGAGGGCAGGACCTGGGTTAATAAAGTCATAAAATTATTCATAACCATTCTGGGTGAGAGCCACATAGTATTACAAAACTATATGAATGTTAATAAAAGATACAGAAAGAGACTTAAATCACAGATCGCTGAAGCAAAATGGCGGCCACTGCAGGTTTTTTACTGCTTAAGTCAACCTACTGTCTTATGTAGAAGATATGATAGTTTATAAACCAAATGGTTTATAAAACCATCAGGTTTTTCTGTGAGAAGCAAAAGTCTCAGTTGCTTAAAGCCTATATAACTTTTCAATCACATTAAATATCCACTAAGGGTCAAGCAAGTGCTCTGTGCATACCATCTTTTCTCTGGAGTCCAGAGTCCTGGGCAATGGCAACCTTGCCATTTGACAGAACAGAATGAAAATCTCTAAGTATGTTCTATGCTAGTTGCTGAAGTTCCTTCCTCAAAGCTGCACCCATTACTTGGTTGTGTTTCTTCAGTAACTGTCTTTGACATGCATAAATGAATTCAACTCAACAACTCTCTCTGACAGGATGCCTTGAATAGTGAAGGGCTGACAGTTAGGGACAACCTAGGCTAACGTTGAAATTATGAATCAATGTGTCATTGCTGGATTACCTATGTTTACTTGGGGCTTCACAAAAAAATAACAGCAATACCTGGGCTAGCTAGGACTCAGCCCTTCATGGCAAACATACATGATAGAAAGTATATACGCATCTACTTGCTGAGCATTGAACCCATCCTGGGAGTTATAAGCACCAGGCTCCACTGGTTAAACGAGACACATAAGACACTTTGTACAGAATATGAGCTTGCAGCACAGCGTCAATATGGTGTACTTTCACTCAAGTAGCCCAAACCAGCCAAGTGTAACTTCTTTCATGCTGCAGGAATACTGTAGAGCCATAGTTCCTGGCATTAGATGTGCTGTCATTCCTGCCATAGAGGATGCATAAGCTACATTCTCTGTGCATTGGCACCCTGAATATACTGCCCATTTTCCTTCACACTTGGTGGTTCAGGACCATATCTATTCATTGAAGCTCAGGGCATGCTTTCTTTACTAAAAAGTGGAGAATAATAAGCAGAGGCAGCATTAGCTGTGCCTCTCACTTTAATAACAATCAGAAGACTTTCAGAAGGTTTCCATCATGTAACCCTCATAGTCCATTGAACATTAAGAACCTCAGTCCCTAATAAATGGGCAAAATATGCTCAAAATAAGGTTGACTTTTACAATTTTTTCTGGAACCTGGAAAAATACTTTGAGCTAAAGTTAAACACAGGGCTTTTGTTAAGCAGAGAAAAAAGGGGTCAGAGAGTGAAGGCTAGAACGGTAGACAGTGGATTGACACCATGCAACCACAGGTGGGCATCCTAAATCAGCCAGTGTGGTCAGCAATGACTTTTTCTCAAGGTGACACCTGTGACAAGTATGCATTTCTTGGATGGCATGGTTTTCCAGGTCCATTGTAAGAAAATACATTGGATTAAACTACTTAGACAATGGAAACTATTTTTCTCAACATTCTGGTGCTTACCAGTTAAAGACACCTTTCCCCAGAACTCATAAGGCTGACGCAGAAGGATTGCTGCAAGTTCTAGCCAGTCTGTGTGATAGTATAAGATCCTGTCAAAAAAGAAAGGAAGGAAGGAAGGAAGGAAGGAAGGAAGGAAGGAAGGAAGGAAGGAAGGAAAGCAACCAAAAAGATAAAGTTATCTCCCTAATTTCTGATCATTGTCCTCTATCTCAAGGGATCTTGGTGCTCATGGATTCATAGGATTCACTACAGGGTGTCGGGGCTTCATAGCATGCACTCCCATATGTCATCATTTCATGGGATGCAGTCCTGTGTATCATGGGTCCATAGGATGCATTCCTATGTGTTAATGGGTTTATAGGATTCACTTCTGTGTGTCATAGGTTCATAAGATACACTCTTGTGTGTCGTGGGTTCCTAAGATGCACTCCTGTGTGCCACGGGTTCATAGGATGTACTTCTATGTGTCATTGGTTCATAGGATACACTCCTGTGTGTCTTGGTTTCATAGGATGTACTTCTGTGTTTCCTGGGTCCATAGGATGCACTTTTGTGTGAAAATGTCACAAATCTCTTTGGATAAAGTACCTGTCCCACTGGATTAGGACCCATCTTAAATGCTTCATTTTAACTCGGTTTCATCTGTAAACATTCCATCTTTAAATATGGGTTTACTCAGAGATGCTGCATTTTAGAATATCAATGTCAACTGGTATGGAGGTTAGAATCAATTATTACAGCGAGAGCAGTGTGGACAAATCAGAAGAAAATCCTACTTTATGCAAAATTATCACCTATGTGCTATACTATTGTGTGAGGTAAAAAAGAATGGCAAGGAAAATATCGAATACTTTTGAGACCCAAGCTGACTGTTTTGTCTACTATAAATAAGGCAAGGACAACTCTGGAGAGATGGCTTACTGATTAAAAGCACTGGATGCTCTTACAGAGGATATGGGTTCGATTCCTAGCACCTACATGGTGGTTCATAAATGCAGATAACTCCAGGTTCAGGAAAGCTGACATTCATCTCAGTCCTCAGAGGGCACTAGAAACACCCATGGTACATAGATATACGTGCAGGCAAGATACTATGTTATAAAAATAAAATAAATAAATCTACATAAAAGCTTTAAAACTATGGAGGAGAGTATTTTGTGAGAAGAAAAATGCGAGAACATGGGTATTTGCAAACATTGAAATGAAAACAATGGTAAGGTCCTAAAATGAGACTAATATATGGAGAATTAAATACTGACAGCTGTCATGGGAAGCATCACCAAAATGCAAGCATTAGAATTTGTAATATATTACATACACCAAAATCATCAAGAAAAAAAAAGACATCAAAGCAAACACTGAAAGTCAGGGGAACCCGAGAATGAAAGACTTGTCATCTTATTCCTCCCAGTCTTTATTATATAAAACAAACACAGACAAACAAGGTGTGGACACATCTTTCTTGAGTTTCAAGAAGTTTGTTTTTTGTCTCGCTCTGTTTCTTCTATACCTGATGATATTTTGGATGACATGGATTAAATTGAGATAATTATAAGACATCTGAGAGGGAGTGCTTGATTGGAGATAAAAGCCTTGAAGTCACAGAGGAATCATTCAGGTAGAAGTGATGGATACAGTAAAACATTAATAGCAGAGTGATCATTGTTATTTAGATGCTTGAATAATAATAGTAATTATCCAGCACCCACCAGGTGCCAGGACCGTTAGGCACATTGTTTCATCAAATCTTCACAAGGTCTCTGTAAAATAGGTGTATTATTTCTGCTTTACAGATGAGAAGCCTGAGTCTTTGAGACATTAAGCAATTTTCCAGGGATCATATAGCATGCAAGGGTGGGAAGAGAGCCTTGAGAGCCTTCAAACCCTTCCCTGTCAGACTTAAACTTTATGTGCTTCAACTCCACATTGCTTGAAGATAATTACTTCACGTGTGCATAATGAATTCTCTTCTTGGGGCAGCATATTAGGAATTGCATAGGAAATAAAACTTAACTCTTTTCTACAGGTGGGTGGGAAATTACATTCCCTTGTCTTTATGTGGCATGGGCCAGATGTGGGGCATACAGAATATGAGATGTCTGACAGGAGGAAATTATTGCTTATTAAGCTACAGAAGCTCCACTCAAACCAAAGATGAAATTGTTCTTGAATGGTTAGAGGGACTGTGCTGGAAGAGGTAGTAAAATTACTGGGCACAACCTCTGAATTCCCTACACTGGATGTGTTAATTCAGCAATTCCTGATTTGGGGAGATATCTTTCATCATATTATGCCAAAGCTATTTTGAGCAAGAATTAGCACTTTGAAATGGGCATGCAAATTTCTCATTTCAATAAAAATGCCATTGCTCTATAAAGAGAGATGGAGGGCCAGGATAAATTTGCTCAGTGTTTGGAATGGACATTGGAGGAAGAAACTAAAGACTTACTCTATTTGAGTCTCTATTGAATAAGTGGAATAGAAATCTAACAGGATCTCAGCAACTGTCTGGGTCTTGGTAACAAAACTGTAAAAGAAAAGGGGACCTTAAACTCTGTGTAGTCACGTTGTTCAACCTTTCCTAGTTATGTGCTCAAACTCTTAAATGATAAGTATTTTGAAAAAGCTTTATTCTATTCTCCACTTCATTGACCAAATTACTTGAAATTTCTTTGTGTAGCATGTTCCTGTTCCCTGAGGAGTGAGCAGCTCCAATATAATCACAGAGATAGCGAAGGACACTGGAGGAGGACTTCATGACCATATCTACACATTAAAATAACTATCAGTTAATAAAAGAAAGTGTTTAATATATTGAAGACTCAGACCATCGACTTTCAATAGCGAATATAATGACACAAGAGTAGGCTATGGCCCCTTGATGACTTTTGACCCTCATTTTACCTTTTGTCATTCTAGCTCTATTCACTTCTACAAAGAGTTCTATGATTTTGTATGTACACCCATCCTGAATATGCAAGCTCCAAATACAACAGTGAACAAATCCTTGAGAAAGGAGAGAAAAGGGTAGTCCACTAAATTATGATTGATTGCTGAAAGGAAAGAGCTAAAGGAGAGACATTGATAGACCTTGAAAACTGGTTTAGGGAAAACTGAAAGAAGCCATTATTGGTTGATTTCGGGAGCAAAGCTTATATGGAAAGAGTTAGAAAAGAGAGCCCATTCTTAGCTTGATCCTAGCAATCTCTAACTCATCTTGTAGTCAAGAACACCTGTGCAGAATTATGGGACCATCAGACTAGTAGTACAAGTAAAGGAGAGTAAAAATATACCAACATGCCCTAGGAAGATCATAATAGATAATGCTTTGTGATATCTGTGAGAAAGTAAATCTTCTCTTAGGGTCCGGATGATAAACAGTTGCCCCCAATGTTCAAGCCTTGGTTATAAGCTCAGTGGAAATGGCTTTTCTTTAGCTAGCTTGTTAAACACAAAGTTCTTCTTTCCAAACTCTTAGGCTTATTTATCTCATCATAATTTTGTAGAAAATGTACATAAAATAATCTACTTATGCAAAATTATTTCTCATTTCCCTAGCCACACTCATCTTTAAAGGGAAAATATGTTTTTTCTTTGCTTTAGTAAATGCATACTGTGCCACTGGGGCTAGGAAAGTTCTTCAAAGACAGGTGTGCTGAGTCAAGACTCCATTTTCATCTTTGTTCTGACATTAATTTGCTGTCAAGAGGATTTTCCTTCCTCGTGCCTCTGTTTCAAGTGAAGACTGTGTATCTTATTTTCTCTCAAGGAGTGTTGTCAGGTGCATATTAAACCCAAGGGAGAACCAGGACTGACTACATGCTAGGAGCCTTCACAGCCAAGGCACTAACCACGATGAGTTTGAATGATGGGGCCCAAAGGCATGGCGAAATTTTGTTACTGATTCTGTGCCATTGTTAGTGCCATGTTCACTAAGGTAGTTCCTAGTCAGGATAGTTGCGAATTGGAACAGCAGTTATTCTATAGAGACTGTGAAGATGCAGGAAGTGTGTTATGAGCTACGTGTACCGTGACCAAGAAGGAATATAACAACCTCAAGATGAAAGCCATCCTGGGTATATGTAGTATAAGTTAATAAATGTGTTTTCAATGACCATGGATATTTATAATTTAACATCAAACTCCACATTTACTATTTTTACACTAAACAGGAGTTAGTGAAGTTTAACATTAAGCAATCATTTAATATTATTAAATCTAATATTTAACACTTGGGAGAATGTTGCAAAGATCAATCCGAAAACATTCCGAGTTATCTGCAGGACAATAGGCAACTCTGTACATGACTTAGAAAGAATACTTGGTGCTTCTAAAAACAACGTGAAATTGCTTTTGAAGGTCCTGTGATGTTGTTCAGCCTCAATTTGAGTCTTGTTGAATGCAAGCCAGATGGGACAAACCGATAGGAGCTAAACAGCAGATGTCAGTAGATATCTTGGCAGCTGTTTGATATCCAACCACATGAATTATCAAAATAGAGCCTTATCTTCAGGGATTCTGACAAGAATGGAAATGTTGTGGGATAATGCTGCCACAGTCGAATCTGCTGTGAAGACAGATCTAAATGAAGGTGTCCTCGGGCAAAACACGGTTTATTTGGTGGGAAATGAAAAAAATAAATAAAAAGATTCTTCATGTTCCCAACGTGGTACTGAATTCAACAACTGCAAAAATTTAATTTGGCTTGGATGAAGAGAGACTTAAACTTTCTTTCCCCAGAGTAATTCTGCAGGGTTGGAATTCCCTGTGACATGAAGAGTGTAGAAAGTATTCTCAATCATTTTCACCTTGAAAAACTGTCGTCATGTTGACAGTTCAAAACTGTTTTGAGCAGGATGGTTTTAGAATCTGTGACTGCTTTTATATTTTTCTTCATACCCGCAGATATTATTTACATGTTTGGAAAAACATATTTGCAAAAGTCAAATAGCAAATAGTTCTTCCTTACTCTGTGAGATGATGTTTCACAAATGTCTTACTCCTCCAGTGTGCATCTCTATTCTCCAAGCATTTCTTAATAACTGAACTCTGTGCTGTTCTACAAACTCCCTTACAGCCCTGTATATGGACCAATCCTTCTCCCTTCATCTAGTTACTTTCAGATTTGAAAGAATCACTGTATAGCACATTCTTGGTAACGTTAGACCTAGTGTTCTTTAGTAGATCTAACTCCTTCGGGATTTCTGAGACACCTGAAACTGGCTCATCCAATCCTGGTGTGTGCACCTTTCAACAGTCCGGTGTTCAGTGACTCTATGCTTGTAGCTTAAATTTCGTTGTTGTGGTAATGCTTAATCCATGAAAATTGGTGGCTGCTACAGAGTTGGGTATTTCTACCCTAAAAAGTCATTTGGTCAGTGTCCACCAGTACATTAGACAAGGAATACCTGAGTCTTTTATCTGCAATGCCTTGCTTTGCTTTGCCATTTGCCAATTGTGGGTTTCCACTCTGTTCCAGCAGAGTACTATGTCCTCCACTGTCAGAACATTTCTTATATTGAGGTTTCTCAGCATGTTTTTTACAGATTCCAGAACCTCTCAACTTTAAGAAGGGACAGCAACTTATTCATCCTTTTAGTTGCACCAGACTGAACTTGGCAGATGTCTTTAGGAAACATACTTTGACTTCTTAAACAAATACTGTCACCAGTGAGTGAACTCTTTAAATATTCATAAATAGATAGGTCAGGTGATTCAATCATAGAAAAATGGCATCAGGAACTGATCTTGACAACTGTCAATTAAAACATCTATGGAACTATTCATGTTCCTTTGACTTATGATGGTTTTGTCATTGCCTCATAAGTTCACACTAAGATAAATACCAAAACTATTCAACAGCCAAGCTTGACTAGAAGTCAAAGTGGGTTTAAACAAGTGTTTTTGCAAAGGGAGGCCCAAACAAAGAGTTCACACACCATTAATTAAAATAACAAAGTCACATTTTTTTTGTCTGTATTACATTTTATTTTGCTGGAAATTTGTGAATTCACGAAAGGACCACATGCATTTCAAGCAAGCAATTTCTTTCTGAGATCTTTTTAAATTTTTGATACAGAGTCTTTCTTGGAATTTCAGTCCTCTTGACTCAGGCTCCTGGGTATCTGCCATTATAGGCATGTGGCATGGCAGTGTGGCCTGTGAAGGCATTCCTAATTCCTAATTCCTAATTATCAGTTCTAGAAAATGATCATTTATATCTTAATAGATATAATAGGTAGAAGAATGTCTGTAGGCAAGCACTTCGTGTCCCAGTGTAGAAGCATGCAGAACTGAAGGCATTCTCTTACATTTTGCTCCAACAGTTCTACTCTTATGGGCATGTAAACCTCTGCATTTGCTGCTTTATTAACACAGAGGAAGTTCTTTATGCCAACTATGGGTACTTTTCTTTTGCATTTTAATGACAATATAAGTTTCCTGGTGTTGCCACTAGCTACGAGAAGCTAATGCTTCATTTTCCCCCCTAACTGAATGGCAAATTATTCCAGTTTTATTTAGATTGGAGGACATGATTTGGAACAGGAATATTGAGTTGTACACTTGTCCCCCTCTTTTAGTTTGACAAAATGGTAACATACACAAAATATAGACATTTTTATAGTTAAGGATGGTTATAGTGATGAGCCCTGATATTACATACACAATTTCTTTGAGAAGTCAGAATGGACAGTAAATAGAAAAGAAATTTTAAAAGAGAGGTGGTACTAAAAAATATTTACAATTTATTTTTACATATCTGCTTTTAAAGCCAATCTTTGATTAAATAATGTACCGGCTAGTTTTGTGCCCACTTGACACAGGGTGGAGTTATCACAGAGAAAGGAGCTTCAGTTGGGGAAGTGCTTCCACTAGATCCAGCTGTAAGGCATTTTCTCAAGTAGTGATCAAGGGGGGAGGTCCCCTTGTGGGTGGTGCCATCTCTGGGCTGGTAGTCTTGGTTCTATAAGAGAGCAGGCTGAGCAAGCCAGGGGAGGCAAGGCAGTAAAGAACATTCCTCCATGGCCTCTGCATCAGCTCCTGCTTCCTGACCTGCTTGAGTTCCAGTCTTGACATCTTTGGTGATGAACAGCAGTATGGAAGTGTAAGCCGAATAAACCCTTTCCTCCCCAACTGCTTCTTGGGCATGATATTTGTGCAGGAATAGAAACCCTAAGACAGATAATAAACTTAAAAATATTTTTAAGAGTGTACCATGATTTACAACTCGTGTCAAGAAGGTACTCAGTCTTAATGTGCCTGACTTATCAATGGGAAGGCAAAACCAACCAAAAAATAAGAAAAATACAACTAAACTGCAAAATGTTTAATGATGACTTTAAAAACCTTAGGAATATAAAGACAGAGAAGGGGAGGAGGATAACAGAACAGATAGAGACCTCCCTGAGTTAGCAAGAGTAGAGAGGGAACCCAGTAGTGGTTCACATTTTGACTGGTGAGTGGCTTCCTCTTTCTTTCTTTCTTTTTTCTTTTTTTCTTTCTTTCTTTCTTTCTTTCTTTCTTTCTTTCTTTCTTTCTTTCTTTCTTTCTTTCTTTCTTTCTTTCTTTCTGTCTTCCTTCCTCTCTCTCTCTCTCTCTCTCTCTCTCTCTTTCTTTCTTTGAATGGAGAAAAGTTTAATTTAGTGTTTTTAATTCACTTGGTTTGTTTTCATGGAAAGCTAGATGTAAATATTAATATCCCTGGAAAATAGGTTAACAGAATATTGGAAATTCAAGATGCCTGATAATGCTCTTTGTAAGGTGTTAGAGTTTTCTGTGACTTATATGGCTTCCTCTTTCAAAGAGCAGAGGCAAAACTGGTGATCTTGAGAGCTTTCTACTTAGAAACCAAACTGTATTCTGAAAGTATGCACCTGCTCTGCTGAAATCATTTGGCTTCAGTGGGTTCTATAGAAGGATATCACCTTTTCCTTAGTTCTGCCTTTTTCTTAATGTGTCCTTCTTTCCTGGTGCATCAGACTGAAATAAATAAATAGTGGAAGCAAGGGTCTTCATCTTTCGTTAACTCCTTGGCTAGAATGATGAGAATGGAACCTTGGTGGAATGACCTCACTCATCCTGAAACAGCAGAGGCTGCCCAAGCAACCCAAGATTGAAAAAACAAAGGGCACATCAACATAGAAATGTACATATTGTGGAGATTGTTGAAGGTCAGAACATGATCTTTTGCTTCTTAGTGACATATCATGCCAATATTTGTCAGCTCTTACTCAAGGCTAGGGCTCAAGCAGCGAACAACATGCATTGCTTGGCATTTGTTTTCTGTCCTCCTGCTTTGAATATCCTATTGTTATAAGCACACAGGTTTGATGATTAAATAGTTGGGGTTAAAGCATTTTCATGCATCACTGTCCAAAACACATTTATAATGAATTACAAAGAGGCAGCCCAATGGACTACAATGAATCATTTTTTTCAAACTATCATTAAAGAATTAAATGAACATAAATGTTACATTTACTTTTTAAATTAAAAAAAAAGTATATGTCACCTGAAACAAATTATTTTCCCCTTTAGGGCAGATTTGTTCTTAAGGTCTCAAAAACCTTCAGAATATGAGTCCTGAGCTGTCCTGGGCATAACTCTTAACTTAAAAAGAATACATAACATGATTATTTGTAGGGGTCTTATCAAGACTTTTGTTTCCAGGGACAACCTTTTAATTGGATGACCATATAAATACCTAAAGGACCATGTGGGTTTTTGTGGTGGTATCTCCATCCAAAAAAATGTAAATGTAGGTAAAACTAGATCAGAGATCCATAGGTATGAATAATATTTAGGCAGAAACTTTTGTGGTTTTTATATCTACTTTTATAACAGAAAATTGAATAATAGTTAAGGACTGCCAAGGACAGTCACATTTGCTGAGAGGAGTTGACAGAAGATGGACATCATCTATTGTGATTTATAGTGATATGAACCAGGGAATGGGGTTTACATCCATGAGTAAAGGTAGGCTCCTTGGCTAGTGTGATGGTTGAGCAGGCAAAAGATATATCTGGAGTTCACCCCACCCCCATAGTCTACACAATGGAAAACAGAAGAGATCCACAGGTATGCCATGTACTATGAAGTTTGTGAACCCACACACATAGAAAGACAGATAGATAGAATATATATATGTGTGTATTATATATGTATGCACATATATATATGTGTGTGTGTGTGTATACGCACACACATACAAGTAGAATTAGAGATAGATAGTAGCAGATAGGGTGAAAGATGATAGATATATAGATAGATTAGTAGATATATAGACAGATTTCATACATATAGATATATAGATTGATAGTAGATAGATGATAAATAGACAGACAGACAGGTAGACAGACAGACTGTAGGATAAAAACACAGACTTCTTCATATTATTCTTTCTATGTACATTTGAGGCAGGAGTGACTTCATTTGAATCCTGAGGTTTAAACATAGGTTGCAACTGGGTTTCCCAGCAAAGCAAATACTTTATAGCAGTCTTGGTGATGACTGTGGGCCTTCAGGTGATAAAGCACAAAAGAAAAGCTTTTCACATCATTTTTTTTAACTTGAAGGCACATCACTCTCCTAATTTAAACAAAATAGAAGACATTGCTCTAAATATCTTTAAATTATACGTCCTTGAGATCAGGATAAAATATCCAATCCACAAAGACAGTAACTACTTCTCTATTGATTTCTTCTCCCCGTGATCCTGGCTGCCTATTTAAGTTTGGGAAAATCTTATCTCATGAAGCTCGACGTCATTTTCTTGTATGTCAGATCAGCCTTTCCTCAGAATCTGCATTTTCATCAGCTGCTATTACTCCACAGTGACAAAGCTTCTGTTCAAGTGGACAAGCATACAGGCTCTACCGGGAGAGAATACTTTAACTCCATAGTCCCAGAGAGTTGACTAGTAGGCATGCAAATGCTAACATCTGAGTTTCTCTTTTACCTGATAACTGTACAATACTCCCATTCTGACCATATGGTATCCAAAGTCCTTATAGCCCTTGTTTAAATTAGATACAATTTTCATTAGCAAAAGGCACAGTAGGAGAACAATGAGGGAAAGGAGTGGCAGTAAAGCCAAGTTTAAAAAACAAAAACAAAAACAAAAAAACCTTCAAGGAGAAAAAAACCTAATATTTGTCCTGGCAAGGATTGCATCATACACTGACCTAATTGTATGAATTCATTAGGATCATAGTCCTTTCAATCAGGAAAGTTAGCTGATGACAGTGATCAGAATACTATCTAGAAATAATGTGTGATTAACATACATTCAGCCCAGAAAATAGTGGAGAATTATTCAAGTATGCATTAAGCTCTTAACCATAATCCGATAAGCAGTTTAAAATAATTTTTATGCAGAACTTGGATTTTACTTCCTCAGCAGAATTTGCCTTTTCTCCTAAGTGTGGGCTGCTAGGGAGTCATTTCTAAATTCTTATGCATGAGTAATCATGCCATATTCAGTAATATATTCCTCTTGTGAGTATGTGATCAACTACAATGCAATTGATGGCTTTCCTGATTCATTATCAGCAATTTGTGATCAATTTTACCACATGGTGACAGCCTGGAGTGGAAGCTGGTGCTAATGTGTTTGATGGTTTCGTTTAGGTGACGCTTGCCAGCTAAGTAGAAAAGGGAGAGTGCTGAAGACCACCCCTCCTCCATGGGAGAGGCACAGTAGCAGCCTCGCCGCCTCAGTGTTACTAAAGGGAAAATTGAAAAAGTTTCCAGGAGATTAGGCAGAAAGCTTACAACTTGCATGAGACTCTCAATTTTCCAGCAGCTCTGACAGGAGGATAAATCTTCAGCTATTTTAACTAAAGTGTAAGCAAAGCCAGTGTCTAACTAGGGTAAACAAAATTTATTATGATTCGGACACAGCAGTGGTGTTTACATCTGGGTTGACAAAATTGCCAATATGTGAGACTCTTTGTTAAGAAAAATGTTACCATCGGCTGGCTTCTCATCTGTCAGCTAAAGGAGCCTGTGGGGGGTGGGGTTGGGGGTGGGGGGTGGGTCAGTGTGTTTTTTTGAGAGTTGTGGACAAAGTGATCTTGAACACTAGACTTTGATATTATGCAGATTTCAACCTTGGATCAGTGCTAAGCACATGTGAAGTATCTGTGCATAGTGTAGTTTGCACCTGCCTCCACTTGAAAATAAGATTTCATACAAAGCACAGCTAACATTTGCTATGCCTCTCCTCTTGTGGTGTGCTTTCTGGTGTTGCTCATGACACTTAACTGAAAAGGGTTACCAATTTGTCTCTCTGTCACTTTGAGAAATGGCTGAAAGGCAGGTTGGTGAGAATCCCCTATCTTCTGGAGATGCAGGCTGTCCTGGCTGTCTGTCAGCGGGTGTCCCCTGAAGTCATGGAAGTTCTACTTAAAGTTGATGAAGCTGAGAGTTTGTTGGGTTGTTCAGGCCTCCTTGACCCTTCTGGTAGTTTGTGATTTCATTTTCCCATATGCTGGGCACACCGGAGCCTGGAATTTCACAGTGTCCTTTACACATTACCTGTGCACCCTGACATCTCTGTGACAGGTTCTTGGGTAGGAATGGTCTAAAGCAGGAGTTTTCAAGCTATGGATTGAGACCACTTCATGGGTTGAACAACTCTTCCACAGGGGTCACCAGAAAACACAGATATTTCTATTATATTTCCTAACAGTATCAAAATTAGAGTTAAAAAGGAGCAACCAAAATAATTTTATGGTCGTCAATTTATGAGGTCCAACATACCATGAAGACTGTATTAAAGGTTGCAGTATTTAGAAAGGTCAAGAAGCACTTCTCTAAATGAATGGAGCACCATTTGGAGGATGTGGTAACTCCATACTGTGCATCACATAAGAATAGTTGGGAAATTTTCAAGCCTCTGCTGTGTTTGTGCTGGTGGTGGCTGAGCACCTTTCTGTGTAAGTTTTATTTTACAACTATAAAAATATTAAATTCCAGCTGAGAATATTACTGTGGCAATTTCAAGAGAAAATGGGAAATGACATTTTCTCTCCAGACTTTAGATCAGCATCAGAGGCTGAATGTTATCTCTCTTCTTTACAAGAGTCTTACTTCAAATTGGACACCAGGAAATCAAAGGTCAGCTAGACCTAAGCGTGGCTGTAGAGTCTTGGACTACCAAACATTTCCTATCTTAGATTAGAAATTGTTAATATTTGCAGGTAACCATAAGTGACTCTACCAAAACAAGTAGAGGGTGTGTCAAAAGAGGAGAAAGTAAAACTGTTGTTAGTTATTATTGTGCATGGTAACATAAGGCCATTTTCATCAATGTGTATAGAAGGTTTTGGGTTCATCTATCCATGACCCACTAAGTTACCACTCTTTCTTTCCACCTTCCCATTAGTCCAGTTTGTGCCTCAGGCAATTTCACATCTCCTTTCAGTTTATCTGCTTATGCATGATTTTATATAACCTAAGAACTGGGACATGCAAATGAGAGAAAAGATGATTTTGTACTTCTGAGACAGACTTAATTCAATTAATATGATTATGGCTGGTATGTCTGTTTTCCTTCCAACAACAAAACTTCATCCTTTTTTATGGCTGAAAAAATTTCCATTGTGTATATAAGCTCCGTTTTCCATAGATAGTCTCCTGTTATGAAACATGGAGGTTAGTTCTATGACATAGTTGTGCAAACAGCGCTAGATCAAATGCTAATGTGGCAAAGGCATTTTTAAAAGTCATTTTATGTGGGCAACTATCCTTCGCCCCCACTCCTAAGCCTTCCCTATTTGTGCAAAACCGATTGCAGATTTGGTATTGAACTGCCTTCCTTCTGGACTCTTCAATAATACACTATCAAAAAATCTAGCTTATGTTCCCTAGCCAAGGTCAATCTCAGCTATCTCCTTGATTAATGTGAAAACATATACACTAAAATCCAATAACTGCTGCCAGAACATTCATATTTATTAGAGATTTCTACAGAAGAGTCCATTTTCAATTTGAAAGCAACTGGTTTCATCTTAACTTTGCTATTTTTCCCACCACTGTCAATTTCACATGTACTTACTCTATGTATCTAGTTTGGCTCTGTCTGGTTATGAAGTTTAACAGGATTCATCCCAAATAACTGTATGTGCAAGGCAAAACAAGTATTTATTTGGAATTACCTTATATTTGACATTTTCTCTTTCTTTCTTTGGTTCTCTTCCCCCCTCTCTTTCTTCTTTCTTTCCCTTTCTCCCTCCCTCCCTCCCTTCTTCCTCCCTCCCTTTCTTTCTTTCTTTCTTTCTTTCTTTCTTTCTTTCTTTCTTTCTTTCTTTCTTTCTTTCTTTCTTTCTTCCTTTCCTTTCCTTTCCTTTCCTTTCCTTTCCTTTCCTTTCCTTTCCTTTCCTTTCCTTTCCTTTCCTTTCCTTTCCTTTCCTTTCCTTTCCTTTCCTTTCCTTTCCTTTCCTTTCCCTTCCTTTCCTTTCTTTGCATATCAATCTCCTGCTTTAGATTCTTGTCCTTTCTGGGCTTTAAATTCAAGTTGTGTTCATATCTTCACAGGCTATAGACTCATTGTTTTGATGGCTGCAATTATTTTTCAGTATTTTATGTACTAGTTATTCCAGAATTGTGGTTTCATTTTATTATGGAAATAAAATTTTCTCATTCAAATACCTTAAAAAATTAATAGCTTCAGCCTATTCTCCTTTATGTCTTCTCTCCATCAAGATTAGTGTTTCTTCTTCAAAGTCACCATTATGAGAGCTTATGTATTGGCATCTTCTGAAATTTAAATTGTCTGAAATGTTAGACTTATCTTTTACAAGTATTCATATTGTTCATTTCTTTTATTTATTTATTTATTTTTATTACATATTTTCCTCAATTACATTTCCAATGCTATCCCAAAAGTCCCCCATACCACCCCCCACTTCCCTACCCTCCCATTCCCATTCTTTTGGCCCTGGCATTCCCCTATATTGGGGCATATAAAGTTTGCAAGTCCAATGGGCCTCTCTTTCCAGTGATGGCCAACTAGGCCATCTTTCGATACATATGCAGCTAGAGACAAGAGCTCCGGGGTACTGGTTAGTTCATCATGTTGTTCCAACTATAGGGTTGCAGATCCCTTTAGCTCCTTGGGTACTTTCTCTAGCTTCTCCATTGGGAGCCCTGTGATACATCCAATAGCTGACTGTGAGCATCCACTCCTGTGTTTGCTAGGCCCCTGCATAGTCTCACAGGAGACAGCTATCTTTGGGTCCTTTCAGCAAAATCTTGCTAGTGTATGCAATGGTGTCAGCGTTTAGAAGCTGATTATGGGATGGATCCCTGGATACGGAAGTCTCTAGATGGTCCATCCTTTCATCACAGCTCCAAACTTTGTCTCTGTAACTCCTTCCATGGGTGTTTTGTTCCCAATTCTAAGAAGGGGCACAGTGTCCACACTTTGGTCTTCATTCTTCTTGAGTTTCATGCGTTTAGCAAATTGTATCTTATATCTTGGGTATCCTAAGTTTTGGGCTAATATCCACTTATCAGTGAATACATATTGTGTGAGTTCCTTTGTGATTGTGTTACCTCACTCAAGATGATGCCCTCCAGGTCCATCCATTTGGCTAGGAATTTCATAAATTCATTCTTTTTAATAGCTGAGTAGTACTCCATTGTGTAAATGTACCATAATTTCATTTCTTTAACTACTGACACAGAAAATTTACACAACCATTGTCTCGTCATCACATACAAGATTTGAAATTAACAATTTAAAAACATGCACCAAATTCCTTCTACTAGTTTGTCACTGATCATGAAATGTACACTTTCTTGATCAATACTTTTCTGAGAAATACATGTTCGTGTTCATACACACATGCAACACATTTACTACTATTTTCTGTATGTATTTGTACATACAGCATATTGCAAATGTATATTCATCTAGAAGTGTGTACATGCATCTGTAAAATCATTACTTCACCATCTTGATCAAAGTCTGAGCCTTCTTCACATAATAAGTATAAATATTTTTCTAAAGTTTTGGCTGATGCCAGTTTTACTATTAATATAAGCTACTAATTTTCAAAATGAAACTTAAAGTCTTAACTTTATTTTCACAGTTAAGATATCTCAAATGCCTGAATACACATTTACTATTTACCATATTTAAATGTTCACTTTCAATTTCCTCTAATTAAGATAATTTAGCTTGAAGTTAAATAGCTGCTCTTAACTATCAACTGATAGTTTTTGATTGATAGATGGTTGGTGCCTCTGGAGAGATATTTAAAGTACTCTTGTCAGTCACAGTAACCTTTTGTAAGTTTGAAAAAAAAATCTCTGGTGGAATCTCAACAATTTGGAAATTTCTGGTTCTTAGAGTTGAATTAAATATCATGTTATGCCCAGTAACTTTTCATTTTAGTATTGATACTATTAATTGAATTGTGAGCAATTTCATATAGTATAACTCATTCAAACAAGGCAGACAGAGGATTCATATTGTAGCAAAATCTCTGGATTGTATGTGTCCTATGTGCTAAAGGGAGGTACCTTCTAGGCACTACTTTGACAGGTAGTATAGGCTATAAATTCTGGGATAGTCAGCTAAATTCTGACTGTTAGTCACATATATTCCTGTGTATATTAGGAAAGTTAAACTGTAATCTGTAGGGAAATAATGGAGAATGAAATAAAATACAATAGGTCCTGGTCAAACATAGATTTGTTAAAAAAAAAAATCTCCCTTCCCACAGAAACAAACAAACAAACAAACAAAAACTACTTCTTTTGCAAAGACTGAAGGTGTTTTTTTTCAAGGTATGTTGTCTCTACATTAAGCAATTCATTAAGGTGAAGAATGCATGAACTAACCTCATTTATTGAATGAAGCAACCTGAGAGCTGATACCCAACTCCAGTCTCTGGACAAACTTTTGCCTGTCCTTGTCTTTGGTTTAGAAGTAACATAGAAAGAAAGCCCATGTTTCTAATCAGAATCAAAAGGCTGGACTTACTAGAGAAAATGTGGGTCGTTTATTTAGAGAGGTGGGGGGAGAGGGAAGGAGGGAAGGCAAGAGAAAGAGAGGGGGGAGGGAGAGAGGAACGGGGAAGAGAGAGAGAAAAAGTAAAGAAAAAAATCTAATAGATGAAATCCAGGGATGGCAGGAACTTGTATTAGGTTTTGTTCAATTTAACTTTGATAAGGAGGAATAAGTACGGAACCTTATCAGGATATCTGACACACACCTGCTCAGGAGCTGGGAAACTTAGAAATCTTAAAGAAGATGGTGTCATTTTTCCAACATTGCTTGGGCACCAGATCATCCAGAGGGGAATTAGCAGTAAAGCGAACAACCAGAAAATTTGTCCCTCTGTTTCTGTCCTGAAGAGGTAGAACAATCCAACCAAGCTAATCCTAACCCAAACATGGTCATCACTCAAACATTTGTTGATTGGATTCATAAGTCATAACTTAGAGCAAGACCCCCAAATCCTGCTCTACTTGGACACAGACAGAAAAGGATCATGCTGAACATAGGCACTGTGCAGCCAAACTACACTGACACAAAAGTTCCATATTCACAGTTTTTCATGTGAGTGTCTGAAGTACAATGAAGAAATAGGAAAATGAGCATGTGGAGACTGACTGCTTCTCTGAATTATCCAGCAATACCTTGTTAGGTAACTACTACACAATATACGGCATCAAGCTAGGTGAAACTTAAAAACATACATACATATGTCATAACTAATCCATGCAACAAATCTGAGTGGTGATTATGTTCGAGTCATAGTTTGTTCTGGAGATCAAGATACTGCACATTTCTTTTTTTTCTTTGTGTATATTACTTAAATAATGTGCCTGTGAATAATGAAATGTAGATGCTCATTTTATATGTAAGATGATGAAAGCTTAGAGTGATGACATTTTAAATTAGGCTTTCTAATCACTAAGTGACAGTGTCACAAGTTGAGGTAGGTTCATTCCAAGATCACATATAGTATGCTTAATATTTAATCACTTATAATATTTCTGAGTTGTTGAATAATCTCCAAGTTCACCAGAGGCTGCTGCATGCTTTACATTCACTGTTTTGTGCTCCTTTCCCATTACCTACCACAGTATAAAATGCCTAATAAGCCTCTCTCATTAAATATTAGTACATTGGAACATTTACCCAATAGTCTTATGAAAGAATTTCTTGAGCTTTCTGTATGTCGCTTCCTTTTCCAGGTGCTATGGTAGATGCTATGCATGGGAGAACTTCTGATATCAATGCTGCTGTAGAAACGTGGACAAAACAAATGTGAACTGGACTCTTCCATAGCTTGTCTGATGGTCTTTAGTAAATTAGTTAACATTTCTGTATTAACTAATACATACTTAAATAAGACACAGTTGTAAGATTGTGTCAATTTCTTTCATAAAAGTTTGTTTGGCCTTCTTTGGATCCTATATCCTGAATTTTCAAAGCTACCGTAAAGACATAACTTCTAGAATGTTGTAACAAGTGAAAATCTAAAGACCCTGTAGAGGGAAGTATGGTGGAAGTTACCATATGGAGTATATGCCTAAGGAGTTTACTTAGATGTACAAGCCCAACTTTCCTCTGAATTTCTGGCTCTAAAACATGGCCTGGTGTTCTTAGTTTACATACAAGCACCCAAGTAATACCACAACCAGTTCAGGATGAGGTTAAATAGTTTTTTCATCTAATAATATAACACTCTCCACACTAAGTATGAAAATCTCTCCAAGCTCCTAAATAATATGCAAACATACAACTTAATATGTTTTACTTGTACATATATATACATATATGTACCTGGTGTTCACAGAAGGTGTAGGATGACATGAGATTCCAAGAAACTGAAGTTATAGACAATTGTGAGCTGCCATGTAGGTGCTGAAAATAGAACCTCAGTCATCTGAAAGAACAACACATCTTTGTAACCACTGAACAAGCTCTCCAGCACTTAAGTTAATACATATCTTTAATAAACCATATGAGAGAACTTGAATCCAAGTTCCACTCTAATGTCCTACAGGTAGACACTTTTTATGTGCAAGGCAGATATCTTGGCAGACCACACAATGGATAAAAGATCAGCAGACAGCAGAATACAGGTGATGTACTCCAACTGCTGAGAAAATGTTCTCTGCTGTGGATACATTACGTATCACCATGGAGTCAACCTTCAGAGCTAGTGGCTTAGGATCCATAACAAAGAAACTCTAACCTCTTACCAGTTGCAAGATTATTGCAAGAGCCACGGTTTCCCTTTACTGCATTAACTAAAATAATATGTGGGAGTTATAAATGCATGAGGAATGGTACTCTTCTGAGAAATGTAGGGATGACTAACATAAATGAAAAACAAGGACTTTATCATCTCTGCATTGGATGTTCTATGTTGATGGAAATGCAAAATGCAAACTAATTCAGGGATCAGCACTCAAACACTGTCCTAAATGTGTTACTATTTGTTAAGAAATATTGATAAGATGATTTTCACCTCATACGTACGTACACTTGTTCCCATATGACACCACACAGATTCATGTGACATATAATGTATCTGTGATATATGTGACAGAGGCACATGAAGTCAGATTGAAGGTCTTGTCTGGTGACACAGCCAGTAAATGAAAGTACCATGATGGCAAACTGCATATTCCTCTCAAAGAACATGCATGGCATTGTCTTCAAATTCTTTCCATGTTAGCTAACTTTTTGACCCTTCTTTTTTTTTTATTAGATATTTTCTTTATTTACATTTCAAATGCTATCCCGAGAGTTCCCTATACCCTCCCCGTGCCCTGCTCCCCTACCCACTCACTCCTGCTTCCTGGCCTTGGCATTCCTCTGTACTGGGGCATATAAAGTTTGCAAGACCTAGCGGCCTCTCTTCCCAATGATGGCCAACCAGGCCATCTTCTGCAACCTTCTTTACCTCAGTTTATTTCTTTGTTAAAGAGCCAAGCTAGATGAATTCCAGCATGTCCCTTTCAGTTCAAATTCTCTTTGAAGAGAAATGTAATTCCCTTTAGCCATAACATTTCCTGTGAGGCAAGAAAGAAAGTGTATTTATATCATCTATCAGTTCTCTCTCCTGACTTTTATTAGTTTTTTTTTTCCTGTATGCCTCGGCCTCCTGGGTCCAGCATCCCTGTCTTTCTGTCAACTTCTCAAGTAAAGTAATGTGTTTCATTACATTTTGGATGCCACACCAGCTTAATCCCATTGATAGAGGGCTATGCAATCAAGCTGACAGTTGGATGATGATTCGAATCGTCCCTGACTCATTACTTTGTGAAGGATTTGGCATGCCAATCAATGGGGAATGATGTGGCGTGCCTTGAAGAATGACAGTAATCCATTTTCCACCAATTGACGTGATGAGTCTTTGACAGACTCACAAGTTATGGGGCCAAAGCCAAACACAATTTGGCACACACCTCCCAGCACTGCCATTTTGCAGACCCTGAGGGTATTTGTCAAAGCTGTAGCCTTCTTGTCTTCCACAGTCTTCAGCCCAGGGTCTCAGGAGGCAGACAGCATTAATAGGCTTTTGCAGGTTAGTAATGCAGCAATGTCCATGACCCCACCTGGTGTACTAGTCCAAGGTGAGAAAGTAAAGAAATAAATTAGACTTCCTAATTGTACCCATCCATGCAGACACCCCTAAATTTATACACCCCAGCAAGAGCTGTCTTTCAAAGTCATCATTTGGGGAGGGCATCCATTTATTCTAATGAGGCTGTCAACCTTTAAAATGCATTTGCAATAACCTTTAAATTTTTTCTTCAGAACTAATATTTAAGCCATGCTATTTTCCTGTCTTGACATCAGAAACATAGCCTCAGCTTGATCATGTTCCATATTAATTTAATTTTCACTTTGTCTATTTCTCTAAACAATTCACTCTGAAGTTATGTAGAATATCCTTAAGAAGTACTGCATTAGAGTAGAAGTGTTGCTAGCATATGATCTCTAGCCTTAGGGTCTGGATCCCTAGGGTAATTGCTTTGGAAACATTCACATGACACATATCATATATATATATATATATATATATATATATATATATATATATATATATATATGTATATATATATATATATATATAAAATTTTAATGAGAAATTTCTGATATAAGATATTGAGTACCTTCAAATTTCTCTAATAATTTAAAAACTACAAATGGAAACACCACAGAAGGGAGAAGAGTTCTTCCCCAGAGCAGAGCACAGGAATTGGTTGTCCAGTTCCAAATGGTGAGCCCTTGAAAACATATATCCAAGTAACATCATATGAGCTTAACATTTTATATTTAGGAATATATAAGCATATACTTACACACATGTAATAATAATTACAAAGAGGTCATGAATTTGAAGGAGAGCAGGGGATGGACATATGGCAATATTTGAATGAATTAATATCATAATTATATTTTAATCTAAAGAAAATAAATAAAAAATGAAATGAAAGAACTACTCTCTTCTCCATTGCATTGCCTGCTTTGTGAAAATAGTCCTGGGATGTATATCCCTATCAAAAATCAATGGAACCTGCATTTTTCTTCCTGCATATCTAAACTATTCATACCAGGACAGCTATCCTTCCGTTATAGTTGTAGGTTGTAAGTGCTGCCTTTCAAACACGTTGAACCAAAATAAAATTATTATCCCTCCATAATTGATAGATTCATTACAAATGCAAATTAAACTATAACCAACCAAACAAATTGACAAACTACAATATCTTACAAAATAGCTTAAAGAAACACTCACCATCTCTTAATCTGTGCCCATATAGATTAGGATTTCAAATATTGTTTTCATGACTTCCTCTTAAATATGAATAGTCAAAAACCACTAATGTTTCAAAAATATTAAAAATAAAAGATAAAGACCCAATACAGAGAATACAGAAGGCAATACTGAGGTACTGGTGATACCAGTTTGCAGTCAACATTTTTTGATTCTAACTTAATTTCATTTCAGTGTAATCTCAGACAGTAGTCTGTGTTCCTTAAATTTTTTTGTAACTTATTAAGACCTGTTGGAATGCTCTGGATATTTTGTAACTTCAAGGACATTATGTGTGTACTTGAAAAATTAAGCCTGTTCAACAGAGCATTTTTCAATGCCTCTTGGCTAAGGGTTTAGTTAACCGTCATGCAGTTTCTGGATCATATGTAGATTATTATTTTTTTCTTACAGTTACGCAGTATTTGTCAGATGTGCTTTGAGGCCATGTTTGCAACCATATACACATTTGGGATCACAACATGTCTCCAGTGACTTAATTTTCTTATATTTATAAAGTCCTCATATATACCAGTGGTTATATCCTTTAGTATTATACACCAGTTTTGAATAGTAACAGGATTGTCAAGTTTCCTTTAAGTAATATTGGTAAGGTATGTCTCATTGTTTTTCATTTATAACCTTTGTAGAATTTTCATTTTAAATGAACTTCTTTCAAGCAGCTAGAGATGGCTCCTTTTTTTTTTTTTAAGTTTCACAATACAATATTATGTTTCTGATTGCCAATGGGAGCACTTAGAATATTTTCACATAGTCTGATTCTGAACTTTAATTTTGAATTTGACTGTTTGGTTTTCTCGGTTTTCTGTGGTTTTGCCTTTATCTTTGACTTCTTTCAAATTAACTGAATTTAAAAAGTAAACTGATTATTTATTTTGTTATCTGTGCTGAATTTTAATTACCTTTCTGCAGTTGTTTTGATGGTTGCTTTAAAGGATATCGTATATAGTTTCAGATTATCAGAGTCTCTCTCCACTGTTTTTGCATCAACTCATGAGGCGTAAGACGGTGCCAGTATTTACTTTCTTGCTCAGGTTTGGTGTACGTTCTTGTGCTTTATTTGACGTTGTAAACATTTCAGTATTGGCCCTAAACCCATGGCTATTGATCTAATTTATCATGCATTGCTATTATTTTCATATATACTGTAAACTATCTTCTAAAGAGATTTTTTTTTAAGCCTTACAAATTTCTGATACTATTCACACCTGTGTGCGGATTAGCAGTTTTGGTTGCTATGTTTCTCTTACCGGAGGAACTCTTTGACATTTCTTAAGATAAAATCTATAACCAGAGCATAAGTCAGTCAAGGAGAGCTACATTTCGTTAATTGGAATTCCAAGAGAAGAAAGAGGGAAGCTGGAAGGGAAAGAGAGGGGTCCAGCAAACTGTTGGGGTTTTAAATTCAGTGGGTCCCTCCAGTGACCGTGGCTTTAGATAAAATAAGTGCCCATGTCAGGGATAGGAAAATTCAAGAAGCTTTTAGACATCAGAGAAAAATAAGACCACTTAAAAAACTAATCCAGAATCAAAAAGTTGTAGGGGTAAATGGTTCATCAGCAAGGTGAGAACAAGGAATAAGCTGGCCCTTAGAATAGAGACTAGCAGAGGGAAAAATTCGCCAGGAAAGGCTTGTTCCTTTGCGTCCTTTTCTGGGAAGTTATTGATTAATATGCCCACGAGAATTAGCAGACACAAATGAGAAAAGAAGCAAACATTAAAAGTGAAGATGTAATACAAGAGAAAAACAGATGTGATTCACAGCCTTGTACTGAATATAGTCAGGAATACAATTGCTCACTTCCCATAGCAGGAAAACTGGTCACCCTGCAGGACTGAGAAAAACCTGGACTTAGATGAAACCTGGTTAATACCTAGAATGTTTAACTGAGTTTGGGGGAGGGGATGAGGGTATATTTCAATTTCCCTGGAAGTGTTCAGGTAAATTAGTGGAAGGTACATAGAAAACTAAACAATTTGAAATCCTGAGTCAAATATTAACTCATGAGTAAATACAAAATTCTACCCCAGAGAGAATGTCCTTGTATACTAAGTGGATTTACCTGAGAGTGTTATGTATTCAGCAAGCAATGCTGAATTGTGGTTTAATGGGAAAAAAAATGTGACAAAGTACGAGAGACTGAGGGATGCAGACCTGTATATCTGAGCATCTGCAGAACTGGTGAAAATAAGTCCAGAGTCTCAAAAATTCAACCAGGAACAACAAAACTGGACCAAAGGGGGAAAAAAATAGAAGAGACACACATTATTCAAACCTGCAGAAAGACTGAGATAGAATGAGGTAGATACTTGTGGGAACAGAAACTTAGACTTTTAGGGACCAAACACACTTTTCTTAAGAAGAATCCTGGCTTACCAAACTTTGTACAAAGAAAAGAAAATTCTACAAATAAAAACTGAATTCTCAAGGACAGACATGAAACTCTCAATGGATAATTAAATTTAAGAGACTGAATATTTAATTCTAAAATCATTATTCTCATAGTTGATACAATAAAGAAAGCTTCAAGTGTGACATGCCAAGTGTGTTTGTAAGTGTCTTGTCTGCTGATACTCTGCAGCCCCCTGCCAGCTTGCTCATATTATTTTACTTTATATACCATTAGTTTTTTCCTCACTTAAAAAAAAATGTGTTGCTGCATAAACAATGTGCTACAGAAGATAAATAGGTAACTTCTGACATAAAGCAAAGGACTGAGTGGGCAGGACTCTCAGGAGGCCTTTCTAATCCTATAGTAGAAACCTAAGCTTGGAAGCTAATTATCTTTAAAGTATTAGCTGCACTCATTATGTGAAATGAAAAAGCTTCATAATGGCATTTTTCTTCAGGTATATTATGTACGTTGACTATATTCACCCTAATGACTTCTGCCCCCTCATGCTAATACCTTTCTTCTGAAAGAGTCTTCATTCTACATCAATGTCCTATACGTTCACACATATTGAAAACCTTTGGTTTTATCCATTCATAAAGATTGTGCTAGTAGCTTAAAACCAGTTTGTTGTCTGTCTCTTTGCATGCTAAGAATCTTTCTTTGTATAAACCCCAGTAACATCCCTACACACTCTCTCAGCCCTGCTCTAGTTGAGCCCACACTATACTATTTGCCTGATTGTCTTGATTTTACTTACAACTTTCTAAAACTAGATTAAAAGGAAATGCTTGTTAAGTGGCTAAGCAAAGCCACCATTTTACCTTTTTATTTTCTCAAAATTAGAAAATGATGTAGATTTATGAGGGCCAAGGCAAAAGTACCCGGTGATGCACAGCCATGTAAAGTGGGGTGACAATATAGTGCCAGAGAAGTGTTAGCGAACCTCAAAAGTCCAGACACAACTGATCAGCTGCAATCACATCAGGGCCTTTATTTGAGCTAGCTCAGTTCCCTCAAGCCACCTCCACCCTGCAGGACAGTTTTGGTGGAGAGGAGCCCTGAACATCTATTGGGGTAAGGATTTATAAAAAACAGCAAGCTGGAGTGTTTCTAGCCTGGCAAGATTCTAATTGGAAAGCTACTGTGGTCTTTAGCATAATTGGCTGGTGCTGGGAGTCAACCCATAGATTTAACTTCTGCTTCCCTCTGCATTGGGGACACTTAGGCAGTGGGCAGGCTTATAGGGGATTTACCAGGAAATGCTGGATTTGTTGGGGGAGACTATCCTGGAGAAATTGGTATTGTTGGGGTTAGCCTAGAAACTGGAGCTAGGATTGAGTTTTCGTGCAGGTAATTTGGAAACTAATGCTAGGTATTGGCCTATTTTCCTGGATTCAAACTTAGGTCAGGTGGCTGTTAGGAAGTAAATTTCCAGGGAAGGGATTATAACCTGGGGGTGTGTATTTGTTGGGGGAGTAGCCTAGAGACTGGTGCTAGACACTTGGTTTGTTGGGGGAATAAGCTGGAGATGCAGGAAAATGGAGTTCGCTAAAATGGAGTCTAAACTTCAAAGATTTGGTCTCTCATCAAGCTGAAGAGAAGAAACAGCACAAAGAATGAGTGCGAGAGCGAGAGAGAAAGAGAGAGAGCCCACTAGAAGAGGAAAAAAGGTACAGGTAACATTTAAGACAAGAAGAGAGTTAGCAAAGGAGAACTGACTATACTTCAAACATTTAACTGAAATTATATACTATATATACTATGTTGTTTTGTAGTACCAAGGAAGTATTTATGAACTCTGAAAGACCAACCAGGAGCCCATCAGTTGCAATCACACCAGGGTCTTTATTTACAAGCTGGATCTTGGGGTTAACTCACCACAGGTATGGAGAAAAGCCCTGAACACTTATTGGGTATCATTTATATAAAACATAGCAAAAGAGGGGTGAGTGTCTCTAGCCTGGCAAGCATCTCATTGGGGTGCGGCTGTGGCCTTTAGCAAAATTGGATGTTGCTGGGAGTCATATCATAAACTGTTTTCCTCCTGATTGGTGGTTGTTAGGAAGTAATTTTCCAGGGGAGGGATTATAACCTGGGGGTGCGTATTTGTTGGGGGAGTAGCCTAGAGACTGGTGCTAGACACTTGGTTTGTTGTGGGAATAAGCTGGAGATGCAGGTCTTGTTTGGGGTTAGCCTGGAAACTGGATCTAGGCTCAAGTTTTGTTGAGGGTTAACCGGGAAATTGGGACTAGGTACCAGCGTGTTAGTTTACTTGAATTTAAACTTAAGTTAGGTTTTCCATCATGGAATCTGAACCCCCAAAATTTGGT
Organism: Mus caroli; assembly: GCF_978045245.1. Classification (NCBI taxonomy): domain Eukaryota; kingdom Metazoa; phylum Chordata; class Mammalia; order Rodentia; family Muridae; genus Mus; species Mus caroli. The sequence continues at coordinate 27,100,126 of NW_028227274.1, read as the reverse complement.
CTCTCATTTTATTTGCTTATTACTATATTCTGAAACTTGAAAAATACTTGTGTGTCCACACCTCTCAATTGGAGTCAATTATAAAACATTGTCTTTACAATACATTGGAAACGTCACTTGCTTATTGTTTGTCTTAAACGTGTTCTCTTCTGCAATGCAAATATAGGACTGTCCTCCGTTGTGTCATTTAAGTATGATAAAATTCTTATGAAAAAGAAGAATTATGGATGACAGAAAAATCTACTACAATCTTTGCATAACCAGCTAACCAGGCAAAGATCTGTCACTTGTCAAATTTTAGAGATTTATTACTCCTGTTTTTTTTTTCCCTCATATTCCTCCCCTTCCCACTGAAGGTCTGCATTACAAAGTCTCATCTGGTGCTAGAATCTTCAAGGACAGGAGCTGCAAACTTCAATCCCTTTATTAAAAAATCTTGGTGTTGTATTTTAACTGAATTTCATTTCCTAGGGATGGAACTCTCAGACCCTTTTATTGCTTTGCTGATCTCCTGCATTATATTCTGTCTCCAAAAAGGGCTCTGTGGCCCAAACTCTACTGCTTCCCACCACTTAGATACAGCGTCAGAGACAACTCAAGATGTCTGATTTTATATAAAAGATAATAAATGGGCACGAATAGATGGCAAGGTTATAAACCCATCAGGATTCTAAGATATACTGGCCCTGAGTTTATTACCAAGGTTTCATGTAATCAGCATGTGTATGGAGTCATGAAACCTCCAGTCTATTGAGAATTCAAATGTTATGTTCTTATGCCTGAGGCCTCATGAGATCACAAAATAACTTTATAGAAATGCTTGCCATAGTATACATAAATATATCACCCATTGTCACTCTCCCATGCACAATATGTCCACATCACCAGCTTTCCTTCTGGAAGTCCATTTTCATCTCAATTCTTTTAATAAAAATACCTCTTGCATTTTCTTTCTTTCTTGAAATAACTAACAGTTCTGTATTTCTTTAATCTCACCTGCCTGTCATCTATTTTATTCATATCTTCCATTAATGTTCTTCAAAAATGTTAAAACATTTATCACTTATAGGCCAAGCTGAAAATTTAAAATATCATCTAAAAACCTCCCCTCAAAATGGCAACAGAGCTTCACTGTACTGTGCATTTGTTCAGACTGCCATATCTCTTCCCCTGGCATCATGCCCTGCCCACAGCTTCCATGACAGAGACACTTTACCCACACATGAATCCCCTATAAATTGTGGCTACAACAGTTTTATAATCAATGGGGTGACCTGACAAGTTATTTTTTGTTTGTTTGCTTGCTTTGTTTGTTTTTTCTTTCTTTTTTCAATCAAAATACTGGTACTTGGGTCCTGAGAAAGGGAAACAAGGTGGCAAGAGAGGAGAGCTGAGTTGATTCCCACTGAACACATGAAGTTCACTCTCATGACAACAGGACAAGAATTCTCTCACATCGCTGCACACAGCTCTCAAGATACTTTTGTTTCATGACCATTCGTTGAACTGCTATCAGATGCACTCATTTGCCAAGTTCTTAAGACTTTGTAGATGTAATTCATTTTAAACTGGATTATTATTTTAAACATCTGATTGGGTTAGTTTCATCTAGATTCTAAACAACTTCAGGGCCCAGTCTGTACTGACAGCTTCCCTTTTGATGGTAGGTATGCATTTAAAATGCCATAATAACAGGGAATCCACTATGAACATCCTTTCTTAGAGTCACAAGACCAGAACAATGACAGAATCTATGAACATATTAATGTGAAAAGGGAAACTTTCATGGGGGTCCCATCCCTAGACAAAGAATGATAGCTAACTAATCCTGCTTACAGCTGATTAGCCTCTCTCATGGATGATAACCTTAATTCGATGTCCAGTGCAGAGTTCTATTCCCTGAAATCATATACACACAAACAAGAAAAGCTGATTCATCAGGCTATTAATAGATTCATTTGTGCATACACATAGACACATATGTGTAACAATGATAGACAAGAAAAAGAAGCTGTTAACCTGAGAGTTGGGGGAAACCAAGAGTGGTTGGAGAGAGGATACAGAGACATCTGGAGGAGGAAGTGTAGGGAGTGGTATAGTTCTCCTTCTACTCAAAGCAAGGGAATTGTTATGGACTGCATCCTGAAATTTTGGGTAAAGGATCATGTATTTAGTAAGGCTGTGAAGTTTGGAAATAGTGTCAGAGGTGGCCAGCACTTAGATGTATGGAGTAATTGAGAGGGGTAAGAGATACTATGCTACACATCACACACATGGTAGAGTCTTCAAATATTCTACTTTCACATCTATCGCTGTAAAGTAGAAACTTAAAATGTTAACTAATAACAATACCTGTCCTTAGAGCATGACCTAAGCCCGATGAACTACTCCAGACATCTCCTTCCTGTAATGACAAGGCATGAATAGCTGGCAATCTGATGGTCAATCTGACCTTAGAGAGGCAGCCATTCTTCTGCCACATCCATAGTTAACTGTTCATTACTTTGAATTACGCCCGTATTCCACTTGAACGCTGTGGTACCTCAGATGTAGTTAATGCATTTTGGAATCATTCGTACTCTGTTTTTAAGCCGGGTAAAAAGGTGGCAGGAACCGTGGGAATAATTAAGGAACCCTAATGGAGCAATTCCTAGGTCATTAGAGAATCTTCTGAGGATGGGCAACTGTGTGTTCATAATGAGAATATGCTGCCTCTTCATTGCTCCCATTTGAGTTAGGGAGTGCGTGCTCTCTCTTGCTCACTGAACTTGTGATTTCCCTAATTTCTGAGTATTTCTCTGTGAATATATTTCAATCTATGTTCCCAGTCAGATAAATCTCAGTAAAGACTGGCTGGCTGGAAAATCAAGGGACCACCTCCCTTCCTCTGGAGGCTGTGAGGTATAGTATCTTGATGGAAGAGGGAGGGACCACCTTGAGAAACAAGATCTGGGGACTCTAAGTCTGGAGTTTTAAGATTCATTAGATCAGAGCTGATGTTCCTCTTGAGAAACTGGTAGCACTGAAAATTGGTGAGGGAAGATGGTGTATGTGAGACTCTTAGTGGACTGAACATAATCGTGTGTTTTATTAGTCGTATGTGCCCTGTGAGATCTTTGCATAAACTTAGGTCTTTCCTGTGGGTGCATAAGGCTAGCTGAGTGGACTCTGATTCCATAAGAATGAAAGGTACCCAATGCTGTCTTGTGTTACCTCTTTGGAGGAGCTTGGTTGGTGTTTCCTTGACACTGGCTATCATCTTCTGTGACGCAGAACCATCTATGACAGCTGTGACTCTTAACACAAAATTATGGACAGTGTCCATTAGTTATGAAAGTTGATTTGTTACTACATACAATGTATACTACTTGATTTATATAACCTTTATGTATTATTTAGTCATGGATAAGTTCATTTGGTTAATATATGCAGCCCAGCACTTCTAGGAATATTTCTAAAAGTGTTAGAATTAGTAGCTCTAACAATTGAAATATAACAACATGGAATAATCAGCCATGGCTGGTCCCAGTAGGAAGGCAAGCAAAAGTTGCAAACCAATATGTAATTTCTTAAGATGGACTTACGGCGATGAATGAGTAGAGTCTTAAACTGGAGACATGTTGTCTAATGTGCATCATCTGCTTTGCCACCAGGCATCTCAGGTGGAGGATGCAGTTCAGTAGTAGCAGAACATGCTAAGCACACGTTAGGCTCTGGATTCAATCCCCAGCACCATATTAAACCAAGGCACTAACTTTAGAAGCCAGCATTCATGCCGTGTTCTGTTGAGTATGTCAACCAACAATTTCACGTTCTATACTCCACAACCACTGAGTACTGTGTTTAAAGATTACTGTCAGGAGTTCTTAGTGTTGAGCACTAAGAATACACAGAAGGTTAGAACATAGAAATTTCCCTTGAGAATTTTAAATCATGTTACATATGAGGTCACGTAAGATCTACTGCCATAGAGTTACATTGCTCCTCTATCTTGATAGCCTTGAGACATATTTCAAAGGTAAAACTCACAGACAACCTGTGCTACTTTCCTGTCAGTTTGAAAGGACATTTAACTGACTAATTTTTTCATTACTGTTAGTGGCTAATTACAGAGGGCTATGTTACCCTGTAGGGTTTTCTGCCTAGAATAAAGTAATAACAACAGGTGACGACACCCAGCCATTGCACTCTTAATTCTGGTAAGGACAGTGTTTTCTTCTGACACCAGTTCAGGTAAGTAATGGCTACAGGAACAAAGGTAGAATTACATATTTATTTAAGTGTATGTGTGTGTGTGTTGTGTATGTATATCTGAATGTATGTTTGTGGGTACGTGTTTGTGTGTCTGAGTGCAAATGTGTGTTTCTTGTGTGTGTGTGTGTGTGTGTGTGTGTGTGTGTGTGTGTGTGAGAGAGAGAGAGAGAGAGAGAGAGAGAGAGAGAGAGAGTACACACACATGCATGCATATCTATCTGAGTGTCTGTCTACATATGTGGTGTAATAGGAAGAAATATTGAACTTTCAGAGTTCGAAGGTTACCTCAGAGACTGCCACACCACATATCACCATTTCAGAGGGGAAAAAACGCCATTAGGATTTCAGGTCTCTGAAATATTTGCTCAAAGTCACACATGTAAGTATTCATATCATAAAAATTATTGCCACTCTTGGTACAATACAACCCAGCACCACTGCAAAGCGCTGTCGTCCTGCTCCAGACTTCTGAACCCTTTTTCCTTTTTCAGTGTCCTCATAACTGTCACTCTTCTGTGAGGCCTCCAGAAGGAGCAAAGGTGTCCTAAAATCTAGTCAACTCTCCACATTCAATTGGCAGGTTAATCGAAAACAATTTTTATAGCACAATAAAGGGCTTAAGAACAAGGGAACATTAATATTTGTTTCCCGAAGAGTGGACCCTGAGTGAATAAAGCTGCTTGCAATTGAACTATGGTACCCAGGTGTGGGGGATACACTTTGCTCTGCTCCATCTTATTACCATTAATCAGGCAGTGATGAGCACAGGCTGCCAGACACATCTCTGCCAGGGTACCCCAAGAGGCATGTCACCCCATCCTGGGCAAAAGGAGCAGCTTGCCCAAGTACCTTATGTGACTGCAATATAGTTTTCATGATGCATTCTTAATAAAACAAAAGGTGGCCTTTTGACAAAAATATCATCTGGTTTTTATAATGTAAAATGCGGCAATTTTATCAGCATTTGCCCTGATTGGTTGTCATTAGCCCCTTGCCTTCTAATAAAATTTATGATAGTGTTCAGGAGTCCAATTTGACAGAAAGTGAGGTGATTGCGCCCTGCTTAGATATCTCTCTGGCATCTATTCCAACAATAATGCGGTAATTTTATGCATGAAATAGCACAATTGGCATAAATAGTTATAATCCCGAGTGCTGTCTAAGGAAGCTGGCTGCTGGAAAATTAGAGAGCGCTTCACACTTTTGAAACAGGTAATTAGGATTTTTTCTTCATGCTCATACAAGGCAGAGTGGAGTTTCATTTTATGTTTCATGTTTCATTAAGATATAGGTGTTAAAAATAAATGTTGAATTTAAAGCTGCATATATTATGAAATTAAAAGCATAGTGCACAGTAGGAGTGCACAGATACAATGGGTCCTTGGGGATTTATATTTAGTAGTGACAGGACTATTCTTTGAAATAGTTTGGAACAGGTAGTGTGCCCTTGTTTCAAGCCCCATTCTTTGAGAAGGATTGGTTTATGACTAAGTGACATTCAGTCATAAGGTCTTTGGCCCAAGGACCTGAACACCACTTTTATATAAACTAACTGAATATATATCTTTATTTTAATTGGTAAGCAAGGGCAGGCTGAGGGTCATGTGGGATTCACAGAATTTTTGAACTTTATGTTGGGCTCAAAATTTCTGTTTTGAACTTGGCTTTCTGCTCAGACCTAAGCCAACCCTTGACAGAACCTTTCTGATGCTCTTGAAGCTCACTGTGGTTTGGGGCAAGTGGCAAAAGGCTGTAATGACACTGTCATACTAACCTCTGCTTATGACCCAGCTGATAGCAGGCTTTTAAGTTTCCTTAGCGGTGTCATTATATGTGTTGCTCTGACTAACCTGACATGACACCATCAGACGTTCAGCTGCAGCCCCTGATGCTGACCACTTCTGGGACGGAAGCTCCTGGAGAACTGAATACACCAGGGTTGGATTCAGGGTGCAGGGTGAAGGCACCAGAAAACAGGCTCCAGCTGGTCGTTTTGTGCCTCAGTTTTCTTGTCTGTAAGTGAAAACTGCACCCTCACTTTCTCTGATGTATAATATGAAATACAGTTTCGAGAAGGTTGCTTGCGATCCTAAGGCCCATGGGCATGCAGAGGCGGGGCACAGTTAGATGGTATAGAGTCAACAACACAAACTCTTGGAGTCAGGCAATTGGCAAAAGCAGACTTGTTTATTTCTGGAACTGGGCAAACATGTATACTCCCCTCCCAGCATCTCATTGGCTCTCAGATAGCCAGACATGGTGCTTTGTCTTTCTCATTGGCTCACTCCATCGCCTGATCTGGTGTCAGTGACCTCTAGCCATGCAGGCAGATTCTAGGTTGGCTGGCAGAGGAAGTGTCAGTGGTGCATGGGCCAGCATTGTGGCTGGGCCTCATGGCTAAGTTCCTTCTACACTAGAGCAAGTGGAGCAGGGAGAGTGAAGAGGCATGGCATTCCACACGTGCACAGTAAAAGACTCTTTTAAGATGAAACTATAGCTTGACTTAAGATTTGTTAGACTTTAATGAGCAAATGGGTTCCACAATAGTATTGGCACTTTTGGGGATCATTCGGGACTAAAATCCTATATGTTGCTTGCACAGTTTTCCTTGAAGATACTCTGCCAGTCCTAAAGAAAACTCAGTATTAAGCTTTAGCTTCAAGACAGAGATACCTCATCTCTTTCTTCAAGGCTGATCTCCTGTCCTGAGTCGTCAGCTTATCTGTGCTTTAAGAAAGCAGCCTTACCAGCTTTTGTATCAGGGAATGAAATAAATATCTCTCACTCAACCCTTCAACTTATGCAGAAATGATAATTTAACTAGGGTGAGATAAAAGGAAAGCAGGCTTCAAGATGAAAATTGCTTTCTGGGTAAGAAGTAAAGGAGGGAGGGGGTAATGAAGGAGGTAGGATGAATAAAAAGATACTATGTGGATACTCTGTGGATACTATGTGTGCGTGTGTGTGTGTGTGTGTGTGTGTGTGTGTGTGTGTGTGTGTTTAAGAACATTCAGACAGAACACAGACCTTGGAGTACATCAATCTTTGGCATAGTAAGAGTTAGTGAGCAGTAAAGCTCAGCTTCACATAGAGCAACCATGAGACAAAGAATCACTACCACATATAGGGCACAGTACGCACAGATATTTTCAATGAGCACACAGAAAACATGAGAGAAAGGAACTTTATAAAATTTACCTTCCTCCTTTTTGAGCCTGAGAAGGACATGCAGTGATTGAAATTAGTGGACATATCCAGGGTATTGGAGTAGACAACAAAAATGAACACAAATATAACACCCCCCACACATACACTGTGATATCTAAGTCTTGAGAATAATCAAAATGGATAAGCAAACTGAGGTCATCAGATAATGAAATGGTATTCAAAATAAAAAGGAAGAGTCCCATCATAAAAAGTCATTGAAACTGAGAAGAAAAAGATCTGTACTATTCAATCCAACCCCAGAATACTCAAGGAAAGGTAAAATTACAGATACTGAAAAATTACTGGCTATTAAGGTTTTGGAGAAAATGAAAATATACAAATAAATAGACAAAGCTAAAACATATGGTAGGAAAAACATTGCTTATCCTATACTTTTGGGTAGTGTATTCCAATATTACTACACATTGAACTGTGTCAGAATTAATAGAATGTACAGTGTAAAGAGGAAACCTGTTAGCTGAGGCACATTGCTCCTTAAGGGGAGGAGCAAGACAAAGTAGAGACTGGCAGAACTTTTTGTTTCTGTTCAAGTTTCCTTTAAAGCCTAAAGAGCTAAAAAAAAAAGTGTATTATTTTATATAAAGTAAATAGAATCTACATTATGCAATAAAATGTTTCTTAAAATTTTGTGCTGATGAATGCAAGGCATGTAATGAGTTAGAAAAATAATACAAATATTAAGTCTCAAGTTGAAAGTTTCTCTAGAAAGAGCAACATCCTTCATTATGACTTGACACAGTGATTCTTTGTTTAATAGACAAATATGAAGCAGGAAAGAAAGTCGTCATTGCTACTCATCGCACTGGAGGGAGATGCTGTCTCTAACTACATTGCCTGCCACAAGATCTCTTTCCCCTGCTCGGACTTCCTGATTGGGCTGCAGTGGGAGAGGATGTGCTTAATCCTCCTGGGACTAGTTGTCCCAGGGTGAGGTAGTATTCAAGAAGTGGGGGCTTCCCTTTCTCTAAGGAGAAGGGAATGGGGTAACAGGGTAACAGATTTGTAAGGGGGTACTGGGAACAGGGAGTTGCAATCAGATGTAGAGTGAATAATAAAATAAATTATTGAAAAAACTAAATAACAGGTATAGTTTGTAAAAAAAAAAAAAAGTTTATGAGGCAGTGCAATAGATCAGCGTTGATGCACAAGATGGCATCCTGAGCTAAATAGCTTGAAGTAGAAGGTGGCATCTCTGATACACATAATAATACCAATAATAATAATAATAATAAGTCAAATTCTAAAATAAAGACAAAAAATTTGTTGTAACTGCAATATCTGATAGCTCGTTTTCACAGGTTACAAATTCATAATAAAGAAAATAATATTCTCACAATTATAAATTTTTACAGGATATAGGTTTTTGAGAGAAAAAAATAATATCATAGATGGTTGCTTTAGGTACTTCAAATCTAGGAACTTACTGCACAGTCAGTAAGGTGTGAGTTCTAGGACACAGTACGTACAGAAGGAGACTGTTCACACTATCCAGACATCGTCTTCACATTGGTTCACTCTTAGCATCAGGAATGTCTCTTTTGTTCTGAAGAAAGAGCAAGCAGTCAGTAGATAAAGATGCTTACATAAGTATGAATCAGAAACCATTGTCATATAGTTTCACAGAGCAAGAAAACATACAGTGATAACAATTTGATATATTATTTACTTTTCTCAAACACACAGTTTTTGTGTGTTATAAACTGAACACAATAATGGCTTCGATACTGTGATGTAAATATGAAGTAGAGTAAAAAGCATGGAAATCATTTGCAGGAAACTATTCCTGCTTATATTTTCCCCTCACTCATCAATCTCTATCTTGGTATTAAGTATTGGAGAGGCACCATGACCTATATATTTGATTAATGTTTGACAGTACAGGGAAGAAGTTGGGTAAGTCAAGTCAAGAAGCATTCAACTACATGGCAAGAACATGGGTAGGATGCTAAAAACAAACCTTGAGCTTCTAGCAAAGGTGTTTCAAGATCAATACAATGACTTACAGAACTGAATTACTACTAAATTCAGTTAAGTATTAACTATAATATAATAATGGAACTATAAGTTATAGAATTGAATTATGCTACAGTTTAACTAGTATAATTATTCAGAACTAAGAAGATCATTCACCATTCATTGTGAAAAACCAATAAACATTACCAACTGATGTTATTCTATACAATGGAACACATGGTGAAGGAGATAGGAAAAAACTTGCTAATAAGGTTTTTGGATGGAAAGGGATAAGAAAAAATGTAAATATATATTATTTTGGGGAGTCCTGATGAAAATTAAGGAGGAAATTCAAGAAAAACCCTAAAGTTGTGACCTTGCAAAAATCATAGGAACATTTAGGAAAACTAGGAATAAGTGAGTTTAACTTAGTGTGTGGAACTGTAAAAATGGTCCCTGGAGTTTGGCATTTAGCTTATGATTCACTAACTATTAATTCTAAAATTGAAGTAGACAGCCTGTGTTGGAAACTTAAGTGTGAATTTATTGATTAGATGCTTGAATAGTGTGACATTAAGAGACTTTAAGACAGAAAGAAATTATATAGAACAGAAGGGAAAAAGAGGAAGCAAAAGGAAAAGGTAGGAGAAGGAAAGGAGATGAAAAGAAAAAGTTTGCAAGGAGGGGAGGAGAGAGCCATGGTACCTGGGAAATAGAGAGTGCCATAAGAGAACAGAGAGAAGGTTTCCCAAGAGTCAAATAAATAGAAATTCAGAGACTAGGGAGATGATAAGAGACTCAGAGCTGCAATGCACTAGAGAAAGGTCAGCACTGAGAACCCATTAACAGATTCCAATACAGGACTTCACTTCTGGGTCACAAGAACAATGCAATGCCACTGAAAATATAGGTTAAAAGTTAGATTGAAATAATTTCAAAAACAACATAGAGGCCAATATTTTTCTTTCTTTTGCTTCATTCTTTCTCCTTGTAAAAGTTTCCTTCGAGTTTTCTAATACAGATATTGAGTTTTTCAATTCCACTTTTGTTTCGACCTGCATTCTCTTTATTGTTTTTCCTTATTGAATTCTGTTCACAAGTCTTGAATGATCTTTGTCATATTCACAATCCTTAAGGGATTTTGTTTGTTTGTTTGTTTTCTTCGACATTACCTAGGTATTTATTCTCCTTTAATTGTTTCTCCTTATTGCCATTGAGTAGTTTCTTTGTGTCATCCTTAAACATCTTGAATTCTTTGAAGAACTTTACAATAGTTCCTTTAAATTATGTACCCTGGAATTAATCTAGGTAATTTTCATTGACATGAATTTATAAAGAACTGGGTAGGCTTCAAAGAGACAATATTGTATTGATCTGTCATCTTTTTGGTAGTCCTTGTGAGAACTTGGCATGTGAACTTTCTTCATAAGCTCTGAGTTTACTGAGGAAAGAGAAGGTTGACGACTAGAGAAGCTGTAGAGGTGGGTTGGATCTAGAGGTTAGAAATGGCTTGGTTGGAATGAAAGAAAATGGACAGAGGGTACTGGGTTCATATACAGAACCTGCTTCCTGTTCTAAGCCTGGAATAGGGGGCAGGTATATATTTTTGGATGGATATGGTGGATATGCCATGAAAGACCCCTGTAGTTTGGGGAATAGGTAGAGATGATCCTTGCCTAAGCCTAGAACTTTTTTTGCAGTGAAGTCAGGGAAGGCCAGACTAGACTGGTACAGTAGTTGTGGGATTCAGGCTAAGCCTGTTAGTTACTGAAAAAGTTGTGGAAAAGGAAGTCAGAGCTAGTCACCTTATATAAAGATCATAAAAGCCATAGGATCAGAACTTCAATGAGCATGCGTCTCCTTGTAATATCTGAAGCTACAACCTTAAAGTCTTGACAATATGACAGCCCAAACTTAGCTGAACAAGGACAACACCATTGGTCATCTAAACCAGAAGGGAAAAGACAACAAAGTCTCAACCCTACCCAAAAAACTATAGTCAACTGAGAAAAGCTAGGAACAGAATTGCTGATCTTCTCCAGGGAAGATCATATCAATGTGTTGTCTCCTGACAAACATTCAGCCCTGAAAGCATACACGCCATTAACACAAATGGACTGAACAGAAGAAATTTATGAATTAGTAAAAGGAGAGAGCAGTACTTGGAGGAGAACAGGGAAAGCTCTATGGTAGGGCTTAAAGGGAGGAAAGTAAAGAGAGAAATAATATCTTTGAATCTGAAAAGTAAAGTAATAATAATACTGTTGAACAGGAAAATAGAATGGAAGGGTATAAGAATGTTTAGTAGGTGTTTCCTTTCCTAAAATGAGGTGGGCCAGGGACTATGAAAAAAATATAAAACAGGAAACCGATAAAATGAGAGACACCTATTCATTATAGAAAACTAGGACAAGCAATGAAGAGAGGCAAGCAATGTTAGGACCTCAGATTTAGAACATTCAGATCTCCTCTGGAAGGGAATGTTTGGTTATAAATGTACACAAAAAATTTGTTCAGGACAAAAGAAAATGTGAAATAAGAATGCAGACATGATGGTGTTTTTAGTGGTGGACAATGGGGATGGTTGGTCTCTACTTGTTTGTTTTGTTTTGTTTTTTTCTCAAGGAAATGCAAGATGATGCTAACACAGGGAGACTGGGAGAATGTTGAGAGAGAATTGGAATGTTTTGAATTTGTTCTTAGGAAACTTTTGGGTGTGGAACTGAGGACATAGGACACATTCTAAGGATAGACAGTCCAATAGTCCAAGTAAAATTCATGATAGAGATAAGAGGGGGAAAGGAAAGGGGTATTAGAGGGGTATGAGTAATAAAACGCCCTGGAGACTCAGCCTCAGAGAATTTCAATCCTTGATCTTTGACAAGGTAAAATGGGTGAGGTTCAGACTAGAGAGAAGTTATTGGATGGCTGGTTAAGAGAGAGTGGCATGCATGTGTTGAGGATTCATTCAATGGGCATGTAGGCAAAACTTGTGATGAAATGCTAAAACTGGAAGGTCAAAGACCAGGATACAACGTGGAAGTGAGAGAGTTTCTTGACATGGATGATCAATATTGATTTAAGAGTGTGTGCTTCTACAATGTTTATAATTCAAAAAAGCAAATGTGAGAAAACATGCAAACTAGTTGCATCCAAATACTTACTTTAAAAAGAGCAAAGTAGTTTACGAAAGACAGTTAAGTTTTATCTTGATACTCAAGTGGCAACATTTTTTCCAAGCAGGTTTGATTTCTGTTTTCAATCTCTCTTTTTTAAAAAATGTATTTATTTATTTTATGTATATGAGTACAGCATTGCCCTTTTCAGACCAACCAGAAGATGTCATCAGATCCCATTACAGATGGTTTTGAGCCACCATGTGGCTACCAGGAATTGAACTCACAACCTCTGGAAGAGCAGACCGTGCTCTTAACTGCTGAGCCATCTCTCCAGCCCCTGTTTTCAATCTCTTAAGTAAAGAACCAAAAGCCCTTGGATAATTTATTTGCTCCAGGGTTTCTTTTTTTTTATTATTATGTATTTTCCTCAATTACATTTCCAATGCTATCCAAAAAGTCCCCAATACACTCCCCCACCCAGTCCCCCACCCACCCACCCCCACCCCTTGGCCCTGGCATTCCCCTGTACTGGGGCATATAAAGTTGGCAAGTCCAATGGGCCTCTCTTTCCAGTGATGGCCGACTAGGCCATCTTTTGATACAAATGCAGCTAGAGTCAAGAGCTCTGGGGTACTGGTTAGTTCATAATAATGATCCACCTATGGGGTTGCAGTTCCCTTCTAGTATAAGATCATTCTCAGAATTGGATAACCTGTGGTTTTCTTCTTATTGCTAAGACTGAACAGTTATACAACAGATCGTAGAAAGTAATAACTGCATGGTGTCAATGGGTGATTGCTTTATGATGCTTAATATTGATTACCAACTTGACAGGATCTCAGACACTATGGAATTAAGCCTCTGGGTACATCTCTGAAGAGTTATCTACAGGAGAGAAGACTACCCTGACTGCCAGACCCAGTAAGAAGAAAAATGTTGCGAAGCAGCATTGGTCTCTGTTTTCTGAACAGAAATGCAATGTGACCAGCTGCTTTATCATCCTCCTCCCATGAATTCTCTGCCACGATATCTCCAAACTCGAATCCAGAATAAACTCTGCTTCCCCTTAAAATGTCTCATGCCTTTTGTCTGTTTCTTTGTTAGTTTGTATCAAAGCAAAAGCAAAAATAACTAGTATGTCCATGGAACCAATTCCATAGATGTTCGTGTGCTCCTTGTGTAAAATGCGGAAGAGTTTTCAAGAAACCTGTGGTCGTCTACCCCCCACTCATCGTAGCTCATGCAATGTAAGGACTTTGTGTACAGTATCTAGCCACCACTCATAATAACTGAAATGACAAAAGGACTGTGTGTGTTTCCACTGTCTACTTATTCATCATAATCACTCATATAACTCATGAAGCTTCAATATCATGTGCATGACAGTTGCACTCTACTGTAATAGCACATTTAGGGAGGAAATATCTGCATATACTCAGTACAGATGCCCTTTATCCAGAATCCCAAGTTTTAGAGTCACAAATAGGAAGGTATGATCATAGTCTAGTATTTTTATTGGAATCTGATTGTCAATGTGAAATCATAGATTAAAATTATCATGTTTTTAGAACTAGATGACTATCATCCTCGCAAATTCTATAAAAATATACAAATAAATACTGACAGAAAATGCTTCAGAAACAGTAAAGAAAAAGTAACCAAGTTTTATGCTTATTATTTTAAAATATTTTTAAGCTCTTGAGATTAATTATTAATATTGAATGGTTCTTAAATAAAAGAGAATTTCAAAGCAGATAGGAAACTACATTTAATCATGTGCTAGCATTATGTCCTAGCTCCTGAGGACTGTTTTCTCCTCAATGCTGCCATGGTAAAGGAAGAATGGTCTAGCATTGGACATGAACTATAAGTGAGAACAGGTGAAGCCACCTGACATAAAGTATCTTCATGCCCTTTTATAGTAATAACTTTTATCAAAGATCAGACACAAACACATTTCTATAAGAGAAGGAAGAAGTATTTGATATAACATGACATTAATAAGAGAAAATCATTCTGATCTGTTAATGATAACTTGCATACTAGATCCACAAAGTTGTTTCATAAATACAAAAGTTCTACTTATAAAAATAAATTAATTTTATCACTTGAGACTTCAGTGAGAGGTAATGTTCTAGTTTGGGTGTCAGGGTAAATACTTGGGACTTACCAGGTACCCGCTGAGCAGAGTCTAGTAACCTGCTCCAGACAAACTCTGCTGATCCCATCAAAGACGTGGCTCTCAAAGTGAGGACAGTGATGATTTAGATTCTAGGACTTCTGGGTGTGTAAATCTTATTTCCCAAGAGACTCATCTCTTTGGAATACCTATCAATTTATGCGCAACACAACATAAAACCTTCTTTAAGACATTGCAATGTTGTTTGTGTATGATTGTTTGTGTTTGTGTATACATGTGTTTTCACTTACATTGTTCTTAACTTAGAATATGTAGATGATGGCATGCATCACTGTCAAAGTATATACATGTTTGTGAGTTTATCACAATTCTCAAGTTTGTAAAATCGGACAAGACTCCTGTTAAAAATAGGCCCCCAGGAGTACATTGCCTTTATTTGAGGGAAAAGGGAATCATTTTAGTCAGGGTTTTATTGCTGTGAAGAGACAGCATGACAACAACAACTCTTATAAAAGAAGACATTTAATTATGGCTGGCTTACAGTTCAGAGGATTCGTCTATTATAGTCATTCTGGGAAGCTTGGTGGAATGCAGGCAGACATGGTGGTAGAGGAGGAGCTGAGAGTTCTACATTCAGATTGGCAGGCAGCAGGAAATGACAGTGAGCCACTAGACCTTGGTTGAGCTTCTGAGACTTCAAAGCCAAGCCCCTAGTGATGCACTTCCTCCAACACAGCAATACCTACTCCAATGCCATCCCAACTAATAATGTAACACCCTATGGACCTGTGGGGACAATTGATTTTTATTCAGACCCCCACAGAAATAAATACATGGTGAAGTACCATCACTATTTGGTCAGTTTCTCCCATATATAAGATAAGATGCATGAAGCACATACATTTTAATTTTGATATCTAAATAGAAATTTATGTTTATAAAAATGATTTTTAAGATAAAAAGTGTTTACATTTGCCTATGTAGGTATGTATGTTTCACATATTGTATGTGCCAGCCATTCATACCAAAGTGTTTTATATTCTTATTAATATTTAATTGGTGATTGAAGTAAATAGAAATATTGACTGCAATATGTCTCAGCTTCACTCACTGAGAAACCCATCCTTTTCACAGGATACAAGACATAAGCACACTAACCAGAGAACAACATATTAGATGTAGTCAGCTAGCAGGCTCATCCACAGATGCTAGGCTACATATGCGTGCATGTCAAATTATTCAGAGAAGGACATATGACTGAGTTAGAACTTGTTGGTACTCACATAAGGAGAAATATGAATCTTAGAGGACATTATTTTGTAAATCAAATCCTGCTGGTTGGATGCTTAGAATAAAGTCACAACTTGAATCACAGTATGAATGTGGGAACAGACAAAGGATCCATTTAGACTTTCAAGTTTAGGGATAGTTAGTAGGAATATCTACTATGCTAGCTAGTCTTATGTCTTCTTGACACACAAACCAAACGTATATATAGGGTGGACCTTAACTGAGAAAATGATTCTATGAGATCCAGCTTCAAAGAATTTTCTTATTTAGTTATCAGTTAGGGAAGGCCTAGTCCATTGTGAGTGGTGCCATCCCTTAACTTGTGATATTCATTTTTATAAAAATGCAGAATGAACAAGCTGGAGGACGCAAGCCAGTAAGCAGCATCCATCCATGGCATCAGCTTCTGCCTCCAAGTTTCTGCCCCATTTGAGTTCCTGTCCTGACTTTGTTTGGTGGTGAACAGTCAAGTTGGTATATAAGCTGAATAAACCTCTCCTCTCCAACTTGCTTCTTGGTCATAGTGTTTTATTGCAGCAATAGAAACCTTAACTAAAACACATACCATTTTAGCTCTGTAATCAATAGTAATTAAAATTGTTCTAGAACAGTCCTCCAATTGATTAAGATCGCAGATCCATTGAAACAAAATCTCCTAACATGGAAATGATCTTCCATGTGAGGTTTTTATCCTAAGGTTTTGCATGGCTACAGACAGCTTTAGGAAGAAAACAATGATACCTACTGCAGAGTAAACTGGTTTCTGAAAATCCATTTTGGAGAAAAATAGCTTAGGTGAGCATGGGAACATGGTGTGAAAGTGCAGAAGCACAGAACTCAGAGGATGTGGCCAGCTCTGCAGCAGAGCCCTTCCACTCTCTATCTCTGTATCTCTGAGAAAACTAATGAGCAACTTCTACACTGCTTCCATGAATCTCTGAAATCATGATAAAAATAATAAGGAAGCAATCTCAAGGTATCATAGAGAGGATCAAAGTGGAAAATAAAATGTATTTTCTCTACTTCATGACCTGTTCGTAATCTATAAATGTTTGCTATTATCATTTTATTGTGAATCAAAATTGAGTGGTAGAGAAAGGATCAGGAAGGCATGAGTACTTAGGAATTAGGAATGCCACACGAATATGAGTTTAAACGTCCAAATAAAAGGGGAGCACTTTTTTTTACTGTATTGACATGGACAGTAATTCAGATGATTATTTTCCATATGGACCCTGATGGATTCATACTGTGTAAAATAGTAAATGTATTGGAGCTTTTTATGTTGTTTTGTTCATTTTTTTCAACTCAAAAGAGGCTAGAGGTATTTGAGAAGAAGGAACCTCAACTGAAAAACTGCCACTACAGGATTGTCCTATGTGCAAGAATATGGAGGCATTATTTATTTATTATTTATTTTTATTAATGATTGATTTGAATGGGCCCTCTTCATGGTGAAGCAGTGTAACAGTTGAATGGTCCTGAGTTATATAAGCAGGCAGGTTTAATAAGCCATGAGAAACAATCCAGTCAACATTATTCCTCCATGGTCTCTGCTTCAGTTCCTGCCTTGGGTTTCTGCCTGACTTCCCTCAGTGATGGATTTGGGCCTGTGAGTTGTAATCTAAAATAAACTCTTTCTGCCCTAATTTGATTCTGGTCATGGTATATCACAGCAATAGAAACCATGATTAAAACAGTGAACTATAAGATAGATCTCCATATTCGTCAGGGCCTCCTAAGCCTTACTTTTCACATTCCCCCTCACGGATAGCTGAGCAGGAGGCACTCAGTCACTTCAGTCATCAGTAATTGCTTATCAGATATGGCTTCAGCACTGTTACAAAAACTCACACACTCTCATTAGTGAACGGAATGGATGCGAGCCAGGTTGATGATGGGGGCACAGTTGATGGGATCACCATTTGATTTATACAGAATTTCATTTCAGTACATCTCAGTTCAGAAGCATAGTCAAAGGGGCTTCGTGAATCCAGCTCCCTCCTTTGTCTCCTCAAACCAGTGCTCCCTGATTTGATTTTATCTTTTATCGCAGTAGCAATAATGGATCTGCTTGTTTTCTTTCTAGAGAATGGGGTCACTCTACTAAAGTGGAAATATTTACTTAAGAGATAATGTTATTTTATGGAAATACTATTATCTCATCATGTTGTCATTAATTTATAATAAAATATTTCTTGAAGATTATACCACTAAGAATATCATGTTTTGGACAAAAAAATAATAAAACAAGATTAAATATTAAGAATTATTTTGAGGAATCCGGAGAGATGGTATAGTATCTAATAGTCATAGTGTGTTTTTCAAAAGAACACCATTTTAGTTCCCAACAACCATATTAGATGTCTAATAATTGCCTTTTATTGCAGCCTCTGAGA
This sequence comes from Mus caroli, assembly GCF_978045245.1. Lineage (NCBI taxonomy): Eukaryota > Metazoa > Chordata > Mammalia > Rodentia > Muridae > Mus > Mus caroli. Next base: position 27,081,743 of record NW_028227274.1, on the reverse strand, counting down.
ATGCTATGTTCTCTATGGCCCTTTCAGGGACTTGCACACAGACAGCATAAACATATATACATAATCGAAAGTAAAACATTAAAATCTTAGAAACGAAAAAAATCATTTTGAGAAAAAATTAATTGGGATTGTGGGTTAGTTAATTAACCTGTGTTGAATGGGATTTTTGTTTTTAATTTGTCAAACTATATTAATCCAGTCAATTATTTATTTTTGAGATTATAATATAATTACATCATTTATACCTTCTCTTACATCTCTGTAAACCCTTCCATATACCCTTTATAACTCTCTGAAATTCATGGTCTTTTTCTTATTGTTGTTACATACATACATATGTATTTCTAAATGTTTTTCATGGCTGACCATTTGGCATGATCTTCCCTGGGTAAGATAATTGCTCCCACTTTCAGCATTTCCCAGTTGCTTGTATTGTTGTGCAGTGTTGAGGCCTCATGGATTTTTCCATCCATTTTGGGATGTCTGTTCCTACTCTCCTTGTTCATCTCATGTTTAGGCAGCCATGTCAGTGAGGTTTTATGGATGTAACCTCAAACATAAGAAGGAGACACAGGCAACTCCCTGATCTCCTAATTTTTCTGCACAGTGTTCCCTGCGCCTTAGGGATGACAGTATCTTGTGGATGTATCCACTGTAAATGGGCTCCACAACTCTGTGTTTTCATCAGTTGGGATTTTCTGTATTTCTGACTTTTGTAGGGAGAATTTTTCTTGATGTGAGGTGAGGAGTACACTATTCTGTAGGTATAAGGACAAATACTGAGATTTTAGCTAGGAATTATGCTGATTTAGTAAAGCAGTGGTCATAGGTTCTCCTCCTAGATTCATCCCTTCATTACTCCTGGGTAGTTGGCTAGGTTTTCAGTATCAGCCATGACTTCTCTCTTCTAGAGTGGGCTTTAAGTCCAATTAATAGAGCTGTTAATGACTGTCAACTATGTTCACCACTATTGCACCCTTAGGGTACCATACCAGGTCACTGTTGTGGTTCAGAGACATTGAAACTGAATACGACTGTTGGTTGCTTTTCTCTCTTGGAAGTTTGCATGGTGCCATCTGTTACCATGAAAGCTAGTCCTCATGGTTATGTCTATTCTTCAGGTACCTCTGGGTCATGGTTTTGAAGTGTATGATGTTTTCAGTAATAAAGACTTTCCTTCCATCTCTGAAAGGACAATCAAGTGTAATAGCCTCTAATGTTTTGGGGAGTCTCCTGGACAACTCTGGTCAATGACTCAAAAGAGGGGTTCTCAGGCTCGATGTTGAGAATTTTGTGAGGCGGTCTTTGGCTCATCATCAGCCAAGACGAGAAATTTTCACTTAAAGTATGCATGTATATTTATACACAGAATTATGTGTAGTATAGGTTTTTTGGTAGTTAAGAGTATGAATCCTTACCATGTTTTCAAACATCTGTACTGTTATTTTACCCAATTCCTTTTTTAAAAATGTTTCTGTATCTCTATCTACATCTCTATCTATGTATTTGTTAATTTATCTATATCTATATCTATCAATCTATCTACCATCTAATTTCTCCCCTCCCTAGTTAGAACTCTGCCCATCCTCTATCATATCACTTGTTACTTGCTATTTCCCTCTCTATTTCTCTCAATCCCCCTACCCAAGCAATGATCCCTGTTTCACTTCCCTGGTTTCTGCAGTTACTCGGGATATGATGTACTCACGTCTGAACATTTGGAAATGGGAGCATCTGAAGAAAGAGAACATGTAACATTTATCTTTATGAGTTTGGGTTTCCTCACTCACTGTCAGATCCATTTTAAACTAAATTATGTTAGGAGGTTTTGGGTTTGATGGGTTTTGCATCTAGGTCAGGAGAGAATCACAAAGAGAAAATAATTAGAGAGCATAAGAGGAAAATGATAATCTGGTGCCAATTTCTATGTTACAGAGAGGATAATTAGGCTAGGCTGATACAGGTGTGAGGGATTACTCTCAATGGAGTATCCAGCTATAGCTTTACAGAGGGCATGAAATTAAATTGAGCTTTGCCAGGTGGATTGATGTGGAGAATATAGGAGGTCAAGAAACTTAGATATGACAGATGAAACTGTGAAAAAACAGAAAAATATTAATGCTGGCCCCTGCATTCCATGAAGCAATGTGACTGAGACAACATTCAGAACCAAGGGATTCCAATAATGCTAACTCTTAGTATTGTTCATTTTTTTAAAGTGATGATTTTGAAAAAAAAAGTACTAAGACTAAAGTTCAATAATTGACTTAATAATTAAATCCTATTTCTGCTGGTCATTAACTGAGTTAACTTGACAAAGTATATAAACTGCATCAGTCAACTCTACCCATTTCTACAATGACAATAATGTATGTTGGTTTAATGAATGATGTAAGAGTAAGAACATTAGTGATAGCAAGACACAGTGCCTGCTCCACAAAAGTGTCCCTTGAGTACTCGTCAGTTTTAACTTGCCATAGTTGTTGGTATTGTCGCACTTGCCCCAGAATTCTGACATTTAGAATATAATTAGGTTGACAAGTGGCATGGGACTATCCATAAAGTCTCAAAGAGCAAGGAGGAATTCATATCTCAGGTGACTGCACGCTCCTGCTTACTTGAGATAGTTTTCCATTTACACCTGTTGTCATAATATAAATTTTTAAAGTGTTTCCTTTTTACTCTGAAATATCTCGATTCTTGAGTCTAATTGTTTATGTTTTTTGAGTGATGGAGAAAAGTAAAGAGAATGCATCTTTTTGAGCAGGAGCAATGCTGAGATGTCATTGTGGTATCTGGGTGATATCTATGGCCATGACAAGCAAATGTCTTAGAGAGGTAGAAGCAGCATCATTGAAACTGCTGCTCCTGATAACAAGTCAGATGTGGACTCTTGCTGAGGAATCAAACTACTAGTGTATGACATACAAATTGTGCCTCCTTCCTTCTAAGCCTCATCACAGATCTTTTACCATATTCATGTCTGTCTAGGCTTCAAGACCACCTTACTACACTGCCTGACCAAAATCACAATCTCTCATTGATCAGGTAAACCACACCTAACTGTCCTCATCAGAGATGAAAGGCTTCCATTGACTCCTCCTGATCTAAGCCAAATGTGACAACTCAGAAGACAGTAAGACATATTTTCATGGGAATATTATATTCGTCCCCTGTCCAAATACCATGTTTGAAACTTTGTCAATCCTGTTTGTGGTTTCAGAGTATCTTAGACTCAAAGCGAGTAAACTTTGCTGTAAAAGCAGGGAAATGCAACTTACACCAGAAAATCTACTCATGTGAAAGGAGGCAGGTAGAGTAAAAGATTTAGGGAGGTTACTCTGAGAAAAGGAGGCTCTTTCTGCTTGAGTACATGCTGGAAACACTAGGTAGGAGCCAGGCACAGTTCTCTGCATGTCTTAGGTGGATGCCTCTAGTTATTAGTACAAGGAGGTACTGATTTGCAAAGGACAGACAGAAGAGGACCTGTAATCCTGGAAGAGTGAAGTTAGGAACAATATAAACAATATCTGGGTATTTCTATGTCCATGTTCTATGATGTTGGCAGTGTTAAGAATTTCCTTTTTTCTATTATTAGATATTTTTCTTTATTTACATTTCAAATGTTATCCCCTTTCCTGGTTTCCCCTCCAAAAATTCTCTTCCTCTATCCCCTCCTCCTGCTCACCAACCCACCCGCTCTTGCTTCCCTGTCCTGGCACTCCCCTACACCGGGGCTTCTATCCTTCTTTCGCAGGACCAAGGGCCTTAAATGTGGTTAATACAACAGAAAATTCTCAAGCTGGGTAAAGCTTTGCTACCTGAACACTCGGCACTGTGGAGGGGAACCTGACCATGTATCTACACAAAAGTCTGAGCATCAGGTGCAGTTGTCTTTGTGTGTACCAAACTGAGATGAACCCTGAACAAGGAGAAAATCTGAAGCAGAAACTTCTGGTTTGTAGATGTTATATTTCAGATATTTTATGCACAATTTTGCCACTTTCATATGTGAAGGAGGGCGATCCCATTGTGATGTCTGAGCTGGTTAGGTCTTTGGGTGGACAGTCTTTACAGAAAGCCTCAAGTGCACTAAGCCTATAAACTTTCCCTTACCAAAGAGGAGCTCTTAATTTAAAGACTATCTGAAGTGAGCCTTCTGGTAAGGCATGGGTTCCTTTTGTAATGCAAATAGACCTTCCTCTGTGTCATTATATTTTCTTGTGAGTCTCTGAATTGGGAAAATGCATGCCTACCTGTGTTTCAGTCACCAAGTACCAGAACACAGCACATAAGAGATGAGGAGCCCTAGGAATCCCTCAGCCCTAGCAGCGTGGTTCACTACTGTCTATGACATGTTGTTAAATTATTGATACCAAGCCAGATTTGGGGACACAGGCTTTGTTGTTCATAGCTAACAAAGCCACCAGAGAGAAGCCTTAATGAGAGAGCCGGGACTTAACAGTGATGGGGTGAGGCTTCTGGGCTACAAGTGTCTCCCAGAACGGGGAGAAGGCTACAAATTACCTGGACTGACCACTCTTGCAAAGAGAAAGAGAAAATAAGTGCATTAATGAAATTCTTAGAACAGATGGTAAACTGTCCTTGGATTCTCTTGTGGGGGAAAGGGCGAAAAAAAACTTCCAAAGAATATTTTATATGAGTGTCTCACACAGAACCACTTACTCTGAGGACTTGCAGAGAGCTATCTAAGAGACATTCAGTTAAATTATTTAAAAGAAGATGACAGAAAAGAATTAGAGAAAGAAAATTTCCTATCTCACTTTAAAACCACATTGTGCTCTCTATCCACGGGTAAATCTCTGGGTCCAGATGGTTGCCCAACAGAATTTCAGCAAACATTTGGAGAGATAATAAGGCCTGTAACAGTAGATAATTACTCACTTATATATGGCTCAGTGCCCCCCTCCCATCTACATGGCTTTCTATAGCAGGTTTTTTTGCCAAAAGAAAGCAAGCAGACCCCTGCTCTACCTTCTCATTTGTAGCATTTTCCTGCTTTGTTCTGGAGAGGCGCCAGGTAACTCCTCTGCATCCTACTTTTCATAAGAAGAACTTGGACTGGAATGGCAAGGTTAGGAAAAAGGAAATGTCTTGAATGTAGAAGCACCCGTGAGGAATCCCTCCAGGAAAACAGGATAGGGTACTGTTTCATTAAGGGACAAGAAAACAGGAGGGAACAGATAGACAGAAGAGGTTCAAGGGCAAAGGAAAGTGAACAAGAAACAGCCCCAGTAAGGGGATATGATTATAATATCTTATATATTCTGACCCAATTGTCTAGACAACTGCGTGTTCTACATGGATCAGAATCTTCAAAACAAATGATAAAACAGAAGTGATGGAAAACACTGCCCCTGCAGCACATGGGATGTATGTTCAAGGTACAATGAGGGGCTATTAAACTCTAGTACTCAATAGATCATCCATGATTCAAGTGGTTCATTAAATTTTCTAAGTGGCCCTGGGTAGAAAAGAAAAGAATAATCAAATCAGAAAAAAAATTCAAATAATAGACCTGGGAAGCGGCCCTACCCCATACTCTTCACACTTCTGCTTCTCCTTCTCTCAGGCAGAGCCATGAAAGTTGACATTTTGGAAATATGTGGGGTGTAATATCCACCCAGAGCATAAAAAGCAAAGGTCATGGACATTTTCTTCAGGAACTAATTTACAGTCATTTTTATTGGGGGCTTAATGAGACTGATAAGCTCAGCAACTCTGTGGGCTCCAGAGTTTGGGAGCAAGGGTAAGGCTCTGCTGCAGCATTCACCTACCAGATTGGCTGTAAATGTCTCCACAGTTACAGATGCTCCTCCGTGCAGACAGTGGTTGGAAGCTCATCCAGATTCTTACAAAGATGAATAGACCCATCCTCTCACCAGCATGGTAACTTGCCTATGTTGTAGATGGAGAAACTGAGTGTTAACTGTCAGTGCATTGGGGAAATCAAGTCCAAGTGAAGTCATTCCTAAGTAGTTTTAGCCATAGCCAGGTGAAGCTGTCCCCCAGCTCCTGTTAGATAAATTGTACCATCCAGGTGTAAGAATTGAGGCAAATGATGACCACTGATTTGTCTAAAGATAACAACTTCCATGTACTGAGTGTTTATAGTGTCTGGTGCTGACTTTGGTCTTTTGGTTATAGTCCTTGTTTTATTTTTTCTCAATAATTAATTGACTTATTTATTTTACATCCAGATTGCAGCTTCCCCTCCTCTTCTCCTCCCATTCTCTCCTTCTACCTTCCTCCTTCCCCAATCCCCCTTCCCCAATCCCCCTTCCCCTTTTCCTCAGAGAATGGGAGGCCTCACATGGATATCAATTAGCCTTGACATATTAAGTAGCAGTAGGATTAGGTACATCTCTATTGAGGCTAGACAAGGAACCCCAGTTAGGAGAAAGAGTTCCAAAAGCAGGAAACAGAAACAGAGATGGTCTCTGTTCCTGTTATTAGAGGTCCCACAAAGAGTACCTCTGTCTTCTTTAGTTGATGGTTCAGTCTCAATGAGCTCCTAAGTGCCTGGGTTCATTGGTTCTTTGGGTGTTCTTGTGGTATCCTTCACCTCACTGACTCCTTCAATCTTTCCTTTCCCCCTTTCCAAATTCCCCCAAAGCTCTGCTTGATGTTTGGCTGGGGGCCTCTGCATCTGTTTCCATCAGCTGCTGAGAGAAGCCTCTCAGATAGCAGCTATGCTAGGCTTCTGTCTCCAAGTATAGCAGAATATTATTAATATTGTCAGACGTGGCTAAATAACAAGGAGGTCCCAAGGGAGGTTGATTGAATCTCACTGAGAAGGGGAAATAAAATAGATATCAGGGGTGGATGGAGGAAGGGAAATGTGTTGGAGGGGTAAAAGAAGGGGAACAAGATGGATCACGTGTGGGCGAGAGAGAGAGAGAGAGAGAGAGAGAGAGAGAGAGAGAGAGAGAGAGAGAGAGAGAGAGAGAGAGAGAGAGAGAGAACTGGAAAAGATATGAATAGGGGACTCATCTCTGAGGTGAGCTGGAAATCTAGGACAATGGAAACTCCTAGAAATCTGTTAGTGTTCCTAGTTAAAATTCATAGCACTAGGAGATATGGTACCTGAAATGGCCACCTCTTGTAACCAGGTAAAATGTCCCATGGAGAAGTGGGGATACTAACCTGGACACAAAACCTTTGACCCACATTTTTTTTTCCTTGCAGGGATAAAAATGGGGCATAAATTGAGGGAATGGCCAACTAATGAGAAGCTCCCTTTGAAACTCTTGCCATGACAGAAAGCCCATCTCTCGGACTGAATTTGAATCCTGATCCTCCTGCCTCAAACCTGATGGTTGGGATGATAGGTGTGAGCCAGCATGCCCAATGAGGTTGAGACAGGACCCTACCACTCTTGAAAACAGTAGTTTTTTTCATGACTTCATTAGAATCACTGAGTCAACTTTTACAAATACAAAAAAAAAATACTTTATAAAATTAATTGTATCTGAGGCTCTTTGAGGTAAAGGCAGTCACTAGTATATTTAAAAGTCTCTCAGATCAACTCAACATGCAATCAAACTTAAGAACATTTTGTTGAAGTAGAAAAGCTTGGAAATGGAAGAATATGCAAAAGTATCAATAGATTCTTTTTAAATTTGTACTTAAAAACAAAACAAAACAACAACAACAATAATAACAAAAACAAAACCTTGAGCTACATGTCTCAGGATGCATAGAAAGGATCACCAGAGTGGGTAGGGGAAGAAACAGTGTCATTCACAATGAACCAGCTTCCAGAGGAAATGAAGGGGCTGTGTTTTGGCCTCTCCTTTCTATCTCTTTCATTCACACACTTGTCTTTCTACCAGACTGTAACTTATTTGATGTGTGGGACACTAGCTGGGTCATTTCTTATACTCAGTACATTAAGTTATGTCTAATAGGTTTTTAAATGTTGGGTCCATAAAGGAATTAATTTGAGAAATTAAAAAAAAAGAGACTTCCTAATTGTCTCTCTCAGAGAGCTTGGGATTCACAGCTTTATCACTTTTTAGAATAAAGTTCTGGGATTCTGAGTTAAGAGATGTCCTCTAGGTAATGCATTGTGTCTTGAAACCTCTACCTATGTCACTGCTTAAATTTCTTTGACTAAATACCAATCAATTATCAATAATTCCTGCAGAGAAAAATCTACCAGATTGTTTCTGTCCAGCAAATTCAAGAAGTGAGCAGATGAAGCTTACTTAGAGAATGGAGATCTGCTCTTAGGCACTTGGAAAGCAACAGGAAGAAGGCTGCATTGCCATGATCAGTGTGTGTGTGTGTGTGTGTGTGTGTGTGTGTGTGTGTGTCTGCACATGCACGTGCATTAAGTTAGAAAACCAGGAATAATCTACTATCAATAAAGTCTAGTGCTGCCAAGGCTAACCCTGGTACCAAACTTGGGGCCACCAATCACCAGATCATTTTAAGGTATTTGTGACTTTGGGTTCTCTGTGTATAGACGACCCAGCATTTCAATTGATGAAAGTTGAACATGAAAGCTTGCCAATTCTCAGCTCATTCTGAGAAGGATCCAACCCATGTCTCAGTTCTGACTGTAGCCAGCAGGAATGCCCCTTGCCTAACATCTACTCCTTTATTTTCTGCCCTTGGCCAATGCCCATCTTGAGCTCGCATTGTCTTGGAACTGAACTACCTTACTCAAAGCCATTGGACTGTCCTGTTTCCAACCCTAGCTGAAAATTTCTTCTCTGGAATGTTTGTAATTAATATATTTCTCCATCATCTTAAATACTTTCCTTTATATTTTAGAAAATATGGGCTCTTCACCTTAATCTTAAAAGTATCTTTACTTTCAAAATAACGAGTTTAACATTACACTCTGACTCCAATTTCCTATCTTTCCAGTGTTTTGCTCTAGTGGCTTTATTTCTAATGTTCGGGTGAGTTCCTCTGACACTTTCTTGTTTTTCTATCTGTGGATTATCCTGCTTTCCTTCTTCCCTTTCAGTCAAGGCTCCATGTGTCACTATAATTCAACCTGCGCAAAAGCCCATCACTGTGTCCCCCTGTTCTTAAACTCACAAACTTCAGTGAAATGATTGGTAGGAAATATTATGCTTTTCTGAGGAAATATCCCCAAAGCAGCATGATACTATTCCGCACTTTCGGAGGGAGATTGATGGGCCTCAGGCTCATGCTCCACTGCAAGTCCAGGGCAGCATAGTCTTCACCAACATTTTCTTTGCAGAAAATTGCACTAGATCCCTTATCTAATCAGTCTTCTCATAACTTTACAACATCTGCCGTCCTGTGCATGAAATTTCACATCCTCCCAATACTCCAATGCCACGCCAGGAAGATCACCAGCTTGGAACCAGCCTGAGCTACACACCAGGCTTCTTCTCTAAACACTAACACAATTTAACTCCTTACCCACCTTCATTGCTATATGTCACCCTGTGACTCTTGCCACATTAAAACTAGAATTTCAAAAGCTTTTCATGTTGTTTCAAATTCACTCATTTCCCAAAAACTTGTGGTATTTTCTTCTATTTAGAATACAGCATGAGATCTACATGTCTGTTAAATGTGGCTTGTTGTTGTGTATTAGGCATACACAGAACAAGTTCTCTGGAGATTATTTATCTGGCTTGACAGAATCTTCACACGCATTTACCCCTGCCCCCATACATCCAGGCCTTGGCAATGGCAATTTCACTTTGATTCTATGGATTTGACTACTTGAGATATTTCACAACTGTAGAATTAAGCAGTATTTTTATGTTTGTACCTGCTCCCTTTCATGGAACAGAATGTCAAGGATCATACTTAACTAGGTATCCTATTTTTAAATAAGAATAAAAGTTATTTAAGTGTATAAATTAATATAAATAATATTTATATAGTATGTATTTTATGGTAATATTCAATCATTTTAAAATGCAAGTATCACTATAAAGCCAAGGATGAACTTGAAGAGAAAAGATCTGTCTCAGCTTTTGAATGCTGGAATTGAGGCTTGGTCCACCATGCCTGGCTGGGACCACACCTTGTTCATCTGTCCACTGCTCTACAAACACTTCAATTATTTCCATTCATCTGCTTCTGTGACTCCAGAGAGTATGGAGGGTCATGTCTAAAGTCCACCACTCCACTCACATCTGCAGTAAAGTCTACCACTATATATGTGTGTGTGTGTGTGTGTGTGGTGTGTGTGTGTGTGTGTGTGTGTGTGTGTGTGTATTCTTTTCCATGTTTTCTTGACTTCTAAAAAATATCAAACTCTTCTACCTTTTCTCCTGGAGACTTCCTGTGGATGGCATCAACACCATCAGATTTTTTTTTTTTTTACTTACTTCTAGGTAATGACTATAATAAGCACTGATTCATCACTGCTCAATGCTAAGTCTTCTTTCACCTCTTAAACTTTACTGCCTGTCCTTGGCAACCATATCCAACCACAGAGAGTTCTCATGTGTTCAGTAATAACTTCAAATTCCAATCTTAACCTGGGCATTCTTCTGGGCTTTATCCCCATGTGGTCACCTGCTATGACATTTTCAGTTCAGTGCTTGATAGATAATTCCAAATTTTTATCAAGCTCATTTGATTGATTTGGTAGCATATCTTTCTGGTCTTTGATCTTGAACGCACTGCTTCTGAGACCTCAGTATTGAGTTATCCAGGAGCAGAGGCAGACAGCTGTCTGTGATGTTCTTTTCATCTTAACAGTTTTAAAGATTGCAGACATATGCACACAGTAAAAGGTGAATCTTGCTATTCAAGCTCCATTGTGGCTAAAAGCACAGGTCTGGATAGTGATACGGAAACTTCACGACTCTAGCAATGATGTTCATACACAGCATAGATGTGCCTGTTTCCACTTTCTTTCTTCTTCTTTCCTAAAATGACAGGATGCCTGTGTGAGGAGCATCCTTTACTGCATTCTGGGCAAAAGCATGAGCTAAATGAAATGGTATCTCCCCAACTTCCCATAATGTCCTGTACTGGGACATCATACAACCCTGAACTTATCACTAATGTGTTGTTTCTTTTGTTAAAATGATTTGTTTTTTGCTGGGTATGGTAGCATAGACTTTTGATACTAGCTCTAAGCAGGCAAAGACATGTGAATCAATGCCAATTCAAAGCTGTCCTGGTCTTTATAGTGAGTGCCAGGCCAGCCAGGAGTACATCATGAGACCCTGTCTCAAAAATTGATTTAAAAAATTATGTGTCTCTATATGTTTATGGGAAGGTATTCATATATTTGTAGGAGGCTATGGAGAGTAGATAAAGAGATCAGATCCTGTGGAGACAAACTTATAGGGGTGTGAGCTGTGCAGTATGAGCACTGGGGACCGAACTTGGATCATCTATAAGAGAAACGTGTGTGCTCTTGACTCTTAAGATATTTCTACAGCTCCTCATATGCTGTTTGTAACCAGCAATTTTGCTTATAGTTATTGAATTAACATGCCATTGTAAATATATTTTTCCACTGTAGCACTTTCCTCTTTCTTATAGTCATTTTGAAATGTGCCTTCACATTTTATGAAGATAGTCAAGTATTCTTCCACTGAGGCACATTTCTGGTCCTCAAAGAATGCATTCTGATTACACACTAACCTAATTTAGATTTGTAAATATGCTGTAAGATGAGAAATTCAGACTCAGTTACTTCCTATGTAGAGTTCATTTTATTTAATACCTGTTGCCATGTCTGCCCATTAGTGAGCTGGGTCTGTGTCATATATTCATGAGTCAATTCGGGAGTACTCCTTTCTGTTTTGAAACCTGTTTCTGTCTACTCTGGTGAACTTAATTTGTGTAGGTTTGAATGAGACTTGACATCTGGGAAGACCAGTGTTCTCTTCTCATTTATCTTTTACACATTTATCTTTAGTGACTCATGGCTCATATATATTTATCATATATACATATATATGGATATGTGATACTTAGACTGAATCGATGATTTTAAAATCATTAAAAATAAAAAGAAATAATTAAAAACTTCAGGCCAGCTAGATGATCTACAAGGTAAAAATACACTCTGTCAAGCATAAAGACCTCAGTTCTACTCCTGGGAGCCGCATGATGGAAAGAGAAAATGAAATCCTGCAAGCTATCTCTTGTTCTCTATATGGGTGTAATGACTTGTGCATTCAAGTACACACATGCATGTGTACACACACACACACACACACACACACATACATATACACACACATACATACATACACACACACACTAAATATATAAAATGAAATAAAATAATTGACAACTTGAAATATTACTCTTTTCCCTTCTTTGAATACATTATTTTTCTGGCATGGTATACCTTTAATAACTAAAGCCCTGCTGGTTTCTGAAGAAACTGTGGGAGTAGGTCTGGGGAGAGAGGAAGTTGGGGAGAAGCTGGAGGAAGTGAAAGGTAGGGAAACTTTGGCTGGGATGTATTGTATGACGGGAGAGTCTGGTTTCAATAAAAGTAAAAAAAATAGCTATAAATAAATACAATTTCATACTTGTCTAAGTACAGGCTTTTCTTGTCTTTTGTTAGATTTATTCCTAGTTACTTAGTATTTTCTGTGGTGTTATCATTTGTAATTTCACCTATGGAGTATGAAAATGTAGCTTGCTTTTATTTATTTTGTCACTCATGATTCTAAGATCATCTATAGTTGCTTAAAAGTTATGTATATCACCTTCAGCAATGGGGTTCTGACTTGCTTTCTAAATTCTCAGGAGGTTTTTTCCTTTTTTTTTTTTTAAACTCCAGATTTTATTGCCCTCCCGGTCCACCCTCCGACTGTTACACAACCCATACCTCCTCCCCACCCCCTGTTTCCCCCTACTCCCTGTCTCCAGGAGGATGTCCCCACCTCCCACCCACACCCTAATAGACCTCTAAACTCCCTGGGCCCTCCAGTCTCTTGAGGGTTAGGTGCATCTTCTCTGATGAAATCCAGACTCAGCGGTCCTCTGCTGTATATGTGTTGGGGGCCTCATATCAGCTGGTGTATGCTGTTTGATGGCCCAGTGTTTGAGAGATCTCGGGGCTCCAGGTTAATTGAGACTGCTGGTCCTCCTAATGGGTCCCCCCCTCCTCAGCTTCTTCCAGCTTTCCCATAATTCAACCACAGGGGTTAGCAGCCTCTGTCCATTGGTGCAACTATCTGCTTCTGACTCATTCAGCTGCTTGTTTGGTCTTTTGGAAATCAGTCATGATAGCTCCCTTTTGTGAGCTCTCCTTAGCCTTAGTAATAGTTTCAAGTCTTGGGGCCTCCCCCTTGAGCTGGATCACACTTTGGGCCTGTCACTAGACCATTTTATCCCTCAGGCTCCTCTCCATTATCATCCCTGCAGCTCTTTCAGACAGGAGCAATTATGGGTCAGAGTTTAGACTGTGGGATTGCAACCCAATCCCTCACTTGATGCCCTGTCTTTCTGCTGGAGGTATAATCTACAAATTCCTTCGCCCCTAAGTAGGGCATTTCATCTAAGGTTCCTCTCTTTGAGTCCTGGCAGTTTCTCATCTCCATGTCTCTGGTACATTCTGGAGGTTCCCCCACCCCAACCTCCTACCTCCCGAGGTTGCGTGTTTCCATTCTTTCTGCTGGCCCTCAGAGATTTCACTGCCCCCCATACCCGAATCATATTCCCCTCTCTGCTTTCCCCCATCCCCTTTCTCCTCAAGGTTCCTCCCTCCCCCATTGTGGTTGCTTTCTTCTCCTTCTAAGTGGGACTTAGGCATCCTTACTTGGGCCCTTCAGATTGTTGACTTTTTGAGTTCTGTGGGCTGTATCTTGGGTATTGGACACTTTTTTCCTTGGCTAATATCCACTTATTAGTGAGTACATACCATGCATGTCCTTTTGGGTCTTAATTGCCTCATTCAGGATGATATTTTCTAGTTCCATCCATTTGCCTGCAAAACTTAGGATGTCCTTGATCGATCTTAATAGCTAAATAGTATTCCATTGTGTAAATGAACCACATTTTCTGTATCCATTCTTCTGTTGTGGGAAATCTGGATTGTTTCCAGCTTCTGGGTATCATAAATAAGGCTGCTATGAACATAGTGAAACATGTGCCACTATGGCATGGTGGGGCATCTTTCTGGTATATTCCCAAGAGTGGTATTGCTGGGTCTTCAGTCCTATTTCCAATTTTCTGAGGGACCTCCAGATTGATTTCTAGAGTGGCTGTACCAGTTTGCAATCCCACTAGCAATGGAGGAGTATTTCTCTTTCTCCACATCCTCATCAACATGTGCTGTCACCTGTGGTTTTGATCTTACCCATTCTGATTGGTGTAAGGGAATCTCAGGGTTTGCATTTCTCTGATTACTAAAAGCTTTGAACATTTCTTTAGGTGTTTCTCAGCCATTGGAGATTTCTCTGTTTTGAATTCTCTGTTTAATTCTATATCCTATTTTATTTTGATTGGTTTGTTTTTTGGTGGTCAGCTTCTTGAGTTCTTTATATGTTTTGATATGCCTTCTATCAGATGTGGGATTAATGAAGATATTCTTCCAATCTGTATGTTGCCAGTTTGTCTTATTGTGCCTTACAGAACCTTTCTAGTTCTTGATCTTTGAGCATGAGCTATTAGAATTCTGTTTAGGAAATTTTCCCCTGTGTCAATGAGTTCAAGGCTCTTTCCCACTTTCTCTTCCATTAGATTCAGTATATCAGGTTTTATGTTGAAGTCCTTGATCCACTTGGATTTGAGCTTTATGAAAAGCAACAAGTATGGGTTTATTTTCATTTTTCTACATATTTGCAGGCAGTTAGAACAGCACCATTTGTTGAAGATGCTTTGTTTTGTTTTGTTTTGTTTTGTTTTATCTTGTATATGTTTGGCTTCTTTATCTAAGATCCAGTGCCCATAAGTATATGGTTTTATTTCTGGGTCCTCAGTTCTATTCCATTTATCAGTGAATCTGTCTGTGTGCCAATGCAGTTTTTTGTTAGTTAGTTTGTTTGTTTTTGGTTTGGTTTGTTTTCTTTTTTGTTTTTATTTTTTCACTTTTGCTCTGCAGTAAAGCTTGAGGTCAAGGATGGAGATTCACCCACCAGTTCTTTTATTGTTAAGTATTCTTTTCACTATTCTGGGTTTTCTGCCTTTCCAGATGAATTTGAGAATTGCTCTTTCTATGTGTTTGAAGAATTTTGTTGGGATTTTGATGGGGATTGCATTGTAACTATAGATTGTCTTTTATAGGATGGCCATTTTTTACCATGTTAATTCTGCCAATCCATGAGCATGGGAGATCTCTACATTTTCTGAGATCTTTGATTTCTTTCTTGAGGAACTTGAAGTTGTACAGATCTTTCATTTTTTTGGTTAGAATTACCTCCAGATATTTTATATTATTTGTGGCTATTGTGAAAGTAGTTGTTTCCCTAATGTCTTTTTCAGCCTGTTTATCATTTGTGTATAGAAAGGATACTGATTTATTGGAGTTAATTTTCTATCCAGCCACTTTGCTGAAGTTGTTTATCAGCTGAAGAAGTTCTCTGATAGAATTTTTGGGGTCACCTATGTATACTATCATATCATCTGCAAATAATGATACTTTTATTTCTTCTTTGCCAATTTGTATCCCCTTGATCTCATTTTGTTGTCTTATTGTTCTAACTAGCACTTCAAGTACTCTATTGAATAGATATGGGGAGAGTGGGCATCCTTGTCTTTTCCCCGATTTTAGTGGGATTGCTTCAAGTATCTCTCCATTTAATTTGATTTTGTCTGTTGGTTTGCTGTACATTGCTTTTATTATGTTTAGGTATGGACCTTGAATTCTTGATCTCTCCAATATTTTTACCATGAACAGGTATTGTATTTTGTCAAATTATTTTTCTGCATCTAAGGAAATGATCATGTGTTTTTTTTCTTTGAGTTTGTTTATATAGTGGATTGCATTAATGGATTTTTGTATATTAAACCAATCTTACATCACTTGGATGAAGCCTACTTGATCATGGTGAATGATGATTTTGATGTGTTCTTGAATTTGGTAAGAACCCTCCAGAAGTACCACAGCTGCCCAGTGGACTCTGGACACATCACTGCCTCCTGCCCTGCTGCTGAATACCCCTCGCCTTCCACCGGGTCCTTTCTGCTGGGGCATACTTCTAGTTACTCTGCTCCCCTAGAGACACCATATAATGAACCAGCCCAGAAGATCTGCTGCACTCAGAGCTGAAACTTCCAGAAGTCCCACAGCTGCCATTGGGAGCCCAGTGGACTTGGGACCCATCACAACCAACCACACCCCCACTCTAGCTGAAAATCCCACCCCTTCTGCCTGGTCCTTACTGATGGACAGACTGCTAGCTAATCTACTCCCCTGGAGAAACCATATCCTGAGCCATCCAGGAGATCTGCTATGCTCAGAGCACTTAACTGGTAGCTATTCTGCTCCCCCTGAAAACTCCATAACCTGAACCAGTCCAGAGGACCTTTACACTCAAGGTAAGTGACTGTCTTAGTCAGGGTTTCTATTCCTGCACAAACATCATAACCAAGAAGCAAGTTGGGGAGGAAAGGGTTTATTCGGCTTACACTTCCATACTGCTGTTCATCACCAAAGGAAGTCAGGACTGGAACTCAAGCAGGTCAGAAAGCAGGAGCCGATGCAGAGGCCATGGAGGGATGTTCTTTACTGGCTTGCCTCCCCTGGCTTGCTCAGCCTACTCTCTTATAGAACCCAAGACTACCAGTCCAGGGATGGTCCCACCCACAAGGGGCCTTTCCCCCTTGATCACTAATTGAGAAAATGCCTTACAGTTGGATCTCATGGAGGCATTTCCTCAACTGAAGCTCCTTTCTCTGTGATAACTCCAGCTGTGTCAAGTTGACACAAAAATAGCCAGTACAATTGACCCCTTGTCAACTTGACACACAAACACATCACTAGTAAGCCTCAACCCTTACATTCTTATTCATCCCCAAGATCTAAATAACTTTAAAAGTCCCACAGTCTTTACATATTCTTAAAATTTCAATCTCTTTAAAATATCCATCTCTTTTAAAATCCAAAGTCTTTTTACAATTAAAAGTCTCTTAACTGTGGGCTCCACTAAAACAGTTTCTTCCTTCAAGAGGGAAAATATCAGGGCACAGTCACAATCAAAGCAAAAATCAATCTCCAACCGTCCAACGTCTGGGATCCAACTCACGATCTTCTGGGCTCCTCCAAGGGCTTGGGTCACTTCTCCAGCCATGCCCTTTGTAGCACACACGTCGTCCTCTGGGCTCCAGATGCCTGTACTCCACTGCTGCTGCTGCTCTTGGTGGTCATCTCGTGGTACTGGCATCTCCAAAACACTGCGTGACCCCTTCAGTCCTGGGCCTTCAATTACAACTGGGGCTGCACCTTCACCAATGGCCTTCCATGGCCTCTCACAGTGCCGAGCCTGAGCTGCTGTGTGACCCCTTCATGCCTTCAAAACCAGTACCACCTGGGTGACCCTTACACATTACCAAGTCCCACTGCAGAAGGAGTACAACCTTGCCTATCTCTTTGAACACAGCCTCTTTGTGCTTTCAGAAAACACTTCCCAGAAGATGTCACCTCAACGATGCTGGTCTCTTCTTAATCACCGCTAATTTCTTAGCTCCAGCTAACCAGCATCAATAGTCCCAGTAATGCAAAGTTTTTGCTTTAGTAGTTCTGGTATCTTGTTAATCACAGCTGATTCTTCAGCCCCAGCTAACCAGAACTACAAAATCGTCACAATAAAAACATCAATGGCCCCGAAGAGAGTCTTTAATTTTCCCTCTGAAATTTCACAAACCAGGCCTCCATCTTCTGCACTGTTCTCAGCATTATCTTCCAAGCTTCTACACAACATCTGACAGAGCTCTTAACAACAAATGGATCTTCAAGCCCAAAGTTCCAAAGTCCTTCCACAGTCCTCCCCAAAACATGGTCAGGTTGTCACAGGAATACCCCACTCTGCTGGTACCAATTTGTCTTAGTCAGGGTTTCTATTCCTGCACAAACATCATGACCAAGAAGCAAGTTGGGGAGGAAAGGGTTTATTCGGCTTACACTTCCATACTGCTGTTCATCACCAAAGGAAGTCAGGACTGGAACTCAAGCAGGTCAGAAAGCAGGAGCCGATGCAGAGGCCATGGAGGGATGTTCTTTACTGGCTTGCCTCCCCTGGCTTGCTCAGCCTACTCTCTTATAGAACCCAAGACTACCAGTCCAGGGATGGTCCCATCCACAAGGGGCCTTTCCCCCTTGATCACTAATTGAGAAAATGCCTTACAGTTGGATCTCATGGAGGCATTTCCTCAACTGAAGCTCCTTTCTCTGTGATAACTCCAGCTGTGTCAAGTTGACACAAACATAGCCAGTAGAGTGACACTATAGCCTGAGGCATCATAGGAGATCCACTGCCCACAGAACACTGAAACAACAGCCTTAGACATCCAAGGAGATCTGCTGCACATGGGGCAACTGGCATCCCAGGATCTGCTACATAAAAGGCAACCGAGCAACTGAATGCCAGCTTCTCTGCTACCCTGAAGATATCACAGCTTGAAGGCATCCCAGGAGCTTCTTTGTACACAGGGCACCTGGGCAACAGACACCACAGTCTGAAGACCTCCTGGGGGGCTCTGACATACAGGGCAACTGACCCAACAGAATAAAAGCCTCCATGGCATTCTGCTGCAAACAGGGAAACAGAAACCATAGTCAGTAGACCCTCCCGCCCCCCACACAGGATTACAGCCTGACTATTCTTCTGAAGACCCAACAGTCTGAAGGCCTCCCAGGAAATCTACTGTGTCAGGGGAAATAGATCAGCAGCTTCTCTGTCCCTCTGAAGAGGCCACAGTTGGAAGGCACCACAGGTGGTCTGCCACAGCCAGGGCCACAGGCCTACCAAGAGACCTGAAGCAACCCAGGAATAAAAGGGGCAGACACCAGACAGAGTCACACAGACCAGTCAACACCAGGGACAATCAGATGGCAAAAGGCTAGCTCAAAACCATAAGGGACGGAAGCCAATATATGTGGGCATCATCAGAACCCAGTTCTCACACCACAGCAAGCCCTGAATACACCAACACGTCTGAAAATCAGGAAACTGACCTAAAATCCTCTCTCATGAATAAAATAGAGTCCTTAAAGGAGTATATAAATAACTCACAGAAAGAAATACAGGTTAACACAATCAAACAGGTGAAGGAATTGAATAAAACAGTCCAAGACCTAAAATTAGAATTAGAAACAATAAAGAAAACACAAATGGAGACAAACCTGGAAGTGGGAAACCTAGGAAAGAGGTCAGACATTACAGGTGTAAGTATCACCAACAGAATACAAGAGATAGAAAAGAGAATTTCAGTTGTAGGAGATACCATAGAAGTGATGGACACAACTGTCAAAGCAAATTCAAAACATAAAAAACTCCTAACCCAAAACATCCAGCAAATTCACTGAAAAGGCCAAATCTAAGAATAATCAGAATAGAGGAGAATGAAGGTTCCCAGCTCAAAAGACCTGAATATGTCAAAAAAAAAAAAAAAAAAAAAAAAAGCATAGAAGAAAACTTCCTCAACCTAAAGAAAGAGATGGCCACAAAGGTACAAGAAACCTAGAGAACACCAAATAAATGAAACCAGAAAAGAAAATCCTCTTGTCACATTGTAATTAAAACATTAAACCCACAGAATAAAGAAAGAATATTAAAAGCTGCAAGGGAAAAGAGCCAAGTAACATACAAAGCTATACCTATCAAAATTACACCAGACTTCTCAGCAGAGACTATGAAAGCCAGAAGAGCCTGGTTAGAGGTCATGGTAAGAGAACACAAATGCCAGCCCAGGCTACTATACCCAGCAAAACTTTCAATCAACATAGATGGAGAAACCAACATATTCCAGGACAAAACAAAATTCAAACAGTATCTATCTACCAATCCAGCCCTACACCTCTGTAGAAGGAAACTCCTTCTTCTAGAAGGAAAACTCCAACACAAGTACGGTACCTACACCAAGGAAAAGACAAGATATTAAGCATCTCACAAAAAAGCCAAAAGGAGGGAATCACAAGCACATAAAGCCACATACAAAACCAAACATATCTGGAACCTACAGTCATCTGTCTTTAAAATCTCTCAGTAGTAATGGACTCAACTGACCTATAAAAACACATAAGCTAACAGACTGGATATGCAAACATGATCCAACATTTTCCTGCATACAAGAAACACATCTCAATAACAAATACAGACACCATCTCAGAATAAAAGGATTATAAAAAGGTCTTCCAAGCAAATGGTCCCAGGAAACAAGCTGGAGTTGCCATCCTAATATCCAATAAAATAGACTTTCAACCAAAAGTTATCAAATGTGATAAGGAAGGACACTTCATATTCATCAAAGGGAGAATCTACCAAAAGAAAGTCTCAATTCTGAACATTTATGGCCCAAATGTAAGGACACAGACATTCATAAAAGAAACTTTACTAAAGCTCAAAACATACATTGGACCCCATGCAATAATAGTGGGAGACTTCCATACCCCACTCTCACCAATGGACAGGTCATTGAAACAGAAATGAAACAGAGACACAGTGAAACTAATAGAGACTATGATCCAAATGGATTTAACAGAACATTTCACCCTAAAACAAAAGAATGTACCTTCTTCTCAGCACCTCATGGTACCTACTTCAAAATCGACCATACAGTTGTTCACAAAACAGCTCTCAACCAATAAAAGAAGACTGACTGAAATATTTGCATGCATCATATCAGATCACCATGACCTAAGGCTGGTTTGCAATAACAGCAAAAACAACAGAAAACCCACATACACATAGAAAGTGGACAACTCTCTACTCAATGACAACATGAAAGGGGAACAAATAAAGAAAGAAATTAATGACTACCAGGAATTTAATGAAAATGTTGACACATCATACCCAAACTTATGGGACACAATGAAAGTGGCGCTAAGAGGGAAATTCATAGCACTAGACACCCTGATAAAGAAACTGTAGAGATCTTACACTAGCAACTTAACAGCACACCTGAGAGCACTAGAACAGAAAGAAGCAAACACAACTAAGAAGAGTAGCTCAGGGCTGAAATCAACCAAATAGAAACAAAGAGAATACAAAGCATAAACAAAACCAAAAGCTGGCTCTTTGAGAGAATCAACAAGATAGATAAACCCCTAGCCAAACTAATTAAAGGGCCTAGAGGCAGTATCCAAATTAACAAAATCAGAAATGAAAAGGAAGAGATAACAACAGAAACAGAGGAAATTTAAAAAAAATCATCAGATCCTAATACAAAAGTATTAGGATCTATACTCAGCCTATACTGGAAAATCTAGATGAAATGGGTGATTTCCTAGGAAGATACCACATACCAAAGTTAATTCAAGAGCAGGTAAACTATCTAAACAGGCCCATATGGCACAAGGAAATAGAAGTCATTAAAAACCTCCCAAACAAAAAATAAAAATAAAAAATAAAAAAAATAAAACATAGAAAATAAAAAAAAGCTCAGGGCCAGATAGATTTAGTGCAGAATTCTACCAGACCTTCAAAGACCTGATACAAATATTTCTCAAACTATTCCATAAAATAGAAAAAGAAGGAACACTACTTAATTCATTCTATGAATCCACAATTACTCTGATGCCTAAACCACACAAGGACCCAACCAAAAACGAGAATTTCAGACCAATCTCACTTAATGAATTTTGTTGCAAAAATACTCAGTAAAATTCCTGCAAACCAAATCCAAGGTTTTTGTTTTGATCACACTGGGTTGGAGAACTTATTCAAAGCAATGAGTTGAGGGCCTGAGAGATACAGTACTGTTAAAAGTATATACTGCTCTCTCAGAACACCTAAGTTTTATTCCCTGAACCTACATTGAGTGGCTCCCAACTGCTTATAAATTCAGCTCACAAGGATATGACCCTTTCTCTAGCCTTTGTGTCCACCTACAGATGTGTTCATATAGATGCAGAACATTCATATACACCCAGGCACATAATAAACTAAGTTTTCTAAGAACAAAAGCAAGTCAATGAGTCAAACTGATGAAAGAAAACACATCTATCTATTACACAGTTGGCCAGGAGTATGCATACATGTACTCACGTCTCTCTCTCTCTCTCTCTTTCTTTGTGTGTTCTCTCTTTCTTTGTGTGTGTGTGTATGTGTGTGTGTGTGTGTGTGTGTGTGTGTGTGTGTGTGTATCTCATACACTTATATGAGATTCTCTTTCTCTTTTTCAATTTACATTCCTGGAGTAAATCCTAATTGGTCAGTTTATTTTCTGTGAGTGGATTCTGATGGATTTGCAGATCTGCCATCTAAATTGCTGCCCTTGCTTTGATACATTGCTCGACTTTTCCCTTCTTTCTGGACTTCACTTTGGAGAATAATCAGCCTGTCTCTTCCTGGTGCTTTGAGCATCATTGTGATCAAGATCTGTTTTGCTTTGTAGGGGCAATATAATATTTTATGTTGACAGTAATGTTTAGATTATAAAAGATTTCCTATGTATGAGAGTTTGTTTTATTTCCATAAACATCACATATAAAATAAGATAATCAAAAATATGTGATCAGTTATATCATTAACCATCTGATGTACTATAATATTTAATTCCTTGAATTTTCTCCATTAATTTTATATAAAAACAGCCATTTCAGAAACTGTCTTTGTATAATATTTTGCTATCATCTCTCTCTCCCTTCCTCCCTATTTTCTTCTTATACTTTCCTTCCTTCCTCCTCCCTCCTCCCCTCCCTCCCTTTCATCCTTATTTCCCCTTCCCTCTCTCTTTCATCTCACCTGTCATCTCTTCTCTTCTTCCTTCTTCCCCCTCTCCCACCTTCCTTTTCTTTTTTCATCTGGTAACCCTCTCTTTTTTATTTCTTCTTCTTCTTCCTTCCTTACTCAGTATTTGCTATTTGAAATTTAAGATAATGGTCATGCACTTTGTGGAAACTTTCATTGTTCTGATTTTTCTCCCTGCCTTTCTATCTCTGAGCTGTCCATGTCTACTCATTCCTCAGTGAGCTACACTAGTCTTCCAGATCCAGTTTTCAGACTGTAATAGCAATTGGCATGTTGAAAATGCCAGAGGCCTTGAGTGTCTCACTAGAGTCAATGAAAGGTTCCAACAAAGAGTCTGTTTTTCAGCACATAATTTTTGAGACTACAGCAGTTGCTTAATTTTATTTATATATTAACTTCACTGATAGCATAGTTCACTATCGTTGATGTATACTCAATATTTGAACAAGTACTTGAAATCTAGCAATCTCTACTTTAAGACAGAGTAGTTCTCTTAACGTTCACCTGGGCAAAAGCTTCCTTCCTAAACTCTTTTGGATCTATTACTCATTTGCAGATATTTAAATTACTTCTGGCTTTATTTTGGCATTTATTTATAAATCTATCATAAAAATTCTTCAAAAATAAATATATTAGTTTGCATTTATATTGATAGAGACCATTTTATTAACCAAGATTTTATTTATTAATTTATTTATTATTTATTATTTATTTTTTGGTTTTTCGAGATAGGGTTTCTCTGTATAGCCCTGGCAGTCCTGAAACTCCCTTTGTAGACCAGGCTTACCTTGAACTCAGAAATCCATCTGCCTCTGCCTCCCAAGTGCTGGTATTAAAGGTGTGCACCACCACCACCTGGCTATTTTTTCTTTTCTTTTCTTTCTTTTTTTTAAATATTTGATTTTCATAGCCTATTTCCAGCAATTGGAGTGGACTCCTCTTTACTTTCAAACAGAAGAACATTTATCTCCTTGGAGTTTAGAAGCATAATCCTTGACAATGTCACCTGTTTCATAACCATAGATAACAATACCTGATATCTAGCTCTGTGCTAATTTTGAGTTTCTATTTCCTTTCTGATTCATTAATATATTTATTTTATTCTTCTTAAGTTACATAATGTAGGCTTACTTACTACATGTTTTATCCATAATTAGTATATGCCAAGGCAGAAGGGATGGAGAATGTACAGCACAGAGAAAATTATCTTGAACAAGAAAGATTTTTCCAGACATTCCCTGGGCAATAAAAATTTGATCATCCATCAGAGCACCTCAGAGAGTAAAGGTTTGTCCTAAACCTTTCTTACCCCCCTCTTCTAGATTCAACCATGTGCAAGAGCTTGTGGATTTTACCCAGAATCCACCTGAAATACTTCTCCTCTTACTTCATGTGTTCCATGTAGGCCTAAGCTCTCAGGCTTATGCAGTAGTGTTCTGTACAATTTTTTTCTCGGTCTGAGCCATGATTCATGGTGATGCTGGGTTATTCTAAGATCCAGTAGGATTATCTCTCGCCGTATGGTCTAATTCAATATTCTGGTGGCCACCAAGGACCATCCTCTATAATGAAATTAAACTTGGGGGCTCTGACTTTCTCCCTTATGGATCTGTTGCAAAGACTCTTTTCTTCACTGTGGTCTATTCAAACTCATCTCCTTTCTGTGCTTTATACATCTCTTACTTTACATTCATGTGCATTATCCTAGTTTTTAAAACATGCTTTTTATTTCTTTTTTGTTTAACTCTTTTTTATAAACAATTTCTTCTAGAGTCTGTTCAGAGGATTTCCTGTACAGTCCAACATTGTTTGGGTCATGGTTGCTTGCCATCATCATACTTCCCTTCAGAATGTGGTTGGCAGTCTTCTCCTTGCCTTGCTTACTAAATAGAATTTCTAACTTCCACAGTTAGCTCTCACCAAAGACTGTTTCAGGAATAAATAAATACCTAGAAATCACTGAACTCACACACAAACATACACACATGCACACTCACAGATGCAAACACACACTTCCTTCAGGTTACACGATTGGATAAATGTCTCATAGTAACTTATATATAAATACTCCTTGCTCATGTGCCTGTCACCTCTCTACCAGTTTTGACTAATCTCCTAACTGTTTAGACTCTCCATTTCATACAGTAACACTTATGTACGGTGCCCTTAAAACCTTAGTGTAACAATATTATCAGATTTTTTTAGTTTCTTTTTTTTCCATTTTTTATTAGGTATTTAGCTCATTTATATTTCCAATGCTATACCAAAAGTCCCCCATACCCACCCCCCCACTCCCCTACCCACCCACTCCCCCTTTTTGGCCCTGGTGTTCCCCTGTACTGGGGCATATAAAGTTTGCAAGTCCAATGGGCCTCTCTTTAAAGTGATGGCCTATTAGGCCATCTTTTTTTTTTAAAGATTTATTTATTTATTATATGTAAGTGCAGTGTAGATGTCTTCAGACACTCCAGAAGAGGGAGTCAGATCTCGTTCCAGATGGTTGTGAGCCACCATGTGGTTGCTGGGATTTGAACTCCAGACCTTCGGAAGAGCAATCGGGTGCTCTTACCCACTGAGCCATCTCACCAGCCCTAGGCCATCTTTTGATACATATGCAGCTACAGACAAGAGCTCAGGGGTACTGGTTAGTTCATATTGTTGTTCCACCTATAGGGTTGCAGTTCCCTTTAGTTCCTTGGGTGCTTTCTCTAGTTCCTCCATTGGGGGCCCTGTGATCCATTCAATAGCTGACTGTGAGCATCCACTTCTGTGTTTGCTAGGCCCTGGCATAGTCTCACAAGAGACAGCTATATCTGGGTCCTTTCAGCAAAATCTTGCTAGTGTATGCAATGGTGTCAGCGTTTGGAAGCTGATCATGGGATGCATCTCTGGATATGGCAATCACTAGATGGTCCATCCTTTCGTCACACTTCCAAATTTTGTCTCTGTAACTCCTTCCCTGGGTGTTTTGTTCCCTATTCTAAGAAGGGGCAAAGTGTCCACACTTTGGTCTTTGTTCTCTTGAGTTTAATGCGTTTAGCAAATTGTATCTTATATCTTGGGTACCCTAAGTTTCTGGGCTAATATCCACTTATCAGTGAGTACATATTATGAGAGTTCCTTTGTGATTGAGTTACCTCACTCAGGATGATGCCCAAAAAGACCACCAACAGATTGGGAAAGTATCTTTACCTAACCCAAATCGGATAGGGAACTAATATCCAATATATATAAAGAACTCAAGAAGGTGGACTCCATAAAATCAAATAACCCCATTAAAAATGGGGCTCAGAACTGAACAAAGAATTCTCACCCGAGGAATACCGAATGGCAGAAAAGCACATGAAAAAATGTTCAACATCCTTAATCATCAGGGAAATGCAAATCAAAATGACCCTGAGATTCCACCTTACACCAGTCAGAATGGCTAAGATAAAAAATTCAGGTGACAGCAGATGCTGGCAAGGATGTGGAGAAAGAGGAATGCTTCTCCATTGTTGGTGGGATTGCAAGCTTGTACAACCACTCTGGAAATCAGTCTGGCGGTTCCTCAGAAAATTGGACATAGTACTACCGGAGGATCCAGCAATACCTCTCCTGGGCATATATCCAGAAGATGTCCCAACCGGTAAGAAGGACACATGCTCCACTATGTTCATAGAAGCCTTATTTATAATAGCCAGAAGCTGGAAAGAACCCAAATGCCCCTCAACAGAGGATTGGATACAGAAAATGTGGTACATTTACACAATGGAGTACTACTAAGCTATTAAACATATTTTTTTAGTTTCTAAGAGGCAGATGTATCAGAGAACATATACAACATGAGAATTTTCCAGGTAACGATGTCAAAGGAGATGACACTGTTTGGTTCTACCCCAAAAGTTGTGCACACTAAATGCCTGAAGTAGTTCCCATTGTAATTGTGTCATTCATAGTCTAACATGGTCAACAGTTTAGGTCAGCTGAAAGGCATAAGTATTGTAAGGTTTAAATAATAATTAGTGTCTTGTTCAGATTGCATTAACTTCATGTTCAGAATCTGATATCCACCCTAGAGATCTTCCATTGATGAGATTCTTGAGTTATCCAGATAATTATGGTACAAATTAGAGGC
The DNA here is from genome assembly GCF_978045245.1 of Mus caroli. Classification (NCBI taxonomy): domain Eukaryota; kingdom Metazoa; phylum Chordata; class Mammalia; order Rodentia; family Muridae; genus Mus; species Mus caroli. The sequence continues at coordinate 27,054,776 of NW_028227274.1, read as the reverse complement.
AAATTCCATACTGTTACCTATAGGCCCTTAAGTCACTGGTAACTGTGTGTGCTGTACTAATACCAGATAACCAGATCATAACTCCTTCTACACTTTTATTACCAATTAATTTGTTTGCTATAATAAGCATATATTTGAGTTAGGAACTCTTGAAGATATTTATAATGCTCTAAAAGAGAGCAGTCTAACCCTATTTATGAGAGTCAAGGAGTCTTTTGACAGTGAAGAAAGGTGGATTTTGCATTGTATTAGCAACTAACATTGGGTGAGGAGTTGCATATTTAAAAAGCTGTAAGTGTTATGGGAGAATTCTTCATGTCTCATTATTATATTTAATACTTGACTTTATGAGTTCAAGACTATTATTACCTCTATTTTATAAATGAATAAATTATGACCTAGAAGTCTTAAATAATTTACTCAAGGTCAAACTGTCATGACCGCATGGAAATCTACAGATCAATTAATCTTCTAGATGAATGGTAGAGTTTCCAAGGTTGGCCTCTCATCAACCTCTAATGAGCCTAACAGAGTGAGTGTCAACCTGACTACAATAGAAGCTACTGATACAAATTTCAAAAATGCTTCCCACAGTGAAGGATCTGTGTTATGTAAGACTGGGATGAAATGATGGAGCACAACCAAATGAACCAAAATCCCTATGAGTAACCTCTTGCTACATCTCCAAGTCCAACCTTTGCTAAATGTCAGCCAGCTGGGGGTCTAGCCTTGGGTACAAGGTAGAGGAAATTAAACCCTTTCTTCTGTTTTTGGAAAACCTTGCATACACATTATAACAAAATTTCAAAACAATACTGAAAGAGATAGGAAGTAGTTTAGTTTTTGATAGTACAACAGAACATATTTATGAATGTGATTTTTTTTTAATGAATGTGGGTGCCCTTGCATTAGGAGCATAGATGAGTATGAAGTATCCTTCCTTATATTTTTTGATAACTTTAGGTTGAAAGTCGATTTTATTCGATATTAGAATAAAATCTCCAGTTTGTTTCTTGGGACCATTTGCTTGGAGAATTGTTTTCCAGCCCTTTACTCTGAGTTAGTATCTGTCTTTGTCACTGAGGTTGGTTTCCTGTATGCAGAAAAATGGTGGGTCCTCTTTACATATCCAGTCTGTTAGTCTATGTCTTGGTGTAGGGGAATGCTAGGGCCAGGAAATGGGAGTGGGTAGGTTGGTGAGCAGGGGGAGGGATTGGGTATAGGGAGTTTTCAGAGGGGAAACCAGGGAAGGGGATAACATTTGAAATGGAAATGAAGAAAAAATGTAATAAATTTTTTTTAAAAGAATGTGATTTCAACCCAAGAAATAAGTCCATTCCTGGTGGTGTTATTACCAGCTTGTAATAGTAACTCGAATGCCACAGAGTTTCATGCTTTGTGCTACCATAAACTTGTAGATCTCTTTCTCTTGTTTATGTATTCCACTCCCTGTTACATAAAGATTTTTATCCAAAAGCTTCCTGTTAAAAGCAAGTGAGTCGCAAACTTTTTAACTCTGAATATTGAAAGAATTTATTCTCTATCTTACATTGAGTTTCATGTTTGTATTGATCAAGGGTTTCCACTACTTCTGCATGCACAGGATATGCAGATTTTTAGGAAATAAATGGTGGAAACTGGACCAAAGCACCATTTTGAGGGGAATTATAGTTGGATTTGTGCAAGTGAGAGAAAAATAGTGGGATTGTAGAGAAGGGTCAGGGAAGAGCTTGTATGATCCCCACACCATCACAGATCATCTGCCACTAAGGCTGATTTGCAGAGGTGCACAGGTTTGTTTGGAAGATTCTATTGTCTTCTAATCATCTTCAAGCTACTTGCATTATTTCATAGGACATCTAACATTGAGACCATTAGATAAAGAAGTTGATATATTCAAAATCACTCCTGCTTTGGAGGTAAAAAAAAAAAAAAAAGAGAAATAAATGTTTTCAGCACGGACTAGCTCACCGGTATGAAAGATGTGAGGAAACCTTTCTGAGAAGATCTTTACCATAATATAGTACTACATGTGACTAATGATAAGTACACAGTAGTTTTTTTTTTACGATCAATTTTGGTAGACTCCAGTGAGTTTTTAGCAGACCTTCCTTCTTCAGTTCTGTTTCTTGCCTCCTGATAAGCTTCTGTCTCCCCATGTTACCACCATGAGGGTGGATGACTAATTTTTGAGGCATCTCATTGAAACCTATGCATCGAAAAATCACATTGACTAGGGTTTACAACTACCATTACTGAAAGAAAGGTCCAAGGTAAAATAGAATTCACACCAGCATATTGGTAGTTGAAAAATCAGTGTTCCTTATTACTAAAGATCCCCAAAAGTAGAGTTGGCATTTTAATAAGAAAGTGAAAACATGGAGCATAAGCTGGTCAATATAGCCTTTGGGACATTTTGTTTCTATTATCATAATATTATCAGCCCTGGAATGCAGGGCTGACTCTGACTTGGGCTGTTGGATATGTAGGGGGAGATTATATATGGTTGAGAGCTGAATGCTGTTGCATAGTGCTGGAAACTCAAGCAGGGGAAACTAAGAGGAAAGGGGTCTCAGGCAGAAGAGGCAACAAGACTAGAAGAAAAGCAGCTTTACATTCTATATGGAGGTTTCATGGCCAACTCTCTATTGGGTCAACTAAGACTTTCCCTCAGGTCTATAAAGATACCATGCAGTCACTGTTCTTACACTTTGTTTTCTTCCCAAGCAGACACTGTTTCTCCATTTTTTTCCAAGTCATTTTTAATGATATTTAGACTGAGGTCAGATGTTCATCTTGACCTCTTCATCTTTCTTGATAGTAGTTTATTTAGAGCTTAGAATTTGAAGTTGCAGACATAAAGATTAATCTCAGCTTTCTCACTATGGAGCAGTATAGATAGAGCAAAGTGAGCATCAAGTTCTTTAGCTACTGCTGAGATCAACATTGTTTCACATTTCTGCAAATGGAGATGTAGCACTTTTGGTAGAGGGCTTGCCTATCATGGACAGGTTTAGTCTCTAACACAACATAACACAAGGGTGTAGCACCAACCTACATATGTAACATTTAAGAGATGGAGGGAGAGGATCAAAAGTTCAAGGCCATCTTCAATTACTTTTTAGATTTGAGGCCATCCTGTGATGTTAAGACTTCAACTCATAAAGAAGAAAAAAATAACAGAATTTTGTATTCTATTACTAATAATTACAAAAGAAAGCAAGGCATTATCAAGTCTTTAATACACAAACCACATTGAACTACAGAGTTATCTCTTGCAAACCTACTAGATAGGTCTGCAAGAAGTATCCAAAATGGGAGAAATCTAGGTACTAGTTCACAAGGTACCATCAGATGGAGGGTGTAATTCTCCTGCATTCTTCCTGGTTCTTAACAATAAAGCAAAAAGGCTATATTTTTCTGTTTTTTCTTTGATTGTTTGTTCTGTTCTATGCTGTTCTTTTTCTTCTTATTTGCCTCTTTGTTTTAGAAAGACAGAGAAAGACAGAGACAAACACAGAGAAAGAAACAAAGAGACAAGAGAAAGTGACAGAAAAGAGGGGAGAGAGAAAGAGAAGAGGAGAGACAGAGGGAGAAAATGTATGAAGTTGAAAGGAAGTTGGTGGGGATTACTAGGGAGGAATTTTGAGGAGGGGAAATTGTGACCAAAATATACTGTATAAAAGTTATGTTCAATTAAAAAAAAAACCTAGAATATTATAGAATGGAGCATGATATTTCAAGGAAGCAGGAAGCTAGATCAAACTGTAATTATGTTTCCTATAATTGACATCTAGTCTCCAAATCCGATGTTTAAGGTATTAACTGAAAGCCTGAGTACTGTACCTTATCCAGTCCTGAGGCCACTAATTGCTTCGGAGAAAAGTCATGGGAAGTCAAAATTTCCCGGGTCAGAAGATGCTATTTTCTGGAGAGGAGGAAAGCCAGTGGGAACTTTGGCTTAATGGGAAACAACAAACAAACAAACAAACAACTACCAAAACTCTTCTTTTCTATCTTTCTCTTTCTGATGAAGTAGAAATGCAGCATTTTATTACAGGAAGAATGTGAGTTCATGTTTGCATGCCTCCTCCATTGACAGCTAGATAACTGAGGCCCAGTCTTTAGTGGCCCTCACAGAGTCACACAGGAGGACTGTGGGATTGAAAGTTTGACTTGATTCCCTTCGGTACTGCTCTCAAGATCATGGAAACTTATTTCCCTTGCTCTACTTTTGGTACTCCCGAGAGCGGTTGAGTGCTTGGAGAGATGAGATTTGAGCCTGCCTTCCTTCATTAAAAGTTTGACTAGAGAGCCTGAAGAGCAGAGAGGGATAATACTTTTTTCATCATAATAATATTAGCTTTATTGGTTCACTTGTAATAAGAACAAAGAATGTAAATAACAGGATATGAATCTCTCACGCATATCACTCCTCAAGTGACTCCTCCACTGTAATGAGAATGCAGCCTTAGCCCCTCTTGTCAGAATCCAGGTAAAGAATAACTCTGACATTTATGTGACAGAGGAGACTGAGAAAACTGGCAGATGCGGAAAGCAGATTTAGGCCTTGAACATTTCTGGGCTGCGATGTGGGAGGGAGAGGAGAGGTGGAAGGAGAAAAATCTGTAATCGGAAAATCAGGAAGCACCAGAGACAGGTGGGGCTTGGAGGGAGCAGCATGGGTCTACACCACCCGGGCATTCACCTGATCCCCTAGAAAATTAAGGTGTCGGGTTCTTCTCTTTTCTCTAGTGTCTTCATTTTTATTTGAGTGGCTTTGGGAAAGTTATCTCTAATTTTAGATGATAACAGCACATTCATACAGCTCAAATATAAATTAAAAAATGAGATTTTTTTTTGCTAAATATAAAGTGAGAAATGGGACACTAATGTTCATAGCAAGGCTAGAAACACATGAAGTATCTGATGGTATATATTGCTATTTTTACAACAGGTTTGCTAGCAGAGGTACTGACATGAGCAAATACAAGGACTTTGTCAATGATCAAAACCAAGCAAGGCTCAGCCAAGGTTGAAAATTACCAGCCTCCTTCTCATGGCTCTCCTTCCTTCATTCAAATGAGTGTCAAGGAACTAAGCATTTGTTTAAATGCTTGTGCCCCCAAAGTGTGACATGATAAAATCCTAGGGGATGCTGGATTTGAGAATGGGATAGAAGAACCTTTTTTGGTGAGCTGGCCATAGCAATTTCTGTTTCCAATCTAGCTTTGGGTTCCATGCTCTCCCTCCTGTGTGTTGGTTTGTGTGCTGTTAGCTGCTCTTAGCAATGAAACACAGCATTTTGAAGAAGAACTGGTAAGTACCTGCTAACTCTGTAGCAAGAAATTATCTCCGCAAAGCTAAGAGCAAAGCTAAGGAGTCTACTATCAGAGAGACTGCAATCTCTGTTTTATCAGAGAATTAGAAAGGAGAGGAACATGGAGTCCTGGTGGAAAAGAAACTGCTTAAAATCATCCACCAAAACAAAGCTCCCAACAAGTAATCTTGCCAAAGAGGTGCCAGGTCTGGTTGTGAGTCATTGCAGGTGCATGGCTGCTTGGCAGCTGGCCCATTTCCTCCCATGGAAGGGAAACCCTCCTACAGGGCCAGGTAGGGCACCACAGTGCCGCTGCTCAAAAGTAGGAGTTTAATTAGCCCTGACCTTAATAAGAGTGTCTGGAAGAACTATTGAGAAAATACTATTAATTAATTAATTAATTAATTTTTAAAAAGATGAGGTGAGATGAGATAGAAGAAAGACTGGGGAAGGCATGGGTATGCTCTGAAATGACTGGGAAAGCAAGTGGCCCAGCAAAATTGAGAATGAATGAATGAGCAGCCCACATCAATGTCACTGAAGGCGTTAATGTAATGTGAAGTTGTGTAGAGACGGCAGACATGGGGAGGCTTAATAACCAATGCATGTACATGTGGGATGGTTAAAAAGATGTTGGTGACATCACCAAGTGATTCAGGTTTGGGAGGACTAGGAAAGCTTGCCAGCTTTGGAGCTTGCATGTGAAATGGGAGAGATGTTTTGCTTCCATTGAAGAACTTGAGACTTAAACTTCCCAGGCAAAATAGCAATTAGCTGTATTCTCAAAGATTATTTTGATAGATTTCTCAATAGACTTGGCATTTAGTCATCAAGGGTAGATATTTGTAGAAGAAATGAGTCGACAGACAACTAAAAAGAGGTTTTGTTTTTGTTTTTATTTTTGATGTGTACATGTATATATGTATGAGTGCATGTGTGCATGTGTGTGTGTGTGTGTCTACATGGGCACACAGATGCAGGTGTCACACGTGTGTGGAGGACAATGTTCCACTAAACATTCATTCTTCACATGGTGTTTATCTTCCTTTTTTGTATTTACTTTATAATCATCAAGCAGGTTAGGCAAGCTGGTCAATGAGTTCCAGAGATCTGTTTGTCTCTTTGTTTAAAACCTGCATTCTGAGAGATGAACTAGGTCCCTGTGCTTCCAAGGCAAACAAACACCCTTTCTCTATGACTTGTCATCCTAGTCCACTAGATGAATATGTTAAATAATTTTTTGGTTTCAAGGCAATTGCTTTTAAGGTAGAATAAGGCTTAAAATTTCATGGTGGTAGATTTGGAAAGTTCATAAACTGTTGGCAAATTTTTCTTTGATGAATATTTGTCCTTTTGGAGAAGTATTTTCACCCACATACAATTCAGAACAATTTTAAGCTACAAGTAGGGGGTGTCCTATCATAGATTACAGTCACAGAGTGAGCTGGTCGCTGAGTCAGGGGTTAAGACCCTTCCAGCTTCAGGCTATAAAAAAAAACTCAGGTCTGAACAAATTAAATCCAGATACTCATATACAATTTCTAATGGCTTCAATATTACTTGGGAAAAATTTGGGAAGGCCAAATGAGAATTGAGCCAAGCTTTCAAGAGGGTGCAAAGAGAAGGTAACATCATGATGAGTATACAGTCAGAAGTTGCTATCTCTGAGTGAATGTGGAGAGAAGGAAGCACCTGTGTGAGGATGTGATGAGAAAATAGCACCTTCATTTTCAAAAAGAAGCACTGAAAAAGTATTATTTCTGTGAAAGTGCAGAGAAATTGCAAAGAGAATGAGACTCATAAGACAGGAAATCTACTGGCCTTTGACCTTGGACTTCATAGGCTCCCAAATATCAGCAGCTCACTGCTGCAAACATTTTGTTGTTACTGTTCACAAATTTGCCAGTCTTGTGTATTTTGTTATAGCTTCCATGGCTTAAAATAGCCAGTTTGCAGGTTAGAAAACTAGGTCTTGTATTGATAAAGCAACTTGACCAAGGTCACAGTGCCATGATGTGGCAGGGAACCTTAAATTCAAAACTTTCTCACTACTTAGTACCTGACACCACTAAAAATAAGAATAAATACAATCTATAGAAAAGTAATGTGATTCCGAAATCAATGTGTGCAATGGGGAGTAGGTACTGCCATGGACTCTAGGGAGCACTCTTGTGTTCACTATAACTGAGCATCCAGAATGGCAAGCATAATTAACTCTTCTGTTTCATTAATTGTTACACTGTTTATATTTGCTGGTGTGACTTTAGTGTTTAGTAGTATCCTGCTAGGGCACATGGTTAGGTGTGTGTGTGTGTGTGTATGTGTGTGTGATGTATGTACCTATGTGCAAATGGGTATGCAGGTGTGTTAACTCATATGGACCTGTAGGAATTCCACATGTAGACATCAGAATGTCTTCTCTCAATTAGTTCTTCACCATATATTTTGAGACAAAAATCACCATTTTGGCTAAACAGGATGGCCAGGAAAGGTTCCATGATCTGTTTCTCTCTGCCCATTATCAGCACTGGGGTCATAAACATACTTTACTATGCACAGATTTTACATGGGCACTGAGTTTCTGAGTTCAGATCCACATCTCTAACACATTTCCCCAGTTTCTTAGGAAAATATTTTAATGGTACCTTATGGAAACTTCTTGAAAGTCATTGCTCATCTATGAAAAACAAAAACAATAACAACAAAATCAAAAAGATTATACACTCAAATTCTTTGAATCCCTTACCCCAAAACACTCATTTTCTATTGTATCCAATAATGTACAAACAATTCATTGTGTTGATACCTACTCAGAATCAAATCCCATTTTTGAAACATCTGCTTGAAATCATTAACATTTGACTTTGCCTTCTCTTCTGAAGACAGTGCCAAATGTTTGTACATCAGAGTTCTGCTTTATAATGGGAAGCAATAAACTCAGGTTTGTTTTTTATCAAAATATTGTGTTGGTTATGTTGATTGAGCTTTTGACACAAAATTCACTTTGGAAAGTATTCAAAATTCAAAATCCATTCATTTCCTTCACCTTAGCAGAGAGGAAGTGAGGACCCAGAGCCAGAATATCAAATAACAGAGCTTAGGGCAGACTCTACAAAACACAGGCTCTAAATTCACAACAGGACAAGTGGTCTAAGCTTTTACCATTGTCCACCTGAGCACAATAGTTTCTTCTGCAGAAAGAGCTAAATATAATGCTGTCTTACAGTAGGAATTATACTGTTTCACCCAGAGAAGCCAGAAAAGGGCAGAAGAAAGGTGCCACACAAGACACCCTGTGCCATCTTGAGAAAACAGATTAAATGTGCAACCCATGATCATACTGCCCATCCAAGCATACATGGCTGCTGTGCAGGACCAAAAAGGGCAGATGTAAAAGGTAAAGAAGAGGAGATGGATTTCCACTAATGCTTGCACTTTTATCTTATAACCTAAACTTCTTTAAAGGGGTCAAGTTGCATATCCCCGAGCCTTGATTTCCTTCCTCTTAGAGAGATTGTATCATAAAGTTGATGAGTTACAAGAATGAAAGGGATGATATGGGGACTTTCCTACAGACAAAGACCTTTTGCCTAATATCCAAGTAAAATTCTATAATATACCTAATCTGAAAGTCTTCCTAGTAAACTGATTTATAAAGTGTCGCAACTTCTGTGTTGAGTGTTTACACTTGCTCAGGTGCAACCTTGTTCATGTGGCGTACTGCTGCTTGTGAATTGGGGGTCAGAGGTCAGTATCAGATGTTATCCTTCAGGAACCATCCACTCTTTTTGTGAGAGAGGGTCTCTCATTGGCCTGTAGCTTAAGCTTGCATGGCTGGCTAGCAATTCCCAGGGATCTATCTATGTCTGCTTTCCAAGTACAAGTACAGACCAAGTGCCTGAATATTTTGCATAGAATCTGAGGACCAAACTCAAGTCCTTTAGTTGCAATTACTCAAATAAATGCTATACCTCCTAAGGACCCAAGTTTTACACAGCATTGGCATTTTTTGGATTATTTTAATCATTTGAATATTGTATCTAACTCATAAAAATATTTCTAAGTGTTGGCCACAGAATTGAAATTAGGTGAGACTGGTTTTGCATGAGAAGGGCATGGGGAGAGTTTTTGTGGTTGATCAGCACAGAATCTCTCCCTCTGTTTACTATCTTGTGCATTCTTTTTCTCTCTCTCTCCCTGATCACACTATTTATGTATGACACAGTGAGTAATGTGTTTCACTCACCTGGTTTTGAACTATGGCAAGAATTTCACTGTGCTTTCATGTGTTTCTTCCAGACAATGTGCTGCTAGCTGAAAAAATGAACTCTGAACAGCATATGGCCTGGAAGCAGTCAGGTCTTAGATGAGCCATGTGTGACTCCAGTAACAGGTGGATATCCTGGGCTATATATATATATATATATATATATATATATATATATATATATATATAATTTCATTATGAAACAACGTCAGTACCTGTCTTGAATGGATGCTTAAAGAAAAATACAGGGAAAAAGCTGAAAATGTTAGCAAGATGGTTGACACCTTCTTGCGGAAATTTTTTTTCTACGTGTTTGTGTCTCTGCCCTGGCAGCCTGGCTGGCCATGTGATAGTGGGCAATGCCCGACCTGTTTTTATCTCATGGAGATTCTAACTCTGAATTCCACAATCTCTTCCACTCAGTTCTCTAGGTTCCCACTGGTGAGTTGTGACCACACCAGCCCCGTGCTTCAAATTCCCCATGGCCTCTGTGGAGCACCTCAGGCAAACCCACACTTGATCATCATATCTTTCTCTCTTGAACCCAGATGAGCCACCACATGAAGGAAAACGCAACACAAACTTAGTTCAGAAATAATGGTAACTCAAACTCTGGGAGCAATAACTGAAACCTAATCTTGCAAGCCTCATTAAAATACAATTCCTCTGGTGGTGAATCCTTGCGGATCTGGCATGATACTGGGAAACTCTAGCTAAATCTTACCCCTTTGCTGTCCCTGTTCCAAAAAGGACCTAACTCTCTCCACTTCCTGTCTTGCTCTGTCCAACCCAGAAGTCCCACCTACTCCTTCAGTGATTGGCTCCTTTATTCATTAGTTGATTGGTTCACAAGAACAGTGCCAGGCCCATCCACAACAACATCTCTCAAGAATTCAGCAAATATTTGCCCTTTCCTGTTTGGACATCAGCACTAGGTTATCCAGAAGTCCATGACAGTGCAAATAGCTATGCAAACTTTAGTTTGCCTTCCTCCTCATAATGACCATTCCTGGTCTCATATGTCTCTTCTGGAAACTGCAATTCCTGATACTGAATATTTAAGGCATCAATACCTGCAGATGAGTAAGGTTTTAGATGAGTTTGTTCTTTATTTTCTTTTCTTATTTATTTATTTATTTATTTAATCATTCATTCATTCATTCATTTTTTTGTTTAAATATTCACAGAGCTAGAGCGAATGCTCTAGCTGCTCAGGCCTGAATGTGGTCCCTAGAACGTATATGAAAAGTTGGATGCAATAGTGCATGTCTGTGACTGCAGCAGTTCCACATCAAGAAGTGAGGTGACACAGGAAGATCAGCCTGAAGCTCCCAGGCCAGTCTGTCTAGGGTATATGCCACTAGAAAATGAGAACAGACTCCTGTAGATTTTTTTCCTCAGTTGGTTCTATACATGCAATAGAGTATAGAAGTGAATATATCCATGAGAGCACACATGTATACACACAAACACTTTTAAAAATTACACAAATTCTCCCCCAATGACTAGTATTTTATGTATTTTTAAATTAATTGCTTGTTTATTTGCGGAAGGTTTCAGAATTCGTATATAGTTTACATGTTACTCCTGTGTTAATATGAAATATTCAATTATTTCCTGTTAACCTTAGTTGTTGATATACTATCTTATATTTTGATCTGCAAGTTTTTAATTTATTTTGTGGTTATATATAATATTATATTTATATTATTTATGTTTATATCTTATATCATCCTTAGTCACATTTTATTTATTTATAATTATTTTCTTATTTTGCACAATTTACAATTTGTCAATATTTTGTCTTGTGGCACATAAATCTACTTAGTATGCCTGTGTTTGTATACAGTAGTATATGTTTGATGATATATATATAGCCTTAAGTGTTCAAAGAAGGATCTGTAACTTAAATGATTTTGTAATATTTTCTAACAATCTTTCAATAGGATAAGCTGCTGGGTCCTAAATTATCACTGTATTGAGAATATTGTTAATATTCTAAGATTTGGCTTTAACATAATATTCAGGATGTGTATCTGTCTGTGATCAGTAAACCCTAGGTCAAGCCATAATGGTATCAATTGCCAATAATATACCTTGTATCGCTATCTTGTTACAGACCCTGTTATTCTCCCTTGAATCAACCATGTATCCACATTATCCATGGGAGCTTCTTTAAAGTTCTGTTGGTTCTTTGGATGCTAGACATTTTCTCTGTGAACTTGTGAAGGACAAGTTGTCTATGCCTTTCACTTCTGGCTATGACCTCATGAGCCATACACACATCTTAGGTTGTGCCTACCTTGAACTTCCTTTCGATATGCCAGAAAGATCTCTGATCATCATGGGCACATGTCTGCATATGTGTTATGTCAACATATGGCCTAATTAGAGTACCAAAATGATTCTCAGAGTTTCCATGGTCAGGGCTCAGCACCTCATAGGTGATCAGCATTTGATAAGAGAAAAGAATGTGTTTTGAATCAGCACAAGAGTAGAAAAAAATTGTTATTCCTATTCCTATGCAGACATGGTTCCACATAAACACTGTAATCAAGGGTGTGTACAGATTGCTTTGATTTTATGGGAAATAGACCTCTCTGGAGCTAGAAGGGAATCTAATTTCTCCACATATAAAATATATTCTCTTTCTTTAGCTCTAGATCAGTAATGGCATTTACTGTCCTTGTAGGGAGTCATTCTTACAAAAGCCAAAAGGTAATTGCCATATTGGAAAGAAGAACCCTGTCTTCATGGCCTTAGTCTCCCTGCTGTATCAGGTGATGCCACATTGGGCATGTTTGGCTGTGATGTGTACAGTGTTGATCATTCTCCTCTTCTGATGGGTACTGGGGAAACGCTGCAGGTGGTCCGTGGTACCAGCCTGCTTGCTTCTCTGATTCTCAGCTTTCTAGATGGCACAGACACAGGCATAGGCTCTCACTGGATGACCTGCTTTCATTCACAACTAAATCAGTACTAAAGAGGCCTGAATGATAGATAGCAGCTTATCAATAATTGAAAGGAGAGACTCTAAGATGTCCCATTATCTGAATAATGAATGCTCACTTGGGTTTTGTAATTCCTTAATAAAACTGACTGATTGATTTGCTTAATTAATTCCTCCTTTGACAGGCTTATTGCTTTCTTTCGAAAGAGAGATAGAAAAAAATATATAAGATAATTCAAGCCAATAGGAAAGATTTAAAATCTCCATAACTTTAACCTCTGTGTATCATGGAGCCAAGTTCTCTTCCAACCTTATCCCCAGCCTGCTTCTGTACAGAGACCCCACAGCTGTTAACAGACACCCAATGTCACCTGTATGTGTTTGTCACTGCAGCTGATGGAGTACTGCTATACTATGAAGCCCCATGATAAACTCAGCAGAACATTAAATACCTTTTGAATAGATTAATCTGGATGAATGTGTAAAGGCAGCTTTCCATCCAGAGCAACCAATTCTGAGTAAGTCCATGGCTGCTCCCTTTGCATGGAGCAACAGCACAATGATCTGCTGCAAGAAAGCATCCCTCTGACTTTAGAGAAACCTTCTGTGACCAGGCAGTGTCTGCCAGTAGAATTTCATCCAGTCCCTGTTAGATACCACCATTTCCAGGATTGCTAGGCTCTGCCAGAGAGTGATCATGTGCCTAAAAAGCCAAGCAACAACAGAAGTGGGACAGAGACAGAGTATGAGCAATGAGAGCTGGCTGGACAAAGAACAGTAGAGTTAAATAATAAAGTTAAAGTACTGTGTGGTAGAGGATGACAAATATAGATATTTCAACTCTACATCATATTTACAGTTCCTACCAACACAGGCATCATCACTAGAATGTTTATGAAATAAGTTCCATGCTAACAAGTTATTCCCTTGGAAGGAAAGGAACACAAACATTAGGGCAAGCTTGTCAAGGACTTGCTAACAGTTTTTATTTGAGTTCAAAAACTAGGATTCATAGAAGTTTCAGGACTGGTACCTATTTCACTCATTGACCCATACCAGTGGTATGGTTTTCTTATTGGCTACTCATTCTGGTGATGAGCCCTGAAATCCAGCAGCTTTAAGGGCAGTGGGAGGAAAGCCAAGAGTTCAAGACTAGCTTTCATTCCCACATGAAATCTTGTAACTCTAATTATTTTATAGATTCTTAACCAATATTGTGTAATAATGATGGGTTAATATCCCTCCTTCTTGTTAATATCAAAATCACCACTAATTTATCTCAGAATATTACAGGATTCTCTGTTGAGTGGTTGAATGATTGGATACACTCCGATCTTTAATGGTGATGTAATTAGAACAAGCCAGCAACCATGGCCCTCACTTTGCATGAAATCAGATTCACCACTTTCTCTAGGATCATTTCTTTCCTGAATTGTCTTCACTGGACCAAAATAAGAAAGACCTTACCCATTAAGTGAGCTCCATACTTCCTTCACCTACATTAGTTCTTCGTTTGTAAAGTCTGAGTTCAGTGAACCTTCATGATGCAAAGTACACTTCATGTCCCCGTTGCCTGAAGGACAAGGTCTTGCTTTAGCTACAGGTACCACTTCTGAAATGCTACCATGGATGTATAGTTTTTCTCAAGTAAAGATTTACTGATATTCAAGATGTATGCTTCTTACTTCTGGGCCTGATCTTCGTTCTTCTGTGTACTGAGGAGGTAAGGACAAAAATTGTTCACAGTATGAGAGTGCTTAATCATTAAGCTAGTCAAAAGTACTCTCTTCACTTTTTTACATGCTTGTATGTTTTCTACAGACCAAAGAGGAGCCTTATAGCTTTTCTCTTATTACACAGATATTAGAGCGTCATTTGTTTTTGACTCCTACAGCTCACAGAATTATCAAAGGTGTGTCTTGACTAGCTGTTATATGTTGATTTGCGTTGCAGACAGTAAGAAATAGTATATTTTGTTACCTACTTCCAGTTACTCATTTTAAAAAACAAGCCACTATTAATAACATCAGCCGACAACTTAAAGTGACCTATGCATTAGTATTAAAGGTTCAATGTTTACCGAGTCAAAAGATGGTTTTCTGAAAAGCTTCTTATAAGTTCTAGCTGACTGTGCAAATGTTTTGTCTTGAGTCTGCAGATATGTTTCTGCCAGATCGTTTCTGCCATCCTCCCTCCTAGTACATCAAAACAAGGTCTACAAACTTTAATAGTAGTATTTTATCATACACTTCCCCAAACATGCCGGTGTCATCAGAAACACAGATAAGAAGTTCCTTCCCTGGTGACATTGCAGTAATAATAGAACATTCATATTTTTTCCAGGATTAAAACTTATTGTCACAACATAATATTCAGTATTCTACAAATCTGAGTCCTACATTATCTGGGATTGATGGGATTTTGGACTATGTAGCAACTACCAGAATTTGTCTCTAGAAATGTCACTCTAGAAAGTAGAAACCATGCATACTAAACAATAACTCAATCCTGCTTCCTCTTCAGGGGCTGGCCAACGGTATTGTTTCTGTCCGTGTTATGTTCAACAACAGACTTATGAAAATGAATTTGTACTTAAGTTAATGTGCTCAATTTTAAGTATTATTAAGTATCTTTTAACAATTTCATTTTTTTGTTATTGAAAAAGTACTTTTGGAAAACCATATGCCCCAGTACAGGGGAATGCCAGGGCCAGGAAGCAGGAGTGGGTGGGTTGGGGAGCAGGGTGGGGGGAGGGTATAGGGGACTTTCGGGATAGCATTTGAAATGTAAATGAAGAAAATATCTAATAAAAATGTTCTCATACAACCTATTCTGACCATGGTCTCCCCTTCTTCACCTTCTCCTTACTCCTACCCACTTCCTCACCACCTAATTTCATGCATTTTATTTCTATCTTTGCTACAAACAAACACAAATGAAGAACTTAAAAAAGAAAAGAAAAATACAAAAGAAACACAGACATGCCCACACACATGCCCACACATGCACACATACTACACTTAGTTTGACCCTGCTATAGCTTAGCCCATGCTGTTTTCTCTAATTAAGCCTGATTAATATTCGATTTCATGTTTATTCTATATTTTTGTGCATCTATGTGTTAGGTACATGTTTTTCTTCACATTTCAGATGCTGATATAACATGGCTCTGGGTTGGGGATCTTCTTGGAACTAATTTTGCAATTTTTTGCTAATATTCCCAGAAGTGGAACTTCTGGGTCATATAATGACTATATTCATAAATTTTTGAGGAACTTCCACATAATTTTCAACATACAGTATACTTTTACACATAGCAAATTTCATTTCAAGTATCTGGGAGGGCATTAGGTTTGAAACTACTCTATGTCCTTACCAATATTTGTTACTTTTTGGTATTATCTATGATTTTTTTTTTAATAACAGTAGTCCCCTGTGTCTTTATGCAGTGGCATCTTGTTGTAGCCTTGACTTGCATTTTTAAAATTATTGGTGTCATTGAGCTTTTTTATATACTTATTGGAAATTTACAAATCAATTTTAAAGATAAGTTTACTTAAGTCTATTTCCTATGTGTGTGTGTATATGTGTGTGTGTGATTGTGTGATTACAACTGTTCTCCTTTTGTTGTCTTTACTCCAAGTGTTCCTATATAGCTTTACTTGTTCTCCTTCAAATTTGTGGCATCTTTTGTTAATAACTGTTACTAATATATATATATATATATTTCCTAAATATAGCTACTTTAGTTTGTATAATGTTACATGTACGCATGGTTTTAGGGCTGACAGTCTTTCTTGCTCCCAGATTTTCTCAGTTACCTATAGGTATTTATGTAGAGATGAGGCCCTATGGGCTCTTCCATGTCCAGTTTAGAATGTCTATTGGTATTGTTCTGGTTTAGCTCCCATTTGGGCAATCATGGTAATGAAATTTTATGTGTGTAGCTTGTGTTACTAGGAGACTCAACCTTAAAGCAAATTCCCCAATCCTTTGAATCTTATAACCTTTCCATCTTCTCTTTCAGAGGTGCAGAGATGCTTTGTGTATGAATTCATAGTGACTAGAATGCCCAGATCTGCGTTTTGATTGGTTATAGTTTTCTATAGCAATCCCAATCTATGGAAAATAGAATTTTTTAATGTTTTTTATTACATATTTTCCTCAATTACATTTCCAATGCTATCCCAAAAGTCCCCCATACCCTCCCCCCTCCCACTTCCCTACCCACCCATTCCCATTTTTTTGGCCCTGGCGTTCCCCTGTACTGGGGCATATAAAGTTTTCGTGTCCATTGGACCTCTCTTTGCAGTGATGGCCCACTAGGCCATCTTTTGATACATATGAAGCTAGAGTCAAGAGCTCCGGGGTACTGGTTAGTTCACAATGTTGTTCCACTTATAGGGTTGCAGATACCTTTAGCTCCTTGGGTACTTTCTCTAGCTCCTCCATTGGGAGCCCTGTGATCCATCCACTAGCTGACTGTGAGCATCCACTTTTGTGTTTGCTAGGCCCCGGCAAAGTCTCACAAGAGACAGCTATATCTGGGTCCTTTCAGCAAATTCCTGCTAGTGTATGCAATGGTGTCAGCTTTTGGAAGCTGATTATGGGGTGGATCCCTGGATATGGCAATCTCTAGATGGTCCATCCTTTCGTCACAGCTCCAAACTTTGTCTCTGTAACTCCTTCCATGGGTGTTTTGTTCCCAATTCTAAGGAGGGGCATAGTGTCCACACTTCAGTCTTCATTCTTCTTGAGTTTCATGTGTTTAGCAAATTGTATCTTATATCTTGGGTATCCTAAGTTTTGGGCTAATATCCACTTATCAGTGAGTACATATTGTGTGAGTTCCTTTGAGATTGTGTTACCTCACTCAGGATGATGCCCTCCAGGTCCATCCATTTGGCTAGGAATTTCATAAATTCATTCTTTCTTTAAATTTTTTAAAAGAGGGATGAAGACTACATTTCTTTGTGAGAACAAGGACAAATGGTTATAGATGGTTAATAGCAATTATGCTCATTTACTAAGTTAATGGTTGTAGATGCTCCTCCAATAGCCTTGCTTTTCTAGCAGTGATCTAGCTAGGTTTACAGTACCAGGCATGTTGGGTTTAAGTTTGATTTCTAGTGACTCATTAGAATCTGCATTTTAAGTAGTTATCTGATTCATGGCTCTGAATAAAGTGTCTCCTTTAACCATTGTCTTCTCTGTAGGTTCACAAAATCTTTCACCACCAACTTCTACAAAAATGTAATTTGTCTGGGTGTTGCCTGTACCTTTGCTACCATAGTTAAGACGACTTCCTATGCACATCTACTAAAGATTGTTTTTCATGTTTTCCTCTAAGGTTTTTATAATTTTGAGTTGAATATATTGGTCTTTGGTTCATTTTACTTAATTTTGCTAAAGTTAGTTAAGAATTCAATTCCATTTTTTTTGGAAATGTAGATAACTAATTTCTTCCAGATCTTAAAAAAAATTACATTATGTTATGAAATATCTTGGACACTTTGTCAAAGATCATTTGGTCATAAGCATAAACTCTTATTTTAAAGAACTGTTCTGTTCCATTCTGTTCTGTTCTGGCTCCATTCTATTTGGTTTTCTTTTCTATTCTTTGTCTAGTCTATCCATTTCAGTGTGTGTCTTTATACTAAACCCTTGCTATTTTGGCTATTTGAGTTTTGTGGTAAGTTTTGTGATTTAAAATCATTTGTTATCTATCTTTGGGAGTCTTTGTTATTTCATTTAAACTTTAAAATGATATTTCTATTTCTGGAAAAAGTTTGAATGGAATTCTCATGAGATTTTACCAGTAACTTTGAATACTATTGATTTCATAATGAAACAAAATTTTACATGCAAAGAATATAGGTTATGACCCCAGTATATACAGACTTCTTATTTCCATCAGCAACATTTTTGTATGCTTTATCATGTAAGTCCCTTTAAAATTAATTCCTTAATATTTTGACCTTATTGCTGATGCTATAAATTGTTTCTTTTTCTTTAATCTCTTTCCAGATTGTTTGTTACAGGTGCTTAAAAGTTCAACAATACTTTTTATTCATTTTCTATAGAGAGCTATTGGTGCTACCTCAAGGAATTTGGAAAGAATATTTGACATCATGCTAGGTCAAGGAAATTATGCTCAAGATGAACATAGCTGAGGAATGTGTTCCCTGTATCTTGATCACCTTCATAAATCCCTGGATACAGTGATCATGGGACTTTTGTTTATGCCTTGTTTGTTCCTTGACCAAGAACTGACCCTATTCTTTGCATGTACTTAGCATAATATAAAAGCAAATTGGGAAAAAGAAACTTGCTTGTGTGCTTGCTGGACTCGTGATATAGTGTTGTCTAATCGTTTTTTTTCTTTCATCCTTACTTCCTCCCTCCAGACTTTGTTGACTGACTGAGTGGGCTTGGTCATGTGGTACCCAATGTGTTTGTCAAGTACAAGGGGCTTCATGAAGGACACCATAGGAATTGGAAGGTGGAGCAAAGGAAAATACAGAACATTTGGGCCAGCAGTGAGGAAACCCTGTAAACATGGGACAGAGTAATAGTAGAATGCTTTTTATATGTATGTTTAGAGATATACTAAAATCTAGAGGAGCAATGATAAGTCAAAATCAGCTTACCCAGTTTCTGCTTTTTACCAGAATTTTGTCCCTGGAAAAAGGATACTCTATAACACATGGTACTGAAAAATAGATGTTTTTAGCCTTTGGACTTTTTTGTTAGAGATAGTTTAGATCCTAGACATGAAAGTATAAAATTAGGTAAGATATTGAAAGACACAGATAATGGAAGCAAGAAGAAATACAAAGCTGTGCCATCTGCACTTCCTATTTATGAGGTTTTGGATAAGGCAGAAAAGAATTATAAGCCTATTGACACAGAATATGAAACTGACTAGGATGAAGAAGCTGCTAAGTATCATAACGAGGTTTGGCCTCCTTTGCAGGACCCTCTTGAGGTATATTTTGCACAGGATCTGGCAAAGATATCCCAGAGACAAAAGAAAATAAAGCAAAAACAATTAGGTGGGCTAACATGTTGAAAGATTTGAGTAGGTACTTGGCAAAGAGAGTTCAGAAAGTGAGGATTCAAATGATGATAATGAAGAAAATAAATCAAAAGAGAAGGTTACTGAAGTACTTTCTTTAGTTTTGTTCATGAGTAAAGTATCAGGAGGGGAAGGCTCTTGGTCTTAGTCCTAGTGCTTCTTTTCTATCCCCCATGTAAGCATGTTTAAAACAGGGAGTAGATAGAGGAGGAGACATTCAGGGCTATGTATTCCAGAGCCCAGTTTTCGAAATGCAAGATTAGCAGGGTAATCCTCAGTGATATCACACTCTCATTCCTTTTAAACAGCTAAGTGAATTAAAAACTGCCTGTGCTCAGGATGGACCCACTGCCCCTTTTACAATGGCTATGTTAGATAGTCTGTCCACTGAGGCTCATCTGCCTGCAGATTGGAAACAGTTAGCGGCTGCATGTTTGGGAAGAGGAGATTATTTGTTATGGAAGATGTAATTTTATGAAAGATGTCAGCATACTGCTGAGCTCAATGCTAGAGCTAATATTCCTGTTACTTATGATATGTTGGCAGGAGAGGGTCAATATTCAGATGTGCAGAATCAATTATTATATAACCCTGGCATTTATGCTCAAATTGGTGCTGCTGCTAGAAGAGCATGGGATACTTTAACTGCTAAAGAAGATTGATCACAAGATATTTCCAAAATTCGCCAGGGTCCTGATGACCCTTTTCAAGCATTTATTGATAGTCTAACTAAGGTTGAAGGAAGAGTTTTTGGAGATACTAATGCAGGCATGTTATTAGTTAAACAATTGGCCTATGAAAATGCTAACTCTGCCTGCCAGGCTGCAATTAGACATTATAGGAAAGCAGGTTCTATTATGGATTACTATAGATTATGTTCTGTGTGTGTGTTTTGTTTTTTTGATTTTTTGGTTTTGGGGGGTAATTTTTTTTTTTTTTGAGACAGGGTTTCTCTATATAGCCCTGGCTGTCCTGGAACTCACTTTGTAGACCAGGCTGGCCTCGAACTCAGAAATCCACCTGTCTCTGCCTCCCAAGTGCTGAATATTGGTCCTTTTTTATGTCTAGGGTGTGGCAATTGCCACCACACACTACAGAGAAAAACTATAGGACAAGTTTTGTTTCAATACATGGGAAAAGAAAAGAGGAAGATTTCTGGGTGTCCAGGAAGTTGTTTTGGATGTGGACAGACAGGGCATCAAGTGAGAAACTGTCTAAATAGAACTAAGGTAAAACCCCGGGACTAAATGGAGGAGAGGAACCCATTGGGCAAATGAATGCAAGTCTAAGAGGGATAACTTAGGAAATCCTTTCCATCAGGAGAATGAAGAGGGGGCCGACCCCAGGCCCTGAAACAATATTATGGGGCAATGAAGTTCATTTCTCATCGAAATAATCCTTTCAAAATCTCTTCTGAGAAACCTCAGGCAGCACAGGACTGGGCCTAGGTCCCTCCATCAACACAGTATTATACACTGAAATGGGAATTCAGGCTCCTCTTGCTGAAATACATGGTCTGTTCCTATCAGGAGCTATAGGACTGTTATTGGGAAGGAACGCCACTATAGCAGGACAAATGATTGGTCCATGAGAGATAGATGAAGATTATACTAGGAAAATTAAAATTATTATTTCTTCACCTATTCTGTAATTCCCCTAATGTGTTTGAATCATGCCTATGAGCTCACTTGGTTGTCTCTCTGTCTTGGTCATGGAAGACTCCAGCATGCTGAATTTCTGCAGAATAAAGCACTTTTTGTGTTTAAGTACTATTTGAATCTGGGATATCATTCTTCAGCTAATCATTGACCCTTACATTTGGGGGCTCTTGTCTGGGATTCCCTGGACAGCCCCTGGCCCAAATAATGGAGTGTTGTGATTAGTAAGTCTGGTAGCCTTGTTGTCTTTTTTTTGTCCATATCTGTGTTTCTGTTTTGGGTATAATCTGGAAGCCAAGAAAGGCAAAGTGGACCCGTATTTTGTCAATCAGTCAGGGGAAACAGAAGATAGTCCCCATCCTCTACCAGAAGTAGGCGATCTTGCTAGTTCTCATCTGGATTCTGAACTGGCTGTAGGTCTATGGGCCTTCTGAGAGCAGGGATGAAGACCATTTGAGACAGCCTCTTGGATTTGTTTTTGTTTTCCCAGGAATGTCATTCAGTATGTCTGTGTATATTCGGTTTGTGCTTTTTGTACTGTCATGCAATTTTTTCTTTAATTCCTAGGATGAGACTGGCAGAAAGCATGCCACTGGTCCTGGTCCTGAATCCTTTTAAGGCCTCTTTTTCTGCCTTGTCACAGAAGACTTGGGTTTGGTTGTTTGTCCCTGAAAACTAACCATCTTTTGCAGGAATGAAAGGCCCACCTATGGCCTGAGGAGAGGACTTTCCATTTGCCCATCATTAATATAGTGAAGGTTTAGTTTATAAGACCTGGGGCTATCTGGACTAAATGCCATATATCACCATGTGGGAGTACCTGGTTGAGAAGTTCCCTGTTTAGATGAGACCCTCTCTTATGGGCCTTGTTGCTCCCCACCAGTCTTCTTCTAAAGGAGGGTCAGCCTCAACCCCCTGCCTTGCTACCAGTTTCTGCTCCCAAGAAGGATCTCCCTACCCTTCATTATGTTCCTGCTCCTCCCACTGCTGCCCCTGCTCCTCCCACTGCTGCCCCTGACCAACCAGCACAGGCGGAGAGAGGAGTATCCCCTGACTCCCCTGACTATCCTGAATCCACTTGGAGTCCACCTCACACTTGAGCCTGTACTGCCTAGAAGGCTGATTCTACTATGCAGTCTTAATTCTCTGGGTTACAGGACCACCAAGATGTTCAGGAGATACAGTTCATGACATATGTGCCAATGATAATCTTTACAATTGGAAGTTGCCAAACTCCCTGTTTTTTTTTTTTTTTTTCTTTCAGAAAGACCATCAGCTCTCACAAGCCTTATAGATTCAATCATCCTGACTCATTTGACCACCTGTAATGACTGTCATCAACTTCTCCAGCTTCTCTTCATGACAGAGGAGAGGGCATAGCTCAGAAATTGTTTCCTGGAGTAAAAGAGTATGTTTATGAGGCATCTGCCCCGATCCTCATGAGATACGACCTTGCTGATCTGAACCCACAGACACGGTGAAACTGGCATTTGACAAAATTGTTATATGGACAGAATGTTATAATCAACCCTCAATGTGGTTTAATATTTCCAATAATATGCAAATTATTGATTGGGCTGAGAATCAATCAAACATTAGACAAAAGAGATGCCCATAGGTCTTTGGCAATCAAATTCAGGTCATTTCCAATGGCATATTTGGAAGTTAGCTACAGCTCTCTATGAAGTTATGTTTGCAGTAGACAAAATAGGGACAGGATTTGGATTTTGAACAAACCTTAGTGCATGTGTTAAGGCTCCTAATCTTTTATTAATTGGTCATGTTAAAATTACTTTTGTTTCTTCTACAGAATTTAATGTAAGTTGTATTGACTGTACACTTTCTAATTGTGTTAGTGTATTGAAATCTGGGACTTCTGTTGTTGTGGTTTATCAACCAGCTTTTGTTTTGTTGCCTATATATTTGACAGTACCTTAGTATTCTGAAAAAGGCTTACAAATATTGGAAGGAATGAGTCAGGCTTTAAGTAGAAGCAAGAGAGTAGTGGGTTTGATTATTGTTGGTATAGCAACTTTGATTGCATTAATACACCACTGCTTCTGCAATTTGTTTGATGCAAAAAGTTAAGACAGTTACTTTTGTTAATCATTTAGCAGGGAATGTTACTAATGCTCTTAGTATACAAGAAGATTTAGATAGGCATTTGGAACAATGAAGTGATGTTCTTTATGATTCAATTAAAATTATTGGAGAGGAGTTTCAGTGTTTAAGAGTAAGAAGCCATTTTGAGTTTGATGCTAAATATCAATGGATTTGTGGCACCTCTAAAATTAACAGTGTCAGTTACTATAATCGGGAGAAAATTCAAAGACACTTGCAGGGTATCTGGCATAATTCTAATACTTCTCTGGATGTTTTAACTTTGCATACAAAAATTATGAATATAAAGAATGCTGTTCCACTGAGTTTTAATGCTGTGGATATTGCTGATAAAATTATTAATGACTTAAGGCCAGTATTTCTGTCTTGGTCAAGCTTCAAAAATGGCTTATATAGTTTGATCATATTGGCCTTCCTTGTCCTAGGGATACTTTTATTCTTGTCGTTTTAATAAAACTTGCCTTTTCAACATCAACATGTTGGCAGCCAAAATACATGGCTTGAAACTTAAAATGGATCCCCAGAAAGAGCCACTAAGGATTGGTAAGATTTGCACAGGGTCTTACCAACCTAAGACAGATGTGCATTACCTTGAATGATGCAATTCAAAGACAGGTACGGAAGATACTCTTGTCAAAACAACTTAAGCAGTCTTGTTTATGTAATAAAAATGGGAGTATGTGGAGAGCTCTTGGTGACATTTGAAGGAAATTGGTAAGAATACTTGATGTTGAGCTAGGACAAGGAAGTAGGCTCAAGATAAACACAGCTGAGGAATGTATTCCTTGTGTCTTGATTGTCTTGATAAATCCCTGGATTCGATGATCATAGAACTGTTTTTATTCTTTCTTTGTTCCTTGACCAAGAACTAACCCTATTCTTTGCATGTACTTAGAACAGTATAAAGGTATAAAAGTGAAGGAGGAAAATTACTGGCCACCTGAACTCTTCACCCCAGAGTCCAACCCCTCCCAACTGAAGACCTGAACTCTTCGCCCCAGAGTCCTACCCCTCCTAACTGAGGACTGTTCCAAGAACATTTTTGAGATAAGGGCCTCCTGGAACAACCCCAGAATGTTCCAATAGATCAGGTACATTGCCAAAATATAGGACACGACCCCTTGGTTACGTAAAACCCTTGGCAAAACCCCTCAGTTAAGCAAACTTGTACTTTTCCCTGCCCCACTCCTCCACTTGGCTTTTTCCTATATAAGCCTGTAAAAAATTTGGGTCGTGGTCGATTCTCCTCTACACCATGCCTGGTGTATGAGTTTCGACCCCAGAGCTCTGGTTTATGTGCTTTTTATGTGCTTTCTTGTTGTTGCTTAATTAAATCTTACTCTCTACATCTTAAGTTCAGTCTCAGTGTCTTCTTGGGTACGGGGCTGTCCCGAGGCTTGAGTGAGGGTCTGCCCTCCGGGGGTCTTTCAAAAGCAGCATGGGAAGAAATTAACTTGCTTAAGTGCTTGCTGGAGTCATGCTATAGTGTTGTCTAACTGCCCTTTTCCTTTCAATATTACTCCCTCCCTCAAGTCCTGGTTGACTGACTGGTTGGGCTTGGTCACCTTTCTACTTATTTGCTGAATTTATTTAATAAGACTAATGGATTTTTGTGTATGAAATCACTAGAATTTTCTTCATATAACAAATGGTCAACATTTCTTCCTAGTGCATGGATTATTTTTATTTTCTTACTTCCCTAATTTATCTTGTGTGGTATTTCAGTGGCCCTGTTGAAGTAGATGTGACCTTGTTGGAGTAGGTGTGTCACTGTGGATGTGGGCTTTAAGATCCTTATGCTAGCTTCCCAGAAGTCAGTCTTCTCCTAGCAGTCTTCAGATGAAGATGTAGAACTCTCAACTCCTCCAGCTCTATGTCTGCCTGGACACTGCCAAGCTCCTTCCTTGATAAAATGGACTTAACCTCTCAACCTGTAATCCAGCCACAATTAAATGTTATCCTTACAAAAGTTGCCTTGGTCATGGTGTCTGTTCACAGCAGTAAAACCCTAAGACAGAAGGGTTCAATCTTCTACACTTGCTTGCACTTACTTGACAGCACATCTATCTATTGAAGCCCCCTTCTTCAGGATTCCAGCTTATATGGAAGACCATCTGAAACACCTAGTCTTATGCAACTGAGCAACTACTAGATTCTTGTACTTCCCATTCATAGCTAGCCATTATTAGGTTAGTTGAACTGTAAGTCATTCCAATAAATTCATTTAATATTTAGAAATATTGCACAAGTTCTGTTACTCTACAGAGCACTGACTAATACACTAACCAATATCACCTCGAGAAGCAGATGTTCACCAACTGAACAACTTCCTGCCAGGAACCCTCTTCTTCCATGAGACAACTGTGTCATCAAAAGTTCCCAGTAGGGCATACTTCATGCTTTTTAGCAAATGTAAAATGAGTAAATTGCATGTGATAAAAGTTTTCCCTGGATTAAAAATTAACTTTGATGTCAAAATAAAACCCTAGGATTTAATTTATCATAAAAGCTATATTCTCACATAGAATCTAATGGACCAAAACAGATAAAGCAATTAAATGGAAAATGGTATGAATTAATCTTATTTAAAGAGGCAGTCAAGATAGAATTCATATTTTCAGAGGTACAGTAAATAGTGAGTAGGGCGAGCTTTCCCCACTCAGCTACTAATTCTGCAATTTAAAATAATAAAAACATTGTAAGTCCTAATTTACTCACTTTTTAATTTTAACATGCCTCTCAAACATTATTGCTTGCAGCATTTTTTTTCTCAAAATATTTTTTTTTTTATCTGTTATTGCTGAACTTTGTTGGTAATTGTGTGCTTAGTAACTAAAGTAAAAACATGTTAATACTCAGACAAAAGTTCATGTTTAAGCACTGTACTTCTAGAGTATTTTATCCAACAACCTTCCTCTGCAATAGTTTTCTTGAGGGTCAACTAGGGAGAACCCCAACATGAGTCTACCAATAAGAACAATGTTTAGAAGCCTTTGCCATGCCAGGGACCACTGTGCCTTACAGTGCCCAAGTTTTGACACTTGGCATTTATGTTCCTGTTTTATTGACTCTGTGGCTAGATTGTCTGGTTGATAACATCATGGGCCAAAGGCAGAACTCCCAGGCTCTCATTCTAGTCCCAGCTTTATCTGAAAAGTGAAGATTTTAACTTTATGTCAATTTTTGTCCTAATTAAATCAGAGTCCACAACAAATATTAATACATGATAGCTATTATAACA
This sequence comes from Mus caroli, assembly GCF_978045245.1. NCBI lineage: Eukaryota > Metazoa > Chordata > Mammalia > Rodentia > Muridae > Mus > Mus caroli. The sequence goes on along the minus strand of NW_028227274.1, from coordinate 27,028,141 downwards.
TGGTTTTCCATGTATATTTTAATTGCTTCTTGTATTTTTGAAATTATAACTCCATTAATTCCCTTACTCATTCTCCCATTCTTCCTCCAAACAATTCTTGCTCTTTTCCTCCAAAGAAAATATGTCTTTGCTCTTTTACAAATTCATGGCCTCTTCTTTCATGAAGTGTGTGTGTGTGTGTGTGTGTGTGTGTGTGTGTGTGTGTGTGTGTGTATTAAGGGAATTTAGTGTCATCACATACAGTCTAGTTCAACTAACCCAACAATGGCCAGCTGTGAATGGGAAATCCAAGAATCTAGTAGTTGCTCCGTCTCAAGAGCCTAGGCCTGAGGCTTGCAAAGTTTTCCACTGGCAAATGCAATTAATAAAAATGTTAGTGTCATTAAAGCAATCTTTCTCTTCCACTTAGATAGAAAGCTGTGTCATGAGAGAGCATATCTATCTCTTCTTAGTCATATTGTCCTCTCTCTATTCCTTCTTTCCCATAGTCTTTGCCTTCCTCCATTGTAACAGATCTTTTCTCCCTAAATGGCAGTCATGCAGAAGGTTCAAGTCCTCTGTAGTCAGAGTCACCCATGGGTATATGGCACCTGACAATTGCCTTCCTGTCTCTCTGCTACTCTACTCAATAGGGGCTCACTTTCTCCCTCAGCTCAATGACCTAATTACTTTCAGCCACACTGCGGAGGGTGTAGCACTGTTGCCAGTTTGTGTGCCCTTGGGATACATTGCACTCCCCACTCTTGTGTAACACCACCCACCATTCAAGAAGCTATGCAAGTACAGACTAAGTGAACAAAGCTTTCTCTCTACCTTGCCTCTCTTGAGGTTTCTTTTGTTAGGAACTGCAGAGTAATTAGAAAGGGTCAACTTGCTAGTCCGTGCTGGTTTGTCTCCCCTAGTATATTTTAAGAGGCTTCGGGGATAGATTCCATTTATGCCTAATAACGTAAGCTTGCCGCCCTGTGTCATGATGTTATTGTTTAATTTGTTAGCACTGTTATTTTTCCTTAATTGAAATCTTTGCCTTTCTTCCTCCTTCGTACTCCCTCTCCCATTGTATATCTGTGGCTGATGATAATGTCTCCTTTCACACACACAAAAAAATTATTTATTGAAATGAGCTCTTGTAAGTTTTTACTATCCACATATATTGTCTTCATAGTTACTCCTTGGAGTCATATTAAGTTAATGGAATTTCAAAATTAACACTATGGATAAATAGCTAGTTATCTAAAGTCAAATTAGTGTATATAGCAAATTCCACTTTATAATCAGTTGTGTTTCGGCTGTGAGATTTAGCATAGTGTTTAACGGTGGTGAATAAAAGAAGCTCAATGATTATAAGAGAACAATTGGCTTCATTTTTTTTCACGAAAATGGGTGGAAATCTACAAGATTGTACTGAAGAGTTATTTTCAATGCACCTAAGCCAAAAAGTACTATAAATTTAGCTCCTACTTGTGACAGAAAAATGACTAAACTAATGAGAATCATGGATTATCTCTGAAAATAAATGCTTAATGTTTATCTGTAGAGTGAAATAAATAATATAAACTTGTTCAGATTGTCAGGCAATATCATCAAAATAGACTTGTCTGCTTGAATCACAGAAGACCTAACACACATAAGTCATTCAAATATTTAACAGTTAATTATTTTTTATTTGGAATAAAAATTATTGACTTCAATATAAACTCTCATGTTGAATATAAGTTTATCAACAATAGACTAGATTAAAATTAGTAAGAGAGTTAAATTTATGAAACTTTGATCATAATAGATATGATTATCATATCTGAGGTAACTATAACCATCTCACTAACCTTGAAGTCCCATTATTTTTATTTCTAAAATGTAATAGTATCTTCAGTTATTCTTTGAGGATTTTATGCAGTATATTTTGATAGTACATTGCACTTTCTAAACTCTTTCTAGAGTCTCTCCCAACTTCATGATCTTTTTCATTCTTTAAAAAGAAAGGAGAACAATGAACCTTTGAGTCCAGTTTGTGTTGGGTGAATACTCCTGAATGTGGGACTTTCTTTGGAGAGTGGATAAAATGTCTATTGTAATTTCATTGAAGAAAACTAATTATATGTCACCTAGCAGTAATCAAATTCCAAATGTTCCTTATCTAGGTGTAGAACTTTGGGCCAGTTCCCCATGCTTGGACTCTTATGAGTTGAGCTTCTTCAGCTCCAATCATGGTCTCAAAGACTCTCTGAACTCATGTGTGCATCCACATTTTTGTGTCTAGACCCAAAGCCTTATTCTATGCATAATACCATCATTCTCACAAATTTAAAACAATTTTTTGACTTGCACATATTTATCTGAGTCATTTTTAACCTGGCCATCAGAAGAATGGTGAAGAGAAAGGGGTGTAGAAGCTTTTAACAATGGTGTAATTGACATTTCATGAGGTTACGTGTCATAAAGCTGCTCAGATATAGACCAAAGAAGTACATGTTTTCTACTTGGAAAACCAAACCAAGAGGCCAGGTTGATAAGAATAGAAAAACGGTGCAGGTACCCAAAATGGTTGGATTATGTAGGGAAGGGAAGACCAGCCCCTGGGCTGGAAAATTTAGGGTAGTGTGTAGGAGTATGTCAGCCAAAAGCATCCTGTAACAGGTAGGGACTGAGAGATGCTAGAGGAATCTGATTGCCAGATCTGCTTTGGTACATTAAATAGGTATTTCAGCCATTTATCCTGGGCATAGCAATAAAGTTTTAACAGAATGTTCATAAAGCATCTAAAATCTGTAAAATTTGTTTCATCCTTGCCTCCAAACCATAGTTATAGGAGGTGTTTTCATTGGGAAGACAACATAGCTGGGTTTTCACACAGTTACACTTTGGCCCTGCATTACCAAGTGTCTGATACCTGTCTGGGTTACATGTTATACAACATAGCACATTCCAAGTTGTGACCTTAGCTCACTATGATGATGACTGTTATAGGGATAGTGTGCTTTCTCAGGTGACCTAGAGGAGTTAAGATGGAGGAATGAAAGAATCCAGAGGTTATGTGACACTCAAATATAACAAAGTATCATCACAAGACTATGACTTCAGTATGCTAGTTAATCAAGCAAAGTCTCCAAGTCCATGCTGGCTAATTTTCCTGCACTGGAGTCCTTGCTAAATCCAACTTTCAGGACATGTTATTCTCTGTGACCAATGATGTGATCACTGCCTTCCTTGTTGTTTATTCATTATATATATATACATATATATATATATGTATATATATATATATATACTTTCAAACAATGACTAAAAGATGTATATTTTATGAAGATGTATATATGTGTCTCTAAAGGAAATCCAAAGATATATAATATCTGTGCACTGATAGACATCATGATTTATGAAAGCAAACAATTAAATTGAGCAGGGCAATATAATAACATATAGCTAGGAGTTAGAATAATATGCTAAGAAGGATCTATGCCACAGGACTTTGGATGAAGATCAGTTAAAATATGAGGACTGCCTCAAAGCAGAGATAAGAACTGACAGGAGCTTGCAGAATGGAAGATGAGCATTCTGCTAATGACAAAAATTACGAAAAAAAGACATATGGATGGTGACATGTGGTAGGACACTTGAAGAACTCTTATGAAATTTAGCCGAGCTGAAATATGCTTGCCAGGAAGTTAGAGAGACTACAGGGCAGGAAATCAATGTATGGTCATCTGTGATTATTTACCATTGTGTAGCTATAAACACTTTCCTTGAGCAGGGCAGTAGAGAGGTATAACACTTCTCATTGCTAATGGTAGTGTTGTACCAGAGGGGAAATGGATGTCTACTTTTTTTCCTGTATTAATTGAGTCAATGAAATCAAATACTATTTACATAAAAATGACATTTACCTGCTGTAAAAAATGACTATGCTGCCTATCAGAAATGTGAAATAGCTAAAGAATGGGAATGAGAGGTATCCATTCTGAGATCTGATGGCATATGAGGATGAAAAGTGTTCCTTATGAAGAGATGGTAGTCCATGGTTATAAATGTCCTTTCTGAGGGGCTGACAGTCCATGGGAATGAGAGGTGTTCTGTCTGAAGACTATACCTGTATGTGAACATGATGCTCTGTCAATGACAAGTCAATGGAATCATTCTAGAACCCTAACTGTAATTCGAATGTGTAAAATAATATTGCAATTCTCCTACTCACAAACAATTCTCCTTTTAAACAATGACTTAAATATGTATGTTTTATAAAGATGTATATTTTATTCCATGAGGCAGGGGATGGACGAACTCAATCCCAGAGAAGAGGGCCGTGGTAGTGACAATCATGAAATTAGGAGCACTACTGTGCTTGTCTCTGAAGCCTGAATATTTGACAACAGTGCTATAATTTGCTGATGGCTTTAGTTTAATTCAGTTATAAAATTATGTTTATTAGGAGAAGAAATAGCAACGTGAAACTGTTTCCAAGCACAGATATGTCTTTCTTCCCACCTGTGGTAGACTGTTGGAAGGTGAGTCAACTACAAATAGTCTTAGTATGCCATCTACTTTAGTCCCTGACTTATAGAACATGGATGAGAAACAATCCTAATTCAGGGATGCATGACCTCATTCCTTCTAAATATGAGCAAATGCCTGGTCTCATGTGTAAAAGAGTCTGAGAAACCTCTGTACCATGGAATAAAAGTAACACCAGACATGTGAAACAAAAATAGGTAGTATAATTATTATGATACACATTGATTTATAAGGTTTCTCCATTCTGATTGAAATGTAAGCAGCATTACATATTCACTTACATGTAACATAAAGTGAGTTATATTTCCAACAGTTGATTCCCCCTTTGCTGTCTCTTTAACATTCTCATTTTAAAAACATGAAAGTGATTTCCTAAAAAAAAAAAAATTTACTCTGTAAAGAAATCTAGCTTTATTAACACCTTAAGGCTTATCTTATTCTTTGTATTATTGTTGCCTTTAATGACATAGTATAATTAGTGGCACATGCTGTGTGTCTAGTTTTAGTGATACATGATTTTATCTGTAAGAGTTTCCTTTCAGATAAATATTCAGAAAAGGGACTAACTAGATAACATGATATACATTTTTCCACATCTTGATGGATATAGCAAATAAGCCTTTAAGTTGACTTTACCAATTTGTAAGTAAAAAGTAAAGAATTTATAGAAGCTATGGTTTTCCTGAATATTCCTCAAACTGTGTAATAACTATACTTTAACTATTTGTGTATTTTTCAATCTGATCTTAAAATGATGTTTTCTGGTTGGGTTTTAATTTTTTCTCTCTTTAATTTTACTCTGAGCTTCATTAACAATAGAATTTGTATAAGCCTACTATGTGCTCATTTACCCATGCCCTTCAAAATGTGAACCCTTGGACTAGAAAAGGCTTTTTCAAATTCACAAAAATGATTCCGCTGAGCACCTGATGCTTTATATTTCTCAAAATCAAAAATACATTTAAAAACATAGTTTTGACACCCACCTTTATAGAAATTACTTGAGGGACTCAAAATGAGGATTTAAAAATTCAAGAATAACCTAGGCTTCATTTCAATATTTGAGAGAGAGAGAGAGAGAGGAGTTGAAGAAGAAAGAAGAGAAGAAGAAAAGGAAGAGGAAGAGGGAGAAGAGGAAGAATAAGAAGGGAGAAAGGAAAAAAGAGAAAAGGAAAAGAAAGGCGCTTCTGTGATACAGGTCACTGGAATCCCTGAGCATCTCAACCTATGTCTTCACTCTCTTGCTTTCTCTTCAGTGCTTGGGAATACCTTATTTATCAGTTTGTGTTTTCCTATTAGGGTACAAGCTGCTCAGCTATGACAAAAATTGCACTTCATTTTTTCTAAATGTATAATTATCTTCCTCAATATCATTTATTGAATAATCAATCATTTCTCCTTATAGTAGAAATGCTATATTTTCATCTGTGTAATTTCCTTGAATTCCTGAGGCAATTTCTTAATTTATACCTCTTTCCAGGCAGTTAGATACATATTCTGAGATATAAGTCCATTTTTCAAGTTACTATAATTTTAGTCTCATTCACTACCTGATGGAGTATGGCTTCTCTCATAACTCCTTAAGAGCATCTTTGACAAATCATTTGTACCATTAAATAAATTTTTAATGATCAATATGCATTACAGAAAGCAATAATAGAGGAAATCAGAGTCCAAAATGAAAAATATGTACTTCAAAAATTAAAAAATAGATGTTATCATTATGTAAAGTTAAACCTCCACTTGCCAAATTATAGAGAGAAAATGTTGAGTAATATGTAAAGTAATATTTATTTATCAAAAGAGAAAAACCAGAAGTATCATAAGAATGCAAAGCAAAGCAATCATTAAACATAAAGATAACTTGTGTAGAAGAAAATAATTCATTTAGCCAATACAGTTAAATAGAAATTTATATAGCTTATTAAATTTATATTGCTTAATAATGGTTAAGAAAGGCCTGTTTCCTCACAATGCTGAATTTTGAGTGAAACCTGTCTAGAAAGAAAGGAAATGAAAAAATTTTCCTACTCATCCCACCCTGCACAGATTCCTTGACAGTTCTCTTGTTTACCTAAGACTTCAATACAAAACCAGCCTCAGAGTTCAGCTCTAACCACTCCTGGAATATAGACTGGCCTCAGTCTACAGCATTCATCTGTTTTCTCTTCCATCACTCTTCCGTATTTTACCACATTTGTATTCTGGAATTTCTACCTTGTTTCCCTTCTCTCACACTAACACAGAGTGCATTGAGGAGACCCTCTGGACTGCTCCAGCCTTTCTTGTTCCTACAGAAATCTCCTTTCCTACCTTGTGGTTCTGAGAAAACCTCATTAACACATGATTTCTTTGCTGTCCTGCCATTCTCTTATATGTTCTGTTCCTCTTTGAATCTTCTTTTCTTTCACAATGGGTTGTAGCAAATTTTTTTGCAAGCTAGATTCGGAATGATTAGCAATCCATAAAGTGAGATATATTCTACAACCCCCCTCCCCCTTCTGCTCCTGGAGTTACTGTCATGTTCCTGCAGCAGTGAAACCACAGATAAGAAATGTTAGTAAAAACCAGTTAGGTTTTTTAAATGCTTTGAAAAGCCTCCAAGATTGCCTCCAGCATAGACAAAAGATACAGTCAGCAGAAAGCACAGTGGTCATATTTGGCTTTGTAAAGATCTCACCTTTATTTGTTTGATCCTGGAGCTCTTAAATATTCTTTTCAAAATAGGTGAGCCTCCAAAACTTTGACTTTTCAGGAAAAGACACCTGAACTTGTTCACATTGGCTTCCCAGCTAGGTAAGGTGAATGCTACACCCACAGGTCACGAGTTTATGTAGATTGGGAGATGTTACTGTTGGACACCAAATCTGGGTCCACTGAAAGAGCAATACATGCTTCTAAGAGCTGAGTCATCACCCCTAAAACAGATACCTGGTGGCAAATGTCAAATACGCCAAATGTCTAGATTGATTTGGGGAAGCAAACAGTAGTCACAATGCAGATTTTCTTTCTTCTTTCCTTTCTGTACAAACTTCTTTCTTCTCCCAATATTCTTTTTTTCTTCCTCACTTGTCTTCCTTCTCTCTCTCCCTTCCCCCTTCCTCCCTCCATCTCTTCTTCTTCATTTCACACTCTGTAGCCCCTTCCTTTCTCTCCTTCTTCACTGTCTTGATAGCATCCCTGATCCTTTCTCATGCTCTCTTTCCCACCTTCCCTCCCCCACTTCATTTCTACCGTTTTCCCTTTCTCCTTTTTATTAACTTTGGTCTCTCTGCTTGCTTTGTCCAATCCTTGCTCCTTAAATAAAACAGTATCCTTTCCTAACGAGATTCATTCTCTTTAGAATTTTGTGCAGCTGTCTGTGCTCTCCTTGGGCACTGATTTCCCACCGCAGGTTTAGTACAGGGCTGGCCGGCCATCTCTCAGGGAAGTTCCTGTTTGTTCTGGTGTCTGAAGAGCTAGGAGCAGGTGCCTAGAGGCTCAACGTCTGCCTCAGCATGGGTAATTTATCAGTCCTCTGCCAGACAGGAGGGGAGCAGAGATGCTACATAGGGGACTCTGCTAATTGGCCCTTTCAGTTCCTGGCAGGCACCTCCAGTGGGAAGCTCCCTAGGCTCTGACTTTTTGACTTTTTATGTCCTTTTCAAGGAGCAGTGAGACAGTGTAGGTTGACAAATTTAAAAAAAAGAAAACAAGTGGGAATCACTCCTGCTCTGGCAAAGGGCTGTCATTGCTTGCTTAGCCCAGGTGTGATAACTGCTGGATAAAATGGACCCTTAGCTTGGCTTTGTCAGAGAAGCTGGAATAGATAGATGAGGGGGTTAAGTCAGTAAGCCAGACTCTCGTGTATCTGGTCCCTAGTAAGGAAACACAGGGCAGAAAGAGATATTGCAAGGCTACAGTACACATATTGGTTGTCAATCTGGGGGTCCACACAAGTAGTCAGAGATCAGGATAGTCAAGTTAATAAAGGAATTTGTGGGAAAGGTGGCTGGAAGTTTGTAGCTCTGCCCTGGCAAACTCCAGCATCTTACACTAACATATGTGTACCACTGTGACTCAGATTGTCTGGCTGATTCCTATTACTCTGCCTGCCCCTCTCTCACATATTCTAATACTGTCCAATGCCGTTTGTTTGATTCAGTTTCATCTGAACAACAAGAAAATAAATGAAGCCAGTTTGAGTGAAAGTCTTTCTGGAATGACATGTTCAGTTTCCCCTTTGGGCCTTTGGCATATAGATGCATTCAGTGAAGACATGGTGAGTTTGGATGGGATCAAAAGGCTTCCTCAATAATATCTTTTCTTCCAGAGTTTAATGAATCACAAGGGTCAGGATAATAGTTACAAAAGCACAGGTGAAGATATTTCAAATTCGTTCCAAACACATCGTCCAGTTCTTAGAGAGATGCTGAATGCCTACTATGATTGGCATTAAGGGCTTTGTTCATACTAGGAACTAGGTTGTATAAGAAGGAAGGTCCCATGAAGGCAAATATGAGTGTAATACCAACAGAGCTCTAACTTTGCCTTGCATTATTATAGTGCATTGTTTTGGGGGAAAAACAATTTTATTATTCCTTATCTAATTTCTTCTTCAGAGCAATACACATTAAGACATGATATTCACAATGAAAAACCCATTCTAGTTTGGTTAATTTTACTGTTTCAGGTACAGTGCTCAGTTATTAAGATTAAATATTAATCAACTCATTTCACCTTGACTTCTCTGGAGGGCAAGTGTGTAAGTCTGAGTCAAAAGACTTTGTACCTCAGCTTTATCTATGACCAGGCTAGTAGCTATGTGACAATCAATGTTACTGAGGCTGCTTAAAAGACAGTATTTGATAGTCACATTACCCATGACAGCCCATTACAACCTTTCATATTCACTGCAAAACTTTCTCAATCTGAAGAGTCACAGACACATTTTATAGTAAGAACAATGCAGCTCAGAAGTAGAAACTTGTGCAAACTCTCAGAGCCAGTACACACTTATAATTGGATTTCTGTCACAAGTTCTGGTGTCTCATATTATGTCCATTTCATCTCCTCCTCCTCCTCCTCCTCCTCCTCCTCTTCCTCCTTCTTCTCTCTCTCTCTCTCTCTCTCTCTCTCTCTCTCTCTCTCTCTCTCTCTCTCTCTCTCTCTCTCTCTCTGTTTCTCTCTCTCTCTCTCTCTCTCTCTTTGATGTCTCCTACTTTGTTAAATTAGATATTTTCTTTATATACATTTCAAATTTCAAATGCTATCCCAAAAGTTCCCTATAACCTCCCCCTGCCCTGCTCCCCAAACCAACCACATCTGCTTCTAGACCCTGGCATTCTCCTGTACTGGGGCATATAAAGTTTGCAATACCAAGGGGCCAGTGATGGCAGCTGACTAGGCCATCTTCTGCTACATATGCAGCTAGAGAAACGAGCTCTGGAGGTACTGGTTAGTTCATATTGTTGTTCCACCTATAGGGTTGCAGACCTCTTCATCTCCTTGGGTACTTTCTCTAGCTTCTTCATTAGGGACCCTGCGTTCCATCTTATAGATGACTGTGAGCATCCACTTCTGTATTTGCCAGGCACTGGAATAGCCTCATACGAGACAACTATACCAGGGTCCTTTCATCAAAATCTTGTTGGCATATGCAATATCTGCGTTTGGTGGCTGATTATGGGATGAATCCCCAGGTGGGGTAATCTCTGGATAGTCCATCTGTGATGGTTTGTATATCCTTGGACCAGGGAGGGGCAACATCTGAAGGTGTGGCCTTGTTGGAATAGGTGTGACCTGGTTGGAATGGGTGTGTCACTGTGGGTGTGGGTATAAGATCCTCACCCTAGTTGCCTGAAAGTCAGTCTTCCACTAGCAACTTTTGGATGAAGACATAGAACTCTCAGCTCTACCTGCACCATGCCTGCCTGGATACTGCCATGCACCCACCTTGATTGGACTGAACCTCTGAATCTGTAAACCAGCCCCCAATTAAATGTTGTTTTATTAAGACTTGCCTTGGTCATGGTGTCTGTTCACAGCAGTTAAACCCTAACTAATACACCATCCTTTCATCTTAGCTCCAAACTTTTTCTCTGTAACACCTTTCATGGGTATATTGTTCCCTATTATAAGGAGGAACTAAGTATCTACCCATTGGTCTTCCCTCATCTTGATTTTCTTGTATTTTGCAAAATGTATCTTAGGTGTTCTATGCTTCTGGGCTAATATCCAATTATCAGTGAGTGCATATCTAATGACTTCTTTTCTGATTGGGTTAACTCACTAAGGAAGATATCCTCCAGATACATCCATTTGTCCAAGAATTTCATAAATTCATTTTATTTAATAGCTGAGTAGTACTCCATTGTGTAAATGTACCACATTTTCTGTATCCATTCCTCAAGGACATTTGGGTTCTTTCAAGCTTCTGGCTATTATAAATAAGGTTGCTATGAACATAGTGGAGAATGTGTTCTTATTACCAGTTGGAACTTCTGGGTATATGCCCAGGAGACATATTGCCGGATCTTCCGGTTGTACTATGTCCAATTTTCTGAGTAACCTCCAGACTGACTTCCAGAGTGGTTGTAAAAGCTTGTAATCCCAACACAATCCAGCAATGGAGGAGTATTCCTCTTTCTCCACATCCTCACCAACATCTGCTGTCACCTGAAATTTTATCTTAGCCATTCTGACTGGTGTGAGGTGGAATCTCAAGGTTGTTTAGATTTGCATTTCCCTGATGGTTAAGGATGTTGAACATTTTTTCAGGTGCTTCTCAGCCATCCGGTATTCCTCAGTTGAGAATTCTTTGTTTAGCTATGTACCCCATTTTTTAATGGGGTTATTTGATTTTCTGGAGTCCAGCTTATTGAGCTCTTTGTATATATGGGATATCAGTCCCCTATCAGATTTAGGATTGGTAAAAACCCTTTCCTGATATGTTGGTGGCCTTTTGTCTTATTGACAGTGTCTTTTGCCTTACAGAAGCTTTGCAATTTTATGAGGTCCCATTTGTCAATTCTTGATCTTATAGCACAAGCTGTTCTGTTTAGGAATTTTACCCCTGTGCCCATTTCTTCAAGGTTTTTCCCACTTTATCCTCTATTAATTTCAGTGTCTCTGGTTTTATGTGGAGGTCTTTGATCCATTTAAACTTGAGTTTTGTACAAAGAGATAAGAATTGATCAATTCTCATTCTTCTACATGATAACCGCCAGTTGTGCCAGCACCATTTGTTGAAAATGTTGTCTTCTTTCCCCACTGAATGGTTTTAGCTCCCTTGTCAAAGATCAAGTGACCATAGGTGCGTGGATCCATTTCTGGGTCTTCAATTCTATTCCATTGATATACCTGTCTGTCATTGTACTAGTACCATGCAGTTTTTATCACAATTGCTCTGTACTTCAGCTTGAGGTCAGGCATGGCGATTCCCCCAGAGGTTCTTTTATTGTTGAGAAGAGTTTTTGCTATCATAGGTTTTTTGTTATTCTAGATGAGTTTGCAAATTGCCCTTTCTAACTCAGTGAAGGATTGCATTGGAATTTTGATGGTGATTGCATTGAATCTGTAGATTGTTTTCGACAGGTTAGCCATTTTTACTATATTAAGACTGCCAATCCATGAGTATGGGAGATCTTTCCTTCTTCTGATATCTTCTTCAATTTCTTTCTTCAGGGACTTGAAGTTCTTATCATACAGATCATTCATCTCCTTAGAGTCACACCAAGTTATTTTATATTATTTGTGACTGTTGTGAAGGGTGTTGTTTCCCTAATTTCTTTCTCTGTCTATTTATCCTTTGTGAGGAGAAAGGCCATTGATTTGTTTCAGTTAATTTTTTATCCAGCTGCTGCACTGAAGCTGTTTATCAGGTTTAGGAGTTCTCTGGTGGATTTTTGGGGTTACTTATATATACTATCATATCATCTGCAAATATTTTGACTTCTTCTTTTCCAATTTGTATCCCCTTGATTTCCTTTTGTTGTCAAATTGCTCTGGCTAGACTTTCAAGTACTATATTGAATAGGTAGGGAGAAAGTGGGTAGCCTTGTCTAGTCCCTGATTTTAGTGGAATTGCTACCAGTTTCTCTCCATTTAGTTTGATGTTGGCTACTGGTTTGCTGTATATTGCTTTTATTATGTTTAGGTATGGGCCTTGAATTCCTGATTTTCCAAGACTTTTATCATAAATGGGTGTTGGATATTGTCAAATGCTTTCTCAGCATCTAAGGAGATGATCATGTGGTTTTTGTCTTTGAGTTTGTTTATATTGTAGATTATGTTGATGGATTTCTGTATAATAAACCATCCCTGCATCCCTGGGATGAAACCTAATTGGTCATGGTGAATGATCATTTTGATGTGTTCTTGGATTCTGTTTGCAAGAATTTTATTGAGTATTTTTGCATCAATATTCATAGGGGAAATTAGACTGAAGTTCTCCTTCTTTGTTGAATCTTTGTGTGGTTTAGGTATCAGAGTAGTAATTGTGGCTTCATAGAATGAATTGGGTAGAGTACCTTCTGTTTTTATTTTGTGGAATAGTTTGAGAAGTGTTGGAATTAGGTCTTCTTTGAAAGTCTGATAGAACTCTGCACTAAACCCATCTGGTCCTGGTCTTTTTTTGGTTGGGAGACTATTGATGACTGCTTCCATTTCTTTAGGGGAAATCAGACTGTTTAGATCGTTATTCTGATCCTGATTTAACTTTGGTACCTGGTATCTGTCTAGGAAGTTCTCCATTTCATCCAGGTTTTCTAGTTTTGTTGAGTATAGCCTTTTGTAGTAGGATCTGATGGTGCTTTAGATTTCCTCAGGTTCTGTTTTTATGTCTCCTTTTTCATTTTTGATTTTGTTAATTAGGATACTGTCCCAGTGTCCTCTAGTTAGTCTGGCTAAGGGTTTATCTATCTTGTTGATTTTCTCAAAGAACCAGCTCCTTGTTTGATTGATTCTTTGAAAAGTTCTTTTTATTTCCACTTGGTTTATTTCAGCCTTGAGTTTGATTATTTCCTGCCGTCTACTCCTCTAGGGTGAATTGCTTCCTTTAGTTCTAGAGCTTCTAGGTGTGCTGTCAGGCTGCTAGTTTATGATCTCTCTAGTTTCTTTTTGGAGGCACTCAGGGCTATGAGTTTTCCTCTTAGGACAGCCTTCATTGTGTCCCATAAGTTTGGGTATGTTGTGGCTTCATTTTCATTAAACTCTAAAAAGTCTTTAATTTCTTTCTTTATTTCAACCTTAACCAAGGAATCATTGAGTAGATTATTGTTCAGTTTCCAAGTGAATATTGGCTTTCTATTATTTATGTTGTTATTGAAGATCAGCCTTAGTTCATGGTGATCAGATAGGAGGCATGGGATAATTTCAATATTTTTGTATCTGTGGAGGCCTGTTTTGTGACCAATTATATGGTCAGTTTTGGAGGAGGTACCTTGTTGCATATCCTTTTGTTTTAGGATCAAATGTTCTCTAGATAACTATTAAATCCATTTGTTTAATAACTTTGGTTAGTATCCATGTGTCTCTGTTTAGTTTCTCTTTCCAGGTTCTGTCCATTAGAGTGGGGTGTTAAATTCTCCCACTATTATTGTGTGAGGTACAAAATGTGCTTTGACCTTTATTAATTTTTTTATGAATGTGACTGCCCTTGAATTTGGAGCATATATTCAAAATTGAGAGTTCATCTTGATAGATTTTACCTTTGATGAGTATGAAGTGCCCCTCCTTGTCTTTTTTTGATAACTTTGGGTTGGAAGTCAATTTTATTCGATATTAGAATGGCTACTTCAGCTTGTTTCTTCGGACCATTTGCTTGGAAAATTGTTTTCCAACCTTTCACTCTGAGGTAGTGTCTGTCCTTTTCCCTGAGGTGGGTTTCCTGTAAGCAACAAAATGTTGGGTCCTGTTTGTGTAGCCAGTCTATTAGTCTATGTCTTTTTATAGGGGAATTGAGTCCATTGATGTTAAGAGAAATTAAAGAAAAGTAATTGTTGCTTCCTGTTATTTTTGTTATTAAAGTTGGGATTCTGTTCTTGTGGCTGTCTTCTTTTTGGTTTGTTGAAGAATTACTTTCTTGATTTTTCTAGGGTGTAGTTTCCGTCATTTTCTTAGTGTTTTTCCTTTATAATCCTTTGAAGGGCTGGATTCGTGGAAAGATACTGTGTGAATTTGGTTTTGTCATGGAATACTTTGGTTTCTCCATCCATGGTAATTGAGAGTTTTGCTGGGTATAGTAGCCTGGGCTGGGATTTGTGTTCTCTTAGGGTATGCATAACATCTGTCCAGGATTTTCCGGCTTTCATAGTCTCTGGTGAGAAGTCTGGTGTAATTCTAATAGGCCTGCCTTTATATGTTACTTGACCTCTTTCTATTACTGCTTTTAATATTAGTGCATTTGTTGTTCTGATTATTATGTGTCAGGAGGAATTCTTTTCTGGTCCAGTCTATTTGGATTTCTGTAGACTTCTTGTATGTTCATGGGCATCTCTTTCTTTAGGTTTGGGAAGTTTTCTTCTATAATTTTGTTGAAGATATTTGTTGGCCCTTTAAGTTGAAAATCTTCATTCTCATCTACTCCTATTATCCATATGTTTGGTCTTCTCATTGTGTCCTGGATTTCCTGGATGGTTTGAGTTACGATCTTTTTGCATTTTGCATTTTCTTTGATTGTTGTGCCCATGTTCTCTATGGAATCGTCTACACCTGAAATTCTTTTTTCAATCTCTTGTATTCTGTTGCTGATGCTTGCATCTATGGTTCCAGATTTCTTTCCTAAGGTTTCTATTCTCAGTGTTGTCTCATTTTGGGTTTTCTTTATTGTTTCTACTTCCCTTTTTAGGTCTTGGATGGTTTTGTTCAATTCCATCACCTGTTTGGTTGTGTTTTCCTGTATTTCTTTGAGGACTTCTATCTCTTTAGCAGTGTTCTATATTTCTTTAAGTGAGTTGTTAAAGCCCTTCTTGATGTCCTCTACTAGCATCATGAGATATGATTTTAAATCTGAGTCCTGCTTTCCCAGGTGTATCGGGGTATCCAGTACTGGCTGAGGTGTGAGTGCTGGGTTCTGATGATGGTGAGTGGTCTTGGTTTCTGTTAGTGAGATTCTTACATTTACCTTTTGCCATCTGGTAATCTCTGGAGTTAGTTGTTATAGTTGTCTCTGGTTGGAGCTTTTTCCTCCTGTGATTGTTAGCCTCTGTCAGCAGACCTGGGAGTCCAGCTCTCTCTTGAGTCTCAGTAGTCAGAGTACTCTCTGAAGGCAAGCTCTCCTCTTGCAGGGAAGGTGCACAGATACCTGTTGTTCAGACCTGCCTCCTGGCTGAAAATGAAGGCCCAAAACAGGGCCTGTCCCAGAAGCTGTGTTGCCTCTGCAGTCTACATGCTTACTTGCACAGACTGGTCTCTGAGGAACATGGGACATAGATGACTCTCTCTCCTGCTCTGGTGGTCAGAGCCCTCTGGGACAGACACCTCTCCTTTGGCGGGGAGGGTGCCCAGATTTCTGGAGCCTGAAATGAGGTCTGTCCCAAAAGCTGTGTCACTTCTGCCTGTCCCAGAAGTTGTGTTGCCTCTGTAGTCCCCACTCTCACCTGTGCAGACTAGTCTTTGAGTGACTCGGGACCCAAGATGGCTCCCTCACTTGCTCAGGCCGAGCCCTCCCTGGAGGACACTTCTCCTCTGGTGGGAAATGTACCCGGATATCTGGAGCCAGAAATGGGGTCTGTTCCAGAAGCTGTGTTGCTTCTGCAGTCTGCTTTCTCACTCTTTGCAGTCCTTGAGCTGACCTGTGCAGACTGGTCTCTGAGGGACCCAGGACCCAAGATGGCTCCCTCACCTGCCCTGAAAGAGCCCTCCAGGACGGACACCTCTCCTCTGGCAGGGAAGGTGCCCAGATGTCTGGAGCCATAAACGGGGTCTGTCCCAGAAGCTGTGATGCTTTTGCCAGTCCCAGAAGCTGTGTTGCTTCTGTAGGCCACACTCTCACCTGCACAGACTAGTCTCTGAGGACCCGGGACCCAAGATGGCTCCCTTGCCTCATCTCCTCCTCTCTCTCTCTCTTTTTTTTTTTTTTTTTTTGGTTTTTCGAGACAGGGTTTCTCTGTGTAGCCCTGGCTGTCCTGGCACTCACTTTGTAGACCAGGCTGGCCTCGAACTCAGAAATCCGCCTGCCTCTGCCTCCCGAGTGCTGGGATTAAAGGCGTGCGCCACCACACAGGGCTTCCTCCTCTCTTAAGAAGCATTTCAGAGACTAATATTCTAGATTTGTGGCTATAAAGTGTTTGATGATTTGAGATATATTGTGTTATCTATGCAGGGTCATGGATAAAGGAAGAATTTGCTTTAAAGAAAATGGACTCTAGAGTAGTCTACTTGCAAACTCATCTTTTCCATTTTGCTGGAGACTAAACACCAAGTTGCTACACCTATTTGCCCCTCTTTTGGTGATAATTATAGCAAGGTACCCTGTAAAGGGTCATGGGAAGATTCAGCCTGACCTCTTAGCTTAATACCTGCCAATGTTAAATAGTTGACTAACAACTTTCAGTCTCCTAAAACAAAGTAGGGTTCTGACTGCCAGACTTCATAATGACTGCCAATTTAGGATATAAAACTCAACCTTTACCTCTAACTCTGGTAAAATGCTTCCAAAGGAAGAACAAGTGATTCTTGTTGTCTGGCCTCTTGAACCCATGGTCATGTTCTGTTGAGCTACAATAGTATCAAAAGATGCCAAACTGTACCCACTTCACTTCACAGCATTAGAGAAGCTGTCAAGAGTTCTGTATTATATGCTGGCTGGGGCTTATGCAATGTCCATATATTGTTTGTTTTACACTAAATTATTGACTGGGTATCTTCAGCACAATGCACAGTATATGGTGATGGGCACAAATGCAGTAGAGTCATAAACACTGGAAATGCTTGACTGACTTTGAGTAGCTAAAATAGCAATCTTAATAATAGCATGTAAACAAACGAAAAAGGGAAAATGGTAAATTCACACCAGGATTGAGAATCTCCTCTCTTACAATCTCCTTTGGAATTTCTCAAAGCCCAAAATGCAATTAATCACTCCAATGAGGAAATTTGGAACCGATCAATACATTTCATCAGAGCTTTAATTGTCCTTAAAGCTGCGTGAGGACCAATGTTTCCTGTGTTTTGAAAATAAATGAATAAATGGATTCTTCATTAAGACTCTACTCACTCTCGCTGTCACTCAAGGTAGAGCTGCGGGCCCAGACAGTGCACATAACAGTTTGCTGGTCTCTCTTTTGTCCTCCATAACCTTCACTTTTCTCTCTATTTTTTTATCCTTTCTCCTTGCTCTTATTTATGCAGTTCATATTCATACCCCTCTGTCTCTGTCATCCTCCCCCTCCTCCCTCCACTCCATCTATATGCCCTCATTCTTCCACCATTCCCTTCCCTTCTTCCCTCCTGATAGAACTAGAAGCTAAAGCTTTCCGATTAGGTAAATAACAGATGAATTCTTAAACTTCATGGACAAACAGACCTCAAAGGAGAAAATGGAGCAGGTGACATTTTGAGAAAGTAGAATCAAATGTCAGGATTCACCAGCCTTCAACTCAGTCTGTTCATCAGATATAAACAGGCACATGCACAGGCCACACTGAGAGTATGTGTGCTTGTGCAGGCAAACTTTGAAATGTAGACCTTCTGCAGAGTTGAACTTCTCCCAATGTCAGTTAATCACTAAATGTTTAAATAAACAGATTCTATTCGCATGTAAAACATTGCAGCTCAGACATTCAAGCAGAAGTACTTAACTATGCATTTTAAAGACCATTCAAGTTAGGAAATAAAAATTGGCCAAACTTCCCCAAGTCCTATCCTCCTATCTTCTGAGGTCACTCAGAACCAGCCAGGTGACAAACTGAAAAATGTTTGTCATCTACTCTAGCAGAGTAGTTCTTCTGAAGTTCCTCCTTCTGGGTCTGAATTCTGAGTAGGTGTAGATGTAGATCTTTGAGGGAAAATGCAGGTGATTTTGCTCAAGAAAAGTGAACCTAGCAATTAAGTTGTGACAGTATTAAGTTCTTATTCAGTAAAATTACATCAAAATGACTGAAGTTCAAGAAAGTTTACTCCTGACATTGTATTGTGTAAAGAGCTTTTCCTGCTTGTGAGGGTTTTGTTTTCCAAATATGCTTCCATGACAACAACAAAATCACCTCATAATCAAAACAACCCAGAGCAAGGAGAACAATGTTGCTAATTATGCAATACCGCCATAGTAACCACAAGCAGTATATTGGCATAAAACTAAACAACTAATGGAATAGAACAGAAGACCTACAAATAAGCCTAGATAGCTAAACCGTCTGATTCTTGTCAGCTATATTAACACCACACACTGGTTAGGGGAAGGGGTGTGTATGCTAGAACAGCCTAGAAAGGTTAGAAAGTTGGATGTCTAAATGGAGACAACTGAAGTTTGTTTTCTGTAAGTGCTACAAAACTAAACTTTGAATAAAAACCTTAATGTCTGACATGAAATTATAAAATTACTGGGGGAAAACAGTTTAAGCTATAGGTATGACTTTCTGAGTGGGACAAAAACAAAACAAAACAAAACAAAACAAAACACAAAGAAAGAAACAAAAAACCCGTTCCACAAAGGAAAAGAATTAAGTGTGAAGACATTATCTTCAGAATGACAGAGAGAAAATATTTACAATGTATTCATCTGGCAGATGATAAATACCCCAAATATGTATGTAATAAAAATTATATACCAAAAGAGCAACCAATGAATAGATTACCTGACCAGATACTTGTCAAATTAAGTAGTGTAACTGGCTCCTAGAGACATTTTTTTAATTAATTTATATCCAAACCCCTTCAATTCAGCCTGTTCCTAATATATAAACAGACACATGAACAAGTCACACTGAGAGCATGTATGGTTCTGCATTCAAACTTTAAAATGTAGACCCCACTCAGAGTCATTGCTACATATGTGCCAGGGCCTCATTCAAGTCTGTTATGTTCTTTGGTTGGTGGCTCAGTTTCTAAGACCTCCCATGGGTCCAGAAGAGTTGACTATGTTGGTAATCCTGTGAGGTTCTTATTCACCCCAGGGCCTTCAGTTCTTCCCCAAATTCTTCCATAACTGTCCCCAATTTCCATCCAATGTTTGGCTATGGTTAGGTTATCTGCTTCTGTTTCAGTCAGCTGCTGGACAGAGTGAAACAGAGGGCAGTTATGCTAGGCTCCTGTCTGCAAGCATAACAGAGTGTCATTAATAATGTAAGGCATTGGTACTTGACATGAGATGGGCTTCAAGTTGGGCAGGTTATTCACTGAGCATTTCTTCAGACTCTGCTCCATCTTTTAGACAGCACAAATTTTTCATCAAAAGTTTTGTGGGTGTGTTGGTGTGTCCTCATTTCTCCACTGGGGATACTATCTGGATTTAGGAAATGAACTCTTTGGGATCCAAATTAAGCATCTTGGTTAACATCATCTGCATTGACACCTGGGAACCCTCCATCCCAGGTCTCTGGGAATTTCTAGACATTCCCCCACACCTCCAAACACCCCATTCTCCCAATCCCTCAGCCCCTGATAACTGCAGATTTTCATTCATTCTTCTGACCTTCTGAATCTACCTCCTGTCTATCCACACACCTGCACCCACATTCCCCTCCATCCCACCTCTCCCACCCAATTCAATCCTTCCCTCTGTCTCCTTTGATTATTTTGTTCCCCCCTCTAAGTGTGATTCAAGCATCCTCAATTGGGTCTTCTTACTTGTTTAAGTACTGTGGGCCATTGGGGTATATTATGGGTATTCTGTACTTTTTGGCTAATATCCACTTATCATTTAGTACATACCATCCATGCTCTTTGAGTCTGGGTTACCTCACTCAGAATGACATTTTCTAGGTCCATCCATTTGCCTACAACATCCATGAAGTCCTTGTCTTTAACAACTGAGTAGTATACCATTGTATAAATAAACAGCATTATCTGTATCCATTCTTCATTTGAAGGATATCTGGGTTGTTTCCAGTTCCTGGTTATTAAAAATAATGCAGCTATGATGATAGTGGAGTAAATATCTAGTATGTTGGAGCATAGTTTTGGGTATATTCCCAAGAGCAGTATAGCTGTCTTCAAGTAAAACCATTGCTAATTTTCTGAGAAACCATCAGATGTATTTAAAGAGTGGATTTTCAAGTTTGCAATCCCACCAACAATGGAGAAGTGTTCCCCTTTCTCAACATCCTCACCAGAATTTACTGATTTGTGTAACGTATAATCTCAGGGTTGTTTTGATTTGCATTTCTCTAATGATTAAGATATTGAGCATTTCTTTAAATACGTCTCAGCCATTCAAGATTCCTCTTATGAGAATTCTCTGGCTTAGCTCTGTACCCAGTTCTTTAATTGGGTTATTTGGTTTGTTGGATCTAACTTCTTGAGTTTTTTGTATATTTTAGAGATTAGCCCTATGTGTCAGTAAAGGTCTTTTCCCAATCTGTAGTTTTGTCCTTCGGCTTATAGAAGCTTTTCAGTTTCATGGGGACCCATTTATCAAGTTTCGATCTTAGAGTCTGAGCCGCTGATGTTTTCTTCAGAAAATTGGCTCCTATGCCAAATGAGGACACCAGTTGGTTGTGCTTAAAAATAGACACAATTAACAATATACAGAGTGAAGAATGTATGTGTGTATACATATAAACATGTAATACCAATTACTGGGAAAAGGGGGACCATAGATTTGTAGAAGAGTGGGGAAGGAGCAAAAGGAAGGGATTAGAGAGAAAAAAAGGAAAGAGAGAAACGCCATTATGTTCTCAAAAATAAAAGATGTAGTGGTCTGGGTGTGGACCTTAGTGTCTGAGCACTTGTAGCTCACTATGAAAAATACACAAAGTCAAATTTGTTAGTGGTTTTAACTAAACCACTAATCCACTCAAGTCAGTAAAACCCAAGGTGTGCCCTGAAAGGAACAGCACTCTTTAATGTGCTGATCCAGTTATGTCCTGATGCCTGTGCATTTGCAGATAGTTCATTTTCCCACCCACATCTTCCACTGAACCTTATAGCACCATGCTTGCCAAGCCAAGGCTAAAGCTGTAGTCACAATCCCTAGGATTTCATTCTGGATGGCCTTCTTCTACTGTCATTGCTTTTATTTTTCAATAAGCTCAGAAGACAAAGGAAAACATCAGAGGAAGGTGGAATGTTTGCAGAAGACATTTCATCTATGGAAGCATAAACAGAGAGATAAAGCACAACGCATACGTAGGCTTTGGGCTGTGTTTCTGCTTCCGGCATCGTCCACTATTTAAAAAAAATGGAACTTGCTTCCAGTTCTCTTTGTATCCTTAGCAGAAACACTCACTGTACATATTCTGGTATCCAGAATTCTTAATATTTTAGTCTTTTCCTTTAACACATGCAGATTGACAGGAGAGTCTATTTTTTAAATATTTTTTCTTTTATATACCTGATCCAGAAGAGCAATCACAGAACAAGTAGAATGCAAAGTGTATCTGTACTCCTTAATGCAACAATGTTTAGAGAGGCTTGAACAAGGTTGTATGAAGCCTTTATAAACAGGAGAAGCATGCATGAAACCTAAAACAGTAATGGATAAAAACAAGCAGACTGCATCACAAACACTATCTAAATAAACGCATGAAGAAATAAATGTCACCCGCTGTTTCTAACATCGAGAAGGCATATGCACTATGAATAATCAGCCTCTCCTAGTATTAACTTTCCCTTCAAGTTCCTCCAGGCCTTGCACTGGGAAACTGCAGCAGCACCCAACAATGGAAGGACTTAAAATCACTACACAGCATCTTCCTTTGGAACAATTTTAAAATATTCTTTTTTTTGGATATTTTCTATTTTTACATTTCAAATGTTATCCCCTTTCCAGGTCTCCCCTCTAGAAACACCCTATTCCATTACCCCTACACCTGCCTTTGTGAGAGTGCTCCCCCACTCACCCACCCACTCCGATCTTTCTGCCCTGGCATTCCCCATACATTGGGGCATCGAACCGCCTCAGGCTCGAAGGCCACACCTCCCACAGATGTCCAACAAGGCCATCCTCTGCCACATATGTGGACAGAGCCCTGGGTCACTCCATGTGTATTCTTTGGTTTGTGGTCCAGACCCCGGGAGCTCCAGGGGTCTAGCTGGTTGACACTTTTGTTCCCCCTATGGGGCTGCAAATCCCCTGGTCTCCTTCAGTCCCTTCTCCAACTCCTTCATCGGGGAACTTGCGCTTAGTCCAAAGGTTGGCTGAGAGCATATGCCTCTATATTTGTCAGGCTCTGGCAGAGTCTCTGAGGAGACAGCTATATCAGGCCCCCGACAGCAAGGTCTTCCCCGCAATAGCATCTGAGTTTGGTGACTGTAAATGGGCTGGATCACCAGTTGGAGCAGTGCCTGGATGGCCTTTCCTTCAGTCTCTGTTACACACTTTGTTTTCATATTTCCTCCTGTGAGTATTTTGTTTCCCCTTCTAAGAAGCACTGAAGCATCCACACTTTGGTCTTCCTTATTCTTGAGCTTCATATGGTCTGTGAACTGTATCTTGGGTATTCCAAACTTTTGGGCTAATATCCACTTATCAGTGAGTGCATACTGTAGTGTGTCCTTTTGTGACTGGGTTATCTCACTCAGAATGGTATTTTCAAGTTCCATCTATTTGACCTTGAATTTCAAGAAGTCTTTGTTTTTAATAGCTAAGTAATATTCCATTGTGCAAATGTACCATATTTTCTGTGTCCATTCCTCTCTTGAGGGACATCTGAGTTTTTTCCAGATTCTGGCTATTATAAATAAGACTGCTATGAACATAGTGGAGCATGTGTCCTTGTTACATGTTGGAAATCTTCTAGGTATATGCTCAAGTGTGGTATAGCCAGGTACTCCAGTAGTACTATGTTCAAGTTTCTGAGGAACCACTAAACTGATTCCAGAGTGTTTGTACCAACTTGCAATCCCACCAACAATGGAGGAGTGTTCCTTTTTCTCAACATCCTCACTAGCATCTGCTGTCACCTGAGTTTTTGATCTTAGCCATTCTGACAGGTGTGAGTTGTAATCTCAGGGCCATTTTGATTTGCATTTCCCCGATGACTAAGGATGGTGAACAGTTCTTTTTTGTTTTGTTTTGTTTTGTTTTGTTTTATTTTTTGAGACAGGGTTTGTCTGTATAGCCCTGACTGTCCTGGAACTCACTTTGTAGACCCCTTGAACTCAGAAATCTGTCTGCCTCTGCCTCCCAGCTCGGCGAACAGTTCTTTAGGTGCTTCTAAATGATCAAGTTTCTTCAGCTGACAATTCTGTTTAGCTCTGTACCCTGTTTTTAATAGGGCTATTTGGTTCTCAGGAGTCTAACATTTTTGTTCTTTGTATATATTAGATATTAGCCTTCTATGGGATGTAAGCTTGATAATGATCTTTTCCCAGTCTGTAGGTGGCCATTTTGTCCTATTGATAATGTTCTTTGCCTTACAGAAGCTTTGCAATTTTATGAGGTCCCATTTGTCAATTCTTGATCTTAGACCATAAACTATTGATGTTCTGTTCAAGAACTTTTCCCCTGTGCCCATGTGTTCTAGGCTTTTCCCCACTGCTTCTTCTATTGGGTTCAGTGTATCTGGTTTATATGTGGAGTTCCTTTATCCACTTGGACTTGAGCTTTGTACAGGGAGATAAGAATTGATCAATTTGCTTTCTTCTACATGCTGACTGCCAGTTGAACCAGCACCATTTGTTGAAAATGCTGTCTTTTTCCCCCACTGGATGGTTTTAGTTACTTTGTAAAGATTAAGTGACCATAGGTGTGTGGGTTCATTTCTGGGTCTTCAATTCTATTCCATTGATCTACTTGCCTGTCACTGTACCAATACCATGCAGTTTTTATCACTGTTGCTCTGTAATAGAGCTTGAGGTCACAGATGGTGATTTCTCCAGAAGGTCTTTTATTGTTGAGAATAGTTTTCACTATCCTGGGTTTTTGTTATTCCAAATTAATTTGAGAATTGTTCTTTCTAACTCTAACTGAAACTATGATAGAATGACTAGTGTAGACAGATGATAATACAACTTCATGGACTCTGGGAACTATGGTAGGCCTTCCTCACCTATGAGCATCCTATACATTCTCACTTTCAAAATGAAGGACCTTCTCAGTCCTTCACCATGAAGTATTTTATTACCCTTATACCCTAAGAAACTTGCTTGAACTAGACTGAGGTGTGTCATTTTTCACTTGCCAGGAAAAGAGCAAAATGCTTTCCCCAACTCCATCTTGACAAGTCTCATTTATTTTAAGCACACTGGCATTTATTTCTCGAATTTTCTGACATTAGATCTCAAGAACTGTCAAAGATGATTAGACATTTTGGGGAGGAACCAAGTTTAGGATGTGGTCATCAGAGGGATGGGTAACAGTATTGAATAAATCAGACATATTATTTCATGAACATGTGTTTATTTGCCAGTTTTTGTTGAGGACTTTATAGATATGTCATATATACTAGTTTGATCTCAGTTTGGTTATAGACTACTACTACATGTAAAAGAACAAGGTACAACAAGGTTCATTGAGCTTCCCAGAATTCAGCAGGGTTGATGCTGATGCTGATCATAGCTTCCTTGTCTGTAACACCACCCTCCTAATGCAAACAAATCAAGTGGTTTAAATTGCTTTCCCTAAAGGTTGTATAGTAGAGAGACCATTGGAGCTAAATTCTTCCCTGCCCAAAGAATTAACCAATACAAAAACTTCTGGTTCCTCAATTGATACCACTTCAAGAATGGATATGCACATTGTAACCTCTATATGCACACACAGGAATGGAATCTAAGTCATTCCTTACACAGCTAGACATCAGCTTATGGATCAAAAGTTAAGTACATGTGATCTTTCTTTTGTTGATGAATATGTATTTCTTACTTTGTTGCATCCAATAGGCTATTCTGGGAAGCTTGGGTCAAAAATTGCTTCTGACTCACACTGGTCATGGTCAACTGAAGAGCCAGAGCCTGTCTTAGTAGCAGAGAAGGTGACGCCCCACCTGGGGACTCAAAAGTCTCTATCTGTCATTATTTCCCATCATTATGCTATATTTACCTCCTATATAAATACTGATTTTTAGAAATAAAGTCTTACTCTGAGTTCAGATAACTTTGGGAAATATAAATTGATATGTTTCTCCCTCCCCTCCTATTATTTTATTGATAGGTTCGAATAGAGGTTAATGAGAAAATACAACATTTCCTGATAGATATACTACAGCACAGGTGGTTCATTTGTTAGGTATACTGGCAGGAATACACAAGGTGGGCAGGAGTGAGCATAGCAGCATGGGTGGTAAATAAAAAGGACTCCTGGTCATAATCAACCTGGCTTATAGGTATACTAAAGAAAAGCCTGGAACCACATCTCCCTCAAGAGTCTGATAAGGGAAAAAAAAAAAAAACAGACTCAGGCCCCTGCTCTGTTGCCTGTATACCTATGACAGTCTGCCACCAGCCAGAGTGCCTGCAGGTGCCTAAAGAGAGAAGCTGGATCTTAAGCATTTTGCTTTAAAATGTGCATTTCCTTCTGTTTACATCTGCATATATCTTCCCACTGATGTGGCAGCTTAAATGCTTTATTTACTTTTTAAAGCTCAGCAATAGGCTTTTAAGGTGTGGTTACAGCTCCTGTCCTTTTCCAGATGTGAGCCAATTGTACACAAACACATAAACAATTAAAATGGTGGGATGAGATAGGGAAAGGGGCAGTAAAGATGGTCAGAGTCAATTAAACCAGTGAAATAAAAAAAAAAGGGTGGAATTGCATACACAATAACCCATATTTTATTATTTTTCCCTTACAACATTGTAAAATATACATAAGACCTTGATGTATGGATGTTTCCTTGAGAAAGGTGTGCTGTGGCTCAGAGGCGGATTGGCGGCATGTGATGTGGGCAGCTGTAAGGTAACAACATGTTTTCCCATAAAAAGCAAAGGAAATAGGCACATAAATTCCATATAAACTGTCAGTGTGTCAGCTATGCTAACACCAGGGGAGCTGGCGCCTGGGAGCTACACTAACTTATGCACCTTCATTTTTCAAACACACACTTTGTGAATTTTCAAAACTGGCTGAAACCAGACTGCTTATTCTTCTGTCTCCTTCTCCCCCCTTCTCTCTGTCTTCTTAGTCTTCCCCTTCATCTCCCTCCTCCTTTTAGTCCCTTTGCCCCGTTTCTTCTTCTCTTTTTGTTTTTTCTCTTCTTCCTCTAACAGCTTCTCCTTCTTTATTCCTAATGCCTTTAGAAGACTCTTGCTGTAGGTAAGCAAACAAAAATGCACAACTGGAGTAGGAGAAAAAGGGAGCATCAAAGGGTGACCTTTCCATATGAGGGTCTTATTGGGTTGGCACAAAATAGCTCTTTTTGTATACTTTGTAGTAAGTGCTAAACTCCAGTGACCTGAATCTGAACAACAACACATTTAATCTGTAAGTTTAAACATTTAAGAAACTGCAGATTTGGGAAGTTCCCCACTTCCTCTTCCTTTTCTCCTTCTTTCTCTTCTCTTCCTTCTTCTTCTTTCTCTTACTCTTCTTTTGTTATTCCAAATGGTTTCTAGGTTATGTAGTTGATATAACAACTGTGTTTATATTTGTATATATTATGCAGAATGTAAAAATCTTTCCTTGGTAATATATATGCACTATCACAGAAATACTTTTAAGGTCATGTACTAGAGTGAATCCAAAACCTAGTCTCAATCCTCGTGGGGATGGTTTACATTTTCTGGGGTCTGTGTGGTAGTGGTAACCAGGGTTTTAAATTGGTTTTCAGATTTCTTTACTTTAAATGTTTTTATAGCTATTTTTGACATTCCAGTCTAGAGTCTCACTTCAGACTTAAAATTTCAATCATATTATGACAAAAGAATGTGGCTAATTCAAGCATAGAGGATTCTAAACACTATTTAAGATTTTAGACCTTAAATATGACCAAAGACTCTACGAGGTCCTGGAATTAACCTTCTTTAAGCTAGGAGTGTCAGACACCTTCATCACAGGGCATTATAAAGCTCTTGTGAACAACATCTGAGTTATTGAACATAAGTAGCATATGTAATTTTTTTCTTAGAAGTGAAGGGATAGATGAATATTCAATAAAATTTTAACTTGAGGATTTGAATAAATATTTAGAAAAGCTATAATCAAAAGGCATTGTTACTTTCTTTCAATGTGGGGTTCAGTTCTCATGTGAATCTGAATTGTGTGTCACAGGGTTTCTCATCTGGGATTTTGTCAACACTAAAGTGTTATGGATATAAAATAATTGTATGAGCCGTCAAAGAATAAACTAAAGAGATGATCTCACAGCTGGAAATTTTACACATCACTACATGACCTCACAATATCTCAACATCCATGACTATACTCTGAAACGATCTGTCCAGATATACTGCTGTACGCTCTGGCTATTAATAACAATCTTATGATTCTTATTTTCCTCTAATGCCACGTTAGAATCAGATAGCAATAAACTACAAAGAAGCATGTATCTATGCTGCCCAACAAAATCACTTAGGCAAGAAAAAAATAACTAAAATATCTATTGTTTTCATCTCCAGATTGTGATTAACATTTGCTTTATAGCAAATTTACTGAGAGAATAAGATGTAAAAGGGGATTTGTCTACTCACAAATTTATTGAAGAAATAACCTCATAAGATTTTTAAATATAGTTAATTTTAACATGGGCTTCCAAGCATTTTTTTCACATTAACTTGTTTATGATTTGGGTACAGATCAAATCAAGAGAGAAATATTATGTTTACCTACATAATTCAAAGTTAGAACAATAATAAGAGCCTTTGGAGTTCAAAGGCAATAAAGTTGTGTTAAGATGATTAATGCATTCTTCCTTGTGATCTGACTATGTTCCTAAATGATGACCAACATTTTGCCTCAGTCTACTGGTAGATTTTCCATCATGGGTTCTTTTGCTTTGAATAAAAGCAAAAGTGTCTCTTAAATTCACAGCATAGCAACTTAACAATGCTCTAGGACAGAGATGGTCTGATTTTAATTGTCTAGATGCATTGCTTTCTGCAGCAACCTTGCTACTGTTCCACTATAATTTATAGCATTATTAATGCCAAATTTTTCCTATTAGCTTTAAACTGTTCTTTTACACTGAACACTTTGCCACCAAACTGTTACCAATAAAAATCTTCAAAGCTTAAAGGTTATTTTAAACACAGGGTTAGCAATGTGGGTTTCATTTCACCATTTATTTTGGTGAGTCATTATCTATACACATTGTGTGAACTTTGTACACATTTTTATTCTGCTGTAATGTTTTTAATGACCCCATTTTAATACAAATATCCTAAAAAAGCCATTAAAGGAAGGGTTTTACAAGAACCAAGAAAACTTTCCCTAACTACTCTCTTTGTATCAAATACTGTTGAATGATCACTTTTGAAGTCTATATTTTAAAGTCCCTGCTTGTATTTTATTTTAAAGGTACAATACATACTAAAGGATGCTGGAACACTTTCCTTGAAGTAAGCATTTTCTGCATTACATTCTCCAAGATTCAGAAAATCAGAATTCATAGGCATAGAACAATCTTCTTTATAAATGCCAAAACAATGAAAGCTATAGAGCACATTTAAGAATACTTTTAGTCACTGAAAATCTCATTCAAAACCAAAATTAAACAGGAAAGGCCAGCTCCTCCTAACACTATGCTCACCGGGTTGCACTTCAGGCATTGGGACACATGTCATCTAGCCTATATTTCATAAGGGTTCATAAAGGAAGCAACACTATGTGCACTAACATGAATATAGGTTAATAATGGGAGATGGGTGGAGGAACAAGAAATACAAGCAAATGATAACACCACACCACACACACACACACACACACACACAGAGTGAGAGAGAGAGAGACAGAGACAGAGACAGAGAGAGAGAGAGAGAGAGAGAGAGAGAGAGAGAGAGAGAGCAATGCTAACAATTTGAATCAGGTTATTAGCTTCTTTTTTGATTCTGTGACAGAAAACTTCCTGACAGAAGCATCTTAAAAGACTTTGGCTTGCAATTCAAGGGTATACAATTACTTGTGATGAGGATAGCATGGTAAGAGGAACCCGAATTAGCTGGTCACACAATATCCAAAGTCAGTAAGGACAAAGCAGGTAGAAAGCAGGGCCTAGTTTCCAGAACAGCTAGCCTGCCCTCACTGATATGTCTACCAAAGCTTCAGCACATAATTATGGAGCACATAAGGCTCTATAATTTTCCAAAGCAGCAACTCCTATTGGGGTCAATGTGTTCAAATACATGGACTAATGGGAACATTTCCCATTCAAATACCTGTTGGGAGAAAAAACCAAAACAACAGGATGAGAGGAAATCATGGTACTTCACCTACATGTAGAAAACATTCATAGTCCACAATATTGCTGCCTGTGTGATCCATCTCAGTGTTCTGAGGAAAGCAAGGGTGTAGGCATCTCTGTGGCTACCATAACTAGTAGAGCAACAATCCATAGGAGTCAAGAAGGCATTTCAGTTTAACTGGACTAAATGTCCAGTGTCAGTTCAAACTTCAGGATTGTGACCTTGAGTTATTTATTTGGGGCATATTTAAGCACAGCAAAATTTGGTGAAAACTTTCCAGTTAATAATTAATTCAATCCTCTGTGCGCAACAAAGCATCCATAAATCTCCTTGAGGAAAGAAAGTGAAATAAGGATCAGACAGGAACTATGTTAAAACCCTTTGTTAAGTACATTTGCCATCCTCCATGAAGATGGGTTCTCTAGATTGATTTCATGTGTGACACTTTCCATAAAGAGTGACTGAGAAACACAGCTCAGGATAAGAATCTGGAGGAGAATCTGGTGTGGTCTCAGCTATAAAGATACTGCAAAGGTCATGAGGCTATTAACCACACTCACTCTCAGCCTGCTGGGAAGATAACAGGTTATGCATCCCTTGGTTTGAAAGCACAATCCTGTGTATCTAACCTTCCAGGTTTCTCTAGTGCTTATCTCTGAGCACAAATAACTCTATGCCTTCCCCAGTCTGTAGAGGTATAGCGGGCAACAATGAGAGGTGTACGAGGGTTTTTATAAACATGGTATGTGTGGTGGAGATGGAAGGAATAGAACGTTCAGCTAAAGACCTGCCATTCATTCTTACTTTTTTCAACTCACTCTTCCAGCTACTGAACTAAATTTCTATCTTTTGAACTCTTGCTTTACAAGTACTTTTCACATTGTGTCAGTAAATCAGACAGTCTTGGTCTCTATCCATAGGAAACTTAAATGTTTGCAAAGTGGATTTTTCCACCCAATGGATAATATGATCAGACATAAACACGATGGGGATACTAGAATTTTTTCCCTTTAGCCATGGCATGGTTGCACTTTACAGCTGGAAGTGTGAATATTGGAATCTCTGAGGATTTGGAGCTCACATTTTGTTATGTTATGGAAAATAGCAACTGAACTTGTCCATTAGAACAGAAGGATAAGGGATATATAGAGGGGAGAAACATCTTCCTTGGTGGTCATGACATTCTCTCTGAGGAGCTCTGGTCTATTAGATGGGCTAATGGGCTAATCTCTGAGGAGACATTTAACAAAGCCTGCTGAAATGAACTTATGAGAGTGAAGTAGGAGAGTCTTGAAGGTAGTGATCAACACTGCCAAGTTACAGGTATTAACATTGGAGGTGAGCCTTGGGTAGAAGGATGGTCAAAGACAGCATAGAGGAGAAAGGCTGTTAGACATTGTCATTGCTGTCAAAATGAAGCAAAGTTTGTTTAGCCTTATGCCATCAGAGGTTGCAGTCCATGATCAGTTGGGCCCATTGTTCCTGAGGCTATGAGGAAAAATGCATCGACTTGGAGCAGAGCTGCATACATCTTTGCAGAAAGGAAGGGGAGGAGCAAGTGTAGCTTTAATAGGCTTCCTATTTTTAACTTTTCCTTTCCCTGAATGTTCAATGGTCTGTTGGTCTTTGTTAATTATGCCTTGAAAACCCCCCACAGCTTCTCACTGAGGTACTCTGTTCTAGTCTCCTAAGTACCTCCTAATTGAATCCACTTGATCATCAAGATCACTCACCTTAAAGGCTACAACTGTAAGTTCTTTAGCAATCTAGATGTTGTTGTTTATGTGCAGTAAGAAGCCATTGAATTCAATTTGAGACCTATTTCCCTTTTCTGACAATGGGTTTAGAAACCAAGGCCATTTGTGCTGAAATTGAATTTTTTTCATTTGACAAAAGCTTGAAGGATGAAGCTCATGGCTTATCACTTTCACTCTTCAGCATGTCAGAATTGGCTCCCCTGTCTGCCTAGAGAGGACATGTGGTCATGAAGTGCTGAGAGCATCATTTAAAGACCTACATAGTGATGTCAAAACAATAGCTTCAGAGTCACCAGCTTTAGCACCAGGTATCCAAGTGGCTTTGTAAAAGTTAATCCTACTAAGTTTTCCATCATTCATTGTAAAACAACATTAATAAAAACTTGGATAATGTCAATTTTATAAGGTTTGGAGAGTTTAAAGGAATTTCTGCACTTCACAGAAAATGCCAGTGGTAACTTTCATTAACTACTTTTCCTCTATCAACAAAAAAGCTAATATCTCATAAGTCAGTTTTATGCACAACTTAGTTTAGTACATTATAGCTGATTTAAAGGTTGACATTCAGTTCTCTATTCACAAGTCTTCCCCAGAATCTGCTAACACATTCTTGATGGTTGCTATGATCTAGGTACCTGTGATTAAATCAACTTGAAAATGAATGTATTTTCTTGACAGCTAGGGAAAGGTGTCCTCCCACTAAATTATCGAAGAATGGGAGAGGATAAAATATGGGCTGTTCATGGCATTATCATATAGATTACTACATAAAGAAAAGGTTGGTGTGTATCTACAACTATGTTTCTGGATATACATAGTAAATTAATGTAAAGAACCTGATTTAGCTTTCGATCCTGCAAACAACATCACTCTTCTTCGCAGGGGTATGGTCCTCTGAGTATCACTTGCATTGCATGAAAACTAGTGAGCTTTGTAAATAGTGTTAATGGGGAGGGGGCATATTTGTAATCTAAAAAAATGCTGAACATTTTTATGTTTAGATTGTACATAAGATGGACTGGCTCACTTTCTAAACTCTGTCTAGTTTTGAATATCATAGACAAATGTTAAAGGCTAACTTGTGAATTAAAAGTCTTTTCAACAAATAAGTACTTCTGTTGAAAATATGCCCCCCTCCCTTCTGAGCCACAGAATGTCTTTTGAACCTAACCTGATTCCTTCTTTAGACTACACAAGAAACTCTTCCTTTACTAGCAATACTGTTGGTGATATTCTCCCTGATCTTCTAGCCATAATAAAAACTGTTAAATGATGGATTCATCCAACTACAGGGCTTATGCCAATCCACGGGTGATGCCTTGGTTCCCAGTAAGCAGATCTGGAGAGAAATGTGTGCCTTGTGCAGTGGTGGATAAAGCAACAGCTTCTGCCTGCGCAAAGGACATGGTTTTATTTCAGGTTGTTTGGGTTTGGTGGTAGGTGCAGTATGAATGTTCCTTATAATGCACAGGTGCCTCTCAGTCAACATGTAGAACTTGATGTAGATTTGAGCCAGGCATTTGAATACCATGCTTTTTAAAAATATGCAGGAGGTGCCATAAGTAGTTTTGTCTTTTATAAGATACTTCTTTGTTGGTTTTATGACCCCCTCTGTAGATCAAGCATTTTTAGGGACTTCTTTGAAACAGGTCTAAACATATGAGCATTGAAAGCAAACAAACAAACCATGGAGTTAATGATTAAAGAAGATCATCGGGAGCCTTTTAAAAAAGACCATGACATTGGCTCTTTTGAAAATGCTTACATTGATTTCTGGCATGATTACCATACCACAGGGGTAAGTGCAATGTGCTCTATTATGAATCATTCCATTTATGATATGGGGCTTACATTCATCACTTAATGAAAATTTAACATTCTTTTTGCTTGAGACTCACCAAGCATATTTATAGTTTTCCACATTTGGTTTTGTATAATCAGATTATGCTGGCAAAATGTACTGAATACGAAACTCATGAGTAAGTTCACACAACTTAAACATATAGCATTTGATAGTCCTATCAGGTATACAGAATCCTGGAGAGAAAAAAGGAATATATATACATATATATTCCAAAAAAACCCAAAAACAAACAAACAAACAGAAAAAAACAAAAGGGGGAATGGCATAATTTTAATATTATATCAAAAACAAAATGTATAACAATGTAACAAAATAGAAATTATTGAAGGGAAATTATTATCACTATTGAATCATTTCATGGGATCTGAACCATTTCTTGCTATGTAGTGGATTTTCTTATTTTTTTTTTTTAGTACCTACATTGCTTTTATTTATAGTGCTCTTGAATCATTACATGTAATGCATGAAGAAGAAATTTAAGGACTATAAAACGAAACTTCATACAAATTCCTTACTACGCACAAAAAAACCAAAACTGAGTCATTTAATAGGATGTGTTTAATATTTATTTGCTGAAATTTGATAATCTTCAAAGTAATACCTGCTGCGGGTACTAATTAATATATAATTGTAGCACAAGTATTCAGAATTAAAAGGAACTTGGTTTGAAAACCTGCTACTGGCACCAAAATCCATCAGTGAAGAATAGTCTATGAATATAACAAATTGTGGATTTTATTTTAGATTTTTAACTATCCTATCTTGTCAATCTATAACTGAATTTAATTTGTTATTTCATAAAAGCTTTGTTGACTAGTACCAGTGATATGCCTAGTCCAATGTGTAATTAAAGAACATTGGTTTTCCTTTTGGTTTCAGTCTTAGTATGATCTACTGAATAGTTTCATTTGTACAGAGTTCAATACAATCCACTGTTTTCATAGTGAGGGCTCTCCTAGTTACTTTTAAAGTATCTCTTAAACTTTAATCTTTCTATTTGTCAATATATACCCCAAACTCAGCTTCTGCATGGTTTTTACTATTCAACAAACACTCCTGTTTATTAACTGTCTGTGTCTTGGTCATGTAGAAGCAACATGGCTCAATGGATATGTATTGGTCCATCAATGAGGACAGAAATAAGCTGTATCTAGATGACATGTGAATGTCCAACTTAGAGATAAGACTTAACTGCCCTCTTCCATGTTGTCTTACAGAAAATTGTTTCAAGTCTGATCAAATCCCAATTCTGTATGTAACAGCTTACCCCATAAACGTTTATGTTATTGGCTGGTATTTCTTTGACTTCTGATATTAAAAAGAGACTTAAAATCTTAAGAGCCTTACCCCCACACCTTTCTCATTTTAATAAAACAAAGGGTCATCAGATCAATAAAATGTAGCTGTAAAAAGAGTCTCCTGTACATCATAGCAAACATGGAATCCCTCAAAATATATAGCTTCAGAAGACAGAAGAGAAGGTAAATAAGAAAAGGCTCATTTTGAAGTCTTAATAACCTTAATTCCATTTATCCAGCATCTGTCATTTGTTAACTCATCCATTCAATTTTGCTGCCTGGTTTCAGACATTTAGTTTCCAGGATACCACAAGAAGACTGTGGAAGGATCGATAACAGTGAAGCAGAATGGGACTTTAAGGTAATTTTCAGGTAAGTTGAAGCAAGACACAAAACACAGAACTCTCTAAATTAAAGTACAGAAGTCTTTAAATAAAGCATTTTTAGATACTAAAGTCTCTTGGCAGTGGCCCCAATTCCCAACTTGACTTCATGAGAGACCTGCACTGTGCTAGGGAATTCTAGAAAAGAAAAGCAGACCACATTTCCTGACCTCTCCTGCATACTCTTGCCTTTTAAAAATGGGTCTGAGTCTCCTCAAATAGAAACCAGTCCAGATGGGAAAGAGCAATCAATGTCCAAGCTACAAGAGGTTTCCCTGGGGTTAATCTTACTAGTTATTGAAAGGCACATGGGACAACTGCTGTTCACTCTTTTATAAGGGACAGAACTCCACAACTTTTGCTATTGTCTTAGGGGAAAAAAGAACATGTGGTGTTTCTCAGATGCATTTCATTGCCTTGTAACTTCAGGGTGGTTGGCACAAGTGGAATCAAGCAAGCAAAAAAGATCTATTGGAGCAGTAGGTGGCAAAGAAAGGCACAGTGCAATGCTTAGAGCTTCTGCACTCTGTCTCTCATCTTTCTTCATCCATTTTAATTCACTTCCCAATAATTTAGTACAGAACTAAAACTTAGTAAGTATATAAAATGTTTATATTGTGACCTGAAATCTGAGTTTGATTATGGTTGGAATAATTAGCAGGAAAGCTTGGACTTTATTATTTTTTTAATATTTTTTATTACGTATTTTCCTCAATTACATTTCCAATGCTATCCAAAAAGTCCCCCACACCCTCCCCCCCACTTCCCTACCCACCCATTCCCATTTTTTGGCCCTGGCATTCCCCTGTACTGGGGCATATAAAGTTTGCATGTCCAATGGGCCTCTCTTTCCAGTGATGGCCGACTAGGCCATCTTTTGATACATATGCAGCTAGAGTCAAGAGCTCCAGGGTACTGGTTAGTTCATAATGTTGCACCTACAGGGTTGCAGATCTCTTTAGCTCCTTGGATACTTTCTCTAGATCCTCCATTGGGGGCCCTGTGATCCATCCAATAGCTGACTGTGAGCATCCACTTATGTGTTTGCTAGGCCCCGGCCTAGTCTCACAAGAGACAGCTATATCAGGGTCCTTTCAGCAAACACTTGCTAGTGTATGCAATGGTGTCATCATTTGGAGGCTAATTATGGGATGGATCCCTGGATATGGCAGTCTCTAGATGGTCCATCCTTTTGTCTCAGCTCCAAACTTTGTCTCTGTAACTGCGTCCATGGGTGATTGTTTCCAATTCTAAGAAGGGGCAAAGTGTCCACACTTTGGTCTTCGTTCTTCTTCAGTTTCATGTGTTTTACAGATTGTCTCTTCTATCTCGCTATACTGTTTCTGGGCTAATATCCACTTATCAGTGAGTACATATCGATTGAGTTCTTTTGTGATTGTGTTACCTCATTCAGGATGATGCCCTCCAGGTCCAACCATTTGCCTAGGAATTTCATAAATTCATTCTTTTTAATAGCCGAGTAGTACTCCATTGTGTAAATGTACCACATTTTTTGTATCCATTCCTCTGTTGAGGGGCATCTGGTTTCTTTCCAGCTTCTGGCTATTATAAATAAGACTGCTATGCTTTTTTACCTCTTTACCATGCAGTTTTTATCACAATTGAAAGCTAGGACTTTAAATGACAATGTATTGACATGTATAAATTCTGATTTCATTAATTCTCTGATTTCTTGCAGGGAAGGAATAAGATGATGGTGAACCAAGGCAGATATATATATATCTGTGATCAGAGGCCTTTGGAACAACAACTTCAACCTTATGATTTGAAAGTATTGTCCCCTCATCAAGCAGAGCATCTGTTTGTAAAATCAAAGGCAAGAATATTTAATTACTATCAGTAGCAAGAAGCCTATCCAAGAGTCACTTAGATGCCAGTGAGACTAAGTCTTTCTTGTCCGAGCAGGACAGGATAGATTCCATTTTTCTCTTTTTCTCTAGATCCTCATTCAGCTAAGAAAAGAATAAAAGCAGGTGATCCAGTGAAGGTCAGATCCCTCCAGAAGGTGCTGTTTCAAAATCTTCATGCTACAGCCAGCAGGGGCTGCTTTACCTGGACTTCTTCATCCATCAACAGCAAAATCTGCCTCTGAAGTTACTATGGACCGATTCTAGGAAGCGATATTCTCTTACCTCCTTTATCCTGTCCAAACCTAACATGTAAGCACATTATTCCAGTGTGTCATTTCCATTTTGGTGGTGTTGGGGGAGTTCTTCACTTTTCTTTGTGAGTTATTGAATCACCTTGTATCATTACTGGACTGTGTTTTTTTGGTTGGTTGTTTTTTTTTTTTTTTTTGGTTTTTTGTTTGTTTGTTTACTTGTTTTTTGGGGGTTTTTTTGTTTGTTTTTTTACTTTTTTCCATGTATGTTAGTATGCCTTGGAAACTAGTTTTTCTCTTCCCATGAATGAGCAAGCACTTTTCCCAAATGAAATATGGATACATCATGAGGGAAAACTCTGGAGGCATGAGAAGCATTTAGTTCAAACAGACTCTCAGAAGACAGTGGAGTCCACGAACAGGTGAGAAGAGACTCTTCCTCTGATGTCTGATTCTTTAGGCTGCATATTTCCCAATGAAACTTAACATTCCTGAAAACAGAACCCCAGGAACCTTTTGTCAAAAACACCAAAGCTGTAACAAATTTCAGCAAACAAGTAATGTCTTAGATGTTAACATTTTGGTTGGGTTTTTCTAAATCGTAAATATTTGTATATGTTTTTTAGGTTTTATTTTATTGTTTTGGAAAAGCTGCTGAAATTAGCTTGTCTATAAGAAAATCCTACATGGCTACTTTGCTCTTTGCCCAACACACTGAGTCGCTATACTCTGGCTGAGAACCACTGTGACATCTAACTCTTGTCCCAGTCTCTTAGGAGCGATATCTTCCCCTTTTCACTCTCTGCCTCCATGGAAAGCTATGAAAACTATGAAGTCTTACAATGTTTACCAAAGTAAACATTATGATGTTGCCTAGACATTATTTTACTCAGTGCCTCTGCTCAGGCTGTTACTGAATAGATAAATGTTCTAACTGACAAGTGAGGACTCAAACATCTTCAGGGATGCTCAGCATCATCTTCAAGGATTCTGCCAATGCCAATAAGCCAACCACTTAAATACAGCTCTCCCCTAGCTTGGATGGGATGTACTTGACTCTATGATACTTTTACCTCTAGCTTCAAGAAGCCATTTCGAGATAGTTTTTGTTGTTGCTGTTGATTTTGCTTGTTTGTTTGCGACATGGTCCCATGAAGCTCAAGCTAAATTTAAATTCCATACATATCTAAGGATGGGCTTGGAATCCTGCTTTCCTCTGCCTCCATCAGTAAGTGGTGAGTTGTTATTTATTTTAGCCTCACCCAACACAGAGGAGAGGCCTATGGCTGCCTTGCAGGGTTAAAAAAAAATGGAAAGAGGCAACTGGACAAAAGCTGCTGATGGCGCTATGCAATTATAAACGATGCTTATTGTTTCCCAAAACTTACAGACCCTTTAGTAACAGAGCAAGTATATGGAAACGTCAGTCTCTCCAGGAAGCTGGGATTCAATGAATAAGCTAATCTTACAGCCTTGTGGTGAAAGACATTTGGGCTTGAAGGGAGATAATAGCTGGTGACTGTGTTTTAATAAATTAATTCAACAAAGCCAGAGCTCTTGTTATCAGAGAGGAAGTCAGAATCAGCTGGCCAGGTTCCCTCCCCCCACCCCCTCCAGCCCCATTCCCTGTCCCCAGCCCAATGTGCTGCTGATGTTGAGAACAGGGAGATGCTTCAGCTCTCCCTGAGGCCTTTCTAGCTCATTTTAATATTTTTAAAATAAAAGGAGGAAAACCTGTATGTCTGTTGGAAGACCAAGCAAAAGGAGACACACTTGAGAAGCCATGTTAAATACCGAAAGGCAAAGGACGTGGCATTTTTAATTCTCTCTTTCCTGTTTCATTGTCCTCTTTTCCCCAGACAAAAACAGGTGAACTGAGTAAGACACAGGGAGCACTGTAAGAGCCTTCTCTTGGACCTGCCTTTAGGTATAGCGCTTGCTCCTACAGCTTCTACAGTGGAATTAGACTCTGGGCTTCCTGTTAACCAGTGGCTTCACACCACTCGCAAAAAGTAGGATTTGCACAGATGAGCTCAATTCCACATGATATACTAAGGTAACAGCTATATTTTAATTCAGGTTAAAAATCACTCAATGCCATGAGAGGGAAGAGAAGCCTAAAGGAACTCATGGACAAGGAATGGGAAAGAGAAGGATAGATTTCATGTTTCTCCTTACAATCAGAGTAGAGAAATGTGTGTGCATGCATGCATGTGTGCGTGCATGTGCATGTGTGTCTGTGTGCGTGTGTGTGAAACCATTTTGACAGGAAGCTAAATGGTGACTATCTGGAGAGAGGAAGAGGCAAACATAGGAAGATGGCCAGGTGAAGGAATTATAACAGGCAAGTAAGAGAAAGATATAATTATACTTGAATATAAATACATCATAATGAAATACATTTTATATCCTAATAGTTAGTTAGTTGGTTTAAATGAGAATGGCCTTCATCAGACACCTATTTGAATATTTGGTTTTTAGTGTAACTATTTGTGCATGTTGAAGGTTTGAATAATCAGAATTTGATTCCATACTAGGAAAAATCTTGATATATCCCTGGTAAAATCCTTTTTTAGCAATTCAATTTGACTGAGACAGTGAGACACACTGCCTGGTTAAAACTGTTCTACCCATAGTGAGCACCCTCACACACAGTCTGGTCATTTCTTGTGACCTGGGTTGTTCTGACTGAAGATACAGACTCTGACCTCCATAAACTTCTACTTAGGTCCTAACTGAATCCACATCTTCTATTGGCCTTGGGAAAATGCTTGATTTCACTGTCTCAATGTCTTCAGTTGTAGGAAAGGTGTGATTGTAGATCCTCCCTGATTGTTAGGCGGATTAGCAAAGTTGGTCAGAAACTTATGAACTCCCGAGAGAACAGCTGATACTACAACCCTGGCTCCTCACACATAGTATCTCAACTTCAATTCATTATGCTCACCTTCTTCAATTTTCTGCCATGTTCCTAAGGCCCTTCCTTCACTGGACTACTGTAGAGTTGTCTCCTCATTTCTGTCTGTGCTCTCACTGTTCAACAAGGCCCCTGTCTAAATCAAATGATGCAGCTAAAACAGAATTGGCCAATGAATTGGCCATTATCAAAAACCAACATGTAAAAATAATATCCTTTGACTTCTAATTGTGCTTTCTCTCTCTCTCTCTCTCTCTCTCTCTCTCTCTCTCTCTCTCTCTCTCTCTCTCTCTCTCTCTCTCTCTCTCTCATCATCCATGTTTACTATTCTTTTAAAATTATCCATGCATTTACTTGGCCAATCCATGAAAAGAAAACCATAGAGTGATGATGTATGTGGAAAATAAAGAAGAAGCGTTCTTCTCTAGAACAGTCTACAATCCAATAGGGGATAAAGAAGGCACCCAAATTGCTGTAATGTTAAATGGACGGTGATGGCTTTATTATAGGAGCAGTAGGAAACTGTTGTAAGATTGGGACAATATAGAGATAATTGCAGACTGCAAAGCTGGAAAAGGCTTCAAGTAGGAAGTTCATATAATGCTGTTCTTCAAGAAATGAGAATGCTTTCTACAGACCGAGAAGAAAGGTCCAAAGGGGAAGGTCCCCAGGTTAATGAATTTCTGCTAAGCATGACTGTTGTGGATGGACCCTGTCAAATGGACATTGAGAAATAGCCACAGGCCCTGATTTGAGTTTGACAAAGATAGAGGTCACCCTGTGAGATGTGTTCCCTTGCATTTTCCCTCTCCCAGTGAGCTCCTTCAACACTACCTAAATCTCTCTGAAAATTGGACAAATCGGCCTGTTTTAGTTTCACTCAGAATAGAAATCAATATTGAAAAAATAATTTTCCCATCCATTATGAACAAAAAATGATACCACTGACATTCCTGTTGAGTTGTTTCCTCAATATTGGCTGTAGTTCTTTGCAAGGAAAAATCATTATGTATGGTTCTTCCAGAAATAATATCATTCTGCACATATTTATGGAGCACCTTGCATGTTCTGGGCTTCATGTTCTCTATTGATTACTTTTAAGATCACGGTATTTGACTGATGCAGGTCTTATGTAGACAAATGTACTCAGGCTTAGAGAAGGTAGCTTCCTAAATGTGACATTGCCTGCCCTTAGTCATTACATTCATATATCAAAGACAGAATAAGTACATTTCAAAAAGTTTCCTTCACTCTCATTCTCTTTCCGCCATCAAATATGACTAAATATTCTGGGTCTTTGTTATGTGTTTATTTTAAATACTCTAATTGTTCTTGTAATATGAATGAAACTGCATACTTTAGCTTCTTATTTTCATGCAAAATGCTGTTTTATTAAAGACTGCAGTGAAGTTCCATGTATCAGTAATTCCTTTTACTTGATACATAATTTTCTACTGAGGTAATAGCATATAGCGTATTCTAACCTCCTTCTAATCTCATATTTAGGTAGATTTTTGATTCCCTATGACTTTTACTATTTGATAAATACTTTACAGAATAAAAGTTTTTTTTTTAATGTGTGATGTAATTGTATGAATATACACAGGTGTATAGGGATATGTGTGTGTGTGTATGTGTGTGAGTGAGTGTGTGTGTGTGTGTGTGTGTGTGTGTGTGTGTAGATTACAGGTTGGTATTGAATATCTTCCTCAGTTTTTCTCCATCATTTTTGAGATAGGACCTCTCAATGTCCTAGAACTTACTTATTAGCTAGACTGGATAGGTCCTGAGCCTCTGGGATCCTATCTAGCTCTGGGATTCCAAATGTCTAGTGCTATAGCTGGTTTTTGTGAACAGATTCTGGCTGTTGGAATTCAAATCTGCATGCCTGGGGCAGAAGCACTTCTCTGACTGAGCCACCCCAGTGTCACCATCCTTCTAGCCCCGGGACTACTTCCACACTTACTTGCCTCAATGTTTTCTTTGGATAAGTATCTAGAACTCAATAGAGAAAATATGTTTATCTTTTTACAGTTCTGTTAGGCCAGTTCAAATCAGGTGAGTATATCTACCCAGTAATGTTTGTGGGAATTGGTGGGTGAGCTCTGAACTACAGTTGAGACAAAGATATGTTTACTAAAGTTGTGTATTTCAATTTCTTATTGCTCTTAACTTCTGTTGAGTATGTCAAGTAATTACAACATTTCTATTTCCCATTTTCTCCTGTCACACCCTTCCATATACCTCTCTGCTGCACTCTCCTTCAAATTCATGGCCTCTATTTCCAGTAATTGTTATTGCATGAATATATATATATATATATATATATATATATATATATATATTCAATTTCCTAATTATAGCCTGTTGAATTCATAGAGTGGTTTGGGAACTAGCCATTTGACATTGCTGTGCTTTTCTGAAGAAAAATACCTCCCCTGCTCTCAGGTTTCCTCAGTTGCCTATAATTTTTATTTTGTACAGGGCTGAGGTCTGGTGGGCTTTTCTGCATCCAGTTTGGCACATACATTGGTGCTATCCTTGCTTAGCTCATGTTTGGGTAGTTACGTTAGCATCTCAGAAGCCATACCCAGGAAGTCTCACCAACATGCACCTCAATTTTATGGAACTTACCTGTCAGTTATAGCTGTGCTCTTTTGTGGCATCCTTGCTATTTTCTGTGAACATCATCAGTTGTCTTCATGTATAAGACATTTGGTTTTTATATCTGTTCACTTTCTAGTTCTATTTTATTGAGTATTCTCTGACTATACATTCTGATAAAAGCAAAAGGGTAAACAGAATTTATAGACTGTCTTGTTTTTATTATTTACATTAAAGAGATTATTTTCATTTTTTTCCCTTAATACAGAGCCTAACTATGGCCTAGCCAGGCACTGAATTTGTGATCCTCCTCCTTCAAGTCTTCAGGTGCTAGGATTGCTGGTGGGTACCACTACAATTAACTGATAGGTGGGTACCACTACACTTAACTGATAGGCCCTCCTCCTGTATCTCTGCTCTTCTTATTTGTTGTTATTCCTGTTTTTATGATTGAGAATGAATGCAAATATTTTCAAGAATTTTTCTACATTTGCTGAGATGGCTGGATTATTTCTCTCTTATTTTTGTTAATGTAATTTAGAACATTGGAAGAATTTAAATGATATGAATTCAAATTTGAGTTTATCCTAGTGTCAACCTATTTTGTTACAGTTCATTACTGTTTTTAAGCTAGTACATAAAACTGCCTAGATTCAACCTGATAATAAATCCTTACTACATTTTACACATATTTAGGAGGCATATGGAACCTTAATTTTCTTTAGTTATAGTATTTTTACCTGAATTTTTCATGCTTTTAGTAACATCTAAAAAAAGGGTTAGAAGTGTTTCTTATTTTCATGTGGTTCCTGAAAGAGATCAATCACACCTTTCCTGAAGTTAGCTATTCTTTTTTATTTTTTTAATATTTCTTTTTTTTTCTTTTTTTGATACAGGGTTTCTCTGTATAGCCCTGGCTGTCCTGGAACTCACTTTATAGACCAGGCTGGCCTCGAACTCAGAAATCTGCCTGCCTCTACCTCCCGAGTGCTGGGATTAAAGGCATGTGCCACCACGCCCGGCTTAAGTTAGCTATTCTTTTTGTAGTTTCTCTTAACTTTAATGCTAAATAAGTATTATATAATTTTTGTCTCAGATATTTTCTTTTTAATAATTTAATTTTATTTTGATCTTTATGTGTAGTCTCTGTGGTTTGGCTGAGATATTCCACTTCCTCCCGTACCGTTTTCTTTGAATCCTTGATAATTTTAATCAG
Source organism: Mus caroli (assembly GCF_978045245.1). Classification (NCBI taxonomy): domain Eukaryota; kingdom Metazoa; phylum Chordata; class Mammalia; order Rodentia; family Muridae; genus Mus; species Mus caroli. Next base: position 26,984,052 of record NW_028227274.1, on the reverse strand, counting down.
TTTTTGAAGCTTTCATCTGATAATCCAGTATAGCAAGATCAGTATCCATCTATCCCTTTAATCATGGATTACATCTTCTTTCTTCTTCATATATTTAATGACTTTGGATAGTATATTGGGTATTATTATAGTTTCTCAATTGTTGAGACTTTGGATTTCGTTATTTTTTTCTTCCTTCAAGTTTCATTCCATCAGAAAATTTGTTTGCTTGTTATCTTAGTTGTTTTTCTATGCTATGATAAGGTACTAAAGGAAATTTAAAAAAAAAGATATTATTCAGGTCTTACAGTTTCAGAGGGTTAGAGTCCATGACCCTGATGGTAGAGAGCAAAGAAACAAGCAGGCAGGCATGGTGCTGGAGCATTAACTGAGAGTTTACATCTTGATTCCTAAGGCAGAAGGAAGAGAGACTTAACAAGAAATAGTGTGGGCTTTGGAAACTTCAAAATCCACCACCCTTCCAGTGACAGACACGCCTCTTTCAACCAGACCACATCTCCTAATCCTTCCCACACAGTTCCACAAACTAGACCAAGCATTCAAATATAGGATCTCATTGGGCCATTCTCATTCAAGCCACTGCACTTGTAAATCAGAATGCTTTTAAAAGAGTTATTTAAAGTTTTAGTGAGCTGAATTTAATATAGCGTTACCTGGAAGACCAAATTAATAATCCTCGATCCAAACCTCCTTTTGCTGGCATCTCTATTGACTGTTTTATCTACATGCTAATTTCCATCTACTCTGGTGATGACATACAAGTATTTGTAGTCCTGTGTGAGATCCAGGCATTGTTTTGGCCACAGCTCCTCTATAGGAAGTTAATCCACATCACTTTTATCTGAGATGCTCATGATTTGACTATCATTTATCAAAAACTTGATATAGGGTGGTAATATTCACAGTGTTCATTTTGTTCTGATTAATGAACTGCAAATTCCAGATACTCATTGGACCTTAAAATCTGATTTGCTGTTTTCTTCACTGGATCATCTTTCTGAGTTTATATTTTTACCATGCTATGTTCTGGAGAAGGTTAAAGAAAGCTGTTGAGCAATTTTGGAATACTATTCTCTACTTACCTTCTCATGAAATTATAGTCTTATATTGCCTCTTGTCTAACATTTGAAAACAATATAACTCAGAAATTTTATTTAATCATGTACTTGGGAAGATAGGTCTAGTACCAGTTGCTGTGTTATTGATAAAAGCCAATGTCTCTATTGGATTTTATAATATGTCTTATCAAGAATAGAGAGGTGATCTGTGTTAGATAATCAGTACATATAAACTTAGTAGCCACAAATAATCTTGGGACAGGTAAATAAATACAATTTAATTACATAACAAACACATTCTGTTGTAGATTTTTCTCCTTGGTTCTTCAATCGAAGTTTCAGATGAGAGTCCAATGACAACAAAACTCATGTATGTTTAGTACAATGCATTCTTTCCAAAGCATTAAAATGTCACTAAGTCTAAACATAGATATCAGAATCCACACTAAAACAAAACAAAGCAATCCCCCCGCCCCCGCACCACCCAACTCCCCCACCCCACCCCCCACCTCCCCACCCCCACCCCGCTGGAGCCATGGAGGCTGTGCCAGAGAAGAAAAAGGAAGTTCCTGCTGTGCCAGAAAGCCTTTAGAAAAAGCAAAGGAATTTTGCAGAGTTAAAGGTAAAGCCCCTGTGGAAGAAGTTTGCACAGCAGTTTGTGTAAGGCAAGGAGGAGGCTTATGTATGAGAGGAGAATGGACTGAGATTCTGATGGCTAGGATGGCAAGGAAACCTGGGACTTCTACATGCCCGCAGAACCAAAATTGGCTTTGTTATCATAATCCAAGGTACCAATGGAGTAAGGCTGAAGGTGAGCAAGGTATTGCAACTTCTTTGTCTTCGACATATCTTCAGCAGCATCTTTGTTAAGCTCAACAAGGCTTCAAGTAACATACTGAGGATTGTGGAAGCGTGTGTGGGGCTATGCTAACCTGAAGTCAGTAAATGATCAAGGCTACAGCAAAATCAGTAAGAAGCAAATCTCCTTGACAGATAACTCCTTGATTGGTCAATCTCCTGGTAAATTTCAGCATTATCTGCATGGAGGATCTAATTTGTGAGATCTGTACAGTTGGGAAATGCTTCAAGGAAGAGAATAACTTCCCGTGACCCTTCAAATTATCTTCCCCACAAGTGGAATGAAGAAAAGACACCTCGATTTATGGAAGGTGGTGGTACAGGCAACAGGGAAGACCAAATAAGTAGGCTTATTAGATGGACGAACTAAGGCGTTTCCCATGGTATTTTTGTAGATCAGTTAATAAACAGTCACAGATTGGCAAATTGGGGGGAAATACAAACAAACCAACAGCTCAAAAACTGTTTCATAAAATACCTTCAAATTTTTGAATTTAAATTTAGGTATATGTATCTGTGTATGACTATATGAATACCCATGTGGCTCCTGGAGACCAGAGGAGGGCATAGGATTCCCTGGATATGAAGTTACAGATGACTGTGAGCTCACTGACATGGGGTTGGAATTGAACTCTAGTTTTCTGGAAGAACACAAGTTCTCTTAACCATAGTGACATCTCTTCAGCCCTATAGAACAGGTTTTTAAGGATTATTTCCATAGAAGCTATAGTTAGATATGATTTAGAATTCCTACAGAAAAGTGAAGGTTGAACTCTGGATTAAAGAATATTTATTTGTAATGAAAGGAAATAAAACTTGAGACCTGTGATTCATGTAATGTATGTCAAATAGCCCGGCACCTCCTGCTCACCCCCTCTTTCTATAGAGAGCATAGTTAAAAGCTGAAACATTTAACCAGATACATTGTCAACTCAAATAAGCCTCCGGCTTTAGAATCCTTATACGTCCCAGCCTGCACATACTACTCTGCTGACTCCTAATCATGTTGCTGATGTTAAAATGGGCCAATCTTATGTAACCGCGCCAATTCCTCCCTGCTGATGTTTGAATGAACCAATCATATGCAACTGCGCCAATTCCTCCTCCAGCCACAACCCCTTTTCTATAAAAACCCCTAGCTTCCAAGCCTCGTGGTCGATTCCTCTGTCTCCTGCTCGAGATTCCTATGGACCCGGAGCTCCGCCATTAAAGCTACCTTGTGCTTTTGCATCAAGGAAGTCTCTCGTGTTTCTTTGGGTAACCCCATGTCCCGAGACTTGAGTGGGGGGCTCCTTCTTGGGGTCTTACAGTATCAGAACAAAGCAGACATGAGTTTATCCAGTGTACTGTTCTCATGGCCATTGTCTTAATATTTTGTCTTTACTTTTTCACAGCTAAGCCCTGCTTTTTTCTAAATGATTTTTTTTCTAAAATAACATTATTGCAAATGGATTTCCCTCAAAATAGGACTATTACACTCAAATATTCAGATCCTGTATACAATGTAGGATTTGGGTGACATAATTTATTAGTATGTTGTATGCAGTAGAATACAGAATGCAAAATTTTGGTATCAAATAGGTTTTTACTCTAAGTTTTTAAACTATTTTAAAATTAAAACACAATTCCATCATTTTACCCATTCCATTTCCTCCCTCCAATCTCTTCCACATCCTCCTATGTTCCCTCTGAAATTCATGGTCTCTTTTTCTTTGTTATTGCATACACACACACACACACACACACACACACTCACACACACACTCACACACAGACACACACACTTTATATGATTTCAGAACTGGTATATAACCAATTTAGAATCTCTTCTCTAGAAAAACCTATTTTTCTTGCTGCCTAAATTTCTTAGTTGCCTGCAGTTCTTTGTCTAGGGTTGAAGCCCTTCCTTGTTATCTTGTCTATGTGTGTTGTCTTTGTTCAGGTCTTATTTAGATCTTGATCAGATTTCATAAGTTTAGCTTCTCTGAAATCTCTGGGAGACAAAATTTAATACAATCCTCCTGTTTCAGTGGTTCTTGTGGTCTTTCTGTGCCTTCTTCCAGGATTTCTGAGGCTTAGGTGCAGGAGTCATGTTGTAGTTATATCAGTTGGTGATGGGCAACTCAGACTCACTTTTTTCTCTGTATTTTGAAAAGCTATGGTTTTCTGTATTCTAATTTTGAACACCTATTTATTTATACTTTATTTGCAAATGTGTGAGTTTACAAATGTGTGTTCCATTGTGCTGATGCAGAGGTCAGAGGACATCTTGTGGGAGTTGGTTTTCTATTTTAACTACATGAGTTCCAGGAATTGAACTCAGGTAATCAGCCTTAACAGCAAACACCCATATATGCTGAGCCATCTTACTAGGTCTGAAATGGTCTATATTCCAATATCAGCTAGGGAAGTTTTAAGTTTTATGAGTTTGGATTGTATCTGCATTAGTTATTTCCTAAAATGTAGAAGTTAATAGTTGATACTTGACTGATTGTCTTGAAAAAAAAATGAGGCTATATATGTAAACAGAATGACAGGTGTTTCCTAAATACTATATAAATGCTAAGAGCTCTTTATTGTGTTGGAACAAATATATAGAGAGACATGAGTAGTTAAATTGATAAGTTACATATATAAATCTGTATATAAGTATTCAGAAGCTAGCCATGGTAATAAGTCATTCCTGTTGTAATAATTAATTTTATCTAATAACTTGGAACATGGGTTATCTAGACAGTTGCTCAGACATGTTGGGTCTATCTGTGTTAATTCTTCCAGATGAGATTTCATTAGAGTTTATAGGAAGGATAAGCTGGTTCCATATCCTAAGTCTGGTGGGCTGTAACTAATCTGTTGAAGACTTGACATAGCAAAAAGTCTGGGAGTGAAGATGACGGCTTTTTGCCTGACTGCTTGAGCTGGGGCACAATTATACACCTTTATAATTTAAGTTAAAGAGTCAGCTTGAGTTGGGCTGAACCAGACAAGTTACAGAACAAGGTTAACGTGTTGCCTCTTGTTGGTTGTCAGCTTGTCACTGTAGATTGTGGGGCTTTGCAGCTTTGTCACATCTGCTGTTGCTTTAAGATAAATTTGTGCCTGTGTGCTTGTGTGTGTATGTGTGTGTGTACTCATGCATATGCAAGTGTGTGCAGTTTTTATTTAATAGTGGACACTGCTGACTATGTCAAGCCTCTATTACTTTGAACTTTCAAGCAATTCATCACAACTCATAACAAAGAAAGGCCTTTTGTTTGTTTGTTTGCTTGCTTGCTTGCTTCTACATACCAAAGACTCACAATGAACAGGTATGTATTCCAATGTGTGTTTCAGTTTCCATTTTATATTTTGTTCATCTGAAATTTAATGATAACATATTTATTTACATATGCTAAAAAGTCAGAAAGCCTTAGGGAGGAGGTAAAGTTAAACTAAGGAACAATTGTTTTCCTATCCCAGAGGCCCCTGGGATGAATTTATAATGTGAACAGGAGGGTTCCAGCTCATTTCAGACTTGAAAAGGGTTTGTCTTGGATACAAACTCAGCATCCTGTGATAGTACACTGCCTGAGTCACCTTTAGGGTCAAGCAGAGGACGTTTAAAGTCAGGATACCATTATTTCTCAGACACAAACACCCTGTCCTTCCACAAACAAAGAATGGCATGCTACCAGGAAGATGGTGCCACACCAAATCTGATGCTTAGAAAAAGAACACAAAATAAGAACACAAAAGAAAGTCAAGGATCTTGCTTTGCACGTAATTCGCTGTTCAGTATCTAAGGAGGGAGCATTTACTTAGAACACGAAGAGAATATTGGACATTTCTAAGTGGGTGATTTATCAATGATGATTTTAGGAGTGCCCATTATTCTCCAACCAAATTCAAAAAAAAAAAAAGAATAAAATGTAGTTTTGTATAACAGAGAGAGGTGGGTTATACTGATGGCCTAAATGATACTTAGAAATTACAACAGTTCTCAGAGCTCAGTGTGCTTCCAGGGAAGTCGGATATATGAGAAAATTCACAACCATGTAACCAGACTTCTTTTTCTGTTTTCAGCTTATGTAAGGTTTACAGGTACTTAAAACAAGTATGAAAACATGGGACCATGGCTTGGAGGCATAAGACAAAGAGAAAAGGAGAAAGAGAACAGAAGGATAATGAGCCACTCGTCTCTGCATTAGAGATTCAGCAAATGTCAAATATGCAAAGTATACAAAAGTAGCAAGTATCTGTTATTTATTTATTTATTTATTTATTTATTTATTTATTTGTGTGTGTGTGTGTGTGTGTATGTGTGTGTGTGTGTGTGTGTGTGTGTGTGTATGTGTGTTAAGAAAGTGAAAGAGACAAACCGAGGTAAGACAGAGACAGAGAGGTTATCAGGAGAAATGATAGGAGTCAATTTTTCCCTACTATAAAGGCCCTGGGGCTTTGAACTTCAGTACTCAGGCTTGGCAGTGCCTTTGCTTGTCTAACCATCTGTAAGTGCCAGTTTTACTACATCTCAAATATATCCAATCATTAGCCACCCAAACCATCTATCAAAAAAGTGCACTAGTCAAAGGTATTTAATTACTTATTTAAATGCACAAGATGGATGGCCTATTTTACTGTCAATTCAATGAATATGCTAGCCAATCAATTCACTTTTTAACTTAACACTTTTTGTAAACAACACATAATCCTACTTTTATACTAAAATGAAAACAGACATATGTTGTCCTCACAAAGCTTATAACCCAGCTGTGGAGTTAAGAATATCAGATACGAATACACATAGACGGAGAGAGAATTATAACAGAAAGTGAATGTTTATGAATGGGCTTGTCCCATTCATAAAATACTTATAGAAATGGGCTATACTTTCTTCAAGACAAAAGGCTGAAGGTGTCCCGGAAGATAAAGAGTCTGTGAAGAAAGTTCCCAGCAGTCCTGAGGATAAGGGGATAATGGCTTACCTAGATGAAATAAGCATGCCCTGTGTCGGGCCATCAAAGGAGGAGGGGTTTTAGAAGCATCCATGAAGGGTCAAAGACTATGAATTTTATCCTGGGAACAAGAAGGAGCACTTACAGGATTTTGAGCGGAGTATTCCTTTACTGAAATGTTCTTTTGGACATGAGATCTACATGATGCATGCAGTTCTATTTCCAGGGACGCCATCGCAGTTAAGTTGGGATGATGAAAAAGAGGCAGATGTGAAACTCTGAAGGTAAGAAATCATGGTGTCAAGGCCAAGCGCATGGAGCTGTGCAGTACCTGGGTCACCTGCACCTCTGCTTGTGCTCTCTTTCCACTTGAAGCACCTTCTGTGGTCCTTTTCATTTTAATTTTTAAAATCATTTTCATTTAATTTAATTCTTTGAGTTTCATAGCTTGTGTTATGAAAATCTATAATCCTGTGGAGGAAGCTGCCCCTTACCATTTACCTAGACAAAAGACTTACTCAATCTCCATCTTTGTCACTAGAGCCATGGAGTCCGAGGAGGTTTTTAGAATATTTTCCTGATTCCCTGTTCATCTGAGTGTTGGAATACACTGGAAGTGCGTATTATATTTTTGCTCCCCTGGTTAATCGAAGTCACGCTTGCCGGAAGTGGAGCTGCCATCCTTCTGGAAGCCTTGCAAAACTCCTGAATATTAGAGACATGCTGAGAACCTTACTCCAAGGCGTGAATGGATGCAAAAGCACACGATGCACAGAAACCCAGATCCTTTCTCATACACTCACTCATTAGCATAGTGCTATAGTTTTTAAACAGAAAAGGACAAAGATGTGCTTAGCTTTCACAGGTTCAGTTAGAGCAGTGCAGCCTGGAAGGAAGAAGCTGTGTCTCTCTGCACTTTCCTCTTAGGAAAGAAAGCTTTTCCTGTCCACCCTTTCACATTCCCTTCTTTTTCCCCCTTTACTGCCTGGCTTTGATCCCCTCTGTTATCTTCCTTGTCTCCACCCAGGTTTCCAGTTGTTCCACGTCTCTCTCCTAAGGATAATAATTTTATTTTTCTGTTTCTCTGAACAAAAGATTGAGCATGGAGTACTGATTTCTGATTGTCACAGCTCTTCCTATCTGTTAGCAAAAAATAGCCTGTTCCTTTCAGGAGCCCAAAGGTGGAGCTGTTGTAAAAGGAGAAAGGCAAGAACACTGAAGGGGCCACCAGCACTCGCGCGCGCGCGCGCGCGCGCGCACGCACACACACACACACACACACACACACACACACATCCACCATCACCAACACACCCGTGCTGCGGCTGCATGGAAGCGATGCAGATCCCAGAGGCTTTGCTTCCAAAATATAAACATTGCCCCTGCTTTTGTCCCAATGAGAAATAAAAATCCTGATTACAGCAGATGCATTACTGCCAAATTGTGCAAAATAGAACAAGTATTAAGTGTCTGCTTAACCCCCTTTAATTGTTAATTCTGTGCACTTTAGTTGATTCCAGTATTATCAAAATAACTGCAGGGAGAACGGATTGAAATTCATTTCAGTTCATTAATACCTCCATTTATCAGCATAATGTCCTGTAGATAATGATCGGAGGGTCATTCTATTTTCTCCATTTCTGAACTGCTGTATAGTATACTGAAAAGCCCCAAGAGTGTTTGCATTTCCCTACAAAAGCCTTCAACAAATGTCTCTCATAACACAGAGCCCCTGCCTCTGCCTATAGTGACTTCTTGGTATTTTGCATAGAAGTAGCAGTTGTTCCTTTAAGATCTTGACATTGTGTTTTTCTTTCTACTTCCTGAGATGTGCCAAGGTTTAAAAACCCATTTTGTGGGAAGAAAAACATTCAGAACCTACAGAGCTATCTAAAGGCAGTAGGGGAGTTGGCAAGAGTGTGGCATAGCTCAGAGCTAACAGACTCTCCTAATATGCAAAGGGTCCTCAGCCCAGTGCTGGAGGTTGGGAGAGAATGAGGCAGAGAGAGAGAGAGAGCCCTCCCTCTGGGATCATTTGCTTGTTTCTTTGTCTGTATCCCTGAAGCCAAGGTCTTCTGACTGATGTCTCAAACCAAGTAAACAATTGAACTAATTTCAGCAATCCTCGTTTACTTGCAAAATATGACTTCACCCTTGTCACAGTAGTGTTTGCTTCTGACTGTGGCTTGATAGACCCCTCAGGGACAAAGTTACCTGGGATGCTTCATGCCCCTGAGACAAAAAGGTATTGATCATTTTTGCCTCTGGAAAAACAAGGTTCTAATAATTTTCAGATATGTTGTAGATTGCACTGCTGTCTTTAATTAAAGCATAGAGTGAGACAGAAACCATGGGTTCACCTGTTTTAATGGATCTTGACATCAGATTTTCAAAGTGGCATGGATATTCTCAGTCTGGTGAGTGTGTGTGTGTGTGTGTGTGTTTATGCTTAGTGCTGGTGTGTGTGTATGTGTGATTGTGTGTTTGTTTGTGTCAGTGTGTGTGTGTTTATGCTTAGTGCTGGTGTGTGTGTGTGAGTGTGTGTGTATATGTGTGTGTTTATGCTTAGTGCTGGTGTGTGATTGTGTGTGAGTGTGAGTATGTGTGTATGTGTGTGTGTTTATGCTTAGTGCTGGTGTGTGATTATGTGTGTGTGTGAGAGTGTGTATATATGTGTGTGTGTTTATGCTTAGTGCTGGTGTGAAAGTGTGTGTGTGTGTGAGTGTGTGTGTGTTTATGCTTAGTGCTGGTATGTGTGTTTATGCTTAGTGCTGGTGTGTGTGTGAATGTTCTCTTGTCATATTACTTGACAAGGTGTTTTTATTTAACCTATATTGCTTTAATTCCTCCTTCTTAAAGCCTCTATTTCTTTAAGAAAATAATGATTTTAAGTGTGTGTGTGTGTGTATGTATGTTCTTAGTGTTGGTATGTATACATGTCTGTATTTGTGTGTATATGTGTGTGTTTATGTTCTCAGCATTGGTGTGTTTACATGTGTGTGTTTTCAGTGTGCCTGTATGTGTGTGAGTGTTCTCAGTGCTCCTGCTGCTGTTGCTTCTGCTATTCTCTCTCTCTCTCTCTCTCTCTCTCTCTCTCTCTGTGTGTGTGTGTGTGTGTGTTTGTGTGTTTCTTGTAGACTAAGATGCCTGTGCTCAGGCTTATAAGTTTATTCTTGGCTTTGTTGCAGGTGACATTTAAATACAGGTTTATACTGAGTAGTCAAAAATGTATGAAAGATTGAGTCTGACCAACTCTTCCCTTCCCTATCACATAGGCCGCCAAGATTTCTGGTACAGGCTGGAGTTACCAAAGTGGTTTTATTGGTAAAGTTTGGTCCTGTATGATATAGGGCCTAGGGACTCTGAAGAGATGGTTCATTGTTTAAGAACATGCATTGTTCTTTCAGAGGATCAGAGTTCAATTCTGGGCATACACACCAGGTGGTTCACAAACATCTGTGCCTCCAACATTAGGTGGTCTCACTCATCTAAGTCTACATCTAGCCTACATAAGCATGTGCGTACACACACACACACACACACACACACACACTTAAAATAATTATTTTTTGAAAGAAAGAAAGGAAGAAAGAAAAGAAGAAAGGAAGAAAGAAAGGAAGAAAGGAAGAAAAAAGAAAGAAAGAAAGAAAGAAAGAAAGAAAGAAAGAAAGAAAGAAAGAAAGAAAGAAAGGAAGGAAGAAAGGAAGAAAGGAAGAAAGGAAGAAAGGAAGAAAGAAAGAAAGAAAGAAAGAAAGAAAGAAAGAAAGAAAGAAAGAAAGAAAGAAAAGAAAGAAAAGAAAGAAAGAAAGAAAGAAAGAAAGAAAGAAAGAAAGAAAGAAAGAAAGAAAGAAAGGCTTTAAGAAGGAAGAATTAAAGCAATATAGATGAAATAAAAATATCTTGTCAAGTAATTCATACCAGATAGAGAAATCAAGCAACCTCTTTCTCTCACACAGACCCTTAGTGAAGTCCCTACTTTTTCAGTGAAGCCTTTCCTATTGTCTCTGGCTGCTTCCAATCCCTGTCACTGTCAGTGACCATCCCTGGCCATGTCTTCTGACCAACCCTGCCCTGTGTTCTGTGCTTCCCTTACAGTATTACAGACATTTCCTCTGCAGCCTTTACCATTTGAAGCTGTCTGGCTTCATCTCTGCTGTGTGAGCCCAGACTCTTTGGTACTATCATCTCCAAACATATTCACTACTTCCTCTAGCTAGGATTCATGTGCCTTCTTCTCTTCTTTGATCATCCAGGACAGAAGTTGCTAGTTTCATGACCCTAATTAGCACTAAGGAGATCTGTTAGTGTGAGGTCTAGTAAGAAGTGGTAAGCATCAGGCAGGACACCTCCTGAGGTAGGGAGGTGTTGTAGGCTACAGGGTGTGCTGGTATCACAAAAGCACTGCAATTGTGTGACCAAGACACTGTGTCCCTGGATACTCTAGTGCCATATAATACAACCTGATAGACCTTCCTCCTCTTTCCAGTCTGATAGCATACCTGACACCAGAGGTATTATCACATCTTAGGTCAGTGGCCTATAACTCCCTTCTATGGATCAGGAACTCAGTCACAAAGATGTTTTAATGAACAGAGGAGACAGAAGCTCTGTGAAACCCTTTCTCAACATAATGGTAGACTTGTGAAAAACATCTTTCCTTGAAGATGGGCAATAATCCACCATGGGCAGAGAAATGCATTTGCACATTAATATGTGCAAAACCATCCTTGGGATATGTACTTTTTAGCCAAACCTTAGAGAATCACATGGTTCTAGCTGCTCTTTCAGTAACTCTAGTTGTAAATTCACAAAATCAGGGATACATAGCAAAGGAAACTGCCCACAGAATGGAAGTTAGGATCATAATTCAGTGTTTGATATCAGATGTTATAGACACTGAGCAAAAGAAGAAGGAAGTTTTTACCCACCTTTTTATTAAGCCATTCCTTTAATACCTCCAACCTGGAGTTGCTTCTTTGATTTTGGCTACCCATTAATGGGTGGTATTAATGAGTGAGGGAAAAGTGGTATTCCTGAGTCCTGTGACAGAAACTTCACTATAAGCTTCTACCATAATGGTCATGTAGAGAAGGACTACCAAAAGAATTGTAGAGTTACAGACCTGGCTCAAAAGGCATCATTGGTCACATGTGAGAAAATGTTATGTTTTCCCATTAATTCCAAAGAATTGCTCTGCTCGTGTGGATCCATATATTTGTCATGGTGGGAATGTAGGAAGGATTGAGGAAAGAGAAGGAATTAGCACCATGGCAATCTGCTGAAGAGCATGGTTTTTAATCTACCTTAATATCTATGATCACATCTTCTTGATAGCGACACATGGCAGGTCCACTGTTTTTTAAAAAGAAACATTTTACACATAAAGAAACTGAAGCTTAGATAGTTAAAGCACTGGACTTGGGGTCAAAAAGTACAAACAGGAGACTACAGGTCTCTGTGGTGGGAAGACAATGCTGGGATGCATAAAGGTGCTTAGAGTCTCAGTGCGAATGCACAGTTGCACAAAGATAGTATAAGTTAAATCTCTATCAATCAGAGAGAAAGCAGGGTTTCTGAGGCATAATAAGGATCCTGAAGCTTAGAAAATTCTGTGAGACCCTGGGGATTCAGAAATAGAGAAGGGTGTACTGACCCATGGATCTGGCATGGATCTGCTAAGGACCACGATGTCTAGGCAGAGTGGAAGCCAGCTCTCCCATATTCCTTTCCAAATGCCGTTTTAAAGTACAATAAAATGGTTTTGCCCTAGTCTTAGCTAATCCTCTCTGAGAAAAAAGAATTTGTACTGGATGGGGAAATAAAAGGGTAAGTTACCAACACCTTTCCAGATAGAAGGGATCCAGTCAGGTTTAAAAATGTCATTAAATTTTCACCGAAGATGGAGAGGAACTGAAGCACCTAATGTGAAGTTATTATTATTTTTTAATCTCTATTCTCATTCTTTATGCTCTTAAGAAAGAGATGGGTCAGTGCCCTCAAAAGTAAAGGGAATAGAAGAAAAGTGCAGTGAAGCACTCAGGCAGATAAATAAAACATGTGAGAGTATAAATGGTGCTTTCTGAGCAATGGGATCCCAAATGCCCATCGTGGCATTGAGATTTATATGTCTGAATATCACAGATGCTGGCTTGCTTTATTCATACCTTGAAGAGAGAGAGGCAGGTGCCTGACCACCAGTATATCATTGAATCCCTACAGGAGCTCCATTGTTATGAGGACAGGGCTTATACATGTGCATGCACACACTCCCCACATGCACACAAATGTACACATTTATGTCTTTAAATCATTACAGAAGAATCACTGTTAAAGAGTTGGGACATACATTAACAAACATAACACACACACACACACACACATACACACACACACACACACACACACACACACACACACACACACACACATTACCACCACCACCACCACCACACCATGCACATACTATATAGAGAGAATGATTCAGGTGCCTAGCCACCAGTGTCTATCATTAAATCATTATAGAAACACCATTGATAAAGGATTTAAACATGTGCATGCATAAATAAATATACATACACATTCATGTACATACCACTCATGTATACATACCATTTAAAAGTATTATTGTTAGAGAGAGATAGAATTGTCAAATATATACACATAACATACACATCAGTAAACCATTATAAAAACACATTTAAATCATTATAAACAGGATTTATACATAAGCACAGACACCCACATAGACACATACAACCATGTACAAAATCTATATATCAAAGTACATCAAACACATATCTCACATATATACCACAGACACAGGCATGTACCTACACCCCTACACACACACACACAAACACGCACACGCACACACAAACACACATATACAAGTATATCCACCAATCCAATGTCATTAGCTCTTAACAACAACAACAACGACAACAACAAAAACCAATAGAAGGATCACTAAATGAGCTCAGCAAGTTGTATTTATATGTGTCTTTAATGATATTAGATATAGAAAATGAGATTATAAATTTTAAAGGAAGAGAAAGGGACATGCAGGTAGTTGGGAGGTGAAAAATTGTATGGAAAATATATGGGTAGATCATTCATGTATGAAATTTAAAAAATGTAAAAATGTTGCAGAAGTGCACCCCACACACATATACATACATAGCTTTAGAGGTGTGAACCCTATCTTCAACCCTGTAAAATTGCCTGCTGGTGTCCCAAAAGGAAGCATGCTGAAAGGCATTGCTTCTTAATTTCTGAGTATAGATTCAAGACTGCTATCTGGATACCACCACCAGGCCCATTTTGAAATCTCAGGTGTCAACATTTCTATATGGAGCTGTGATTTGACTAACGGCTAACATGGAAAGGAGAATTATCTGTAGTAAAATTCATTTACCTATCATTGTGCCAGAAAATTAGGTTTCCTTTTTGAAAAATGTTGCTGTTTATCCACATATTCTTTGCTCACTGATCCCTTGGTTCCCATAAACTTGATGTGAGATCCTCACCCAGTCCTTTTGGCAATTAGAATGTCAAGGTACCCAAGAGGACAGAGGGTTTGGCAGGATGTTACCAGGGAGCGCAGGGTGCCTATGACTGGCAGCCAGCGCTGTAACTTGTTTTGAAAACATCTATTTGGGCTAAAATGATAAATCTGTATTTATCTTCTTAAAATGCTCCCCAAATGCGGGAGAGTTGGGGTGGGCTGGGTTTAGAAAGCATAGAGACTAGAGAGAAGAAGGCAAAATCTGCTTTTCCCAATAATTTATCTTCTTTGATACCTCCCAGTGGGCATTGGGCACACTTACAGTCTGTGTTTTGAAAGATAAAATGAATATTTCATTTAACCAGCTGTATTCCAGAGTATGTAACCATCCAGAGCCCAGTTTCTAAAAGCCAGAGAGTACACTGTACCTGTCATGTTTAAGCCTGCAAAGAAACTGGTTGTCAAAGGAGACATAGTGGACTCTGCCACTGAATGTTATGACAGCCTCCAGTTTTGATGGCTCTGCTGGTTTTACCCATTACATTTGACATTCATATTTACCATCACCTTATATTCAAGTGCCGTTTCAAAAAAAAATACATTACGAAAAAGTAGAACAAGTGAGGAATTGTTGGACATTAACGAAACTTAATTTTGTTTCTCATAGGTGTAACACAGTGTTGACAATGAGCTCCTAATGTAATCTTAATGCAATCATACTCGTGGATTTACAAATCATCGCTTCTCGATATAATCTTAACAAACCAATACTATTAGTTTTCAGTTTTGCTATTATTTTGAAGCTGTTCCCTCCATCTTGTGTTCTGATCAACTGTGTATACAGAGTGAGTGAAATGACTCACCTAGGAAAGGCCACTGTGCTGACGCTGATGACCATGGCTGTATGCTCAGCAGCACCCTCCACTTAGCTCAGAATTCTTTGATCATAATACAGTTAAAAAAAAAAAAAAAAAAAACAAGATCCCTTCTATTCGGTAATCTGCCCTCTGTTCCAATGCAGCTTTTATTCTGGACATGGTACATAACCCAGATCATTGTGCGCATCTAGTATTTACCCCCACACCTGGCCAACATGTACTTAATTTGAAATCTATATCTATTATCTATTAATCATCCATCAATTATATATGTATCTGCTCTCTACCACCTGTTTATGTAACATCTATCCATCTATCTATCTATCTATCTATCTATCTATCTATCTATCTATCTATCTATCTATCTGATAGTTTCACTACAGGGAAGATAGAATGTTAGCATGGTGGGGGAAGGACCATATTGAATAATTGATATTACTACTTTTTTTTTAACAAATTAAGAAGAGAGCCAAAATGTCAAGTTCAGAAGTAATTGAATTTCAAAGGTAAGGTAAGGTGAATATAATGGTAGAATATGCTTGAATTCTTCAGTTCAATTCACAGCAAAACACACAAGCACACACACACACACACACACACACACACACTGAGACACAGACAGAGACAGAGAGAGATGTGAGAGTGGGGCAAGAGACAGAGAAGAGACTAGAGAGATACACACAGGTTGATGAGACATAGATTATGATCCTGTCATGCAGATTTGGGGCTTAAAGCTTCCTTATCTTGCATTATGCAGCCTTGGTTACTTTTGTTCCTAAAGATTCAGGATCTTTCTAAAAATAAGAAGGACTCTGACCTCATCTCTATTCTCCTTATTTTCACATTCAAGGAACACCATTTTCAGTTATCTATTCAGTATCAAGTTCAAAACTCTTGTTAAGGATGCTGAGGGCAAGCTTTTCTTATCCTCCTCAGGGCGATGGTTATTATCCAGATGTGAAGCCTGTGACCAAGGACATGTTTGTCCTTACTGTAGAACCTAGCTAAATGGCTGCTAACACTCCTGGAAACAAGGAAGAAAGGAAGAAAGGTCTGGATTGGTCTAGCCAGGAGACTAAGACTTTTTTTTTTTTTTTTTTTTTTTTTTTTTTTTTTTTTTTAGCAGCAACCAGTTGAATCCTGTTTTCAGAATGGCAGCTCTATGTTTTGTCCATTATTTTATGCTGACATTTTCCTGGAGCTTCTTGAACCTTAGAATTCTCAGGAAGAAAAATGTCACTCGCATGCATAACTACGTTCTTACATGTCTAAATATCCAAGCCAACTATTTCATTACAGGAAACTGGTTACCTAGAAATTGTCTTCCTGGGTCATTCATTCAGTCTTCCAGTGTGTTCAGTTTCTCATTAAGCTGCCTATTCATTGTCCAGACTTGAGAGGACCTATGCCAAATACCAACTTAACTTGGTTACCATGTTAGAGGAGAGGCAGCTCCTCTCACTGATGTTGTATGCCTGCTCTTGGCTTGTTCATGGTCTAGTACAGGATCCAAGTCTGAGACGAAGCCGAAAGAAAACCATCCCAGGGCCATAAGACTCAGATACTCTTACTGGTAGAATTGGACCTGAAAATAGCTTCTGAGGCTTCATGAGATGAACTAGTCCTCCAAAAGGATTGTCACAGCATCATTAAAAGAGTGATTACGCATACTATAAAGCAGACATTTGTACAGAGACAGAACAACTATGAAATGGTGGAACGCAGAAGCACTGCTCAGGTCAGGGATACACACAACACTCACTGATGAAAGACGGAGACACAGAAATTGCAGCTTGCAACCAAACTGGGGAAACAGAATATGAAGGCCTGGAGGTGTTTGCCAGCTGTGGGAAGGCATTCCAGGGGCTCATCAGTGATTGTTCTTCCATGTTCCCCATGAAGTAAGACAAACACAATCTGCCTGCCATTTTTTTTCTTTTCTTCTTCCTGCCATCCTTCTCAACCTGCTCTCCTATGTGCCTAACATGTTTTGTAAATTATAGCATCCAGATACTAACATGGTGCCTCTTCTCCTGGATTGTTATTCCCTACACACTTTCATAATACATGCTTGTGTTGTGTGAGGTTAGATGGAAGATGCCTGGAGTGTATCAACTTGGATTTGTCTAGATGGAAAGCCATGAGAACACAGACTAGAGTCTACAAAGTGAGATCAAACCTAAGGGGCAGGGTGACCGTTTATATACACTAAGCAAGAGGGACATTCCAAACCTTTTCAAGGCTCAGAACGTATTACCAGTATCACAGGGACTGGAGAGATGAATGTAGAATCAATCAAGGCACTAAGTTTTATATTTTATATTGGCAAAGGGAATGGGAGGAGGAAAGATGAATTTGCAACTAATACTGGTGGACTTTTCTTTTTTGCACACACATGCTAGGCAATCACCCAGTAGGCAGGTAATATGTTGTGGATTCCAGGTGAGATTGAAGTTTTGTAACCATCTCTGAGAAAGGAGCACTGTTCTTTCATGGGTTGTCCAGTAGGTCAGGAAAGGCAATGGATATCATGTAGTGAGATTCCTTGGCTCAAATTACCTGTAGAAATTCATGAAAATGTGTTGGGGCAGATACATTCTTCATAATAGATAGTGTTTCTCTTGAATTTGGGAAAAAATATTTTTTCCAGGTATTCATGTTAGTATCTATTTGGCTGAGCATGTAAGTATTGCTTCTGATAAAACCCTCAACTTATTTGAGGCTCAATTTTTGCATAAGTGAACTGAGACTGGAAAGAAAATACCTCCAAATGTTCTTGACCAGCTCTGACATCCTGAGAGTCGCTCTCCATCACACTATGGCCACTTCAAAGACAGAGACTCTTGTACAATTACAAGAGAAAAACACTTTCAACCCTTGCCTGTGAGACCCGTAGGGTATTGCGTTTAAGGAGTAACAACAGTCTCCTGCAAGTAGACCCCAAAGTGATCAAAAGGGGTGAAAAACAGTAAGATTTTCCCTGTCAATAGTACAAGTCTGTGTCAAGGGTTCTTGTGTTACTAAGGACAGTCTAAAAATTTTAAGTGACTTGCACTTAAAAGCCCACATTGCTTTCATCCCACTGAGCGAAATGGATCCGAAGATGAAAGTC
The DNA here is from genome assembly GCF_978045245.1 of Mus caroli. Lineage (NCBI taxonomy): Eukaryota > Metazoa > Chordata > Mammalia > Rodentia > Muridae > Mus > Mus caroli. The sequence goes on along the minus strand of NW_028227274.1, from coordinate 26,965,708 downwards.
CCATTTTTTAATACTGTCACAGATCCAAATTAAGGAGAGGTGCCTGCAGAAGCCTTTGATTATAGATCATAAAATCTCCAGCTTATATCAGACACTGTAAAATTGCTCAGTGACAAATGAAATGCCTGCGCACTAAATATATCTTTTAAGCACATCGCAGTTTGGTGCGTTTATCTTTGAGATACAATAGGACTTCTGCAGGTCGCAGGTACAAGGTCAGGAGTGCTGATTCTATGGGTTTGGAGTGTAACACTTAATGGCCGATTATTTGAGGACATAGAGCAGAGGCTTTGAGCAAATATACAGATATTTCATGTGGAAACTTCAGAAGCCAATAGACCAGCCATATTTAGAAGTAATGACAGACCAGACTCAGCGTGGGCACATATGGTTCACAAACCACAGAGGCCCACCAGGACTAAGCTTCATGACTATAGTTTGCTGCTGGGAAGAGCTTTGTAGTCAAAGATCCTTCCCACACAGGCTTTCATTTGATCTATTTGGCCACACGGTGAAGTGGGCAAGGCAGGAATTATGGCCTCCATTTTTATAGCACAGGAAACTGGAGTCAGAGAGGTTAAGTGACTAAGCCAAGGTCACCCAGATGGCTTACAATACAACCATAGGATTTGAATAAACACCTGATGACTTCAAGCTTAGAAATTGATTCTTTACAGTGAGCACAGAAGACAGAAAAGTCTATTCAGTCCCCAGTCAGCCATTTTTAGCTCCAAAGTCTGCACTGTACAGTGAGGAGAAACAATGGGGTAGTCATTTGAAAGAACTGTTTTGTTCTTTCCTTACCATTTCCAAAATCCTATGAGTGATGTAGGTATATATCAATAATGACAGAGCAAAAATGTCCCAATTCAGTGACCAATAAAGGTGGCTTCTCCAAAAGTTTCAGTAAGTGAGGAAACAGGGTAGGATACAGGCTATCTTAAGATGTATGAATGACAGACAGAGACAAGGGCAACCTGGAGTAACCTTGCATCCTAGAAGCATCCTTCTCAACATAATTTTCTAATCATGTCTAATCTGCCTTACCTTTCTTCAGCTGGTCCAGAGTCATCTGTCTGTTGATTTGCAATGCTGCCTGTGCCTCTTGCGATTTCTTAGTTGCTGAAGAGCAAAAAACCTTCTTCTCTGTCTTTGAAAATATGAATTGGAATTTCCCAACCTTCCCCACCACATGTGATCCTTCTTTTTGTACTGTACAGAGAAATTTAGCATCTCTAGTCTACCTGAGGCACGGAAGCAGAATTTCCAGGGCCGAGACCATCTTGGCTTGCAAACAAGAAAGGGCAACAATGTACCAACTATGGATACAAACCTTCTTTATTATGAGTGGGATTTACCACCAATATAACAAAGGAATATAACAAATGAGCCCTTTCCGCCCTTTCAGTGGATTGAACTCAGTCAAGGCATCAGGGCTGAACATCACTCAGAGTCCACAATAAGCAGGGAGAAATCCCAAGAGGCCAGAGAGATGAGCTCAAGATGCCCTCTCCAGCAGAAAATTTGCTTTTTCTTTCACCCTAACTGAAAGTCACGTTTGACTCGGGAGGTTGTATCTTTTGCAGGTTTGTCTTGTTTTCTTAGGTCTGTGCATTCTTCAGTACCTTAAAAGCAGCTCACAACCTAAGACTGACTGGGAGCAGTCTGAAATCTATAATGGTTTATGCTCAAATTATCCTTTGTTCTTTAATGTTTCTCTCTGTCCACGGATTCCTACCCCTTTGATATTAATGAAAATGCCAATCATGCGGGTGGCAAGAGAAATAATGAGAGCTATGTCTGTCAGAGACTTGCACTTCGAATATCTACCGTTGTCCGTGTAGCGTCAGAGAACATGAAACAAATTCTTACTGTAAGTTTTGTTTTTCCAAACTAAAGACAGGTCAGAGTATGTGGAAATGTTTTGATTTCTAGGCATAAATGAAGCCAGTGCAGCCTCTCTGTCTTCCCTAGGCCAACCTCAGGCTGCCGTTTGTTTTCAACTGGAAGACTCTGAGGACCCAGACACTGAGGACATTTGGCTTCGTGTCTGATTCATAAAGGATTCCAAAGTTCAGCAGGTAGCCAGGATGGAGGCAGGGGCACATGTCGGCGGAGGGTTGAATTCAATGTGTTAGTCCTCCCTTCAGGAAAGGGATAGCAGTTCCCGGTTCAGAATGGTGTGTGCTCCAGGAGCTCAGAGGTCCTGCTGCTGGGAGTGAGTTTTGCTCCTTCCTGCTCCTGACAGGCTGTTTCCTATGGAAGCAGACTCAGACAAAGCTTCAGAGGCGCAGGAGGAGGAGGACAGAAACAACACGAGGAAATACATTGTCTCAAAAGCAAAGCAGATTTGGAAGGGAGCCACAGAAGAACTCTGCTGTCTGCCTTAGGTAAAGCCTTGTGAGATTCAGCGAGGTGCCTTGTTTGTCAGGTTGTAACCAGAAACCAAAGTTGAACTGAAGCTGTGTATCAGCGAGAGAGGGCAGTATTGGTACATAGAAGGCAAAAGCAGGGTACATACAGGCGGAGCTGAATTTTTTTTTTCTTTCTGTTCAAAATTTATGAATTCTTATTGTTGTTTTTCTCTCCCCCAAACTATTCTCCCCCACATCTGCATTTCTCTTAGAAGTTTGGTCTGACCCCCTTCAAAAACAAAAACCTAAAGTAACACCTATGAGGTCCCAGGAAAAGATTTAACCCAGATCATGAAGAACACGGAAAGCAAACTAAGTCTGGTAAGGAAAAGGAAAAAACCATGATAAATTACTTGTTACCAAATGAAATCATTTCAATCAAAAGCATTTTTTTAATGAATGAACTTGCTTCTTTACTTGATTCTAGCTTTAGCAATAAGAGGAAAGAGATTTATGACCTGTGTCTCTTCAAGCTTGATGCCACAAATGTACATGTTCTCATTAATAGTCATTTCCTCATCAAGGGTAGTCTTTTATGCAGACAATGTGTGCTGCTTTCACAGATTGCTTGGTGGCAATTTTTATTTTTTGAGAAGTTGGACGGCTTATGTCGAGCATGGTGTATTGTGTGTGATAAATTGGGTGTCTAGGGACTGGGGGCCATTTATTTGTTTATGTATTTCAAATACCACAAACTTACCTGCACCCTACATTTCAACTTTGATGGGTTTGCCTTGTCTGTTGAGGTGGGGAATCACAGCAAGAAATCTCAAACCGTTTGAATGTGTCGGACACTGTCGATGGGTGTGGGGTGAGATTTCCTCAGGATTGCAGATTTTGCCTGTGTGAGGATGACTAATGTCATACAGAAACTCAATGGAGGTGATGGCTATAATAGTATCTGAAGGGAATACAACTCTGAGCTTGGACAGTGATGTTCACTAACGGAACAATGGAAAAGTGATGCGAATAAACATCACTGTTCTTCTCCTACTAGGAACAGGATATTCGGGATCCCCTTCAGAGAGTGATTTTTGTTCCAGTGTTTGCTAAATACATTGGCCCCAGCCTGTATTTCAGTATATATTTAGACAAATCAGAAAACTATCTAGTAGGAATGAATGCAAACCTCAAATAAAAAAAATTCAATGTTTTTGTCACAAAATTATTCAACATGCCCAAAGTGTGGATATTATAGAGCCAAAGATAAGTAACAACATATGTTTGAGAAATGTTTTCTGTGTGGCATTAACACTTAGATAATGCTAAAATATATTAACCCTTTGAGGCTCCCATTTCTGTAGGCTCATGTTCCTCCTTCCACCCCATGAGACTTGCATGACTATAGGACTAATACTTCTGGCCTGTGCAACTTTGTGATTTTATATTACTAGACAGACAATGCCATATTGACTGATTTGATTCTCAAGATACCTTCTTTGGGGTATTTATGATTTTGACATTGACCTCTACTATCTTTTTTTTTATTAGATATTTTCTTTATATACATTTCAAATGCTATTCCGAAAGTTCCCTATACCCTCCCCCCACCCTGCTCCCCTATCCACCCACTCCCACTTCTTGGCCCTGGCGTTCCCCTGTACTGGGGCATATAAAGTTTGCAATACCAAGGGGCCTCTCTTCCCAGTGATGGCTGACTAGGCCATCTTCTGCTACCATCTTAGTGTTTCTCAGTTCATGGGTGCCCTACTTTGTCTGCCTCTGGCATTACCACTGAAGAACTCTTCACACTTGGACATGGGTAGATTTGTTTTATAATTTCTGAAAAAAATAGTTTCCTAGCACTGTGCTATCAAATGGCCTCTATATAACAAACATCTCACACTTGTGCCCACCTCTGGCCTCTCTTCCGTACTCCTGATTTGTATAGTGTCTACCAGATGTCATCATGTACACAGCTCATAGTCATTAAAGATTTGGTAATACAAATGGAAGCCTTAGTTTTCAACTACCCATTGTGTCTGTCCCCAAATTTTATCTAGAAAGGGTACTGCCAGTCAGCCATCAGCTACCCTGACTCTTTCCTCTGTCATGCCCAGATTCATCCATTTTGGAACAGGTAACTAACTATACCCTGGTGTGTACATGCATTAATGCATTTCAAGTGAATATATCTCTTTTTGTTTTTACTACTGTATCATACAAGCCACTGTATGTCTTACCTGAGTTATCTAACATGACTTCAATATTCTTCCTAGTACAAATAATTAGCCACTTCAACCCACCCATCATAGACCCATCTTTAATATACTTGCCTGGTAACTTTGCCTTTCTTCTTTACTTTAAGCAACATCTTATCTATCTACCATGGTTGACAAGGTGCTGTATTCCTGAACAACTCTCCCACATCTTTGTCTCCTGATTAATTTGCTACAGCAGTCTTGACTTAATTTGAATTTACTTGCTATATTTTTCTAATTCAGATTTTCTGGGCATGTTATTCCCTTTGTTCTTGCCAGCTATGACTTCTTCCCAGCCTTCCTATGCAAGCTGAAATGTCACCTCTCTTCACAGACTTCCCTGAGCACTGTGCACCATAATCCCCCTCCCTGTCCTTTATCTTGGGGACCTGTTTTCCTTTCTTGATACAATTCACATAGGGATGAGCATGTCTATTTCATTCATCCAGATCACCCAGTATCCAGTGATGCTTGTCACATATTAATTAGCTCAACAAATATGTATTAATGGAAGAAATTTTTATCAAAGGAAGGAATAGGTTGACTTTTTATCTTAAGTGAATGGCTACTTTCGGAGATAGACTTTGAAATGGGTAAATTTTCTTAATAAACTGGTTATGGCTCCCTGCCGTCCACACACAAAGCTCTGTAAAATTACATTGCTTTTGTCATTTGTGGGTACTTCTGAATACAAACTCTCCCTTCTTTGTCAGGCTAAGGACAATCTGCTCATACAAAATGAGTAAAAATTACTTGAACACACTTCCCCCAGTGAAAACATAATTCCTAATCTGCTCCAAATAGCCCACAGCGAGACCAAATATTCAAGTGCCTAAAACTTATGGGGCCATTTCACTCAAACTACCATATATTCATTAGGGCAAATATAATACCTAATCATTTCTGAAATAAAATAATTGATTCAAAAATCATTCGAGTCAAATGACAAGATTTGAGTAAAATAGGATTTATCTGGATGGCCTCGCATTTTGGTTGCTAGCTGTTGTTCTCTTGGGATTTGGACTATGTCTGAGTTTTGCCATGTATGACGATTTGTGTGGTGTTGTCCCATGAGTTTATTATACACACACACCAAACTCCCTAAATACCTGGTTGGCCTAAATAGATAAAGAGAATTATGAGTTGGATTTTTAAAAGAAGAAAATTAGAAGAAACTAAAGATATATTCTAGACTTTATCCAGCCTTTGGAAATTTAAACACAAACAGAAAAACGTGCAAAGGGAAACAAGATAGAAGTATTTATCTGTGAGGATCAGTCGGTGTCAGTCATGTTCTAGGAGACCACACTTGGGTATTCTATGCTAGAATACTGGGAGAGGTAAGATTACACTGGAAGAGTCAACATTGTGAAAGCAAGCAGGGTGAAGAAGTAATGGGTACATATGCAAAGAAGTTAGCAAAGCTGAAACTCCAGACTCAGCTAACTAACATGATAAAACAGTATACATAGACACTGCGTAGTTAGCAAACTGAACAACTTTTTCATATCAATATATATATATGCATATATATATACATATAATGTGTGTGTGTGTGTGTATGTGTGTGTGTGTGTAACTATGTTGTAAATACACAAGGAATTGCTTTGATTCAGAAGAACCTATACCCAAACAATAACTTGTAGTTACTAAATATATCAAAAAGCAGAGTGTTCCCACTACATCCGCTAGAAGAACTCTAGAAGGGACAGAAAGCAGGGTATGTATCATGGTGACACATGCTTCTCATGCAAACAGTTCATATCCTTCCTCTTCTTCCTCTTGACCTGTACAACAGATAACAGCACACTCTAAGGACAGGGCACTAACAGCTTTGTGACCAGATTTCCAACCCTCTCTTATCTCTATTACTATTGTCTAACTCTTAAAGAAGTCTTTCTTCTACATTTACCAAGGGCATCTTCTTGAGGGTCAGTCATTTTAAGCCCATCCTCTGTGGTCAAGAGCACAATTCATAACTTCTGTCCAGTGTTTCCTGACTGTTAAATTGAGGAAAGAAATCTTTCTTCCATGGCCTAGTCAGACATCATTGGGAAGAGAGGCCCCTAGGTCTTGCAAACTTTATATGCTCCAGTACAAGAGAATGCCAGGGTCAAGAAGTGGGAGTGGGTAGGTAGGGGAGCAGGGTGGGGGGAGGGTATAGAGAACTTTTGGGATAGCATTTGAAATGTAAATAAAGAAAATATCTAATAATAATAAAAAAAGAAATCTTTTTTTTCCCAAATTCCCATGAAAGAATCCCATGTGCATAGAATTTGGCAGTCAATCCACCCTGCCTTTGGATGTATTCCACACCATTTTCATGAACTCACCTTATGTCTTGAAAAATTATTTCCTTAAATTTTATTTAGATATGAAAATTAGATTATATGATTTCATTGCAAGGTTCATGCTTGCATTTATTTTGTAATTTTCATAAAATTTTGTATTTGATTGACAAACAACTCTCTAGCCATGACTTTCCTTTCTTGAGCCTTCTTTACCTTCATGACTTTCTTCTAGTATTTTCTGGGAGAATTTGTTTTTGAATACTCCAAACATTTCACATCAAGGAGAGATGTCATTTTAAATTTTGTTGTTGTTGCCTTAATTTTAGAGGTTTTTTTTTAATTTAAATTTTCTATAGAAATCATTTCTTGCCAAATCATGATATGTATGCCTACATTTAAGACTGTGTTAAATATTGCTGGCCTGTCTTGGAATTTATTTAGCAGTTCTCAGATGTCTTTTGTTCCTTTTGTATTTTTCTTTCCAGAACAGGCTTTACTTAGCTGGTTTCACTCATTCCAATGCTGTGCATAGGGTGAGCTCAATGCTCAGCTTCATAGATGGGAAAACTTGGGACTTAGGGCTTTAAAAGAGTATCAAAATGAGAGCTGCCATAGGTGAGTTCCATGAGTGTTTTTGTTTTTCAAGTATGACAATGTGTTGAGACCTCAGACACTCACACAACTGTGGACTCACAGACACAGTTCCTCTTTCCTCTAAGCCCTCAAGTATTGTAATCCAAATCCAGGAAAACTAACACAGCTACCATGGGTGAGGCACTGTGACAGTGATCTATCTACATCTCAGTGAAAGAGTGAGGATCGTGGCCATTCTGAAGCCAGGGGACTGGCTAGGTGTGCTTCCTACAGCTTTGGGTGGTGCTATCCTCACCACCGGGCTCCTTTTTAATGAGCATGTCAGCAGCAGAACCTGGCAGGTGATGGTTGGGAAGCTTGTGTGTAGAGTTGCTATGGATTTTCCCTAAGGACTAGAAATCACACAACATAGTGTTCAGCATGCTGCAGCCAAATTCTCTGCTTGTGAAGCCAGCCTGTCTAGCTAAACAAGGCTGGTCTGTGTGGAGTGGCCACCAGCCACCTCTCCTGATAGCATTGCTAGGATACAAAACTAGCAATGATGCATGTTAGAATGAGAATGTGATTTTAGATTAATATATACGTATTTATATACATATGTATGTATATATGTGTGTGTGTGTGCGAAGGAAAGGATAAACAAAACAGAGCGAGAAGAAAAGGAAAGGAAATCAAGAAAACAGTCAGTCCCTAGTGCTTTTCCTGGGCCTTACAGGCAGAGGGATGACATCACCAGTAGCCTATCAGAACACTCCTGCTTTTTTCAGGTTCTGAAGCTGATGTCATCATCCCTGATGTAGCCCAGAAATGAAAATAGAACCATCTCTAAATATACAACAATGAGAAGCAAGCATTGCTTTGAAAGGATGAGCAAACCAAGAAAAACTCCTTAACTTAGAGTCTTCCTTCAGAAAGCAACTAGAATTTGGTTTCTGGAGCCACTAACTTTCATGTTCATTTCCGTCAGCTGGAGACTTTGCAAACTGGCAGTCAAAGCCATTTACCATACAAGTGAAGCCAGTACAGCCCTTTTAGCTTGCCCTATATGTGGGACACTGGTACTGGACACTGCTGTAAAAGACAGTGGAATTGTGGCCCTACTGTCAAAGTGACAGTTTGAACTTGAGGGAAAGCATGAGGATTTGGGGTTTCCCCATACAGAGGACAAAGGGCTGTCATTGTCAATGCGTTCCACTTAGCTACAAGCACAGTTTACAGTTGTTGAAGTTTGATTGATCTGTTGATAAACACTAATGTTTTCCAGTTGACAATTTCTACATGTTAATTTCTTTAATGCTGGCAGACCTGCCTGGCAGGGCCCTATAAATAGTTCCAATGTCATCATCCCTTTTAAGTTATTAATGAGCCATCCTGTTTCAGGGGCTGGGATTTAGGGAAAGGTTGTGCTTGACTGCAGTTTTTGACATTGATACCTTCGTATTTAGAATAAGGTTTAGATGAGAACATGCTTTTTAAAAAATAATTACACATTGGCCAAATGTTTCCAATATAAAAGAGAGTTGTTCTTAATTAGTGACAAATTAAACTTTGGAGAGAAGAATAAAATGCCAAGCTCCTATGCAAGAATGTCCTTGATGCCCAGATATCAGTATTGTCTCTGCTACAGCATCAGCTGCCCTCTGGTCTCTTTGCTCCCCCTCTCTACACATATCCTGTTAACACTGAGATAAATGAATGCCTGATCAGCTTCTTCCCAGACTCTTCTGTCTGCCAACTGGTGACAGGGGACCAGAACAGACTTCTTCAATTAGCAGACCCCCATCCTGCAGCTGGATGTATTGAGTGTCAATGGACAGCATGCCATGGCCACTAAGCCTCTGTCACTAGAAACGTGAGCCTAGAACAGAGAGACAAATGTATAGGGGGCATAGCCTAGGGTCATCTTAGAGGAAAGCCATGCATAAGGAATTGTTAAGACCAAGTTGCCTCCTGGGCACATCTGTGACTGCTTTGATTAGTGATTGATTCAGGACTGCCCAGCCAGTAGTGCATGTCACCATTTTAGGCAGTTGGTTCTGGGCTGCAGAAGAAGGCTAGTTAATCTTCTGTGGTTTGTGCTTCAGGTTTCTGATTTATTTCCTATCCTAACTTCTCTCAGTGATCGACTCTGACCTGGAGGTGTAAGCAAAATACATTTTTTTCTCCTAGAATCTCCTTTGTTTATGTTTTTATCATAGTAACAGAATGAAGCTAAAAGAGTGACCAACTCAGAATGTCTTTCCCAGGTTGTTAAAGTTCAGGAAAGGACGGTGACTAGGGCTTGTGTTTCTTTCCATCTAGAAACATGGGGAGAGTTGAAACATCTAGTGCTCACGGAAGATGCCGATCTCCTCTGGACCAAAATGAAAACAGGCTTTTTATTTCAGTGCTTGGGTCTCCCAACCTCTCTAAGTTCTTACTGAGAGAACTCAGCAAAAAATAAATTGAAACCAAAGGCAGATCCACTGTACTATTTTTTTTATATCTAAATATACTGTCTCCACTTAGAGACTATTACAGAACATTTGGATTGGTGCTTTTCTGTAAATCAACAGCTTCCGGAATGTAATTATTATCTATAATTTGGCACCAAAGACGTACATGCCAGTACTCAATAATCTCAGTCATATTTAGAAACAGCACAGTGGATCTTTGGAAATAAACGTCAGAAATCTGTTCATAATTTAATGAGAGATTGCATCAAGATATAGAAAAGTGTTTCCTTATTAAAAGGAGGGGCAATTTGACATATTAAGAATAAGAAGATTCAAATGACTGAAAAATTAGTAGATGCCAGTGTCAGAGGAAGCTCCATTATGGTGAACAAGTGATTTTTAACATGATGCCATTTGAGAGAAAGGAAGGAAGGAAGGAAGAAATGAAGGAAGGAAGGGAAGGGAAGCGAAGGGAAGGGAAGCAAAGGGAAAGGGAAAGGGAAAGGGAAAGGGAAAGGGAAGGGAAAGGGGAAGGGGAAAGGGGAAGGGGAAAGGAAGGGGAAGGGGAAGGGGAAAGGGGAAGGGGGAAGGGAAAAGGGAGGGGAAGGGGGAAGGGAGAAGGGAAAGGTGAAGGGGAAGTGGAAAGGGGAAGGGGGAAGGGGAAGGAAGAATGGGGAAAGGGGAAGGGGGAAGAGGGAAGGAGGAAGGGGGAAAGGGTAAGGGGGAAGGGAAGGGGAAAGGGGAAGGGAAAGGGAAAGGGAAGGGAAGGGAAGGGAAGGGAAGGGAAGGGAAGGGAAGGGAAGGGAAGGGAAGGGAAGGGAAGGGAAGGGAAGGGAAGGGAAGGGAAAAAACATAGAGCTACACCTGCCCTCATGCATTCACCTGACTTTGTTTTGCATAAGAATTATAAGGTCAAGCAAGAAGTGTCAGTTTCACTGGGACAGCTGCATGTCATCACCAAAAAACACTACTGCGCAATGATTATGGATCCAGTGAGCTTACACAATGCCAAACAGAAAACTCTCCAGATACCTACTGCCCAGTCTGTAAGCATCACTAGACAATGGTCCAGTTTCATCAGGGGCAGCGAAGTGGCAAGGGAGTAGTTAAGGAAATTGTTGGCAAAAAATAAAAAGGGAATGTGCTATTACACTTATATGGCCATAAGAAGTAAATAACAGCAATGAATCCTAATCATTACCATATCAGTAATATAAAATTCCAGAGAACAGGAAAGAAATGGATCCTGCTGCAATCAGGCTCACAAAGAACTTTATGGTATCAGGCAAAGCATGTCACCAGGAACTTCAGACTTGTAGATTCCTTTCTTTCTTCCTTCCTTCCTTCCTTCCTTCCTTCCTTCCTTCCTTCCTTCCTTCCTTCCTTCCTTCCTTCCCTCCTTCCTTCCTTTCTTTATTTTTGTATTATAGTGCTCATCTTCACAGTAAGAAATGCTCAACTAAAAAAACCTCTATTAAGATTGCTACACTTGGGTGAATACGGTTAAAATATAATGTATGATTCTTAAAGAAATAATGAATATGGTATATTTTTTAAAAGCTTGCTACCCTCGATCCTGTGTTATTTGTGCTATTTTTAATGGACCTCCCTGTGAGTGTAGACATTTATACATGGATGTGAACATAGAGTATTGAACTAGTGTGTGGAACTGTTTCCATTTTAATCTATCTCTTTGTGAATGCATGCATAGAATACCCAGGCAATCTGGTATGGTATCCTCATGCTGAAATCAAAGTACAGCCAAACAGTCAACACAGTGATCTTTCTCTTTATGACTTTGGTTTTTAATATATCCTATGACAATCTCCCCAGGAAGTCTGTATTTTTACATTCCAGAATATATTTCTCCACCCACAAATAGTTTCAAAGCTTGATTAAAATGTCTTTCCTGAGACATAGGACAATTTAAAACAATTGCGAGCAGAAAGAGAAAACCTATTTCAGAGAACCACATTGCATTGCTACTGTTACGGGTCCTGAAGCAGTCTTGGCCAAGTGTTCCTTTCTTTGTGATGGAAGTATACAGGCAAGGGCAAACCTCCCTTGCCCTTAGCCTAAGGAAAGTTTCCCTAGGGTTGGCAAGGTGTCAGAGGTGCTGGAAGGAGGCTGCCTTGCTGTCTGCGTCTCCAGTGCAGCTCTCAGCCACAACTTTACATCCATAGTGACACTCAAGTTCCTGGAGAATTCATAGTTTAATTTGAGACTGGAAAGCAGCAAGTCGCAAAGAAACACACCACTAAGGACTTCAGTTTGTTTTGTATGCATACTCTCTGACTACAGGCTTTATTGGTTATTGTTCCAGGCTCCTACCTATACCAAGATCAAGGGAAGAAAGGTCACCCATGACTGGTGATTATAAACATGTGAATTTTGCCTGCTACCCACACTACCAGCTGTCGTAATGACTACTCCCTCTGTGAATAGCTATCCCACTAGCTGTATTTCAGGGAGAATAGAGTGTTAGCTTCTAGCACAATTCTCCTTGTCCCCTCCTTGTGTACAGTGGATGTGCTATGCACCTGGTAAAGACATTGTTTGGTTACTGTGGCCTCTATTTGCTTAGGATATACTTTAAGATACCCATTTTGTCTTACTGACCACTTTATTTTTATTTTTATTTTTTATTTTTGACAGGATTTCACCGTGTATCCCAGGCTGTCCTAGAACTCACTCTGTAGACCAGGCTGACCTTGAACTCAGAATTCCACCTGCCTTTGCCTCCCAAGTGCTGGGATTAAAGGTGTGCACCACCACTGCTGGCCTTTGTTGTTGTTGTTGTTGTTGTTGTTGTTGTTGTTACTGACCCCTTTTAAATCCACAGTGACAGATTGGATAATATAATTTAGAATCATCAATGTATAATGCCATTCGACAAAAAGAAACTCATCTCCCAATTTCCTTAATTGTAACAGAAGCCACACATAACAGAGGGCTCAGACTAGCTGCTTAATATGGATATATATATATATATGAAATTCTTTTTTAAATACCCATACGTTCCAATGGGGGAATGAATAAAGAAAAATGAAGTTGCATATTAACATTTATTGTTCAGAAATACAAAACATTGATTTTTTTTGTCTATAATAAAAGAACGGGTTTTATGGTAAGCAATTTATAAACAATAAGAATTAATTACTCACTTTTGGAAAGTGTGATGTTCAAAATTGGGGTGGCAAGAGCTTCGTGTCTGGGAAGGGCTCTCTGCTCCATGAAGGACAGCTTCTTGCTGTGCCTTCACACTGCAGGAGACACATCTTCTTCAGTGGCCTTTTTATGCAGGCAACAAGCTCTCAGAGCTTACCCACTTTCCAATGTATTTATCTCTTAAATGCTTTGCTTTAGGGGTCTGGTTTCCCCATATGAGGGGAAATGGAATGACTTCAAACCTTCAGATTATAGAATTCTGTGCACGTCTCTTAAGTCTTATTTAGTATTTAACTGCATCAATGTGATCATATGTATTCATTATCAGTGAGGATCTTGAAAAGACCTTGTGTGAAAAGGTTGACTTACAAAACAACCTGAGTTTGCAGATCAGAGTGTTATTTAAAACGAGAAATCAGATTCCTGTTGAGTTTGTTCATGAAAAAAAAATTGTTAATTCTTCTTGCTGTTTGAGATATTAATCTTACTGAACAGTCTTTAAATCGTTTCAATGAATCTCATGCCAAGATTTGGATACAACGAAATTATATCGTAAGTTTCCTAGGAGAGCTGCAGAGAAAGACTGTCATCCTGCTCTTAGCAAACACACAGGCTCAAAGGAAACAGCACTGACTGCTTAGCCAGCAGCTGTCAGTGATTGCAGATGCTGACTTGCGTAGATGGTCAACGTGAAGCTCACCAAGCTCCAGTCACATAGATACTGTGCACTGTGGGAAATGGCCAGGTTCTAGATTGTGCACAATTGTCTGACCCATCCTGCTAGTGTCTTTTTTTTTTTTTTTTTTTTTTTTTTTTTTTTTTTTTTTTTTTTTTTGTGAGAGACTGCTATGGTCTAAGGATTAACAAAGCCTTAAATTTTTCCTTGCCAAAATATAAATTGTATGTCCTTGAAGTTACTGCCTTACTGGAATACTCTGCATCTAATAATTTCCCTCAACTCTTGAGTTGCCACTGATTTTAAATCCTACATTACCCTCTTAAGAATGTTTTCCTACACTACATTGAACTGTCAAGTAATTGTTGCATTTCTGTTGGGCTTGTTTAATGTGATGGTTAGTGTCTCTTGGGTAGAAGCCCCGAATTCTCTTCCTACAATTGACTATCAAAAATGTAATTCGCTCAAGTAATCCAGTGAATAACTGGGTAACAAATTGTTGCTTAAAGTAGGGTTGCATTGCATACACTAGCGAGATTTTGCTGAAAGGACCCTAATATAGCTGTCTCTTGTGAGACTATGCCGGGGCCTAGCAAACACAGAAGTGGATGCTCACAGACAGCTAGTGGATGGATCACAGGGCCCCCAATGGAGGAGCTAGAGAAAGTACCCAAGGAGCTTAAGGGATCTGCAACCCTATAGGTGGAACAACATTATGAACTAATGAGTACCCCAGAGCTCTTGTCTCTAGCTGCATATGCATCAAAAGATGGCCTAGTCGGCCATTACTGGAAAGAGAGGCCCATTGGACATGCAAAATTTATATGCCCCAGTACAGGGGAAAGCCAGGGCCAAAAAGTGGGAGTGGGTGGGTAGGGGGTTAGAGGGAGGGTATGAGGGACTTTTGGGATAGCATTGGAAATGTAAATGAGGAAAATACCAAATAAAAATATTAAAATATTAAAAAAGAAAAAAAAAGTAGGGTTGCACTTCTGGTTTGGACTGTATTTTTGTTGAAAAACAAAAATTGAGTCAGAATAAAAATAATATATAAGGTGTCAGCCTAACACCGTTTTCTCTTCTTCCAAAGATTATGATATCATCTTGATAATCTCTTGAGGACAAAAACTTGAAAATGCAGTTATAGAAATAACCCGAAGGCTAAATGAGTTTTCAATTAAGAGTTGAGGATTTTAGTCTATCACCAACTTTATAGACAAAAATAATGAAGGTTTAGAGTTCATAATAAAGATTTCATCATCAAACACACACATAAGTGTAAAGTTAGAAGTGTAAAGACACCTGCCTATAAGGTGTTTGAGAAGCACCAAAGATGAGGCAGTTGTTCTTAGCTGACTAGACTCAAAGAAATAAACATGACTTAAGGAGATGCTTACAGAATTATGGCTGGAGTTATAATGTTCAATGGAGCTTCCTAGAGTTGCTATGGTAAGCTTATAGCATCAATTCTACATAGGAACAAAGGGAACTCAACAGGAACTGATACAGACCAGGCTATCCGGCAGAATCACCTTGAGTCACTGAAGAGATAACCAGCTATGGTTAGAGATACAGTTCCAAAGCAGAGAGTAACATGGTCTGGCTCTGTCTTTCTCTTTGCCTTATGACTCAACATTTAAAGAAACAAAAACAAAAGAAAGAAAGTAGTAACACTGGAGTATTTCTAGTTCTAGGAATAGTATCTTGGGGCACTTGAGAAATTCAAGTGAAGTAAACAGACAATGAATAGGGAACCAAGAAAATGTATATATTTGCCCTTGACTTAACATAGATGAAAGAACTGTCATTTCTGATGTGAAGTAAAAAGTCATGAGTGGCAAGATGACTTATCTTAAAGTTCTGTTGGTTTAAGGTGATCCAATGTGACTCTTCATTAATGTCAGCTTCAACCATGATAACACTTATAAAGAAGTAGGCGAACAAAAGCCAGAGAGGGATAATCTATAAAAGGAAATGCTTAGCTAATGAGATGGGCTCTGCTACTATTACCTACATCTTTAACTGGTCACAAAGTCAAAATAGCAATTATAGCTTATTATCTCCATTATCCATTTTGTTTTATCATTATGTTGTTCTTTCCTGGACAGGATTTATTGCTTGGTAGGATAAGTCAAACATTCATCCCACAAGATCTTCATCTTTATGGTCTTACTTGCCTTGGCTAATATTTTTTATAAAGTGGCACTGGAACCTTGCTAAGAATAGTGGAAATGACTCCCGTGAGTTCAAGACTTACCCACCTTTCCCTAGGCCCTTATTGTATTGCTGTGATACGTTTCCCTAGGTAGAGTTGAATGGCAGATAAACCAAAAATAGCAGAGGCAAATTTCAGCTTCCAATTAGGGAAACCACGAGCATATTCTCTGGTGTTTTGAACCAATGTGAATAGGCTATGCTATATTACAGTGGTAAGTGACCTCAAAGGCTCGCAAGATCACAAATGTCTTTTTCTTCATATTGTGGGTCATATGTGCCTCCAGTCAATATCATTTTCACAGCAGGATCCTGAATGATAATGTAACTTACATGCAAACATTCAAATGTTACTGTTCAAGCTGCACAAAGTAAAGAGAACACTCACCACTTGGAATTAGGCACTGCTCTTCTGGGTATATTTCATTAAACAAAGTAAGTTACATGACAAAGGCTTACATGAATACAGATGGAAAATTTAATCCTACCCAGGGATAGACAGGTAATATATATGATCAACCATGCTACATCCTAAATTCAGAGCTGCTGGAGCTAGGGATTAGTCCTTATATTGTAACTTGGTGACGGTTCTCCCAAGATGTTGTGTATAGTTTTCTGTGTAAGACCAGTGTCACAATTTCCTGAGAGCACACTGACCTTGAAGGCCACTCTCCCCAGATGTTCTCTGACATTTTCCAACTGCTAAAAGACAAGTTATTAATATTTTCCTTTCCTCAATCCTGTCTTCTCTTATATACTCACTTCCTATAATTCTTAAACTCTTTTCCCTTGATTTGTGACTGAGAATAGTGACATCTATTGGGGTTTTTTGGTTTGGTTTGGTTTGATTTGGTTTTGGTTTCTTTTTTTTTTCCCCTCTGCTATATCCATCTAGATTTGAACAATGGAGTGTTGTATAGGAAATTTAAAGTGTGACAGAGTCAGAGTTGGCTCATTCATTCCAAACATCCATGCTCTCTTTGACATGTGTCAGTAATGGTTTTCAAGCAGAAGACCCTCTGTGGCAATATCTCTGCCAGATACATCTTCATCCTCTACTAATCCCTGTGAGCATCCTGATACAGTGCTTCTGCTTACTCCAAGCGGGTGAAGCTTGAAGATCCTTGGTACCAATTTGCTTGCAGAAGAGAAAAATGTAATTTCTTTATTTTGAAAATAGATTTTTTTCTCTAATACAATATATTACAACCATGGTTTTTCCTCCTTCCACTCCTCCAAACTCCTCCCCCACATCTTCTCTTCCCCAGATCTACTCCGCACATATCTCCCTTCAGAAAAGAGCAAGTCTTCAAGAAAGGACAACCAAACATGACAAAACAAGATACAATAAGACAAGGCAAAAGCCCTATTGAGGCTGGACAAGGCAACCTAACAGGAGAGAAAGAGTCCTAGGAACATTGGGAGGGTTTGCACCATGTCCTCTCCATAGATGTTATGGCTGTTAACACAGAGTGTTTGTGGGATTCTTAATAATTAGAGTGGGAAAGTGGTTTTCAATGGCATGTATCTTTTCATGAATATATCAGAATACATATAGAAACATTTTTATACTTCAGTTGTCTATGAGTATATTTGAACTCATATTCCTTAAACAGTGTTAGCGATATATGAAGAAGCTTCCAAGATAGAAACTTATTTCTGCTTTTCTTTGGAAAAACACATACCCATGCCCTCTTCAATGTACACAGACCTGCATTCCATCTTCCACTGACTATGTCATTCCTTATTAAGTCTTATTTTATGAATCAATGATAAAAGTTACTTTCTGAGTCTTAGGATATTTTGTTCTCTGAATTCTTTATATGGTATCATTCTTAGTGAGTCACCTGCAGTTTGAGTGATAAAGTTAAATTCATGAATGTCCTGTTTATTTATATCACATAATGTTGCATACTTTCTTTTATATGGAGGTCCTTGATCCATTTGGAGTTTTGCTTTGTCTGAGGGGGTAAATATGGACCTATTTTTATTCTTCTACATGCATGCACCAATTTTGATCAACGCCATTTGCTGAAGATTTTTTTTCCTCCGGTATGCATTTCTGACTCTCTCTCTCTCTCTCTCTCTCTCTCTCTCTCTCTCTCTCTCTCTCTCTCTGTGTGTGTGTGTGTGTGTGTGTGTGTGTGTATCAGATGTTCACAGATGTATGGATTTATATATGTAGCTAAACCTAAATTCTATTGTTCAATGTCTCTTTTTTTCATGGTAGGATGAGCAATAAAACCCCAAAACAAAAACAAACAGACAAAAAAACAAAACAAAACAAAACCAAAATAAAACCAAAAACCAAAAACAACCAAAGGAGATAAAAAAAAAATACAAATTTGCAGATGATAGGATTTTATATAAAAGAATCTAAAAATCTCCACCAGAAAACTCAAGGATAAATCTATAGCTATAAGCAATTACACAAAGTGTTAGGACACAAAATAAACACAAAAAGTCAGTATCCTTCCTATAAACAAATGATAGACTAAGAAGTATGAGAGATAGTACCTATCATAATAGCTTCAATATATGTGACTCTAACCAAGCAAATGAAAGACCTGTATAGTAAAAACTTCAAGACACTGAAGAAACAAATTCAAGAACACACCAGGATATGAAAAGATATCCCCTGCTCACGGATTGGCAAGGTTAGTATTGTGGATATGCCCATCCTGCCAAAAGCATTTAACTGATTCAGTGCAATTCCTTTCAAAATCCCAATGCTGTTCTTTACAGAAATTGTTAAATACAATCTTCAATTTCATATGGAAACACAAACAATCCAGGATAGTTGAAAATGATCCTGAATAATAAAAGAAGTGATAGAAATATCACAATTGCAATCTCTAGTTGTACTACTGAGCTATAATAATAATAATAATAATAATAATAATAATAATAAACAACTGGGACTGGAGAGATGGCTATGTGACTAAGAGCACTGACTGCTCTCCTAGGGGTCCTGTCCTGAGTTCAATTCCCAACAACCACACAGTGGCTCACAACTGTCTGTAATGGAACCAATGTCCTTTTCTGGTCTGTCTAAAGACAGCTACAGTGTACTCATATACATTAAAAAATAATAAATAATTTTTAAAAATCTTAAAGACAATGAAAATAGACTAATTATTTGGAAAGTGGGGAGATTGGAGCAGGGATTTATATTAGAAAAAGGAATGTGAAGAGATGCTAAAGACCTGCTCATTATGACATGCAGCATGATTGATATTAATTAGAGATATTGAATATCTACAAAGAGATATACACATGTAGGGAACAATTTTTAAAGGCACTGCTTCAACTCTCCTAGGGAAAAAGAAAATAGTCACTTTTAATGTTTCTTATTAAAATATTTTAATTAGATATGATAATGAGCTCTGTTATGGCATTTTGATATATGTACATAAAGTATTTAGACCACATTTCATTTTTCTTTCTTGCCTCCCTCCCAGATGCCTGCCTGTCCTTGCCACCTTTATAAGCAATTCTGTACCTTATTCTTGCCTCTTCAAGTTTTCCCCTTCCCAAATACTTTTTCTTTTCCACTACATTTTTAGAATTGTACCCATTCTTCAAGACGCTCCCATGTACTATACACTCAAGTAAGCCTTTGCAGCCCACTTCTATCCTGATTAATCTTTCCTCTAGAGGACAGGAATCAGAGCTCATGGGCCTTCGTGCCTGATTAATCACATACTGTTACATTCCCTGCTCTTCCTAGTTACTCAAATTGTTATTTAACTCTTCATGCATACATTTTCCCTCTCTTTGGAAGAGTGGTATTGAAAAAGTAATTTTATAAGACCCATTCAATTTAATGCCCTGAGGAGTGTATAATGCTTCTGCTGGTGATATTCTCTGTGGTGGAAGAAGTGTGGCCTCTCCCCCTGTAAATAGCCCTTTATGATTTAGAGGATCCTTAATAAACAGAACATTAGGTTGACTTTCACATGGGAGAATCTTTCTGGTATAATTATTCACCAAATTCTATACATTGATTGCATAAATTGCAGAAGAGTGTTCTGTATATGTATATGTGTATGCAGTATTTGTAAGTTTGCACAGTTATGTAGGAGTGGAGGCCACAGAAGAGTGTTTACTCTCTTGATCTGTCACTTATTGCTCTTTTGAGATGAACCTATTTTGTTTAATTTTTATTTTTTCATTATATTTTCTTTGTTTACATTTCAAATGTAATCCACTTTCCTAGTTTCCCTTCCGAAAACCCCTCCCGCCACCCCACCCCCCGCTCTCGCCAATCTACCCTTTCCTGCATCCTGGACCTGGCATCCCCTGTACTGTGGCATAGAACCTTCACAAGACGAAGAGCCTTTGCTCCCATTGATGACCGACTTGGCCATCGTCTGCTACATATGCAGCTAGAGCCATGAGTCCCACCATGTGTTTTCTGGGGTTCGTGGTTTAGTCCCAGAGAGCTCTGTAGATACTGGTCAGTTCATATTGTTGTTCCTCCTATGGAGCTGCAGAGCCCTTCAGCTCCTTGGGTACTTTCTCTAGCTCCTTCATTGGGGTCCCTGTGCTCCGTCCAATGGATGGCTGTGAGCATCCACTTCTGTATTTGTCAGGCACTGGCAGAGCATCTCAGGATACAGCTATATCAGGCTCCTGTCAGCAAGCTCTTGGTGGCATCCACAATAGTGTCTCATTTTTGGTGGTTGTTTATGGGATGGATCCCCAGGTGTGGCAGTCTCTGGATGGTCATTCCTTCAGTCTCTACTTCACACTTTGTCTCTATAACTCCTTCCATGGGTATTTTTCCCCCTTCTAAGAAGGATCAAAGTGTCCACATTTTGGTCTTTCTTCTTCTTGAGTTTCTGTGTTTTGTGAATTGCATCTTGGGTATTCAGAGGTTCTGGGCTAATATCCACTTATCAGTGAATGCATATCATTTGTGTTCTTTTGTGATTGGATTACCTCACTCAGGATGATATCCTCCAGATTGAGATGGACCTATTATTAATCCTCCAGTTAGGGTGATGGCCAGGAAGTTCCAGTGACTGATCCTCCTGTGTTTCCTGTATCAGCACTGATGTTACAGGTACAGGCCTGGCATTTTACACAGATGCTGTCAATCCACACTCAGGCCTTCATGCTTGTGCAGCAAAACAGTGTTGCCCACAGCGATAGCTCTTCATCTTAAGAGTGTTTTTTGTTTTGTTTTGTTTTCGTTCTTTTAGACACTCAGCCAGGAGAAAGAGTGCGGTAGAACCATACCTCAGCACCCAAAATCTCATCTGGAGACCAACAGGAGTGAAGGACTGCTCCCTCCCTGTTCTAGGCATGCATTTTCTGGTGAATGTAGCCTTGAGACCCCTACCTCTGCAACCCTGAGAGAACCATGTAGCTTGGTGGTCATATTTCATCCCTGGATGTTCTGGAGCTCACTGTAAGTCAGGCTGGCCTTGGACTCATAGAGGTCTGCCTGCATCTGCCTCCAGATTGCTAGAATTAAAGTCCTATGCCACCACGACCTGGTCCTGAGTGATTTTAATCTAACAGAAACTTTCAGAAGCATGGATGATTTGATGCCGGCATGCAAGCATCCTCAGATGGGGCCAGCTTTTGCAGACAGACATACATATCAGCAATCCCTGAGCTTCTTAGATGTGATGTGGACTTTTTAGGGGTGGTGTTTGGGGGCTAGGGCTTTAAATGCAGAAATATTCCTGATACAAATTCTGAAAACCTTAATTGGGATCTACAGACATCAATCAGTTTGCCATGTAAATTGTAATGCCCAATGCATATGGCCATTGCTATTAGTGGTACAGCAGAGGAAATAAGAATCAGAAATGCAGGGGCACATTAGGTAAGTCAATCTTGAAAGCATGATGTCTGATTAGTAGGCAAACTTTGATGACAGAATTGCCACAGACAAAACACAAAATTGACACAGGTTCACTAATTGTCTCATTCCCATTATAATATTCTTTTCCCTAATAAAGAGACACATGTATCCAACTGTTGGAAAATTATTTAGTAAAAGCACAATGTGCTTCAACATATAGGATAGTTATATGTCCTGTAATAAAGTCTGCTTCATAACCATACTGTGCAACTTTGCTGTGCATCAACCCTTGATGGTCTCTGTGAGCCTCTGTGCTCACATCAGGGCTGCACACTGGGCCTGACATGAAAGGAGGACCTGGGCTCTCTCTTGCTGTTCACAGCCTTCGCTCTGAACAGTTGGTCTTGACCCAGTTTGTGAGCACATTCCCACTTGCTTTTGATCATTGCAGCCTCAGCTCTCATTTCCCATTCTCTCCTTTTCCAGCTCACCTTGCCTTGCCCTTTGTTCTTGATGTAGTGCACTGTTTCTCAGGTCTTCCCCAGTGATACCAACTCCACTGCTAGCACTAGATACTCTTCCTGTGAGGAGCAGGTCCTGGAACCCTGTGGCTTCGTGCTGTCCCCTCCAGTTCTGTTGTTTCCGTAGATCCCTCCCTCTAGGTGACATACCCTGTCAGCTCATCTCAGATCCACAGGGACACCAGGAGCACTCTGAAATACCATGTGCTTATTTCCTGTTTCAAAACAGCCATGTCTTGTGCTTACCTTTAGTCACCATGATGCAGCATATCCAGAATTTTGGGCACATGAAAAGAACTTGAGACATATTTAATAATACATTGATAATAGACCTTTCATGATATATTCTTCAGGGATAGGCAGAAGTGATGAAATGAAAGCCAGGGAAACAAACGAACAAACAAACAAAAAATCCCTGATTTTTTCCATTGTACTGCTTCATTAGCAATGTGAGTTTTGCATGTCAGAATAAATCATTGTAGTAAGTGATGAGACAAAAGCGACAGAAAGTAGTTTTGGTTTGGCCAGTTCCCATGTAATTTGGGTAAATGGCCTATTTCTTTCCTTATCTTCTTGAAAGAATTCAAACTAATAAAAATTAGAAGCTCTTCTATGTTTTACTAGTATGAAATTTAAATTCTAGGATTCTAGGAATTTTCTGTTCAATAAAATCATTACATGTTGTACATTGGATATATACCTCTTGAACTTCTGTTACTGCTGTTATGTTCTTGACTACTGGTATTCCATGAAATCAGGAGAGGGTGTCAAGATAAAGGTAACCTAGTCATACACAACAGTACATGCTATAGTGCCAGGACCCCACAAGGCTGAGACATAGGGATTAAAAGTTCAAATCTGTCTGAGGGAGCAAACAAGGTAAAAGATGATGACAAACAGGTAAAAGGGAAGAAATAAGTTAGAAGACTAAGAATCAGTGGCTTGCAAATATAAAATTGGTGCATTGGTGATATGTTTACACACACTCATACAAACACATACGCACATAAATTATACACATGATTATTTTCTCATTTATTCACAAAAGATAAAAGAACTCCAGATAGAGGCTTAAAGAAACAGAACAATGAAAATATTATGAATCCTGTGATTTTATTGTATTTGCTATTTTTTCAGGCCGACTCATTACCAAGATGTCTATCTGTTGAGGCTTGACCATAGGCAATTCCCAGATGCTCATTGATAGGCCTGGGAATGATACAATGGAGTTCTAAACATGCATCCTCTCTGAAGCATTCATTTCGGAAACGGAAACAACTGGCAAGAACACACTAGGGCCCTTTACCTACATAGTTTTTTTTTTTTTTTTTAAGAAGAGGTATTTCCACAAAATTTAACCATATATAGATGTTTGGGAATTTTTTAAACCCTAAGATTGAAATAAAGTAAGAATTCAATGAACAGTTAAGAAGTAAGTTGCCTAAAATATTATTTTTCAAATATGCATACTAGTCAGTGTGATCATTTTGAGTCAAGTCCTATTCAACTTATGTATATCTCATGACTCAGATGAATCTAAGGTAAGCAGGCTTGTCAGTCTGATATTTGTCTCACCATAGGAACACTGCTGTGTAGTAGATAATTATTAAAATCTGGACCTGGGTCTTCTACCATGCTTTGTGTTATTGAGTTCCTGGATGAAAGACACACTCACAACCTTTATATTTACAATAAACCTTATGCAGCACAAAAGTTGGGCAGCTGCATATCCTCCATGCTGTTAGAATCTACTTTCCTATCAATAACCCTGAGTTATTACTTCCTATTTACAATGTTCCATCTAGGTTGCTCTTGACTACAATTGGGCAGCCCATATGGCCAAATTTTCATGGCTCTTAATCCACGGTAGCTTTCCTTTCGTCTCTCCTGGACCTTCTTTTTCCTCAATCAGGATCCCACACCTATGAAACCTAAACCCCACCTATGCCTCTACTGTCCAACTATTGGCTGTTGACATCCTTATTTACCAATCACAATTTCTGGGAGTAGGATCACTTTGCTAGCATCTATGGGCAGATTCTCTCCTCTCTGGGGAAACAGTTTTTGAGGCCCAAATCAGCATTAGAATACAAGCAGTATCAGGGCAACCCACTACACTACTGACTTGACTTATAAATGCAAATAAACTCATATTTTTAAATCACTTGAGAACTCTTGATACAAGAGATCTCTTTCTAGAAGTTTTATGGGAAATCTCTAGGAACACCTCAAGCCACAGTATTAAGATACTCAAGTGAATCCTTTGAATAGAGCTTGGGGTAGCATGCTGGAACAGTTTAAGCTCTGCCAGATCTGCAGCAATCAAAGTATTGCTAGAAACAGACAGCTCTTTTATCTAAAACTAAATATCTTCATATGCAGATTTGGACCATAGTCATTCAGCCCCACAATGTGGTGTGACTAAATAATTTAGAGTGTTTAGGGTGCTTAGATATAGGGATCTGGAAAAACAAGTTGTTTGTTGATCCTATAAGGCACCCAGCATGTTCTGTTACCATGGACTGTTATTCCATGTTCTTGCTAACAGTTAATTCTGAAGATCAGTCATGCCTAAAACTCCTGGGACTGGATAAGATATACATGAAGATAAGTCAACTACAGACCAAAGTTTAGGAGGATACATTTCACAAGCTCAACTTTCTCTGTACTTCCATGTTTTATAGTTTAAGGCTGTATTCCAGTCACTATCCTGAAAGGATCAGTCAATTGGGCATTTAAAAGCTCTGTGGAAGAAATTGCAAGAATGTAGATCTGCCACAGAAAGATTGAAGAGACATAGAACAATATCAATAAGATGTATCTACTTCGTCCTCTACTTTAGAACTTCAGAAAGTTGTCCTAAACCAGGTGGGAGCCAGGCAGAACATGACTATCCATGGTATGAGGCTAAAAAGTTCTTGGTTGCATCAGAGGCAATGGTTGGAATACAATGAGAGCTATCACCCCGTGGGAGAAAACTGAGTCATGAATTTTTTCTTACACAAGATGAGAAGAGAAACTGATGACCATGGATTTGAATCCACGCGTACTCTGAGAACCTCAATCCTACTAAGCATTATGCCTCACTCACCCTGAAGAGTTTTGGGAAACAGCACTCTAATTAGCTAGAAACTGGAGCCTGTTTTCCTTAGCTTCCCAGAAGCAACAGTTCATAGAACTCCTTAACTTTATATTGTTTTAAATTTCACATCTCTTCAGACCATCTTAGGGCACAGCTCATGTGGGAAACTTGGATTCTGTCAATCTTGGGATGAAAAGCCCTCTAGAAATTATTGGGGGAGTGGATGAAGAAAATGAGAACTGATATCCCTGGACCACTATTAGACACCTTTAAGACATACTTGGATGAGTGTTCTTTGACGGAAATCTTCAAATATGCTGTATTACTTTTTTACCTCTGCAATAAATATCTGACATACAAAAACCCAAAGGGAAAAGTGTTTTGGAGTTTTTTGAAACAACTCTAGATTGTGGGGGGAACAAGTCAGCAGAATTGTAGAAGCTGCTTATCCACGTTTTGAGTACCTCAGAAAGTGAAATGTCAACAGAATGAGAGTCAGGTAGAACTCTGAAGGTATGCCGCTGGCCCAGGTTCTACTTTCTCCAGCTAGACCATATCTGTCAAAGATTCTATCAACTGACAAAACATTTCCCAATCTTGTGATCAAGTGATCAAATGTGGGAAATTATGGAACACATTTCATATTCAAAACCAGAACCTAAGAAGTAAGGGGTTTTTTTTAATCTACTTTTTAATCAGAATTCATACACTCCTTTGAAAATATATTTAAAGCTGTGGATTTCCAAGCCATAGCAATTGTCAATTGGTAAGGGAAACATTCAAATGTTTTTGAAATGTTGCCTTCAATTCACAGGGACTTTTAAAAATCCCTTTAAAATTTAGTTTGAAAACCTTAATTATTTTTGCATGTGAACTTAAGACCCCTACTGTAGTCTTGCTGTGGTTTGTGAATAGTACATTCCATTTATGTGAAATCTGAAACAGAGAAAGCATACTTTTTTCCATGGAATGGTTTCTGGTCTCTGAATTTCCAGGACTGAAACTGTTGTAATTTGTACGCTGCATGATTCAAGGGGGAAACCAGTGGCCAGGTACTGAAACTGATAAAAAACAAAACAAAACAAAACAGAAAAAACTTACAAAAACAAACAAACAACAACAACAAAAAAAAGGTGCTACACAGGTGGAGAAGAGAGGGATTCATGCTGCCCTAAATAATGAGTAGAGTCATCAGAGAAGAAATAATAATCATGTAAAAAACAATAGATAGAAAGATGCCAATGTAAGAATGAGGCACCTCTTATTAGTTAAAACAATTTTAAATTTAAATGTATTTTGATTATATTACTCCCCTCTTTTAAGTTCTTCCAGAGCCTTTCCTTCTCCCCACCCTTCCACCTTTAAGTTCTTTTGCAAATAAAAAAACAGAACCACAATACCACTCCCACCAAAAAGAAAACAGAAAAAGAAAAAGAAAGAAAGGAAAACACCCAAAAGGAAAACAAACCCAAAACTAAAACCAAGTAGAAAACAAAACAAAACAAAAATAAAACAAAAACAAAGAAAGAAAGGAAAAAAACAAAACAAAACAAAACAAAATATGTGGAGTCCAGTATGTTTTTGAAAAACTACTCCTGAACAGAAAGCTTTCCTTGGAGTGGCTCCTACAACTAGTGTTACTCCTTGGTCAAAACTAATTTTCCCCTGTTTCAGTAGGTATAAGTAAGAGAAGAGTTGTTAATATTTACCCTGGCGACTCGATTTTCTTTCATTCATTCATATATTCAGTTTTTAAAATATAACAAAATAAAATATAAGAAGATAAAACAAAAATACCATGTTGAAGTTGGACAAGACAAATCAACAGAAGGAAAAGAGCCCAAGAGAAGGGGGAAGAATTGAACACCCTCTTGTCTACACACTCAGGAATCCCAAAATACACTAAACTAGAAGCCATATTATATACACAGAGGATCTCATGCAGAACTATGCAGGCCCTGTGCATACTGCTTCAGTCTCTGTGAGTTCATATGAGCTTTGCTCATGTTGATTTAGAGGAGCTTGAGTTTTTAGTGTCTTCCATCCTCTCCGGTAACTCTTATATTCTTTCCACCCCTTCTTCTGTGGGGTTCTTTGAGATCTGAGGGTAAGCATTTTATGGAGGCATTCTCTTTAGGTCTGAGTGTTCCAGCATTGTTTATTCTCCGACTAATGTCTGTCTCTGGGTCTCTATATTTGTTCCAATTTGCTGTAGGAGACAGTTCTGATGATGCCTGAATAAGGCAATGATTGATGAGTACAGCAGAATATCATTAAGAGTCATTTTATCAGTATGTTTTCTTTTCTTTCTTTTTTAGACCATTATTCTTTGGTTTTATTGGGCTATCTAGTCTCTGGCTCTTGGACATTCATGCTATGTTGGATATGGGTCCCATCTTGTGGAGTGTGTCTAAAAACAAATCAGTTATTGATTGGTTGCTCCCACAAATTTTGTGCCACTGTTATCCTAGCAGAGTTTGCAAGCAGGACACTACTGTAAGCATAAGCAGAGGGTTTATGGCTAGCTGAAACTTATATTTCTCTTTTGGTACCATTCAGTATAGACCTAGATTCTTTTAAACCTACTTTAATTAAGGTTTGTAAACTCTTTTTTTGTTGTTGTTTTTTGTTTGTTTGCTTGTTTGGTTTTGTTTTTTGCTGTTGTTGTTTTGTTTTTTGTCTTGTTTTGTTTTGTTTTGTTTTTTGTTTTTCTTTTCGAGACAGTGTTTCTCTGTGTAGCCCTGGCTGTCCTGGAGCTCACTCTGTAGACCAGGCTGGCCTCAAACTCAGAAATTTACCTGCCTCTGCCTCCCAAGTGCTGAGATTAAAGACATGCACCACCATGCCCAGCCTTATAAACTCTTTAATCTCCCTTCTAGCCCATTGATGAGAGGTAAGGTTAATAGGAAAATGGATTTGTGGACCTCTTTAGAAATAGTTTTAGGAGCAATTTCAACCTTTGTTTTCAGGATATCTTTAAGAAACACTTAAAGATATGTTCAACATCCTTAGTAATCAAGGAAATGCAAATCAAAACACTCTGAGATGTCATCTCACACCTGTCAGAATGGCTAAGATCAGTAAAATAGGTAACAGCTCATGCTGGCGAAGAGGTGGGCTAAGAGGGACACCCATCCATTTCTAGTGGGAGTGAAAACTTGTACAGCCACTATGGAATTCAGTCTTGGATTTCCTCAAGATGAGATGCAATCTACCTCAGGATCTAGATATACCATTCTTGGGCATATAGCCAAAGGATGCTTCAGACTGTCACAGAAATACTTGTTTAACCATGTCCATTGCTGATCAATTCATAATATCCAGAAATCAGAAATAACCTAGATTTTCCTCAACATAGGAATTGAATAAGGAAATGTGGCACATTTATATAATAGAGTATTATTCAGCCATTAATAAAATGATATTATTAAATTTGCTGGCAAATGGCTGGAACTCAAATACAATCATTCTGAGTGATCTCTCTTCAACTCTGAAACCAAACATGGCTGTATTTCCTTTTTTTTTTTAAAGATTTATTTATTTATTATATGTAAGTACACTGTCACTGTGTTCAGACACACCAGACTAGGTAATTACAGATGGTTGTAAGCCACCATGTGGTTGCTGGGATGTGAAGTCAGGACTTTGGAAGAACAGTCAGTGCTCTTAACCACTGAGCCATCTCTCCAGCCCGGCTTGTATTTCCTTTTATTTGTGGATATTATCTGTTAAGTCAATGATAACCAGGAACAAACTGTAGAACTATTGGAGTAGGTACAGAGTAAGGGAATAGAGGGTAGAGATAGTTAAGAAAGGAAAAATAGAAGAAATAATTATGAATGGGTCAGGTAGGGCTAGAATGGGAGGGCAAAGTTGAGAGAGGAGAGAGGTGGTTATGGGAGATAATATGGGGAGAGTCAGTTAAAACTCAGATGCATTTTAGGGTTGGTATGGGAACATAATACCACAGAAGGTTTCTATAATATACACATATATGAAGGATTTCTAAATGAATCTTTATAATATGGGTGACAGTATCCCAACTGTCCCTCTCTTATCACCTGATAGGGAATCTTACCTAATCATCTAGTCAACATTGTTAATAGAGGTTAAGTAAAAGCTTGGTAAAGCACAGGCCTCAGGGGAGATCTTATTATTTGGTCAAACCTGTGCTGATGATCTTTGAAGCCTCAGCTAAGCATCTCAAACTCTTATCTAAAAGATAATGTGGGACTTATCTTCCAAAAGGGCCAAAAACTTCTTTGGGTTTCCAAAAGGGCCAAACCTGAAATTTAACCTACTGTTGTACTTATGTTCATCAATGTGGAAAGCTACACCCCCAGGATATTTAAAAATCAGGAAAATGTATTTCTTAAAACAGTCTCATTACAGCTGGGCAGTGGTGGCTCACACCTTTAATCCTAGCACTTTGGAGGTTGTACTGGCTAGTTTTGTGTCAATTTGACACAGCTGGAGTTATCACAGAGAAAGGAGCTTCAGTTGAGGAAATGCCTCCATGAGATCCAACTGTAAGGCATTTTCTCAATTAGTGATCGAGGGGGAAAGGCCCCTTGTGGGTGGGACCATCTCTGGGCTGGTAGTCTTGGGTTCTATAAGAGAGCAGGCTGAGCAAGCCAGAGGAGGCAAGCCAGTAAAGAACATCCCTCCATGGCCTCTGCATCAGCTCCTGCTCCCTGACCTGTTTGAGTTCCAGTCCTGACTTCCTTTGGTGATGAACAGCAGTATGAACTTCCTTTGGTGATGAACAGATGAACAAGTAAATTGATGTATGCCTTCAGCTTAAAACAATTCATCTTGATAGTGATACCTGGTCTTTATCCTGGACTCTTGGAATGCTCTCACTAGAGTGGCAGCCGCAGGAAATAGGACTTAGTAAAAGCAGTGGAAAGGATAAATTAAATGTTGTAAGGTCCACAGAAAGTAGATACCAGAGGAATCAGAACTTGGGAAGGAAAGGAATTTAATTAGCAATATGTGATAAGGTCTCTTGTCTGGTAGACACTGAAGAAGATGATGTGCAACCCAGGGAAACAATGATGGGGCTGTGTAGAGATATTAATATGAATGGTTGATGTATGCACTTCAGAGTGCTCTTTGGGATTTGAGCCATAATGCCAAAAAGAAAAAAAAACAGTTAGACTGGTAAACTGCTGAGCCACATTATGATGGTTTCATACTGATGGTCAACATGACAAACTCTTAGGAGATATATCTTTGGACATGTGGGCAAAAGATTTTCTAGCCTGGATTAATTTAGATAGGATGATCCATTCTACAGAGAGAGCGGGAGTTCTTTTCTACCCACCCTTTCGAATAGCGTATAGCCTGAGTGAAAACTCATTCTAGCATCAGGCTTAACTGAGACATTTTGCATAACAAAATCATTCTTACCTCTCATGGGAATGACCTACAGTAATAGTTCTTTGTTGATCTGGTCAGAATAGATAATTTACAATTAATATCACCATACGACACATGTTTCCTTGCTTGGATGTTGATGAAACACGCAGTCTCTAAATAAAGTACTTGTTGGTTTATTGCTTAATTATTGTCTAATTATTGCATTTTACAGAATGCATTCAATAAAATAATGTATTTTTATCAGAACTGTAACTAGACAGAGACATTTAGCTTTAAACCCACAGAGTCCCTAGTTTACAGTGTGCTCTGATGCACATTGCTGGTTAAACCTGCTAAGATCTCTCCTCCCCATCATCATTCAGCTGCCACTCACCCAGAAACATAAAACACATCACAGGCTCCAGTTATCACAACAGGCTTCTGAGGTATGGAATTACCTATAGCACAGGAGACCTTTTCATTTCTGGAGTTACTTTATTCACAAATTTATTCATTCAAAACTTTCCAAAGATCCTTCACTCAAACTCTGTCTTCAGATCTGTGCACTTTATTTATTTATTTATTTATTCATCTATTTATTCATCTATTTCTTTATTTATTATTGATTTATTTCTTGTCTTCAGGATGTGCCAAAAGGGAAAGTGATTTTCACAAAGGAAAATTGGTACAAAAATAGATGCTTTCTTTTGCAGTATTTGTTATAGTGAAATATGACTGGTGACTCACTCTTTGGAATACTCAACCTTGTATTTAGAAAGTGAGAAAATAATAATTTCCTTCTCCAGACCTAGAAAATTTTGAGATAAAGCTAATTGTTAGCTCTCACATTTAATCACTATTTTTTAAATGATCGACCTCTTTGAGCGGGGCCCCTGTACTTTTACCTCTCTGTTGAGACTGCAGAGTTTAGAGTAACCCTTGTGCAAGAACAGCCATTTTCGAGTATACTCCTACTATCTGAATATGTTCATCCTAGGCATCATAATGTTTATTCTTCACATTTCTGTCTCTCCTTTTTATCATAACTGAAGGGTTTAGTAGTGTATATGCTAAAGTTTTATTCATATCTAGACCTTTGCTTAATCACTTCGGAGTACATTTAACCGACTATTAATTGGCTTCATTGTTGCCATGGAAAATGATAAATAATATATTCGGTAATACTAAATCGTTTGAACTCAGCTCACCTTTGGCTTTTACCTGAAGTTAAATCACCATTTTGATTAAGAAGTTTGCAGGGATTATCAGGGAAAATTAGAGGGGCAAGGTTAAAGGAAAGGCTGGGTAGAAAGCCATTTCCATAAGGAAAATCAAAAATATTTTGTATGTTGAAGAATTACATACCTATCTACAATTATCAAAACATAAAAATATGAGTCTTTAATATTGGGTTATATAAAATCAATGTATTTTCCTTTCATATTACTACTGTTGTAATGCTTTCACCCTCTAAAGTCTCTGTTATTGCTCGTGTGACCAAAGAACTTACTTAACTGCCAGAGAAGTGAGACAGTGGGCTCATGATCATGGATTCCACTGGTCTTACCATGTCCCAGTTGTGCATAAGCAGCTGTCCTGATAGAACTATGAAGTGGACTCTTGAAGACACAGTTACAATGCCAATTAGGTGGCAGCAGCCTGTAGGACTGGGTAAGGTTCTCTGGAATGTGGTATAAGCTTTCAATTGTCTTTAAATATATGGCAGTTTCTGGAGGACATCTAGGAGTCAAGGGGTATAAAAGGAAATAGTTCCACTCATGCTCTAGTGACTGACTAAGAAAATGTTTGCATCCTGTTCCTGCTACCTTAAGTTTTGCCAGTATAGATACGTTTGTTGGTTCTGGTAGGTAGGGTAGGTGTCACTCCTGCCACAAGACACAACTAACATCCACTGAACTGTATACTCAGACTTTTCCTTTTCAGTTTTTGTCTTCTTATATCCTTAAACCAATAGGCTAAGACAGGAAAAACAGTGTGTGTGTGTGTGTGTGTGTGTGTGTGTGTGTGTGGTGGTGGTGGTGGTTGGGGGAGGGGGCCACCATGTTTAAATTGCATTGTTTCTCCACAATAGGGGTAAAGAAGTTTGTGTTTGGAGTTCAATAGATCCTTAAGGGTGCCTTGTCGTGCTACCATAGCCCATGACAAAAGTCAAAGGGAAACCTCAACAACCAAAGAATGATAAACGCCACAGACCCTTCAGGAGGGAAAGGAGGTGTTGTTCCTCCAGGAAAAGAAATAAAGCTTATTGAGGTGCTTGCTGAGGGTAGATGAAATGTCGACTGTGTAGGAGAGGGAGATAATATAAATACCAACTAAGGCCATGAGATTAGTTTCAAAAATGAAGATTATGTAGGAGATATTTGTGTCTTGTTTCCTCTTTGTGAATGGTTCTCAACCTAATGGGCGGTACTTCTTTTGGAGATCAAATAACTCTTTCTGGGGGATCTCTTAAGAGAATTGGAAAACCCATGTTTACATTATAATTCACAACAGTAGCAGAATTAGAGAGATGAAGTAGCAATGAAAATAATTTTATGGTTGGGGTCATCACAACATGAGTGACTGTATTAAAGGGTTACAGCACTGGAAACATTGAGAACTACTGCTCTTTACCATATTCTGTAACATCAGTTAAAATAATATCAGTGATTATAATTTTCATGTTAGAAAATACTAAAAGAATGTCCCTAAAGGGAACTTGCCATTTATTCTGAAATATATTGTATATTTCTAATTGTACATGGCATATTTATACCTTTTTAGGTAAAATTATGACTTAATTATTATTTTAAGTTGGAAAATAAACATTGTAAGAGATCTGATTGTATGTTAAGTTGACAAGAGATAGACTTGTGGTGGCTAATCTTAGGTTTCAAGTAGTCTACAAACATCTGTAATTATACAAAATCTAAGAAGCTGAGCACAACTATGATGGAGGTTTCCAGAGTTGAAGTATTTGAGATGAAAATCTACCCTAAATTCAGATCATTTGAGGCCATGGGACCTATCCTAAATATGGGTCACACCTTCTGGTGGCAGTACATATAAAAGAACATGGGAGATGGAAGCTTTTGGTTTTTGACTGCTTGCTATCCCACTTGCTGGTGAGGTCATCTATCCTGTTCCTGAGACAGTCCTTTGTTCATTAGTGTTAGAAACTACATCTTCCAGTTTCCCACTCCTTGTGTGTTATCCCTGCCCACTCCCTGTGTTATTCCTGCCCACTGCCTCTTTCATTATTATAAAGAAATATCTCTGTCTTTGAATTTTGCTCCAATGCATTTACCAGGTAGCTTGTCTCAGGCTTTTTAAATTTCCATTTATGTATGTATGTATGTTTGTATGTATTTATTCACTTTACATCCCACATGCAGACCACCCCCAATCTCCCAGTTCTCCCCTCAACACGGGTCTTCCCTTATGCCCTCCTTGAGAAAGGGGAGATCCCTCCTGGCTACCAACCTACCCTGGCACCTGAAGTCCCTGTAGGACTAGGCATATTCTTCTGTCCTGAGGTCAGACAAGGCAGTCCAGTTAGAGCAAAAGGATTCACAGGCAGGAAACAGAATCCCCAAATCCAGTTGGAGGGGAGGACCAGGATAAAACTGCATATAAGCTACATATGTGCAGGGGATCTAGGTTCAGCCTTTATTTTTGCTCTTTTGTTGGTGGTTCAGTTTCTGAGAGCCCCCAAGTGTCCTAAAAGAACCTAGACTAATATAACCACTATATACTGAAAACAGTGGTTGTTTGTATTTTAAAATAGCAATTGTGACACAGCTAATATATATGAGATAATTTATTACATGTCTGTTCTTCATATCATCCTGGAAAGCCATGACTTTCTGAAATATATGGTAAGATTTCTGTATTGTCCAGGTGAATGGGGAAAGAGCTTAAAAATAGCATGTCGAGTATTGAGTAAAAGGCAAAGTATTGGCCCAGGACCCCCAAGACAAAGTTCTTAGCACAAAGATTTACTTCCCCAGAGAGACAGAGGTCACAGGATAAGAGAGGAACATGGGAGATAGAGGATGAGGGGGAAGGGGAAGGAAACATGGAAAAGCAGTCAGGGTATGTGCCCAGGAGATGACTGGGACAAAGAACTGCCTCTGAATAGAGAAGAGACAGATGTGGCATATAGGAAAATGTCATCTTATAAAGGTACAAGGGGAATCCTGGTGTTAGGGTGAGGTGGTACTTCATTTTAATTGGACATATTAATTAGATGAGCCAAAGGGGTCTTTTGATTGCTGGACTTTAATACTTTGATAGCTGTTCCTTGGTAGTCAGCCTTGGGAGGAGGACGTGGCTAAATAATGGAATTGATCTTGGGGCTAGCTTTAGAAATATAATTAAACAGATTTTAGCAAGGCAGAGGGACTCGGGAAGCACAAGGCTTCCCAGACCAATACTCAGGAGGATCAAACAGTCCAGAGTCTCTTCACTGGGGATAGGGCTAGTTCTCTCTAAGATACTCCAAGGCTGGTTCTCAATTCAGCATCCTATGATGCAGAACTATCTGGACATATAGTCTCAGAGGATCTACTGCTTTCTCTCCATTTTTATCCAACTACCCAAACACACA
The DNA here is from genome assembly GCF_978045245.1 of Mus caroli. Lineage (NCBI taxonomy): Eukaryota > Metazoa > Chordata > Mammalia > Rodentia > Muridae > Mus > Mus caroli. Next base: position 26,930,324 of record NW_028227274.1, on the reverse strand, counting down.
CACACACACACACACACTAACAAACAATCACACAAACAAACAAAATTGTTTCAAATAAATATTTAAAGAGCTAAGCTGATAGATAGTTTAACAGTTAAAAACACTCGCTGCTCTTGCAAGAGATCCAGGTTTGCTTGCCAACACCCATATCAGGTAACTTATAACTGCTTCTACTCCAGTTCCTGGGAATCCTACTTCCTTTGGCCTCTGAAAATGCCTTTACTCATCTGTTGTACATGAATTCACATAGGCCCACATACATATACACAAATAATTACTGTAAACATATTTTTTAATGTTTTAAAAAGGAACTGTCTAAACAGTGGTGAACAGGAGGCCCTCCCTTAACCATCACAGGTAAAAGTTTGAATGTTCTCAAATTTCTCCAGTTCAGCTACTAGTCTTTAAGTGATAATAATAACAATTCTTCTTATAATTTGATAAAGGGTTGGCTCACACAGTAGATCAGCCTCTTAATGGGAGAATGAAATAAGAACACTGAGACAAGCTACCTGCAAAATGCGTTGGAGCAAAAGGCAGCAGAGAAAGAGACATTCTTTTAAAGAATCAGAGGGTTAACACATGAGGTGGGCAGGGATAACAGAGAAGGTGGGCAGAGGTAACAGAGGCATAAGGCAGAGATAACACAGGGAGTGGGCAGGGAAACAGAGGGAGTGGGCAGAGATCACACATGGAGTGGCTGGGATAATAGAGAGAGTAGGCAAGGATAAGAGAGTGTGGACAGGAATAATAGATGGGGTGGGCAGAGACAGCAGAGGGAAATGTGACACATTGCTTTTGCTTGAATCTACTGCTTTTCACTATGTAAAACTACATGACTGGCCATTGATCATTATCAATAATAATTGGCAAATGAGGAAGAAAGGAGAGGGGGTGGGCAGAAAATGGACAGACAGGGATTACCATCACGACAAGAGAAATTTATAAAGAAATAATTAAACAAAACTTGGCGTTAGATAGAGAGAGAGCCCAGCCCTAACTTCCTATGGGTAAAACGGTCACTGCATATTTACTTTGGATAGGTTGGGAAAGCCTTGGTGTGACCTCATAGCTGTCAAGCTTGTAAGGTTATCGTAGTGTTTATTGTTTTCCAATTTTTCATGTAAGTGGATTTTCTTCTCTTTTGTTGTTTTTCTGAATTAATGGAACTTGATGTCACAGAAACCCTATGGCCACTGTCCTTATAAGAATTCTAGTCTAAACTCTTGGCAGAATAACTAAAGAAATAAATGTCATGCCTAGATGAAATCAGCTCAACATTACTTACTAAAGTAGCACTTTGTCTGCTTTATATTCTGTTCTCTACAGAGTGAGGTAGCAAGAGCCTTTTGTGTGATGGTGAGGTCTTCTTAGTCCTTGTAGGTCATACCTGTTGTCTTCCCAGCAATGGCTTTTCTTTTCATATGCTACCTGCTCCAGTGAGTTGAGCTGTACCATTGTTGTTTTGTTCTGTTTTAACTAATCTGAGACAAAGCCAGAATGCATCACCCTTAGGTTTGTGTAAACTTCTTGGTTATTACTTCTTCATTGAGATGTCAGAGTCTCAGCTGAAATGAGCCACTCTAATTCCCAAGTCCTCAAACTAACAACCATATAGAAATCACTCAATAAATACTGACTTTCCATGCATAAGGATTCATTCTGTAGACAAAACCATTTATGGTATTCTAGTTGCAACTCACTGACTGTTACTCCAAAAATCATCTGTCTGAACCAGTAACTTGGCTGTCTTAAACTGGTGCAGGCACCCATATATAGCTTTATAAATGCCTTCTGGAAAAATACAAGATTTGAATACAAAATTTCACTATCAACAGCAATGTAGAGTGAAAGGTATACTAAAGTCCATCTTTGCTGCTACGACTGGTGACTTTATGGAGAAATTAAAGTTTCTTAATATGTTCTGTTGAATATCTAGAACAGAATATCTGCCTAGTTAAGTTATTCCGGGGTATAAAAAATGCATTTTTTTATCTTTTAGAGACTTACAATATACTTATACATATTAAAGGCTAATTGTAATCCTGTAATGAAGGGACCTATTTTATTATGGTTAAGTCAGATTTTTCTTGCTAAAAATGAATTCATTTTACATCTTACTGAAACACAATACAAAAAAGGAGAATTACTGCTCCGAAAACCTGGTTCCTGAGGACGCAGTGAGAGCAGCTGGACTTGGATTTGGGCACATTTGGTTTTCCCCTAAAACGAGTTATTTGGAAATGGATGCAGTTTCACCTCTTATACTGTATTCACGTATTTGTCAAATTTTGGGTGTTACAGAAAAACATAATACAAATATAGATTGTTGAATATTCACAACAACACATTAGAATTGAGGGGCAACACAGATGTATTGGTGCATTTTTGTTCCTGGCTTTCGGTTTTAGCACAGTTATAAAAATCATTTTCTATTTCTCCTGTTTTTTATAACTATCCTCTTTATGGCAACATTTACTAACAAAACAGCTTTCTGCTGCCAGGCCCCATAGCCTGCTTCTAAGTTATCTAGCTTTGATCTGTTAGGTTTGAGTAAAATTTAGACTGTTATTGATCTAAATACACCCAGAACATAGTCCATACTTCTGAGACTGTTATTAAGAATTCTTCATTTTCCGTTTATTCACAGAGTATGGACTAAGTGTTTACATAGTTAAATATCACACGAACTACCTTGATACTGGTAATTGAGTATTTTGCAGCTATTTATGAAGCTAATCTCGGTGGGAAAGTTACTCTTTTAAATTCTATAACTGACTTATATTTGCCTTTCCCAGCACTTTCTTCTTATATCCTAAAAAAGAAAACAAGTTTTGGCAGACACTGATTCAAAATACACAGCCATCATCATTGTATTGATTAATATACAGTATACTGTATGAAGGAGTTATTGGCACATACCTTTGTTTTCTTCACTTTAAAGTGATTCAATAACCCAGGCTGCTGTGTAGAAGGCAGCGTGGCAATGAAAGGGTAACTAAGACTGTGACAGATGATCTGCCAACAGTTCTGCAGAGGGCCCAAGTATGGTTGAGAGAGCCAGTCTGCTCAGAGTTAATAATAAACATTTCTGATTCATTAACCTTTCTTTCAATCAAAACACACAAAAATATAACATGAACATTTGTTAGGCAATATGTTAACAGAATGGTACAAGGCTAAACCGTGTGTTTTCTGCTTTCTCACTAGTTGAGAAGCATCTGTAAATATTGCTGAATTAGGCTGATTTACCACAGAACCTGACTTATCTGGCTCTGATTTTGAGAAATTCCTATATTTCCTCTACTTTAGCATGCTTCTGGGGAGACCACGATCCTTATTCTTTTTAAATACAGAGAACTTCATTGTTCTAGTGTCTTCTGTTGTTGTGGTAAACACCATGAATAAAATCAACTTAACGAGTTGATTTTATTCTACAGGTTAGAGTCCATCATTGATCGAAGCCAAGGCTGGAATTCAAACAGGAACTCAAGCCAAGACGATTAAGGCACACTTCCTCCTGGCTTGCTTCCAGGTTCTTGTGCATTTACTTATTTTTAATGCAGCCCAGCACTATCTTCCTAGGGACATTACTACAAACAGTGGGCTTGGTCTCCATATATCATAAAATAATAAGGGAGATGCCCAAGACTATGCTGCACAGAGCTTGGAGCCTATTTTGATTTATTTCCTACTTGAAGGCCAGAAAGTTCCAACATGGTCTATGACTCACTCTAGAGCTGAATGAAGGAGCTGCAGATAAGGAATTCCAAAGAAAGTTTCCAGCTTCTATTGTAATGCTGACTGGAGTTCTCCTTGTTTGCTGTTATCGGTTGTGGGAGCTTGGAGACTTTGAATCCTTGTATCTCTCTCCAGTCTTTAGTTTGTCCTCTTTCATTCCATGAGGACCTCTTTCACAGAACCCAGCTCTTAAGGTCTCTCACTATGTAGCCAAAGAAAGCTAAAGTTTGTTCCTGATGTGGTAATGAAAGAACCGGACTGTGTGCTTCCTCTGCCAGCTTCTCAACTGCAGATACTCTCTCAGTGGTACCTTAAAATACTAAAGGTTTTACAAGCTGTCTTGACCCAGTCACTTTCCCTCCTGGTCCTCAGTTGCATGTGGATGCCTCTCCTTCTAGATCTCAGTGGAAGCTATCGTATGTCAATGATCTTTCCTTCACTTATGTTCCATACAGTACTTTAGTAGTTTTCTTCTTTGTTTCTAATACATTTCAGCACTCCATGTTTGGGTGATTTTCTCACATCTAGTTGCATGCATATATGGACTTTTGCAGAATGTTTTTCATTTCATAATGAATTTTACCATTATTTCATTTGGTAATGTCTAGAATAATGGCCTAGAAACTACTTCCTGCAGAGAGTTCTCTAGTAACCAAACACTGTTAGATGAAATGGTTAATTTATGTCAGAGATTGCTTATTCAGAAGTATCTCTAACCTAGGGCCAATGACGTCAATAAAAGTCCTAATATGTAAGAGGGCAGAACCCCAAATGTCATTTCACGGAAAGATGATTGTACCCTTACCTCTTCTGCATAAAGCAGATATGGATTATGAAGCTGGGACCCCCTGTACTGCAGAATAGAATATACCTGTTCGTTATCATAAGCTGAGTACTAAGAGATAGTGGGGCCATTTTCCCTGTTTATTTCTCTATGCTATCCTCAAAAAAGTGTAAAATTTTGTTTTCATCTTTAAATTTCGAGATTATGATTACACCATTTCTGCTATGCCTTTCTTTGATCTCAACTCTTCAATATGCCCCTCTTGACTCCTTTTCATATTCATGGCACTTTTTCGTTAATTATTATTATGTGCTAATATGAAGAAAAGCCTTTAAAAGGCCCGTATGTTGCATTTCATATAGGTTAACAATCAAGAACAATAGAGAAGTTAATTGACTTGTATTTAGCAAAACAGGAGATGCTATACTCTAGCCTCGATTTACCCCCAGTCAACTCCAATGCCTCAAACCATCCACTGAAAAGACACCACAGTGCAGTGTATCTTAAAAGAATGTAAATGCAACAGGTAAATTTATCTCTTACCATAACTTATGCTTGGAAGTTTATGGTAGTGTTATTGCCCTGGTAATTAAGGTAGAAGTCTATCATTGCTGGATAACTTTCTGGGCTCAGCCTAGAACAGTGAACTCCCTTTACCAGTAAGTTTTCTCCTTCTCTGACCTTGTTTGGGGAGTTCAACACCCCTCCTCTGGCACACACACACACACACACACACACACACACACACACACACACACCTCTACCTGAAGAATCTCATATAGCCTTGGTTAAAACTACAGGTTCAACTTCCTTTCTCCCAATAAGAACCCTTTCAGCTAGGACCTGAGAGTCCTGGAATGCTTCATCATGATAATAAAGCTCTAGGTACCTTAAGCCTTCAGCCAATGACCTTTGCCCATCTTGGATGCTCCTACTCCACAGCCCCAAAACTATACAATCCTTGAGGCACCCAAAGTTTTCTGCCTTCCCATGGCTGGTCCCAGTGCCATTATTATTGTACATGCTCATGGGACTTTCACACCTCCCTTCAGTCGTCTCTGTTCCATTTGCACTCCTGGACTGATATTGGCCAACAATCCTTGGGGACAGAGAGGGTAACTGTGTGTGTGTGTGTGTGTGTTTGTGTGTGTTGGCTTCAGTAGCAGTACTACATCTTGGGTTTCCCTGTTGAAATCTAGCTGTTCGCAGATCCTCTATTGTTCTCTCAGGGTCTTTGCACAGGTTGTTTTCTTCTCAAATTCTACTCCATTTTATTCATTACGCCTTTAAAAAAAATTACTGACTCATCACTTATGCCTCCATCCCCATCTGTCTGTGTATCTGAATCCTGGAATAACTATTAATTTCAGCTAGGAGAATTTCAAAATTATCGTTGGAGATGGGACCAGTTAGCCTTAATGAAACCTTGAGAAATTGGCAGTCAGGAAGGGAATGCCTCTGTTTACAGTATTTCAATATATGTGTCCAAAATTAGCCCCCCAAAATGGTCATCCAATTCCTTTAAAATCACATAATCATCAAAATCAAAGGATACCAAAAATCCACGAAAAGCCATAAAAACTCTTTAGACTGGAGTTTCAGTTTACATTGTGAATCACTCATATGGATCATCCATGAATAGAAGTGGCTGGTGTTAATCCCTTCTTAAATCAGTTTTAATTTGGTTTCAAACAGTTAATTAGCTACTCAAAAAAAAAAAAAAAAGCAACCCTGTGTTTTATGACATATTCAGGATGAGGTTATTTTAGAGCCAAGGAAGAGATGTATCAGGATCCTTAAAAGGCTGCAAAGATTTTTATAAAACTATTGTCCTTGAAAATGTCCCTGCCCCTCTACCTAGCATATAGAAAAGATTTAGTGAAGATTTGTAGGAAGGAGAAAGGGGAAACTAAGAAGGAAGGGCCAAAGAGATGAAGAGAGGGAAGAAAAATAGGGGGAAAGAAAGAAAAGAGGAAGTGTAGACATAATGTTTTTGTGCACTGTGTAAAGGTTATCCTTGTGTTATTCAAATGCTGCTTTCTCAGCCCTCATACCCTATTTAAACCTGGACATGGTATTGTAATGCTTATGTCTAGAATCACCTATCTTAAATGTATCTAAACAATTCTTACTATTTATTTTTTGCCTTGTCAAAAAATGCTGATCACCCAGTGGCTGGGCACAAGACATATAGGGCAAAAGCTTCTGCTAGAGAGGGAGAGAGAGAGAGAGAGAGAGAGAGAGAGAGATTGAGATTGGCCAGAAGTAGTAGAGGGTTTGAGAAGACATCATGAGAAAAAAAACATCTGAATCCCAAAGAGCTAGATCAATTATACTGTGCAATAATCATGGGATAGAGCTGGATTAACATAGAAGTTACTATTGACCATGTAACTGCCCAGAATTGAGGTGCAGCTGAAAATAAATCTTGGTTTCTCTGTGTGGTTATTGGGAATAGCAAAGGGAAAGAAATACAGCTGCCATATTAATACACTGTTTACAATTGTATTAAAATTAAAATTGGTTCAGGTTTACCAATTAAAGAGCGGGTGAGAGAACAAAGCATTTAGGGTACAAGGAGGAGTAAGGTGGGACAGTCTTCAGGTCATTCCACTGTTTTAGTACATCTAGAAAGACCTACATGGCTACCTTGAGGAAAGCCTGCGAGAGCTGTGGTCAGTAAGACCTTTGGAACGTCCAACACCTGCTATCTTGTACAGTCTTTTGCTTCATACTGATACCTTACCAATATCCTATCAACTGCAAACTAGAGCGGAAGGTTAGAGAGAACCTTAAAGACCAGAGCTGAGGTCCACTTATGGGCAGGGAGACCTGAAGCAACATATGTATACATGTTCCTTCCCTATGGGGACCCATAGTCCTATGCTCAGAGAAATGTGGGTGGAGAGAACTATCGTTTTAGAATTCACATAATCGAAAACCAAGATCTGTTGGAAAACACTTCTGCTTTACCTGCACCCATTATCCAGCAGAGAGCTTTGAGAGTGAGGTTTTTTGATATCTTCTTCCACGATATTCAACATTCCCAAGAGAACATGTTGAAATGTCTAATAAATTAAGACACTTCTTACTGTACATATTTGGAAAGTTATTTCTTGCTTTCAAATCTGTGTGGTGGAGCAGGGATAGGGTGGGGATGGGGAACCGGGAAAATTGGGGGAATTAAGGTTTTCCTCCTGTACCAGGACCCAAATGGGGCAAACTCTCTTTTGGACTCTCTTTGGTACTCTCCAAAATAAGAGTTTGCTATTGGGGTGGATACAATCTATGTTTTGAAACCATTGTAGTCAGATATTCTACTGTAAATTATTGCTAACCTTTTGGGAAAAAAATCACTCCTTTCTCATGGGTGTATAATGTAAATCCAACAATACCACCACCACCAAAAACAACAATGAGAAAAAAAACAGCAGACAATGATTACAAAACAGAATTAATTGCCTAATACACAGTGCATCTATAGTGCACAGCTCAGCTGCTGGGCTTTGTTTCTTTAGCTGTTCCTATCTTGTAGAATGCATTCAATAAATGTCTCTTAATTCATTGCTGTCAAGTATGGTGCCCAAGATTAAATCAGGTAGAAAAGCAAGATTTAAAAATGTTTTCTTCTAATCTTAATTACTTTCTTATGTAACTTTCTCCTTACCACCCCCACAAACCTGCAGCAATATAGAAAAAGCAGAGTGTTAATTTAGGCGATTTTTTTTGTGACGTTGATTAATGCAGAAAGATATTACTCACTAATTACAGACAGAAACCCCTTATTTGAACTCAATAACAGTTCTAATTAAAATTCTTACTCTCCCAAAGCCTGGTTTCCTTAACCTGGTTTAATTATTTTTGTGAGTCTTGCCTATGACCTCACATTAATTTGGATGGTACCAACATGCTTCTTTATTTGTCTGGCAATTGTGAGGAAATTTCACATTTTATCTAGTGTCAACATTAACCAAAGATGCCAGCTGATTAATTGGGCTTAGAGCTGTGTCACACATGCACTTAAAGTACAGATAAATGGTGAACATTAGTGATTACTATTTAATAATGACATGAAAGATTTTAGCTGATTCATATCATTTTTTAAAATTAAACTTGAACTCATTAGCTTTAGTTAGTACAATTTCTGAAGGCAACCTTATCTAAAAGATTTTGGAATTTGTGTTTTCTTGAGATGGTCCCCAAGTCAAATGCAACATGTATATCAAACTTTAAAACACTTAGCATACTTGGTGTATGGATTTAAAAGGAGTTCTCAAAATGTAAGCAAATAAAAGAATGTATTTTCTGGCCAGGAAAAAAAATATTCAGAAAAAGACTTTTTAAAGAAATATTTGCGACAGATAAGATGGCACAGTTCCTGATGTCCATAAACACTAAATACATATTTCCATAAACACTAAATACATATTTCTAAAAGAGAAGCATGTAAGTCCATTCAAAAGACCATGTGCAATGCTACATATGGGTTTCAGAGATGGAGAACATCCATTCTCTCCTAAGTGTGTCCCTCATTCATTCACAGATGAAGACAAGCTTACAGTGGGGTGATGCCCCAGGAAGCAAGGCTTGATCTTTCTTGGTATGCTTTGCCCTGCCTGCTTCATGCTTCCCTCAGGAAGATACTCTCACAGAGTAGGTTTGTGTTGGTGATGAATAATGAATCAGATGCTTTTGCTGATGAATTTAGCACCAGAATGACCACATCATAGAAAGACAGAAGAAAATTGGCATATATCTGTTCTCATCTGGGAAGAATCTTCCTCCTAAATTATTTAGAAAAAAAGAGAGAGAGAGAATGAGGGGGAAGAGCAGCAGAGTAGAAGAGGAGCAAGGGAGAGAGAAGAGAGGAGATAGGAAGGAAATGGTGAGAGAAAGAAAGAAATGGAGGCAGAAAAATAAATGGTAAATTGACATTCATAATATAATTCATGAGTTTACACCCACTTCAAAAGAATAGACTAAAATTCACAAAAGTACCAGGTGAAATCATTTTTAGATGTGAGTTCACTCTAGGTTGTCTATTCTTCCTCTTTCCTGTATTTCCCAAGTATTTTTAATTAAATATGCTTAACATTATTAATAAGATCCCAAATGGGCTAAATTTATTATATTCAATCATTCAGTCCTTCATGGGTTCTCATTAAGTAGAGTTAGAAATATTAAAGCTACACATATAGAAATATATCAACCTGTCTAATTACTCAAACATAAAGATACACACAGGTACACATATATATCCAAACAAACATGCACGAATGCCTGTATATGTACATATGTGAACAGAAGAAAATGCATACATATATGCATACATGCATATAATTATACACACATGCACACAAATCCACACATATAAAGATTGGTTTTGTTCATTTCAGTAATATATTAGCTAAAATACATAAATGTTTTAAAGAGACTCTCACAGATAATGAGTGAAATTGTGTTACTTGTTATCTGCACACATAGGCATACATCTATTTAGTCACAATAAAGAAAAAAATAATAATTTGTCATAAAACAAAGGTCAAACAATTCATTTGAAGTTATTTTGCAATGTTTCACATGTAGGGATAAATCAATACATTTGAGAGTTGGGTTTTTAAGACAAAATAAGGCAAAATACAGACTTGTAATTTAATTCATTTTAATGTACCAGAATACATATTGAAAAGTAATTGTGGCCTTCTATGTTTCCAGTTGTCTATCCAGTGAATTTTTATCTACATTTACAAGAAAAAGAATATATAAAAATCTTAACACAGCTCAGAGCAAACAGGGGAGAGCTGGGGCTCACACTCCCTGCCCAGGTTATACCAATATTCTGAAATCTGCAGTTGTTACTTAAACTTGTTAAAAGAAATGCATGTCCCTAAAAATTGTTTAAAACTTTTGACTGGTGTAAGTAACTTAGAAATGGTAAAAATTACATCGTTAAAAGTAAGAGATCCAAAGATAAACAAATTCATTATATCATCCAGCAACATAAGACAGCATGATAGTTAATAAATTTATATCCTTTAGAAGGTGACCGGAGTTTGATCACTTAAAAGGGAACAAACATGAATAAACCAACTGCACACATCTAGTTTTTTCATGTCTTAATTCAGTGTTCTCCAAGACATTATTGACACCGTCCCAAATTCTTGATAGTGCCCCAACCAGAGATTTCAGGTCATCCAATTCACCAACCTATAGTTATATGTGGTCTAAAAATACTAAGTTTGATATTCTAGAAATACTGTACAAATTATCCTTGATGCCATTCAAGACATCAGATCAAGGTCTTGTCCTGCCTTGCTTTGTCCTGGGTAGGAGTACTCCCTAAGTACATTTGCTTGCTGCATGTTACTGCTGTCCTTTAAACACTTGTTATGTCAGGGTTTGTTTCCAAGTGACACTCATTTAAGCTAATAATGGTCTCATGAGAAGAGCTGCTTTGAACTTAGGTAATATGAGGAGAAACTAAAATATTCTTTGTTTAAGTAAGAAGTTTAACAGTATCAACCAAAAAGAAAGAGAAGACCTTAATGAGCTGGGGTTCCTAGAACTCATAATGAGAGAATTGTGAGGAATGTTTTGTGTTGGCTTTTTGGTCACATTTGAAACTGTGACAGTAGTGGCTGCCCTACATAGTGAGGGTGGAGCCAGCATAGATATGGCAGTAAGGATGGAGCTTAGCACTGTCTGCTCATGGTATAGAATATTCTCTGGACGTCATGAACTGTACACCTGTGAGTGTGGGGAAATAACACCTTTATAGAGCATCAACAGTTCACTGCAGGCAAGGGAAGTTTAGCAATGTTCTTATATAAAACATTAAGTGCCATTGATTTCTTATGTATTTAATTGTATTATTTATGTGGCTGTGACTGTATGAGTGTATGCCATGATCTATTATAATTATCAAATTCTCTTCATATCTCTTCTCAGTGTCTCTTAATATTGTTTTTAAAATGAAAAACACCTTCATTTCAGTGATGGGGATAGTTGTCTTGATTAGACCTGGAATGAAACAAGGGGTACACTTTCATGTCTGAGAGAGCATTTTCAGGTAGAGGGGAGTCATTGATCCCCCAGAATAAACAACATTTGCTGGTGACAACCCAGACATGAACAGGTCTGGGGGAAAGTGGAGCTGCCCTTTCCTGCCCATCTTCTCTTCTTGTTGCTGAATATATCCATTCCGCTGCTGCCATTACTCTCATCCTTTTTTTTTTTTTTTTTTTTTTTGACAGGGTTTCTCTGTGTAGCCCTGGCTGTCCTGGAACTCACTTTTTAGACCAGGCTAGCCTCGAACTCAGAAATCCGCCTCCCAAGCGCTGGGATTAAAGGCGTGTGCCACCATGCTTGGCTTACTCTCATCCTTTTTGGACATCAGAACTGAGACTTTAGGTCTTCCACTGAGGACTGAAATTCACCAGAGTTTCAGGAGCCCTCTGAACTTTCAGTACCGTTTTGTACTGCTGAGGAATCCAGTCCTAGTGTCTTAGTTAAGATGTTTATTATTGTGAGAAGACATCGTGACCATGGTAACTTTTATAAAAGAAAATGCTTGACTGGAGCTGGCTTGCAGATTTAGAGATTTAGTCGATTATTATCATGGCAGGAAGCATGGAGGCATGCAGGCAGACATGTGCTGGAGAAGGAGCCAATAGTTCTACATCCAGATCAGCAGGCAGCAGGACATGAGAGTGATACTGGGTCTGGATTGAGCTTCAGAATCCTCAAAGCCCACCACAGTGACACACTTCCTCCAACAAGGCCACACCTAATTGTGACATTCCCTGTGAGCTTATGGATGCCATTTTCAGTCACACCATCAGACCTATGGACAGAGAAGCCACCAGGAATTCTCACTCTCTAGTATGAAGAATTAATCCAGTCTAATAAAATCCCCTTTGTAACATATATTCTTAATAAACTCTGCTCTATTTCTGCTTTTCAGCGTTCCTGTCAGATCTTTGCAATCTCAATCATGGTAAGAATTCATAGATTCCTCCCTCTGCTTCTCTGCCACCTCATTCTTACATTTCAAAACAATGTACTACAATGCTCCTTGCTCCCGTATGATGTTTCTGGGGTTTTAATTTCCTCATAATCAAGTCTAGTTTGTCTTAATATGTGTAATAGAAACAAAATAGAACTTGACTTGTTTTGTAATCTCTGGGTATAGTTGTTTAAGTGAGAAATGGCCCCAGTAGACTCTGGAATTTGGATACTTGTTGCCCATATGGTAGTGCTGACTGCAGGTTAGGAGACATTTGGAATATATAGCCTCCTAGAGAAAGTATTTCACTGGCATAGTTTTGAGAGCATGTAGTCTTGGCCCATTTCCAGCTCATTGTTTCTGCTTTCGGTGTGAGGTTTCTGGGATCTCCATCTCTGTGCTCTGGCTGCCTGATACCATGCCTGTCATTCCTTTGGAACCTCAAACAAAACTAAACACTCCTTCCATAAGAAACTTTTTGTCATGTTGCTATACCACAGCAATGGAAAAAAGGAGTGGCTCTGATCCACCATCCTGAAAGGATGACAGATAGTCATCTGTGGAGGACATGCAAGTCTTCCTCCCAGTCTTCTTACTTAACATAACTGACACACTATCAGGAGTCTCTGTCATTCCACAGCTTCAGTGTGCTCACAGACTTGTAACTAGAATCTAGAATCCAGGTCCTAAATGAAGGACAATTCAGAGCTCAGGATAGGATGAAAAACTATAGAGTATGATATTAAAGTAGTTCTGAGGACAATACAGAGAGGTCAGAGCCAACAGAGGGGAATTTTCACCCCTTTTAATACAAACACATGCCATCATCTACCAAAGTTGAGAAATCTTCTCCATAAATCTTCTCAGCATTCACTTAAGTCAGTGTAGCCAGAATGATGGCTTGCCCGACTCACTATTATTTTGAAATTCTTACTTTACTTCTTTTTGCTAGAATGGGCTTAATAGTTGTGGTTTTGGCTTCTTTTGAGATACACAGATGTTCCAAGAAATTTCCATACAATGATACTCTAAGGAATGATGAATTCAGAGGAATTCTAAACATAAGCTGGTGGACACTACAATTTTAATGGTTTTCAGACCCAAACCAGACATAGTTCAAGCACCTTCACAAGACAATGAGAGGCAAGGGCTTGCCAAAAAGAACATGGAAATAAGGTAACTAGGATTAGTTCAAGATGAAATTTTTTTCTTTCAATATGTTTTGAAAAATGTCCTAAGTATCACTTAAGGATTGTAGTTATAAATTTTCTTTTTTTTTATTTATTTTTTATTAGGTATTTTCCTCGTTTATATTTTCAATGCTATCCCAAAAGTCCCCCATACCCACCCCCCCAATTCCCTAACCACCCACTCCCCCTTTTTGGCCCTGGGGTTCCCCTGTACTGGGGCATATAAAGTTTGCAAGTCCAATGGGCCTCTCTTTGCAGTGATAGCCGGCTAGGCCATCTTTTGATACATATGCAGCTAGAGACAAGAGCTCCAGGGTACTGGTTAGTTCATATTGTTGTTCCACCTATAGGGTTGCAGTTCCCTTTAGCTCTTTGGGTAATTTCTCTAGCTCCTCCATTGGGGGCTGTGTGACCCATCCAATAGCTGACTGTGATCATCCACTTCTGTGTTTGCTAGGCCCTGGCATAGTCTCACAAGAGACAGCTATATCTGGGTCCTTTCAGCAAAATCTTGCTAGTGTATGCAATGGTGTCAGCGTTTGGAAGCTGATTATGGGATGGATCCCTGCATATGGCAATCACTAAATGGTCCATCCTTTCGTCACAGCTCCAAATTTTGTCTCTGTAACTCCTTCCATGGGTGTTTTGTTCCCATTTCTAAGAAGGGGCAAAGTGTCCACACTTTGGTCTTCGTTCTTCTTGAATTTCATGCGTTTAGCAAATTGTATCTTATATCTTGGGTATCCTAAGTTTCTGGGCTAATATCCACTTATCAGTGAGTACATATTGTGCGAGTTCCTTTGTGATTGGGTTACCTCACTCAGGGTGATGCCCTCCAGGTCCATCTATTTGCCTAGGAATTTCATAAATTCATTTTTTTTAATAGCTGAGTAGTACTCCATTGTATAAATGTACCAAATTTTCTGTATCCATTCCTCTGTTGAAGGACATCTGGGTTCTTTCCAGCTTCTGGCTATTATAAATAAGGCTGCTATGAACATAGTAGAGCATGTGTCCTTCTTACCAGTTGGAACATCTTCTGGATATATGCCCAGGAGAGGTATTGCGGGATCCTCTGGTAGTACTATGTCCAGTTTTCTGAGGAACCGCCAGACTGATTTCCAGAGTGTTTGTACAAGCTTGCAATCCTACCAACAATGGAGGAGTGTTCCTCTTTCTCCACATCCTCCCCAGCATCTGCTGTCACCTGAATTTTTGATCTTAGCCATTCTGACTGGAGTGAAGTTGAAGATTGTAGTTATAATTTTTCATGTTAAATTTTTTTATTTTGTGTGTGTATGTATGTGTGTATATGTGAGTATACACTATTAGAAAGTGCACACACAAATGTGCATACATGTGTGAAGAGGGCAGAGGACAACTTCCATGTCTTTTCTCAAGTTTCCTCCAGCTAAAACAAGATCTTATTGGAACCAGCTCCTCTCACTTGCTGGGGAACTCCCCAAGAAGTTTGTCCTGACTCTTAGGTAAACTGTAGGAATGTGTGACTCTACCTCCTTGCACTAAGGTTGCAAACACGCTGTACTGTTTTTAAATGGGTTCTGAAGGATGAACTTGCTCACTCACTTGTGGCTACAAGGCAAGTGCTCCATGCGAGCTCTTTACAGACTCAGCTATCTCCCCTCCCACCCCCTCTTTTATTTTCCATCTAATTGTCAGCTTCTTTGACTGTCTCCCAAGCTTGGTTTCCTTTAATTTATTTAACCAAGAAATTTAGCCTTTCTTCATAAAAGAGAAAAGACTTTCTTCAACTCACTTATATCCTTTCAAACCTCACTTTCCTGGGTGGAATGGGGCTATGTGTTAGGAGTCAGTTGCCCACTTTGCAGTAGTTTATCTTAAACACACTTAAGATAAAATCCTGTAAGCCAAGAAGATTAAATTAAAATCCTTGGCTACTGAGGACATTTCCAAATTCTGGGACCAATAATCATAGAAACCACCAGAAACTTTGCAAATTATAGCTTTCAGAGGTCTTTCTTTTATACACCCTGGAAAGAGAATAAACATCCACACATTTAACCCCTTAACAAGTGTTTCCCAAATTTAGAGGATCAAAGGAATTTGGATCTGGGAATTTCTTGGAATTCAGGCAGTCTCAGTATGACATTAATGGGATGTGGTGTTACCTTTAATTCCTGTGCCTGGGACGTGAAGGCAGGAGGATTAGAAATTCTCGAATGTCATCAGGTGCACAGTGGGTTCAAAATCAGTTTGGGTTGTGAATCACCATTCTTAACGAATAAAAAAGCATTAGGTAGGTAAAAAGTTTTCCATGCTCTAGATATTTGATTTTATTCTCTACTTCATGCTTGTTAAGTAGTCTCTGTAGAGGTATAGAACTGAGAATTTCTCAGCTGCTTCTCTCTCCCCTCTTGCCTCAGATACAGTGTCCTAGAACCTTGATAAACTCGTCCCTTCTCTACCAATATCCTTGGCACCAACTTTCTAAGTGGCCTGCTGGAATGAATGCTCTCCCTGGGACATCCACTTGTCCAATGTCACTCTTTCACTTTACAACTCCTCTTCTGTCTGTCTGTTACTCTTTATTCATGATTCACTCTCCCCAAGAAGCCATTTGAGATCCCTTATTATGAAGAATTTCCTATAAAAATAAATTATATTGCACTGTGTTTGGGAGATAATCCTGATGGGGAAACAGCTGCAGACAGAAGCTTTGTGCAAACAAGTTCAAAACAAAATCCAACCAGCTGCTCTATGTGAGTCCTCTGAGAGCTGAGTTCAGCTGTCCTGTTACCCACCCACCAGCCTTCAGAGAACCAGGAGCTGGGAGGCAAATGAAAGAGCACTCGGATATAGGGGTGAAGAGGAACAAATATGCCTTGAACCAAAATATACACACTGATAATGATCTTTATTCATATAGTTTGGTGGCATCAAGTAAAACAAAACAAAACAAAACAAAACGAAAACAAGATCTGTTCTATCTAAAGGAAGGCATTGACATCCACACAGCTCAGGCATTTCTGTGCTGAGACAGATAGGAATTGAATATTAATCAACATGAGTCCTACCATGTGTGTTCTTCGGTTGGTGATTTAGTCCCTGGGAGCTCTGGAGGTACTGGCTAGGCTCTGCCAGTGCCTCACAAATATAAAAGTGGATGCTCACAGCCATCCATTGGACTGAGCATAGGATCGCCAATGAAGGAGCTAGAGAAGGGGTTCGCAGCCCCATAGGAGGAACAGCAATATGAACTAGCCTGTATTATTTTTAACTTTGAAAATATGGGGAAACTCCTATGTGACAAGGATTGGCTTGTACTGAATGGTCGGCTAATGTAATTATTCTGGACACTTCTAAGTATAAACCCGTTCCTCTATGGCAAGAGACTTCCTGCTAATGGAGCCCACCTAATGGTGTAGATGCCTTTTTACTTATGATGGGAATGGGGTCTGCATTAGGCTATAATGCACTCAAAATTTTTCCAAACTGAAAGTTCACATGAATATGAACTTCCAATCGACCAAACCTGTTGTCAACAATTAGGTGCACTGTGAGGTGCTTCCCGTGTTGACTGTGTGATTGGGAAGCTGGGGACTCAATGCTGTTGCCAAGCATTACAAATAGCCTAAGAATGATCCAACATCAAAATCTGAAATACATTCCCTAAAATACATATACCATTTTTTTTATCATTTTGAAGATGGAAACTGCTAAGTCTCACTGTCATACACAACTGGATGGTCTTCCAAGTTACCCAATAGTTTCCTTACACAGAGCTAAAATCAGCCTTTTTTTTTCTTTCTTTCTTTTTTTTTATTTTACCTAAGAGATATTTTGTGCTCACAGAGTAAAGAAATCATTGTAAGCTATTTGCAAAATGCTAATCTTCATATCACAAGGTACACGCTTATCATATTCTGAGCCGAACTTGGATATTGCTTTAACAAATCTCCCACATCATGGAATCAGTCCCTTGGAGCAAAACCATTTGAACAAGTTCCAGCTTATTTCTCCTAAAATTTAGGGCTCAGAATTATGTGAAATATGCAAATTGAATTCTGAGAAATGAGGATTAAAATGTGATCATTATTTTTTAATGTTAGATGGATGTTAATTTCAACCTATGTTGATTTATAATTTGGATGTTTCATAATATTTCTCTACACATTTATGAATTTATTTAAAAAGTGCTTTTCATTCCCTTATTATGTATAACTGTGCTATGTAGTCTCCCCATTTTCTTAAATTTGTACAGTTAGATATTCGCTCCAACTTTAGGCATATAAAATTTTACATAATTATTTTCAACTCATAGTATGTTAGCATGTCCATGGATCTTGATTGTTCCATCCAATAGACCTTCTATTCTTTTACTTTCTACCTATCAAAGAAATTAAAACATTGTTTTCTATTAATTTCTCCATTAAACTTAACAGCCCTGTATTAGGCTTGCTTATCTTATTGACACATATTACAATTCATTTCACCCCTCCCCACTTTTTACCTAATCCCTTCTACTTTCTTCAAAATTACAATGAACTTACCTTTCTATAGCCCTCATGGGGACAGGGATGTCCCCATAGGAGGATCACTTGTGAGCTTCCACAAAGTCTTCCCATAAATCTGTGAGTGGAAGACAACGAGAAGCCAAGGAAAAGAAAGATTTGCCTTTTTTTTCTTTTTTTTTTTTTTTACCAAAACAATAAAATTATAGCTGTATACAGAACAGAATCCCCCCGCCAGTCTCATTTCTGGTGGCTCAGAGAGCTCATTTAGTAATTACATAAAACATTTCCTTATATGAATTTTTAAGTATACTTTGATTTTCTAACATCCTTTTTTATTTTCTTTTCCCCATTTTATGGTATTAGTTTTTGTTAGATTTTTGAGGCACATGTAAACCCCAATAAGACGGGCTGGCTTTTATATTTGTACAGTTTTTAAATGAAGATTAAGTATGTTTGAATCTATCTCTAAAATTAAAAAAAAAATTAGGTTAAGGTTATTAGCCTGCTTTAGTTTTCATGGTTTGAAGAAATGGCACATTATAGTACATACAATTTTGCTTTCTAAACAGAGTAGCTCTATTTATTTTCTCCACTGTCCAACCTTAGTAGTGACTTATCCTTACCCTTCCGGCTGGGGTCCCCAAAAAGATGTTACACAAAGAAAGTTGCTGAGCTCCAGAAGTTATTAGCTATAAATGGGATGAAGCCATTGGCATCTGTTATTAAGATGGAGTATAGCAATACCTTGGTTGCACTTGATAAAATTTTTCTGTTATCTCCATTAAAGTTTAAACAGCCTACCTGCTTTATACCAAAACCATACTGCTTAGTATATAGCAGATATTAAAATTTGTCTGTTGGATGAATAAATAAGTTGAATTTTGTCTAGAGAAGATAAAACATGTTCTCATCATGAAGACACATTTCTTTTAATATCACTTGTGCTGTATGTGTGTGTATTGAACATGACTGACCCATGAACAAAGATGTGTAGGTGTAGTTATGATACCGTTTAAGAAGAATGTGATAGCTGTAATGTAATCAGTAATTTTTACATCAGCAAATATTAGACACTTGGAAGGTGTTGAGTCATGTTAAGCAAAGATAGTACTTAAACAGCCCAAGGTTTCTTAACATTAAATATTTGTACTAGTTACCCTGACAGTAACTTTCTAAGCTGTGAATACATGACTTCTAGGACTTATTCTATTATAACCACTTCCACAATGGCCCATTACTACTGGCCCTCTTTAAATGAAATGCAAACTCGATTGTGTGGAGCTTGCCTCAGAGGTTCCTCTGACTATTTCAAATATTTGAAACCCTGTCATTTTAACATTCAATGAGATCTTCTATAAAAGGTGGGGGTGGGATATAGAGAGTACAAATTTATAAGTAAGTAGATTTCTATTCAATTGAAGTCTTGAATATTTGCAATATTCTCAATTGTAATATGCTATTTCAGCCATAATGTTCCTCTCCTTGAGAAATTGTCTACATAAGGCCATATGAGCCTCTAGAAGACATAGTGGGGTGCAGGAAGCTGGAAAAAATAATTATGGAGTACAAACTGTGGATTTGCTTCTATGATTTATTTGGCTAGATATTTCTCAGAGAATTTGCATTTAATCACAATACCAGCTCTCTGGGCAAAAGGAATTCAGTCTTCAGTTATCACCACTCAAAACGTAGTTGGACTATAACCAACTGAATAGAGGTCTTTAAACTCTCCCCTTTGTTCACAAGTTACATAGTAGTGACAACTCACTGCCATCACTGCAAGATGCTACATGCACAAAGAGAAAGTTCTTATTATGGTAAGTTTATAGTGAAAATGATGCACATTGGTATTTTACTCTATGAATTCTTTTAATTTTGTTCTTATTTTCTAAGTATAGTTTTTTTTGGTTTTTTTTGTTTTCTGCATGAACGTCTGTGCATCTTGTACATGCCTGGTGCCTGTGGAGGGCAAAAGAGAGTTATAGGCTATAATTCACCATTTAAAGGTTCTAGGAATCCAACTCAGGTTCTCTGGAAGAGCAGCTAGCGCTCTTTAACACTGATTGCTATTTTAACCAGATGGCAAATATAGAGACAGAGAAGCTTTAAGGAAACCTCAAAATTACCTGAAAATTCAGTTATATGCTCAAATTCCAACCAACCCCAGGAAAGACAAGGAGGAAAGCCTGAGTTCCTGTTCTCTTGTTTCTATCCAAGCGTATCTTTAGGCCACTACTTTGTGCTGCAGAAAACCGAGTCTGAACGCTAGAAGAGGATAGATGGAAAACTTTAGGTCACAATACTCACACAGTAATTTTTGCTTTAAACTTGGAGTTGAGATTTTCAAGGTGATAAATGTGGCTCTATTTTTAGTCACTTACATACAGCCATTCAGTCTGACTAGCACTGTTGAAGATGCTGTTATTTCTCTAGTGTGCAGTTTTGGCTTCTTTGTCAAAAATTGGGTGTCTGTAGGTGTGAGGGGTTATGTGTAGGTCTTCAATTCCATTTCCTTGATCAGTGAATCTATTTTAATGCCAATATTATGCTACTTTTATTTCGATAGCTCTGTAACTCTGATAATACCTATGATGGGCAGTTCTTTATTTATCCAGGAGGTTTTATTGACTGTTTCTTTTGTGAGTCTATGAGAGAAAATCGGATACTCTAGAAATGTGATAAAATGTCAAAAGTTCACAAAGTTAAAAAACAAAACAAAACTATGCAACTGAGCTTTGCGTCTAAAGCTCAGGGAACATTTTGGATAAGGGAGCAGAAAGAATTTACAAGTCAAAGGGGTGCTTGATGTGAGATTGTATGTCTTAAGAATGAATGAAGCTATACAAATCAAGTCTCATCAACATGACATCTGAGCATGAGCTGAATAGAAAAACAATAATCAACATACTAAAGTGGAATGGGGAAAGTACATGGGGCCTCAACCTTTCCCAGAGAATTACAAGTAACTAAAGAGTGCTAAGGGTGGGGAAAATAGTCCTCTCCAGGGAAGCACACCAGTAAGTTATCCAATAACAAATGATTAGTCCTGAAGGCATATGTACTGGTAACATGGAACAGATTAAGCAGGTTGTGTTCATGAGTTTAAGAGCATATATGTATGTAAGATTACATATATGTGTTTAAGAAGAATTAACAAATATAGTGGCTGTGAGTTTGAAAGAGAGAAACAACTGTTATAAAGGAGGGTCTGGAGAAAGAAAATGGAAGGAAAATGATGAAATTACATGATCTCAAAAACTAAATGATTTGAAAATTATGCCAAATAAAAAGAAGTGAGAATATTGTATAACACAAGCGCTTGTGTTGCAAGGAACTCCCTTCACATTCCTGCCTGTCTCTAAACTCGACCATGGGAAGTATTGCAAAGCATCAAATTTATAACTGACTTTAATATTTTTAAAAGTCTATTCCAATTTGTTCCTCAAAGGCAGTGTAATCCCAGAATTATTTAGATTGTCCTTTATATATATATATATACATATATATATATATATATTTTTTTTTTTTTTTTACTCCAATTTAGACGATTGCTAATTAGGTCTTTTTCTTTCCAGTGTCCCAGAACCTAGCTGTCTGAATTACTTATGGAAAAATATGTGAATACATGAAAGCTAAAGGCTGCTGTTAAATATTCATGAAATTTATATGAGAAATCCGGTCTGATATTCTAGTATTTTAGATTAGAAAATTTATTCTTATAATAGATGATTACGACTTTTTGCTATTGTTTTTGGTGACGGATGATTTGAAGTTTGTATGCAAGAAAAAAAAAATCTTCTTTCTTATATTTGTAAGGTCTTGGCTGGGGACCTTGCATGAAAAAATAGATCAGTAAGGAAAAGGCAAATGAAACTGAATTAGACAAAGGGATTATTTTAAAGTCGGGCTTATCTACCAGCTTTTGAGTGATGTTGTCTGAAGGATTCACACCTATGTTGAGTCTGTGGCCTGACTGGAGTCATAGGGATGATTCTTGAAAGTCTAGAGCCAACATTACTTTGGGCTTTCTTTAGTCTCCTCAATAGTTATTTTTAATAATGTAGGTTTCTAACTTGACATCTTTGTCTTTAGCCTAACATCATTGTGACTAGTAATCTTTTGAATATATTAACTTAACAGACAATTGTGTGCAAAAAAAGACTGAAGCTAAGTATAAGTACCGAATTCAAAATCAATAAAGTATTTTCTTTCTTTACTCTAAATTCTTGTGCCCACTTCCAGTGAGCCTTGCAATTGTACTAATTTGTGGTTTTCTTTTGTGACTATGTGAGTTTGTACAAACTGCTCCATTGTGTATAGCATATCATTCAGAACTATCTGAATTTGTGTTCCCTTGCATAAGTTACTAATGCTGTATCTGAAAGCAAACTCACTTTCCCTTTAGAGGAAGAATTTTCTATCAACAATTTTATACACAAATATAAAAAGAAGGCTGTGGGATTGAACAGTTGAGGAAATGGTGGTGTGAAAGGTATAATAAATATTTGAAAGGCCTATTATTTTCTCTACTTACAATATTTATATCATTCTTTGCCACAGAAGAGATCTTTCACAAATAGAGAATCATTTTATAAATGGAAACTTTGCTTGTAAAATGGTACCTTAGGCAATATTCAGAGTTTGTCTCCTTTCTACAGATTCTCAAAAAATAATTGAGCTCCAAGTATTTGTAAGCAAAAAGGCAAAGCTGGAAAGGTATCTTCTATTCTCCTAATGTGGTCCTTTGTAGGGGTATAATCTATCTAAAAGTTAAAGGCAGGGAAAATAAACTCTTGCATTTCCTTGTTTCATTTAAATATTTAAATATTTTGCTCTTATCAGTTTCTCAGACTGATAGCTAAAATCTACTTCAAGATGATGGAAGAGGGATAGAGGGTAAAATGTCCATTTTCTTCAAGGTAACACGTTCCTATCCTGACTACTTCTGTTCCAATTATTCTGTTGTTCAGGAAAGATAAACAGATCAGCTTGCATCTTTGCCACAATCCATTTCTGTACTTCTGCACTAATACTGTATGCATGTAATTTACAGTCTTTCTCACTCTGATTTCCTCCATAGGCTCTGAGGAGGAAAGTGGCTGATTAGCATATTCTGCAGAGGAAGCTTCCATGCTCTTGAAGATCCTTATGGAGTTCCTAGACATTACATTAAACAAATCAACTTAATATCATTGACAACACCATAAAGAGCACATTATGTCAAATTAAGAGCATATTCACCCTATGGGCTAGGGGTATTGCTTAGTTGGTAGAGTATGTGCCTAGCACGTAAGTGGCTCTGTATCTCCTCTACAGTATGACATCAAACAGGCAAGTGACTCATGCTTTCACCCCAGCTCTGCTCTAGGAGATGGTTAAAAGATGATCAGAAGTGCAATGTCATTCTATCGTAGTGTGTTCAAGGGAAGTCTAGGCTACATGAGATTGAGTACCACAGATAAAATTAAATAAACTGAAAATATATCCAATATACATGTGGTTTTGTAAAGGAGCTTCTCTTGCTTCCTAAGGAGAGATTCTACAAAAGAAAATAAATATGATGAGCCTCCTGTTTAAGAATCTCTTCTATCAGGAAAGACTGGTCAGATCTGAGAAGAGGTTAGATCTACACCATAGCCAGAGTTGAGTACAAGCTTCATCTCTTCCTTCATCTCTTCTTATGATGGTCCATTCATGGTTTTTTGGTTTTTTTACCCCAACATCTTTTTCATATCCCTAATATCTTTCTTGTGAATATATATACATATACATCATCATCATGTACATATACATATTCTCACCAGACTGATTCTGTTTTACTTTTCTGTGTGTGTTTGTGTAGACCCATAAAATTTCACACATATATGTATATGTGCATATATATGTATATGTGCATATATATGCACAAATTAATTGAGTTGTGTTTTCATTGCATGAGATTACTGGGATTAGATATTTATTGCAACAAATGTGTGTGTATGTATGTGTATCTATGTGTTTGGGGTGGGAGAGTTATGTGCGTGGGGAGGGTGTATAGGAGAGCTTGTGGATCAGATGTAAGATCTCTGTTACTGTTGTAGCATCATGGATTCTGTCCTTTTGAAACTGAAAGCAAGCCTGGAATAAACTCACTTCTTGTAAAAGTTACCTCGGTTATGGTGTTGCTTCATAGCATTAGAAAAGTAAGTAAGGCACTTACTTGTCTTTAATATAACATTGTGAGACCCACAGCTACGCAATAAATTTATATACGTTTCCCCTGTTGGATGGGACAAAGTCTGTTAACAGGATTTTAACAGTCCATTTCATGAACTAAACTTTGGAACTTTTAATGGGAAAATAGAATACACTGGCCTGCATGTATTTGAAGTAAAAGGCCCTTTTTGAGGGGACTTAACAAATTAAACAGAATAAACATGAAGCAATGATTAAAAAGCAAATATATGTTTCTAAAATAAGTGTGTTATATATAAATGTAGGTGAGACCATGATAATGGATAGAGTTTACCATAAACATTGCTTTTAAAGAGAACAATTTTGCCAAAATCATTTTATAGGATTAAAGGGAAAGCGGTGCTTGGATCCTAAGGGCTGTAATTTGGGTCATTCTCTATTTTTATTAATAGTTTAGGTCATTATCCATTTTTTTCCTAATGAACATGTCCCTTCCCATATGCATTTAATTTTAACTATGTGGAAAGTAGGAGATTTCCCTTAGAGTTCACTAAGGGACACACATTTACTTTACTGTACACACATCTAAAACAGATTCAGGTAGGATGGACCTTTGTATTCTTTGTAACCTGATATGTTGAAAATACATTTGATGTCTTAGTTTGATGATTGTTGGGGGAAAGGAAGTCTATCCCATTCTTTAGAGCCAGATGTAGGTGTTGCCTGATACAAGTGGGAATCTGAGATTTGCAGGGAGTCAGTCTCACTAGGTGAGAATGAGACCTCTTTCACAATTTTTAAGCCAAATTTGAAGAAAGCTTTATTAAATATTGGTCAGGATGATTGACAGTGGCCAAGTTCATACCCAGGATTCCCAGAGTCTGGCCAGGAATTACATTAGTCAGGGACTTACAAGTCAGAATCTACAAAGATATTGACTTTCTACCTTAGGCCATTTGGGGACGAGCATACATCCTAATGTAGTTCCTGTCCCCCCCCCCCCCCCATCTATCTGTGATCAAGAACGTCTAGTACATTTGTGGCAACCAAACTTGGTTACAGATGCAAAACCACATGGCTTGTTATCTTATAGGAACAATAGCTCACAGCATTCCAGAAAGTTACCTATCTATGGGTGAGTGGGGATTACAAATTAAAGACATTGTTTTATAGATCTCTTAAGCATGAAAATTTAGAGTGAAAACATAACATTACCCACCATACTAGGTGCATTGTTCTGAAAGGGGTATATATACATAGTGCCTACAGATAAAGGCTGCCAAGTACCATTAGAAAAGAATCATGTGCCTAATTCAAACTAAGTTTCAAGTTGCTAAACTAGTCCCTATGCTTACCTGTCTAAGCTTTTGTAAGAGCCTCTGGTTTTCTTCCCATCTGGTTCACAGTCAGATCATCATTAGAATTCTGGATTTTCCACTGTCTCTTCAGAAGTTTCATACAGTGCCCTTTGAGGGGCAGTCTGAGAAATCCTGAAACTGCTTACCTGGCAAGACTACCCAGGCCTCACTTTGAAAGCTGTGTGAGAGTCCACATGGTATTGTAAACTATAAAGTGGCAGGGAGTGTGTCCCCTGAGAAATCACACCATGTGACAGACACAATATAAAGAAGGTTCATTTAGGGGAAGGGGAGGGAATGAGAGTCTGAAGAATGAGGCAGAGGTAGACAGACTGGAGCAGACCCATGAGGGCAAAAAAGTTGGGACAGAGAAGAATAGAAAGAAGGACAGAAAAGGGGAAAGAGATACTGGCCTGGAATATAGGAGCAGAGAGACAGAGAAAAATAGAAGTGGGGTGAGAGTCCTTTTATAAGATACCAGCACCTACCTGGAGTTGGCAGGTAATGATGTAAGTTGTTGCTAGGTCCCTGGGAGGAGCCAGGTAGAATTGCCTGTAAGCTAACTCATAGCACTATACTTCTTTTATGTATCCTGAGGGCTTGTGTATGTGACATCTACAAAATACAAAGATCTGGATCCATAAGCTGGGACTAAAAAAATTGGTAAATTGGTATTTCACTTCTCCTACTTCCTCTACAACTTTTGACTTAAAAAAAAATCATGGCTTCTTTTACCCAATTTTCTATCTACAGACAGTCTTGACATAATTCCTTGAGTGGTATGAAGAGTCATGTAGGCTGGAAATTGATATTGACAATCTGCCCAAATGATTACTGTAAATCCAAACGAGCCACTAATATTCAATTCTTCAATCTCAAAATACTGGGTAGCTAAAACTTACATGGAAGGAAAGGAAGGAGTGAGACACATGCGTGCACGTGCGTGCAAGCACACACACACACACACATACACACACAGAGAGAGAGAGAGAGAGAGAGAGAGAGAGGGAGAGACAGAGACAGAGAGACAGAGAAAGAGACAGAGACAGAGAGAGACAGAGGGAAACAGAAAGAGACAAGACATAAAGACACAGAGAGACAGACAGAGACACAGGGAGAAACAAAGAGAGAGGGACAGAGACAGACAGACAGACACACACACACACACACACACAGAGAGAGAGAGAGAGAGAGAGAGAGAGAACACACACACACACACACACACACAGAGAGAGAGAGAGAGAGAGAGAGAGAGAGAGAGAGAGAGAATGAATGAATAATTGAAAGCAAAAAACCTGTAAAGTCAGGCTCAGTTTATAACTAGAGAACCACTACAGGATCTGAAAATAGGACATCCTTAATGGAGACTCCTTTTTAAAAGCACAAACTACACAACATTAAAATACACAGATGATGATTTGAGCTTCAAATAATGGAAGGTAGTTTCTACTTCTGTATAAACTGAAAAACAATGTCACAGCTTCAGTCTCATGACATAAGATCTGTAGATTCAAGAAGATTGGTACACATTCTAGCCTAGCAAAAGCTGTATTTGAATTTTGACGATGGGCATAATCACCAAGATTATCAAAGGAAAAAAAAGTTTTTATTGTACACAGGAGGAAAGGGAAGCCCGTTAAAGAATTCTGTGACTAATTTCAGTAGAATCTAGGTCTTCAAAATCTGCTCGCTGTTCAGTCCCTTCTTGTTAGGTAAGCAAATTGCATGTACTTTCCTCCGTGGTAGAGATTTGCAAGTGGGCACTCCTTAACTCTTTTGTCAGCTTATTAAGCTGGGCTAACTTCCTGGGGCTAAACATACAACCATTTTTCATTTCTTCCCAATCTGGTCTATTAAATTTGCATATTCAAATATGCAGCATTTATGTGTGATCCCTAAAAGAAAACTCACTAAATTCCTAGTAGGATTATTCTATCCTTTTCTCTTTGACTGGGGATAGAAATTTGAATAGCAACTGAGAAAGAAAAGCAGAAGTTAGGCAGTGCATAAATGAAATTAGCAATTTTCTACAATTTAAAGGTTCTATTTGTAATTCTAAAAACATTTCCCCCCTTTACTTGCTTAGCTTCAGGCATGAATAAAAGTGCTGGGGAGGGGTGCAATGTTTGCTTTGCTTCCTCTTAATGGGCAAGAGATAACTAAATGCTGAATTTACAAAATACATCTGCTGGTTCTGGATTGAAAGCCCGAGCTGAAGATGAATATCATAGCTTGGATCTTAACTGAGTAAAGCCTGCAAAGCCACTCTGCTGTAGATAGGGGGAAAAAATCTACATTGTTTAACTTGACAATCTTCTCAAATGAGATCCACGAGTATTTAGCATTAAAAAGCTCAGTTTAGGATTTGAATTGCTAATGTCGAGCTTCCAATTCAAGGTTCTACAATCCAAAACAAACTTGAAAGGGGAAAACAAAAAAGAAACATGCAAAACTGAAGAGAAACTGTGGGACTGGCTTCACTTGAATTCTTTGCTTGTGGCAACTCCAGGGGCCTCAGCTGGTTGACTTCCAATCCCCTCCCATTCCACCCAACTCTAGGCAGAGGTAGCTTCCTTGGGGGAAATATTGATGCTAGTGTTACTCAAGAGAACACACACTGCTTATCCCCCCAGGTGAGAATAAGACCACGACCACATTTTTTAAGACAAATTTGAAGCAAACTTTATTAAATCCTTGCTAGGAACATGGACACTGGCCAGATCCATACTTGTGATTCACAGAAAATGGCCCCAACTGTCAGTCAGGTGCTTATAAAGGCAAAAGCAACTAAGCTTTTTCTGTAATTACTGCCTTTATCCAATCAGAAACAAGCATACATTGTGATGTATTCTCTTACTACTTATCTCCTGCCTCTGTGTGTTCAAATACATCCTGTGCATTTGGGGTAATCTACCTTGTTGATAGAAAGGAAAACCCATGGCTTGTTATTTTACATGAACAGTCTCCTATAGTCTAGGAAGTTATCTGTATTGGACAAGTGGGACTTACTTGTGTGAGTGGGGACTTACATGTTTTAGAAAGTTTCTGTTTTATAGGTTAAGCACAGTGATTAAAACTTAACAAGCCTTTAATCTCAGCACTTTAGAGGCAAAGGCAGGCAGATTTCTGAGTTCGAGGCCAGCCTGGTCTA
Source organism: Mus caroli (assembly GCF_978045245.1). Taxonomy (NCBI): domain Eukaryota; kingdom Metazoa; phylum Chordata; class Mammalia; order Rodentia; family Muridae; genus Mus; species Mus caroli. The sequence goes on along the minus strand of NW_028227274.1, from coordinate 26,901,425 downwards.
CAGAGTGAGTTCCAGGACAGCCAGGGCTATACAGAGAAACCCTGTCTCAGGAAAAACAAACAAACAAACAAAACAACAATAAGAAACCAAACCTAAACAAAACAAAAAACCACTTAACACATTATTTCAAGCCTCACCACACACATACACACACAATAAGACTTCAACAAAAATTTTAAGGAAAAAGTTACTGACCGGTGTCTCACATGTTGACTCTCTTTGTTTGGAAGACAAGAAACGAAGAAGATTCTCTTTTTGATTAAACTTTAAGCTCTTTTTGTTAAGTAGTCTTCAGCCATGTTGTGCTAGAATCCCCAGTTTCACTCAATGAGTTCAGGAAGGACTGCTAAACATATTTCATATGTGATCGCCTGCACTTCATTCAACTAGAACCCAGTCAAGCAGAATCACAACCTTTCCTGTGACTTTTTACTTCTCATAATTTCCCATCTCTCATCCTTCTCCATCCTGATTTGGGAACTCAAAGTTCTTCTAGTCAAGTTTCTACTGTAGAAACAAAAGATCAGAGAAAGTCAACTAAGGAGATGTTTGCTTTGTCCCACTGTGACGAGACTTTGTCCATGATCAGTTGGTTGTATTTCTTTTCATCTATAATGAAGCTACACATCTTGTTGGAGACACATAAAGCTGACCCCCCCCAATGGTAAGGGCATTGGAAAAAGAGGAAGGAAATTCATATAGTCCTCTTCATGTGAAAGATCGAAGGAAATCTAAAACTTTCCATTAGGCAGCACATATTAAGGTTTCATAGCTCCCTGCAACACCACTAAGCTGGTACCAAACCTACCATCTGTGTCTTGTATAGAGGGGAGTTTCAGATCAACAGTAGAAAACACCCCAAAAAGTGGTCCTTTGTTGCCTGAAATACTTTGCTCTATAGAAAGAGATTGATGTCTCTCCTTTCAACTTTCTAACTCTTCTTCATTTCCCTGGCTTAATCTGTGTTTCTCTTATCTGAATAAAATAGCCTCTACAACATAATTTAATTATGAAGCTGTTCTTAGAGCAGCAATAAAATTCCATTATGGGAAAACTCATTCGGCTCACAATAATAGATTCAATGAACTGGGTGGAGACCTAATATTCTAGTTGAGTAGATCAAATGCCTGGCCAAAGTATAACCCCTCATGAAGGAGAGCTCACACTTAGGTGAGCTCAGTATTAAGGCACAGAAAGAGATAGGTGGAATTCTTATCCTTTTAATGAGATGCTGGGCTTTTCCTTCCCAGATTTCCTGATGCTCAGTACTGTCTCTGAGCATAGTCATGCAGCTTTTGAAATCTGCCTGTGTTTCAGAATTAGAAAAAAAAAGGTGAGATTTCATTTTCTTCTTTCCATCTCTTTTCTTACCATGCTTTCCATGAAACCCTGGGATTCTCTGACAATTTTCTCTGTGGGCCCCTGTCCCTACCTGCTACATGCTGCCATTTGGCTTAACTCAAGCTGCATGGCTTTCAACTACTACTACTTCATTCTCTTCTTTTGGGCAGCTGCTGAGATTTATAGCCTTCATGTCTTAAATATTTTTCCTTTTAATTTCTAATAAAACACTCCTGAGGTTTCTATTTTAGTCAGTCCTTAAATTTCTTTATTAATGATTCTAAGAATCTTAACAAAGAACTCCAATTTTTTTCCTGGTAGCAGCTGGTGATCCAGATGGGACTCTCACTACAAAATTCTGGTAATACTGTCTTGAGTTCCCTCTGTGGAATTTCAGCAACCACATAATATTAGCACATATTGAAGAAAAGACAAGAGATCAAACACGTGTGTCTCACACTGAGGGACATTGACACAATCCATCACCTCTGCTGAAAAAGAACAGATGATCTTTCCCTGCTATGACACAGCTTTTGTTTGCCATGTTCTACTCTTATCCACTTGTAGCCTGTGGTATCTTGTCACCATATCTCTGTATAGTGCCTAGCCCCAGTCCTTTCTACAATGTACTATTTTGAGTATACTTAAGTTACCTGCCCTTCCTTTTAGTATGATATTTGTATAGCTACAGTTCATATGCGTGCAATATGCATTTTCTGCTGAAAACATGTACAATATAAGTCTGAAAATGAAATTGTTAACATTTTCAAAAATGCTATAAAATGGGGACTTGGAACATACTCTTGGTAAAAAGCACCCACTCCTCACTGGGAAACAGTCAAAGCAGGCAGCAGTCCTGCCTTTTTTATATCTCTATTTTGGTTAAACTATGGAGATATATGATTGTTCTTAATGTTTTATCTTGAACTCCACAAGGGCAAACCTCAGAGGACTGGCTATCCTTCAGGTGAGAATCATTATCCTTATAGTGGGTATATATATATATACCCACTACACCAAACAGATTAACAACCTAATCTAGACAGGCCTGGGAAATGGGCCTTCCCATGCCTATGAGTCGTCTAGCACTTTCCCCCTAGTTTAAAACCTTCCACCTTGGATGGAAACTTCTAAGACATGGGATTTAAAGGGAGAGTAAAAGAACAGAGAGTTTAGGACTGAATGTTTCCAAAGAGGTGCAATAATATGATCTTTGGTGTTGGGGGTGTGGGCCGTTTGTAAACACTTGCTTCTCCATTGAAGATCCTTTAAGACAGGAAATAACTCAAAATAGATTAAGGAAGTTCCTGAAATTGGCAAGATTCATTAGATAGTCTCTATTCCCCAAAGAGAAATTAGCTGTAAAGATTTCTGACACATACTCTCCAATAAACTGAACAGCTAAGAAGAGGCTCAGACATGTCCAGATGCTTGAGAAAGCAAAGACCAGTTGATATGCTGAGAAGAAGCCCAAACCACAGGAAAGGACATTCTTCAACATGTTGATTTCTCTGTAGGCTGTATAGTATGCTCCAGGTTTCTCACTTTTGTGAACTGTTGCCCATTCTGGAGTGGGCTTTGGTAATACTTCAGTCTTCCAGTATTTCTGGTCCTGTAATTCAACCCTCAGCATATTCCTGTAAGTAAACTTAATAAAATTCAGTGGGTCAACAAGTTGGATTTTAGTGATAGCCATACTTTGGTGTGTCATAGGTCTCTTATCTGGTGTGTGTGTGTGTGTGTGTGTGTGTGTGTGTGTGTGTGTGTGTGTTGCATATCCCCAGGAAAAGTTTATAATATAACATGTTTGCACAGATTATTTTGATTATATTAATTGTGGTAGGAAGAGCTATCTACTATAGGTCATGCCATTCCCTGGCTAGGATCATTGACTAAATAAACTGGAGCAAGGGACTGAGTACTGGCATACATTCATCACTCTCTGCTTCCTGACTGTGAATGTGAGGACATCTGATTCTTTAAGCTCCTTACTACTATGGACTAAATATTTGAACTGTGACCCACACCCACACACAAAATGATTCTTTCCTTATCATATTGGTTGTATCAATAATTTATTTTAATCACAGCAAGCAAACTAAAACAGACACTATAATAAAGAAGTGAGGTCATTGTTGTAATGACCCTGCCATATGGTTCTCATGTGCTAAGAGTTGATCCATGAGAATAACATGGAAGAGACTGCATCTTTGGGCTAGGAATGCCTTTGAATGCTGTAAGTAGAACTTGATGTGCCATTTTGATGGGCGTTTGGAAAACCAGAATGCTGAGAAAAGTGATCCTGTCAGCAACTGACCTAGTAGCGGCCATGCATGTGATTATATTGATCAAGAATTTGGCTTCATGCTACCCCTTCCCAAAGAACTTGAGTGATGTTGGATTTAAAGGTAATAGCTTAATTCATTTAATAGACAATTGTAAGGCAGATATTCAGGAATGTATTGGGGATGTGGCTGAAATTGTTAAAAAGATAATCTAGCACTGAAGAGAAACACATATTGTACAGATAAGAGGAAGAATGCCTTAAGGACAAGACACCATTCATCAAAGGCTTAGCTTAGTACAGATACAAATCTGTATGAAAAAAACAAGCCTCAACTGACAGTGCAGCTGAAGGGTTCTCTGCTACTCAAAAGTAGCTGCCTAGGAGAGTGTTTTCTCAGGTTCAACACACAGACTGAAGCAACTAGTCTAGGGATACAGGCTCCAACTTGAGCTGACAAAAGAACTTTGTACAAGAGACTAGATTTAAAGATATTGTATGTATATGCAAATTTATGGGTCCTAAACAGCAGCTGAGCACAGGTAATGTGTGGTTAGGTAATAATCCATGAAAAATAAAAAGCACTTCAGGAACTGTTACTTGAAACTTTGAAACTGAGAGTTTCTATTTCAGAGCTACAGATACTAGGATTGTAAGAACCATAAGATATCATTTATGAAGAGCAATAGGCATATAGTGGAGCCAGCCTAAACTAGAAGCTGTTTTTGTTGTTGTTGTTGTTGTTTTTGTTTGTTGTTGTTGGTGGTGGTGGTTTGTTTTTTGTTTTTTTCCTACAAATGACAGATCTGCTTTAGTTTGGGTGCCTGTGTATTTTGTGCCCAACTGTTAGACCCAGAGACAAGACATGGAGCTGGAGCAGTTGATGCTGTCCCTGTTAGATTTTGGTTTTGCATTTTTCTATACATTCCTTGTAGTGCCTTGGTTCTTCCCTTCTAGAATAAGAATGTTTACTTTGTGACATTATATGTTGGAATGATTCCAATGATCATAATTTCACAAGATCTTACAGTTAAGAGATTTTAGACAGTTAAGGATTTTAAAGACTGTTAGACTTTCAAAATTAGACTGAATAAACTACATTATAACATGGAAAGAACTTTTTAAAAAATAAATAGAAGTTGAAAACGCAGTCCCATCTGAAACTGAGACGTTCACATTTTTTTTCTCAGTAGCCAAGGGTCACATGAAGGGGAAGCTATGTTTACCGTACCACAGATGGGAAGGAATCAATGATTGAGTGTGGATCTGGATTTTGCCCTGCCACAAGACACAGCCTTTTGGGGAGGCGAAACTTGGGCAGCTCTTCACTGTGGTTTGCCCATGCTTCAGTGAAGTGCTGGTACACCACAGCAGGGGTGGGAAAATGCAATCTGAGATGTGGGAAAGCTGATGCTGGAGTTCCCAGACCCCCAGGAACTCAGTGGCCCCTGGGGTGCTGCACAGAGGAGTTGGGAACAAAGCGTCATGGGTCCATGGGCCCTCAAAGACACCTAGGCATTGCTGAGTTAAGAGGAGTTGGGAGTGGAAATTTAGACTGCAGGCTGAGGACAGCATCTAGCCCGAGACAAGGGGAAAGGGGAGCTCTGGCTTAGCTCAGGGGTGGTTTTCTTTAGCTTGGCTGCAGTTGCGGCTTGGACGCACAGAGAAGCCTTCTGCAGGAAGCTTAGGCTGTGGCTTTGTAGTTGAAGCCCCCCTCCATACCCCCTAAGGTGGCAATTCTTGATGAAAGAGGCACTCCTTAAGAGACACTCCGTGGTTCGAAACTGTTTATTGACTTTTCCTTGTGGAAAATGGATGCATACTGTACTAACTTTTCAGCGTGTACCCGAGATTATAGCTTTTACAGGAAGGAATATCAGGGAAGGGAAGCTTATTGGCTAAACCTTCAAGGCCTCTAGGTACCTCGTTCCCATGAAGAACTCTGTTCTGGGCCTCTGTGACCAAAGGTCATGTTTCCTTTTGTGGGAAGTAGGGCCTACTTCTGGCAGGAAGCAGGGAGGAGGCCTACCATTTTAGGTGTGTACCTACCGAGTTTCCTGGGATCTCAGACCCTCTCTACCCACCTATATTCCCGGCCTGGTTTACAGCCTCACAGTTGAAGATTAGCATTTAATAAAACATATAGGCCATGTAAAAGGGGCCACGGTAACAACTTAGAAATTAGGCAAAACAATGTAAAATCCAGAATAACAGTAGCGAATCCTGCAGAGCCCAGACTACTAAAACCAGTGAGTTGTCTTCTAAGAAGATATTAAGTGTCTTCTAGGCATAAGCCATTCTTGATTTAGTGACCAAAAATAATTCCTGAAAAACAGTCTACAAAATATGATATTTATCAAAAGTGAAATCAAGTCAATGATTAAATGTCCATAAAATTATATATTGAATAGAAAAGTCTCTAGTATTAGAAGAGAGTAGGTAATTTGAAACAGATTTTAACCTAAATTCATTTCAAACATTCAAGTAAATAAGAAAAAATGCTTTAGTGAAAAGTGTTATCTCCAGTGTCAAGTTGACAAATAATGGACTTGCAATCTTAAATATTTTTTATCATTTTGATTGGATTAAGAACTACTAAGGACATCAAGAAGTTTGTGTCTAGATGATGTCTCCAAAAAGGAATATCTGAAGAAGACCCACTTCTCTGAAGAGAGGTAATACTGAAGAGAGGCTAGGGGTACTTGACTTGCTAGAAAAGTAAAGAGGAGACCTCCAAATGTATACTCGTGTGGCTGGAAAGCAGTGCAACGAGATCAAAACTGAGATCAAGGTGTATCCAAACCCTGAAATTCTCACCTGAGAATGGCAGGAATAAGACTGCTTCCTCTCTGCTCTGGGCCTGCATGTTCCAGCACATGTAATTCTTACAACCTCACCTCTGCCACACCTGAGCTAGTCACATAGGCAGGTTACAGGTTTAATGTCCTCTCTCTAAAAGGGCATGTCCGTCAACCACCTGGAATCCCTCTTCATTCAAATGGAGTGTTCCCAGCAAGTCGGTTTCAGCCAATACTATAAACTCATCCCCTCTTAAGCCCTACCCACTCCCATAAGTATACATAGCTCTTTTTCATTCCTGATAAAAAACAGAAGTTTCACTGAAAATCGTTTTTGGAGAAATTATTTCTTCTGCACTTACACCAATAGAGATCTTGTCTAATCCACTGGACGGACTAAACCTCACTTCCTCCAGGCTAATCCAGTTCCCCAAGGATACTCCAAGGGGAAAAGCAGACTTGGACAACAGATGCAGACATTCCACTTCCTCTATTTCCTCATCCATTGAGATGTGAGCTAGTAGATGAATGCTGTTGTGCCTTCTCAACTATGACCGACTAAATACCCTGAGCTGTGTGACAAAGAAAACCTTCCCTCCCAAACATTGCTTGTCAGGTGATTAGTCACAGCAGTGAGAAAAGTAACTTACACAGTAGGTATTTGAATGGTAGTAGAACTAATTAGGTGGAATCTTAAAAATGAGACAATATTATCAGTGTAAGGGAAAGCTCATCACAGAGGACAGCAAAGATGTTCCATAGCAAATTCAATTGAGTGAAGGAAGTAATGGGAAAATTAGAGGTGGGAAGGAAAATCTCTCGCAAAACACAACAGAAGGACATAAAGTTTTGGCCTAAACACTGCACACATAAAACCATGGGAGACAGATGGAGAGATTCTAACATCCTGCAGTAGGAGATCCAGGCAGATAACCTAGAGAAAGATGAAGAGGAAATGTTTGAGGAGATGTTGATGACAAAAATCATTGACTAATGAGAACAATTTTAAAAAGTAAAATCCATATACAAAAACAGCAGTGAAGGTACAGGCTGCATCGTTAAAAGGTAAAATTTCATGCCACCATGGTTACAAGCAGACTGACTATGTGAATACCAAAATGACAGTAAATTTTCCATCTGAATGAACAACATGACAGCAGAAGAAGAATTAAAGGAAAAAGGAGCAAGATAGACGTGGAAGAACATTAATTCTTTCAGTTTATTTAGCCAGAAAGAAGGTATAAAATAAACAAAACACCTACCATGAGACCCAGTATTAGGACAGGGAAAAATTGAGACTGTCTATTACTAAGAATCCAAGTTGCTTTAGACTTCATATATACAAATATGCATACACATATTACCTTGTGTAATACATACAAAAATATTTAATGTCTGAAGAAAATAATTGTAGAATTCAAACTATTCTATTTTTAAAAATAAGGTATATATTACTGACAAGAAATCAAGACAGCAGCAAACTTAAGGAGAAAATTAGATGATCAGAAACAACATAGTTCAGGCAATTAGTTACAGCTCATAACAAGCATTCATAGGTTGTACATATTATTATTTTCGTAAGGAGAGGGACATGTAAAATTGTCTACTTTTTCACTGGGCCACAAATAAAAGAATACTGTATGTTTGGAAGTAATCAAATCGTCCTGGTATAAAATAACATAAAACTTTCAAATATGAACATTAACAAGGGTCAAGAAGAATATCTGAAATGAGAATAAAAGCATGAATAAAAGCCATAAACTAATGTGTATATAAATATATAGCCTTAAGATATACCAGGAAACATGCTGAAAATATTAGGAAATAATAGCAAATCCACAGTCATATTGAGGTAATTCAGCCAGACAGCAATAGTACAATAAGATAGATGAGAACAATGACATGAAATATAGCTTACAGTTTTTATCTATAATGATTTAATTCTGGAAATACAATGAATACAGTGTAGCTTTGGGAAGTAAGATTGCTTACGGAGAAAATTTATATGATACAATAAGTTACCAAAATTCAGTGTTACACAAACTCCATCTTAGGTCACCATGTATTATATAGGCAATGAAAATATTTCTTTAAATTTCATTGTGTATTTTGAAACCAATAAATAAACATAGTAGATGATATAATAAACTCAAGAGAAAGGCATGCAAATTATGAAACGTTTAAAACTTGAATTCTTATATTATCAAAAAATTATGGTATAAATTTAGGCTAATTCTGGGAGAAACAAAGATACAATTTTGAGAAATGATGAATGACTGAAAACATATAAACTGACATCCTGACAAGTTTATGAGTGAATGTTTATCAAACTCATTGTTAGAAGGCTCTTTCATCATAGAACTAATTGGCAGTGTTTGGTGAGCTGATTTCCGTGGAACAACAATCTAATCCGGAAAATATTCTAACTCTAAAAATACTAACATGTAATATGGCTGCTCTTTTAGAGCAGGTGCAAAGAGGGCCCAGGTTAAGTCAGTCCCATGGATATCACTCTCATGAAGAACTCATCTAACTGTCTATAAGGGAATGACTCCTATCTTACCTATTTGTATGATTTCCCTTTTCACCAATATCTTTCCTTGACATATTTTTTTAATGTGTCTTCTCAAAGAAAGATGACCATGGCCTGAACTGTTCATTTCCTGTAACCAGGCAAGATTTCCAAAGGAAGGATCGGGACATCAGCCTAGCTACAAAACCTTTGACCCACAATGAATTTAAGTAGCAAGAGAAACATGGGATTTCTCTAAGTAGCTGTTATTGCATAGAAGCACAAACACAAACACAGACACACACAGACACACACACACACACACACAGACACACACGAACATATACATGCACACACATACACATTCCTGTACCATTCACAAACACACACACACACACACACACACACACACACACACACACACTCCTAAATATAACTGGCACAGTCCACATAATGTCACTTATACATACGCATTCAGGGTTGATTGGTTGTTACTAACAGCTAGTTGGTGGCCTGCTTCTTAAGGAAGATGGCCTCTCCTGCTTCCAACTTTATTTGGTTGTCTATAGTTGCTTGTGTAGGGTTGAGGCCACACTTTGGCATACACATTGGCATAGTCCTTTTCTTCTACCTTTTAGGTTTTAACCTGTGTACTCAAATAAAATGGTGACATGGTGTTGTTCATAGTTTGTCATTTATCTTCAAATGTTTTTGTCAAGTGTTACTGCCTTCCTTCCCTCCTTCTCTTTCTCTCATCCCTTTGTATGTTTCCATCACTATTATCCTCTAAAGTCTTTTACTATGGCAGTGTGATAGAAATTAGGCTTGGGGGAATCTCAACACCTCACAATACATGTTCCTATTTGTAGGGACTATTCCCCCCAATTGGGAAAGAACAAACACAGAATGATATGCTATGGAATTAGGTGACAACACTAAGGGACATTCAAAGGTAGATGGTCTAACGACCCCTGTAGCTGCTAGGTGGCAAGTCCCCCTTGTTCAATCAATGCAGTCTAATGATGGAGAATATAAATTTGTTCTATACCATCAGTTTAATCTGCCAGGGAAAATTTCCATCTCTTTACCTATGTTAGAACTTCTGCACGTGTGCTGTTATAGCTCAAAAGGAAGACTCTTATTAAGATAGTTATTTTCCCTTATATCCCTTAATATTTATTTGATTTTCTTTCCAGATAATTGTCTTGAGGACACAGACAGTAAATTTTGCCTTTTCCTATATCTATAGCACATTACCCTAGGCTGGAAGAAACCAAAAAACATTGTGATACTGTGAAGGAATGACTTGGGACAAAAAGAGAGAGATTTCAATAAATGTGTCTTCTCAAAGAAAGATGAATTTGAATATTTAATAAGAAATTCATACCTAAAGAAGAGGGGAGGGATGACTTCTGAGCAGAAAGAAGTTATGACAGAATGCTGAAAAATATGTAGAGACAGAGTTGAGGGGCTTAATGAACTAGATTTAAGGTCAAGTTGCACGTGATAATCCTCCACGCATAGAGTCCATTTACAAGATGTTAGCATCTCTAAGTCTGTCTTTGAAAACATTTACACTGCTATTAATGCTGGTATGAAATGAAAACATTGCATTAAGGAGTACTTTAGAAATGTTTTAGAAAGCATAGAATGGAGAACACCAATGAGCACATCAAAAGTTTTGCCAGGTCCCAGAGTTTGTCACTGTCACAACTAGCCCTGTTGTCTGCTTACTGAATATTTTTTTTCATTGTATTATATCTTTGGTTTAAAACCCTAAAAGAAATCTCCAACTCTATGTTAGGAATTTCAGCAAGCTTTTCTCATCTTTAGAAGATCTAGGCCATTGAACCAAGAACAATCATTTGTACTGTGGATTTTAAGATCATACTTGCCAAAGCAGGAGTTCCAAGTGGCACCAGGACAACAGTGCTCCCCTTTGTGGTGTTTATGAGACAAAGTATGAATATCTTATGTTAAAGTTGTTGCCAGTCTCACAGAGCAGAGCCAAATGATGAGCAACTTGGCAGGTGATGGGCTTAAGCAAGAAAGATGAAGGGACAGTAGCCAAACTGTGATATTATCAACTAAAGGCTTTCTTTAATGCTGAGAGGGGCACAATCGCAGGCGCCAAGGCACATGAGCTATTGTTCTTATGCTGCATGTAGAAAGTGGGAGCTTCAAGTCTCCAAACACCTGTGCTCTCCCAGTTTGGAGTCAAAACTGGTACTTAATGAAAATTGAATTGTGCACAGGGTCTCAGTGAAAAGTGCTGAGGGAGCTGAGGGCTTATACGTGCATATGGAAGAACTCCTCTGTCTTCTTTCCCTTTAGATAGAAAACAAATTCTTTCTAAAATACATCTCTCTACACTCAACGTTTATTATGATATAAAAATGTGATATACTTATCACAAGAGGTTGGGAGGGAGAGAATTTAGAGAGTAAATTGACTCCCAAGTTTGCAGAAAGGGAGCAGGAACAGAACTCTAAGAAGCAGGCAGCTTGTTTTCAACACAATTCCATTCTGCAGTAACCCAGAGAGGTACTGTGACATGAGTCCTTTGGAATGCTCAGAGAACATTCATATGCAGTTTGTAGGCACGTTATGTGGAAGGTTAGATCCAGGAATTATGGACAATGGTTTGCACAGCATACAGGAAACAAGACCCTGAGGAGATGAAGGTGGAAAGAAAGAGAACTCTTAGAAAAGAAATAAAAACCATTTTTTTTTCTATCCAGGGTTGCCTGTGACTGACGGGAAGCCATTCAAAGCATAGAGAATTTGTGATCTTAGATAGTTGCCTGGTCACAGAAATTGTCCACACTTGCTGCTTGGACCAAGATTCTCATTGGAAGGCACACATCGTCTTCATTTGTGTTTTTATAATTACTTTGTGTTACAACCCTTTTTATGGTTAATATTCATTGTTAACTCAAAATGACTTACCAGGGCATTATAATTCTGGGTCTGACTTTGATGATATTTTAGAAATATTTAATTGGCATAGAACATTCCTTCTGAAGTACAGTTGTACTGTACAATGGCCTGTGAGTCAGGCTAAATAAAAGGGAGAAAATATATCCAGTACAATCATTTACCTCTCTCTGCTTCTTGACTACAGATCCAGTGTGACCAGCTGCCTCATGGTCCTGTTATCTTACCAAGCTCAGTAAACTCTGAGACAAAATTGGCACTTTCTTCAGTTTCTTTTGTCAAGTATTTTATTTTCTTTTATAGCCTACATTATATAATGATATATCTCAAACATTGAATAACTTAACTGCTACTTATGGGCAGATTTCTTTATATGTCTCAAGTTTTCAGAAAAATTAAAATATGTGTATGAAAAAGACACCAAATTATGTGTTCTCTAGATGCAACTTGCCATTGAAAACTTACAAGAAATTAAGTATATTAATATTTGACACTTCATTTTTTGTGTATAATTTGGATACATTGATGCTTCCTGAATTAATACTAGAACTTGATTAAATTATTTAAATGACATGAAGGAAACCAATCCACTCAACACAGCTGTGACTCATCTCAGATTTTTCTATCCAGTCCCTAATACTTGGCTGTCCCTGTTGTCTGCCACACTGTCAGTGAGCACAGCTTTCTGAAAGCCTTGAGGAGTTCCAAGCCCAGATGCATTCTGATGTGAGAACAGCTACTGATGGTGATGCCCTGTCAGCCACATGTGTGTCTCAGGCTTCATCTTCTCTTTCTCTTAGGCAAGGTGGCTTTTTTCTGCTCACATTTACCTGAGCATGGATTTGACTCAGGTCGAGTAACCAGGCTAGTAGCTGAGGGGTAATGGAGTCAATGCTGCAATTTGAATGAGATTCTTTTTGAAGTCAGAGAACAGACTGCCCATCAGACAGAGCATTCTATGCCAACTTTCTCAACATGAATTGCAATGGATTTAACAAAAACTCAAGTTACTATTTCTTTTTTTTCTTTTTTTTTCTTGTCTCAAGCCTGATACTTTGAGATGAGGTTCAATCAATGTACCAAGGCCAGACTCAAACTTACAGCAATCCTCCTGCCTCAACCTCTGACTGCTTGGATTAGGAGTATGGACTAGCATCCCTTACAGATATCATTTTATGTTTCCTTCTATTTTTTATAATTTTACTCTGTCTTTTCTGCTGATTCACTGATAGTGTCATTTCCAACTTGTCTGGTATACTTTTTAGAAGAACACTTGGCTACTAGTTATGGAGGCATCATTTATGCATCTACACTAGGTATGGTAAACTCCAAAGTGGTTATGTTGATCTTTAAGGTTGTACTCAGACACAGAGAAAAACTGAACTTGTATAAATAGTTCACTAAAGTAGTGAAGATGTGTTGTTTAGGGATGAAGATGGGTGTTGCCCTGAAATCAGCTGCCTGCATTATGGATTATTCTCAAACTACCCTTTGAAGTGCACATGATAAATTGTTTGAAAATTGGACCACAGTACTTGGAGATCTATTGCCCGGGGACTTCAGCCATTTAACCCCCTGTCTAGAGCTTCTATTGCTGTTGTGAAAAACTATGACCAAAAAAGAAGATTAGAGGAAAGGGTTGATTTGGCTTACACTTCCACATCTCCATTGACACCTAATGATATTCTGCTATTCTCATAGTTCATTGCCTTGTTCAAGAAAATTCTCAATTCTAAGAAGGGTCACCCATGGAAGGAGTTACAGAGACAAAGTTTGGAGCTGAGACAAAAGGATGGACCATCTAGAGACTGCCATATCCAGGGATCCATCCCATAATTAGCCTCCAAACGATGACACCATTGCATACACTAGCAAGCGTTTGCTGAAAGGACCCTGATATAGCTATCTCTTGTGAGACTAGGCCGGGGCCTAGCAAACACATAAGTGGATGCTCACAGTCAGCTATTGGATGGATCACAGGGCCCCCAATGGAGGAGCTAGAGAAAGTATCCAAGGAGCTAAAGAGATCTGCAAGCCTGTAGGTACAACAACATTATGAACTAACCAGTACCCTGGAGCTCTTGACTCTAGCTGCATATGTAAAGACTCTATATGCATATGGAAAGAGAGGCCCATTGGACATGCAAACTTTATATGTCCCAGTACAGGGGAATGCCAGGGCCAAAAAATGGGAATGGGTGGGTAGGGAAGTAGGGGGAAGAGTATGGGGGACTTTTGGGATAGCATTGGAAATGTAATTGAGGAAAATATGTAATAAAAATTATTTTAAAAAAAAGTAAAAAAAAAAAGAAAGAAAGAAAATTCTCTAGAGGCTTGCCTGCAACCCAGTCATATAAAGACATTTTCTCAATTGAGTCTCCTTCATCTCTAATGACTTTAGCTTGTGTCAACTTGACATAAAACTAGCAAGCACACCATCTGACCAAGTATATCAACTTGATGACAACAGATACCTATTGAATTCTAATTATATCAGGTTCCATACTGGAAAAAATACTGAATTGTAAGATCAAAGTGCCAGTAAATATTGGGAGTTTTACCTTAGATTCTTGAGGTGGCAGAGAAAATTGTGGCCTTCTTGGACTGTGTCTTTGAGATAAAATATGAATCCAAGTCTCCACCCAAATTATCTCTCAGGAATTACATGAACCTTGAACTCTTATTTATTTATTTATTTATTTATTTATTTTTATTAGATATTTTCTTTGTATACATTTCAAATGCTATCCCAAAAGTTCCCCATACCCTCCCTCTGCCCTGCTCCCCTACCCACCCACTCCCACTTCTTGGCTCTGGCATTCCACTGTACTGGGGCATATAAAGTTTGCAATACCAAGGGGCCTCTCTTTCCAGTGATGGCCGACTAGGCCATCATCTGCTACATATGCAGCTAAAGATATGAGCTCTGGGGGTATTGGTTAGCTCATATTGTTGTTCCACCTATAGGGTTGCAGACCCCTTTAGCTCTTTGCGTGCTTTCTCTAGCTTCTCCATCTTATAGATGACTGTGAGCATCCACCTCTGTATTTTCCAGGCACTGGCATAGCCTCATACAAGACAGCTATAACAGGGTCCCTTCAGCAAAATATTTCTGGCATATGCAATAGTGTCTGGTTTTGGTAGCTGATTATGGGATGGATCCTCGGGTGAGGTAGTCTCAGCTCCAAACTTTGTTCTGTAACTCCTTTCATAGGTATTTTGTTCCCTTTTCTAAGGAGGAATGAAGAATCCACCCATTGGTCTTCCCTCTTCTTGATTTTCTTGTGTTTTGCAAATTGTATCTTGGGTATTCTATGTTTCTGGGCTAACCCAATCACAAAAGAAGTCATTAGATATGCACTCACCTTGAACTCTGAAGGCAGAATGACCAAATGTCCAGTAGACCAGAGGCTGCTGGACTGAGGCAATTCCTAAGAGTCATTGTCTTAGTCTCATGGTTTCTAGTTTAGGGCATGAATAATGATGTAACCATAATTTTGATTCTTAACAAACAACGGTTGAGAAGGAGACAAGAGTGAGGGAGATGGCTCACTGTTTAAGTACTTGTCATACAGGTGTGAGGGCTGGAATATGAACCCCCCAAATCAAGGGAAATGTAAAAATACCTGGTGTGTTGGATGCCCATGTACAATTCTTGCCTTGAAACATATACACAAGGGTTCTCAGAGTACACTTCCTAGCATGACTAGCCATATTGGCAAGCTTTGGATTTGAATAAGAATATAAGATAGTCCCAAGTATCAACTGAAGCATACATCTGTGTCCGCATACATAAAAACAAGGATATACAAACACCCATAGTACACACACACACACACAGACATACACACACACACACACACTGATTTTCCAAATTCTCTCAAGTTCAACTTCCCTATAGCTGCAACTATGTTTTTCCTACTAAGTTTTACAATAGAAAGCTAAAAGAATTAAAGTAGGACTTTGTATGCTATTGTTTATATATATATATATATATATATATATATATATATATATATATATATGTGCTGTTGTTATTCATGAAATGAAAGAAAAACTTCAGTATTGAAATGAGTTAAATGTGGGGAAGTAAGGGTAAGTTTGAATGTAAATTGAAAAATTTAAACGCTGAGAAGGGAATAATGCTGGCCTTCTTCCAAAATATTGTTCACTGCTTATTTAATATTAATGAGTATATAAACATAACGACAGTTGAAAGTTAGGAGTCTATGAAGTGTTCTTAAAGTAATTACCAGTCTAACAACATACCAAGGCAACTGATATTTAGTAATGGTAATGATATTGTATGTTTGTCAAAGATCATAATGGAATATGAAGCATTTCATCATGCCTGAGCATTCTGCCTGTGTGGGACAGACTCCCTGACCTGAGTGTACAAACGGAAAAACTGATATTTAAAGTTTCAGTGAAGATCGTTAACAGCCCAGTCCTCCATAATATTCAAGGATACAGATGCCTTGGTTACACTTCCTCCTTTGCACTGTGTATATAGTTTGTATTAAAAAACAAAACCCCAAAAAACAAACAAACAAACTTGAAGTACCTTCTGAGTAACTCTGCTAGGGTACATTTTTAAAATAAAATATTTTAATATCTTGGAAATATATGTTGATTTACATTCCAGGCAAGGTTTCTACAGGTGGCAATAAGTTGGCCTGTGGGGCTCTGGATTTCTGCGAAGCCTGTTAGAGAGTAACAGGAGAATCTTGTTGATATAAAGCTCTCTCTTCAATGTTACATCGTCCTAAAGAGGGGAAAAATATTTTTGCAACCTTTTTTTCAATATGCATGTTTTGCCTTCATTTCTCACTTAACCAGTTTTATTGGCAGATACTATATTTAGAAGGATGTTTGTTGTTAGAAAAGACATGAAAGGCTCCATCACAAAATATCTTGCAGGTCATATCTTTTTTAATGAATGAAAGATTAAATCATTCAATTTAGCATAGGAACTTTACTGAGTTTCAGTTAAAGCAAAATGGATAATTTAATGGAGTTGCTCAAATCTCACTGCATTTTATTGTCAATTTAGTGAAATTTCTCAATAGATTCTTTTGCCCTAGAGAAGAATACTTCCCATTGGATGGATGATGGATGGATTGAAGAAGTAGCTGAAGATGAAGCTAAATCATGTAGTTCTTGAGAACAACTAAATTGCAAATGAAAAAGTACAGAAATAAAAATAATAACATTATTGCAAGAGTATACCTTCCAGTTTCAATCTGGCCTGCTGCCAGATTCTGGTTTCTACACTGTGCGACACCTAAAGAACATTGGTGGAAGGGTAGGGTAATGTGGGACAAGGCAAAAGATGATGAAAGCAGAAGGGTAGAAATGATATGTGAAGCAACCAAGACTAAGAATTTCTGCAATTAGTGTCACATACCAAATCAGAGTTCAACAGAAAAATAAGCAACATAAATGCCAATAAGAGTATTCACAAGTGTTTCCTATTCAAAATTCAGTGCATTAAATGCAAAGAAAGTATAGCTTCTTCTGGGAAGGAGCTCTAGGGTACAGAGACTAAGCTTTTGAAAGTGGGGAAGGAGCTTGGCATCCTGGCACATGTCTGGGATCCTACCACTGGGGAGGCAGAGGCAGGTAGGTATCAAAAACAATCCATCAGTGATTAAAACAAATAAGATTAATACATATGACAGCTTATAAATTCTGACAGAATTTTATATTCTGTCAAATTAGTCTATAATAGTAAAACAAAACAAAGCAAAATCAATAAATAACAAACAAAAACAACAAACAAACAAACAAAAAAAAACAAAAAACAATTGCAATAAAGATAAATCCACCATTACTGCTAAAGACCTTGACTAAGAAGAGATTCAGCATGAAAAGCTTTTCAGATTAAAAAGAGAACATAGGGGCTGAAGAGATGGCTTGGTGGCTAAGAGCACTGTCTGCTCTTTTAGAGAACTCAGGTTTAATTCCTAATGCTCACATAGTGACTCACAACTGTCCGCCACTTTTGTTCCAGTGGATCTGATGTACTCTTATATCCTCAGTGCCTAACATGAGTAAGAAAAAAAAAAACAAAAATATAAAAATAAATTGAGAAATCAGACCTCATTCTCTGAAAATACAATGACTCTGAAACATAAGAAAGGACAACAAGAAAATTTAAAAACAAATTAATGTAGAGATAAAAGCTTTAAACAGACTATGTGCTGTGCATTTGCAAATGATTGTGTGCCATATCAAGATTATCACACAGTGTGGCTTAGTTGAATTCATCTTGGAATGCATAGTTAGCTTAATGTCCAAAATCAAATAATGTAATACATTGTGTTAATAGAATAAAGAAAAAAAAATCTATATAATCATCTTGGTCAGCACACACAAAGTTTGACAAAAATCAACACTCATGGTTAAAACTTAAACAAAGTAGAAAAAGAACAAAATTGCCTTAGCCAGATGAAATCAAGCTTTGCTAGGCTGAAGAGAAGGGATGGCTTGTGAATTAAACTGCTTTCAGTTCTTAGAGAGTACCCAACTTTGAATACCAGAACCCATATCAGGAGGCTCACTGCCTTCTTTAACTCCAATTCCAGGGCTCCTTTTAGAAATACTTTTAAACAACTAACCCTTGTGTCTTAGTCAGGGTTTCTGTTTCTCTCACAACACACCATGATCACAGAAACTCTTATTCCAGTTCAGAGGTTTAGTCCATTATCATCATGTCAGGAAACATTGCAGCATCAGGCAGACATAGTAGTGAGAAAGGAGCTCTACTTCTGCATAGGCAGGCAGTAGGAAGAGACACTGTAAGCCAACTTGGTCTGATTTGAGCTTCTGAGACTTCTGCCCTCTAAGGACTCTGCCTCACTATTCCCAGCCAGGTCACGAGTACTCCTAACAGTGCTACTCCCTATGGTCCTAAGGAGGGCATTTTTATTCAAACCACCACACCTTGAGAAGCTCTTAGTTATCATATTATTGGTTAGTATAATACTGTTCACATGCAGGATGCAGACTCAAGTGTGTGAACTAGATGCTTAACACTACAGCAACATTGAGGTGAGACACATAACAGCTGACTTGGCCAAGGTCATTATTTGGGGAAAGCACTCATCTGAAGAATATCTTATTATAAAAATGAGTCTTAGGCTTTTCTTTCACAGATGTTCATTTGCCCATCGTCTTCTGATATGGCTTGGCTCCACGCCAAAGGACTCAGTAGAACAATGAATGCTTTTAAACTCCAAAGCCTCCAACACTGTTAGACAAATACATTTGTTTAATTTGTAAATTATGTAATTGGTTGCATTTTATTTCAATAGAGTTACTTGAATTAGATTAACTGAAATTAGACACAAACCTAGATACCTGTTTCCCTAAATAACTTCTGTCAACAACTTTCCTACAGTGTCTGATTGACTCCAATGAGAAAAAAAGAAGCAGGAGACATTCCAACTGGAGAGAAAATATAAGCAATATTTCACTATTGATTGGTAACATAATTAACTATGTAGGAAAACTGAAAAATACAGAAAAAAGCTAGCATTAATTTTGTTTTAAAAACATTAGTTTTGTAAAAGTCATAAGAAAGTAACTGCAACAAAATAGTTTGGTTTATGTATGCCATATATATGTATATATTTAATAGAAAATGCTCATTGACAGATATTTCATAAAATCATTTATAATATTTAAAATATATGCATAGAAGACATTTTTATAAAATATATGATGCAACTAAGCTAATAACTATACTATATTGTTGGACGAGTTTTAACCAGAACCAAATAAATGGAGAAACTGATGTTAAGTCGGACCACATTCCCAGTGCAGGTGAGCCCTAAGGCAGTTAGTAACTTAAAATGTAGAGTATCTTAGTTATGGTTTGTATTCTTGCATTAAACATTATAACCAAGAAGCACTTTGGGGAAGAAAGGGTTACACTTCCACATTTTTATGCATCACCAAAGGAAGGCAGGACAGGAACTCACACAGAGCAGGAACTTGGATGCAGGAGCTGATGCAGAGAACATGGATGGGTGCTGCTTACTCGATTGCTTCCCCTGGCTTCTTCAGATTGCTTTTTTATAGAACCCAGGGCTACCAGCTTAAGGATTGAACTACCCACAATGACCTGAGCCTTCTCTTCTTGATCATTAATTGACAAAATGGCTTACAGTTGGATCTCATGTAGGCATTTCCTCAAGGGAGGCTCCTTTCTCTGTGATAACTCCAGTTTGTGTCAAGTTGACACACAAAACCAACCAGTACATCGAGTCTACCTTCTAAAATGTAAGTTATTATCTCTTTATATCACACAGTCACTGTAGCACAGACTTATCAACTGTTTAGTTAATTCCCCAATCTAGTAAGAACAACAGTATCCTATAATATTTATCTTTCACCATTTCTGATAACAAATATATTTTACATGAGTATTGGAAAATAATGTTTTAATTATATACAGCATTAACTTTCAGTTTTCAATTTACTTCAGAAAAACTTTGCAGTCATCACTTATCTATTTTTGCTGTAAGAAATTAAACTTTGTATATTAGACTATATCAATATTTTATGGGCTTAGGTGGTAGAATGTTTTTGAGAAAGTCTTCATTTCTGAAATGTAAAATCATTATTTTCTAATACTTTCTCCAACACTTTATAGATTTCTCTATTTAGGGCTCTATTCAATTGAAAATTTGTCTATGAAACACAATGCAGTAACCTAATGATATTTGTTTTTCCTTTTTGCCAGTTTTCCTCACTCTGTCTCAGATGATTCGTATTGTTCTTTTCATGCCATATTGCATATTAGACATATGATATTTGAAGCCTTGGTGAGTTTGCATATATATAGTATATTTATATTTTCCATGTTCTTCATAGCTTGGGCTTATAGTACTTGGCTGATATATAATAGTGAATATTTGATTGCTGAAAGAATACCAAGGTTGATTACATCTTGAATATTAATGATAATAATAATGGCACACATTTATATAGTCCTTTGTCACACAAAAAGCTTTTGTACACATATATTTAATTCTACTAACAACACTCTGTTAATAGAGACAGTACTATATATTGCCTTCAATTTATGAATGAAATGATTTATTCAAGGTCACCCAGCCTCTGTTGAGTGAGTGGTGGCTTAGGAAACAATTCTACATTCAGTATTGTTATTCTTTTCTCCAACAAAACTCCTTGTAGTCTGAACATTGTCAGTCTTTTGATTTTTTCAATAACGGACTGATGTCAGGAAGAGAGACTTTATTGCCCACCCAACACAGAGTTTATTTCTGTTATTCAGGCTTGTAGTTTTTTAGGACAAAATTCAGAGAAAAGATAGATCTTAATAGGACTACTGCAGGTATACTAACACTCTCCTTCTTAGAGCAAGGTGGTTACATGCATGAACAGTTGGCCAATGAATCGTATGAAGCCATCAAACCTAGCAAAAGGCCTTCTAAGTTTTGTCTCTCACTTCTAAGAGAAGTTACCAAGTGTGACAATTCTTTGTTTTATTGATTATTTTATTTTTTACATCCCAAATGTTGCCCCAGATTTCTTCCTCCATCCTGCTCCTTCGCCTCTAATAACTCACCACCAGACTGTTGATGCACATAGCAGCTGGAACTTCAATGGTCATCCTTCAATTTGGTAGAAGAGACATTCAGCACTGAAGTGTGAAAATCAGGGGGTCAGAGAGAAGGCTATGAGGCAGATTTTTCTGGGAATGTCTCCAGATACAGACACACATCGTTATTGTGGGTTCTATCCCTGTGGAACAGGGTGGTCTTGAATAACATCAAGTCCCAGTGAGTGGGCAGACAGAACGGGTGCAGTGGCTTTCAGTCTCATTTTTCCTTGAAGATAGCTATAGTACTAATCATGGTGTCTCATGACCAGGGTGTTCTGTGCTTCCACTACTATAGTCCTCTAGGATTTGAGGAGGTGGCACAGTTTTTCTTCTCTTTCATGGTGTCTATTTATTATTTAATTTTGAGAAAAAATATTTCATAATATATGCCTTTTGGATAATTTTATACTTATAAAAGAGCAAAGACATTTTATAAGATGAAAATATACTATTTGCTAATACTTGAAAGAGAGCTTGCAATATTCAAAGCCTTTGGGCTACAGAAAGCCAAAATGTCTGAAGCTTAGATGCATTTCAGTGTCTCTTAGTCTCATTTTTTAAAAAAACCTCCAAGCAAAGAGAAATTTGCCTGCATATATTTTTGCAGGATTGAGAAATACATAAAACTTACATTTTTGATAACCTGACACTTAAAAAAAAATGGACGAAATGGAACTTCACTCCATCTGATGCCACTGGACTTGGTAGTCCTTGTTTGTATTTGTTGCATGGGAAGAGCTTATGATAGACCTTGACACCTGTGTGCAGAAAGTGTAGCCCCAACATTAAGCAATAGGAGGTGGAGGCTTTGTTGTGTAATAACATCATGAGGATGAGACCCTCAGGAATCGATCAGTACCTTTTTGAAGGGGATTCCAATGTGCCCAGTGACTTTTAGTGTTAATGGGACCAACTACCTGAAACAAACAATTTTTAAAAAGACTTATTTTGCTGCATAGTTTAAGTGAGTTCATACCACCATGGTAGGGAGGTATGGAACATTTCAGGAGAAGTGGTCAGAGATGATTTAGCCCCAGGAACATTCCTTGTGATCCACATATATGCTAGTCCTACTAAGATGTCCACAGCTTATCAAAGAAATGGGACCATCTGGACACCACACAGTCAAATCAGTAGTTGGTGAAGCTATTTCATATTGTATCCCTCATATCAGGAGAGCCTTTTCATATCAAGAGAGCACTTTCATCTGATGTCACCCTTGGGATGGTAGTCTATAGCCAAGAACACTGCCTTCTGCATTATCTCACAGTTCTGTGCTCTGATCTAGGCTTTCCAGATATTAGCACCAGTAGTTGTCCATATCCATAATCTGTGAGTCTCATCCTAGGGTACCCAGTTATAAGCCTGGTTAAAATGGTTAACCTCCACTTATTTGGGTATCACCAACAAACTGCTTATTTCTGACATTTTTCAGAGAAAAAGCCACCCATAGGCGGCATAAATAGTGTTTAACGTGAGGCTGGTATAGGTGAGGACTGTAAAAGGCAGTGGGAACCCAGAGATCACACATGCTTAGGTGCTTCTGGAATGACTGTTTGCTTGGAGATACTTAGGATGGAATTCTTCTCCAGTACTGTTCTTTGGTAATATGTGCCTGGTTTTCTTGCTGCTGTTGCTGCTGCTGCTGCTGTCCTCTTGGTTGTTTTGCCAGCTCCATGTCCTCTAGCCCCCCAGAATGCCCTCTTATTATCATACTGCAACTACCCTTTCCCCTGATAATTGTCAGGGATACCCTCCATCTGCCCTCTTCCCCTAGCTAATTGCCTTCTGTTTTTCCATCCCTCGGTCACACGCCTGGCTCTGCCCTCCAGTCACCTCTTTACTGACTCAACCCTGCTTGATTTGTTGCCTGGATTTTGTGGCCTGGGCCCTTCTGCCCTTCATTCTGCCTGCTGCTGGATGATTCTTCCACTGCTCCACCCACCTGCTGCGTGTCCAGGGTCACCTTCCTGCTGTCTGCTCCACCTGTCCCTGGGCTGTTTGATTTCACCCCTGAAACACACAGATGGGATCTCTCCAGCCTCAATGTAATTTTTCTAATGGAGAAGTGAAATGCAAATGGGAGTGCAAAACAAATAGAAAGAAATGCACACACACACACACACACACACACACACACACACACACACACACACCAGAAGTACCAGTTGTGCAGAATGTAGAGTCATTTGCCTGTAAGCTATGTCTGTCTCAGAAACAGGATATGGAATGAAAGCCAAAATGGGAAAAGAAAAACTTTGTAACCTGGCTAAAATACACTTCTGGCTGAGCGAGAAGAATTTCCAGAGGGTAAAGTTTCTCCTTTGACATTGAACAGTGAAAGTGAGCATTTTGTTTTGGCAGAACACAGTCCTATTCAGTGGTTGTAGCTGCCTTCCCCTGCTTGGCATAATTTAGCTGAACCCTTTTACAACTTCTGTGAATATTTCCAATTCATCTCTAGCAGGAATCATTCCCTATCTATTTTAGAACCTTTTGGACACAGTGAGCAGAAATCTCTTTTTGGTAATATTTTCTTTTATTTGTTTGAATTGGCACTAAAGATTTTTAAACCAGGTATAGTTAAAAGTTGATAGGATTTTCTGTTAAGAACTTTGGTCTCAAAGACAGAGTTCTGTTTAGAAGAGAAAAATTCCCTTTTAATTAATTGTGTTAGAACTTGAGTGTTGCTATTCTTTGAGAAGACAATGTGACATAGCTCCAACAGTGAATCTCCACACGTAACTAAGAACTCAAAGACCAGATGAAGGGTGATGTTTAAGGATACTGGCTCGGGATATAGAACCTGAGATTAAGTTTTCTTTTCTTCCCTTCTTAGAAATGAATGGGTACTTCTTCCTTACAAGAGATTCTCAACCAGTGCTCTTAAGATGTGTGCTCTCATCCACAACAGTTATATGATTACTTACCCTTAACTTAATCAAAATTACTTTCCAACATAAAGCTATACTACTTCCAACTGAAAGCTCTCTTCTTAAGCTGACAACCAGAACAAGTTGCTTTTGTTCTTCAATTCTTAAGATGAATTTCCTTTCTATAATCCAACTTGTTTTGTATTCTTTTAGCAATCCATGAAATACATGAAACCTACAATTTTGATAGCCTGACACATAAAAGAATGAGGGAAATGGAATGTCACTCCATCTGATGCCACTGGACTTGATAGTCCTTGTCTGTATTTGCTGCACCGGAAGAGCTTATGATAGACCTTGACATCTGTGTGCAGAAATCCTAGTCCCAACATTAATCAATAGAAGGTGGTAACTTTGTCAGGTAATAAAATCATGAGGACAAAACCCTCAGGAATCAATTAGTGCCTTTACGAAGGGAATTCCAGTGTTCCCAGTGACTTTTAGTGTTAGTGGGACAAACTTCCTGAAACAAACAACTTAAAAGAAGACTTGTTTATTTGGCTGAATACTTTGAGAGAGTTTATTCCTCTTTGGTAGGAAGGCATGCAGCATTTCAGGCTAAAAGCACAGGCCACTTTTAACAATGTTAACAAAAAATAGTAGGCTCTCTGGGCTACCTCCTGTTTTTAAAAACACTTATATTGTGTGTGTGTGTGTGTGTGTGTGTGTGTGTGTGTGTGTGTGTGTGTTGTGTGTGTGTGTTATGCATATGTGTATGTGTGTGCAGGTTCACTCATCTATGTGTATATATCAAAGGCAGTTGACATCCTCCAGTGTCTTCTTCTACGACACTCCATTTTACTCCCTGCAACTGTTTCTCATTTAACCTGGAACTGATTATTTCTCAGCTAAATTTTCTAATCCATGAGTCTAAACATTCCCCCTGTCTTTTCCTTCATAAACCTTCAACACTAAGGTGTGCAGCGGCATGCCCAGGTTTTCACTTTTGTGTGAATCAAATTTTAAGTCTTCATTCTTGTGCCTCTCTCTCTCTCTCCCTCCCTCTCCCCCCACTCGCCATGTGTGTGTGTATGATATAGACAGATTTCAATGTTGTCCATTGATAAGTAGTTATCAACACTTGCTTTTGACCAAATCCCTAATCTTTCTATGTCAGAAATGTGAGAAAATTAAGTTTACAACAGATCCATTTTCTTCTATGCAAGGTAAATATGCATAAAGGTAAGGGCTCCCATGATACAGCGAAAGGTATTGATTGTTTCTATGTGAATTATAGGAGCTGGGTTTAAGGAAACATTATCTATAGCTAGGCTTATTCCTTTAATATGACAATGTATTGCCTAGGTCTCTAGGAGACAGGAGTCACTTGGCTGCTGCAAATGCTGGTGCATGGTGTGAGCCCTTGCTCTCCACCTTTGTACATATTCTTGGGAATTCTTTTACATTAGATTTCTCAGATCACTCACTTTTGCTTGACCCTTCTCTTTGGACTGGTGATAGGGATAATTATTGCAATAAATCACAAAGTGGTGCTGATTTGGCAGATGTGAAGAGAAAGAAAAGTGCAATTGTACTGGGCTTAACTGGATAAATCTGAGACCAGGTCACAAGCCGCATGATATGAAAAATCTGAGTGCTGACTTTGTCAGATTGACTCAGGGACCACTGAGCCTCTTCATCTCACAGCACCAAGCACATGGCCTTCATCACTCAGTATTAGTTCAATTTTCCACCACAGGCATTTCTAATTGCTTCTGTTGTAAAGACTGTAACAAATAACAATCAAAGAAAACTGAGGAAAAGAAGAGAGCTAAAAGCTTGTTTTAACGATATTGAAAGGGAAGTATCTTTTTCCTATATTTTTCAAACTAAGTCATATTTAATGTATCTTAAATATGTGATGAGAAATTATCAGTTCTATCTTCTACAGAGTAGCATGTAGAACTGCCACCCCCAAACTACCTAACTGGTCTTATAGACCACACAGATTTCTCTTTCATGTGAGTCTTACATATTAGTAAGGCATTTCCCTTCCCATTCTGGACAGCAGCTGGTTGTGAAACTTATCTGACTATAGCTTGCATGTGTCTTTAGTGATTATCTAAAAGTCTTTGTTCTGGACTAGTTGAGGCAGAGTCTGAACTTTGGAAATATTACAATCATTTTTACATGAATGATATTTCCTTCATAATCACACATAGAAATTACAAGCAGTGTTTCTGTGTCCAGATTCTTCTTGCAGACACCAGAAATCTCTATTTCCATATGTAATATAACACTATTGATATGACAAACTGAGACACTGTATCATGTGTTCCCATGGACCTTCACTGTGTCTCTAGGTTGTGTGATACTATGGTGGCGTTTTATTAAAAATAAATCCTTGGCTAAATGGGTATTTGATGGCTGGTTCAGGGACTTAATCAATAGTAAACATTAAAAGATGTGGGGCTTGTCTCTACACACATGCATTCTGAGTTATCACTCCAGTCTGTGAACTTACACTGAAGTCTCTTCTAGTCTTAGATCATCCACACTAACCACAACTTACGAATCAGATTACATAAATTTTTGTAGCTGCAATCTAACATAAACTAAAAAAATCCTGAAAATTTAAAAGAACAGAGCTGAATACCTTAGCTATTCATATTCAGTACTTTCTACAAGTGGTTAACTACCAAGTGTACACATTTTGACAGATTTATCCTATGGTGTGTAGGCTTCCTGCCTTCAGGACTTCACTCTATGTATTTCTCAAATATCTCATGAACTCACAGCATGCTTAAATGGGAACTCATAATTTTTTTTTTTCTTAGGACTTATCCCACTAATTATGCAGTCTACCAGTGTTTTTAAATAAAAGTTACCATTACGAGCCATTTGCCATATCTACAAACCTGAACACCATAGGTAATTTCTCCCTGTTCTCTTTGTTCTTCCCTACTAACCCATCCAGAAACCTTACCCTTAGACAAGTGGAACCTCCTTGTCTTCGTTTCAGAAGCCCAACAACACCAAAGAACATAAAAAGTCACTTATTTAGGTCCTCCTCTTCTGTAACCCCAACTTCCTAATAGTTCTCTACTCAAAAGAAATAGTAGTTTTCTAAAAATATCAACCAAATAAAGTAGAGCTCATGACGAATGTAATAAAAATAAAATCCATTTGCTCTAGATTATTAAAAATACATAAACCTTGGCTATGAACCAAAGGCATCTTCATCCTGTGTCTGTGTGCTTCCTGTACTCAGCTCTGGAGATGCACAACATTATTGCCCCTACTGCATTGGTCTCTACTGGTCCCAAGCAAATGAGCACCTCTGGCCTCCATCATATTTATCCCTCTTCTTTCACTCCGATGTGGTTTTCCCTTATTCTTCTAAGAAGATGACTAGACTTTCATGGTCCTTTATCCTTCAATCCTCAAAGTCCTCCTTCTCTATCTGCAACTCCTCACTGCATAGTTTTAGCATTCTCTTCAGCACCTTTCTCTGTTGTCTTCTCTATTTACTGGATCACAGGTTGAAGTCGTGTCTTCTGATCACTTGCCCATCATCCCTTTTCTCTACTATGGAGTTTCTCCATTTGATCATTTCCTAATTTATGCATCCTGTACAATGTAAGCCCTGGCACAGAGTTGATATCCAATAACCACACTTTTATGCAAATGTGATTAGTAAAGAGAAGAATGTTATACATTTCTTTAAAGAAATACTTTACTTGTGGTTGTAACTTAAATGACGTGACTTGTAAGCCAATCTGAACAAGATGTTCTTAACCATATGAAATAATATTTCTCACAAATTACAATAATTAGATACCTTCATTGACCAAGGAGCACAAGAACCATAGCAGAAGAAAATACATTCTGAAATGTATTATTTAATAGCATTTTCGAGGAAGCAACTGAGCGTAATATTTTCTCATCACGTAAATCTCAGTTGAGATTTGAATTTTAGAGAAATTATTTAGTAAATAGAAAACATAACCAAGCAAGAAAATAATAGGACATTACAGAAATATGGACCTATGAAATGGAGCTATGATTTTCAATCAATGGTAATCTTTGACTATTATTAGCAAGTCAACTATATAAGTATTTTTATTAGTCATTCAACACTATCTAAGAGTGAGTAGTATTTGCAAGCCTCTGAGTAAATTACTGGAGATGTCAATATTAAGTACAAAATCATCATTCTTGGGACTCAAACTGGTAAATGTGTGAGCAATGGTCACCATTAAAGTGTCATGGCAGAAACTTAGGTCAGTCATTATCTGATCAAAGGCCTTAAAATATGCAGCCAAATTGACTAATCCAAGTGATATGATTATCACCTGATTTAGACAATAAGATTCTGGATTTTGAAAAAGCACCTGGGAAGCTAGGGCGCAGGGTCGGCTGACCCTCGCCAGCTACCCACAACACCCGCCACAGGATCTTAAGACTTCTGGTGAGTGGAACACAGCTTCTGCTCCAATCCAATTGCGCGCGGGACCTGAGACTGCATTAGTTAGGGAAGCAGAAACCGGCCTGAGTAGGGCCACAGGCCTCATCCAGCCGGATCAGCACCAGGGGAGCTAGAGCGCAGGGTCGGCTGACACCCGCCAGCTACCCACGACCCCCGCCACAGGATTTTGAGACTGCTGGTGAGTGGAACACAGCTTCTGCTCCAGTCCAATCACGCGGGACCTGAGACTGCTCTGGTTGGGGAGAGAGAAATCCAGCCTACATAGGGCCACAAGCCTCTTCCGGTCAGAAAAGCACCTGGGTAGCTAGGGCGCAGGGTCGGCTGACACTCGCCAGCTACCCACAACACCCGCCACAGGATCTTAAGACTTCTGGTGAGTGGAACACAGCTTCTGCTCCAATCCAATTGCGCACGGGACCTGAGACTGCATTAGTTAGGGAAGCAGAAAACCGGCCTGAGTAGGACCACAGGCCTCTTCCAGCTGGACCAGCACCGAGGTACCGCCAGCTACCTACGACCCCAGCCACAGGATTTTGAGACTGCTGGTGAGTGGAACACAGCTTCTGCTCCAATCTTTAAACAGTGACAACAACAACAACTACTAACCCCAGAGATTACCAGATGGCGAAAGGTAAACGTAATAATCTTACTAACAGAAAACAAGACCACTCACCATCATCAGAACCCAGCACTCCCACTTCGCCCAGTCCAGGGCACCCCAACACACCGGAAAAGCTAGACACGGATCTAAAAGCATATCTCATGATGATGGTAGAGGACTTCAAGAAGGACTTTAATAACACACTTAAAGAAATACAAAGGAACTCTGGTAAACAGGCAGAAGACAGTAAAGAGGAAGCACAAAAATCCCTTAAAGAATTGCAGGAGAGCACTGCTAAAGAGTTACAAATCCTTAAAGAAAAACAGGATAACATAATCAAACAGGTAGAAGTCCTTAATGAAAAACAGGAAAACACATCCAAACAGATGATGGAAATGAACAAAACCATACTAGACCTAAAAAGGGAGGTAGACACAATAAAGAAAACCCAAAATGAGGCAACACTGGAGATAGAAACCCTAGGAAAGAAATCTGGAACCATAGATACGAGCATCAGCAACAGAATACAAGAGATGGAAGAGAGAATCTCAGGTGCAGAAGATTCCATAGAGAACATCTGCACAACAATCAAGGAAAATGTAAAATGCAAAAAGATCCTAACTCAAAACATCCAAGAAATACAGAACACAATGAGAAGACCAAACCTACGGATAATAGGAGTGGATGAGAATGAAGATTTTCAACTCAAAGGACCAGCAAATATCTTCAACAAAATTATAGAAGAAAACTTCCCAAATCTAAAGAAAGAGATGGCCATGAACATACAAGAAGCCTACAGAACTCCAAATAGACTGGACCAGAAAAGAAATACCTCCCGACACATAATAATCAGAACAACAAATGCTCTAAATAAAGATAGAATACTAAAAGCAGTAAGAGAAAAAGGCCAAGTAACATATAAAGGCAAGCCTATCAGAATTACACCAGATTTCTCACCAGAGACTATGACAGCCAGAAGATCCTGGACGGATGTTATACAGACACTAAAAGAACACAAACTCCAGCCCAGGCTACTATACCCAGCCAAACTCTCAATTAACATAGATGGAGAAACCAAAGTATTCCACGACAAAACCAAATTCACACATTATCTCTCCACGAATCCAGCCCTTCAAAGGATAATAACAGAAAAAAACCAATACAAGGACAGGAACCACGCCCTAGAAACAACAAGAGGGTAATCCCTCAACAAACCTAAAGAAGACAGCCACAAGAACAAATGCCAACTTTAACAACAAAAATAACAGGAAACAACAATTACTTTTCCTTAATATCTCTTAATATCAATGGACTCAACTCCCCGATAAAAAGACATAGACTAACAAACTGGCTACACAAACAAGACCCAACATTTTGCTGCTTACAGGAAACTCATCTCAGAGAAAAAGACAGACACTACCTCACAATGAAAGGCTGGAAAACAATTTTCCAAGCAAATGGTATGAAGAAACAAGCTGGAGTAGCCATTCTAATATCTGATAAGATTGACTTCCAACCCAAAGTCATTAAAAAAGACAGGGAGGGACACTTCATACTCATCAAAGGTAAAATCCTCCAAGAGGAACTATCAATCCTGAATATCTATGCTCCAAATACAAAGGCAGCCACATTCATTAAAGAAACTTTAGTAAATCTCAAAGCACACATTGCACCTCATACAATAATAGTGGGAGACTTCAACATACCACTTTCACCAATGGACAGATCATGGAAACAGAAACTAAACAGGGACACAGTGAAACTAACAGAAATTATGAATCAAATGGATCTGGCAGATATCTACAGAACATTCTATCCTAAATCAAAAGGATATACCTTCTTTTCAGCACCTCATGGTACCTTCTCCAAAATTGACCACATAATTGGTCACAAAACAGGCCTCAACAGATACAAAAATATTGAAATTGTCCCATGCATCCTATCAGATCACCATGGACTAAGGCTGATCTTCAATAACAAAATAAATAATAGAAAGCCAACCTTCAGGTGGAAACTGAACAACACTCTTCTCAATGATACCTTGGTCAAGGAAGGAATAAAGAAAGAAATTAAGGACTTTTTAGAGTTCAATGAAAATGAAGCCACAACATACCCAAACTTATGGGACGCAATGAAAGCATTTCTAAGAGGAAAACTCATAGCTCTGAGTGCCTCCAAAAGGAAACTAGAGAGAGCACACATTAGCAGCTTGACAACATACCTAAAAGCACTAGAACAAAAGGAAGCAAATTCACCCAAGAGGAATAGACAGCAGGAAATAATCAAACTCAGGGGCGAAATCAACCAAGTGGAAACAAGAAGAACTATTCAAAGAATCAACCAATCAAGGAGCTGGTTCTTTGAGAAAATCAACAAGATAGATAAACCCTTAGCCAGACTCACTAGAGGGCACAGGGAAAGCATCCTATTTAACAAAATCAGAAATGAAAAAGGAGACATAACAACAGATCCTGAAGACATCCAAAACACCATCAGATCCTTCTACCAAAGGCTATACTCAACAAAACTGGAAAACCTGGATGAAATGGAGAAGTTCCTAGACAGATACCAGGTACCAAAGTTGAATCAAGATCAGGTTAATGATCTAAACAGCCCTATATCCCCCAAAGAAATAGAAGCAGTCATTAATAGTCTCCCAACTAAAAAAAGCCCAGGACCAGATGGGTTTAGTGCAGAGTTCTATCAGACCTTCAAAGAAGATCTAATCCCAGTTCTACACAAACTATTCCACAAAATAGAAACAGAAGGTACTCTACCCAACTCATTCTATGAAGCCACAATTACTCTGATACCTAAACCACAAAAAGACCCAACAAAGATAGAAAACTTCAGACCAATATCCCTTATGAATATTGATGCAAAAATCCTCAATAAAGTTCTTGCTAACCGAATCCAAGAACACATCAAAACAATAATCCATCCTGACCAAGTAGGTTTCATCCCAGGGATGCAGGGATGGTTCAATATACGGAAATCCATCAATGTAATCCAGTATATAAACAAACTCAAAGACAAAAACCACATGGTCATCTCGTTAGATGCGGAAAAAGCATTTGAAAAGATCCAACACCCATTCATGATAAAAGTCTTGGAAAGATCAGGAATTCAAGGCCCATACCTAAACATGATAAAAGCAATCTACAGCAAACCAGTAGCCAACATCAAAGTAAACGGTGAGAAGCTTGAAGCAATCCCTCTAAAATCAGGGACTAGACAAGGCTGTCCACTTTCTCCATACCTATTCAACATTGTACTTGAAGTCCTAGCCAGAGCAATTCGACAACAAATGGAGATCAAAGGGATACAAATTGGAAAAGATAAAGTCAAAATATCACTGTTTGCAGATGATATGATAGTATATATAAGTGACCCTAAAAATTCCACCAGAGAACTCCTAAGCCTGATAAACAGCTTCGGTGAAGTAGCTGGATATAAAATTAACTCAAACAAATCAATGGCCTTTCTCTACACAAAGAATAAACAGGCTGAGAAAGAAATTAGGGAAACAACACCCTTCTCAATAGTCACAAATAATACAAAATATCTTGGCATGACTCTAACTAAGGAAGTGAAAGATCTGTATAATAAAAAGTTCAAGTCTCTGAAGAAAGAAATTATAGAAGATCTCAGAAGATGGAAAGATCTCCCATGCTCATGGATTGGCAGGATCAACATTGTAAAAATGGCTATCTTGCCAAAAGCAATCTACAGATTCAATGCAATCCCCATCAAAATTCCAAATCAATACTTCAACGAATTAGAAAGTGCAATCTGCAAATTCATCTGGAACAACAAAAAACCTAGGATAGCAAAAACTGTTCTCAAGGATAAAAGAACCTCTGGTGGAATCACCATGCCGGACCTAAAGCTTTACTACAGAGCAATTGTGATAAAAACTGCATGGTACTGGTATAGTGACAGACAAATAGACCAATGGAATAGAATTGAAGACCCAGAAATGAACCCACACACCTACGGTCACTTAATCTTCGACAAGGGAGTTAAAAACATCCAGTGGAAGAAAGACAGCATTTTCAACAAATGGTGCTGGCACAACTAGTTGTTAACATGTAGAAGAATGCAAATTGATCCATTCCTATCTCCTTGTACTAAGGTCAAGTCTAAGTGGATCAAGGAACTCCACATAAAACCAGAGACACTGAAACTTATAGAGGAGAAAGTGGGGAAAAGCCTTGAAGATATGGGCACAGGGGAAAAATTCTTGAATAGAACAGTAATGGCTTGTGCTGTAAGATCGAGAATTGACAAGTGGGACCTCATGAGACTGCAAAGCTTCTGCAAGGCTAAAGACACCATCAATAAGACAAAAAAACCACCAACAGATTGGGAAAGGATCTTCACCTATACTAAATCAGATAAGGGACTAATATCCAATATATATAAAGAAGTCAAGAAGGTGGACTCCAAAAAATCAAATAACCCCATTAAAAAATGGGGCTCAGAACTGAACAAAGAATTCTCACCTGGGGAATACCGAATGGCAGAGAAGCACCTGAAAAAATGTTCAACATCCTTAATCATCAGGGAAATGCAAATCAAAACAACCCTGAGATTCCACCTCACACCAGTCAGAATGGCCAAGATCAAAAATTCAGGTGACAGCAGATGCTGGCGAGGATGTGGAGAAAGAGGAACACTCCTCCACTTTTGGTGGGATTGCAAGCTTGTACAACCACTCTGGAAATCAGTCTGGCGGTTCCTCAGAAAATTGGACATAGTACTACCGGAGGATCCAGCAATACCTCTCCTGGGCATATATCCAGAAGATGTCCCAACCAGTAAAAAGGAAACATGCTCCACTATGTTCATAGCAGCCCTATTTATAATAACCAGAAGCTGGAAAGAACCCAGATGTCCCTCAACAGAGGAATGGATACAGAAATTATGGTACATTTACACAATGGAGTACTACTCAGCTATTAAAAAGAATGAATTTATGAAATTCCTAGCCAAATGGATGGACCTGGAGGGCATAATCTTGAGTGAAGTAACACAATCACAAAAGAACTCACACAATATGTATTCACTGTTAAGTGGATATTAGCCCAAAACTTAGGATACCCAAGATATAAGATACAATTTACTAAACGCATGAAACTCAAGAAGAATGAAGACCAAAATGTGGACACTGTGCCCCTTCTTAGAATTGGGAACAAAACACCCATGGAAGGAGTTACAGAGACAAAGTTTGTAGCTGTGATGAAAGGATGGACCATTTAGAGACTGCAGTATCCAGGGATCCTTCCCATAAGCAGCTTCTAAACGTTGACACCATCGTATACACTAGCAAGATTTTGCTGAAAGGACCCAAATATAGCTGTCTCTTGTGAGACGATGCCGGGGCCTAGCAAACACAGGAGTGGATGTTCACAGTCAGCTATTTGATGTATCACAGGGCTCCCAATGGAGAAGCTAGAGAAAGTACCCAAGGAGCTAAAGGGATCTGCCACCCTATTGTTGGAACAACATGATGCACTAACCAGAACCCCGGAGCTCTTGTCTCTAGTGGCATATGTAACGAAAGATGGCCTAGTCGGCCATCATTGGAAAGAGAGGCCCATTGGACTTGCAAACTTTATATGCCCCAATATAGGGGAATGCCAGGGCCAAAAGAATGGGAATGGGTGGGTAGGGAAGTGGGGGGCGCTATGGGGGACTTTTGGGATAGCATTGGAAATGTAACTGAGGAAAATATGTAATAAAAATATTAAAAAATAAAAAAACCAAGTAAGGCAGAGAAGGATAGGGTGTAGTTGTGCAACTCAAGTGCCCATGAATTAAGTCCTCTCAGACCAATCTACATAGCAGATTGTAAACTATTAACAACCTAGAACCTACAGTTACACTGAGCTCCACATGCCCCAGAATCAAACATTGGAAAAAAACTGTTTTTCTTAGTGACCTCATGATAGCACTAATTTCTATG
Organism: Mus caroli; assembly: GCF_978045245.1. Classification (NCBI taxonomy): domain Eukaryota; kingdom Metazoa; phylum Chordata; class Mammalia; order Rodentia; family Muridae; genus Mus; species Mus caroli. The sequence goes on along the minus strand of NW_028227274.1, from coordinate 26,865,988 downwards.
TAAAGACATCTTTGAACAGAGTCTGGAAACTATGACAAGTGTGTTCACAAAGAGAATTTTCAGGAAGAATCACTTATTTAACATCCTCTGCCTATGAAAATTTTGATGTGCATTAAGAGCAGGGACATGCACACTAGAAAATGTTATATAACTTAATCTGTCAATTAAAACAGAGAACTAACTCCTTTACTATGTCATTTAGCAACCAAACTCCTCCTTTTCCTGAAAAATCATAAAAGACCCAAGTACCATTTCTCAGGTGACAAACTGTCAGTCTTCACAGCATACTCCATTCTGATCATAACTATGATTTTTACTTTGAATAAAGTGCTCTTAGTCTTCTGTAGATTCCTATACACCTTTATTTCATGCTTACTTAAGATGCAAAACCAAGAAAAGACCGAAATAATGATGACTGATAACAAAAATAACAAAATGTACATGAAGTACTGAATTGTGTGTTAGAATAACAATGGGTGAGATGGGAATTAGTTGGCTATTCCTATTGATGAGTAAGCCAAAGGTGATGACGGTAATACATATAGAAAAAAGTTATAAAAGGTATATGAAGTGCAGGATGATGATCCACAGTGACGTGTAGTCAGTATAAGAATTGGCTAGTTGTGATGACTGAAGCACCCGATAAACACAACACATGACTCTCCCAGGTCCAAACAACATTCACAGGAATGTGACCAAAGATGAAATTTCTTAGGAATGCTCAGAAAAGGAAGAAGATGGTACTGGTGAGGAAAAATGTGTCATGGTAGAAAGACAAAATTGAGGCATCAGAGAAAGCAGACAGAAGGACAAAGAAAGATTGAAGAGTAATTTTCCTGAGATTGATTCACAGTGTCCTTGAATTGTATGAAAATATCTAGTCATGGATGACCCAAAATTTTGCATGCTAAAGAACTGCAATATTTTCATATGTATCACAATTATTGATAGATCTTCAGGAAAATGACATCACAGGGTACATAGCAAAAACAACTGGGAGAGTGAGAGTGTTGTAGCTGAGAAAAACCACACATGCTAAACCATCCTGGGAGATGATCCAAGAGTCAAGAAAGAAAGAGAACAAAAAGGGCTGCTCCTGAGACAGGTTCTCAACACTTATACCTGAGGTGGAAGCTACAGCAATGATGGAGTTTCGATGATTCCTTGACAATATCTGTTAGGCATTTGATTACTTAACTGAGTCTAATGAGCATCTCTGTGGTTTCAAGGTCTGAGAATTTTGGAGAGAGGTGTCAAAGTTTCTTCTTCTCTCTTTTCAGTACTCTTTAACATAGGGACTGGATGGAATAGACAAAGTACAAGAGAGCTGAGATACAGCAAGTGTGCCTAGTGTTTATTATTGGAAACATCATAATGAAAGGAAAAGCTTCAGGTCCCAACCATGAAGGAATAGTTTCTACTTCAATAAAGATGGGTAATACATTCCAAAACTTAGCTGGAAAGTGTTCAATAAGCCATGGAGAGACTAAAAGACCACATGTTCTGAGTAGAGAAGAAAAAATGATCAATAGGTAGGAAAATTAGGAATTTTGCAAAAATAGAGTCAAATAGTAAATTAGACTGAGAAGTTCCATTTCTAGAATCACATTTTAGAAAATGAAGTCTATGTCCACACAGCAACTTTCACCAAAATTTGCACAACATTATCCACAGTCGCCAAAACCTAATACTGAAATGCCACTAATTGATAAATTGCCAAACTGTGTTGTATTGAAGGAAGTATTTGAATAGATCTTAAAAAAAATTATGTGAATTGAAGTAAGTCGGGGATGGAATATCACATGTTATTCATCTGCATTTATAGGAAATGTGCCAAACCATATACTCACAGAGGCCAACAGTAGATTAGTGGATGTCTGAGGCAGAAGAGGAGGAAGAGGAGGAATTGAAAACACACTCAAGATATTGAAAGTGTTTTAATTTTAGAAAAGTAATGCTTACCGAGTTTGTGAGTATAACTAACCAAATTAAGATTAACTTGAGAGAATGTGAATTATTCTTTTAAAGCTGTAAGGAATTTCTGAAAAATCCAGAATGATAAAAATTCTGAAAATTTTTAGAAATTCGTGTTATCATGACTGAATTAAACCATTATATATTATATTATACTTTCCCAAAGTGGAGTGGTGGCAAGCCTGCCAACTGTGCTAATGATGTATGATTTCTACTAGCCCCACATCCTGGCATCATCTGCTATACTTGGATGGAATTATGGCAGCCCAGTGATTATGTCTCCCATACCTACATTTCTATGTGTGAAATAGGAAGACAGGATTGAATATTGCTGGCACTACACAGCTGGTGGAACACTGACTTTTTCCATACATATCTGATGGACTAAAATGGACTAGAAGAGGAAGCTGAAAAACTAATGGAAATATATTACTTCTACTAAATATCGCCATCACACTCTACAGGTTGGCTTCAGCCTACTTCCATAGGGTGTAGAAATGTGTCCTGTAATGAGAGAAGACTTCAGGGGAATGTTCTCAGCAACCACACAAAAGGACAAACCTCAACTCAGAAAGACTTATACAATGGGCTGGATTTCTACCAAAATTTTCTTTGTGTTTCTGACATTTTTTTTCTTTTGATTTCATATCTTAGCTAATTCTGAAATTGTCCTAAAAGTTTACATAAAGGTGGGGCTTTGAAATTCTTGAAGAGACAATGGTTGTAAGTTTAAGAGTTGTGGTAGTACTACCATCAATTATGAAGAGAAGCACAACCCAAATCCAAGTTTGATCAAGTAAATAAAATTCTGGTACAGAATTTGTGTTCACTGGGAACTCAACTGTGTCATTTCATGGGATGTGTTTTTGTGGGGTTACCCTATATATAAGACCCCAAATAGGACAGTGGAAGAATTTTTATAAATTCATTTTCTGTCTGTAATTAGTGGTAAGATTTCATAGCATTAGAACTTTCAACACAACTTTCCTTTTAAAAACATATTCCTAGAGTTGAAAATCCTTCTGCATTTCAGATCTTCTTATGGCTGCATTGATCGGTCCTCTAGGAAGCACAGCTGTAGCAATAATCCTGCTCCTGCATCTTTGCAAGCAGGCAGAAAGGCAGGAGATAAGCATTGCCACAGGGAGTCTATATTTAATCTACAACTGGCTTATCCAAGTGTCTTATTGCTTCCCAGGGGTCCTACCGCATGCACTATTGTAAGAAAAAAAAAGATAGAGGAAGGAGGAAGAAAAAGTTCACCCAAGATTGGTCTTCAAGTAATTAATTCACTTCAGAATTGGCACAGAAATTTAGACATTGTTATTCATACCATCTCTGAGGAATGTTACCTTCCTTATTGTATTGCAGGCTGCTTTCTGGCTTTGCCCTGTGGCTGTGCTTGGGAGGCACAGGGCTTTGTCTTGGCAATACGTATTAAGGGTGCTGGGAGGCACCTGTAAATGGTATTGCTGGTGGCTCTATTAAAGAACCCTGTAAAGCCACAGTGCAGCTTTTTATGGACATTCTCACAGTGCAATAATGTATATAATTGAGACAATCCTAAAATCAATTAGGAAATAAGTAAGAATATAAATAATGAAAACATAAGCAAAGTTAGAATTCTCAATAGCGTTTACTTCTTTATATGGTAGTGCCATTGTTCTAGTTAAGAATTATGTTGTCTGACAACCATCTTGGAGCAGACCTGAATCTATGCTTAGTTTGGTCTTCTAAAATAAAACACCAGTCTAAACCACCATCAGGATATCAAAGGACTTCTGTTCTTATGCAAAAATCATCATTATCAAACAACACAAAATTCAAATTGCCGTATGTTATATAGTGACATAATATGCCTTAGTCTCTTTCTGGGTCCTGGGTCCTCATGTAGATTTTTTTTTCTTTTAAACAATTATCAACATATAATGGCAATGTATATCCAAGGCATGTGTTCTAAATTTCACTAAAATCTTGTAGTTTAAAGGGAAAGTATAGAATCAGATATAAATGACAGTACAATGTTTGCCTTAATAATGGTAGTAACTAAAGCCTCTCTTCAGAATGTCGGTCTGGTCCGCCTCATGTCCACTGTGCAATATTGGCTTTCTCTGTCTAAGCTCCAGTATTAGTTAGCTTCTTCTGTCTACACTCTGAAGCATTAAGAGTTCTGTCTACATAATGCAGTGTAGGCTTTTTCTGTCTACAATATACAGCCCTGACCCTTTCATCTGTGGTGCATGATGTTTGTTCCTTCTGTCTATTTTATACAGCATTGGACCTTCCATCTTCCCTGCCCAATGTTGACCTTTCTATTTACAGTGTATACTGTTGATTCTTCTATTTGTAATGTGTACTGTTGGTACTTCCATCTACCTTATGCAGTGTTGACCATGCTTCATTCATTGTTTAGTGTTGACTCTTCAATGTATACTCCAAAGTGTTAACCTTTCCTTCTATACTACTACAGCTGCACAGTGCTGACCCTTACATTTACATTGCTATTCCATTTGTTTATTTGGGCCTTTGATGTTTGACCAAACATGTCTAACTCCATTCTTCAAATCTGTTTTCATTATTTGTTTAGTTCTCCACAAATGTTGACTGTTGCATAAATTTAATAAATATCTACTTATTTTCTTTTATATACTCTTTTTTATTTTAGATGATCAAATGTGTTTTCATGGTTAATATTACCAATGACCAGGTAAGGTCACACATGTAGCCTTGGGTCTGTAGTGAAGGTTCCTAATGATTATTACTACTTATGTAAGTCATGGAAACACATGTCATCTTGTATCTGAAGCTAAGCTCTTCTCTTATTGTTGAACCTTCTTCTCTTACTCTCTAATGTCATTTACCTCTTATATTCATCGATATTCTCTACTTTCCATTTTTAATTATAAATACATACTTGTGGTTATATAATTATTTAATAACAATATAAAATAATTAACTAATCTCTGGCTGCTGGCAACTTTCTTATCTGCTTTCACACACCAAAGCAAATTCCATTTTTGCTTGCTCATAAGTTTCTAAACTTGTATTCTGCTGATTGTAGAATTTGGTGAAGTGGAGAATTGGGGGAGTAGGCAAGGCAAAGTTGATTTATATTGTAGAGGGCAGGCTTGCTCTTGGGAAAGGAAATGAAATTTATTGTCACTGAGAACAACGGAGGCATATTTCAAGGCTAGCTTTTCATTTAGGGATAGCGTATGGAGTAATTTGGAGTTGGATGAAAGAGACTTAGGAGTATCTGTCCTAAGTGGGAACAATTGGGAAGGAGACTAGGCGAGTCAGCATTCCTTGAAGCTGAATTCACTTAGCTGTTTAATGTCTTTCTTTACCAGTCAGCTATGAAGTTCCACGGATGAAGACACAATGCCAATCTTCCTTAATGTAGCATTTCCTGCCCTACCTACAGTCTGGAGAAACCATAGATGCTGGACAAAGGTATCTTTATTAGTGATTTACTATCAGTGTGGTTGTTTGTCTGTGACATAATGAGCTCTTCTAAATATGAACTTCAGTGTCCACTGGGGGAGTGGGTGGCACAGATGAATGAGATGAAGAGTCCAGGTGACTTGAGAGGAGATTATACACATGTTATTGAACTAGGTTGCAGTCACAGCTTACACAGAACTATGATATTTTCCAAAATGTAAGAACTCACTGACTTTTAAGAATTTCCTGATTTTTTGCTTAGGTCGTCAAAACTTCACAGAAAGAGTAAGTGAAAAGAACAGACAGATTAAAAGTAATTGATCAGAATAAAAATTTAACCATTCTCTAGTGAGAATAAAATTTGAGTATTGTTGCAATAGTTTTCACTTATTTCCTACTAGCACTTTGAGAGTGTTGAATGTGAAGTCCAAAAAATGTCATTTATATTAAAACATGGAATACATGGGGAAGGTAGTAATGAGAATATTTGAATCACATGATAGACTTCTTGAATTCATTCATAATATCTTCAATTTAAGTAACTTTGTATTAGTCAGGGTTCTCTGTGGAAAATCAATGATAGAAGGAATAATGTATAAGTGTATATATATATATATATATATGTGTGTGTATTCTCTAATAATGTTTGTTATGTATATATATGTATATGATGCATAATATGTATAATATCTATCTATCCCTCACTATATCTACATATGCATATAGCTATTAATTTATTTAGTTATTAGAATGGCTTAGTAGTTGTGCTAGAAGTAGTCCAACAATAACTGCCAACTGACAGAAAGCTCAAGGATCCAAGGATCCTTTAGCTGTTAAATCTACTAGACCAGATGCCTTCAACATTCAAAATCTGGTGTTGGATTCCTAGGGAGATAATAAAAAAACTGCCAATTTTAAGTCCATATTGAAATCTTGAAAAACAGTTTTAATACCAGTAGAGACACAGCTAAGGATAGATGAACTTGCCAGTGAGGGGTGGACAAGTAGAAAGAAAGCAGAGCTTCCTTCTCCCATGTCTTTTGATGGGGCCTGCCATCAAAAGATAAAGGCAATCTTTAGAATGGATCTTTGGACCTCAAATTATCTATATTTAGGGTTCAACTCCCATCTCAGATTATCCAACCAGAAACATCCCTCCCTGGTGCCCTAAGCTGTTTTATATACATCTACTTGTAGACAAACTGAAATCAAAGATTGGAATCACAATTCTCATTCAGATTCGTTCCTTTTTACTCTCTTATAACATCTGTCTTAAATGGACAGGTAGTGATGGGCCATTTACAATTTAGTGAAATAAATTTCAAGATCAAGTAATCTCTGTTCTAACACTAGTGTGGGTTACTGTGGTCATTAACCTGGGACTGAGATGGGAACTCCATACACAGACATAACAAGCTGATTAGAAATGTCAAAGAGGTTAGGATACAGTAGTAAGCATGAGGATATGGAATAATGAGATAAATGTTAAATTTATATAGAAGAGGACTTCAGTAATTTTGGTTCCTCCTTAAAGACTGGAGAAATGAAAGCAAACTTGGGAAGATCTGCCAGGTAAATAACTTCAATAGCACATACAGAGACACTGACCACTCCAGTAGCCCATTTAAAGACTGTCCTGAGAAGACTGTAAAAATCTTATCAAAATAGAATTCCTTAAGATCAGGACTAATTTATCCTCAAATATGAACATAATAACAATAATATAATAAAAGTAAAAAAGCCGACATTTCTCTGATCCAAGCAATTCTTAAGCAGGAATCTCAAGAATCCCATTGATCAACAAATAAGTTAACTCAGTCAAAACATATGTACAGAAATTCTAAAAGAATTTGACAGTATCAAATCATCCTTTATATATTTAAATTGTAAAATACATAGTAAAATATTATTTACACATGCAAAGAAGAACAAGAACAAGAAAAGGAGAAGAAGGTAAGGGGAAGAAGAAGAGAAGAAGAAGAAGAAGAGGAAGAAGAAGAAGAAGAAGAAGAAGAAGAAGAAGAAGAAGAAGAAGAAGAAGAAGAAGAAGAAGAAGAAGAGGAAGAAGAGGAAGAAGAGGAAGAAGAGGAAGAAGAAGAGGAAGAGGAAGAGGAAGAGGAAGAAGAAGAAGAAGAAGAAGAAGAAGAAGAAGAAGAAGAAGAAGAAGAAGAAGAAGAAGAAGAAGAAGAAGAAACTTCTGACATCACAAGCAGACACAGTCTCACTGTAAACTCCTTCTTGATCCTTTAGCTCTTCTAAACTTTCTATCGGCTCTTCCACAATATTCCCTGAGCCTTAAGTGTCACAGTATTTTGTAGATGTACTCATATGGACTAGGTTCAGTAACTGTATTTTAATTGGTTGTGGTTTTCTCTAGTGGCTTCTATCTGCAACAAAGAGAAGTTTCCTTGATCAGAGGTGAGGTCTACAATTATTTGTTGGTATAAGGACAAGTATTTTAGATTATTGTTAGGGATTATGCTGGTCTAGTTAACTAGTGGTTATAGATTCTCCTCAAAAACTGTAACTTTAATAGCCAGAGTACTTAGCTAGGTTTCTAGTACCAGATATGGTCTCCCTCTTGGTGAGTGAGTCTTTAGTTACTTAGACAGCTTTTGGTTGCTGTCAAGGTATGTTTGTTGCTATTGTACCCTTTGTGTTATCATTCCATTTTATGTGTTGATGTTGTTCAAAAGCAACATAACTGGGAAGGAATATTTGTTGTCTCCCACCTTTGGAAGTTTACACAGTACATTCCAATACCATGAAAGCTAGTCTTCATGGAAGAAACATAGCTCATCTCCAGCTAATGGTTCTTTGGTCCCTGTTACGAAGAATATGGTATGTCCAGCAATGAGGACTTACCTTCTTCCTCTTTGGGGCAACTAAGGCTGAGGATAATCCTCTTGATAGATTATAATAAATTAGATACATTGTAATAAATGTAGATGAATGGTGGTAAAAGTGACCTACCTAATTGTAATATTTCTACAGAAAACTATATTTAAATATTAAATTCTAAGTAGACTAAGACAATCTTGACCATAATTTTGTCTGATAAGAACATTTATAAAAATAGCAAGTGAATAACATAAAGTAGAATTTTTAATATATACAAAACATCCAAAGAGAAGCATAAATAAGAACTATGAAACCCACAATCATAAAACTATAGATACTTTTCTAATTATATTAATAATCAAGTTTCTGTTATTAAATTAAATATGCTAACTAAGATATTAATATATATCTCATTTTAAATTCAATTTACAATTATAACCTGTCTTTAAGAACAGCATTCTAATGCAAAGATCAGGAAACTGTAAGTGTATTATATAGGCCACACTTGCTGAAATCACCACGTATCTGAACGTGGCTTCTTGCCTCTAACAGCCCAGTACTAGCATCACAGTCCTGTGCTCTATGAGTAGCTGAAGCTGCAACACTAATAAAAAAATCTGACAACAAGATAAAAAGGTGTGAGTATGGTAAAAAAACATTTTCATAACTAATAACACTTCATAATATTTTGAGTCATGTAGTTCTTATGCATAATTATTAGCTATTACAATGACATCATAAGACAGACCAACATTAATGGCAATGTGTCTCTTAATCGACATAAATCCAAAACAGATACTGAATTTCAGAGATTTTAATTAAAATTAAAAATCTTCATGTATTAAACCATTACAGAGTGTTTTAAGATCTCCCAATTCTTTATAGAATGATTGAGAAGACATATCAATGAAGACATTCTAAGGCCCAAGGATGAGGATGTAGGAATACTATAAGGAAAATCAAGCAAATACTATCTGTTGAAATGCATGAAAGAAAAGCATAGCATTCATTTTTCCTGTCAGTGAACATTTATCAAGACAGACTATACACTGCACATCCAAATGTCTACTAATATAGTCAGATGAATGAAATTTTATAATGTGGACTACCAGACCAGAACAGACCTATATTAAAACCCTTAAGATTTATATGTAGGGATCCTCAAATATTTGGAAACTAATAAGCTTATCAGTAACTGAGTTAAATGTAAAATCAGAGTAGACATTAAAAATATTTAAAATGAGTGATAAATTGTGAGCTGAAATAAGACATTGTGAAGAAACATTTTATATTATTTTATATAACTACTCTATAATTTTCCATTGAAAAATAAGATAGAATCACTGGTATTGCTTTCATTTTACAAAGTTAGTCACAGGGATAAACATGAAAACATACAAAACCATGAAGTACAAATTTGAATACTAAGGAGGTAGAGTTACTAAAAACACTAAATGGATAAGAAAATAATGTTAGGAACAAGCTGAAGATCAATAAATTAAATTTCATTAATTGGGTAAATGCTTTTAAAAATAGAAATACAAGCCAAAGAAATACAAGAAAAACAAAAACAAAAACAAAAAAACAAAGAGTCTACAACCCCTTCAAGATGGCTTAAGTGTGTTTCTTTTTTTTTTAATAATTTTTATTATGTATTTTCCTCAATTACACTTCCAATGCTATTCCAAAAGTCCTCCGTACCCCCCCTACTTCCCTACCCAACCACTCCCACTTTTTGGCCCTGGCATTCCCCTGTACTGGGGCATATAAAGTTTGTGTGTCCAATGGGCCTCTCGTTCCAGTGATGGCCGACTAGGCCATCTTTTGATACATATGCAGCTAGAGTCAAGAGCTCCGGGATACTGGTTAGTTCATAATGTTGTTGCACCTACAGGGTTGCAGATCTCTTTAGCTCCTTGGATACTTTCTCTAGTTGAAACTAGACAGTGCATAGAACTGGAAGACTATGAAACCACAGCATCTTGAAACATATGAGGCAGATATCACCCTTATGATTCTATATTTGGTATCTTTACAGTTTGAGTTATTAGAAAACAAAAAGAATATAGTAGAAAGAATAAATGAAACAGAGTTGGTTCTTGGAAAAAAATCAACAAGATATACAAACCCTTATGCAAATGAACTAAAAGACAAAGGAACATCCAGATTGACATAATCAGAAATGAAAATAGGGAAATAAGAGCAGATACTAAGGAAACCCAAAGACTTATTAAGTCATACTTAAAAAACGTTTTCTCCTCCAAATTGAAAAATCTAAATGAATTGGCTTATTTTCCCCATAGATAACAATTACTGAAGTTAAATGAAGATTAAATAAACAATTTAAATAGAACTATAACCCCTAAGGAAATGGAAGCACATGATCAACCTTTTAGATGCTGAAAGGACTTTGACAAAATCCAAGGCCCCTTCACGATAAAAGTCTTGGAGATATTAGGGCTATAGGGGTTATGCCAAAACATGATAAAGGCAATTTACAGCAAGCCTATAGCCAACACTAAGTTAAATGAAAATGAGGAACAAGAAAAGGTTGTCCACTCCCTCCATATCAATTCAGCATGGTTATTGAACTTCTCTTTCTTTCTTTCTTTCTTTCTTTCTTTCTTTCTTTCTTTCTTTCTTTCTTTCTTTCTTTCTTTCTTTCTTTCTTTCTTTCTTCTTCTTCTTCTTCTTCTTCTTCTTCTTCTTCTTCTTCTTCTTCTTCTTCTTCTTCTTCTTCTTCTTCTTCCTTCCTTCCTTCCTTCCTTCCTTCCTTCCTTCCTTCCTTTCTTTCTTTCTTTTTTTTTTTTTTTTTTCCGAGACAGGGTTTCTCTGTGTAGCCCTGGCTGTCTTGAAACTCACTCTATAGACCAGGCTGGCCTGGAACTCAGAAATCCGCCTGCCTCTGCCTCCCAAGTGCTCCCAAGTGCTGGGATTAAAGGCGTGCATCACTGCACCAGGCGGTTATTGAATTTCTAGCTGTAGCAATAAGGCAGCTGGAGAAGATCAAGTGGATACAAATTGAGAAGGAAGAAGTCAAACTATCATTACTTGCAAATGATATGTTAAGTAATACCAAAATCTGTACCACGGAACTCCTATAGCTGATAAATATCTTTACAGAAGCAGCTGGATACAAGATGAACTAAAGAAAAGCAAACAACCTAAACCAAAACAACAACAAACAAACAAACAAAACAAAAAGTAGTCCTCCTATACACAAACATTAAATGGGCTGAGAAAGAAACCATGGAAACAACACGCTTCAAATAGCCACAAATATTATAAAATATCTTGGGGTAACACTAATCTAGCAAGTGAAAGATTTGTACATCAAAAACCTTGAAGTATTTGAATAAAGAAATTGAAGAGGATATCAGAAAAATGCAATGCTCTCTGTCTTAGTTAGGGTTTTACTGCTGTGAACAGACACCATGAACAAAGAAACTCTTATAAGGACAACATTTAATTGGGCTGCCTTACAGGTTCAAAGGTTCAGTCTATTATCATTAATGGGAGCATGGCAGCATCCAGGAAGACATGGGGATGGAGGAGCTGAGAGTCCTACCTCTTATTCCAAAGGCAGCTAGAGAAGACTGGCTTTCAGGGAGCTAGGATGAGGGTCTTAAAGTCCATTGTCACATTGACACACCTTCTCCAACAATGTCACACTTAGTCCAACAGAGCCATACACTGGGTCAAACATTTACAAACCATCACACTCTCCCATCTCCATGTATTGGTAAGATTACCATGGTAAAAGTGCCTACCCTATCAAAAGCAATCTACAGATTTAACCAATCCCCACAAAAATTCCAACATAATTCTTTACAGACCTTGAAAGAACTTCATATGGAAAAACAAAAATCCCAGGGTAGCTTAAAAAAAGTGTACAAAACCAAACCAAACAATAACAACAACAACAAAAAGATGATATCTGTAGGTATCACCATCCCCCATTTCAAGTTGTATTATAGAGGTATAGAAAAAAATCATGGCATTGGCATAAAAATAGGCAGCTTGATCAATGGATTCCAATCGAAGATTCAGACATATCCACACACCTATGGCCACCTAAATTTTTATTATAAAGAAGCCAGAAATACACAATGGTTAAAAGAAAGCATTGTCAACAAACAGTGCTGGTCTACTTGGATATCAGTGTATGGAAGAATGCATATTGATCCACATATATCAATGTACACAAAACTCAAGTCCAAGTGGATCAAAGACTTCAACATAAAACCAGACACACTAAATGTAAAAGAAAAGACGGGGAATAGTTTGAACACATTGGCACAGGAGGGAAATTCCTGATTATAAAACCAATAGATCAGGCACTAAGAACAACATGAAATAAATAGAACCTCATGAACTTGAAAGCTTCTATAAGTCAAAGAACACTGTAGATAGAACAAAACAAAAGCCTATAGTGTAGAAAAAGAATTTCACCAACTCAATACCTGATAAAGGGCTAATACTCAAAATTTATAAAGAAATAAAAATTAGGAATCAATAAATCAAATAATCAAGTTAAAAATGGATCAAAAAAGGACTCTCAAATGGCTAACACTTAGTTATATGTTCAAGTTCCTTAGACACGAGGGACATGCAAATCAAAACTACTTTGAGATACCATCGCTAAGATTAAAAATACAAGTGACACTACACACTGGTGACAATGTGGAATAAGGGGAGAATTTATGCATTACTGATAGGAGTACAAACTTGCACAGCCACTATAGAAACCATATGGACGTTTCTCAGAAATTTGTGTATCAATCTACCTCAAGACCCAGCTATCCACTCTTCCGCATATACCCAAAGAGGACATTCCATTCTACAACACAGACATTTTCTCAAATTATCCATAGTAGTTTTATTCATAATATCAAGAAACTGGAAACAGTATACATGTCCCTCAACTAAAATATAAAGAAAAGGTCATTCATATACATTATGAAGTATTATTCAGCTGTTAAAAACAATAACATTATGAAATTTACAGGCAAATGATTGGAACAGGTAAAGATTATCCTGAGTGAAGTAACCCAGACCCATAAAGACAAGCATAGTTTCTTCCCCGTATAAGTAGTCATTATCTGTTAAGGATAATCGTGCTATAATCCACAGACTGAATGAGGCTGTGAAATAAGCAGAATTCAAGGGGGGGGACCATGGATCCTCTTGGGAAGACAAAATAGAATAGAATTCATGGGTGAGTTTTGATCACATGGTGATAGGAATAGGAAGCATCAGGCAGGGGTGGGGTCTGGTGGCAGGAAAAGAGGGAGAGAATACTAGGACAGATTACTGTAATTGGGACACATTTGGGAGATCAATGTAGAAACTCTGTAAAGCAGAAACTCCATGTAATGCATGAGAGTGACCCTAGTGAAGTAAACTGGGGATACAGAGCCCAAACTGTCTATCATCTCTACCCAGGCAAGGCTCTGAGCAGTCGATTAGGACATCAACCCCAACACATAACCTTTGATGTACAATCTGACCTGCCTTCCAGATGTGGTAGGTTAATGGTGCCAAAGAACTTATGGGAATGTCCAAGTAATGGCTGGTCTAATTGGAGGCCTATGCCATGAGAGACCGCCCACTCCTGACACTGGATGGCAAGGAATCAGAGGCAGAATAGGCCATAGACCCATGATAAAGCTAAACATGCTGACCAAAGGAAAAAATATGCCAATGAAATGACTGGTAATGATATTCTGCTATACTCATAGATATGTGCCTATCCCAACTGTTGTTAGAGGGGTGTCATCTAGCAACTGAATGGAGCAGAATCAGAGACGCAGAGCTAATCACTAGACAGCAAGACAACTGGTCAGCAGAAGGTGGAAAGGAGGAGCTAGAAGGGTAGAGAACACCATAAATACAAGGCCCTCAGAATCAATTATGCCAGTCTCAGGGTTTCATAGAGATTGAAATAACACAGAACTTATATGGGTCCTCTGCATATGCCTTATGGCTGTGTAGCTTGGTGTTCTTGTGGTACTCCTAAGTAGGAGTGGGAATTGTCTCTGACCCATTTGTCTGTGCTTGGGACATTTTTCTCCTAATGGGTTGAGTTGTCCAGCATTGAAATGAGGGTATGTATGTACTTTTACTGTAACTTGTTAGGCCATGTTCAGTGGATTTCCCTGAGAAGCCTGCTCTTTTGGGGGGCAGGGGGGCAGAGGGGGAGTGAGCCTAGGGGAAGGAGCAAATTTGATGGGAGGAGTAGAGGGAAGGAAAATGCTCTCAGGATGTAATATGTGAAGAAGAACAAAAAGAAGAACAAGAAAACAGAGCAAAGTTAAGAATTAGTCAATATTCTTTGCTAGTGCCTGGCAAATACAGAAGTGGATGCTCACAGTCATCTATAGGATGGAACACAGGGCCCCTAAAGAGGAGCTAGAGAATGTACTTAAGAGCTAAAAAGGTCTGCAACCCTATAGGTGGAACAACAATATGAACTAATCAGTACCCCCAGAACGTGTGTCTCTAGCTGCATATGTAGCAGACGATGGTCTAGTTGGCCATCATTGGGAAGAGAGGCCCCTTGGTCTAGCAAACTTTATATGCCCCAGTACAGGGGAAAGCCAGGGTAAAGAAGTGGTAGTGGGTGGGTAGGGGAGCAGGGCCGGGGGAGGGTACAGGGAACTTTCGGTATAGCATTTGAAATGTAAATAAAGAAAATATCTAATAAAAAATTAAAAAGAAAGAATTAGCCAATATTATCAATCTTTATTGCCTTTTTTTTCCCCAAACAGAACTATGGCCATCATGGAAGCTGATATTTTTCTGACTCATCATTTTGAAGGCTTAGTTATATTTTTACTTATGTTTCAAGAAGTGGGAGAGAGTAGTAATTATGAGTGAGTACAGGTGTCAACAGAGGTCAGAAGATATTTCCAAGTCCCCTTGGGGTGAAATACAGGCAGTTATGTAGACACGATTTCTAAGAACCACAACTATGGTCTCTGAAAGACTCACCCTTGAGTAAATCCTTCAGCAATATTTTGTTGCTGTGGTTTTGTTTTTTACTCTGGAAATTTGTTCTGTGTTCTCTTCTCCATCTGATTCCTTCTCTTAAGGGTAATCTAACACCACACCTTAAGCGTGTCTGTTTTATTTCCTTTAATTAAGTTCTGTCTGTGCCCAGTTATACATGTTTTTTTCTTCTTCTATGTGTGTGTGTGTGTGTGTGTGTGTGTATGAGTTCCTTTCTGTTACTTGAATGTTGTTATGTATAGAAATGTAACTCTAGAACTGAATTTTTCATTATACTGAAAAAAAATTTCATTCTCTTCTATTCTTGTTTCTAGAATTATAGACTTTAACTCTCATACTAGTCATTGTTTTGGAAATATGACTTCCTTTTCCTCTACGGTTTGAAAGATCTATTTTATTGTCCATAGTTTCGGATGTGTATGAGAGTACACATCATGTCTCCCTGTTTGTATTCTTAGGGTTTCTTGAATAGATGTATACAACTCTCTCAGCTGCTACCTCCTCAAAGATCACCTCCATCTCCTTTCCTTCTCCTTTTAGACATTGGTCAGCTGTTAGGTCTTCTCCATCCCCATCTTGCTTTTAAACTATGTGCCATAGCTCATTATGGAGGGTTTGTTAGGTTAAACATTCGTTTAGTTAATTTTGCCTTTATGTCCATTCTTTAGGTAAATTATTAAAAAATTTTTAGTATATGTTCTTTATTTCCCTAGTTTTGTTTTCATCTAATTTGGGCCACTTTTGAGCAGGTTTTTGTTACCTGTGTCTTCTCTACTTCCCATTTTAAACAAACATTGAATGTACAGTACATAGTGGCTTCACCGAATTTTGCTCTTGGTGAGAATGTGTTTCTTGTTTTCCTGAGGGGGACGTAGTCTTTTACCATGGAATAGTTCTTTTATATGTCCTTGGCAGGTGTAAGGGAAGGCTTGTCAGCCTGGCATCCCTTCAGCAGAATTTATGACTGGAAGATATTAGAATAATCCAAGAGAGTAAAGCCTGTGTTCCTGTATCAGCTCTGTGCACATAACACTAGTAATTAGGGGTCTGATTTGTTTTGATGATCTCAGGTGCACGGCACATGCTCTGTAGCCTGCATATGTTCACTGAGTGGGCAAGAGAGGCATAAACTTGTGGTTCCTTCTGAAGTTGAGGACAAGCCTTTGGGATGAAAAGGAATTCTATTTGTCTTATTTATTCGTTTATTTATTACAGTGCAGTATATCTAGTGTCCTCACTTATGGCACACAATAGGTTCAATCTTTTGTGTCACAACCCTCTCCTAAGAAGATAGGCAGTGGATCCCGACTAGTTTCCTTCAGATCTCAGCTCTTCTATTTACTAGTCTCATGTCCTGCAGCAAAACACTGATCTTTCCCTGCTTTAGTTGGAGGGATCTAAGACTGGAAGCAGGATATCTCTCACACAATTGTGCTGAGTGGGATGGCACATGCAAATCTTGTAGACAGGTTGAGACATACAAGTATTCAGTTGGTGTTAGATGAACTTAACCTTTCACACAAAATGATTTCTAGTCAGGTCTGAGAGTTGAAAGATATATTAAGCAGTTCTAATGAATCTAATGTGATACTTTCAACACGATACAACACATCTGCAATGATATTTTTAAGAAAGACATGCCAGTAACACTTATGGACAAAAGAAAATCAATACTAAGATAGGTGTATTCTACAAGAAAGAGTCATGAACAAAAGGATGTTAATAGTCATTTTGCCAATGGTTTCTAACAATTGAAGTAGACACAGACACACAATACCAATATAGATGCAGATGTTTGCAGTCAACCATCAGACTGAGCACAGGGACCTCAATGGAGGAGTTAGGGGAAGGACTGAAGGGGTTTGAAATCCTATTGGAAGAACAACAATATCAACCAACAAGATACCCCAGAGCTACCTGGGACTAAACCACCAACCAAGGAATACACATGGAGGGTCCCATGCCTACGGCTGCATAGGTAGCAGAGGATGGCCTTATCTGGCAACAATGGGAGGGGAGGTCCTTGGTTCTGTGAAGGCTTGATGCCCCAGCATAGGGGAATGCTAGGGCAGTGAAGCAGAAGTGGGTGGGTGGGTGAGCACCCTCATAGAAGCACGGGGGGAAGGAGTAGGATAGGTGGTTTTTGAAGGGGAAACCAGGAAGGGGGTTTGAAATGTAAATAAATAAAATAACCAATAAAAAAAGGAAAATGCCTCCTTAAGATCAGGTTATATGCAAGTCTATAAGGAATTTTCTCAATTAATGATCAATGGGCGAGGGCTTATCTGTTGGTAGGTCATACCTTCCCTGGGCTGATGGTCCTGAGTTCTGTAAGAAAGCAGGATGAGCAAGCCAGTAATCAGCACTCCTCATGGCCTTTGCATTAGCTCTTGCCTACCCCTCTTGAGTTTCTCTCCTGACTTTCTTTGATGATGAACTATGTTGTAGAAGTGTAGACTGAATAAAATCCTCCGTCCCTTCCCTTACCCCCCCCCCAAAAAAAAACCCATATGTCATGAATTTGTGTGTCTGGCCTAAAATCCTTTCACATATCAAGTCAAAAGTTTGGAGAATTACTTATAGTAGAACACTGGTTTTTCCAACTCATAAACTAAGGATATTTTCAGATAGTGTCTCTGTAGCAGAAGTCCCTCTGCTTTGCCATTCTATGTCTTCTTATATAAAAAATAAATAATTGTTCCATTTTCAGTGTGAGATGCTTTTAAGTTCAGAAATAACCCACAAGTAAGCAGGAGGCACTAACACCTTGTCTTCTTTCATCGGTAGCTAGCACCTACTTATCTAGGAGCATAGTTCATGCTAAGAGTTGGAAAGTCACATGTAGTCTGCTACAGGCTTAAGGTCCTGTATCAGAAGAGGAGAGAATCACAAGCCCCAAGGTCCACAATAGATAAGACTTTGCATACTGAACAGACAGAATAGGACCTTGTGGAGGGAGTAATAATAGACATCAGGAAGACTGCACTTCTCTAAGAAATGCAGCCAATCAGAACTACAAGTAGGTCTGTCTTGCTCTCACTATGCTTGGTCTCACTAAGCTCAGCCTCCTTGCTCTTGTGAAAGAAGAATCCCTGCTTCTCATACTAGTGATTCTACTAATGCATTTGATAAATTTCTGCATTTCTGAATTTCTTTTGCTTGAGAACTACAAAAGCTCACTCCATCCTTTGCAGGTCAAACATGGTACTAGAGACAATGAAATACATCTGTGTTCCCAAGCCATGGCCATTCATATTTGCTACTGAATAGACTACATCTTACACTCTTTGAGATAAGATGTTTGTTTTGTATCAACAATATGTGTCCAATATATAAGAATTTAAATGTCTTTACCAAAATGTGTACTTTAAGCCTTCTGGTATTATAAATATATTCTTTTCCTCTGGAGGCACAGCCAGGATTGTTTGATTCTATTGTCGTGCTTATTAGTGCTGTTGATTCAAACCTTGAGGTCTGGCCACAGTGCTCCGAATGCTCTCCCAAGCACCTGCCTTTAATCACGGACAATATGGTTTGTGTTTAGAATCGAATGACTGTCATCATCTAGCAGGGATGCTCTCTGTCACAAGGACTTAACAACTCATTTGGGGAACACTCTCAGAGACTCTCAAATTCAATATTCTCTCCAAATTCCTGGCATTTCATTATCTTTGCCATTCAGGTCCCAAGGCATGACATTCCCTGGCATTACTTTTACAAATATACCATGGGGGAGAAGTGTTTTTATTTTCTTTGTAAAGTGCATATTTTGCATATATAAGCAGCTAAGCCCACTGCAGTTTCTCTGTGGAAGTCTGTTCATAGACAGCTGACATTCAGAATAGACATATCTCAGCTATAAAGTGCACTGGCCTCTGGGTAGCATTGCAAGTATAGTCACACAGTGGTACCAGATTAGGAGCTGCTGTTGATCTTCTATGAGGAGCTCAGTTGGTGTTTTGCTCTATGCTTTCCTAGCAGTTGTCCTTGATTTATTGGTGATATTGCTGTGGATGCAAAAAGCCCACATCTGCAATGACCAAATAAACTCACAGGTAAAGCAATCATTGTTACGATGTATAAATCCCTCCCAAATAGTCTTAAGATGCACCCGAGCTCTGTCCCTATCTGACTGTGAATCTGTCCAGTCTGTCTTTACATTCCTCAAATGTGTTTGCTCTTCACTTTCCCCTTGACCATCACTTTAGGAAATCTGCATCTTCTGCCCTGAAAGTTGACATTTAAAAAAACAATAATTTTCCAAACATACAAGTGAGTCCCCTGAAAGTCATGCTTCCTGAGACACAAGTTTAATCATCTCAACCACTATCCTTCAGTATGGTACTCCTATCTCAATCATGAACACAGAAAGAAGAAAATCTATAAGCAAGGAAAAGAAGTTTGGGGAATAATGATATAAATAGGAAGACATGAGGAGGGCAAGGACATTTCTGTAGGGAAAAAGATAAAAAAAGGTGTCAGAGGATGCCCAGAGGAGAAGGCTAATGGGTAGTCTGTGGAGGTGGAAGGATAGAGGTATTCTTCTATGTCTCTCTAATAGCATTCTTGTTCAATAGGGCTCATTTTCCCAAAATAGAAACTTATGCAGCTGATAATTCCCCTTCTCCACCTGTGTGTCTGTATCTGTTCATCTATGTATAAGGTCATTGTCACTGAATTCAAGCCCAGGGTGATTCAATTAGGCCAATTTCAAATTAATGGAATGCAAAAAGCACCATTCTCTGTACCCCCAGTGCCCAGCAGTGGGCATTATTGGTTGCTATGTGATGAATTAGTGAGCTCTCGTATGTGTGTGTTTATAGGTAGGAGGCTGTGGAGGACATAATGCTAGTACTATTATGTTACCTGCAGTTAGAACCAAGAACTGGGACAAGAGCAGTGCTAGGAGGTTTAAATTTTCATAGTGTAAAGAAGGACTGGTTTTGTTCTGGCGAAATATAGTTACTGTGTATTCAGAGAGGATATGGTTTCTTTAATGATTATAAAGACTATCTTACAAAAGAGTAGTTTATGCAGCTTTAAAATTCACGATTATATAACAACTCAAATTTACACGAAAATGAAGTTGGAAATAAAAATGTAAGCACCTTTAAACAATGAAGGAAAGGCAGAACTGAAGATATTTAAGGTGCCTAGCAACACAAAACAAAAGCTTAAGTGAAGAAGAATAGATCAGTCTTAATTATAGAGCTTCACACACAACTCAGAATTCTGGCTCAAATAAGCACCATTTAAAAAAGAATAAGACGTCAGGAGAAAGGTCCTCCTCCCCCTGAGCCATCCGTTGGCCATTGTTATCATCTCTACTCTAACCACACAAACTTCTGGGTCTACTGAGAAAGTGGTACCTTCTATTAGCCTCTCTTCGGGTCCTTTCCTCAGAGAGCTGTTTAAGTCTTCTTGGGCTCATGACAAAAGATGTTGCTACATTTACAAGATTTCTCCTGCCACTCTCAGGACAAAGACCATATGAAGCCGGACATTTCAATTAGAGACTCATGATTGTTTAATAATTTCTATAGAGAGCACTTTGATTTCAAAATACAAGTGAAAATAGGGGGCTAGAGAGATTGTGTAGTGGTTAAGAGAATTTGCTACTCTTGCAGAGCAGCCTGGTTGCTTCTGAACACTTACATGGCAGCTCACCACCCACCAGTAACTCCAGTTCTGAGGAATCTGATGCATTTTGCCTTTCTGGCACTGAAAACAACAGGTATGCTTATATAAATGCAGGCGAAATTTCCATACACATAAAATTAATATTTTAAACTATATGTAAAAATGTAAGGATTGTTACAATTCTTAATCACACTTATTGTGTTCCATAACTTAATAACTATACGTTGGGTTCTCAAATGCTTCCTTATGAAACCGCTGCAAGAGACTATAACAGAATCTTTGCCTTATGTCTAGTTTGAAGAGACTAACAGTGAAGTTTTCCAGCCATGAAACATGGATATAGTCCATTCAAGAGAAAAGGAAAATAAGATAAAACTCTAGCTAAAAAACCCTAATATTGTTATTGTTATTATTATTATTATTATCATTATTATTCAAGTATGTGCTGATATGTGGGGTTTTACACATGAGTTCATTTTCTGTGAATCCCAAAGGGCTCAGATATATTAGATATGGCCTTACAGGTGGTTGTGAGAGGCTGGGTGCAGGTGCTGGCAGTGCCTTCTGGCCTCTGGGAGAACAATATGTGCTCTTAAATGCTGATCTCCTTCTGCAGCATCCAAGTGAAAGGTTTTTGACAGCGTAAAAATAAAAACCTGGTAAACAGGTACAAATTAGATATTTACTGTTAAAAGTTACAATGAATGCAAGTATTTTTTCTATAATTCCTAGAATTATCTCAACCTGTTTTCTAAGCAATTTTGGATCTAAACCATATTATGCAAGAGAACTTCTAGGAGTTGCTGACATTTTAATTTTTACTTGGTTGAAGAATGTCAAGCACAATGCTTGTAACATACATGTAGATGTGTGGGGGTTGCCCAATTTTCTGTTTCTCATTCTTGGAGAAAATGAAAACATAACTCATCATCTGTAACGGAAGCTGTCACCTCTTGCTGAGTGACAGACAATAAAGTGGAGGCAAGTGATTAATGGAAAGCGGGGTTTATAGCAGCTGCTTTCAGGATACAGGGAATGGAAGTCCAGTAGATTCTTGGAACTCCTAGGGGGACAAGAGCATCAGAGAGCAGAGATAACTGCAGGCATCCGACCCCCCATTCTACTCAACTGGTTCTAGTTTGCTTGTTTTATAGTTAAAGCCAATGCCAATGATTTCCTTTAAATAAATGATTTCTTGCCAAGAAAAATAATTAGAAAACTGTTGGCCTAAAGATTATGCTTTGGAAATTTAGCCACATATAATAGTAGTCTAAGTCATAAAATCAAATGGAGGATTAAATATATAGAAAAATTCAAAGAGCACTATGAAATAATACTAGATAAAAGAGAATAAGGGTAAAAAATGCTAAACACATTTTACAAGTGTATTCCAGAGAAAAAATATTACAGGAAAATCAGTCTTTGAACAAATGAGAGCAGCCACTTGAAAGCAATTACTTAAAAATTTTGAGATATTAGGCTTATTTAAATCAGTTTAATTATATCATTATAGAAAGATAAATCTGGTACATTGACTTGAACTAAAAACATCCTTTAAAAATTGATAATATTGCAGAAATGCACACCTGCCTCTTTCCCATGATGTCACCTCTAATGGGATAATGGAGGTTAGTTGCATTTTAAAAACTGAATCATTTAAAACTTAAATTTCAAATGAACAATATCTGGAAAAACAAAAAGTACACTCTGTAGAAACACACACACACACAAACAAACCAACAAACAAACACACACAACAAAACATGTTTTTGCTTTGAAAGTGGCAATATTGTCACAGGCAGTCATACGGAATATTCCTGAAATTTAGATTCAAGACATTCCAGGGTGTGGTATTGAACCCTGTTATTTGAGTCAAGAGCAAGTACAGCCCAGCAATTGCTGTGCTGCATCAATTTATCTGGAATTCAGTCTTTGCTCTCATTGGGAAAGTTATCAAGTGCTGTGTAGCAAAGGGCAGTGCATAGAGCAACACACACACTGTCTTTAGTACTGACTCATGTCACTCTGACATAAGTTTGTAGTTGAATCCCACTTTTGTGGATGAGGATTACATTATCGATTAATAAATCTTATTTCCCTTGGAAACTCAAGCTCAAGGATAGCACCTCATCTCTGAAGTTTGAAAACCTAGTGTAAATCTTAAAATATTTGTTTATGTTTTTTCTTTTTTAATAAATTCAACTTTTTTGTCTTGTCTCCAACAGCATTTTAAGTATTTCGCAAATGTTTAATAAACATGAATTATCTGAGTATTACTTAAATTATATTTTTCCTGATATTAAAGTTTTTGTCTGTTCTTTAATACTTTCAAAACCTGTCATATAATTTAGCTATCATATGTCAAAAATAGAGCTAATTTTAACTCAATCATAAAAACATCAGTGTAATGGAATAGGTTTTGTGAGTTAAATTAAGATTTCTTGACTGTTTTTGCAGAACACATTTCTACCATTACCTTCCAATGATTATGTTTCTATTTTAATTTTATTCTTTTATTCTTCTCTCAAACAATACATCCTAACAACAACCTCTCCTCCATTCTGTGCTCCCAGCACCCCCACCTCTGTATGCCCCAGATTCACTATGCCTCCATTTCCTTCCAGGAAAAGCAGGCCTGCCATTGCTATCAACCTAACTCAGCATAAAGAGATACAATAAGACTGGCCCTATATCCTCATATCAAGGCTGGATGAGGCAAACCAATAGGAGAAAATATGTCCCACAAACAGGGAAAAGAGTGAGAGACAACACCACTCCTTTTGTTGGGAGTCCAAGAAAAACACTAAGCTAAAAACCCATAGGACATATACAGAGGGCCTTGTATAGACCCATGTAGGCTGAATACTTGCTAATCCAGTATCTGTGAGCCCATGTGAGGTCTGTTTGGTTAATTCTGTGGGCCATGTTTTCGTGGTGTCCTCCACCTCTCTGGTTCCTACAATCCTATCTTCTATTCTTCAGTAGAGTTCCCAGACCAACTCTGCCTAATGTTTGCTGTTGATCTTTGAATCTGTTCTCATCAGCTACTGGATGAAGCCTCTGTGATGAGGGTCAGACTAGCCACTGATCCTATAAGTATAGCAGAATATCATTAGGAATTATTGACTATTTATTTATTTATTTATTTATTTATTTATTATGTTTTTGTTAGTTTGGTTCTACCCTACATATCTGACCCTAGAAAGGACTCTTAGTAATGGAGGTTATGGAGCCTGAACCAATCATCTCCTGTAACCAGGCTAGACTCTCAGTGGTGGGACTGGGACAACATATTCTAGCAACATAATCTATAACCCACAGCCTGCATTTCCTGTGAGTTGTACTTAGGCAATGGTAGCTTAGAACTTGTTGGAATGGCCAATCAATGACTGTTGTAACCTAAAGCACACACACAAGAAGATCATGCATGTTACTGTTGAGACAGCCAGCATCTGGAAGTTGGATGGCTCAAAAACTTAGGATAGCATCAATTAAACTGCTAATGAAAGATGTTAGCTCTCTGAAAAGTAACATCATGATTTCAATCATCTTTTCTTTCTAGGACTTTCGTTCTTTCTTAGAGGATAAGTCCTCCCTGAATTAATGAATCCTTGTAGTGACATCAGTGGTCCTTGTAGTAAATTCACTGTATCTCTGAAATGACACCATCATATTCAGCTAGACTTGTATTCGTGCAAGGAGTTTACCTGGGTTTATTTCTCTAAGTTAAAGGATAGGTAAGACCACTGAGGACTCTGAACCACAACAATGACTTTACATGTTGTGTGTGTGTGTGTGTGTGTGTGTGTGTTGATTGTTTTTCTTTTCTTTAGTTTTTAGTTTTGTAAAAATCATAAAAGACATTGTTGGAACAAAACTTGATCAAGCATATTTTATTTAAGGAACACTCTAACTATAGTATGTAAAACTGGACGGAGAAAGGATTAAACATCTCCTGGCAGCTCTCCTGGCTGTTTTGTTGATTCTTTCCACATGAAACATACACATGGCTTTCTTTGGGTTTAGTTTGTAAACCAGTGCAGTTTCCACCTCTTCCCGAGTTTTCCCTTGAAATGCACCACCTTGTGTGACAGTTCTAATGTATACTGATAGCATCTTGATTTCCAAATGTAAATCTTCAAGATGGGAATCTTAGCTGCTGCCATCAAATTTTCAGCTAAATATATTCATCTGGTTATGTACAAGGATGCAGCAAAGATGCTCAAAATAAAGTAACACTTTTATCTTTCACAGACCAACTCTCGCTAATTGTTTTCTATCAAAGTCAAATACCTTGTTGGCATATGTGTGCCACTGTGGGTAAGGGCTTTAATACCATCCTCCTAGCTTCCTGGAAACCAGTCTCCTCCTGTCTGCCTTCAGAACAAGATGTAGAACTCTCAGCTCTTCCTATACCATGACTGCCATGTTCCTGCCTTGATGATAATGGACTGAACCTCTGATCCTGTAAGCCAGCCCCAATTAAATATTGGCCTTATAAAAGTTGTCTTGGTCATGGTGTCTGTCCATAGCAGTAAAACCCTAACTAAGACACTTCGGAAGCCTTTATTCATCAGCTAGAAGGACTGAACTTAGGAAGATTTCTCTAAGCTGCTCAGATATTTTAAGTAGCGGAGTCTAGAGGACCTGCTGAGAATCTGTGATGGGCCCTCCCTTCTCTGACCCTGATTCCTTTGGGTTGACACATATTTGTACTTTATATTTAAAAACTCATTCTTCTTACAATCAGAAAAAGTATATATGTTTGCTATGGTATTATGAACAAAACTGGCATATGACATTACAAGCTCACAGCAATACCAAGCTTTATCTTAAGGCCAAGGATCATGCCTTATCTTATTTATACTTTTATAATACAAAAGGCAGCATTTTCTCACTTTAAAAGACTCTAACATATATCTCTGGAGTGAATGAATAAATACTGACAGATAAATCAATAAAATTATTCTAACTGATAAGATTATTAATAAATGTAAATAGTAATGGGTTAGAAACAAAAGCTGAGACTAGTAAAGTGTGATTTGAGAAAACACCTGTGGGGTAAATCAGGCCCAAGATCAAAGCAAATTGCCAGAAAGACCAGAGTGGATTAACCAGGCAAGATAAAGAGTTAATTAGAATCACCCAGTAGAGGCTGCAGCAGCACTATTGGAATATGCAGTGCTCAAGGAAAGAGGACAGAGAGAGTGAAAGGTAAGTGATGAGTTGTATGAATGTGAAGACTCAAAAACTCAGAAGCATAATGAAGTTGGACACACACAGAAGAGGACAAACACCATAATACAAGATGTCAAAGTCCAGGAGCCCTTGGTTTGGCGTTGGGACAGAAAATACAAGCCATCAGTGAGAGTATACCCTACTATACAGGAGATTAAAGTTAAGATTTTTGTTTGTTTGTTTAAGATATTTAGAAAAAACTAAAACAGCACAAATCAGTTAGATTACAATTATCCAAAGGGTGTTCTGTCCTATCTACTGAATCACAAACATATTTTTCAAGCCTCAATTTCAGACTTGTTTGTAAGAAACAAAGTAAAAATCAATTAGAATTTTAGAATCAATGTTTTAAAATTAATAGTTGGCACAATAGTTTGATTTCAAGGAGATAAAAAATACAAGTATGGGTTTTATTCTCATAAATCTTAAAGAGTAAGATGAAAACCTAGGGATTTCTTTCTCTAAGATATTCAGGTGTGAACTGCCTATAGACAGGGACATTTTTCTTGTAGCTTTTAAAACTTCTATTCTTATTTTATGTATATACGTGTTGTGCCTGTATGCATGTATATGCACTGCATACATCCTGATGCCTGTGGAGGTCATAAAAGGGTGTTGGTTTCCATGGAAATGGAGTCCAAATGATTTTGAGCCATCCTGAGAGTGCTAGGAATCAATCATGGATCTCCAAAATGAGGGAAAGTACTATTTATGAAGCCCTCAACAATTTTGTTTGGATTTATTGATTTATTAATTATCATTTAGATTATACTCCAAAATAGCAGTTCCTACTGATGTCTTTAGACCATCTCTTTCCCAGACTCATTCAGCCTTTAAAAAGAAATTCCAGTCATGGCCAATTTATCAAAAATATCTCTTCTGAGTTGTGAGTTTCTGGCATGTATCCCTCAAGGTGTTTTGGTTTACAGAGATACGTTAGACACTTTTATATTATCTGTTTAAATAAAAAAAAAAGTCCTCAGAATAGGTTTGTATGATGCACAGTTTTGAGTGTGCTCAGGGTGTTTCTTGAGCACATGAACCCACACAGTCCTGTTGCCTGTTCCTCACTACACTTTATCAAAGGATGCATGACTTTCATTTGATTATTACTAATATATCCATGCTAATTTTGATTACTGTGTTAGACTTCGCTAAAGATACGGTATCTCTCTTTGTCAGTAAGGATTTTATGAGATGGTACTTTAATAAATCCATATATATTATATCTTTCATTAAGTCTTCCAAGATTTTAAATATGTATTCATACAATTGGTATTTTGTGTAACTGGACTTTCTCTGCACTATCTTTTGAGAATTTATTTAAAGAAACTCTGTAGGAGGGACCAAGTTTTTGTAATTACTTTAGGTTTCTTTGAAGTTTCCCAAACTGAGAATCATTGCCAGGCTGGGGTCTTCACCCCACCTGATCCTAATTATAAAAGTAAATGAGTTGAAGAAATTTTTGCATTTTGCAAATTTTGGCTCTCATTTCTGTATTAGCCAGAGTGCTTTAATTTGGAACCCAGTATATTTATCTACTGAAATGCTAAAAGGGTTTTTTTTTGAAAAAGAAAACCTACTGCATGATTGCAAGTTCACTCAGAAACTGCCTATGTAATTATCCACAGAAACGTAGATAGCATGATGCCTCAGGTTCCTCTATGATACCTCTAACAATTGTATAACATGCAAATAAACAGCTGATTTAAGTATGCTAGAGTTATGTGAATAATGTGCTTAAGTCTGTTAATGCCCATTCAGGACATACTCATTCCTGAATGTACTCAGAATCTTGATGACTGCTTGTGAAGAATTTTCCTGTAACATTTGGAATGAACTTAATGCTTGTTTTGTTTGAGATTTTATTATTTCTTTCTAATAAGCAGATAAAGTGTTGACAAAGAAATGATCTTTTCAGTCAACTATGTCTAAGGTACGGATTGATCAGAGTTATGGATGTGTTGTGGATTTGCGTGCTGTCCTGGTGCCACGTTCCTGTGACAAAATGAAAAGTCCATCCAGTCTTGTGAAACTTAATTTAATGGGAGCACTAGAAAACAGTGGAACAATAAGCTATATCCTTTTCATGTAAAGTGGGTGCTCTTAGCCACATGTTCTTCCTGTGTTTATGCAAGCACCTTGGGCATTTTAAAGCATAGTCTACAACATCCACAGTTAGGACACTCTCAGCCTTCTACCCAGAGCATTGAGTGTTTGAATTCTTTACTCTGACTCTGCCCATAGCATCGAGTGTCATTTTTCTTTTGCTGTTTGTGATTTTCCAAAATGGCACTGAAAGTTGCTCTTTGCAGAATGTTTGTGAAAGAAGAAAAGGGAGGTTATGGGGAAGAGAAAATGTCATCATAACAGAGTCGCAAAGGACACCATATTGCGTGAGGCACTGACATGGTAGATGGGCCTTATTCAACGACGAGTGAAGTGAAACCTAACGACCAGATGGCAGAGCCGAACACAGAAATTCCATATGTGTGACGGCAGCCAGGGACTGCCATTGACATACTTGCTTTCCAGCCAAATGCCTCCGCAGATGCAATTTTACACTTTAACATTGCAATATGGCACTCCAACCCAGAAGAGTTAGCAGAAAGATTCAGAGCAGATTTAAAGGGGCAGGGTTGAAATCCTAGCTTTCCTGTTGGGGTCTAAGCTATGAAGAGGAATTGAGGGGGCTTAGTGCTTTTTCAGGTCCTGCCTTAGGTCTGTGTTCTTATTATCCAAAGGAAGGATAAACCTAGTTTTAGTAGTTACAATTATCTATCTATCTATCTATCTATCTATCTATCTATCTATCTATCATCTACTTTATCTCTCCCTGTGTTATCTCATATTTATATAAGGGATCCTGTCTTTTATGCAGAATGGCTAGAAAGCTTGTAAAAGAAAGTTATCCAGGCTTTTAGGCTGTCAATAGCTATCTATACTTTAGAATATTGTGAAACAGTTTAGGTGTTTATTATTATTATTATTATTAAGCTGTGAGCTGGAAAGTCAATTTTGCCCTTTTCCACTAAATCTCAGTTGTCTTTCATAAGGCAAAGAAATCTACAGCTAGGGCTGGTGAGATGGCTCAGTGGGTAAGAGCACTGGACTGCTCTTCCGAAGGTCCGAAGTTCAAATCCCAGCAACCACATGGTGGCTCACAACCATCCGTAATGAGATCTGACTCCCTCTTCTGGAATGTCTGAGGACAGCTACAGTGTACTTATATATAATAAAAATAAATTTAAAAAAAGATTTAAAAAAAAAAGAAATCTACAGCTAACTCAATTTTCAAACCCAGAACCAGTTGAAGTAAGGGAGAAATTACTTTTATTTTGTGTTAATCTAGGCCATATCATCTTGTCATGTTCAAGGTTTTGAAAGCAACTGTATAGCCTTGGTCCTATTTCAGGTGTCTTTTGCCATAAGTTGTAATATGTTGTTTGGAATAAGAATTGCATTCTGCAATTGCTGCCATCCCTTTCCAATTTACTTATAATTTCTTTAATTAGCCTTAAAATTCAAATATACAAAACTGCTGTCCACTTAGTTTTTTTTTTTTAATATCACGTCAATGTTACAGTGATGGGTGCTTACACCCTTCTTGTGATATTGTTTTCTAGTGATTTCTTCTTGAACATGAATACATGTGATTAATATTTCATAGAGAACTAGAATTAGGACTTTACATCTGATGTCCTCATGATACCAGAGTCATTAAGATATTTTATTATTCACCATGTAATTGATTAATGATGATAAAACTCATTGGTCCATAAATTTCCCCAAGGATGGACAAGAAATATCAAGAAAGGAAGTGTAATTCATTATAGTAGGGATCTGTGGTAGAGTCCAAGGCACAGATCTTTAGTGGATGTTTGAAGTATATTTCTTGCCTGCTAGGTAGTAACTTGTCCCTTACACTCCTCATGGTTGCATTGTACCAACCACATCCTTCACACCATAATCCAGTTCATACCTTATTTCCTGAATAGTTGTCATATCACTAATAAGATAAATTTTGTCTCCTTTTTATAATTTTATAAAGGCAACTGTTTAAGATTACAACTAACAACAGCCAAGTGTACACAGAGCATCAGCCTTTAAAGATCACAGTATACTCTTGATACAATAGAAGGCATACATTATCTCACTAAGAGCTACACTCCTATGGAGTGGATGTTATTTCACCTTACTTTTATAGAATATATATATATATAATATTATGCAACTTCTGAAAATTTACAGAAAGCTGAAAAGTGGGGCTAAAAATTCCATTAGTAGCACACTAGTTATACCAGCATTAGTACCTGAGTTCAGATTCCAAGAACCAATATAAAAATGGGATACAAGAGTGCACGGCTGTCACGCAGTGCTGAAGAGCACTAAGCAATGCACACAGGAAGACTTTCAGAGCTCACCAATGCACCAGCCTAGTCAAATCAATGAGCTGCAAATTTGTACAAGCACATAACTTTAAAAATAAATAAGATGGAGAGTGATCAAGCAAGACAACTGCTATTGACCTCTGACTTTGAGATGACTGCGTGTACTCCTGCATGTGCATCAGTACATAACCAATACACCTACCCATACGTGCTCCTTTCCCATATACATACAAATACCTAAATAATAAAAAGAATTACAGGCTGCTCTGTTTATTTCTGAGGGAAAAAATCTTAATTACTCTAGTGTTCGGATTATTCAATATGATCACTATATTCGTAGGTCAATTACTGCCCAAATTTTTACAGGCAAATATCCAGTTTGTCTTGCTCTATGAAGGTTAATATTCAAGGCATTTAAAGCAGGATGAAAGGAGACAAACTCTCTGATTTTTGTTGGATCATATTATGCATGGAGATGTGAGACATCACACAATAGAGATTGATTTTCATATGCTCACTCTTGCCTACTGTTTTCTTATTCATCTTGTTTCCAAAATCTACTACCTGCTACTAAAGATTTCTGCCAACTTCTGTGTCAATGGGAAAATCTCCTCTGACCTTTAAGTCCCAGGTAACTGAAATATGCTAAATGTCTTAAAGCCTGCCCACTTCTCGTGGCCTACCAGCAACTTATCCAGTCCTGCCTGCCATCATTTCTCATCCCAAAGAAAGGTAGAAATGAAGGGGAAAGATGTTTTCCATTTGAACACTTCCATTTGCAATCTCTTTGGTTTTATTGCAGAAGTTTGTCAGAGCTGTACATTTACCACCACCGATTGTTTCCTACAGTTTTTCTGCTTCTTTCCACAGCAGTTAGGTTACCTTAACTAGTAACTACACATTGCACCCTTTAAGGAATTCTTTTTGTTATGTTCTTGATTCATATGTCTTGATTTAAGTAGATAGAAAATGCCTTAAAGCATAACTAAGCCTCCTTTCTGCACATGCAAGAGACCTTTTGCATTTTGGGCATACTTCATTGAAATGCTATCCACAGCTTGAAAAAGAATCAAAGGAGTAAAAATCATGTTCTCTAAAACTTTTACTTGAACACTTACACAAGGCCTTTGTCCAGGACAGGGTATCCATATCAAACTTTACCTTGTAATTAAAAACCAAACATTCTTCATATATTTGGAGCATATATACAACTTTCAATTTTTATATATACTGGTCAATTCTCTTTGAACAAAAGAGATAACTTTGGGGCTGCAGAGATGGCTCAGAGGTTAAAAGAATTGGCTTCCAGAGATTCTGAGAGTCATTTACATTAACTGCATGGTGACTCATAACCATGTATAATGAGATCTGTTGTCCCCTCTGGTTGGCAGGTATACAAGTAGGAAAAGTATTGTATACTTAATAAATAAACAAATCTAAAAATGAGAGAGAGATAACTCCAAGTAGTATTGCTTTGTAAGACATTAGTGAATTTTATGTTTATGTTATCAATTATATTATGAACATTCCTACATGTCCTTTTTTTGTTGTTGTTGTTTTTTGTTTTTGTTTTTTTGAGACAGGTTTTCTCTGTATAGCCCTGGAACTCACTTTGTAGACCAGGTTGGCCTCGAACTCAGAAATCCGCCTGTCTCTGCCTCCCAAGTGCTGGGATTAAAGGCTTGCATCTCCACTGTCCTGCTTCTTAATACATGTCCTTTCAAGGGCCTTGAAAACAGCACCATCTGATTATTGACTCTTCATTAATGAGTTAGGAAATCTTTCAAGTATGTTTTCTCTATACTTGAATTAAAATCATGTATTTAGCTTCTACAGTTATATTCTTACATTTTAGTGCAGATGAGCTTGAATTTGGAAAGTTTACAGATTGTTGAATATAACTGGATGCTAAAGATTATTAACTTTTTAAAAACAAATTTCACAAAATTCCAAGATATTTGAATTATAACTGTCTTATAAATGCAAATACATTGTAATTTCAATTCACACAATTCAAAAGAATTTTTTATTAAGAACTGCATTTTTCATTTGCAGATATCCAGTGTGATCTTTTATTTATTCTTTATTATCATCTCTCAAGTATACGCTAGTCAGTGAATAAATTTTCTGTGATCTCAATTATATTAATCTGGATGAGAGCAGATTCATGGCCCATCACTTCTTTTCATTGTAGAATTATTCAATGAGTGCATGATAATGTAAATTTAGACTTTACATACTATGAATTTTCATTCACTGGCAATTGCCGCTGTCACTTTAGTGGTGTACAGTCAGTATGCAGTCACATGTGCTGTGTAGTATTTCCTTTTCAACTCTGCCCATGCTGGCATTTCCCTTTGCTGCAATGACATCCTTCCATGCTTCCTTTAGTGCAGTTAGGACCACCATCTTTTCACTTTTGACATTCTGAATTATTTTTCACACTTATTTTGAAGTTAGGACTGTAGACATAGTTCAGAGACCCACATATGGAATGTTACAATTTTCTTTAACTTCATATCCAGAGGACCTGATGCTCTCTTCTGGCATTGTGGATACTGCACTCATGTGCACATCCTCACCCACAGGTACACATATATTCCTAAAACTATTATCTATGTTGAACTATGAAAGTTAGAAGCACAATGCCTATAATCCTATAGGGACCCATAGTAAACACTTCAAGGCATACGTTATTATTTCTGTTAAACAAAGACTGGGAATTCTAATATGACACAAATATGTTACAGATTTTATTACAAATATGTTACAGTATTATTTTCTAGATTTTAAAAAATTATTGGAACCAATTTGATTGGCGTATTAGATGAATACTGGCTTTCATGGAGGTACAATTATTAGCGGCACAACATGTAATAGTTGTCAAAGAACAGTGAGCCAAAATGGATATCATCAATTTAAAACAATATATGCTCAATACAAAGGAAGGATCTGATGTGAAGTAATTACAATTTAAAATCACATTTCCATACCTTCCCTAAAACTACAAAGTGCCACTGAGTGAATTCGATTTTTAACAATTAACAAACAATGAGTACACATTAAGGTATCTTTCTTAACTTCTGGGCACACAGTGGTATTTTTCACTTGAATTCCACAGGAAGTCCTCCTTTAATGATGACCATTGAGGGTGTTTTCTTATTTTCAATAGTAATTTCTTTACCATACCAATTATACAAATTATATTGAGTCCATACTCCTACATGTGTTATAACAAGCAATTTGCTTACTCTTTTGTATGGATTTATTTTAAAACTCAAGTCTTGAATTTAGAAAACATATTTCCTGGCTGGTCTTCACTTTGCACTGAGCAGGGCTCTGCCACTTGGAGTCTTGCTGCTGCAGCACATTTCATTTTTGCTGAGTCTTTTCCTCATTTTGGCCAGTGGCATATATTGGAGTCTTTAAACTATGACTTTTCTGTTCATATAACCATGATGTATAACAAATTGGATCTCAAGCTCAGTGCTTGGACTTGCTTTATTTATTTATTTATTTTGTTCACTAAACTAAACCAATCTAGTGATTATCTGACCTCTACTCAACTCTCAGAAAACTGGATGTATTACTGAAGAAACAGAAATTTGGCGAGGAAACACTTCTTGGTTTGTGCTACCAAGCAAAATTATATATATTTACAGTTGGGAAAGGAGAAGAATAAGAAGGCAAGGATAATAGTTGCAAGCCCAGCAGGTTTTTTTACCATACACCACTAGTCATTCTGCTTCAAGTCGTTGGCCTTGGCTGAAGTCATCTTTTCTTCCTCTCTGAAACATCATTTTACAGTGGGATTTTCTAGAATGTATGACTGTGAATAATAATTTATTCTATAAATGTAGATATCTTGAAAATACACCCTAGAGATTATTGTGTTTTCCTTTCATTTATTGAGCTATGAAAAACTATTCAAGTAAATCTACTATTCTAATTTAATAATAAAAATACCCTAAGCACTTTATGAAGTCTATTAAATGTATTCATGTCCACTCTCTGCCTATGAAAACCATGTTATCTTAAGATAATCATGGATTTAATGTTAGAAATATGGACAGTTTTAATGTATCTACATTGAGGGGTTATTAATCGTTCTTTCTGGGCTTTGGTACCCAGAAGCAAGGATGACAGACATTTTTTTCAAGTGACAGTCTCTCATGAGAAGAGAAAATAAGACCCTCAAATATGAGATAATAGGTGGATTTTGAAGAATTTGGGGTGGAAGTAAATTTAGAAAAAGAAAAACAACCCTACAACATGTACTATGTAGAAGACAAAAATGGACACAAATGTGTTTTGATGCTTATGAGACAGAACTAGGCAAGCAGAGGACAAGGATCCTAGAGAAGAAAACAAAAATGGAAGGGCTTTGGAGACAATCTGATTCCTGAAATTTAGACAGACAATGAAGAGTCAGTTGAAAGCAAATTTTAAAAATATTCAAATATTAAAATATGACAATATATGGCACTTAAGGAGAAGTTCTCACTTGCCACACACATCTCCAATGGACTTTTTTATTCTGTTGTTCCAAAGAGAGATCAATTTGTCCTAAACTATAGTCCCTGTGACCCTTTGTATGAGAATCATACATTTTAAAGGCTTCTGGATGTGTTTAGGTTGAGCTTGCTATAATATTAAGACTGGAATTTTGATGGGGACAACTCCAGATACTAAACAAAACAGAAAAGGAAATTGCAAGAAACAAAAAGTATTCCAAATTGGGATCTAATATCCGAGGGAACACATTGTCAAGAAAGGTGACCTCAGTTCAAGATCATGTTCTTCCCAGCCATTTTCTCTCTGCAGAAGCTGTAACTGAGGGCTGAGGTCACTAATGTTCACTACAGTAATGTGAAGACAACCACTATAATATGGGATTTCAAAGGTTTAATTCTGAAAGTAATCTCAAGGCCCAATTTTCACCATTTGTATTTTCTTCTTTCAGGCAAACTACAGACAGGTTATGTATTTAATCCTGTATCAAATAAGAAAAGAAGGAAAGACATGACAAAAACAAACAGAAATGCAGAGTGCCAGAGACATGACTCACCACATAAAGGCAACTGATCCTAAACCTGAGGACCCAGAATTGATTCCCAGGGTCCTCATGGTTGAAGGAAAGAATTGACTCATGCAAATTGTCCTCTGGTCTTCCCTGTATTTGCTGTGGCATGTACATCTGTTCACACAATCTGTGTACATACTCATGGATAGGTAAACAAATAAATAAATAAACAAGCAAATATTGAAAACTGAATAAATACCAAAGAAAATAATTTAAAAACTGAATGGGGCTCATTGCCAACATGAAAATAAATTGAAGTCAAAATATTACCTCTATCTTTCCAGTGCAACTGACCCTTTTCTTTTTTTTTTAATTTTTAATATTTTTTTATTACGTATTTTCCTCAATTACATTTCCAATGCTATCCCAAAAGTCCCCCATATCCCCCCCCACTTCCCTACCCACCCAATCCCATTCTTTTGGCCCTGGCATTCCCCTGTATTGGGGCATATAAAGTTCGCAAGTCCAATGGGCCTTTCTTTCCAGTGATGGCCAACTAGGCCATCTTTTGATACATATGTAGCTAGAGACAAGAGCTCCGGGGTACTGGTTAGTTCATCATGTTGTTCCCTCTATAGGGTTGCAGATCCCTTTAACTCCTTGGGTACTTTGTCTAGCTTCTCCATTGGGAGCCCTGTGATCCATCCAATAGCTGACTGTGAGCATCCACTTCTGTGTTTGCTAGGCCCTGGCATAGTCTCACAAGAGACAGCTATATCTGGGTCCTTTCAGCAAAATCTTGCTAGTGTATGCAATGGTGTCCGAGTTTGGAAGCTGATTATGGGATGGATCCCTGGATATGGCAGTCTCTAGATGGTCCATTCTTTCATCACAGCTCCAAACTTTGTCTCTGTAACTCCTTCCATGGGTGTTTTGTTCCCAATTCTAAGAAGGGGCACAGTGTCCACACTTTGGTCTTCATTCTTCTTGAGTTTCATGCGATTAGCAAATTGTATCTTATATCTTGGGTATCCTAAGTTTTGGGCTAATATCCACTTATCAGTGAATACATATTGTGTGAGTTCCTTTGTGATTGTGTTACCTCACTCAAGATGATGCCCTCCAGGTCCATCCATTTGCCTAGGAATTTCATAAATTCATTCTTTTTAATAGCTGAGTAGTACTCCATTGTGTAAATGTACCATAATTTCTGTATCCATTCCTCTGTTGAGGGGCATCTGGGTTCTTTCCAGCTTCTGGCTATTATAAATAAGGCTGCTATGAACATAGTGGAGCAGGTGTCCTTCTTACCTGTTGGGACATCTTCTGGATATATGCCCAGGAGAGGTATTGCTGGATCCTCTGGTAGTACTATGTCCAATGCCAGACTGATTTCCAGAGTGGTTGTACAAGCTTGCAATCCCCCCAACAATGGAGGAGTGTTCCTCTTTCTCCACATCCTTGCCAGCATCTGCTGTCACCTGAATTTTTGATCTTAGCCATTCTAACTGGTGTGAGGTGGAATCTCAGGGTTGTTTTGATTTGCATTTCCCTGATGATTAAGGTTGTTGAACATTTTTTCAGGTGCTTCTCTGCCATTCAGTATTCCTCAGGTGAGAATTCTTTGTTCAGTTCTGAGCCCCATTTTTTAATGGGGTTATTTGATTTTCTGGAGTCCACCTTCTTGAGTTCTTTATATATATTGGATATTAGTCCCTTATCTGATTTAGGATAGGTAAAGATCCTTTCCCAAACTGTTGGTGTTTTTTTTTTTTTTTTGTCTTATTGATGGTGTCTTTTGCCTTGCAGAAGCTTTGCAGTTTCATGAGGTCCCACTTGTCCATTCGCGATCTTACAGCACAAGCCATTGCTGTTCTATTCAGGAATTTTTCCCCTGTGCCCATATCTTCAAGGATTTTCCCCACTTTCTCCTCTATAAGTTTCAGTGTCTCTGGTTTTATGTGAAGTTCCTTGATCCACTTAGACTTGACCTTGGTACAAGGAGATAGGAATGGATCGATTCGCATTCTTCTACATGATAACAACCAGTTGTGCCAGCACCATTTGTTGAAAATGCTGTCTTTCTTCCACTGGATGGTTTTAGCTCCCTTGTAGAAGATCAAGTGACCATAGTGTGTGGGTTCATTTCTGGGTCTTCAATTCTATTCCATTGGTCTATTTGTCTGTCACTATACCAGTACCATGCAATTTTTATCACAATTGCTCTGTAGTAAAGCTTTAGGTCCGGCATGGTGATTCCACCAGAGGTTCTTTTATCCTTGAGAAGAGTTTTTGCTATCCTAGTTTTTTTGTTATTCCAGATGAATTTGCAGATTGCACTGTCTAATTCGTTGATGAATTGAGTTGGAATTTTGATGGGGATTGCATTGAATCTGTAGATTGCTTTTGGCAAGATAGCCATTTTTACAATGTTGATCCTGCCAATCCATGAGCATGGGAGATCTTTCCATCTTCTGAGATCTTCTATAATTTCTTTCTTCAGAGACTTGAAGTTTTTATTATACAGATCTTTCACTTCCTTAGTTAGAGTCATGCCAAGATATTTTATATTATTTGTGACTATTGAGAAGGGTGTTGTTTCCCTAATTTCTTTCTCAGCCTGTTTATTCTTTGTGTAGAGAAAGGCCCTTTTCTAAGCACACTGATTTTGTAACACTGGTTAATGCTAGATTTCCACACAGCACATCATTTGAATCAAATCTGTCTCTGAACATGAATTCATCCATCTGTCAACTCATTTCCTTAGCTGAAATATCTCCAAAAACATCCAAAAACAGATAACATATAAAATATATGATTGGGCACATATCTGATAAATATCACATCTGCATTAGGTCTTTAGGGTGAGAGATTATCAGGTAGTATGGGTAGAAAACAGAAAGCTAGGTAGATAGAGGAAAGTCTGCTGATGGTTCTAATGTAACATTGTCTTCTAAGTGCTGAAAAGACATGGTATACTTCTAGTTAGGACATGAACACACCAGTTCTCTTTCTCTTAAGCCCCTCTTACATTACCAAGATTAGGTACACATTTTCCTAAAATGCCTCTGAGGATAATTTTGAAGGTTGGAGTCCAAAAGCTATTTAAATTAAGTTCAATTACAGATCCTTATTGCTAATCTGGCTTCTGAAATTGAATCTTTCATAACTATCTGCTTATTGATAATTTCCACTTGAACATTTTTCATTTCCAAATAGGTCTCTTCAATGTAAGCTCATTATCAATGACCTTGAATCACCCATTCTGTAGACAAACAAGTCACTATTTCTACTATATAAGGATTGAAATTTTTCTAGTCATTGTGAAAGTGTAGAAAAGTCATGGAATAAAAAGTAAAAAATGTATTTAAAATCATTGTGCTGCCAGCTAAGAAAATTTTGTTTAACTTTCTTGAATCTCATTATAAAAATTACAGAATATATTTTAAAATACAATACAACACATACATTCCCAATGGGAAGTGTTATAATCTCCTTGTTAACTACAGAGTTTATACCTGTGATAGTTTAGGACAATCTTAGTTTTTCCTTCTAGAATAGAGTATCCAACTATATCCACTCAGCGAGATGTGTTTTTTTTTCCTGAAATGCTGCCTAATCCCAGTACATTCCTCTTTTGCCATTGCTATTGCCTTCTTGTAAACTATGCAGCTGTTTGGAGGATGGAGGAATGGGTATGGAATTTGCTCACACTTCAAATAGTGCTTTTAACTCACCATTTAACATTTATGATTGCATTAGATCATTTATTACAGTAATGTTATAAGGAAATATACAGAAGACAGAAGTGATTGGGTTCAATAGAGCATTTATGAAAAAAATTAAAATAATACAATAGAATTTTCACATTGACCTTGAGATGGTGACATTTCACTGTTGGTCAAACAAAAGTTGTGTTATGAGCTCAAGATGTGACCCAGCCAAAACTTCTTGGGAAATGGTATGTTTCTTCTTTTTAATATATCATCTCTGGTTCTTCGTTTGCAATAAACTCTCTCAGAGAAAGCACACATTCCAGAAAATAAAATGCTCAACCTACAAAATGACACCTCAATTGCTTGTGCACTCAATCATCCTTACAAGTAAAACAAAATTGATCAATAATGTTTGCCGTGGTGTGCCTTATTAAGCTGCTTTTCTTTCTATTCTATCTTCGTAAAGCTTTCTGTTCCCAGAAGGACAAGGATTGAAATAATAACACATATACATCACTGAGAAGGAGCGTACATGGTACTTATGCTAATCCTAATTTATCCCTCCAAAGTGAATAAAATAAGATGAGAAAGCACCCACTTCTCATTCAGGAGACTCTTTCTCCTCTGTAACTCATCTCTCCTCAGATGCATCTATAGGGAGCCATAGCCATTGACTTGATATCCCAGGTGCTCAGTTTGCCCTTGGTCATTCTATTAAATTTCCCTGGTCATATAGATTGTTCATCAATCTATATAATTCAGTTTCTTTTTCCTTCATTTCTCTCTTTGTCATAGATTTTGTTGGAGACTTACCTATTATTTTGTGCAGTTACCAGAAAATACTTAGTAGGCCACCCAAAGTAATTTTATTCTCTCTCTTTTTTTTTTTTCATTTTCTTCCTACATCACTTTCTGATACATGCTTTTTCTTCTTTTATTTATTTTTTTTTTGGGGACAGGGTTTCTCTGTATATTCCTGTCTGTCCTGGAACTCATT
Source organism: Mus caroli (assembly GCF_978045245.1). NCBI lineage: Eukaryota > Metazoa > Chordata > Mammalia > Rodentia > Muridae > Mus > Mus caroli. The sequence continues at coordinate 26,825,713 of NW_028227274.1, read as the reverse complement.
TTGTAGATCAGGCTGGCCTCAAACTCAAAAATCTGCCTGCTTCTGCCTTCTAAGTACTGGGATTAAAGGCATGCACCACCACTGCCCAGCCTTCTTCTATTCTTGACACTTAAAAATTATTTGTACTATTTTATGTGTATGAGTGTTTTAACTGTATGTACACTTGTATACCAAATGCATGCATGGTGCCTGAGGAGATTGTGAGTCTGCTCACAATGAGGGTGCTGAAAATCAATCCCTGGTATTGAAGAACAACAAGAAGTACTTTTAACCACAGAGCCAACTTTTTAGCCCCCCTTTTAGTTACTTTTCAAATTGACAATAATAGCATTAAAAGTTGGTTTGCTACTTGATTATTGAAACTATATTGAATGAGAAGAAATGAAATATACTATAAATCCCTTCTGTTTTATTATTAATTTTTAGTTTTCTTTCCTCTTAATTTCTCATCTCCTTTTCTTCTCTCTTTCCTTTGGATTTCAAAGCTTCCAAAGTTACTAATCCAAGTGTCAGAGAAGCAGTGAGTGCTGAGGAAACACGGAGCCATCAGGAATCAAACCACACATGTGAGTATTCCATATCCCCTTTAGCATTGATTCTTAAGCCTTATCAACCTCATCTGACCCCTCAAAGCTTCATATCTTAGGAGGAAAATTGTATTTAATGTGGATTATATTTGGGGGCATCTATGATGTGTTAGGTATTGAAACTGTAGTAATTAATAAAACAACCACCATTTTGATGCTTTTATTTTCATGCAGAAGGAAATAAAAAAGCTCTAAGTATCCTTTGAATTGTGTTAACAATGGAGAAGAAAATTTCAAGGAAAATGTGCAGAAAGTTCGGAATGAGGCCATGAGTTAATATTGTCAGAAAATCCTCTCTAAAAAGGTAATGGCTGTGCTTGCCTGTAACATGTTTATTAAGAATACTCATGGAACTGGTGTGTTTGAACCATATGGTGAGATTAAGGGACAGGAAAAATATTAAAGAATGATTTCAGAGAACAGTCCTAGAACTTCAGTGATGAGTCTTCCTAGGATCTGTAGAACCCCAGGCTTTCCTGTTTTTTTTTTTTTCAATAACTACATTAGTTTCTTTTGTGTTGCAGTGATAAAACATCATGAATGTAAGCAATTTTATAAAAGAAAGAGTTTATTTTGACTTAAAGACCTAGAAAGAAAGTCCAAAATGTGTTCAGAATTAGGCACAGAAGCCAGCATAAGGATCTGAGAGATGATATTCCCAGCTTGATATAGACAACAGAGACCACTTCCAATGATATATTTTCTCCAGCACATCTGTCCTAAAAGCTTCTCTAAACAGTGTCACTAAAGTGATCAAATAAAAAAAAAATCTATGAGAAGCACACAGTAACATAAACTTTTTTACAGTTTGACATCTCTGTGATGCTCTAATCTCTCTGTCTTCTTCTTCTTTGTAAACTTCTTCACAGATAGGCATCTCTGCAATAATGAGACTAGTGAGCTGTCTACACCCTTGCAAACATATTGCTTTTAGACCTTCAAAGTTGAATAAATCAATATTTTTTGCTTCATTTATGTGCTGCAGCTATTTTATTATAAAGATGCAAAACTGACTAGCATAGAAAATAATAGCATGATAGAGAGTTGGTTCAGTATTGTAATAATACCTAGAGGAATGGTGGTATCTTTGAATTGACTTATAGGAAGGGATTAGAGGAGTTCAGAGAAACTCTATAACTTTGTATGCAGCATTTGTGGTCAACTCTAGTGATACCTAAGAAGTTCAGGTGCTGTTGGAAATATAGCTATGTGGATTGGGTCTGAGCCTGGTTGCTAATGTGTTAATGTCCTAAGTCTGTTGAAGAACAATATGAAAGCTGAGAGACAGTATATGTGACATAGGAAACTACAGAATATGAAGCACTCGGTTTTATCATAGATATTATTTGATGTGCTTAGCCAAATCTATAGTGGCAAAAAAAAAGCTGAAATATTTTTCTACACAAAATTTCCCTGACACATAAAGCATAGAAGGCAACAGCACAAGTAAGGGTGCACTAGCATCTAGACTAGTTTACATGTGACCACTTAAGTCATGACAGAAAGGCTCAGTCGCCCTCTCCTCTCCCATCTATACCAAATATGAGCATTGGCTCTGCATTTGCTATCATCATGATTTTTGACCATCAGCCATTGTAGTCCAAACAAAGGGATCATGCAAGCTTGATTTTATACCTACAAATTCTGAGCTGAATGTATGGTTTTTTGTTTTTTGTTTTTTTGGTTTTTTGAGACAGGGTTTCTCTGTGTAGCCCTGGCTGTCCTGGCACTCACTTTGTAGACCAGGCTGGCCTCGAACTCAGAAATCCGCCTGCCTCTGCCTCCCGAGTGCTGGGATTAAAGGCGTGCGCCACCACGCCCGGCTGAATGTATGTTTTAATTCTACCTGTTAAGTACCCTAAGTATGTGTTGTAGGGATGCAAATATGAGTCAAATATAAATCAAATGACCTGAGGAAGCTAGGCAAGCAAACTCTACCTCTGTGTTGTAATAAAAGAAAACTGAAGGAAGGCCCTGGCATGATTCTACTTGTGAGATCTAAAACAAACTCAAAGGCTGTATGTGCTTGAAGCAGAGTAAGAAAAGAATGCTTTTTGAAGAGATGCTCATGACTGTTTGCTCTCTCTTTATCTGTTCAAGACACTATATCACAGAGTATCTTATGCAGAAGAAATTTATTTCTTCCCAAATATGCAATCTGGAGTCTAAACTGGAGTCCAATTTTGATTTTTTTCTTGGGGCTCTTTCTAGTTTACAGAGGATTGTTTTCCTCCTGTGTCCTTACTGAAGAGAGAGAGAGAGAGACAGAGAGACAGAGAGACAGAGAGAGACAGAGACAGAGACAGAGAGAGAGAATCATTACCCTTGGCTTTCTCTTCTACCCAGATTCTTCTTCTCCAAAGACCAGGAGATTGGGGGACTTAGGCACAATAGTGTGCCCTTAATGTACATATTCTCAATTACTAAGGTGCTAATAAGTTTTCTACTCTCTTGCAGTTAATCCCATATGTTCTATCCATGTATATAATAGGTGGTCCTTGGTTTTTATTGCTTAAGGATACAAAGGAAAGATTATTTCTTTTTCCTTATCAATTACATGAGCCATGGTTATTTTCCCCTATCAGAAAAGACAGACTAACAAGAGGAAAGCGTAACATTTATTTGATCAAAGTTTTACATGACACAGGAGAATTCAAACATGCAAATTCAAAGAATGAGGGAAGCTGTCAATTTTTCCTGGCTAGTTCATCAAAGAATAGGCAGCTCCGTAGAAGTGTCATTGTATAAAGAAGACATAACTGAGCAATAGTAACCTTGATGGGGGTGAGGAGACAACCCAACAAAACTTGCCAAATTAGACGATTGTTTGCCTCTAGCTGTAGTCAGGAACTCTCTAGAAAAAGATTCTGGAAATTCCTAGGCAAATGGATGGACCTGGAGGGCATCATCCTGAGTGAGGCAAAACAATCACAAAGGAACTCACACAATATGTATTCACTGATAAGTGGATATTAGCCCAAAACTTAGGATACCCAAGATACAAGATACAATTTGCTAAACGCATGAAACTCAAGAAGAATGAAGACCAAAGTGGGGACACTGTGCCCCTTCTTAGAATTGGGAACAAAACACCCATGGAAGGAGTTACAGAAACAAAGTTTGGAGCTGTGATGAAAGAATGGACCATCTAGAGACTCCATATTCACCCCATAATCAGCTTCCAAACACTGACACCATTGCATATACTAGCAAGATTTTGCTGAAAGGTCCCAGGTATAGCTGTCTCTTGTGAGACTATGCCGGGGCCTAGCAAACACAGAAGTGGATGCTCACAGTCAGCCATTGGATGGATCACAGGGCTCCCAATGGAGGAGCTAGAGAAAGTACCCAAGGAGCTAAAGGGATTTGCAACCCTATAGGTGCAACAACATTCTGAACTAACCAGTACCCCGGAGCTCTTGACTACAGCTGCATATGTATCAAAAGATGGCCTAGTTGGCCATCACTGGAAAGAGAGGCCCATTGGACACACAAACTTTATATGCCCCAGTACAGGGGAACGCCAGGTCCAAAAAAAAAAATGGGAATGGGTGGTTAGGGAAGTGGGAGGGAGGAGGGTATGGAGGACTTTTGGTATAGCATTGGAAATGTAATTGAGGAAAATATGTAATAAAAAATATTAAAAAAAAAGAAAGCAGGCAGAGCAAACCAGTAAGGAACATATCCCCTATCCCCAGCCATGGCCTCTGCATCAGCTCCTGCCTCAATGTTCATGCCCTGTTTGAGTTTCTGTCCTGATTTTCTTCATTGATGAACAGTGGCATGGCAGTGTAAACCAAATAAACCCTTTCTTTCACAAAAAAAAAAAAAAAAGAAAAAGATTTTGTTCTTAAAGTGTGGCCATTCCAATATTATAGATGGAAATTGCAGAAATATTGGTGGCCAGACTGACTTTTAAGCTTTTCTACTAATCTCATAGCTAAGATAAGCTTAACTGTAGCATGTTCAAAACCCAAGTGTGCAACATCCTTAATAACACCACACATAATGAACACTACCCAATGCTTTATCTACAGGGATTTTTTTTTTTTTACTTATTTCTATGAGGGAAACCTTTGAAATCAGGATTTGCAAACTATGATTATAACAGTGATATGATTATATACATGTGATTTTCATCTCCTATGTGCATTTTGTATGTCTTTGTGTGTATGTTTAATATGAAAATAGCTATGACAGAAGCAAACATTTACACATAAGATGACTTGCTGCCCGGGATATTGTGTGATCATTCCAAAATCGTGTTTTCTCAAGGATGCATTTGGATGAATAAAAACATTCCATGAATATTCAGCTGCTCTCTTTGGATAGAAGTGGCTATGACTCAATTTCGAGAGTTTATATCCATTTCAGTTTTTCCTGCATCTTGAAAGGCTAGCTCCCTCTTCAGAAGAGACCTTGATTTGTAGACTCTTCTTTGGCAAGTTGTAAGCAATTGCAAATTTATTAGTCAGAGAAATAGTTGCATTGTAGATATGTTTTATGCCTTTGAGCAATTTTACAGAGTCAAATGTTTTCATTTTTTGAGAAATTAGACAATCATTCTTATCTTTGTTTTCTGGTAATCAATCAGATATAGCATGATTCCACAAATATGTTTTATAATTTATAAGTATATGCCATCTGTCAGATTTTTGAATGTAAAGTGTTTTATGAAAATACAATAGCAGAGCTACTAAACAGGCTTATAAAAGAAATTTATTGTCAATAATCTTTTATTAGTAAATTCAACATATTAGAGATATTTTACTTGAAAACAGCAAATAAAATATTTTTCTGTCCATTTCTCAACCCAATGGACTCACTTCAGGCAAGATGTTTCAGCAGTTCTTTGAATTATTTATCTAGATGGAAAATGACAAAGAATATTAGCCATACTGGTTTCCTGGGGACAGTTCAATGAGTGTTGATTGATATGTGAAATGTTTCTCAATGAATGGTATGTTATTTACACGTTGAGGAATCCATACATAATCATAGTTGGATTTTAGCAGATGAGGCTTTTGGAATGCCTTTGCTTCCAATTTTGGGAAGAAGAATATTTAAAATCTTCAATTTCCTGAAAATGTACAGTTGTACATACTGATAGACTCTCCACAATTTCTTTCTTACTTTCAAAACTAGGTCCTGGAGAAGGAAGTCATCAAGTCCCATGAATTGTACCTAGCTTCATTTTTGTCGCCTTCTGACATTCTCTCTTGCGGGAGGAGAAGGGTTGTACAGACATCTGGGGTCTCCGATCACTCTGCCTATGACTTGGCATCTCCCAGAATGGACCATATTAACATATCTCTGGACAGTAGACATTATCATATGCCTTCATAACATAACTTGCACATGCTGGAAGGCAATTCTGAGAACAGATTTTTTCAACAATGAGCATGCCAAAGATTTGACATGAAAAGTACTTATGCCTAATGTCTGTCATTCTCTCTCTGCCAGTTCATCTTTCCTGGGCTGGCTTTATGCCATATTGGCACCTGAAATGAAGCTAGCGATATTGCTGGATGCTGAAGGTGTGACCGCAAGTTGCACTTATCCTCTAAGCAATTACCATATGGTTTTCAATCTGGTTCTGCATCTCTGTGTATGATGACAGAATAACAGCAAAGACAATAATGCCATTTAATAATGCATTTTATCTTTATGGCCAGTTTTATCCCCATATCTGTGTGCCCTTTACTGAAGTCATATGGGGTACAGGGTAGGTTAGGCAAGCAGCAATGTTCAGACACTTCTTTATGGTGGATGGTTATTATGGATAAAGCAATTCTAAAGCAAGCTTGATGAAGGAAGGAAGTAGATTATCATATTGAAACAGGATTAGGGAGAAATTTGCGAAAATAAAATTATCCATCAAAGCACGCTTCTACACCAAGCTAGCCCTACAAACCTGCTTCTAATTCTAATTATCATTCCTGTGGAATATTCATACAATAGAAAAAGAAATGCACTCTGGTGGTATTCTGCCCTCAGAACTTTTTCTTGAGCTTCTCACAGAACCTGCTTGGAATTCTACCACTGTTGATATTATGAAAGAGACCATAGGTTTTGTTTTCTTCTATTTTAACACATGTTAAAATAAAGAACATTGTACCAAATCTAAGATTAAAAAAAGAGTTAAATTTGAAGCACTGTTCAAAGTTGACTTTAGACACTAAAGTAAATGACAGCAATGTGTGAAATTCTCAAGACTATAGAGACCTTATTGCCTCTTCTTCATGATAGACCTTGGAAAGAACATATTGCTGTATGAGAGGGGCTTCAGGGAATACATGTGGGTATCTGTAACATTTTCTTGCAGTTCATTTCATGAGGAAAATCAGAATTAAACTGTCTCTGTATAACTGTTCCATGGGAACCGAAGATGTAAGAATACAGACTCATACGGAGTTGAATCTGAAGACAAGAATGAAGTATGGATACACAGCATGCACCTGTCCTATCTGAACCAGGAACAAAGCAGTTCTGAATTCCCTTAATGGTTGAAGGTAGATCATATTTGAGAAGGAGTCTATGCTTGGAAAGCTGAATGCAAACCCTGACTTTACTACAAAACATGGACTCAGAGAAGTTCAGAGAAATGACACAGTCTGAGGAGTGTCTAGGACTGAAAATTACTAAGACACATTTTACAATAACGAATGGAAAAATTGAAAGGAAGATCCAATTGAGGTGGGCTCTGATATGTCTCAGTAGGTAAAGCTGTATGTGACCCAAGGTTGATAACCTAAGTTCATCCCCAGCACTCATATGGCAGAAGAAGAGAACCAGATCATACAAGTTGTCTTCTGATTTTTAAGTGTACAACATGGCATGATAACACACACACACACACACACACACACATTCACACACACATTCACACACATGATTATAAATAAACTAATTTTTAAAAATGAAAAGGATGATTGAACTGTAAAAAAGAAAATGAATAAAATTTCCATTGCAGAGAGCTATAAAGAAGATCTATAGACTTCCTTGTGTGACTATGTAGGCAGATGTGATATAACCACTGGTCATATATCCATATGTTTAGGGCAGATGAAGAGTTTTATAGCTGTAATTCTATCACTTACACATGGAAAATGATGTCTGAAAAAAATTAAGATTCTCACACAAAGTTATGCACATAGTTAGTTGCTGCTAAACCAGACCATAAATCATTGTGCATTATCCCCCCTGTGGGGAAATGTCCTTCATGTGACAGTTGGGCTCTTCTAAGCTTCCCCCAAGTTTCCATTTCTGACCTCATTTGCCCTCCAGGTCACACTGTAATTCCATGATGTCTGAGCTCCTGGGTCTATTTTTCAGCCACCAAGACACTGTAAATGTTCTTCTTCCGAAAAGTTTTTCCTGTGTATGGATGCTCTCAGATATCACTGGAAGCAATGCGATTCTTTGGAAGGAGAAGCCCCACTCTGACTGCACAGTCTGGGGTAGGAGAGGATGGAATGACCTGGAGCTAGGTAACATCTGGACGTGACCATGATATTCACTTATTTACATAGGTAGTTATAATTTATAGCCTGCTTACATCCTGAGAGGACTTGTTCAGCTAGCTAAAAGTTAAAATACTTGGGAAAATCCCATTTTGAAGTTCTTTGATGTGAAAATTATGCTGCAGAAGTTGGCACACTGAGAATTTCTCTCGTCTGATTTCTGTCTCCATGTCTGAGCCTTTCAGCAGTTCAATTGCTTGATGATTTTTTTTTTTTTTTAAGAAATTTAACTGAACAACTCACTCTTGGAAATGCTTTGATTCTTGTTTGGTTTGTGCTCAGGGCAAAGACTTTCGTTCTGGTTTTCCATCTGAAATCGGAGATTCACTTAGAGTAAAATGCAAGCCTAAATCAATGTTCAGCTGAAAATTAAATGAAGATGAGCATTCCAGATAATTGAAGCACCCCAATTTCTGTAAATAGAACTTATCAAAGAATCTGATGTGAACCTGGGGGTTTCTAGCTAGGAAAGGAGTGTAGGCCAGTAACTAGGGAGATCTGGGGATATTATTCTTCCCTACTGATGGCTAAAAAACATGGAGAGAGAGAGAGAGAGAGAGAGATTTTAAATTTGAACTAAATTCTATAATTAACATTAAACTGTCTTTCCTTTGAATATCACCAAATTGTGTTCATAACATGAGGATCATAGTCAGAGATTAGCGCACTTTTGTTGTGTTCATAAGTAAGTTTATGAACACAGTGATCAGCAGCCTGAATTCTTTTAGTTCAAACAGTCAATTTATAAAGTTCTGTGCTAATAATACATTGATAAGATTGGAAAATAAAATTTTAACTAAGAAAATCAAATTTAATTCTTTCTTTGACTGTCTAAAATATGGGCAGCAGACAACATTCAGGAATCCTTGAGAAGCAAGCATCATAGTGTTTCTGTGTACCTTTTAGCATACAAAAATCACATGTGACGCACTACATACTAAAGAAAGACTTTTAAGCCAAATCCTATATAGAGCCATGTGAAAATCTTCAAATGCTTATTATTGTGCAAAGTTTTATACTTCTTCAAACTCTCGTTATCTGGTTAATTTATCACAAATATTTTTTATCTGCATAGTAATTTATGGTAAAAGAGGAGCTGAGAAATTGTCCTGCTTCCTCATGTCTGTGTTTGGGTTCAAGAAGTGTAAAATCTGTATTGGTCACATTGCTGTCCACTTTAATTTATTTGAGTTTGAGATATGGACATTCTTTCCTGTCGTGTGTGTGTGTGTGTGTGTGTGTGTGTGTGTGTGTGTTCTCTTCTCTCACATTCTCTCTCTGTCTCTCTCTTCTTCCTCCTCTCCTCTTCTCCTGCTCCTCCTCCTTCCTCTTTCTTCTTCTTCTTCTTCTTCTTCTTCTTCTTCTTCTTCTTCTTCTTCTTCTTCTTCTTCTTCTTCTTCTTCTTCTTCTTCTTCTTCTTCTTCTTCTCCTTCTTTTTCTTCCTCTCCTTCTCCTTCTTTCTCCTTTCCTCCTCCTCCTCTTCCTCCTTCTTCTTCTTCCTCTTCTTCTTTTTCTTCCTCTCCTTCTCCTTCTTTCTCCTTCTCTTTCTCCTTCTTTCTCCTTCTCTTTTCCTCCTCCTCTTCCTCCCCCCTCCTCCTCCTCTTCCTCCTCCTCCTTCTTCTTCATCATCATTATTATTTAATCTTCTTTTTACAATCCGGTCTTTATCCCCCTCTATGTCTGTCCTCTGCCCTCTGGCTGTTCCTCATCCCATTCTTCCTCCATTTCCAAGAGGATGTTTCCACACCCCACCCACCCCACCCAGCCCACCAAACCTCTCCACTCCCTGGGGCCTCAAGTCTCCCAAGGGTTAGGTGCTTCTTCTCTGATGGGGGCCAGAGCAGGCAATCCTCCCCTAAATCTGTGTTAGGGTGGGGCTCTCATATCAGCTAGTGTATGCTGCCTGGTTGGTGGCTCAGTGTCTGAGATCTCAGGGATCCAGGTTAGTTGAGTCTGCTGGTCTTCCTATGGGATTATCCTCCTCCTAAGCTTCTTCCAACCTTTCCCTAATTCAACCACAGGGGCCCCCAGCTCCTGTCTATTGGTTGGATGTAGGTATCTACATCTGTTTTCTAAAGAGGCACGTAGTTTAGATCTCCACTGTGTTAGGAAGGTATCCACGAACAGATACTAGGCTGGGAAAATACTGTAGCACTCATAGTTAAGCGCTTTTGGGGAGTTTTAATTGGCAATTATAGATGCATGTGAATGTTGTTTAGAACAAATAAATCACAGTAATGGAAGCAAGCAATATCTACTTAATAATCATAAAATTTAAACAGTTTGTAAGGGATATATCTAAATCTACAGGGTCATAGTGTAAAACCCCGAAGCTGGGCCTCCGCTCAAGTCCCAGGATGAGCTGGCCAGCACCCCAGTGTCCCGAGAGTAAACCACACCTGATGCAAACTGCAAGAGGTTTTATTATCAGCTAGCTGAGGATGAAGAAGTCCCTCCACGTGCAGGTCAGGGGAGTTCGACCCCGAGCAGTGACAGTAGGTGACAGTAGGGGGCTTTTAACAGCTAGCTGAGGAAATGGGAGGAGTTGGGAGGAGAGTTGGGAGGAGAGTTGGGAGGAGTTGGGAGGAGTTGGGAGGAGAGTTGGCTACAGCTCCTTTCTGGTGAGGCCAGGAGTGAGCTGCAGCCTCCTCTCTGGCGTCTATGTCCATGTCCTTGGCACAGGAAGGTAGGCATCTCTGGTTGCACAGTATAGAAACAAAAGGTCTTTTGCTGGCTATAGAGAACAAAGAGCTTCTTTCTAGCTGTATTTTTAAAGAGCAGGGAAAACAAGCTTGGGGAACATCCAGGGGCTTTACCTTCCAGGGAGAAACGCTCTAAGTCGGGGTCTCACAATAGCACTTTCACATGCATGTGTACATGTGAGCATTCCTGCGTGTGCATGTGCGTGTGATTGTGTGTGTGTGTGTGTGTAGTCTGTTCAATAGTTCTGCACTTTTTTCTTTCTGTCACTAAATGTATAGTTAGATTCTGCTAGACTGGACTACCTGACAGCCCCAGGGTATTTCTGCCTCTGTATCCCTAGACCTAGGGCTAAAGGTGCAGGACACAATGAACAGCTTTTCTTTCTTTCTTTTTTTGTTTTCTGTTTTTTCTTTTTTCCTTCTTTTTAAAATTAATCATTCCAGTCCTTTATATCTCAAATGATATCACACTTCCCAGATAACCCTCCACAAGCCCCCATCCCACAACCTCCCTTTCATCTCTCCCCTCTGCCTCTATGAGGGTGCTCTCTGATCCACCCACCCTCTCCCACCCTAGGGCATCAAGCCTCCACAGAACCAAGGGCCTCCCTTCCCATTGATGTCAGACAAGGCCATCTTCTGCTATATACGTATATGGAGCCATGAATCCCTCCCTGTACACTCCTTGGCTTGTGATCTAGTGTCTGGGAACACTGGGTGGTCCGGCCAGCTGATGTTGTTCCTCCTATGGGTTTGCAATTCCCTTAAGCACCAAGGTCACGGAACTCAGTCTGATGGTTGGCTCCAAGTATCTACATCTGCATTGGTCGGTTGCTGGCTGAACCTCCCAAGGAGCAGCCACACCAGCTTCCTGTCAGCAAGTGCCTTGTCAAGGTCAGCAAGTGTCCGGTTTGGGTTTGATGTCTGCAAACAGGATGGATCCCCCGGTGTAACACAGATGTACAGTGCAGGTGCTTGGTGTCTGAACTCAGACTTTTATGCTTTTATAGCTTAACATTTTACCAACCAAGACATCAATGCAGTCCCAGGGACTTAGCTGACTTACTTTACTGATCTACTCAATTTCAAGTCAGACTGAGCATGCCCACAATCATGACTAAGGGATCGGTTTAGAATGTTTTGTAGTCTAACAAAGTAAGAAAACTTAAAGAAACGAAGGAGAAAAACAAGACACAGAGGGAGATGGAGAAACTCAGTAGAGTAATCTGTTTGCATAGTAGAAACAAACTAGATGTCATGCTCCTTATACCCAGAGACATCAAGCACCTCATACATCCCCAGTGTCCATGCTACCCTGGCTAGCTTTTTTTGTTTTTTGTTTTTTGTTTTTTGTTTTTTTTGGTTTTCAAGACAGGGTTTCTCTGTGTAGCCCTGGCTGTCCTGGAACTCACTATATAGACCAGGCTGGTTTCAAACTCAGAAATCTGCCTGCCTCTGCCTACCGAGTGTTGTGATTAAAGGGATACACCACCATTGCCCACCTCCTGGCTAGCTTTAAAGGCAATTTTACATTTACATTTATTAGTTGATGCCTTCCATAAAAAATAAAATAGTTGTCAAAACCAGTTTCTTGAATTTCAAAAGGAAAAGAGCTGAAGAGCAATTGTGTATCATGATTTTCTCCTTCGATTTCCAGGTAAGCAAAACTGTTCTGGCTTTATCCACAGCCCTATACCTGTGTAGGTTCTTATCTTTCTGTTTTTCTCTTTCTCCTGTATTAATTACATTTCAATTTTGTCTTGAGAGTTTGATTTTCAACCACTCACATACCCAAATCTGTTTATTCTAGAAAATTTGGTGCGAGGAGTGTGTTTATGTGTCTGTTTGTATTTGTATATATTGTGTGAATGTATATTTTTATGAATGTGTATGCATATATAGGTATGTTTGCATATCTACTCATATATTTATAAGTGTGTGTGTGTGTGTGTGTGTGTGTGAGAGAGAGAGAGAGAGAGAGAGAGAGAGAGAGAGAAGAAAGAATTGCCACACATGACAATGGATAGCAGATGCCAATTTTAGTGTCTTTCTCATTTTTAAACTTTTTTTATTAATCATTTTATTTGTTTACATTTCATATGTTAGCCTCCTTTCCAGTCTCTGCTCCAAGAACTCTCTACCTCATTCCCCACCAATTTTGCCTTTAAGAGGATGCTCTCACACCCACTCACTCCAGCCTCACCCCTATAACATCCTATTATGGGCCATCAGGCCTCCACAGAACTAAATGCCTCCCCTTCCACTAACGCAAGATAAGGCAGTCCTCTGCTTCATATGTAGCAGGAGCCACAGAGTGGGGTATGTATATTTTTTCGGTTGGTAGTTAATCTCTGGAAGTCCTGTGAGGTCTGGATAATAGATACTGTTATTCTTCCTATGGGGTTCAATACCCTTCCACTCCTTCAACCTTTACCCTAACTATTCCATTGGGGTCCCTTGGTTCAGTTCAATGGTTGTCTATGAGAATCTGCATCTGTCTTAGTCAGGTGCTAGCAGAGCCTTTCAGAGGACATCCATACAAGACTCCTGTCTGCAAGCACATCTTAGCATCAGCAATAGTGTCAGGGTTTTGTGTCCAAGGATGAAATGGATTGCATGGTGGGGCAGTCTCTGGATGGTCTTTCCTTCAGTCTCTGCTCCATTTTTTTGTCCCTGTATTCCCTTTAGACAGGGACAATTCTAGATCAAAAATTTTGAGATGTCTCCATTTGAGATGGGTGGCTCCATCCCTCCACTGAGGGCCATGCCTAGCTACTGGAGGTGGTCTCTTCAAGTTCTATCTCCTCATTGTTGAGTGTTTCAGCTAATATCATTGCCATTGCGCCCTGGGAGCTTCTTGCATCCATGGCATCTGGGTCTTTCTAGTAGATATGCAAGTTCCCCATCACACACTGCTACTTATTTCTATTCATCCTCTTGGCCTTCTGGACTTGTCCTGTCCCTCCCCCTTTATACTCTTCCACCTTTCTCCCACCCAGGTCCCTATGTACCTTTGCCTCCCATGATTATTTTGTTCCCTGTTCAAAGTGGGTTTGAAGCATCCACACTTTGGCCTTTGCTCTTGTTAAGCTTCATATGTTCTGAGGGGCGTATCATGGGTATTCTGAGATTTGGGACTAATATTAACTTATGAGTGAGTGCATATCATGTATGTCCTTTTGGGTCTGAGTTTCCTCACTCGGAATATTTTCTAGTTCTATTTGACCCAAAAGGATCATGAAGTTATTGTTTTTAATAGCCTAGCAGTATTCTATTGTGTAACTATAATGCATTTTTGTATCCATTTTTCCATTGAGGGACATTTTGTATCCATTCTTCCATTTTGCTGGATTGTCTACAGCTTCTGGATATTATAAATAAGCCTGATATGAACACAGGGAAGCAAATGTTCTTCTTGTGTGTTAGGGCAATATTTGGGTATATGCCCAGTAATGGTATAGTTGGGTCTTCAGGTAGAACTATTCCAATTTTCTGAGGAAATGCCAGATTATTTTCTAGAGTGATTATACTAGCTTCAATCCTACCAGCAATGATAGATTGCTCTTTCTTCACATCCTTGCCAGCATCTGCTGTTGCATGAGTTTTTGATCTTAGCCATTCTTATTTGTGTATGGTAGAATCTCAGGGTCCTTTTATTTGTATTTCCTCATGACTAAAGAAGTTAGACAGCTCTTTAGTTGTTTCTTGGCAATTCAATATTCCTCACTTGAGAATTATTTGTTTAGTTCTATACCCCATTTTTTAATTGTGTTATTTGGTTTTCTGGAGTCTGACTTCTTGAGTTCTTTGTATATTTTTGATATTTAGCCCTTTATCGGGTGCAGAGTTGAAAAGTTTTTTTTCTCAAATTGTAAATTGCTGTTTTGTCTTATTGATTATATTTTGACTTACAGAACATTTTCAGTTTCATGAGTTTTTCCTATTTGTCAATTATTGATCTTAAGGCCTCAGCCATTGGTGTTCTTTTCAGGCAATTTCCCCTGTGCTAATGTGTTTAAGGATATTTCTCACTTTCTATTCTATTAGATTCACCGTGGCAAAGTAGGCTTCATCCCAGGGATGCTGGGATGGTTCAATATTCAGAAATCCATCAATGTAATTCACTATATAAATAAACTCAAAGAAAAAAATCACATGATCATTTCATTAGATGCTGAAAAAAATCTTTGACAAAATATAACACTCCCTCATGTTAAATGTCTTTGAAAGATCAGGAATTGAAGGCACATAACTAAGGGTAATAAAAACAATATACAGCAAACCAACAGACAACATCAAATTAAATGGAAAATTGAAGTAATCCCACTAAAATAAGGGACAAGACAAGGCTTCCCGCTCTCTCTAGTCAATATAGTACTTGAAATTCTAGCTATAGCAATTAGACAACAAAAGGACACCAAAGGAATACAAATTGGAAAGGAATAAGTCATGGTATCATTATTTGAAGATAATATGTTAGTATACCTAAATGACTCCAAAATTCAATCAGATAACTCCTACAGCTCATACACAATTTTAGAAAAGTGGCTGGATATAAAATTAATTCAAACAAATCAGTAGCTTTTCTCTACACAAAGAATAAATGGGCTGAAAAAGAAATTAAGAAAACAATGAACTTCACAATAGTCAAAAAATATAAAGTATCTTGGTCTAAATCTAACAAAGCAAGGGAAAGATCTGTATGACAAGAACTTCAAGTCTCTGAAGAAAGAAATTGAAGAAGACCTCAGGAGATGGAAAGATATACTATGCTCATGGATTGACAGGATTAGCAGTAAAAATGGCCATCTTGACAAAAAGCAATTGACAGATTCATTGCAATCTCTATCAAAATTCCAACTCAATTCTTCATAGAGATAGACCAATTCTCAAATTCATCTAGAATAAAAAAAGACCCAGGATAGGTAAAACAATTCTCAACAATAAAAAAACCTTCTAGTGGAATAACCATTGTTGACCTCAAGCTCTACTACAGACCAATAGTCATAAAAACTGCATGGTATTGATACAGAGACAGACAAGTGGATCAATGGAGTAGAATTAAAGACGCAGAAATAAACCCACATCTAAGATCACTTTATCTTTGACAAACCAAAACCATCCAGTGGAAAAATGAAAGTATTTTCAACCAATGGTGCTGGTCTAACTATAATTTTGCATGTAGACGAATGCAAATTGAACCATTTTTTTTTCTCCTTGTACAACACTAAAGTGCAAGTAAGTCATGGACTTCCACATAAAACCAAATATGCTGAATTTAGTATCTTTCTCAACTTTTTGTCACCTTATCTTTTGAAGTAGTGTCCCTTGGTGAACCACCAGTTTGGGTAGACTGTTTGGTCAGCATTCTTGAGGGATCTCCCCATTTCTGTATACCCAGTGCTGAGATTACACATGTGCACTATGGTTCTCAGTTTTCGTATAAACTCAGGTCAGATTTTCTTTGGCTACGCTGTGTCCTTGGTCCCTTCCAGTTTGTTGTCATAAAATTGCTTTTCCATTTTACCAAACCGGAAAACTTCTACACAGTTTTATAGGGACAGAATACTGTTTGAGTTTTAAGAAAAGTTGATCTCAATATTGAAATCCTGTTGTTTCAAATTATAACTTCTAGAAGAATGAAATCTGCCCTCAAAATAAATATCAAGCCCTCTAAGGCCCAGCTGATCAGATTGTGAAGGTAAAGCATCTTCTGAATTCACCATCCTTTATCTTCTGCTTATTGTGTCCTGAAGGTAGCAAATGAATACTTTTTTTTTTTTTTACTGGATCCCCACTCAACCTCTACTACATAGCACTTATACAATGACTGCTTCCTAGACGAATACCAGAGAGAAAATCATACAAGCAGGACAATTCCCTGAATATGTTCATTCCAAGAAGAGAAGCTTGTGAGTGCACTCACAAAAGACTAGGTCATTATAAAGAATCCTATCACTAATTTAGAATCCTGTTAAACTAGGTATTTGGTACATACTTATCTATTTCACTCTCAAAAATTTATTCAATATTTTGTGTTTCTCTCTTGTGCTAATACTCTTTTGTTTGTTTGTTTTCTTAACACATGGGTAAACAAACCAAAGAATAAATTGCTGTCTTTGGGAAGCACAGCATATCAGACAATCTAGTCTTCCTGCTGTTAAGCTCAATGCTGGGACTCACGCTGCTACAAAAACCTTGCTCATTTCATAGATACCATATTTTATTAAGTTTACTAATGGTAATTATTAACATTTTCTCTGTGAGAGAACAATACATAAAACAGCTTTTAGGTTTGTACCTAAAGAATTTGTAATTGTCTTCTTCTGAAGATTTGTATAACTGTTTCATTTTTTATTGTCTAGTTAATTATTTTTAAATATAATATAATATATATGTATATATTGATGACTTATGAATTAATACTACTCATGGCCAACTTTAATGTACAGCTACTCTTCAAGATTGGCACCTGTACTCTCTTGTTTTCATTTCATTCCATGTTATTTTTTCCATTCATACATAGACATAAACATATGCACAGCTACACATAGACATACACAGAGACACACACAAACACAGACATGCGCAGAGGCACATATATACAAACACATAGACAGACATAGATATACACAGAGACACACAGGGACACACTGACACACAGAAACACACAACATACACACATGCACATGCACAGATATGCATAGATACAGATACATGTATATAGACACACACACAGGCACATAGACATACATACAGACACATGTACACAGATACAGACACAGAGACTCAGAGAAGACACACACACACAAACACTCATGCTCACACACAGAAATAATAAATAACTATAAATACCTAATAAAAAATAAAAAACTCCCCAATATTTGAAAAGCCTCCAAATCTAATGATGGTATTGACCATTCAGCTTCATGTAAAACAAACAGTTATACAGGATGAACCACTTACTGTCTACAATAAAACCCAGGATACTTAGATGATCAAAGTCAAGTAAGTTGAAATTTGACCTGTTGCATACAGGTTAAAAAAAAGTAAGTACTCATCCCTTCAAACTACCTATAAATATCACAGGAAACATTGGATCACCATGAACAGAAATGGGATGAAATATTCAATTTGATGAGCAAAACAAAGCTACAAATTAATAATAATTTTCTTTTCTCAACTTACTAAGTAGGGCATTTTGGGACGTTCCTGTCATGCCAACACTTAGAAGGAGCTCAAGGGCATCTTTATTTGCATAGAGGGAAGGAGGCTACCTTGGGATATGTGACAGATAATCTATCTCTCTCTCTCTCTCTCTCTCTCTCTCTCTCTCTCTCTCTCTCTCTCTCTCTCTCTCTCTCTCTCTCCTGTTGAATGACTGGAAAAGACTTTAAAGTTACGAGTGAAGAAGCTGCTCTCTATGTCTAGACATGCCTCATAAGAAATAAATTTATGAAATACTTCAGACTAAACTAAAAAGCTTATAACCAGCACAAAAAGTTGGCTATCCTGACACAGTGGTATATAAAAATGATGCAACCTTAACATATCTATCAGTAGGAAAGGGTAAAAGGGATCAGAAGCATAGGCATTTACGGCAAACAGATGATACAGAAAGCAGCAAGATCTGAACAACCACATGGTATACCTACTGTGTGAGAGCATATAGTGCTAAGATGCTCCAAGCTGCTGGATATAAGTTATTCACAAATTATAATAAAATTCCAGAAGTAGACAAGTTGGAAAATAAACTTCACTGTAAACAAACAATGTATAACAAAGAGAAAATGAGAACTGGAATAAAAACATACTGCTAAGACAAAAAAAATCCTTAAAATGTATGAGATGCATTAATACAAAACACAAAGAGAAGATGATATGAAAAAAATGAGAAATCTTTAATAATGAATCTAAATTTAAACTTCCTACATCTGAAAACAAGAAAACGCTAATAGGCATTTAGCAAAGGAAATAATAATTACAGCAAATTTACATGCAACCGATGATGAAAAATCAATTAAAATGCAATTCTTTATTTTAAAGAAAAACTTCCAAATATTCAGGTGTATTAAGGGAAAAAAGATGAAGGACTCATGTAAATTAGAACAAGTAGAAAAGAGACGATGTAATGGTTTCCACACAAGTAGAAAATGAAAACATTATAAACAGCAATTATGACCACATATATCAATAAATTGAACAACTGGAAGAAATGGATAAATTAACCAAATCAAAACCCTACTAAAACTAAATGTGAGTACTTAACATGAACAGACAAATAATGAAGAGGAAAAAGATGTGACTACTTACAGGCAACACCTCCCAACAAAGTACCTCATGACAAAGAGCACAGACTAGGATATAGCTCCAAACAATTGCTCTCAGTACTTGCCTGCTGCTGTTCTTCTCATGTTTGCTCCTCCCAGGATTATCATCACTTCTTTTTTTTAATTTTTAATATTTTTTATTACGTATTTTCCTCAATTACATTTCCAATGCTATCCCGAAAGTCCCCCACATCCCCCCACCCCACTTCCCTACCCACCCATTCCCATTCTTTTGGCCCTGGCATTCCCCTGTACTGGGGCATATAAAGTTTGCATGTCCAATGAGCCTCTCTTTCCAGTGATGGCCGACTAGGCCATCTTTTGATACATATGCAGCTAGAGTCAAGAGCTCCGGGGTACTGGTTAGTTCATAATGTTGTTCCACCTATAGGGTTGCTGATCCCTTTAGCTTCTTGGGTACTTTCTCTAGCTTCTCCATTGGGAGCGCTGTGATCCATCCAATAGCTGACTGTGAGCATCCACTTATGTGTTTGCTAGGCCCCGGCATAGTTTACAAGAGACAGCTATATCTCGGTCCTTTCAGCAAAATCTTGCTAGTGTATGCAATGGTGTCAGTGTTTGGAAGCTGATTATGGGATGGATCCCTGGATATGGCAGTCTCTAGATGGTCCATCCTTTCATCACAGCTCCAAACTTTGTCTCTGTAACTCCTTCCATGGGTGTTTTGTTCCCAATTCTAAGAAGGGGCAAAGTGTCCACACTTTGGTCTTCGTTCTTCTCGAGTTTCATGCGTTTAGCAAATTGTATCTTATATCTTTGGTATCCTAAGTTTTGGGCTAATATCCACTTATCAGTGAATACATATTGTGTGAGTTCCTTTGTGATTGTGTTACCTCACTCAGGATGATGCCCTCCAGGTCCATCCATTTGCCTAGGAATTTCAAAAATTCATTCTTTTTAATAGCTGAGTAGTACTCAATTGTGTAAATGTACCATAATTTCTGTATCCATTCCTCTGTTGAGGGGCATCTGGGTTCTTTCCAGCTTCTGGCTATTATAAATAAGGCTGCTATGAACATAGTAGAACATGTGTCCTTCTTACCGGTTGGGATATCTTCTGGATATATGCCCAGGAGAGGTATTGCTGGATCCTCCTGTAGTACTATGTCCAATTTTCTAAGGAACCGCCAGACTGATTTCCAGAGTGGTTGTACAAGCTTGCAATCCCACCAACAATGGAGGAGTGTTCTTCTTTCTCCACATCCTCGCCAGCATCTGCTGTCACCTGAATTTTTGATCTTAGCCATTCTGACTGGTATGAGGTGGAATCTCAGGGTTGTTTTGATTTGCATTTCCCTGATGATTAAGGATGTTGAACATTTTTTCAGGTGCTTCTCTGCCATTCGGTATTCCTCAGGTGAGAATTCTTTGTTCAGTTCTGAGCCCCATTATCATCACTTCTTGAGGTTGAACTTTCTCCGAGAGTCCTTTAATTCTTCCCAGTATGAGAACATGACATTGTCACCATTGTTTAGGTAGTGAAGCTTATGTGGAAGTGACAAGACATTTAACACTGCAATATGCGTTCAAAATGAAAACAGTGAGCAATTTCTCACACAGACAAGAATCACATGGATTTTCTACAGGGAAATGATTCTCTTTCCTTGAAACATATCTGACATTTGGCAGTGCTCTAACTTGAAGAACCTTTCTACCATCTATTATAACCCAAACAGGAGTTGAAGATTAGGCCATCCACTTCCCAGCAACAGATACCATGGAGTTTAGAATATTCATAGGAGCTCTTGAAATTAGTTAGTCTTGAGGAAAAGGGGCCATCACTAGATTGAAACAAAGAAACAAACAAACGAACAACAAACAAAAACACTCAAAGCCAAAATGGTTGTTCATAATGACATCCATCTATACAGAAAGTTAAAGGAAAGAACACATATGCTCAAGAGTCATAGAAGAAACAGGACTTAAATTCAATACCCAGTGGTAAAAATTAACATGCTGAATGGGAAAAAATCCAAAGTGAGGTTGAATATAAACAAATTGGAGATATCAGCAGAAAATAATTAAAATAATAACAAATTTAAGATCTAACATAGAAATTATCAAAACAAAGTGAAAGTATTTTTAAATATAAGCAGAATAGCAGTAAGTTATAAATTTGGCTAGACAATCAGTAAAGATAAAGAAAATAACCATAGCATTAGTCTTTGTTACTTTTTACAATTAATCTTTTTTAGAAAATTCCTGCAAATTAACAGTTATTTTCAATTTCAATGAAAAAATTGTTGGAACAATATTTTTCCCAATGAAATAACTCTCAACATATATAAAATGATTCAATCTATTATATACTTATTAATTGACAATACAATTAAGTTAGAAATTAGTAATAACAAAAATAAATGAAAGAAAATAGCAAATATTTTGAGATTAGATAACATGTATAGAAATAAAATGGATTTCAAGTCAGGAGTTTTATTATAACTTTATCTGAAGAGAAACAAAATTTCAACATATCAGGGTCTGTGAATTAAACTTAAAAATTAAGGGAATGTTATAGTGATACAGAGAAATTTGAGAAAAATTCATTCATAAGTGGATAGTGAAATTTCAACCTTAAAGGACAAAAGACAAAGTCATAGATATACAAAAGAAATCATAAAGATCATAAGAAAACCTAATAAGAAAATCGTAAGATAATTTAAAGAATAAATAGTCAAAATATTCTTTGAGATATTAATTACATTGATAGATCATTATCAATTATGAAAAATAAGAAAATAAGTAAGATGTAATGAAATAATGTCAGTAATATACAAATTACCAACATCAGATAGAATCCAAGAAACAGATTCTAAAAATGATAATGTGAACTTATTCTATTTTTTTGTATATATACTTTGAGCACTGCTTAAGATATTTAAGCATTCACTATTAAAAATGCCATCAATTACCCAAAGAAAATGAATAGATGCTCTTCAAAAACACTTGCACTTGCATAGAAGTAGGTGTTTCATATTATATTTTGTAATGGTCACAACTCAAAGAAGAAAGACATTCATTGAAATACATGGATGTGTTCTGTCAGTATATTCTCTTCCATTCTAGTAGAAATGTTTGCCACGAAGAACTATTTAGATGAGATCTGGAATTTTATTTAAGATAACAACAATTAGCTTCATCAAGGAGTTCAAGGTTTTTTTTTTTTTTTTTAAAGATACAAAATGAACTAAAAAAATAAAATAAAAAAAGGTTTAAAAAGATTATCAGTGTAATGCCCAAGAAAATACAAACACAAGACTCATGAAAATGATGAGTCTACTTCAATACTTGCTAATGAAATTCAAAAAAGTGATAGAAACATTGAAGAAGACTCAAGATGAAATAAGTTGGAACTGGAAAAAAAATCTAGTTACTCGCTAGATACAACAAAGGAAAGAAAGCCTTACAAGTTGAATGAATCTAAGAAAAGTTAGAATATCAGGATTGGAAAAGGAAGTAGTAGATCTACACTAAACAAACAAGGAATATCAAAAAATGAAACTATCAAAAACCAGGAAAGAAACATACAGAAAATTCAGGACATTATGAAAAGTCAAACCTTCCAATTTTGGTATAGATGATGGAAAAGAATCTAAAATCAATACCAAAGATTAGATCTTCAACAAGATCATTGATAACTTTGCTTAACTTTTTTTTTTAAAGACAAATTCATACAAGTTCAAGAGGCAGCCAGAAGAGCAAATAGACTATACAAGAAAGAATATATCACAGTTAAAGAGCTAAAACACTAAACACAGATACCAAGAAAGAAAATTGAAAGCTGGAAAAAACTTTAAATTTTTCACTGCTCTAGAGATGTTGGGACTTGGGAGAATAGAGTTAAAGAATGCAGCAGACTCAAGTCTCATGCAAATGCCAATTTAATTTATTGCATCAGACAATTTATAGTCCGTGGCTTAAGAGCTCTTAGTAGTAGTGGATATGAATTCTGAACTGTAGCCAGGTAAGGCTTCCAGTGGTGGGACTGGGTTACATTCAGTTGAGTTGTTCAGGTGGTCCCCATGGAGAGCCCTAAACATCTCAAGCTGATGCTAGGACAAAGGATAGCTCTGTCAAAACTGACAAGGAAATCTGATCGCTGATGACAACATCCACAGAGCTCACTGACTGCTGGGTGTAGAGAGGTGGAGCTGGTGCAAGGTTGGAGACTTCATCTGTACCTTATAGTCTGTTTGATGTGAGAAGGTACTCTTCAGTGCTTGGTCTTGAGTCTCTTTTTCCTCATATTTGGTTGTCTTATCCAGCCTCAATAGGAGGGTTTTTACCTTGTTTTGTACTTTGTTTTTGTCATGTTTGGTCATTGTCTCTTGAGGCATGATCGTTCCTAAAGATGAAACATATAGGAATGGATCTGTGGGGGAGGCAGGGCTTAGAGGATTGGAGGTAGAGAAAACTGTGGTCAAAATGTAGTATATGAGAGAATACTCTACTTTCAAAAGAAAAGAAAAGATTCCATTATTCTAATAACTAAGTAGACATTATATTAAAACTAACAAGGAGAGAGTCAACCTATAACACATTACAATCCTCACCATGTAGGCACCAAACTCTGAAATACTTAATTTTATAAAGAAAAAATCAACTATTGTGTTTTATGACACAAATTAGCATCAATCCAGTAATAATAGGTGATTTAAATTACTCATTTCATGTCTTTCTCTGGTCTCTGAAAACACATCTGTATGGTACACATCCATCTATGCAGATAAACATTTATATACATGAAATAAAAAAAACTAATATGTTAACAAAGAAGTTATATTTCTTGTCTTTATAGAATGATAATTGAAAAATTCATAAGCATAATAAATGGGCAGAATATATTACTGAGTTTAAAAACTGATATGGCATATTATGTTAGATATAGACACTTTAATGAACAAAAAAGGCAATCACTATAATAGAAGCATGTACAGTAAACTGAAAGGCTGTCTAAAATTAGGAATCCATAAAATGACACTATAGAGAGGAATCCTCAAACTATGCAATCATGAAAGACAGGAGTATCTGTGAAGAGATATGAAATTAAAGAATGCTTAAAGAAGTGCTGGGTGGTTTCAGGGTAGCAGTGTGCACCCTGTTCTTTTTAGGGTTTAGGTAGGTTTTTTGTTTTGTTTTGTTTTGTTTGTTTGTTTGTTTGTTTGTTTGTTTTGCTTTGTTTTGTTTTTAGAAGTTTCATGATTCTATTAACAGTGAGACAGCCAATTATTTCTTAGACATAAATTATAAGAACTTTTTCATCTTTTGGAGTTCTTTAGTGAATACTCACAGTTGCCCTTCAGAGTTTAGAATCCTTCTCAGGCCTGAAGACTGACTTCACCAAATGTGTTGACTACACATAGAGACCTGTGAAGGCTAGGTATTTAGAGAGTCAACAGGAGTCTATACCATACACAAATTTAGAACTTATAACCGTAAGTAAATAGTAGATATTTTACAAAACAAATTACCAACAAAACTTTATAATTTACTTTTAGACTGATTGTATTTGAGGGAATTGGGAAAAACAGAGAAAGTAAGGATCATATTATATGTCTAAGGAATGATGAATATATGTCTGAGATTGGCACAACGTGGCAAGATTTTCCTATCCAGTTACATTAAAATATTAGTGCAGCAGGATGCCTGTGATTGGACAGGGAAAAAGGAGATAGATCTAAGAGTTGCAGAGACATAGAGCATCTCAGAAAAGAAAGGAAGTCAAGATGTAGTCAGTTGGACAGGAAGAAGAACCTGAACCAGTGTGCCTTTAAATAGCCACAGGTAGTTATGATATCATAAAGGTTAGAATAATTGGGATAATTTGTCTAATCTAGGTGGGCAGCTTTTATCATTATCAATTCTGAAGTTGTTGTGTTGTCATCTTGTGAACTGAGAATTTATTGATACATAAATCTGATTGGTTAACTATAAGCTTCAAGAGTTTTGATTTAATTGATGACTGGAATGTGGGACGGCCAATTACAGGGTTTTTGGGATTAGAAGGAAGTAGTAGAGCCAGAGACAAGTGAACCAAAGCTGGGAACACAGACCTGTTGCTGCCTGGGCTAGCTAGAGACAGCGTCAGCAGGACCCACAGAGCTCCATTCCCTCCTGAGAGTTGGCAGGAAGTAACATGGAAAGTCTGAGGGTCATTTTTAATATTTCCCACAACAGGCACAAGAGTTTGGAGGCATGACCATGGGAATGAATGGAAATCTCCAACTGACTGTGGTAGAATGGTGAAAGACATCTTCAGGATGATACCGAGACCTGGGATAAGGGAGGTGCCCAAGAAAAATGGGATTGACCTTAGCAGGACTCATCTTACAGCAAGGCAGGAATCCCAGTGGAGTGATATACAAACCAACCCACCCATAAAACTTTCTTTCTTTCTTTCTTTCTTTCTTTCTTTCTTTCTTTCTTTCTTTCTTTCTTTCTTTCTTTCTTTCTTTCTTTCTTTCTTTCTTTCTCTCTCTCTCTCTCTCTCTCTCTTTCTTTCTTTCTTTCTTTCTTTTTAGGTATTTATTTCATTTACATTTCCAATGCTATCCCAAAACTCCCCCACCCACTCTCCCAACCACCCACTCCCACTTCTTGGCCCTGGCGTTTCCCTGTACTGAGGCATATAAAGTTTGCACGATCAATGGGCCTCTCTTTTCAGTGATGGCCAACTAGGCCATCTTCTGATACATATGCAGCTAGAGTCAAGAGCTCCGGGAGGGGGGGTACTGGTTAGTTCATATTGTTGTTCCATCTATAGGGTTGCAGATCCCTTTAGCTCCTTGGTTACTTTTTCTAGCTCCTTCATTGGGGGCCCTGTGATCCATCCAATAGCTGACTGTGAGCATCCACTTCTGTGTTTGTTAGGCCCCGGCACAGTCTCACAAGAGACAGATATATCTGGGTCCCTTCAGCAAAATCTTGCTAATGTATGCAATGGTGTCAGCGTTTGGAAGCTGATTATGGGATGGATCCCAGGGTATGGCAGTCTCTAGATGGTTCATCCTTTTGTCTCAGCTCCAAACTTTGTCTTTGTAACTCCTTCCATGGGTGTTTTGTTCCCAATTCTAAGAAAGGGCAAAGTGTCCACACTTTGGTCTTCATTCTTCTTGAGTTTCATATGTTTAGCAAATTGTATCTTATATCTTGGGTATTCTAAGTTTTGGGCTAATATCCACTTATCAGTGAGTACATATTGTGTGAGTTCTTTTGTGATTGGGTTACAAATTGATTCTGTCTATAAGAAATGGAGGCATAGGTGATGGAGCAGAGAGTGAGAGAATTACCAGCCAATAATCAGCCCATCTTGAGACCCATCCCTATGGCAAACACCAATCCCTGTTACTATTAATGATACACTGTTATGCTTGCAGACAAGAGTCTAACATGGCTGTCCTTTGAGATAACTGATTCAGACAGATACAGACACCCACAGCCAAACATAGAGCTTGGGGACTCTTTTGAAAGAATAGGAGGAAGAATTGCAGAGCCGGAAACAGAGAGTAACTCTACAGGAAGACCAAAAGAGTCAAAAACCTGTAACTTTGTGGCTCTCGGAGATTGAACCACCAATCAAAGAACATACTCAGGCTGGAACTAGGACTCCCTGCACATGTGTAGCAGATGTGATGCTTGGTCTTTATGTGGGTTCTGAACAACTTGAGTGGGAAAAATCCCCCAAACTATTGCCTATATGTGGGATGCATTCTTCTAGCCTGGCTGCCTTGTACTGCCTCAGTGGGAAAGGATACACCTAGCCTTGTAGAGACTTGATGTGGCAGGGTAGGGGACCCACAGGACCCTTACCCACTCAGATGAGAAGGGGATGGGGAATAGATAGTGGTAGAGGGTGACCAGGAGGGGATAGTGAGTGGCATGCAATATGAATAAGTAAAAAATATAAATATAAAAAAAGATATTGGAGGTAATATTTATCATTGCCCATATTTCCCAGTTTTATTGTAATAAAGGTCACTGCTTGGGTGAAATTCTATCCTGCCAGATATTACTTACTTCTTCTTAAGTTTTGAAAACTCTTACCCACTCCTAAGTCATTAAACAGCAACTTATTAAGCAGTTTAAGAAAGAAAGACCTTGAGCCAGGCCCTGCTGCAGCAGAAGCCCCACCTGGCTGCCTACCAATGGCTGACCAACACAGCTACCATCAGAGCCCAGATACAGCACTTTCAGTTGATGCAACTCAACATCTTCCCCATCTATGAGCTGTTGGAGCACATGAAGGAACTGGTTATGCAGAAGCAAGCTCCAGAATCGTGTCAGCAGGATAGCTGAGATGAGTTTCAGCAATTGTCCAGTATTTATTGTGCTTCAGAAACCGGAAATCTTGAACCAGACTAATGACTTGTTACCGTAATTATATGTGTGTAAAGCTCTCTGGGCAAATTATATATACACATCAACATATGCATATTGATATATGTGTATGTACATGTGTACTTACACACATACCTACAAATATATACACACTATCTATGCAGTTTTCATTACCACTTCAGAGACTGAGTATTTTGCAGGAGAGGTGGGAAAGATAGAGGAACAGATTGGTGAATGGGAGGTGGAGAAAGAGGTGAAACTGGAGATGTGAAAGTGGCGATAGCTTCAAGAGAAGCCTATAGTGGACAGGGAATGTGTCATTGACCAGTATGGCCAACAGGAAAGTGTGTAGCAGCCTGAAGCTTACACTCTGACTCAGCCCCCAAGCTTGCTGCCCAGCCACATGATACCCTGATTTTGAGCAACGTCTGGATGTTCAAGATGAAGAATGATCATTTCTGGATTATACCTTCTTAAAGATTTTTAGGATCCATGTTGCTCCTAGAGGCCACTTTGGTATCTGAGGTCTGCTGCCCCAGGCCATGTTTTGTGGATGTCTGAGCCCAAGGTTTATGTAGATGTCCAAAATTCTATAATAGTCAGGGCTATATTGGTGTCCATGGCCCATGTACCTCTGTAAGCAAAGAAGATGGCTATGATCTGTGCTGGCACCTGAAACTGTTGACTGCTGTGGCCCATATTGCTACTAAGGGCAACGTCTGGATCCACAGTTGTTCTGAACCTGTGGTCTATGTTGATGTCCACTGTCTGTGTTACCACTGAAAATGAGGCAAATATTTGTGAACTATGCTGCAACCTGAAGCCATATAGATGCTCAAGTGACATGCTCCCCCTGGTAGTCCTAGTAATGAGTGGCCTTTTCTTCCCCCTGAGGCCATGGTGATGTTCAGGTCCATGTTGCCACCACAGGCCATGCCTAGGTCCTTGGTCCTTATGTGTCAGAGCGCCATGATGTTTCCCATGGCCAGTACTGCCAGCAGGACCATGCTGAGTTCTATGGCACTTACTGATGTCCCAGGTTTATGCTTTTTCCAGAAACTGTTTGCAAATCCATGATCGATGCTCCCAATGACTGGATAAGGGAAGGAAGCTACTTTGCCATGCTATCAATGACTGTAGATTCAGAGATGAGAAAGAACAACATAGAAGACTTCTGTGACAATACCAATCCCCACTCACCCTATTCTCTTCCAAAAATGTAACAGCCTAGGCAGAAAGCCTCCAAAGGAAATAATAAAATTGTGATAAGAATGATGAAGTGTAGCGCTCTACAATTGATGGCTTCTGGCAGGTGTGCAGGTGGAGAAGGATTCAGTTTTCTCTAAGGGGCTGGACCCTGGGAGTTTGATCATGCTCCAGTGACTATAGGTGCAACAAAATTTGTAACTTTTTTCTTTTTTTTTTCTTCTTTCTTTTGGGATGGTCACAAGGTGAGTGTTGGTGTCAGACCTGGGAATACTGGGAATACAATAAACAATAAAAATATTGTAAAAAGAAGATCTTCCAATTAGGTCGTTTGATAAAAATTTTAATTCATAAGGGATTGCGTGAGCTTTATGTTCTCCAGTTACTTCTACTACTAAGTGAACCCATCAAGATTAACTCTCTCTGATAGCCTAATAAGTAAATGCATGAATCAGAGGAGCTCTGTGTAGAAGCATTTCTCCTTGTATTCATTCTAATCCATTTTACCAAATATGACTTGGTTATGCACAGTTTTTCAAATGGTTGACACATACTAATATGTCTTCTTTGGATTCTGCCTTCTGAACGCAACAGGTGTTTTCCTGTGGTCCATTTGTGAATATCAAACTTCCTGATTAGATTAATTATTCAGTTGAAACTGATGGTCTTATCTGTTGTATTACCTGTTTACAAGAGTGGCGTTTTTCTTATAGAGAACTTGGTGTGTAAGTGAAAGGGCTGCATTAGTTCCTTTTCTGTGCTGTGATAAAATACCATGACCAAAGCAACAGCAGGAGGAAACATTTGTTGGGATTGTACAGTTTCAGAAAGATGAAAATCCATGATGATGGAGAAACCGTGGAAACAAGTGGCAGATGTGGTAGCTGGAGCAAAAAGCTGAGGGACACATCTTGAACTAAAAGCAGAAAGCAGAAGGAGCAAACAGAAGTGGGGTAAAGGTTTTCACCTGAAGGCAAGTTCTCAGTGACATGCTTCCTTCAACAAGACTGCAATACATAAACATGCATGCTAGGTTTGATAAACAGAGTCTCAGGTCAAATCTGAACTTCTTTTTGCAGAAAAGTTAGGCATCAGAAGAAGGTTTGGGCATCTTACTACTGTTTGCTGGACAAACAAGAAATTCTTCTCAGACCACACAGAGGTGAAAGATAAAACATAAATGTTAATGGTTAAAACTGAACAGAGGGGTCAGGTGTTCTGACAAACATGAAAGTGCAACTGTCACTTGCTATTTTTTTCATTAGATTCCCATAGAAATCTGATTCATTCTGTCTTTATCTGTCTCTATCTTATGTCTGTCTGTCTGTCTATCTGTCTGCCTGCCTGCATCTCTTTGTCTGTCTCCATATCTGTCCCTCCCTCCCTTTCTCCACCTGCACACACATTGTTCTGTTCTTGTGAGCTACATTCTGTTTTTCATTAACAAAGATGAATCAAGAAGAACTACTATCCACCACTACTGTTTTTTGTTTGTTTGCTTACTTGTTTTGTTTAGGATGTAATTATGGCTCTTAGTACAGGGTAAGTTTCCTGCTCTGTTTTACACCCACGTTAAGTAAAATACCAATGATGCTATGTACAATTGCAGAAGGACCTCCCCAGAGGACATCCAAGACTTCCCATGATGGCTGTGACTTCTGAAGTGAATGGGAATAAAGGACCTCGCTCTTTTTCATTGGCTTGGTATTATCATAAAGAATACATGAGTGGGTGGTCCTGTCACATCAGATGAAAGCAGCAGATCTTTGTCCTTTCTCTACCCCTAAATTTACAGATCACTTTAAGGCTGATGTATTCTTTCAGTCATGCTCAGGAGTGAATTTGCTTAACTTGGTAAATTCAAGGCACTAACTGCTAAAAGAAATCTCAAAGTATGAAGTATATCCACAAGTTTTCACTCATAGACTTGTATTTTCCATGTATATCTATTCATATACATATATGCATATAGTCTATGAATATGACCCCATTCAAGTCACTTCCTAATCATTTGTTATTCAGTTTTTCACCTAAGTAAATTTGTAATTGATGTGTGTGTGTGTGTGTG
This sequence comes from Mus caroli, assembly GCF_978045245.1. Taxonomy (NCBI): domain Eukaryota; kingdom Metazoa; phylum Chordata; class Mammalia; order Rodentia; family Muridae; genus Mus; species Mus caroli. The sequence continues at coordinate 26,794,939 of NW_028227274.1, read as the reverse complement.
TGTGAGAGAGAGAGAGAGAGAGAGAGACAGACAGACAGACAGACAGACAGACAGACAGACAGAGAGAAACAGAGAGAGACAGAGAGAAAGAGAGAGAGATTAGGGAGGGAGAGTAATGGGTATAGGACCCACAGAAATATACTTAAGCATTTTTGCTCTATGAATAAAATAAAATGCAATGTTTTGAAATAGATTTTCACTCCTGTGTCCTTTTATCTAGTAGTGCAACATTGAGAAAGATAATGGACATCGAAGTTCAAAGGTAAAATTGACAGATGCTGATGCTTAAAATTTTTACTTGGTTGTTAGATACAGATAAAATGATAAAAATCTCCCCGTGTGAATAGGGAATTTAGAATTTTATGTTTAAAGAAAGAACATATGAATTAGCAGAACAGTGTGAGTGTCTTCTAGTTTTTTTTAGAAGAATGTTGTGTGGCCCAGATGAGCCCATTAAAGCCAAGGGGTAGAAGCAATTGTAGAAACCAGTTCAAGGTTATCAGCACTTGATTTTCTTAAGAAGGATGTCATCTTTGGCAGGCACTGAGGTGCTTCTCATCAGAGGTATTCAAGCTGAGTGATGACGGTCGATAATCACCGGTCTCTTTTGACACTGCATCAGTGATACACAAAGCATCCACATGAAATCAGTTTTCCTATTTTCCTTGATAATAATTACAATTGTGTTCAAATCTCTGGGCTGGCACAATCAGAATCAACATCCCTAGAATTCAAGTGTTCCCTCCACTCTTTTATTTTCTTAGCTAACATAACTTCTTATTTTGAAGAAGAGGGGAAAAAAGCCCAAAGGTACCATACACATCAAAATTCTCTTGAAATATAACATTTTGATGAGTTAAGAAGTAAAGCAGTAAGAAATAAGTATGGATTAAATGTCTCTTAAAAAAATGGGTGTTAAAAATTGATGGAACAGTACCTGGCACAACACACTAAGGACTTTGCCAAGTCTCTAGCATTTGAAATATTCTTTGTTACACTTGACAAAGTCGACCCCACTGAGTGTCTCAAAAGATATTGCCACCACAGGCTGGCACAGCTACCTATAAATACACAGTGTGAGTTTTCAAACAGATTCTTCCATTCAGAAACAAAACATAGTCCAAGTCTGAGTGATGGAGGGTTCCCTGGACATCTTCCAACCAGAGAAAACAAATCTGGAACGCTGTAGCTATTGTCCTTAATAAGCTAGCAATCCAGGATTTGGGTTTATGCAGTCCATTGTTGTGTGCCTATTGTGGTGTTTGCTGTGATGTTGATGTTGTGTTACCCTAAAAGAATCTTTTCATTGTTATGCTCTATTCTAAAAAAACAAAAAGATTCGCAGCATTGCTTGGGTGACTTCGTAAACTCTTTCTGACTTTCATTTGTCACTTCTCCACTAGATCTTTCTGATATCTTCTCTATTCTCTTATTCTATCAGCCTCTCCCCCCATCCCATCTCCACTTCGTACCGTTCAAACTTTTCATGTGGAGATAAAACACTTCTTCATTTCACCCTTCTCCTTCTTAGTTACTACAACCATGGGCAAGTCTAGAGGAATCTTCAAACCTGACATATGGAGAGGAGGCTGTAAGGATGGGGACTAAGGTCTGAGATGAGCCATGAGCCGTCTCTTTGTATTTGGAGACTGTGGAGCCATTATTTTCAGCTCTCACCCTCCCTGAGAAACAAACTCGTCTATACTACAGTTAGTATGAACGTTTGGTTTTGTGTAGAATCAAGTTCATTCTAATGGATTTGTCAAAAGGATAGATACATGTTTGGGAAACCCGGAAGTGTGGGATCATGAAAGGCAGTCTGTGTTCTGGTCGAGTGAGGCTTACTCCAGAGACCCAGTAGAAAATCCTACAAGGGACAGAACAGTGAGCTATGACCCCAGCGAGCCCTCAACTCCATCTTTCTGTGGCCATCAGCCACATAGGTTGCCCAGACTCCACCCCCACAGTTACCTGGCAATAGTCAGGTATGCTCCTCCCCACAGTTACCCTGCAACAGCAAGGTAGCCCAGCCCACTATAAAAGGGGATGCTTCATCCCTCCTCTCTCTCTTGCTTCTCTTGGTTTCTTTCTAGCCCTTTTGCTTCTTCTCTCCCTGTCCCTTCTCCCCTCTCTCCATGTGGCCATGGCTGCTCTTTGCCTCTCTCTCTCTCTCTCTCTCTCTCTCTCTCTCTCTCTCTCTCTCTCTCTCTCTCTCTCTCTCTCTCTCTCTCTCTCTCTCTGCTTTTCTACAATAAAGCTCTAATACAATGGACTGTCTCTTCTCATCATGATCCGCTATGCTGGAGCAATTGGTGCTTGAGCAATGGAGTGGGCTTCCCTCTCAGGAGCCACACCTCTAACCTCCTACCAGGAGGCCTTCCTGTGCTCCAGCCTCAGCTGCCAGCAGCCTGAGCTAGCCAGACTCTCTCATCCCCGTGGTAACCTGCTAGAACTCTCCCCCTACATTCCCCTTCAGTCCCCGGGCCAGAGTTCCTTTGAGGGCCTGTTTTAAGAGCCTGCTCTTCTGAGACATACAGCAGTCTGGGATGTCCAAGAGGGAGAACCAGTCTTCCTGGTCCACTGTGAGGCCCAGGGACACCAGAACCAGCTCTCCCGCAGACAGTTGGTGGTGCCCGAGAGTCGGAGCAGAGACTGCACCTTCCTCAAACTCTGGAGCAGGGCAGTGTGGCCTGTGAAGCCTGACACCCATCCCGGGAGGTTCTGTGGGGTCCCGTGGCAGTCTACCCGAGAGAGTGGTGGGACGTGTGTCTCTCCTACCTCTTTATTTCCTCACGCCTGGTGCCCCACATAGAAGAAATGGTTTGAAACACTTCTGGGATGGCTGGGTTATCTCTCTCCTACTATTGCCTATTGCCTGGGAATTAAGAGTCAAGGGAACCACCAGGGTGCCTATAGGTCTAAAGATTGGCCATGCACTACATTTATGAACTTGAAGATCAGGCAAATAGGCACGTTGTTGCTGAGAGAGGATGACAGTAGCTGATGATGCCACTTGTGCTAAAGTAACAGAATTAATGATCAGAATTCAGGTCTGAGGGGTACTAGAGTGTATAAAGGATATGAGGCACCTAGGTATACACACAGTGCTCACTAGTCACATATGCTACAGTACATGGCTTTCTGAGAGGCAACTGGTGACACATGAACAGCAGATTGTGTAGACCTAGTGTGAATAGCAATGCAGTGTACCCACAAGTAATTTCATACTGATTACATATGAAACTATTTTTGAAGGCTATGTAATTATAATCAATTTTAACTTTGAAAATATTTTTAAAACTATTTTATTCTTCTCAAACTTTAATACATGTATATACTTTATGTAGAGCATATTCCTTCTCAGAGATACAGTCTTCACTTGGCTCATCCCTGACCACTGCTGCTGTTCTTCATTCAGGATGCTATTTTACTTCTTCTTTCATTAAATGCGTGTATGTGTGTATTAATATACCATATATATGTGTGTATATATATAATTTATGTATGTATATGAAATCTAGGAGTAATAAATATAAGAATACTTATCATATATTAAATGTTGTACATGTTAAACACTCTTGGCCCCACCATAGAAACGCCTGCAGTTCACATCATGTTAAAGAACAAAGAGTATAGAAAGAAAGAGATCACACATGATGAAAAAACTTTCTGAGACAAAACATGTGTTTCAGTTCAAAGACCTGAAGATGTTTGTTTCCAAAGAGTGGGGGTTTGCTACTGTGTCAGTGAAAGAGCTCTGCACAGGACACTTGGGGTTGATGGCAGGCTATAAGAGGACTGGACTTTCTTTTATTGATACTTATTAGTTATCATTGGTATTTTCAAGTAAAAATATCCCTGGAAAGAGAGACATAGGTGCAGTGTTCAGCATCCTAGTCCCAAAGGAAGGCTAAATCATGCAAACACACAGTTGAGCACAAGGAGACAGAAGTGGAAAGCTGGTACAAACAGAGACCATAATGGATGTAGAGAATCCATGGAAGGAATGGCTGATGGTACATTGCAGTGAAATCCTCGGTCAAAATTAAACATGGATTTTGAAGAAGCAAAAAAAAAAAAAAAAAAAAAAAAACCAAAAACAAAAAGGAAAACCAACCAACCAATCCACAAACAAAACTCTTAAGAGTTTTTAAAAGTTGAATTCCAGGAACAAACATGTTTCATCATGGTAAAGGGCCAAAGATGTTATGAATAAGTAATTTTTGTGTTTGTTCCAGCTATTTGAATTGTCATTTTTCTATTAGCTGCTCATTAGTATATTCATTTTTAAATAAAGTATTATATGTAAAAATAAAGTAGTATAGGTAATTCAGTTAATAGAAAAATTTCAATATCTGGATAGGCATTGTGATGTACAGCTATAATCCTAGGATTCAGGATGCTAAGGTTGTAAGATAAGGGATTTAGTGGATTTAAAGCCATCTTGGGTACACTGTAAGACTGCATGCTAAATAAATTGATTAAATGAATAAATGAGTAAATGAATGAATGAATAAACAAACTTTCCATGTATGGATGTGTTTGTGGCAAGATATTTATTTTATTTTATTTTTTTGTCAGTGCCACTGTAGACTAAGAATTAGACACATCATCTTATAAGCCTCCATGAGGGTCGGTATTGCTGCCCTAAGATCCTGGGTCTTCAGTAAACACAGGTAAGTTTTAGCTCAAGTAGAGGGTCCATGACCCCAGACTAAAAAATTGCAGTCAAGGTGGGGACCTACTGTGTGTACATAAAGGGCTCTCTGAGTAGGAACCGACTGTGTGGGCTTCCTGGTGTCTTTTATTTTATACCCATTGCTACCTGAAATATGTACTTGGACTTACTTATTTCCTCAAAGGGCTTGAGCAACTGAGCATGACAGCCTTCAAGAAAAAGTGCCACTCACTTGCTAAGAAAACATGTATGAAAAATTGGATAGTTCTCTTTGATTGGATGGAGTTTGTACTTCAAACACTTGAAATATACTTAGTATTTCAGGAATTGTAGAAATTTCTGAGAAAGAAAAGCAGGGGGAGTGATATGTGAAGGTACCTATCTCGGATCTATGAAGCTCCAGTTGTGTGAGAGAAAGGTTTGCCATGCAGAGTGTTTTTCTGTGTTGAGTTTGAAATACTGAGGATCAAGATGTCAGAGAGTACCCAGTACTCAGGAGAATGTTCAACTACAGCAACGTTTACACCCTTGTATGGAATGTTCTATGGAAGAATTCACGTGGTCTTTCTTTTGCATCTACCAGAAACATGTTTTCACAGAAAACAAAGCAGAACACAGTCTCCTTGCAAGCAAGCCAAATCAGACAGATCCAGAATAAAACCACTGCAATTTAAATACATCATCCGAACAGTTAGCCATCTCCACCTTCCTTCCATTTCCACTCATGCTGAAAATGAGGAAGAATGAAGCAGTTTGACAATTTTCTTTAAATATAACCAGAGAAAAGAAACTCAAATATACAGGTGTAAGAGCAAAATAGAACAAAACAAAATTCAAGGCCATCTTTTCCCATGCACTCATTTACAAATGGAGAGACTCAGACTCTCTAAGGGAAAGACAAAAGAGAGATAAGTGATCACACAGTATGATGCTCAGCGGCGCAATGCCCTATGGGATCATTTCATGGGGCCTGGCAAGTGTGAGAGTCTGAATCTTTACAGTCTGGGAAAGGACGAGGTGCAGATCTGTAAACTGTAATTGGGCAGACTCAGACAGCTCTCAATTTAGCTGTTGCTCCACAAGCAAGCAGAGGCCTCCTCTGTTGACACTGATGATGGAGATGTTAGCAGAGGGTAGTGAGAGGCACTTGGCTGCCTCCCCTGGAGACCAGGCAGGGCATGCCTTCCTGGGTACTGGGAGGAAAATTCGGCTCATTAAAAACAGAAAGTTTTCTCTGACATTTTTCAACCCTCTCTACAGGATTCCTCCCTTGTCTTCATTTCTCAGCCTGACCTTTTCCTCTCACCTTTGCCCCAAGGGTCAACGGAACTTCATGGTTGATTCAGATTTTTTTAACAGCAGCAATTTCAACCCAGTAAGAAGTGTCCCCAAAGCACAGAAGGTATCAGACTAAAGTGCCTCTCCAACAACTTGATACGCAGGCTAATCCACAAAGGCATAGAGGAAGGGATGTGTTGTTTTGTTCTTGACTTTTTCAAAATCTAGACATTCCAGTGGCCCTGCCTCACCCTTTGGCTTTTTACAAATAATCACCTTTAAAATGTGATGTTTCGGAATCACACTCACGTATCTGTCTTCGTAGTTTGGCCAGTGTAATTATCTTTGCACATAACTCTCAGAAAAAGTTCAAGTGACTCAAGGACTCAGCTCTCTGCTTCAGTTCCTTTAATATGCTTCAAGTTTATTACAGAAAATTTCAACGTAATAGAAAGTGCAGATTATAGAACAAGCAACTTCCACAGACTCTTTAATCCTGTTAAACACTGACCAGTGCTATCTAACCCTGTTGCATCTCTAGTCAACTTCTAATCAGTCACCATCACCCTTCCTGGAAATCTCAAATATTACTTGTAAATATACCAATATGTACATCTGGAATGTAAAGGAACTAGAAACATGTAAAATAAAGAACACATATATACTCCCTGACTAAAACTAACAAGTCCTCTCTCTAACCAGACATCTCGATTATGTTAAAAATAATATTTAACATTATATTTGTTAGGTTAAATTTAAGAAAAGTCTATTTCTTGTTGGTCTTTGATTTCTTCTTACTTCTTGTTTGATTTATCCATCCATCACATCTTCTATTTATGGAAAATTGTTTCTAGATAAGGACCCAGGAAGATGACTTAATAGGCAAAAGCAGTCATCATACAAGTCTGATAGTAAAGTCCAGAACCCAGGACACATATAAAAATTCTAAAACAGTGCCATGTAACAGTAATCCCAGTTGTTTTCTTATCATGAGATGGGAGGTGGCTACAAGGGAATTCTCCTGGGGTGTACAGTGCAAGAACATAACTAAGGTTTAATAACATGCTTTCCAAAGTCACCTGACCTTTATAGGAGTATAAGGGATATATCATTATGTACACACACACACACACACACACACACATACACATACAGACACAGACACACAGATAAACTCACACACACACACATAGAGACACACTCATACAAACACAGGCACACAAATATACAAACATATATATATATATGTATATTTATGTAATATCCTTGTAGAATGTCTGGTGCTATGAATTCTTCTTAATACATTTCCCAAATGTGATATCTTATTTTCTCTGTTTCATTCTTTAATTGATGAAATTTTAGACAGATTTTCTTTCTTTGTCTTTCCTGATTTACTTACTGCATCTTCACTCTAAAAGAGTCCATCTCTGAGAAGACCATATTCAATGTGACTCCCCTATTTCAACTCCAGAATATAGAGAAGATACTGTTAAGTCAGGGTTAATCTTTGGATAGAGACATTTGTAGTTGGGAAAGAGCATTTCCATCAGAAAGTTTATAAAATCTAGCTACCTTTCTATTTAAAGTTGGCTTTTTATTTCCTCCATGTATTGAGCACTTCATGACCAGGATTATTTTAAATTTTACTAGATAAAATTAAGTTATTGTATCTAAACCTTAACTTCCCATTTCACACAAAGACCTCTTTTGTCAATATGTTGTTTTCTGAAAAACAAACAAGCAATCAACCAACCAGACTAAACTGATAAATAAGGCCTCGGATGGAAAGCTTCCAGAAGGATTCCATTTTAAAATGTTAATATCTCTGGTGATATGAATAAGAATAGGCTCATATATTTGAACCCTTAAGCATCAGAGAGTGGCACTACTTGAGAAAGTTTAGGAGATTTCGTCTTATTGGTGTCATTGTGGCCTTGTTGGAGGAAGTGACTGACCTAGGGAAGATTGTGAGCTTTCAAAAGCCCACGCCAGGTGCAGGGGCTCTTTTTCTTTGCTGCCCGCAGATTCAGATATAGAAATCACAGCTGCTTCAGCAAGGCCATATCTGCCTGTGTACTGCCATGATGCTTGCCATGATGGTAATGGACAAAACGTTTGAACCTGTAATCAGGGCTCATTTAATTTTTTATTTTATGAGTTGCTATGGCCATGGTTTCTATTCCTAATCATACAACACTAAGACAGAGATTGGTACCCGGATTATAGCTATTGCAGCAACAGGACAGTCCTGACTATGCTGCTTATTGGCTGAATGTGAAAATTGGGACTTTGGGTCAGGAAAGTGGGTAAATATTTTAGTGGTCATACTAGTAGAATCAAGGAAAACAGTGGTGCAGAAGGCAATGTAGATTATGATGGCATAGCTAAAAGCATTTCAGAGGGGTAAGACTGTTCTTGTGATAGTTTAGTGAAGAATGTGGCTGCTTTCTACCCTTGTCAAAAAAAAAAAATCTGCTTGAGGCTAAGTTGAAGAGTTTCGAATTATTGACACTGGCAGAGATTTCAAGACAGTCTAGTAGTCTGCCATGAAGCTTCATTAGTGGCTACTCTTTGGTAGGTCTGTAATGAAAAGCAGCAAGCTGTGCAAGAAAAAAAATACAAAATGTACAGTTTGAGAAGGAAATGAACAGCAGAAAGTGTAACAGAGTTAAGACTGGTGGTGCTCAAAGGATAAAAAGTTTCCAGAAAAGTCTGCTGTTAAATAGAATAAAGGGAGTGGTAAACCCAGGGCAAGAATCCACTCAACTAAGCTTCCAACTCCTGAAAAATAATAAAAGAAAATGTCAAGCAGTGAAGGAAACCAGCATAACCAGAAAGCTGATGAAGATGTAGCTGAGTGAGGGAGCCATGTTTCAACACCAGCAAGTAGCTGAACTTAGCAGGCTCAGCCAAATAGTTCTGGATTTACCATCAAAGGTACAAGAAAGGGGTTGTAGACTCTCCCTCTACAGTTAAGGAAAGGCTCTGAGGCTAGGCATGTGTCAAGGGTATTCATTTATGGATGGGAGGCCATTACATGAAGCTGTAAAGGTGAAGCCTGAATTTCACCTGAAACCCCAAGGTGTTGGAGTTGCCCCAAGTCATGGGATACCTGCCAAGAAGAGCTTCAGACTGAATGTAGAACCAGGTCAAGAGAGAGAAGTGTGTTACACTTAACAAAACTGCAATTAGATGGTGTTCTGAAGCGTAACTTTTTATCAGACATAGATGTGAAATTTAAAGTATGTCCTGCTGGTTTTTAGTCTTGCTTTGGTCCAGTATTTCCTTGCTGCATCTTTGTTCTTCCACTTTGGGATAGCATTATATTCTGTGGTATTATATATTACAAAGTGGTGATATGCTATTTAGTCTGATTTTACAGAGGGTTATAATTAAGAGATTGCTATGAGTCTCAGGAGAGACTTTGAACTTTTAAACAGTGCTGAGATTACTACAGATTATTTGGAATTTTAGTTGAACTGAATGCAGCTTTGCATTATTTTATGGCTACAAGCCTAAGGACTCAGGGAGGAGCATATGATTATTTGAATAAAATGGCATAGTCATCAGACAGTGGCATTACTTGAGAAGGATTATATGGTGTGCCCTTGTTAAGAGTCATTGTAGCCTTATTGAAGTATAGCACCAGGGGTGGACTTTGAGGTTTCAAAAGACCAAGCCAGGCCCAGTGTCTCTCTCTTCATGTGACCTGTAGATCTGAATGTAGAATGCTCAGCTACCATGTCTGCCTCTATGCTGCCATGCTGTCTACCATGATGATAAACTCAGCCTCTAAAACTGTTAACAAGTCTCAGCTATATGTTTTCTTTTATAAGACTTGTTATGCTCACAGTGTCTCTTCACAACAATAGAGAACTGGTGAAGATAACACCAAAGAGGAATATGCCACATCTAGGATATTAATTAAACGGCAGCTGAAGTTGAAAATTCTTTACTCCATTTCCATCCATCCAATCATGTGACAGTTCCTACTTCAATGGTTCTTACTCAGTGGTGATGTTGAATCACAAATATCTATTCCTGAAATGGTTTGGAATCTAAAAACAAAAGACACAGATATCACACATATAAATCTAGAAACAACTGCATGTTCAGTGTCAAATTACACATATAGAGGCAAGCATGACAGCTAAGTACCATGGGGTGAATATTTGTTTTTAATGTACCCTAGATACAGTGTCTAAATCACAGTCTTCACCCCACTGCCATCAAGGCTTCCTCATACCTCATTCAATATACCTCTTCCTTTGAATAGTTACAGTAATATTGGCTTTTAATAATCAATTATTTGGCTAGTGTTTCACCCTCATGTAAATGGAATTGAACACTTTGTCTTTTATGTATCTAAATGAATTTCTGCAGTATTTTGTCTGTTCAAATAATTCTAGATATTTATTGTGTGCACATTTCTAATGTAGTTGAATAGAGTTCTGTTTTATAATTACACAATATATCTATTTTATTATTGATGTATAATAGAGCTTTCTAGTGTTTGGTGATTAAAAGAAATATGGTTCCTTTAAAACATTGAAGACATATCGCTGAAGACACAATTGTATTTTTATTTATGTGTAGATCCTAGAACAAAATTTACATCATTGGAATCTAAGAGATGGCACAATGGGTGAGTTCAAACTGTAATCTATATGGGAAGGACAGAGATGACTCCAACATGATGTCTTCTTACATAATGCATATGCCAAGACATATGGCCTGCTTCCCGACAAGCCAAAATCCATAAATGTTTTTAAACCTCATTATGTGTAAGACATATCCAACCTCATGTGTACCTGCTTCTGCTGGGAGGGTAGATGCACAGCAGGTGCATCTACCTCCAGCAGCACACTGTGTGTTCTAAGTTATTTCAGGGCCTCACCTGCATTTCAAGATCTGACCTTCCTTTTCAGGTGTCATTCAAAGATGTCTATTGCCTTCCAGAGGTGGTACTTTTCTCTTTTGAAAGTCTAGTAGAGCTAAAATTTCATGTTCTTGGGCAACATGGTTATTACCTTTAAATGAGTTGTCTATTCAAGTCTTCCACTCATTTTCTGTCATACTGTGTTTTGTTTTTATTGATGATTTAAGCACTTTCTATTAAATTTTGAGATGCATTGCACCTTCATGTAAGAAAAAATTACAAGTACCAACAAACAAATGTTGCTTCACCATACATCTATGTTTAATTTTTAAATGGTCAAACTTGGTTGATTAGTTAACTATTACCTTAAAACAAAAGATTGTTTCTCACTGACAAAAAACTGGTTTGCCTAATTATTTGCATAACATTACATTTTATCCTTTGTAGTATTTTATCAAGTAGTTTATTGATGCTGTTCCTTTGTAATCATTTACTTATAAATAGAAAATGACTACCAGAGTCTGATCTTCATTTTTGACACTAAAATGATTTTTTTTAATTTTTAATATTTTTATTACATATTTTCCTCAATTACATTTCCAATGTTATCCCAAAAGTCCCCCATAGCGCCCCCCACTTCCCTACCCACCCATTCCCATTCTTCTGGCCCTGGCATTCCCCTATATTGGGGCATATAAAGTTTGCAAGTCCAATGGGCCTCTCTTTACATTGATGGCCGACTAGACCATCTTTCAATACATATGCAGCTAGAGACAAGAGCTCCGGGGTTCTGGTTAGTACATCATGTTGTTCCAACAATAGGGTTGCAGATCCCTTTAGCTCCTTGGGTACTTTCTCTAGCTTCTCCATTGGGAGCCCTGTGATACATCCAATAGCTGACTGTGAACATCCACTCCTGTGTTAGCTAGGCCCCGGCATCGTCTCACAAGAGACAGCTATATTTGGGTCCTTTCAGCAAAATCTTGCTAGTGTATGCAATGGTGTCAGCGTTTAGAAGCTGCTTATGGGATGGATCCCTGGATACAGCAGTCTCTAAAATGGTCCATCCTTTCATCACAGCTACGAACTTTGTCTCTATAACTCCTTCCCTGGGTGTTTTGTTCCCAATTCTAAGAAAGGGCACAGTGTCCACACTTTGGTCTTCATTCTTCTTGAGTTTCATGCTTTTAGCAAATTGTATCTCATATCTTGGGTATCCTAAGTTTTGGGCTAATATCCACTTATCAGTGAATACATATTGTGTGAGTTCTTTTGTGATTGTGTTACTTCACTCAAGATGATGCCCTCCAGGTCCATCCATTTGGATAGGAATTTCATAAATTCATTCTTTTTAATAGCTGAGTAGTACTCCATTGTGTAAATGTACCATAATTTCTGTATCCATTCCTCTGTTGAGGGACATCTGGGTTCTTTCCAGCTTCTGGCTATTATAAATAGGGCTGCTATGAACATAGTGGAGCATGTGTCCTTTTTACCGGTTGAGACATCTTCTGGATATATGCCCAGGAGAGGTATTGCTGGATCCTCCGGTAGTACTATGTCCAATTTTCTGAGGAACCACCAAACTGATTTCCAGAGTGGTTGTACAAGCTTGCAATCCCACCAACAATGGAGGAGTGTTCCTCTTTCTCCACATCCTCGCCAGCATCTGCTGTCACCTGAATTTTTGATCTTAGCCATTCTGACTGGTGTGAGGTGGAATCTCAGGGTTGTTTTGATTTGCATTTCCCTGATGATTAAGGATGTTGAACATTTTTTCAGGTGCTTCTCTGCCATTCGGTATTCCTCAGGTGAGAATTCTTTGTTCAGTTCTGAGCCCCATTTTTTAATGGGGTTATTTGACTTTCTGGAGTCCACCTTCTTGAGTTCTTTATATATATTGGATATTAGTCCCTTATCTGATTTAGGATAGGTGAAGATCCTTTCCCAATCTGTTGGTGGTTTTTTTGTCTTATTGATGGTGTCTTTAGCCTTGCAGAAGCTTTGCAGTTTCATGAGGTCCCACTTGTCAATTCTCGATCTTACAGCACAAGCCATTACTGTTCTATTCAGGAATTTTTCCCCTGTGCCCATATCTTCAAGGCTTTTCCCCACTTTCTCCTCTATAAGTTTCAGTGTCTCTGGTTTTATGTGAAGTTCCTTGATCCACTTAGACTTGACCTTAGTACAAGGAGATAGGAATGGATCGATTCGCATTCTTCTACATGTTAACAACCAGTTGTGCCAGCACCATTTGTTGAAAATGCTGTCTTTCTTCCACTGGATGTTTTTAGTTCCCTTGTCGAAGATCAAGTGACCGTAGGTGTGTGGGTTCATTTCTGGGTCTTCAATTCTATTCCATTGGTCTATTTGTCTGTCAATATACCAGTACCATGCAGTTTTTATCACAATTGCTCTGTAGTAAAGATTTAGTTCAGGCATGGTGATTCCACCAGAGGTTCTTTTATCCTTGAGAAGAGTTTTTGCTATCCTAGGTTTTTTGTTATTCCAGATGAATTTGCAGATTGCACTTTCTAATTCGTTGAAGAATTGATTTGGGATTTTGATGGGGATTGCATTGAATCTGTAGATTGCTTTTGGCAAGATAGCCATTTTTACAATGTTGATCCTGCCAATCCATGAGCATGGGAGATCTTTCCATCTTCTGAGATCTTCTATAATTTCTTTCTTCAGAGACTTGAAGTTTTTATTATACAGATCTTTCACTTCCTTAGTTAGAGTCACGCCAAGATATTGTATTGTTTTTTTCCTGTTATTATCCTTTGAAGGGCTGGATTCGTGGAGAGATAATGTGTGAATTTGGTTTTGTCGTGGAATACTTTGGTTTCTCCATCTATGTTAATTGAGAGTTTGGCTGGGTATAGTAGCCTGGGCTGGAATTTGTGTTCTTTTAGTGTCTGTATAACATCCGTCCAGGATCTTCTGGCTTTCATAGTCTCTGGTGAAAAATCTGGTGTAATTCTGATAGGCTTGCCTTTATATGTTACTTGGCCTTTTTCTCTTACTGCTTTTAGTATTCTATCTTTATTTAGAGCATTTGTTGTTCTGATTATTATGTGTCGGGAGGTATTTTTTTTCTGGTCCAGTCTATTTGGAGTTCTGTAGGCTTCTTGTATGTTCATGGGCATCTCTTTCTTTAGATTTGGGAAGTTTTCTTCTATAATTTTGTTGAAGATGTTTGCTGGTCCTTTGAGTTGAAAATCTTCATTCTCATCCACTCCTATTATCCGTAGGTTTGGTCTTCTCATTGCGTCCTGTATTTCTTGGATGTTTTGAGTTAGGATCTTTTTGCATTGTACATTTTCCTTGATTGTTGTGCCGATGTTCTCTATGGAATCTTCTGCACCTGAGATTCTCTCTTCCATCTCTTGTATTCTGTTGCTGATGCTGGTATCTATGGTTCCAGATTTCTTTCCTAGGGTTTCTATCTCCAGTGTTGCCTCATTTTGGGTTTTCTTTATTGTGTCTACTTCCCTTTTTAGGTCTAGTATGGTTTTGTTCATTTCCATCATCTGTTTGGATGTGTTTTCCTGTTTTTCATTAAGGACTTCTACCTGTTTGATTAGGTTATCCTGTTTTTCTTTAAGAATTTGTATCTCTTTAGCAGTGTTCTCCTGTAATTCTTTAAGGGATTTTTGTGCTTCCTCTTTACTGTCTTCTACCTGTTTACCAGTGTTCCTTTGTATTTCTTTAAGTGTGTTATTAAAGTCCTTCTTAAAGTCCTCTACCATCATCAGGAGATATGCTTTTAGATCCGTGTCTAGCTTTTCCGGTGTGTTGGGGTGCCCTGGACTGGGCGAAGTGGGAGTGCTGGGTTCTGCGCTCTAGCTACCCTGGTGCTTTTCTGACCTGAAGAGGCTTGTGGCCCTACTCAGGCCGGTTTCTGCTTCCCTAACTAATGCAGTCTCAGGTCCCGCGCACAATTGGATTGGAGCAGGAGCTGTGTTCCACTCACCAGAAGTCTTAAGATCCTGTGGTGGGTGTTGTGGGTAGCTGGCGAGTGTCAGCCGACCCTGCGCGCTAGCTACCCTGGTGCTTTTCTGACCGGAAGAGGCTTGTGGCCCTATGTAGGCCGGATTTCTGCCTCCCCAACCAGAGCAGTCTCAGGTCCCGCGTGACTGGACTAGAGCAGAAGCTGTGTTCCACTCACCAGCAGTCTCAAAATCCTGTGGCGGGGGTCGTGGGTAGGTGGCGGGTGTCAGCAGACCCTGTGCTCTAGCTACACCGGTGCTGTTCCGGCCGCATGAGGCCTGTGGCCCTACTCAGGCCGGTTTCTGCTTCCCTAACTAATGCAGTCTCAGGTCCCGCACGCAATTGGATTGGAGCAGAAGCTGTGTTCCACTCACCCGAAGTCTTAAGATCCTGTGGCGGGTGTTGTGGGTAGCTGGCGAGTGTCAGCCGACTCACCGCCCTAGCTACCCCGGTGCTTTTCTGACCGGAAGAGTAAAATGATTTTATATTTCATTCCTTCATTCATCTTCATCCCCAGTTAGATAGTCTAGCACCAGGCACCCAGGTGACCACATATGAATAAGCATAGCATATTTCCATGAATATGTAGAAATCACTAGCATTTGTTTAAAATAGACTTACAGAAACATATATTTTGTTAATAAATCAGACAAAAACAAAAGGGAGAAATTTATAGTAAGTTGTGCCTAATGCTATTACTAGATACTTGAGGGCTGTGAATTAATTTTGATTCCCGGGACCAATGAATTTATGTGAATAAAAAAATAAAATAGCAATTCTCTTACACTATTTAAAAATAAGATAATATCACACCCAGAAAAAATAGTCTAATGAAAGTGGCATTAAAGTTTTAGAGGATATGATTAATCTAACCAATAATTCATCAAATTGCTAGTGCTACAACTATAGTGGATCTTGGTAGCAGATGATTTTTAAAGTATGAGATTTATATTTAAATGAGTCATGTAAGATCTTTCTGCTAGCTACTCATTGAACTGTAAATCTTTTCCTCTTCCACTTATGACACAATGATGTGTTGTAACTATATCCCCATGGTTTATTATGACTCATGAGAGTTTGTTACTCCTCATAGAAATTGTGTGGGAACATCAAAAGAAAAAAGTCCAAAATTGGTAAACTGCAATGGAGGAGCTAGAGAAAGTATCCAAGGAGCTAAAGAGATCTGCAACCCTGTAGGTGCAACAACATTATGAACTAACCAGTACCCCGGAGCTCTTGACTCTAGCTGCATATGTATCAAAAGATGGCCTAGTCGGCCATCACTGGAAAGAGAGGCCCATTGGACTTGGAAACTTTTTATGCCCCAGTACAGGGGAACGCCAGGGCCAAAAAATGGGAATGGGTGGGTAGGGAAGTGGGAGGGAGGGTATGGGGGACTTTTGGGATAGCATTGGAAATGTAATTGAGGAAAATACGTAATAAAAAAATATTTTAAAAAAAAAGAAAATCAACAATTTAAACATAAGTTTTAGAGTTGAAATACAGTTTTCCCCCATTAGTCCAGATTTAAGGAAGGGAGCACCATTTAGGAATAAACTAAGAACTTTTTTTTTTTTTGATGTTTTCTTATGTGCCTAATAACAAAACATGCAAAACTTGATTTTTATGAAAATTTAGATGCTATCCAATGTACTTCTCCTTTTTGTGGTAGAGAAAATAGGATATTAAAATACAAATGTATCTATACTATTCATAGTGCTAAGCTCCCAGAAACCTTATATGCTAGCAACTGTTTTTGGACAACAGGAAATGATGATGAGCAGGAAAACCAAAGTCACATTGGTAGCTGTGAGTCAGAACTGTAGCCATCACAGTAATAAGGCCCCATTCTTTATTGGTCATGGACTGCCTCGTCACATGGTCCATTATGTTGACTCATAAGAAGCACGACTTTGTATGCCCCAGTACAGGGGAATGCCAGGGCCAAAAGTATTGGAATGGGTGGGTAGGGAAATGGGGGGGGGGGGGGACTTTTGGGATAGCATTGGAAATGTAATTGAGGAAAATACGTAATAAAAAATATTAAAAAATTAAAATAAAATAAAATAAAATAAAGTAAAACTAAATAAAAATTGTATAAAGAACTTGAAAAAATAGAAGCACAATATTGAAAAAAATAAAAGTATTTATTGCTTTTTGGAGTTGTATCTACAACTAGGAATGACAATGACTACTGCAAAGACAGTTACAAAGAGTGTAGTCCAAGGACTTGGAAGCCATGAAGAAATTGTTGATGCTCAAATCTCAGAGAATCATGCAAGTAAGAAAAGTGGAACTATCAGGCTTCAGATTGAATCTTTTAGAAATATGAAGCATAATATTAACACACAATGGTGGGATATTAATAAAAGGAAGGAAAGCAATAGTAACAGAATACTAAGAATAAAATCAAAGCAGTTAAATCAGACGTAGGTGACTACTGAAACGATCCTTTAGCTGTCTTGGAAATTTGGGAAACAAAATATAAAATACATGAAAAAAATGCCATTTCTGAATATTATTGGAGCTTGGAGCAATTCTGAGTCGGGATAAGATCAGAACATGAAGCGAGGGAAACTGTGATCTTCGTGAAAAGAGTGACTTTGTGATTCTAATGATCTTATTAATTTATAATTATGTTTTGTTTATTTACATTTTTAGTAGCTGACTTTAGTGTTTAATTTTGTTCACTTTTTAAATTGTGGGTTTGGACCAAAACTTTTGTTCACATTTCTTGGTTAACATCTCTTTTAAATGTTGATGTTGTCAGTAGCTCTTGGTTACCATGTATCTTTCAAGCCACAAACTATATAAATGTTAATCTTTTAAAAAGACCTTCAAGGTGGTTCTCTGTCTTCTATACTGAAAGGTAGTTAGCTCAATCCCAGAATTGTCCTGTAAAGCACTCTCAATGGGTGAGCCAAATCTAATATTAGTGAATTATAATCATCTCTTAATGACATATAAATCTTTTGGTTTTAAAATACCATTTTAAAGTTGTCATTAAACGAAGATAGATTTTTCATTCTTAAGACATTTAATGACTCAGGGTGGAATTGACCCAGTTGGAAGATTGATAAAGAATCAACTTATTTATGTCTCCTTAATGAACATTAAATGTCTTTCCGAAGTGATGAAGTAAGGATACTTAAACTGGAGATCTGAAGACAGAAAAGAAAATGAACATTGTACTGCATGTTGATCTGGGCCCCAGAACAATGTGTGATGAGTTTCAGGAGTGGTTAATCTCATGGGCAACTCTGCAGGGTTTGTAAACCCTACAAAACAAGAATGGGCCTCTAATATCAGTGAAAACACAATGATGTCAAGAAACAGAATTTGGAAATTACTCAATGACTTCAAATATTTTCTCAGTATTCCCCCCCTGAGTCATAGGGGATAAGGGCTGTCTCAGCTCCTTTTATGGTATCTTGCCCTATTTCTTTCCTTAATGCATGCATCTATCTCTGCTTTCCCAAGTGTAGAATCTTTTTATTCCATCTCATGCATGCTTCTCCATCTTCCATCCAATTTAAATACAAAAAAAAAAAAAAAAAGCAATCTGGTGGCAGTGATCACAAAATCTGCCTTTCTTTGTTTTGTATTCATTTTTCACTATCATCAGTAAATTCTAGAATCTCCAGTTTACTGAAGCTTTCAGGCCTTATTTCTCTCCATTCTGAATATTCCACCTGACTCCAGAATCCAGATTATTTTCCCCATTATTATACTGTTATTCACACATGGGTGAATTTGACTTAACAGTGAACCCACATGAGGATAGGAAAACAGACTTAGATCTCAAGACCAAAGGAGACCCTTCTATTCTGGTCATCTTGAAGGGCCAATTGGTCCATTTTTCTATCCTCAAATTTTCAGTTATTGTCCTTCCTGCATCTACAATGAGCTTCTTTAACTCCAAAGTATTCTATGTGCCACCAATCACAAACTCTGCAGGTGTGTTTTTCTTTGCCTACAGAGGTAAAGGAGGAAGATAAATATGACAACAGGAGAGCCATAACATGGCAGTGGAGAGGATAAAAATCTCTATTCATTGAGACTTTTTTAGAAATGGCACCAGTAGAGAACAATTACACAATTATCCCCATATATATATTCAGACTCAGAATGAAAAATGAGAGAATGACCTAATCTAGCATGAATCTCTCCCATATAATCTGATTCACAGGAATATGTTTTTAAAATTTTAGGGATGTTACCTCCAAAGTTTGCAGGGAACTTTGCAGGATGGAAGCTCTTGTAGGAGCAGATATTCACTGTGCAAACAGTCTGTCTTCTCAAAGACACAGCAGTATTGTTTATATGATATTTCCACTGGCTAGACAAAGATACCCCCCAGTGAATGGCAAGCTTGTCTACTTTGGAAACTGGCTAGAGAAGGTCATCTCATCTGCAAAGCACCATTCACAGCATCAGCAGACTGATGCTCCCTTAAATAACCATTCCTGTAGTCTGAATAAACTGACATACACAGTGAGCTCACAGCTGGAATATTACTAGACTGTGGGGAAATGGGTTTACACTAAAATATTCTATAATCCAGGATTTAAGAAATCAGCTGTGTGTGAGCCAGTAATATTTTGTGCAGGAATAGAAACCCTAAGACAAATTGGTACCAGGAGTGTGGTATTTCTGAGGCAACCGGACCATGTTTTAGTGACCATATTTTAGGGAGGACTGAGGAAGGACTTTGAAACTTTGGGATAGAAGGGTCAGTGGATGTTAAAAACTCTGAAGGATGTTCTGTAGGAGCTTAAAAGATAATGAGAACAGGGCAAATGGTAGAGGCCTGGCTTGTGGAAATTCAGAGGGAACATTAAAGACTCTTATCAGGACCATGTTGTTTTGATTGTGAAGATTCTGTGGTTTTGGTTAGCTGGGGCTGAAGTCTCAGCTGTGATTAGCAAGATACCAGAACTACTAAAGCAAACCTTTGAGTTACTGGGACTATTGATGCTGGTTAGCTGAAACTAAAAAAATTAGTGGTGCTTAAGAAGAGACCTGCATCATTGAGGTGAAATCTTCTGGGTAGTGTTCTTTGATAGCGGTGTTCCAGAGATAGCCAAGGTTTTTATTTCATGCTGTGGCTGGACTTGGTAATATGTAAGAGTCACCTAGGTGGTATTGGTTTTGAAGGCATGAAGGGGTCATGAAGAGCCTCTGAGGCTCTGAGGCTCGTCACTATGAGAGGTCATGGAATACCATTGGTGTAGGTGCAGCCTCAGTTGCAATTGATGGCCCAGGACTGAAGGGGTCATGCAAAGGAATTGGGCTTGGCACCATGAAGAGAGCCAATGAGAGGCTGTTGGTGAAGCCTAGTTGCAGCAGAAGACAGCAGACAGAATTGTTTTGGAGATGACAGTACCACAAGATGACCACCAAGAATAGCAGCAGCAGTGGAGTACAGGCATCTGGAGCCCAGAAGACAAAGTGTGTGTTATAAAGGGCATAGTTGTAGAAGTGATCCAAGTCCTAGGAGGAATCCAGAAGTTCGTGAGTGGATCCCAGACATTGGATGGTTGGAGTTTGATTTTGCTTTTGATTGTGACTCTGCCTTGATATTTTTCCCTCTTGAAGAAAGAAAGTATTTTACTGGAGTCCACAGTTAGACTTTTAACTGTAAAAAGAAACTTTGAGTTTTAAGAGATTGGATTTTTTTTAAAAGGGTTTGGAATTTTAATATGTAAGAACTTGCAAAGACTATGGGACTTTTAAAGTTATTTAGATCTTGGGGATGAATAAGAAAGTAAGGGTTGAGGCTTAATAGTGATGTGTTTGTGTGTCAAGTTGACAAGGGGTCAATTTTACTGGCATTTTTGTGTGTGTGTGTGTCAACTTGACACAAGCTGAATTTGTCACAGAGAAAGGAGCTCCAGTTGGGGAAATGCCTGCATGAGATTCAGCTTATTAATGATCAAGGGAAGGGAAATTGTGTGTGGTGCCATCCCTGGGCTGGTAGTCCTGGGTTCTATAAGAAAACAAGCTTACCAAGCCAGGGGAAGCAAGCCAGTAAGTCACATCCCTCCATGGCCTCTCCATCAGTTCCTGCTTCCTGACCTGCTTGAGTTCTAGACCTGACTTTCTTTGATGATGAACAGCAATATTGAAGTGTAGCTGAATAAAACCTTTCCCCCACCGCCCCTCGAAAAAGAAAGAAATCAGTTGTGTAAATGATTGTAATGCTAAGATTTGTCACCTCAGCCAATTCCATGTCAATAGTATGCAAAGTATTGGCAAACAGAAATCTTCCCATGTATGCTTAATGGGTAGATACAATTAAGTAGTAATTAAAAATTGAGTGGTAAAATGCTAATAAATTTGATTCTGAAGTTGCTTTATCAACTTGAGCAAGCTAAATACTTGCTAAAACAAGGACAATGCTTTATGAAGTGCAAAATGAACACATTTTCCTGGAACTCTTTAAGGTGATCATCCACCCAACTTCATCTTGAATGATCATCTCTGAGTGAAAATAGTTGAGTGAATTTTAATGAGGTTTTAAAAAATGTTGGGATTCTGAATTAAGTGTTTCCAGAAAGGACAGAGCTCTCAGTGTGGCTCTAAATTCTTAGTATAGTTCTCAAGTGGTTACAGGGGAAAGATTCAGCTGCAATGCAGTTTTTAGGATATAAACCTCAAATTGATGGAGGCAATTGCTTGCTTGATTTGGTTGATACTCAGCCAAAATCTATGAGCTCACATTCATTGGTATTAACTATATTTACTATTACCAGACTGGAATTTGAATCATTCAGTGTGTAGTCCTAATAATAATGCTATACGACTAGGGGATGCTTCTTCAACATTATTTCCACCTAATTTATAATCAAGATGTTCAATTAATAATCTCAGCACTTTACGCAGTGTTAAGTCAGCTGAAAAATATGTGATTTTTTTCCACTTTTCATTTTTTACAATGCTGAGGAATGCATGATAATGAGACCAAATGGGGTGCCAGGAAAGCAACAACAGTTGGCAGAATAATGGGAAAAAAACGAGGATTTTAAGAAAAGGGCTGAAGAGTTGATTGAGCTTTGTAAAATATGTCAATGTACAGAACGGTTGCAAATATAAAGCAGCTATGTCTATAGCTCAGGTAATTATTAAAGATTGCTTTCTAAAGAGCACTGATGAAGAAGTTGATAAGAGGTGACTTCGTTATCTGATATCTCTGCAGCATCTTCTAGAGAATGTCTAAGACTCTTCCAATGGCTTTGCTTTCTCACATTTACCAGCAATATTGTTATTTTCTTCTCCCTTTCCTCTCACATATTATTTTTTTATACCTTACGTTAAGATAATTAGCAAACATTAATTCAGGTTGACGTAGCTGCTTAACAATTTGATTAATATTTATAAGATATAAAGAATGTTTCCCTTACTGTTAAAGGGTTAAAAAGAAGCAATTTAATGAAATGAAATAATTATTACTATTGACTGATCTCTTTTGTGTGAGGTTTTTTTTTTTTAATTCTTAGAATCTTAGGAGGTAGCTACAGACACAATTCTCCAAAGCCAGGATTCAGAGAAGTGTGTTTTCAACCAGACTAGATCAGAGAATCAGCTTTCAATATAGAGATAATATCTTTTCCAGGGAGCTTTCCTGAGATTAGTTTGATTGAATTATTCAGACAAGAGAGAACTGTAAACCTACAAAGGGACTTGAAGGCTGGATGCCACACAAGTTACCATAACATCACCAGCAACAAGAACAACTAAAATACATATAGGTGTTAGTTGGAAAAAAAGTTACACTGCCCACATTGTACTTCCTTCAAATATTGAATGATGGCCCACTGCTGGCCTGCTACTACTTAACTCAGTATTAATACAGCAGAATTTATTTCATTCCCACCATTTAGATTTATGTAGGGAATCTTCTACTTGCCTGGGTGGTTGATCAGAATTCCTTAGAGATTGGATAGAAGTCTCCAGTAGGGGCTAAGGGAAGGTGTTCATGGACTGGCGGCCAATATGAAGCACATTTCAGCCTTCCCTGATGGGGATTTGGGTCTTTGAGAACATACAGAATAAAACTTGGAAGGAACAAGCTAAGGAAAAAAAGTCTGATAAAAATCAGATAAAAATCATTAAAGAAGGGATGTGGGGCACAGCGGTCAAAGATAAATGCTCCCAACTATACTTTGTCTGTTCTTTGTTTCAAACAACATCTGAGCAGAAGGCTACTACATCATGATGACTGAATTAGGAATAAAGTGCTAGGCATTTTGCAACCCTGTCCTTCCTTGGTGATCCAGAAAGTCCTTTGTCTTTCTGATCTAGTTTTAGCATACTGTTTGATTCATCAGGGACTTTTGAGGCATGGCTATTACTTCATATGGTGAACAAGCAACTGAACGAATTGTATCTAATCACCAGAGTTGAATACTTTATTTATTTTTATTTATAAAATATTGTTTGAATTTCAGAGATTTATTTTTGCAACATATCTAGAGAGGCAGAATAAAGTTTTGGATAACGGTTAGTCAAATTATTCTCCACTTATTTCACACTGTGTAAGCTGAGGCAGAGTCAGATCTAGTGATGTCTATGTGGTAAGGCAGAACAGTGTGACCTCTTTTCCTAAAAGACCTAACACATGACATGTAAGTAAGTCAAAAGAGAATTCTTTAGGAATGCAGGGAGTAGTGGGGGTTTTCATTAAGTATTTCCTGTTAGAGCCAAATCAGATTCCTACATAAATGGCTTTCAACTGAGATGCTACAAACGTCTCCTAGCTAAGGAGCTAGATACTCCACGAGGCAACCAACAGATATCTGGAGTCTGTTGAGAACATTCTGGTGCCACCCATAATGAAGTGAATCCACATCAATGACAGAAAGGAAATATGATGTTTGTTCTTTGATTAGAAATCACACTTATAAAATATTTTCTCCCTTTGTTTGTAAAGAATGGAGGCTCACATGTGTCAAGGTCCACCTGTAGAGGTGAGAGAACGTCAGGTGTTTATCCTCTTCCACCTTGCTTGAGACAAGAAGTCTTGTTCACTGTTTCATAAGGGTGCTAAATGACTTTGGAGTCTCAGAAAGTCCTCTCGTCTCAGCCTCCATCTCCTGGGAGGAGTATAAGAGGATTTTGAACACTTGCGCTAAAGCATTTTGGCTTTTGGGGATTCAAGCAAAGGTGAGGAGGTCAGACTTTCATGGCAAGCACTTTACCCAGCAGACTTCCTTGCCAGACCAGTAAGAGTTCCTTAAAAGACAATTATCATGAAGGAAGGAAGGTGGGGCAGTAGAAATTGAAAGGTGATCTCCACCATGTGCAAGGTCAAGTTCCCTGAACAGTGTTTATAACAGACTGACCAGAAAGAGATCCCCAACTCTATATGGAGATTGTCAAAAGATTACCGTGTTTCCAGATCTCTTCATCAACATCACCAAAACCTTAGACTGAACCTTTTATACATGTAGCCTTAGACAGTTTTTATAGTCTTACTAGATTCTTCGTGAATTGCAAATATCCACAGGAGCTCAATCTTTTAGCATTTCTCAGCTCCCAGCCCCAGGCATTGCTTATTAAGAAGCTGGGATCATATAGTCAACTAAGGTTAAAAATGTAAGAAAAGGGGAAATGGAGGAGGAGGAAAATATTGAGAACTGGTATCTGAAGCTATGGGAATGAATCTTCAGGGCCATGTTATTTTGTTTGTAATAATTCTGACCTCTAAAAGATGCCAGGGTGTATCAGAGGTTACAATTCTTTCCTCCCAATTGTTCCTGGTGACATTAAGCATCACAAATGCTTTAAATTAACTTCTTCCCCTCAATACATAAAAATACTTAACAATTGCTATGAAATGCACGCCTTGACATACTGAAGGATTATTCAAAATCTTTTTGTATTTGAGATAATGACTTTCAAACACTTTTCATCTGTGTCAATCAAATGCAGATACTCTGTTCATTACTGCAAAGGTATTAGTAATGAATATGTAAAAATTTTAGGAAGGAATATGTAAAAATAAAATGAGAGAATGCATACTATCTGAATGTGAAGTCCCACTGCATCTATGAGGCCTCGAGCAGATTTTAATTAGGAAACTAAACCTTGCTTAGTCCTTTGTTTTCATTAAATACCATGGTTGATGGAGGTACCAGAGAAAAAGATAATAACCAAGGCAAGCCAAATGACCAATGAGGCTCCATCAGCCTGTCATAAATGCTATTCATCTATGGTCTGACTTTGCATACCACTCTATTAACTATCTCATTTGTCACCTAAGACCTCATAGTTACCACATCTCTGAGGACACCTTTGTTAACCTTTGCCTCTGGAGTCTCTCCTCCCCATCAGTGTTTCTGTATTCACTCCTTTTGTTGATTGGCAAGGTGTTCTATAATTCCAGAACTAGGGAGGAAAAAGAAGTTTTCCTAATAGAAGATCACTGGAATTTGATGACCACCCAGTCTAGTTGAAGTGGTATTGTACAATTTCTTGAGACACTCAATATTAAAAATTAATAGTGAAAGCTAATGTCAAGAAACAGTGTTATTCTTTGGTCTCCACATAAATTTACATACAGGTGTATAATTACCAAGGAACATATACACAAGCTACTATATACAGACACAGGTAAACACACACACACACACACACACACATTTTATTAGTAGTTCCTATTTGTTGTAATAAATCTAAAACATGTTTCTCTTCCAGGAAGCCCCTCATAGCTTCCCTATACTGCAACAATCTACACAAGGGTCCTTCTGGCTTGCATTCCATGCTTGCCCATAGCATTGAACTTTCTTCTTTTCCTCATTTCACAAGTCATACTTCTAAAATGTAAAATCTTCAATATTTACCAGTTTTATAATGTATATCTCTGTTAGGATGTGATGTAATCATTTACTGCTAATCTTTCATGCTTGGAGCAAATCGTTATTAAATAATTGAAAGTACTGATTTATTCACCATTTCATATATTTAACTTCTAATCTGGAAAGGTAAGATAATTGAACGCATAAAATGGTTGCTACAAAGAAAATAAGTACTATATAGTCTAAAGAGACTTCCTCACCTGTATATCTAACTCATTTGTTGGCTTTATGTTTATGTACTATATAGTCTAAAGAGACTTCCTCACCTGTATATCTAACTCATTTGTTGGCTTTATGTTTATGTACTATATAGTCTAAAGAGACTTCCTCACCTGTATATCTAACTCATTTGGTGGCTTTATGTTGTGGAGATGTGCTATGAATGCCTCAGAAATATCACTATATTACTGAACTAAAATTCATCAGTTGCCTTAAGTCCAAGATCTTATACATTATATGTGTGGGACATAAGGAATGGGTATAAAATGTGCCTTGCAATAGGCATAAGGGTTTTTCCTTAGATTATCGACACTTCATCATTTTGTCTTTTTGCTTTCCTTAAGCATCGAAGTTTAGAAAGCATTTTATGTACATTTATTTTTGCTTCTTTATTTACTTCTCTCCTATAGTTTTAGTGCTAGAGATATAGAACATGATGTGTCAGTATTATAATGTCTAATTTTCTTCCTGTCATTATGATCCTTTCTAAATAATTTTCCTTGTGGTAATGAAATGGCTTAGATTGAGACTGTATATCTTAGACAATGCATAAAATGGCTTTTGAAAACCTTTACTAAATCTGCAGTATTTAGCTATGAATAAATACATTGTTGTTTACTGGCCTAACCTCTTTAGAGGTGCAAGAGGACCACAATATTTGATATGGCATTTTAAAGCCTACCTAAAAAAGTGCACAGGAAGTCAGGGTATTTCAAAATGAAAACGAGCATAATTCTTTTGGTTTGATATGTCTATATGCCATGGCAACAAGTCTCCTTTCTACCTATGAAGATTTTAGAATACTTTTATTTATTTTAATATTCTTATGTGTACAGATGTTCGTTTTGCATATGTGTCTGTGTACCACATTTGTTCATGCTGTCCATGGAGTCTTGAAGAGGATGGAAGATCCCATGGGACTTAAGGTGCAAACCGTTTTGAACTGCCAGGTAGGAAACTGGGTCCTCTGGAATTATAGCCAGTGCCCTTAACTGTTGTGTCATCTCTGCAGCTCATGTATTGGAACACTGAGAGCATTTTTTGTTGATTCAAGAGACCAGGCTCCTCTCTCAGAGTTCAGGACTTGATTAGCATGACCTAGATAGCATTTCTCATAGTTTCTGGGTGGTTCAGAGGGAACATTCTTGGACAGCTCTTGCCCTGTTTAATTAGAGAGAGAGAGAGAGAGAGAGAGAGAGAGAGAGAGAGAGAGAGAGAGAGAGAGAGAGAGAGAGAGAGAGAGAGAGAAATATTAAATATTATATTATGTTTTTATGTTTGGCATGTTCTATTAAAGTACCTAGTTTTTTTCCCAGGGATTAATTGGAAGTTACAAGTTCCAGCAAAGCCTGTTCTTGAGGATACACAGTTTTTGTGGACTCACAAGAGGATGTATCCAACTTCTCAGCTCACTGATTTGACAGTAAAGGATTCTTGGGTGGCATTTCAGAGCATAGAGATGACCCTAGAACACCTCTGCTCCCAACCCTGCCCCTACCCACCGCTGAAGCCTCTATTTCAGAGCAAGTGAAACTTTCTGCACAGCTCTGCTCTTCTGTTACTTGTACCTCCCGACATAACTTGATTATGTCGGGAAAACAGGAAAGTTTTGACAAGGAAGAATAATGCAAAAAACCTCATGGTTTCTTGCACTTTCCTGGTTTGAGTTTCAGTAATACAAACATATTATTATGTATCAAAGGTCTTTGATTGGACTTTTACCAACCCCAAAGGATGTAAAGATGAATGTCAAGTATAGGGTTAGAGACTCAGGAACAAATAAAGAAAATGCCACTGTCTTGGATTATATCAGTCTGGCATCAGACACTGTTTCGATTAAATTTTAGTATTCCATAGAAATTTTAAGGTTAGTTAGAAAATGAGTGAATGAGGTAAATATGTTTATTTTCAGGACTGGTCCCTGAATGTGGATTAGTAAGAAAGTTAAAATAAAAAGTTTTAGAAGTCCAAGGTACTTCTTCAAAAACTATAGAGAAAGAGCAGTCTTTCTTTGATACATAGCAAGTACTGTAGAACTCATTCTATCTCAAACTGAGCTTTTGTGTCTAAAAAAGTCAGGATACAAATTATCTCTGACTTACCTGTTCGGGGGATCATGGGTATTTATCCCAGGCTGCAATGTGTGGTCTTTTACTTGCATGAGCACTCTTAAGAAAAGAGACAAAGTGGAATTTTAAAAGTAGAGCTTCAAAGCCTAAATAGCAAAGCAAACAGAAAGCCATTTGATTTGGCCACTTCTGTATCTTACGGATCAGGCTATTGATCCATCACACATAGATTAACTCCGATGCTCTGCTACTCATTGTCTGAGATAATCTTGTATTTGCTTGTACCACTCCACCTGGTTTCTTGGATAACAATGCCCAGGAAATGAGGGAGGCTGTGGCAAAGCCCTGGATAAAGAGAGGCATCACTCCAAGTTTCTCCTAGCTCCCTGTCATCACTGCTTTTCTTCTTTCCACCTTTCATTTCTCTGTTTGCAAAAGAAAAGAATTAATACAGGAGAAGTTTTAGGTATGAGGCAGGTTTCATTGACTGTGGTGGTTTTTTTTCTCAACTTATTCTCAGCTAAGTGGCAGGTCACTGGGAAACTATCTATATGCTAAGTTACTCTTTTGGTAAAGGCTTATTGAGGGTGAGGATTAATATTTGGTAACTGCTGCAAAGCAGGCATCTTATATATGCTCACTTCATGAGCCCTTCAAGGCTGTGTATTCCCATCACTGGATTGAATAACAATTTTAAATGTCCAGGACGATAATTCATACTTTGAATGAACCAAGCTGGGATGCTTCACTGTGTGCCTCTTTTGCTACTTCCACTATTTTTTTTTTCTTGTGCCTTCAGAATGGCTTCACAGCACATCACACTTAGGTAGTTTCTCACTGTTTTAGCATGTTCCAGTAATCACTCCCACATCCTTGTATTTGTTATTATACCAGAAATGCCACCACATCCTTATCAATCAGACCTTCTTCCCTTGGCTGGCCATGGGCTGCATTTTTCCAACTGTGAAAGGACTAGCCATGTGAGTGTGTGAACACACACAATTTATATCTGTTATAAATGCAATAGTGACAACTACACATGTCAAAATTTGGAGATTTGTTCTTTCAGGCTCATTGCTTATTAACTGGGTATCTATCAGACTACCTGATGATCATTTTGTGACCATGTAAGAAATTTTTGTGAATATTCCTTAATACAGAAGCTAGTATCACTTACTGATTGAGGATTTTGTTTGTTTGTTCTTTGTTGTTGCTTTTTTAAAAATGTCATTAGATGATTAACCCATGACTCTCTGGGTAATGCAGATATACCTCCCTTTGCTTATACAATTGCATACTATGACTATGTCTCAGAAATAATATGTAACAAGACATCTTCTGGTATGTGCGAGGACCTAAATCTAATTCATAGGAGTAAAATAAAATAACAAAACAAAGTGATGAAAATAAAGGAAACAGAGTCTGAGACCATTTCTTGTTCCTCAATTTAGTTGATATTTGATTGGCACATTACCCTTGATGTCTATACATTGTATAGACATACATAAAATGATTCTATATAGTTTTTATGCAAATGGTTCATCTGTCCATATGCTAAGAACCAAAAAAGATAATGCTTATGCCCCTAAAAACTTACATACTATATGATTAAAGAACACTATTAGAGGTAAAGTAAGGAATAACAGAATGAAGGTAGACTAGATTATCTACTTTTGGTCTGCTGGGCCCTAGAATGGGCATTTATTAATGGGTATTCTCTTAGGAGTATGGAACAGACTTGTAGAACAGGAGAGAGAGCATTCTATGTGCAGAGAATGAGAGAGAATTAGAGAAAGGTTCAGAAGTGTTTATTGTAGAGGAAAAATAGAGAAATAAAGAGGAGAAAACATGGAAAGCAGTTGATGAAACAAAATGGGAGATTTTCAGATGTGTGTGAATAATATGTCCTGGGAGGTCTGTGGAATAAAATGTTTATCTTGCACTTTTTTTTTCTCTAATTGAAATAATAAATTATTAGAA
Organism: Mus caroli; assembly: GCF_978045245.1. Classification (NCBI taxonomy): domain Eukaryota; kingdom Metazoa; phylum Chordata; class Mammalia; order Rodentia; family Muridae; genus Mus; species Mus caroli. The sequence goes on along the minus strand of NW_028227274.1, from coordinate 26,764,984 downwards.
TGCTGTGTGTGTGTGTGTGTGTGTGTGTGTGTGTGTGTGTGTGTGTGTGTGTTAGTTGAAGGGGAATTGAAAAATTCAGTTGCATGTTTCAAAAGATCGTTTTTATTTCTTCAAAAAGCATTAGCAAATGGTCTGTGGAAGGACGAGTGGAGCTGGAGAGGAAGCAATTTCATTAGTTGGCTTGGTGATGTGGAGGGTGGAAAAATGGAAGAAAGTTCAACCTAAATTTAGGACATGCTAAGGTTAAATTAATGAATGCCAGCTTATTTGTCTGTCTGTTTGTTTATGTATTTATTTATGTCAAATTAGCACAAACTTTAGTAATCTGGGACAAGGGAAATGCAAAAGAGAAAGTCCTCTATAAGATTGATCTAAGATTATGGATTTAGGGGTGTTTTCTTGACTACTAAGTGATGTGGGAGGACCAGTGTGAGAAGGAAAAGCCCTGGCAGAGTGGTCCTGGCCTGTATAAGAAAGACAGGAAAGCCAGCCAAGGCAAAAATCCATTAATCAATGTTCTTCCCTGATCCCTGCTTTAATTTCTGTCTGCAGTTCCTACCTTGGTTTCTTCTCATGATGCACAATAAACTGACATAAACCATTTCTTTCCAAGCTGTGTTTGGTCATCATTTCATAAAGTCAGCAGAAGTAAGCTGGTATATTGAGGAAAACTAAAAACAGAAGTTAAAGCTGGATAAGAAACAGTCTCTAGTATAGAAAAGAAATGTATTCCTTCTGAACTCATGGAAATCTATTTTTTTAAAGCAAAGCATCTTAGATTATAAAGGTTTTTTTTTTTCCCAGAGGACAAATATTAACACTTGGTTTTTAAACTAAAGATCAGCTATGGCTGAAAGAGAACTTGGTAGAACAGGGGAAATTTCAGACACTAATAATGACTAGAAAAAGAAAAAAAAAAAACAAACAAACCATAAACTGAGAACAGGACTTTATCTTTAGGTTCTATGGAAATATAATTGGGCAGAAATTGATAGAAGATGAAAACCAAATGATGTCAAAATTATTTTATAAAGCTGATAATACAAAAGGAAGCCTTTACCATCAAGGAAATGATGGAATATAATGGGTGAGAGAAAACTTGCATAGTTAAAGCCCAGCTCTGGATACAAGAAAGGTAGTGGGGATTCATGGACAATTGTGAGACACTATATAAGCTAGGTGAAGGAACATTAAGGAAATAAAAGAAGACAATATAGGCAGAGGTATGGTACATGATGAGATGATTACAAGTGTGGAATTTTTTTTTCTGTTTTTCTAAGGAAATTGAATTGGCGCAATGATCTGTGTACAATGAATTGATGAATGGGCTTTGTGTACTTCATAAGGAAGCAGCATGTATTATCACAAGGCCATTTTTGTTAATAAATATAACTGATATATTCAGGGTGTAGCGACTCTCTCTAGTCATATCCAGGAAGGAAACAAGTTTTACGGAGTCTGGGCATCTTGTAGAATTCTCACTTATAAGAGATGGTTGTGAAGGAAATTTGCAAATGTATGCTTATATGAGAGAATCATGAAAGTTTCTGTCCTGACTCTTCAGGACAGAAATGATGAGGTAGGTGATTGTGGTGGCAGAGGCTGGAGAACCTGCATGTCTGACTAATGGGATAAAGGTGGCCAGGAGTCGTAATCTGAGATGAGATGCTGGATTTTATATTTCAGTAGTACTGGAGATGGCAGGGTCTGGATTTTAAAAGGATGGGTCATCCTATATGAGACTAAGATCGTTCCACATGAGAAGTAATTTAGAAGATAGTGTCTGATCTAATCAGCTGACCTGAAACTCTCTAAGGTTAAAGGTGCCCTGTGTAAGCAGTCAGCTAGACCTGTTCCTGAGGCAATCGGCTTATTGATTTTTTTTTCATATTATTTCATGACATTTTATTCTATATTGTTTGCCTTTCTTTCTTTCTTTTTTCTTTTTTTAATCGTATATAACTTTGCGATGTGTTCTCATCTCAGAAAAAGAAGTATCTCTCATTTTGAAGTAGTCTTAAAGTAGCCAAAGAAAATTCTTAGTTTATGTAAAAAAAAAAATGCTAACAAGAAATAGCAAGAAAAAGTTGTAATTCCGCTTACCCAGTAATAAATGAGTACATGGACAAGTGAATGGGTATCATTAGCATTTTAAAAATGAAAGGAGTTGCCTGAATTTTAATGAATTTATTTATATACAGAATAACTCAAACCTCAAAGATAAATGACTCAGGATTACATGGCTTATTAGGGAATTAAATAAGACAAGATCCAAATACTTTGGCCAATTCAGTTTCTACAGCAGCTCCTTAAAATACATGCTCTGTAGTATCAAATATAGTTAAAGGTGCAGAAATAGAGTTAAAGTTAGAACTTTAGTGTTGTTGATTAGATAATCTAATGTGTAAACTATGGAGGACTAATCCAGTTTTTCCTCAATATTTTGAATTGTATCCATCCCTATTTTATCTACTTTCACAACAGAAATGCATTAAGCCATCATGTAAGTTTGTGATTTTGCTAAGTGAATTAATATCTAGGAATCCAAAAGGGGAATCAAAGTGTTATTTTACACTATAAGTTGAGGAAATGTATGTTCACATGGAGTTGTTACTGGAAATTGGGAGAAATTGGTACATAGCATATGGAGGGGTAGGTACAGTGTTAGTTTGCACAATCAATGCCTAGGAGATTTCACCTGTGCTCTCTGTTCCTCGTTCACATCCCATAACTATGAAGACCTGATATTAGATAGCACTAGAGTATCTGTCCCCAGTTAAGACAAGAATACTAGTCTGTGCTAAATACCAGGACAACTTTTTTTCAGTTAATTTCAAAGAATCTATCAAGCCTGATACTTAAACACCAATTGCCATAAATTGCAAACTCCTTGTTCACCATGCTATTGCCAACACATAGATCATGAACTTGCTTTTGCTCATTTGTTTTTAACTTAAAAGATATGAGAACTCACTCATGTCATTTTTTGCTTCCCAGCTTAAGAGTTCCCAAGCATACAGTAAACTCTAGAATCCAAAGGACTAATCAGTTATGACCAAAACCCATGGTTTAGTTTTGGTTTTGTTAGAAAAGAATGACACTGAATGCAAGCTGTCAAGGCAAAGAAACACAAGCAAATGTGAATTCAAAAATAATGGCTTGGGAGTATTTTGAAGTTCCATGAGAATGCATTATTCAGACTGGTTGAGACCAGGGTGTTTATGTTTCAGATTTGGCAATATTTACAAAGACACAGCGAGACATATGACAGTGATGATTTTTTAAACACAAAGATCATTGTGTTTCCTAGGAAGACAATATGCTGAAGTCATTTTGACAATCTCACATATGCTACACATTTCAAAGTGTGAGGTATTTCACTTTTTGTGCTATGTTAATGCAAAAAGTTCACACTTTAAAGCATTTTGGATATCAGGTTTACTGGATAATGTATTCACACACTGCAATGTCTTTGATAAAAAATGTTTACAATAGTTATCAAGTATGGAAGAGGGATGAATTATCATTCTACCACTGAGTTCTGTTCCTTTCATCTTCCTTTCAGCTACCTCATAGACATGTCTAAGAAAACAAACATTTAATAAGTGTTATCTCTCTTATAGTCTCTGGATCTTAGAACACACTATAAAAGAAAGTGTTCTAATCAGCTGAATAGCATTGATATAGTCATAATATCTTGCATTTAAAATGAAAATTATAGATAATATTAAACATGATCCTTAAATATTTATAATTTAACTTAAATGGTAAGATATTCATAGAAATAATGCTTACAATTAGTAAAATTAATAAGTATCTGAAACATTTAATGAGCATTTTAAACCCTACATCTGAAATGATGATCATCATGCATATCAGTGAACAGGAAATTGTGAAAATTAGGGTTAAATTAGTCTTAAAATTTTTTATAGCTAGTAAATATCACAGTAATTATTCACTTTAAAAATCACCATTTTAAAAGAAGATACTCATGACTCAGAGAATGTTGTGACTTTTCCCTTAATATCTACAGTATCAGATAGGTTTAACAAAGCAAGGCTAAAGTGGCTCGTATCAAAGGAGAACACCAAGTTATAATCAATAGAACATAATGCCCTAAGTTTCTTTAATTCATTCTTAATGGCTTTCCTATATAAATGTGTCCCTCTGACTAAAACAAATTTACTCTTCAAATTTAGTCGACTTGAATCTTGTATGAACATTAAAGCCATTTGATTAACACGAGGTACTTTATTTCTGATGTTGCATGAAAGAGAAATCTATCTTTAGCAGTTACCTAAGGAGAATAAGACACATTCTCTACCTTCTTAGTCTTGCACCTAGATATTTTCTTAAGACAAAAGTGCAAAGATGCTCCCAGGAGTCTCAGAAGGATCTTCTATATTGCTTTTTGCTCCAGAGCAAGAGTTGTGTGTTTGACATGAGTATTTGGCATTGTGCGACTTTGTCAAGCAAATCTGCTTCAGAAAAGAATGAGAAGTTGGAAAGTAGAAGGAAAGTGGAATGCCAGGATCACAATCCATTTAAACTGAAGTCCATTGCCATAGCTCTAGGCTCATCAGGAGCCACTCCATTGCATCAATGAAGAAAGGGAAGGTAACAATGTGACTTCTAGACTCACAACATGGAGTGACTGCCAGTGGGTATGAGCATGTCAGACAGAGTCACGAAAAGAACCAATCAAAGCAGTCAGTTCCGCTAAGAGTGCCATATCACTGAGGCACACCTTATTCTGACATTTAGGACAGGTCTTCATACCTGGACAAAATGGAAGGTTTGATGGGCAGTTAACTAAAATGTGTAAATTAAGCAGCATTTTTACTAAAAGAGGTAAGGAAACTATATGTAACCCATAGCATGTGAAACAAAATCTGTATAGAGTAGTAACAGGTAAAGCAGTGAGTATAACAAGGTACTCAAAGGATGTAAATGCAAAATTGATTTTCTATTTTCAATAACACATAGGTAAATTGCAACTTTTCCAGCCCCTAAAAACCACGATACATAGGACTATATATGCAAGGTGTACATACACACACACACACACACACACACATATACACGCACACACCATACTATAAAATGAACCACTATGGCAACAGAAATGCTAATGTGAACAGAAGAAAACTTATGAACTACAGGCAACTTCGAATTTCTGAGAACGGAAGAAATAATCAATCTCCCCCCCACACACACATACCCACAAAATACACTAAATGTCTACCCAATATCAAATGATTAGCCTTGAAAACATACATACAATTAACAAACAGGTTAAGCATGTTGTATTTAGGAATTACAGACACACAGACATGCACATGTACACACATGCACAACCATGCATAAACATCCACACACGTACACATATATGCACACATTTGTGACAAAAATTAAAAGAAACCCGTGAATTTGACAGGGAGCAAGGGAAGAGTATCTGAGTGGGTTTGGAGGGACTTAAGGGAAGGAGAAAACGATGGAATTATGTTGCTTTCCAAAAATATTTTAAAATGGACAAATATGAAGCTTATTTTATACTTCTCTTTAAGTTTTACTAAATGTACATATAAATAATATTTATGTATTATCCAAACATTGAATAGAGCTATTTTTAAGACACAGTGCCTAAATGAATAACTTCCTACCCTCTCCTGATACAAGAACTTTCCTTCCAGAGGTCTTCCCAGAAAGCATAGTAAACACAATTTAGAATTGTTTGTTTTGGCATACAATAACTTGCTGGTGAATCCCTTGAGTGAAACTTCATTCCTTTGCTAGATTTTAAGTTCCTTGGTAAGAGCAGCTATGTTTCACTTTAATTTTGCTCCATTGCAGTGACTTATTGAGTTTTAGGGGTATTGAGGAAATGTAAGGAGCTGACTGCTATGGAATTATTAAATCTTGCAGATCTTTAGTCCAAAAGAAGAATTCATCTGAATATCTGGAGAATTGGGAAATCTTAGAAACATGATATAGAGTGTAACTGAGATTTCTATTCAGAGATGAATGTTGACACAAGATCTTATGTAAGCGAGGATTACATCAAACTCACTATGTTGTTGAGACTGCCTTTGTCAATTCAGAATCCTCCTGCCATCATAACAGATATCAGGATTGTAGCATTGTGCCATCATGACAAAAAACCCTCTTCTTTTATGATGGGTTTCAGTGTGGTATGGATTCTGCACACAATTCTGCCCTTTGTTCCTTTATGTGATTCCTAACATTCTGAATTCCTTCAGTGTCTTAAATTGAATCGCTATTGCTATGGTAGATCATAGTCTATTCACATAGTCCTAAACACCATGACCATAGTGTTTATGGCTTCCTGAAATAACTAAAATAAAAGTTGTACAAAGAGAAAGCTCCACTTTCTACTTTATAAAACATTTGTACCAAGTATCTCAACACATCCTGGAGGAGCCTTCTGATTATCCCCTAACAACATGCCTGTGCAGACCCCTCAGGCCCATCAGGTCTTTGAGACAACAAGATGAATTTCTGACACTTTCTTTACGAAAATGGAGAGAGTCACTGAGAAATTGTCAAGGACACATGACCAGTCCTTCAAAATGTCGCAACTGCATTAGAAATACTGTCACACTATCGGCAGTACATAAGAAAGTCCCTCAGCTGCCAATGAGGGTGCTATAGAGACATTTGGCAACATCTGGATGTGTGAATTCAGAACTTGGGGATAGAAATGCTGCCATGGTGGTAAAATCCAGGGGTACTCTGGAACATTGCAATCATAGGAAAGGTCTCAGCAGCAGAAGAATTCTGTCACCAAAACTGAGGCAGAAAATATTGTTCTTGAGAAAAAAAAGAACATTTTTTTGAAAGCAAAAGCAAATCCCTATATGAGGATATATATATAAATATATATATATATATATATATATATATATATATATATATATATATTTCTTTAATAACAAGTGATGGTATTCCTTTCTTCTGTATTCATTGTAAGGCAGAGTTTTTATTTCTTTGTCCAGAATTCACCCCTAAATCCCTTAAGCTACACATAAGGTAAGGAGGAAAGCTATATAATGATGGGAAGTTCAAGGCTGAGCCTCAAGGGAGTATCCAAATTCTTCCACCCATCTTGAAATTCTACTCACTATTATTTCCTTTCAGAATAATGAGTATAGAATCCAAGTCTTTTTAGAGTAACCCTTTGTAAGTATCCAAGAATATATTTCTAGCAATGTAAAATATAGGTAATCACAATTGTCTAGGTTTACAAGATCATGTTGGCTTCCATGGCTAGACTCCATCATGACTTGCTCAATTTCTTACACATTTATATTTTTAGCATTTATAGGATCTCACTGTCGATTATCGAGTATTATGTTGGTTTCTACACAGGAATTCTAAGGCATAAGCTGGTCCAGGCATAACAAATCATGAGCCACTTCAAAGTCAGACTAAAGAACACAGTCAAAGCAAAATGCCTAAGTGTTTTTCTCAACTAGGCACTAGAACCTTAGCTCTGCTCACATTTATAATAGTAAATGACAATTCTAAACAATGGTTGCTAGTCAGTGATTTATTTCACACATGTACCAAGAGGTTGTTTCTGATATGCCCTCAACTCTGTTTATTAAAATTTTTTGCTATCATTTCTATTTATCTCCTTTAATAACAGCAAGGTTATAATATTCTCTCTATAATTAATTTTGCCTATAGGGAAAATGCATCATAAAACATATACTGACATGGATACAGTCTGGTCCCCCAACCCAGAGAATTATATACTTTGAGAAATGGGTATGAAGCATTAGTAAGTATACTAGTAAGGAGTTTCTCAGAGACGATCTAAATCCTACTTTGCCTATGGACACGGAACAAGTCACTAGCTACAAGCTTGATTTTGAGAAACAGTGAAAGTTGTCTTATAGATCAGGTAAACTGGACCATGAAATCATGTGGCTTGCAGCTGGGAGATCAAAAATTAAATTTCAGTGGGTGAATCCTGACTCACCAGAACACTGCAAGAGTAGAGTAAGTGTTCCCAAAGCTGTACTGAGAGTGGAAACATTGGGAAATACTGTCATGATGAAGAGTTCTGGCCTGTCTTCTTTACTAATGACTATTTTCTCTACATTCTTCTTCTCTCCCTTCTTCCATTTTAGATGTGCTTCAATATTTAAGAAACACTCAGTGACAGTCAGTGGGCTTTTTAGTAAAACATTGTTTGTCTATCCTTCTCTTACAGTGGCTTCTAGAATTCATGACAGCAGGACTTGGAGAATCTAGTGCTGTGGGGCTCTGGCTTCTAATTCTCTGTTATAGATAATGGCTGATCAAAATAGTCCTGAAACTGGCAGACCATATTTTTAACTCTTTTTATTATGTGGAAATACACAAACATGAAAAATATGGAGATGAAGACAGTGTCAAAAATAGTGGAAAGTTCTTTCCATGTCACTCACCAGGTAAAGCCCCACATGTCCATTGTCTTCTTATAAATATTTAATCATCTCAGTATCTCTCACTCATTTCATCCCTACTGTTAGACAGAAAGCCAGATCTTTTATGTTTAGAATTTTCATTAGTTTATTATAAAAAGTTAAGATTTGTATAGTGATTATACATGTGTTTTTATGTATGGGGTTCATTTTCTACTGAATTAGATTATTTTGTTTAGACTTTGGTCAGCTTTCTTGCATTCCTGTGCTTACACACATCTGAGCATATGGAATTGGCAAGGGCTTGATGTTTTACCCAACCATCACTGTACACATTGGCCTACACAATTTCAGAGATATGCAACATGGCCATGGGTTGGATGCCCCTGTATCAGACACTAAGAAATCGTCCACTGAAAAGCATCAGTAGCTGCAATGTCTACATTTCCATAAACCTCAGTTCACACAGCATGACTGAGAACCAGAAAATGCAAGCCTCAACCAGACCAAGGAGAGACAGTCTCAGCATAATAAAGTCTGGAAGCCTAGTAGAATACACAAATGAGATCATACATCATTCCAGGTGGTGTGTAAGCTTCCCATTGGCTACACAAAGAGCAGGTTTCCATCTTCACAGTCCTCTGAGGTACAGACATCATTGAACACATAATTGAAAGTGAAGGAGGCCAGTGTTTCTTACAGTAAGTCAGAAAGAAGCATAAAACACTCACGGAAAATTGTTTCTAAACTCTTTGTAAGTGGAGAAATGCTCTAATAAATCCCAACAACTTTGGCTTCCCCTGGGAGGTGAGCTTGCACACTTTCTTCTCCAGAGCTACTTCATACCTTCCATTACCCCCATTCTTGCTGCTAATGAACTTGAGATACCTAGACAGCGGAAAACGAAACAAAACATTAACTTTGGTCTTTTAGAGTTGGCAAAGGTCTAAAGCAATAATCCTCGACATTTATCTCTTTCCCTTTTATTGTCTGGCACTTTGTGAAATTATCTAGTCAGTTAATCTCCCTAATGCCTTTGTGAGTAAGGTTAAATAATGTAGTTTCTAAAATAGATATATACAAATTTTATCTTGGTAGGTTAAGTGATGTAGCTTATGGGCCACTGATTGTCATTTCCTCTTCACACATTTATTTTTGTTGTATAGCCTCTGAAGAACTCCACAGAGGGATAGTGGTTCAGGGTAGCCACTGTTTGTTCCAAGTAAATTGTTTGGAAATATTTTATTTTATCCTTAAATGTATTTTTAACTATAATTGCTTTTAGCTTTAAGTAAGTTTATATTTCTGTAAATAGTGATCTGGAAAAAGCTATGAAATCTTACGTTTAGATGGATTTTGAAACTGAAAGACTGTGTGTGTACATTTCGTTTCTGAAATACATCTATTTTTCTGAAGTGATACTTTTAAAATACAGGGTAAGTGGGACTTTTTAAATTAAAAGGAGTTTAAATTTATGTTAATATTTTTAATTTTATCTCAAATACTACAGGTTACACAATATGATAATATAAAAGAGACAAGGTGCCTTGATGTCACAAACTGTCTTCTTTATGATCTGCTTTCTTAAAATTTCTTTTGTTTTTGTGATTATACTACAACCACATTATTTTTCTCCTTCCTCCAAAACCTCTCATACACTCCTTTGAGTACCTCTTCAAATTCATGCCCCCGGTTTTATTAATTGTTTTATATACATATACATACATACACATTTTTAAATATAATCAGCTCAGTCTATATAATATTTCTCCTGTGTGTTTTTCAGGACTGACCACTTTGTATGAAATAGCCAGTAGGTGTGCTTTTCTCTGAGAGAAGACAATTTCTCTCACTTTCAGCATTCTTTATTTGCCTCTAGTTCTTTGTTTAGGGTTCAAGCTTTCTTTTCTTGTCTACTTTGGCATGTCTATTGGTGTCCTCCTTCAGCTCAAATTAAGGTAGTCATTTGGGTGAGAATTCATGGATGTAGTTGCTGGTATTACAATGGGACACAGTCACATACCAAACTCCTTCATCTTCTGCCACTTCCATAGTGTTCCCTGAGCTTTAGGTGTGATTTTTTTTGTTTGTTTGTTTGTTTTTATTGTTTGTTGTTGGTTTGTTTTTAAAGATATATCCACTGGAACTGGCCTCCAAAACTCTGTATTTTGATTGCATGGTTTTCTCTAACTGGTCATTGTCATTTGTAAGAATATGCTTCCTTGATTAAGGGTGAAGACTAGACTTACCTGTTAATATAAGGACAAATATTTAGAGTGCAGTTATGGATTATGTTGGTTTAGTTAAGTGGTATTTGTACATTATTCTCCAAGATCCTTGACTTTTCTTCCTCTGGGTAGCTGGGTAGGTTTTTCCAGTACCATTGATGGTTTCTTGTTTAGTGAGTCTTAAGTCCATTTAAAGTGGTGCTGCTTAAAACCAAAGTATGTGTGTTATTAATGTACCCCAAGTGTTAATATACCATGCTGGTCATTGGTTTGGTTCATAAGTGTCATAGTTGAGTGTGATAGTTGGCTGCTTGCCATGGTATAAGTAGACACCATGAAAGCTAGTCCTCAGGAAGGAGCCAATCAGGTCAATTCTAAATCAGAGTCCTCAGGGTATTAGGTCTGAAATTCATGTGGTGTTTTCAGCAACAGGGAGTAACTTTTCACTTCTTGTCTCTAGCATATTATACAACAGTTCACATAAGCACCTATAATACTTGCTGAGTCTGTTGATATATATCTTTACTCTCTACAAACTCTCTTTGTTATCTTAGCCACACATACCTGGAAAGAAATGCACGTAACTAGACTTTGACATTGCTTTGACATGGCCTTTTTTTTTTTTTTGGTCAAACATTATTCCCATTTTTTACTCTTTCTACCTTAATCAACAGTTTCTCTGGGTGGATTCACATGGACATTCTAGAAATCTCATGGTGACAAGAGCATCTTGTCTTCTGTACAATGCAAGATTGTTTTACCTGATTCAGTCATGTGTCTTACTACTCATGAGTTCAAAAAATGAATCTAGATCCACAGACATTAATCTTTAACACTTTTTGTAACACTTGATGTACTAGCATTCACATTTCTTTTTACCATTGTCCTGTCTTTCTTCTGTTTTATAATTTCCAAGTGAAACTGTCCATATGGCCTGTCTTTCTTATGCATGTGCAAATGAATTTATTTCAGGGACCTATGCTCCTCATTTTCAGTTACACCTGAATCTTTGCTTAGCAGCAATATTGCTTTAATTCTAACTTACATTCCTGAGAAATGCCTTCTCTATTGAATAATCATGAAAAAGTACGCTTGCTTTGAGGAAAGCAAAACATTTATATCAACTATGCTTTGGTCAAAATATTTCTGGAGACATTTTCTGAGTCTCCTAAAAAATGACCTTATTTACCTCACTGATGCAACCCTGAATTTTTGTAAGGCATATTTATTATGGGGCTGGCGAAACACCACCGGGGACCTAGAAACATAACACAATAATTTTTGCTCTTTCTCTTCTTTAAGCATGTCACCCCACTGCCTCTTCTTTGGTTAAATCATTTTATAAGACCATACCTTATGGTTACACTTCGGTGATGGAATTTACACACCATCTGTTTTGTTCTTGTTCATCTCAGTTCTTACATTATCTGCCTGCCTTAGATTTTAAAAAACAGATTTCCATTTCTATGTATTTGCCATTTCTTCCAACCCTATGTAAATTATGATGAATGTGGACAGCCCTATCATCTAAACAGAGATAACTATGGAGAAAAAAAAGGTGTGTGGTCTAAGAAATAAAAGTTCAGCCTGTTCTTGACATAAATGTCAAGATGAGCTAAGTGTTGCCCTTGCCACAGATAATTAGGGAAAACTGTCAGACCTTCAGCTTAATCCTCTGTACATCTGCTCAAAGTCAGCTCTGGAAACTCTGGGATCTAGGGAGACAATCTTTTGTAATTAGCCAAGGCCACAATAATCCATAAAAACATCTGATCAAATTGATTTCCAGTCCATCAGGTGATGCCTGTCAACCACAAGCTTGGAGATCATCCCAGAGCTGTGACTTCCTGTGAGAGAACCTCTGGGGTCATTTAGAGGTTCCTTTGCCTTGTAAATATAAAATCATTTCACTTTTTGACAGCTTCTACTTCCTGTAGGGCATTAGAGGAGAGGGCAGTTAAGAAACAAATGGAATGTCTGAGGCATTTACTGACAGTTACATCAAGGAGGAAGAATCCACAGACAGTTTTATATGATCAGTGTTCTGCAAGGTGTGGTCAGCCCTAAGAGGAATTCATGAAAGTAGAAACCTCCATTGTCCCAGCTTTTGAGATTTAGGCCTCTGTACTGGCTAGTTTTGTGTCAACTTGACACAGATGGAGTTATCACAGAGAAAGGAGCTTCAGTTGAGGAAATGCCTCCATGAGATCCAACTGTAAGGCATTTTCTCAATTAGTGATCAAGGGGGAAAGAACCCTTGTGGGTGGTGCCATCTCTGGGCTGGTAGTCTTGGGTTCTATAAGAGAGCAGGCTGAGCAAGCCAGGGGAGGCAAGCCAATAAAGAACATCCCTCCATGGCCTCTGCATCAGCTCCTGCTTCCTGACCTGCTTGAGTTCCAGTCCTGACTTCTTTGGTGATGAACAGCAGCATGGAAGTGTAAGCCAAATAAACCTTTTCCTCCCCAACTTGCTTCTTGGTCATGATGGTTGTGCAGCAATAGAAACCCTGACTAAGACAGCCTCTATCTAACCTATGGTAAGTATATTGGACCATGTTTTGTTTCATCACTTCTCAGTTAAATTCCATTTTTATCTTTTACTTCCAACTTTTTTCAAACTATACTTTATAGGTAACCAAATGCAGATATTCAAATTCTCTTTCTCAATTTTAGTGTTTAAAAATTAATCAGTCAACTCAGTTGTGTATACACTCTCATGTTGCAGTGTCCATGTTGATGTCTGCACTAAAATTTAAGCCATCACAATGGTCTCTTTGTGTCACTTGAGTCTTGCTTTAATGCCCATACTCATAGCATTAAAGGCATACCCTTTCCAATATAATGTCCATTCATTTCAGAATTCCAGTTGTAAATCTTCTGTGGTAGTAAATCTTGATGGTCAATTTACCTGTGTTGAGAAATGCCTAGGATAGTATTGCGTCTTATTCTTGGCTATGCCATTGAAAGTGCTGCATGTGAGGGTGTTGAACTTAAGAGTCACTGTTTTGGAAGCTGAGAAGATAAACATACAGGAGCATGAACAGTGTAATTGCTTATTAGGTTTAAGACAAATGATACATGTTAGTAATTGACTTTTCATAGTGAGGCAGACAAACACAGGGAATAGTATTATAGACTTGAATCCTATTTGGTTTGGGCTATATGTAACTCCCTATCTAAATAATTCCTTTACCCTCTATGTTGTGCACATAATCTAGCAATTTCTTCCTCTTTCAGACCCTCTCCTTCATTAGGCTACACATCCATACTTGTCTGAATAATAATAAGTTTTTCTCACTCTAACAACATAGACATTTAGAAAATTTCTATTTATATATATTTACAATATATCCACATATTAAGATGTTCAACAGGCCAGTTTAACGTGAACTATGTTTTGGTACATAAAGACTAAGATAAAACTGTGTCCTTCAAGTGAATGTTGAAATATTTGTCACTCTATATCTACACAAAATTAAAAATGCATAACATTAAAAACATGATTATGGGAAGGGGCAAGTGCAATATTACAGTACATCAATATATGACTAACTTTCAATCAATATAGAGACAGTCCTCATTATAACCATTAGGAATCTGCTCCTCCTCCCTTGAGACACTATACTGAGGCTGTAGCGGAGGCTCTACAGTAATTTCACTCATATGACCTGCTGTCACTCTTAATAGTATATCCTTCTGTAATCTGTCCTTTTGCTACTTTTGCAAATCTGTCTGAACTCTTTTTTCAGTTATTTGTCTATGAGGTTAAGGACCTAGAAACATCAGACCTAAACCTTGACTCCTGGTAGCAATAATGTTCTTATATAAAATGTGCCTCTGTTTTGTTTATATCCTACTGTTTTATGGTATTTTCCGTTAAAACGTAATTAAATGTCAATTTGGGCTGATTGACTTGAAAGTGCCCTCCCTGATGGCTAGCTTGTCTAGAGAAAGATGTAGCTCTGTTGGCTGCTGGCAGCCAAAAGCTTTCACCAGTCCTATCCAGGTGTGTACACCACAAATTAGAATAATAACCAGCCTTGCTATATATGCCCATTGGTGCAATGGTAACCCAAATGTTATTGGGATGACCGACAGCTTTCTAATTAGACCTAAAGCCTGTTCCACAGGAGGGAACTCATGCCTAGTATCAAAAACTTGGCCAGGAGACTGCAGCTGGGAGATTACAGGCCCAAACTCTTATCTTGCTAAAGAAGCACAGTATCAAACTGCCTTCTCAATATTTATCCCTTTACTAGACTAGTGCAACTTACATTTCATTACAGCAGCTTCTTCATCTAACAAATGGCAGTTAATACAGAGATATTTCAACATATGAAAGTGAAGAGAATAAGTATATTATGTTCATCTGTAAATGAGACATTTTTATGATATGCCCTCACTAAAAAGAGTCTGAAAATATTACTGAGGAAATGAGGTAGAAAAATCACAAGATTTTGAGGTTGGGAAATATTGACACAAAATAATGTTTGCTTGGCTTGATCATGTCATATCCACATGAACTTAGATCTGTTGTGATTGTGTGCACAAGACATGTAGAAGACCAAGTCTATTGCACTACAACATGGAGCAGGAAGGTACTTGTGATGGCTCAATTTTAGCTTTTGGGAATTTATGACTATTGGGGGGTGAGAGAGTCAACAGGTTATAGATAACCTTCATTGTACTGGTGGTGATACACTTCCCTGTGTGTATGAACAGTACTGATTTTACTCGGTGAGTTATCAAAAGAATCAGAAGATGCAAAGCAGAAGGAAGAAGAAGATGAGAAAACATCATGAAAAAGGAAGAAGAATGTCGCTGGAGAAAGTGGATGGAGGTAGAGAGTATGAGGCATGGACATGACCTAAATAAGGTAGGCATGGGTGTACAGAGTTGCTAAGAACACTATGTACAAGTAAGAGGGAAATGAAAATTCAAGTATAACATAGGTGACTAGGGAATGGACTTCTACTGTGGCAGGATAAATGGTGTTCATATTCAGGCTGTGGTTCTGCATGGTTAGCTGCTTTTTACAGCCTTTACAGTAAGAAATAATAGAGGAAGCCCAGAAGGACCTGAAATGTGTGCAGTTTGCTTCACAGAGAGTTCCATACAGAGCTGGGCCCCAGGAAGGCCTCATTCATGTAAAGCACGATACACTTAAATACTTTCATATATGCATACACATACAGAAGTACTTACAATTACAACAATAGGAAAGCTGCTTTAAAGATAACTCAATTTTTTTTCTAAACTCTGCTGTACCAGCTGGTTTTTTGTATCAACTTAACACAAGCTGGAGTTATCACAGAGAAAGGAGTCTCAGCTAAGGAAATGGGTCCATGAGATCCAGCTGTAAGGCATTTCTTCAATTACTGATCAAGTGGGGAGGGCCCCTTGTGGGTGGTGCCATCCCTGGGCTGCTAGTCTTGGGTTCTATAAGAGAGCAAGTTGAGCAAGCCAGGGGAAACAAGCCAGTAAGTAACATCCCTCCATGGCTTCTGCATCAGCTCCTGCTTCCTGCTCTGTGTGACTTCCTTTGGTGATGAACTGCAATGTGAATGTGTAAGCTAAATAAACCCTTTCCTCTACAACTTGCTTCTTAGTCATGATATTTTGAGCAAGAATAGAAAACCTCACCAAAACACCTGCCCATCACAGGCCAGAGTATAAAAGTTTAAATGACTGTGACCACCTATCCCTTGAGAATGACCATTTTCCTGTGTTTATGTTACCACAAGATCATCTTCCAAACAGTTTTCTTAGATTTGTGTTTTTGCTCAGCTGCTAAGGGACTCAGAGTCCAAGACATCTTTGGTTCCAGGACTCCAGCTACAGCTCTAGCTGACAATGGATCTAGCTAGACATTTTCCATACAGAGATGATTTTACAGGACTGCAGAATGCAAGAGTTCTAGAGCCATGGAGGCTTACACTCCTTCCAAGGAAGATCTGATTGTGTCAGCTACTGTGTGGCAGCAAATGAGAGAGTGAAGTGGGGAGACAAATGAAATGATGCCTGACTTTATGTTTATTTCTCTCCCTCCCTCCTTCCTTCCCCCTCTTTCCATATGTGTGTGTGTGTGTGTGTGTGTGTGTGTGTGTGTGTGTGTGTATGTACATGTATATGTGGCACATAAGAGGGTGTTGAATCCTCTGGAGCTATAATGATAACTGCTTGTGAACCAGTCTACACGGTTTCTGAGAATTTAACTTGTGTTCTCTGCTAAAACAGAAATTTCACTTTGCCAGTGAACTGTCTGTCCAACCATGAATCTGAAATTGTGAAGAACATTAAGAATACTGATTGTAAGTTAGAATATTTATAGATATATTAAATACATTTTGCATTTGGCAGATGGAAAACACACTTCTGAGACCAGAGGAAGACAGGTATGGCTTTAAAGAGGTGTGTTTGGATCTCAAATTAGGCAGGGTTAGACTTGGAATGGGGATGTATTATCTTGATTGTCAACTTGATTGAACAGAGAAGGATCTATGGGATTAGTAAGACAAATACTTCTTGAGCCTCGTAAACTTCATCTACTCAATGAATCTCATAAATTGACTTTCTTCCCTAGAAGATTGGAAGAAATGGCCATTGGCTATTGTTGCTATTTCTTTGGGTAGATGACCTTTAAATTTCAATACAGATGATACTGACTGGATATTTGGTTATGGCTTGAATGTATAATGCAAAGGAATACTCTTATTCATTTGTTAAAGTTGATTGGACTTTACCCATGTGAAGTGGAAATGTTTTTGTTTCTTTGGAAACTCAGTTGTGTCATGTGATGCGTTTCTGGAAACTGCCTTATGAGAGAAAATGTTTGCAAAAGCAGGCATGTGGCAGGATGTTTTGCTAAGAACAGATGTGTGTTTTTCTGGAGATGGCCTGGAAAAAGGGCATATGATGTTTTGTTACAGCAGATGCTTAAAAAATCATGTAATAGTTGGAAATGATATAAATATATCCTAATGGACAGTGGGTAATGCTGGATGGTATTCTTTGCCACTCTCTACTGATCATCCTTGGGCTTTGCTGATGTTGGTCTTCACTGATGATGCCAGGTGGTATTGGTATGCCCTACCATTCTTTGTTGGTCATGATTTGTCATGAATTTATAGAGAGAATTATACCAAAAACTTCTGGTGGTGTTCTGGCAGCTTCTTGCTGCTTCTGTGGACTCTGGCCAATTGCAGTGCCTTGTAGTTTCTTCTGGATTGACTTGCTTTTGGTGATCTGTGAATGGTGTTTGTGAGTCCTGGCATTTTTTTTTTTTTTTGATTTGTGAATGGTGTTGTGAGTGGATCGGGCTGCCACTGCTGATTTGTGCGAACAGCACTGATAAAATCCTGACAATGCAGATTGGATTTGCTCCAGAGAACTGTTTCTAAGCAGGTCCTTTGGTCTGTTAACTTTTCCTTTCCTCTATCTCTGATGGGTGGTGGGCTACAAATGATGTTAACATATTTAAGAACCCTTATTAAAAGTAGATTTTGAAAAATCTAAGCTTAAAGCTATGAGATTATTAAAAGAATTCTCCTCTTACTTTATAATACACTCTTTTACAATCAATTCACTATATTTCTCTAACTATCAATTTCTGTAATTTGCCTTCTGAAATATCACCCTTGTGAAGTATATTCACTGGTCAGTATTGAGAGCAGGATTTTGTCTTAATTCAAGCATTTCCTATATCTCTTTATACCAAATTTTCCCAGTAAAATCATATATCCATATGCTGTTCTTGCCAACCTCTGAAATGTACACAGTTCCATGCTACTTAATATAAATCACAAACATACAATTGACTCATAACCACTCAAACCAATCTGGCTCTTATTCAACTAAAATAAGTTAATTTTACACATAAGTAGCTATTTATACCATCTTTTAAAAGTTACACTTACTTAATATCAGTCTGTCAGCATAATTTGTGGTATGATAATGTTTTTATAAATTTACAAACTTCATATAGGATTCAGGAATGTTAATTTTTGAATTTGGAGATTTCTCACATTAAGAGAGATAGAAAACCATACTTTCATATGAAATAAATCTTGTACACTCTACTGGGATTTGGACAGACTGTCTAACTAATCTGCTGCTCCCATTTGCTCACCCTGGAGATTGTAAAGATATGCCTCTTGAACCTGGTTGAGACAGCTATGTGGACAGAAAGATTTCCAGTCACAACTTCTGAAATATGCACACTAACTCAAGAGTTCTCAGTTTCTTTCCCTTTCATACTCTGACACATTCAATTGATGGTAGAATATTATATTTTAAATTTTATTAGATCTTAAAATAAAATATCTGACCTCAAGTGTCACCATCTCCAATATATTTGGGTAGAGACATAAATGAAGGCATTTATATATACATAAATTCATATACACTCACAGTTTCATTTCATAACATTGTCCATTCTTGTTCCTTAACTTTCATTTTTACTCTACTTTGATTTCTTTTGGATACAAGACCCCAAGAGCAAGGTGCATGACTCAGGTATTCATGGTATTTTTGTCACACACAAAAACAACAACAACAAAAAAAAAAAAAAAACCAGCTTTCTTGGAATTTCTGTTATTTGTTCTCAGCTCTTTTCTACTTATATTCTTTGGACCTCCTTGTACTTTGACATTATGATCCTTAACATCAACTCAGGGAAAAACAGATTTATTGTTCAGCAGACAGATAGCATGGTACATCCATACAAACTACATGACTTTGTGAGTTTCCATGTTTGTAAACATGTATGGAACTCATGTTGTTAAATAAAGTTAAGGACATTTTAAACATTTTACTTCATCCTTCCACAACTGACTCCCTTTGTACTCCAGTTCCAAATGATCACTAAATAATTTGCTGAATATGTATATTTGTTTTTATATTCTATATTTTATAAGAACTTAATAATGCAACTGGTGTTTTTTATCTTACTTGTTGTACTCAAAAATTTTTTTAACTTACTTGTTGTAAACAAAAATTTAATTTATTCATATTTTATAAATGCACTTAGCTAAATTATTTTTATTTTGGAGTATGAGTTCACTATATACACATAAAATTTATATTTTCATCACCGATAGTCCTTTATGTGATTTCTATCTTGTCTCTGATGTAAATTAATCTGCTATGAGCAATTATGCACACATCTTTTTAAACGACAAAGCTTTTTGATTTATATGGAGACTATTCAGAGTGGAATATCTGGGTTACAATAAAGATCTTTGTTTACATTGTTAAGAAACCGCCATACTTTTCATCTAAGAGTTTATGCTGTTTTATGTCATGTGAGCAATGTGTGTGAGTTCCAGTTTCTCTATGATTAGGCCAGAAAAGTTTAATATTGCCATTGAAGTGTCTGTAGTTGTACCTCATTGTGAGTAGAATTTGAACTTTTCTTATTTGCCATAATATCCACATTTTTTGAAAAGTTGAAGCCAAGTTTTAATTTAAAAATTATCTTCATAAATTGAGATTATTTTGAACCTTTGATGCAAATCTGTGACTAACACAACTAATGTTAAAATATCTCCTTGGCCTTTATTGGCTTAGATCTTTGCTTCTCAATCTTTAGGTTATAATCCCTTTGGAGCTCAAATGGCCCTTGTATAGAGATCACACAAAACCATCAGAAAACACAAATATTCACAGTATGACTTACAACAGTAGCAAAATTGCAGTTATGAAGTAGACAGAAAGATAATTTTATGATCGTTGTTACTACAACATGAAGAACTATATTAAAAGTTCATAGCATTAGGAAGATCTAGAACCACTGTTTTAGATCCTCTTATATATTTCATGCATAAAACATCCATAGTTTTTGAAGTACTCTAAAGATAGCAAGTTTGGGCATTAGCTTCCTACATTGACTTCCCATCTCAAGCATTACTGTCCTTGTTTTCTGATACTAGATTGTGAGAGTAGAAGGGAAGGAAGGAAATAGAACGGAAAAAGTGAAGAAGAAACAAAAGAGGAAGAAGAATGAAAAGGAAGGAAAAAGGAACTGAGGAGCAGAATAAAGAAGGATGAAGAAAGAAGTGGTTGAAAGAAGAAAGGAAAAATGAAGGGTGGAAGTGAAGCACAAAGGAAGGAAAGAAGAAAGGGAGAAAGAAAGAAAGGGAAGGGAAGGGAAAGGCAGGAGAAAAGGAATAAGGAAGGATGGGAGAGAAAAAGAAGAAAAAGAGAAGGCAGAAAGGAGGGAGAGATAAAGACATGTAAGACTGACAGAAGAGATGTAAGACTGACAGAATGTTGAAGGGGGATCAGCTTTTCATGTTATTTATGTTGCCCATGATATCTTTCTTATGAACTTTATTTTTATAATGAGAAGGCCAGAGTCTAGTAAATGCTACAGGGTCTATGTGCAAACACTCTGTCCTCGAAAAAGCAGATCACTGTGTGTGTGTGTGTGTGTGTGTGTGTGTGTGTGTGTACATATAAATTCAGCTATAGGCTGCCTTTACCTATTTGGAAGAATTTCAGAGGGAAGGAGCCTGAATAACCTCAAGAAACAGGAACACAATTCACCCTTCTGCCATGTGCTTGCTGGGAGAAGGCAAGCTGGTGGTGGGCCTCTTCCATTCTGTGGATGGCCTCCCTTCTCTGTCCAAGAGTGGAGCTTTGTGTCGTCCAGCAGACTGCTTCACTGATTACAGTCACCAATGACATGGTGTTGGATTCGATGATGACTGGTGATCTTAGAAAGAGTGAGAACTGAAACTTTCTTTGACTTTCACCTAGGCTTTCAGAACTCTTCCTTTCCTTTGGTTAAATTCAATGTTAGAGCTTTGTAAGATGACTTCTAAACAAGCAGTGTGCCTGCTTTTGATATCAAGGAGAATAAGAGGAACACAAATCCATTTCTTATTGTTTTGAAATCCCACAGATATGCAATATTTCTCAAGAGTAAAGAGGAACTTCCTTTAGAATCAGAGATAGAACACAAACTGGGCTTTCTTGTGTATGAAGAAATCCATGAGCTTTATTAGAATCCCCAAAGCTGATACAAAGTCAGTTTCCTTCTTATGAAGTGACTTCTCCTTGGGTCACATGCATGGATTCCATTATTCTCTCAATAATTTGCTGTTGTATAAACTCTCAATTCAACTTTCACTTGAACCCAGAAGCTTCAGAGATTTTGGAAGATTTCTGTTTTCTTCTTTTGTAATTTTCATAAATGAATTTGGAGTAAATTCTATTCTACTTTCAAGGACAATTTTGAATTTAAAAGTAAAGTAATTTTTGCTATATTTCCACCTTTCTTTTCTCATCACGGTAGCCCAAACATTCTCCATTCTCAGTATCTGCCCCCCTGTCTCTACCTTTCTTTTGTCTTCCTTTCTTTCCAGAATCTGGACTCTCACCACAGCACACTTACCAGACTTAAATGTCTACATTCTGTCTTAGTTTATGATTTTTGTTTAGAATTTGCTTTCTCTGAGACCATATGATTTCTCTTTAAAATATGTTGAATTCACTGTGGATTTACAAGAAAGCTGAGGATATAACAGCTCATCTTTAAACCACCACAACACACAGTACCATAAGGTTCACATTTACTTAAGCACACAGACATTGTCCTACTTTGCAGACTTTTTTCGTATGCATTTTAATTGAAAACACATTTCTTTGAGGACATCTTTTTGCTAACTCATATTGTTGTAACAGCTTTTGCACTGTCTTCTTACCAAAAGGATCCTGCATTCTCCATAACTTCTTCCTCTAGTTCCAGAGTTATGTGGCATCCCTCCCAGAGATGATATGGTGAGAGACAGCAAAGAAGCAGTAGCCAGATTCCATTACCATTGAAAGGATTTACTCAAAAGAAACAGAATTGTTTAATCTTACAGTATTTCATTATTTGACCAGTTTTATCTGAAAGCAACTACCAGGTTCTCAGCAAGGTCATCTTTCCTCATTTCCCATTTTATATTTAGGCTCATGAGCTAGGGTGTTAACGTGTTCAGTCTGCAATGTATTTTGGATGTTGATTTACAGATGCTAATCAGATATGGATTCATCTCTCTTTGTTCTAAACATCTCAGGTCTTCTATCTCTTTGTTCATTCTGGATGCTTCTATCCAAGCTTCCACTATCAGACTCAGAACCACAATCACTAACTTCACAGAGATCACCCATTTGTCTCTGTAAATTATGATACTTAACCTTGGCATAGATACTTATTCAATAGCTCCCATGATGGGTCTGTTTCTCAAGACTTTAGACATTAACAACCTATATTTGTAATTTTACTTAGCTACTCAAAAAATTACTGAGGTACCAAATGACAAGTAATCAACTCTGCAGATGTAAGCTTTGGATTATAGTAACTTAATGAAGTTAAGTAGGGATAAAAGTGGAATGGGGTGAGAGTTGTGTTATGTACATAAAGAGTATAAAAAGTATAGGAAAGTGTGTCACATACATAAAGAGGGATATCAGAACCATATACAGCACACGCATGTCACCCAGCTACCATTTCTGTGTTAAATATTCTTTAATTTCCTTTTATTGTTGCTACCATTATGGATTTTTTTTTTTTACATATCATAGAATCTTTAAAACAAAGGTGGCAGGCTTCAGATTTTTACCTCTAAGAACCAAGTCTTTCTTACAGTCTATTCTAAGGAACCAGTATCTATCCCTGAAATTTGGAATTTGCTATGACACAGGGTTGACACATATGCAGGTTAAATTTAGCCTAAATTCAAACCAAGCATTTCAGGTTAAGCTATCTTTTTTTAAATTTATTTCTAAGATAAATAAAACCAAAACCTGAAATGTATGTCTTCTTTACCATATCCTGATAAATACTTTCTGAGAGAATGTTTCATCTCATTTCAAATAGAAACCAAAGAATATTGCTTAAGATTAAGTAAAAGGAAAAGTAAACACACTGTTTTCATTACAGTACCTTGACTTCTCTCTCTGTTTCCAACTGAGGCTCACTCAAAATTATTGGGCTAATTTGATAATAAATTACTCTAAATGTATTTGTATAGTTTCACAGGAGTTTAACCATTGCCTTAACATATGAGCACATTATAAATGTTAAAGAAAATATTATATATAATTTAAATTCTTGATAAACATCAATGTTTACCACAGGACAAATACTTAAGTAATATCATTTAGAATTTGGTAATCTGATGCTCTAATAAATATACTCTTGCCTTTGAAGACAACTTTTAAGATTCTTTGTTGGTGTATTGATATATGCCCTTCTGAAAACAATTTTCATAATGAACAAATGATAGCATTGGAAAGGTAGGCAAATGTAATGCTTGTACTCAGGGGTTTTACTGATTGGCAATTATATTCTGTGTCAGAAATTGCAACTAGGTTCTGAGGTCATGATAAAACATACAGATCATGTCCCTGTGCTCCTGAAGTATAGAGTGCTATGTGAATGTCCGAATTGTACAACATTCCCAGTCTATGGTTATAGATGTATAGATGCTCCCAGACCAAGTGAAATACTCAAGTAACAGCTAATGTATACCTTACTCAGGTCAAAAAACCCAAATAAATTAGCATTGGAATTTAGAATACATAGGTGTATCTAAAATTATAAGACAAGGCATGTTACAACATGGAAAAAGATAAAATCAGACTAAGAAGGACAAGATATTCAGTGTATGGAGAACAGGAAAGAAGACTGAGAAGAAAATTATGATACAGTAGTAGATGATAAAGAGGTAAACATGATCAAGACATGTATATATGCACAAATGTTTTTTTTCTATAAGTTTATAAAACTAATGTATGCTAAAATATGTTAAAGTCTATATATGAGAAAGGGTATAGCTTTGGTTCAATATTGGAAAAGTAGTGGTAGATCAGCTACCTAGTTAATCAACTACTTCAGGTGTACCTCATCATCATTCCTATTGAACCAATCAGAGTGAACAGAAGGTAGAAATCTCTATGAAAGACATCTGTGTTCTTGGAAAGCAAAGTAGTATCTTAAAATTATTTTAAAAGTCAAATCATTAAATTAATTTTGTGTTTAAATCTAGGAATTAAGCTAGTAAATCGTGGTTAAAGTAATTTATTTCCAAATTGTGAAAAAGGAATTGCATCTTTATACCAAGTCTCAATTATTATAGAACACATCCGTGCCTATACAAGTAGTGGCCAGTAACCTTGGAATGGCGAACTTGCCATGATGTCTTTTCTGGACAATAACTCATTCCTGTTTATTTTATATCCCACCCTTGCTCCAGGTGCTCCAAGACAGTGCCAAGTGAGAGTCATGTGTCAGATCAGAAATGGAGAGTACCAGAGTTCTAGAATAAGCGAAGGAAGGAAGGAAGGAAGGAAGGAAGGAAGGAAGGAAGGAAGGAAGGAAGGAAGGAAGGAAGGAGGGAGAGAGGGAGGGAGGGAGGGAGGGAAGAAAGAAGAAAAAGAGAAAGAAAGAAAGAAAGAAAGAAAGAAAGAAAGAAAGAAAAAAGAAAGAGAGAAAGAAAGAAAGAGAGAAAGAAAGAAAGAAAGAAAGAAAGAAAGAATGAAAAAAAGAAAGAAAGAAAGAAAGAAAGAAAGAAAGAAAGAAAGAAAGAAAGAAAGAAAGGAAGGAAGGAAGGAAGAAAGAGGAAAGGAAAGAATGAGGAAAGGAAAGGAAAGGAAGATGAAAAGCAAGCAAGCAAAAGAAAGTCTGTGTCTCAGGGATGCTGCCATTCTGATACTGGCACAGAAAGCTCTCTGGTATACATAGATGATTGAAAAATAAAGCTTAAATTCTAAATCCCATGTCAGTGCCAGTAGAATTGTGAAAATTTGATGACAGAAATGATATAATGCATTCTGGAATGGTATTTGACGAACAGCAACGAACATCTGAAACAAGCAAATCAAAGCAAAGCTATGGTTGAAAGCACTGAATTCTTTTTTTTAATGAGTTATCTTATTTATTTACATTCCAGGGGCTGCTTCCCCTTCCGACCACCCCACAGTTTCTCACCCCATTCCCCCACCCCTTGCCTCCAAGAGAGTGTCCCTCATAACCCCACACCCATATCCCCCTTCCCTCAAGTCTCTTGATGATTAGGCACATCTTTTCCCAATGAGACAGACCAAGCAGTCCTTTCCTGTATATATGCTGGGGGCCTCAGACCAGCCCCTGTATGCTGTCTGGTTGGGCTCAGTCTCTGGAATTCCCCAGGGGTCTGGGTTAGTTGAGACTGCTGTTCTTCCTATGGGGTTGCCTTCCACTTCAGCACCTTCAGTCTTTCCCCTAATTCCTCCATTGGGGGGAGGGGTGCTGTCCCAGACTTCAGTCTAATGGTTGGGTGTAAGTATCTGCATCTGTCTCAGCTAGTAAGGCCTCTCAGAGAATAACCATCTTAGTCTCCTGTCTGTAAACACACCATAGCATCAGTAATAGTGTCAGGCCTTGGTGTTCCTCCTGCCCCCCGTGAGATATATCCCATGTTAGGGCGGTCACTGGACAGCCTTTCCTTCAGTCTCTTCTCCATTTTTGTCCTAGGACTTCTTTAAAAAAGAAGAATTTCTTAAAGGAAGCAGGTGTGCCCTTCAAATAGGCCTTTAGTACTTTAGCTTTGATGGAGAGAGGATAAAGATTAAAGGAGAGAGAGAGAGAGAGAGAGAGAGAAAGAGAGAGAGAGAGAGAGAGAGAGAGAGAGAGAGAGAGAGAGAGAGAGAGAGAGAGAGAGAGATCTTCTCCTTTTTTTGACCTTGCAGAGTTTCAGAAGTTTAACATTATTACACAGGTTGGAACATGCTCTGTTCTCTTTCCAGATGTTCCAAACACATAGAACACATTGTAAGTGAAATGGAAATGAAATTAGCAGCTTGTTTTGTGCAACATGAACTTTTCTCTGTGTCTTGCTCACTCTTGATGGTGCAGGCTCTTTGATAAATCAGTCCTTATGTCTCATTGCCATGCACAGAAAGGAAATATAAATGTCAGCAACAGTCCCCACTGCCATTAGAACAAATCAAGTCCTCATCTACCAAGGCAGTAGTTAACTTTTTTAGATGTCTCTTGGAAAGTATAGAGTTCTGAGGGAAGGTCACACAAAATGCTTCTAACATCTAGCCACTAAAATGGTGTTTCAGCAATTATCGTGGTGGTGATGGGATGGCTCCTGCATTGCTGGAAGAGGCAGTCCTTTCCCACACAATTCTCAGCACTGTTCAGTTAGTAGTTAAAGTGAGACTCACAAAGATGAAAAGAATTGATTTTTTTGGGAAAACTTTATGGGGAAACTTAATTTGAAAGCAAGACTTTTGTTCAGTCAGCTGAGATAGATATAGGAGGAGGAGGGAGATAGAGAGAAAGAGAGAGACAGAGACACAGAGATACAGAGACAGAAAGAGACAGAGATGGAGAGACAGAGATAGAGAACAGAGAAATAGAGACACAGAGACAGTTTGAGAGAGAAAGAAAGACAGACAGACAGACAGACACGGAGAGGCAGAAACAGAGACAAAAAGAAAAAGGCAGAGACAAAGACAGATACATGGAGAGAGAGATAGAAAGAACAGAGAAATAGAGATACAGAGACAGTTTAAGAGAGAGAGAGAGAGAGAGAGAGAGAGAGAGAGAGAGAGAGAGAGAGAGAGAGAGAGAGAGAGAGAGAGAGAGGAAATCAGCAGCGGTGAGCTGAGTTTGCAGATGTGTCGCCTGCAGAGTATCTAGAGATGCGGGCAGAGTGAAGATCTGCTGAGCAGCGAACGAACAGTTCCAGGACAGTTAAGGCTGTTTTAAGGTCACAGAAATCAGTGGTATGCAGTGCAGTGGCAACAGCAAATATTCAGGGGAAATGGTGCTCAAGAAAGACTGAAGGTCAGCATTTCTTGGAAAAAATGGAAAGTGAATGTGTTCCTTTATGAATTTGCATTTCATGAATAATGCTTTGTAGGTGACCCCATCTTGCAATCCAATACAGAGCCTCGATCCTTAATCACTCTGATCTGTGTCTCCCAGTACACAGCCTCTAAGTGATAAGAAAAGATGAGTTTTCTGCAGGTATGCCAAAATCACTCTGGGACTCCTTGGCAAGAAAAGTTATCTGTAAAACAAACAAACAAACAAACAAACAAACAAACAAACGGTGCTTCAGTTTGCATGAGCCAAATGCTGAGTAAGCTGGGCAATCCTGGGATATTTTTTCAGTCTGCCCTTGGTGGCAGGTAGGGTAGATCTGCACAGTGGCTTTTCATCAGCATTGCACCCATAACTCCTGTCAGATAGAATCTGTATTTAGGCACATCTAAGGAAGACTCTAGTCAAAAACACAGAGGTAATTCTTTAAAGTAGGATGCTAGAGGTCCAGGCTCCAGGGGAAAGTGGGGAATAGCCCTACCTTGGAAGCTTAAACAGGGCTCACAATTTCTGATCGTATCCTCTTAGCCATTACAATACTGTCCATTAATTCTTGGCAAGAACAGTATTCAATATCCACCTTTTTGCTGATAATCTGTATTTTTTCACATCATTTTTCCTGTAGCAATTTGCTTACCATGGTCTCTTTGAAACTATTGTTTTTAATTATGTGTATGGATATGTATACACATGCATTTTTATGTAAATCTCTCCAAAGACCAGAAGAGGACATGATTCCCCTGGAGCTAGAATTGCTACTGGTTGTGAGCTGCCTGACTTGGGTGTCCAGAATCAAACTCAGGTCCTTTGCAAGAGAAGTACATACTCTTAACCGCTGAGCCATCTTCCCAGGCCCTGTTATGATCTTTCTATTGTTGGTATAGAGTACCAGTAACACTTTGAAAAACTATAAATTCTTTGCATGACAATGTGGTTTTTTTTTTTTTCATCTGAGACACACGTTTTTTGTAATACACAAAAGAATACAAAATGTGATGATCTATTCCTAAACCTTCCCCTACAGGTTGAGGAATCTGAGTTCCAGAGACTTTTACCATGGATACAAGCCAGAGTGGAAGCTGCTATCTTCCACTTTCTTTTGAAACCAAGAGTGCTCACATAACAAAGTTTCTTGGGAGTTTGCAGTCATCCCAAAGGATATTGCTTCTCTTACATTGGATTTTCTCTCTGAACACTGTCTTCATAAAATGAAATATGGTAACATCACCTGCCCCCCATCCTTGCATATCCCCATAAGTGATTATGTGTAGTTATTGTTGCAGTACTATTAAATATTTGGACTTTGTGATTTATTTTTTCATATAGCTTTATCTACAATTTGAACAGCAAGATGTTTATCTTGTTGGTTGCTGTAATGTCCAGGTTTCAGCCTTCTGTAATTTATATTGAAATCATTCACTTTCATGCAAGTTGTCAAGTTTATGTCCACAGTAACATTTTTTGTTTCTTTGTTTGTTTTGGCATTAGTTTTTTTGTTCTTCTTTTTCTTGTTTTTCATTTTTTCCCTTCCTCCTTATTTATTTATTTATTTATTTATTTATTTATTTATTTATTTATTTATGTATTTATAGTTCAGATTTATTGCCATGCCCCCTCATCCACTGTCCAGTTGTTCTACATCCCATAACTCCTCCCTATCTCCACTAGAATGTTCCCACCCCCACCCCCACCTAATTCTAAACTCCCTGGGGCCTCCAGTATCTTGAGGATTAGGTGCATCTCTCTGATTGAACACAGACCCAGCAGTCCTCTGCTGTGTATGTGTTGGGAGCCTCATATCAGCTGATGTATGCTGCTTGTTTGGTGGTCCAGTGTTTGATAGATCCTCAGAAGTCTAGATTGAGACTGCTGTTCCTCTTACAGGGTCACACTCCTCCTCCTCTTTCAGCCTTTCTGTAATGTAACCTCAGGAGTCAGCAGCTTCTGTCTATTCGTTGGGTGCAAATAACTGCATCTGAACATTTTTTTTTTTTTGGTTGACATTTGTTCTTTTTTACATTTTTTTGTGTTTTTTATGATTCTTTTTTAATTTATTTTTTAATTATGTTTTTTCTTCATTTACATTTCAAATGCTATACCAAAAGTCCCCCAGCGCCCCCCCCCTTCCCGTACCCACCCACTCCCACTTCTTGGCCCTGGTGTTCCCCTGTACTGGGACATATAAAGTTTGCAAGACCAAGGGGCCCCTCTTCTCAATGATGGCCAAGTAGGCCATCTTCTGATAAATATGCAGCTAGAGACACGAGCTCCAGGGGTACTGGTTAGTTCATATTGTTGTTCCACCTATAGGGTTGCAGACCCTTTTAGCTCTTTGGGTACTTTCTCTAGCTTCTCCACTGGGGGCCCTGTGTTGCATCCAATAGCTGACTGTGAGCATTCACTTCTGTGTTTGCCAGGCCCCAGCATAGCCTCACAAGAGAGAGCTATAAAAAATTCAGGTGACAGCAGATGCTGGCAAGGATGTGGAGAAAGAGGAACACTCCTCCATTGTTGGTGGGATTGCAAGCTTGTACAACCACTCTGGAAAGCAGTCTGGTGGTTCCTCAGAAAATTGGACATAGAACTACTGGAGGATCCTGCAATACCTCTCCTGGGCATATATCCAGAAGATGTTCCAACTGGTAAGAAGGACACATGCTCCACTATGTTCATAGCAGCCTTATTTATAATAGCCAGAAGCTGGAAAGAACCCAGATGTCCTTCAACAGAAGAATGGATACAGAAAATGTGGTACATTCACACAATGGAGAACTACTCAGCTATTAAAACGAATGAATTTATGAAATTCCTAGGCAAATGGATGGACCTGGAGTACATAATCCCGAGTGAGGCAACCCAATCACAAAAGAACTCACATGATATATACTCACTGATATGTGGATATTAGCCCAGAAACTTAGAATATCCAAGATACAAGATATAATTTGCAACACACATGAAACTAAAGAAGAACAAAGACCAAAGTGTGGACACTTTGCCCCTTCTTAGAACTAGGAACAAAACACCCCTGGAAGGAGTTACAGAGACAAAGTTTGGAGCTGAGATGAAAGGATGGACCATCTAGAGACTGCCATACCCGGGGATCCATCCCATAATCAGCCTCCAAACGCTGACACCATTGCATATTTTTTTATTAGATGTGTTTTTATTTACATTTCAAATGTTATCCCCTTTCCTAGTTTCCCCTACGAAAATCCTGTATACCCTCCCTACACCCCCTGCTCCCCAACCTACTGACTCCCATTCACAGTCCTGGCATTTCCCTATACTGGGGCATAGAACCTTCACAGGACCTAGGGCCTCTCCTCCTATTGATGACCAACTAGGCTATCCTCTGCTACATATGCAGATGGAGACAAGAGCTCTGGGGTTACTGGTTAGTTCATAATAATGTTCCTCCTATGGGGCTTCAGACACCTTCAGTTCCTTGGGTACTTTCTCTAGATCCTTCATTGGGGACCTGGTGCTCCATCCAATAGATGATTGTGAGCATCCACTTCTGTATATGCCAGGCACTGGCAGAAGCCCCCAGGAGACAGCTATATCAGGGTACTGTCATCAGGCTCTTGTTGGCATTTGCCATAGTGTCTGGGTTTGGTGGTTGTTTATGGGATGGATCCCAAAGTGGGGCAGTCTGTGGATAGTCATCCCTTCAGTCTCTGCTCCAAACTGTCTCTGTAACTCCTTACATGGGTATTATGTTCCTCCTTCTAAGAAGGATTCTAAGTTTCTGGACTAATATCCACTTATCAGTGAGTGCATACCATGTGTGTTCTTTTGTGATTGGGTTACTTCACTCAAGATAACAAAATTGAAGACCAAGAAATGAACCCACACACCTATGGTCACTTGATCTTTCACAAGAGAGCTAAAACCATCCAATGGAGAGAAGACAGTATCTTCAACAAATGGTGCTGTCTCAGCTGGTGGTTAGCACGTAGAAGAACACGAATTGATCCATTCTTATCTCCTTGTACAATGCTCAAATCTAAATGGATCAAAGAACTCTACATTAAAACCAGAGACACTGAAACTTATAGAGGAGAAAGTGTGGAAGACCCTCGAAGATATGAGCACAGAGGAAAGATTCCTGAACAGAACACCAGTGCCTTGTGCTGTATGATCAAGAATCTTACAGGAACCTCATAAAATTGCAAAGCAACACTGTCAATAAGACGAAAAGGCAACCAACAGATTGGGAAAAGATCTTTACCAATTCTAAATCTGATAGGGAGTTAATATCCAATATATATAAATAACTCAAGAAGTTGGACTCCAGAAAACCAAGTAACCCTATTAAAATGGGGTACAGAGCTAAACAAAGAATTCTTAACTGAGGGACACCGAATGGCCCGAGAAGCACCTAAAAAAGTGTTCAATATCATTAATTATCAGGGAAATGCAAATCAAAACAAACCTGAGATTCCACCTCACACCAGTCAGCATGGCTAAGATCAAAAACTCAGACAGGAGATGCTGTTGAGGATGTGGAGAAAGAGAACACTCCTACATTTCTGGTAGGATTGTAAGCTGGCACAACCACTCTGGAAATCAACTTGCTGGTTCCTTAGCAAATTGGTCATAGTTCTACTGTAAGATCCAGCAATACCACTCCTGGGCATATACCCAGAAGATGCCCCAACATGTAATTGAAAGACCCACAATGTGAGGACTCCCCCACGTTCTGACTCAGGAGAGGCGACACCCCAAAATCACCCACAAGAAATGGTCTTGCTGCAACTTGCAAGAGGATTTTTATTCAAGAGCGCTCTGGGCCCAGGGTCATACACCATGCAGGGGTAGAGGACTGTGGCACCCTGAGTAGCTGTATAAGGGGGTATTTAAAGGAAGAAACCACAACTCAAGGAAGTGGGGAGGGTGTTGTTGGAAAAATACCAAAGATACCAGTTAAGAGTCACAAGGAAGTGCAAAGTCACAGGAGTCACAGAGAATACCTGGTAATTGTTCTGGTTAACTCTCAGTTTCTAAGAGCCCCTAACAATAGCACATTTGCATGGCAGTTTCTGGTAATGGTCAGGGTGACTTTCTTTGAATGAACACTCTTTGAACCCAGGAAGCTGGTGGGTGGAGGAATGTCGCTATCTGATTAGCATACCTTGGAGCATTAAGTCACAGAGGTCACATTCCCAAGCCTGGGCCTAAAGGCCTAGAATTTTGTTTTTACGTTATACTTTCATAATAAGGACACATGCTCCACTATGCTCATAGCAGCTTTATTTATAATAGCCAAAAGCTGGAAAGAACCCAGATGTCCCTTAACAGAGAAATGGATATAGAAAACGTGTTACATTTACACAATGGAGTACTACTCAGCTATCAAAAACAATGAATTTATAAATTCTTAGACAAATGGATGGTTTTGTAGGATATCATCTTATGTGAGGTAACTCAATCGTATCTGAATCTTTCAGCTGCTTGTTGGGACTTCAGGAGTGCAGTCATGCTAGGTCCCTTTTTGTGAATGCTCCATAGCCTCAGTAATAGTGGCAGGCCTTGATCTGGATCCCACTTTGATCATGTCTCTGGACCTTCTTTCCCTCAGGAACCTCTTCATTTCCATCCCTGTAGTTCTTCCAGACAAGAACAATTTTGGGTCAGAGATTTGACTGTGGGATGTCAACCCCCTACCTCATTTGATATCCTGTCTTCCTGCTGACAGTGGGCTCTATAAGTCCCTCTCCCTACTGTGGGCATTTTATCTAAGTTCCTGAGAATCTCTCACCTCCCAGGTCTCTGGTGCTTTCTAAAGAGTCCCCTCAACCTCCTACCTCCTGTTTTCATTCTTGAAGCTGGCCCTCAGGGCTTCAGTCTTCTTCCCTCACCTAATATCAGATCAGGTTCTCCTTTTCTGCCCCACCACCCCCATCCACTTTCTTTCCCAGGTCCCTCCTTCCCTCCCCACTTGTGATTACCTTCTTCTCTCTCTCAAGTAGGACTGAGGTGTCCTCACTTGGACTCTTCACCTTTTTCACCTTTTTGGGTTCTGTGAATTGTACCTTGGGAAATCTGATTTTTTTTTTCTTATATCCACTTATTAGTGAGTATATACCATGCATGTTGTTTTGGGTCTGAGTTACCTCACTCAGGATGATATTTTGTAGTTCCATCCGTTTGCCTGTAAAACTCAGGATGTCCTCTTTCTTAATAGCTGAGTAGTATTCTGTTGTGTAAATGAACCACATTTTCTGTATCCATTCTTCTGTCATGGGACATCTGGGTTGCTTCTAGATTCTGGCCATCACAAATAAGGCCACTATGAATGTAGTGGAACACATGCTCCTGTGGCATGGTGGGACACCTTATGGGTATAATAGCAAGACTGGTATTGCTGTGTCTTCAGGAAGATCTATTTCCAATTTTCTGAGGAACCTCTAGATAGATTTCCAGAGTGGTTGCACCAATTTGCAATCTCACCAGCAATGGAGAGTATTGTTTAATTTCTAGCTGGCTTTAAATTTGACTCTGTCTCCTGAGTGTGGGTAATAGGTGTATGCCAGAGTGCTTAGCTCATGTTTATAGTCTTCTTCAAAGAGATTTCATCAAACCTTTTCTTCACTGTACAGTCCATAGTCATGTATGTTTGTATGTTATATGATATATACACACACACATATATAATGCACCTATTATGTATAATATATACACAGTAATATGTTGTATCACTTTTCATACTATGTACTTGACTCATTATCAGTTCTGTTAGATAGAAGGTTCATAGTTCCATCTTTCTAAGAATAAATCTTCTAGTGCTTTTTCCCCTTTCCTTATCTTCATTAACTCCTAACAGCTCATGTGGTTTCTGGTTTCATTTAATTTATTTGCTCTTAGTTTGTTTTGCTCTTTTAATATTTGAAATGCTGCATCTAATGTATTAATTGGAAATCCTTACTTTTTTCTAAAATATAAATTTATTTAATGTTCAGCATTATAATAGATAGTCTCTAAACATTTTTAATGAGTTATTTTAAATTTGTGTCTTGGAGTCTGAGATAATATTTCTATCAGGAAAGTGTTTGCCTCATGAAGACCTGAAATCATCTCTAGAACCTACCACCCTGTGAAGGGTGTGGTGGCAAGATCTTGTGATTCCATTTTTTTTGTTGTTATTTTGTGAGGCCAAAATAACAAGTGAGTCCCTGGGGCATGCTGGCCAACCAGCTTAGCCTATTTGGTGATTTCCATCCATTGAGAGGCTACTTCAAATTTTTAATTAAATAATTAAAATAAATAAAGAAAACACCAAAAGCAAAAGGTAATATGGGAAATTCCTGAAAAAAAGTGCACAATGGAATCCTGTATTTTAGCCTCCGCTGGCATAAGTTCATATGTGCATGCACATCAACACACACACATACACGCACACACACACACACAGAGAGACACTCACGAATAAGAGGAGTTCCTGGGTTTTTTTTTTTTTAACTTTTTCCAATTTTCTATTAGGTATTTTCTTCATTTACATTTCAAATGCCATCCCAAAAGTCCCCTATACCCGCTCCCCACCCTGCTCTCCTACCCACCCACTCCCATTTCTTGAACCTGGTGTTCCCCTGTACTGGGACATATAAAGTTTGCAAGACCAAGGGGCCTCTCTTCCCAGTGATGGCCAACTACGCCACCTTCTGCTACATATGCAGCTATATACACGAGGTCTGGGGGTACTGGTTAGTTCTTATTGCAGTTCCACCTATAGGGTTGCAAACCCCTTCAGCTCCTTGGGTACTTTCTCTAGCTCCTCCACTGGGGGTCCTGTGTTCC
Organism: Mus caroli; assembly: GCF_978045245.1. NCBI lineage: Eukaryota > Metazoa > Chordata > Mammalia > Rodentia > Muridae > Mus > Mus caroli. The sequence continues at coordinate 26,729,661 of NW_028227274.1, read as the reverse complement.
ATCCAATAGCTGACTGTGAGCATCCACTTCTGTGTTTGCCAGGTACTGGCATAGCCTCATGAGAGACAGCTATATCAGAGCCCTTTCAGCAAAATTTTGCTGAAGTATGCAAAAGTGTCTGCATTTGGTGGCTGATTATGGGATGGATCCCCTGGTGGGGCAGTCTCTGAATGATCCATCCTTTCATCTCAGCTCCAAACTTTGAGTCTGGTGGTTCCTCAGAAGATTGGACATAATACTACTGGAGGATCCAGCAATAACTCTCCTGGGCATATATCCAGAAGATGTTCCAACTGGTAAGAAGGACACATGCTCCACTATGTTCATAGCAGCCTTATTTATAATAGCCAGAAGCTGGAAAGAACCCAGATGTCCCTCAACAGAGGAATGGATACAGAAAATGTGGTACATTTACACAATAGAGTACTACTCAGCTATTAAAAAGAATGAATTTATGAAATTCCTAGGCAAATGGATGGATCTGGTGGGTATCATACTGAGTGAGGTAACCCAATCACAAAAGAACTCACATGATATGAGTTCTTTAATCCTCATATTTCAAGAATTCTGTGTAATGAGATATTTTCATTTAATTCTTTGAAATTAATTTTGGGTTTGGTTCCAATTTGATATGAACTTACATTTTATGACTTTAATTACCTTAAATATGCTGGAGCTTGTTATTATGCAAAATATACAGACATGTTTTATTATCAAAATTCTTATGTTTATGAATATGTACATGCTTAAAGCACAGAGGGAGGAAAGGAGGGAAGAGAAAAGAGAGAGAGAGAGAGAGAGAGAGAGCGAGCACAGGATTACAGAAGAGCAAGAGCTCCACATTTGACTATGGATCATTGACCCCTTTAAAGATAGATATCTCACACTGAAATGTTTCTCATTTTTTTCTTAGAATGTTTGGTACCAGTGAATTATATAAACTTACAGTTAGAAAGAAAGAAGGAAGGAAAGAAAGAAAGAAAGAAAGAAAGAAAGAAAGAAAGAAAGAAAGAAAGAAAGAAAGAAAGACAGGAAGAGATCAAGAGAAAGAGAGAGAAAGAGAGAGACAGTAGGAAAGAAAGAAAGAGAGGAAGAGAGAGAGAAAGAAGGAAAGAAAGAAAAAGAAAGAAAGAAAAGAAAGAAAGAACAAAAGAAAGAGAGAAAGAAAGAAAAAGAGAGAAAGAGGTAAAGAAAGAATACCTTGAGAAAACCTGTGAGAAAACCCAAGAATGTGTTACATTTACTTAGTGCTTTGTTTCTTTTTTTTTCAACAAACATTTATTTTTATTTTTTATTAGATATTTTATTTATATTTCAAATGTTATCCCCTTTCCTGGTTTCCCTTCTGAAAAACCCCTATCTTATTCCCCCTCACCCTGCTCACCAACCCACCCACTCCCACTTCTTTGTCCTGACATTCCCCTACATTTCGTCATTAAGCCTTCTCAGGAACAAGGGCCTCTCCTCCCATTGATGTCCAATAAAGCCATCCTCTGCTACATATGCAGCTGGAGCAATGGGTCCCTCCATGTGTACTCTTTGGTTGGTGGTTTAGTTCCTGGGAGATCAGGGGTTACTGATTGGGTCATATTGTTGTTCCTCCTATCGGGTTGCAAGCCTCTTCAGCTCCTTTGGTCCTCTCTCTAGATCCTCCATTGGGGACCTTGTGCTCAGTCTAATGGTTGGCTGAGAGCATCCACCTCTGTATTTGTCAGTTACTAGCAGAGCCTCTCAAGAGAACTATACCACCAAGGTTAGCAAGCACTTGTTGGCATACACAATTGTGCTTTGTTTCCTTTTTTTTTTTTTAAATATTTTTATTAGGTATTTTCCTCATTTACATTTCCAATGCTATCCCAAAAGTCCCCCATACCCTCCCCCCCCACTCCCCTACCCACCCACTCCCACTTTTTATGCTTTGTTTCTTAAAGGAAAAAAGAATCCTGATTCTGGGCTTTTCTTTTTCCTTTTCTTTTTTCTTTTTTTTTTTTTTTTTTTTTTTTTTTTTTTTTTTTTTTTTTTTTTAATATTTTTATTACATAATTTCCTCAATTACATTTCCAATACTATCCCCAAAGTCCCCCATAGCGCCCCCCACTTCCCTACCCACCCATTCCCATTCTTTTGGCCCTGGCATTCCCCTATATTGGGGCATATAAAGTTTGCAAGTCCAATGGGCCTCTCTTTCCATTGATGGCCGACTAGGCCATCTTTCGATACATATGCAGCTAGAGACAAGAGCTCCAGGGTTCCGGTTAGTACATCATGTTGTTCCAACAATAGGGTTGCAGATCCCTTTAGCTCCTTGGGTACTTTCTCTAGCTTCTCCATTGGGAGCCCTGTGATACATCCAATAGCTGACTGTGAACATCCACTCCTGTGTTTGCTAGGCCCCGGCATCGTCTCACAAGAGACAGCTATATTTGGGTCCTTTCAGCAAGATCTTGCTAGTGTATGCAATGGTGTCAGCGTTTAGAAGCTGATTATGGGACGGATCCCTGGATACAGCAGTCTCTAAATGGTCCATCCTTTCATCACAGCTACGAACTTTGTCTCTGTAGCTCCTTCCCTGGGTGTTTTGTTCCCAATTCTAAGAAGGTGCACAGTGTCCACACTTTGGTCTTCATTCTTCTTGAGTTTCATGCGTTTAGCAAATTGTATCTTATATCTTGGGTATCCTAAGTTTTGGGCTAATATCCACTTATCAATGAATACATATTGTGTGAGTTCTTTTGTGATTGTGTTACTTCACTCAAGATGATGCCCTCCAGGTCCATCCATTTGGCTAGGAATTTCATAAATTCATTCTTTTTAATAGCTGAGTAGTACTCCATTGTGTAAATGTACCATAATTTCTGTATCCATTCCTCTGTTGAGGGACATCTGGGTTCTTTCCAGCTTCTGGCTATTATAAATAGGGCTGCTATGAACATAGTGGAGCATGTGTCCTTTTTACCGGTTGGGACATCTTCTGGATATATGCCCAGGAGAGGTATTGCTGGATCCTCCGGTAGTACTATGTCCAATTTTCTGAGGAACCGCCAGACTGATTTCCAGAGTGGTTGTACAAGCTTGCAATCCCACCAACAATGGAGGAGTGTTCCTCTTTCTCCACATCCTCGCCAGCATCTGCTGTCACCTGAATTTTTGATCTTAGCCATTCTGACTGGTGTGAGGTGGAATCTCAGGGTTGTTTTGATTTGCATTTCCCTGATGATTAAGGATGTTGAACATTTTTTTAGGTGTTTCTCTGCCATTCGGTATTCCTCAGGTGAGAATTCTTTGTTCAGTTCTGAGCCCCATTTTTTAATGGGGTTATTTGACTTTCTGGAGTCCACCTTCTTGAGTTCTTTATATATATTGGATATTAGTCCCTTATCTGATTTAGGATAGGTGAAGATCCTTTCCCAATCTGTTGGTGGTTTTTTTGTCTTATTGATGGTGTCTTTAGCCTTGCAGAAGCTTTGTAGTTTCATGAGGTCCCACTTGTCAATTCTCGATCTTACAGCACAAGCCATTACTGTTCTATTCCCCTGTGCCCATATCTTCAAGGCTTTTCCCCACTTTCTCCTCTATAAGTTTCAGTGTCTCTGGTTTTATGTGAAGTTCCTTGATCCACTTAGACTTGACCTTAGTACAAGGAGATAGGAATGGATATTCAGGATTGATAGTTCCTCTTGGAGGATTTTACCTTTGATGAGTATGAAGTGTCCCTCCCTGTCTTTTTTAATGACTTTGGGTTGGAAGTCAATCTTATCAGATATTAGAATGGCTACTCCAGCTTGTTTCTTCATGCCATTTGCTTGGAGAATTGTTTTCCAGCCTTTCATTCTGAGGTAGTGTCTATCCTTTTCTCTGAGATGAGTTTCCTGTAAGCAGCAAAATGTTGGGTCTTGTTTGTGTAGCCAGTTTGTTAGTCTATGTCTTTTTATCGGGGAGTTGAGTCCATTGATATTAAGAGATATTAAGGAAAAGAAATTGGTGTTTCCTGTTATTTTTGATGTTAAAGTTGGCATTTTGTTCTTGTGGCTGTCTTCTTTTAGGTTTGTTGAGGGATTACCTTCTTGTTGTTTCTAGGGCGTGGTTCCTGTCCTTGTATTGGTTTTTTTCTGTTATTATCCTTTGAAGGGCTGGATTCGTGGAGAGATAATGTGTGAATTTGGTTTTGTCGTGGAATACTTTGGTTTCTCCATCTATGTTAATTGAGAGTTTGGCTGGGTATAGTAGCCTGGGCTGGAATTTGTGTTCTTTTAGTGTCTGTATAACATCTGTCCAGGATCTTCTGGCTTTCATAGTCTCTGGTGAAAAATCTGGTGTAATTCTGATAGGCTTGCCTTTATATGTTACTTGGCCTTTTTCTCTTACTGCTTTTAGTATTCTATCTTTATTTAGAGCATTTGTTGCTCTGATTATTATGTGTCGGGAGGTATTTCTTTTCTGATCCAGTCTATTTGGAGTTCTGTAGACTTCTTGTATGTTCATGGGCATCTCTTTCTTTAGATTTGGGAAGTTTTCTTCTATAATTTTGTTGAAGATGTTTGCTGGTCCTTTGAGTTGAAAATCTTCATTCTCATCCACTCCTATTATCCGTAGGTTTGGTCTTCTCATTATGTCCTGTATTTCTTGGATGTTTTGAGTTAGGATCTTTTTGCATTTTACATTTTCCTTGATTGTTGTGCCGATGTTCTCTATGGAATCTTCTGCACCTGAGATTCTCTCTTCCATCTCTTGTATTCTGTTGCTGATGCTTGCATCTATGGTTCCAGATTTCTTTCCTAGGGTTTCTATCTCCAGTGTTGCCTCATTTTGGGTTTTCTTTATTGTGTCTACTTCCCTTTTTAGGTCTAGTATGGTTTTGTTCATTTCCATCATCTGTTTGGATGTGTTTTCCTGTTTTTCTGTAAGGACTTCTACCTGTTTGATTATGTTATCATGTTTTTCTTTAAGGATTTGTAACTCTTTAGCAGTGTTCTCCTGCAATTCTTTAAGGGATTTTTGTGCTTCCTCTTTATTGTCTTCTTCCTTTTTAGCAGTGTTCTCCTGCATTTCTTTAAGTGTGTTATTAACGTCCTTCTTGAAGTCCTCTATCATCATCAGGAGATATGCTTTTAAATCCGTGTCTAGCTTTTCCGGTGTGTTGGGGTGCCCTGGACTGGGTGAAGTGGGGGTGCTGGGTTCTGATGATGGTGAGTGGTCTTGGTTTCTGTTAGTAAGATTATTACGTTTACCTTTCGCCATCTGGTAATCTCTGGGGTTAGTTGTTATCGTTGTCACTATTTAAAGATTGGAGCAGAAGCTGTGTTCCACTCACCAGCAGTCCCAAAATCCTGCGGCGGGGGTCGTGGGTAGCTGGCGAGTGTCAGGCAACCCTGCGCTCCCGCTACCCTGGCGCTGATCCGGCCGGGTGAGGCCTGTGGCCCTACTCAGGCTGGTTTCTGCTTCCCTAACTAATGCAGTCTCAGGTCCCGCGCAATTGGATTGGAGCAGAAGCTGTGCTCCCCTCACCAGAAGTCTTAAGATCCTGTGGCGGGTGTTGTGGGCAGTTGGCGAGTGTCAGCAGACCCTGCGCCCCAGCTGCTCAGGTGCTTTTCTGACCGGAAGAGGGTTGTGGCCCTGTGTGGGCCGGATTTCTCTCTCCCCAACCAGAGCAGTCTCAGGTCCCGCGTGATTGGACTGGAGCAGAAGCTGTGTTCCACTCACCAGCAGTCCCAAAATCCTGCGGCGGGGGTCGTGGGTAGCTGGCGGGTGTCAGGCAACCCTGCGCTCCCGCTACCCTGGCGCTGATCCGGCCGGGTGAGGCCTGTGGCCCTACTCAGGCCGGTTTCTGCTTCCCTAACTAATGCAGTCTCAGGTCCCGCGCAATTGGATTGGAGCAGAAGCTGTGTTCCACTCACCAGCAGTCCCAAAATCCTGCGGCAGGGGTCGTGGGTAGCTGGCGGGTGTCAGGCAACCCTGCGCTCCCGCTACCCCGGCGCTGATCCAGCCGGATGAGGCCTGTGGTCCTACTCAGGCCGGTTTCTGCTTCCCTAACTAATGCAGTCTCAGGTCCCGCGCAATTGGATTGGAGCAGAAGCTGTGCTCCCCTCACCAGAAGTCTTAAGATCCTGTGGCGGGTGTTGTGGGCAGTTGGCGAGTGTCAGCAGACCCTGCGCACCAGCTGCTCAGGTGCTTTTCTGACCGGAAGAGGGTTGTGGCCCTGTGTGGGCCGGATTTCTCTCTCCCCAACCAGAGCAGTCTCAGGTCCCGCGTGATTGGACTGGAGCAGAAGCTGTGTTCCACTCACCAGCAGTCCCAAAATCCTGCGGCGGGGGTCGTGGGTAGCTGGTGGGTGTCAGGCAACCCTGCGCTCCCGCTACCCTGGCGCTGATCCGGCCGGGTGAGGCCTGTGGCCCTACTCAGGCTGGTTTCTGCTTCCCTAACTAATGCAGTCTCAGGTCCCGCGCAATTGGATTGGAGCAGAAGCTGTGCTCCCCTCACCAGAAGTCTTAAGATCCTGTGGCGGGTGTTGTGGGCAGTTGGCGAGTGTCAGCAGACCCTGCGCACCAGCTGCTCAGGTGCTTTTCTGACCGGAAGAGGGTTGTGGCCCTGTGTGGGCCGGATTTCTCTCTCCCCAACCAGAGCAGTCTCAGGTCCCGCGTGATTGGACTGGAGCAGAAGCTGTGTTCCACTCACCAGCAGTCCCAAAATCCTGCGGCGGGGGTCGTGGGTAGCTGGCGGGTGTCAGGCAACCCTGCGCTCCCGCTACCCTGGCGCTGATCCGGCCGGATGAGGCCTGTGGCCCTACTCAGGCCGGTTTCTGCTTCCCTAACTAATGCGCTACCCTGGCGCTGATCCGGCCGGATGAGGCCTGTGGTCCTACTCAGGCCGGTTTCTGCTTCCCTAACTAATGCAGTCTCAGGTCCCGCGCAATTGGATTGGAGCAGAAGCTGTGCTCCCCTCACCAGAAGTCTTAAGATCCTGTGGCGGGTGTTGTGGGCAGTTGGCGAGTGTCAGCAGACCCTGCGCCCCAGCTGCTCAGGTGCTTTTCTGACCGGAAGAGGGTTGTGCTTTCTGACCGGAAGAGGGTTGTGCTCTTTTTTCTTTATTTTACTTTTTTTATTAGATATTTTCTTTATTTACATTTCAAATGTTATCCCCTTTCCTAGTTTCCCCTCTGAAAATCCCCTATCCCCTTCCCCCTTTCCCCTTTCCCCTTCCCCCTTCCCCCTTCCCCTGCTCAACAACCCACCCATTCCCATTCCTAGTTTTGGTATTCCCCTATATTGAGGCATAGAGCTTTTACAGGACCAAGGGCCTCTTCTCCCATTGATAACCAACTAGGGCCATCCTCTGTTACATATATAGTTAGAGCCACAAGTTCCACAATGTGGTTTTTTTTTTTTTTTTGATTGGTGGTATAGTTCCAAGGAACTCTGGGGGTACTGGTTAGTTCATATTGATGTTCCTTCCATGGGGCTTTTCTTCAGAACCATCAGGAATATAAAGGCCTGCACAGAAGGAAATAATGGAAACCCAGACAGAGAGGCTTGACAGAATATGTAAGATTCTGACCAACCATGCTGGCCATGTGTCAACACGTAGCCATGCACTGGCCCTTATTAATCCTGGGCTTGTGATGGCCTATAATGTTAGTCCAAGAAAAAAAATGGATACGACTTGTTACCCCCTTGGTTGCAATGGACAGCTCAGGTCCAAAGTGGTTGCTTCCTTCCAGTCTGAGTTTCAGAGCCTGGCCAGACCAGGGCACTTCACGACTGAACCACTTTGACCCTAAGTTATTTGTTCAATCATGGTTGACAAAAGGTAACAGAGACTTTCTATTGTTTGGAAAACAAATGGATCTCTTGGCTGTTTTCATAAAGATCGACAGGGACTTAAAATAGCTTGAGGTTAATATTATCAATCTTTCTAAAAGAGATTTTCAGAACATATTCTTTATCCCAGCATTGGATCAATCTCACCAATGACATATTTTCAAACTACAGTAAAGCAAAACAACTTATCCTTGAAAAAGTTCAAAATATATAGATTTTCATTTCCTGTGTTTTTATTTATTTATATACTTGTTTATTTAGATTTTTATTTATGAATATCAACCTCTGAGATAACAAGGTATGGTTTTAATGCAGACTGAACATGTTTACAGCTCTACAGACATTTAATCTTTATCTTTGTACTGGGAGTTTGGATGATTTCAGAGGTGTGATCCAGTGGTAGGATGATGTCATACATGAAACTTTAACACTAAGTGGACAGGAATTGAATGGAGAAATCTGCTACTGACTCTTGCAATAAGGACTCTCTCTCTCTCTCTCTATATATATATATATATATATAAAGGAGAACTAATAATTAAATTTAACTTTAGGTTTTCAATAAAGTAAATATTAAGAATATATGAGGGGGTCTACTTTAATTGCAAATTAATCATAGAAACAAGACTAGGGGGAACCCAGAAGCATGACAGACATAACAAAACAAAGCAAAACAAAACAAAACAAAACAAAAATTAGACTGTCCTACTGACAATCTCTTCTTTGTTGTTGTTATTTCTTTTTATGAATCACTGAAGTCCCCCTCTCTCATTTGTCTTATCTGACCCCATGTAAAAATGACCCACAGAATTTCTTATGTTGTAAAACTTTTGGAATAATAACTTCATTAGTTTTAGGTTTTTTTTAAATTAAAATATAATTATAGATTATATTATACAAATTATATAATTTCTTCCTTCCCTCTCCTCAGTCGTCCATGTACTCACTTATTACCTCTCTTCTTTTTCTTTAACTTTGATTGATAAATATATCTATACACACATATAGTAATCTATCAATGAACACACACATGCACACACACACATGCATGTGTTCATAAATATATAAATATATCTGACTCAGTCTAGTTATTGCTACTTGTATGAATATGATATATACTTCAGGGTAAACTACTTAGTTTTGGATAAACTGGTTTGTGTTTTAGATAAACTGGTTTTCTATTTACATAATTATTTATTGTTATAAGTAGAGAGTGTACTCAGTTAGATGGTGCTTCGAAAAATCAGCCATTGTATACAGCCTAGACTTACACTCCTTGCATAGCTCATAATCCCAAATTGTAAATTACTCCTATGCATGTATGTTAGAGGGTGTGAATCTCCAAGTGTATATGTAAATGTTTGTATGTGTATATGAATATGCAAGTGTGTTTCTGTGTGTGTGTTTGTGTAGGTTTTCACAGCAGATACATAGTAATTGTGGTCATATTATCTGAACCACTATTTAAGTTGAGAGAAGAGTCTAATACCATTTTACCTTAGAAGATACTATAGTACCTCCAAATTTGACTAAGTCAACTGTGTATATTAGTGACATATTGAAACATGGAACATGGCAGGAGTCTCTATGAGCTATAGTCACATTGATGAGAACCTCTTGTTATTGATTTAAAGAAAGAACTAGGCCAAGAGAGTTCTCTAAAAAACAATTCCATTAAAATAGAGACATCTTAGAGAGAGAGAGAGAGAGAGAGAGAGAGAGAGATTATTATAACAGCAGAGTGTGAAGATGTCTACAAACATTTTCACCCCTCATCAAAGAAACTTTTTCATGCAACAGATGGAGACCACTCCAGAAAACCGCAACCAATCAAAATGCAGAGTTGTGGAGTCAAGTCCCAGTGGCTATATCTAAAATCACTACCCCACTTTGTGGCTCAGGGAACATTGTTGAAGTTAGAGATTGAATAGTTGAAGAAGCCAGAACAAGGAAGACGACAACAAACATAAAAGTGAACAGCGAAAAGCCCACAAGGCCTCAACCCTACAAGTAGAACTACAGGCAAGGGAATAAAGCTTGAAGCAGGAGAAATGCATTTATTGCTTGTCCATTGCCAAAGGGTCAGCCCTGAAAACATATATGCATATAACATTATATAGACTCAGTATATATGTGAGTCATATTTAGGTATTTTAGGACTGTATATGCATATGAAAGTACATACACAATAATAATTAATGACAAAGAAAGGCATGAATTTGAAGGAGAGGTATTTATGGGCAGCTGTTTAGTGGAGATTCAGGAAGGGAGAAATGTAATTAAAATGCAATATTAAAAATAAATGTAAGTAAAATATCTTAATATGTACATTTTAAAAAGAATGTAAAGCTTGTGAAATTTTTTGATATGAAGTGGATCTATCCTGTACACATAAATGTTTGGATACATATATTTCTGCATAAAAATACAGTCAGAGCAAATATTCTTATCAAGTGTGAGACAAATGCACAGGGAAATTTGAAAGCATCAATCTATCTATACCTTAAGGGCAGATTGAATCTCAGTACAAATGTCATTTAAGATAAATTTATTTTAATACTTTAAGTATTATAGTGTTGTCCTAAGTGAAAAGGGGTCATAGAATTATAATATCTGATGGCATTTATGGGGAAAGTTCTGTGAAAATGATATTATTCAATTTGAAGATTAAATTAGGATTCCTCTTTTCAAATACCTCAGGAATTTCTCTTTTCTTTTTTACTATTAGCATCTACATTTGTATAATGTGTATTGTCAATTCAACATGGAGGGCTTTTGTCAACGTGCTGTTTGTCCTAACGTGTAAAGGGAGAGTCAATTGATCTGTCCCTCCTTCCACACCATAGGAGCAAGATTTTTGTAATTTTCAATTCTGCCTGGCTTTTAGAGTTGAACTTTTCTGAGCCTCAATTTTCTCATCTGCAGATGAGGTAATTGAGTACCATGGCCTCTAAAAACCATACTTCACAGTTAAAGTAAGTTAGATATAGAGAATACAGCGGTAGAAAGTAGGACACCAAGAATCATTCACGGTCGAATAGGGAGAGACACCATTTGTTCATAGCACCATGTGCTGCAGAGTAGGTAGGGATGAAGCAAGGAGGGCAAGCCAGAGCTCCAGGGCCAATGCAGTCATCAATTATGTAATGTTTCTCTGGTGTCAGGTTGCACCATTTGCCAGGAATTCACAATTTAGCATCAGAATGGTGCATACTCAAAGTTGGTATGTCTTTGTTCTGAGAACAATTAAATTGTATTGCACTAAATGATTAAAATATTTTCTAAATATAAGGCCTGGTGGCCAAAATATTTTGGCAACAAAACAGTGTCTATCCCTTTCATTTGCAAGATAATATTAAGTTAAGACAGTTAAGTGACAGGTCAGCCTAACTCCTCAGCAAGTGCTAAACTTTATGTGGCATATTTGAATCTGTGAAACTTAGGATCCATGAAATTTGTGGTTTAAAGAATTGAAAAATACTCTTGACCCCAGAATCCTCTTGAGCTACTATTCTAGAATGAGCTAAGAACCTCTGTTTTTAGTTTCATTTCCAAAGGGGTTTCATAAAACCAAGATCTGTCAACCAAGTTGACTCCAGACCAAGTACAGTAGTTCCCTGATAACTATAGAATAGTATACACTTCAGATTCTCTGTAAAGCAAATGAGAAGTGAAAACATACCAGTTGCTACAGATGAATCAGGAAAGAACAGGGCTCTGGGTTCCTTTCAGTGTAGCCATGGTGTCTGTTTTAAATTGCAATCTCAATAACAAAAGGAATTTGGAAGACATTTCTAGGGCCTTTATAGGTGTTTGAGTTCCAGTATAATTTCTATTTGAAAGAGGATATATCCTTTTTGTGCCCAGGAGTTTTTTCAATACTTAGAAAAATGTTTCAGCCAACATAATATTTTATTTTCTGTGTCTATGCCAGGCAACTACTGGGTGCTCACAGAAGCCAGATACTATATTCTCTCAAATAAAACTCTATGCTCAACTACACGGCAATTGCTCTCTCCCTCTAACCATATGATGCCCTTACCCAAACAAGACCCTCTCCTGAAAATCAATATCAATTCTCCAAAACCAAGCAGCAAGTGGTACTTGCTGTTTATGTTTAAAGAGTGTGGCAGAGTAATTCTCTTTCTTGTCTCCACCTAGGGACTTTGAGGAGGGTGTACATAAAATAATTGCAGGTGGATAAAAACAAGGCTGTGCCTTTGATTCTTTGACTGTGATCTTGAAATAAATGTTGAAAGGTGGCATAGTCCTTTGTTAAACCATTGTTGGTTTAGTGGGGATAGTCAACAAGGGCTATCCTTTACTTGAGGTCTGCATTTTGGCTCAAAATTTTATGTAATAATAAAGTTTAGCTTTCACCTAGAGGAACAATTTGGTCACACACAAACTAACTTGGAAGTGCAATTTTCAGTAAGGTAATGTTATTTTTAGTCATTTTTTTTATATTCAGTTTGAGAATGTGGGCATAAGTAAATATCTGAAAGCATTTATTTGAATGAATGCATGAAAGCATGCATGAGTGAGTGAAGAACACAGTACACACTCTGAGGAATGTGGGGTCTAGGGTACATGTTCTTATGCTTTTTTTTTTCTATTTGTTATGCCTTATTTATGTAATAGTTGATTTTCCTTTTTAGGTTTTCTATCTTGAGGATTCATTAAGCATATGGTAGTACATATACATTATAGATTTATGTAATTTCAAAGTAAAGAACGGCTAAAGGTCCTTACATAGTCTACATTCTCACATGGGACTAACATTGCAGATAATGCCCTGAAAACATAATGATAGTGTCAGATAGATTTGTTGGTATCATCAGCTTAAAAGAATAGGATTGTGTAGGCATAATGAAGACTAATATTGAATATTAAACTAAAACTGTCATATACAGGGTTCAAAATTAATAGTTGTTCAATGAATGAATAATTAGCATTCAGAAGGTAGAGGGATAGAATCCCTGTGTTTTAAGACTGACCTCTGCTGCATAGCAAGCTCAAGGACAGCCAGGACTGCATAGAGAGACCCTGCCTCAAACTAAACCAAACCAAACCAAACCAAACCAAACCAAACCAAACCAAACCAAACCAAACCAAACTAAACCAAACCAAACCAATCAAACCAAATTAACACAAAACAAAACAAAACAAAACAAAACAAAACAAAACAAAACAAAACAAAACAAAACAAAACAAAACGAAGCAAAGCAAAGCAAAACGAAACAAAACGAAGCAAAGCAAAGCAATCTAAACCAAACCAAACCAAGCCAAGCCAAGCCAAGCCAAGCCAAGCCAAGCCAAGCCAAGCCAAGCCAAGCCAAACCAAACCAAACCAAACCAGACCAATGAACAATCATTAAATAAATGCCCATGTGCAGATTGTGTGTGTGTGGAAATAAAGTTTGGTTTCCACCAGCCAAATGATTAATTCTAATGCAGGTCAAGCAACTTCAACCTTGATCAAACCACCGTAACCTCACCTCATTTGGATATCAAAATGACAAAATATGATGAAGTCTCAGTACATATATAACAAGTAAGGAAAAGTCTAACCGTAACTAAACTCAAATCACAATTTGACATTATTTCCACAGTTCCTTATAGTTTTATCACTTACTATCTACATTAATGAGGTAGCATATGTGCAAGTCTATAATTAAACAAAACCTTTTACAAATCCATTTTAATAACATTTTGTACAAAAGTAAATTTTCTGGTCTTTAAACATCTTCTTTAGCAATTTCTCTATATAAATACTTAGCATTTAGAAGCTTCATTCTAATAGGCACACTATATATATTTCTGAAGAAAACAATTTAGCTAAGTATATACAATCCAGACGCACTGAGCTGGAAGGACTCAACATTTAATTCACAAACTTTCCAAGAAATACATGCATGCATTTCAGGTTAGAAATTTTGGTATATATATATATATATATATATATATATATATATATATATATATATATATATATTAGCATCTTTCTCTACAGTAACCTTTAAATAAAATTCATCACTTGCTTCGATTATGAAAAGAACTTCTAATCCGTATTATGTGCAGTCCCTGATTCTATAAACAATAGACACCACAGATATTTCTATAATATAATACAGTATTACTGTCAGAGAAACATTGAAATATCATTCAAAATTACAGTAGTTATTAGATCAAAGGCTACATGCTGTTGTACATGCAATATTTTTAAACTACATCACAAATTGGGCTTTTATAATATATAACAGATATTGTAAAATATAGTTTTTTATATAATCTTCATTACATTTTATCATTTAAAATCATTATTCTGGGAAAGAACCAAAGCTTTTACCAAATTGTTAGTGGAGTTCATGAAATAAAACTTTTAAGAATCTCAGGAATGAAGATTTGAAATAGAAAAAAATGTGATTAAATTATATTTTTCAAATGAGTAAATATCTGAGATAGCCCTAAGGTTTTACCAAATTTATATAATGTTAGAGTTTTAGGGAAAATTAGACTAGATAGGCTATGGTTCTAGATGAAAACCCACCACTATTATTCTGTGAAAGGAGCCTAGCAATAAAATGACATCAGTGACATTGCTACAGCCTTAGATCAGTGTACCAATCAACCCTCATCAAAGATGTTTCTTCTCACGGTAGTTTGCACAAGTAGATGATTTGTAAAGATAGATAGATGGATAGACAGACAGACACACACACAGAGAGAAACAGAGACAGGCACAGAGAGAGACAGAGACAGACAGAGACAAAGACAGACAGAGAAGGAGAGAGAAGGAGAGAGAGAGACAAAGACAGACAAATAATGTCCGAGACAAATTGATAGGACAGAAACAGAGAGATAGTGAGAGAGATATAGTGACAGAGAGATGGAGAGGACAGAGAAAGAAAGAAAGAAAGAAAGAAAGAAAGAAAGAAAGAAAGAAAGAAAGAAAGAAAGAAAGAAAGAAAGAGGGAGAGAGAGGGAGGGAGGGGGGAGGGAGGGAAGGAAGGAAGGAAGGAAGGAAGGAAGGAAGGAAGGAAGGAAGGAAGGAAGGAAGGAAGGAAGGAAGGAAGGAAGAAAGGAAGAAAGGACAGAAGGGAGGGAGGGAGGGAGGAAGGAAGGAAGGTTGAAAGGAAGGAGAGAGAGAGAGAGAGAGAGAGAGAGAGAGAGAGAGAGAGAGAGAGAGAGAGAGAGAGAGAGAGAAGGAAAGAAAGGCAAGCAGGCTGAATTTGGAGAATGCTGCCATAAATGGGATATCTTTATCAAAACTTTCCTCTCAAGTATCAGCTTTCTATGAGAGATGAGAGGCAGAAAGATTGTAAGAGCCCAAATTGTGAGAAAATCTCAAGGAAATGCTGTCTTCCAGATACAAGTCTGACATACAGATGAATTCATAGAGATTGTGACAAGACATAGGAGACTTGCACACATTCAAATGAGTGATGAGAAGAAGACACAAAAAGATACCCCTAGATAAGTGTTACTTTGCAGTTAAAACCTGCTTGAAGAGGGAAAAATCAGATTTCACAATGGAGTGTGCATAACCCACACTCCAAAACAGTTTTAATTTAATTTTGTTTTGTTTTTGATCTTTTCTTTTTGGTATTTTTGGTCCCTTCTTTATTTGTTTTTTATTGTTTCTGCATATTCTTTGATGTTTATTTTTTCTTAATTGGGGATTTTCACTTTGATTTTGAGATTACAAAATAATTATGTCATTTTCCTCTTTCCTTTCCTCTCTCCAAACCCTCCTATATACCAATACACATGAGCACTCTCTCTTTAAGCTCATAGCCTTTTTTTAATTACTGTCATCACATGAATATATGTACATACTCATCTATTCTAAATATAAGCTGCTCAATCTGTATAATGATATTCATATGTATCTTCTCAGAACTGACCATTTGGTGTGCTCTGTCCTACAGAACACTGTTCCTCATACTCTTAGCATTCCCTAGTTGTATGTAGTTCTTTGTGTAGGGTTGGGACTTTGGGTCCTTTTCCCCATTCTCTGTGTCATATGTAGTCATGTGGTCTGTGTTCATCTCATGTTCAGGCAGTCATGTTGGGGAGACTTTCAGTATGTACCTTCTGAAGATGCTAGAAGACACAATCTCACAGAAAATTCCTGGAGCCTCTGGTTCTTATTGGAAGGTGTTTGTCTTTTTATTTTTTTGGAGACAGAAGGAATGAACATAGGTAGGGAGGAAGGTGGGAAAAATTTGTGAGTAGTTAGGGGTGAGGATATGATAAAAGTACATTTTCTGAAAAATAGTAATAAAAAGAATTTTTAACAACTGATCATATATTCTGGCAAAGCAATCTGCACATTGCTTCTAAATGTTACTATTATTTTTCAAAAAGCTAAAACCTGGAATTCTATTGTATTATAAAAACTACACCAATTCATCATACTCAAAATATTTCAAGTGAAAAATAAACACAGAAATGATTCATACTCCCCGATATTATATAAACGTTTAGGCTAGAAATTTTGTTTCCATACTTAACTGTTTTTTTCCCTGTGGGTTGCATAACCTGCTCTCTTATAGAACCCAGGACAAGGAGCCAAGAGATGGTGCTGCCCATTATAGCTGCTGTTCTTAGTGACTATCACACTGAGCTCTCAGCATTTCATATTTTTTTCCTCTAGCTTGGGTCAAGTTGATACCAACTAACCAGCACAATATACTAGCTTATAGCTCAAGTTATTCTCTATGTATCCATACATTTGAGGCTGGCTTTGAAGTGTTCCTCCTGACTCCACTTCCAGAATGCTGATATAACAAGCAGATAGCACCATGTCTAGTTTTTTTGAGGTGGTGAAGGCAGGACTTCATATATGTTCAACAGGCTGTCTACCAGTTAAGTTACATATCCAATCCAGAATTGTATATTTGTCAAAGAAATTGTCCAATTGCTATTATTTTTGATCAATCTTTATTACTAGGAAATAAATACATTAAGTAGATATAATCTATAAGGTATTATAAAATTACTTTCAAATATCTTTAAGCTGCAAAAGTTAATATTAATGGGATATATGGTTATTATAGAGATTTTCATAAGATAACTGATCAAAGCATACATGTGGTAAGGTTGTTGAAAACTTTATCTTTCATAAATTGAGTATGTTGTTTGCAATATATAATTTAATTTGTATTAAGTAGCAATCACAGTTTCCTTCTTAATCATAGAAGCATTTTGGAGGGATTTTTCCAGTCTTTCCCATTGAGATTTATAGGTTGTTTATACTACCATTGAATATGGGCTGGCTCTGAGACTTTATTCATGATCAAATGTAAATTTGATATATGCAACCCCCATCCTGAATTAATCTTCTTGAATTGTCACTTTAAATCACTCCTATCACCAAAGAAAATATCCCAAATTAAATTACTGAATTATTGAAGACAGTAGAGAAACACATGTCCTGACACAACATAGAGGGGTTGATTTTAGTCTGTCTTTCTACCAAAGCTTAATTGTGGCCATGAATATGAATAAATAAAGCTGACATAAGGACCCCTTACAGAATAATTCAAAATAACCATTTCTGTTATTCCTTTGGACCCTTGGGATTTAGAGAATGATGTGCATAAAGCCTATATATATTATAGTATTTATTGAAGAAATGATGTGATTTCCATTTGCATGGTTATCAATTGTTTTTGACCTTGGAGAATTAAGTCAGGTTGCTGCCTGTGAAATTGGAAGTGCTCTCTCTAGTATTCCAGCTTTACAGGAGCATAGACAAGCTTTAGATCTGGGTTGGAGTTTCTTATTCTATAAATGCACTAGAACTCTTGGAAATTCTTCTACAGATTTCATCTGGTGAACATGCCCAGCGAAATTGCTAAAGTAGAAAGAAGAGAAAAGAAATGTGCATATTTTAGGAGTGAAACATGAAGGATGATATCAACTTGGAGTTGGTAACACTGATTTTGTTGAATGATTTCTTCTATATCTTTGACAGCTCATGTTGGTAGACCTAGTAGAGTAATGGCTATTCATCTTGAGGTGATGTAACAGAAACCAGACTGCCTATACCTGATGTAGAATGAGGTAAAAATGGACAAAACCTAAATGCTATCTACAATGGGGAAGGTTTCTAGAAGATGCAGGACCCAAATGTGATCTCTAATGTTTACCAAGTGGATAAACAGAAGACTATCAGGATAAAGATTTGCTTCTAGAAAGTTCTTTGAAGTAATTTCTGTCTATACAAAACAGGGAGCAAATAAAGAGAGCTAAATTACAAAAGAGAAGTTAAATGGTCTCCGAGAAGGTATGGGGGGTAGATATATAGCTTTTGGTTTCATAATCCAAACAATAATAGTTTTTGTTCAAAAAAATGTGGAAAATACTTTACGTTTTTTTCTACTAGATTCCCCAAACTGATTTTTATATAAATTCTAGAAGAGGGCACACACACACATACACACACACACACACACACACAGACCTATACACACAGACCTATACACACACACCTTTTTAAACTCAGAGTTTTCTCCTATGTCTGAAAGCAACTAGTCAAGCAAGTTCAACACAGAGAATTTGCAGTGAAATGAAAATAGATTATGTACAACACAAACGAAAACATAGTTATGAAAGGCCATTTTAGTATTTCTTAGACCGACAATGGGCTCAACAGAAAAATAACTAAGAAAATGTGAGAAGGAAGGAACAGGTCACTGTGTCCAGAACAGTTAAGGACTCTGGAAAGGCCAAAATGATGATTGCTGCAAAGTAGAAAGACACAGTGATGCTTTGGATTTTTTTTTCTCTTTGCTTTAATCTCCCTTTTAAAGTTTGAATGCTCTAAGATTAATACCAGAATAAATAGCCTTATGTTCTGACTTTTTTGGGATAAAATCTTAGGTCTTAAATAATGAAGCTATTTTCCTTTAGGAAAAAAAAAGACATTTGAAAGCTATAAAATATCCTTTTTTAAGGGGACTCATTACTTTGCTATTGCAAAGGGAAAAAAAGGCTCCTTTTGGATTGCTTTTTTGAAAATTAAAAGATCACAGAATTGAAAGTATCCTCAAAAGGCTAGGGTACTTTAAACTCAACTTCCAGCAATATTGAAGGCCTTGAGTTTTCAGCTTACATTTCTACCTCATTAGAATATATTTGCATCCAGCCACTGAGCAATGATCTGCACCAGACACTACTTATGTCCTCTCCTACTGTCCCATCAATGCCACAGAGAATGACCAAGGTTGATTTGTGCTACCCCCCAAACTGATAATACGATGTCCTGTCAGTCACTGCAGCTTCTTCTTCAGTGCCAGCATGAATGTAGGTAGAGACATGAAGACACAGGGTAAAAGAGGCAGAGCACCTTCAGTTACTGCTAAAGAGATGGAAAAAACTAAACTATCTGTTGAAACTTTTCCCATCAAGTTTCCCTAAGGGTGGTTTTGCTATATACTCTCTTTTGCATTTATTCCCAGTCTTTCATCACTGATTCCAGGTATGCCCAAGCTGGAGACCATACGAGCTCTGAATGCTGCACAGTGCATTTGGATATGACACTGTCATGTCACAGTATAAAACACTGGGCACTCCTTGATCAAAGTCTACAAATCCAGTTTTCTCTATAACTCTTTGGACCTAAAATACTTGTTTCTGTCTGTATAAGTCTGGTGTTGAAGTACTAGCCCTGGTCATCCATTTAACACAGTTTCTGGGTTGGCGGTGATTTTTCATGAATATCTCTTCCTGTTTCTGAACTGAGGTGGGAAAGGAAGGTGTCCTTGTATTGGAAAACCTGTGTTCCTCAAGGCGTAACAACACAGCACTTAAAACATTCTGCCTTCACTCAATGTAGGTTTGTGTTAGCTGATTCCTTTTCACACACTTGAAAATACCACCTGGGACTCAGCTTCAACAGCATGGTCATAGTTGCCTGGGTACTGTCACTTTCTATCATATGTCATACACTGGGAATCATCTCAAACTCTGAGTGCTGTCTATAGAGTGTGCCTTCCTTTATTAGAATTCCTTTAATAAGTCTTACCCCTCCTGCTTAGTGTAAGATTCTCTTTTCTGTAAGAGTAACCAAATGCTCCGTTGACATACTATGCTCATGGTATTCAACCCAGTACTTGTGAAAGTTGACACCTGGGGAGGCAGTTTTAAAACCCTACATAAAGCAGAACACTATTTGTGCCCTAAATGACAATCCTTCTGTACTGCTGTGCTCTACCTAGAGGTCTGTGCTAGGAAGGGACATGGCTCCTTTGCTTCTATGTTGCCAACTCTTCAAATTTGGTCTTTTGTTTTTCCTTTTAATAATTTTTTCCACTCAATACATTTGGATCATGTTTTCTCTTCACCCACCTTCCCAGATCCTCCCCACTTCCCTATATACACAACTTGAAAAGGCCAAACCTCTATAAAGTGGAATCCATACCTGAGCTTCTTAATGTAGACAAGCACCTGAGATTTGATATGCCATGGACCAAGGGGAAAACCTGCTAAAGGAACATAGAAATAACACGATTCCTGATAACACGTTGCTATGCTCATAGATCAGTGCTCCACTCAGCTCTGATCAGAGAAACTTGCTTTTGAAGTATAGGTTGGAATTAGTAAAGAGACAGACCTACAACAGGATAATGTGTGGAAAGTGAGAGACTTTGGAAAATGCATTCCTCAATGGAATGTCTTTCTCAAACTTACTTTTCTTTATCTTGATCTTGAACCATGGTGCACAACATGCTATATCATGCCATAGCTGATTAATATAAATCAATTGCTTAATTGGTGTTAAACACTTTTATCTTTTCTCAGGGAAGATGTTCCCACTCTCTTGTACCCAGAAGAAATTATTACATATTTATTGTAAAATAGAATAGGCAGGACATTCGTTTTCTCTGTTGTAATTACTTAGTACCTTAATGTAGACTTTCTACATGTTCCGCTTACTTTTATATAGTAATAGGAGTGGAGTTGTAGCTTCCAACCTTCTGAAATTGACAATTCAAGACTTTCTTCTTTCTTAAATTATGCAACAATAGCAGCAAGAATAGATGCTCAAATCCTATCCTTTATCACTTGTTATATGAAGTAGGCTTGGGAGCTCCTTCTAATCAGCTTTAAAGTAGATTTATTAGAACTTCTCTCTTAGGTTTCTCTCTCAGTAGACATGCTTGGCAGAATGGGTAGCAGCTAATCCCCGATTTCCTAGAATGGATAAAGGTACACATGTCTTTACTTTAGCATTTCCTTACGTGAATTTATTCCCAGTTTAATTTGTTATGTGGCTATAATCTAATTTCCAGTCATTTGCTTTTTATCACTGGTATAGATAATCAGAAGTTGGGGAGACATAAAGAGATATGACAGTCCTGTGGTTTTTATTAAAACATTTTTATTATTGTATTTTCCCATAGATTTTCACTAAGTCCCTAGGACCACAGTGAATGATATTAACTAAAGAAACAGGCTACTATATAAAATTAAAGGAGAATTACTACAATAAAACACAAACTTCTAAAAAAGGAAATTGTGTAATTTATTTTCTTTTACTGTGTCTTACAGATAATATCCATATTGCAACAGAAAAATAATAATCTTCATTGGACAATATACAATTTTGCTATTAGCAGGTTTCAATTTTAGAACCAAGTTAATTGCCCACTCAGGGCATTCTGATGTGGCATGGGAATATTTTGAGACAGAGTTTAACTTTAAAACTTCTTTTTTTCCAGTCCAGGAGACTTCCAGTGGACTTTTGTCTAAGTGCATGACGACTCAGCAAGGACAAGGAAAAATGGTTTGTTTACACTGCAATAGAAGGAATGATTTTTTTTTCTCTCTCTCTTTCCATGTCTTCTTGAACCTGAAAACAATGAGATGACTAAGGAAAACATCTCAGCCCATTGAACAAAATTAATATGTATTTTTATCACCCTCAATTTCTAACAGATTGCAAGAAATGACTGCATGAAAAGTCATTGCATCTTTAAAGAACAGAGAAAAGCAGTAGTAGGCCCTGGTGAATTATTAGATATGCTTGAACAGAACTGGTTTTATAAAGCTTTTAATATCTACTTCTATGTTGCAAGACATCTAGTACATTGTATAAATGTAATACATGAGCCAAGCAACAATGATATACTCAAGAAAATATGACAAGGCACAGGTTGAAGAATAATTATACTCTTAAAATAATAATAATAATAATAATAATAAACTACAAAGATGAGGAATTCTTTTGGAGATATTAAAAGCTGTTTGTATAAGTACACATTTTGCAAGTAAGAGCCATCTTACTTGCATCTCCATCTCAGCACTTGATGTTCTTAACTTCCTTAAAGATAATGAGTTTACAACACATTTTTGAGTAAAAAATGACAGTGCTCTCAATTGAAGCAAATTGGTCAGTGTCCCTATGAGCCGTCATCACATTTAACCTCAACTGGCCTTTTGGACTTCAACAGTTACAATAAACATGAGCAGATTTTGACTCAATTCTATCGTTTCAGACCTATATACCTCATAGATCTTAGGATATGCATGTTTTTGTTCATCTCTTTTTTTTGTGTTTGTTTTTTCCCAGTTTTCTGCTTTTGTCTTTAAGTCTTTAAATGAAAGCCTAACAGCATGGGTGTGACTTATCCTTAGGTTTGGCACTCTAGCTTTATTGCACGATTTCCAGCATTTTTCCAGAAGACAATTTAGATTGCAGATGTGGACTTCCTTTTAAAATTGGAATATGTAAATAATTTTGGATAATTTGATATGCTAAAATAAAGTCTTCTGTGGAGCTGTTAATTTTTATGATAAGCATATCATTAACAATTCACCATCTAATCCACTGTACTCCACCTGTATCTCCACCTGCTGGAACTATTTTTTTCTGTTTATTTTTTGAGATTGCAATTTAATTACATTTCTCCCTTCTCTTTTCTTCCTCCAAACCCTCCCATATCCCCCATCTCCCTCAAATTCAGAACTTCTTGTTTTATTAGTTCCCAATGCATTCATGGATGTATTTATCTATACATATTTATTCCAAAATACAAACATCTAAGTCTGTATAATGTTACTTCTTTCCTCCCCACTCCTCCCTACTCCTCTCCTCCCCTGCTGGCCCTCTCCTCTTTCCTTCCCTCTGTTCTCCTCCTCTCTTCATGCCTCCTCCCTTGTTCCTCATTCTTTGTTGTATTATCCTATTTTATGTTGCACTGATTTCTTTTTTCCCTCTACTTTTCTTTTTGTTACTTGGACATTAATGTTGAAATTTCATTTGATCAGTCATTCAGAGGTCCCAGAAACCTCTGCTTTCTGCTTAAGTACAGTCGTACCATTTAGAACTGAAGAGTGTGTAGTGAACAAGTGGAAGCCAGCATGGAGTTGAGTCATACCCACTAAAATTACGCTTACATTATGACATTAGGGAATTACGTTTTTATGACAGTGACAAGCTAGCTGTTGACTCTTGCTTTTGAAAATTTACATCATCATCAAAAATTTTACTGATGGCAACAGATCCTTAGTATTCTGTCAATGAGGAAAATTTTGGCAGTGATGAGAATTTCTAATTTGTCCAAGGCTATGTTTTTTTTTTCTTAAACATTATGCTAAGCATTGGGGCTCATTGGATCTATAAGAAAAAATATATGACTGTAGATTTTTCTACTGCTTCAGTCTCCTGGTCACAAGCTCTTAGAAGAAGCTCTGTGGCGAGTGTTGCCGTGAATTTGAACATAGGGCCCCACATTAGGTGGAGAGTAATCACTGTGAGAGAAGGGATCAGTTAGAGACACCCTGGTTGTCCCTGTAGTCTGTTCTTCTAATATTATAGAACCTTTTTTCTCAGTTTTGCTGGCAAAATTATAGTGTTTGATTGTTTCTATTTAGTTTAAGGTTATTCTGCCCTAAGAAGAATGAAAATGAATGAGGTAGAAACATGGGAAGATGCTCCGTAATCTGAGACCACAGGCTGTGTTTATAAAACTAGGGAATGAAGGGAGCAGTTGGCTCCAGCACTCTGTGGTCCATGAGGCTTTTTGACACAGATCCTTCATCTACACAAAGCTCTTCAGCAGGTTATGTTTAAAGGCTTATGCAGCTTTTAATGGGTAATCTGGCTGGAGCCTTACACAAACTGCACTTTATAAATAATAAATATGCATGTATGCATGAAAAACCAATTAATGAATAAAAGAGGCCAGGAATTTGCAAGAGCATAAGAATGAATGGATATATAGGAGGCTTTGGAAGGACAAAAGGAGAGAGGAGGGAGAATATATAAATATATCATAATTTCAAAAAACTAGTAGAAATAATAAAACATATAAATCAACTTTAATAAAAAATAAAGGAAGTATTGTTTTTCACAAAGAATTTTTCTCTTTTCCTCCTCTTCCTCTTCCTCCTCCTCCTCCTCCTTCTTCTTGGATTGGGGTTTTCAATTATTTTGCATTTTGTTTCATTGAAAAGTTTGATAATGTAATTCAGGCTAACCTTGTATTTATAATTTCTTGCCTCAGCATTTGAAATGCTAGACTCACGTGTGAGTACCGCCATGTCTGTATGAATAAAATTTGTATGCATGTCAAATGGCTCATTTAGTGAATAATTATCTAAAGGTAATTGTTTTAATTCACTATAGCTAATGGGAAGTACATTTTTTAGATGCCAATTTATTCCTGTGTGTTAGAGAGAAAACTGAGATGCTAGAAAATATCATGGAGGACACGGGACAATTTCCCCTAATTTATAAAGTCTGAGATGCTTCCTTGGTACCTGAACAAAACATACTTGTGCTAAATTGATCTTAATTTCAAACCCATTATTCATATTTGGATTGAATCTATGGCATTCCTGTGCATCATTCACTCAAAATACAATCATCTTTTGATTTATTATAGATTATTTTTGACTGGAATATTTTACCTAAAAACCTTCCTTTTGTATCACAGAGAAGTCATTTTTTTCCTATGTTCTTATCCCAATCACAACCCAAATGTGTAGCTTTTCAGCAATTGTCTGATCAGCAGCTTTTGGAAGAGAAAGGATTGAGTCCATGAAGTACTATTCCAGTCTGATTTTACTGTTAATAATCCTTAGTTTTCTCTCCAAGAGGAAACCTGGTCCTGTGGTACTCCTTTGATGGATACATTTTTCTGGACCTTTGCATTATTGGGTATCATTCTTTGACCTTATCTACCATCTTGCCAGGTTTTCTCAAAAATATAAAATAATTAAGATGGCCCAAACTTTAGATGTGATCTGACGTCTGTGGATTCAGCAGAGCAATATTCATTATACTGCTGACATCTATACAGCAATGAACCCCAAGCTCGTGTCATTGTGACATTCTGTTTCTAGAGCTTTGTACATGGACACGTTGTAAAGCAGGTTTCCCTCCTTACATTTTATTTGTTTGACTGTTTTAGGCATCAATTTAAGTATAAAATGTATCGCTGATTAGTTTTATTCTATTGGTGATGGATTGTTTTATCCTGAATTATGTTGATTTTGAGTCATAAAACATTTTTGGTGAATGTCTGCATATTGCCTTCAAAGGCAGAAAGAAGTTAAGTAACCCAATATAGAAGAAAAAAAGAATTCTGAAAAGGAACTACTACATGACATTTTAAATAGGGCTGATGAAAAGTTTTGCTATAATTTATAAATGCAGATATCTGAGTCATCATATACCTTTTTTTCTCATTTAGCAAAACAAACAGACAAACAAACAAACAAAAAGACCCTGCAGGACACTGAGAATGGATAACAAACACTGCTTATATCTCAGAGTTTACTTCTCCAACAGATTTACTCATGAAATGTTTTAAATGCTTGTTTTCAAGTGATAAAATAAAAACTGACTCAAATAGACTCTATTCATTACTCTCTTATCCCATAAAATTTTAATGCAAGAAACACCACCTGTAACTCCAGGTTCCCATTTCCTGTTGAGAGTGAGCATCATACTTTGTCAACTGTTGTCACCTTTTAAAGAATAATTACTTATAGAATGCTACATTTATTTATTATATCTAAAACAAATGTTGAACGATTTTATAGTATATAGCATCATATTTTTTTAGTAGCCTAGATTTTTGTTTTAGATAAGTACACTTTAAATTCATTAGTGTATCTGTGGCTTCATACTTTTACAGGAGTAGAAAAGTGGTGTCTTGAGGCAGGGAGATGACTGTGATTGTTTTCTATATGATTCTCTTTCTTTCTTAGTGTAATCCAAATTAATCCTAAATTATTAGAACAAATACTTTGAATTTTCTTTACCTCTCTCTGTTATAGGATTATTTGATGTTAATCAAGGTAACAAACAAGCAATCAGCTCACAAACTAACTAACCAACTACTGACCCACACACCCAACAATCCAGCTAGCCAATGAACTGCACAATTATTCAACTAACCACCTAAGAAATCAATCAAACAACTTAGCTATTCAGCTAACAATGAACTGCCCAATCAGCCACCTGTGGTTAATCAATTAACCAATCAGCTAGTGATTCAACTAAATAACAACTAACCTGTCAACCAACCAACCAAACTGCCAATGAACCAACCAACCAACCAACCAGTCAGTCAGTCAACCAATTAACGGACAAGCCAACTCCCAAGGAATTAGCAACAACATCTGAGCCTATATGGAGGCAGTATTTCTCTGTTAATTTGTGGACAGTTTTTAGTTGCTTTTTGACCAATACTGAAGTGAAGCAAAGGAGAACAAGACAACTGTGAAAATATGTAGAAGCGTCTATAATTAGTTGATGGGTCTCTATTTCTTTACCTTGTAAACATAATAATCTCTGTATGCAAGGTTGTGTTCTAAGACATCAGACTAAGCTCTAGATTCCAAGTTTTGAGGAAATTAACCTGCATAGATTCAGAGCACTCTACTTTTCCAATAATTAGCAAATAACTCAAAATGAAAGTCAATAAATTCCCTTATTTAGGAATATTCATAAGCATCAGGAAAACGATCCTAGTGAGTCATATAAAGTAAAGACAACCAAAAAGGAGGGGGAAAAAAGCATGTGATGATAAGACACAGGCCGAGAGACTGTAGACGTTACTGTGAAGCAGAACTGAGTGCCATCTATCGACACACTAGGAATCTCTGCAATACTTCAAAAACTACTTGACTGAATCCTCTGGGAGCAAGACTTATTGGCTCATGTGAAATTTGCCCCTGTGTATTGATGCAGCAGATAAGTGTTATCAGTGTTATTATCTTTATTTGAACTAACTCATTCTCTCCCTTTCACTGTGCTACCCACTTTGCCAAGAAACCTCACTTTCAATTACACATACATCATAACGTTTACACATTAGTTTCACTTGCCTCTGGTTAATAACTCACCATATATTCAAACATCCATCAACATAAAATCAGCATAAGAACTTTTATGAATCCCTTTATCATCAGCACATTTGAAATGCTTATATAATCCACTCTGGATTCATATAGGAACTTGGTTAATAGCCCTTAAAGTTACTATAAACCTTGGTTGCTTTCAATCATTGGAATATTATTCATGTTTTCAGACAGCACATTTTTGGTAATTGTTAAGGTTTAAAACCACTGGAATATAGATGACACTATCCTTAGAATGTATAAAACTTATATATTTTTTCAAAGTCAGGGAGTCTCTACAGAGTTCTGTCCTGTAAACACTAATGAAATTTTATATCCATATTGATTGTAGTTTGAAATTGTAGATTCAGATATTCAATGAGGTATTTTTCTATCTATCTATCTATCTATCTATCTATCTATCTATCTATCTATCTATCTATCTATCTATCTATCTATCTACCCCCCCTCTCTCTCCCCAAAATATTTTTTATCTTGGATCTCTTTTTAAATATCATTTATTTATTTTTATTTATATGAGCACACTGTAGCTATCACCAGATACAAACCATAAGAGTGCATCAGAACCCATTACAGATGATTGTGAGCCACCATGTGGTTGTTGGGAATTGAATTCAGGACCTCTGGAAGAGCAGTCAGGGCTCTTTACCACTGAACTATCTTCCTTTGTTTCTTCCTTCCTTCCTTCCTTCCTTCCTTCCTTCCTTCCTTCCTTCCTTCCTTCCTTCCTTCCTTCCTTCCTTCCTTCCTTTCTCTCTCTCTCTCTCTCTCTCTCTCTCTCTCTCTCTCTCTCTCTCTCTCTCTCTCTCTCTCTTTCTTTCTTTCTTTCTTTCTTTCTCTTCAGTATTATAGTTTGGAACCAGAACTTTGCTCATATCAAGCAAGTACTCCTCTTTTTATTGTTTATTTTATTTAATTACATTTCAAATGTTATCCCCTTCCCAGTTTCATCTCCAAAAACCCCCATCCTATTCCCCTCCCCATGCTTCTATGAGGGTGCTCCCCCACCCACTCATACCTCACCACTCTGGCATTCCCCTACACTGGGACATCAAGCCTTCACAGGACCAAGGGCCTCTCCTCCCATTGATGTCAGATAAGGCCATCCTCTACTACAAATGCTACTAGGCCCATGGGTCCCTACATGTGTACTCTTTGGTTGATGGTTGACTCCCTGTGAGCTCTGGAGGTGGGGGGAAGGTCTGGTTGGTTGATACTGTTGTAAGCAAGTACTCTTCAAGGTTAATAAGAGTAGATTGAAAGAACATGAGGGCTGAACAATAAGATGCTTTACCTACTTCATTTGCATCTGAACCTGTCCTTCAATGACACTAGCTGTTTTGCCTGGGATTCAATACTGATGTATTTGAAAATGTTTTGAGCTATTTAGAAATAATTGCCTTCACTGAAAACAGCAATAAATATGACAACAATGATGCCAAATGCATTTCAGATGTAATTCTTCTGCTGGTTTCTAAACTTTTCGCTATATGTGAACTAGTCAAGGACCAAGATACAGTTTACCAAAGTCTGATCCCTATAATTAAGTTACAATATTTTCTGCCCAGCTTCATTCACATCTTCAAGACAACAGTTAGAAATTGTGTGGGAAGGGATAGAATCACATCATATGATCACACTACTCCCTTTATTCATTCCCCAGAAAGGTGCCATAGACACTGCTAAGCCACAGTGTGCATGCTTAAAATAACTTCTATCATACAGAAAGAGAAGTTGATCCTGGGTCCATTTTCCCAAGGACTTTGTAAATTAATCATAGAGCTATGAACCAGTCATTAGTATAGTCCATAAATACACTCAATGAGTGACCTTAACTAGTGTGATTACCATAGACAAGTTACAACTTAGGTCTGATGTCAAGTTGCACATCCAACTCTATAATGTCCTACTTTGTTTTGGTGAGTCTGTGCCTTTCAGTTCTAGTGACTAGAACAGTGATGCTCACACTTTTTATGCTACAGTCCTTTAATATTATTGCACATGTTGTTGTGACAGACCCCAACCATAAAATTAATTTATTGCTTATCATAACTGTAATTTTGCTACTGTTATAAATTTTAATGTAAATATCTACTATTCAGGATATCTGATATGCATCCCTCCAATGAGATCATGGCCCATAAATTGAGAACTGCTGGACCAGAGCAATGATCTGGGTCAATATCTGCAGGTTTGAAGAGATTAAATGAGACATTAAGACTCATGTCATTGGATTATAAAGTTAGTTAGTTGGGTAGACAGGGAATAGAAGGTGGTTTTTTTTTTTTTTTTTTTTTTTTTTTTTTTTTGGCTTGGGTGAAAATATTTTATTGAAACATTTTTCTTTTTTTTTTAATTAGGTACTTTCTTCAATTACACTTTAAATACTGTCCCTTTTCATGGTTCCCCCTCCAAAAAAACCCCCATCTCCTCCCCCTTCCCCTGCTCACCAACCCACCCACTCCAGCTTCCTTGCCCTGTCATTCCCCTATACTGGGCCATAGAACTTTCATAGGACCAAGGGCCTCTCTTCCCATTGATGACCAATGAGGCCATCTTCTGCTACATATGCAGCTAGAGCCATGAGTCCCACCATGTGTTTTCTTTGGTTGGTGGTTTAGTCCCAGGGAGCTCTGGGGGGGGGGGTAGGAGGTACTGGTTGAAGGTCTTTTTTTTCTTTTAGCATCTATTTATTTTATTTGTAGGTTCTAATATTAGTGTTCCCTTCCTATTCTTCTCTCACCCTCTTCTCACTTCTCCTGTTATTCTTTCACGGGGATGACAGTCTCATGTAGTCTAGGCTGATCTTGAACTCATAGTTAAAGCTGGCCTTTGCTACATCATTTTCTTTCTTTTACCAGTCAAGTACTAGGAGTATGAGAATGATTCACCATTGTAGATCCCAACTGCTATTCACTGATGTTATTGAAATAAAGCACAGTTACTCCAATTATACAAAATAGTGATCAATGGTGACTGCAATGGTATATGATCCATGCATCCTTTTCACAGTGATGCCTATTCAGAAATTCAGAAGCTGCCATTTCTCTTGTGTGTTTCCTGTAAGAGACCCAGAGAGGTGAATACAGAATTTGTGACCACTGAGACTGGCCCTGCCCATCATGAAATATCCATGATGTTTATTTGCCAAAGATTGAAATCTAATACTAGAGACAGTGTTTATACGAGCTCTTTAAAGACCTCATTTCAAGCTTAATTCACAGAATCCTTAGTAAGTCACTATTATTCCTAGATAGCAGATGAAGAACTAAAGATACCACTACTGGGACAAAATCGGTGTTGTGCTTGGAGCAGCTGAGTTTCAGCTCTTGTTTTACCTTAATTGTTTATTTAACTAGTTTACTATGTGCATGTACATATGTGAGTATGTCTGCTTGTGTGTTTGGTCTTCATGTATGTTTTTCCTTTGGTGATGGGTTGTAATTGTTTGTGTGGCATTATTTCATATTTTTATTCTCATGGCTTTATTTTGTTAAATATAATGTCTCTGTGTGCAAGCCAGGCAGGCATATAGTGCAACAAAGTCTTTCTTTAAATTGGACACTACAAAAAGCAATCTGTAGTAATAGTAAAGTATGTGTATTAAGAACAGCATTCTAAGCCGGGCGTGGTGGTGCACGCCTTTAATCCCAGCACTTGGGAGGCAGAGGCAGGTGGATTTCTGAGTTCGAGGCCAGCCTGGTCTACAGAGTGAGTTCCAGGACAGCCAGGGCTACACAGAGAAACCCTGTCTCAAAAAAACCAAAATAAATAAATAAATAAGAACAGCATTCTTGTTTTCTCCATCTCGATAAACCGCAAACACTTTCAGTGAAGGAATTTTTCTATTAATTTTCATTATCATTTACCTTTATAAAAGTTATTAATAAGTACTTGCTGAATCAACAAATGAGCCAATCCCTTTATATGATTAGATTGTTAAACTGTTAAGATTTCCTGTCAAGCAAAGCTTGGGTTTCAACGACTACTTATGAATTTATAGTACACCACTTGTGTTCTAGGAAACAGTATAGAGCAAAGAGTAATATTGTAGCATTCTCTTCTCTTTCTTTCTCTTTCTCTCTCTCTCTCTTTCTCTTTCTCTTTCTCTCTCTCTCTCTCTCTCTCTCTCTCTCTCTCTCTCTCTCTGTCTGTCTGTCTCTCTCTGTGTGTGTGTGTGTGTGTGTGTGTGTGTGTGCATGTGCGTGCGTGTGTATGTTTTATGCACACATTTGTCTCTTAATTCAAAAGAATCAAATTTAGGGGAATTGAATCTGAGTGTTGAACTTTCTTCTCCTCCACAGGGAATTAAGTAAGAGCAGAATTATGTTCACCCCATGTTAATTCCAACACAAAGATTTGCAGACTAATCCTTTTTATCTGTCTCTATGTACTTATCTGTATATGCACACACACACATACACACACACACACACACACACACACACACACATATATATCTTGCTCTTGGTAAATGAAAGGTTAGATACATGCACACATATCTATGCATGTGCACAGATACCTGTTTCTATTCCTCACACTGGAAGACAGCCTTACTAGATCTTAGCTCACCATCATCCAGCCACTATTTATCCCACAGTCATCACTACTCCACTTGAATTAACATGAGAAAAGGAGACAGCAAGTGAGCTTGCTTTATTTTAATATGACCCTGTGGGAAATAACTCTTCTAATACTTGAAAATTTCTTAGTTTTTATAAACTTGCACATGAGACTTTTCTTTGATCCTAAGGCCCATGAATATAAGAAAGAAAATAAGTAATTTGGTCTGTGGGGCTTCTGGCATAAATGTGAATTAGTGCTTAGTGATGTAACACCCTGTCTTTCTCTGTTTATCCCAACCACCATGTGCTAGCATCTCCTTATCTGGTAATATCCTCTGTTCCCCCCACTCCTGTCTCATGAAGTATCCATCTTTCTAAATATACCCTAGGCTAAAACAGAAACACATTCAGGATCAGATTTTGCCTCTAGTTTTTTTCCATGTCAACTTTTACTAACTTCAAAGAGAATTTTGCAGAATGTCTGCCACAGCAATTACTCAGCTATGGGCCACGGGCATTACTGCACCTAGACAGTACTTTTCCAGACTGATGGACAGTATTTTTATAGCTGCTCATAGAAAAATAAAACCACTTATTACAATTTTACTTTTATTCTGTCATGGTTCAGTAGAGGTGGATATGAGCCACATTTTCTTCTGAGTTGAACTAATCGGAAAAACTTTGCAATAGCTGGTGCTCTAAGAACAAAAAAAAAGGAATACACATGTAAATCTTAAGTTTATGACAACAGATAATAAAATACATAGCTGAATTATGAACAATATAATAAGAAGGGGAGCCTATTAACTGTATGCATATTACTTGGCTTAAATATGCTGTATTTTTAAAAAGTTTTATCCTAAAGATTCTCTCTCTCTCTCTCTCTCTCTCTCTCTCTCTCTCTCTCTCTCTCTCTCTCTCTCTCTCCCCCATTATATGATATACTGTAAAGCATAAGATACTCCAAACAATAACAGTTTATTAAAACATAGTGACAGTGATGATAGGTAATTATTCTGACAAAGGTGAACGATCACAGGAACATGCCTGCACAGAACTGTTTCATATTCAGCAACAAGTTCATAGAAAAGGGTATAGGATTTGCTTATTCTTCACTTTCTAGAGTAGAAATACCTAGATTGTTTTATGATGGTATATGACATCAGCCACCATCTAACCCTTAACTGTCATCTTTGTAACTATATCAATCTTCTCTATTAGCTTTACAATGTTATAAGAAATGCCAGAGTCAATCCATTTATAAACAGAAAAGGTTTAGTTTGCTCAGATTCATTTGGTTCTGCCACTGTTCTGATTAGATGTTTTTGTTATTTTGGAGAAAGGAAATGGGTTGAGTGGGCATGGATAGGCATCTCACCATAGAGGTGGCATACAGCAGAATGCAGTTACTCCCTCTGTTTGAAAGCACATGCCTACAGACAGAAATGCCTCCCACTACACACTATATCTTAACACCTCCTCTGCTTAGTCCCATAATGGAGACTGAGAATTTGCCAACTAAACCTTTAGGGTTGCTGGACACTGACAGTTTCTCCAGATTGAACAGAATTTTAAACTGGAGTCAGAGCTTCAGACATCTGTGTTCCTGCTACAGGTATGTTTACTGCTTTATCTTTCAAAGTTTAAATTTACTTATGGGGATTAAATAGAATGTATAAAATTCTTACAGCATCTCTGCTTTGGCAGAGATGTTACACATTTCTTTTTCTATTTTTCACTTGCTTCATTCCTTCTCTTCCTCTCTACTCACTTCTTTTTCATTTGCTTGGTCATTTTTCTGTAGTGTTTCCAATAGGGATTTCACAATCTAGGCTAGAGAGGAACTCTATAGTACTCAAATATAGTTTCTTTTTTTAATTATTAGATATTTTCTTTATTTACATTTCAAATGTTATCCCCTTTCCTGGTTTGCCTTCTGAAAACCCACTATCCCATCCCTCCCTCCCCCTGCTCAACAACCCAGCCACTCCTGCTTCCCTGTCCTGGCCTTCCCCTACACTGGGCATAGAGCCTTCTTAGAACCAAGGCCCTCTCCCCCCATTGATGTCCAACAAGGCAATTCTCTGCTACATATGCAGCTGGAGCCATAGGTTCCTCCATGTGTACTCTCTGGTTGGTGGTTTAGTCACTGGGAGCTCTGGGGGTATTGGTTAGTTCATATTGTTGTTCCTCCTATAGGGCTGCAAGCTCCTTGGCTCCCTTGGTCCTTTCTCTAGCTCCTCCATTGGAGACCTTGTGCTTAATCCAATGGTTGGCTAAGAGCACCCACCTTTGTATTTGTCAGGCATTGGCAGAGCCTCTCAGGAGACAGCTATATCAGGCTCCTGTCAGCAAGCACTTGCTGGCATCTACAACAGTATATGGGTTTGGTGACTGTATATGGGATTGATCTCCTGGTGGGGCAGTCTCTGAGTAGTCTTTCCATCAGTTACTGTTCCACAATTTGTCTCTGTATCTCTTATCATGGGTATTTTGTTCCCCCTTCTAAGAAGACCAAAGTATACATACTTTGGTTTTGCTTCTCCTTGAGGTTCATTTGGTTTGTGAAATGTATCTTGGTTATTCCAAGCTTCTGAGCTAATATCCACTTACCAGTGAATGTATGCCATGTGTATTTTTTTTTGTGATTGGGTTACCTCACTCAGGACATTTTCTAGTTCCATCCATTTGCCTAAGAAGTTCATGAATTCATTGTTTTTAATACCTGAATAGTATTCCATTGTGTAAAGAGCTAAACAAAGAATTCTCTTAGTATACCCGAGATATAAGATACAATTTGCAAAACACATGAAGCTGAAGAAGAACGAAGACCAAAATGTGGACACTTTGCCCCTTCTTAGAATTGGAAACAATCACCCATGGAAGGAGTTACAGAGACAAAGTTTGGAGCTGAGACAAAAGGATGGACCATCTAGAGACTGCCATATCCAGGGATTCATCCCATAATTAGCCTCCAAACAATGACACCATTGCGTACTCTAGCAAGCGTTTGCTGAAAGGACCCTGATATAGCTGTCTCTTGTGAGACTAGGTCGGGGCCTAGCAAACACATAAGTGGATGCTCACAATCAGCTATTGGATGGATCACAGGGCCCCCAATGGAGGAGCTAGAGAAAGTATCCAAGGAGCTAAAGAGATCTGCAACCCTGTAGGTGCAACAACATTATGAACTAACCAGTACCCTGGAGCTCTTGACTCTAGCTGCATATGTATCAAAAGATGGCCTAGTCGGCCATCACTGGAAAGAGAGGCCCATTGGACACGCAAACTTTATATGCCCCAGTACAGGGGAATGCCAAGGCCAAAAAATGGGAATGGGTGGGTAGGAAAGTGGGGGGGAGGGTATGGGGGACTTTTGGGATAGCATTGGAAATGTAATTGAGGAAAATACGTAATAAAAAAAATTAAAAAAAAAAAGAATTCTCAACTGAGGAATATCAAATGGCTGAGAAGCACCTAAAGAAATGTTCAACATTCTTAATCATCAGTGAAATGCAAATCAAAACAACCCTGTTATTCCACCTCAAACC
Organism: Mus caroli; assembly: GCF_978045245.1. Classification (NCBI taxonomy): domain Eukaryota; kingdom Metazoa; phylum Chordata; class Mammalia; order Rodentia; family Muridae; genus Mus; species Mus caroli. Next base: position 26,694,348 of record NW_028227274.1, on the reverse strand, counting down.
AGTCAGGATGGCTAAGGTCAAAAACTCAGGTGACAAAAGATGCTGGTGAGGATGTCAAAAGAGAGGAACACTCCTCCACTGCTGTTGGGATTGAAAGTTGGTACAACCACTCTGGAAATCAGTTTGGCAGTTCCTCAAAACTGGACATAGTACTACTGGATGACCCAGCTATACCACTCCAGGCCATAAACCCAGAAGATGCTCCTACATGTAATAACGATACATACTCTACTGTGTTCATAGCAACCTTATTTATAATAGCCAGAAGCTGGAAGGTACCCAGATGTCCCTCAACAGAGGAATGGATACAGAAAATGTGGTACATTTACACAATGGAATACTACTCAAATCTAGTTTCTGTTCCTCATTGTATCTAAAACTGTATACGGTACTGCTTTACATGTTAAGTACATCATCTTCACAGTGAAGATGTCCTAAATTTACTGTCCTGTCCTAAATTTCTTGTGCAGGCCTATAAGCCAGGAGATGCAGAAAGCTGGTAACAATGTCTGGCACTTGGTGTGTATCCTTGGTATGCTTCTAAAGGAGTCGGTAGGGGTAAGTCGGTGGAAACAGAGTGATGTAGGTCAGAATACAGACATTCTGTTGGATGATCAGCTTTTGTGGAATTGATATAAATCCTGAGTGGTAAATTGTGTGCTGATTAATTAATTTGATTGTGGTACTCACTATATGGTGAATGCATTCATTGTTCATCAGTCATGTACATGTGGTCTTATTTTGATGCACAAATCTTTTAAAGAGTGAGAGAGAAAGAGACCTACTGAGAGGGGAGAAGAAATAGAGGGATGAAAGTTGATCTCAAAGTCAGTGCTACATGGTCTATGGTTGATATTAGCAGAGAAGTTGCCACATCTAGGTAAATTGGGGATTTGATCCAGTAGCTTTAACCAGATAAGACAACATTTGTTGAGAATAAGCCAAAAACCTACGAATCAATGCAACCAGTCAATTGGCTGTTAAGTAGAGACCCAGGGAAGTAACAACTAGAGGACTCAAGTATCTCTTGAATGCTTTCAAGATTCTATTGCCTGGTTCACATGAAACTCTCTACTGAGCTACTTGTTGTATGTTACCCAAGAAGACTAGATAGCATCCAACTTACATGTCTACAGAAAGCTTAATTCTAAAATAGTACAGGCACCTTTCACAGGAATATGAGGATAGAAAGAGTAAGCCAGTCATAAAAGTCCACCACTTTCTGTAAAAATGCCTTATTTCCTTTGATAGGAAGATAAGTTCAAGACTCACACTCTTGAAACAGATAGCAGATGAGATTATTGGGAAGGTGCTGTTTCTTTACATATAAATTCTAAACATAAGGGAAGAAGTAAAATATGAAATCATTGAAGCTCACACCAAATTTCTATTATATCCCATGCCTGTTATTCTACAGGAAAACAAAGAAAACAAAAAAATTACATCTTCTTTCTCCCCTCTTATCCCCATGCCAGCTACCTATCTGAATAGATTACATGTAGTCACGTGAGAACTGGGTGGTATGAGATGTTTGTAGCATATTCTTAGGGAAAGAAGAAGCACTGGCTATTCAACAGAGTACGTGTGTCACAGAAGAATCTGAAAGAAGGCATTACCATTTGGGATAGGAATAGGTCTTTCAATCAGGGACTTTGTGCCTTTTGGAACACACTGGCCCCGATTTACGAAGCACGCTGTCTTGTCTCAGCAGATGCCTTCTGCATGAGAGAAGAACATTTACGTCCCTTCAGTCTGGAACATTAAAACAAATGCTGATAGTTCAAGGTTAATAGATGCATAAAACAAAAGTAATTCTGTGTCAAAGCTGAAATGACAGGCGATTTGACTTGAGGCAGCTTCACAATCACTCTTTCACATGAGCTCCGTGCTGAGCCCAGGCAAAGGCGTTACGTCTCTGACATTTACTTGTCAGGAAAGTATGACAATAGAGATTGTTTCTATCTCTTCAGCTCCCAGATGTTAACCTTCTAGCTTTAGTTAGTAATTGGGGCTCTTTGGAGCTTTAACATTTTCTATTGATTCAATAGAAGCGATAACATTTCCAATCATAAGACAGCGTTATAGAAATATCAAGCAATTCACACATCAGAATGTTTGATAGCTGGGCTCACCGCATTAATTTCTGTCACCTTTGCCAAGAACCCTTTATCCTCCTTTTATACTGAAGGACACCTGGGGGTAGTTGCTGCCACTTTTATTGTTCAATAAAGTAGACAAAAGTTTCAATTAACAACCAAAGGGCCTCTAGGAAATTGTGAGTGAGAATATATTTTACTCATTTACTGTATTTCTTTTTCTTAATGTGCAGTCTGTGGCTTCAAAGCTATCTTTCACTCAGCTTGTGCTCATATGAACACAGGCACACATGCTCAAACACACACACACACACACACACACACACACTCATGCATGCATTCAGTTATCTATAGTTAACTTGATGCGATTTATCTTGTAATATTTAACAAAGGAGAGACAAAATGGGCAGTGAGAAGGCTGATAGGATTCTGAAAGGAGAAACAAAATTCTGATGAGCAACAAGAAGGCCTCTAGTCTCCAGTCTGCAGAATGGAGGCAGGATATTTCATTCATTTCACATCTTTGTCTGCGTCCCTGAGAATGATGGATAAGAGGTTCCTCTCACTGTAATGGATACCTTGTTAAGAGAAAAAAAAATGCATATCTGATTCCATGTACTTGCTTACATCCTTATTATTCAAGTGGGTGTTTATATTATGAAATCAAACTTTTATTAACAGGATTTTGAAAATGCAAACAGGAAAAATAATGTGTTCTATGTGACAAAGTCTGAAGACACTCCATCAATTCTTGAGACAAAGTGTTTTGTCTTACTTGATTCCAACACTTGCACTTATCTTTTCTGTGTCTCTCAAAGAATGTGGATGATTTTAATTCCACAAATTTCCTCATAATATTCCTCTCAATAGCCTGAAATCTGAACCCATCATCTCACATCCATGACTTCTGTGTAGCTACCTGATACCAATGCTGTTTTGCACAATGTAAAGCCTACGTTAGCCATGTCCCCTTTCTCAAGATCTTTAGTTATATAAAGAGTCCTGATATGAAAACACCCAGCTCTTCTAAAGAACAAATACTTTTAATCACAAAATTATACATTGATTTTTATAAGCTAGTATGCTATATAACCCATCTTAATATAAGCATAAAGCATTCACTGATTTACATAGGCCCAGTGTGTGACTTGCTGTGTTAGCTCATGGATATCTTTGCTATCCTGCTCCATTTTGATGTTTTATGAAGTATCTATATTATCTTTATTAAAAGTTTCTCATACGTGAATATAACTACTAGATAAAAAGATACTAGTCCAATTCTTGAAATTCTCTTGTGTATTTTAATGTTTTAATGAAGGAGCTATTGTTAGTGCTTTTTTGGTCTCTATATCTGAAAGGCCTACTGCCCAGGAAATTAGGACATCTTAGTTTTAGAGACTTTAGAAGTTTTTCCCTTGGTGGACAGCACAGTAGGATTTCCCATAAGCCCCTGGGTTCTAGAGAGTTTCCAGTTGGCCTCAGAACATGATGTTAAAGTTCTTGAAAAGTAACATATTTCACACTTTCAAAGTCATTTCCAAATAATCTCCTAAATGATTATTTTAGAACTGATTACTTGAATTGTCCTGTAGGTTGTAATGACTTATTTGTTCCTCCTTTTAAAGGGTATTGAAGTAGAGACTCATGATCAGTGGCTACATGTGTATACTTGTCTTGGAGAGGACCTGTGCTCTTTTGCCAGAAACCATGCTGGGCAACTAGTAATATCTTGATCCATTACTTTTGCCTTTCTCAGGCATTTGTACACACACTGACATACACAAACATGGGCACACACATACACACAAACAGTTCAAAAGTAAAATTCAATCTTTTAAGAAAATAATGTTATTTCTTCACTTAATAAATTTATGCCTAAAAAAAAAAGAAGATCAGGTAGCTATTTCACTTAGCCATTATTGGTTTGATAATGCCATCAAAACACAGAGATGAGCTGGATGTTAGTATATGCTGGAATTACGACAAAGAAGATGAAACAGTTTCCACCCAGTCCATTTTACTGATGAATTCATCATGTCCTGTCCATTGAGTTAGGAAAAACACTGTCTCTAGTCCTGGTTTAATCTATAGCCTGGTCTAGCCTTAAGCTTCCCAGGGTGGTCAATGAGATTGTTTCGTTGATGTCACCTGGGAGATAGACATGTATCCAGGTGCAATACCCAAGAAGCCTGAAATGGCAGTGACATTTCATCAAGCATCCCCAAAATAATTATAACTGCAATAAACTGTGTTTCCTGCTGGCACAGATACTCCCTCTGTCAGAAAACTTGTTCTTTTTTCTCTAAACACACTTACAGACAATTGTTACCCTCATGTATTTATTAACTGACAAGCAATAATATCTGCACTATCATCTGGTAGCTGCCATTTAAAACCAGGAATTTGTTCTACTTGCTTTTCTGTTGCTCCAATAAACACTAAGACCAAAAGCAAGTTGGAGAGCCAATGGAGATTTTTTTTTCTTGAACCTTTTGTTCACAGTCCGTCATTTAGGGGTGTCAAGGCAGTAACGCATGCATGAAAGAGACAGGAATCCTGGAAGAACACTGTTTACTGTCTTGCTCCCTAGTTTGTCCTCACCTGGTTTCCTTATACTATTCAGGACTCCTGTCTAGGAGTGGTACTACCCAAAATGCAGTGGTTCCTCTATATCAATTAGCAATTTCAAATGTTCCTCCACAGGCATGCTCATAGGTCAAAGAGATCTAAGAAATTCCCAACCAGGACATTCTCAAATGACACGTGGCTGTGTCATGTTGCCAGCTAGTGCTAGCTAGAAGAGAGTCTACTATATCCATTGAACAACTCAAGCCATACATTTACAGGGTAAACTATGTAAGAAAAGATGTCTTTATGTTCTCAATATGGATTATATTTAGGTTTTCTTCAAAACCTATTAATGACAAAACTACTAATCACTGATGTTTAAAATGATATAAAAGACCTATCAGTTAACACATTTTAATATAACATTTTTTGTTCAATAACTATTTATGGGAAGAATTTAGAAGGCAAAATGGAATTCTGATGTAGTTTCATAGATAAGCTATGGTTTGGTAAGCAGAAAGTCTATGTGGCTTGCCTCAGGTCAATCGTAATGCATTCTTTATGTTTCATTGAGTTGACCTCTTCTGCCTCTCCCAAGGAGAGAGCTTCCCTCCTATCTTGGAGGCTCTGCTATATAAGCTGACAGACTTTTTTTTCACTACTAGTGTAGAAGTCAAGACACCAGCTTAAGGAAACCAAACAAATGTGCAATTTGTCAGTCCTCAGATAGAGTGTTTTTGCCCTCAGATTCAAAATAGTTCTCATTTATTCATGTAAAAAAAGCAGCATTTCAGCTATAGTTGTAATATTTACTTATCTGGTTTGCTCGTGATGGATAACAAATGTATCCAGAAACTCCATGCATCAAAAAGATGCCACTTCATAAACTGGCAATATAATTCCATATTTCAATAAAAACAGATACAATTCAAAATGCCTCAAATAGTTCCAAAAGCAATTACAGCGTTTCAGAAGTAAACATTACAAACAAGTTCATAACCACCCATCAAAATTATTTCACCAGGGCACGTTAAGAAAACATCTGCTACAATTTATGCATTTTGAGTTTTTCTTCTGAGAGCACTGTGCTTCTAGCAAGCACTACAGTCCAGACTGGAGTCAAACTGTTTGCCATTTACCTCGGCAAATATATAACTTCTCTGAGCTGTATTCAATTCTTTTACTATAATGAAGGCATACAATTCACATTTTCATCCCAAGCAACTAGACTTGACCAGGACCATCTGCAGGGGAAGTGTCTAAGATTAGCAGTCTTATTCCTCCGCCTGAAAGAATAGTGGCATAAACTCCTTTTAGAGGCTGGGAAGGGTCATTCTTCATCTACTGTCTGCAATAATGCTGAGTTATTTCTCAACTACGAGGAATGTTTCATAAATCACAAAAGAAATAAATCTTATTAAATCAGTTGTAGATTACAGAAACCTAAAGGCAAGGTCTATTTTCTAAAGGACACTGCCGTCCTGGCCAATTTTTTATCCTTTCACTTATTTAAGAAGAGACAAATTTTCAGAGACCTAGTTAACGGAAATAAGAACATTTCCCTCCTTTTCATCGGAGGTCAAATGGCCAATAATAATGGTAGTTCAATGATCCACTGGAAGTCAAATATCATAACATAAGGCTTTTTATATGTATAGGTAAAAGTAGGAATATATGATTCATAACCAGTATCAATATATAAGTTTTAAGTTTTATGGTAACATTTTCAAGAGACAAATTGCCATAGCTATTGAATCCATTCAAAATACTAAAAAAAGACAGTGATGTTTTGTATATTACAAGGATATTAAAAAACAAGACAATCTTGAAATTAATATAGACAAAAATCTATTGTTAAACAGTCAATATTTTTAATAGATCCATACCTCACTCTGTGTCTGAGTAATGTCTACAGAATTCTAGTTTGTGTGTTTTAGTAAAAGAAAAACAAACTTTATGGGTCACAGTAGAGAATATGAATGCAAAAGCTATAGATGAACTTTGCACATTACAAATAGCAATTCAACAGGATAGACACTTTATAGCCTGTATAGTCATGAAAACCTCAATATGCATGCATGTATGTATGTATGTATGTATGAATGTATGCATGTATGTAATCCATAGATTTATAGTCAACAATCTCACCACCACTTGGCTCCAGTTCACTTTTCCATCCTTGGAAATAACACATTTCACATTGAAAAACATTGAAACATTTCAAAGCATTTGCCAGCATTACAGATCAGCAGAAAAGGGTGCACCTGCATCTCTAGCAAGTCAGCCCAGAAATAAAGGAGTAAATGGGGAATAGGGTATTCTGTGTCATAAACTGAAAAGCATTCTAAGTTTATCTATTCACAGAGAGGGTGGGAATGGACTTCAAAATTTTAAAGTTGAGTGCATTTCATTTTGCTGCATCTTGATACAAGAGCAGCATCTTGCCTTCCCTCTCTGAAGTGAGTTTGACTGAGAGTCTGCCCCATTATGGAATATTGCAATTAGCTTACAAAATTTTTTTTTCATAGAACACTGTACCTTTTAACAATCTGAGTGGACACTAGAAAGTTGACATAGGGAAATCATTACTATAGGGATATTCACCATCCACATATTTGCCACTTACACATAAAATTCAGGGTGGTGAGAAAATGTGAACCTTGCTTCCCTTTACCTCATCCAAGGCATTAGCTCTGCATTGCTGCCCATTGTTTACTGCCCTAGAATGTTATCTACAACTATCTGTGACCTAAAGACATTCCCATTTATATCTTCAACGAATGTATACTGTTTTCAGTATCTGAGCTTCTGAACATACTTTTAGGATACTGAAAATACCTCCCTTTCTAGACAAGCAGTTTGGGTGTTTTTGTTTTCTTAAAGTGAGATGCAAAGAACTTTGGAACCTTGTTCATGTTAAATAAGCTTCTTTCCCATGGAGCTCCATCATATACCATGGAGTTCCTTACATAGCACAAATAGACGGCAAGAGAAAGGGTCATTACAGTGATGGAAGAGGCTTTGGTGGACATGATGGCTGAAAACAAGAAGCACCTAGCAGACTTAGATAATGAAGGAGGAAATCCTTATAGAACAGTGACTTTAGGAATTGAATGAAGGAAACAATTCCTGAAGGACACAGCTAGCAATTGTAAGAATCCAAAAGTTGAGAAAGATATATTTCCACTGGAGAGGAAGGAGACTCATTAGGCTGTCACCTTGCAGACAGATTAATGGTATAATATAGGATTGTGAATGGGAGCAGGGAAAAGCTAATGAAAAGGACACACAGTGACTAAATCTTTAATAACAGAAATGAGGATACCACTGAAATTCGAATTTGCACCAACTTCATATTATTATAAGACAAGACAAGACACAAGACACAGGCTACCTATGGGAGTCAAGAGGATTGTTTTTGAACTTATAATTCTTGAGGTTCAGATACCAGAGTTATCTGGGGCCATATGCAGAATTTTTTTTTTTTCTGTCTGGGACCAAAATCAGAAAGAGACCCTGCGAGACAGCTCTTTGTTGGGAATCAACAGAGAGTGAATGAAAAAACTGGGCCCAACTTCCCTCTTTCCTACCTGAGACTGTGTAAACATGGTGGTTTGAATGTAAATGGCCTTGTAGGAGGACTTATATCAAAGGGAGTGGGCTTTGAGATTTCAGAGACTCAAGCTAGGCTCAGTCTTTTACTTTCTTTTTGTTGTCTGAGGATCCAAATGTAGAACTCTTAACTACCTCTATAGCACCATGTCTGTCTGGATGCTACCATGCTTCCCACCGTGGTGATAATGGACAAAACATCTGAATTCTAAGCCAACAACAATTACATATTTTTCTTTATAAAATTGCTGAGATTATCATGTACTTTCACAGCAATAGAAACCTTAACTAAACCCAAAGAGACAGTAGGATTTTGTATTTTTGATATTTACTTAAAAAAACAAAAACAAACAAACAAACAAACAAAAACCTCTGTAACACTTTCAGCTACATTATCTCTTGTAAAGATTGCCTGAGAAGATCCGTGCCTGAGGAAACAGGAATCTAGCACATAGGGAGGGATCAAGATTTGTGTCACCATTCCTAGTAAAATTACTCTATTCAACTATCCACACATGTATTGTTCAGACATTTCTTCTATTAACATAGTTAAATTCAGCTATTGTTTTACTGTAGGCAAAGTCCTTTCAACAAGGTAAAATAGTATCTACCATTTCATTTCCAACTTCAGAACACTTCCTTGGCTTTACTTCAAGGAGATATAAAAACAAAAGCTACTGACTTCAGGCTAGGATGAGAGTCTTGTTTATAAATACAATTCTCAGAAGGAAATCTTTCCATTTAAAGAACTATCACTTTTGAAAGTTTTCAGAACTGAAGGGCCTGAAAGAATAGAGACACAGAGAAAGAGGGTTGTCTAGAGTGACCAAAAACAATTCTAAAGGAAGAGAACATGCAAGTTGACCCTGGAGTTGATAGCACAAACCAAGAATGAGAGTACAGGAATCCTAGCTGGGAACAGCAGTTACATAGGCCTCAAGGTTTTAGTTAAGCTTTAGTTAAGGCATTCTTCACTGTTGGCAATAGCTGGAGCCAGAGTGCAGAATTAAAAGCAAGAATATGTGTGCTTATTCCAGCCAGGCCAAAATCAGATTCTGAAAGGAATATAGTTCATAGTGAAAATTACAAGTACCTTTTAGAGAAACACAATTGATAAGTAAGCAGAGTGGCAGTGGCAATGAAAGAATTATCACCATAGGGAGAGAGTCTCATGGACAAGCTCTTTGTCTCAGATAAATGAATTTAAAATAAAAAGGAATGCAGCGGCTGGAAAGATGCCACATCGGTTAAGAGCACATACTTTTCTTACCAAGGACCAAAATTTGATTCTAAACAGCTCTCTGCTTACTATGCCTCAAACCCTAGGGTATACTAAGCCTCCCACCTCCATAGACACCTCCATTCCAACCCATTTTTCCACACACAGACTCAGAGATATACACATACACATACTTAAAAATAAAATAAAATAAATCTTAAAAAATATTGTTTCATAAGGGAACTTTGAAGGAGCTATTTATTGGATTCAAGAAAATACCATGCCAGAAAGGTTGGAGAAAATTAATATGTGTGTAACTTCTTGGAGTAGGGAAGTATAAAGAAGAGGGAGAAAACTGGTTATGTTTTCTGAGTTACAATTTGAGAAAGCAAACTACCTGACCATGGAGCCCTGCCAACAGCATTGTGGGTTGAAAGTCTTAGAGATTATAAGAATGTATCTCCTTAAGGGAATATTTATCACTTATAGTCTCTTATCTGTTCCTTGAATGTGTATGCCTTTACATGTTCTGGCTTTAGAACACTGAGAAAGATATTTTCTATTTAGGGCAGGAGGTCTTAGTCTTGCCTATGCCAGGGAACCATGTGCTGCCACTATCAAAGTATGTTATCACCACTGACCAGCTGTTCTGTATAGAGAGTGGCACTAACTGCTGACCACTGACCATGCTATTTGTATTCGAGGATGTCAACACCTTGCAACTGTATAACAATGAGGCCTGTAATAAGGGAGGTACTCACAAACCCTAGGAAAGGATGTTACATGTCATTTGTGTTAGAGGAAGTTGACATATTGGTATTCTGATACCACAAATGACTCCTGGAAAGAAAAGACTACTGAAGGTTGCCTTGCACACCCTTTCATCATAACTGTCATACAGAACTAGAAGATCTGTGGACATTGGGTTAAAAGTAGTATTTTCAGCAGGGTTAAAAGTGAGGGAGAAAAGTTTTGAGTCTAGGAAAAGAATCCTGATAAAAGACAAAGAAGAGAATAGAAATGGAGGCAGGCAACAGATGAGAGAGAAAAAAATAGTGTATGTTCTAAGAGATTCCCATGACTGACTTACCATGATGAATGTCAGGGCTTATCATGTTGGGTGGTTCTTCCTCTCAGTAACTTCAAGGAAAGCAGGGATGAATTTTGACTCAGTGGCTTGCTTTTTGTGAATGTATAGCAACTAAGTCACTGAGCATTTTCTTCTCTTTCTCTTTCTTTCTTTCTTTCTTTCTTTCTTTCTTTCTTTCTTTCTTTCTTTCTTTCTTTCTTTCTTTCTTTCTTCCTTCCTTCCTTCCTTCCTTCCTTCCTTCCTTCCTTCCTTCCTTCCTTTCTTTCTTTCTTTCTTTCTTTCTTTCTTTCTTTCTTTCTTTCTTTCTTTCTTTCTTTCTTTTTGGCTAATGTTCACTAGGCTTTCCTAAAAGCTCTGGAGGTTTAGGGAAGAGAATAGAACCAAATATTTCATTTTAAGTTATCCTAGAAATATATGCTATATCCCAGTCCCAAATAGGAGTTTATTGCTCAAAGCCATGTAATCATGGTATTAGAAAGAAAAAAAAAAGCTTTGGGAGGTGGGTTAGTTTATAAACAACTTGTCAAGACAGCGTGAGTATCCTAGTTCATTCTCTGAGATTTATGTAAAAACAAACAAACAAACAAACAAAAGGTAGTGTTCACATGTAACCCTGGTGATGGGAAATTGGAGACAGGTGGATTCATGGTACTCCTTGGACAAACATTCCAACATAATTGATAAGCATTCGAAGTCAATGACTGACATCACCTCAAAATACAGCATGACAGATATTGAAGAAAAATGACATCTCATGCTGACTTCTGGCCAACACAGGTATGTATGTGCACATATGCACTTATACACCTATGTACATATAAGAACATACATAAAGAAGATGAAAACCTAGTCTGGTGATGTTAATGAGAGACAAAGCCTTGGGGAAGTGCTAAAACTCACATAAGTCATTAGTATGTTCCCGTAATAAAATCTTAGCAGTTGTGTAAGAAGAGGAATAAGACCAGTTTCACAGATGGGCACATCTCCCAGTGTCCTCCCACATGATGTTCTGAGATAGTTAAGACGACTTCAGGACTTCTAACAAGCAGCCAAAGCCAGACATGACTCTAGATTTTTACTCATCAAAATATAAGACCAAATCAATACTTTTTTAAAAAAAGTACATTTATTTAGGGTTACAGTAATTTGAATCTGAGAATGGGATCAAAGGGAAAGACAGAAGTTAATATGCTGATCATAAAAGAGAGCTGAGTGAGCCTTGGAAGTAGTCACTAAAGGAAGTGATATTAATATCCAAGATACCTCAGAGACTCTAGAAGAAAGGAAAGTCTAAATGTATCAATTTTGGTAGGAGTTGATATCAGCTCAAAGAAGACAATTCACAAGATGGGCAGTAACTAAAATTCCCACCTAACATACATGAATGAAGAAAGAATTTTATCAACAATAATGTCACAAGCACAGAACTAGGCAAGGCTATGTGGCTGACAGTGTTACTCTGCCAAGATTGAGTTCACTTGTCATATTGGGTACCATACAACAAATTCCCCACCAGAGTTGCTCTAATGTTTGTCAGTAAGAAGGGTCAGAGAATAGTGGTAAAGTTCTGACATCAAATCGCAATCAGATGTTTGGGTCTCTGGTTTCTTGGCTCAGAGCTGTCAACTTGAGAATGTTTGATGGGAACATTTAGGTTTCCAGCAGCAATCCCAGTTGAAATGTTCACATCTAAAACAAGTTTGTCTTTCCAACTTTCTGAACTGTTCCCCTGGACTAGAAGGGTAAAATGCATTATCTCTTGCTATTTCATTTTTATTAAAACTGTTTGAACTTGGAAATGAGGCCTGATGGTCCCATTTTCAGAAGGCTGAAGGTCACTGGGTGTTTCTGTTCAAAAAGAGAAAACACAGTCTAACCCCTGTGGCACCATAATCGAAAGAAATAGTGTGGTGATTACAGCCGCGCGCTGAGCTGGCGGCAGCTACAAATACTGGGACCGAGTTTGATAGGGTCTTGTAATACCTTGTAACACAGTCTCATTCCTCACAGTTCCAAGGTCAATGTCTCTTTCTCAAATAACATTTTGGACCTGTAATTGTTCATCTCCATGCCAGCAATTACGGGGATTGATCAGCCCGTAATTAATGCCAGACTATTACACTTTTTAATTTGTAGATTATGCAGCTGCGAGCGTTCTCACATTTTTAATTTGTATATTATACAGCCACAAATGTTTACAATGCCCTTTTTAATCTCCTTACACTACCCCTGCCATTATTCACTATAGATTAATGATCCCCTAGATGCAGGGGTTTATTTCATTTACCACACTTACCAGGAGAGCAGTTAACATTAGTGTGCTCTGTTACTTAATGTCTTCCTCCAGCTGCTGTTGAGCACAGTTTACCCTTTAAAATAGTGCCAGTCAGTTAGTTTACCCCTACTTTTTTAGGTCTCTTGTCACCAACAATATGACTCTGTGGTAATATTACACTTTATTTCCAAATTTACTTCAACTGATTCTACCAGAGATACTTAAATTATTCATTTTAATTCCACAAATGAATCCCCACCTCTTGTCTGGGTGGTGTGAGGGTGCAAAACTAAATTTCTTTATTTCCCTTGCCTGGTTTTACTCTGTAAGATCCAGGTAGATAAATTATTAATGACATTTGAAGTAGTGGTAAACTCCTTTTTAATCAGCTAAGAGCAGAAAGATTCACAATGTTGACTGGTAGGCAGTCTGTAAGCTCTAAGGTGGTTAGGATGCTGCTGGTCAGAGTCATTGTGGAACAAATATGTTTCCACAATTTTTCAAGAGAGAAAGTCAACTGTGTGGGCATGGGTGAATCTCTCTCTCTCTCTCTCTCTCTCTCTCTCTCTCTCTCTCTCTCTCTCTCTCTCTTTCTGTGTGTGTGTAGGCCAATTGTGTTGTCATTTACCAGGTACTACTGGTAGCCAGGATTCAGGATTTATCAAGGAGGCTGGCCAACAAGCCCCAAGAGGAACTATGTGTCCCCTTTAGAGGCATGAGATTATGAGTTTGTGCCACCACACAAGGTCTCTTTTCCTGAAATTTGGGAATTGAACTAGTGTCCCCTAACTTGTATTGAAGGCACCCTTACTAACTGAGCTTCATTCTAGTTCTGTATGTCTCCTGGAAAGGTGCTATGACAACTTCAATGTAGCCTAACTCTGTAATTCTAAGTCATGGGCTCTAATAGCATCTGCATCTCAGAATTCTGCACAACAGATCTGTGTGAAAAACCATAACTCATCAGGATGAATAGGAGTAAAAAAAGACAACATCTGTCATCAAAACATTATTTTTTTCCTCTGTGTAAATAAGAGAAAATAAATATATAATTGTTTAATTATAGATTAAATATGAAAAATATAAAATAATAACAATATATGTACAACTAAATTTAAAATGTGAATGCCTCCAATGAGAAGATCCAATGAGAAGGATGTTGGAGGCATTTGACAGCTTTCAAAGTGATTAAAGAGTTTGTGAGTTTGGTGACTGTGAATTCAGGAGGAGGAACCAGAGCTGGCCTCCTGAAGAAGGAGGGAAAAAGGAAGGCTGATAGAAGTGGTGCCTGTTCAGAAAATACAAAGGGTCGGCAGTCATATGGCAAGGACAAACATCTCACCGGAGGCTTACTTAAAAACAGGAGAAGAGCATGGGTCCAAGATAGTTCTAGGTAGGGACTAGTTAGACCCAAAGGTAGAAGAACCCAAATACATAAAGTAATATTCCTAACAGATCTAAGAGTCCACTTTGACAGAGAGAGTTATACTAGAGGGTGTTTTTTGGCTTTTGGTTTTGTTGATTGTGGTTGGTTTTATTATAAATGTACTAAAATCAAAATAATATTTTAAGAGGAGAACAATACAGACATGGATTCTGGATCATTTTGGAGGCCGGTGACCAAAGTCAGGTGAGGTCGTAGACAATATTCCTTGCTTGTCATTCTTCCAGTCAATCACTGTATCCCTCACTGTCTACATCTGTGTTCCTGCTTTGCATATCTTGTCTTCATCTTAAAGAGTTTTTTTCTCATCTTCCACCTGCCAGTTTGTTGAAATCACAGTGTACATCGAGCAAATAGGATTTAGTATGAAGGTAACAGATCTCCTATACTATCTATATTAATAAATTGCTACATTGAATTTTTATATTTTCAAATATTAATAAATTAAATAATCGAAAGTGATAAAATGGATAGAAAGAATTTGAGATAATTGTGATTTTAATGTGGGTAATTGGAGTAAAGTTCAGACAGCGGATCTTGGGAATTAATGCATTGCAAATGATGTCTAAAATTACTTTTACCTACATTTACTAGTAAATCTACCCTGTGTGACAGTATGTCTCACTTAAACTACAAAATGATAGCACATTTTTTCCTATTAACCCATACTTTTTTTTTTAAGGGGTTGGTTTGTGTTCTTTTTTTCAATTAAATATTATCCAGAAATTACTGAAAATGAACACAAGAGAGTGTAAAGTTTAAGAAAACCATGAGCAACCTATCTGTTCTGTGAAGTGGGTATCACAGGTGGCATCTCAGGACCCGCCAAAGACTCAAAGACACATGACAAAAGAAAAAGGAAATTAGAGTGAATATAGATGGTAGTTTTGTTAAGAAAAGTGTATGTAAAGTCAAAAGGGAAAGGTATTTCAAATGGAGTTTAGGACACAAAATGATTGACAAACTTAAGGTCTGACTCTCAACAAATTCAGTTCCTGTCCTCAAATCCTTGACCCTGGCATACAGGTAAGCTGAGCTCAGGATTTTGAAGCCCACTGTACCTGAACCTGCTTACTTGAAGAGAGCCTTGTAGATACTTGTAGATCTCTCTGGAATGTTCTTGTCCCTGGCCTTGTGGAAGCATGATGTAAAATTGATCTGAGTAGTAGAAAATCCAGAATAAAGGAAGCTTTGGGCACGGTGACTGAAGGACCTCACAGGTAAGAAATGTCAGAGTCTTTAGTATCTACACATCCAGAAGACTGGCCTAGATTTTAGTAGCTGGATTCTTTGCTTATATTTAACCTGAATGAAGCAATTCCTGGCTGGATCAATATTTTGTTGTAAATGGGATTTCCCAAACTCATCCAAGAACAGCTAAAGTTGTGGGTAAGTGTTATTTATATATTTGCGTAATTATGGCAAAATAAAAAGAATAATGTTAAGGAAATGAGTTTAGCTTTTTTGATGTAAAACTAATTCATTTATGAGATTATCTTTCATTGTATGATGATTTTCATCCTCTATGTTTTCAGTGTTAGAATAATCATCTTATTTAAATTATGAGTGTCAATAACTTTTGAAGTATTTTCAAATTAAATAGTGCTCTGTATTTCTGTTTTAAAATATGTCACACATTAAAAACTGAACTTCAAGAGACAAAGCAGACACAGTCTTTATTTTTAAATTTTTTCTTTCTATATTGATACATAATGAAGAATAAATGGAGTGGATATTTTTCCTTATTATCTAACTTTGTCTCCTAAGCTAAATAAATAATGGAACAATAGAAAACAAATATCTAGAAATGGAAGAGAATATTCTAGATGGGATTAGCCCAAAGAGAAAAATGGAAAAGAGAAACTTTTCATATCTAGAGCTCGGGTATCCCAGTCTTGCTCTGAAATCCTCCTCTCTTTGGAAAAAGAAAAGGCAGCAAGAAAAGGAAGTGAAATCATGCTAACTGGAAGAGAAATTTGCAGATGTCAGGATTCTGAAATTGTTAGGATTCTGGTGACTGTGGAGTACCCACCAGTTGTGGGAAACCTGTCAATCTGCAGGGAGAAGTCCACAGCAAAAAGATAATAGCACAGGCCAGACACTTCTGCTCTGAGCCCTGCCTCAAATGTAATCTCAACAACCTGAACAAAGTCACATCCACTGTGTGAGTAACAACGCAGCGAATGTCCAATGGGATTAGCAAGAGGTTGCCATGGCCACTGCAGCATTACTGAAAACAGCTCTGTGAGGATTTGGAATTACATCATGTAAGTTGTGTTCCCTGATAGAATTCAAAACCTTATGTCCTCTTGCTAAAAGCCATCCTTTCCCCAGTCCCTCATTTAAATCAAGTACATTTGAGACTATGGCTGCCTCATTACTTTTCTATTGTGAAGAGATACTGTGGCGAGGCAAGTTATAAAAAAAAGCATTTAATTCGGGGGGGGGGGCTTGCTTTCAGTTTAAGAGGGCAAGTTCCTGATCTTCGTGACTGGCATGACTGCACATGGGCAGACCTGATGTTGCCCCTGGAGCAGTAGCTGAGAGCTTATACTTGATCAGAAGCAAGATGGAGAGAGAGAGAGAGAGAGAGAGAGAGAGAGAGAGAGAGAGAGAGAGAGAGAGAGAGAGAGAAGGAACACATATAATACACATAGAGAGAGAAATACATGATACACCTCTTCCAACAAGGCCATACCTCCTAATACTTCCAAATATTCCACCAACAGGGAATCAAACATTCAAATATATTACCTAGAGAGGTCATTGTCATTCAAACTTTATGGTTCCTCTTCATAACTTTAAGAAAAGAAGTGCCAGTAAAGGCTAAATATTGAAGATTTCCATCAGTCTTTAATGAGAGATGTTGAACTGCCACTTGGTCCATGAAATCCATCCACAGAAAACGATATTTACCTACTCCCATTCTGGCTTCTCTTTGAATGCGAAGTTTTTTGATCATGACTCACATCAAGAACTCAGTATTTGGAACATCCCTGAGTCCCTCATATTGGTTCTTTATAACCATTTTCCATTATGTCTGTCTATTCCTCCTGAGATCAGGGAATGCATAAAATGCATCCTGCTGCAGCAGGGAGGGATTACCACTCTGTATTATCACTCACAGCCCATTAACCTCAAACCCCTGCTAACTAAGAAAATCCCCTCTAATGAGGTTTCCCTTGACTGCACTAAAGAACAAAAGGTCTGAAAGGGTTCCCTATTACCAATGTTCATCAAATTATTGCCCTGTAATTAAAGTGTAACTTTAAGGCCAAGGAAGTAAAGAAGAAGAAAATACTTCAGATTTGGTTTAAACTCTACAAAGACCTGGTGGAGAACTTCAGCTTCACTGGGTTTCAATGAAGCTGTTGAGACCCTCAGTTTGAGAAGATGACGTTCTTCAGTCCACTGCTTTGTAGCTGGGACCACTCTGACAAAGAGGTAGAGTCATGTGGTATAAAATAAATTAATGTGAAATCTTGACTCTTCCTAAAAATCAGCCTTCTCACTTCAGTAATTCCTTCATCTTCTGATACTCTCACACACTTTGTCGTGGGGTTGATCCCTTTTCTTTGACCAAGAATGATCATGCTAATAAAAACTCAAGTTAGTAGCTTGAAGTGTCTTGGTCAATTTCTACTCAGAATTCTGCAGACAGGGTTCATTGTATGATGCTACCACAGAAATGTTAAGGAGTTGAGATGCTAATAAAACAAACAGAAGGAGCAACAGCCCCTAGAGACATTTATAATCTGGTGAAGGAGTTACAATTAAGTATGCTTACCTCTGAGCTTTGAGTTTTTAAATGCCCAAAATGCAAATAATAATTACCTCTTTTAGCTTTTTTGGAAGCCTGATTTATGTGGAGCATGTCCTCAGAGGAGCAGAGTAAAGAGGTAGGGACTTGTAGATTTCAAAGCGAAGGCTGGAGAGGGAATACAACTGATGCTTCCCTATGATGTGATGAGGGTATTCTCTGGAGGCAGGGCAACCTTGACCACAGAATCCTGGAAGACTAATTAACAAGCCTAGTATTTCTAGAAACTCAAATAATTTATCATTGAGAACATTAAAGATAAGTCTAATTCTACAAAGGAAAATTAAACACATGACACTCACTAAGCTCAATATCATTACAATATGAAAATTCAGAAATTGGAACACACCTCCATGATAAGGTTCTATCTGTGATAACCTATTTAGGCATAACTTTTCTCTTCAGGAACTTTAGGCCAGAGGAAAAATAAATAAATGCACAGACCATTCCACAGTACATCTGAAAAATACAAGGCTGTAAGCCACATTGTATTTATTCGTGGTGGCGTTTTTCAAGTCTTCCTTGAAACTGCAAAATTGTGTCTTGATAGGGAATGCTAAGATGTCTTCATTGTGTACCCAGATAGGAAGAGGATTGAATGAGAACATGTAAGCTGTATCATATATCATTGGCTTTAATCTCAGAGTTGAAAACCATTCAGATACTGCAGTGCCTAGAAAATTTACCTGAAATACCTGGACTCACATTCATGACCACTGTATAAGACATAGTGCTCTTATGGTAGATGCAATGTTTTCTGCTCTCATTCAGCACAGAATGAATATTTTGTATGAAAACAAGTATGTCCAACTTGTTAGATTGTAAACTTATTCTTGATTCCAAAAAATACTTATGAATACAAAAATAATTAAAAATTTTCTTAGTATTCACCATTAATCAGTATTTTACTTGTGTATCTGCTTTTATCATTTATTCCAAACAAATGAAAAAGAGGCTGAAGTAGAAAAAGCTTAATAAATCTTAGAGTAAAAAGGACAGAAAAAAATGGAAGAACTAAGAGTAAAGATAATTCCCATGATTAAAACATGTTGCCTGTTAATATATGTGTTCAAGGCATTTGGACTAGATAATATAGCATATATATGAAACATACAAACAAACAATATTGTGATCTTATCAATAGTGAATTTTCAGTATTGATAGGTTTGACATTTTTGTCTGTATGTTTTGACCATAGGTAAAGTATTAAAATACTCACACACACTTCAGTTTTTCTCCAATCAAGTCTCATTTTGAATAAATTAACCACAATTAAAGATAGACCATAAGAGCTGACCAACACAAATGGAACAATTGATCTGAACGTTTCTGTAAATTATTTGTCTCGTATTGTTTCACTTGATCATTTTTGTCTTACTGCTTTCTTTCTTTTATTTTCTTGCTTGTATATTTTAGAAGTTGTGTGTGTGTGTGTGTGTGTGTGTGTGTGTGTTTCCTTTTATTGTTGTTGTTTGTTCTTTTAAAGAGAAGGAAAGAATGTGTGAGCCCAGGCACAGAGTAGATGGGGAGAATCCAAGAGGAGTTGAATAAAGGAAAAATGTAACAACATAAAACTGAATACAGATGCTAAGTGTCACTGCTTCACCTTTTCCAAAGGTTTTGACACCAGTAAATTGCAGAATTACTTCACATGGCCTACCTGATCACAAAATATCCAATACATCAACTTTTGAAAAAATGTCTTGTTAATATTTTGAATTATTTGAAATAAGACCAAGTACTTATCAAGTGTGTCAAGGTTAATGTGTAACATGGTAAGCCCTTGTTATTAGAATCTATGTCCCACTCCATCCCCAATAGTATAAATTGGTGACATTTGTGTCCTTGGGCTGATATGTAATTTCTTTCAAGTGAATATTTCTCTTCTATAACCCTTATCTATAATTTATCTGGATTGTGCCTAAAGATCTGCTCTCAAACAAGCCTTTGTCCTTTTTGACTTTCTTTCTCAATTTCTAATTATTATAAAAACGTAAAGTCAAGGTTGTATTTATTAAGCTTCTTCTGTGTACCTAGAAAGTAAAAGAAAAAAAAAAAGGCAGGTGGAGGTTCTGTGTTTAGCCTTTAGCCATGGCTTTTCTAGTGCTGAAAAGTTTATACATGTTTAAGGGTCATTGTTTCAAATGAGACATGTAAGAAGGTAATATCCACTACAAGCAGCCATAGGGACAGGTACCAAAGCACTATAAAGGGATTAGCTGTTATCACTGAAAGACAATTGCTTAGTAAGAGAAGAAGGAAGACAGAGGCAAAGTTTTAAAAACCAACCCAATATCCTCTCTTAGCAAAACCACATCACTAGATGGAGCCACATTGGAATGTATAGGCTAGTATGCACTCATGGAATTTGTACAAGGCTTGAACACCAGACTTGTCATTTCCTTATTGGAAATACTCCAGTATATTTTGTGTTCTCACATAATCTGCCGTTATTGTCCCTCATGGTGATAATTTCTAGCAATATGTCTGTGCAACTTGTCCACCAAAATGCATGATGCAATGCCACCTGGATATATCAAGCACCTATGGTAGCCATTTGTTATGTAGAAATTCCATGCCTACCAGAACAGTTCTTACAATATTTCAATGTCAGTACATTCCTGGTATTGGAAAATAAGATGAGAGAATTTCACTGATGGATATTGAGAATCCAGGAATATCCAGAGAAGGAAATGAGTGAACCTATGGACAGAGACTCCCAATTTATGACAGAAATGTGTTCTGTTGTTATACCAATCATGATGGTATAGCAAACAAAGGAATTTATTTTTCCTAAAAGAGCATCTTGATACCAGAACATAAACAATTATGACTGAGCATAATAAAACTATAAGTGTTACTATTTATCCACAACATGAGTGCTTCTGGAACATTCACTGCAAAAAGCTTGGCAATTTTCCTAATTTTCCAAATTAAAGGCCTCTCTGACCCATTCTGTTGGTCAATGTGAAGACAGACATTTCTCATCTGTCTTCTATGTGATGAAGTTAAGTCTTCACCTTTTCCTTGGATTGGATTGGTAAATCTTTTAGTCCTTAAGTTTTTACCTATTCAGAGGTTGCCTACTGGAGAATAACTTTATTGTATGGATGAGAACAGCCTGAGTTCAAGTTAAATAAAGAACCATGACAGTCCTACCCCATCAATAAAAATTAATCTAAGAAATTATTCAATTCTAAATGGATCTCTAGACTAGCTGTTACAAAGTTCAGGATATGAAAAGACAAGGTTGATAATGTCAATGTTTGCAAGAATACTTGTGGTCTATGAAGACTCAGTCTCTTCTGACCTCAGCTCCAGAAGCACAAAGAAGCTATGGTTAAACAAGGGGGCTAGTTCTTATTTTTTATTTTGTTTTATTTTATATTGAAAGTGGATTCATTTCTCATATAATACATCCTAACCACAGTTTCCCCTCACTTGAGTACTCTGAGATCCCTCCTACTTCCCCTTTCCCCTATATCCATAATCCCTCTGTATTCTCTTTAGAAAATAGTAGACTTCTAAGAGATGACAGCCTTCTAAGAGAGGACAAAATAAGATACAATAAGACAAAGCAAAAGGCCTCATGTGGAAGCTGGACAAGACAACCTAATAGGATGAAAACAGTGCCTAGAGCAGCCAAAGGAGTCAGAGATAACACATTTTGCTACTGTTAAAAGTGCCCCAACACACCAGAAAAGCAAGATTTGGATTTAAAATTATATCACATGTTGCTGGTAGAGGATTTTAAGAAGGACATAAATAACTCCCTTTAAAAAAAATACAGGAGAACACAGGTAAACAGGTAGAAGCCCTTAAAGAAGAAACACAAATATCCCTTAAAGAATTATAGGAAAACACAACCAAACAGGTGAAGGAATTGAACAAAACCATCAAGGATCTAAAAAATGGAAGTAGAAGCAACAAGGAAATCGCAAAGGGAGACATATCTGGAGACAGAAAACCTAGGAAAGAAATCAGAAGCCATAGATGCAAGCTTCCTCAATACAATACACAAGATAGAAGAAAGAATCTCAGGTGCAGAAGACTACATAGAATATATTGACACAATAATCAAAGAAAATGTAAAATGCAAAAAGATCCTAACCCAAAACATCCTGGAAATCCAGGACCTAATGAGGAGACCAAACCTAATGATAATAGGTAGAGATGAGAAGGAAGGTTTCCAACTTAGAGGGCCAGTAAATATCTTTAACAAAATTATAGAAGAAAACTTCCCTAACCTAAAGAAAGGGATGCCCATGAACATACAAGAAACCTACAGAACTCCAAATAGACGGGACCAGAAAAGAAATTCCTCC
Organism: Mus caroli; assembly: GCF_978045245.1. NCBI lineage: Eukaryota > Metazoa > Chordata > Mammalia > Rodentia > Muridae > Mus > Mus caroli. Next base: position 26,671,899 of record NW_028227274.1, on the reverse strand, counting down.
TGTCACATAATAAACAAAACACCAAATGCACAAAAGAAAGAATGTTAAAAGAAGTAAGGTAAAAAGGTTAAGTAACATGCTACATCCACTCCAGTAGTGGCTTGCATTACAGGTTTAGAAACCTGGAACTAGTCCTAAGGTAGAGTTTCACGGAAACTTTGCCTCCTGGAACCTTTCATTCCCATAGCCTGTATACTCAAACCCTGTCCCCATGTTCGTCTGGTGTATGGATATGTGTGCTTTCTTGTATTATAGGTGCTTCTAAGTAATGATTTTACAAATACTTAAATCAGGTTGAATTTTACTCCCTGGGCTGCACCAATGTCCAAGATAATCCTTGAAACCAACCCTGAGCTAGGAATTCAGTAAGAATGTTACCTATTCAGTAACATTCAAATTCACTTCTAATAGAGACAGTGAAACTAATTAGGCATTACAATTTACTTGAACAGAGTTAGAAAAGCTCAGGGCTAGTCTACATAGTAATTACTTAAAACAATAGCAGATTCACACCCAAACACAGGAATACACAATGGCTTAGGAAATAGGTGGGTTGTAGTCTAAAAGGGTTAGTAGAAGGGAATTCTCCTTGTGCAGGTTTTTTCATTAGTCCTAGAGGAATAGCATAATCAGGTATTTAGTAAAGGATCCCTGGTGGTAGGTTTAACAATAGACTAGCATTGCATCAGAGCATTCACCTGGCTCCTATGTTTAGCTGATCTTAATTAAGGTTGTTCCTATTCTCAGTTGTAAACAAGGCCTGGCTCCTGCCATTTTTATGTTTATATTTTCTTTGTTTTGTGTTAAGAACCAATGTACCTTGACGGATGTGTTCACCTAGGCTTATTTTTCTACTGTATTAAAAGCCTGGTGTTTGCTTAGACAAGATACATTCAGATTCAGCACTCCCTTGTGTCTGTATCTGTTTGTCACCCTTTACTTACCAACTCCATGCCCACCTGCCGGAACTCCTAATTTCCAAGGAATGAGAAATGCCAACTGAACCCAGTCCATGGCAGTAACATATAATGGCAGACTAATTAGAATTACACCAGACTTCTCACCAGAGACTATGAAAGCCAGAAGCTCCTGGATAGATGTCATGCAGATGAAAGGAAATAAAACTTGAGATTCATGTAATTTATGTCAAATAGCCCAAAGAGTTGTTTGTGAGCTTTGAAACCTGGTGCTGAGAACATAGCAGGACATGCCTGGGCAGGCCCATTGTTACATGTCCTGACTGGCCTAGTGCCTCCCTATCTCCCGCCCTTCTGACAGTCTGTTGATGTTTAAATGGACCAATCATGTGAAACCGGGCCAATTCCTCTCTGAGCCCCACCCCTTTCCTATAAAAACCCCTAGCTTCCAAGCCTTCAGGTTGAAACCACTGTCTCCTGCGTGAGATACATTTTGACCTGGAGCTCCGCCATTATGGCTCCACCATGTGGTCAAATCCACTGTCTCTTGCGTGAGATATGGTTAGACCCGGAGCTCCACCATTATGGCCCCACCATGTGGTCGACACCTCTGTCTACTGCGAGAGATATGTGTCAGCCCGGAGCTCTGTCATTAAACTACCTCATGCTGTTACATCAAAATGGTCATCTGTTCGTGATTTTTGGGTGCACGCCAAATGGGAATTGAGTGGGGGTTTCCCCACTAGGTTCTTTCACAGACCCTAAGAGAACACAAATGCCAGCCCAGGCTACTATACCCAACAAACCTCTAAATTACCATAGAAGGGGAAGCCAAATTTACACAAGATCTTTTCACAAATTCAGCCCTTCAAAGGATAATAAAGGGAAAACTACAACATAAGGAGGGAAACTATGACCTAGAAAAAGCAAGAAAGTAATCTTTCAATAAAGCTAAAAGAAGATAGTCACATGAACAAAGTCCAAACGATAACAACCAAAATAACAGTAAGCAGCAATTGCTTTTCCTTAATATCTCTTAATATCAATGAGCTCCATTCCCCAATAAAAAGACATGACCCAACATTTTGCTGCATACAGGAAACCCATTTCAATGAAAAAGACAGACACTAACTCAGAATAAAAGGCTGGAAAACAATTTTCCAAGCAAATGGTCCAAAGAAACAAGCAGGAGTAGCCATTCTAATGTCAAATAAAATTGATTCTTAAACTAAAGTTATCAAAAAGGACAACGAGGGACAATTCATACTCATCTAAGGTAAAATCTACCAAGATGAACTCTCAATTCTGAATATCTATACTCCAAATACTAGGTCAGCCACATTCATTAAAGAAACTTTAGTAAAGCTCAAAGCACACATTGCACCTCACAAAATAATAGTGGGAGACTTCAACACCACACTCTCATCAATGGACAGATCCTGGAAACAGAAACTAAACAGGGACACAGTGAAACTAATAGAAGTTATGACACAAATGGATTTAACAGATATCTACAGAACATTTTATCCTAAAACAAAAAGATATACCTTCTTCTCAGCACCTCATGGTACCTTCTCCAAAATTGACCACATAATTGGTCACAAAACAGGCCTCAACAGATACAAAAATATTGAAATTATCCCATGTATCCTATCAGATCACCACAGACTAAGGCTGATCTTTAATAACAACATAAATAATAGAAAGCCAACATTCACATGGAAGCTAAACAACACTCTACTCAGTGATAACTTGGTCAAGGAAGAAATAAAGAAAGAAATTAAAAACTTCTTTAATTCTTCTTAGTTTTTTTTTTGTTTGTTTGTTTTTTGAGACAGGGTTTCTCTTTATAGCTCTGGCTGTCCTGGAGCTCACTTTGTAGACCAGGCTGGCCTCGAACTCAGAAATCTGCCTGCCTCTGCCTCCCGAGTGCTGGGATTAAAGGTGTGCGCCACCACTCCCGGCTTTTTTTTTTTTACTTATTTATTTATTATATGTAATTAAGTACACTGTAGCTGTCTTCAGACACTCCAGAAGAGGGCGTCAGATCTCCTTACGGATGGTTGTGAGCCACCTTGTGGTTGCTGGGATTTGAACTCCGGACCTTCAGAAGAGCAGTCGGGTGCTCTTACCCACTGAGCCATCTCACCTTAATGAAAATGAAGCCACAACATACCCAAACTTATGGGACACACACACAAAAAAAAAGCAGTCGTAAGAGGAAAACTCTTAGCTCTGGGTGCCTCCAAAAAGAAACTAGTGAGAACATAAACAAGTAACTTGATAGCACACCTAAAAGCTCTAGAACAAAAGAAAGTAAATTCACCCAAGAGGAGTAGACACCAGGAAATAATCAAACTCAGGTCTGAAATCAACCAAGTGGAAACAAAAAGGACTATAAAACAATCAATCATATTAGGAGCTGGTACTTTGAGAAAACCAACAAAATAGATAAACACTTGGCCAGATTAACTAGAGGGCACAGGGACAGTATACTACTTGACAAAATCAGAAATTAAAGGAAGACATAACAACAGAATGTGAGGAAATCCAAACAAAATCATTAGATTCTACTTCAAAAGTCTATACTCAACAAAACTGGAAAACATGGATGAAATGGACAGTTTTCTAGGTACTAAATATTGCAGGTACCAAAGTTAAATCAGGATCAAATTAATGACCCAAACAGTTCTAAAAAAATTAGAAACATTCATTAATATTCTCCCAAACAAAAAAAAGCCCAGGACCAGATGAGTTTAGTTCAGAGTTCAATCAGACCTTAAAAGTAGACCTAATACCAATATTCCTCAAATTATTCCACAAAATAGAAACAGAAGGTACTCTACCCAATTAATTCTATGAAGCCACAATTACTCTGATAACTAAACTACACAAGACCCAAGAAAGAAAGAGAATTTCAAACCTATTTCCCTTATTTATATCTATGCAAAAATACACAGTTAAATTCTCCCAAACTGAATCCAAGAACACATCAAAATGATCATCCACCATGAACAAGTAGGCTTAATCCCAAGGATGCAGGATATCACTATTTGCAGATGATATGATAGTATAAATAAGTGACCCCCAAAATTCCACCAGAGAACTCCTAAGCCTGATAAAATACTTCAGTGAAGTAGCTGGTTATAAATTAACTCAAACAAATCAGTAGCACTTCTCTACAGAACAGATAAACAGGCTGAGAAATAAATTAGGGAAACAACATCCTTTACAATAGTCACAAATAATATAAAATACTATGTTGTGACACTAACTAAGCAAGTGAAAGATCTGTATGATAAGAACTTAAAGTCTCCGAGGAAAGAATTCAAAGATCTCAGAAGATGGAAAGAACTCCCATGCTCATAAACTGGCAGGGTTAATATAGTAAAAATGGCAATCTTGTCGAAAGCAATCTATAGATTCATTGCAATCCTCACCAAAATTCCAACTCAATTCTTCACTGAGTTAGAAAGGGAAATTTGCAAATTCATCTGGAATAACAAAAAACCTAAGAGAGCAAAAACTATTCTCAACAATAAAAGAACCTCTGGTAGAATCACCATGCCTGACCTAAAGCTATAACTACAGAGCAATTGTAATAAAAACTAAATGGTACTGCTACAGTGACAGACTGGTAGATCTAAGAATTAGAATTTAAGATCCAGAAATGAACCCACACGCCTATGGTAACTTGATCTTTGACAAACCATCCAGTGGAAGAAAGACAGCATTTTCAAGGAATGGTGCTGGCTCAATTGGCAGTTAGCATGTAGAAGAATGTAAATCGATCAATTCTTATGTCCTTGTACAATTCTCAAGTCTAAGTGGATCAAGGACCTCCATATAAAACCAGAGACCAAGATCAAACACTCAGGTGACAGCAGATGCTGGCGAGGATGTGGAGAAAGAGGAACACTCCTCCATTGTTGGTGGGATTGCAAGCTTGTACAACCACTCTAGAAATCAGTCTGGCGGTTCCTCAGAAAATTGGACATAGTACTACCAGAGGATCCAGCAATACCTCTCCTGGGCATATATCCAGAAGATGTTCCAACTGGTAAGAAGGACACATGTTCTACTATGTTCATAGCAGCCTTATTTATAATAGCCAGAAGCTGGAAAGAACCCAGATGTCCCTCATCAGAGGAATGGATACAGAAAATGTGCTATATTTACACGATGGAGTACCACTCAGCTATTAAAAAGAATGAATTTATGAAATTCCTAGGAAAATGGATGGACCTGGAGGGCATGATCCTGAGTGAGGTAACACAATCACAAAAGAACTCACATGATATGCACTCACTGATAAGTGGACATTAGCCCAGAAACTCAGAATACCCAAGATACAAGATACAATTTGCAAAACACATGAAACTCAAGAAAAATGAAGACCAAAATGTAGACACTTTGCCCCTTCTTAGAATTGGGAACAAAACACTCATGGAAGGAGTTACAGAGACAAAGTTTGGAGCTGAGACAAAAGGATAGACCATCTAGAGACTGCCATACCTGGGGAAACATCCCATAATCAGCCTCCAAACGCTGACACCATTGCATGCACTAGCAATATTTTGCTGAAAGGACCCAGATATAGCTGTCTCTTGTGAGGCTATGCCGGGAACTAGCAAACACATAAGTGGATGCTCACAGTCAGCTATTGGATGGATCACAGGGCCCCCAATGGAGGAGCTAGAGAAAGTACCCAAGGAGCTAAAGGGATCTGCAACCCTATATGTGGAACAATAATATGAACTAACCAGTACCACCCAGAGCTCGTGTCTCTAGCTGCATATGTATCAGAAGATGGCCTAGTTGGCCATCAATGGAAAGAGAGGCCCATTGGTCTTGCAAACTTTATATGCCTCAGTACAGGGGAACGCCAGGGCCAAGAAGTGAGAGTGGGTGGGTAGGCGAGTTGGGGGGGGATATGGGGGACTTTTGGGATAGCATTGGAAATGTAAATGAAGAAAATACCTAATAAAAATCAATATGAAAAGAAAAAAAATAAAACCAGTGACTATGAAACTTATTGAGGAGAAAATGAGGAAGAGCCTCAAACTTATGGGCATAGCGGAAAAGTTTCTGAGTAGAACAGCAATGTCTTGTACTATAAAATCAAGAGTTGACAAATGGGACCTCATAAAATTGCAAAGCTTCTGTAAGGCAAAGGACACTGTCAATTAGAACAAAAAAGGCAACCACCAGATTGGGAAAAAAATCTTTACCAATTTTAAATCTAATAAAGGGCTAATATCGAATATATACATAAGACCTCAAGTATTTAGACTCCAGAGAAACAAATAACCCTATTAAAATATGTGGTACAGAGCTAAACAAAGAATTCTCAAATGAGGAGTACAGAATGGCTGAGGAGCACCTAAAAAAATGTTCAACATCCTGAGTCATCAGGGAAATGCAAATCAAAACAACCCTGAGATTCTACCTCACACCAGTCAGAATGGTTAAGATCGAAAACTCAGGTGTCAGCAGATGCTGGTGAGGATGTGGAGAAATTGGAACACTCCTCCATTGCTGGTGAGATTCCAAGCTTAGGTACAATCACTCTAGAAATAAGTTTGGCAGTTCCTCAGAAATTTGAACATAGTACTACCAGAAGATCCAGCAATACCAGTCTTTGGCATATACCAAGAAAATGCTCCAACTTGTCATAGGGACACATGATCCACTATGTTCATAGCAGTCTTCTTCATAATAGCCAGAAGCTGGAAAGAACCCAGATGCCCCTCAACAGAGGAATGGATACAGAAAATGTAGTACATTTACACAATGGAGTACTACACAGGTATTAAAAACAATAAATTTATGAAATTCTTAAACAAATGGATTGATCTGGAGGATAACATCTTATGTGAGGTAATCCAATCACAAAAGAGCACACATGATATGTCATCATTGATAACTGGATATTAGCCCAGAAGCTCTGAATACCCAAGATACAATTCACAAACACACAAAACTCAGGAAGAAGAAAGACCAAAGTTTGGATACTTTGATCCATCTTAGACGGGGAACACAGCACCCATGGAAGGAGTTACAGAAACAAAGTGTGGAGCACAGACTGAAGGAATGACTGTCCAGAGACTCCCCAGTCTGGGGATGTACCCCATTGACATCTAACAAACCCAGACATTATTGTGGATGCCAACAAGTTCTTGCTGACAAGAGCCTGATATTGATCTCTCCTGTGAGGCTCTGCCAGTGCCTGAAATATACAGAATTGGATGCTCACAGCTATACATTTGATGGAGCACAGGGTCCCCAATGTAGGAGCTAGAGAAAGTACCCAAGGAGGTGAAGGATTTTGTAGCCCCATAGGAGGAACAACAATATGAACTACCCCCACACCAGAGCTCCCAGGGATTAAACCACCAACTAAAGAAAACACATGGAGGGACCCATGGCTCCAGCTGCATGTGTAGCAGAGGATGACCTAATAGGTAGGTCATCAATGGGGAGAAAGACCCTTGATTCTGTGAAGGTTCTAAGTCCCAGTATAGTTGAATGCCAGGGCCACGAATCAGGAGTGGGTGGGTTGGTGAGCTAGGGCAGAGGGAGCAGATAGTGGGTTTTCAGCAGGGCAGGACAAGGAATGGGGATAACATTTGAAATGTAAATAAAGAATATATCTAATAAAAAAGAAACTTGCTGTAACAATTGTTCATGAATGAGTAAATACTCTCTTTCTTTGCTGCCTTCTAGAATTCTGTATTCATTAGCCGAAACATTGACACTGAGAGAAAGAGAGTGAACAAAACAAAAAGAGGCTGTTTAGTGACATTTCCTCTATTCTCTCTTCATCTTTGGAAGAAAACTAGCTTTGAAAGGCAACTGTTACTGATTTTCTAAGGCTAGTCTACACTTTTTATTTCTTGCTAACAGCCTTAAATGCATTGCCTTGAGAAAAGAATCACAATAAAGTTATTATGTACTGAGCTACTACTTATAGTGCTGTGACCTGTTGATTACAGAGGGGACTGTAATGTCACTGAACCTTCCCTAACCTTTCCTATCTTCACAGAAGTCTTGAGTCAGGAATCATCTCACAGGCTCTGTCAGCACTGCAGTATTTCTGAATCTGCCTTTTACTATTATTCTACAAGAAGGATAGACTTTATGAAGGTTACATTTTGTTTATTTGTTTGTTTGTTTATTTTCAGTCCAGTATAAATATATTTCTAGATTAAAGTGGATCAAGAATCCCAGGCAATTTATGGATTTGATAAACTGAGGTTCAAGACAGAAAAAATGATCAATAGCATCTGAAAAACATATTTTTGGTAAAGCAAAATATACACAAACACACAGGCACACACACAAATGACATACTCATGTATGTTGTAGCAAAGAATATATTCTTGTCTCTACAGCATCTTCTAAGCTGTGTTGCAATCATGCTTAAATATTTAAAATAAATAGTAAAAGTTGATGATGCCTTTGGAAGCTACAGAAATTTAAAAGAAATATGCCCTTTTAGATTACATTGTAAATGTGAACCCCTTTCAAGACTATAGAAGTTGGGAGAAACTGAAAAAAATTATCCAGTCATCTTTTAAGTAATAAACAATCAAATAAAATGAATGTAGACTTTCATGGTAGGAAGATTGGGAAACCTTCTTTAGAGTTTATGGAGAGCAAAGAAATTAAGAGACTAACTGTAGTGGTATATTGATATTATACTTTTTGGCTAATGCCTAGAAACTGAAAAATAATCAGTTTTTACAATTTCAATTATTTCTTTGAAATTTTTTCTCAAACATAAGGCAATTTTTTGGGGGGTGGGGAGGGAGTTTTAAGTGAATAGTTAACAAATACATAATCAAATTCATTGCTGTTAAAGAACGTTCATGATTATCATACAGGCTTCCTCAGTTCAGTGAAAGTAAGTATACTAGATCCCTCATAGGAAAAGATTAAAGACAGCTATGTTTCTTGTTACTGTCCTCACTGAAAAACATAGTCTTGATCCCTGTGTCTTTAATTTGGACAATGTTCATGGCTGTGTGTGCAGGAGGACACAGAAAATACATTTCTAATCAAGTTTCTCGGTTGATTCCCAATGGAACAAAGCATTTATATGTTGTGTTTCTCTAAACACCAACAGCTGGACTTCAGAGATACCCCATGAGTATTTTAATGACCTTCCCAAAGTTTCAGGTGCCTCTACTCCAGGAAGAGTACCAGACACTCTGTTCATCTGGTTCTCCCAATTATTGAATCTTCTCTCAAACCACAAAAGTGAAGTCATTTGCCAACCTCAACCCAACTGGCTTCCAGATAAAGGTAGCCAGGGGATCGTCATGCTACCAAGGTACAAAATGATAGTATAAAATAAATTCAGTGTTTTCTAGATTCATTATAATTTGAGATTCCTTTATACTCACCAAGAGGCAGCCAGAATATATTTATTTCGTAATTGTCAATATTAATCTTTTAATGATCAAAAATTTGTTGCAAACAAGAGTATAGGTTTGTTCCCACCAATAGAGACCAGAGGGTGGACAGTCCTCTATAATAATGGGTACCAGAAGCAAGAGTTTATATTCCCAATGGAGAACAGGAGACAGAGGATCTTTCTTCTCAGTGGGAATAAAAGGAATGAAGGCTCTTTTTATCAACGGAGGCCAGAGAAAAAGGGTTCTCCTTCTAAATATAAATTGAAGGTAATATTAATCCTCTAAAACAGCAGAAGAACTAGATACTTAAAGGATTCATGGATCCCCTGGGAGATTTTGTTCAGGATACAAAGTATACTTCCAACTGACCTGTCAGATAGCTTATTGCAAATTATAAATGAAAAGGGTGCTAAACCACAGAGTATGACTGAGAGAAAACAGGAAGAAACCGGGTGTCTAAAGGTGTATTGATGTGTCTCTAGCTGCATATGTATCAGAAGATGGCCTAGTTGGCCATCATTGGGAAGAGAGGCCCCTTGGTCTTACAAACTTTATATGCCCCAGTGCAGGGGAACACCAGGGCCAAGAAGTGGCAGTGGGTGGGTAAGGGAGTAGGGCAGGGAGGGGGGCGAGGGTATAGGAGACCTTTGGGATAGCATTTGAAATGTAAATGAAGAAAATATCTAACAACAACAACAACAAAAAAAGGTGTATTGAGATGGTTTCTCATTCTTTTTTTTCCTCTAAATTAAGGAATATTTTAGAGTGAATACCAGATCTACTGGGCTACCTACCATGTCTGCATGATTTCACAGCACACATTGCCACTATATAACTGAAGATCTCTGTTTTTCTATCAAAATACTCAAAACAAGGAGTAAATAGGTCTCTAATATTTGAGCAAGTGTGCCTTAGAACTAATCAAAAGTGGTCTAAGATATTCAAGGTGATGGTAGTATGTGTCTAAATATGTTTAAAGAATTATAAGAATGGGTAGCACTTATGTATGGTCAAATTCTCCTTTTTCTTTCTTTTTTTGTAGTATTTTTTTTTTAGTATTTTTTACTAGGTATTTTGCTCATTTAGATTTCCAATGTTATCCCAATAGTCCCCCATACCCTCCCCTCCACTCCCCTACCCACTCTCTACCACTTTTTGGCCCTGGTGTTCCCCTGTATTGGGGCATATAAAGTTTGCATGTCCACTGGGCCTCTCTTTCCACTGATGGCCGACTAGGCCATCTTTTGATACATATGCAGCTAGAGTCAAGAGCCCTGGGGTACTGGTTAGTTCATAATGTTGTTTCACATATAGGGTTGCAGATCCCTTTAGCTCCTTGAGTACTTTCTCTAGCTCCTCCATTGGGGGCCCTGTGATCCATCCGATAGCTGACTGTGAGCATCCACTATGGATCTTCTGTTACTCTGCCTAGGGTTTATGGAAGAAACAAAATAAATGGTGATCATAAAAGTGGGCAGGTATCCTACTGACATTGTAAATCCATAGCCCAGAATGTAAAAGATGAATGAATGTGTTTGCCATGGTGTAAATTATGTGCTAGTCTTTGTGCATGCGAGCATCAGACTCGATGATGGTCTCTGCACATGTAAGCTGCAGGCTCCATGACTGCCTCCATGAACATGAGCTATACCAGGAAAAAAAATCAGCATAATTTTCCCCAAATTTCCTCGTACCCATTTAAGATAAAAATCACAACTCTATCAAGGTTAAAATGACTTATCACATTGATTTTCTCTATACCTGAAAACCTGATTATGTATATGTAAGGTATCTCATTCAGATTGGATTCAATAAAAGTAAAAATGCCTCTAAATGGAGAACAGATAGACTTTAGCAAAATGGAGAGAAGGAGAGAGAGAGAGAGAGAGAGAGAGAGAGAGAGAGAGAGAGAGAGAGAGAGAGAGGAACAACAAAAAAGTATACGCTCTACACACAAATAAGAAAATATACGCTTGAATTGTCATGAAATAATGGTGTTATAAGGAATCCTAGTATCAAATTGCATCTGGTTGTAGGTAGAGAAATTATGTTTTACTTGAACAAGTCCATTTCCTTAGAAAGATAATAAGAGATGTTATCTGAGAGAATTTATGCAAATGCTGTTTTTGAACATGCAGGAGATTTTTCAGGTTCATGAAACACAGCAGTGTATTGGTCTACACCTTGGTGATGTTAAGTGACTATCAATCACTGAGAATTTAAAGAATAGGCACTCTAGAGCTTCTCCTGTTGCTTTCTTGGGAGATGTGATGACAAAAACTCCCAGCTTCAGAAAATAGAATAAAACACAATGAGCCACAATCCTAGCGAATCTCATTACCATGATGAGTTCTCATTGGCTGTATTGTGAGGAATTTCAATGAGCAATAGATGGGGTCAGGATTTTCTTATTTTAAAGAAATGTCCTGTCTGCACAAAGCCCCTAAGCTCATTTTCTTAGAGAAGTGGGCATTCTTTTCCTACACGGTCTGAATATTTGAAGTGAGAAGAACTTATTTTTGATAGCAAAACATTTAAATGCATTGAAGTCCAGCAAGGACAATGAATGTAAATGCAAAGGATGAACCAAGTTAATGTCTTCTTGGATGTTTAGGGTTCTTTTGGAGTAACAGACTGGCCAGACCTCCTCTCATCACAGCAACTGCCTACCTACATTTTTTTGAATCAGTACAAAGTTTACTAGACCTACGACAATGGCTCACTAAAGCAATGGGAGATTCCAGTGGTGGCGTTGTTTTGTGGGTTGGTTCTTCATAGCAAGATGTATACAAGATGTTTTCCCCACAGGACTGCCCACCTAAGCATACCCCTACCACCACCACCACCATGAGACAAAACAAAATGCAAGACTGTCACGGACACACAACTCAGTGGCATCGAAACATCCAGATGGGATGGCAGGCTGCGGCGGGTGCGGGGAGGGGAACAGCAGTGCCCTGTTCACACTCGCCCTTCCGGCCACGCCCCTGTGGGCAGGAGTCCAGCAGTGTCTGCTGGTGATAACACACTTCACACGGGGTGGGGAGGAGGAGAGAGATGACTCCACGCGTACCTACTTTTAAGAATTGGTGACTACAAAAGACATTTGGTTTAATCACACTGTAAGATTTAATTGCTGAGATATAATGAACGGGAACTACCTTTAGGTAATTGTATGATGTGATGTGCTTGGTTAAACAAATAAACTAGGAGAATCTAGATATCCATGCTGTACATTTCTAAAGGTAAAATACTAACAATAGGGATTAGAAAGATGACCCAGTGGCTAAGAACATAGGAGATGATGGGATTTTAGCGATGTGATAACCTTGAAGAAAAGAAGTCTGCTTCTCCAACAGACATAGAAAAATCCCTAGGACACTGGGAAAAAAATACAAAATTGAGGCGACTCCTTCCCACACTGCCTTCAAATGTAGTGTTGTGTTCTCTGTGCAGAGGGGTGAAGGATACATTTAAAAACACATTATAAAATGTTTGTTCTCACATAATTAAACTATGTTTTAAGGCACCAAGCATATATTGTTATTCTGACAGGTTATTTATAAGTATTCTCCCACCTGCTGTCCAGATGAGGGCCACATTATGAACTGTCAGCAAGGCCAAAAGAATTACATTGTCTCCAAACTGAAGTCAAATGTTTTTACATGTGTTTAAGAATAATGAAGTCACTACTAATTATCTTAACCACAGCCCTCAAATATGGATGGAGAGTAAATGAAAACCTTAGAAAGAAAAGTCAAATGTTGAATACTCAGAAATCAGTATAGAATTTGCATTTACCACTGGGGCCTTTAGGGTCAGAGCTCCCTGTTCTCTTAATTGGTGGCTGTATTAAAACTCACTCATTCTGGGCAGGAGATGCTGTCCTGTGATGGAGTCTATAAGCCCTACTGGATTTCCAGATTGTATCTAGAACTGTGCTTGTTGAGGGACCCTGGGCCATGGCTGTAACCCGGCCTTTTGGCGTTTCGTTCTTTTTAAATCAGAAAGTGCTCAGAGGTCTATGCAGCCTCTGAGAGGTATATGCCAAAAAGATTATAAAGGAAGGGCCAAGCTCTGTCTTTTTGAGTTCTCATGGCCTTGTTGGGAGAAGAAACAGAAGACCTGGAGACATTGAAAGTGTATTAACCAGCATGAAAGATGTGTTTCGTGGAGGTCAGTCGGTTATTATTGAAATAAAACACTGCCTTAAACCTGAAAAAAAAAACTCACTCAATTTGCCAGAGTTTTTCTTTTCTTCCTCCCTCCTTTCTTCCTCCCTCCCTCCCTCCCTCTCTCCTCCCTCCCTCCCTCTCCCCTCCTTCCCTCTCTCTCCCATCCCCTCCCTCCCTCCCTCTCCCCTCCTTCCCTCTCTCTCCCATCCCCTCCCTCCCTCCCTCCCTCCCTCCCTCCCTCCCTCCCTCCCTCCCTCCCTCCCTTCCTTCCTTTCTTCCTCCCTCCCTCCCTCTTCCCCTTCCTTCCTTCCTTCCTTCCTTCCTTCCTTCCTTCCTTCCTTCCTTCCTTTCTTCCTTCCTTCCTTCCTTCCTTCCTTGTTTCTTTCATTTCCTTCTTTTTAAATTTTTCTTTCATTGAAAATAAAAATTTCCATATAGTATATTCTGAAGTTTCCCCTCCTTAAATTCCTCCCAGAACCTTCCCCACCTACACATCCTTTATTTCTCTCATTAGAATATAAGCAGAAATCTAAATAATAATATAACAATAAAAGAAACAAACAACCAAAGAGTTTATAACAAACAAACAGAAACAGTAAAAAAAAACAAAACAAAAGCAAAAGTTCAAAAACTACATGTAGATACAGACACACATTGGTACACACAGACATCATATAAAAACACAAAATAAGAAAGCAAATATATAATGTAGACTCAAAAGACTTGTAAGTTTACAAAACAAACAAACAACAAACAAAAATAACCAAGAAAGATGAAAGACAAAAGGAAAGAAATGAAATAAAAAGAAACACCTCCCTGACACACAACCTTCAAAAATGTCATTGGGCTCATACTGTGCTTGTCATCTACTGCAGAGCATGAGACCCAGGCTCCAGAGTGGTGTATATCATCAGCAAGACACCACTGAAGAAAAGTAAGTTTTCATTTGTAAGCAGTAGTCAGTTGGAGATAGGTACTGGGTTAGAGATGAGAGATTGGATCTACTTCCACTGAGATGCATTAGGCCCAGACCAGTGTAAGGTCTGGGCATGATGCCACAGTCTCCATGAGTTCATGTGTGTCAATTGCACTGTGTTTATATATCTTCTTTCTGTGGTGCCCTCCATCTCTTCAGGCTCCTACAATTATCCCACCTCCCCTTCTGCTGGGTTCCCTGAGTCCAAAAGGGAGGGATTGGGTGAAGACACTCCATTTAGGCCTGAGCATTCCAAAGTCTCTTATTCTTTGCACAGTGACTAGCAGTACAGTTCTGTGTTTGTTCTTATCTACTGCAGGAGGAAGCTTTTATGATGACAGATGAGCAAAACAGCAATCTATGTTTATAGAAAACTGTTGTTAGGAGGTATTCTGCTGGCATATTTCTTTTTTTTTTTAATTTTTAATATTTTTATTACATATTTTCCTCAATTACATTTCCAATGCTATCCCAAAAGTCCCCCATAGTGCCCCCCACTTCCCTACCCACCCATTCCCATTCTTTTGGCCCTGGCATTCCCCTATATTGGGGCATATAAAGTTTGCAAGTCCAATGGGCCTCTCTTTCCATTGATGGCCGAGAACTGTCTTATGCGCGTCCAAATCGACCAGCAAGAACAACGCTGCAACAGGTTCCTTCTGCACGCGTTTATTGGGAGAGCTTGATTGCAGAGGCGAAAAGACCCCCAGCCCAGCCCTGGTGCTGCTTTATATAGGCCTAGGAGAGGCGTGTCTCACACCCGGATTGTGTTGTGTTTGGTTGATGCTTACAACCTCATTTGCATTCCTACATCTGATTGGTTACTTTCTCTCTTATCTGATTGGTTACTTTCTCTCTTATCTGATTGGTTACTTTCTCTCTCTTCTGATTGGTCAATTTCTCTCTCTTCTGATTGGTCAATTTTGGTCAATTCTCAAAACCTCATCTTGGCAAAGAACTTTCCTGCCTATGTATGCGTGGTGGCCAGCAGAAGCCTGTGCCACTCTGCAACGGCACATGTGGCTTCCCACAGAACTATGGGTTTTGGTTTTCCCCTATGTTCAGAAAATGCAATAGTGAAGGGAAAGAATCAGAGCACTAAAAGCTAAAACATGGCATATAGAGTAAATGTTTATGTACCAAGTAGCTAAAGTGAAGTCCTTAAAGCAGAAGTTGGAAGGGGAAAGCTCTCTCTCTCTCTCTCTCTCTCTCTCTCTCTCTCTCTCATTAATTTGTTTATGAGATAACAGAGTTCCTTCAGTACTTTCATTCATATTTCGCTTGGGTTGATTCTCTGTTTTCTATCCCCTGTATCTCTGCCTGCCTTATCTCCTGAATTTTTCCCTAACAAGATTTGCCTTCCTACTTTATTACCTTGCGTATTCCTTACCTTCCTGACCATCTCTATTCTCTTTGCTCTTGTCTCAGATGCTTCTCTACAATTTCTGTCATTTTTACACATTTCTTCCCTATCCCAATAAGTAAACTTAACAGGTTCAAACTGGGATCTTCATATGAGAGAGGATGCATGACTTGTCTTTCTGAACCTAATTTAGAATTATACACTCCAGTATATTGCGTTTTCTAATGAAAATTCATCTCTGTTCATATTGTTCAGTGGGCCCTGGGAAAATCCAGTGGTGTCCCTCATATTTTAAATGAGAGTTACATGTCATAATGTTTATATCCTTTAACCCAGTTAATTTTTTTCACATCCACAAAAGGAGACAAGGGGACTTTTGTTCTCAAAGAAGCAGAGTACTGCCTTGCCTAACCCGTATTCTCTTAAGTAGAGCCTAAAGGTTGCACCCAGAGCAGAATAATCTCATAAAAGTCTACAGATGCTCAGTCTTGGTGGCTCAGGAGAAGGTGTATTATCTCTCGGTTCCCTGTCCTGGAGTGGCAGCTAACATTTTGGTTAGGTAATGTATTGGCCAAGTATTCTCAAGTACTCTATCCGCATAAAGCAAATCTCCACTTCCTCCTGGGGAGGAAAGTGTAGGCTAATGTTGCATTATTCTGAACATGAGAGCACTCTGAAGAATTCATGTGGTATGTGTGATAGAGATTCTGAACTGCACATGTTATGAAAGAAGTGAATGTGAGGAAAAGGTAGACAAGCATTACCTATGAAGCAGACTGGTTTGCATTTATTTGGAAAATGAAATAGAGGAAGACATCAGTGGGGACTGGCAAAAAAAGTTTCACTAAGTCTAAGAAATTAAGGATTACCATCTGCTGCTGCTGATTGCCTAGGGAAAAATTATATCATGCAAAGACCACAGAATTGATGTTGCCTGCCAAAACAATGGTACTGGGAAAATATACCTAAGCTAGAATCAGCAACAATAACTCATTTTTTGAGTATGTTTAAAAGAAAATAGTTCTTCCAATTTCACAACAGTGGAACACAAGAATACAAGAAGCAATAGATGAGAGAATTTCAGAAAATGCAGTAAATAACTCTTGAGTGAAAGTCAACGATACGAAGACAAAGTGAGCTGTTTAAATTCCAGAGTAGTAATAGTTTGTGTCAAAACAGGCAACTCTCTATGGTACATGAGAAAGAAAGAATCACTAAACTATTAGGTTGTCCTGTGAAACTACCAATTATTGAATAGTCTCATCACTATTCCAGGCAAGAAGGGTGGTTTTCCTGTGAGTTTCTGTCTCTTGAGCCTCTTAGAACTACACTGAATAACATATCTCTCTCTCTCTTTCTCTCTCTCTCTCTCTCTCTCTCTCTCTCTCTCTCTCAAGAATGTCAAGTCTATGTAGATTTCCCATGACGAAAGGGAGAAAGACAGAGGGGGGAGGGAGGGAGAGAGAGAGAGGGAGGGAAGGAAGAATGGAAGGAGGAAGAGAGAAAGAGAGAGAAAAAGTAGCAGAAGGAGGAGAAAGAGGAGAAGGAGGAGGGCCCCAGACAATCGTGAAGACCTTAGTTTAAAACTCTAGTGCCTATGTAAAAAGTCAGGCATGAACTTTCATGTCTATAATACCAGTCCTAAGAGGGTTTGAAACAGAAGCATCTCAGGTACTTACTGGTGATAAGGTCTCTCTGTATTCAGGAATACGATGGACAGTGATAAAGAAAGACACCCAATGATCTCTTTTTCTGATATATACCACACACACACACACACACACACACACACACACACGACAAAAGACAACTTTCTTTTTTTTCTTAGCTTTTATTGTTTACTCAATATTCTAATACTTTAACACAGATTTTCAGTAAGCACAGCTGTTTTGACAGCTGTTCCAACTGTATAGAAAAAAGCAAATCCTAGGCAGAAATGCATAGATTCCCCATTGTAGGCAGACTGTGATAACTAAATGTTACAGCTACACTACTGCCTATCTACTACCACATCATCAGCATGTGTTTATCTGGATTTTATGTGGTTTATTTAGCTTTTATCCACTGGAACATGCCACAGAAAACCAGCCACAGCAATATCAGGAAGGTGTTCCTGCTTTAATGTGTTTTTATGTAAGAAATAGTGGAAACCAGGCACATCTATTATACCCAATAGTCAACAATCATTCCATCTCTACCTAGTCCCATTGTTAGCCTCAAGTCCTGTTATTTTTTTCTCAATATTGCTGATAACAACCAAAAATTTAGGAGACAAATATTCTGTAGGCGTTAAGGAAAGTGCTAGTTGGCCATCAATGGGAGGAGAGGCCCTTGTTCTTGTGAAGATTATATGCCCCGGTACAGGGGAATGCCAGGGCCAGGAAGCAGGAGTGGTTGCATTGGGGAGCAGGGCAGGGGGAGGGTATAGGGGACTTTCCAGATAGCATTTGAAATGTAAATGAAGAAAATATCTAATAAAACAAACAAACAAACAAAAAAGGGAAAATGCTAACCAAAAATTTTGCATGCTTCCAATTAACTCTTTGAAGAAGATAGCCTATGTTGAGTGTTAAGTAGTGATAATTGCCAGCTAGCTCTTATAAGCTTACAAGAATTGAGTGTGATTAACATTTCCAAGTCATAATCATAATATTGGTAAATTGAGATTAATCAAAAAGGTGGCAGTTATTTTTCATGATTTGTCCATACTATATGGTTGTGGTGGTCATTGTTGTCAACACCATCATTATCATTTGCCAGCATACACATTTTGGGACACTTAAAATCAATTAAAAGCCTGAGATAAAACTAAAACCATTGACAGACAAAAAGGTCATACCAAAATTTCAGGTGAATAGTAAATATATATATATATATATATATATATATATATATATATATATATATATTCTTCAAGAATTTTAAGCTAATAAACCAATTAGTAAAATCAGCATCATTACTTTTACTATTCTGTGTCAAAGCTGTTCCTTTAATTTGAGAACCACAAAAGAGAAAAGGATCTTATAATCTGGCAGAATGGGGCTTCACTTAAGTGTTTACAAGGCTAAAGAATGATAATAATAATAAAATTATTATTATTATTAAATTATTATTAAAATGTGTGTTGTATGCTTCTTTTGGAGCTTTTAAAATATAAGATATTCATCTTAAATGAGATAAATTCCACACTCATTGACCTCATTGAATTTGTTAATATCCAGGGTTTTACAGTTTAATTGAGTTTAAGTTCTGCCATCACATAGGACATAGGGCAGAGTTGCATTTCTATTGGCCTCTTTCATTCTTTGATGTCAGGAAACAGGTAAGATCAATTAGGATTAAAATGTTTCCCTGGAAGGCAACTCATGCTCTGGAATCTAATTCTTGACTCAATTTCTTCTTTTCGGAATAAGCAAGGAGATGAGCCCCAGCCCCCAGCTCACTTCTCTCATCCTGCACATGCTCAACTTCATGAAGGTTCCGCACTGCTTGTCCCCCAGATGTTCAGTGTTATCTTCCTGCTGAAGGTGGTGACAGAACCCAAGAGAATAATATAACGGCCATCTGTCATCCAGTCATCATGGCGGATTTCCCTCATTTCCATTTCTTTCCACCTTATGTCACTGTTCCGAGTGTGTGATTACTTATTTCTTATTTCTGCTCACTTCTTCCATCAGTATTTTTACATTTAATGACATTCATCTGTTAAGCATATTCTTCATCGAATATATACATTTTCTTTAATTGAATTGAAAGATAAGGGCACTCCTGTAACTCTGAGAAACCCAGAGGGCAAGGGCTTTTGGATATCAATAGCAGGGAATGTGATGGATACCATGGTATACATTTTAATCCTGTCAGGTTGTCAGAAAAGACTGTGACACAGTGGTGTGTAACCAATTAAACATGGAGAGTTTAGTTGCAAGGAGCTACACATGGAGCAGCCAGCAGCTGCAACACTTGGCTGAGGACTTGGATGTATGGATGGCTAACGCCTTAAGCACATTTTTCATCTGTTTGGCATGTGTCTTTAAGATCTAATGTGATAAATTAATATAGTTAATGAAGAAAATTAAAAGCAGATAATCAAATAAAACAATTCCAGTGAGCTCCTACCTTTATAGAATGAATGGCTCACCACAAGAAGGCATTTCACAAGAGAGAAAGTCTTTAAAATTAACCAATGACTTAACTTTCAGTTGAGCTCCATGATAGACTTATTTTTAGTCACATTCTGGTTTAATTTCTAAATTTCAAATGAAATTTAGTATATATTCTTGAAAAGAAATTTAATTTACACCACAAATATATGTGAGTTCCTCTCTGCATCATGGATTCTACCCAGTGTTGAAGTGTGATTATGAACATGCATGTCTCTTCTATTTCTTGCTGTCTGTTCAGAAGGCAGGCCTCATGTTAGCAAGTTAGTTAATTTAGTGCTGTCATCTAGGTGGTATTCTTTACTGCCTCTGTTGGGGTATCTGAAATCTCAGGTTCTGAGAGGTTATGTCAATTTTAACCCCACGACTAACATCAAGCACTGTGAGCAAATTCAATTCCAATGTAGGTGGACCTCAAGACCAAATTTATTAATTGATTGTCCTGAATCTGTTTATGGTGTGGTTAGAGTGTTTCCTGTAACTATGTTTGTAAAAGTAATCAAATGATT
This sequence comes from Mus caroli, assembly GCF_978045245.1. Lineage (NCBI taxonomy): Eukaryota > Metazoa > Chordata > Mammalia > Rodentia > Muridae > Mus > Mus caroli. Next base: position 26,651,379 of record NW_028227274.1, on the reverse strand, counting down.
ATTAAACATAACTAGACATAAATATTAGTAATCTATCACCTCAAAGTAGATTAGATAGAATCTATGAAATATAACATTTTTTTCTTTGGAAAATTACAAATGTTTTCCTTATCCAATCAAATATGTTACAGAAAGCCTTTTTTTTTTTTTTTTGCTAGTAACCTGTATTTGTATCTGATGGGGTCAAAATCATTTGCATTTGATTAACATAACCAAAATTTAAATTAATTATTCCCTATTAGTTAAAATTTTAACAATGAATCATCACTTCTAAAAGTGAAGACACCAATTTTATTGCTTCAAGTTATTTTATACACTCAATTAATTGAAGAATTACATCGAGGAGATTCCTTCTTAACAAACACAAAAGTTCTACATAAGTTCATGATATGAGTTCTCAATTTAAAAGGCAAGTTTCCATGTAAATGTCTAGATTTGGTTTACATTTTATTATTATGTATATCAGGTATGTTTACTTTGATTATATATATATATATATATACACACATATATATATGTGTGTGTATATACACATATATGATATACACACACACACATATATATATTTATCCTAACATGATATTTACACATTGTAATATATATTGTATATATTATATATTCATATATATTATTTATATAATTATAGCACAAATAGATAAAATAATGATAATTAAGTAGAAATTAGATGCATAAACAGATGTATTATGGTTTGACATGTTCACATATAGATAAGTAGGTAGATACATAAATACGTATTTGAATAAGTGATGGTATGTAGCTAGATGACAGACAATAGAGAAATGGATGATAACTTCACAAGGCTAAATATCAATTAAACTAAACAAGTAATGTTTCAACATTTTATTATAAAAACACTTCTAAAGGAATATTATCTTGTTAAAAGAATTAATTAACATCTGTAGGATACTGGCAGATACCATATTGATATTTGTCCCTATCTTGTGACTTTATAGACACCACAGTATTCTACTGAGGACAGAAACCTGTAAATAGCCTTAGGAGTATGGGACCAAAATGCATTTTTCAAGGAGAATGTCTGTTTCGTTGATCACTACACACACGGCGCACGGGGACCCTGCAGCATGAAATATGTAAAGAAATAATGCAAATCTGTGGTGGAAACTCAACCCCTGCTGAATATGCAGTGTCCTCACTGAGCCCCTTCCTAAGCAACTCTCACTGTCACTTTCTGAAACTTGTTGTGTGGTGCTCCCCTGAAGTTTATTTCTTCTGAAAGAGCAGCCCTCTACTAAAGAACAGAAAGGAAGAAATGTCAGAGGAGGAGCTCAACTATAGACTTCAACAGTAATCAGGATTCTGTCTTTGAAAGACATTGTAATGAGATGTCCTAGTGCTTACCATGCAAACCTGACTTTGGGTTTGAAGCACTTGCTCTGAGGTGTGCACTGAAAACCTCTTGCTTCAATCCCCAGAGATAACCCTAACCATGAAATCAGGTTACGTTAATTCTATTTCATCATCGTCGTCAGGAAGGACGTGGAGTGTTCCTCCACCTGGACTCGTCAGACTCATCCGCATGCATTAACCTTCATGGTATTTGTTGAGGTATTCGACTCTTTGTATATCATGAATAATTTCATTAAACATTAAGGATTTACCCACACTGTATCTTTGTGTATTTTTAAATATTTACAATTTGTAATACTGAATAAATATGTAATAGGTAGGTCAGGGTTTCCAGAATTTAATATTGCTTAAACCTGTCATGTATTATAACCTTTTGGGGTTTATATAATATTCGGTTTCTTAATTCAGTGTTAAGGCTGTTATCATATGTTGGTGGGAAAATAACAGCCATGTTGAGGCTCTCTAGTCACTAATAATTCCAATTTTGATTTGATTAGCATATAAATTTTCATAGATTTATGCAGTGTCAGGAGGAAACGTATTAAAAATACTCCTCAGGGTTCCCTTTCTCTTATTTTAATCAGGCAAAAGAGAAAGAATCATGCCATGCATGAAGTCTATCTTCAAATCCTTGACTCATAAAAATTTCCAGCAAAAACAAAATTGCAAAAGATGACAACAAAGGAGACTTTACTTCACACTGTGTGAGCAGAAGGTTACTGGGGAAGAAGACCTTACCTTCACTTTGTCATTTCTGAGTGTTTGTAAAGTCTGGAAAGATTACAAGACGATCCTACTCAATTAGCACAATGGAGTTCTGCCTTGATCTTCTGATAGATAGCAAAGGGTCTCCAGTGTTATGGAGGGTATTCCTCTCTTTTGGCATTCTTAGATGAACAAAAGCACAGAAAAGGTAATAAAGAAACAGCCCCTTTCAACCATTGTGGTTCAGCAAGAGACTGAAACTTAAAATTCAGAATCATGTTTAATTTAGGTGAGCTAGGAAGCACCACCGAACTCTACAGGCAAGAGGGTGTCACCATGCAACTTGGAAGCAGACGTGCCAGCTCTGAGCACTGACTGCACACACATTCATCTCTTAAGAAGGGACACTACCCAGAACCCATATGTTGAAAATATATAATGAATTATTAATTAATAACTCTGTAGCAGTGAGTGGGCCATTGTTTAATAAAATGAATTAGTTGAAAACATAACAAAATATCAAGAGATGGAAATAAAATGATAAGCATGCCTAGAATAGCTAGTCAGTCAGTAATCCTGCTTACAAAATGCTTTCTTAAAATAAATTTTTACATTATAATTTTATCAGTTGCCCCTTAACTTTCCTCTCCCTCAAACCTTCCATGTAAAGTCATTGTTTTCTCTTTTAAATTCATGGCTTCTTTAAATCTGCTTATTATGTGTTATACAAATAAACCATACTTATTTTCCATACATATTAATTTTATATATTTATGTGTTCTTTTGTGATTGATGACTGATTTCAACATTCCCTCCTTCTGCACACATTTCTATAATCTGGATTTGAAGGCCTGGGAAATTTTTATATCTCTTAAATCATTTTATCATGTGAAATAGTTTGATCATATTCTTTCTCCTACCCAAGCTCCTACCTCCTTCTTTTGATCTCCCTGGCTTCCCAATTTCATATTCTTCTTCTCTTTCCCTCTAAACCACATGCCCCCAAACAAAAGAAAAAAATTAAAATGCAAAAATAAAACAACAACAAAAACAAGAACCATGATAAAATGAAAAACACCAGAACAAAAAATATTTACCCCAAACACTGAGCTCATTTTATATCGGCCAACTACTCTTGGGCATGAGGCCTGTCCTGGAGTGTGGTTGATATTCACAATGAAACTCCATTGGAGAAAACTAGTTTTCCCATTCCCAATAGGCATCAATCACAAATACATTTTTAGTTAGGGGTGTGAATTTGTGTCTAGTACTCCTTCTCAGTGTTGGAGTTTAATGTCGTGAGTTTCTACAGGTCTGTCTCAATCTGTGGGAATACACATCAGCACTGCTGTATCTGGAAAATCTTGTTTGTTGGAATCGTCCACCACCTCTGGCTCAGCCAGTCTTCCTGCCTCCTCTTCCTCAGAGAGCTCTGAAACCCGGTGGGGGTGGCTGGCATTGTACAGACATCCTATTTAGAGAAAATCTTGTTTAACAATCGTCGCTTCTTTTCCCAAAATGCCTAAATTAACTTTCATTCTACCACTTAATATGTGACTTCTCATATTAAGTTACAGAATACTCTTAAATCTATAACTAAAAATTTAAACATGATTGTTTTCTTTTGGCAAATTAAAATTATCTTCAAGTGTATGATTTTATGTGAACTATTTGCATCTTGTCTTGGTATATTAAGAATGAAAACCATTCCCTTTTTCTATTATCTTCTGGAAGATTCCATGCTACTTTATTCCAATTTCTATCATTCATAGTCTACCAACTGAGGTCTCTATAATCAATATTAGAGACCCAGTACCCCTGAAATTCTCTTGGCTTTCAGGAAGACAGGATTGTATGTAAGAATATTAACATGTCAGATTAACCAGATACATCTATCAATCTAACTTGTACATTAAGCAAACACTTCACAAATATTTATTTCATGTAATTAGGAAGACATAAATCAAATTTTTATAGGAAAGAAGGTACAACATTTTAAAGTAACATGGCTGCAATTCAACTACATAGGAGAAAACAACCTAGGATCCAACTTGTTAAACATTTTCTCCTCGTATTCTGAAAGTCTACTAAGACATCATGCTCTCCAATGGATGCTTAAAAGCTAAAGTTCCTGATGGATAGCTTCAGAGAAGTAGGAGCTCACAGAGAAAGCAGATACTACCCAAAAAGTACTAGCACATTAGCAGAATAAAAGATAAAGTCTTAGACCCAGGGAAAGAATATGATTAAATATATTAAGCATGTGACAGAGTTGACAAACAAACAAATCAAGAACAGCTAGGGGTGGTAAAGACAGCTCAGGAAGTAAGAGTCCTAAATGTTCTTTCCAGAATAGTTTGGAGTCTTAGGGTTTCTACTGTTATGATGAAACTTCATGAACAAAAAACAAGACAGAGAGAAAATGTTTATCTGGCTCATAGTTCCACAGCATCATTCATCACAAGAAGTAGGATAGACATTCAAATAGGCCAGGCACCTGGAAGCAGGAGTTGATGCAGAGACCATGAAGTAGTGCTACGTACTGACTTGCTCACCATTCCTTGCTCAGCCTTCTTTCTTGTTTGTAGAACCCAGGACCCCAGCCCAGATACTATACCACCACCGACAGTGGTTCCTTCCCCACCAATTACTATAATTAAGAAAATGCTCTACAGCTGGATCTTAAGGAGGCATTTTCTCAATTGAGGTTGCCTCCTTTCACATAACTCTAGATTGTGTCAAGTTGATGTAAAATAGTCTAGCATATTAGGGTCTTAGCACCTGTGTTGGACAGCAAACATCTGCCTATAGGCAAACCCCTGTTCAGGTTTCCTGATACCTCTTATGACCTTCGCAAACACTGTCTTCATATACACATACCCCTTATAGGTACACACACCCCTAAAAATAAAATGAGAATTTTGTCTGTTTGTTTTTTTATGGATAACAAAATGTCAATAGAGAGAACTTTATAATTTAAAGATAATGCCATTTACATCAAAAAGAAAACTCTGTTCAAATAGGTTAAAGGGCACAGGAAATGTCAATGGATATATTTAAGTGATGTAAAAGTTTAATGACACAACCAGAATATGTATAAAGTAAGTAACTAACCAAAGACACCAAAGTACACTTTAACCCAGGTGGAGAAAAGCAGGTAGAAGTTTTTAAATGAGAGCTATGTAATTTAACAAATACACATTAGTAAGTGATTAATTGGGCTGGTGAGTTATTTCAGCCAGTATTTGCTGCAAAGCTCCAAAACATAAGCTTGATTTCCAAGACCCACAGGACAGAAGAAGATAAGTCGTTCATGCCAGCTGTCTTCTGACCATCATATGCACATCATAGATACACACACACACACCACCAAAATAAATAATTAGAAATGCTTTTAAATTTGCTTTTTGAAATGTGAGAAATTATTAATAACTATCAAGGAACAATTTAGATCAATATATTTAAAATGTATATTGTGGAAAATTAATAGCTAGGATAGAATAAGGTGAAAAAATAGACATATTCCAAACTAAAAGTTAGTGTTTGACAAAAATTTCAGCAAATAAACTATTATCTTTTAAAACAATGATGGTGGATAAATCAAGTGTCCATGTAATACAAGCATAAAATCTGACCTCTATTTGACACCATAAGCCCATTGTAGATGGATTCTAGTTCTGAAAGTGAAACACAAATCAATAGTTCTTCTAGTAGATAATCCAGGGTTTCATTCTGATATTGACATGGATAAAATTTTCTCAGCAGTACCCATCACCCATGAACATCTGGGAGAGATATAAATTAAACTATACTGAAGCAAGGGAATTCTCTGTATTAGAAAACAATGAGAAGGAAACACACAGAGTGAAGAATATTTTCAGCATGCATAACCAACAAAGGTCCGTGTTCAAACAAGGCAACAGAAGCTTCTATGAATCAATGAGAGAAAGGAAACAGTAATAAAAATACCTTTACTCTCACTTTTTAAAAGAAAACCCATCGATATAAATAACCTTAGGATTTGATTAGCAGTGACTACTACTGACCAGTGCACCAGCTAATGAGTATATTTAATTTGTATCTTTAAGTGAATAATATGAGGCCAAGCACTACAGTGCATGTATAGACCATCAAAGAGTGCAAGGAGTGTCATTGTCTCTCAGGCACTGCTGGGTAAGTTCTGGAAGATTTTTGAATGCTTTATGTTTCACTATTGGTTGGAGGAAGAAGAAAAGCATGGATTACATCCACAAAACCCACTACCTACATGCTCAAGAAAACGTTGGCTTCAAATTTTAATTGAAAGGACAAACAACCTAAATAGGTTGGGCATGTGATCACCAGGAGGAGCAGATGCAGGTGGCACAGGAACAAGGGAGCCATCCCCAAATGCCACTCATACTCTCTAAAAAACAAAGTGCCAAATCTCTGGTGAATAGGTATTGGAACCTGTAACCTGTGCACCCTTTTGGAAAACACAATGTAGTGAATGTAAGGCAGGAATATTTGTTGTTTCTCTGAGAGAGGAGCAAGATCCTGCTAGAACTTGGCTGTGCATCAGAAAAAAAGAAAAATGTAGACTGTTTAGTCCATGATGCTGAAATTCAAATTTATATTCAAATTTATAGTACCTTTCTAAGACTAAGGGAACACAGTCTTAGAGTCTATTACTCAGCTTTTCTCTGTGGTACCATGTGAGGAGCCACCCTCACAGTCGCCGTTACAAGATGGCGCTGACATCCATTGCTAGTAAGTGTGCGCAGGCATTAGGGTATCTTTCCATTACCTGAGCCCTGCCTCTCTCGTGGTGTTAACTGACTGATAGTGAGCAGCCAATCCGGGTGGTGCACGTCTCCAAACGTTTTTCTCAGCCTATAAAAGGGAAGGGTTTTCTGCTCTCTGGGTCTCCTCTCCTGAAGCTGATCATCTATCTCTTGAGATGTATTAAAGCTTTACTGCAGAAGGATCCGAGTGGCCGGTAGCATGTATCAGTACCATGCTAACAACACTAAGGAGAAAAATGGACTTTACATGGGAACAACTTAAAATAGTCTCTAGTAATCTTGGGACCAATGTTAAGTGTAGACCTCTAAGTTCTAATAGAAAGTAGACTTAGACTTTAATTACAGATCAACTCGTACTAAAATAGCATGTTTGTTCTCAGTAATGCCTGAAAAAAGTATGTAATCCTATTTCTAAATCCAATGTTATCTCACATATATTATGTATATGTATATATACATATATGTGCATTTATATCCAAAGTTTAAGAGACACTTAAGATACAAAGAAAGCTCTACTAATTGAGATATATAATTCATCAGATCTATATTAAATTATGACAGGGAAGTTGGAATCACAAAGGGTTCTTGAGCAAATGTTGGTAAGCAAGAAGTCACTCTGACAAGTGATTTTAGCATAGGAAAGGATGCAGTAAGAAGTACTTGGGGTTCTTAGAGGTGAATTCAAGCGATGATGATAATGGTCTCCTGTGGGGTTATCAGATGATCCTAGAAAGTAGGAGCACCATTTCGTGAGGTTGAAGGTAGTTCATCAGAAAGTGGCTGTAAGTTAAATATCATATAAATGGAGTAAAGAATAAAAAAGAAAATTTTATGTTTGTCAGACCAGTGATTCAACATGTATGGACTGCTTCTCTCAATGGAGAAATGACACAGAGGGTATATTTGAAGAATAGTGACTAGTAACTTCCCAAAGCTGATGGTCAATGCAAGAAGATGACAGGACAAGAGGTCAAAGGTGTAAATAACTGAATGCAAAAAACCCACAACCTGAAGTCTTTGGTTTAAACAGAGAAAATTCAAAGAGTAAAAGTATCATTAATATAGTCTGAAGTGTTGGTTCCACACCTCTGTGCAAAACAGGAAGAAATTCTAGCAGATTGCCAGCAGCAACCACACAAGCATCACAATACTGGAGTAACAATTTAAAATACCAAAAGCAAAACCTAAAATACAAGCCTAGAATTCTACACAGAATTGCAATATTTAGGAAATAAAGACTTGCTGGGCGTGGTGGCACACACCTTTAATCCCAGCACTCAGGAGGCAGAGGCAGGCAGATTTCTGAGTTCGAGGCCAACCTGAGTTCCAGGACAGCCAGGGCTACACAGAGAAACCCTGTCTCGAAAAAACCAAAAGAAAAACAACGACAAAACAAAATAAAACAAAACAGAAAACAAACAAACAAACAAACAAAAAACAAAGAAAAAAATAAAGAAAGACTTTCTGTGCAGTCAAAACAGATAAAATTATTTTTATCAGACTTCCTTTGAGAAATGTTCAGGGAAGCATTTCACACTGAGAGAACAGAAGTGAGACACTGTTCTAATAATCACCAAAACAGATATTAAAAATAGAATACTTATTTTTATTAGCTTTAATTTCTCCCCAAGACAACAGGCTATTCTAGGCCGAACTTTATCACTCTTATGAAAATGGATGGAGCAGAATGGAGAAAAACACTAGAAATATATTCTCATAGAAACGTCCAGGCAATGCACAAAAAGAAACAGAATGAGAAAATCAACAACCTGAATAGAGCCAAAGCAAGAGGATGTTGAAATAGCAATAAAAGCCTGCCAGCTAAAAATATCCAAGGTCAGATGAAATCACTCTACCAGACCTTCAAAGAACTGGAGCTAACTTCTTAAACTTTTTTAAGAAAAGAGAAACAGAAAGAACATTCTCAAATTCCTTTTCAAAGCTATTAACACTTTCACGCCAATAACAAGTAAAAAGGTACTACAACTAAAAGAAAACTACAGGTCAATATTCCTGATGAATATAGACCCAAAAGTACTGTATGTAATTAGAATACAGACATATCTCAATAAGAGAATCCACCATGACCAAGTTGGTTTTATTCCTCATGTATAGAGATTGCTCAACATACAAAAAGTAATAATCATAAAATATTATAATCTAGGGGGATGAAGAAAAAGCCTGTGTAATACTTCTACATGTCTTTATGATAAAAGTCCAAGAGAATGTAAATCTCTACACAATAAAAACTATATCCAAGAAACCCATACCAACACCATCCCAAATGTAGAATAGCTTGAAGCAATCTCACTCAAGTTGGGAATGAGACAGGAATATCTAATATCCCCAAACCAATTCAATATATTTTTTAAATACTAAATAAATACACAAAAAAGGGAAAAGGCAAACTATTTTTACTTCTAGATGGAATATTATTGTACATTAGAGATCCCCCAAAATTCAACCTTAAAATTTCTAAAAATGATAAACAAATTCTGTTAGATGGGAGAGACCAGAATCAAATTTTACAAATTATTATATTTCCTATAAACCCCAAACAAACATACAAAAAGATCATTGGTGTAATCTCACTCAATATTCTCAAAAAATCTAGAAATAAATCTAATAGTGGAACTGAAATATATTTATAATGAAACTTTAAGGCTCAGGAGATAAATTTAGTAGAAGATACTAGAAAATGGAAAGATATTCCAAGCTCAGGGATTGATAGATTTAATATTGTGAAGGAAACTACCAAAAGGAAATTTTTTACAGATTGATTGCAATCCCACTTAAAATATCCAGCTGGTTCTCCACAAAAATTATACCCTAAGCTTTCTATGGAAACACAATAGACCGTGGAGAACCCACACAATTTTAAACCAATCCAATGAAGGGTGGAATCACAATTCTAGATCTTGAAATATATTACATAGCTGTAGTAACTAAAGCAAAGTGGTAAGGGCACAAAAGCAGACATCTAGATTAATGGAACAAATTTGAAGACTTCAACATGAGTATACATTACTTAAAAATATTTGATGCTTGACAGATATGCCAAAAACATAAGTTGGAATAAAGAAATCATTTTTAAAAGCAATGCTGGAAAACGTGCCTGTGCTCAAGCAGAAGAGTAAAGCTAGACCCATATCTAGCAATTTGAATAACAGTGAAAACTCCACTGGATCAAATGTCTAAAAGTGAAACTGGAAACAGATGAAGGAAAAGGAAACCTGGGCAGAACTGTACATGGTGTAGGTTTAGGAAAGCACTTCGGGAAAAGAACATTTGCTCAAGAATGAAGGCCAAAAATTGACAAGTGCTATTTCCTAAAACAGCAAGCAAACATAAAGAAACAAAACCAACCAACCAAACAAACAAACAAACAGAGTCTAAAAGTACTCCATTAAGTATGGACCTGAGCTGGGTTATTTAAAGAAAAATTGAAAAAAAGAAAAAAAGAAAAAAAGAAAAAAAGAAAAAAAGAAAAAAAAAAAACCTAAGGACTAAGAAATATCCTCAGAAATGTTTGTTGTCTCTGCTGATAGAGAAATGCAAATAAAAATAATGTTGAGATTTCATGTTTCTCAACAGAATCACAAAGGCCAACAAAACAATGGCAACAAATGCTAGAAAGCATATGGGAAAAAGGGAGCCCTAATTTGCTGATTATGTGATTACAAAATGCTGCACCCATTATGCAAAGAACTGTGAAGACGTTTCTAAAAGCTCAAAATAAGTCTACCATATGATCTAACTGTATCACTTTGGCATATGCCCTACTTCATAGAGTCTTCCCCAGTAATGTTCATGGCTGCTCTGTTCATAATAGCTAAGGAACAGAAACAACCTAAATGTCCTTCACCAAGGAATGGATAAAAATGTGGCACATATACACTATGGAATACTATTTAGTTATTAAAAAAAAACATGAAGTTTGTAGATAATTGCAAGGAATTAGAAATCATAATATTAAGTGAGGGAACCCCGACTCATAAAGGCAAGACAAAGTCACTTGCTCTCAATCATCTTAGATTTCTAATCATCAGATGTGACTACATAGCCTGCAGTAACTGCCAAACCAGAAAAAAAAAAAAAAAACCCTACCATTATGCCCTCTCTTCCTCTCTCTGTGTATGCATTTGTGTGTTTGTGTTGTGTGTGTTGTGTGTGTGTGTGTTATTTGTATACAGAATAGAAAGGAGAAGAGCATGATACAATTATTTCATAAGAAAACTAATGCATGCAATTCTGCATAAAAATTTATAATTTAGGTGGGCCAGGCGCCCCGCAGCCTGATCCCTAGGCTGAGGCAGGGACAGAGGGCTAAGGGTGACTGACTGCCTAGTGCATGGATCTCAGCAGCACCGCTTGACTTTCGGGCGGCAGGCGAGGATGCTAATCCAGAAGGTTCCTGAGTCCAACATCCCTCCCTCCAATGTGGGGCTCGAATCCGCTATTGCAACCAAACCCGGGTTCTGCCCGCAGGGTGGCGCAACGACAAGAGCCACCAGGTGACCCTGGTAACTCCCGCACATAGGCCTCTGGAGCTCCTGGGTTCCTGAACTTCAAGCTGGGCCCCATCTTTCACCCTATCAGGGCACTGGGTAGAGCTGACTCCCAACAGTATACAGTGGGTCTTGGTACTTCCTCCTTGGCATTCGACAGTTGGTGTTTTTGAAGTCAGAGCCATCCTCAGTAGGCTCCTCGAGGATCGCAAGCGGCTTTCCCTGGGTGGAAACCGACTCCATGCAGCCTTAAGCAAAGGATTCTACGGCTGTTGATCCCCTCGGAAGTGAGACATAATATCCTGGAGCAGATGCTGAAGGGGACTCACTCTTGGGCCACCTGATTTCTGTGTTCATCTTCCCAGGCTCCACCTTTCAGATCCCATCCCTGGTGTCTGCAGTTACAACTTTACTAATCAGAACTTTGTTTCCAGCTTACCTGAAAAGCAAAGGGTGACTTAGAATAAAAAATGTAACAAATAGCCCCATAGCCCAAACCTTTTCTGCCATGATTTACTGTTCCAGATACCTATAAGTGTCCAGGGCAAATTAAACACATCAATAAATGGCAAAAAAATCATAATTTAAAAGAAAAATTATCTTGTCTGACAATGTTCTCTCCAAGAGAAACAACATACTTAACAAAAGCTCTAGGCTTTTGAGTCATTCCCCATGGTTGTCCAAGAGACTCCTGATGCTTACAGCATATTACTATTACCCTTAGGTGCCCCAACTAGATACCTCATAGAGTCCCCACTGATAAAGATACAGTGCATTTCATACACGGGGACCAGAGGGTCCTGAACTGGAACACACAAGAATACCTCACTCCCTTCTATCCAAAGGATGGAGACAATAAACAGTCCCTCTAAGTTATGAAGCCTATGAATCATATCCATAACGAGTGTGACCTGATAGCCATAAGGGTGCACAGTAATGGCATGCATACCTGGATGATACCAATATTTCTCTAGTTGACATTAAGACACGTTTAACAAGAAGGAAACCATACCAAATTCTGGAAACCTAACAAACAATGACGTCACTGATATTGGGAGAGAACCTACAACGACTACTTTAGTAAAGTGACATTAACTCTAACTACGTTATAAACATTTGACCTTGTGCCAACAGACAAGTATAATCCCCACTTTTACTCAATGGGACTTCTCTTCACAATAAATGAATATAGTCATGGAAGACTACATCAATCAAAATACAATTGTAGATTGCAGTACCAGTGGTATCTCCAAATCCTTCCCACACCTAAGGATCAGGGAACATTAAAGAAATGGTGGAATATTGTAAGATCAGGAAGTTCACTGTGATATTGTGTTTCCTAGTAATGTCAGATGCTACACTCCCTGATGCCCACCAACATGACAGTCAAGGCATGTGCTGGGTATAATGGGAACATTAGTCATGGCAAAATAGAAAGGCAAAAACTTACAAGGCCTCAAACCTGCCAGGAGAATGGGTAACAACTGGGGAATGCTGGGAGTGGAAGGAACAGTCTTCTCCAGAGAACAGCACTCGCACCAGTTGGTTGTCCAGCACCAAATGGTCACTCCTGAAAGCATATATGTGGATGACATTTTTCAGACTGAACGTTTTGTATTTAGGAAGGCATGCATACATGTACATGCATATATTTATACCTGGATCCATGTACAGGTAATAACAATAAAAATTTAGCAATGAATTCAAAATAGAGCAAGGAGAGGTTTATTGGGGAGAGGATTGGAGTGAGGGAAACATAATTATACTATAATATCAGAAATCAAAATTAAAAAGAATAAGAAGGAGAAAGGAAAAAGAAAAATCTCAGTAAAAACAAAATAAAAGACCTGCATACTTTGCTGTAAAAGAATTGCAATTATACATGAACATATTTTGATGATATAAGTCAATTATTAAATAAGTAAACCATAATGGACATGGGACTGTCTTAATAAATAAATGTAGATGGAAAAACAGACACAAAACATCAGGTAAAATTAGTGAGCAAATGTTAAAAGAGAGAGAAAATATGTATCTTAAAGTGTTTTTCTCTAATATGTGATAATGGCTGATTTGCTGTTTCTCATGCTCACAAATTAATTCTTCTTTCTAGAGAAGGTGGGGCTTACTTTCTCCTTATTCTTCAGCAGATTAGACAGAGTCCCACTTGCAAAGATTAAATAGGCAACCAGCAAAGCATTAAAGACGCGAATGCCCGAGAGTCAAGGAAGCCTGATCAAGACTCATAAATTAATGTGCTGTGATACTGAGTCTCTCTGATAGGATGCAGTCAGAAAAATAAAACACTTCCCTTCTTTAGTATAATACATAAGAATGAATATCTCTAGTAGATATCAAGAAAATATGAACTGTGATTCACTCTTTAAATTTCTTAATCAGTTTTCTAAACCACCAACCAAAGAATACATGTGATGGGACTCATGGGTCTAGTTGCATATGTAGCAGAGGATGACTGAGTAGGTCATCAATGGGAGGAGAGGCCCCTGGTTCTGTGAAGGTTCTATGCCCCAGTATAGGGGAATGCCAGGAAAAGGAAGAGATAGTGGGTGGGTGGGTGAGCAGAGGGATGGGGAGTGGATAGAGGGTTTTCGAGGAGGGGGAAACCAGGAAAGAGTATAACATTTGAAATGTAAATCAAGAAAATAAAGAAAAAAAGAGAGAAAAGTTTCAAGTTAAAATGGACACACTGAAGGTCTATTGCAGCTTAAAGCAGAGTAAGGGGACACAACTCAATTCCATGTAGTCTACAGGTCAAATTTTGGAGCAAAAAAACAAAAAGGGGAAAATGTCATGAAAGGGCTACCAGTCCACAGGACTAATGGTTTATGCCATTTCTTCCTGGCTTAGCAGAAGTTACTCATTTTCTAGTATATATTCTCCTCTGTTTCGTAATCCAACAAGTTTATAGCAGGCCACATTGGCAACTAATTAAAGATTATGTTCCCAACTTTCTTGCTGCTCTGTTCAACCAGTGTTTCAGAAATGTGAGTGTGCTTTCAGTAACATGCTCTCATAGAAAGTGGTAATGCTCAGTGCCTTTCCATATCCTAATGCCTATAGTAAAAGCCACAATTGACCATGAAATTTGAGGCTACATGGAGGAACAAATTTACAGAACCTGATGTCAACAGAGACCTGTATGCCACATGAAATTGCACTAGTTCTCATTATTATTTAGCTTTGGAAGTAGAACCTTTCTTGTTTAGACCAATACTGTCTTACTCTGTTGTCCTTTATTGCAAAATAAATTCTAACAAAATGGTCATTATTTTTCCTTCATAAATATATTCTTTACAATTTTTTATTTTCTTTCTTCTTAAATAATACCCCACATAAATGCCCTCATATCATATTTTTAAATACCTTATAGTGAATAAAACTCAAACCCTCAGTTCTACAATGCAATAATAATTTCCCTCCTGTTCTACACACTTCCAGCAGTAATATTGAAAATTGTGCCCCGATCCTATGGGTGTGTCTGTAACTCATTTACATTAAATCTAATCTGTGCAGTGTTACTGCACTGGCCTTCAGGTAAAATGACAAAATGTGCATTAAATTCATATAGTAAATATTTAACTCCACACCAACTTCTCTGTTAAGAATTCAAGTTATCCATGCCCCTGTTCATACATTGATACAGCCATGTTTATTGATTCCCCAGCTCTGTTTATCACTATGACATTAATCCTTATTAACACTAATGTAGCTTACCAGAAGTCCAATTAAGATCCTTAGGGATAAAAATGAGATTGGGACAATTCTTATTTCTGCTTAAACCAGCTTGTCCATTCCCATTTGTTGGACTTTCCCTATTCATTTGTTAAAACTATTGCCTTTCATTAACTCTGTATAGTAATGTGTCGTTTTGATAGAATGCGACCTCAGAAAATCAAATTTGTATTTTTAAAAATTCATTTAGTAAAAATGAAGAAAAACGAGCCCACAGGAAATCAAATGCTGTTATTAATGTTATTAATAACAAAAGCCATCTTTGAGAATTTTCTTTGTATCTGGTATTTTAAAGTTCAGTAGGCTTTTAACTGAAAATCTAACTTCCTGTTACTAAGTGGAAGGCATAGTAACTGTGGAATCTTGGAGTGAAATAAGAACAGCATGTTTAGATATAAGGTGTTATTTAGTGTTCAGGTTTTCCCTCAGTCAACTCTCAGGAAGTGAACTCATTATTCAGTGGTGATGAGGTTTTGTTATAATTGTATCCTTAATTAAAATGAGCCCATTTACAATCTCTGTCCAATATTGTGCCCTTCTCATGATTGCATTGCTGTATATTTATGTCTGGGTGACATATCCACTTGTTTATAAGAACATCATCAGAAAACACAGGGAATGGTGCACAGCCACCTTATGACAGATTCAGTATCATTACTTAATGGGGATTTTTCTCATTATCATTAAAACCTTACAGGACTGACTATCCCTGCAGCCCACTGTTGGTTGGAATGGAAGGATACAACATCATAAATAAGTATATAGAATTCTGATTGAAACTCTATAGTGAGCTACTACACATAACCAGTTCAGGCACTTGGAA
Organism: Mus caroli; assembly: GCF_978045245.1. NCBI lineage: Eukaryota > Metazoa > Chordata > Mammalia > Rodentia > Muridae > Mus > Mus caroli. Next base: position 26,635,417 of record NW_028227274.1, on the reverse strand, counting down.
ATTTCATTTTCCAACTTTTAGCAAGGGGTGGTGGTAGATGCTATTAGTGAAGAGACGGAAGCAAAAAGATTACAAGTTCAATGCATGTCGAGGATGTAAGGTGAGTTTAGTATCAGCCTTGGAATCTTGGTGAGAATGTACATAGCCAAAGTGAAAAGTGGGGTGTGTGGAGGAAGTGTCTCTGTAGTGCAGTACTGGCTGAGCATGGGTGAGGTTCCAGTTTCTATACCCAGTATCTGGAAAAATAATTCATAGCTTAGAATCGACTACTGTGGGAACATGAGGACCACAGCAAACACTAGAAGCCAGGACTTTATTGTCCTGTGTGGACCTACTGTGGATACTGCTTTAAGCCCAGACACACTCGCATCCCTGCCTGTGTACACACTCTGTTCATGAATATTTATCAAGCTCTTTATGTGCATGTGCTAAAACACAGAGATATTTTTGTACATGTGTTAATGTGCACACATCTATGAGTATTTCCACTTTACAGGCTGTTCTTATTTCTTGGCTTATTTTTAACTTTTATGGTTTTATATGTTATTTTCCTATTTCTAGAGTCACTGAACAGTTTTTTTTTTATTTCAGAAAAATTTCATTTGTTAACACTTTAAAAATAGTTTTTTGACTTTATTTAACTATATTTCCATTGATTATTTAGAAAAACTAGTAAGTGCACAATATTGTTCATGGTTTTGAATTTTTTTTCACTTTGCTTGGGTTTCAGCATTCTTAGCTTTTCCTATATTCTCTTTTCCTATCATATCAGTGGTACTTGCTTCTTAAAGATATGTTTTCTTGAAATTCAGGCATATCTTTCTTCTTTGTTTTGCTTTGTGTTGAGTGTAGGAGATAGGATTGGAGTTCTATATCACCAGGGTGTTTGCTCCCTTACTTTGATTGAATTGGACTATTTAGGCTTTATTTCCTGGGTTCAGCTTTAATAATTTTATATTTATCATGAAAACGATCTATTTTATGAACATTCCCCAAGAGGTCTGTGAAAGCAGCCGATAGCAGATCATGAGACTTCCCCACCGGGCCCCTCAGAAATAATGAAGTCATCAACTTCACTCTTTGCATGGGGCCTTTGAGCTTGTAATGCAGCCCAGCAATGGCAGGCAGCTAATGACCAGCTGCTGACCTCAGGTGGGCAGAAGCTTGTGTGTGTGCCCTGGGTCCCTTATGCACTGAGTGGGCTGATGCCCAGTGTGTACTTTGGAGCAGTTCTCAGATGACCTTAAATTTCCTCTCCATGGTGACAGCTCTAATGATGGCCTTTCTTTGTGGATTGTTTTGTCTTTGTTCTCCTCACTGTCCCCTAGTGTTCTGAGCCTGAAAAAATGAAGTATTGTACTTTGATCTAAAGGTCACCTTGGAACACAACACATGCACATTCTTAGCTTTGAAATTGTTTCTGATTATGTCTCACAATCTATGCTTGCTTTATAAAATTAGCACCTTTTCTATTCCCTTTTTTTCAATTTTGGGGTTCTATTGCAAAGACAGTATAAGATGACCCAAGCAACTTGGGAAAGAAAGGTTTCATTTGGCTTGCACTTCCACAGCACTCTCCATCACTGACAGAAGTAGGACAGGAGTTCAAATAGGGCAGGAATCTGAAGGCAGAAGCTGATGCAGAGGGCCTAGAGGAGTGCTTCATACTCTCAAGTATAACCTGCTGTCTTATAAAGCCATGGTCCATCAGCCCAGGGGTGGCATCTCTTACAATGGGTTGAGCCTTCGACCATCAATTGCAATTTAAGAAAATATCTTACAGGAATGTCTACAGTTCAATAGTTTAGAATTATTATTTTTACTTTTATTTCTTTTAATGGAGCTACTTAGAGGACAGCCATGCTAGACTTCTATCTGAAAGCATAATAAAGTACCATTAATAGTATTTGGGATTGGTACTTGAACATGGTATGAATCTCACCTTCGACCAGTTATTCATTAGCTGCTCCTTCCATTCCTGTTCCATTCCCAATCTCTGCATTTCTTGTAGAGAAGTTTTGGGTTGAAATTTTCATGGAAACATGAACATTAAGAAATTGAGGTTTCCTCCTCTCTGATGACTCTAGCTGGTTTACATAAAACTAAAAGCACATAAAGTTTATATAAAACATAAAGCACAAGTCTAAATAAAGGAAATCAGTTCTCTGCAGCTTGGGGAAGTGTGCACGTGTGTGTGGAGGGGTGTGTGTATGTGTGTGTGTGTGTGTGTGTGTGTGTGGTGGGGTGGGCTGGCGGGTTCATGCCATAGCTCCTTTGTGGAAGCATGAGCACAGTTTCACTTTGGGAATCACTATGCCTTGCTGAGATAGGTTTTCTTGTACTATTTCTACCACTGCAGTGCATCTGAGTCTTTCTCTGTCTCTGTCTCTGTCTCCCTCTGTCTCTCTGTCTGTCTCTGTCTCTGTCTCTCTCTCTCTGTCTCTCTTTCTCTCTCTCTCATTTTCCTATCTCTACAACCAACCTCAAGGCAAGTATGATATTTCTATTTTAAAGTTTGTTTTCAGTGATTGAACTGTGGTCATCAGCCTAACCTGAAAGCACTTTATTTATTTATTTATTTATTTATTTATTTATTTATTTACATCCCAAATGCCATATACTATGATAATACATAATCTGGTCTTCTTGTTAAAAGTAACATTCTTCTCTTTACAAATATTGCACATGATTGCAAATCCCAGGTTCTGATGAAATAATATAACATACTGATACCTAACACAAACTGTATAGTTCATTCACTTTTTGCTTCATTTCTGTGGGAGGCATTATGACTTAGATTACAATGTTATTAAGATCAAAACATATGTACTAGTGTGTGGGTATACACAGGGAAATATTTAGTAGATTTTTCTTTTTGTATTATTTGAACTATTGCATGTAGCCATCCACTCAACTATAGCTCTACTACCAATGTTGTAGCTATACAACTACTGTTGTCATTAAAGCATGTATTGGAGAACTCCTAGGAAGGTTTCCTCATTCTGCATGGTAAACTGATATCCCATACACATTTGCAAATTAAGTCACTTTGTCATAATACAGAAATATGTGGTGCTGGGTATTGAAAGCTTCCCTAGTTATATTTTATCCTTGAGACATAAGAAGAGGAACATGTACGGAGAGATGACTTATCCATATTATTTATTGATATGTGTGTGACTCTTTCATATACACCAAGGGATCAAGGTATTGGGTTTATTTTTATAAATGAATTTGATAAATAATTGAACATGGAAGTGGTCCAGGCATTATGTTCTTGCATTTGCAGGTCATTAAGAATTCATGCCTTCACTGACCTGCCAGCTTCTACTTCTATTCCTAAGCACTGGGAGATAGAAAGGAGGAGAATTGGGCTCCTTCTGAATTGTCCTTCTGCTGTGTAAATGTTGACTGGGAAGCCTCCAGCCTCATTTTCATTAGCAATCTAAACACATTTGAAGAGTGGGATAGGGACTGGGCAGCAGACGCACTGCTCAGCATGGGTCAGCCACACTCCTGGTCATGGCTTCCTGACTGAGAAATAATCAACCTTCTGAGGAAGGGCTTGATCTGAGTGCACTAGGTTGATCGGTGCAGTTTTCAAGTTCTTAGTGATCACCAGTTAGGGCCAGCTCTGCACTGATTAATCACCAAGGAGTGAGCTTAGTCACTTGTTACCACTTCCTGCCCCCTTTCCAATTATTTTGGTCTGTATTTCAGCCTGCTTCTTGGGTTGTGTGTAGATAAGAATGCCAGCTAATTTTGATAACAGTGAACCCAACCTGGCTTTTAGTTGCTTATCAGCTATTTTATACTTAATTATCCAGAAAAACTAAAATCGAACAGTTCAACATGTTAAATCTGGAAAGTCAGTTTTTTCACAGAGAGTACTCAGAAATAAGTTTTCTTTGTCCTAGAGACAGGCTACAGGCTCAGCCATGCTGGGACTCTTTAGGAATGAATGCCATTGTCATAGTGTCTTCAGTAATGCTTATAAAACTTATTCATTTATAGAGTGCATTTTGATCATATTCACTCCCATTGTCCTTTTACCTCTCCAACACTGCAGGTGTATCCTTCTTCTTCCTAACAATGTACTCTCCCGTGTGTGTGTGTGTGTTTGTGTGTGTGTATGTGTGATGTGTATATATTTCTCTCTCTATGTGTATTATATGTGTGCATTTCTCTCTCTCTCTCTCTCTCTCTCTCTCTCTCTCTCTCTGTGTATGAGTGAGTGATATGTGAGATATTATGAATCTTTTCATGAGCATAGTGAATCTTTCTACTGAAACATGAGCTACTTACCAATGGTTACGTGACTAAATAGTTATCTCTCCATGCTCAGTAACCAGTATTATTTTATAACTCCTTCTTTGGTTTCTAAACTATAGGAATCCCACAGAAAACCATAGGATATAATATAGGCTACACGTATAAACAAGATCAGTGTAGGGGCTATTTCATGAGTGGCAATATCCAGGGCTTTTCACATTATGTGCTAAAGCAAAGAAACTTACTTCACTCTCTTCCAAGAGGTCAGTTCTTTCTCTCCAGACATGTCTCCTCTTTCCTCTGACTTTCTTCATAAAAATTTCAACTGATTTCTTTAAAAAAAAAAAAGGAATGAAATCTTTAGTTAAATGTCAATTACAACAATTCCCAAGTGATTCCTGGAACCATGGGAGAGCAGGTTGATTCCTTAGAAAGGAATAGTCTTCAGTGACAGAAGTTAAACATCCAGTCCTTCTTGTCCCTGCAGAAATGTTCCTGAACCTTCCATTTGCCTCTGCTACTGTCTACCTACAGATTAATAAGCCCAAACATTACCACAAATTCTTTCTCTAGTTCTACCTTTCTCTTACTGTATTCATAATCCAAGAAAGAAAGCCACCTTTTTTTCCTGTAAGTATTCCTTATTTTGAAGGAAATTAAAGAGAAGTTCCACATTGCCGAAATCAGTAAGTCTTGCAGTTCAAACACAAATGCTCCAGGAGAATGCACCCGTGATCAAAGATTCAAGCAGATTTGGGTTTGGCGATGGTGTAAAACACCAGATTAGTGTTTCTATAGGAAAAATAGATCTATTTCATTAATTATTACATTCTTACTTTTCTCATATCACTGATCAATATATCTGCCAAAAATGTGATTAGATGAGGAAAGGTCTATTTTATCTCACAGTTTAAAGTGACATCTCTTGACTTACCTGAAATCATATCCATTTTGACAGGCATTTCTCTTTTCTTCCCCTTTCCCTTGCCTTTTAAATTCAGGGTTCTACTCTCTACATTGTGTAATTTACTTCTTTAGATTTCACAGAAATGTGATCTCATAGGATATTTTTCTTTCTGTTTTCTGGCATATTCCATTACATGGTCCCCCAGGTTTATCCATGCTACTTCAAATGACAAGGACTTCCTTTTCAATGATGAGTAACATTATGCCATAAACAGGAAATTGAAAAGTAAAGAGAGAAAGAAATCAGCGTGCACACAGTTTCAACACTAACCACCTTTTGGTAGACACACTTTTCTATTCATGATCAATGCTCAGTGTACTTTGGGGCATGCTTGTTTCATCCTATTTCAACTTAGCAAAATCAGAGGTTATTATAACATGGGGCTGGGCTGAGAGATACTTTATTGAGAATATTTTATTGACTCTGGTTCCCTAACCACTTAAAGGAACATAATTTCTTTCCATGATATACAAGGAATTTTTTCTCTTATGACCACTCAGTTCTTGCAACCTCTTATCTTTTTAAGAGTGGCAATCCAAGCAGCTGTGAGTAGAGAGTTTTATCTCCCTGATGATAATCTCAATCTCCATCTCTCATTCTCTCTGATGTACTTGTGTGTGCATTTTCATGTATGTGCAAATATGTGCAGGTACACATTAAGCCATTTCTTTAGTCCCAGGATACATTTTTATGTAAACCTAATAAAAATCTGAATGTCATCACTGGTAAAATGTCTATTTAGTTCTTTGCTCATTTTAATTAGGTTATTATTATTTGCTCTTGAGTGACATGAGTACTGCACATAATTTAGAAATTAGACCTTATCATTTGTATGACTTGCAATCTTTTGACAGCAGATAAGTTCACTTTCCATTTCAGTGACTGTTTGCTTTACTGTGTAGAAGGTTTCATGTTTCTCTTACTCTTCTTTATTTTGTCTCTATTGCTTGTTATTTAGATTTGATAGCCCAAAGCTCACTGCCATGGCCAGTGGCCAAGAGATTTCCCATTCGTTTTGTTTTAAGAGTCCTCTGAGATTTACAGAGCAAACCTGGTTCTCACATTCTGTTTTTACAGTGCCTAATTCTTTCAGAATACTAAAAGATTATTTAATTTTTTGTGGCATTTACTATGCACACTACTCTTGTGAGTCGGGTTATCTTTATTAACTGCATGTATCAGGTGCAGAGCCTCAGGTTGAGAAGTTTAGAACACTTGCCCAAGGTTACAGAGTGATTACACAGCAGTGCTGGGATGAAAACCCAAGTCCACCTGAGTCAAACCATCACTCCCTACTGGATCCTGCTGGTTCCTGGGCTGAGATGATGCCAGACTGCTTGCCAGTGAGCCTGGCTTCCTGTTGCTTTGGCATCCTCCTCTCACCTCTCTGCATCCTTTGAGCTTCTATCAGGTCTAAGATTCCATAAATTTTTGGGCTTTCTCCCAAACAATATGGATGAGGTTTTAAAAAAAAAATGAAAACACATTTCTGCTTTCCAGGATTTGGGGTTTTAGTGGCAGAGCTCAGCAACAGACACAATGTTATTTATGAAGAACAAAGGACACTGGAGCTGAATGCCATGGCAGTAGCTTGGTTGTATGATAGTGTCTTAGTCAGGGTTTCTATTCCTGCACAAACATAATGACCAAGAAGCAAGTTGGGGAGGAAAGGGTTTATTCGGCTTACACTTCCATGCTGATGTTCATCACCAAAGGAAGTCAGGACTGGAACTCAAGCAGGTCAGGGAGCAGGAGCTGATGCAGAGGCCATGGAGGGATGTTCTTTACTGGCTTGCTTCCTCTGGCTTGCTCAGCCTGCTCTCTTATAGAACCCAAGACAACCAGCCCAGAGATGGTCCCACCCACAAGGGGCCTTTCCCTCTTGATCACTAATTGAGAAAATGCCTTACAGTTGGATCTCATGGAGGCATTTCCTCAACTGAAGCTCCTTTCTCTGTGATAACTCCAGCTGTGTCAAGTTGACACACAGAACCAGCCAGTACAGATAAGTAAAGTTCTATGTTTACTTAAAATTGATATTAATGTTGTGAAGATGCTTCCTCACTGTGACAACAGCAGTATGGGGCAGTGTAAGGAACACATGTTCTTGATTCTCATTATTATACACAATATTGGAAATACCTAAATGATACGAGGAATGTCCTAGTTGACAGTATCTTTTGGGAGAGGCACTTCAGCACCATTAAGCAACTCGAAGTACAGCACTTCGGGTGAAGCTCCTGTAAAAGGAGCTGGTCACTTAGTTGAGATCAATGCACCCTAAGAACAAGAACGTACCAGGAAACTAACATGTCTATCCACACATCAGTCAGGAATTCAGTGTCTGTGCTGTAAGCTAGTATGTTAGAATTCAAATAACCCAGAATTATAACACAACCTGAAAGATACTTAAAATAATAGTGAGTATAATACAAATTTAAAGTTGAATTATGAAAAGAGAGAAATACTCAATAACTAAGCTGACCTGAGCAATGAGCAGTGGCTTGCCTGAGAGGCTCATGTCACAGAAACATGTGTAAGATGCAAGACATTTAGTTCTAGCACAGAGAGACTAGTTCAGGGGACACTCTTCATATGTGTAACAATAAAAACAAAAAAACAAAAATCAAAGTAAAACAAACAAAGCAAAGCAAAACAAAACAAAACAAGCTATTTCCATTCATTGTATTTGCATAACATTCCCCAACTTTAAAAAGTATTCTAGCATTCCTATTCCAGTAATACAGCATTTTATATAATAATTATGTGTTGCAATCTCTAAATTATATAAAAATTCCTAAAACTTACCAAAAATAAAGAAATAATCTTTTTAAAAATTGGATTTGAAGAAAAAATGTATAAAATGTCATCTGTATGTGTTAAAATTCCACATTGACAGTATATGATAATTGGTAGCATATCTATAAAATGCCAACATTTATATTGCATTAAAAGAAGTTGGTTTTAAAGGTTATATGAGTGTTTACCTAGTTAGTGACAGATAAGCTTACAGTAGCCTGAATGTCCTTAGCAAACACAACCAGATTCAAGCAGAAATTATGCCTAAGGGATTTCTTTAAAATATGCAGTATTTGGAAAACAGGTGATAGGAACAAACAAGAAACCAAATGAGTCATTTAGACCTAGAAATTGTTGGTGAGTGAATTTGATAACTCGTGAAAAACTCGAATTTTATATATTAAGGATTTAAAGCTAGACAACTGAATTAAGATTTGAAACACAAAATTCTCCCTAAATTCCTCTCACACCAAAGTTTGATTTTAACTTAACTATGAATCATAGTACTAAATCTAAAAATGAAAGTACACTAGTGGTAGAGAATAATGGGAAAATTATAGCATAATCTATGACAGACAAAAACATGACCCAAACAAAAGCAAAGATGGAGGGAACACTGTATACTTTCTTTTAAAGCAAAATTTCATGAACTAAAATCAGTACTCTTAAAATCTCAAGAATGAGGCAGGCAGATTTCTGAGTTCGAGGCCAACCTGATCTACAAAGTGAGTTCCAGGATAGCCAGGGCTGTACAGAGAAACCCTGTCTCGAAAAAAAAAAAATCTCAAGAAAGAAGACAATAGGGCAGTGTGGGAACTAAAAGGGTGGCGGGGAAGGAGGGGGAAAAGAGGATAGCCCATGCCCAGCCAGAGTTCCTCCTATGCTCTGGGCAGGTGATCTCGGGAGGGCTGCCAGAAGCTTTTCACTTGGCCCCGGGTGGGAATCTAAGCCTCTGACCCCACTCAACAGGGGATGGACAAGGGGCAGCCTCTGAAACCAAGGGTCCAAGGATGACACCCTGTGCCCCAGGGTTATATGAGAGAGGGCATAGGGTAAGAGGTTCCCACACAGGACTGGAGCACAGGAAGGCCTTCCATTGGGAGATTAGAAATGGCTCATTAGGAGAAAGCCTATCCCATCTTCCAAGCACTGGGTCTTGATGAACAGAGAGAGTCTATGGTTTTAGAGCTTTATTATAGAAAGGCAGGGGAAAGAGAAAAGGTGGAGAGAGAAAAGAGAAAAGAGAAAAGAGGAGAGAGAGAGAGAGAGAGAGAGAGAGAGAGAGAGAGAGAGAGAGACACCATGGCCAAGAGGAGAGAAGGGGGAAAGAGAAACAGAGAAGAAAGGCTAGAGAGGAAGAGGGAGAGAGAGGAAGAGAGTGAGAGGAGAGAGGAGAGGAGAGAGGAGAATAAGGGGAGTAAGAGGAGTAAGAGTGAGAGAGGAGAGAGTGAGGAGGGTCCAAACAGCCCCTCTTATGGTATGCTGCTATCTTTACTGCTACTAGGTAACTGGGGAGGAGTCTAGCCTGAAGGTCAGAAGCTTGGGACATTGCCTACATGACTACTAACCATGCTTCTCTTGTGGATGCTGAGGGAGTGATACCTTCGACAGGAGCCAGAGTCCAGGAGACATGAGAGAACTCCTTCTGTCCCATGTAGGTGAATTATCACCATGGGGTCCCAGGGTTCAACACCTCAGCTCAACTGGAAACCAGACTGTCTTTGCATAGCCCAGTGCCCCACAGGGCAGAGCATGCTTAACACTTCCAGAGTGTAAGTCGTGGGAAACAGGCACCAACAAGAAAGGTTAACAAACCACAGGGGAACAATTCCACATTTTGCCTTCAAGAAGATAGACAAACTCATTGTCCATTCAACTATTTATATGAAAAGAATAAAGGAAGACTTGAATTGAGTGAACTAGGAATGAAAGCAACCACTTCATTAAGAATTCAAAGAAAACTCAACAGAATAGAAGGTGTTTGGTGACTAGGAGAATTCACAATTTGGATTGACTCAACCAGTATCTAAGAAACGAATAAATCAACAACAACAGCAACAACAACAACAACAAAAAAAACAAAAAACCAGAGGATAATTAGAAAAGATAAACATATTTGATGCAATATAGGACACTCGTAGTGTAAGGACAGAGAAAAGGATCCTCTAGGAACAGGGCTGGTCACAAAATTATAAGCCATGACAATTTTAGAGTGATGAACATTTCATAATTTACAAAATACACCTGAGTTTTTAAATACACTCAATTGATTGTATGGTTTTAAAATTATTTCTCAATCAAATGACTTGATTTAAATGTGACAAAATACTATATACATATACATATATCTGCATACATACATGCTGGGAATATTGGCACTTTAGTTAAGAGTTCATGTTCAGCGGGGCGGTGGTAGCTCATGCCTTTAATCCCAGCACTCGGGAGGCAGAGGCAGGCAGATTTCTGAGTTTGAGGCCAGCTTGGTCTACAAAGTGAGTTCCAGGACAGCCAGGGCTACACAGAGAAACCCTGTCTCAAAACAAACAAACAAAAAAAAGAGTTCATGTTCTTATGCAGAATATGAATTCAATTACTAAAATGCACACCAGGTGCTAACAATCGCCTATGACTCCAACCCCATGAGAGCTTCTTCTGGTTTCTATGGAGAGTTCTACTCATGGGCATGAACATAGAAACATAGACATGCATACATATAAAAACATGTATAAAAGATATATGGCTATAATAGATTTTGGTGCACTTCTACATTACTAAAGTACATTATGAGTATAATGTGAACAATAATCATTTTAAGTTCAGAACAGATAAATGAAGGCTCTGAAAACTTGCATTCCTCATTCACCATTATATATGCAGTTAACACAGTCAGCAAGCACATGCACACCTGTTTATAATCATTTATTTTCCACGGGAGTAAATGTTATTTAGAAACAATTGTTATTTAGGAATCGTATATTAGGAACTGCATAAGCACCAGAGAATATTGTATTCTATTATACCTTTTCTCATTTGCATATGTTGATCTGATCCATAAAAGTAACTCAGTAAAGTGAATGGTTCACAGGAGTCTAGAAGAATAAACGCAGGCATTGGCTATGAAAATGCCATGCTTCAGAGTAACTTTAATGCAAAATACTTAACTCTGAAAAGTTGGGCATTTGAAAAGTGCTGGAAGAAAGCTATCCTTGCTACATTCTCATCACTGTCCTCAAATGTCCTGACAGGAGAAATGCAAGAAGAAGGGGTTATTTGGCTTACTGCTCTAGGGGGCTACAGTCTAACACAGTGAGGAAGACAGGGCAAGAGGCAGGCTAGGCATAGTGGCAAGAGCAGGAACAGTTGACTACAGTCCATGTACCTGCTCAGGAAGCCTGGAGGGAACAGGAAGTGGGGTTAAGCTGGTCATTTTGTAGACCCATCTCAGGTGATCTACTTTCTCCACTAAGGCTTTGCTACCTAACACTTCCCCAAACATCACCACAGTCTGAGAAATAAACTCATACATCTATAAGGAACAGTTTACTTTCAAACTGCAACGACAATCTGTTTTCTTTTGTTATTCTGGTTTTTGTTAGTTTGTTTGTTTTGTTATTTTTTAACTGTTGCTAAAGGAAAGTTATAGTTCATCAACGAAAGATTTTTAGCATATTTTAAGCATGGGAATTAATTATAAAAAGGAGAAAGCCAGTTGAGGGAAAAACAAAACAAAACAAAGTCAGCAGTAACAGGAGACTTGGCAGAGGAGACCTGACATTCACCTCTGTAGCATACTTTATGTAGTTTTCCTTTGGTGCTAGGAAAACATTACTTCAAACATTTGGTCAGGGTATTGGTTCAGTGAATTAGTTTCACAAGAGTTATTTAGGAATGCATGATTGAAAGTTTGTAGTAATCATTTTTAGACAATATCTAATCTTGCTCTGAAATGTCAATATAGATCTCTCTCTCTCTCTCTCTCTCTCTCTCTCTCTCTGTTTGTGTGTGTGTTTGTGCATGTGTGTGTGTATGTATGTGTGTGTTTCTTTTTTACATTCTACCAGTATAATTTGTGAGCTGTCCAAAGACAGGAACCTTTTAATATTTGGCTATTTACAGAAGTATTTAAGATTACAGACTTAATAAAATGTTAGGAAAAAGATGGAGATTTCAGTAGCCATTACAACTATCATTGATCATACAGATGGAATTTTGTTTATGTGCTTGTTATTTACCTTTTTTAAATATGGAAAAGTGTTTTATTTTATTGTTTTTGCCATATTGACCTGCATCCCTAGGATTCTCTGCTTGGTTGTAGGATACTGATCTCAGAAAGGAAACCAATATTAAGGTAACAAATCTCTATCCCATGAGTTTTGTAACCAAGTTTCCCCCCTGACTTCATATAAGGATTGCTTACCAAATTCCAGGGTACACACTAGTCTCTAAAAAGGAAAGGGTAAGACATAGCAAAGGCATGACACTTCTATTGCACACCTAAGGATATATTTCTCCCTATGTCTCCTTCTCAGAGCTTGTCAAGAGGAATGAGACATATGTCCTAGCTATGGGAACAGCCCCCCATTTTATAACTTCCATGCTCTCCAGGGCAAAGCAAAACAACAAAGTGACAGGAAACTAAGAATGGACATGAAAATCAAATGAGCATTAATCATTGGAATATGGGTAGGTCAAAGGAGTGGTCTGAACTTGAGAGAAGAGACTAAACTGCAGCTTGCTTAGTGGAGGCCATTGTTGGCTGGGGTTCAGTGCTGTCATCTATGAAACTTTATTTTGTTGAGTCTGAAGTTATTAGGGGATGGGATGAGGCCAGAGTGCCCTGCAAGGACAGCCAAATTCCCTGCGGTCTGTTGACTTTCACATCTCTTCCTCAACTGTGTATATGCATATGCATTACACAGTAGGCTGCATGGTGGATTTCACACAGCTTATAAACTGTGACTACTTGCTCTAGCTTCTTAGTAGCCTGGAAATCTTATCTCTGTGATTTAACTTCTGTCCTAGTCACAGTTTATTGAAGCTAGAGGGCATTGTTTGACATCCCTGCACACATAGGGCATCACGACACTGACTCCCCATTACATGGTAAATAAATCTTAAATATTGGGAAGGCTTAGCACACAGGAGCTTTGAAGAGAAAATACTTTTTAAAAATACTCTGGATTTCTGCTGCATTTTAATTATACTTAGCAAAAGGAAAAAGAAATCTACCATATTCTGGAAATAAGATTGGGGTGTATTTTAACTAATTTGTGTAAGAAGTAACATTTATAAATGTACATTTTGAAGGATAAGTGTTCTCTGTTTTATTTAATCGATCTACCTTTTTCAAGAGGTTAGTTATAATGCCAGCACTAGAATTTTCTTTATCTTACATTGAAGGCAGTCCTGGACATATTCTATATCCATAAATACATTCAAGGTTCTCAACAACTTTAATCCATCAGTCTGCAGTTGCTGCTACACACATGGGAAGGCTGCATCCTAAAAAACCCCTAAGAAGCTGAAAACTCTGAAGTTAAAAACACATTAAAATCCCCTAAATGAGAAACGAAGTCCCCTGTTACTTGTGAACCATGTCACCTTGGCAAATGTGACTCTCTGCCTTGACTAACATTACAAAAATGGTAGCTGAAGATAGAGTTCAAAACAGGAAATAGTGTTCTCCTGATGGCAACCAAACCATCATGAATTCCTAAATCTCTAAGATGGCCTGAAACTATGTATTTTACTTTGTCTTTTACAGAGGAGAATAGTTACAAATAATCAGGTCTGGGTGATTGTAATCTTAAGATATATACAATACAAATACAAACTTGTTTAATTGCCTCATTTTATTTTAAGATTTATTTTAATTACATCTTCATATATATATATATATAGTTTCTATGCACATACATCTATGTGTACATATACATGTATGTGTATATAAGTATATGCACACATGTATATCTATTATATATGTATTTATGAATATATACATTAATATTAATATATGTATATGCACATATATTTATATATACATTGTATGATGTGGTAGGGAGGAAGTTATATGAGTGCATAAGAGGACATTGGGGCAACTATAACTAGAGTTACACATGATTGTGAGCCATCCTGTATGTACCCTCTATAAGAGCAACGTGCATGAGTGTGTGTGTGTGTGTGTGTGTGTGTGTGTGTTCTCAAATATTGAGCCATCTCTTAAGTCCTCAGATCACATTTTTAAAAGCTGAAGTATTGTCATAGTAAGGACTGTTTGAAATTCTGCCTGGTTACAGAAGATACCCGAAGGTGAAAAGATCTCCCATGCTCATGGATTGGCAGTAGTAATATAGTTAACAAAGGACATCCTGGAAAAAACAATGTATAGATTCAACACAATCCTCATCAATTATCCAGTACATTTCTTTGAGACCTTAATAGGACAATTCTCACCTTTATATGGAAAAACAAAACATCCAGACTAGCTAAAACAATCTTTGATAATAACAGAACTTAACAGAGGCATCACCACTCTTGATTTCAAGCTGTACTACAGAGCAATGTAATAAAACCTTGAAGGTACTGGAATAAAAATAGACATGTTGGTCAATGGAATTGAATTGATGAACCAGAAGTAAATCTACACATTTGATTTTTGTCAAAGAAACCAGACACTATACAATGGAAAACACAAAGAATCTTCGCCAAATGGTGCTGGTGTGAGTAGATAGAAGAGTACAGATAGATCCATATCTATCACTCTGCACAAAACTCAAGTCTCAGTGGGTGAAAGACTCTACCATAAAACGTGATACACTACATTTGATAGAAAAGAAAGTGGGAAATAGCCTTGAACTCACTGGCATGGGAGACAAGTTCCTAAACCAAACACCCACATCTCTGGTACTAGGATCAACAATTAATAAATGGGATTTCATAATACTGAAAAGATTTGTAAAGCAGAAGAGGTCATCAAACAGGAAAAAAAAAAGGCAGTCTGCAAAAGGGGAAATGATTTTCATTGAGTCTCTGTATCTTATTCTTATGACTACTTTTCTCTAGACTTCTATTCAAAATATGTACTGGTTTATTTTTACCCACCTTTATTTATGCAATGTAGACTCATCTGGGAGGAGGGAATAGGAACGGAGGAACTGATTCCTTTGATTAGACTGTAGACAACCTTTTGGAAGAATATTCATGATTAATGATTTATGTAGGAGGGCCCACCCCTTTATGAGCAGTGCTATGCTGGACATGTGGTTCTGGGTTGTATGAGAGGGCAGACTGAGCATGTCATGACAAGCATGTCAGTAAACAGCATTCCTTCCTGGATTCTGCTTTTGTTCTTGCCTCCAGATTCTTATCCAGACTTTCCACCATGATGGACATGTAAACCATAATATTAAATAAATTGTTTCCTCCCAGGTTATGTTTGGTCCTGGTGTTTATCACAGCAATATATAGCAAATGAGAACAGGACCTGCCCTCATCTCTGTCATAAGATCTCTCTCTGCCATCCATCCAGAAAGGAAAGCCCACCAAGACAATGCCAGGAACAGTTTTCATCCTGCATAAGAAGGTAGCCTTGGCCACTATTCATATCAGCAGTCTGCACAGGCACCATGTATGAATTCAAATCCTTTGACCTCAGTCTCAAGAAGAATCCTGGCTAATGGGAAGAGATAAATGCAAAAGCTGGCCAAGCCCACATGGCCACTGAGCTCCCTACACTGATCAACAAAACAGTAAAAGTCTGTTCGAGGTAGAGAGGTCAATGTTACTCTTGATCTTTGCAGCCTTTGGCTTCCATCCCAAGTCTGTCTTGATTTTATACACCATATAAAATCACCGAGCCTTTCTTCAGTGTAGCCCTGTAGTGTTTGACTCTATGACCTGTTCTTAAAGTGACTCTTAGGGATTAGCCACATGCTTTATACAGATAATATTATTTCCCTTTATTTGTTAAGCTTATTTAGGTCATTAACCTTTTTTTATGACCCTTTGATCTTCCCCAACACTGGCTTCAGTATCAGAGACAGAAATAATTGACCTATTGTCTAGAACTATCCTAATAAGAAACTCCATAGCTCTCTTGGTAGCAGTCTCCCTAGTTCTGTGTCAGCTACCTTGATCAAATGTTTTCTTAATGTCCTAACCCCCTAGAGGCAAATGCAAGGACACAAACTGCCGAACTACTTCACAAGCTGCTCCACAATTTTCTACAGCAGAGAAAAATAATCACACATTAAAAGTCTTGAACTGAACCACTGACCAAACTTTCTATATTTAAGAAGGACAATAATTTTCAAACAATCTCATCTATGGCTTTCAAAATTCCTGCCTGAGGCAGCAGCTGAACCAAAAGGAAATATACATTGTACAGAACCAATGATAGAGCCAGTGCTGTCTATAGACTGCCAAAACAACAGTGGGAGATCAGAAAGCTCTTGTCCATAATGGGTGCTAGATCTTTCCCTTTTAAACTCAAAAGACATACAAAATCACCTTCAAAGTGTTCACACAGAGAAGCTAGTGAAAGCGTAGTATCTTCTTAAATTTCTGAGTCTGTCCACTGCATTCTGTGTGGGCAGTGCAAGTGAAGTCCTTTACTACCAGAGAGGTGAATAAATGTTTGCTCTGTAAACATATTTCTGTCTTTCTAGAAAGTTTGAAAAGTTGCAAGATCTGGTGCATTCATTTCTCAATTTTTGAAGATGTATGAAATTCACTGAGTCTTACCATACAGAGTTCTATGCCTCAGAACCATCATGTTCATCATCATTAAGCATGTCACAAATATCCATCCCAGGAATGGAGAGATAGTTTAATCAGTAATTTTTTTTTGCCTGCAAATGTAGCTCTGAAAACCAGAACCCATAAAAGAAATGTTGAAAGTCATAGCCCATTACTGTGATCCTAGTGCTGAGAAGGCAGAGACTAAAGGAACCCTTGAGTTTCTTGACATGGCACCTTACCTCAGTTTCATGTCAATGAAAGACCTTGTCTTAAAACAGGAAAGTGCACAGCACCTAAATAACAACAGCTGCAATGATCCTTCTGGCTCGTTGGTGAATGCCCCAAGCACACATACATATAGTGGTTGCTGCCATCTGACAGTTAAAGCAGAAACACCGGGACTGCCCGTTTATCCCCTTAGCTCAGAATCCAATCTGCTTCTGTAAAACATTACAATCTACCTTCCTGTGTCTGCCTACTGTGTTGACACCTTGGGTAACTTCCAAGTTGATAAGGACTTTAAAATACTGTTCTTGTCCAGCCAGTCCTACCAGATGTTCCTTTTCCCTTGAGGAATCAGGATATAGGTGTTTGTAATGAAGGAATGTATGTTGCATGAGGCCTTTCTATGTTCCTATAGTCATTGTGACATTGAATTTATTACACTGAATATTACATCTAATTTGTACTCAGCTATTCTGATATTTTATGAATTTAGCTCTCAACTTATTTGAATTTTAAAAGTCTACATTTTCACCTATGCCTTTTCTTGAGTTCCTAGATAATGACCAGACACTGGGCTCTGAGGCTCACCGAGACACTCTTCCTTACTCTGGGGTTCTATAAACCATCTGGCATTACTGAGCTAGCCAGGCAGAATCTCACAGCTACCTTTAAGGGCACTTCAGGGTGGCTGATGCACTTGAGCTGTCCGTAGGCCATGAAGCAGCCCCATCCTTTTGTCTGGGGAGAGTTTTTATGTGCCTGGCTCCATTCAGATTGCTGCTTGATAATAGCTTAAGAGACCCTGGAAATTGGAGGCTGAAGAAACTTAGAAAGGAACATGGAGCTTTTCACAGATTCTATTATCTGTTCACCTTCATGAAGGAAGAAGGGATTTCCAGCCACTTGAAAGCCACAAAGGTTCATTTTCCAATGCCAAGGTGGAGTATGTGTGTACTCATTTGTTTCTAGCAAAAGTAAAAAGGGAAAATAACTGCAAACCGGTAGTTAAAATGTAAGAGAGGGTAATAAATTACATATGGCACAAAGGCAGTAGGGCAGAGGATTGTCACAGGGAAAGACGGTGGCTATCCAGAGGGGGCAGGCCTGGGAGAAGGCTTCGAGGAAAGGCTATGTAAGGATATAGCATAATGAGATGACACATGTATATATTCATTTAACACATTTTTCAAAGGGAGTGACTAGCTCTCTGCCGTGTGCATTCTCTTTACCTCTCATGTCCTCTTACAAGCCACATGGACATCCTAAAGGCCCTGGTTTCCAGTTCTACTTCAACTGTCACATAGTTAGTTCTGGATTCTCTCTCACTTACTTCTCAGATGGATACATGTTTTTTCTTTATTCCAATGTCTTTTGTTAATCTTTCATGCATTGATACATATATATACACTTACAGAATTCACTTACTATGGTAATAGTCTGCAAGTATAGGACTATTAAAAAAACTAGTCAGAGTGTCTGGTTGTCACTCTGAGAAGGTGAACTTTGACCTTGGATCTGAGGACTGAGAATAAGTCAAGTGTGTAGAAAGACACTATTGCAATAGTCTTCAAATATGGCACTATTCAGAGAGCTAGTCAGAGTGGCTGGAAGTCATTGCAGGGAGAATCGTATTCCTAGCAATGAGAGCTTCTCTTTCCAGAAGGTGACCTTTGACCTGGAATCTGAGCACTGAGAAAGTGTCAGCTGTAGAGAAAGAAAGACACGTGCAGTCAAACGCTAAGAATGAGATCAAAAGCCTGGCATGGTGGCGCATGCCTTTAATCCCAGCACTGGGGAGGCAGGGGCAGGCAGATTTCTGAGTTCGAGGCTAGCCTGGTCTACAAAGTAAGTTCCAGAACAGCCAGGGCTTTACAGAGAAACCCTGTCTCAAAAAACAAAAAACAAAAAACAAAACAAAACAACAACAAAAAAACAAAAACAAACAAACAAACAAACAAAAACCAAACCAAACCAAACAAAACAAAAAACTGTGGGGCATCAAGTCAGGTAAGACAGTTGGGTGGGACAGGGTGTGTACTTTGCAGAAGAGAGGAGCCAGGATAGAGAGGTGTGAATGGAGGTTCCCATTGCAAGCCACAGTCTGGAGTGCTGATCTCACAGGATGTGCTTGAGAAAACAGTCAGCGTACTTAAAGCTCTGGCATACTTGGACTGAAAGGTTCTTTGGACTTCTGGCAGAAGATGGCTGACAAAGTGACAATGGGGAGAAGCTTGAGACCTATTAGAAGCTTGAAGCAAGAGTGAAAATGAAGCAAAATGTCCCACAAACATGGCTGCACAGAACTCATAGCAGAGTGGAGATGTGTGTTGCCTTTATTTCAGAAACTGGCTTTAGAAACCTGGGCGATGGGTTTGTTGCTCTACAGTAAAACGGATGAGTTATGTTCCCATAGAATTAGCTGTTTAGAGGAAGACTCTTTACAACTGGACCCCCTTAACTCAGCTGGATGCATTGGTAATGGTGCAATTGTATTTAGGGCATATTAGGGCAGGTGTCCTTTATAATCCCTCAAATAACAACTCAGCATGGACCAAGGCACCATTTAATGCTCAGTAACTCACTTAACCAAATCCAGACTGTCCCTCTTCTGTGTGGCAGACAGAGGATAATTATACTCATGGATGACTGCTTATTCGCTGAGAAATAAATAGCAAAATGCCAGATTACAAAAACGATGGGACAGAGAGAGCTTTCAAAATCACACTATAAAATGAGGAACAAATTTTGTTTTGCATTTGTTTGGTGCACCAAGCTAGTGCTAGTCCAGTCTCTTGTTCGCCTTATGGGTCTTTCTTTCCTCTTCCACCACTGTGGCCAGCCACAATGACCATACATATGACCATGTATGTATCCAGTTGGGTATCAGCTTGCCCAGAAAGAATCAAACCTTGTTAACTTCAGTTGACCTTCCTATCACTTTCAAAATAACCAAAGTAACAATAGCAGTCACAGTAACAGCAGCTATAAACATCCCCCGACCTGGCTTGCCTTCCCTCCCTTTTATTTCACTCCCCTCTGATGGCAATGAATGCAAAGGACAAGTCTGTCATTAACTATTTGCAAATGATCACTTATTCACTGCAGCTGTTTGCTAGCCCGATGGCCATGCCAAGCACAGCTGCTCAGATGCACCAGCTCAGTCTAGCTGGGCAGCTCCCCACACATCTGCAACTTCCCCCAATTGCCTCAGGAAGTACCAGGCTACTGAACCCCAAGCCAGCAGAATATGCATGGCTTTCCACAACTGCAGGCTTCCCTGCTTCTTTTCTGCTTCTCCTGCTTTTAGCATCACATAGGGAGACAGGCTGACAGGTTGACAGGTGCTAAACCAGTAGCCTTCCCTCCTGTAGATGCTGCTGCACAAAGGACAGAGGGTAGAGAACCCTGGCCAGGTTGCAGACTAGTTACTGAGAAAATCAGCACAACTACAACTGCTGCCTAGGTCCTCTGCATTTAAAAAAAAAAAAAGCAGCCTGCTTTGTGCTTCTACTTATTAATTTTCGCCAGCTTCTAAAGGTCAATGACCTGGCAAGACGAGATTCACAAATAACAGGTGCAGAGCTTCCGCTGTCTGCCTCCATGGGACATCTCTCTGTCACTTTTATTTACTGAATCAATCCACCAGTGTCCAGCAGGAGAACAACAGCTAAATGGCCATTAATTGTGGGCTGATGTGCAGATGAAACAAACCTCCAAAGGGACTGTAAACCTTTGTTCCTTCCCCGCCTCCTGCTCTCACTGCGGGATCAGCAGTAAATCATATTGAAACTCATCCCCTTATTAAAAACTTACCCTGAGGGCCGTCTCAGGAGAGCTACCCTAACCTCTTACCATCCTTTCACTCCCCATCCTCTTTTCCCTCCACCTGTCTCTCTTTCCCTTACTTTCTTTGTTTCATTTTGATTAATCTTTTTCATCTTTCCTTTTGTGTTTTTTTTTCCTATCTCTTTTTGTTCTCCCTCATCTATGTGTGTTTATCCCCAGATAATGGCCTTTTATTATTTATGTCCGGTCCCAGGCAACATTATTTTTGTTTTCTTTCCCCCATGCATTTATAGGTGTGAGTATGCCTATAGCAAGTATGCAAGACAAAAAGCAAAAAAGAAAGAAAATTCTCCCCCCAAAGGACTAATTTCTCCTTTTCCCCTTTCTTTCATTATTCTCCAGTAAAGCTCTTTAACTCCTTAGACTGCAAAAGGAGCTTAATTAAAGTCTAAAGGGGAATTTTTAAAATAAGTGATAGACAAAGAAGAAATCCAATGTGACTCTGGTTTTATGTCTGGGACATGCAGTCTATGCTGGCTTGGCCACTGGCTCCTATTCATTGATGCAATTTGGCTCAGGAGCCACAAAAGAGGCAGACTTTCACTTAGAATTAAGTCCCTTAACTAGTTCCTATAAGCTTCCAGCCCATAGTAGAGTGTAATGATTTTTTATATTAAGTATAATCTTTCTCTTCTTTTCAAATGATGCATGTTTTATGTTAATTGTTCATCTACATTTTTACATTGATAATACTTTCTGTAGTCTTGGGAGGATTGAATTTGGAGAAGGACTCAGTTGAATGGATGGATCAGATGCAGTTAAAGATAACAATGAAGACATTTCCTCAACCAGGCAATAGTGAAGAGGAGAAAGAAAGATGGACAGGAGAAAATCTTTCATATTCTACAGCTGGCTTACTGGAGAGTCTTAGCCTAAGTTCACATAATCTGTATGCAGAGTTGAGGGAAAATACAGTAAAAGTCATATTTGCTCTGACTCCATCCCCACTGACTTACTAGTAATTGGCATCATTGTAGACCCACGACATAGTAAAAACTGATCCATAAGGATGCAGCTACACTTACTTGCAGACTTCTAGTGAAATATTTAAAACTGAGAATATTCACAGATGAGTGTACTTTGTCATTAAAATTCCAGGATACTAGAAAAATAATCAGTTTTTAAAAATGAATATCAGAAATATATAATTAATTTTGTTTCCCTCATAATACATGTAAAATATTTTGGAAGAACTATGATGTAGTTTTTGAAATGCATTCTTTATTCAGGATTCATAACTCAACTCTTCCATGCAGATGAGGCTCTGTGTATGTTAAGCTTTCATTAATCTAGTCAAGAAAAAACTTGACGTGGTTGTAGTTAAAACAGAAAACAGGGACTAACATGGCCTTTCCCTCTATCAAGCTAAGTAAGCTCTTGAAAAGTCAGACAATCTCTACAAATGCTGAAAAAGACCAAGGCTTGAAACAGGATAACTGGGTTTGAACTTCTGTAGTGGAGGAGGTGGTCTCCAATATTGCTTCCATGTGTGGGCTATGGGATATCACAGCATTATATCTGTAACTACAACATTTTGCTTTTTTCTGTGAGTAGTTGGATGAGGATATTACTTGCTATAGACAGAAAGTTACCCTGTTAGAAGCAGCACCCCTGGAGGCTCTGTTAAAGACATCTCAGTTCAACAGAAAACGTTTTAACAAGGACAGACACAAAAGCCTTTGAGTCACCTTGGCATTCTTAAAATCCTTGGATGCCATGGAAGATGACATCTGTGTCCTTATCTACAGCTACAACATCACTTTGTGAACTTCAGCAAATCAGGTAACAACTCCAGTTCTCATGTCCCTGTTCTCCAGAATAGGAGATTCTAAATTACATTTCCATTCAATTATTTCCATCTTATCTTTTTGATTATCTAAGGAAATGTTAAAGTTACAAAGTCACAGCTAATCTCCATTGTTGACTTGACTATATCTGAAATCATCTAGTGTGTACAATTCTGGGTGTAGCGTGAAGGAAAGCCTCATCTTGGGAGGGGATGGAGTTCTAGACAACAAAACGGAAACAGGGAGAAATCAAGCCGAGTATAGGGATTTACCTGAGTCTACTTCCCAACAGCAGACTCAGTGCGACCAACTTCCCCTGTTCCTGCCACCATGCCTCCTCCACTGACAAGGACTACATCTTATCACTTTCAACAAAGTAGCCATCTTGTCCTTGTGTCACTATGTCGTATATTTAATCACAGTAGTGAGAAAATGAAGGATGCAGGGAACTGAGTTGGGTGGCATGTTGTGGTATACACCATCACTGACTTGATTGCTAGGGTAATATTTTTGTGTGTTTTTCTTTCTTAAATCATTACTGAAAAATTAAAATTTCCCATGTGGCATTAAAGAAAGAACTCTGTGAACTAGAATAGCTTTGGTGGTGATACCCACAGTAGATTATTCATCCATACAATTTCTCTAAACAGAGGTTCCTTTCAGTGTCCAAAGCATGCACATGACACTACAGATAAACCCAGACCTGCAGATGAGTGAAAGGCTGGAGACAGAAAGGTCAGGTCAAGGGTCTAGAGCAGTTCAGAAGTCAACCGGGCCTTTGGAATGTCACTTTTGTTGGAGCATAGCTGGCTTCCTTCCAGTGGTGGTTGATATTTCATCATCAGTTGGATAGTAATGAAGTTGAGTGTATTTCCAGCATTATGGTGAACTAGTCATGAAGAAACAGTTTGTACTAGAAACTGTAGTATAGCAAAGCACACCCACAAATTTTTCTCATGTTGATGATGATAGCTTTTAAATAAAGACATTTCCCTGTGGCTTATTGAGTAGGCATCTTCCAAGTCCTTGCCACATTCTGTGGATTTTTTTTTCACGATGTAGAAGTTTGATTTCACAATTTAGAAGCAAGAATGTGTTTTATCATTCTAAATGAAAAAGAGTCACTGAGCATATATGCTTGTTGTCTTAAGTCACATTGGAAGCAGATTGACAACTGTAGAATTCACAAGGATTAGTGTTGAATGTACAAGTTAATTTGGTAGTCCATCTGTCAAATTAAATAAACTATTATTATATTCATATACAATGTCCAGTGCTAGTTCCTGACAAGACAGAGAAAGATTCTACCTATATGCGGTTTAAAAATCTCCCTTAGGTATGGGAAGCTGCCAAGGTAAGGTCACACACAAGAGACAACTGTTCTCTGAAGACAGAAAGCAATTGGCAATTATTGTTCATGAAGAGACCTAAAAGAGACCATGATTATTGCCTGAGAACTGCACAAATCTTAACACCTACCTTTCTTCAGGAACATAATTCAAGAGTCCAGCATTACCAAATTTTCTCAGACCAACCTTTCTTTATAGCACTTTCTAAAAAAAAAAAAACCAACAACCGAAAAACCTAGCACTGTTATAGAAGAGGACATGAATATTCCTTAAACCTTTGATCATTTCAGGGGGCTACAGTGGGATAGAAGAAGTGTTTCATGTTGGAAAATCTTATGTTACTGTCCAATGTAATACATAATGTACTTGTCAACTTCACAGGACAAAGCTCCACCATCTAATAAAGAATTCAGATCCCAAGGGTCTTTCCTGTGACACATAACCCTGGAGATGTGTAACTATGTGTAACTATGGAGATTCTTTGAGAGATAGTACCATGAGCTTTATTGCTTTATTGTATAACCATCTTCCAAGATGGGGAAAGAGTCATTAATTAATTAGATATTAAACAAGAAATTTACTTTTCTCCTTACAAAAGAAAGACCCTGGCCCCAAAGGAGTTGTGGGTGTGCATTTTCTGCCCACAGGGCAGTGTTTGCTTCTTTAAAACGACTGCATCATGTTCAAAGGCTTAGTCTGCCTCTTCTAAAATCACCATGGGTTTTCTCTTCACACTGGACAGACATGTAATTCAAAGGGACTGTCTATCATCCAGATGAGAGTGGCACCTTTTCTGCTTAGAAAATCTACTGAAGTTCTTAGGATAATTAGAATATGACTCTGAGTTGCTCAATGGTACACGCATGAAAAACAACAACAAGAAAACAAAAACAAAAACAAAATACCAACCAACGAAGCAAACAAAAAACCCTCTGGATATCTACAAGGACAGGAAAAGAAAGTATTCATTTTTGTGAGATGTGAAATACAGAAAAAATTTTATTTGAAAAATATATTTGTATCTTGGAGGGTATTTTTTCCATCAGTAGAGAAAGAAGAGATGCACAGATTTAGGATACAGAGACTCCTACAATGATAATAACATACAAAATGTTTGTTGGAAATTAGGCATGGCAAGAGGTTTGCAATGCCCTTGGGCTGCAGCAGGAACTCATTCACAGTTCCAGAAAAAAGGTTACCATGTTCTTATTTCTGTTTTCATAACAACGATGATATCTGAGCAGACTCCACTGTGATGGGTCTGAACACACTTGCATGTTATTAGTATCAATGAGATCTTTCTGCTGATTGGAATTTTATAAGAGCTCAGAAGCCTATAGGAACCTCAGATAACAACAAATGTAGTTATAATGAAAACAGTTTTAGAGTGAGGCAGATTTAATCTGTAGCCACTGTGACAAATCAATCTAATCTTGCAAAGCCATGCAACACTGAATTTTGGCCTCGATTCTAAAGCCATGTCACTCTAGATTGCTCTCTTGGTAACACCACCCATTGTTTTCAGTCTCAGCAAGCATCCCTGCCCCACTTTCTGTCTGATGGTCCCACTCGGATAAAATCTTTTGAGCCATTTTCACTTATATGTACTCTCAAACTTCCGTGCAGTTGTGTGACTTTACGCAGTGCTTTCTAAAGCAACGTCCATTCACGCCAGATGAAAAGGGCATTGGCAGGGTAAAGAAAAAGATTCTTTACAAGCCCAGCCGGATGAAGTAATGAGTTTATTGGAGTTATATCCAGGACCATGTGAGTAAAAGGCAGCTACACTATCCAGAACACCATTTCTGCCTAAGGTCAACTTCAGGAATCTCAGGGAAGAGGGGAATTTATGTGGCTCCTGAATCTTGTGAGTCTTCTCATCCTTCCTCTTTCCCTCAGTGCTCAATGAAGCACTGAGGGAAACCTGTGGTGCTCCTGGAGGTCAAACGATCCCTTTACTATCACTATCAGAAAACACAGATATTTACATTACAATCCATGGCAGTACAAAATTATGATTCCGAAGTAGCAACAATATAGTTTTATGGTGGGGGTCACCACAACAAGAGAATTGGTTTAAAGGGTCACATAATTGGGGAGGTTGAGAACCAAGGCCATAAAAGGTGTCAGAGCTATTTTGCTTCAGGATACATGTTCATGTTCACACTGAGGACACCACTGTATACCTATGTTCATGTGTGACTTTTTTTTTTTTTGATTCCTTATCCTTTCTATTTCTTGCTGCCTTGTCTGTTACATAAATCTCCTACTTACCTCGGGATCCTGGTCAAACAAACACTTGTTCTTTTCCTGTCTCTTTTAAGTCAGTTTAACACTTCCGCAAACATGTTCCTATGGGTGCCCCACTTTAATGCTTGACTAACCAGGGTTTTGTGAGCAACAGTTATGCACTAGGCAATATAGGTGTTTATAATTTAAGATGTCATGCAGAATATGTTTAAGACTGATTTATTTTCATGTACAATTTTCTATTTATTTTTAATTTTTTAAATGGGTTATTTCATTTATTTACATTCCAAATGTTATCTCCTTTCTCAGTTTCCCCTCTTCCCCTCTGTAAACCAACCCCCTATCCCACCTTCTCTTATCCTGCTTCTATGAGGGTACTCACCACCACCACCCCCCAGTCCTGCCTCACCACCCTAGCATTCATCTACACTAGGGCATCAAGCTTCCACAGAGTCAAGGGCCTTCCCAACCACTGATGCCAGATAAGGCTGCTTCATCTCCTTCATTTCTTCCCCTAACTCTTCCATTGGGGACCCTGTGCTCAGTCTAAGGGTTGGATGCAAGCATCTGCATCTGTATTGGTAAGGATCTGGCTGAGCCTCTCGAGAGACATGGCTCCTCTCAGCAAGCACTTATTGGCATCAGCAATAGTGTCTGTGTTTGGTGTCTGCATGTGGGATGGGTCCCCAGGTGGAACAGTCTCTGGATGGCCTTTCTTTCAGTCTCTGCTCCATTCCTTGTCCCTGTGTTTCCTTTAGACAGGATCGATTCTGGGTTAAAATTTTGGAGATGGGTGGGTGGCCTCATCCCTCAAATGGTGGGCCAGGCCTAACTTCTAGAGATGGTATTGACCCATTCTTCATCACCTTTGTGGAGTATTTCAGCTAATGTCATCCCCATGGGGCCCTGGGAGGCTCTTGCTTTCCTGGCATCGGGGACTTTCTGGTTGCTAACCACAGTTCACCATCCCCCATTGCTACAGATCTCTGTCCAATATCCTGACCCTCTGTACATCTCCATCTCCTCCCACACCTGAGTCTTTACCTCTTTTAACCTCCACCTCTTCTCTTCCTCCCAATTCCCTCCCACACTCTACTTCTCTTGATTATTTTGTTCCCCCTTCTATATAGGACTGAAACATCCACTCTTTGGTCTTCCTTCCTCTAGAGCTAGTGAGCACCTAAGTAAAGGTTTCTACTGTATTTATGACTCTGTCTAAGGAACTAGAAAAGTTTCATGATTTGATGAATCATTTGCTACCTCTCTTAATTACAAGTTTTGTGAATCTGGTGTGTGTGTGTGTGTGTGTGTGTGTGTGTGTGTGTGTGTGTGCGTGTGTGTGTGTGGCCTAGAATCTGAACATAGTGATCTCATCTTCATTCTGAGAGCAAACTGCTCTTTTTTTACACACTTTTTTTTTTCAGGGAGCTACTAGCTATACATTCATGCATTCATTCATTTGTACATTCATCAGACTGTCTAATTTTAAGTACATAGTCTGAAACTCGTCTTCCTTTGCCTTCCTTATGTCATCTTGTTTATTTCTTATCCTCTAGACCATTTCCTCATGAGATAAGCGTTACCACCTTTGTTTCCCTCTCCCCATTCCCAGGAAAATGAATAGAAATAAGTCCTTAAATAGAATGTTTTCAGATGGCCCATACTCTATGGATTACACCAGGGTGGGAAATTATGTCATAATTCATCTCTGTTTCATTTTGGCCTAGTTAAACTCACGTGCTTGGAACATTTTAGATTTGAAGTATTCTACAGTTATTCTAATACTACCTCTACCCTCTGTATGATGTTTGCCAGTAATCTTTGAATATCTTTAAAGCTGGGAGGTCACACTATGTCTTAAGACATTTACACCATGTTTACTATCTCTACAGATGCCTTTTCAATTTTGTTGTTTTCTTCAGTAGATTTAAAGAAAGTCTTTCTATGACATTAACGTGCTGGAAAGTCAGTAGAATAAGAAATAACTAACATGCAACAAGTTATAAAATCTTTCATGAAAGCATAACTCTTCCTAGATCTAGGATGTGAAGATGAGTTGTGAGGTGGGCTATCCAAGCTGTTGTGGGGTGGGCTATCCAAGCTGTTGTGAGGTGGGCTCTCCAAGCTGTTGTGAGGTGGGCTATCCAAGCTGTTGTGAGGTGGGCTATCCAAGCTGTTGTGAGGTGGGCTATCCAAGCTGTTGTGAGGTGGGCTATCCAAGCTGTTGTGAGGTGGGCTATCCAAGCTGTTGCTGACTTATTTCTGCATGAGTGTGGATTGGGGTAAAGTAATGGGAACTAATAATGCCTAAAAGACTCAGGATTCTTCTGGTTTTTGCTTTAACTTATACCCTTGGGTAATTAACACTCCTATTGGATCTTGGCCACCACTGACACATTTTGCTGTCCTGGTTGGTGTCAGTTAATCAACAGTTAGAGAGTACCTGCTGTGACAGACTCTGTTCTAGGCTCAATAGAAACATTAACTAATGGTAACCATGGAAAAACCACTAAGCAATGTTTATTCCAGAGTTTGTTGTGAATGAAACTGCAAAGAAGAATATGGAAGGCATTTAATACACATTTTTTTTCATCCTGTGGATTTCTTATAAAAGTTTCTGTGGAAAAATAACAACACAATTGTTTTTCATTGATCACAAGCATGCAGGATTGAATATTTTAACTATACAGAACCCTGGTAACCTGATGGTGGATAGGAGCCCGTAGATGCAGTCCCATCATGGTCTTTTCTAGTTTTGCTTTTCTTGTTGCCTATTAATTTGCTCTTTGCCTAAATACAAAACAAATAAACAAAGAAAAGTCCACATGAATGTAAATATTTACAGTTCTGTGAAGATACTTGAGAAAGTAAAAATAGAAGAGTTGAGATTTTCAAAACATAAATAAAATATCAAGTTGAGATTAGATCTCACCATATGTTTTAAAATATATATAACTACAGGATTTTAGAAGAAAACCACTAAATACCACTAAGGAGGGGCAGTTGTAGTTATACAGGGACAAAGTGATTTGGCACTCAAAGTTTTGCTGTAGAGACTTTTGCGTTTCCCATGTGTTAGATTTCTTACCACTCTTGAATATCAGTTGCTCTAGGAAGAGAAACAATGTGTGTCCATTTCTTCCTTTTCTTTTTTAATCTTTAATATATTTTATTTTTTCAAATTAATATATAATTACATCATTTCCATCTTCTCTTTCCTCCCTCCACTCATTTCCATGTACACTCTCCCTCCCCCTTTTCATGTTCATGGCCTCCTTTTCTGACTATTTTCAGTTATTAATATATGTGTGTACATTCACATATATAATATACTCTATATATGCTTTATACATATATTATATTTACACATATCTCAGTCTGTATAATGTTACTTATATGTATATAATTTTTATGGCTGAGCACTTGGTATTGGATGATGAATAGTGAGCACCTTCCCTGGGTGTGATTCTATAGTCTTCTCTTCATGTTCCTTAGATAAATTTACTGATCAGCCCTCATAAAAGCAACTCTTTTCAAAAGTTAGAATTTATCACACAAAGCAATAAATTAAAATCAGAGAACACATGATCTTCTGATGCTCAGCCACAAATGACACATCCAAATCCCAACCCATCCACCAAGGGCTATGGAGCATTGTAGAAGAAGAAGTGAGAATATTGTAACAGATAAAGGAATACTCTGCCTGCTCTGATATAAAGTCTTGAGACATAACAGAGATGCTATACACATGAAGTAATAACAGCCTGGCTGGATAAACAAGACCTGAACAAGGATGGCATAAACATACATGCTGACATAGAAGGGAGAAACATTGGAACAGGGGGAAATTTCCTGAACAGAACTCCAATGGCTCATGCTGTAAGATCATGATAACTGGGACCTCATAAAACTGGAAAGCTTCTGTAAGGCAAGGGACATAGTCTATAAGACAAATCAGCAACCTACTGATTGGGAAAAGAATCTTCACTAATCCCACATCCGATAGAGGACTAATATCCAAAATATATAAAGAACTCAAAAAGTTAATTACCAAAAAACTATAACAACTCAATCAAAAATGAGGTACAGAACTAAGTGAGAATTCACAACTGAGGAATCTCAAATGAATGAATAACACATAAATAAATGTTCAAAGTCTTTAGTGATCAGAGAAATGCAAATCAAAACGACCCTGAGATTCCACCTTTTACCAGTCAGAATGGCTAAGATCAAATCCTCAGGTGACAACACATGTTGGAGAGGATGTGGAGAAAGAGGAACATTTTTCCATTTCTGGTGGGATTACAAACTGGCACAACCACTCTGGAGATCAATCTGGATGTTCCTCAGAAAATTAGAAGTAGATCTACCTGAAGACCCAGCTACACCACTCTTGGGAATATACCCAAAGGATGTAGACTGCATAAAGGATTGCTAGTAAATTTTTTCTCTCATCATGGCAACGTCTTACTTTTCTGTATCTAATTCATGTTTTTCCCATCTTAGTCTTCTATGCTTGTTTTTCTTTTTCCATCCTGTCTTATAAATTTGTATTTTTAATGACTGTCAAGACATATGGGTCTAATATTAACATCAAATATTTTAGTTCAAGTAAATACCATCTGGTGGTCATTGTCTTCTCCCATAATTCTACAGTCTGAGTTAATTGATGATATATATATATATATATATATATACACACACATACGCACATATATTTTTTCACCTCATCTTATTTTTCCATTCAATAAATATCTACTGGGGTACTTGGCCATTCTCTTTTTACAGAGTCAATAACATAATGTAATTTATGGAGACATTTCTTGATGTACTGTCAGAGGATGAATGGGTCATCGGGTTCTGATACAAAGTGGACTGGAGAAGTGGAGAGTCCCAAAGGTAGGAAAACACTTGTAATTAATTACAATGAAGAACAGTATCCAACAGCTAGGAAAAATAACAACCCAAGCACCTATTCACCACAAACAATAATATTAGAGGATCATTGCACCAAAAGAACACATGAAATATTGAGAGATAGCCTTTGAGTAACTGATTAATTGAAAACTCCCTATGAGTATCCTGTTCCTACTCGTCTTTGTTCCTTTCACAGTGTCATACATAACAAAATTTATTCACTAATGTAGCAGTTATTTGTTTGGAACTTAATATCAAACTCATCATTTCCCATCACAGTTTATTTTTCCATTGAGTTTATTCAGGAATAATAGCTGAGCATATGGGGAGCCTTTTGCTCATGATAGAATGATATTGTGATTGAGGAAAAGCAAGAAGAGAAAATAAGCTTACTTTGAACTGTGTATTCTGACTTTCCTCTCTCATCCTTCTCTTGCTCTTTTCCTTTTAACCGTTACTAATACCAGTAACACTCCTGAACTCTGGGGGTTATTAAGAAAAGACTCAATCAAATGTGTGTCTATTGCCATTTGCAATTGGGACTTATACTTTTCTCACTAGGAGCCTATACTAGGAGCCTATCTTTGGTAAAACTAAGGAGATTTAAAGGTGGAAACATAGATAAGGGCATGCTTATAAGTTTACCCTTTACAATTACAACCAAAAATAGATCTGCATTTGAAATTGTGCCTTTGAATTTGAAAAAAATTATATACATACTTGTATTAGTTTTACTTCTTCCTGATGCAATGGAATTCCTGAATAAAAATAAATCAATGTGCAGGAGAGGGATATATACAACTCATCATTATGGGTTATAGTCCTTCATTGAAGGGAATCAAGACATCAGTAACTTTAAACAGCTAGTCACATCTACAGTCAAATGTAGAGAGCAATGGATTGATACATACATGTTAGTCCTCTTCTCAATTTCTCTACTCTTATGTAGTATAAAATCCCCTGCCTAAGTAATGGTATCCCTAATAATAGGTGTGTCTCCACATCTCAATTCATATCAATAAATATTCCTCTTAGATACAGACACTGTCCAATATGGCTATGACAATTCCTCACTGACATTCTCTAACCAATGACTGTAGATCATGCCAATTTAACAGTTAACAATGACCTTCAAAATATTTACAGGGAAAATACTACAAATCTAAAGAGTGGGTTTACTAGTTGATGTATATATTGTTATATGGCCCTGTAACTGCTGAAAAGGCTTTGTTGACAAAAAAAAAATGCTTCTTTTCTAGTAGGTAGATGGAGACTTTGAAAGCTGTTGACTGTTGTACAGGGTCATGAAGAATGAATAGCAATTAGACAGTCATAGAGTAGGAGACCAGCTATACAAAGCAGGTTGAATGTCAAGGAAGAGGCAAGGAATAGCCAGTGTCTTGAACAGTTTATGGTACATAAAGGGCTATTAAGTTTAACTGAATGAGGATTACATTAATAGGGCGTCGAAGTTAAGGTATTGGAGCCTGTGATATTTGTGAGTTAGAAAGAACAATTATATTTTCCCTATCAGGAAGGACAAAAGAGCAATATGTAAGATGAACATCATTTGGCAGTGACCAGAAGTAGATATAGTCAGGAAACCAGAGAAGAGATCCAGTAGACAGAAATGATAAATGGTATTCAAACCAGTAAAGGAGAATACAGTTTGTTTTTGCTTTTGTTTTTGTTTTTGTTTTTTTTTTGTGTGTGTGTGAGGCCCTAAGTAAGCAACCATGATAGACAATAAAACTGAAGAGAGTGCTATGAAGAGAAATTGGGGTTTGAATTTGATATCCTGCAAGGAGTGTTGTGTTTTAATTTAATAAGAGGAAGTCAAGGAAAGAAGAGAGTGCAAAAGAAAATTCCATATTCACTTTTAAATACAATGGAAAAGTATGTAAAACACTCCATTTAAGATCTCTTACGAGATATGAGAAAAGTAGAAATGTAGTTTCTAAAGAGAACATTATTTAATATTTTTCCTACAAAGGTGAGTTCTAAAGAACAAGGCTGGATTTCATTTTTGTGTAGTTATGGAGCATAGACTGAAATGGGAAGATTCCTATTTAAGAAGCATACACTTTAAACTCCAGGAAGACTAAGAGCAGAAAGGGGAGCCAGAGAAAAAAATTAAGAGCATCAGAAAGCAAATGGATAAAGTTGATGATGGTGATTAGAGACAGATATACAATAAATGATAAATTGATAGGAAGTAATAGATAATAATGAATGACGCAAGAATATATATATATATATATATATTAGAAAGCAGAATGCATAGATCATTAATTGATAGGTGATGGATGAGTATATGTAGATAGATAGTTGGTAGATAAATGGAACATGGATTAATAATAGAAAGAAAATAAATTATGGGCATTTATAGATTGATACTTATGATACAATAGGTAACAGATGAAATACATGGATGGATGGAGGGAGAGAAATATGGGTGGAAGAAAAATAATTAATAGATGAAAGAAAAGTGTGTAGATGTAGGGATGAATAGATAGATATATGGGGTGATTGATGGATGGTAAATGAATAGAAAGACAGGTGGATAATGGATGGACAAGCAGGAGAATAAAACATAGATATGGAGGATAGATACACAGATAATAAATAAAGAATAAATATTGGCTATCATAGAATCTGAAAAATCTAGAAATATTTTATGTCTATAATACCCTTCTGAAATAAAAGAATAGAATCCTGGGGGCAGAAGTTGCATAGTGAGATTGAGGAAGTTCTAGCCAATGAGCCACATGGCATCCCATCTGGACAGGAAAGACAGTATGGAGACAGGAAAGTCCAGGGACAGAGAACATGTCCATCTACTTGCTATGTATGGTTCCATTGGTCTCATACTCCCATGCCTCTTTTACTGTAAAGTATGAGATGAGAATAACATCGTAAATAAATCATGTACAGTGCATTGTAAATGGTATTTTTAAATGTTACTGAACAGCTCTATTAGTTATTAATATACCCTGGCCAAATAAACAAAGCAAAGTCATATACATTTTTAAATCAGCTTTAGAACAATTACTGGGCAAATTCCCTCATCTAGTTTTCTATATGCTAGATTGTTAAATCCCCAGCTGCATTCCCCAAGTACTTGCTAGTTGAGTCTCATCTGGGTCATTTCTGTTCAGTCCATCTGTCCTTGAGGGGTACTTCACTTGGCCACATGCTACTGTTTCATCAGGTTTAGTGGAGACCTCCTTTTATCCTATCTCCTTTCTCCTTCTTCTCCTTCCTCCAAATCCCTTTTGCCTTTCTCTCCTTTTTTCCTTGTGTTCCCTACCTGAGACCCCCTGCCCAACTGCCCACCTACCTTTATTATCCTGATCAACAGGCTGCAGCCACTTTTATTTAATGAGTATATTTAAATTGGGGAGTAAGGTTTACACATCAAAGGCTGCTGTGCCTGAGAATATGCTTGTAGAGGGCAACCAGATGTATACATAGCACCAGACCAAATCCCAGAGTGCATTCTTTAACAATTAGTCTAATTGAATGCAGCATGGGCATTGCATAGAATAAAAATTGTAGCCATTGGCAGATCCCCATCTACTGTTCTATCAGGTACAGAGGGTAGTATTTATATATTTTATTTGCATAACTTACTTTGAGAATAGGAAGTATGCTATGTCATTTCAAGAAAAATCTCCCTTGGTAGAGAGATCTCCCTTTGAGCTCATTAGCTTAAAACAAGCATGACACTGCAGTAGTACTATATAGCCTTTCTCATGCTCAAAGCTCTTGGCAAATATTAGCTAATTAGTTCTTCAAACACTTAACGGAAGTTTTCTAAGTATGTATTATTGTTCATATCACTGTGTCAGGAATAGAGGCCAGCCACCTTTGTAACTTATTAAGGAAGTAGTGTGTCTCTGGCAAAAGCAAGAGCCTATCCTTTGAATGTCTGCTTCTGTCTTGTCACTTGCTTCAGACAATGGGTCTCTCTTCTTAAAAGACTCATGAGCTATGATACAAGAAATTGAATGGATGTTAGAACCTGTCTATACTCTAATTATGTGGCCTTGGTTTACTGCATTGACCTTTGCAGATTCCCTCTATCGCTTCATCTTCAACAACAAAATTAGGCTCAGACAGAAAAATATACCTGTTGTGGCCACTATGATGGCCTTCTAAGTGTTCTCCCGTTACTGACTAGGTCTTGCCTTCACCACTTTTACTCCAATGCTGGGTTCAAGATTCAAAGAGGTAAAATTTTATAAGAAACTGCTTTTCTCAATCTATCACTTTAGACTGTCATATCTTATATCTAAGCCTCAGTAAAATTTTACATATAGTGTTCAGAATCTATTCATGCATATTTCTGAGTATAATTAACTCCCTTTGTAAAAAAAATAGTTTCTAATCTCATGTTCACATTGTGATGAAGTATAAGCAGTGAATGTAATATAAGACATCTATAAAACAAACAAGAAATATTCGAAGGCATCACTACCACTACTATCAGGAAAGCCATACAACCAGAAACGCAGGGGCCACTATTCCAGCAAACTACCTACAAGTTAATCCATAACACCCAGAATCTATATGACACCTCCAGCATTAAGAAAAGATTGCAAGAGTATCTCTTACTCTTATACATATTTTCAAATATCTACGTTTCCCTACTATTCCTGTTAAACTTTATACTTTTGGGGCTCCTGTTATTGGTTGAGCTTCTTTGGATGATTTCATTTTGCTTTATGCTTGGGTTTTTTGTTACTTTTTTTCCTACTCATTTCAACTTCTATTTTGTTATCTTAATGTCTAACCAATCTCTTTCTTCTATGAGACCATGGCTGACCAGACTCATAAGAAAACTGAACCTCTTCTGCCAGCAGCTCCAATGGCGATGGAGTATTAGTGATTCTAACACCAACTCACAGCTCTGCCGAGAGGGTCTTCTTTGAGCCAGCTGTGTGCTCACACCAAAAGATGACATTTCCTTGCACCTTTGAGTTTTTGATACGTCCCTTCAGTCAGCAACTGTTTGCTGATGGTTTGTGGAGAAACAATCCCATTCTATGGGTGGATATTATTTAAGCAGGGTGATCATACCATTTTCTCATTAGCTGGATAGTTATGTTAGGGTTCATCAGTTTTCAGTGCAACCTTGTATGTTTCTTATAATTCAGTTCTTCTTTGTTTATCATGAGGCAGGCATTGCAGTCCATGTTGGTCAAGCAGATATATTTGTACAGACTTTGTATGATATCCATACTTGGAGAGGTTTTGTGCAATCCTCTGTATAAGGTGTGAATTCCTAAGAAATGAGTGAGTAATCTACTGTGTATGGTGAAGGCACAGTCTTTGTTTCTTATGCCTTTCACTGGGAATTTAGCAAAGAAAAAAAAAACCACGAATATATTTTTATTTAAAGAATGGCTTGGAGAAAAGACACATACATGTTAGACAATATTTGAAAATCCTTTAAAATAACTTGATGCAGACATTGCAATTTGACTCTGAATCCTCAATGATGTGACAGTCAACAGAGATTGGTGTATGCTGTTTGGAAGAACCACAAAAAGATTAAAATAAATTAAGATCCACCACAATACAACTTCATTAGATGTCCTCTTCCCCTCCTTGTGATTGTTTTAATTTATAATACTCTACATTTATTTAAAATGAACAGATATAATATCTTTCAGATATTCTACTTTATTGCTGCTAAACATATATAAGTGTATTTATGAGCAGACAGGAATATCTATTCATCTTAACACTAACACAGAGGCACTGAAAGCTGCTTCTGTGGTCTGCTACTCTTGTGCCAGGGATGGCAGTGTGGGCAGCGATTACATAGCTCAGTCTCAAAAGCACTGTTGTACACACAACCTATAACACTGTCTTAATGCCATTTCTCACTTTATATAAACTAGGTTCCATGGATTAGGGTAAGTGTTAATAATACCTCACTGCCTTCTGCTTGAAACATGATCAGGCCTTATTAAGAGAAGCCACACCACCCTAATGGGGAGTAGATCACAGACCGTATCTGTCTGTCTGTCTGTCAGTGTGTCTGTCTTTTGTCTTCTGTCTCAGTCTCTCTGTGCCTCTCTGTCTTTGTCTCTGTCTCTGTCTCTCTCTCTCTCTTTGTGTGTGTGTGTGTGTGTGTGTGTGTGTGTGTGTGTGTGTGTGTGTGTGTGATAAGGTTGGGTGGGGGGAGGAAATGTGACAGGTCCTATTTTTTATTTTTATTACTGGGATCAAATTGATGGTAGATATCTTTTTTTTTCTTTGAATTTTTACTGCAAGAGAAGAGAAAGGATTCAGAAAGAGGATTTGGCACATTTTCACTTTCCAATGATGCAGGCGATGTGCACAGAAGCTGTGTTTATAAGGCAGATTGGTTCAACATTGGTGACAGAGCCCTGTCCAGCATCATTCTTTCCATCCACCATGTACCCAGGGTGCTGTTTTCATCCTTGGAAGAGTAATGTGTACTTATGGGACCTGTATCTCCTTATTCTGTACTACCCCCAAGATCTCCTCCAGGTTTCCCTTTCATAAATAAGACTTGGTACCTCCTTTCATCTTCACATATTTTAGTTCTTCAGACATACTTCAAATTGTCCATTCTCTCTGAAGCAAGCCTCACCCAGCCTGACTCTGGTTTTGCTTCCCTTTGAACTGCTGTCTATTATTCTCAATACCTCTTGTAGACACTGAAACTTATTATGCCAGGTTGACTTATTTATAGCTCAAGATGCAGACCTGACCTTGTTATATTTTACTTGTTTTTATTTCCATTTCTCCTTTCTCTTTCATCTTCCCCATAATTACCCAAATGTTATGCACTGCATGCCCCTACATCCTTAAAATGTATGATGTATTTGCTAAATTGTAAACCATTACCTGTAGATATATGAAATTTATTTTTAGTTTCATAAAATATATTGTACAATACGTATTAGTATATTTCTTACACAATACTGTACATTACGCCATTAGAAAAACTAGAATACATACCCAACTATGAGTGAAGAAACTATATCAGCAAACCAGGATGCCCAGATTCATTTTCAAAGCTGCTGTAGAGCCAGCATGAGGAGAAATCAATTAATCCAAGCACTCTCCTTCAGATATACAGTTCTCATCTTAAACTTCAAACAGACAAATAGTGAATAGATAACCTTTGTCTAAAAAGGTCAGTTAGTTAAAACTGTCACGAAGCACTGAGTGTACTATTCTCTGGACCCACTCTTGGTAAAGATGAGAAAAACTGCCCAGCTCTGAACCATCTCATCTGAGCTTTCATGCAGATAGACATGTGTTTGATTCTTCATAGATGGATGGGAATGTTCGGTTCTGAGGAACTCCACTTCACTAGGCTGAAACAAATACCACAGATCTGATAATATTAGAGTTAAATTGCTTTAAATATATACATTATTCTCACCTCAGTTTACAGCAGAACACTATCCCTATGACTTTTCTGTCCCTTAGACGCTTTTTTCCTGAGTCGGCTTCTTCTCTCATTAAAAAACGACTAACCCAGCATATGCATTATACTTTACCTGTCTATAGTAAAGGGAAATTTAATGTGATCTAGTATGGATACTTTATAATATATGTATTATTGTTACAAACTTGTGATTTTATAAAAAATATTCTTCCTGGTACAGACTGTTTTCAGAGTGTTCAGTCGCTGCACTATTTTGACCAACAAGTCAGCAAGCATAGGGGGAGTGGTAGGTGAGCTATTTATAGCGCTAAAAATTACCTATTATTCATTGTGATAACTTAAAGTTTGTGAAATATTTAGGTATTATTTCATTTAGTACTACTTAAAATTATATGTAATAAATATGCACAGCACCATTCTTAAAAACTTTGAGATTATAGTTCTGCCACCTGTGTTATTGCCATAGCCATACAGGAATGGCTTGATGTGCCCAAAAATCAGTCTCTGATATGGAAGTCTACTATAAGTTGTTTTAACCCATTTGCAGATCAGTGTTAGGTTCAGTATTTTTTTTGTTTAATATTTGACTCTCTTATTGTACCACCATTAAGAAAAAAGTAAATTATTTTTATTAGAAACAGGCTATTTTTCTTGCACATACAGATATTTTAATAAACACAAGTATCGTGTTACATAAATAAAACAGCAATCACAATTAACATTTGAGTGTTAAAATTTTTATCTGAATATCTCATTTAAATTGAATTTCTGTATCCATTGCCTCCCCTTCCCCAAATGGAAGCAAAACTTCATGTTGCTAAGAAAAAATATTGCTGGAAAAAAATTACAGGTCATTAGAAGCTGAAATTTCCCTGTTTGACTTATTAACATATTGCATCTTTGAATAAGCCTTGTTTTTGTAAACTATCTGAACTCTTTGTGTTTCATTTTTGAGTGCAACATGAACAGCGGCAGGTTCACTCATCCAGGAGTGTGTAAAAGTGAATTGCTTCCTGCTGTCAATGCAGAGGAACAGTGTGGAGCAGAGCCTGTGGCCTCTGCCACACAGCACTGTTCATCTGTCAAACTCTTTCATTTGAAAATAATGAGCAGTGAAGAGTTTGAAAAACTAAATCTATTAAGGATATTTATGCAGGAGAGCTATCACTAAACACCTCCATTCACTCATATAATGAGATTGGCATCCTGATAAAATTCTTGTCTTGTAAGATAATGATCTTATGGCTTTTTCTGGCTCTTAAAACAAAGATAATTGGGTTAATCTCTGCAGGAAGTCCATCTGTTACCAGTAAGCCATTTTCATTGTGGATGACTTTATTTTAGAAACATGGAAAAAGGCCTTGCTACTTGCTTCCTGATCCTGGGAATCAAAAGCATGGAAGTCAAAATCTAAAAGGTGGTTGCATGGAAAATATGACTCCCATGGTAATTTCCCTATGTGCCACCTGAGATACCAGCAATAGTTAAGCTTTATGTTTGTAGAAGGCTTTTCATTAAATATTTAAACAAAGTTTCTGTCATTATTCATCATTAATAAGCATGTTTCTGAGACATATACAGAAAAATATTAATATTGTACACTAGTATGGTAATTTATTCAGACAAAGCCATACAAGTAGGAATGCAAAGATTGCCCAGGAAGCTTCAGTTTATATTGGCATATGTGTTGACTCGATCATATACAGCATCATGTTGTGCACATCTTGATTACTTCCTATTTAAGACCCCAATCTCCTGACTTAATTTTGCATATTTGTTGGAGATAAATTTAAGCCTCCTCTTTTACAGTCCACAACTAGAAGAAGCTACATAGCATATTAGGTGCTTAAATATTTTTTAAATTATATTTTTATGAAAATCGGATTACTTAGCATTTATTTTATTTAAGAAACAATTTCTTTGGCTAGGGAGGTAGCTCAGTGAGTAAAAAAGCTGGCTGAATGAGTTCAGGTCCCGAAGCCCCTTATAACTCTGAAGTGATTGTGCATACACTCATAACCCTAATCTGGCTAAGCTTAGATGAGAGATGGAGGAAGGTAAATATGCACTTGGCATGAGTATGCCTGCACACACACATATCCAATAAGGCACTGATAAATAAGTCATATGCATAAGTCATAGACACACACATGAGAAGCATGACTATATGAAATGCATTCATATCAAATATATACACCTATACACTTCACATACACACACAACCACACTCAAAGATTTTTTTTAATGAAAGAATTACTTTAAGAATACATAGATTGTCCAAGATGATTTAGGAAAAATGCCATAGATACATCCTCATTTCCTTCACTTGTACTTCTTCCATTCTGAATATATGTCTTTACTGATGTGTTCAATTCCAGTATTGATATTTTCTGATAGCATCAGGAAAATTCTAATCACATATTTTTCATGTTTCAGAGAGTAACTGTCTGGTCATTTTTCCTATCACAATAGTGACCAAAGAGAGCCCTATGTCTTGTGCAAAGAGCTTTGATGGCAGATAGGTTTGTCAAGTTGCCCTCTTCCTCCTCTTCTTCCTCTTCATGGAAGGAAGCAAACTTGAACATTGCCTTTCTGTCACTGGGTCTGGAAAATTAGCACATTTCATTTTGCAAGAAACAGCCTCTGCATGAAGCAGTCATATCTGTCACTTCTTATAATCATAAAATCCTGTTTAGTATTCCGCATTTTCAACTTTGGAAATTAAATCTAGAAAATATGATCTTGCTTTCATACAGATAAAAAGTAAGGTTTCCACAGAAAGATAATAGAAAGACAGTACAACTCTGGCTCCCCCAAATTAATACACAGTTACTGAAGATCTTCCATATGGAATCAACTATATTGAGAACAACTTGTGGAAGTTTCTGTAGTGCTTTGCCACTTACATCACAGGGAAGAAACAGCCTAGACTATTTATCAGCATATAAAACACCTCTAACAAAGACTACAGAGTAAAATTATCCAGTACTAAAGAAGGAAATCATAGAAGTTCCTAACCTGGAATGAGAACCCAGGATACATTGAGGCAGCAATGGCTTAACACTGCCCTGCTTTTGCTTTTCCTGAACCACCAGTGAAGATAAGGAACAGAGAAACCCATGGATTGGTATCTTGACTCACCAAGTGATGGTATTTAGAAGCGATTCTCCTAAGCTCTGATTCAATTATGGGGATGGAGCCCCATGAATGGGGTGAGTGAGTGTAGTTATAGAATGGTTTTAGCTCCTTCCACCATCTAAAGGATACAAAAGGATGTGGAAGACTAACAACTAAGCAGTCCTTTTCCAACACTTTGCTTCACAAGGGTTCACACCACAGTCACCTGCTCTGCTGCTTATGAGGATTTTATACTTCTCAGGTCCTTGTCTAAGTCAACTTATATAACTTTTGGCTTCT
Source organism: Mus caroli (assembly GCF_978045245.1). NCBI lineage: Eukaryota > Metazoa > Chordata > Mammalia > Rodentia > Muridae > Mus > Mus caroli. Next base: position 26,593,414 of record NW_028227274.1, on the reverse strand, counting down.
CCTGTCCAGTTATTTCAATTAGAATGCTGACTTCAAGGCTTGTTTGTGTTCTGTGTCAGAAAGTATGCTAAGCCTGAGGTTTAGACATGACCTGAGGTTTAGGCTTTCAGGTCATGGAAGCACAGATTTGAGAAGGATGAATGAAGATAGATAGATATTCACAGTGACTCTAAAGACTATCAAGATCCTGGAGGGCATCATCCTGAGTGAGGTAACCCAATCACAAAGGAACTCGCACAATATGTACTCAATGATAAGTGGATATTAGCCCAGAAACTTAGGATACCCAAGATATAAGATACAATTTGCTAAACGCATGAAATTCAAGAAGAATGAAGACCAAAGTGTGGACACTTTGCCTCTTCTTAGAAATGGGAACAAAACACTCATTGAAGGAGTTACAGAGACAAAATTTGGAGCTGTGACGAAAGGATGAACCATCTAGTGATTGCCATATGCAGGGATCCATCCCATAATCAGCTTCCAAACGCTGACACCATTGCATACACTAGCAAGATTTTGCTGAAAGGACCCAGATATAACTGTCTCTTGTGAGACTATGCCGGGGCCTAGCAAACACAGAAGTGGATGCTCACAGTCAGCTATTGGATGGATCACAGGGCCCCCAATGGAGGAGCTAGAGAAATTACCCAAGGAGCTAAAGGGAACTGCAACCCTATAGGTGGAACAACAATATGAACTAACCAGTACCCCGGAGCTCTTGTCTCTAGCTGCATATGTATCAAAAGATGACCTAGTCGGCCATCACTGCAAAGAGAGGCCCATTGGACACACAAACTTTATATGCCCCAGTACAGGGGAACCCCAGGGCCAAAAAAGGGGAGTGGGTGGGTAGGGGATTGGGGGGTGGGTATGGGGGACTTTTGGGGTAGCATTGAAAATGTAAACGAGGAAAATACCTAATAAAAAAATAAATTAAAAAAAAAAAAGATAGACTACAGTCACCAGACCCTGACAAATCAAGATTCAAATTTTCACTTAGAGGAAAAAGGAGAGTTCTTCACAAGTAATGGAAGGTCATGACATAAAGGGAATAAATACTGGATTAGTCCAAGGCTAATGTGAAACTTTAGAAATGGGAATAACTTTGTCAAGAAATCAAAAGTCTGTTTTTTTTTAATTTAGACAATAATAATTAATGCAAAACAGAAAATCACCTTAAAGAAATACAAAAGTTCCATCAAGTTATACTCGGGACATGCAAACAAGTTTAAGATAGACATATCTTTTCTATGAAGAGAACATGGTAATAAGGAGGGGATTTTAAAAACTGTAGCAACAACCCCAGCAACTGTGGAGATCCGTTTCTACTGTCTAACTAAAGATAATGCATTTGATTGTCTAGAACAAAGAGACACAACATGTTTTCTGTAGCATGCTGAAGAGCTCATGTCTACCTGAAAGCTCTGAAACTGCTTCATGCTGTAAGGAAGGTTGCATTAGGGTATAGAGCAGCTAAAGCCAGTAGGTAAGGAGATAAGCAATGAAGCAGAAAGATAAAGCTGGATTCACAAAGCAGTCTCTGATGAGTCAAGATATTGATGTGAAATTACCGTCAATTATACAGTGATCTCCCAGATAGAGTGAGGAAATGTCATTGTCAAAGGACTTGTCATGTATTTGGATTCAGATTTTCCATTGGGGCCCTTTCCATTCAATAGGAAGAAGAGAGAGAAGACTCCACAAGGTCAGTTAGCACCTCTACTAGGGTTTGAACAACTGTATATGAAAATATGTTACCTCCTGTCTTCATTTTCCTATGACTTTATTCTGACTTTTCTTCAGTCTGTCTGCATCTTCTCAATAAATTCTTTTCTGAATACAGAACTCTGTATCCAGCAAATGACCAAGAACACATTCTAAAACTTGAGCACAGAACACAGTAAATGAATAAAGTTAAATGAATTGCAAACAAGCAAACAAAAACTTAAATAGATGTTTTAATATAAAAAGCCTATTAGACTAATAAGTTTAACAACAGTGTAGACTGACCAAGTGAACAGATACAGAGTCAAAAAGGACAAATACATTTCCAGCAGGCACAAAGGAAATGATTGGCTCTCAGGAGAGCAGAATTTTTTTTTAATTGGCTATTATATTTGTTTATACTTCAAATGTTATCCCCTTTCCTGCAACCCCCAATCCCATCAGGGCTAACCCTGTTTATATGAGGGTGCTCTCCACCCACCCACCCACACCTGCCTCATAGTCCTAGCGTTCCCCTACCCTGGGGCATCAAGCCTTCACAAGACCAAGGGCCTTCTTTCCCATTGATGCCAAATACGGCCCTTCAGCTCTTTCAGTCCTCCCCCTAACTCTTTCATTGGGGTCCCTTTGCATTTGCATCTGTACTAGTCAAGATCTGACAGAGATTCTCAGGAGACAACTGTATCAAACTCCTGTCAGCAAACACTTCTTGGCATCAGCAACAGTGTCTGTGTTTGGTGTCTGCATGAGGGATGGATCCCCAGGTGGGGCAGTCTCTGGATGTCCTTTCCTTCAGTCTTTGTACCAGTCTTTGTCTTTGTATTTCCTTTAGACAGGAGCAATTCTGGGTTAAAAGTTTGGAGATGGATGTGTGGCCCCATCCCTCAACCAGGGGACCAAGACTAACCTATGCATATGATCTCAACAGGTTCTCCCTCACCATTTTGGGGTATGTCAGCTGATGCCATCCCCATGAGGTCCTGGGAGGCTCTTGATTTTCAGGCATCTGGGACTTTCTGGTTACTACCCCCAGTTTTCCATCCCCTACTGCTAAACACCTTAGTTCATTTTCCTGACCCCCTGAATATCTCCTCCCAAACCTGATTCTGCCTCTCTTTCCCCTTTCCCTCTTCTCTTTCTCCCAAGTCCCTTCCACCCTCTACTTTCCTTGATTATATTAATAGCCAGAAACTGGAAACAACCCAGATGTCCCTCACAGAGGAATGGATACAGAAAATGTGGTACATTTTGCACAATGGAGTACTGCTCAGCTATTTAAAAAAATACTTCATGAAATTCACTAACAAATGGACATATCTACAAAATATGGTCTTGGGTTAAGGAGCTTAGTCACAAAAGAACACACTTGATATATACTCACTGATAAGTGGATATTAGGCAAAGAATGTGGACAACAATACAACTCATGAACCATATGGAGCTCAAGAGGAAAGAAGACCAAAGAGTAGATGTCTCAGTCCTATTTAGAAGAGAGAACAATATAATCAAGAGAGCTGACTTTCAAACAAGGAAATACGACCACCTTAATTTAAGGGATGGGAACCATGATTTCTGTTGGAATTATGCAATTCTTCCAGGGAAGTCCTGTATAGAAATGTTAAATGAAGCTCCCTGAAAGGAATGGTAGCAGTCAAGACACAAAATGTGTGTCTATATATGGTGTCCCCATTATTTTTATGAAAACTCAACAATTTACAAAGGGTGGTGGTCTAGTAAGCTTGATTAATTGGGCAGGGAGGAGCTAAAGTTGAACAATGTTGGTCACTTTAATAGTGGTTTGGTATGAGTTTACAAGAGTTTTGTAGATGGAAAACCAGTAAGTATAGTTAGAGGAGTCAGCAAATAACTGGCAATCCAGAACAAGTCCAAACAGTGACTCTGCCAGTAGAATTCAGATTAAGATTCAACAGACTTTCTTTTTTTTTTCTTTTTTTTTTTTTTTTGCCTTTACACGAGTTTTTATTTGTTGGATTTTCTTTTTTTTTTTTGATTTTTAATATTTTTATTACATATTTTCCTCAATTACATTTCCAATGCTATCCCAAAAGTCCCCCATAGCGCCCCCCACTTCCCTACCCACCCATTCCCATTCTTTTGGCCCTGGCATTCCCCTATATTGGGGCATATAAAGTTTGCAAGTCCAATGGGCCTCTCTTTCCATTGATGGCCGACTAGGCCATCTTTCGATACATATGCAGCTAGAGACAAGAGCTCCGGGGTTATGGTTAGTACATCATGTTGTTCCAACAATAGGGTTGCAGATCCCTTTAGCTCCTTGGGTACTTTCTCTAGCTTCTCCATTGGGAGCCCTGTGATACATCCAATAGCTGACTGTGAACATCCACTCCTGTGTTTGCTAGGCCCCGGCATCGTCTCACAAGAGACAGCTATATTTGGGTCCTTTCAGCAAAATCTTGCTAGTGTATGCAATGGTGTCAGCGTTTAAAAGCTGATTATGGGATGGATCCCTGGATACGGCAGTCTCTAAATGGTCCATCCTTTCATCACAGCTACGAACTTTGTCTCTGTAACTCCTTCCCTGGGTGTTTTGTTCCCAATTCTAAGAAGGTGCACAGTGTCCACACTTTGGTCTTCATTCTTCTTGAGTTTCATGCGTTTAGCAAATTGTATCTTATATCTTGGGTATCCTAAGTTTTGGGCTAATATCCACTTATCAGTGAATACATATTGTGTGAGTTCTTTTGTGATTGTGTTACTTCACTCAAGATGATGCCCTCCAGGTCCATCTATTTGGCTAGGAATTTCATAAATTCATTCTTTTTAATAGCTGAGTAGTACTCCATTGTGTAAATGTACCATAATTTCTGTATCCATTCCTCTGTTGAGGGACATCTGGGTTCTTTCCAGCTTCTAGCTATTATAAATAGGGTTGCTATGAACATAGTGGAGCATGTGTCCTTTTTACCGGTTGGGACATCTTCTGGATATATGCCCAGGAGAGGTATTGCTGGATCCTCCGGTAGTACTATGTCCAATTTTCTGAGGAACCGCCAGACTGATTTCCAGAGTGGTTGTACAAGCTTGCAATCCCACCAACAATGGAGATATGGGCACAGGGGAAAAATTCCTGAATAGAACAGTAATGGCTTGTGCTGTAAGATCGAGAATTGACAAGTGGGACCTCATGAAACTACAAAGCTTCTGCAAGGCTAAAGACACCATCAATAAGACAAAAAAACCACCAACAGATTGGGAAAGGATCTTCACCTACCCTAAATCAGATAAGGGACTAATATCCAATATATATAAAGAACTCAAGAAGGTGGACTCCAGAAAGTCAAATAACCCCATTAAAAAATGGGGCTCAGAACTGAACAAAGAATTCTCACCTGAGGAATACCGAATGGCAGAGAAACACCTGAAAAAATGTTCAACATCCTTAATCATCAGGGAAATGCAAATCAAAACAACCCTGAGATTCCACCTCACACCAGTCAGAATGGCTAAGATCAAAAATTCAGGTGACAGCAGATGCTGGTGAGGATGTGGAGAAAGAGGAACACTCAACAGACTTTCTGAATGCTGCTTAGGAGGTCTTATTCCACATCCAAATTTAAAGTCGAGAATGGGAATAGGAAAAAGTCTACCGGTCAAGAGAACTCTTCAGAGCTATAGGACAAAAAGGTCTCTGAGTGATATGCCATGCTCCCAAGAACAGGGACTGCAAAAGGCCTAAGTGAAGGACCCAAGGCCAGAAAAATTCAGTTATGGCAGAAAACGGGTTAGGTCATTGTTAAATAACACTCTCCCTATTATATGTCAATTCTTAATTTGTATCAATAGAAACTGACTTCTACATTCATCCCCAGTACTATACTACTAGCATGTAGTAGTAAAGGCAGGAGGATCACAAGGTCAGGGTCCTCCTAGAATACATAGTAACTTTGAGACTAGCCTATCTCAACATTAACAAAACAAAATCATGAAAAGAAGTAAACACGTTTTTTTTTCTTGTTTGTTTGTTTTGTTTTTTTAAGTTGTACTCTGTGAACCTGAGATAGTAACACTAGATCTGGAGGTCATGTCCTGAACAAAGCCTGATTTCATAAGCTACAGAAAATTTTCCTAATGCTGTCGCATCTTTTTAATACAAAATGAATAAATTCTTTTTCACACACATAATACCTTTGTCCCCAACCTTGTGTGTTTGCCCCACTGTCACTTACAAATGTGTGTTTTGTAGAGCCTACATGTAGCTTTTGAGAATGACTAGCAATACCATGTATGTGAAACACAATTGTGTCCTAAAATGTAATAATCACACTGAAAAATAAAGCCCAAATAAATAAATATGAAAATGTAACGCTTCTAATTCCCTGTTTTCGCTCTTAGATATGGAAACGGAAGTTAAGAAACTTTTTTATTCAGTTATTATTTTCCTGTTTTTAAGAACCTTTCTTGACCTCTCACTCGATTAAACATCCTCTCAAATATGGAATCCATATAACTACAGTAACACACTGCATTTTCTTTTGGGCTCTGTGAGATGTCTCAGATGGTAAAGGCATCGGCTGCCAAGCCTGATCATCTGAGTTTGTGCCCTTGGACCCTCATGTTGGAAGGAAACAAGAGACTCCTGTAAATGGTTCTTTGACCTCCATATTCATGGGACACATGTGCATCGTCTCTCAACTCCCCATCGCATAGTACATAATACAGTGTAGTAACATTTAAAACCGTATTTTTTATTATAAAAATAAAACAGTGTATTGAGGATGGCTATTCTACTCAGCTATCTGTGAACATGCCTTTATTATTGTGGAAAGAGTATCCAAGAAAAGCCATGGTTGTTTTGCTTCACAGCATCCTGAAGCATACCAGCTTTATTGTACCTATATGCACATGTAACTTACTCTTATGGAATGAATATTTGCTTTAGCCAGTTTTTCAGAATTTTTTATCCATTCGTTCATTTTTGTTTTACACACTATAATTCAAAGTACTCCTTGCCTTCTCTTTATCTTACCTCATTGTTTTGCGCCTGTACTTTTTACCATGCTTCCATCATCTGATCCTCCCTACAGGGTTTTTAAACAATCACTTACATCCATGAAGCCACATAACGATCTAATATTTTATATTTACTACGCACTAGATTCTAAACCATAATCATCATCATTAACCAACTGCTCCAAAGTCTGAACCAGTCCAGTGCAGATAGTGAACAGGAAGAGCTGCCAGTGGTGGCCAGTGGCCAGATGAGCTCAATGAAAAGAAGGGCAAGACAGCTGTAAGCCAGGAGAGGGAGGCATCTGCCTTTTTAGTTTGTACTCCTAAGGACTTGGCACATATTTAACAATAACATCTATCCAAATTTTTGTTAGTTAATTGTGAGAAAATATCAATCGTTTGATGCTGATTTATCTGTCCGAGCATAGTTGTAGCATCCCAAAAATACACCAATCAAATTAGTTCTTACCCCCCACACACACACCAAATAAACAAGGTGCATATCCCCATTGCTCAGCCCTTTATTAAAAATAGTTTGTTAATCACATAGTATATCCTTATTATAGCTTCCCCTTCCCCTTCTCCCATTTTTTCCCATCTTCCCTCTCTTCTGGACTCATCCCATTCTGTCTCTCATTGGAAAACTAATACCCTTGTAATGGATAATAATTATAAATAAATAAAGACAAATCCAAAAATAATACACTAAAATAGGACAAAACAAACAGAAGGAAAAAAGCCCATGAAGAGGTATAAGATACAGATATAGACTGAGAAACTCACTCAATTGTATACCCAAGCAATCCCTAAAACACTAAACTGGAAGTCATACTATGTAGGAAAAAGACCTGTAAGGTAAAAGGAGAGTAGACAAATAAAAATTAAACTTAAAATTAAAGAAAGATATTTTTTAAAATATATGACATGATATTATGAAATAAGGACCCTCCAAAGATGTCCTTGAATTAATTTTCTGTTGGTCTTCTCCTGCTGGACATGCATCCTTTGAGGATATATGGCCAAAAGTATTATAGCCAGATCATCTGGTAGATTAACTCCCATCTCTCTGCAGGATGACCACATCGGTTTCCTTAGTGGCTGTATGAGTTCACAGCCCCAATGGACTAGTGTTCCCTTACTCCACAAGAGCTGCCACTTGTTCTATTGTACGTGGCCGTTCTCATGGGCATAAGATAAAATCCCAAAGTAGTTTTGGTTTGCAATTTCGTAATAACTAAAGATGTTGAACACTGAAATAATCATGTTGTTTAGTCTTTCCGTTTGCGCTTCTAGGATGAATTACATTTATCATTGTATATATTTCGAAGCTTATCTGCATGCCTGGGATGAAGTATACTTGGCCATGGTGAATGATTTTTTGATATATTCTTGGACTTTGTTTTCAAGTACTTTATTGACAATTTGTCATATATGTTCATAAGCAAAATTGGTCTGTACTGTTCTTTGTTGGGTCATTATGTGGTTTGGGTATCAAGGTGACTATGGTTTCATAAAACGACTTGAGTATCCATTGCTCAATTTAAATTATATTTGCAAAGAGTTCTTCAGTGTCCAGGATCAGAAATGATTGTGTGTTTTGCTGTAGTGGTTAGTTTGTTATTTAAGCTTTGGTTTAGAGGGTACTAGTCCCTGAAGTGAATCATTCATAGACACAATTGAAGAGGAAATAGTCTCGCAAAATCTGATGCTAAATAAAAATACCTCATACCTTCATTTTGTCTCTCCCTCTGCATCTTTCTTCTTACTCAGTCATTAGCATTCTGAAGAAGGGCAATATGGAAGTTCACGTGCACATGTATATATATATATATATATATATATATATATATATTTGGTTTTGAAACAGGATATCTCTTATTGTCACTTCTTTTTCTTCCTTTCTCCTTCACTCTTTTCTTCATCCCACTCCATTTCTCTCTCCTTTCCACTTCTGCCTTCTCCACTTTCTCCCTTTTTCTCCCAGTCCTCTTTTCTCTCTTTCTTTCTCTCCTGTCTGGTTCTTTTTTTCTGCTGACTTAGATTGTCCTATCCATCAGAGTAGACTTTTCAAACACAAAACCAAGGTCTACTATGTTCCTAGTTCAGCAATAGGGAAGCTTCCGACTTGGTAATAATTGATCCATCCTTAACTCAAGTTTGAAATTCATCTTTCTAGAGAAAATTGAAAGTGAGAACTTCTTTCCTGGGTAGAGAAGGTGACAGGTTCTCTGTGTGACACAGTAGACAACTGGTAAGATAGCTTATTCTCAACCTGATGATTTTTCAACATCAAGATTGAGATCTTCCACCTCCCATGCAGAGCTTCTTAAGAAGTTTATTTTATGCAGGAAGGCTGCTATGGGAGAGAGGAGTAGATGTCCCAAGCTAGTGGGAAAGCTGAGCAACAGAAGGGGGGTTGCTTTTTTTGTTGTTGTTGTTTTGTTTTTTTGTATGTGTGTGTGTTTAGCAATCAAGTAGCTGTGGCAACCTCCACATGAAAGCAGCTGTTTAGAAGGCTTAAATCTCTCCTGTGTGGACAGAGGGAACATACAATCATGCTTATCAGTTTACCCAGATGTAGGATAGAAGAAAGAAGAAAGAGGCCGAGGTTTAAAAGCTGTCATTATTCAACGATCAAAAAACAAAATTAAGCTATTTATTACACACTATTGAATTCTTTTCTCCAAAAGCATTAAAGTATAATTGTCACTATAAATCACAGCCAAAAGTTTAAAATAAACAGAAACAAATATATAGTGCAGTAGTCAAATTTGACTAATTATCAAACTGTGTTTCAGATAATAGGTTTTGCAGAGACTTTCAACATAGCCAAATTGGGGACCATTAAGGTAAGAAAAGAATTCCAGAAAGCAGGTGAATTAAATCTGGAAATTCTGCCCAGAAGTGTGTGTGTGTGTGTGTGGGGGGGGGCACATTCAGGCAGAATGTCCTTCTCAATTCCTGAGGAAAATATGTCCATTATCATTTTCAGCTTTTCTTTTCTTTTCTTTTCTTTTCTTTTCTTTTCTTTTCTTTTCTTTTCTTTTCTTTTCTTTTCTTCTTTATTTTAAGATGAAAATATCTATAGTGGACACACAAAAAAAGGAGCTTAAAATAAAGTTTATGGTAGAATATGTGACACAGTATATGTAGAATGTTCCTATAGAGACAAAGAAAGATACATATTAACTTGGGAATGAGTAATTTCTTTTTTTCATGACTGTCTTCTTTTCTCCACTCATTTCCCGCTGCACTGTCATTCGGAAGAGCTCACAGATGGGTGGGAGGCATAGATGCCCAAACATAAAGCAGCTTTCCCTGGGGTCAAAGAAAATCACTGCATAAATCAACATAGATGAGGGCTTCTGAGGGCTGCCACACGGCAGCGTCTCAAGTCCCTTTTGTGTAATTTGCAGGGAGTTCAGCTCTGCTCCCTCACTACTTGCCACAGAAACGTTAGCGAACTTCAGACAGCAGCTTTCGCCTTTGAAACTTTGGGATATTTTTCTACCCATATCCTTGTGTTTGAACCTTCAATGCCACAAGCAGCCTCATAAGCAGGGCTTCCCAGAGCCCGGGGACTGAATGCCATCCCTTAGTCACATAGGAAAGAAATGTCTCCAGGTTGCCTTGTGTGCCCTACAATGAAAATTTTTGAGAGGACTCCAAAGTCTCCCTCTTCTATCAAAAATTAGGCCCACAGGGCCTGGAACAATTTGTAAAACACAACAAAAAGAAGCGAGATAAAAATTCTCTGTACCCTCCGGCAGGGTTTTGTGCATTCAGACTGAACAGCAGCGGGCATTCCATTGTGCTGTGGAGAGACAGAGCTACAAAGAGACTCTTTCCATGGATATTTATTTACTTATTTATTATAAACAATCCCGCATTTCATGCACTAAGTTAAGAACGGTCTCTGTCAAATATCCTACTTTTGTCCAGTCTGGCTTGGATGGTCAGTAAGTCCTTGAGATGAAAGTGGACAATAGGGTCCCAAAGATGCTGAGCTTAGTATCCTGCCGATTGAAAAGAGCTCTGCTTCTGAATAGGAAGCTGTTACTTGGAAACACAATAATATTACAAAATCTTTTTTTGTTCCTTCCCTGGAGGAGAGTAGCTATAGTCATGATGAAATATGTATGGTATATGCTCATTGGCATTTTGCTTTCATTAGTTTATCTTTTTCATATAAAATTGCATGTGACATGATTTTAGGTTCAGTTTATAGGAAGACATTAATGTAGTATAAAAACACTTCAGAGATGACCACTTGGTATTTGATAACTGGATTGGTGTGCTCTTCCCTAGAGAAGATAATTTCTCTATCTCATAGTATTCCATGGCTGTTGTGTAGGCTTGAGGACTTGTGGTCCTTCCTCCATCCACTTTGGTATATCCTCTCTTGTTCTTGTTCAGCTTATGTTCAGGTAATTGGGTTACATTTAGGAATATAAATGGCGTGATTTTACTAGAAGCATAAAAATAAGTGGAAAAGAGAAAGTAAAAATAACATTACCATTATATAATTATTAACAGTTTTATACTTGCTCAGTGAGAAATCTGAGTTATGGGGAGGTGCAGAAAAGAGGTTTTTCTAAGAACATTTGTCCACATGATTTCTGACTTATCTCAGGCAGCAAAGGGGCTACTGGCATAGAACTTCACTTGGGGAAATGAGTGATTTCTTTGTATTTGACAGAGTGCAGAGCTATGTGTATAGCACACACACACATACATGCATACGTAGAAGGTCATGAATACACATCTATTGTATTTTTTAAGTTTCACATTTATTTCTTTTGTGTGTCTGTACATGTGAGGTTTGGTGGAGGCATGCAAAGGCCAGAGGACAGTTTTCAGGGGAGTCAGTTCTTTCTACCATGCAGCCTGTAGACATCCAGCTTAGGATGTCAGACATGACAATGGGCACATTTAACAGCTAAAACATACTGTTGGCCCATATGTATGCAGTAGTTTATGGTAGTGATCAATTAGGAAGCATAAACACAATCATAACTGCACCTGGAATGGTGATGCACATTGGCAGTCACAGACCTCAGGAGGAAGATCAGGAGTCTGAAAGTAGCATGCAGTGTCTTCTGAGCTTCTGTTATTGAAAGCAAACAAGCAAGCAAGCAAGCAAATGAAAGAAAGAAAAGGAGAAAGAAAGAAAGAAAGAAAGAAAGAAAGAAAGAAAGAAAGAAAGAAAGAAAGAAAGAAAGAGAGAGAGAGAAAGAGAGGGAGAGAGAGAGAGAGAGGAAGGAAGGAAGAAAGAAAGAAAGAAAGAAAGAAAGAAAGAAAGAAAGAAAGAAAGAAAGAAAGAAAGGAAGGAAGGAAGAAAAAAGAAAGAAAGAAAGAAAGAAAGAAAGGAAGAAAGAAAGAAAGAAGAAAGAGAGAGAGAGAGAAAGAAAGGAAAAATGAAACAAGGGAAGGAGGAAGCAAGGGAGGGACAGAGAGAAGACAGAAGGAAGGGAGAAGGCAGAAATGAAGCAAGGAAGAAAAAATTATGTCAAAATATATAGTACACACTGATAGTATATCAGTCTTCCAGTTTCTATGCTATTACCTCTTTCTAACACTAAATATGATGCCTACAGTTATTGATATTTTCATTTCACAAGAAATAGTTTAGTAGATATAATTGCAAATTACATTAAGGTAGAAACTTTTATTTCCATATTTCTTTATCCTACGCGACTATTATTGTGTAAAAAAAAGTTTGACCTCAACCAGGAGTGACTTCACAAAAGAGAATCAAAATTTCTGAGTAGAAAGTATCTGTGTAAGCAAAGCCTGTGTAAAGAGATACAATCTGAATAATTAATACCAGCACTTGGAGGCAGAGGCATGAGAATCTCTGAGTTTGAGGCCCGCCTGGCCATTAGAAGGCGATCTAGAACAAACAAATATATGCAGAGAAACATGTCTTGAAATAAACAAACAGAAAATTGCAAGAAATTCAAATAATTGATTAAATGAAGTATGAAAATCATGAAGATATAATCCTCATAATTCACTTCCACTCAAGGTAGAAGATATAGTATCCAATAAAACATGGCAAGAACAAATGTATAGCCTGGTGTATTCTTGGCAGGTGACCCAAGAGAGATACAAAATTACAGAGGAGAGGTCAAGGAAGAGGAAGGAATGTATCAATGAAGAGGAAATCGGAAATGGCAAATACCTATATAAAGGAAGAGAGTCTTGTTGATTACAATACAAATATTTGAAGGAAAATGTTTCTTCCTTTTTGATTGCTAACTTTTGCCTTTAATAATATGTTCTAAATATTGAACTTCCTGCAAAGAAACCATTTTTTCTATGCTAGGAAGATCAGAGAGCAGAAATTAAGATCAGGATTCAGAATAACGTATAGACAATGTTGTCTGATGACTCCAAAAGTATCGAGAACAGCTCCTATACCCTCTCTTCATGGTTCCTAGCAGTAAGTAGTGGTCACACAGCCCACACATAAAAATGGAAATGAAAATCCATAGAGGAAACGTGAAAGCCAAACAGAGAGTAATACCATGGTAACCATTACAGACATCCCGAATGTGACAAAAAGAAAAACAGCACTGAGGTAGTCAGGCCACTGGAAGTAACCTGCACACCACAATGCCTTTTGCTGTGCTGAATATCGGCTGTTCATGCTCTTCTTGGTTTCAGTTTCTCTCCACCATTTATTAAATTGTCTATATCTTAAAAAGCAAACAGTTAGGGTTTAAAAGCAATTTGATGGAAGCAATTGCCATTGTAAAATGTCACAATTATCTCAACAGCAGCATAACGTGAGAACCACTACCATAATGAGAAGCAGAAGAGAGTGAGGAAGAGGCTGTGCTTGCTGTATCAATGGGTATTTAGAATAGATATTTGGAAAACATGAAGGTATTAAAATCTAGCAATTTAGAATACCTATGACATTATTTCCTTGCAGATTTACTCACATCCCTCACAAATTTAACACCGTTACTTCAACAGGAGACACTGAACAACTGATATGATCTCTTTTCTGCAGGTCTCAAGCCTGGATCTTCTTGTTCCTTTCTAGGCGTGGCGATTCTTCTCCTTTCCTAGAATCACCTTGCCCTTGAATCTTAAAAGTCCCGCCTCTGTCTCCCTGTCAGCCATTGGCTGCTGGCAACTTTATTTACCAATCAAAGACAACTGGTAGCAGGGCCCTTCCCAGTCTTACTTATGGAATCTCCTGCAATTTTGGGAACTCAATTAACATATTACAAGTGTTAACCTAAATCCACAACAATATACTATCTTAGTTAATTCCATTACTGCTAATGGTATTTCTACATTAACCTATTGAAATACCATATTTATTTGTATATCAGATCTTTCTGGAAACTCAAATCCTTGTGAACAATTCCTTTTCACTTAGTCAAATCCAGACCTTTACATTTTATCAGATTCAATATATTTAGTCAGTTTCAATTTAGGTTGAATAAATGGCATCTTCTGTTTCCTTATTATAAATCTTTGGGATGAGTACATTAATAATATGCATGTCATCTTTAAAAATTCGGCTTTCTAGGAGCATAAAAGGAAGTGAGGTATTTGCCTTTTAGGCACTTCTAAGTTGTTCTCTTTCCTTGTGCTGGAGGAAGGCCAGAAACAATCCAGACTAGGGTTTTTCTGAACAAGTTGACCATATATGAGAAATGAAATCAATATGGAGAGAAAGAAATCTGCAGATGCCAAGATATGTGCAGATATCTCCATGGTGACCTGCAAACAGGGCCTTCATGTGGCTTTTGCAAGGCCTCCACTGATCACTCTGCACACTGTGTTCATGGGCTTTTGTTTAAATCACTCAGTGATCCTCAGTGCCTGTGTATAGTCCTGTTTCGAGTTTCATGCACCACTGATCCAAAAGTAAAATTAATAAATAAAAAGAAAGAACAGCCAAAGCCTCTTGTCTCTCATTCCATTTCTGGATTAAATTTGGGAATTTGCTACAGAAATGACCTTAAAATGGAGGAGTGCTCCGCATTGCTGGGCACCCTTGTCAAAGCCAAGAGGCTTTTCAGTTGAGCCCATTGACTTGTTTGATATCAAAGTAAAGACTCCAAATATGCAGGAGGTTATAATCACCAGGTTGCGGGCTTTTCAACAAACACGGTGCAGAGCGCTAACTGTGACGCACATTAGCCACGCCACTGGAGCAGAAAATCAATAAAACAGGGCTCCAAAAATAAAGTACTCCTTTGGAATGTTGCACTGAACTAATTAGCAAGGACTCATTTAAAAGGACTTACCTGTCATTAGGGGAAAAGAGGTATTTACAAAAATTTTGTTTCTAGACAAAACATTTTTTTTGAGATGGAAAGAAAAGATTAAAAATTGACTCACAAAGTGACTTTTATTTTGATGATAAATAAAATAGAAGTACATTGTGAAATGAGAGCCTTAGTCATTTTTTTTCTGTCATGTTATCTGTCAAAATCCAGAGCATAAAAGGACAACTCAAGAACAAATAGTAAGTCTATTGCTTTTGCTCTTTAAACGTTTGTTTGTTTGTTTGTTTGTTTGTTTGTTTAATGTTATGATTTTGGGCCATCTGCCAAACATGAGAGACACAGTCTTGATTACTTGCTTTCCAGTTTACTTGAAATAAATTTATTTAAAAATTTCAAACGTTGTCAAGTGAAAAAAAAGTCACCCTGTTTATCATATAATTTTCTTTATGAATTAAAATTAATATTATAAATATATAGTTTTCTCACAGAGCAAGAAACTTAAATACACATGGGTATACACAGCACAGGCATGCATGCTTTACGTTCCGTAGTTAATAGGTGACCTGGAGTCAACATTACATTCTGCTTTAAATAAATTTAAGTCATAAAAACTTCTTTAACTTGGTTTATTTTTCAATCAATTTCAGAAAATATGGAACTTATATAGGATTTATGAATAATAGAAAGGTACAAGATAAAATATGAGGACCAGAGATGAGAATATGTACATTGTTATATTTAATATTTTGATTTAAACTGCTTGGGTGTCCAAAAATCTGGGACAAAATAGGCCAGGGACCTAAGAGAAAACCAAATGCTATTATGCCTCCAAGGGAATGTAGCAATAGATGTCTCCTAGTGACATCCTGCTATATGCATACATCAATGTCTTGCTCAGCATCAGAGAAGTATCTAACATAAGTAGGTGAGAAATAGTACAAAGTCTCAGATTGGACAGTGTTCAGAGAGTGAGAAACTTTGGAACATTTAATGCCAGGAGGAGTGTCTCTGTCAAATCCCTCCCTCAAGACTTAGGCCGCTTTGGATAGCAGACATATTGTAAGATCAGTAAATTTTCCTTTTATGACTGCTTTCATTGTGTTCCATAACTTCCCTATTTAATATTTTAATGGATCAAAAACACACAAGATTGTGGATCAAATTAAGTCATGGTGAGCATAATCCTTTAGGGAATAGATAAATCTGCTTACAAATTGAACTTTCTTGGGAGCTTGTTTTCTTAGGTAGCAGTTTTCTCTATCAAGATTTGGCCATATAGAGCTGGACAGATAAAGCATTAGATCAAAGGTCTTCAAGAGACTGGTTAGAGTCTAGAACTTCTTGTGAGTTTTATGTGGAGATTATCCACTGGTGATACTGAATTACTTCTGCCAATAAATCTTGTATAACACACAACAAACTGAATATCTATTATTATTTTTTTAATTATTGCAAGGCAAGTGTGGAAAGAGCCAGGTTCTTTTGTGCAAAGCACGCTTATAGAGTTGTGAGCAGACTATTCTATAGATGTTCATTTATTTCTCCCCTTTAATATATGTGGTCCAAAGTGTTTCTCGTTCTGGCTGGGAATGCAAGCTCAGTGAGATTTGGGTGGTCATAGTATCAAAAGCTAATCAATTACATTGTTAAAAATCAATTCTCCCAATTTCCACTCTGACTTATTCACACCCCTCCACTCAGTTTCTGAGTATGCTTTTCAATTTCTTCTAAGAAATTGTCTTTTTCATAAAACTTATGGTAGACATAATAGTGTGTTTTCGCCACCTCAATAAAATGTAAAAACATGTGTGATTTATATAGCAATCCATCATTGTATAAGCTGTATCTTCACAATTGTTGCTAAGTAAGACACCAAAAACCTTCATTGCTGACTTCACACCTTTCAATATCTGTGAATTTTTTCAGAAAATTACATTCTAATGCTTTTGTCATAAGTTTCCTTCATATTCATTTTATGTTCATAACCAGCAGTGAACACTAACTCAGTACTACTGAAAGTGTTTTAATGTATTACAGTAATGTTTTTAAATTCTAGCTTTCTTGTATGACTTTCTTTCTTAACAGTGTTGAGTTTTTATAGACCCATAAAGTCTCATCAAAAATATCCAAATGTGAGAATACCAAAAATAACAGAAATGGACAAGTAAAAGTCAATAGGGAAATGTCTACAAGGCCTCAAGCTTACATAAAAAATATATAGGTAACTAAGAAAAAGTGGGATCCAGAGAGATCGTCTTCTCCATGAAAGACCACAGAAATTGGTTGCTCTGTACGAAGTAATCAGCCTGGAAAATTGTGCAACTGTATATGGACCGAGCAGATTATATTTAGGAAAATATGTTTAAATGCACACACACACACACACACACACACACACACACACATGCAACAACAATTAAAGAAAAAGAGGCAATGAATTTAAGAGAGCAGGGAAAAGACTGGAAGGAGGGGACAAAATTATATTATAATCTAAAAAGATAATAAATATTTTCCATTGTTAAAAGAAAAACTGAGTCTTGAATAGACAAGAGAGTTATTTTATGTCTGTTGAGTTTAAGGATCACCAATCAGGATTACCATCAGGCTTAAAATAGTGTTTTCAGGACAAGCTTACTTTATTTTATCTAACCATTCAAGATCCTGAAGAAATATCACTATGTTTTTGGAATTAAAGAGATTTATTTGTAATAGAACCTTGCTTCTGCACCCAATAGAGGACTTTAGTTCTTGAAAGACCATAGGAGACAGATACCAACCCTTGATAATACAAAGGAAGAGTCAATAAAACAGGTCAAATGGAAATGAGAAATCAAAAAATATTTAGATATGAAATATTACATGGCAGGCAAACATGGGAATAGATCATCTTGGAACCTTATTTCATCTTGAGTTACAAATTTGTGTTCTTATTTTTCTTTCCTGTTTCTTGGTGTTTCTTTTTTATTATTCATCATTTTATTTGTTTACATTTCAAATGATACCCTCTTCCAGGTTTCCCCTCCAAAAACCGCCATCCTATGCCCCCTTTCCCTTGCCTCTATGTGGGTGTTCCTCCCCAACTCACCCACTCCAGCTCACTGCTTTAGCAGTCCTCTATGCTGATGCATCAAACCTTCACAGGACCAAGGACCTCCCTTCCCACTGATGCCAGATGAGGCCATCCTTTGCCACGTCTGGAGCTGGAACCATGCATGGGTCACCCCATGTATACTCTTTGGTTGGTGGTTTAGTGCCTGGGAGTTGATATTATAATCACTTTCAGCTCCTTCAGTCCTTCCCTTAGCTCTCCCATTGGGGTCCCCAGGTTCAGTCTGATGGTTGACTTAGAGTATCTGCATCTGTAATGGTCAGGTGCTTGCAGAGTCTCTCCAGGGACAGTCATAGGAGTCATACAAGTGTTAGCAAGCACTTGTTGGCATCAGCAACAGTGTAGGACTTTGGTGTCTGCAGATGGTGGGGCAGTCTCTGGATGGTCTTTCCTTCAGTCTCAGTTTCCTCCCTTTGTCCCTTCATTTCCTTTAGAAAGGAACAACTCTGGGATAATAGTTTTGAGATGGATGGGTGGCTCCATCCTTCAACTGGGGGCCATGTCTATATACTGGAGGTAGCCTCTGCAGGTTCTTTCTTACCTTTGTTGGGTATTTCAACTAATGTCATTCCCACTGGGTTCTGGGAGCCTGTTGCTTCTCTGGTGTCTGGACTTTCTAGTGACTACCCCCAGCTCCCCATCCAGCACTCCTATTTCTATTCCATTCCTGGCCCTCTATACTTCTCTCCTGTCCCTTTCCATATCTGATTCTGACTCCCCTTCTCTCCCTTACCCCTCACTCCCAGGTCCCTCCCTCTCTCCACCTCAGGTTATTATTTTGTTCCCCACTGTAGATAGGATTAAAGCATCCACACTTTGTTTTTCCTTCTTCTTAAGCTTCATATGGTTTATGGGTTGCATTGTGGGTATTCTGAGCTTCTGGGCTAATATCCACTAATCGGTGAGTACCGTGTGTGTCCTTTTATGTCTTGGTTACTTCACTCAGGATGATATTTTCTAGTTCCATCCATTTGCCTGTGAATTAGCAGGTGTTTCTTTTAACTGCTAAAGTGTTAGGTACCATAGTTGAAAGGAATTTTTGTGGTTTATTTCCCTTCTTTTTTCAAACAATATATTTAAGTTTAACCAGATGAAAAACTTGAATTATATATAATCTCTCTCCATTTGCTTCCTGAAGCTCTCTATGAATTTAGCAAAATCTATAAATCTCATAGGGCCTTAGTTTCCATACCTGGTGAAAAACTGAAGTTATAAAATACAAACATTGTATTCTTTTCTTTCCTTTAATTATGATTCAATGTAATGTGGTGTGTGTGCATATACGCACTAGCCTGAATGTGCATGAGGGAGCCAGCTGCCAGCTATCTTCTTCTATTGTTCGCTATCTTAATATTTGGAAGCTAGACCTTTCTTCAAACCTAAAGCTAGTGTTTTGACAATATTCCTATTCCCTAGGATCCACCTGACTGACTACACTCTTCCAACAATGGGATTACAGAAATGTGTTCATAAGACTGCCTTTTTTTTTCTTTTCCCTTTTTGTAGATTGTTAGACATTGAACACAAACTCTCATTTTTGCCCAGTCAGCTCTTTACTGTCTGAGTCATCTTCCCATTTCTTGTGCTGTAGAAATGGCTTGGTCCTTTAAAAAAAATAAAACACTAATATTTTCTTATAATATGATTTCTGGATATGCTACTTCTAGTAGCAAATATTTCAAAGGAAGTTTACATTTTTATTAGTATTTTCCATATCTAAGGCAATCTAATTCAATTTACTTGTAAAAACATATAAATAATGAATGCTTGTACTTATTTAACATTCTGAAAGTTCAAACTAGCCTGTAAGCTAATTAAAGAAAGCAAATCAAATGCCACTTTTAAAAAACAAGACAATGAAAAATAAGAGTGTGCTTTCAAGATGGGGAGGTTAAGCTTCATGGTTTTTGTTTTGTTTAGATTCCATTTTAAAGCCATTAGCTTTGCAATACTAACTCTCTCACCATGATTATTTTGCTATTGATGGACTGTAATCAACTAGGCTGCAGCAGCCATCCATTCCTTCATAGTGTTGAAATAATATTAGCCTAAAAACAGGCAAAAATTAGGTCATGAGACCAGATGTCATAGGCACTTCAAGGTGAGATGAAGAGATTATCATAACCTTGACTTGCTCGGGATGGTCTCAAACTCAGATATCTGCCTATCTGTGTCTGTGAGTGCTGCCATTAAAGTGTGTGTTCACCACCCAGATCAGCTGTGCATTTTATTCATTCATAAACAAAGTACATATCCTATGCATTTATGTGGGTATTTCTACATTTCTGGGGATGGAAATGTCTTAGTCTTATGTTGTTGTGAAAAGACACCATGACCACCATAACTCATAAACAAAAACATATAATTGGAGCTTGCTTA
Source organism: Mus caroli (assembly GCF_978045245.1). Lineage (NCBI taxonomy): Eukaryota > Metazoa > Chordata > Mammalia > Rodentia > Muridae > Mus > Mus caroli. The sequence continues at coordinate 26,572,951 of NW_028227274.1, read as the reverse complement.
CAATTTCAGAAGTTTAGTCCTTTAACATCACATAGTTTGGAGCATGGTGGCATTCATGCACTCATGATGTTAGAGAAGCAGCTGAGATTTCAACATCTGGGTGCACAGGCAGCAGAAGGGAGAAAGAGAAACTGAGTCTGGCTTGTGCTTCTGAGACCTCAAAGCTCATTCCCAGTGACATATTCCCTTAAACGAATTCACACCTACTACAACAAGGCCATACCTAATAATCCTTCTCAAGAAATGATAGTTCCAGATGACTAAGCATTCAAATAATTTGGCCTATGTGGACGTTCTTATTCAAAGCCACAGGAGTCATATTCAATTGTATACTGGAAGGAGGCTCTGTGTCCACACACCTTAATTTTTTCTGAGGAGAAAAGTGATCTTGACACATTACCAAAGGACCACCCTTCCATGAGATCCATTCAAGGAGAAATTAAAGCTGTCATACTTTGAAAAGTGTCAGTTTTACTTAGTCTGGTTTTTAATTAGAATTAAATACACCACCATACAAGATGACATATTCTAACGTGTGACATTCACCATCTTAGGGAAGAATTCACATGCTCATGGATTAAGGGGCTGGTAGTTATTACAGATGCTCCTTATAAAATGGGGAAAATATATCCCATTCAGCTTTTGTTTGTGTCTTTGTTGTTTCCTGCTGTTAGACTAGAATTCCAAATATTCACACATTCTAAAATTTGGCATCAATAGACTCATTTTAACAGTGAGTATTACTTTAAATGTTCAGGTTAAAAATATTAGATTTCCCACATCCCTTTTAACCTTGAAGAATATAGATAACACATGATCAAATATCTTTGTCACCATCTGAAAAGTGTATTTGAAGGCTGTCTAAGCTATGAATCTTAGATAAGTCTCTGTCACTGTGGCTGGACTTTTTAGCATAGTTAAAATTTGTGTGTGATCAGCTCTGTCCTGAGAATGTAAAGATTTTGCATTGTCACTAGTAGAATATTTGTTTCAGATTCATTAAATATGTCATATTAACTTTGATAATCTCCATAATTTCCTACTATTGTTTAAAAAGTAGTAATCTGCTCTACAGTCTCCAGAATCCTCCACGTGCACTGTTTCTGCTCAATTCCTGTGCTTTCAGACCTCACTAGTCATCACATTTTTTCTTTATTTTTCTTTGTTGACATTATTTTTCTTTAAATGACTACATTTTCTTTATCATCATTAACTTCATTACATTGTTCTTTATTATACTATTAAATATTTTTATATATATTTTATCCTGTTTTTCCAATTCCTTTTCCAATACACCTCAGATCCCTTCTCACAATCCTACCCTCACAACTTTATGTACTTTTCTTTTTCTTTTTAAAGCAAACAGAGAAACCAAACAATAACCAAGAAGCATGAGTTCTATTCTTTTTAGGGATGGGTAAGTAAGGGTAACTCACCTGGCTAGAACTAAGAAGAGGATGTGGGAAGTCTGGGGACCAACGAGTGCCAAGTGAAGGAGTTGGTGGCTGAATGTATGGCAGGTACTGTTATATTAACGTTCTTCATTGTATAAATGTCATTCTTGATTTAGATTTCCTTGATGCATGTACACAACTACTGTTTAGACCAAAACTGTCCTGAGTCTTAATATTTTTCCATTTATACTAACAAAAACTTTATTATTTCTTCTGTGACTTAAAATATATTTTCTTGGTTCTACTGATAAGATATAATTTGGGGAGCTATTTATTCAGGTAGCTATAATCAAAGTTTGCTTGCATTCATGGAGAAATTATTTTCAGTTCGATTTTTTTCAATCTTGTATTGTTTCTCCATTAAAATAATAGCAGTAAGGCAGAGAATTATTCTCAATTGAGTCAATTTTAGAAGTTATGTGTTGATGTTTATCTCATGGTATGCCTATTCATTCACATTTACATAATATGCATCAAACACGTGTGATTATTACTGTAGATGAACATGCAAGTGAAGGCCAGAGGTCAACCTCAGCTGCTACCTACTTGGTATCTGAAATAGTTGATCTCTGGACTGGAGTTATCTGATAAGGCTAGGCTGCTGCTCAAGGAACTTCAGGGATCTTCTTGTCTCTGTGCCTCAGTGCTGATATAACAATCATACCATACTGCTACAGCTCTTATATATGCTTCCATATATTAAAAACTTCATTTTCTCATGCTTAAGTTGCAACAGTTTTATTGATGTATCTATTTTCTGCACTCAAAGGAAGAAAAGCATGTAGGCCCAATGATTTCTGTACATTGTGTTGTTCAAATGCTGATTTCTTTGCCTTCCTATCTTGTTTCAGTCTGGACATGATTTTGTTATCTTTATTCTTTTTTTTTTAAATATTAGTTGATATTTTCTTTATTTGCATTTCAAATGTTATCCCTTTCCCAGGTCTCCCTTCTAGAAACCCCCTATTCCATGCCCCTCTCCCTGCCTCTAGGGGCGGGGGAGATTCCCCACCCACCCACCCACAACATCCTTCCCACCCTAGCATTCCCCTACACTGGGGAATAGAACACCCTCAGGCCCAAGGACTGCTCCTCCTACTGATGTCCAACAAGGCCATCCTCTGCCACATATATGGCCAGAGCTATGGGTCCCTCAATGTGTACTCTTTGGTTGGTAGTCCAGTCTCTGCTAGCTCTGGGGGGAACTGGCCTGTTGACACTGTTGCTCCCTGCTGCAGACTTAGCTTAAGTTCCTATAAACACTGTTCCTCATTCATTCTCTGCCTTGCCAATAAAAGCCAGTGAGCCAATACGGAACTTTAGAGAAAATATGGGACTTTGGATTCTAGGAGGGGTGAAGAAAAAGAGAGGAAGTGAAGAAGGGAACCATGAGGGAGGTAGAGAAAACATCAGAAGAAGAGAGCTGAATCAAGAAAGGACAAAAAGAAATCAAGTAAGATGGGAATCCTGTCTGGAAGGAAGCCTGCCTACCTGGAAGGTTTAGAATGATGTAATAATTGCTCAGTACTTGGCTCAGGCAATTTTAATAAATGTTAGTCTCTCTCTGTGGTTATTGGAGAATTAACTGATTAAGAAATACAGCCACATATTGATTCACTGCATATACTTATATCAAAAATAATTCATTTTACTAATGGTGCCTAATGTGGGGTGCCAATTCATTGTGTTACATATTATTCTGGAGTTTGCTACTCACCCTTGTTGCCTTTAAATATCTATTCAGGTTTTTCACCCCACTTTACATCATTTAGTTTTCCCCAAAATTAGACACAGAAACTTGAAGTTTTATAATATGCTTAAAAGCACTACAGCTGGGCAGATATCAACTCTCTATGCGATTTTGTCTACTTTGCTATGGTGATCCCTGAAATATCACTTCCATGTCTGCCCGGTCATTCTTACTCCATCAGGCCAGCCTTCATGGCCATGTGCTCATGATTCACACTACCCATGGTGATCCCTTTCTTCTTTCTCTCATGGTCCCTACCTAATACCCCAAGGCCAGAAACTGAAGCTCCATCTACTTCTCTTCTGTCCAACTACAGTCAGCCTACCTTTTTTATTAACCAGTCAGTGATAACTTATGGGGCAAGCTTTACACAATCGAAGCTCATTAAGCACAACCAGACCTTGGGGGTCAGCATTTAACATTTGAATACATAGTGGCACCAGACCAACCACCTACAAAGGGAGAACTGGCATAATAATACTCTGTTCTCAAAAATTCAAAAATAAATTTATGTCTCTCCTATCTTACGTGTGATTTTGAGAGTTGATAGGTAAAGTATGGGCAATGGTTGGCTGAGGTAAGCTCTTTAGTTGTGGTGTCAGTACCCATAACTGAGCCAGTAAAACTGTCAATGAACAACTTGGTGAAAAATATTGTCTTGCAAAAAAAAAAAAAAAAAAAAAAAGACATTTTGGCCCAGGTCAAAGATAAGGAGAAAAAAAATAAGTAAAAAAAAAAAAAAAAAAAAAAAAGAAGATGAATACCTAAAAAAGGCTTTCTTATATAATGAGATGAATTATAAGAGACACATTTGCAGGCTACATTTATAACAATCACAGGTTCCTAATGCATAGTGACAGGAAAGTTTTTATAATGCAGCTGGACATTTACTTTCCTCTTGATTGGAGATATTATGGTTTTTGACACACCACATGGTCATGTGTGTTTGACCAAGGACATCCAGGCAGACTTAGTTCTACAACTGGATTCAATAAGCCAGTGCTCCCTGCTGGGCACCTCTCAATGATACAATTAATACCTCAGTCCCTTTCCTCACATTTTTGAACATGATCCCAATTAGGAGATCTTTTTTCCTTAACACCGAAGGACCCAACTTGTTCTGCTGCCTGGATCCTGTCTATGTGCTCCTGGCAATTCTTTAGCATGTTAACAGTACAAAAAATAGAATTCTCTCCTCTCAAAGGTGTTAGGAGAATTAATTAATGTTTATGAAGCACCTCAGATCCTTGGATGAGAAGGCCCTAAAGAATTCTCTCCTTTGAAGGTGGTATTATTACATCATCTAATCTGGAGACACAGAAAAGCTAAAAATAGACTCTCAATACAGTAACCCCAATTTAACTCTGTGTGGTGGGTGTCTCTGTTCCTTCTCTTGGGAAAGGTGCTTGTGAAGAAAGTGGGAGACATTGACCCTGTATAAATTTGTGGATTGTAAAATTTTCTTTAACACATTTTTCTTTTAGTGCAACCCCCATTATTTCACAGGCTCAGCTCTTATTTCTTCCATAAAACAGACATGAAGGACAAAATTTCATACCAAAGAAATATTGACAGGAAATACCCAATATAAGTAGTTCCTAAGGTTTATACTAACCCCTTAGGACAAAGACTAGTTTAAGTCACACGAAACATATGCTGAACATATAAAAGAGTCTAATGGAGAATCTCCCAGTTAGGGGGTTGAATAATATTTTCATAGCCTTAGACTGTGCTTCCTAAAATCAAGATAGCTCTTATTACCTGAAACTCCAATTAGATTAAGCCAGCCCCTGAATCTGAAGAGGAGCTTACCCTTTAGTCTCTCCATGTGCAATCCTTCTCACCGTGTTCTAGTTCCCTTCACATCAAAGTAATGGTGCCTAATTTTGGTGAAGAACATTTTTTAAATGATTATGCTTTGTTTGAAAGTAAATAACTTGATGTACTTACAAAGAACAATGGAAAACAACGTAGCATTTTTAAGTTCTTCACCTCAGGGATCTTATGATACGATCTATATTTTCATTCATAGTGTCTCATTTAATGTTTCTACTGTTTTGAGAAGTGGTTTTTGGTGTTATTAACACTTTGTATATGAATAACTTTAGATATGGGAGGACAAAGGAACTTCTCAATAGTACAGACTAAAAGTGAGAATGCAGTCTGTATGATTTTCCTCCAAGGTCTATAAAGCTAAGTTACACAGTGTTCCAGGCCAAACCGTCAAAATGTGGGAAATGGCATATGTTTGAATACATAGTATGAGCTAAAGAGAAAGGGGGCAGAGTGAGAGAGTAAGGATTATTTTTTAAAAAAGAGTGAAATGAAAATGCATTGTTTTGATTTTAGTCAGTACAGTGAACAGTATTGATCCAAACCAAGTAAGGGCTTTGTATTTTGCCAAATTAGAGCTTTAGGACAAGCAGCAGTGTTAACTGCAGGACCACAAAGGGAATGCTCACATTTTCTCTCTATTTGGGCTTACTTCAACTCGGCCAGAAGAATTTTGGTGCTTGGATCTCTTTTTGAAGAACCAAGAGTTACTGTTACCGAGTATCGGAAGGAGACTGATTGTATCTCCTAATTTGGCACCTTGTCACAAGGCTCATACTTCCCTGGACAAAGATAAGGACACACGTCTTTCTAGGTTTTTGATGTAAAGAGAGCTTAGTTTTATCACTACACTATTATATTTCCATCGATCTCAGGATACCAAATTGCATATACACAGCCAAAGTAGCTGTCTTCAAAGTAAATTGTGACATGATCTTGGATCTTTGTCATTGTTTTATATATGGTACTCAAGATGCCAACATGATTAACCATGAGCAATGCAATCATGGTACTATTACTTTATTGTCAGGATAATGACTCAGAGGAAAGTACTCACCTATATCCAGTAGCAACCAAGGATATAAGAATTCATTTGAGAGATTAAATTAAATATCCAATATATTAAGAAGTTACTAGTTTTCTTTTTTCCCCTCTTTTTTTTAAAGATTTATTTATTTATTATATGTAAGTACACTGTAGCTGTCTTCAGACACTCCAGAAGAGGGCGCTAGATCTCGTTACGGATGGTTGTGAGCCACCATGTGGTTGCTGGGATTTGAACTCTGGACCTTCGGAAGAGCAGTCGGGTGCTCTTACCCACTGAGCCATCTCACCAGCCCTTTTCCCCTCTTTTTACTGGATATTTTATGTATTTACATTTCAAATGTTATCCCCTTTCCCATTTTTCCCTCTGGAACACCCCTCTCCCATGCCTCCTCCCCCTACTTCTAAGAGGATGCTCCCCTTACCTCCCACCAACTCCTTTCTTCACCACCCTGGCATTCCCCTACACTGGGGAATCAAGCCTTCATAAGACCAAGGGCTTCTCCTCCTATTGATGCCAGACAATGCCATCCTCTGCTACATATGTGGCTGGAGCCATGGGTCCCTCTATGTGTATTCTTTGGTAGGTGGTTTAGAATTTGGGAGCTCTGGTGATTCTGGTTGGTTGATATGGTTGTTCTTATGGGATTGCAAATCCCTTCAGATCCTTCTGTCCTTTCTCTAACTCTTTCACTGGGGACCCCATGCTAAGTTCAATGGTTTGGTGCAAGCAACTGCCTCTGTATGTGTCAGGCTCTGGCAGAGCCTCTCGGGAGACAGCTATATCAGACTCCTATCAGCAAACACTTGTTGGCATCCACAATAGTGTCTCTGCTTGGTGTCTGTATATGTGATGGATCCCAGGTGGGGCACTCCCTGGGTGGCCTTTCCTTCAATATCTGATCCATACTTTTTCTTTGTATTTCCTCCCATGAGTACTTTTCCTCCTTCTAAGAGGACTGAAGCATCCAAATTTTGGTCTTTCTTCTTGAGCTTTATGTGGTCTGTTAATTGTATCTTGGGTATTCTGAAATTCTAAGTTAATGTCCACTTCTCAGTGAGTGCATACCATGGGTGTTCTTTTGTGACTGGGTTACCTCACTCAGAATGATATATGCTAGTTCAATCCATTTGCCTAAGAATTTCATGAATTCATTAATAGCTGAGTAGGTTTCCATAGTGTAAATGTATCACACTTTCTGTATCCATTCCTCTGTTGAGGGACATCTGGGTTCTTTCCAGCTTAGGCTGCTATGAACATAGTGGAGCATGTGTCCTTATTACATGTTGGCGATCTTCTGGTTTTATGGCCAGGTGTGGCATAGCTAGGTCCTTGGGTAGTACTATGTCCACTTTTCTGAGGAACCACCAGACTGATTTCCAGAATGGTTGTATAAGCTGGCAATCTCATCAGCCATGGAGGAGTGTTCCTCTTTCTCCACATCCTTGCCAGCATCTGCTGTCACCTGAATTTTTGATCTTAGCCATTTTGACTGTTGTGAGCTGGAATGTCAGGGTTGTTTTGATTTTCATTTCCCTGATGACTAAGAATGTTGAATATTTCTTTCAGTGCTTCTCTGCCATTCGATATTTCTCAGTTGAGATTTTTTTTTTGTTTAGCTCTGTACCCCATTTTTTTAAATAGTACAGCAAATACCTTTATTACAGGAGCTATGAAGCACTGTTTGTTTGCCTTTCTGGGCTTTGGTCTTCTGCAGATAGAACTCTAGCTCCTTGCCCTCGAGCATATAGACATCTGCTCTGCCACACTGGCCTGGCCTTGAGGCACTGTAGGCGAAAAGGTTGTCCTGCTGGACTGCTTCTCCAGAAGACGTCTGGGTTTGGCAGAAACCTTCTTCATTTTCCTTTTGTCGTATTTCTTTCGATTTTTCTTTGATTGTTTTTTCTTTAAAATCTTTTTCTCCACAGGAGTCAGTTTGGCCCCCTTCTTGCCGCTGAGGGGAAGTGCATAATGGCACACATTCCACTGCCAAAATGGGGTGATGTCGATAAACACAATGAAGTTCTTCACCAGGATCTTGTGGATAATCTCATTATTGGATGCATTGTAGACAACATCAATGATTCTTGTTTTGCAAGTACAACATCCCAGGAAATATTCCCCACATCCAGTTGGTTTCAGTTTGGTTTTGGTTTTTTTCGAGACAGGGTTTTTCTGTGTAGCCCTGGCTGGCCTGGAACTCACTGTGTACAAGAGGATGGCCTCAAACTCAGAAATTTCCCTGCCTTTGCCTCCCAATTACTGGGATTAAAGGCGTATGCCACCACTTCTTTTTGCCTCCTGGAACTCAAACTGGATATATTCAGTGAGGGCCATTCTTAGTGTTGGCAGCAGGCCATCCCAGCTCACACTTCTGCTTCTTGTCCCCTGTCTTTTGGTGCTTGTGCGGGTTGTTCCAAGAAATGCCCATCACTTGGGGCTGTACCCCATTTTTAGTAGGATTATTTGTTTCTCTGGAGTCTAGCTTCTTGAGTTCTTTGTATATATTGAATACTGGTCCTGTATCAGATATAGGGTTGTTATAGATCTTTCCCTGACCTGTTGGATGCCTTTTTGTCCTATTGACAGTGTCCTTTGCCTTACAGAAGTTTTGCAATTTTATGAGGTCCCATTTGTCTATTGTTGATTTTATAAGCCATTGGTGTTCTGTTCAGAAAAATGTCCCCTGTGCCCATGTGTTGGAAGCTTTTCCCCACTTTCTCTTCTATTAGTTTCAGTGTATCTGGTTTTAAGTAGAGGTCTTGATCCACTTGGACTTGAACTTTGTACAAGGAGATAAGAATGAATCGATTTGCATTCTTCTACATGCTGAACTCCAGTTCAACTAGAACCATTTGTTGAAAGTGCTGTCTTTTTTCCACTGGGTGGTTGTCTTCTTTATATACCCTTTCTTAGTACATGGTGATTAGATTTAGAAATGCTTGTGTAAGGACCATTGGACACATGGATGGTAACAGACAGAGTTGATGGAGACATCCACTCATTCCCTTTTTGGATGCAAAGTCCAATGAGATACTTGCTAAAATGTAAGAGGCCCCATTAATAAGCAATGATGAACAAGACATCTCAGTCCTATATTGCTATAAGTTTTGATGAACCAACGTAAAGTGTAAACAGCTACCTAAAGGATGTCATAAGCATATGATCCTCTATTTATTCAGATTCTTCTGTGCTTTCATACTGTATTTCTATTATTTGAGTGTGTACAAATATATATTTGGTGTATATTGATAAGAGAAGATTGGACTTGATAATGTCAAGCTTGGGATTCTTCAGCTGGATGGAAGGATGTCATCTGTCTTCAAGCATCCAAGCCAGGAAAGATCAATCAGGCAGTCAAACTATGAGAATGTGTGCCCTGGACAGTAGAGCACAGTGGTCTTTACTTTGGACTTTTGAAACAACATATTAACAACGCCTGCTGATCATACATTCTTATGCAAAGTAGAAAAGTATACAAGTATGCTCCAAGCACCATGAATTGAACACATACTGTGGATTATCAGCAAAACTACTGCACTGCTCCAGATAGATTACCAGTGTTATAGCCTTTTATTTTTAAGATCAAAAGCAATGCTTAAAGGCCCCACTGACCGCATGTTTCATTTCATAGTAAGAATAAGAAAAATAAAGCCATTGAAATCTTGCTACTTCAGTCATCACAGTTAATATTTCATATGTGTTCATTTCTAACAATACATTTACTGTTTCGGGAACAAAATATGGAAACATACGTGCATGTACCTATCTAGGGGCTCTATCTGGAAGCTGAATTGTAAAAACTCCCCTCCTCTTTCTGGTCCTTCTCCCCTTCTTCTTCTACCTCTTTCTGATGGCCTTCCCCATTACCCTCCTCTCCCCCTTCCCTTTATCCTTTCTTCTCCCAGTTCTCTTCCTCTTTTTCCATTTCTCCCTAGTACTCCTCCTCTTCCTTCTTCTTTCTCTTTCTTCCTTCTCTTCCCTCTCATTTTTCTCTTTTAATTCTAGCTCTTTTTCTGTGCTTTTTCATTAATACATATTACATCAACTTTTCTTACTAGACCAATGTGATAGTAATATTTTATTCATGTAATATAATACTAATAAAGAATAAAAGATGACTTTAAGTTATTTTTCTCTTTTGTAAATTCCCTTTCTCATGACTTTATCATTATTTGACTGCACTGTACTTCCATTGTGAGAGTCCTCAACATATAGAGACCATGGGAACCTGCTCTCTTACTTAGATTTACTATTGTTTTGAAAAAATATTACATCCAAAGTCACTTTGGGAGGTAAGAGATTATATGGCTTATAGTTTCATATCATTGCTCATCACTGAATAAAATCAGAATAGGATTTCAAAAAGGGTAGGCACCTGGAGGTATGAGCTGATTGAGAGGCCATGCAAGGGTGCTGCTTACCTGTCTGATCATCATGGCTTGCTCAGCCTGATTTCTTTGAGAATATAGGACCAGGAGTCCAGGGGTCGGCCTTCCACCATCAATCACTAATTAAGAACAGAATGAGCCCTGTTTGTGTCTGAGCATTCTATAGACACTGTTATCTTTGTTTTGGAGAGGTATGAATTTCTCATATTTTGGAGGTGGGATGGGAATCCTCTCTAATGAGGTCTGATGAGGCCTGAGAGCTGCAGTATTCTAAAGATGTGTAACTTTGAGGGAAAAATCTTCCTTTTTCATTTGTTTTCAAGAAAAGTTCTACCCATGATGGGCTTAATGTTAATAATTCAGATCTCCTCACTTATACCTAAATTATGTGGAAAACAAACATCAAATTTTTAAAGTGACTCATACAACATTAATTCTGAAGGAGGCACAGGCAAGATTTCATTCTGGCTTTTCCTTTTATAGACTAGCTGGCTGTGATTCTGCAGACCTCACACCAAAGAGGCGTTTCTGACAAAATGCAGAACAGATGCAGGGCCTGCACCTTGGGAGATGCAGATTGCACTGTGGCTGAGGAGCTATTTTCAAGCCTCCCCGAGCCTTGCTTTCACCTGTTTATGCAGAAGCAGACCTGTGGATTTGTGCTCACCCAGTTCTGTGCCAATGCATTCCCAGCAGCCCCAGACAACTGCTTTCTCTTTCACATTCTGTTCCTTTCCTCCTTGCATTTGCTTGACAGCTGCTCAGGGTTGGCTGTTAAGAGAGCTTCACGAGGCTGTTGCTACAGGTGGCCTCCTTTCTGGGAGAAATGGTCAAAGATAAAAAAAAAAATTGAAGAATGAAGTATCTGTAATAATGGTGCCATAATTTTGATGAGATGTAGACTTCTTGAGAAAGACTAGCAGCCATTTGGTTCCCCCACCTCCTGCCATCTGCTGTGAGTACAAGGATAAAGCTTGCACCTGTGCCATCTATGCATCTAGGCATGGGTACATTATCATAAACTAAAAAAGCAACAAAAACCATACAATACATTTAAACTGTCTCATAAATAATGGTGCTTGTGTGACTCAATAAAATAATCAAATGACTTGACAAGTTCATAGGATTATGTAATGATTCTAGTGTAAGTATGAACATCTCATAATCAGGACAATAAATGGTAGAACACTTTAAAGTAAGAAAGCTTTCAGTCTTTGATGCTTTGTGGATGAGAGGGAATAGAGGTGACCAGGATCCTATTAAACCAGGAAGGGGGTTAGCAAATGGCTCAGTAGCTAACAGCACTAATTGTTCTTGTAGAGAACTCAGGTTCAGTGCCAGCCACCCACATGGATGCTAACAATTATCTGTTAACTCCAGTTACAAATCCAACATTCTCTTCTGACATCCTGAAAACTGCATGCATATGTCTCATGCAAGCCACATACCCAAACACATGAAATAAAAATAAACCTTAACAAAAAAGAAAGGGCAAATCTATTAGGTATTCCATATGCCTTCCCTAACAAATGATACTTCAGCTGATTTCTGAAGGTGTAACAGTATCTTGGTCTTGTGCTTATCTTAGTATGGTTGTTCCATTCCAGAGAGGCTTGGACAAGCAATATGTTCTTGCCTGAACAAATGTGTACCTTCACTCATAACAATTCTCTGAATGTGAGAAGGAAGAAGAGACATCTGTGTTTCCTTCTTTCTACTTCTGTGGAGTTAAAGTATCTCAAAAGACAGCAAGCATAGAAACACTTCTATATTCGAGTTAGTAGGCTATAGATTTGACTCTGCTTTATCTTTCAAAATATTTTGCTTATATATGGTCAGGATCAGATCATAGGTGGATATTGAAGAAGGAGGATGAGACATCTTATTAAAGGTTTAATTAATCTGATGTTCATGGACAAAGATCAAATGGATAAAGTGTCTTGAAGACAAGGTCAGAGCTCTGCCAGCACCAAAGATTAATATTAAGAACTACACTGAAAATAATCATTTACCTCTTTCTTTTATTAATGAACACCAATATTATGTCAGGGCCCATGGTATTGCAATTTTGAAAGTACTAAGAACCAATGTTTGTTACCTGTTACAGATGTGGATTTGGAACTTTGCCATAGTCTCTAACATCAGAGGCAGTTGCTCAACAAAATCAAAATCTGTGTACTTTTTGGCCATGGCTGAATCTTAAGGGATTTAGGGAACAGCCTACTTAATATCCTCAGAAGATGTTGACCGTCTGGAATCACAGATCCATCCATGTTACTGAGAGAAACTAAGAAGCCCAGATAAGAGATTAGCATTTTTACTTCCTGAGAATACTAGTCATGATATATTTTAGCTATTATATGTCATTAGAGTATTCAAGATACCTCTTAGATTCAATTCTACTGTAAGGTATAAGGCAATAGTCAGCAACATAATAAATATGCGTGGTTAAATTTCTGTAAGGATTTATTCCACAGCAGAGGAATCAGTTGATCAAGAGAAGAGACAATATACAAAATGAAAGAAAAATGTTTGATATATTGACATCTAGAATATTTGAAGCCCTCAAAAAATAAAACATCAGCACTCCAGTCTAAAAATGATAATAACAAGAACCAAATTTGTTTCCCTAAAGATTAGCAAATAGCCAGTGAGGGTGAGAAAACAAAACAAAACAAAAAAAAAACCCAAAATATATGAAATACAAATAGTCAATAAGGTTTTGAAAAACATGTTTGGCCTTAGAATCTACCACTGTAACACAAATTATTTCAAAATAGGTAGTCTTGTGGATTATTACAAGTTAAAGCATATTGTCTTCTGGTCTAGATTTCTTCCCCGTGATTTTAATCTAATTGAGCAAGCATGGAAGGCTGTGAAGAGACAATGAAAGGCAATTACATGGGGTAAGAATAAACCTGTGATATAATTTGCTAGATGAACACGCAAGTAGAAATAGAAATACCCAAGAAGGAGGATTACAATGTATACCAGCCATTAGAGAGCACCATTGTGGAGGGCTCAAATACTCTAAGATTTAACTTCTTCAGACATTCTTCTGTCATATAAGATTTCAATTTTGATTTTGTTACGCCAACTAATGGAGCAGATCTCCTTGTCTTTACAAGAAGAGAGATGAGAAGGTTTATAAACATGTAAGCAAATTGAGGACTTACAATTCAAGTTGCTAAAGCACAGTCAAAAGTACATCCACACAGTTTGTGAAGCTGTTGTCTTCTCTCCTCCATATGCATTCTATAACAACTTGTATGAGTTTGATGATTGCATTGTTTAAGAAAAATATGTATTATTCAAGCAATGTTTGGCTTCTGTTTCTATTACTGGGAAACATGTAGTTCTTTTCAAGCAAAAAAAAAAAATCAGAGTTATAACTCTAAGCAAATATTGTGTCCAGGCACATTTATTTTTGATAAAAAATGAATATCAATTTAATTGCAAATGAGGTACTCTCCTAAGACTCCTGGCAAATTGCAGTCCTGGCCCTGAGTACAGAAAGTTACTCTGTGTGTGTGTGTGTGTGTGTGTGTGTGTGTATGCTGGATTTTCCTTACCTGGTTTCGAAAATAATGATCTGAGTTTCACCTAGAAATGTTTTAAAAGGCATCTCAGGCAGAAGGTTCTGTGGAGATGTGCACAGAAATGGGAGAATCAGAACAACTCGAGTCTCTTACCAGATCAACGAAATCTATCAGAGATCTCTGCACGGGAGGACAACTTGGACACTCTCCTTATCAGAACATGATTCTTCCATCAGTAAATAACTTTCTTTCCTTTAATATGATCAAGGTAGATCGCTTAGAGTCAAAGTTTCAAAAACGTTAGTGGAGAGATTAAAACATACCTTTTCCCCTTCTCCAGTTAACCTGACCAAAAAAGATTAGAAACAAAAAAAAAAAAAAAAAAAAAAAAAAGATTTTCAACTCTGGTGAGCCGACTCATTCTCGCTCTCCATGAACACTGAATTTATCATTTAAATGTTAAAAAGGGAAACCAGATGCTATAGTTATTAACTTTTGGAATCAACTCTAATCTTCCTATTAAATTCTTCCATCCAGGTACAGGCAATTATTTGCTTGATCTAAAGGTGCAGAAAATGCAGGCACACAGGGTTTCAGAGAGTCCAGTCTAATAAGACAGGTGGGTAGCTAATAATCTGGAAAATTACCTGCAGATTGAGGATATTGGGAATGACTAATGGCCAAAACTAAGCGAGTAAATTAGTTGCAAAATGATACCATTTGCAGTAGTCGTACGGATGGGGGACAGAAAGGCACTGTGGCATGTGGCAACAGGCAAGTTATGTTACATGTGCATGGGGCCCAGGCTCAGGAAAGCCAGCCATCAGCTGAGACCCCTGTGCAGCTGCCTCATGCTTTTATTTATTTATTTATGCTCCTTCTGTGTCATCTGGGCCATGCGTGTAAGGCTTGATAGTGCAGACCCTGGCGTGTCCTTAGCTTTGTGAAGTCTAGAACAGCCATAGTCAAGGTCATAAGTATCTATTTAAAAACATCTGAATCTTTCCAACAAAGGATTCAGAACATCAAAATTATGAAAACAAATAACACTCAAGTGTTGAGTAAATCAAAACTTAAGCTTAATTGCTACTTCTTGGTAATATGTTGGGATGATTCTTTTAGCCAAGATTCTAAAAGCTAACACAATACAAACAGTCTTCCTAAGGCAAAGTATCTGAAAACAGGCACTAATTTATAACTGATATTTTGTTTTACATACAAGTGTCTCTCTTTATTTAAAGAAAAGGAAATAAATTGGCTCTCTTTTGCCCATTTCCAAATGCCCTAAACTAAATGAGGGCTGGGTGTTATTGATGCTCTGTTAAGATGAGAGCACATTTGCAAAGACAGCTCTTCCAAAATGACAACACCTGCCTTTGCAAGCCTGCTTTCACACTTACATCAGTGAATCATCATGAAAAAACATGGGGAGCAATAAAAGATCTGCAAGAACTGATCAACAAATTGTATAAATATAGGATACACTCCACAGACACAACCACGTCCAATCTGGGGGATAATAGTGAAAGGAAGATACCCACATCCCAAACACACATGTAATCAACCTGCTGAGCTACACTTGTAAAGTACTTCATTGAGTAATTCATGCCTTCATGTCACATGGCAGATAACTTGAGCTTTTGTTTTGTACCTGTAATGAAGACATGACATATTCTTGCTCTATTCCTACCTCCTTTGGAACAAAATATGTTCATGTCCTTCTTCGAATAGATACAAAGTTGTTCATATATCAATCAAAGAACACAATTAACTAGCTGGTTTACAATTCTCCAAGATTTGCTAGGAAACTGTCTTTAGGTTCCTTTTCAAATGTGGCTGTTCAAGGAAAGTTTATCTTAAGTTCTTGGAGGTTTGCTACTCAAATCTGCAATGCCATTACAGACCTCATAGGACAATAGATCAGCTCTAAAATAAATGAATAAATAAAGAAAGAAAGAAAAAAAGAAAGAAAGGTATAAATCCTTCTATTCCCTCTCCTCCAGTGATGACTGGCAACAGGCATGGACTCTTGCATAAATTTATCCTAGTTTTTCTCCTTGTAAATGAAGCATAGCCCTAGATATTGAAGTTTGAAAGTATCAAAACATCTGAGATTTGTCTCCTCCAACTGACTAATGGACAAGTTGATTATTTGGGCTACTTAAACTCCGTGGTGAGCACTTATTTTATGAAGAAAAATTGTAATTTAATTATCAGTTATCAATTAGAATATAATGTTTTCAGAATGTGCCTGCAAACCCCTTTCTTGCTCATTACAGTGTCAACTATTTTCCTTTGTAACGTGTGTATTAGAAGGATGGGCAAATGGAAAGCAACACACATTAACATTTGTTAAATGCTTCAATTTATGAGAGGACTTTGATGTTATATGATTTATCAAGTTTTTCACGTGCAATGTTGAATTCATAGACTCTGTTGTCTCTCGTTCATTCTTGGGGAAGCTGTGAATGCCAGCCAGTTGCCAACACTACTGTCCCATTTGTATCATCTCTCCTGTTTCTATTTATATTGCTATTCACTCATGTTTCTATATTTCCAGTGTTCTCCCATCATTCTTTGTGCATTATAAATATATTAAAATATACAAAAATGTAAATTTTTTCTAAAACATACGTAAGACTCACACACAGCACTAGAATCTGATAACATGACTCAACAACTAAAACTTGGCATCAAGCCTGATAACCGGAGATATGTCACAGAGTGGAAGGGAAGCATTGAGCCTTGAAATTGCTCTCTGAGTATCATGTATGGCTGTGCATATACATGCATGCATGTATGCACATAAACACAGCCACACACACACACACACACACACACACACACAGAGAGAGAGAGAGAGAGAGAGAGAGAGAGAGAGAGAGAGAGAACCATATTTTCTACATAATGGAGTTTGAATTTATATCAAAACCTTCATAGATATGAAATCAGTAGTTTAGTAATTTAGTCTTTATTTTCTCCATGTCATCTCTCTGAAATAAAAGTAATTTTATTGAATGTATGCATATACATTCAGGTTATACACACATATTTATATATACTCAGAGAGATAGATACAAATATCGATGATACAGATATAGATTCACACACTTTCTTTCTCTAGGCAATAAAACATCTAGGTGGTGGGTATATTTTATAGTTTCTGTGAGCATATTGACTATCACTTATTGGCATCCAACGCTTAATATTAATTGGTCATTTTCTCTGTGTGAGTGAATCCTTTTTCTAGTCTACTAAATCGGATGGGGAGGAAGACAGATATAGAGGAAGCAATGGGGTATGTGAGGTCCTCTGCACTCCTGACTAGTAAATAGTATAACTGAATGATATTCAACAAAATAAAATCTGTTGTAGTAACTCACACTTAATATGGGGCACAGAAGATCTTAGGGTTTTACTGTTTTGAAGAGACACAATGACCACAGCAATACTTATAACAGAAATGATTAAATTGGGACTGGTTTACAGTTTCAGAAATTTAATCCATTATCACCATGGAAAGGAACAGGGTAGCATGCAAGCAGACATGGTGCTTGAGATGGAAGTTAGAGTTCTAGATCTGAATCAGTAGACAGCAAGAAGTGAATAAGTCATACTTCCTCCAACAAGGCCATATCTCCTATTATTGCTATTTTTGTTGGACCTATGGGGACCATTTTTATTCAAACCACCACACAGAAGTATTTCTAATGTCCTAGCATTTTACACTTTTAACTCAACTTCTGGAGAAGAGAAGATTTTAGTAGTACAGACTGGTAGTTTATACACCGAAAGTCAATCAGTTAAAGCTGCAAAAGTAAACTGTTTGGTAGTCACAAAGAATTTGAATTTCTTATGTTAATACAAATAGTAGTTCAATGAGAAGGAATTTAGCAAGATGAAGCAAAGGCCCTGCAAAGAGAGCTGCTGTATATGGAGGTGTCCCTATGGAGATGCTGTAGATATATCTTTCAATGGAGCCAGAGGTTTTGTCAGGAGTGTTCCAATGCTTTATTTATTTATTCATTAATCCTACCTTCAGGTCTTCGTCTACAAGCTATGTATTAAATGAAATCCTTCTCTTGACTGCTGCTATAGGAAAGCTGTGATCATTTCACATGATAACCATTTCACAGATGCACATAGATCACCATCACCATACACACCACATATGACACACCACACCGCACCGTACATGCCATTTCATGAAATCACCAAAAAATCGCCACCAAGGAGACTGGGCAATTGCTGACTTATACAATGAAGGTCTTTGAGGACTGTTGTATATCTCCCGAATGAATTTTGGAAAAGACTGAGACACCAAGGAAACAAATCTGGCTTGGAGAATGCAACCCATATAAATGGCTTGCCAAGATATAAGATACAATTTGCTAAGAAATAGCCCAGAAACTTAGGATACCCAAGATATAAGATACAATTTGCTAAACGCATGAAACTCAAGAAGAATGAAGACCAAAATGTGGACACTGTGCCCCTTCTTAGAATTGGGAACAAAACACCCATGAAAGGAGTTACAGAGACAAAGTTTGGAGCTGTGATGAAAGGATGGACCATCTAGAGACTGCCGTATCCAGGGATCCATCCCATAATCAGCTTCTAAACGCTGACACCATTGCATACACTAGCAAGATTTTGCTGAAAGGACCCAAATATAGCTGTCTCTTGTGAGACTATGCAGGGGCCTAGCAAACACAGGAGTGGATGCTCACGGTCAGCTATTGGATGTATCACAGGGCTCCCAATGGAGAAGCTAGAGAAAGTACCCAAGGAGCTAAAGGGATCTGCAACCCTATAGTTGGAACAACATGATGAACTAACCAGTACCCCGGAGCTCTTGTCTCTAGCTGCATATGTATCGAAAGATGGCCTAGTCGGCCATCAATGGAAAGAGAGGCCCATTGGACTTGCAAACTTTATATGCCCCAATATAGGGGAATGCCAGGGCCAAAAGAATGGGAATGGGTGGGTAGGGAAGTGGGGGGCACTATGGGGGACTTTTGGGATAGCATTGGAAATGTAATTGAGGAAAATATGTAATAAAAATATTAAAAATTAAAAAAAATAAATTCATAAAAATTGTTAGAAGAATACAGCAGAAGAGAGAACTAATTATTGCCTGAGATTTGAGGCACCTCAGTCTTGAGCCAAAGGCAATTATACAGAGAACAACAAACAAGCAAACACTAAAATCCTGAAACAAAACTCTATTAAATTTATGTTTTAAAAATGAAAAAAAAAATAAATGGCTTGTCTGATTGGCAGCTGTAGCCTGCACTGAACTGGAGAACCAGTTTCTCATTTCTATCTATTCAGTATGGACAGAGGTAGAATGGGAAGTGGAGAGGGAATAAAGATCTGTCAGAGGGTTAACATCAAGAAATGAAATCAGGTCCATTTAATATACATTTGTATTGAATTTTTCCTTGAGATGGGGATTTTATTATATATTGCAGGATGTTGTGAAGCCACACTCCTATGGCTTGTGTCTTCTGAGGATTTGGATTGCAGCTGTGTGACACCATGCCCAGGTAGAAACTCTATCAAATGTCAGCAAATATCAAAAATGAGGGAGTAGTGATGAAAGGAGTCAGGTCAATGGATGAAAGCATTTTTACTTACATTATGTTAAGTAACTGGTGTACAGCACTTATGGAAAATGTGCATACATTTGAAACCAAGCTTATGCCTTTTAGGAAAATGTCTACAGACACAACAGACCCTTAGTGTCTGTACCCACATGGCTCTGGTCCCATCGGGTCCTCCTCACTCCATCTGTCTGTCACTTGCTGCTAGAGAAACACACACCTGTGTTTGTTTCCTACCAGGAAAATATCATCTGTCATACAAGACTGTGCACTCTAAGTCCCAGATATTCTGAATCTACTCATCATGGGAAAATATGGAGTTTTGATCATAAGTCAGTAAGGAAGCACCAGGTGGCTTGAGCTTGCAGAGGTGAAGGAAGAAGCAGAGAAAAGATCTGAAGTAGGTCTTGGGGATCACTCCATAAAAAGCATCCCCCTTCTGCTCTGTAGAGAGAACATTTTCCCTTGCAAACTGTGATGAGATTCTGTACTTGTAACATTAAACAGCCATGCATTTTACTGAGGTATGATTATAGGTTTATTTCATAAATTTTTATTTAAAATTTGGGATAAACTTAGAATTGCAAGCATGCAGTATATTTACCAAAATGTTTCCATCACACCATCATCCAGGTTTTTCTGATACAAATACTCAGAATTACTATAGTTAATTTTCAAAACCAGAAATGCAATATTGCCATCAGTGTTAACTATCAAACTTTCTCAGTTTTTCTGGAATCTCAGAATCTAACTTAGAAAACACAATGCAATTTCTCACCCAGGCATTTTGGTGAGCTCTGATCTGTAGCACATTTCTAGGCTTTTCAGTTTTTTAGGATTGTCACAGTTTTTGGAGTATTGTTCAGATGACTTGAGACTACCCATGGGTTTGAGACTGGCTTGTATGTCTCTTGTTAGCATGATTCTTATAAACTTTAAAAGGAAGATTAGTTCATACTGTACTTTAGTTTTGAATCTTTGTTTTTATAAGTTCAACTTCTTGCTGGATTATATGAAAACTCCATGATATGTAAATATATGTCTTATTACCTTGTGTACCCTGCCCTGGAGCTTAATAAGTTATTAACTGTTGTGTGGCATTTTCCTCTGACAGTAAACACTTCCATATTGCAGTACAGTTTATTAAGACTCAGGATGTTAAATGAGAGTTAAAATAGTATATTCAAAAGGGAGAGAAAATATTCCAATCTACAGAGAAGCCAATTAATTTCAGGAACTAAACAACTCAATGGCTTCAGGAAATCTATGAATTGACCAGACTCACTAGGTTCTTTAATTTCCAAGTGCATATACATATATATGTTGTGGATATGCATGTGTCTATGGGTATATATGTATGCAGGTACATATGTATGCATGTATATATGTATGCATGTATATATGTCTCTATGCATGTCTACAGTAAGGACTACTGAAGTTAGCTGCTCAACGGAAGCAAAGACCAACTAACCTACCTGGAAAAAACTTTAGAAAAGACAGTCTCCATCCCAATGAGCTGCCTTCATATTGTGCAACGTGCCCCTGTTCTTTGCTTTCATGATCTGTCATGCCTCTGGCAGTGGGCTTTAGTGTTGTAGCTAGTTTTTTGTAAGTAAATCCTCAACCATCTTTCTACAAAGAACTTGTGGTTTAAAAGAAAATGGCTCCCATAGGGTCATACAGCCTTATTTATAATAGCCAGAAGCTGGAATAAACCCAGATGCCCCTCAACAGAGGAATGGATAAAGAAAATGTGGTACATTTACACAATGGAGTACTACTCAGGTATTACAAACAATGAATTTATGAAATTCCTAGGCAAATGGATGGACCTGGAGGGCATCATCCTGAGTGAGGTAACCCAATCACAAAGGAACTCGCACAATATGTACTCACTGATAAGTGGATATTAGCCCAGAAACTTAGGATATCCAAGATATAAGATACAATTTGCTAAACGCATGAAATTCAAGAAGAACGAAGACCAAAGTGTGGACACTTTGGCCCTTCTTAGAAATGGGAACAAAACACCCATTGAAGGAGTTACAGAGACAAAATTTGGAGCTGTGACGAAAGGATGGACCATCTAGTGATTGCCATATGCAGGGATCCATCCCATAATCAGCTTCCAAACGCTGACACCATTGCATACACTAGCAAGATTTTGCTGAAAGGGCCCAGATATAACTGTCTCTTGTGAGACTATGCCGGGGCCTAGCAAACACAGAAGTGGATGCTCAAAGTCAGCTATTGGATGGATCACAGGGCCTCCATTGGAGGAGCTAGAGAAATTACCCAAGGAACTAAAGAGAACTGCAACCCTATAGGTGGAACAACAATATGAACTAACCAGTACCCTGGAGCTCGTGTCTCTAGCTGCATATGTATCAAAAGATGGCCTAGTCGGCCATCACTGCAAAGAGAGGCCCATTGGACTTGCAAACTTTATATGTCCCAGTACAGGGGAACCCCAGGGCCAAAAAGGGGGAGTGGGTGGGTAGGGGATTGGGGGGGTATGGGGGACTTTTGGGATAGCATTGAAAATGTAAACGAGGAAAATACCTAATAAAAAAATAAATTAAAAAAAATAAAAGAAAATGGCTCCCATAGGGTCATACAAATTGGGTTGGCCTCTTAGAATAGATGTGTCATTGTTGGAGAAAGTATGTCCCTGGTGTTGGGCTTTGAAGTCACAGATGCTCAATTCAGTCCCAATGTGGCATCCTATTTCTGTAAAGTTGGGAATAGATACCAAATGTAACAAGCACCATCTTCACTGGATCCACATGTTCCATATAGATCCTGTGGTAAGATATAAGTAAGTATATCTCTGTTGTCTTTGTTGGTGTGTATTTGTTTCTTCAGTGTTGCCATTTTAATTTGTACACTGATTTTTCCTTCCAGCTAGACTTCTGTACAACGATCAATTCTTAACATCTCTGCAAAAACTTGAAGACTAAGCCAAAAGCTTTCTCATTCAAAATGAACAAAGAATGCACATTTCCTGTAACACTTGCTATAATTCCACAATTCCCATAACTTTCCCTGGCATTAGTGAAATTATTAGTTTTATTCTCAGCTGTCATATGTCATGCTACTTCTAATTGAAATAGAGGTATCCTGAATAACAAAATCAGTTACAAATCTTGCCAAGTGTTTCATTTGGATAATTTATAGTAGGATTTGGAGCTGATGAGTTCAGGACCCAGATACCCCTTGAGTACTTAATCTTTGATCATATTTTGTGTTGGACAATACCTGATGAGAGTGGAGTTTCAAGATAATGGCTCCCAGCAAAAGGGCTAATCAAATGCCTATATTCTCAGCAAAATGATTTGAGATAGGTGCTACCCATCACTGAAAATGAGCCACAAGGAGTATCTTAATTTGGAGAAAGTAAAGGCTGATACTTTTTAAATAAGTTCACGATATTGAATAAAATGTACCATAGCTCTCAGGTTTAAATAACTTTACTTCATCAAAAAGATGTAGAAAGTAGGGACGTGGCTAAGAAAGAAAGGAAGGAATTAGCATCTTTGGATCAGATGCAGCTGAGAAGTAGTCTATGAGAATAGAAAAGCAGAGAGGCCATCCTGAATCATGTGAGAGACCCATTTTAAACCAGTTCTTTTTGAGTCAAATTGAGGTCTTCAACTAGAGATCACCAGCCTTCAAAATTCTCAACACAATCCATTAGAGGACCAAAACATTACCAATTAAAATAGGTCAGTTCATTTTCTAATGTGTTTATATAAAAAATTCACATGTTTGCAACATACATAGAGCATAATATAGAGCTTGTATCTAAGGAAATATAATGCGATTATAAGTGTGTACGTCACTTTTTGTTGTTTGTTTTTAAAATGAGTGACATGAGGACAAGGCAGAAGGCCCTCTTGTAATTTGTGATAGTACATGATTGTTCTTCATAACTGGAACAGTAGACTAAACACTTTCTATATATTCATATTTTCTTTATCCTTGAATTTCTAATCAATGATTGAAATGCCCAAAATTTTTATACCTCTGTGGCTTTAGATTGCATTGCTTCTAGGACTGAATTATTTATGCTTACTAGACTCTGAAAACACCTTTTCCATTGTTTATTGCCTTGTTCCAATATTGAACACAGGAGAATTTTTTCCAATTTTTAATATTATGACTTGATTTGAAACTTTGGATTGCCCATGTGAAGTTTTCTGCTGTTGTTTTTATGAGCTGTACTCTTGCTCTGTAGCCTAGGCTTACCTCCATTTTTTTTTTTTTTTTTTTTTTTTTTGGTGGATCAACCTAGCCTTAAACTTTTAATTCTCCTGTCTTTACCACTGGAGTGTTAAAATTACCAGCATATGCTCCTGGGTATAGCTTAGAGCACCCATGGGAATTTTATGAAGTGTGATTATATATAGTTTAGAGATTGACAATATAGCTCATTGATTTATGCCACACAACCATGAAGAACAGACTTTGATTCCTCAAAACTCAATTAAGTTTCAGGTATTTCTGGCACCCTACCTGAAAACTCAGGTTTCAAAAGACAGAAATGTAGGATTGAATTTTAAAAACAGAGACTGTTTTTCTTAAAGCATACTTAAGAAGACGATTGACAATGCTTAAAATCATGACACATGATGCTTGTAAAAAATGATGTTGACAAAATATGCACATGTTTCCGCTGGGAACTTCGGAACATCTGGCAGAGTCTGAGAACTTCACTTGACTCTATCCAGTTGATGCTAACCATAACCCCAAGAGTACAGTTTCAGACTGTTTTCTGTGAACCTCAAATAAAGAGGTTTAAAAGAAGAAAGCAATAATTTGTTCACAGTGGAACACAGATCAAACAGTGAAACTCCAATTTACTACCAAGCTGTGGGATTTAGTGTGCTTTTGTGTTGTCAATGTGACACAATTCAGGATCATCTGAGAAGTAGGAGTCTTAACTGAGCATGTGCTTCTATCACATTGGCCGATAGGCAGCCGGTAGGAAGCCTATAGGGTGATCTCAGGATTAATGATTGAGGTGGAGATCCTACCACTGTGGGTAGTACCACTCCCAGAGAGGTAGTTCTGGGATACAAAACAAAAACCAACCAACCAACCAACCAAACAAACAAACAAACAAACAAACAGGCTGAGCAAGTCATGAGGAATATGCTAGCAAGCACTAGTAAGCAATGGTTTTCCTCCATAGGTTCTGTATAAATTTCTGCCTCGGTGTTCCCACTTGAGTTCCTGACCTGACTTATGCTCATTGATGGAGTGTGACCTGGGAGTTAGAAGATAAAATAAACCCTGTCCTCTCTAAGCTGCTTTTTGTAAATGATGTCTATCATATCAGTAGGAAGGAAACTGAAATATCTGAATCTTGGCAAAACCAAATCAAAACAAACAAACAAGTAAATAAACAAAAAAAGAGAATCAACCGTTCTTATAACTCCACCAGCAAACAGAACTAAAAGGTATTCAGGACAACATTTCGCAAGCTTTGTGTAGTAAAGAAGGTAAACTATCTTATTAAAGTTTAAATGTATTATATAGGAACCAAATATAGATAAAATAAGAGAAAAGACTAGGGATTTGCTTAGCTAAGGTTATAGTGGTTGTAATGAAATATGACCAGAGCAACTTAGGGAAGAGAAACTATTGGTTTCCACTTCCATAGCACTGTTCATAATCAAAGGAAGTCAGGACAAGATCTCAAATAGTACAGTAAACTGGAGCTTGAAGCAGATTCAGAGTCCATTGAGGAGTGCTGCTTACTGGCTTCCTCAGCCTTCTGTCTTATAGAATCAAAGATTACTTGCCCAGGAACTGCATCACCCACAGTGGACTTGGCCCTTCCACATCAATCACTAATTAAGAAAATATTTTACAGGCTTACCTATAGCCTGATCTTATGGAGGCATTTTATCAATTAAGGCCTCATCCTTTCCAGTGGCTATAGGTTGTGTGATGTTGACATAAAACCAGGAAGCACATGGATGTTAGAAATAGCTAGCTTGCTCACTTCACATTAAGGATGTGAATTAAGGATCTCAGTTTATGCCATTTAGAAGCTTGCAATTAAATTGAGAGTGTGACTTATGGCACACTGGAAGAGAATCTGTGTTAAAACATATTTCAGATTCCAGTATTTAGTAATGCATTTGCAGACTGTAGAAGAGGTGATGGGCAGGTGCTAACCAGGCCACTGAAATTTTGGGGGGAACAGACTTCAATGACCTGAGGTTAGTTAGTGATGATGAAGAGAAAAACAATATGGTTAATTTACACATTTTTAGAACGTAAAATTCAGAACATCTGCGATACAATGGGTAGGGGAGGTGAGAAATACGAATATTTCAAAATGGACAGATTTTTTTCTTTACTAAGTAATTAAATATAATTTTCCATTGGCAAACTAAAAGAAATCTGGAACCATAATAAGTAAAGAACAACAGAGAGTGAAACAAGAAATGGTTCTAGACAGAGTCCTGAAAAATGTACCTTATAGGATAGAGGTAGAGAAAAATGAATTAGGGAACCAGAAAGCAATAGCCATAAATACTAAAGAGTGAAAGAGAAAAAAGGAAAGAAGAAAGAAAATAAAAGAAAGAGAACAAACCTAAGCAGAGTCTGGTCAATGGAAGTTACAGAAAAAGAGTCTTAAGAGGGATAAGGTGGTGGTGCACGCCTTTAGTCCCAGTACTTGGGAGGCAGAGGCAGGAGTATTTCTTAGTTTGAGACCAGCCTGATCTACAAAGTGAGTTCCAGGACAGCCAGAGATACAAAGAGAAACCCTGTCTCGAAAAATAACAACAAGAACAACAACAACAAGGATGTTGAACACTTTTAGCCAGGTGTGGTGGCGTACACCTTTAGTCCCAGCACTTGTGAGGCAGAGGCAGAGGCAGAGGCAGAGGCAGAGGCAGAGGCAGAGGCAGAGGCAGAGGCAGAGGCAGAGGCAGAGGCAGAGGCAGAGGCAGAGGCAGAGGCAGAGGCAGAGGCAGAGGCAGAGGCAGAGGCAGAGGCAGGAGGATTTCTGACTTCGAGACCACCCTGGTCTACAAAGTGAGTTCCAGGACAGCCAGGGCTATACAGAGAAACCCAGTCTTGAAAAAACACACACACACACAAAAAAATTACTAGTCATTTTATGACACTGAAAAAATGGTGGAACTCTATAGAAGTCCCATTGAACAATGAAGGAGATCTGAAGTAAAGGGTGCATCTAGAGATGGAGAGAGACAGACTCAGGACAAAACAGTGAAGACATCAAAGCAACAAATGCTGGATTAGAAATAACTTGGGTTAGAAAACCTCATCAAATTTTTGACTGGAATATTTGGGTGGAAAACTGTGCCATCCTTTAGGGTTTAATGAAAGCCGGAGGAAAATATACTGTTTTTTCATGGAGAGTAAGTACACCATAATATTTAGGCACTTATTTCATAAATGATGAGACTTTAGAAGAGATATTTGAATGTTAGTAAAGACAATAATTGATTTCCATGGGAGTTGAACTAAAGTTGTCTAAAGAAATAATTTGAAACAAGAGGAGAAAATAGAAAAAAAACAAAAAAACAAACAAACAAACAAAAAACAATGTAAATGGAACCTCACCCACGTGAATACTGGCAGCAGAAATTGGAATCAGTAGGCTACAAAAGAAAACTAAACAGAAGAGAAACTCGAAAAAATGGGAGAAGGTGAACCTGGGAGCAGTGAGCTGCAGGAATGGGGTAAATGTGGCCAAATAAAATGTATGTATGTATGTATCAAATTCTCAAAAATTGAAATTTATTTTTAAAAATGTAGTATGACAGTATTCAAAGGGACAGAGAAAGAAGTAAATCAAGAAAAATTTCAGAGATAGAAAAACAAGTAGACTATTGATAGATGATAGGAAGATTACAAGAAGACAATAGTAGATGATAGATAGTAGACAATTGAATGATTTTTAATTGATGAATGATGATGATAGATTGACAGATATAGTATATATATGTGTGTGTGTGTGTGTGTGTGTGTGTGTGTGTGTGTGTGTGTGTGTGTGTAGACAGACAGTTAAAACATTGATAGGATAATGTTTTGGAAAATTTTGAGGTATAAGTGCCTAACTGAGAAAATTCTTGAAAGAAAAGGGCAGTCATCATCAGTATCAAAATCTGCAAAGAAGATAATAAGGGATGAACTGAATCAAGAGCCAGCCACGAAAGCAGTTTTGCAGGTGTGGAGGTTAACGCCATATTTCTTTGCATTTATCTCTGAGTGACCCATGAAGCAAAAAGCAGAGGTATTGTATGAAGAAACTTGCCTATTTTTATTCATCACTACAGTACAAACCACAGATACAATGGATAAGAAGGAAGCCAGATTAAAAAGCAATACCAAATGGTCAAGTCCGAAATTATATATATACAAATGCTATTATACAATGAAAAGGTTGCATTTATATATTGAGAAATACTATACACATACATACATTTTGTACACACACATTTATCCATCATATATATACACACACACATATATTTATATATATACACATATATTTATATGAAAGAGAGAGAGAGAGAGAGAGAGAGAGAGAGAGAGAGAGGCAGGGTATAGTGTATGTGAGTATTGGGAGAGGATAAAGGAGGTTGAAATGATGTAATTTTAGAATAATCTCTCTCTCTAAATACATATACGAAATTCCCAAAACTATATGGTTTAAAAATGTTAGTATTTTGATGTTTGGAAACATAACATAGTTCTCTGACATTCTGACATGGTTAAACGTTTCCATTAGCAACCAGCACAATCCTATAAATACAAATAAAATGTTGATTTTTATCAAAACAAGAACTATTCTCAAAGCTTGTCATGAAATCCCCACAATTTTTTCATATTGATATCTCCTTAAAGGGTCGATTTATCTGTTTCCTCAAGTAAGCCTTATGTCAGAGAAAGGGAATAGGTCTTTGGCTATTAGCCTACATCCTCCTCTGGATTCACTAGCACGTATGAACTGTCATTTTAATATAATACTAGAGTGTGAGAGACACCAAAAGGGTGACTCCAGGAGGGATGCTATTGAGAACAACTGGGGAAAGACATACAGCTCATGGTGAGATTCACAAAGTGGTTCTTTGGAAGAGGAGCAGGTTTTACAGGGGGCTAACACTTTTAATTTTTCTATTTAAACCTTTATCTTATGCCCTTGTAAATTAGTTTCACAACCATCATTTCCGAAAGTATTACTATTTGGGGGAAATGATCACATTGGGCCCAAACTCGTCATAAAATAAAACATCATCTTTTATTTCTTTATTTGATTTCCAATAAGAGAAAACCTGAGCCACAGAAATATCAGACTCTTCAAAATACCCTCGCGTTCTTACACAAAGTTTAACAATCCAGTGACACTAGATAGGATGGGCAGATTTATCTTTTTTTTTTTTTTTTTTTAAGAAACAGAAGACAGTTCCCATGAGGAAAGGATCCTCTGAGGTGCTGGTGCTCAACTTGAGAACCAAATTTATATATTTGTCCAGTGGCTGCTTGTGCATAGCTCCTGTCACTGTTTAGTTAAACTGCTAGGCTCATAGGGATGCAAAGAAGATGTCAGCTAAAACACAAAGACAAATACAAACAACCCTCCCAAAAGCTTGCTTTTGCTTAATTGCTCCTCTTAGACTCGTGTATTTTATATGAATCTATTATATTAGAAACTGCATAGAAAATGTCCTATTTGTTTTTAATATATTCAAGAGTACAAAACTTGTCAATCATTTATCAATCATATTCAAATAGTCAAGCTGTGAATTTGTATTAAACTGCACGCCCAGTACAATTGGTGAGATGACAGTTGATGAGAAGAACATGATATTAGAGTCAAAGTTTAAGGCAGCCTAAGCCACTTCTGAAATTTGAACAAAGCTTTCATCTCTTAATGAGTGTAGTCTTGAGCAGGTTACCATATGGTCCACAAACACTTGCTTCCTCACCAGTTTGAATGCAGGCAGTGATGTCTGCCCCACTGAGGTACTTCGACTCAACTGTTAAAGACCAAATAATGTAAAGCTAGTGAAAAACTGCTATAATTTAAAAGAAGTTATGCACCCATTGACAGTATTATACATCTTAAAAATGTTTCAATAAATATTTTAAAGGTTGTTTCTATAGTTATTTTATTAGAAACATGTCAATTTCTTGAACACTGTAATCTCTGTATTTCTTTATTGAAAGAAAATCTAGTGACTACTCTTACCTAGTAACTATGGTTATACAATACAGAGACCAAAATAGATTATATTTATTTTCTAAATCTACACTATGGAAAAAGACTGAGCTGGAGAAATAGCACTATGAAGAACACTTGCTGCACTTTCAGGGGACAAGGGTATAGTTCCAAACATTCAGATCCACAGATCTGCATTTAACTCTGGCTGTAACAGATCTGATAATCTATTATTATGGCCTTCACTGGTACCAGACGTCCATGTAGTACACACAGACACACAGACACACAGACACACAGACACAGACACACACACACACACAGAGTGAGAGAGAGAGAGAGAGAGAGACACACACACACACAAAGTGAGAGAGAGAGAGAGAGAGAGAGAGAGAGAGAGAGAGAGAGAGAGAGAGAGAGAAATAATTAAGTTAATGAATTTGCATTGAGGAAATACCTGAAATACTACCATACTTCTGCTTTTATCAATTCTGGCTGTGACTTGACATGCTTAAAACTGATTCCACAGTGTATCAGCTGAGGGGCAGCATTGTCAATGACTTTATAAGTTAAGTGGCTATCCAGAGAGAATAATCCTACCTTCAGTATTTTCTAAACTTAATTTTCTTTCTTTCTTTCTTTCTTTCTTTCTTTCTTTCTCTCTCTCTCTCTCTCTCTCTCTCTCTCTCTCTCTCTCTCTCTCTCTCTCTCTTTCCTTCCCCCTCCCTCCCTTCCCTCCCTCCTTTCCTTACTTCCTTCCTTTTTCCTTCCTTTCTTCCTTCCTTCTTTCCTTCCACCCCAAACACTGCATGCTGCTTCCTCCTTTTTCCCCTTCACAGAGTCCTTCCTCACATTCCCCATCCCTTTCTCTAAGAGCATTGCCAACCCCATTCCCACATCCTGTGTATTTCCCCACCCTGGCACATCATTTCTCTGCAGGATTAGACCCATCCTTTCCCATTGAGAATGGACTGGGCATCCCTGTTTGGGGACGGATACCACAGTCAGCATATAACTTCAGGAGGAGCCTCCACTCCAGTTGTTTGGTGACCCACATAGAGACTGCTACATGTGCTTGGGGGCCTCGGTCCAGCTTGGGTATGCTCTTTGGTTGGTGGCTGTGGGGAGCGGGTGTGGCGGCAGTTCCAAAGGCGCCAGGAACTGCAGCTAAGTCGTATGACTTGCACCTGACTTCCTCATATAAACCACAAATGGTGCCGAAACCCGGGAAAAGTAACATCTTCAGGCATGAGCGAAGACCCCCTGTTACAGGGAGGATTCAGAACTGCATCATGGGGAAGGAGCGGTTAATGAAGTGTTCCCGCAACACAGACTGTTGAGAAGGATTCAACTGCGTGGATTCAGAACTCTTCAGCTGGGGAACAGTGGTACCAGTAAGTAAAAAGAAATTAATGTGAGTCTCTGAGAGGTATGCTTTCTTATACAGTAGGTCCGGTAATTGTCGCTTGCCTTGATAAGGGTAGCAACTTTTGCAGGAGCACCAGGGAAGCATATCAGAAACAGAGAGAAATGAAAAAGAAGGCATGCGCAGAAATATAAGTAAAATAAGAAATATAAGAAGAGAAAAATGAAAATAAGCCATTTCAGAGCTCTCCTAGGGACAGAAGGAAAATGGGAGACGTCCTGTTTCCTCTCTGGCTCCTATGGAGATATTCTTAGCTCTGGTTAGGATACCTGGGTCCCTTTGAGACACCAAGTTCTATTCCCTGCCTGTCTATTATCTGTTTTTGGTGCACCAAATTGTCCATATGTCTGTCATTTCTTGTTTGTTTTTGTTTTGTTGTTTTAGAGGCAAATATAAAGTTGCCAGGAAGCAGGCACAAAGTAATGATAAGGTTCCTGATTTTGGGACAAGTTAAGGTTCATGGTTTTGGAACAAGTTATGGTTTACGGTTTTGGGACAAGTTGCACCAAGCATCATGGGGAATTGAGGTTTGCAGAGGAACAGAGGGTTTTACCAAAAGGGGTTTTGCTAGTCTGGAAGTTAGTGAGAAATTGCATAGAAGATAGAGAAAGATGTGGCACAGAACTCCAGAGAGGTAATGAGGCGCTGAATCAGGTGAGAGAGAAGTGCTCTCAATTGGTTTGGGAGAGAGGGTCTGTTTGTGTTTCCTCAGGATCATCGACAACAGCTGCAGGTCCTGGAGTGGCTGACCAGAGCAATTCAGGGCAGGTGGAACTGTGAGGACGTGGATGTTCCTGTGGCTGGGAATGCTCCGGCTAGTGAGAACTGAAGAGCTATGTTGGGGCTGTGTTCCTGAAACCCATGTCCTTGACGCATTCAAGTGTTTCCTCAATTCTTTACATCTAATGCTTCACTACAATTGCCTTTTTTCTATGCTGCTTCAGCTAAAGGGATTGTTATGTTTTCAGATGATTCAAAATATTTCACAGATGAGTGATTGTGTTCAGCTGTATTTACTAAAACTAATGCTACCTGGATTCCAGGGGTGTGGCCTGCCAGTATATCCAAGGGCAATGGCACTATACCCTCCCAACATAGATGGGCCCCTCTTTCCTTTTTGTAGGAGTGTTCCTGATTCCCTTCCACCTTGGGCAGTGCCCCTTATATGTATGGTTGTTATGTGGGGTGAATTGTAGTTGCACTGATCTTTCCCCCTTAAGCCAGGTGGTGGGAGGGGCCTGGGGTAATGCAAATTTTATTGGAATGGTTCTAATGTGTTTGAAACTTCTGTATTTGAATTTGCTGGAGGAAGGAATGTTTCTTTTCTGGCTACGGCTGTTTGTATGTGATCTCCTTTTGTGTTTATTGTTTAGAAGAATAATGTTAATTGTAGTAGTGATATTTGTTATATCATTTGGCTGTTGTGACTAGGATGCCTTGCTTTGTACCTTTGCCTTCTCAAGTTACTTTGTTTACAAACTGTCTATCCCTTGCTTCAGAGCTGATGAGCAGGGATGGGAGCCCTGGGATGTATGCTTGTAATAGTGTGTGTGTTGTGTGTTTGGCACATGTGTTAGGTGCAGTGTGTGCAGGCCCGCACTTTCGCCATGGTAGCATAGGCTTTTGCTGCAGTGGAGGCGGGACAATCTCCTCAGATTCGGTTTGCCACTCTAAAAGAAATTATGCTGCATTATGCCATGGGTTGCGAGGCTAAGCACTGCACAGAGGATAGCTTGCTGTTGGCATCCTGTGGAAGGCCTGTCTAACTGCACCAAGGTAAAATTAGCATTGGCTCCATATTTACGGACTGACTCAGCAAGCTCTTTAATCTGTATATACTCTACCGGAGTGTGAACACGCCCACCCTCGGCTCCTTCAAAGACCGGAAATGCCAGTTGCATCTTCCTTTGTTCCTCTCTTGGAATGAATGAGTCTGTGCACTGCCTCTCTGCGCACTGCCTCTCTGTGCAGGGCTGATGCACTACACAGGGCGGGGGCTCCACATAGGGCGGAGGTGCACTATGACCTTGAAGCCGACTGCCGGGAGGCCAAGCAGCAAGCTGGCCTTTGCCAGCTGCTTTTGGCTTTTTTCTTGACCTATAAGCTCGCATTTTATCTAGCTGGTACTTTTCTCTCTCATAACGAGCTGCTTCCTCCTCCAAGTCTGTTTCCTCAGAGGTGCTAATTTCTTCATCTGATTCAGAGCTACTAAGAGCTGGCTCCTTAAACTCATCTTTTTTCTCCTCTTTCCTTCCAATCTCTCCCCAGGTATTCTTCCCTGACATTAACTTTTCCTCGGGTTCAAGACCCATGGAAAGGCCTGTATACTTATTTGGGAAATAAGAAATTCGGGAACTACCATCACACCGGCGCAAGGAAGATCCCTCGTTCGCAGGACGCGTTACAGCTGATTGCATGAAGATTCAGTGTCCTAGTTCCCTTCCTCCAGGAAAAACGACACAGGAGCTGGCCAAGACCTCTCTGGGTGATGAGCCCAAGGGATGGTTTTGTGTAAGGCCCCTATGCTTGCACACTGGGGATCAGACCTCTACCTTCACCCATGAGGCTTGCTTACAGCAATTAAGATCTGGCCATAGATTAACATCCTGGCCTTTTGATGCACCTGCCGCATGCAGACAGGACAATCTTCCCAAGTGTGGCTTGGCATAACAGAGAAGTAGTCAGTGACAGATAAGACTCCCTGGGCATGTCACCAACCTAAGACAGGGATCAAACCAATGCTGTTTGTCTCCCAAGGACGGGTAAGGGACATTGCTGCAGGGGACAATCTAAGACAGACATTCTCTCTGCCAAAAAAGAAAAAAGGGGGAGATGTGGGGAGCGGGTGTGGTGGCAGTCCCAAAGGCGCCAGGGACTGCAGCTAAGTCGTATGACTTGCACCTGACTTCCTCATATAAACCACAGGTGGCTCTCTCTAAGATGTCCTAAAGGTCTACGTTAGTTGACTCTGTGTTGCTCTTCCACTGGGGTTCTTTTCCTTTCCCTCAATCCTTCTCCCAACTTTTCTTTTTTTTATTTTTTTATTAGGTATTTTCCTCATTTACATTTCTA
Organism: Mus caroli; assembly: GCF_978045245.1. Taxonomy (NCBI): domain Eukaryota; kingdom Metazoa; phylum Chordata; class Mammalia; order Rodentia; family Muridae; genus Mus; species Mus caroli. The sequence goes on along the minus strand of NW_028227274.1, from coordinate 26,538,628 downwards.
ATGCTACCCCAAAAGTCCCCCATACCCACCCACCAACTCCCCTACCCACCCACTCCCACTTCTTGGCCCTGGCATTCCCCTGTACTGAGGCATATAAAGTTTGCGTGTCCAATGGGCCTCTCTTTCCAGTGATGGCCGACTAGGTCATCTTTGGATACGTATGCAGCTAGAGACATGAGCTCCAGGGGTACTGGTTAGTTCATATTGTTGTTCCACCTATAGGGTTGCAGATCCCTTTAGCTCCTTGGTTACTTTCTCTAGCTCCTCCATTGGGGGCCCTGTGATCCATCCAATAGCTGACTGTGAGCATCCACTTCTGTGTTTGCTAGGCCCCAGCATAGCCTCGCAAGAGACAGCTATATCAGGGTCCTTTCAGCAAAATCTTGCTAGTGTATGCAATGGTGTCAGCGTTTGGAGGCTGATTATTGGATGGATCCCTGGATATGGCAGTCTTTTGATGGTCCATCCTTTTGTCTCAGTTCCAAACTTTGTCTCTGTAACTCCTTCCATGGGTGTTTTGTTCCCAATTCTAAGAAGGGGCAGTGTCCACACTAACTTCCATCTAATGTTTGGCTGTCGGTATCTACATTTGTTTCAGTCAGCTACTGGGTAGAATCTCTCATAGAACCCTTATGCTAAGCTCCTTTCTTTAAGTATAAGAGAGTATCATTAAAAGTGTCAGGAATAAGTGCTTCACCAGGGATTGGGTCTCAATTTGGGTTGGTTGTTGGTTGAGAATAACTTCAATCTCTGCTCCATTTTTGTCCCCCTATTTCTTTTAGGACAAATTTTTAGTTGAAAGATTTGCAGGTGTATTGGTGTCCTTATCCCTCTATTGCATGTTCTGACTAGCTACAAGAGGGGGTGTCTTCTGGTTCCACATTCCTACAGTTATGCATCTTGATAAAGTAACCACTTTGGCTCCTGGAAGCCTCCCTCATCTCAGATCTCTGGGGCTTACTAAAGATTCTATTCAACCCCATTCATTCTCCTGCCACTCTAGCCCACTCTCCTGTCTCTCCAAATCTGATCCTGCCTTGCATTCCCTTCCCCTTCTGCTCTGCACCCAGTTCCCTCCCTTCCTCTGGCCCCTATGACTGTTTTGTTTCCTTTTCCATGTGAGAGTCAAGCACCCTGCCCTCACTCAGGCCTAACTTTTTGTTTAACTTCTAAACATAATAGAAGAGAAAGTGGGAAGTAGCCTTGAATGCATTTGTACAGGGGACAATTTTCTGAACAGAATGCCAAAGTTGCAGGATCTAAGATTATCAATTGACTAATCGGGACTGTGCAAATGAAAAGCTTCTGTAAGGCAGAGGGAACTGTCAATGGGAAAAAACAACAACTTAGAGATTGAGAAAAGAGTTTCACTAACCCTACATCTGATAGAGAGCTTTTATCCAAAATATATAAAGAATTCAAGGTGATAGACTCTATTAAAACAAATAACCCAATTAAAAGTGGGGTACAGAGCTAAACAGAATTTTCAACATAGAAATCTTGAATGGTGGAGAAACAGTTTAAGAGATGTTCAACATCCTTCAGTCATCAAGGAAATACAAATCAAAATGACCCTGATATTCTACCTTACACCAGTCAGAACAGCTAAGATCAAAAACCGAAGGGACAGTGTACCCTGGCAAAGGTGTATAGAGAGGAGAACACTCCTCCATTGCTGGTAAGATTGCAAACTTGAACAAGCACTTTGGAAATCAATCTGGCTTCTCAAAAATTGGACATAGTTCTACCTAAAATTGCTCCTAGGCATATACCCAAATAGATGCTCCACCATATCACTAAGATTGTACCAAAGAGTTGCTCCATTATGTTCAGATCAAATTTATTCATAATAGCCAGAAACTGGAAACAACTCAGATATCCCTCAACTGAAGAGTAGATACATAAAATGTGATTCACTTATACAATGGAAGACTATTCAACTACTAAAAACAGGAACATAATGAATTTTGTAGTCAAGGAGATGAAACTAGAAAATATCATCCTGAGAGAGGTAACTCAGACCCAAAATGACATGTGTGGTATGTACTCACAGATAAGTAGATATTAGCCATAAAGTTCAGAATCCTCACAATACATACTACATACCCAACAAAGTTAAACACCTTACATTTCTTTTATTATTATTATTATTATTGTATATTTTCTTCATTTACATTTCAAATGCTATCTTGGAAGTCCCCTATACCCTCTCTCTGCCCTGTCATCAACCCACACACTCCTGCCTCCTGACCCTGGCATTCCCCTGTACTGGGACATATAATCTTCCCAAGACCATGGGCCTCTGCTCCCAATGATGGCTGACTAGGCCATCTTCTGCTACATATGCATCTAGAGACAAGAGCTCTGGGGGTACTGGTTAGTTCATATTGTTATTTCTCCCTAGGGCACAGGGCCCCCAATGGAGGTGCTAGAGAAAGTACCCAAGGAGCTGAAGGGGTCAGCTTTTGTTTTTATTTGGGTGACCTGCCTGATGCTCTCAGGCCCTAGCAATGTGCCATTTGCCATTCTAGTAGCCACAGTCAATTTTGTGTATCCTGATTTCAGCCCTTTCCTTTTTATACAACTGTAAAACCCTATGCTTGCAAAGGAAACCAGATTTCTCCTAAGAGCCTTGTGTATCCTGATGCTCTGCCATCTTCTATGAAAGGCCCGCTTGAAAAAAATGGGGTTATTTAGTTCTTAAGGGATAGCTTCTGAAGTCTCTACAATAAACTTTACCATCTCCCCTTCTGACACCTTCTGGGCCATCCTGGAAACTATGTACCACCTCTTCTTTTTTAATTTTTTATTAAATATTTTCCTTAGTTATATTTCAAATGTTACCCCTTTGTTTGTTTCCCCTCCTAAGACCCCCCCATCCCATTCCCTCTCCCCCTGCTCACTAACCCACCCACACCTGCTTCCCTGTCCTGGCATTCTCATTCACTGGGGCATCACAGCTTATGCTCAGTTCTTTTATTGCTCTCTTCTCTTCTCTTCTCTTCTCTTCTCTTCTCTTCTCTTCTCTTCTCTTCTCTTCTCTTCTCTTCTCTTCTCTTCTCTTCTCTTCTCTTCTCTTCTCTCCTCTCCTCTCCTCTCCTCTCCTCTCCTCTCCTCTCCTCTCCTCTCCTCTCCTCTCCTCTCCTCTCCTCTCCTCTCCTCTCCTCTTCTCTCTCTCCCTTTCTTTCTTTCTTTCTTTCTTTCTTTCTTTCTTTCTTTCTTTCTTTCTTTCTTTCTTAAAGATATTCAAATTGTGTGTTCAACTCCATAAACCTGTATCATCTAGTAATGTTACAAAGGCTTGACCCCCAAAGATTGTAGTTTTCACTAGTCATTTATCCATAGAAGTTCATTTTCACCCAACAAATTAAAGTAGTTGTAATGGTTGTTTTACTTTTATTAGTGAAACTTTCACTAAGATTTTTATCCTTCCATAAGGAAACGAATGTATTCATAATGGATACTGTCGAAAGATGGGATGCTCTGATACAAACAAGATGTGTACTATATGCTGCTTATGTATAAGCAACTCCATTGAGAAAGGAGAAGACTGAAGTAAGTCATGGGAGGCCAACACTTTCAGCCTCATTACTTCTCAAATACAGAAAAGGTATGATATTTATTTTTCATATAATCTTATTTCAAACAAAGGAATTCAGAAAAATTAAAACTACTTTTTAGAACCACTAAAGCATGGCCACACACAAACAATTGATGCATTCTGTCCACAGTTCCTCCCAGGTACAAGGTCCTTGCACTATTTAGCACAGACCATCATAGGCAAATCAATGTTGCATGTGAGCAATGTATAAATAATTGTAAATATTGAAACAGAAAGTAAATTTTGTATTATAGACATGTTTTTTTTTAAATATCTGACAAGTTTAGGTCTAGTAACAAAGCAAAGAAACTAATTAAATCAAAACACAAATTCAGTCACATGTTTTTGTGTTATTCTTATACTACAATCTACTATGTCATGATTTTATGCTAGGCACATGTAGAAATTGTAACAGTATGTTAAGTACTTCTGTACCTAAACATACATTCTTTGTTTTATAAGTATATTTAACTTGCTCTTTGACATTCATACATGTATATAGTCATTCTAGTTCCTGACCCAGTTCTCTTTTATCTTCCTCATACCACTATTATCCTTCCATTTTCTACAAGTTTCTTTCTGCCATCCATCTCTTTTTGTTCTGTTTTGTTTTGTTTTGGCTAATTTTTTTTCAGTACCATCACTGTAATGGAGCCTGGTACATTGGAACCTGGTGGATTCATCAATGGGTACTTAAATAAAAACAATATCTACTCCTCCTTTAGCATTTGTCACACAGTACAATAAAGAGACAGAATCTATTTGAGCCCTTTCTTGAGCCATGACTGATAAGAGAGAGACAGAGACAGAGAGACTTGTGCACACCCATTGCAGAAAAATCACAACTACTATAAGAACATGATTTCCAGAAAATAGTATTATATAGCACTTCTCCCCATCTTTTATATTTTAATTTTTTTGCCTTTTCTTTTGAAATGAGTCTTGGGAGGGTTGGCGCAAATATTCTGTTTGGACTAAGCACTCAAACATCAGTGATTCTCAGCCATGTGTCTGTGCATTCACTGCTGTTTATTACAAAAAGAAATTTCTCTGATTAAGGCTGAGGGTAGTATTTGCCTATGGGTCTAAATACAGATATTTATATGACATCTTCTGTCTCTCTATTGGATAATTCTCTATAGAAGAAATGTAATTGGTTAATATACAATTTTAGAAGAACTCACCTTCATTATACACCAGATAAAATGCAAGTTAATTTGCTTTGATAATTTATCTCACTCCAGAAAGAATGGTTGTCATGAAGAAGTCATGACAGATCATACCAGTGAGCGAGGAATAAAGAAATCTTATTGACTGTTAGTTGGAGTGTAACCCACTATTAAAATCAATGTAGAGTTCTTTAAAAAAGCTAGAAATAGATTATGTACCTATACATACATACACACACACACACACACACACACACACATGAACACACACACCAACCATTCAACACTTGGGAATCTAAAAAAAAAAAAAAGTTCCATATGCCAGAGACACACTTGCTCAATTAGGTTTAATGTTGTTGTGCTTATCATAGGGAAAGAATCAATCTAGATGTATATCAATTGAAAACAAGCAATAAAGATGTGGTATATATACACAGTAGAATTTTATTCCACTATAAAGGAAAACAAGGTTTGTGAAGTTTGAGTGTGGTAATCAAAACCCTGAAAGACCAGTCATACATGTTCCCTCTCGTATGTAGATTCTAGAAATGGATCTGTAAATTTTTGGGTTTAGTTTGCAGTATATTTAGAAGTCATGAAGTAAAAGGTCATCAGGGTGTGGAAGGCCTGCCTTACAGAAGGAGAGAGATAACAGTTGAAAGGAAAACACAGAAGACAGAGAGAAAGGTAAGACAGCAAAGCTTGGGTTTACCTGTGGTGCACCACAAAGGCTGTGGGGGAGTTGAAGCATGGGGTTGATGTGCTAATGACCTGCCACTGGGAATCTAGCAAGCTAGGTGGAGAGATTGTGGAGCACTCAGTCAGTCTCCACCAGATAACAACAGGTTACCTTTGCTAGCCAGTGCATGGCCAGCCAAGCCTCCAGGGCAGAGGCAGAAGTGTGGAAAAGTGACAGTTTTTTTTTGTTTGTTTGTTTATGTTTTTGTTTTTGTTTTTAATAATTTCAGCAAAATAATTCTGCAAAAGTGCTCATCTAACTCTGTTTTCCTTGATAGATATTTCTTTAAGAATACCTTCCCAGGGACTTCTTAAAGCTGTCTTATAACGAACCTTTTTAAAATAGAAGGAGAAAACTGTAAAATATGTAAATACTGTGTGGAAGGTTGAACCTAGTTGCTTGTCATCACTATTACAACCAGTTACCACAATGGACAGTGTGTTTAAGATGGGATCAATGTAGACACAGCCCATGTGCTATGGAAATGTGATAATCATATGTCACATAGGAAAGTCTTCATTTCTATTATCACCTTACAAGGGCACTTCCACACATCATGCCTATCATAAATAAAACATCTTTATGTAGTTTATAACCATGTATGTGCATATAAATTCTCTTTTATATGAGCGTCAAAGAGAAAGAAGGAGAGAAAAGGGGAGAGGTCAGGCCATGTGTGCTCAAAGCCACGTGGATCATTGAGCCACAGAGAACTGTTCTAAAGAAAGAGGAAATAGGCCCTGGTTATAGTATGTGGTCATTGATGGCAATGGTGGGAATCTTATGACCAGAGAAGAAAATGATGCTTTGGAGACAGGATAGAGGGAGCAATATAAAAAGCCAACTCACAACAGAAGAACAATAATAAAATAAAATAAAATGAAGCTCTTCCATTATGTGGAGTCCCACATGAAGCGTGCAGAAGAACGCGCTGTCAGCCTGAAGTACTGAGTGTTCCCACCAGAATGCAGTTCCTCAGAATGGGAGCAGCTCTCCTGGCATTATGGTCCTGTCACTTCTTGGTAAATCCACGTCATTAGCATTGATTTCTCCAGCAGAGATTAGAGGTTTAGTTAGGAGAGGAAGGCAGGAGTGGATATTATCTGAGCCTGCACAGCTCTGGGTCTCACAGATGACATTTTCCTCTTTGCTTCATTAACTTGCAGAGCTTGTTGAGCTTAGCCTGTTTCTAATTAATTCTTTTACTGGCTTTTTTTTTTTTTGAATGTGCATCATTGCTGGCAAACCATATAAAATGAAGAACTCTCTCTCTAAGGTTTTACCCTTTTAATTATTATTTTTATTGCTCAAATGAAGCTCCAGAATTGCAAATGTTGACATTTTAGTTTATTCTAGTCATTAGAGTTTTCAAAAGAGAAAGGAGAAGGAAAGGAGGGGGAGGAGGGAAGGGTGCAGGCAGGAGGTGGTGCAGGGCAGAGGGAAGCCAGTGAAGCTGGCTCTCCCATGTAGAAAGGAGAAAACAAACAGGTTTGTCAGAAGTGACCCCAGTGATGGCTCTGCCCTTTTGAAAAGAGCAAGAAATGAAATATCCCCACCAATAGGAGACTAATCCCTAGTAGTCTCTTAGCACAGCAGTCTTTGGGCTGCAGAGGGCTTAGTACCATTCTTTTTCTCAGTTGCTTTTCTTCAGCAAGCTCCTAACTAATACACCACATGGGGTTTCGTTGTTGATATTTGTTTCCATTTGGATATTCAAAACCATAGTAATAAATCTGAGAAATAAAAAGCAGCTTCAATAAAAAGTAATTGGTAACAAACTTGCTTTGATGAGCTAGTGAGTTAAAGAAAAGAAAAAGCCAGGTCCAGCATGCTTAGGAAATCAGTTTTAACTAATATTTACGGAACACGTTCATACAAACATATGAGTTTGAGCGTGAGGATAAATGCAGGAGGCTGCGTGGAGGAGAGTTATAAAATGATTTTAGAAAGTTCTACCCGTTTGCTTGTGACATCAAGTTTGTAATATAAGATATATTCAAATAAAAACGTAATACCTACTATTACCAATCTTCTTACTATGCACTGAAAAGATACCTGATTTATAAGTCCATTTTTTCTTGCAAAATGTGTTTCAGTTCCCCAGTCACTCACAAAAGCCTGTTTCAGTCATAACGCAGCTGAACTAGAGCAATGTCCTAATAACACCAATGGAAACTAAATACAAAACATAGCTGTGTTTCTATGGAATAATGCATCCAGAAGTCAAATTTAAATAGTTAGAAATTTGTTTCTGCTGCTGTTGTGGGAGGAAAGTTTTATCAGGTCCAAGTCTTGGGATTCTTTTCATTTGGACTCAAGAACGTGAGCAAGAAGCATTGCTGTCAACTTGCAGATGTGGATGTAGACACAGGAATGAGCATCTCTCACCTTCTACCTCACTCTTGTTCCCAACAGAATGAATGTATAGCCACATCAAGGTAGAGTAAACAGACTACTAGGAAGCCCATTATGTGTCCTGTATGCTTGTGTGTACACACTGTGTTTGCACACACCTACTTCAGGCTGTGTGTTGACATCAGGTGACAACTTGAGGTATCATTCCTTATCTCCTCTTTAATGAATGTTACTCCTCATGTCAAGGGAACTGGGCCCTGGAATTGTAGGGATTCTTCCATCTTCACCTTGCATCTTGCAGTAAAGTCACTGAGTATACTGATATGTGCTATGATGTCTGGCTTTAACATGAGCTCTGGGAATCCCTACTCCTGTCCTCATGCCTCCAAGTCAGAGCTTTCCCTACTGAGCTGTCCTCTTAGCCCTGATAAGGCTTTGGTAATACTTCAAATTATTATTGTTATTTTGAGTTACAGTGAGAAGGAAAGCACTCTGAGGTAGGTATAAAAAGGTAAAAAAATGTAGTGAGCAATCCTAACCCTTAGCAGTGGCAGCAACAGGGATGGGAGGGGGTGATGTGAAGCCTCAGCTTCCTTGCTTTAGGAGTGGTGAATGGTATATGAGGTGGCGGAGGGAGATTAGAAGAAATCAGCATTGCAGGGCTTGGTGCTTTCTCTGCATTTGAAAAAGAACCAAGTTTGGAAAAAGGTCCTCAACAGGAAAGTAGACCCATCAGACCTTAGAAACCCTCCTATCCCCCCAAAACTCTCCCATTTAGATGGCAGTGTGCTAGGGATAAAGCTGTTAGTCTTCCCCCATTAGAAATAGCACAGTTCTGAGTATTTGGTTTTCTCAAGGAGTTTACTTTCTCCAGTTAAAAATAACCATTAAAATTAAACACTCAAAGAGATGAAACATTATTTCCTTCCCTTTCTGGCCTGATTTCAAATCTCATCCTCCCTCTCTGTTAATCCTGACACAAAGCACCAAACCTTAATTTTTAGACTGTACCTCTTTCCCAACTGTATGAAATCAGTCCCTGGGAGACCTTGGCCATGTGGGAACGAGTTTAGATGCCCTGCTGAGAAGCTAGGTCATCTTCTGCAGCCCAGCTAATGAACTGATTCTCTACTGGCAGTGGCATTGGCAAAGAGCTATCACTAGGTGTCTGCACAGCACAAATTAATTTTCCAGTATTATAGAGTGATCCAGCTCTAAAATGCTTACTTCCGCTTCCCTCTGATGTTGGTCTCTGTTGTCAGCTCCTTCCTAATGAAACCAGAGAGTTCTGAGCTTCAAAGTGTATCTGCCCTTTTCTTTGAAATTCCATACAATTCTCTTTAGGATGTACAGTGTTACATGGACATCTCTAGATCAGAGATTTTTCTCAGTGAAGCAAATAATTATGAAAGATTTGGCAAGAGGAGCTGGTGAATTGCATCAGTTTGAATTAAGCCTTTGTTGCAGATATTGGGATTTTTATAATTATGACTCATCTGTACATTTTTGCTGTATTTCCATTTTTTGTCCTTTGAGGAGCAGAGGAGAATTAGGAATGAGAATGTTTTCACTTGAGTTCATCATTACATAAGCATCAGGTAGTCCATGTCTGCAAGGATGGTAGAAGGCAGGCATCCAGAGGAAAATAACGTGGAGTTTAAGATGTCTGAGGTTTTGCCATACTGCTTTGTTTTTGTTTTGTTAAATGCCTTGATTTTCACACAGACCACCATGCATAGAGCACAGAAAAAAATGTAGCCTTTATGAATATATGAGTTTTGGAGGTGACAGAGAGGATAGAATTTGCTAGCAAGGAAAACTTCTTCTAGGCAGGTGGCTCAGCCTTGTGACACTGCCAAGCACTTAACAGCAGCTCCTGAGACTCAAGGCAGCCTTCCATGCTTCTAATGTTTTCCAGACTGTGATACACTGAGCGATAGAAGCTGCCAGAAAATGTCATCAAGAGTGTTGTATAAGTGACAGAAAGACAGTTTGAGTAAGTGTCAGGGCCAGGTGAGCCGACAGGCAGGCCTTATGCTGCTGGAGAGATGGCAAGAAGTAAGGTTCCTGGGGGGAGGCTGGGAAGTATATCTCAGGAAAGGTTGGAATTCATACTTTAATCTTCCTAGAGGTCACATGGACATGGGCCTAGGTCATTTGATGACAATTGTCAAGCTTCATATTTCACTGATAGGCACTATGTCAGGAATACTATGTTCATACTAAACATCATTCGTGCAGAGGGCACAGCACCCAAATTGATTCTAGGTTGACTAAAAGGAAGTAGTAATCTCATTTCAACAAAGTGCCAGCCTGTGCATCATAAGCTACAGCAGGCATCCTTGAAATCCATGAGTCTACAAGGAAGTCAGCTGTCTGGCCAATTCAACACAATGATGCCTTCCATTTTAAAACAAAAAAATAACAGAAATTGCCTTTAGAGTGAATTTCATGTTTTTTTTTTCCTCTTTTAAGTTAGTGTTATTGTTTTAGTTGTTTGTAAAATTTTAGAATATTAAAAATAGTGTGTGCCCTGGTAAGAGATGAAAAGAGGAAGATGTTCTATGGCTCTAAATGATGCAGAAACACTGCAATTATACCTAAATATTCCATCATCCTGACTACAAAAGAAACTAAGCTTCTATATACCTGATGTATTGTAGCCCTGGCTGCAATCGCTTTCATGACCTGAAATTTAGTTTTAAACTCCAACCATGTGTGATGTTGCCTGCATACATTTAAAGTATAATTGTTTTTGAAATTTTATTCAGTTTATTTTTTAGCATCTGGACGATTACTTGTTGGGAATAAAACATCACCTCTGCCCCCTTGTTTCCACCCCTTTCTTTTGTCTTTGCTTTCTCTAACTGCCTAGGAGCTTTGTGGGAATTAGGACAGATTAACTCTATTAGTACATATGGTAAAATTGAGGTTTCTGTTTCTTTTTCAAAACTCTGCAGTGTTTTGTTTTTCTACTAAGGAGGGGTAATGTTTGGATGTTGTGAAAAAAAGGAAGAAAAATTTTACTGTCATGGATGATCCAAAACAGGAAGTAGGCACGGCCCTGTCTCCTCAAAGCACATGACAGCAGTACAGTGTGATTTTATGCTATCCTCAGAATCCAAAGCTCAAGTTCACATGGGAATACATGGAACTGAAAGCATACAAAGTCCAGGTTTAAAAGAACAGCACCATCATTAAAGGGGAGAATAAACAAAAATAGCGAGCAATGTTCAAGATTTGGTTGAGATAGTAGAGTCCTGGCCTGTCATATAGTGATCTTGAGCCTAGTCCCTACAACCACGTAAACTGGGTATGAACACACAAAGCTATGAAACCATTACTTAATTGGTAGAAACAGGAACATTGCCAGAAACAGTAAAAACAGGTAGAAAAACTATAATTATAGTATATAATTAATCAGATTGGGTGTATGTATATCATTTTTTAATTTCACTTTAACAATTGCATACAAGCTAGCAGGAAAATGATCATTGGTTTTGCACAGCTGTGCAAGAACCATTTTAAGAGTTACTATATTTATAATATGGCTTCTTCTATGGTGAACTCAATATTTCCAAGCCTTTGGATTTTTATTTACTGACTTATTAACACCTCCTCCCCCCCAAACACATACATGGAAAGGAAGAGGAGAGGGGAGGGGAGGGGAGAGGGGAGGAGAGACTCTTTCACCTCAAATTTTTCAAAAGGCCATACCTGAGCTTAAATTGTGTGCCAAGACATCTTATATCAGTTAGTATATTCCTCTTTGTTCATGAACTAGAAAGGGACAACAGCAAGTTCAGCCTAAGACTGTGGGAAATGAGAACACATAAGTATAGTTAAGCCAACCCAGTTTGAATCCTACATTACAGCTTGATAATTTGGACTGATTGCCTTCAGGCCCATCTGCAACTGATTATCAGCAAACCAATCAGCACCTGGTAACTTGGAGTAGAAGAAGTGTCCATAACTGTATGGTAACCAAGCTGGGTCTTGTTCTCACACCTAGTCTACTACTAGAATCCGACTATTTCTACCTTATAGGATGAGATTATAAACCAAAGGTCTAAGGATCACTTTCTACTGCCTTCCAGCAGGCTAAGTGGCTAAGTGAGGATAGAGCTTCAGGTCCCCATCAGACTCTTAAAGATGAAAGAGCTTTGAAAGTGTAAGTATGGGGCTATTTTAACCAGACAAGAGTCCAAGAATGGTCTGCTTTACATAAAAATAAAGGAAGCATTGGGAGTAATACTTCAAACTACAGGATTGAAATTTCCTTGAGTAAAATACCTACTGTCTTTAGTCAATATCTTCTAGAGGGGGAATTCTCTGGCAGCTAGAGTGCTCTCAAACTCTTATTTCATTGGCCTCATTGGTGTTTCTGTAGCTGCTGTTTCCCTTCAACAGTAAAATTTCCTCTTTCATTATGACCTTTTCCTTTCAACTAACTTACTGTACTTTTCATTCACCGTGAACAGACATCTCTTCTTGCTGCTATGTTATCTTTGACCAATATCTTCTTTCTTGGTTCATCCATCATCTTAACTGGAGAAAATGTGTTTCCATGGATACAACATTGGTTTATCTTTGATGTTACAAATCCCAAGCTCATTTCCTTCTTCCTGTTGAAGATTTCTACACACGTGAAGTATGTCTTCTGTCACAGTGGGCCTTATTTGAGTATCCTACTTCCTGTATTCTACTTCTTGTAACATAATCAATTTCAAATGGGATTTTGCACATGTTATAATAGAATAGCAGTCACTTCTTATTACATTATTTATCTCTATCTTCCAAGCGATGTCTTTGTTTTATGTGAATATGCATATTTGTGTGTATTCACGTGTGAACACACTTGTGTATGCATGTGTGTGGAGGTCAGAGGACAATGTTGGCTGTCAATATTCATGTGTCTTCTCTCATTTTGGAAGACAGTCTGTCTCTGACCTGAAAGGCTAGCTAGTCAGTGAACTCCAAGGAGCCTCCAGAATCTGTCTTCCATCTCTCCATCAATAGAATTACAGGCCTGAACTTGGGTCCTCATACCTGCAAGACAAATGTTTTGATTGCAGAGCCATCTCCCCAGTCCCTAAATTCCCTTTAAATTCATGAGTACTTCTCAAGTGCTAAGTCCCTGTATTTTTCCCTACAGGCACAGTTGAATCAAAATACAATAGTGTTTTAGACATATTCTCTTGAAACTTAAAAGCAATTCTTAAATTCATTGAAATAAGTATTTTTGGTATTATGAAAATTCCCTTGTACTCACTTCTGAAGCATTACAAGATTTCAGTCTTCTAATGTGAGACTATTACACAACCCTGTTATCTGTTTTATCTGTTCATTCTGAAATAATTATTACCCTATCCAGAGTGTATTCTCTAATAATTATGAGATAAAGCAAATTTTATCAAATCACAATCACCTTACTTACAAATTCCACCAGCATGGTAGCAGCCTTGGATGTAAAGTATTGTTCTCTGATGATTTATAAAAGAAAAATAGCTACATGGTCTTATGACACTGAAAACAAGGTAGAGGGGCAAGCCCAAAGAGTTTAGGTATCTGCTGAAGTCAGTTGATGGTATTCAACATTTTCTACAAAAAAGGATTTTGGTACATTGCTTGGACATAATTTCTAAACTTTGAAAAGTCTTACTTTTGGGAAGCTGATAAGTCACATCTTACAGGCATTCCCATTGTGGGTTGTTTGTCATGCTCAATGCTTTCAGCTTAAATTAGTTTGGCTTTTACTGATCCCTTAATGTGCATAATCTGACCCAATATTGAGATGGTCTTTAGAAAGATAGATAGTTAAGGGGAAAATATATCTGAAGTGATTTTTAAAGATTTCCCCAATGCTAGCAGGCTAATTTGAAGGACTCTAAAAGAATTTTGATCAGAGTGCAATTCTCTCTCATACCTGGATGTTACAAGCTGGCCTTTCAATTTTAGAGTTGCCCATATAGGAGTAAGCACTGAGGGGTCAGGCTTGAATACAAACTGAACTTCCCTTCTAAAACTGATGTTGAAAATGAGATAGGGACCATGTGATAAGTTAGATTTGTATCTACCTTGATTGACATTTCCAAGCAGTGAATTAGAAAAAATATACCATATTAGAAGACCAAGCATTACCATATTATTTCTAGAAGAAAAATGTCAGTTCTTTAGAAATATAAAGTCATTTACTTAATATTTTCATCTACTGTTTGGTATTCATATAGAGTATTTTGATGACAAAAAGTATGCTCAGTTGGAAGCTATGATGAGCTGAGTAATGTGTATATACATGGACCAAAAATTTATTACTTTTAAAATATAAAATTAAATTATAAAGATAAAGTACATGAAAATGAGAACTCAAAATAGTGTTTGATTATTGTGTGTACAATAGTTTTAACTCTAAACTTGAAATACACTGTGAAGAATGAATTAAGATTTTTTTCATGACAAGTGCTTTGCATGTTGGTTCATCTATCATAATATTACATTAGAGCAGTTATTATAATACCATCCTCAGCTTTAGAGGAAAAAATGTCATGTATGTAGACACATCTTAGATTGGACCTTAACACCTAGGACATTTATTTCTGTAATTTGTCATTCTGTCACTCATTTTGTTAATGACAGTATGAAAATTTAGGAAGTAATATTTGGGAATGTCAAAGATATTGTCTAGATGAAGTGGGGTTACTTCAACTTTGTTTCTAGAAGTAAGAGAGAATTGTTGCCTTTGTGAGCTGCCAATTCCTTCTGCACTGATACATGTTCAGCACAAATGGACTATGGTTATCAGGAAGAAGGACTGAGGATGTGTTCCGAAGCCAGTATCTGGTCCCAGATGAAGTCTCAATTCCCCCAAATACATTATGATTGCATTTTAATTACAGTAGATCAAATAGTCTCTATCATGATTTTTAAGCAGTTGTAATAGAGATGAATTGAAGTACTTAGTGATGGTTTTATGATGTAATATATAACTTTCTTCTGGTGCTGTTCTAAAGTTAATAATCATTAATCCTGAATGGGAATATTCTGGTGGCAATCCAGAAAAATAAAATAAACTACTATGAACACTTATTGCAATTAAAGTTAGAAATGTGCTTTGCTCACAGGGCATGTGGAGGAGAAGTGTTCATAGTCTGCAGGAAGTGCATGGTGTTAGGTGTGTGCTCTAAGAAGTCACTTTCCTTGATTGTAGTCAGATGTTAGTTTTGGTCCCATAGGCTTCAACATATCTGTATTTACCAGTTCCCTCACTTTGTTTCTCAGTTTGACAATTTATGTCCTCAAGGGTTAAATCATATATATATACACACATGAAAAAACTTCAAGTGAAATATATTTAATGACAATTAAAATATTGAGCATAAATACCAGGCTGCTGTTACAATGATGTTTGAAACTTCTACTCTTTGCTATTTTTCCAGAAAAAAAAAATTAAAGTGGTTGTCAGTCTATATCTTGTGATGTGAGGAAGATTCTCATGGGCAACACTTTCATAATACTTAAAAAACAACTCATTAAAACATTTCTTCATCCAGCTACTGAAGCTAAAGGAAAAAAACTTTTGTGACTAAGAAGCAGAATGTTCTGAATTCTGAACTCAGATCTTCCTGGTTTTTATTACTAAAGTTTTTGTCCTAAAGAGAAGCACATATCCCATTAAGACTGTTCTTCCCAGCAAGTGTTTCTGACACACTCTATGGCTAGCAAATCAAAGAAGTATGAGTTCTGTAAGTATTTCTTTTCTTTTCAAATAATCTAGTAGGAATATTAAAAGAGATTCATCTGTGTAAGTGTCAGAGTAACTCAACAATATGATCTATTTGGATTCTAAAATAACTCATGATGATGAGAAATAAAGTTATTCAAAAAATAGACAAGGATGGACATAGAGAAATGTAACTGCTCCTGGAGAAACTATATAATTGAATTAGGAAAAGCCTGGACAAAAAAAAAAAAAAAGAGTTGGTTGTAAGGGGAACAAGAACCATGGTGAGAGACTGGTTTTCTTAGGTCAGCCTGTTGGTTGCCAATTTTATTTAAACTTTATTACTCTCCAGATTGGAAAGGTGAGATTCTAATTAGCTCCTTCCCATCATTCAAGGCTCAGTCTCTCTAAGCAATCTTTGGGTAATGATCATAGCTCTACTTTGATCAACTTCAGGGAACTTACAGAAGCCAAAAATTAAACAGATGCTTATGATATTGGCTTCGACCACCTGTTCTCTTGACCTCTTCTCACCCACTTAGTAAAGACCAGTGTTCATCAATTAATCCAAATGATACCAAATATAACTAACACCTAATTAATACCACTCAATTTTATCTCAATACTATAATCTCAGTACTCCCAAATAAAACTTCAGTATATATCATACCTCAATGAAAGAATCACAAATGATGCATAACTCATTCTGGGAAACACTATGTATAATCTTGAGTATAATAATGCAGCCTATTATTTATCCCAAATTTAATTGACCATAATTCATTTGCTTGAAAATAAAACTAACTACATACAATTGCCAATGAATTTTCCTCATGTTAAAAACAATAATAACTCAAATATTGGTGACAAAAAGAAAATTAGTAAACAGGCAGGAGTCTGGGTCCCACCTCCAATCTTTCTTCTAGGTTTCAGATGCTAGGCATTGTACAAAGACCTGGCAGAACTGATTTTACTGTGATCTTCAGAACAGCCTTTAAACTCTCCATGATCTTCCTTCTTTAGCCTCTGGAGGGCCAGTATTATAGATTTTTGCCAACATAATGGGACTTTAGGAACTATTTCAATACTAAAGATTTATCTTGATAGGATAGAGTCAAAGAGTCTGTTCTTTTTCCCCCAATAGTTCTGTATCAATTTTAATACATGTCAAAACTGGATGATCTCATGAATGGACTTGGTCAAAAGAAGTTAATATTGTTCTTTTATTTTAAAGATTTTACCTTAATTTTTTATTATTTTTCACTGTATTTTTTAAATGGCCTGTGCCCATCTTCCCTGCCTACTGATTCTTCTGTTACCCACAGCTGCTCTAAGCCACCTGCTATCTCCAGCAAACCCCAAAATCCCACCACCTCTTCTCCCACCTTCATTAGACCTGCTGATCTGGAAGCATACTGGTTAGATTCCATTTTTGTACCAATCTTCCTGGCACATAGAATCCTCTGGGGGATGGCCAGCTGCCATGAGCAGCATGCTAACCCATATGGACCCACATTTTCCAGCCACCTCTCAGTTTATCTTCATCCGTCCTGCTAATCTGTAACCATACAGTCCAAGGTTACCCATCAGAGACCCTCTACACTAGGATTATCAAGATTAAGTTCCTACCATTTCCTACTATAAAATGAACATCCAAGTATTAAAGTCATCCAGATGACTAAAGGACCTTAAAAGAACACAAACAACAGAACCAGGGCAACACGACACTATCAGAGCACGGCTACCCTACTACAGCAAAACCTAGATACCCTAGCACAACCACAGCATAAGAAAATGGCCATAAATCCAATCTTATAAAGATGATAGAGGCCTTTAAAGAGGAAATATGGGAAAATACAATCAAATAAGGAGAAATCTTTAAAGAGGAAACAAATCCCTTAAAGATATACAGGAAAATAAAATTAAACACATGAAGAAAATAAGTAAAATTGTGCAAGACCAGAAAGTGAAATAGACATAATTAAGAAAACATAAACTGAAGGAGTCCTGGGGATGGAAACCCTAGGCAAGAGAACAGGAGTAACAGATGAGAGCTTCACAAATGGATTACAAGAGATGGGAGAAACTAGGCTTTAGAAAATACAATAAAAGAAACTGACAATACATCATTCAAAGAAAACGTTAAACCTAAAAAAGTTCCTGACACAAAACATTCAGGAAATCTTGGATACCATGAAAAGACCTAACTTAAGAGTAATAGGAAAGTATTCTAACATTCCTATAACCTCTAAGGAAATAGAAACAGTCACTAAAAATCTCCCAACCAAATATCCCCTGGGGCCAGCTGGTTTTAGTACAGAATTCTACCATTGCTTCAAAAATGAACTAAGACCAATACTCCCCAAACTATTCTACAAAATAAAGATAGAAGTAATACTGCCAAACTCGTTCTATAAAGCCATAGTCACCCTGATACCAAAACCACACACACACTCAACAAAGAAGAATTTCAGACTATTTTCTTTTATGAAGATTAATGGAAAAATATTCAATAAATACTTGCAAAACAAATCCAGGAAGATATCAAAAACACCATCCATCATGATCAAGTAGACTTGAACTCTGGGATAGAGGGATATTTCAGTTTATGAGAGTCCATCAACATAATCCTCCATATAAACAAACTGAAAGAAAAAAATCCATGATAAATCTCTTTGGATTCTGAAATGCCATTGACAAAATCATATAGCCCTTAACAAACGTTAAAAATTCTTACAGAGATCATGATATAAGGTGCATCCCTAAATATACTATAAGCAATATACACCAAGGCAATAGCCAACACCAAATTAAATGAATAAAAAAAAACTTTTATTAAAACTGGGGACAAGATAAAGCTGCACATTCTCTCCCTTTCTATTCACTATAGGACTTGAAGTTCTATAAGATATTGAAGTTCTGAAAGAGACTGAGGGGATAAAAATTCCATATATTGGAAAAGAAGTAGTCAGATATGATATGATATAATATGATATGATATTGTACATAAGTGACCCCAAAATTTCTACCAGAGAACTCCTATAGCTAATAAACACCTGCAAAGTGTCTGGATACAAAATTAACTCAAAGAGTTAGTAACCTTAATTTATAAAAATTATATATGGACTGAGAACCAAATTACAGAAGCAGCACACTTTAAAATAGCCACAAAAATATAATATAACGTGGTGTAACTCTAATAAAGCAAGTGAAAGACATATATGACTAGGATTTCAAGAAACTTGAAGAAATTGAGGAAGATATCAGAAGATGGAAAAATCTCTCACAGATTTTATAAAAATCTGTAGGATTACCATTTTTAAAAATCTATCTATCTATCTATCTATCTATCTATCTATCTATCTATCTATCTATCTATCTATGAGTGCTCTACCTGCAAGAGTATAAGATTCCATTATAGATGTTTGTGAGTCACAATATGGTTTTTGGGAATTGAACTCAGAACTTCTGGAAGAACAGCTAATGAGCTTAACCAGTGACCCATTTACCCAGGCCGGGATTGGTAGGATATAAAAACTGAAAATGGCTATCTTGCCAAAAGCAATTTACAGATATAATCTAACTCCCATGAAAATTCCAACACGATTCTTGATAGAGTAAATCTCAATTTCATAGGGAAAAAACAACAACAAAAAACCAAACAACAAAAAACAAAACAAACAAAACAAACAAAACCAAGGATACCTAAAACAATCATGAATAATAAAAGAATGTCTGGGAGAATCACTATTCCTACCTCAAGCTATACTAGAGTAATAGTGGTAAAAAAAAAAAAAAAATTCATGGAATTGGTATAGGACCAGACATATGGGTAAATGGAATTGAAATGAAGACCCTGAAATAAACTCACGCACCTATGGACACTTGGTTTTTGACAAATATGGGAAAACCATACAATGGAAAGAGGAAAGCATCTTCAACAATTGTTAATGGTCTAACTGGATGTCTGCATGTAGAAAAATCCAAATAGTTCTATAATTATCACCCTGGACAAAACTCAAATCCAAGTGAATCAAAGACCTCAATGTAAAACCTGATATACTAAAATCCAACAGAACAGAAAGTGGAGAGTAACCTTGAACTCATTGGTACAGGAGACAACTTCCTGAACAGAATGCCAATGGCTCAGCTTCTAAGACCAAAAATTGTTAAATGGGACCTTATGAAAGTGAGAAGCTTCTGTAAAGCAAAGGACGTTGTCATTAGGACACAATGCCAGCCTAGACATTGGCAAAGGACATTTACAAACCATACATCTGACAGAGGACTAAAACACGAAATATATAAAGAACTCAAGGAGTTAGACACAACTCAAATAACCCAACTTAAAAATGGGGTACAAAGCTAAGCATAATTCTCAACTGAGGAATCTTGAAAGGCCAAGAAACACTTAAATACATTTTCAAAGCCATTAGCCAACAGGAAAATGGAAATGAAAATGACTCTGAAGTTCTGTCTAACACCTGTCAGAATGACTAAGATCAAAATGTCAAGTTTTAGCACATGCTGGTAAGGATGTAGAACAAGGGGAACACTCCTCCATTGTTGATGGGAGTGCAAACTTGTACAACCACTTGAGAAATCAATTTAGCAATTTCTAAGACAAACTGGAATAGTTTCTATTTCAAGACCCAGCTATACCACTCCTGAGCATATATCTAAAAGACACCCCACTATACCACAAGGGCACTTCCATAACTATGTTCGTAGCTGCTTTATTTGTAATAGTCAGAAACTCAAAAGAACCTAGATGCCCCTCAACTGAAGAATAGATAATGGAAAACTGGTATACTTAGTGCAATACTATTCAACTATTGAAAGCAAAGACATTATGAATTTTGCAGGCAAATGGATTATGTTTGAGAATATCACCCTGAGTGAGGTAACCCAGACCCAAAAAGACATGCATGGTATGTACTCACTTATAAGTGGATATTGACCATAAAATACAGGATACACCACTAACCCAGAGACATTAAACAAGAAGGAATGTCCAAGTGAGCATACTTGAATCTCACTAGGAAGGGGGAATAAAATAGTACTAGGGAGGAGATGCAGGGAGGAAACTGAGTTGAAGAGGGGAAGGGAATGTGGAGGTTTTCAGGGTCAGTTGTGAGGAGACACAGGGGATATGACCAGGTGTCCATGGGAATGAAGGGAAATCTGCAAGTGGCTTGGATCAGGCAGTAGGGGCATCTCCAGGACATGCTAGAGATAGGGAAGACTTGCAAATAGCAATGGGGATGCCTTAACTGAGGCTCACCATAGTACGGTTATGAAACCTAAAGAAGCCACCTCCTGTAGTCAGGCAGGAACTTCAATAGAGTTATAGGGGCAACAATCCAGCTACAAATTTTATCCTGTCTATAAGAAATTCAGGGACAGAGGATGCTGCAGAGACTGAGGGAACGATGAAGCAATAACCATCCCATGGGCAAGCACCAATCCCTGACACTACTAATGATACTCTGTTATTCTTACAGACAGGAAGCTAGCATAATTGTCCTATGAGCCTCTCCACCCAGCAGGTTACTCAGACAGATGCAAAACATTGCATGCTTACTCTACTCGATGGAGCTTTGAGATTATCATGGAAGAGTTGGTAGAAAGATTGAGTCCTGAAGGGGATAGGAACTCCACAGGGAGACCAACAGAGTCAAATGACCTAGACCCTTGGGGACTTTCAGAGTCTGAAGCACAGACAAAAGCACATACACAGGCTGGGCCTAGGCCCCCAGAATATATGTAGCAAATGTGTACATTCATCTTCCTGTGAGACCTGAACAACTGGAGCATGGGCTATTCCTAAAGCTGTTGCCTATCTTTTGAAACTGTTCCCCTAACTTGGCTGTCTTTTCTGGCTCTGGTAAGAGTGGTAGTGCCTAGCCCTGCAGAAACTTGATGTGCCAGAGTGGGAGAATAATTGGGGTGGGGGTCGGGGTGGGGTGCTCCTCTTTCTAAGAGGAGGTGGGGAGGGAGAATCAGGGGAGGGACTCTTGGAAGGTGGGGCTAGGAATGGTGACAGCATTTGGAAATAAAGTAAATTTAAAAAATATTTAAAAATAAATAAATGAAATGGGCCCAAGAAAGAACATACATACACACACACACACACACACACACACACACACACACACACACACACACTTTTTTTTTTTAGAACAGTAAGAACAAAATATCCCCTGCCCTAAATGTTCCTTTTAAATGTGTTAGCCTGAACATGACAAGATCTGCCCTGAGGGTGAGGTTCTAATACCCTGTGACTTTGTGTCTTCCTTCCTTCCTTTATCCATTGTGGGGTTTTTGTCTCGTTTTAATTTGTACAGATCTTGTGCCAATGTCATAGTCTCTGTAAGTTCATATGTGCACCAGTCCTATTGTATCTGAAAAATTCTTTCTCTTTAGAGACATATAGCACATCTTACAGTTATTCTCTCTTCTCTCTTCTATAGAGATCCTTGAGCCTTGAGGGCAAGAAAATCATAAAGACATTCAGTTTATGCCTGAGTGCTCCCATTTATGGCTGATTGCTTTTGCTTTCTACATATCATCCACTTGTGACTATCTATGTCCATTACTATCTACTGAGATAGGCTTCTCTGATGAGGAGTTAATGATGCAGGAATCTGCATGTATAGCAATATGTCCACATTAAGAAACACCACGAGCATCAGTACTCCAGATGCATGGATTCCATTTCAAAAACACAAAGAACCACTAAGACTAAATGCTCACATTGAACACTGATAACTTAGCATAGCTTTACAATGACCTGGATAAGTTACGCAGGAACATTCAGGCAGTATTAAGATAGACTCACAAAGTTTAAAGGTAGAGCACAAAAAGTTGGAAGAAAAAAATGGTGGTAGAGTAGATGGTGAATTTGAGAGAGGAAACAGAGAGTAGGTTGATCAGAATACATGACAGATATTCATGAGATTCTTAATAAAATATAATAATGAAGAAAAGTTCTATATTCACTATGAACTTTTCATATCAGAATGGTATTTATGATTTATAGTCATTCATAGTGTCATGAAAATTAAATGCTTAATTGCAGATTCTGACTTACACTTGATTGTTAAGAAACAGACAATATTGTTCCCCAACTTTTGTCAATTATATCACCATGTTTTAGTAATAATGTGTGTGTGTGTGTGTGTGTGTGTGTGTGCGCGCGCGCATGCGCGTGTTTATATTCTACTCTGGAGTAATAAAGTTCTCAGAATATTTTAAAAATGACATCTATGAGACATATTTATAATCTTAAACCTTGGTCGAGGGTATTGACACAATCAAACTTGATCCTCGATTTTAGGATTATTTTTACAAAGGTGATAGGACATTTGACCAATGTTGCAGGCTGATCTGAAGACTTAGTTTGGGCAAAGAGATAATTTCCTCTTATCTGTGTTGTTGTTGGCAACATTTGTTTCCTCAAAGACCAGTGAGCTATACTCTCCACACCTTGCTAGTGATTGTACGAGAACTGCCTCCTTTCTCAGAATGTAAGATTTTCCTCCTTGCTTCCTTAGAATAGGGAAGATTACAGATTCTCAGGTGATGATGTTACTAATGGCTGGTAATTAAACGTTGAAAGACCCTGGGAATCATTTACTATGTCTTGGCTATGTAATTAGCTTGCTTGTCATCCAGTTTGGGAAGCTTTCTCACTACTGGGAGAATTGCTCTAGATGTTGCCAACTGAAGCTCTTGTGAAAAACCACTGTTTGTCTGCTAGAAGTAGCTGTCTTTGTTGTAGTTTTTGCTGAGGAAAGAAGCATGGGATATCCAGGGATGTCACAGGATATTGAAAAAAAACATGTATTTGGAGTTTTATTCAGCCATGTAAAAGTAAATTATGATATATGAAAAAGGTACAAATTACAATTATATTATTGAAAAACATAAGTCAGATTCAGAAAGACAACTAGCTTAGGTTTTCTCTCTTATATTCCTAATTTTACATAGATACATAAGATGGTATATATACACCCCAGACTGCTGGTAAAATTTTTGAAAGAAAAAGTCAGAGCTATTTGTTGAACAGTGAAGAGCAGAGGTCAATGGAGTCAGTAACTTACCTCATGAAATCACTTTGTCCACTGCAACTAAAAACAAAAGACATGGACAGTCCAATTAATACTCTGGACAGCACTGTGAAATTGCTTTCTAAACCTGCCATGATAAAAACAAATGAACATTTTGATTAAATATATATCATTAGGGTGACATGTTATGATCTCAACCTCTTGTTTAATGATCTAATTAACACCAACCAAAATTCACTATGGAGTTTTAGATCAAATAACTCAAGTTACAAAACCAAGAAAAAAATATAGGATAAAAAGATGATTTGTGACAAAGAGAAAGAAAACTGTATTACTGAAACATTTCTATTTTTCTTTCTAATTTCGATCTCTGGACAAAGAAAGTAAAATTTAGTCATTCATAACTCAGGCAAAACAGGGCTTCCTTCCCAGGTGTTCTTTGACTGTCAGTTGCCTATTAGTATTTTTTGCTTTGGTCTTGGTCTTGGTTTTGGTTTTGGTTTTGGTGTTTTGGTTTTGGTTTTGGTTTTGGTTTTGGTTTTGGTTTTGGTTTTGGTTTTGGTTTTGGTTTTGGTTTTGGTTTTGGTTTTGGTGTTGGTGTTGGTTTTGGTGTTGGTTTTGGTTTTGGTGTTGGTTTTGGTTTTAGTTTAGTTTTGGTTTTGTTCTCACCAGAGAAGATATAGTGATATGATTACATGGTGGATAAATTGGGGTAAATACAAGGCCTTATTTTGTCTGAGGTGGTGAAGCAAAGAAGACTGAAGCAGAGCTGGTAAAGAGAATACAAATGGTAGAAGTTAGACAAAAGGTTGAATTGACAGGTCATAAAAAAAGGAAGTTAAAACAAGGAGCCAAGAGGCAAGAGCAGGAATTGACAAAGTTTGTGAGGGAAGCACCCAGTAATTAACCTAGGGACCTTTCTGTGTGACAGTGTCCCACCAGACCTGTGGGTAGTATCAAGACTTGGACTTGCAGACTCCCCTTTCAGAAGAGGGTTTCATGGATATTTATTAGATGAAGAACATGTTTTCAAGAAAAAAATTTCTCTGGAACCAGGCAAAAGGAATCAATCTGAAATCTGAATAACACATCGTAATATAGGTCTCAACATATTCCAGGTGTCTTCCAATGCCAAGGCTTTTGTTCTTTATTTCCAGGGAAAGTGCTGACTTTGCCTTTACTGGTCAGTGTGGCTTCCTAGTCTTAGGATTTCCACCACATGTGTAAGAATTGACACTAGAGGATGAAGTGGAATGGATGATGGGAAATGGGGGAAGAGTATTTACATGGCTCCTTAGAGAAAACCAACTCTACTATAAATTTTGTGATTTCTGCTTATTTCAATTAAGGTTAATGACCAGAAGAGTTCAGTGCAGAGAGAGACCTGGATGGTAAATGATGCTCAAAGTTAAAGCTATAGGAACGCTCCAGGTTCTATGAGTGCAAAACAGCAGATTAGGCTAGAGGGTCAGACATGCTGAAGCCTGTTAGGGACTAATAAACACAACACAGAAGGTCAAAAGCCTTATTCTGAGGATAGATGGATGAGCAAGAATATAAAGACATAAGGTCAAACACTTGTGCCATATTGGGCCATAGGAGAGGGATGTGCATTTGGAAGATACCTCCTCACAAATATGAATGTTTGAATCTCTGGCAAAATGAAACAGTTGATACCTCCATATGAGACTGAAAAGCAGAATACCAGAATGCCAGAATACCAGAATACATACATACATACTTACATACATACATACATATGTATGCCGTACATACTTATGTATGTTTATATTGGTTAGGAAATTAAGAGCAGCATTCAGGACTCAGACCTGTAGGATGAGAAGGACAGGACTTGACATCACACTGTGGAGGATGGCATAGTCATTTTCTCTTAATTCCCTACCAGTGTTTTTATACTGCCTCATGTGTTGTACAATTAACTCCTTTGTATACCATCCTGTGGTCATTTTCTTCACAGTCATGATATCAAACTACTCTCTTCCTTCTTGAAAGTCTAAACTGGCTAACAGTGTTCACATGGGACACTGTGGAAATGAAAGAAAATTTTGGATATACAGATATCAAGTTAGAGATATATATGTGTATACTCATATGTATATGCAGGTGACAGAACTTAACAAAGAATGAGCTTGAAAGAGAGCAAAAAGGGTATGTGGAAAGGTTTGCAGTGAGTGAAGCATATGGGTAATAGTTTAATTATATTATAGTTTCAACAATAAAATGAATACTAGATAACATATACTTAGTCTCAGTTATTTACCTAACAACAGAACTGCAGATTTCACAAAATTATTGAGAAGTGAAAACAAATAGTTATAACCACAGCCATGGAGTGATACTCAACAGGTATGAATTCCCTCTATTCAAACCTCTATCTTCTTTGCCCTTCTATTATGCAGTTACATGATACTCTCCTTCCTGATAACAAACCCACTTTGTGGTCCTCTGTGGTCTTTCTGTTTCAACCACAACACATGCCACTGAGTATTACTCTACTCAAGGTTGGCCAGGTGTTGGCCTCTCATGGATTGTAGGGAAAAACAATATCTCTGTTTAACCAAGGGTGTCATTATGTACCAGATGGTTGAGTAGCTAGCATTAATCAGTTACGGGGGAGCCACAGAACTGAAAATACAAAGGCTGTCAGTTAAGACAGCCTTGACAATTTGCATATACCTTGTAATGTTTCTCTCACCCTGGCAGATGTAATGTAAGTTTTAATTCACTTAAGATCCACCTCATTATGAAATGGATACGCACAAGCACTGAAGCAGCCTTGAGTCCCATGATATGATATGAATATTAACTCCTCTGGTGTCTACTACTTTTTTATTTCTTTTATTTTTGAGATTATAACATATTAACATATTTCCTCTTTCCCCTTTCCTCCCATATACCTGTCTCTGAACTCTTTCAAATCCAACATCTCTTTCTTCATTGATTAATGTTACATGCATATACATATATATTAACAAATACAACCTGTTTGTTCTATATAGTGTTATTAATATTTTTTGTTTTAGAGGCTATTTGGATTAGAAAACTAATTTGTTGTTTTCATTCCTTGTGGAAAACTGTTTTGTTTTTTCTTTGTTTTTCTACTTTTGCAGTTGCCTATAGTTTTTGATGTAAAATGGAGACATATTGCTCTTTCTCCCTTTCTACCTTTCCATGCTTATTGTTGTTTTCATATTTTAATGTGTTTTGTTTACTAGATGATGTTTGGGATTTTTCATTTTTCAGAGAGTAGTTCAGATTTAAGATGTAAGGATCAATTAATTATATTCAAAGATGTTTTACTTATATACTGCCTATAACTCTGATAATGACCATCACCAAAAGCAATGTGGGCTGGAAAGTGTTTATTTGTTTTACACATCCCAGGTTACAAGGCCACACAGAAGGAATGTAAGATATGCCTGAAGCAGGACTGGAGCTTGGAAGAAGAAAACTGAAGAGGAGGCCAGAGAGTATTTAATTTCTCTCCCCCCTCCCACACACCGTGTACCCCCCCCCCCACAGAGTTGGTACCATCTCAGAGGGCTTAGTCCTACTACAACAATGAAAATGACTCTTAGACAATCTAATGTCTCATACTTCTGCCTGAATCTTCTCAATTCAATTTCCCTCTTCCTTGCTGACCCTAACTTGTATAAAGTTGGCAGCAATAAATAAATAAATAGCTAGCTAGCACAGATGTCTTTTAGTTGAATAATGGGTAAGGAATCTTGGCAATTAGAGTGCCTCTTTGTTGATATGGACTATGATTGTTTTTGGAAACACTGTTCCAAGAGAGATTACAAGATATAGAAGATAAAATCTCAGCATTTAGGACTAACACCATCTGCACATGAAGCTAGATGGTAAAAATCAAGGTGTATACAGAATACACCAACATCTCTTTTACTCGTGTTGCATATGAATTGCAGTAGCCTCTTGCCAAAGGAAGCATCATTTAGTCCAACAGAAATGAGTGTTGGTCAGAATCATTTGAAAATTCAAAGCTTCCAGTGGAGGGAAATTTTTGAAGATTAGTATTGTGAGATTTACAGAGAAACATAAGGCCGTTGGTTAAAAACTTCCTGCCTGTGGATACACCACGGACAGACCTTGATGGGGAAACCTTAGAGCAACATGAGCAGGGAGCTTTAAGGTGGGTTTATGATGAAGTCAAAGAAATCAACACTGGCATCCTAGCTGTTTTCAGAGAAGCTTCAGCTGCTTCAGAATGGCTTTGTGCAACTTCTCCCACTGAAGTATCCACAAAGAATGTCTGGTGTGGGTCATGACTCCCGGAATCCCATTAAAGCTCCTCAGTAGACTCCTACTGAAAGGCTCACAGTGCAGCAGCATCCCCAAAGTGCAGCAGCATCCCCAAAGTGCAGAAGCATCCCCAAAGTGCAGAAGCATCCCCAAAGTAACACTTCGGAGATGATAGGAGGGTTCTTTTTTTGGGAGAACTTTAAAGAGAAATTATATTTTTGGTTCTTGATTTTGTTTTGTTTTGTTTTAACATCTTGATTTACTGACATTAATTCTGGGCCAAGACACTGCCCATTGTTCTCTGAATTCACTATGAAGAAATTCCTTCCATGATGTATGAAGAGTCCTCATTATGCAAATATTGTATTTGCGTTTATAAGGTCAGCCAAAAGGTAAACAATAAAACGAAAACATGTTGATTAGTTACTTTCCCTGTTGCTTTGGCTAAAGAAAACAACTCAAAGGAGAAAGGCTTATCTCATAATGTATGGGTATAGTTCATCGGAATAAGACAGGCATGGGGGAGTATTAAGTGGGAGCTAGGCATTGGCATTCAAAGTCTTGAAACAGAGAGTAAGTTACTCATCTACCTTTTTACTTTCTATTCAATCCAGGATCTCATCTCCTGGGGATGGTGCCATCCCTGATTAAGATGGATTTTTCTAACTCATTCCTTCATAGGCATGTCCAGAGACCAACTTAATCTACAGCCTTCCTCAGAGACACACACAGAGCCTTGTTTCTTAGATGATTCTAGATCTTGCCTAACAGTCAATTTGAATAATCACAAATTTCTTACTCCATGAAAATAGGATATGTGTTTATACATGATAAAATTTTTACAGCTTTTTCTCATTTAGTAAAAAGATTAAACATGTTTCATTTGATAATTTAACATTTCTACTAATCACAGAAAAATGAAAAGAAAATATTCTATCTTAAAATCACACATACACACAAATATATATGTATATAAATATATACATATATATATAAGTTTATTGTCAATCTAATTTAATTTCAAAATATGCATGTGTGTGTTTGTGTGCATGCTTGTGTGTGTTGTGTGTGTGAGTGGGTACATGTCTGTCTATTTGTGTGCATTGGTGTGATAGTAGTAACCTGGCATGTGTACGTCCTGTATGTATGTTATGTATGTATGATAGTACAGGCATGTGATAGAAGTGGGGTGGGTATGTGGCATCTAAACTCTGTGTTCAACTTCATGCCATTTAGTTCTCATTATTGGTTGCATGTATATATGCATGCATGCATGCATGCATGTATATATGCATGCATGTATGTATGTTTGTATGTATGTATGTATGTATGTATGTATGTTTTACTTATTTACTTAGTTTTTGTTTATTTGAAACAGGGTTTCCTGGGAAAAACTTCCATCTGCCAGGCAGACTTTGAATTCAGAGATCCACCTGTCTCTGACTCCACAATGATGGGATTAAGGAACTATAACACCATACCCAGCTTGGCTTCCCTTTCTTTCCTAACTCTAAGAATGTTTTGTTGTTGTTTTGTTTTGTTTTTTAATTTCTGCTTCTGTTACTTTATTGTACATTTAGTTTAATTTCCAAATCTCTGCCCGCCCCCCTCAGTGTGTCAGTATGTCTGTCTGTCCATCTGTCTGACTCTTCTCTCTCTCTCTCTCTCTCTCTCTCTCTCTCTCTCTATATATATATATATATATATATATATATATATATATATACAGTGTGTGTGTGTGGTAAAGCATCCTTCTTACTGCCCTTATACCGACATCATCACCATCCTTGATCACATCTCATGCTCTGGACATATATCTTATTTACCTATAGTATTTGTAATAAAATATATGTAACATTAATGATAAAGTTTACTTAATATAATATGTCCAAACTATGCTTATTTCAGTGTGCAATGATATAAACATGCTAGTCCATTACCTTTTTATCTTACTTCTAGTACATTCTTTGAACCTTAAGTGTGTTTTCTGTTTAAAGAGCTGCTCACTGTCTTGGTGGTCTTTGGAGTGTTTAGTAGCCACATGTATGTTGTAGCTACTGCTTTAGAAGTGTAGAAATTAAAATTATTGTTATACCAGGATTGTAACACATAATTCTTTTAAGATCTAAGGTACTTCTGATTGGGCTAAGATAGGTCATTTGAACAACAACAAAAAAATTAAAATATGATCAATAGCCAATCAGGTTCTAATTTCTGATAATTTCTATTGAGTTGGAGAATCATCTCAATGGTCAGTAACAATGGATCATATTGGATACAGAATTAGTTTTAACTAAATGGTTTGGTTATATGGTTAATGTAGATGGGAAAATATATAGGGAAGTAGAACACTGAATCATAGAGGACTGAAGAGAAATGTTTCTTTGATATAATATTTCTGGCCACCTGACATGACAATCTGCTACTAAACCACCATTGAATTTTAGGCTGTAAGTAGGTAGGTAAGGATGCAATTATTAGGCACTTCATTAGTTACTTCTTGGTTTTACTAGAATGTTAGTAGTGGCTATGTAATGTCACTAAGTAACTAACATGTTCTATGAAAATTTATTGTCCATTTTCTCCTGTTAAATGTAGAATTTGCCACAATACCTTCTAGGACTTGCATCTTTGTTCACGGTTTTGTTTCTTTGAGATAACAAGGCCAATGTGGTAATGAAAAAGGGGAATATCAGTCAAATACATGTATCTTAAGGAAGCTTAGCCTAACCAGGATACATTACAGAGGAAAAACAACAACAACAGCAGCAACAGCAACAGCAGCAGCAACAACAACATCAACAACAACAAATATTTCTCATAAGGTACCAGTAACTTCAGATCTGGTGTACTTAAGTCTAAAAGCAGGCCTTGGCTTTTCATAGAAGAAGGTTATCCTAAAACAGCTTTGAACTCAGAAAGCCAGGTGTGCTGGGTTTCCTTCAAAAGGCCCTGGCCTGTACCATCTGCTTCAGGGCTAAAGAGTCTCATCTCAGACAATTTATTTTCCACTAAAAGATGAATGAATGGTAGTATGTATGTGTTCTGGGTAATATGGTAGCAGTTTGGGCAGGATTTTCAGTTCTTTCTATGTCTGTGGGCTAAAGTTGATTTTGATAAGGTTGCCAAAGGACATACACACTTCTCCTCCTCAAAACATCTGTGGGTGATCCATTCCCCACAAATGACATTATCTGTCTTCCTGCTAGCTGACTGGGGAGCCAGTGTGCCAAACTCTCACAGCTGTGGGGGCATAGCTGACTATCCATCTTCAAAATGTGCCACATGCCAGTTGTTTGGATGGAAGTCACTTGGAAAAGTCACTTCATACAAAGAAACTTTATCAGAGATCTATCTTCCTGGCAAGTGTTTGGCTTCTGTTTTGTCTGATCCCAAGGGAGAGCTGTGATGAGCCCAACCACATCTTCCATCAGAT
This sequence comes from Mus caroli, assembly GCF_978045245.1. Taxonomy (NCBI): domain Eukaryota; kingdom Metazoa; phylum Chordata; class Mammalia; order Rodentia; family Muridae; genus Mus; species Mus caroli. Next base: position 26,507,252 of record NW_028227274.1, on the reverse strand, counting down.
AGTGACCTTGACTTCAGGGACTTCCTATCAGCTTCAACAGCATGCCCGAGTCACATAAATTGAATATGTTCACATCATTTGTCACACTGAATAAAGAAAAATTTCATTTCTCAATATGTGATGGCAGCTTCATACTTTAAATATTACAGTTATCCTGATCAAAATACCTCTTATTCTCTGCAATGACAGACATGAGTTAATAGCAATTCTCTTCCATTAATGAAAATATGTTAGGTATTTCAATCATTTGAGTAGTTGTATATTTTGGTAGAAATATTAATTTATGTATTAAGCAGCAATGAAAAAGTTCAAATTCCTATAACAAAGTGTGTTCCATGGCATTCTACAGAGAAATAAAGAGCTTGATCCATGATTTGCATGTAACTCTTGTATCGTTATGCACAGATACACATTGTAAATGTACATGTAAATGTGACTAATTCAAGTCCACCTAGAAACTTTCTACATTTCCATGACAAGAGCTCTGCATCCCTTTTAATTATGAATAAGTGACTGTATAAATATGAGGAGGTGAATGTAAAAATTTGTGAGAAAGTAGTGAAACATGATGCTATGAGTGTGTGTGTGTATGTATGTTTGTGTGTGTTACTGTAGATTGAACCTGGGCCCTTGTGCATGGTAGGCAAGTATCCTACCAATAACCTACACCCCTGACATAGCCCCTCTGATGCTACTGCAATGTCCTCCATCATGATTATTTGATGAATTGGCAAATACATTGACTGGCATTTCCCACAGCTAAGCAGATTTTTGATTGAATTGATGAATGGCACTTCAGGACAGCTAGTTCCCTTTATACTTGTCAATGGCCCTTCTTACAGTCTAGTGTCCATTGACTAACCTAGTGATTATGATGCCTCTGATTCACAGTCTACACTATTTATAGATGGGTCACTGCTGTCTAGTCCATATTTCTTAACTGAAAAAAAAAGCTTTTTAGTAAAATAATCATCATATATTTAAATGATTTTTAATTTAATGAGAATTACCATATGTCACCGATATTTTTCCTCCAGCACCTTTAATGACCTACACCTCTCAACTGATAACATCCTTTTTCTTTCAATATATTGATTACATGTGGATGTAATCAATATATTGATTGTAACCAACTATTTAAATATATATATATATATATATATATATATATATATATATGTTCAAGCCAATCCACAGTAACACACACACAGACACAGACAAACACACACACACAGACACACACACACACACACACACACACAGACACACACACACACACACACACACTCACCATATTGCTGAGTACATTTTTATTGTTTTTTTTTGTGTGTACATGGTTTTATGGTTGACTACTGTGCATTAGGCAATCAATGAAGGGACTCATCCATGGAAGAACCTAATTCTTCTCCAAAATGAATAGTTGCCTCTGACTCTTTCTAGGGATGAGTGCCTGTGAAATCTCCCTCCTTGCATGTGAACTTTCCAATTGATACAGAGATCACAACTAGACACAATGCAGAGATCAAAAGAGTGTGGGAACCCAACCATAATCAGTACATCCATATCTTAGTTCCTGCATCTATGGGTCAGAGAAGATCTCAGAAAAGTGGTAGAAATATTACTAAGAACCAGAATACCAGCTTTAAAGCATTGTATTGTTGTAGTTCTTTTTTTTTTTTTTAACTAAGGAGCCCGTATTTGTCAAGTACATAGCAGAGGTGCTTGCACAGTGAAGTGCCAGAGCAGCCAAGAAAAAGACCACATGTAAATGTTTTCTCTGTTACAGAGTTACAGAATGTAATGCGCAAGAAATTAAATGAAAACACACAGCAAATTTCTCTAAAAGAGTGCATCTTTTGCAGTTGTGGCGAAGAGGACAACTAACAGGGCAGGAAATAACCTATAGCTTAGTGCCTGAAGGTAGAGGAGCCTACACACTGCTGGTTCAACTTGTGGGATATAAAACTTGTGGGATCGGTGGGACTGGCTAGTTTTCATCAACTTGACACAAACTGGAGAACCCTGGGGAGAGGAACATGGGTTGAGGCATTGTGTGTATTGAAGTGACTTATGGGCAATAGACTGACTGGTAAGGGAGAGCTCAGCCGGCTGCTATGCACTGGGTCTGGAAAAAGCAGGAAGTCTTGGCTTGGAAAAGAGAGCAAACTGAGGGAGCTATGTTGATTCCATGGCCTCTGGTTCTCTTCCTGAATCCAGGTTTCCACCTTAATTTTCTGTTTTGCCTCCCCTCAAGAATGGACTCTAAGCTATAATATAAGATAAACCCCCTCCTCTCCAATTTGCTTTTGTTCAAGATATTTATCATAGTAACAAAAGTAACCAGAACAGGCAGGTAGATGGCACTACAGATAATACACAAATAATTTAATTCCATTCTTTTAGAGGAGTCCTTTGCAGGTAGCATAGATGGACCTTCCCATCCAGATGATGCATCCTGCATCTTAGCCCATTACAAACTATAATGTCTGAGAGCTGTACAACACTCTCTCTTCTTTTCACTCTCAGATAACATCTGTCAAAAGCTGCCTTGGATAAAACTCTCAAGGACATTTGTATTTGCAAATCCTTCTCTTGGAGAAGAAAGGGAGGGAGAGGAACACATGGCTCAGAGGTCTCTTCTTTCTCAGTGGATTCCTCTATCTCTGCTGGAGTCCTCTGAACAACAAGGGATACCATCTAAAAGCAAGCTCTTCCCTCTTTGGCTGACCTACAAAAACAATGAGTACTGCAGACTCCCAGTGGAAGGCATGTGTCCTTTTCCTCTTGACTGATAAGAGTTCACAGTATTTTCAGAATAAGCAGTGATCTTTTATTGTCTTTGTTAAGAGTATGATAAATGTGTATCCTGCAATAAGAAGATGGATAAACAGAGAGAGAGTACCTCAGGGACATGCTTAGAAGGGAAGTGGCTGCCTTCAGAAGAAGAGGGTAAAACAGATGGCAACAAAGGGCCTTCTCAGAAAAAACGATCCTTTGTGGGCATGCTGATAAACTTTACTGTAAGAAGGGCTGTTCTGCCTATTTGGGAGCTTAATTTTCTATAATCGTCTTTGATGGAAGAGTTTATCTACACAGTTATCGCAGGTATTGTCTGAGTAGAGAATGGGTTACTTTTATATTTCCAATTAATGTGGGGAAATGGGGAGTTTTTCCAAACTTTATTTCCAATGTCTTTTTTTTTCAATTCTTCTTAATTTCCATATTCTGCTGGGAATAGTAACTACTTATTTTAATCTGCCTAAAATTTCCTTCTGCAGATATCTTAAATATAAGATTTAAACATTAGGAACTGGAAGACAACAATGAGCTGAGCAGTATTCATTACTCAGTGTAAAGTAAAGGAACTAGATTTGGAAGAAGCTGCTTAAACTTTCCACCTCAGTGACTTTAGGCTTCTACATCAAATTGAAATACCATTTCCTAAAGAATAATGTAACACAATTTTTGACATCACAAAACAATGCTTTGGATGCATAGAAATGCATTTCCCACATATAATAAAAAATAAATGCCCTGTAAATTATAATGTAGTGAACAGTCCCATTCTTTTATTGAGTATATTTAAGGGATAAATGCCGATTAAATATTCTTTTCTTTTTCTTTTGTGTAAACTGTGTGCTGAGACCATTCCAAATATGCTTCAAACCATACCCAGTTTCCTCATGGCAACCTAACAAAAAGTAGAAAATTAATACTGGTCTTATTCCCTTGTATACTATTATAAATATAACTGTATATATCTACTGTTTGTATGTCTGCCAGATGCTTTGATTCTCTCAGCAGATCCAAGAAAAATTTACATGTCAAGGTGTGAAGTAATTTGACAATATAGGAAGTGTTCTTCAGATGGGAATGGTGTAGTTTCTCTGGTCTGTAAAATTCTTTGTATTATTTCAACTTTTAAAAATACACTAATATAAAAATTTTCAGACTGTGTTTTTCTTTTGTTATCCTTGTACTTTTAAGGGTTTGGGGATTATTTCATGCATCCACACACTAATAAATTCTACTTTATTGTTATAATGATCCAAAACTCGACAGAACACCTAATGGTTAAAGAAACTATAATGTACTTCAACATGTTCTTTGGTAAAACCTACTAAAAGATGAAAAAGTCTGTCAATCATTTACAAAGATCATATATACTAATTTGCAGAGTTGCACCTATATACCAGAATACCATACAACAAAGCAATAGTAAAGAACATGGATATATTTAGAATATATTTACAGAAGGATAGCTGGAGAGTGATGGCACATGCTCTTATCCCAGCTCTGGAGGGGAAGAGACAAACATATCTCTGAGTTCAAAGCCAGCCTGTTCTAGAGTTCCAGGACAGCCAAGGTTGTACAGAGAATCCCTGTCTTGAAAACCAAACCAAACCAAACTAAACCAAACCAACCAAACCAACCAAACCAAACCAAACCAAACCAAATGCCAAATCAATCCAAATCAAAATACAAAAACTTAGCAATTACAGAAGGATAAAATAATTGAGCATGGCGATCAAGTTTTATACATAGATGAGGTAGCATTTTATTTTCCAGTTGGCAACTAGAACTTCATCAGATCTGAAGGGTGCAAGAGGATGATGATAGTGTAGAATTAGTTCTCATACTGTAAGCGTTAATTAAATTTGGGAAACAAATAATGTAGTCAAATAAACTGACTAAGGTTTACTAAGTCCTTCAAAGTAGATAATTGGACAGGAGGCTCCAATACTTGATTAATGTTGTTAAGCAAAGTAGTAAAAGTAATGCCAAAAACAAAAGTAGCACAGCTATGTGTGTAGAAGGCAAAGACCATGGCAGTAGGGGAAACCAAGTTTGTGAAGCCTAGGGCTGATTTGCTAGAGATACCATGGAAGTCTCTGCCAGGTTCCAGAGTTTGAGTCTGTCTCTATGTTTTTCCATATATCAGGTAATAAATGAATGTGTTCCTTGAACTATACTAAGCATCCCTGTAGAAACTGAAATAATTGAAATGGCACTGGAAAAAACTGTAGTTGTAGCTGGGAGGCTTGTCAGTGTTGTTCTCCCTGGAATGGGGATGACCATTCTCTGTCTCTATTCTACAGATGTGTTGGGATGGCTGCTCAGATTATAGAGCCTGCTTGTATCTACTATAGATCATGTTGTTTTCTTATTCTACCTAAATGCTGGTTACTCCATAGTCATGAATTGTCTTCTACAGATTCTGTAAATTGTTCTCCTTTCTTCCCAGATTTAATATGCACACCTTCAGATTGAACATGGTAGGTACAAAAATGAAATTCTATTGTAGCAAGTGGATCAAAATCTTCAGTTACTTCCCTTGTCCAAAAACATGTTTTTAGTTTTTATTTTATGCAACTTTTAAAATTTGTTTTTGACAATTGGTTGTCTGTAACTTGGGCTTGCTGTGGGCTTGTTATAGACTCAGTGATATTCTTTTTTTTTTTTTAAGATTTATTTATTTATTATATGTAAGTATACTGTAGCTGTCTTCAGACACTCCAGAAGAGGGCGCCAGATCTCTTTGTGGATGGTTGTGAGCCACCATGTGGTTGCTGGGATTTGAACTCTGGACCTTTGGAAGAGCAGTCGGGTGCTCTTACCCACTGAGCCATCTCTCCAGCCCCGACTCAGTGATATTCTGAATTGTCCTCCTTCCCTTCCAATATTTTGGATGTAAGGTGTGCACCATGACTATCCTTTCCTGTTTGAAAACTGGATAGGATAAGGAGTTGAGTTAAGGAGCAATGAAGGAATGACATTTAATATATGTTAATGTGCTGTATGCTGTTTTCATTTTTCATTCACAAGTTATGCTAAATTTTGCTTGCTCTGATAATACATATGTAGGACCATTTCCTCTACTCCATTTTACACTTGTGCCACCACCATGGGTCTGATGCTAGAATCCTCACACTGTCCCTTACTCTCCTCCATAGATTTTTCCTTCATTTTACTCACAGAATGTAGAAAAAAATGGGGAATGGCAATCTCTAACTAAAAGGGCTGTTGGGCACATTAGATAATGTCATATTGATAAACCATTTAGAGCTGTGTTCGGCACAAAGGTAATTTTAAAGTACCACGAATTCTCATCATTATCAATAATGTTGTTAATATTGCAATCATTTCACTATTTATAGGAATTAAAACCACCTTATTTTAATAGTCTCATTTCACTGCCTCTTCTTCTGAAATCTATGAACTAAAACCTTTACTTCTGAATATTAGACATGTGAATACTGATGCATAAAAGAATTGTAAATGTAACAACCTTGTATGTAAACAGCTAAGTCCCAAGACTTCTCTGAATTGTTTTTTTCTCTTCATTCATAATTATGATATATTTGGGGAACACACCAGTGAGACTCTCTGCTTCCATAATGGGTGTCCCTTTATGTCTGTAATGTATTTAATAACCACCACTGTAAAACTAAGGCATATTTTGAAATTCTTATTCTTTATCACTGTTTACTTGACACTCTCTACACATGATTTCATAGGCTAAGATGGAGGTGGTTCGTAGAGAAATAATCTTCTATGTGTGCACATCCTAAGCCTATTACATTATATTTGAAGTGTAGAAATTTAGAGGCATATTTCCCTCATATTTCCTCCTAAAGGGCTATATATCCTATTCCTGAAAAATCAGACATCCTTGAATATGATCAATATTATATTTATGTGATTAGACATTGTTAGGATTGTATAAACTAAGAACAATGCACCTTGGAACACAGATGATCTTCAAATAGATTCTGTCAAGTGAAATAATCACCTACAATTCTTTTTATTCTTCCTGTTATGATTTTTGCTGGAGTTGAGTAACCACTGAATGTCTGACTACATCTTCTCTTGTTCTTGGCTTACAAACCAAGACACCTTTAGGTGTATCTAATGTACATATAAATATATATTGCATGTTAACAGTCACCTCTTGCCTCCTTGCAATTTAGAATACACAGTTCCTTCAATTCCTTTATTTCTCTGTATTTTAATATTACAACTGAAACTTAATAATCTTAACATTTTTAAAACCAACATCCTGTAATTTGTCTTTTCAAAGTCTTAATAATTGTGTAAGATCTACCTTTCTTACATCTTTAGTTTATTTACCTTTTAAAATGGTTTTTACACACACACACACACACACACACAGCCACACAAACACACAAACATCATCACTGAACTATTTTTGAATTTTATGTGTAGTGGCTTTATGTATCATAGAAATTGTTTAACTCTCATTGTAGTTCATATTCAGATCTTTTAGTCTGGATAAATGCTGTATTCTTAAAAATTCCCTATTCCTTTTGTGATGGTTTGTATAAGACTGGCTCAGGGAATAGCACGTTCAGGAGGTATAGCCACGTTAGAGTACATGTGGCCTTGTGGAAATGGGCTTTGATACTCTTGCTCCAGCTGTCTGGAAGACAGTCCTCTCATGGCAGCCTTCACAGGAAGATGCAGAATTCTCAGTTCCTCCTGCACCAAGCCTGCCTGGAGATTGTTGTGTTCCCACCTCTATGACAATGGACTGAACTTATGAACCTGTAAGCCAGCTCCAGTTTAATGCTGCCTAAGAATTTTCTTGGTCATATTCACAGCAGTAAATCCCTAAAGACAGAAGTTGGTACCAGGAATGGGGCATTTCTGTAATAGACCTAACCATGTTTTTGTTTGGAAGAATGTTTATTTGGGGACTTTGGATTTGGAAAACAGTGGAATGCTTTAAGCAGGGCTTACTGGACTATCCTAGTAGCAATATGGAAGACTTTGTTGCTAAGGTTTATTTGAACTGTGGAAGCCTGGCTCTAGAGGTTTCAAGGGATTTTTTGAACAATGTGACTGCCTTTTCCCCTTGTCTGAAGAGTCTACTCAAGACTAAAGTTTATATTAATTGCATTGATAAAATAAGTCTCAAAATCACCCAGCAGTTCTCTGTTTAAGTCTCATGAAGAATATTCTGAAAAAGCATAGAAAGGAAAAATAGAAAATATAAGGTCAAATATTAAAGAGGCATCAGAAAGTAAAATGGAGCTAAATCCTGTGTTCAAAGATATTAAATTCAGTTAAAGGAATGGTGACCTTGGGGCAGGATCTCACCCAGCTAAGTTTAGGTCCAGGCATGGTAGTACAAGCCTTTAATTCCAGGAGGCAAAGGTAAACAGATCTCTGAGTTCAACACCAGCCTAGGATAGAACAAGTTCTATGTGAAGAAAAGCTTAAGTTCAGGCATGGTGGTACACACCTTTAATCCCTGTGTTTAGGAGACAAAGCCAGCAGACCACTTGCATTCAGGGTCAATCTACAGAGCAAGTTCCAGAACAGCCAAGTTTAAGCAGTGAGGGAGTTAGAAAACAGATAGCTGGTAATAGAATAAGGTAAGCTGTATTCCAGCCCCAGCAAGCAGCAGAACTTGGCGGCTTAGGTCATGTGGCTCTGGCCTTAGAGTTCAGAATAGAAGGGACTACTGGGACAATTGATACTTGTTAGCTGGAGCTAAAAAATTAACAGTGATTAAGAAGAGAGTAGCATCACTGAAGTGAAATCTGGGAAGTGTTTTCGGAGAGCACAAAGAAGCTCTGTTCCAGAGATAGCCAAGTTTATACTGTGAGCTGCAGCTGTGTTTGATAATGTGTAAGGGTCACCCATGTGGTACTAGTTTAAAGATATGAAGAGGTCACAGAGCACATGGTTGGCACTGTGTGAGGCCATGGAAGGGCATTAGTAAAGGTGCAGCCTCAGCTGCAGTTGATGGCCTGAGTCTGAAGGGGTCATACGAAGAAGCTAAGGCTTAGCACCAAGAAGAGAGCCTATGAGAGGCCATTGGTAAAGCCTAGTTGCTCTTGAAGACCACAGTGTATTGGAGATGCCAGAACCATGGGATGATGTCCAAGAACAGCAGCAGCAGTGGAGCGGAGTCAATCAGAACCTAGAGAGCAACAGAAGGCAGAGCTGGAGATGTGACCCAAGCCCTTTGTAAGAGTCCAGAAGATTATGTCTGGATCCCAGACATTGGACCAAGAAGATTCAACGTTGAAGTTGCCTTGGAGACTGATCCTAAGATATCCAAAATGCCAGAGCAGGGGATATCTCTGCTGAGGAAAGCTGCTAACAATGAATTGAACCAGCTCAGGAGAAAGAAGTTTGTTGTAATCAACTAAGATGAAAACGGAGTTGGAGATCTGATGACTCCTTTGACATCAGACATGGAGATGCAGATTTTGCAGTTTGCCCAGCTGGTTTCCTTTCTTGCTTTGGGGATTACAGTCAAGTAATAGGATGAATCTCAGAAAAGACTTTGGACTTTTAACATTGGTTAGACTGCTGTAGACTATGGGAACTTTTGAAGTTGGACTAAAATTATTTTATGCATTGTGCTATCTTTAGTTATAGTCTCCATAAACTCATGTGTTTGAACAAGCCTATGGGGGCCAGGCAGTGGAAGGTAATGGTTTGTATATGATTGGCCACAAGAGTGGAACTACCAGGAGGTGTGGCCTTGTTGGAATAAGTGTTCTCTTGTAGGCTTGGGCTTTAATACCCTTGTCCTATCTGCCTGGAAGCCAGTCATCTCATAGAAGCTTTAAGATGAAGATGCAGAACTCTCAGCTCTTGCTGGACCAAGCCTGCCTGGATTTTGCCATGCTTCCAACATCATGAAAGTGGGCTGAACCTCTGAATATGTAAAACAGCCCCAATTAAATGTTGACTAAGAATTGCCTTGGTCATCGTGTCTGTTCACTGTAGCAAAACCTTAACTAAGACACCTCCTGTTTTTCATCACAACCATAGCCATTCTACTTTATTTATCATGATGAGTAAGTTCTATCTGGTACCACCTATAACAAGAATTCTTCTGTGTTAAGACAAATTGGTACTAGCATAGTGGGGTATTCCTGTGACAACCTGACCATGTTTTGGGGAGAATCGTGGAACTAATTTGGAACTTTGAGCTAAAAGATCCATTTGGTGTTAAGAGCTCTGTGGGATATTGAGTAGGAGCTTGGAAGATAATGTTGAGAACAGAGCAGATGGAAGCTGGCTTGTGAAATTTCAGAGGGAAGATCAAAGACTCTTATCAGGGTCATTGCTATTTTGAGTGTGAAGATTCTGTGGTTTTGTTTAGTTGGGGCTGAAGAATCAGCTGTGATTAACAAGATACCAGAGCCGGGCGTGGTGGCGCACGCCTTTAATCCAAGCACTTGGGAGGCAGAGGCAGGCAGATTTCTGTGTTCGAGGCCAGCCTAGTCTACAGAGTGAGTTCCAGGACAGCCAGGATTACACAGAGAAACCCTGTCTCTAAAAACAACAACAACAACAAAAAAAATAAGATACCAGAACTGAAAAATCAAAAACTTTGAATTACTGGGACTATTGATGATGGTTAGCTGAAGCTAAGAAATTAGCAGTGATTAGGGGGAGACCAGCGTCATTGAGATGAAATCTTCTGGGAAGTATTCAGAGATAACCAAGGTTGTACTTTGTATTGTGGCTGAACTTGGTACTGTGTAAGAGTCACCCACATGGTACTGGTTTTGAAGGAATGAAGTGGTCATGAAGAACAGCTGAGGCTCCACACTGTGAGACTATGGAAGGCCCTTGGTCAAGGTGCAGCCTCAGTTGCAATTGATGTCCCAGGACTTGAAGGGGTCATGCAAAGGAATTGAGGTGTGGCACCATGGAGAGAGCTATGAGAGGCTATTATTGGTAAAGCCTAGTTGCAGTGGGAGACAGCAGTGTTTTAGAGATGCCAGTACCATGAGATGGCCACCAAGAACAGCAGCAGTAGTACAGGCATCTGGAGCCTAGAAGACAAGGTGGTGTGTAGTACAAAGGGCTGAGCTAGGCAATTGACTCAAGCCTTGGAGGAATCGAGAAGATTGTGAGTAGATCCAAGACATTGAACAGTTGGAGTTTGATTTTACTTTTGATTGTAACTGTGCCCTGATATTTTTCCCTCTTGAAGTAGAAGGTATTTTAGTGGAACCCACAGTAAAGAGACTGAAATTTTAAAAGACTGGATTTTAAAAGATATTGGATATTTTAAAGGGATTGAAATTTTAATATGTAAAGACAGTTGGACTTTTAACGTTGTTTAGATCTTGGGGATGATTAAGAAAGTAAGGGTTGAGGCTTAATAGTGATGTGTTTTTGTGTCAAGTTGACAAGTGGTCAATTTTACTGGCTTGTTTTGTGTGTCAACTTGACACAAGCTTGAGTTATCACAGATAAAGGGGCCTCATGAAATGTCGCCATAAGATCCAGGTATAAGGCATTTTCTCAATTAGTGATCAAGGAGGGGAGAGACCATTGTGGGTAGTGCCATTGCTGAGCTAGTAGTCTTAGGTTCTACAAGAAAGCAAGCCAAACAAACCAGGGGAAGCAAGCCAGTAAGTAAAATCTCTCCATGGCCTCTGCATCAGCTCCTGTTTCCTGACCTGCTTGAGTTTCAGTCCTGACTTCTTTTAATGATGAAGAGCAATATGGAAATGGAAGCTGAGTAAACCCTTTCCTCACCAACTTGCTTTTTAGTCATGATGTTTTGAGGAGGAATATAAACCCTGACTAATCAGTGATTGCATATCATGTGTGTTCTTTTGTGATTCAGTTACCTCACACAGGATGATATCTCCAGATCCATCCATTTGTCCTAAGAATTTCATAAATTCTTTTTTTTTTTTTTTTTTTTTTTGGTTTATCAAGATATGATTTCTTTGTATAGCCCTGGCTGTCCTGGAACTCACTTTGTAGACCAAGCTGGCCTCGAACTCAGAAATCTGCCTGCCTTTGCATCCCGAGTGCTGGTATTAAAAGTGTGTGTCACCACGTCTGGCAAATTCATTGTTTATTTTTTTATTTTTTTTATTTTTTAATATACACTTTTAATATATAGATGATATATATATGTGTGTGTGTATATATATGTGTGTGTATATATATATATGTATGTGTATATATATATATGTATATATATATAATTATATTTTCCTCTGTCAGCATCCCTTCTTTTTTTAAATTTTATTTTATTAGATAGTTTCTTTATTTACATTTCAAATACTATCCCAAAAGTTCCCTATACACTTCCCCCACCCTGCTCCCCTACCCATTCACTCCCACTTCTTGGCCCTGGCGTTCCCCTGTACTGCAGCAGATAAAGTTTGCAAGACCTAGGGGCCTCTCTTCCCAATGATGACTGACTAGGCAATCTTCTGCTACATATGCAGCTAGAGACATGAGCTCTGGGGGTACTGGTTAGTTCATATTGTTGTTCCACCTATAGTGTTGCAGACCCCTTCAGCTCCTTGGGTACTTTCTCTAGCTCCTCCATTGGGGGCCCTGTGTTCTATCCTATAGATGACTGTGAGCATACACTTCTGTGTATTTGCCAGGCACAGCTGCATAGTACTACATTGTGTAAATGTACCACATTTTCGGTATCCATTCCTCTATTGAGTGACATTAGTCCAGAAGCTCAGAATACCCAAGATAAAATTCGTAAAACACATGAAACTCAAGAAGACAGAAGACCAAAGTGTGGATACTTCAGTCCTTCTTAGAAGGGGGAACAAAATTCCCATGGAAGGAGTTACAGAGACAAAGTGAGAAGCAAGACAGAAGGAATGACCATTCAAAGACTGTCCCACCTAGGGATCTATCCCATAGACAGCTACCAAAACCAGACGCTATTGTTGATGCCAATAAGAGCTTGCTGGTAGGCTCGTGATATAGCTGTCTCCTGAAAGGCTCTGCCAGTGCCTGACAAATACAGAAGTGGCTCACAACCATCCACTGGATGGAGCTTAGGGTACCCAATGAAGGAGCTCAAGAAAGTACCCAAGGAGCTGAAGGGATTTGCAGACCCATAGGAGGAACAATAATATGAACTCACTAGTCTTTCCAGAGTTCCCTGGGAGTAAAGCAACCAAAGAAAACACATTGTGTGACTCATGGTTCTAGCTGCATATGTAGAAGAGGATGGCCTTGTTGGTCATCAATGGGAGGAGAGTCCCTTGGTCCTGTGAATGTTCTATGCCCCAGTATAGGGGAATGTCAGGGCCAGGAAGAGGGAGTGGGTGGTTTGATGAACTGGGGAGGTGGGGAGGAGGCGAAGGGATAGGGTGTTTTCAGAGGATAAACTAGGAAAGCAGGTAACATTTGAAATGTAAATAAAGAAAATATCTAATAAAAAAACTGACTATGACAGTAAGAAAACTCAAATGACAATTCCAATCGTCCTGTTCTCTTTAATGTTTCTATCAGATATTCTCTGCTTTATGCAACATGGGTGATCTTCTCTAGTCATGATGGGAGCCAAATGTAAAAGCACATTTTACTTTTATATGCATGTATTCCTCAAAAACATTGGGGAAGAGTTTTTGTTTCCACAGGTGACAATACATTATAGCTTCCATAAAACTGATAAAGATTCAATCTGAATAAAAGATGCTTTGACGTGAAAGGAATGACTCATGAAAGGAAGAGATACAGAACGGAACACAGACAATGCAGAAAGCTGACCCTCTCCATGGGGACAGTTCAACAAACTGACTGCAAAAGGATAGATCATTTATGAGAGTGCAGAATAGAACTGAACATCTGCTGAAGGACTGCAGTTATGAAAGATTATCACATGATACAAAGTATCATCTTAAGAAGATTCAGACTGTTACGTTTTGGTGATTGATAACTATTTTGTCTGTAAAAGTTAAACAGTATACAATTTTTATCTTAAATAGAAAGGATGAAGATATAGAGAAATTTTAATATAACAACATGGTTTATGTGGCAAGGAGTCACATCAGAAGCTTATCCAGGTCTATCTGATCTGGCTGGAATGCAGACATGCCCATAGTATGCACATTTAATCCCTAACACTGGAGGCAACAGTTTAACCTGGAAAGTTTACAAAGACAAGTTGAATGTAAAGACACAATAAGCCAGAAAATGAGAAGGAGCAAGAAGATTATGACAAGTTTCAAGAGTTAGTTTGAGGTCAAGCAGGGCAATTCAGTCAGAAGCTAAGTAAAGCTAGTTTGAACCAGTCAGCTTGGAGAGTTTAATAATTATTAAATATATTTGATAACTTTCAAACCACATGAACAAATGTTGAGACCTACAAGGGAATACATAATAATTTTTATAACCTCAAGAGCAAAACATGAGCTTCATGGTTATGCTTGGTTGTGGGTTTTCCACTGCAGCAACATACAAACAAGTTCTGAGACTTTAGTGTGCCAAATGGTTTTTTAAGCATGCTTGTTTCTTTGAATTATGTCATTTTCAAAGCTCATTATCAAAGGGAAGTAATTTAATGTTTTAAATTATTTATATTAAATATATTTAATAATTTTTAAATATATTTAAGCTATTAAATATGTTTAGATAAATATTAAATTAAATAAATATAGGGAGCTGGAGAGGTGGCTCAGTGGTTAAGAGCATTGACAGTGAGGGCATACAATGTGTGTTCTTTTGTGATTGGGTTGACTCACTCAGGATGATATCTTCTAGATACATCCATTTGCCTAAGAATTTCATGAATTAATTATTTTACATACTGTAAATGTACCACATTTTCTGTATCCATTCCTCTGTTGAAGGGAAATCTGGGTGCTTTCCAGCTTCTGGCTATTGTAAATAAGGGTGCTATGAACATAGTAGAGCATGTGTCCTTGTTATATGTTTGAGTATCTTTTGGGTATATGGCCAGGAGTGGTATAGCTGGGTCTTCAGGTAGTACTATATCCAATTTCCCAAGCAACTACCAGACTGATTTCCAGAGTGATAGTACAAGGTTGCAATTCCACCAACATTGGAGTAGTGTTTGTCTTTCTCCACTTCCTTGCCAGCAGTCTGAGTTCACCTGAGTTTTTGATCTTAGCTATTCTGACTCTTATGAGGTGAAGTTTCAGGGTTGTTTAGATTTGCATTTCCCAGATAACTTAAGGTGTTGAACATTTCCTTAAGTGCTTCCTGACCATTCAAGTTTCATCAGATGAGAATTCTTTGTTTAGTCTGTAACCCATCTTTAATAGGGTTAGTTCATTGTGTGGAGCCTAATTTCTTGAGTTCTTTGTATATATTGGATATTAGCCCTCTGTCAGATGTAGGGTTGGTAAAGATCTTTTCCCAATCTCTTGGTTGCCATTTTGTCCTATTGACAGTGTTCTTTGCCTTACAGAACTTTTGCAATTTTATGAGGTCACATTTGTCAATTCTTGATCTCAGAGCATAAGTCATTGGTGTTCTGTTCAGTAAAGTTTCCTCTGTGCCCATGTATCCGAGGCTCTTCCCCACCTTCTCTTCTATTCGTTTCAGTGTCTCTGGTTTTATGTGGAGGTCCTTGATGCACTTGTTCTTGAGCTTTGTGCAAGGAGATAAGGATGGATCAATTTGCTATCTTCTACATGATAACTGCCAGTTGAACGAGAAACATTTGTTGAAAATGCTGTCTTTTTTTTTCCACTGGATGGTTTTAGCTCCTTTGTCAAAGTTAAAGTGACTATAGGTGTGTATGTTTATTTATGTGGCTTCAATTAAATTAAATAAACATATTTAAGTAAATAAGTTTATTTAAATATGTATGTATTTGTGTATACACACATTATATTAAATAAATAATTTATTGAATATATTTAATAGTTTTAAACCATAATCTAAGATTTTCTTTTGCTAGTTTCTCATTGTATTAAATATTCTAACTTTTTCTAATTCCACTTGTTTACTTTTTTTAGCTCCACTTCTCTTTACTTCTCCTATCTCTCTCCACCATGCCTAACTGGCTTCTGGCACAAATCCATTCCCCCTTCATCTCCCTTCCAAAAATAACCAAATACAACAACACAAAATGCAATAAGAAAAGGCAAAAGCCCTCACACCAAAGCTAGACAAGGAAGTCCTACAGGTACAAATGAGTCCCAGGACCAGGCAAGAGAATTAAACACACTTGTTCCCACAATTAGGAGGCCCACAAAAACATCAAGCTAACTGCCACAAGATATATACAAAAAACATGGTGCAAACCCATGCAGGCCTGTGCTTTCTGTTTCAGTCTCTGTGAGCCCATCTATGCCCTGCTCCTTAGTTAACTCAGTAGACTATGTTCCACTAACTCTGACTCTGCAATCTTTTCATTCTATCTCCAAGGGAATTCCTGGATTCCTGAGCGGGAGTAGGATATCTCCACTTTAGATACTATTTCCACTGTTTGTAGGTCTGTACATCTGCTGCCAGATAAAGCCTCTATGATGATGACAAGACATGGCAGAATATCATTAGAAATAATTTCGTAACTTTTTTTTCGGTTGTGTTTTATTTTCACAGCAGTTGCATTTGGTTCTATCCTAGGTCCTTAGGCTATCCAGTTTCCACTTTCTGGTCATCTAGGCACTGTTGGGTCTCAACTTCCTGTCATGGAGTGCTCCTCAACTTAAACCAGATACTAGTTAGCCACTCACCCAAGTTCCATGCCATTACTGCCCCAGAACATCTTGCAGGCAGAAAAATTTGTGCATCAAAACTTTTTTGGTTGGTTTTGTGTCCATGTTTCTTTTTCAGTTTCCTGCCTTCTAGCATCAAGGAGACTAGAAAAAGAACAGAGGGGAGACAGCTCTAAGAAGGCAGCAACTCAGACTTCACAATCAATGAGCTCTGTGAATATTGTCCTCAGTAATGTGGTTCAGCTGTCAGTTAGCTATCTCCTAGCATCAGACTGCATTACTTGAGGATCTCCACAGGACTCCCTCAGTCAACAACTGTAGCAAATGCAACCCAGCCCCACCACTGAGAACCTGGCACAGTCTTATTAGATGGCTAATTCAGACTGTGTATACAACCCATTACTAGATGTCCTCACTAGGATCGCCACCATAGATACCAGGACGTTTCCACTGTACTAGATTTTCATTCCATAGCCCAAGTGTTCCCCCTGTTCTATTGGTCTCTCCATGCACTCTGTTCCCCAATCCCATCTTTTCCTCCAACCTTATTCCAGACATGCCTGTCCTTACCTGGCCCCTGTCAATCTCACACAGCATGATTATTTTTCAGGTCTATCGATTTTCCTGCAAACTTCATGAGGTCATATTTTTAAGAACTGGGTAATATACAATCGGATTAATGCACCACATTTTTTTTATTCATTCTGAAGCTGGGAAATATTTAGTTTGTTTTCAGTTTCTGGCTGTTATAGAGTAAAGTCACAATGAACATAGCTATGTAAGTGCTCTTGTAGAAGGATGGAGTTTCCTTTGTGTATCTGCCCAAAAGTGGAATAGCTGGGTCTTGAGGTATATGAATTTGTTATTTTCTGAAGAACCAGCATACTGATTTCCATACTGGCTGTACATGCTTGAACTCTCACTAACAATAGAAGAGTGTTCCTTTTACTCCACATTCTTACCAGCATAAGCTGTTTCATGTGTTATTGTTCATAGCCATTCTGAAAAGAATAAGATGGAATCTCAAAGTAGTTTTGATTTGTGTTTCCTTAATGGCTAACATTTCTCTAATAGTTTCTCAGCCATTTGAGATTCCTCTATTGAAAATTTCCTGTTTAAATCAGTACCCCAATATTTAATTGTATTCTTTGGTTTATAGACTCAGGTTTCTTAGGTTATATATGTATTTTATATATTAGTCCTCTGTCAGATATAGGGTTGGTGAAGGTATTTTTCCAGATTTTAGGCTTCTATTTTATCCACTTGACAGTGTTCCAAGTGACAGAAGCTTTTCAGTTTCATGAGGTCTCATTTATCAATTGTTGATCTTATAGCCTGGGCCACTGGTATTCTATTCAGGAAGTGGTCTCTTGTACCAATGTGTTCAAGGCTATTTTCCACTTTCTCTTCTATTAGATTTAGTGTATCTGTTTTTATGCTGAGGTCTTTGATCCACTTGGACTTGAGTTTTGTAAAGGGTGATAAATATGGATCTATCTGCACTGTTCTACGATGAAGATGATTTCTTTCTTCCCATGGTATATTTCTGGCTTCTTTATCAAAAACTCAAGTTTCCAAACGTGTGGATTTATGTCTTTGTCTTCAATTTAATTCCATTAAACAATACATAAAAATTCTAAGAATGTTATGTCATACCATGCAGTTTTTGCTAATATAGAATTGTACTAAAACTTTAAATCAAGGGTGGTGTTCCTTTAAATTATAGCAGAAAAAAAAAACTGCAGGGGCTACAACCTGAAGATAGTCAAATGAATGCAATAATTTCCACCAGTATCCAAGGCAAGCACCACTTTTTAGTAATTGCACCACAGATGACCAACAAGGACATTCTGATTTTTCTTTCTTTCTTTCTTTCTTTCTTTCTTTCTTTCTTTCTTTCTTTCTTTCTTTCTTTCTTTCTTTCTCTCTCTCTCTCTCTCTCTCTCTCTCTCTCTCTTTCTTTCTTTCTTTCTTTCCTTAAGAAAACTTTAAATTTTATGAGTTTTATGTGAATGATTTGAAGTGTCTGGGCTTGTACTGATTGTTACATATTACAGCATAAAGCCTGCTTCCTCTACTGCAGTCACAGCTTACAAGGTCCTAGATTAACAAATTGGAGAAATTTCCTATTAAGCTGGACCAAAGGTCTTGTTACCTTCCCTTTCTTATTACAGAGAAATTCTTCTGTGAAATATGCTTCAAGGAAAGGTATCTGCATTGTCCATTCTGTCTAAGAAGAGTGGCATCTTACAGTTTCTATTACTATGAAGAGATACCATGACTAAGGCAACTCATATAAAAGGTAGTGTTTAATTAAGGCTGACTTACAGTTTCAGAGGTTCAATCCACTATCATCATGGCAGAAAGCATGGCAGTGTCCAGGCAGACATGGTACTGAATCTGAGACTTCTTTCAGGCAGCTCAGAGGAAGGTTTCTTGTGCACAGGGAAGAGCCTAAGCATAGGACTCAAAGCCTGCCTACACAATCCATATTTCCTCCTAAAGAACACACATATTCCAACAAGGTCACTCCTCCTAATAGAGCCATTTCCTATAAGTTAAACATATTCAGACCACCACAAGTGACAACATCCCTTTGAGCTTCTGGGGATGGGCAAGGTTCAGAGAATTCTGTGGTTTTCTCTATAGTATGGATCTTTTTGTCTCCATCTCCTCCTTTTTGTCACTTCTTTCAGCCTCTCCGTCTTTTTCCTTCCCCCCTTTCCTTTTCCTCTCATACACTTCCTCTCTTTTCTTTACTCCCTTCATTCTTTTCTTCTTATAAAAAAATATAGAAAAGAAACTGTCTTCTTAGAGGCTCTACGCAGCAGCAGACTGGAACAGATGCAGATAACTACAGTCAAACACTGGATCTACGATGGACTCTATGAAAGAGTAGGGGAAAGGGTTGAAAGCTCTGGATTGGATGGGAACTCCACAGGTGGACCAACAGAATCAACTAACATGGACTCCTGAGAGCTCTCAGAGACTGATCCATGAACCAAAGAGAATCTATATGGCCTGGAGCAAGACCCTGGCACTTATGTAGCAGACATGTAGCTCAGCCTCCATGTGGCCCCCCAACAACTGGAGTCGAGGCTTTCTCTAAAGCTTTAGCCTGACTGTTGTATATTTTCCCCAACAGGGATGTCTTGTCTGGCCTCAGTTGGACAGGAAGGGCCTAATCTGGAAGAGACTTGATGCCCTAGTTGGGTCAGGGGTGGTATACTGGGGGGGGGGCTTTCTTAGAAGAGAAGGGGAAAGGGATGGAGAAGAGTCTCTGTGAGGAAGGGACTGGGAGGGGGCAGCATTTGAGATGTAAGTAAATAAATGTAAACAAACAAACCAATAAACATAATAATGGTCATTAGGCTATAAACGTTTTTTTTTTCTTTGTAGAATTATTCACTACATAATTTCTTAACATTTCTCTGTTGGTACAGTATTGACAAAAATCACTACTGAGAGTTGTATTAAAATTATAAATGTATGAAGAGACTTTAGCAATAGTAATATCATATAAGTAGTAATAAATAGTAATTGCAAAATCAACAAATATACTTGATTTATTTATTGATTGATTAATTGATTCATTAAATGTTGGTGGTAATGGGAATATAAACCAGAGTTTTGTATATTATAGATAGTTTACAAATTTTGTAATTGGAAAAAGTAAGAGTAGTGATAAAATATTAAATTTTTGTGTCTAAATTCATATTTATCACATTTGGCTGGGCGAAAGCTGGAATTGCAATTATATGCCTTTATACATATTTTCATATGGTGTCTTTATCTTATATTTATTTTGTAAAACTTCAAGCACCAAATGTTATTTCTCCCTAATAATATTTTTATCGTATATTTATGTTTATTTGGAGAACAGTACAAATAAATACTTAACTTTTATCAATAAGATCAAGGAGTTGAAAAATAAGAAAAATGCTATCATTTTAAAAATTCTCATGCGTACTTCTTAAATCTTTTCATAAAATTTACAATGAAAATTGAAATCTTTTTGAATCCTTACTTTTTGCAAAACACATGAAACTCGAGAAGAAGGAAGACCAAAGTGTGGATACTTCGTTCCTTCTTAGAAAGGGGTACAAAATACCCATGGAGGGAGTTACAGAGACAAAGTTCGGGGCTGAGACGGAAGGAAGGACCATCCAGAGACTGCCCCACCCAGGGATCCATCCCATAAAGAACCACCAAACTTAGACACTTTTGCATATGCCAACAAGCTTTTCTTGACCTTGATATAGCTGCCTCTTGTGAGGCTATGCTAATGTCTGGCAAATACAGAACTAGATGCTCACAGTAATCTATTGGATGGAACACAGGGTCCCCAGTTAAGGAGCTAGAGAAAGTACCCAAAGAGCTAAAGGGGTTTGCAGCCCTATACAACAATATGAACTAACCAGTACTCCCCCCTTGCCCCCCAGAGCTCCTGTCTCCAGCTGCATATGTAGCAGAGGATGGCCTAGTTGGCCTTCAATGGGAGGAGATGCCCTTGGTCTTGTGAAGATTCTATGCCCCAGTATAGGGGAATGCCAGGGCCAGAAAGCAGGAATGGGTGGGTTGGGGAGCAGGGGGAGGGGAGAGGGCAAAGGGCTTTACAGAGAGGAAAGAAGGAAAGGAGATAGCATTTGTAATGTAAATGAAGAAAATATCTAATAAAATAGTCTGTTATATTTAGAAGTTTGAAGGAGAATACATTTTTTTCTGGTAAGGAATATGTGGCTAATTTTAAAAATAGAGTTAATCATAAACATAAAAATCCAAGTAATTCCTTATAGTCCACTTCTCCTGAGAACAGAAGCAGTCAAAGGGATCTATTGTCGTATATACTAAGATATCGAAAAAGCTGAGAATTCTATTTTCTGTCTCCTTCTCATGCTGCAACCACCAGCTAGATGATTAGTAAGCAAGCTAGCACTGGAAAGCAGAGCAAGAACACTATAGAAACTGAGATTCTATTCCAGTTCCATCACGAGGCAGAACACCAGGACACATGGCAATTTAAATCATGTCAGATTTAAATTTAAATTGTTAATCTTTCCTTTTCTTCTGAAGAGACAGAAAGGTATTCAGTCACAATTGAAAAGCAAGTTTGATCTGGTGACATCTACGCAGGCAAACTTGGAGGTTTACTTAGCTAGATATCTGGACATGCTCTTGTCCATACAAGTTCACAAATGAAATCAAGTACCCTAAGTCCTGATTTTACTGCGAAGACAAGAACACACACTCATTTGTTAATTAAGCATTATCAGAACTTATTTTCTCTCTTTTTTACTACATTCACGCTATCATACGTGATTAATGAACCAATTAGCTCCCAACTTATATTTTCAACAAAATATATGCAATGATATCATTTTAATAAATGTAATATACATAATCATATGAATGTTCCATAACATATTTAAACAGGTACTATGTTTATGTATAATTCATTGCCAAACTCAGTAATATTTTTAAGCACACCATCTGAATATTTTTATCACAGAAATATAAAGTTCTAAAACTTTGTTTTCAAAAATACAACTCATCAATGAACATGCTCATTATACTTATTCTTTGAGACTTTCATGTGTGCATACAATGTATATTTTATTTAAAGTGAATACTTCATTTCCCACTTCTACTTGTTCTATGAACAAGAATTATTGCCCATGACATCCCTGAACAGGTAGCTTGGTTCAGCCTCTCACCAAAAGTATTGGAGATCTACTATTTCACGTTTGCTGTTCTAGTATTACTACAAAACTTTTGCCTGTGAGGTAGAAAATAAATTCTATCTCATTTTAAGGTAGCATTTTAGATAGTTTGCTCTTGATATTTTAGGGACTTTGTAAGCCTTTACATTGGTCAAAATGTAAGCATATACATAGGAATTTAATTTTGTCAATATTTTAAAATTTGTATGAATTCAGGTGAAACTGTATAACTGAGTCATGAAATTAGTCGCTTCATCATTGGAGCATCTAAATCATATACCACTGGGTACAGGCCAAAATAACAAATTGCCTCAATTTAGGCTCAAAGGAGGTCTAACAGAGTAAAACCTCAGATTATTCCCACTCTCCTTCTTTCAAAATTGCCTTACATTTAGGTGGAAAGAAAATGCACCATTAGTTTTCAATTGTGAAACAATAGATTTTAATGCCAAATATTCAAAGAATAAGCAGGTAAGTAATTAATTACCTGTGCTTTGATAGCAAATTTTCAAATATCTTATTTAGAGTCATAATGTCTTTAGTGTTTTACCAAAGTTTTGAGGTAGTTGAGTCACTTTGATCAAGGGACACCTTTATCTTTTTCTGGGACAGTATAAGGGTATCCCTTCTTAGTGTCACCCCAGTACCAGGAAACTAGAGTTCACTGTCAATGGTACTTCCAACCTTAAAGTCCTCCTAACTTCGAAGGTTTGAAGGAAGGCAGCATGTACCCCAGACTTTAAAATAATGTGAGATAAAAAAGATTGGAGTAATAATTATTTGTAGCAAATATCCTTCACATCTTGCCTGGTTTGAGGGTTCTGATCTTTCAAAATCTCCAGTTATAATGGCTACATCCTCCCAGAGAAATTATCCTCATGCCAACTAGAAAGTGGCTTCCTCATCTGTGTGTTCTGGGAACCTGCTGTGGTGCTGCTACACTGTGACTTGCCAGAGCTGTCTAGATACAGTAAAGAATTTCTTCACAGTTAGACTATAAAACCTCAAAGGAACTGCAACTTCCTTGACATTAGTAACCGACCAAGCAGTATTGATGAATGTCCGTAGAATTCCCCTAGTTAATTTTATTATTACCTTTTGAAACAGGGTCTTAAATCCCAGGCTGTTCTTAAACTTTCTATACAACTAGGGATGACAGTGAACTTCTGATTCTATGTTTGTAAGCATGTACTATGCTTGCTTTATGCAGAATTGGGGAGCTAATCAGGTCCTTGTGTATTCTAGACAAACACTGACTAAGTTACATCCCGAGCTAGATAGGATGCCTATTAAGAAAGCATGCAAACGAAGGTGATTAATTGGTCATGGCATAACAATCAAAGACAATACCTCCTACAGAGGAGCAATGTCTACATAGAAAATGTCATTTGTCCTAGCACAGTGCAGCATACCTCTTAAAAGTTCTGCTCAGAAAACAGGAATGTATCACAGGTGAGTGTGATTGATGGAGAGAAACACCAGGAAAAGAGTGATAAATTGCATAACATGTGAGATTGCATACAGAGGGACAATGCACTTCCCTTAAATTTACAATGAAGGTTCAGAGATGTATGGTATTGCAATCAATGGGAATATAAGGGTCATTATGCTAAGCCAAGGTGAAAAATAAATTGCAGTTGGAAAATGTCCAAATAAGAGTCTGAAATGACTGACTTTTTAAAAAGTTCATGGTTTGAATTAACTTATGTTTGAGAAAATTAGGAAATTCAATAAACTTTGATTGTGTTTGATTCATGCTCTAGTTTTCACAAATAAAACAAGATTTTAGTGTTGAGTTACATGTTCTCAAAGGATCTAGTAGTGCTTAAAGCATTATTAAATAAAGGTTAATGAGATGTGACCAGGAATTTAAAATAAAGCAAGAACAACTAAATGGGATGGTTTTGTGGGAGGAGAGGAAAGATAGAATCGATATAATTATATTATCATTTCCAAATATTAAAGAAATAATTTTTAAAACTTAATGCATTCTTAGTTTTATGTTTTATAAAAGCAAAAGATCTTCCAGGTTTTATTACAGAAATTTATTGTTTTCCTTCAAAACAACACAGCATAATCTACAAAATGTTTGGAGTTCTCTTAGTTTTCTCACAATGAATATATCAAAGTAAATGGTCTCTGAGAGTCAGCATTTCAGAAATCAGCGTACATTTGTAGCAAATACTCTTTTATTTGAGATATAAAAATGCTTGATTCTAACATTTCAAGTGGATCCTATTGTACTATGAGTGTCTGTGAGTTCTGATTGCATAGTCTCTGAGCATGAACATGTGTTAAGCCTATTGATAATGTATAGTAAGAGTAAGTCACTCTCTTCTAAATCTTCATAGGAACATCTCATAGACTTTATCTTTGACCTCAACTATATGACTCATTTGGAGACTTTTGAATTTGTCCTTTATGAGGTTTCTTAAACTTCCCCTATCTGTGGGTTCTGCTTGGCACTGACCCCAAAATATGCAAGTGTTTGCCCAGCAAATTTTGATGCTGTTTCCTTATCTCTCTTTTCTTAAGGAATCTGGAGTTCTTGTCATGCATTTAAGACTGCTCATCTATCTCCTCACACAGAAAGAATAGGGTACATTTGCTAAATTTGATATAATATCTGCATTCCTAAATCCACTCAAATATGTTGAGCCCTCTGGTGAGTTTTTGGGGGGAGGAGGTTGAGACAGGGATTCTCTGTATAGCCTTAGGTGTCCTGTAACTCACTCTGTAAACCAGGCAGACCTCAAACTTAGAAATCCATCTGCCTCTGCCTCCCATTAAAGGATGTGCCACCACTGCCCGGCTATATTTTTAGTTTAAAAATTCAAATGATGTGTTTTTGTCTTCCATTCTCCTTCCCCCAATGCTTCACAGATACCTTCACCTTAATATCACCATACATCATGTTCTTTTCCTCTCTGCCAAAAAAAAAAAAAAAAAAAACCAACAAAAAACAAAACAAAAAAAAAAGCTGAACACAGCAAAATAAAGCAAACACATAAACAAAATCACATAAGAAATCAAAGTAAAGAAGCAAAAAGAATAATAAGAATAAAGAATGCCAAAAGAATAATAAGAAAAAAGAATGTCAACACAAAACTAAAAGGCTACAAACAAAAATACCATAATATTTGGTTTGCGATAACCAGGTACTATTGGCATGGGGCCACCCTGGGGTGTGGTTGATATATCTAATGCCACTCTATTGGGAAGAAAAAATTTTCTCAGTGTCAGTCAGTAATAAATTGCAGAGTCAGCCAGTATTAATTGCAAAGAGTTTCTTGTTTATGGGTGAGACCCCATGTGCACTCACCTTTCTCTGAGAAAGAGATGTGTGTCTGTATGTGTGTGTGTAATATATATATGTGTGTGTGTGTACACATATATGTGTGCTATATGTTAGACATATATACTATTCATATTATATATAACACAAATCATGCTTTTCTGCCTAGTTTATTTTCTATATATCAACCATTTATCTTCCATTTTGATGTATTTCTTACAATTTTGCAATTCTGGAAACTTCTGAATTTATAGTTTCATGGCAGGTCTTTTTGCTTAATAACTTTTCTGAACCAACTATGAAATTTAGTCTTTGTTACTTGAGGTGAATGAAACCCTGGCTAGCTTAGTACTTACCTAGAAACATGTAATAATTTCAGGAACACCAAGAAAACCTAAAAAAAAAAAAAAGCAAGCCCAGGCTGGTATGTTTGGAACTCACATGTAATACCTAGGAACTTCAGGCTTGTTTACTTGTTTACTTGTTTACTTGTTTACTTGCTAGTCTTTCTGATACCAGTCACACTGATGGTTTCTCCTGTGACCAAAACCTGTTGCAAGGCTGTTGGGAGCTGGATTAGCAAGGAGAAAAATGGAGATAGGCTGAGTTAGGGTATTAGGAAGCTTACTGTTCTTGGCAGGGATTGGCAATTTTTCTTGAATAATTGCTCCTAAAATTGCTGAAAGCTATGGTTAATACCCACAATTTGAGAACAGTTCATTTGTTATTTTTGCTGGCTTTCTTGTTTTTATGGAGTGGAGAATTTTTAGAGGTTCTTACTTAACTGACCATTCTTGCTGAGCATAACATTTTGCTCTGTCACAATTTTATTAATTTATTTAAAATTGGTCAGCTTTATTAAGGTATTATTGAAAATAGATTCTGCATGCATTTATCTTAGGCAGGGAGACATTTTTTGATATAGGTAAACATTTGAAAGGACTGTACTGGCATAATCAAATAACATCTCAACAAACACACATAATAAACACATAATTGTGTGTATGATGATTAAGATCTACTCTATTAGCAAATTTCAGCTATAAATGTTCTCCATTCCTAATCACATCTAAGTCCTGCCTTAGGTACAGGCAATTGTTCACCATACAGATACCATACAGACCACGTTATTAACAACATATCCCCCACCTGTTACACTGTGAGCTATAAGAAGCTATCATTTATTTTTATGGCTTCCATTTGTTCTGCTTTTATGTCTACTATATAATTTAGAACACAAAGGACTTGCTTTCGATGACTGGCTTCTTTCATTTAGTAATTACTTTCATTTTCTTTATTGTTTCTGAAAGTATGTTTTCTCTTTTCTATGTGGTTAATTTGTGTGTGTATGTGTGTGTGTGTATGTGTGTGTTGTTGTTGTTTTTTGTACACTTGCTAAGTATGTTTTTATGTGCATGGTGTATGCTTATACGTGTGTTTGTGTAATGTGCATTTGTGTATTTTGCATATGCTATGTGTAGCATGTGTTTATGAGGGTGAATGTGCTTCTCATGTGTGGTATATATGATGTATATGTGTACACATTCTGTGTGCTATGTGGTTTCTATTTGTGTGTGTGTGTGTGTGTGTTCAGTGTCTGCAATGTGCTCTATATATTGTGTGCATATGTGCTTCGTGTATATGTGTATTAATGGTGTTCAGGTGCTGAAAACAGCTTCTTTAATAATTCATCTGTTAATCAATTAATTTGTGTCAATTTACATCTCTAAACTTTTATTAACAAGGCTGTAATGAAAATAGAAGCACAGATACACTCACAAAACACCGATTTAATATTTTTATGTATTCCAAATGTAATTTGTTATATCATATGTTGATTCTAGTTTTAATATTTGAAAAGCTTCTGTGCTGCTTTCCATTGTGAGTATGGTTTGAATTGCCACTAACTCTGACCATGCAGTCTTTAATCTTCATATGGTTGTTAATATCCATATTTTCTTCTCATGTTAGTAATAACATCCTAATAAATGTGATAGTATGTCTCCTTGTTGTTCTTTTTCACACCTCTCTGATAACTAAAGATTTCGAACTCTATTTCATAAATCTGTCATCCAACTTTATGTCTTGAAAAACGTGTATTCTGACATATTTCAATTTTA
The DNA here is from genome assembly GCF_978045245.1 of Mus caroli. Taxonomy (NCBI): domain Eukaryota; kingdom Metazoa; phylum Chordata; class Mammalia; order Rodentia; family Muridae; genus Mus; species Mus caroli. The sequence continues at coordinate 26,479,657 of NW_028227274.1, read as the reverse complement.
TAACCCTATTATTTATTGTTGTGGGATTAAATAAATTAATGCTACTAGGTTATATAATAATTTTACTCTTACAAAATATACAATTTGCAAATATTTCTCTTGTGGATTCTTTCACTATTACAGAGGTTTTTGAAGAAAAGCATTGATGTGATCTGCTTATTTATTTTTATATTGTTTTTCATGTGAATTTTGTCATGTACAAACAACTGTTATAACCATTTGCTTTATTTTTATTGAATACTCATTTTCAATATAAGGCAGGCTAAAAAGTAAAATTACTATTTTAGATTTTTTTTTAATTTTGGATATTTCATTTTATTTTGGTATATAAGATGATTCAACTAATTACATTTTTATAAAAAGTAATTATTTTCATATCTTAGTGCATGATGTCATTATTGATAACATCAGATCTGATTGATTCTGTTGGGGGAACCTAATTCATGGGAATAATTACATTTTTATATTCTCACAGAGTTGCCACCCCCAAGAGATCTCCCTTCTCCTTCACACATCAGTAACTATTTAAACTCAAAGCCACACTAGATAAAGCAATAGTTTTCACCTGAGGAGGAAAGACAAGAACAAAAAAGAAGCATTGACCAGTAGATACAGGAAGTAAGAAGTGTTTATGAACAGAAACTTTTGGGTTTTGTGTAATGAAGAAGAAGCAGAGTTGAAATAAATCCCACAAAGACATAGGGTGACACAGACTTACTGGTTTTTTTTAAATAAATAAGGAAATTTTAATAACTGTATTTATTGGGTAAGAGAGTCATAATTCTACTATGGTTATGGGTCTTTCCTCTTCTTTATTTTTTTTCCCAAAAATATGAACTTAGGAAAAGTCAATTTCATGTGCTATTAATTTCATTCTCCACCATAAAAACTTTACTTCTACTGATGGAAAATGAAATTACCCTTTCTATATTCTTTCATCTTACAATTAAATCCCTTTTTTAACCTTAAAATAAACTGTGCACATTATTTTTAATATAACTTCATTTTATGACAAGATTAAAAAATAGAAACTGATTCATACTACTAAGACTAGCAAATTTTGCTACTTGAAGTAGTTGGCAAAATGTTCTCCAAATTTACTGTTCAAAGTAGTAATAGAATACAATTATAGTGGAGATATATAATGTAACTTTTCATTTAAATGGATATATAGATATATGACATTCTCTAGGTTATTGAACAGGAAGCACCCGTGCTGTGTTCATGTGTAAGTCCTCACTTTGTCAATTACCATAGCAACAACAATCAAGAAGCTGAGGTTGTGAGGTAAGAAAGATACAGTACAGAACCAGACAAACTTATCCTTTCAGTTGATTTAATAGTGGCCCTTAGCACTTCATTTCAACCAAAACCACACGTTGGGCTTATGCACAGACACAAATACAATATTATCTTTGCATTTCTACTCATTTATGATTTTTCTTCTTTATATAAACTTCAGATATATGGACTGTCAGCCCTTGAGACAAGCAGTTCAATACATTAAATCTCTACCACTTGCTATGTGGGAAATAATATAAAAATAGACAGGTGCAGTTAGAATGCTAAAGGGCAGACATCATTGATAGAAAATAGAGTACTTTTAATTGCATGAGATTAAGTTTAAAAATAAGGGATCAATAAATATCTAGGAACATAAAAATTAAGCATGGATGTGAGCAACCTTTATGAAACGATTACCTCAGATAGACTGGGATGTTGGTGTAAAGTCTGCTAATTAGAAAAAGGCAAAGCCCATATGCTTTCTCTGTGAATTGTGAGTAGGCTTTAATGGTTACACAATTCCAATAATATTCAAAATATCGTAGGGTGTTATAATTGAATGGATGCTATGTCAAGGCTTCTTATTCAGACAACATAATTATAATCCAAAATTTAACTCAAACAAACTCTGGTGGGGGGAACAAATGTAGGTTATTTAACAATCTTTGCAATGTGTTAGAGGAAGTCTTGTTCATTAGATACAAAGAAATTTAATGTAAGTTATATATAAATATTATGTATAAACAGTTTTTAGCCTGGGAACACAAGAATTTTTGCTTCAATATTTGGGAAAGAATCAATGAAGTGACCAGGCATGAGGAAATTCAAGGGCAAAGCTGGTTAATGGCAAACAGTTAAAAAGCCACCATGAACTCCATAAGTCATTCCTTATTGAAAACAAAACAAAAGTCTGTCAATAGAAACATAGAGAAATAAGAAGTTTTTCCTAGGATTAAACACAATTCTACATCGTGAAACTCAGCTATATCCAGTGCATCAGGAGTAAAAATCAGAGACGTTTACTAATTTAATAATTAATCATCACTATTTTAGTAGTTCTGAAATAACAGTTTGTTCACTTCGTGGGTTCCAATTTCAGAGTTAACAGGTATGCCAGGTATGAAAGCGATGACAATGCAAAACTGGTTCACCCTGGTTTAAATGGAATTATTTATTCTAGTGGGAGCAACAGAAAATAAATACTAAAGACTCTAAGATAAGGGTACATCGGGAGAACCCAAAGGTGGGAAGCAACTGCGCAGCTTTTCCTTCAATTAATATACAGATATACAGATGTTCTACTTGCAAATTCACTGCAGACCTTTACTTCGTACAAGTTTCAATAGTGAAAAACGTTACCAAAACCTGAATGTATCTGTAAGTGTAGATGAATAATGGAGAAACTATGTGCATTTTCTTACAGAAAGTACGACTTAATCATTCTATGAATGAATTGGTGAATAAACTTTTGATTTCAGAAAAAAATATCTACAAAAATATCTTATTTAATAATATGTGTTTATTTGCAAGGATTATTTCTGCCATTTTATAGAAGGATGACTACAGTTTTTGTTGAGTTGTATTTTTTTAATTATTGTTTGTTTGTTTGTTTGTTTTTTCGAGACAGGGTTTCTCTGTGCAGTCCTGGCTGTCCTGGAACTCACTCTGTAGACCAGGCTGGCCTCGAATTCAGAAATCCACCTGCCTCTGCTTCCCAAGTGCTGGGGTTACAGGCATGCGCCACCACTGCTGGACACATTATCATTTTTATTAATTTTAACATTAATTATTTCATTTATTTACATCCCAAATATTGCCCCCTTACTGGGTCCTCTTCCCAGTTCTTCACCTCTTCTTTGTGCTCCTCCAGTTCCTGGCATCCTCCTTTTCTGGGTTATCAAGTATCTACAGGATTAGATGCATCCTTTCCCATGGAAGCCAGACAAGACAATTCTCTGCTACATATGTGCTGGGGACCTTGGACCAGCCCATTTACTCTTTTTGGTTGGTGGGCTAGTCTTTGGGAACTCTGAGGGCTCTAGATTAGTTGACACTTTTGGTTTTCCTATTGGGTTGCCATCCCCCTCTGCTCCTTCATTCTGTCCCCTAACTCTTACATAGAGGTCCCCAACCTCAGTCCCATATTGGGGCTGTAAGTTTCTGCATCTGACTCAAGAAGCTACTGGTAGAGCCTCTCAGAGAACAGCCATGCTAGGTTCCTGTCTGCAAGCACAACGTGGCATCTGTAATAGTGTCAGGGTTTGGTGCCCACTCACAGGATGGATCCCAAATTTTAATTTGTTTTGAAATTATATTATTATCTCATCATTTCCTTTTTCATCCCCTAAATCCTCTCATATGCCTTTCCTTACTCTATTTAAATCCATGGCCATTTAAAAAAATTAATTGTTGAAATACCTGTGTGCATGTGACTGTGTCTGGATATTGGTATAGATACATTCTTCAATACATAAATATGACATGCTCAGCCTATATATAATGTTTCTAGTATGGATGTTTTCATAGCTGACCATTTGGCATTGGATAGTTAGTTGGTGTGCTCTTCCATGGGGAAGACTATTTCTCCCACTCTCAGCATTCCTTCGTTGCCTATACGTAGTTTTCCTGTTATACAGGTTTAAGACCTCTGGACTTTCTCCATCCACATCAGTGTTTCTGTTTTTGTCTTTAATTCAGCTCTTGTTTACACATCATGTTAGTGAGATTCATTTGATGCTGTTCTTGTCGTTTTGTATTGTTTTTAAGAGAAGCATTGTGCTTTATAGATTATTTAAAGAAGAATAATTTAAAGTTAACATAACACTAGTCTGCAAATATGGCCTAGATGTATTTTGATTTGGAGGTAGTGCTTTATGCAGTGTAACTTATTTTTTTGTGTTCTTTAGCATAATTTTTTAATACTTTTTATTAGGTATTTTCCTCACTTATATTTCCAATGCTATCCAAAAAGTCCCCCATTCCCTCCCACCCACTCCTTTACCCACCCACCCCCACTTTTTGGCCCTGGCATTCCCCTGTACTGGGGCATATAAAGTTTGCAAGTCCAATGGGCCTCTCTTTCCAGTGATGGTCGACTAGGCCATCTTTTGATACATATGCAGCTAGAGTCAAGAGCTCCAGGGTACTGGTTAGTTCATAATGTTCTACCTATAGGGTTGCAGATCCCTTTAGCTCCTTGGGTACTTTCTCTAGCTCCTCCATTGGGGGCCCTGTGATCCATCCAATAGCTGACTGTGAGCATCCACTTCTGTGTTTGCTAGGCCCTGGCATAGTCTCACAGGAGACAGCTATATCTGGGTCCTTTCAGCAAAATCTTGCTAGAATATGCAATGGTGTCAGCGTTTGGAAGCTGATTATGGGATGGAACACTGGATATGGCAGGCTCTAGATGGTCCATCCTTTTGACACAGCTCCAAACTTTGTCTCTGTAACTCCTTCCATGGGTGATTTGTTCCCAATTCTAAGAAGGGGCAAAGTGTCCACACTTTGGTCTTCGTTCTTCTTGAGTTTCATGTGTTTAGCAAATTGTACCTTATATCTTGGGTATCCTAAGTTTCTGGGCTAATATCCACTTATCAGTGAGTACATATTGTGTAAGTTCCTTTGTGATTGGGTTACCTCACTCAGGATGATACCCTCCAGGTCCATTCATTTGCCTAGGAATTTCATAAATTTATTCTTTTTAATAGCTGAGTAGTACTCCATTGTGTAAATGTACCACATTTTCTGTATCCATTCCTCTGTTGAGGGGCATCTGGGTTTTTTCCAGCTTCTGGCTATTATAAATAAGGCTGCTATGAACATAGTGGATCATGTGTCCTTCTTACCGGTTGGAACATCTTCTGGATATATGCCCAGGAGAGGTATTGCAGGATCCTCCGGTAGTACTATATCCAGTTTTCTGAGGAACCGCCAGACTGATTTCCAGAGTGGTTGTACAAGCTTGCAATCCCACCAACAATTGAGGAGTGTTCCTCTTTCTCCACATCCTCGCCAGCATCTGCTGTCACCGGAATTTTTCATCCTAGCCATTCTGACTGGTGTGTTGTGGAATCTCAGGATTGTTTTGATTTGCATTTCCCTGATGATTAAGGATGTTGAACATTTTTTTCAGGTGCTTCTCAGCCATTAGGTATTCCTCAGGTGAGAATTCTTTATTCATCTCTGAGCCCCATTTTTAATGGGGTTATTTGATTTTCTGGAGTCCACCTTCTTGTGTTCTTTATATATATTGAATATTAGTCCCCTATCTGATTTAGGATAGGTAAAGATCCTTTCCCAATCTGTTGGTGGCCTTTTTGTCTTATTGATGGTGTCTTTTGAGTTCTGAAGATACAGCTCATTTTGTGTTACTCTCACAAATGACCTGACTTTGATTCCCAGAACCCTCATAGAGTTGTTTGCAACTGCCTAAAGTTCAGATCCATGGGATCTAATGTCCTCTTTTGGCTTCCCAAGGTGCCTACATCCATGCACCCAGACAGTAGACTCTCCCAAAATACACATAATTAAAAAAACAAAAGAAAATAAGACATCATTGAGCCAAAGTAAAAGTTGATGGTGCCCAAGATTATTATTATTATTTATCATGAAATTCACATGTGTTGTTCACATGTACCTTTAGCCTACACAGAAATTTGGGTCTGAAACCTCATCAGGATGAGAGCATATTATATCTCCATCTGATGTTGCATTAAGAACAGTTGCTTCAAATGAAATACCAACTTCCCTTTGTATACCTTTAAAACATTCCAAACATGAGTTACAGTTACAAAAGTTAGGACTCAGAAGTGGCTAATGTAAATTATGCTGTTTAAGGTGAAAAATGTATCAAGATTGCTACTGCTGCTCTCTCTCCTTTGCCCTCAGTACAAATTTGTTTCCTCATCAAAATGCAAAATACAGTGAAAACAAGTAAGCTAGTCTCTGTTCATTATGAAGTTATGTGCATTTACAGCAGGTATTATGAAGTAGGTGGTTTTGTCTGAACAGGCCTTGATGTTTAAAGATATCCCACTGCCTTGGAACTGGGAAAAACAAAAGGTAATCAATCTTTCACCCCCCCCAGCCCCCCCCAGGAAGATCCAGCATTATATAACATTATATACATCAGCCTCACAGATTGCCTTGCAGTCCTCCAAACAATGTTTTAAATGAGGGGTTTCATGAGGTGGAGAGTGTCACCTCTGACTCTGTCCTAGTATATAGCTGCATCTGTAACTTCTTACAAGTAACTTGAATGGGAAAATACAATCAATGACATTATATAGTATACCAGTTCACAGCAACACACCAGCTTACACTCAAAGGATGCTACAGGACACAGAACAACTAAAATGATGTGGTTATATATTAATATAAAAAATTAAAAAGGATAAAGATTCACTAGAAACCTATTATTTATTCTTATTTTTCTACATGTCTATTTATTAAGGATAGCACATCACAGGAATTATACCTAAAAATTGCCAAACAATAATGATGTTTTGAAACTCATCAAAATCAAACTGTTTCTCTAGGGCTTTCCAGACTCACAGCAGGTCCTGCCCATACCCTAAAGCAGGCTTCATCATTCCTAGACTAGAGTTCATGCAATTTTCTCATACTCTGTAATGTTTCTTAGCCACAGTTTTCTGGTTCTTGTAAGTTAACTCAGTATGGTCTCTCATTACAGCCTTCATCAGTCAGGAATAGAATAAGATTGCATTTGGAAATGCATTTATATTCATAAAAACATGGTTTATCTATGATTTTTATAGCTTCATCATCTAAAATATCTATAACTATTCAAAGTCCCTGGCAGTATTTATGTCACCCTAAATTGTTTTTAACTTCTAAAGTCCTTCAATAGAGTCTAACCTGAGATTTTCTATAAACACATAGAATATAATCCTTAGTTAAATTAATAAATTATTGATGCAGGAACAACTTTTAGGGCTTGCCCACCCTTTTTATTTTCTATGTGTAAAATTCTCCTGATGGCAGAAGAAAAGAAGAGTGTTTGGTAGGACAGGCGTTAGGCTGTGTTTAAGAGGAAATCAGCTGACTCTTACCGAGAGGATGCCTGTCAAGTCAGCTTGGATAATCACCAAAAACGCTGACCACCTTTGGGAAGTGTACAGGAACCAATTGTCAATCTGTTTCTCCTGATTATATCTATTCATAACATTACTAAAAAGGACATTACTTAATGAGAAAAGACAGAGCCAAAGAAAAATCTAAGCCAAATGGGCACTGGGATTAAGAAAAAGAAATCAAATGATGGGAGAATACATATCTGCACCCTGAACAGAATGCCAGGATAAAAACTCAAGTTATGAGAATTTATCTCAGTAAAATTGAGTTCCAAAACATGACTTGCTTTTCTGATGTAGATACATAATGGCAGTAGGCTTAATAAAACACTTGATGTACCTCTTACTAAGAAGAAAAGGACAGTAGTGACAACAGGCATAGGGGTTCCACTGACAACAGTAATGCTACCCATGCTGTGAGTTGTCCCACAGACGATAGTATTCAACTTGTATAAATTTCATGCCAGCATGCAGTTCACAAATTAAATTTTAACTGAAGAATATCTGAGTAGTTTCCACAATGCGAGTGTGAATAACTCATAATAAAACTGAAACCAGGTCAAGATAAGTCGGACACTATATCTACAACCTGTGTTCTGTCCTTGTGGGACAGGTTTCAAAAGCTAGAAGGGAGAAAACCTCAAAGTAGAGGATGGTAAGGATCTGGACTATAGCAGATAAGGAGGCTGAGAGCAGAGATCAACCCCTCTTTGCTACTCTTTCACCAAAGAAGGTACAAAACTTCATCTTATAACTTCTACCATTTTATATGTAAATAAGAATTTCATTAACAATTATATTAAGAAATAAAGTAGAAAAACGAAAAAAAAAGTACAAAGCCAGGATCACCATTCTGGTTTCTTATAGAGAGATCATTTAGAACATTTTGTGACGATATTACTGCCACACTCCCAAGTTTGAGGTAGATACTTAAGAAATGTTTTTTGTTGTTGTTGTTTGTTTGTTTGTTAGTTTTTCTTTTTACTTTTGGTTATTCTTTCATTTGAGTATTTTGGGGCTGGTTGTGTGGTCTGAGACCACAGTTTGAGAAACATGTCTTAGCAAGACTTAGTATTACATAATAATTGTGAATTTATGTTCTTAAATTCAAGTCATTTAATATCCTGAAATACAACTCAGTTCGATGTAAAAAGCAAAAACAACAAAAAAGCTATGTCTAGACAGAAAATGATATCTCATCTTCTTTCCATGGGGACAAATTCACCATGAACAGTCGCATTTTTACCAGTATGAAAACATATCCTTTTCAGTATTTGTTAATTATTTGTTCATGCCAAACTTATATAAGTAGGGGTAATTGTTCCATTTGATTAAGATTTTTTTGACAACATTGGGCATGACCTTCTAACATTTTGTACTGCACATATTCACATACTTTCTGTGATGGGTAAAATCATTAGCTAGTTATTTTGGCAGCTTACTACATGCTTGCCCAACATGCAGCAGTGTTTTCATGACTTCTGTAGGACCTAATAATTGAATACAAAATTCAATGAGAGCTACAGCATATTGAAACTAAGTATGTAATAAGCTGAAAGTTCTGATAAATTCCCTCAAGACTTCTGGTTGGATTGTTAAAAGCAAAGAAATTAAAATAAGTATGTTGCCTACTGAGTGAGGTATAGACGTTTTTATCATCAACACCAGGGAGGTAGAGGCAAGGAGGATCAGGTTCGAGGTCGTCTTCAGTGATGTTTTGAGTTTAAGAAGCACTCTGAATGACTTAAGATCATACCATTAAAAACAAACAAGAAAACAAATAAACAAGCAAACAAATAAACAAACAAAAGAAAAAGGTAGAGGTTGAAAAGGTGCCTTAGCAGTTTTGAGTGCATATTGTCCTCCCACAACTCTTCCTGTGGAATAGAGATTGGTTCCAAGTAAGCGTGTAGTATCCCATCACTCTGTATTACCAGCTCCAAGGGTGTCTGATGCCTATGACCTTAGTTGTTGTATGACATTACAACAACTGATGAGAATACAGTGTATTTGAAACACACAGGGATATATGGGCAAGTTCAGAATGGGAAGGAAAGAGAAATGGTTTTTGTTATACTAATCTCAAAAGTAAAATACAATTTAAAGTAGTTTAAAAGGAAAAGAAAATAAAGCAAGATCAAAAGCCACAAATCCAACAAATTGCTGAGATCCAAGCTCCTGGGAGGAAAGATCACTACTGAGTTCAGCTGTGCCTGTCTCCTGTATGCCTGTATCTAAACAGTGGCTCTCCTGCCACATTTGGTTTACGTAGTTTTGTCATACACTCAGTAGATCGGCTACAGAGTACAAACCAATACCACAAACTTCCAGTGATCGTTTATAACATTAAAAAATGTTTACTTTTCTTTTGCCATGTGAGCCAAAATCTTAAATCTTCCTCCTCCTCTCACCTCACTTGCTTCATTATGTCCACATGTGTGACTTGGGAGAGACACATAAAGTGGACTGTTCATTAAGAAAAGAAATCCGCAGCCCTTAAATCAGGAATTTATGCAATTTTTAACTGTTTTTAACAAGCACAAAATGGTTTGCGGGAATTGTGCGCAGATAGATCATTTTAATTTGAATCATTGTGGAATCATAAAAGACTCAGTTCTTTAATTTCGTGCCTTCAAGTCAGCTACTTTGATTAAAAAATAATAAAGCGTGAGAGCCGAGAGGTCCTTGCAGGTTCTCAGCAGCTTCTTTGGCTCCCTGATCCTCTGTGCTAATTCTCCTCATTAATATTAATAAGGGGCTGGTAGGCCATTGTGAAGCAGGAAGCAGGAAACAGGCAATTAATTGCTTGCAGTATTTTTATATTTATTTTACACAATGAAAATAATATCAGGGGACCAACCATCTCCTAATCAATACTCTCTGCCTGGAGACCTACTATCTGCTAATCAATATGATCAGCCTGAGGAGTGACTGGCTGTTAATCAGTACGATCAGCTCTGTTCAAGGGAACACTTTCAAGTTCTTTTTGATAAGTTTCTCTTAAATCTTAGAAAACATGAAAATCCAGGACATGTTTTTGAAATTAACAGTATTGAGCTGACTTTTACTTCAGCTGTCTGTTTGGAGAAAGAAAATGGAGCCTCCCCAGCTATATGCCTCTGAGAGTGTCTATGTCGGGGGGTTGAATCCAAAGACAAGAAGACTTAAGTATATAGGGGATTCCAGATCAACCTTTTTGCTTTTTTGCAAGGTATATTTAAACAAAACAAAACAAAACAAAACAAAACAAAACAAAACAAAACAAAATCTTGGCAATGAGCAGTTGCATATTTTGAGTGCAATTTAATGAATTGTAAAATGAGTTTTGAAAATTCTAACACAGTTAATCCTGTCAAAGATGAGCTTAGAGAGAATTTTAAGGAGGCCACACTCTTCTCAGATCACATGTAGATAGTCCTGTGTTGTTTGCAGGAGGAGAGATGTTTTCTTTAGTGATATCATCAGCGGGAATGAGCCCATACACCTATGAAGAACCCTAAATAACTCACAATGCCACAAGACATACAGAAATGAAGGAATGAAATAAAGCAAGAGAATAAATAAGACATCAAAGTAAAACTGTAACGGGGAAGGAAGTCCAATGAGGATAATGGGATAAATATGATCAAACTAAATTGTAGTACTAATTTTAAAATCAATGGGGGTGTGGGGTAGTTACAAGTTTAAATAAATGTCCCAGATTAGAGGTCAAAGGTTATTCTTTACCAGAGATGAATGAAACTGTTCTAATATCTGAATTCCTGTCTGACTTGCAGAGAAAAGTCTGTACTCATGTTATGAATTGAGTCTCTAGCTGCATATGTATCAAAAGATGGCCTAATAGGCCATCACTTGAAAGAGAGGCCCATTGGACTTGCAAACTTTATATGCTCCAGTACAGGGGAATGCCAGGGCCAAAAAGGGGGAGTGGGTGGGTAGGGGAGTGGGGGGAGGGTATGGGGGACTTTTGGTATAGCATTGGAAATGTAAATGAGCTAAATACCTAATAAAAAATGAAAAAAAAAAGAAAATACAAGCAAAAAAAAAAAAGCCATTATGCACTGAAAGGCTATGTTGATGCTGGTAGATGCTGTTCATTCAAAGTGAGCTCATTTCCTTTAGGAGACCCCTCTTTTCTATGAGTCCTATACCCTTGTCATGAAACCAATCAAAGATTTTTTACTGAGTTAACTATATGTATGTACATATCTTATGTAGCATAAAAATTAATAGATGTTTTTGAGTAAATATTTTCTAAGTAATGTAGCATGGAAAATAATCTCTGCATTTGAAAGGCTGTGGATGTAGTTCAATTAGTAAAGTTCTTCCCTTGCCTGCAGAAAGTCCTCAGTACAATTCCATGCATCTTAAAAAGCACCTGTGGTGGTTTATAATCTCAGCACTTGGGAAGTGAAGACAAAAAGATTAGGAATCCAAAGACAGCTTACATTACACTAAACCTTGCTCAAAACAAGAAATAATTTGTATATTTAAATTAGATTGAAATATATATAGGAATATAGTGCTTGTATAAATACTCAGTATTTGAAATAACAGAATATCAAATTTTGACAAAGGAGTAGTAGACAGTGGAATAAAATGACTAACTTGTAGAGTATTATTCTGGGCATAAAAATCTGCTAGTGATAGGGGCCAGTTCCAAGTCAAAGAAGAGGAGGAAGAAGAAGAAGGAGGAGGAGGAAGAGGATCAGGTGAAGAGGAAGAAGAAAAGTTATTGTGATGCTATGCAAGTTGCAAGTGAAATTTATACTCCCACACACACATACACACACAATTTGGACAAATGGATATGTAACAGAAATTTTAAATATTGTTCATGTATACTGTCTCAATTCCTAAGCAAAAAGAATGACATATAGGGACAAACTTTATACTGGGAAGAGCTATTAGCAAGGAAGATATGGGAAGCAATATATTTCCCTATGTTCAAAAAGGCTTCCATTCACAAAACATTCATATAAAACTGGTTCGTTTTCATTTGTAAGCCAGATAGTCCATGAGACACACAGAGGTGATTCATAGCATCATAGACTCTGATTTTAGTTTATTCTCTGTGCCTCAGAGATAAATGGTTATCAAGGACAGGTTAGATTTAAGGTCCTTTTCAAAAACCTAATTTTGCAATATATTGACCAACTTACCAAAATGAAAAACGATATAAGAAAGTTAAAGAAAGTACCAGTAGTCATGTGTCTACTTTGTTTTCTGTCCACTGGTTTTCTAAAGTCAGTTGTTAACCTGTAATTATTTACAGGTTACATTCTGGAATTTTTGATAGATGCTGAGTTGTTGTAAAGCTAAGAATAATAGAAAATGTTTAAACACTGACATATAAAAGTATGATCACAAAATAATGGCTATTTCCAATAGTGTACTCTTTTTTCTTTTTTTATTAGATACTTTCTTCATTTACTTTTCAAATGCTATCCCCAAAACCCCCTATACCCTCCCCCTGCCCTGCTCCCCAACCCACCCACTCCCACTTCCTGACCCTGGCGTTCCCCTGTACTGGGGCATTAGATCTTAGCAAGACCAAGGGCTCCTCCTCCCATTGATGGCCAACTAGGCCATCCCTGCTTCCAATAGTGAAATCTAAAAGCAGCTCCTAATTGTAGTGAAAAGCCTTTCCTGGATTTAAAGTTGTTTTTAAAAACTAAATTGATGTCTATATTTCTTAGAAACTACATTTAAAAGCAAAACATTAATGTGACTAGTTTTCCTTTTCTTATCATTTTAAATTGAAAATTAATCAGTGCATTGTTTTCCTCTTTCAACATGGAAGCAAATGACTTAAAGGCCATTGTTCCTCACATTGAGAAAGAACACCTCTTTGGCATAGACTCAGTTTCTATGTTTAAAGCTACTTCAGAGCCCCTTTACACAAATTACCCATATTATAATTACTAGAACTGAATACATAGAAAATTGCGGATTTTTCTGGAAGACATGAGGTTAATAGTAGCAGCTTACAGGCCACTGAGCACCCATCTCCAGTGTGTCAACACTTCATCCTGACTCAGTCCTGGGTGGCCCTGGGTGCCATCCTTTCCCTCTGCACCCATTTTCTCATGCCTCTAGGTTATAATTAATAAGTCCTTAAATGACGCTCTAACATAACTGACTTCTTTACCAAGTTCCTACATAACTATCCTGTCCCTCTCTGAAACAGTTTACTTAAAATGTCTTTGATATACTACTTGATCCTGAATTTTGAAACTTTTCTATGTTACCTATAGTAAACCAAAATACTTTCTATCTATACACAGTCTACCTGCCCAGTCCTACTTTGTTCCACTGCGACCACATCTATGACTCTTATCAAAGATGATGAAGGTATTGCCTAATGAGCCTAATTCTACAGGCCTATTATAGGATGAGATTTCATGGTTTATACTATTTTAGCATATTTCTGGGACAAATCTAAATCAAGCTGAAATGTATTTTCTCACCATCATTCAATATCCATATAAGTGTTGTAAAGGGCTTGTTGTGCTTAACACAATCAACAGTGGAGAATAGCAAAAGCAAGGAAGAGCCTCTAAAGACATCAAGTTGATTTTGGATAAGCACCATGAGCTGAGTACAGGATGGAAGCAGGATCAGTATATTCCAGGTATGTTAAAGAGATGTAATTTCAGTATGGGTATGTGTTATAGTTACCCTGTGCAGTTGTTGGATTGGACAATTCATAAGGTTAAACTGAAGTCCTCCAGTAAAAATGAATTTTCAAAACACCTCTTTTTCTAAAATGTACTGTGATTGTTGCTTGATAATACTCCAGATCTTTCTCTTTGGTGTTCTTGAAGCATTGTCAGACAATAAGAGTTATTAACATTTAATGTAGATATTTCATCTACAAAATTAATTGACTGTACTCCTGGTAGATACTTTTAATTACTTCTTTCATGTTTATATTTTGAAATCATAAAATTGTTTTTATCATTTTCTCCTTCCCTTTCTTCTATTCAAAAACTTCTTATATACCTCTTCTTTTTCTAATTCATGGCCTCTTTTATTTTAAATACTCTCTCTCTCCCTCTCTCTCTCTCTCTCTCTCTCTCTCTCTCTCTCTCTCTCTCTCTCTCTCTCTCTCTCTTTCCCTCTCTCCCTCTCTCTCTCTCTCTCTCTCTCTCTCTCTCTCTCTCTCTCTCTCCCTCTCTCTCTCTCTCTCATACTTAAATACAACTTCTCAGTTTATATATTGGTATTTACATGTGTGATTTCAGGGGAGAAATTTCTTCTTCAGGGAAGAGTAGGCCAATGGCAGATAATGATTAAGGGCCAGCCTAGATGAGGACAACCTCATATTTCCAGACAAGATGTTCATGTTCCCCTGGTTTCTTCACAAATATGCAATTAAAGCCACATGTGGCAGCAAATACCTATAATCACAAAACCTAGAAAGCTAACACAGGAGTGTCAGGAATGCTTGGGCAGTTTGAGACACCTCATAAGTTGTCTCAAATCAAAGAAACAGGAAAGAAGGAAGGAAGGTAGGAAAGAAGGAAGGAAGGAAGAAAGGAAGGAAGGAAGGAAGGAAGGAAGGGAGGGAGGGAGGGAGGGAGGGAGGGAGGGAGGGAGGGAGGGAGGAAGGAAGAATACAAGCATTGGCATCCAGGAATTGCCTCAAAAACCACACAAGCCCCAGTCTTAGACAGGTATATTTTATTTAGCATATGCCCCAGAACTGCATGACTGGGGCCATGGTCCAGATTTGAGAACTGAACTATGACAAATGAGTTAAAATTATTTAGGATTTTTAAGCCCAAAAGCCACAAACATTCCTGCCAAATTATTTCACCAATCAGGATGTAGGGATAGGAGATTTCCTTTGGAACATGTCTCTGTTGTACATTTATCCTGTTTCCACTGGTTGGGGTATTCAACTATAGCAGAGAATTTGTTTTGTCTAACATTCATGTCTTAACTTGCTAACTAGGATGCCAATTACCCAAGTACATATCTCTTTATGCCAAGGATGATGTTAATTCTCAGGGAGGTCTTAGGAGCTTAAATTTCACTTGACCAGTACTCAAAATGGGAGTCTTATTCCTAATAGTTTATTATTCTTATATTGGTGCACGTGTCTCTCCCAGGGGGTAGCTTATAAAGTCAGATCTGATAAAAGTTTATACATAGGTGCAGGAAATGCTGTTAGATGGTTGGTCAATGCCCAAGTTTATTGTGGGTAACTGTACAAAATGGTTCTACTGACTTCTATCATGGTTGGTTCCTAAAGACACAGAACACAACAGAATATGTTATTAATATTAACATCAGAAAGTTCCCTAGTGGGGGCTGGCGAGATGGTTCAGCCATTACAATCCCTGACTGCTCTTCCAGGGGTACTGAGTTAGGTTCCCAGGAACTGCATGGTGGTTCACAAGCATCTTTAATGAGATCCCTCTTCTGGTGTGTCTGAAGACAACTACAGTGTACTCATATACATTAAATATCTTTTTAAAGTCTTCTACTAATAGCAGAAACATGAGAAAATTTCCTTATAATGACAGGCTATCCAGGTAAGTTTTGCCTAGACCTTAACGTTTTTCCTAGGCCTTAACATTCCATTTATGCCTTATTACTTTAGCTATGTCCTAACAGAAAGAAAGAAAAAAGTTCAGATACATGCAAAGATAATTGTATGTTTAATACTGATCAGTCACAATTTGTATTCATCCTTTCTTCTCCCCCAAATATAGTACTGATTATCACCTGGTTAATAATCATAATGCTTCTGCTTTTCCTATGATGGTAATATGCTTTAGTTATCCTAAATAACTCAAACAGAAAGTTTATGTATGATAAAGTCGTGGAAAGCAACAACTTCTCCCAAAAACTGCAGAGGATCAGACCAGGGTCATCGGAGGAAACCAACAAAGAAATAGGGCTCCTATATCTTTTAATAGTTGTGATGAAAATATCAATGGTTATTGGTCTTTTTTATTCTACTTTTTTGGATATTAGAAATGAATTTTTTCTTGGACTTACAGGAACATGTTAGAACCAAAATAATATCCCTTAATACCTGTGGATTTCAAAGATGAGTCTTTTGTTTCTCAGGTATGTCCTTGATGATCTTAACATGGAACAGCACGCTGAACACATGTCAGACAGTGCCTCCCATAAGAGCCTATAAAAGACAAATGCTTTGCACATAAACTAAGGAAACTGCTAAAAAAAAAAAAAAAGAAGAAGAAGAAGCCTTGCTTTTCAAATGTAGAAAAATAAAATGCCTATTGTGTATGCACATCAACTTACCTGTTTCCTGGTTAAAATCTTCTGCTGCACACAATGGAGAATTTGGAAAAGGCATTTTAGAATTTTTAATATTGGCTCTTTTCTTTAAAGTAAAGTATCTCAAATCATGAAATTGGCCAATAGAATGTAGAGATGAGAAGTATACTCTAACACCATCGTAGTTTATTTCATCCCTGATCCAGGGCTGGTCACACTACCCTTCAAGGAAGAATCCTACCCATATAGCAAGATTTAAGCTTGATGCTATTATTACGTTAATATATAAATTCTTGAGCAATTATTTGCTTGTGACTGGCATAAGTGCTTCATTTTTCAGGAAATCCCTTCATTATCTTTGCTTCGTTAACATTTACCAGGAAAAGTGTAGGCAACATTTGTTTCTGAGTAGCTATTTAGCATTAGCTCACTCCACAGAAACCATTGGCAAACCATTAGCATTTTTGTTCTGAGACTGACATCATTTAGTAACACTATTATCACACAGAGAGGCATAGGATGTGATAGGTGACTATATTCAGTAACCTTAGTCTTAACGTGTTACAGTGAGAACTACTCTGGATTTTACATATCCATCAAATGTGTCCAAATGGCACCATCACTCAGGAATTTCAAGTTTGACTTTGTAAGGAGAAAAGTGTTATTTAAAAGAAGAAAATGTTGATATTAAAAAAAAACAAACAAATATTTTCTACATATATGCACAAAGAATCTGTACATTTAGAAAAGAAAAAATAATTTTCTAATTGCCCCCTATTTTTTAGACATCATGGAAGATATATATTCATTATGCAGTGATCTACATACTCTTTTAAATGACATCACAGGAAGGCATTATTATATTTCACCTTTTATGATTGGAATTAGGATACAAAGGCAGTTAGTAGTGACATTAAATTAATTATGACTTAGTGTGGATGATAATCTCCAGTATGTCAAAGATAATATCGTGATAAGTAATACTGAGTCCAGATAAACTAAATGGTAGATTAATGCTAGCATATTACCCATAAATTATCACATATTCACCAGTAGCTAAGGAAAAAGATTAAGCACATGATGATACCCAGTTTCTTTCCATGTAAAAACCACACCGAGTTCCTCGTCATCAGTAGTGCAGCACATACACAAGTCCACTGAGAATCTGTTCTCTTTTAAAGTGTAATCCTGAGGTAGAACTTCAAGCTAAATGCAGAGTTTGGAGTTTTAGTATCAAATAATATTCTTACTTTTGAGAGGGAGCTGTCAGCCCCCTAGAAAAAAAATAATGACAATTGTTTTGTAAATGTCTAGTTAGTGTGAGGATGCTCCCATGTCAAATGGAGTCTCCTTTATTCATTTGTTTATTATAAACAACCTTTCAAGGAAAAATGCAATGGTGCTTAAGACTCATTTATATTTGTAGTTCACTGTAAGATAATGTATAAATGACTTATGAATAAATGAGTGAGTGAATGAATGAATGGACAAATGAATGTCATAGCTCTTTATTACTCAAAGAGACATAGAAACAGTACATTTGGCATGTGGTTTATGTAATAAAAGAATCTACTACTATCATTTCTCTAAATTGGCATAATTTGTCCTGCATTCTAACTACCAATTCTGATGTCCATAGATAATTGTAGTACCCCTCTTTGATGTTCACTGTGTTTTGGGTGCAGAATTGAGTTGCACATGTATCAAATAGAACTAGACGCCAAGCTATTGCCAGTTATTCTCCACATTCTGATTAGCTATGGCTTCCTGTAACTCTTCTTAGGGAAAAATGAAGCTTAATTGATGAGAAGTGAGATCTACGTTTTCACTGAGGGTAAGGATAAGTATCTAGATTCATCCTGGCCTTTTGTCATTTTTCATGTTTAAGCCTTTAACCTACCTTAGTTGTCGTTTGATTTTTTTTGTTTTAGCCTTTCTATAAGAACATACACATCTGATGTGTACATGGTCTGAAATTAAACTCTCCTACCTGCTCCATAAGCTTGCCAATTTTTTTTTCACTCAAATGAAATATTAATACAGTAAACAGGAAACTTCCTCAGGTCTTTAAATCTCTCCATCCACAACAGCCAGATTATCAGCTCTTTTATGCAATTGCTTTTTAATTTTTATCTTCAATACAAAGTTCTCACTATCTACCCTCAGTACTGCACTCTGCTTTCTCTAGGTATTGTTGAATGATCTTCCTTTAAAATGTAACTGTGGTCTTAACTCTTTGCAATGGGATTCTGTAATGCCAGGTAGTAAGCTTAGGGTAAGCACTGTATGCAAAGCACAATTTGTGTCCACTACTGACCTCCCTGGTTTCATCTGTAGCAGATGGTCTAGGAGTAATGGTATTTTGTAGTTCATCAACCCATCTCCTTGCCAGCTCTACACATTTCCACAAGGTTATCACTCATTCCATATGACTCCCCTTCCCCTTATTTACTCTTGCCTAAATTGTTCCTTTCACACACTACACTAAGATCTTTACTTTATTCTGCTTTGAGAGAAATGGAAGCAATGATTTTAATGATTCTTCTATTCATGTATGTGGAGAAGATGTGTATGCATGTGTGCCTTTGTGCATGCATGTGTGTGTGTGTGTGTGTATGTGTGTGTGTGTGTGTGTGTGTGTGTGGTGTGGTGAGGACTTTCAAAATCATTTCATTTCATTTCGAGGCAGGATTTTTCACTGAATATGGATATCATTGATCCATCTAGGCAGGCTACCCAGTGAGTTCCTGCTGTTTGTATCCCTTTGCACAGGGCTGTGATCCCAAATGCCAACCATAGCATCTGCTTTTTATGTAAGTGCTCTAAACTCTCTCATGCTTGAGCTTGTAGAGCAGGCACTGTATTGAATGATATATCTCTCAGGTCAGCAGACAGTGACTCTATATATTTGGGTTCCTATATTCTATAAACAGACTAAGTGACTTCCTGTCATTACAGATACTTACTTAAAACACATCACCTGGCACCACAGGGACGTACTTAGCATCCCGTAACAGCCACACCTCAATGTGAACAATACACATCTTATCATGTTCCTTTCTATATTTACAAAACTCAAAACAGTGTGGGTGCTGGTTGAAGGAATGAATAAATGAAGTTGTGCTCGTTTTATCATTGTTGTTGTCATTGAATACAGTACTTGATGTGAACTTGATTATCTTCTTTGCCTCGTTTTGACTCCTAGAGTGACAGGCTTGCAGAAAGTTCACTGCTTAGAGAGCAGGTGATGATGTTATTATCTACCCACCAGCCCTCCTACAGCCATTCTTAATTCTGCAGGGCATTAAGTCATAACAGAAAAATGCATTTCATTTAATAACTTCTGCACATGGGACGCGGATAGTCAATATGTGGTAAATAAGTCTGTTTCCATATATAGTGGGAACTGTGTGATTCTGAGAAATGCATTGATCTCAAATGGCAGTTAGTCTTCTTTGGGGAGAATATTTCAAATAAAGCTGTGAGGGTGTTTGAAGGCATCAACACTTTGATGTTTCAAAGCCTCAATTATTCAGGCACTGTGCAGTTGAGCATTGTACAGCTGCCAGGGCCATATTAGCACAGCTCAGATGGTTACGTTGCCATGTTCAGTGAGTCTTCTTGTATTCAAAATTAGAGAAGAGTTCTTTCATTTTAGTAGCTCCAAAGCCTTTCACAATCTTCACACTGTGGCTTTAAAATTCAGCATTGTTTAATTGCTTGCCTTCTGAATGCTGCGCTGATGGAATGCAGTTTCTTGGGTTATAAGTTCAGCGTGCATTCTAAGGCAGAGGGAACTTTAGATATTGTTGATTAAAACTTGTTTTTGAATCAAGGGCCTGTTGAAGTCAGAATTGTATTAGACAGATTATTCAAGAGGAGTTAACACAAAGTGTTTTTATCATGGGTAGTAGGCAATTCAGCTACAAACGTGACCAGCTTATCCTATTCAAAACATATGTGGCCCTCCTCCACGATGGATCCTTTTGCCAAGAAATCATTGGGATGTCGGACTGCATTATAAAACATAGCTTTACATCATTCCGTGAGATGGGAAGACAGTCTTGCCTGATTTCCTGGCCTCTGCTGGGAAGTACCACCTTTCCTATATTGATAGAAACACAAGTTGTTGCCTGTAGTGTCCCAGAACAATTTACTTCAAAACAAATACATTTTCTCAGACTCAAAGACTGGATTTGCTTTATTCTGAATCCATCTGAAAATGATACTTTGATTGAATAAGCTTAGCAGTTAAAATTAATTTAAAATAATAATTACTGAAAACAAGGCCATGAGTTTTAAAGAGGGCTAGGAGAGGTATAAGGGAGGATTGGAAGAGAAGAAATAAAGGGGCAAAATAATATAATTATATTATGATCTCAAAAATAAAAGAAATAATTAAAAAGATTTGGGGGAAGTAATGGAGAAATCAGATTAAATGTTCTATTAGTAATCACGGTAATTACAACTTCCACTTTTCATGTCCAGACCTATGTGAAATCTAATTCTTCATAGATTCAATCATGTGATTGTTTAATCAAGCAAAAAAAAAAAAAAACCAGTGTTCATGGTACCTGCTGCTCTTGGATGGGTTCTTCTAAAGGACCATTTCAAAGGGCTGAAATTGTAGCATTAATATTAGCTCTCAGCACCACTTGGGTGTCTTTCTACTCCCAGGCACGGTTTTCTACCTTTGGGCTTGAGTTCAGCTTGATGTTCATATGCACATCAGCAGTTCAGCAACACCAGACCCAGTACACAATGGCGGACTCTGGTAAGAGAAGAGTGCCCATCTATGAGGAATCCTCTGCCTTGTCCAGCACAGTGTGAGCTCCTTGCCCTCATTTATCTCTCTTACCATCTGCCACATTTACTTGGTTTGTAACACCCATTGCCTCGTGACATCTGTTCTATTTTTTGCCTGATATTGCCCCTGACCTTTTTAATGTATGTGTCTTGTCGCCCTAACTAGATGGAACACTCCTTGAGGACAGGTCACGAATTACATGATCGATTTTTACACCTTGAGGAAACCTTAGTGATCAAAAGGTTCAGTGCCTCATTTTATATTTGAAGAAAAAGGAGTCCAGGAGAAGCTATGCAACTGGCTTAAGGTCAAACAATAACTTACTTACAGGACCAGAAATAGAGTCCTTGGCTTTTCTACAGTGTAGCTTTCATAATGCATTAGAGTTGAAAGGGGAATTAGCAATACAAGTTGCTCAATTTATAGACTAGAGGACCAAGCAGGGGAAAGTTGTGAATTGTGGCCAATGCCACACAGGGGCACAATTCAGGAAGTATTGCAGTCTCCTGGCTTGGCATACAATGTTTTACTCATTCAACTAAGACTGTCCACCTTTATCTCCAAAATTCTCTGTGTAAAGTAAATATCTATTAAATATTAGTTTAATTGTATATATAACTATAAATGACTTCAGGAAAGAGCAAGAGAATCAGACATATCAATAGAAATAAAAATAAATAATTCAATTCAGGATTGAGCTTTGAACCCCTTCCTATTCAATACTAACACTGTATGTACACCCTAAGAGAGTTCAGTTCTGTATAAAAATGAGTAGGTGTAGGAGTACTTTTAATTACAAAAGGAAATAAAATTATATTTCTATATAAGGAATATTGTTGTTTTGTGCTCCATGTAACCATGGAGGGTCCAACTCTCAGCCTCATGTCAATACACTTGGCAGCCAGAGACATGGGATGTTTCCTGAGTTTCAAAAACTAGTGTTGTCAAATGAAACCTCAGTCTTTACAAGTCCCTCAGTTCCAGAGTTTTCACACTTACACTAGGCTTGGGTTTTTTTGTTTTTTGTTTTTGTTTTTGTTTTTTGTTTTTCTGTATTCAATAACACCGACTACAAGATTCAGCAAATGACTGTGACTGTGATTCTGTGAAGAAATTATGCAGTTGGGGGTCTCAGTTCAGGATGCGAAGAAAAAAATATAGAGAGAACATATGATCAGGATTGTCTGTCTTGTGGGATGATGATTATCTAAGTCTTGTAAGAAGGTCTCTGTTCATGATTACTTGTTCAATTTGCATCAAATTATTCTTGCCTTTGATGAGGATATGTCTGTCTATCTGTCTCTCTCTCTCTCAATGTGTGTGTGTGTGTGTGTGTGTGTGTGTGTATGTATGTGTGTGTGAAAAGTATTAATATTCTTTAGGGAAACTGTAAGAGTCAAGTTGTTCTTCACAGGAATGCATTTAAGAGTACATGAAATGTTCTAGTTGCTAAGGCCAAAAGAGTCAGTTTTCAACCTGAATCCTTCAGATAGTCTTTTCTTTCCCAGCGGAGCACACAGAACTTAGAATCCCTTGGAAATATCATTGAGGCTGAACTGTCATGTTCACAGGAACAAATTATAGTAGTAATTGTTGCTCATGGAGGTCCCTAGGGTTTATGGGATATACATAAATTTAATGCATGCATGTTAATGTATAATCAATATTCTCTTTGCTTCAAATGTCTTCAGACAGTACCTGCTACCTCCAGTCTTCTTCCATCCTCATCATTTCTAAGCCCTAGTGATTGTTTTGAAACTGATCAAAAAACAAATAAAAAATGTAAGCAAAGATTTGGTCTCTTACATTTTAGATATACACTCAAAGTTCCTGATGCCACTTTCTCATGTAATCCTTTGGTATTACTACTACTACTACTACTACTACTACTACTACTACTACTACTACTATAGTGTTAAGTTCTAGCTTTATAAGTAAGGAGACACTAAACTTATGATCCTCCTGCCTCAGCATCCCAAATACTAGGAATATAGGCTCTTGTCATTTCTCATTATATATTTATTTTATTTTTAATGGTTGATCTTGTGTTCTTCACTTTAACCATATAGGCTTGAGTTCTGAAGTTCATCAATGTCAACAGCTTACCTTCTGGTATTTGGATGTGACATTTGCATGCAACATGCTCTGCCCTATAAGTATGCCCCAACTTCAAAGTTTGAAACAGTAGTAAATACAATTTTATATGTGTTTATGTAGAATGACAAAAAAGAGATATTTGCAATGAAATTTCCAGCTGAAAATTGAAAAACAAAAAACCAAAAAGCCCAAGAGGATCCCAATTATCAATTATGTATCCATAAAATTGACTACCTTAAACAGGCAATAAAATCTCTACAGCCACCAAGTGTTCCTCCACCATGATGATACATAACAAACAAGCCTGACTTGCTATTCCTAACACTAAGCTGAGCGTACAAATTAGGAAGACTAAGAGGAGTTACAAATGCATTAGCCCCCTCTCGCATTTCAATTTTTCCAAATCTAAACTCTGTGTGCTAATATCTTTATTTGTCAGACTAGAGGCTTTCCACAAAGTTTTTCTGAAAGTAACATAAAGAAAGAATGGAGAGACTTATAATTTATTGCATCATTGATAGAAAAAGAAACTTAGTTAATTTTTAAAAAGCTTCAGGTCACTATATATCTTAATTAATCTCAGCTGTAATTTTAGAGTGTTCCAAATACTAGGCAGTGGAAAATAAATATAGAAAGCAAGCTGGAGCTGTTTAATTCTTTTAGTTTATTAAAACCTATTCCAGTCTTTGATGGTGTGTGAAATCACAGTATTCTATCAATCATGATCTCAAAAGATTTCAGAAACATTTTTAAGTGAAAAGTAAGTAAATTATGGGATTGTCTTTTAAAATGTTTTATAACATCATTACTTCAAATAATGTCAGTTACTCAGTACCAGAGTGAATTGTTATGGGACATTTGGATTGCAAAGGGGTGTGATTATCATTGTATATTCTGGTATAAAAAAGACTTTTGCTAGATTACTTTTTATCGGCTCATGAATTTAGATGCAGTTCTCTTAGTTCAGTGATGGGACTGTCTGGGGGTAGATATACACAGCACTCCAGACTGGCTGCCATTGGAAACATGCAATCTGAATTTAATAGCTCTGGGTGGGGAGGGATCCGCAGCTCTCATGGGGAAAACTCTCTGAACAAATAGCTAGAGCAAAGGATGAGATTTCCGTGAAAAGCTTGCCAGGTCCTGTCTGAGCTCTCCCTCTCTGTGTGAGGCAGGGAGAGCAGAGAGTGCCCCTGCATACATTCATTCCGATGCAGTCTACAGATGATGCTACTCAATTTCTCCAGTCATCACCTACCAGCTAAGGCCTCTCTGATCCTCTGAATTACTCCCTTAACTGGCCAATTTATTCTTTTCATTTAAAGTGCCTTTATTGACACTGACATCAACAGTGTTCAGCCCATCTATTGATGAAGAATGATGTATGTCCCTCATTAATACTCACTTAAGAAAATAATTCCTGAGACTGTCCCACCTGGGGATCCATTCCATATACAGTCGCCAAACCCGGACCCTATCGCGGATGCCAAGATGTGCTTGCTGACAGGAGCCTGATATAGCTGTATCCTGAGAGGCTCTCCCAGAGTCTGACAAATACAGAGGTGAATGCTCAAAGCCAACCATTGGACTGAGCACAGGGTCCATGATGGAGGAGTTGGAGAGAAGGGACTGAAGGAGCTGAGAGGGTTTGCAGCCCGATGGAAGGCTAATATCTAAAATATATAAAGAACTCAAAAATCTTCACATCAATAAATTTAGTTGACATCAAATTAAAAACAGGACACAGATCTAAACACACTATTTTTACTAGGGTAAACACAAATGGCTGAGAAACGCTTAAAGACATGTTCAGCATCCTTAGTCATCAGGGAGATATAGATCAAAACTACTTTGAGATTTATTTCATACCAGTCAGAGTAACTGAGATCAATAACACAAATGAGAGTTTATGCTGCCAAGGATGTAGAGTAAGGACAACACACATCCATTGCTGGTGGTATTCCTCTTCTATAGAATATTGTAGAAGCAGATTTTATTACACTGCTGTATAAGTGCTAAATTAAAAATATCTTGACAGTTATATCTTCTGTATATTTACCAAAAAACACTTGTTATAGTCCCTGGCATGTCAATAATAAACACTTATTAACAATTCTTAAATAAGTATGGCCTAGAGTAGGTCTATGAATTTAATGTTGATATCATGAACATTGGTATGCTTATTAGGGATAAGCTAAGGTCAGGTGAGAAAAAAACCTCAAACAAGTTAGTACACACTTCTGTGATGTGTTATGTTTTTATTGGATATCCTTGGACCATTTTAAGTATCTGCTTTGTTCACCAGGGTTTGTGTGAACCTATGCACACCAGCTGTGGATGACTGCATTCTTACTCTTAGGCACACACGTGTATATGATCTTAGGTGTCCCAGGATTGACAGCTGACACTTTGTGATGAGTGGGACTAGAGGCATGGAGCGATACCTTTAAGAAGTGCTTTGTAAATGAGCCACATGGCAATATATTCCTGAGGGACTTACTCTCTGGAGCATGTATGTTAAAATACCAAAAGATCTGTTTGCCCATTTTCTATTAGTCATATATTTGGAAGCTGTATGTCAACCAGTTTTTAACCACACAAACACTACCCTAGCTTGGTGGTGGTATGTATAAGTTCTGGTCTGAGGAAGAGATCCTGACATATATAACACCTTCTTCCTTTTCTTCCACATTTATCAACTAGCTCTTACTTTCTTCAAGGCAAAACTGCAACACACCCAAATGCATAACCTGTTACACACCTCACAGAACTTGTGCCCTGACAGCAGACATCTCCTGACTCTTGCCCATCAATCATGTCTAGGATGAAAGCCAAGGGGAGGCTTTTGTCTATGATGGATCTAATTAGAAAGAAAACAGGAAAGCATTATCGGATGCATCTATACAGGGCCACCTGAGCACTGTAAAATTATTTTCACAGTTTCTTCACCTTTCTTTTTATGGGGTATTTGTGTTTCCTGTTTTGCTCTCTCAAAAGAAACAACTATTAGGTGAAATGCATAGTGTTGGGATGAGCAGCTAGTAACCTGATTATCTTGACCTTGGGGTGAGTATGCGCAGTGTAGTAAGGACTGATATTTTCAGGTTAATTGCCTCTATGTTCGAATTGTTTCTGACAACATAAAATTATTGGGAACACTATAGTTCCCTGTATCTCTGTTTCCAGTTATTAGACTCCATCAAAGCTTTTCAAACAATATGGTTTTGTAAAGAAGCACGTTTAATTTTAATGATTTATATTTTTCCTCTCTTTAATCTAGATTGGGTTGAGTGTTATTTAAAACTAATACAGGTTCAACTTTGTTTCGTTGGAATATTTAGGATATTTAGAAAAGAAACAAACAGGGAATTTATTCTGACAGTCAGCTGAAACTCTGATTCTGTGATCCCTAAAACTATGTGACTTAAAAGGTTTAAGCAGCTGGGCAGTGGTGGTGCAATCCCTGTACTTGGGAGGCAGAGGTAGGCAGATTTCTGAGTTTGAGGCCAGCCTGGTCTACAGAGGGAATTAAAGGACAGCTAGGGCTACACAGAGAAATCCTGTAAGTTTTGAGTAACAGTGATCTCAGTGTTTAAAATATTTTTTGAGGGGTGTGTACTGCTCACATTACATTCCCCACTCAGGTTCTAGAGCTATCACATATGTCTTAGAAGCAAGAGAACACACCTTTTCATTTTGCTGGGTACATTTAGTAAGTGACATTAAACATCTGAGGCTTGCAGCTGTTTAAGCTTCATATGGAAAAGTAAGGACTACTAGAATTAAGATCTGTTTGGATGGGCACCTTGTGGTTGAAAAAAATTTTCAAGCTTGCAAAATGCCATGTGCCCATAAACCCAGCAATCAGAATGTGGAAGCAAGGCAACTTTGAGTTTGATGCCAACCTAATGTACATGAAGAATGCTGTCACATAACCAACACAAGCTTCTTTAATCCCATTTTAAAGTAAACCTTTCATAATGAGGTAGTAAATAGCTTCAGTTTGATTCTCCACACCATCATATTTCAGTTTGGAAAATTTTGCAGATATAAACCTAAGTTTTCAAATGCAAAAGAGGGAGTTGAGAGCTGAGGGGACCAAGGTGTTACTAAGAAGAGTTCTTAAAAGCTCAGGAAATTGCCTTCATACTTTTTAGTTGAAGGGAAGAAAAAATAAAAAGAAAAAACCCTAAACCAACAATCGGCCCCACAATTCATCTAAAATGTTCTGAAAACAGAGAAATCATACCTGCATTAACTGTATTGTTGATGATTTTGCTGTCATTATTCCCTAAGCAACATATCATAACAGCTATTTACAGACTGTATGTGATCTTAGCCACTGTAAAGCATCAAGATATGTAATAAGGAGTACATAAGTCGTGATACTTACGTGTATATGTTACATCATTTCATTAGGAGCATGAATATCCACAGGAAGGTTTCCCAAGGCCTAATTCCTATGGACACCAAGCACAGGCTATAACATCAATCTTCTACTGCTGCTTCTATACCAAGAGGTCAAATCTACACTATGTGTGGAATTTCTGTCTGTTGTTGACTAAGAGAACTCATATATACAGGTGTGTGTGTGTGTGTGTGTGTGTGTGTGTGTGTGTGTGTGTGTTATCAAAGGTGCTTTTGCCTTCCAAACCAGTTTTGGCCATTTCTTTGAAATCCTGTGTGTGGCACATGAACAAAATGAGAGGAAGCTGCTAGGTCATCAGGCATTTACAAAAGACTAAACAATGTCGGCAAGAAGGAAGACATGATAGCACAACCGGATCTGCTCTCTCTCTAGATAAACAGTCTCTCTCAGTCCTTCTTGTCCCCATTAAAATGACTGACAGGAGCTCCCTGATCTTACAGAGAGGAGAAAGATAATCAAGCAAGAAATAGGGCTGAGCAAGTGTTCCGGAAAGATTTCAGAACCTAGCCGTGTGATTCCAGATTGCACAAATGTGAACACAGGAATGTTGTTGAGAAAAACTGAAGTGTGAGGGCTTTGAAATCAGAGACTTTGGTTTTTTATTAATATTGTATAGTGAGATATGCAACTTTTCTCTTCCTCATGACCCAGAGGTTGGGACAGTACACAAGCCCTCTATCCTGGGTAGCCACACATTCTGTCCTTGAACTGAACCCTCAACTCCTTAAATTAAGATTATTAAAGGCTGCACATCTGCTTCACATGTGTGGAGCCTGAGGTCCTGACTGTGTATGTTCTTTGCGTGATGGTTCAGTTAAAGCTGTTTCCTGACTGGAATATGTTCCTCTAACTGGGATGACTTGTCTGGACTCAGTGGGAGAGGATGAGCTAAGCTGTTCAGAGACTTGGAGTGCCAGGGAATACCTGGGAGGGGCACCCTCTCACAGTAGAAGGTGAAGGAGAATGGGGGAGCTACTGTGTGAGGAGGTAGGGACAGATATCAAAATATAAAGGGAATAAAACATTAAAAGAAAGGATTTTATAAAGGCATCCTGACTTCTGGTTTTTTGCTTAGAGGACTGGGGCATTCTTTGCCCCAGGCATATAATGAGAACTGGGCTGAGCAACTATGGAAAGGACATAGAGTTCCTCACATGGCCCTTTCCCATTAACGTGGTATTGGGATTCTGGGGTGTCAGGTATGCTAAATAAGTTCTATTTTGGAACTTCAGCTTTAACCCATGGAGTAGCATTTGTTGGACTAAAACTCAGATGCATGAGCAGCTAGTAATGAGCAGATGCCCTTAGGAGGAGCAGACCTTCAGCTACTGTTTCTACTGGAAAGCTTCTACTGGAAAGCTTCTACTTGCATCCTCTTCCAGGTAAATATTTCTGGAGATATAACCTATAATTTACAGACTAGATTGACTTAGAAGAAAATTAAAGGCAGCTTTTCTTGTGGTTGAATGTACTGGTTGAGTTTGGAGAATAGAATGTTGGCCAATGCAAGAAAGCTTTGGTCTCATCTCAACGAAGGAAAACTAACTCAATCCTGCCAGGGCTCCTAATGAAGAATGAAGGAACTTCTAGTTCGAATAACCAGTCATGTTAAAATGAACAGATACATGGGCAAGTGAGGACATCATTGGAAATCTGGAGACAATGTGAGTGCCTTAGAAAGACTCAGATGCACCTAGCCTGCACCTGAGATTGAAGCGCAGCTCAACATGAGAACACATCCTTTTTATTTTTTCCTAATTCTTTATGACAAGACTAAGAGGTATGTAGAGAGAACCTGTAGAATCCAACTGTGAAAGAGGCCAGACGTAGCCCAGGAGATGAGCCAAAGGCAATTTGTTGCAGGCAAGACTGAGAAATTTTCTGCTGGGAGCACATGTACCACCCTAAACATTAGGCATGAGTGCACAAATATACAGCCTTTGGTGTGCTGTGAGGAACAAGACAATCAGAAGAACTCAACATATCCCACTCATTCCTGGATTAAAATAAACCCATGTGTTAAGTGTGTAGTAATATGAGAGTTCCCTTCATCTGACACATTACAAAAATATTTTCTGCATGTCTACTATAATATGTATTATTATTATCATTATTATTATTATTTTACTTTCAATTAAATGTTCATAACCATGCAGTTAGGCAGAAAATATACACATTTCCTTGATAAGCATCTTTGAAGCTCTAATGGGGAAAAAGTAGTATACAACATCAAGAATGAATCAATTGCAGAAGAATAATCACTGCAATGCCAGTCAAAGGGGAGTGCTAAACAGAAATGCACAGTACATCTTCAATGTTTTATCATGCTTCAAAAGTTAACTTAAAAACAGTTGAACTTAAGTAACAGGCCTTGTAAATCATTTTAAAGAGGAAAAGATCCTACCTAAAGCAAGCAAAATACCAAGAAGCCACCTGTGAGAAAAAGAATATCACTTGTTGCCCTAAGGAATCTATAACTGGCATCCTAAAGAAATGGTGGATAACGAAATTATAAAAATTACCAACGAGATAGTGGATATGGATTTCACAAAAGTACTGCCATATATAAGTCCTATATATCGAAGAAGCTGAAGAAATTCTGCTTTCTGCATGCTGCTTCTATTCTTATCCAGGGGCAAGCAAATGTGAAAAGCATACATGAAGAGAGAGAGAGAGAGAGAGAGAGAGAGAGAGAGAGAGAGAGAGAGAGAGAGAGAGAGAGAGAGAGAGAGAGAGAACAGGTCACATAGCCCACCAATAGATATCTATTTATCATTAGACATTAAGCAAATATGAGATACTTAAAAGATGTATTTAAAGATCCAAAATGGAAGCAAAGGCAAACACAGTAAAAGAGTCCAAACAAAGAATATTTCTAAGTAGCAAAGGCACCCTTCAACAGAAAACTGCAAACAAACGCTTGCTTAAATAAAAAACAAAGAAACAATGGAGCGACCTCATTGTCTGCAGTCCCACCCTTAAAAGGACAATGTTTTTTGTAAAAGGCAAGTTTAGGCATGGGGCAGCCAGGTCTGGAAGGGTAACATTGAAAATGAGTAATAAATCTACCCAGAAAATAAAGATGAAAGAATATCAAAGACAGGTTTTTTTCCTTATATAAATATCTATCCATATTTAAAGAAAAAAACCCTAGTGTTTTTTTGCATCTATAAAAGCACTAAAATCTTATTTAAAGATGATCTTAATTAGAAAGGCCTTGGTGGAAGGGTAGCACTGAGAACAACATAAACACATACAATACTAAGCCAAGACAGATAAAAAGGCAACAGAGAATCTTTCAGTAGGTGGGAACTAACACGTAAACCCTCAACTGTACAGTGTACAGAGTGAGAGACTTTGGAGAACCAGGTCATCAATGGGATATCTTCATCAAATCCCTCCCCTCAGTGTTCAGGGAGTTACGCAAAAGGGGGGGCAGGAAGATTGTAAGAGCTGGTGGGTATGTGTACTGGCTAGCTTTGTGTCAACTTGAAAAAGGCAGGAGTTATCACAGAGAAAGGAGCTTCAGTTGGGGAAATGCCTCTATGAGATCCAGCTGTAATGCATTTTCTCAATTAGTGGTCAAGGGGGGAGGTCCCCTTGTGGGTGGTGCCATCTCTGGGCTGGTAGTCTTGGGTTCTATAAGAGAGCAGGCTGAGCAAGCCAGGGGAATCAAGCCAGTAAGGAACATCCCTCCATGGCCTCTGCATCAGCTCCTGCTTCCTGACCTGCTTGAGTTCCAGTCCTGACTTCAATGGTGATGAACAGCAGTATGGAAGTGTAAGCTGAATAAACCATTTCCTCCCTAACTTGCTTCTTGGTCATGATGTTTATGCAGGAATAGAAACCCTGACTAAGACAGGGTGGATGACTCTAAGGAAACAGGAGTCTTCCAGGCACAGCTGAGTCTTGGAAGAGCCCAACTGCCCTTCACTGCTGAGCCATTTCACAGGTCCAATTGCCAACTTTTCTTATATTATATATTTACATCATGTTTTCTTCTTCTCCAACTCTTCCGAGATCCTTACTATCTGCCCATCCTGTACCCTTTCTCTCCTTCTCTCTCCCATTTGATGTGCCTATCTCTCTCAGAAATAAAAACAAAAAGAAAAATTCCACAAAATTGAAAGTAAAATGAAACATTGAAAGACCAGTAAGATTAAATGAATAAATGAATAAATAAATGATGAATGAATGAATAAATGAATAAATAGAATGGACAAAATTGTTCACGCTCTCAAACAAACCAAACCCTTAAAGTTAATTGTTTGCTGGTCAACTTCTCCTGGGCTCAAGGCCTTCTTTATCCAGTATCAATACATTGGAGAAACGGGCAAATGATTTACACACCCATATTACACACACACACACACAAACACACACACACACACACGTGCTTACATTTATAAATTATTTGCAGTTTCTTCTTCCAAGGGGTTGATTTTTGTTCATAAAATTTGAATCTTTATAATTTTTATTAAATTATGGCAATGTGTATTTTCTGTCCTGATCAAGTAAGACAACCTCTAAGTGAATGTTTCTTTTTGTAAAAGATAAAGCCATGTAATTTATGTCAATATTTTTCAAGAGTCATGGGATCGTATTTGTATTGAAGACAAATTGAGGTCTTTTGTATAACACTGTGACAAAAAGTTGCTACCTTTTTTCTGAACAAGTATTCTGATAGTTTGTGGGCAAATGAATTACAATTCCTCTCAAGACAACCTTGTTTTTCATTTCACAAGGAACAGTGTTGCTATATAAAGTGTTGGTTTAACTTTATCTATCTATCTATCTATCTATCTATCTATCTATCTATCTATCTATCTCTATCTCTCTCTCTCTATATATATATATATATATATGATTCTAACACATTAGCCTTTGAAATATCTGTCTTATCTAGACTCTTGATTAATATCCTCCACTAAAGTTTTAGTACACTGCTGGACAGTGGGATTATTCAAGAAGAATCCAAATATTGATGTGTACAATACAAATATGTTCATTCTAGTTTGCACCATTAAAACATACATAGTATAAAAATAAGAGTGTTAGGGCAAAAGGAACATATATTACCTTTTTAAAAAATAAAAGCTCTTTCATTTGTTAATTAAACAATATAAATGAAAGAATAACATTAGATGATTTTTCCCTTTCTTCCCCTCAAACCCGGTTCCATATATTACACTCATTTTCCTCAAATCCAGGGACTTCTTTTTCACTAATTATTGTTGTATGTATGTATGTATGTATGTATGTATGCATGCATGTGTACATAAATACATATATATTCCTAAGTATAATCTGCTCAGTCCATAGTTTCCAGAGATTACCATTCTGCACTGGAAAACCAGTTACTACACTCTTTCCTGGGGAAGATCACCTCGCTCACTCATGACATTCCCTAGTTGATTATACTACTTTGTATAGGATTGAGCTCTCATGATTGCAGGCATCGGTTTTCTTCCTCAAAAATAGGGCTTTTGACCATGGAGCACAGAGTTAATTTTTAGTAAGGAAAAGGATGCCTGCAAGAACTGGGAATTAGAGCCAGGGCCAGAATAGGAACACACATGAAAGCAGAAAGTGCCCCACAGCCAGTCTCTGCTTTTTCCAATATTTTCCTCCTATAATGATTGGTATTAAAGTATTCAAACCTAGCTAATTTTTCACGTGTTAAATACAGGCCTGGGGAGTTCCGAAAGAAGTGCATTTGGCATGAAGTTTGTTTCCAGAAGAACAGGCAACCTGGGTGGTTTGTATAATTCTGTTATGAGATACCCAGAGCCTTAGATTAATTATATTTTCAATGTAAGGACCTGTGGGCATGAAAGACTACATAAGCATAAATCTCAGAAATGAGTTTGGTGGGATCCAGCAAATATTTATTAAAACTCTACCATTTGCAAACTAAATGAAGTTAGTTAACTGGTTGGTTGGTCCTAAGAAAGCACCCACAAGACTAGTGATCTGATTAAATAGAC
Source organism: Mus caroli (assembly GCF_978045245.1). Taxonomy (NCBI): domain Eukaryota; kingdom Metazoa; phylum Chordata; class Mammalia; order Rodentia; family Muridae; genus Mus; species Mus caroli. The sequence continues at coordinate 26,445,700 of NW_028227274.1, read as the reverse complement.
ATCATCTTCTGGGATTATGGCATCAGTTACATGTATGAGAAAAACACATATGTGTCTTTCCCAGGGGCACACACATTATAGTGTTGGAGGAAACCTACAAATTTGACTATATGTGGTGGTTATAGAAAGTCCATTTTGATCCATCACTTCTGCTTAATTTCATCCAAAATTGCACTGAGAGTCAGTTCACTTCTCCCTAGATCCTTATCCATCTGTACAGTCTGCCCTGAACTTCCAGTGTGTCTGTCTGCTCTTCTTGTTTCACCCCCCCCCTTTTTTTTTACTACTTCCACGATATTTCTTCTTCATCAATCTATCTAAAAATATTAATTAAAATTTTGCACTGGATTTAGCTTATGCCATTTCTTTGTTTAAGTTACTGTATCATCGAGTTTCTGCTTACGGTGCAGATTAAAATTCTAACAGCAAACTAGTCCTATTTCAGTTCTTATTTTTCATCCATCTATCTTTCATACTCTTATACTTTTGTGTGTCTTGGTCATGGCACTTATAATACACTGGCCTTCCTTTGGTATTTTAATTATTCCCTCTGGTCATAATTTTCTGGAGCAAGAATCAGTGAGGTTTACCTCATGTGATTCTAAACAGAGTTTTCTTAGTTGCTGTTCCATTGCTGTGAAGAAACACCAACACCAAGGCAACTTATAAAACAAAGCTTTTTAGTTCTGTGCTTTCTTACTGCTTGGAGGGTTAGTCCATTATCATCATAGTAGGCAGAATGGTGGGAGGCAGGTTACAGGGCAGTAGGTACATCCTGCAGTTAGCAAGCAGAGAGGAAGGGGGAAGAGAAAGTGAGAAGGGAGAGAAGGAGGGAGGAGAGTAGGAGAGGGAGAAATAGAGAGGGAGGGAGAGAGGAAAAGAGAGAGAGAGAGAGAGAGAGAGAGAGAGAGAGAGAGAGAGAGAGAGACAGAGAGAGAGAGAGAGAGAGAGAGAGAGAGAGAGAGAGAGAGAGAGAGAGATCCTCATTGGCCTTCTGAAAACTCCTTTCCAAACTCCAAACTGTTCCTCTAACTGGGATCAGCATTCAAACATATGAAAGTAAGGGAGCCATTTTCATTCAAAGTACAATAAGTGTATGTCCCAGTGTTTACATCTGAGAACCTGAAGAGCTAGTGGAACTAAAATTGAGGAGGAGGAAAAAGAAAAGGAGAAGAAGGAGAAAGAAGAGGAAGAGGAAGAGGAGGAAGGGGATAGGGAAGGGGAAGGAGAAGGAGAAAGAGAAGGAGAAGAAGAAGACCTGTTTCCCTTTTTGCACCCCACTTCCTACTCCAGATATTGTTAGGAAGGACTCTATCCCTCATGCAGCATCTATGAGACGTCCACTCTACTTATATTATCTCTTTAACAATCCTCTACTTTTGCCAATTCCTGTATTGTCTTCCTGCACAATTTGTACTCTTTATTCCTTTGTTACCATGTTCCCCCTATTGAAAGTATCATAATTTAATGATTTAATCATCATAATACATTTCCTTATACAAAGGTTTAGGCTTTATTGCCTTGAACTGATGAGTTCTCTCAGAAAACAACATTAACCATGAACTCTCTAGGGATATCAATGACAGAATATGCTTAGTTTGTTTTCTGTTCTTTACTTTAAGAGCATATTTGTCTGGTTGTGTAAATAAGATGTTTTGAATTCCTTCACTCAAGAATGGATCCTGTATCAGTCTTCCAAAGTAGGAGACTACTGCAAAAGGAAATTACATTAGCTTTTAGGAACTGTTACAACAGCAGATAAGAAAGGAGAAGGCTTAAAACAATACATGTTTACACATTGTGAAAATGAAAGTATTGTCCAGGCTTCAGTCCTATGGTTCTTACAGACCCTGAAAAAGTATTCTTCATTACCTTCCATCATTGTGACAGCATAACTTCCATGTCTTCCTCTAATATAGTGCCTTCTCCCACTGTGTCTCTGTCCAAATTTCTATGTTCTTAAAATGACATCAATGTACCTCATTCAATCAATTTTCTTTTGCAGCATCCTTACTTCCAAAGGAGGTCATGTTTACAGGGACTGAAGTTAAGTTTTCCACTTAGTGGTTTTTATGGTGAGAGATTTCTACCTAGAAGAAGAATGCAAAAGTTACAAATTCTATTCCCTCTGTCTTCTACTCACAATCTCATTTTTAATCTAACTTTAAAATTTTTATTTATTCATACCATATTATATGTATAGGACTGTTTTGCCTGTGTGTGTGTGTGTTCACCATGTGTGTGCATGCTTTTTGCCAGAGTAGGTAAGAGAAGGGAATCAAATCCTGATGAGCCAATGAGAGAATGCTGGAAACCACAGATCAAGCACCGATATCTGCTCCACATCTCTCCAGCCTCTTGTTTTTCTAATTTTTAAAAAGGTATCTCTCAATGTAGGGAGCTCCAATTAGGCAGTGTCTATGCTTCTCCAGTGGGTCCTTGTCATTCATAGAACGTCTTGATTTTCCTCCATAACTAAAAGGGACGGAAGACAAATACAAAATGTTTTCATCTCAATGGATTGATAAGTCCAGGCACCTGTGACAACTTACTACTTTTCCACACTACTCTCCTCAAACCTGCTTATTGCCAAGAAACTAAACTAATTAGTTTCATATAATGGGCTGAAAAGAGGGTGCTTGATTTCAATGTCTGCCAAGGCACAGCCTACCTTTCTTTAAAAAATATTTTTAATTAGGTATTTTCCTCAATTACATTTCCAATGCTATCCCCTTTTTAAACTCCTTAGTATTTCAGCAGTCTGCAGTGTAAACTCAGAGTCAATAGCAAAAATGACTTCCTGGGTTCCCAAACTCAAATTCCCTTCTAACATGTTCTTACGTGAAAGGGAATGCATTTAATGTCTCTGATCACAGCCTCAAGGTCATGATTTTAAGATCTATTATTTAGTGTGCTGGTTAGCATGCTTTTATGTCTTATTTATAACCAGGTAAGTTTTAATTGGGAATATGTTGGAAATCATCCAAACTAGGTGGGCACTGTGGTCCCTACTGTAATTTGATCTTACAAACACCTGCTTGTTGTGTGAAGTTATGCAAAAATCATCCTTGAGCTGTTGCTTTCTTCCCCCACTTTCATTTTTTAAACTTTTGAAGTGAGGTGAAAGTTGCCAATTAAATCAAGGAAGCATAAATAAAATTCTGAATTTTAAAGAGGTGGAAGCATCTTTGTTTAAAGCATAATTCTCCTGACTACATTTCGATTAATCATCTTCACGTATTATGAAGGGTATTATTTTACCTACCTTATATTTGGTTAAAAGGATGTTAACTTTTAAGTAATTAGAAAGAAGTGTAATCCTAGTATATGAAAGTAAGTATCCAGACAGTTGTTAAACCTTTGGGGTGTGTAAGGGAGGGGGACTTTCATGAGTATTTTGAATACTCATGATCTGTGGTTTATGTTTTTCAAACATGTTGAGAGTAACGTTTTCCTGCAGCCTTTGGGGCTGACATAAGCATGATACTTTCTCTTCAAGGCACTTTTGGTACAGTAAGTCAATATTTTGGGCCGTGAGGGTAAGTCAGTGAGTCTCATGGGTATTGTCTGTTCTACATTGTATACATGTGGGTGACTAAAAGTGGTTACTTTATTTCCTGAACACAGTAAGTTGAGAGACTCTGAATTTCATTGTTGAAAAAGTCACTTTTGCATTCATATTCCAGTCTCAATTACATGCGCTAACAGAGGGGAACAGTTGCATGATTGAGTCAGAGAAAGAGATTAGTCACAATTGTCTTCTGATTCTGTCCTTTTACTTTGTGCCAGCACAGATGAGGAACTTCCTTCTTCATTTTGTCTTGCTTGGCTATCCAAAAAATGTTGTGTTGGTTCATTCTGAGATACAGAGGCAGCCTCCATGATGTCTCCTAGGTAGTCCATGACTGGAGGTTTGTTACCACAAAAGATGTAAGCATGCAACACAATCATTAAATATTAATGTGCTTAAATTGTCTTTTCTTTTGATTATATTTTGAAATAATAGATAAAAAAAGTGAACTTTACTGGAAACTGACTCTGAATTCAGCTTGTCTCTCCTCAGAATTTTCCCTTCATACCCTAGATGAATAAAATCCCTAATGGAAAGCTGGGGAGCATGGCAGGGCAGATAAGGGACCTGAATGAGGGGAAGAGGTAATGCTACTAGTTGTTGTAGACATATGGTAAGTCACCATGATCTTGTATGTATCTCTTCATGTATGAGAAAAGAAGAAATGCTCACTGGTTAGCCACCACTGGGTGCTCTGACTTACAAGATTAACGGGATTTTTTAGTTATAATATGTTTCACAAACTTAAGAAAAAGGGAAAGAATACATTATTTGAAAACACAGCTCTATCAGCATGGTAAGTCTGCTTCTAGAAGCCACAGTTTCCTCAACTCACAATTCAGGAACCATATCTATATAGAGGGAGACATAGGTGCATTCTTACTGTGCACACAAGAAGGATTTGAATTGTTAGCAGCCTTTCTGTTCCACGTCAGCCATGACTCTAGACAACAAACATATGTTATTATGCATTCACTAATAGAAATATTTTGTGAAGGAGAAAGAAAACCCTGTGCTTCCTCTTTGCCAGCGCAGACATGTAGACATGCATTCAGAACTTCTGCAAAAGAATATGACACAGCATCCTTCCTTGAAGCATCAGGATTCCTCCCAAGACACTGCTACTTCAAACATCATTGTATTCCGAAGAGAATAAAACCTTGAGTTAAGAAGAAATACTGGCAGGTTGACATTTAGGGTTCTCTGGGAAGTATGAAAATGCATATGACTTGTCCAGTGTCTATAGCATCCAGTAATCTAGTCAGTCGTGCTCAACTCCTAAGTCCAGGAACTGAATTCACACACGAGTAGTAGAATGCAATGAACTCTGATACTGTAAATGCTGGACATTTTTTTTTTACTTTTCTTGCATTTTACCTTAATTTTCTTGTCTATTTTTCATTTTTGAAACTAAACATATACAGTAAACATATAAACATATAATTTCCTCCCATTACCCAGTTTTTCTGATTAACGAAATGCAAGTTGTCTAGTTCATATAATATTTCTTTTTGTATATGAATTCAGGGCTGACTATTTGAGATAGGATAACCAAATTGGTGTCTTTACTTAGGCAAGTTTCCAAGAGATGGAGGAAAAAATATTCTTATTGAGCTCTGACCCTTATGAACTAAAATAATGACCGGATTATGGCAGGATATCCTTAATAGTGAAATATCATGCATACCTTGGGAACCAAAAGCTCTGTAACAAGATGTAAGAGCTGCTAGACAAGAGACAATCCATGCCTGGTATTGAAAACCTATCCATCTGACTGAAGCTAATACAATCATGATCATAGAGGAAAACCTACAACTTTCAGAAAGATTAAATCACCATAAATCCTAACTACATTTTAAATATTTATCCTTATGTCCACAGACAAGTATAAATTTCACTCCTCATCATTGAAATAAGTCCTTGAAAAACTGTATAAGATTTTAATTATAGTTATTTTTATTGTGTTAGATAAGGAAGAAGTCTCTCATAACAAGGTAACAAAATATATTTTTTAAATTATCTTTATATGAACTGATTCTGGTAAAACACGATTGTGTTACATTAAACATTATGGATTCAGATAATATTTGTTTACTCAAGAAGATAGGAAGTAAGATGATAAATATAAAGGAGCACTGGTAATAAAGTATAATTTTACATGACCATGAAAAAGGAACATGTTCTTGGAGAAATGGCTACTGCAAAACTCTGTCTAAGGGAAAGATTAGGGGGAAGATCTCTAAAATTCGTCACCTGTTTACAGCTTGGTGCTTGGTGTCATAGAATGCTGAAACATCCTGGGGAAATTCCTTCGAATTCAGCAAACTATTCTTTGGCAATTTGGTACCAGCTCCTAGGACACCAGATCTAATAAAATCTCTTGAATATATCATCATCTTCCTATTTTCATGTAAAATGAAATTCAAAATTAAGATTTATTTTTAAAACATGAGTGTTGCAACACTCCAAATGAGAATGCCTCATTCAGAGCAGCATTTGTTCTAATAACCCTCCAGGAAGGAGCTCTTGATCTAGTTCTCTCAAAAAACCATGTCTAATATCTCAATGACAGTATACTGAAAATGATTTTGTATTTTAGACACTATTCCCCACAAAGGACAATGTGAACATTACTCCACCCTTCCCTTCTTGTTCCAGGAACCACCCCTACCCTTAACACTGAGACATGTCTCCTCTTTTAGAGTGTTGCCAGTCCATTCTATGGTCCTCCTTCAACCATCAGTGAGTGTTTGCCAATCACTCACTGTCTCAATATTTTCCCTTTAAAATTATTTTGACAAAAATGTACTCTCCTCTCTAACACCTTTGGATCCCTGTGAAATAAGACAGGTTCTCTGGCATGTGCATTTGTGACTCATCAGCCTCTATAGTTTGCCTCCGAGAAAGGTTCCTTCAACAGTTATTTTAGAATACAGTGCCAGTCTGCTATCTCTTATGGTGTCTGTATTCTGGACACTGAGCCTGAGCAAAAGAGATATATGTCAAAGAGTCAAAAATCAACTGCTAAATCAGTGAGTGGTTGAATATTTGGGTTTATTTTTTATTTGAGCCAGGGCTCCCTAGCTAGCTGAGGCTGCTCTTGAAGCCAGTTGTCCTCATGTCTCAGCCTCCTAATGGATGAGATCAGGTGAACCAGACCAATGCATATGCACTTGCTTTTGTTTGTCCAAGAATTTCTGGGCTGCCTTATATCTTTTGATTTTGTGAGTATTGATTTGGGAGGATAGGGGCAATTTCACTATCTAGTGGGTCACATTAGCTTATTGTGTCTTCAAATAATCTTAATAACAATAAGAGAACTTTAATATTGTATTCTCTGGCATATGATCCTATGAAATAGATATCTATTTATTGAACAAGACAGGTTTTCTCTTTAGTGTCTACAAACATCCACATGTCAAAGTTTGACAACTTTTTTTTTTTTTTTTTTTTTTTTACAAAATCCATTTATTAGTGAAGGTGCTGTTCTGGATTAGTTTATTTATCCCCTTGCTAGAAAGCTACAATCTTCACCATTGTTGAATAACTGCTTCAATTTGTAATTCCAAATTCTGGCATTCAAATGCTGTGTCAAATAGGAGTTTGATACCTTCCTTCTGAAATTTCCTAAAAAGGCTTTCTTTGATCTTCAAACAGGAAAATTTGTTTTGGAAGATTCATTGAGCAAAGATTTTACTTAAACATGAACAAATGGATCTTGAAGGTCCAAACCTGAACCTAGGTATCAGCTACAGTGTTTACCCTGTGTCATACATGAATATAGGTACTAGGAAGCAACTATCTTCAGGGACTGTATCATAGATAATCACTTAAGCAGACAACACAAGAGAATAAAGATTAAATCTACTAAAACTATACAGAGGACAATAGCCTGACTATTCAGTAAGATCAGCACAAATAAGTCAGTCTCTTGGTTCCAAAAAAGACCAATAGAAGTATCATGCCACTCAAAATTGTAGTGGCAAATCCCCCAAAAGTTTATTGTGATAGTCTTATCAATGAGAACACCCCGTTAATTTCCACTAATTATAAAATTGTCTGATCAGAAAGAGAATTGCTCAGTCCAATGGATGGTTGTGAGCATCCACTTCTGTATTTGTCAGGCACTGGCAGAGCCTCTCAGGAGAGAGCTATATCAGGCTCCTGTCAGCAAGCCTGTGTTGGCATCCACAATAATGTCTGGATTTGGTAATTGTATATGGGATGGATCCCCAGGTGGGGCAGTCTCTGGATGATCATTTCTTCTTGTCTCTGTAACTTCTTCCATGGGTGTTTTTTTCCAGTGAAGGAGCTAGAGAAAGGACCTAAGGAACTGAAGGGCTTTGTAGCCCCATAGGAGGAACAACAATATGAACTAATCAGTACCCCCAGAGCTCCCAGGGACTAAACAACTAATCAAAGTGTATACATGGTGGGACTCTAGCTATACATGGACATGGCTCCAGCTGCATATGTAGCAGAGGATGACCTCAGTGGGAGGAGAGGCCGTTGGTCCTGTGAAGGCTCTATGCCCCAGTGTAGTGGGATGCCAGGGCCAGAAAGTAATAGTGGGTGGGTCGGTGAACAGCGGGAGGGGGAGGGAAGAGGGAGGAAGGGGAGGAGGTTTTCGTTGTTATTTTTTTCCAACTTTTATTAACATATATTAAATTAAACGCAATGATGGGGTTTATCATGGCATTTCATAATGGGTTTTGATCATTTTCACCCTTATTACTATCTCTGGACAGACCACAACTGAACTCTGTGGACAGACATACAGACAGAACTCACAGTGTAGTAAGAAATATAGTTCTCTCTAACTCTGCATGCACAAGGGTGCTAAAACTCCCTTCCCTGCCTGATGCTTCCACACATGATGTTTAAATCAACAAATAAAGCTGAGGAGAAGGTGTTTGGGCTCTGGGAAAGAAGAAGCCAAACATGAAGGAAAATAGAAATTAGTGGACAAGTTATCTAAATATTTATAACCTCAGAAAAATATTTGGTTTGATTTTGAGGCAAATAAACAACATTGTGGCTTGTGTGTGTGTGTGTGTGTGTGTGTGTGTGTGTCGGGGGTAATCCTTGTCTCATTGGTGAGGACGAGTGAAATGGAAAACATGGTGAGGTGAGCCATCAGCTTTAAGTGGTGGCTGAAGAGACTGCACTTTACAAGCCCAGGGGCGAGCCAGCAAGCCAGGGAAGCAAGACCTCGTTACCTTCTTCTTCTTTTTTTTTTCTTTTATGTAAACATTTATTCATTACCAATATGTCTACTTGCTCAATTATTATATTTCCTTTTTAGCTATTTTTTTCTTTTTTTTAATTAGGTATTTTCCTCATTTACATTTCCAATGCTATCCAAAAAGTCCCCAATACACTCCCCCTCCCCACTCCCCTATCCACCCACTCCCACTTTTTGGCCCTGGCGTTCCCCTGTACTGGGGCATATAAAGTTTGCAAGTCCAATGGGCCTCTCTTTCCAGTGATGGCTGACTAGGCCATCTTTTGATAATTGACTTCCGATCCCTAATAAAATTGATCACTGTGTTGTTTTATTAGAAAGTTGGCACAATCATCTGAACAGAGAGTGTAAGTGAGAGCCTTTCTTGACCAGGTGGACCTATGATGATGTCTATAGGGTCTCTAGAGTGGGAAGTCTCAGCCTGAAAGTAGACATCTTCCCCTAGAAGTTATACTTAACAGTAGGCATGTACTGTATCTCTATATTCTTGACACAGATATTGTGAGACTGGTGATTTTTTTTTTCAGTTATCAACATGTTGACTTTCACACTATGATGGACAGTAGGAAGTGTGAGCTGAATTAAATCCACTTCTCCCTTAAGTTGCTCTTTAAAAGGGTTTTTCTATTACAACTACAGACACTAAATTAGAAGTCATGAAAAGCCCCTGCCTGGAAAGAGTAGCCTTGCTTTTAGGGAACATGGAATGGTGCACTGAACAATAGATTCCCTGGGACAAGAGTCTCATATAGCATAGCTCTATATCTTTTAGGATTCTGTCCTGTGGAGTGTGGAATATAATATATATTCTTGTGAAACAACTCTTTCACTACAAAAAGCCAAGTGTGTGCTTTTCAAGTGGTCAGTGGTTAGCTAATGCATTGATTTTTGATGAGGAGCATGATTCTTAAACCTCTAGTGCATGGAATTTAAGGGTAAAATGAATTTCTTGGAAGAGCTTGTGGAGTTATTGGGAGTTTGTTCATTTGGTAGAGTATTTGTCCCAACATGTATGAAGCTCTGGGTTTCCTTTTCAGAAACTCATTAAAAATCTGGGTATGGGGATGCACACCTAATCTCAGCATTGGAGTGTTAGAAGCAAGATCAAAAGTTCAAGGTCTATTTAAACAAAGCCTCCTCAGTGTACCCAATGCTTGCCTAGGCCACCTTGTCACAGAAGAGGAAAGACAAGAAGGAACTATAGACCATTTGACGCTGAAGATTGGTAAGAGACCTGAGGTGATATACAATGATTGAGCATGAAGATAAGGAACCCCTGAACAGAGCACCAGAGGGAGAAGAGAACCCAGTCTACCTCAGACAGATTCAGAGTACAAAGATTCCTGGAATATTCTGTGAGGAAAATGAGAGGCCTTGCTTTACTGCTATGGAATAACTTCAATTTAAATAGATTAAGGGTTTTCAGAATGTTTGTCTGTAAGTTAATCTACAAATACCACTTACGTCTCCCTTTGCCCCATTGGTTATGTCTGAGCTCTGTTTCATGTGGGCATGGCATTTTCAAATCAAGGATTTAAAGTTTAGTTGTGAATTTTCTTGCCATGGTTCACATCTCTGCCTTCCTTACCAAGTCGATAAAATTATAAGGTTATTAATTCATGTTCCCTTCTAGCCTTATAAAGTTCTACATGCAAGCTCATTGTCCAAACACATAAAATGTCTTAAATCCTCCACGTTACACACTGCAGTGGGTTTTAAACAGCCAGTGGGATGGGTTGTTGAGGAGGGAGCTGCTTTTACAGCCTTACTGATTTAGTTGAAGCTAGAAACACCAAAGGCTTTGAAAAGCTACAAACTTTCCTGAAAGAAAGCATTACCATGCTGGCCATCACTTCTTTCCCATGACATTCATAAAGAATAACTCCCAGGGTTTAATCATGGTCCCCTCAGGACATTTGTGAATCATAAAACATTTTGTTTTGGGTGCAACAAAACAGCACCGCATCTTCCTTTTCTGAGGATTGCCAGTACCTATGCATTTCTAAGAACTCTGGAATTTTAAAATATTTCTCTGTATATGTCCAATAACCACTTAAAATTATAATGTGATTATCCATTAATTAATATACTAAAGATTTTAAAGTATATGAGTGCACATGAGTAGAGTGATTTTCAAGATTAATCTGTAAACAATATTGCTAGCTGCCTATTCTTATAGGAAAATACATGCAAAGCTCTTTGGCTTCTGATAGTACAAAGAGGTGAACCAGTCTGTCCAAGAACAACAATTTTCCTCAAATTGTGAATACCCTACCCCTTAATACACTGGCTGCAAGCAAAGTAGGGCAGACAAGATGATCAGAAGCAATAAATGGAAACCATTGAGAGAGTTCATTGCCCCTTACATCTTCTACTTCTCATAAAGATGAGGGTTATCCTTGACCGTACCTATCCAGAGAAAGAAATTAACTGCTAAGACAAGAGCCTTCAAATGCTAATGTTTGTGGTTGTCTTCTTCCATATTTGGAGATGAAGAGCAGAAAGGAGAAGAAGAAAGTCCATTTCTCTTAGGCTACTCTCAAACATTGCAGCAACCTGCAACGATGTTCCTAAATACTCTTTTCTGAGAAGACAAACCAGTTTTGCCCTTCAAGTGATAATAGATTATTTAAAGTGTTTGTGTGTTTTTTGTTTGTTTGAGTGTTTATTTGTCTCTGTGTTTCTGTCTGAGAATATCTGTGTATGTTGGTGCATATTTATCTGTATGCATTACGTACATTTGTGTATCTCTGTGTGTATCTGTATATCTGTACTGAGCTGCTTCTAAAAAGGGGGATCCGGTTCTTCAATAAACGTTACTAGGTTAATTCTATAACCATCAATACAAGTCCCTTCATTTAAGTAATAAATTAAACATTCCCTAGCTAGTATCATAGAGACCTTACCATCTCTCTCCCCTGTGACATGGCTAGCCCAAACATTGTGATCATTTCCTGAAAGGCCAAAGTATCTTCTATAGTGTTTTCTTCACTCCAGTTGTCTCTGTTCTCACCAACAGAGCTAGAGCAATAATTTTACAATATGCATAAAGTGATATCACTGGACTTACTCAAAGCTGACATGGTCTATCCTGCCACTTTTTACAAAATCTAACCATTGAATGTCAATCCAGATATTCTTCTTTTCACCCACCATAGAGTCTTACTCTCAGTCCAATTATTGACTGGATACACTAGCTTCCCAGGTAACTGAATAGTTAGATTAGGATTAATTGTGAATTATTTGTTCTAGCTTTGAGTCTGACTAGTGGAGTTATAGCCCAAATTATGACAGGATTTATTCTTTTACTCTATCCTTGCCTGGACAGAATTGTCTTCACTCCATTGAAGATTCTCCAAATAGTTTATTATGAATAATCCTTTCATGGAAAGAAAATACATCACCAACAGAAATTTCTTTTCTTTTTTTTTAATTAGATATTTTCTTCATTTACATTTCAAATGCTATCCCCAAAGTCCCCCCTATACACTTCCCCTGCCCTGCTCACCAACCCACCCATTCCTGCTTCCTAGCCCTGACATTCCCCTGTACTGGAGCATATGATCTTCGCAAGACCAAAGGCCTCTCCTCCAATTGATGGCCGACTAGGCCATCCTCTGCTACATATCCAACTATAGACACAGCACTGGTGAGTACTGGTTAGTTCATGTTATTGTTCCTCCTATAGGGTTGCAGACCTCTTTAGCTCCTTGGGTACTTTCTCTAGCTCCATCATTAGGGGCCCTTTGTTTCATCCAATAGATGACTGTGAGCATCCACTTCTGTATTTGCCAGGCACTGGCATAGCCTCACAAGAGACAGCTATATCAGGGTCCTGTCAGCAAAATTTTTCTAACATATGTAATAGTGTCTGTGTTTGGTCGTTGATTATGGTATGGATCCCTGGATGAGGCAGTCTCTGGATAGTCATTCCTTCCATCTCACCTACAAACTTTGTCTCTGAAATTCCTTCCACGGGTATTTTTTTCTTCATTCTAAGAAAGAGCGAAGTATCCACACTTTGGTTTTCTTTCTTCTTGAGTTTCATGTGTTTTGCAAATTGTATCTTGGATATTCTAAGTTTCTGGGCTAATATCCACTTATTAGTGAGTGCATATCATGTGTGCTCTTTTGTGATTGGGTAACCTCACTCAGTTTGATATCCTCCAGGTGCATCCATTTGCTTAAGAATTTCATGAATTCTTTGTTTTTAATAGCTGAGTTGTACTCCATTGTGTAAATGTACCACATTTTCTGTATCCATTCCTCTGTTGAGGGACATTTGGGTTCTTTTCCACTTCTGGCTATTATAAATAAGGCTGCTATGAACATAGTGGAGCATGTGTCCTTGTTACAAGTTGGAACATCTTCTGGGTATATGCCCAGGAAAGGTATTGCTGGATCTTCCTGTAGTACTATGTCCAATTTTCTGAGGAACCACCAACCTGATTTCCAGAGTGGTTGTACCAGCTTGCAATCCCACCAACAATGGAGGAGTGTTCCTCTTGGCTTGTTTGGTGGGTCTTGGATTGGCTGAACCTGTGGACTTCGAACACAAGGAAGGCTTCTCCAGGAGATTAGATGCATATTTCTTTAGAGGGAGACCTACTCCATTGTTCCAGCATAGCAGATCTTGATGAGAAGAGGCAGTCCATTGATTTTAGGTATTTATTGTAGAAAGGCAGAGAGAGGGAGAAAATAGGGAAGTAGAGGCTGGCCATGGCCACATGGAGAGAGGGAAGAAGGGAATGCAGAGATAAGGGAAGCAAGAGGGCCAGAGAGAAGTAAGGGGGAGGCAGGAGTAAGAGAATAAGAGCAAGAGAGAGAGAGAGAGAGAGAGAGAGAGAGAGAGAGAGAGAGAGAGAGAGAGAGAGAGTAGTGGGTAAACAACCCTTTTTTATAGTGGGCTGGCTGACCTACCTGGCTGTTGCCAGGTAACTGTGGAGGTGAGTCCAGACAGAATACCAGGGACTTGGGTCATTGCCCTACATGACTGGTGGTCATAAAATTAGTGGAGATGGGTCCTTGTGTAAGGAGACCAGTGTCTGGGAGCACAGAAAACTGTCCTTCTTTCCCTTGCAAAGTTACCTGTTGGGTCTCCAGGGTTTAAACCTAGCTTAACCAGAAAACAGGCTGCCTTTCATGGTTCCACATTGCCTGATTTGAGAAGGGGGCATATTTGAATTACTATGCAAACTCAAGTCTGATAAATATATTGGAAAACTTTGACCAAGTAAGAAAACCTGAATTCTATCTCCAACCACTTCTAATTGAGCCTAGTCTAATTGTACAATATATCCATCTATAAATAGGGAAAGCATCTTGGGATACTGCACTGAGAAAAACAATACACCTTAGTGAGAGACTCACAGCACTAGTCCAGATCTGCTAAGATAGCCTTATCATCATACCATCCTCTTGCTAAGGAGGTGAATGATGTAGTTGTGCTGATGTGGAACACCACCAACAAGGAACTTACTCATCCAGTTCTCTGTTAAGTGCACTTAGATAATAATGGTTAGAGGTACCATGACTACGGAAACATCTGATGACCATGTCTTAGATGGAACTGAGTGAAATGTCTACTCATAATAGTTTGTATTTCAGTCACTTCCTCCAAAGGTCTTAACACTGAGAAACAAGCACCTATTTCATGACTTCACTTTCCCATATAAATATTACTCACCTCTTTCTTTTCTTGCAAGACAATGCCAGTGCAGGATTGATCCCCACAGCACAAGTTTGACAAATCTAAACCCTCAGGAGTGCATTAATGAGGTCCAGGCTGAGCACTCTTTCTGAAGTAGAAGGTGGCATCACTCAAGTTTTCATTGATAATAATTATCAACACAAGATTAGGACATTTCATTTTAGAGTAGCTGTTAGCTGTTCCTTAAACAAAGTTCATACTATAAGATATTTACATGTTCCTCCTCCTACTTTTTCTTCTCTCTCTCTCTCTTTCTTTCTTTCTTTCTTTCTTTCTTTCTTTCTTTCTTTCTTTCTTTCTTTCTTCCTTCCTTCCTTCCTTCCTTCCTTCCTTCCTTCCTTCCTTCCTTCCTTCCTTCCTTCCTTCCTTCCTTTCTTTCTTTCTTTCTTTCTTTCTTTCTTTCTTTCTTTCTTTCTTTTTTTCTTTTTAAGACATGGTTTCTCTGTATAGTCCTGGCTGTCCTGGAACTCACTTTGTAGACCAGGCTGGCATCCAACTCAGAAATCCGCCTGCTGCTGCCTCCCGAGTGCTGGAATTAAAGGCATGCACCACCACTGCCCGGCAACATGTTTCTTCTTGAGAACCAGGGCAATCCTTTTAAAAAGGGGAGTTAACATTTTTAGTAGGTTTTAGAACCAAAATAGTCTTTAATTTTTTAGGATGCCTTTAAAGTCTCTGGAATGTGAGATTGTCCTTATTTATTTAATTATGGAAGGACTCCATTGTTGGAGTTTGGAGATATATTTTCTAGAAACCAGCATGTAGCCATTTGGTTTTGATGCTTTTTTCTTTCCCAGCTTGTCCAGAGGGGAAGCAACCTTCCAGAAAAACTTGGAAGTTTCTGTCAATCAAGAAGTTAAAGGTTGTGTATCGCCAACCGAGCTCTTCAACATTCCCATTGCCATCTGGTCAGGGCCTTCACTTCAGCTTGCTCTGAAGCCTTTTAGATTCAAGGGGACACTTACTTACCAGTCCCTTCCCAGTAATCACACACACACACAAAATACATTGGTAAGACCAGTAAGAATTAAAGTAAATGGTGTGACATAAAAAGGACTTCAAACAGGATTAATAATTCTGCAATTTGTTATCCGAAGTCAATTTTTTTCCACTTGCAGAGCAAAACTGCCCAGTGGGTTCACTGGCTTACTCCTTATTAGGTAGGTATATATCACTTTTATTGTTTTACATTTTATAGTTTATTAAAAAAAGACATTATTCATGAATAAAACATTTTGGCTTCAGGCTTCCATACAGAGAGTTGGTCAGAGAGGTTATCCAGCTTCTGTTTTAAAACAATAATAAAACACAAAAGTGTAATCAGCACATAGTTAGATGGCTTAGCAGTATGTGTGGTGCAGAGCTCCCTGCCTGACATCCATTCCATTGTGGATCTTCTCTCTAGACATGTTCTTCCTGAGGATAGCGCTCTCTCTCTTTCTTGAGGATCTTTCTATAATCTGACTTACTCTGGTTTGTATTTGATTATTATGTCATCTCTTTATATAAATATTCTTTACATGAGATAACAGTACCTTAACAGGATACACGTCATTACTCAGGAATTTGTGACTGAGACCAAGATGGGCACAGTTAGTTCTTATGTTGTTTCATTCACTCCTGACTTTGGATTTCCTTTATTACATATCATCAACAGTAAACTAAAACACACAAGTAACATTGGCTTGAATTTGTTTATTACTTTGGATGGCATGCATGTGCTAGCGCTATTACAGAGAAGGAGAATTCTGTGACCAAAAGGAAGCCCCACCTGGGCATTGTGCCATACAACTGGAATCCCATCATTTGGAAAGTAGACATAGAAGTGTGAGTTCCAGACCAGCCTGAATTACTAGTATAGTCTCTTCAATGAATCCCACTTCCCTCAAGGAATTCCCAGCTATGATTCAAGGTCACTGGGCTAGGAAACAAGGAGGAGAGCAATATAAGTTTAGATCATATTTCTGTTTATATCACAAAACAAGAGTAAGATAGGAAATTGAAATCCTCAGGGCAATGAATGCTTTATTTCAATTTAATGATTATCAAAAGTGCTTTGTTTTTGCCTCTGACTTTAATTATTTTAAGTTTTCATATTGTTAATCTCCAATTTTAATTTGTCTTAATAAATTAGAAAACTAACAAAATAATGAACTTGTTCAAAATTAGAGAGGAATTACATTGACATTGGACCAAAAACTAGCTGGTTGTTTCATCTCTGTGCAATTTTAAAGTAATTGTACTATTTTCATTAGTATTTCACACAAATATCTACATATTATTAGGAAGAAGGTAGCATATCAGAATATTTGGTAGATTGTTCATTAAGCAACTGACTGTAAAACCACAAAAATATATTCTCTGTAAAATAAAAGAATTGTATTGACAAGATAGGAATTGCTTCTCATAAATCACTAAAATTATTATTATTACACAATAGATCACATGTTTAAATGGACCCCAGTGTAACTTAATTCTGTATGCATGGGGCAAATGAATCATCTTGTATTTTGTTTAATTTTTATTTCAAGATGGAACATGATAGTCAAACAGTTACTCAAACAATATTCAATTCAATCAATCAACGTTATCATTGTTTTTCACTAGATGGGATTTACATGGGAATATAGAGATTAACTCCAAATATATACATATATAGTCTGCACTGCCTCATATATGATGAAAAATCTAATCATAAATTCTAAATTAGGGTAAAATTTGGAAATTCAAAGCTATGAGGGCTATCAGATCCCAAGCAAGATGGCTTACAATGAAAAAGGAGGAAATATTGCACAGTTAGCATTAACAGTCTTATAATGTGAGTTGACAATCCCTCTATATAGAACTAATATTTAATAGTCTTGCAGCAACTCACACATCTATAAAAAGCTTTCTTTTTGTTTCGATCTCATTAGAATTGCTTTGATTCTCCTGAGAAAATGCAGAGTCCCCTGTGCTTCAGCTCCCCTGGAGTAGCTAAACATCTGTTTTGGCTGAAATGTTGCTGAATATCATGCAACTAAATCAATATTGATATATCTATAAACAAATCATATAACCAACAGAACACTTTGAGAAGCATAAAACTGATGTATCATCTGCTATTTAAGTCAATAGTCTTTAAAAGATAAAATGCCCAGGGTCATCCTGCAAAAACACCTAATATGTGTTGTGCCATTTTGTTTCAAAAGATTTTACATTAGAATTTGAAAAGATTAGAAACTGCTAAGCCTTTTGGCCCAAAACTACAATAAGTTAACATAGGAAGGTTGTCATTCTCTTATGGTTCATATGGAAATACACTTGTTGCTTCACAGACTTAAAATATGCAAATCAAATAAAACATCATAGAATGAAATGACATGAGCAGTTCTGTGTAGTTAGCTAGATCAAAAACATTTCTTTCAAACAATCATATTAGATCTTTATGATGGTGGGTGGGAACCATAGGAAATCTGGTTAAACACTGAATGTTTAGTTTTTGGCACATTCTCATTTAAATGATAGGATGTAGCTGAATTCAGAAGAATTATATGTAGAAGCCTGTTAACCAGTCTGCTATAGAAGATAACAGTGTTTAAATTGTATCTGTAGTTATAAGGCATGGGAGAATATGCAAAGTCAAAAAAGCCATGCTTCCAATGCTGGAAATTAGTCTTGAATTTGCTTCACTTAAATAGAAATTTGAAGTTTTGTTCCCCCTTCTAAGAAGGACAGAAGTATACACACTTTGGTCTTCCTTCTACTTGAGCTTCATGTGTGGTCTGTGAATTGTATATTACCCAATTGTATATTCCGAGCTTCTGGGATAATATCCACTTATCAGTGAATGCAGACCATGTGTATTCTTTTGTGATTGGGTTACCACACTCAGGATGATATCCTCCAGATCCATCCATTTGCCTAAGAGTTTCATAAATTCATTGTTTTTAATATCTGAGAACAACTCTGTTGGAAAATGTACTACATTTTCTGTATCCATTCCTCTGTTGAGGGACATATGGGTTATTTCCAGCTTCTGGCTAATATAAATAAGGCTGCAATTAACACAATGTAACATGTGTTCTTATTATATGTTGGAGCATCTTCTGGCTGTATGTTCAAGAGTGGTGTAGCTGGGTCCTCTGGTAGGACTATGTTCAATTTTCTGAGGAAATACCAGACTGATTTCCAGAATGGTTGTACCAGCTTGCAATCCCACCAGCAATGAAAGAGTGTTCCTCTTTCTCCACATCCTCACCAGCATCTGCTATCACCTGAGTTTTTGATCTTAGCCATTCTGACTGGTGTGAAGTGGAATCTCAGGGTGGTTTTGATTTGCATTTCCCTGATGACTAAGGATGCTGAACATTTCTTTAGGTGCTTCTCAGCTATTTGGTATTCCTTAGTTGAGAATTCTTTGTTTAGCTCTATACCCCATTTTTTATAGAGACAAAGTATGGAGCAGAGACTGAAATAAAGGACATCCAGAGATGGCCCCACCTGGTGATCCATCCCATAAACAGTTACAAACCCAGACACTAATGTGGATGCTAACAAGCACTAGCTGACAGGAGCCTGATATAGTTATCTCCTGAGAGGCTCTGCCAGTGCCTGACAAATACAGAGGTAGAGACTCTTAGCAAACCATTGGACTGAGCACAGAGTCCCCAATGGAGGAGCTAAAGAAAGGACCCAAGGAGCTTAAGGGCTTCACAGCCCCATAGGATGAACAACAATATGAACCAACCAGTACCCCTGGGGCTCCCAGGGACTAAACCACCAGCCAAAGAATACACATGGAGGGATCCATGGCTCCAGCCACATATATAACAGAGGATGGCCTTGTTGGTCATCAATAGGAGGAAAGGCTCTTGGCCCAGTGTAGTCTTTATGCCCCAGTGTAGTGGAATGCCAGTACATGGAAGCAGGAGTGAGTGGGTTGTTGATCTGGTACAGGGGAGATGGGATAGGGGGTATTTATAGGGGAAACCAGGAAAGGGGATAACATTGGAAATGTAAATAAAGAAAATTTTTAAGGAAAAAAAGAAATTTGAAGTTTGTTGTAAAGTATCCACATATGTACACATATTTATTTTAAAATCATAGATCCATGATTAAACATTTACCAAACCTATTCTTCTATGTATCTGTGTAAGTGGATAAATAACACAGGAGTGTTTTGTCTTTGTGATGTATGCTATGAATCAAGATCCAATTCACTTTTTGAAATAGTGTCTCACCATTTAGCCCATGTTAGTCTTAAAACTCATCCTGCTCCTATTGCAAACTCCTGAGCACTGGGCTTACAGTGCTACATCATGAGTTCCAGCAAGAGGCCACATTTTTAAAACAACAGAACATAAGCCACAGTTTTAACACAGAGTGGAACATAGAAAGTATATATAAAATAATATATGAATAGTTTACTAATGCTTTAATAAAAGCATAAATATTACCAGAAAAACTGGCCATTTGTTATAAAAGAGATCCTTAGATCATAAAATTGCATGTAATTTCCTTGTAAATTCTATTTAGCTTTTTCTAAATTCCCTTACAAAACCATTATCTATATTTATAAATATGAAAGCTATTAATATATATGTAGATGGTATCAGATAACAGTACAGGTAGAATATGAACATCTTTGGAGACATTTTAAGAAGTTGTATTTTATTTCATTATGAGAAATAAAAGGTAATTTTTCTATAATTAGTGTTATAATATAGTTGGTGTGTATATAGGTAATTCAAAATTGATTGACTAGATTCTAACATTGAAGGATTACATATAGCATAGCCAAAAAAAATCTTAAAATTTTTGATAGAAGTCAAGAAATAATATTCATGATGGCTTGAGTTAAGGACTGGTAGAGATGGAAAAGCTTGCAGCTTTTTGACATATTTGCATATATATTTAATTGGACTATAAAAATTTAGAATGTGAAGGAAATAGCCGTATGGTTGTAGGCTTTTAATATTAGCATCTGGGGCAAAATTAGGAAGAGGATGGGCTGGAAGGTTTTGAGAATTTTAAGCATACAGAACCATTGGGTGTTCTATGCTAAGAAGACACTGGAATGGTATATTTGGAGCTCATGGTGATCTCAGCAGAAGCACATACATGAAAAAACGGCAACATATATTCATCACAAATTAAGCCCTGCAATGTGGCTGCTTTCACTGCACAGACATCTGGTTTTATTACAGTTTTCCCAAAATGTCTTGTTGTGTATCGAGGATACTGTGGAATGAAGAAAGCCAGCATCAGTTTTTAAATTCTTCATGAGTACGCATAACATTAAATGATTTCAGAAAGGGACATAACTTGGTATGTTATAAAACCTAGATGCAATTTATATGCATATATATACATATATATGTATATATATGCATTTCATGTATATATGCATTTCATATATATATGCATTTCATATATATATATATATACATATATATATAAGCATTCACATATTTAGAGCTATTGTGAATGATCAAATTCTGACAATAAATTTAATAATTATATAAATCGAGTAAAACAAGTAATAAAATTTTGTTTTATAACAGAAAATAGATTCCAGAAGTGTGTTACTATATGTATGAAATATAAAATAATACTAAGAGAGAACCTGCTGTTCTGGTTCTCTCTTACTCAGTATATTTTCTAGTCCCACTCTATTACCTTCAATTTTTTTATACTGTCAAGTCATATTTTGTTGTCTATACATGCCATGCTGATGCTACCCAGTCATCAGGTGTAGGACATTAAGGTTGTTTATCTTTCCTTGCTATTGGAAAGAGACTAACTGATGAATAGTTACAGGCAATTTGTGACTGCTAAGAAAACGTAAGTTAGCCATTCTCAGGAGTGAGCATCATAATCAGTTATGCAGTACCAAATGATTAGTCCTAAAAGCATATAGAGTCAAGCAACACTCAGTGCAATCCTAAATTTGAGACAGAATGGAAACATGGGGCTTGGCTTGATAGAAGGAAGAGGTGGGGGGAAATGGTATAAATACATTACACATTCATGAAATTTAGAAAAGAAACATAAATCAAAGTTTAATGAATACATAAAAAATAATAACAGAAGAAAACTGTTTGTGGTGATGGAAATTTACAAAAATCCTTTATTTTTCTATATTCTTTCAAGAGATTTAAATACTTTCTCTAGCGAAATATCTACACACATAAAAAATCTCATGCAGAGATTGAACCTATGTGTCCTTCCTGCCATCTGCTGACAACATTACTGCTTTGGCCAATGGAGTAGATCAGAAGGTATTTTGTTTGATTTCATTTTTTGTTATTTTTCTATTGTTTTTACTATACACCATAGCCAAGGCTACTTTAAAAATATTTAATTCAGGGATTGCTTACAGTTTGAGAGGATCTTTCAGTAACTATTTGGAACATGACAGCATGCAGGCAGGCATGGTGTTGGAGCAGTAGCTGAGTTTACAACTGGTTGACAGGTGTAACAGAAACAGAGAGAGAGAGAGAGAGAGAGAGAGAGAGAGAGAGAGAGAGAGAACTAATTGGGAAAGATGTGGACTTTTGAAACCTCAAAATCTTTCCTCAGTCACAAAACTCTCCCGAGGCCACACCTCCTTATTCTCCCTAACCTTGGTAGTTCTACCAATTGCAGACAAATCATTCAAATATTTGCACCTCTTGGGGACATTCTCAATAAGACCACCACATCTTTTAAGGCTAACTCCCAAAAGTTGGCTGACTTCGCTGAATAGGACTTGTATGTTTTATAAATCCCTCACCTAAAAACATACATGAATTTTTACTATTATAAGTCAGCATGGCAGACACATATTTGTTATCCCAGCACTCAGGGGGTGGGGGTGGTGGGGCTGAGGAAAGAGAATCTACAAATGTTCAAGATACCAAGGTCTACATGACCTACATATTGATTGGAGGCCAGGCTGAGTTTTACATTGAGTTTAAAGCCCACCTGTGATATGTAGTGAGAGCTGGATCAAGAAATAGGAAAAGCTTTGAAAAAAAAGAAAGAAAGAAAGAAAGGAAGAAAGAAAGAAAGAAAGAAAGAAAGAAAGAAAGAAAGAAAGGAAGAAAGAAAAGGAAATCCAAGAGGTGTAACTACTTGCTGTTAGATACTAGAGAAAACAGATGCCAAATAGCAACTAGAGTTAAATAGCAGGTAAGAGACTTTGAAAAGGCATTTTGAATCAATGTTGAATTTTCCTTAGACAAATGTTTTTTTTTCCTGAAGAAGCCTCTGAATTATAAAGAATGCACATAGATCAAACACATTATAAATTATTTAAGATTTCAACCAAGAAGATCTGTGATTAAAATTAAATATTTATTTTCAATTATTTTTGGAGTTGATTTAATACCAAAATTATTAACTCAATTGTATCTTCCCTTTCACACTACAATCAGGAACAAATTCAATTCATTAATCTTGTAACATGTATTTTATATGTTCCTGGAGGCTCTAGAAATGTAATAAGCAAAGAAAACAAAATAGAAAGTATAAACATTGCAAAAGGAAGAAGTACACAGTTAATTTTCAAAGAACATGATTGCCTACCTAGAAAATCCAAAGAAATTTACAAGGCAATTACTTAGAACAAATAAGTAAATTTAGCAGGTCACAGGACAGAAGGCCAATATAAAAATCAATTTTATTTATGTGTACTAGGAGCAGACAATTTGAAAATGGAGTACAAATCAATATTATGTACCATAACATCAAAAACAAAATAGTAAAGAATAAATTTACAAAGCAAGGGAAATCCAAGAACTTTTGCAAATATCAATCTAGTTTGATGGGTCCATTTTAGATTTGAAGTGATTTTCATAATGTGAATATATTATAGAACTCAACATTATAAGCTTATACTTTTGGGGAAATCTATAGTATATGTTAGCAATTGAGAACTCCTTAAGGTTTCTTTCAAGTTAAAAAAAAAAGAATAGCACCATCAATGTTAGTGGAGCCACATCTATCAGATTGGAGATGGGACCGAAAATTACTGGAAATCAATAATGAAACCATAAATGAAGAACTAGATTTTGTCATCAAAAATCACAGTTTGACTTAAAGGATTTTAAATGCATTAAATATGGGGAAATTTGATTAGTAAAAGTAATGATGGCAATAAAATATGATCTACCAAATAAAGCAGAAATCCATGATTTCATATTGATTCACATGACTGACAATATGTGAATATGAAAGAAATCTCTTCCTTAGAGGCGGATATCACCAATAAACACAGAAGTAATAGAAAACCCACAAAGGGTTCTAAAATTAGTAGGTGAACATTGGATTAGATATAAGATGTTTCTGTATTCTCACAGTGTTTCCAGAAAAAAATCAATTACTTATTACAAAGGAGAAAATCATAACTTTACTGTAGAAAACCTGAGGGAATCCCATTTTAACAAAATCATTAAAGTAATATCAACAGCATGTTGTATCTATGGATATGAGTCTTGAGAAAAGAAGAAACCTAAGTCCTGAGCTACCGCAACAAAAATGTTCACCCAAGACTCCTTACAGAGAAGCAGCAGGGGTAGCAGCTTTATGAGGAATACTACAACATAATTGTCCCTATACAAGATGCGAGGTTAAAAAAGAGATAAAAGAACGCTAATATGAGAAAAGGGGATTTGAAAATCAAACATAACATGTGTATATATAATATACAGAACTGTTTTGTGAGGTGTTACAGGGGTCATTTAAAACCTAAAGTATACTACAGAAATATGATCATGGCCACCAGTTTTCAGTTTGAAAATTGCGTTGACAACAGAAGATAAAATACTTTTAATTACGATAATATTATTTACCATATTATTTCACTCTAATTAGGACTGTATATACTGTGTATAGCCACAAAAACAGTGTGATGCAGAAAGAGAGAAAAAATAATTAGGCATCTAAAGGAAACACAGAAACAAGTTATATAAGAGAATTTAAGAAAGTTTCTTGAATAAGTCTTACAAGTTATCTGTGTTTGAACTAATAGAATAATAAAAGTCACATACACACACACACAGAATAAAATTTTATCTTGAGGCTGTTGCTACCTTATTGAGTTGATGTACATGCATTACAATTCAGGAAAAATTGTCACACTGAACCCAAATAAGAGAACTAAGTAGTTTGAGTTCTCTCATTTAACAGAGCAAAAACAGATTTTTGGAATGTGATTGACAAGCTTTGGAAATTAATTTCACTTTCCCTGGGTGTCAATCATACCAATCATGCATCACCTCACATGGTTTAACTGCTACACCTTGGCCCTTGTTGCCACTGGAAATGAGAACTTAGTTTTGCCTTTGGGGCCTATTCCATCATTGGGTCCTCATGGAGACTGACAACTAGAGGGGCACATGAATGTATTTCTGGTCTATATGTGTCCATTGGGACCAGGCTTGAAATTATGATATGTTTCACATGCCTTCCAGAAACAGGTCTGGGATGGTAATGATCCTCCAGCCCTATTCATCTAAGTTGAAGGGAACCTGAGTCTGAATTCTTAGGAGAAAATTATCATCTTCTAACTGCTTTGGTCCTGTGAACTCAGCTTACTATTGACTAAATTCCTTGCCAAGCATAATGGAGAATCACAAGTGATCTTGAACTAGGAAACACAGTGCAGGCTTTAACTACTTACATGCATTTTAGGAACTGGGGCAATATGACTTTGACTGAAGCAGATAATGAATAAAGCATAGCTGCATGTTCTCTTTGTAGTCAGGATTCTAAATGGCTAGCTAAGCCACATCTTTTAAAGTTCTGCATGTCCTTAATAATCTCTTTATTCAAATCATGAAAAGGGCACACACACATGTGCACACACACACACACACACACACATGATCTAGATGATCAGAATAAATTGCATCCAAATACAGTTCAAGTCACTTACTGACTAAATCCTGTGCAATGTCTTTTATAATGCTTTATATATTAACAAGATTAGGTGAGAAGAATGAAAGAGAGTAGCTGGATAACCCGAGCCAAGGTAAGTTAACAGATGTAAAAAGTTATCCTCACAGAGGAAATGGAAAACTGTAATTCCCAAAACCTGGTAGTACTGACTTATAAAGGCAAAAGAATGTGAAAATACCCACCTAAATAGTACTCCATAACTACTAGATCTATTTAAATCTTACACAATTCTGCATGAATATAAACAATTTCTGGCTAGGCATGTAAACAGGGCAACTCTAAAGTAATCTAGATAGCAACGATTAGGTGAATACGCAAGCTTAGACGCAAGAGATTCTGTTGCAAGAAAATAAAACAGAGAATCATCTTGGAAGACACCAGATTGTGAACACTGATCCTCTACACATATTCACATAAACACATGAGTGCTTTCACATCCAGGAATACACATGTGCACGCACGTGCGCACGTACATGTGCACACACACACACACACACACTCACACACACACACACACACACATATGTATACATGCATGCACACACAAAAGATTATCACAAAGTCTGAATCAGGAAATTTCATGCTTCCAAAAATAAGGACATGTCTGTATGAAGAAACATGATCAGTGGTACAGAGGACAATGTTCTTTGTCTAAAAAAGAATGCCAGCCTTAATCAGTAAACGATGGTAAGAAAGGAAGCATATTTTGACTATGTAAAAATCTTAGGTCTTACAAAGTCAGTTACTTTTGTTTATATGTGAAAAATGTATATTTTTTCCACAATATAAATATTAAAAATCTTCACCTAGTGAAATTCTGGGGACAAAGGTAAAAGAAAATTTGTCTTACATTATCTGGCAGTGTCTGCTTTTTTTTCTCCTGGAGTGATGTATTAGATTAACAGTATCTATTGGATATTAGCCCTCTATCAGATATAAGATTTGTAAAGATCTTCCTCCAATCTGTTGGTTGCCATTTGGTCTTATTGACAGTGTCCTTTGTCTTACAAAAGCTTTGCAATACTATGGGGTTCCATTTGTTGATTCTTGATCTTACAGCACAGTGTTCTGTTCAGGAATATTTCACCTGTGCCTATAATAACTCTATAAAAGTTGTGTTACAGAACTTAACAAAGAATTCCCAACTAAGGAATACCAAATGGCTGAGAAGCAACTAGAGAAATGTTCAACATTCTTAGTCATAAGAGAAATGCAAATCAAAACAACCCTGAGATTTCACCTCACACCAGTCAGAATGGCTAAGATCAAAAACTCAGGTGATAGCAGATGCTGATGAGGATATGGAGAAAGAAGAGCATTCCTCCATTGCTGGTGGGATTGCAAGCAGGTACAACCACTCTGGAAATCAGTCTGGCAGTTCCTCAAAATATTGAACATAGTCCTACCTTAGGACTCAGCTATACCACTCCCAGACATATACCCAGAAGATGCTCCAATGTGTAATAAGAAAACATGCTTCACTATGTTCATAGCAGCCTTATTTATATTAGCCAGAATCTGGAAAGAACTCAATAGAGGAATGGATACAGAAAATGTACTACATTTCCAACAGAGTCATTCTCAGATATTATAAACAATGAACTCATGAAATTCTTAGGCAAATGGATGGATCTGGAGGATATCATCCTGAGTGTGGTAACCCAATCACAAAAGAAAACACATGGTATGCATTCACTGATAAGTGAATATTAACCCAGAAGCTCAGAATACCCAGGATATAATTCACAAACTACATGAAACTCAAGAAGAGGAAGACCAAAGGATGGTTACTTTGATCCTTCATAGAAGGGGGAACAAAATACACATTGAAGGAGTTACAGAAACAAAGTGTGGAGCAGAGACTGAAGGAATGACCATCCAGAGACTGCCCCACTTGGGGATCCATGCCATATCCAATCACCAAACCCAGACACTATTGTGGATGCCAACAAGGGCTTGCTGACAGGAGCCTGATATAGGTGTCTCTTGATAGGCTCTGCCAGTTCCTGACAAATACAGAAGTGGATGCTCACAGCCATCCATTGACTGAGCACAGGGTCCCCAATGAAGGAGCTAGAGAAAGGACCCAAGGAGTTAAAGGGATTTGCAGCCTCATAGGAATAACAACAATATGCAATAAGCAGTACCTCCAGAGCTCTCTGGGACTAAATCACCAACCAAAGAGTATACATGGGGCTCCAGCTGCATAGGTAACAGAGGATGCCCTAGTTGGTTGTCAATGGGAGGAGAGGCCCTTGCTCCAGTGAAGGCTCTATGCCCCAGTATAGGGAAATGTCATGGCCAGGAAGCAGGTGTGTGTGGGTTGGTGAGCTGGGATTAGGGGGCAGGGGATAGTGGGAGGGGATTTTCAGTGGGGAAACCAGGGAAGGGGATAACATTTGAAATGTAAATAAAGAAAATACCTAATTTTAAAAAGAACAACAATATCTTTTTCTATTACTGATAATTTTATGAGTTTTTCATAAATTATACAGGAGATTGAACCTTTTTAGTGGTTCTCTCAAGAATTTTTTCACAGCCCTGCAAAAGTAATTAAACAAACTTGTAGTGACAATGTGTTATCTCCCTAAAGTTTTATGTTTAGAAATCCCACAGTTTGTACCATTAAAACTAAGGAAAATATATCTGCTTAAGTTTATTATACAACATTTGGAAAATCTATCCAGTAATATTGCATAATGAAAGAACATTACAAATGGTGATGAGTTCATATAAATTATTTTCTTATTATATGGACTTACATGTGGCAAGCCCAGGAGAATAAAACATTTTGTACAAATAAACATGTAGGCTATTTCTTCATGATGTAAACCCAACAACTCTAAAACACAGAAATTTGTTTGAAAATTCTGTGGGATAGAAAATGGAAGCCATATTCACAGGAGCTATTCCTTGATTAAGTTCAAGGTTTATGCAAACTCTTGTAAAGGCTAGGGAATGGACAGGCTAAACGGTTTCAATTTCTGACCTCTTATTCCCTTGCTATCTTTTCTATGGGGTAAACTAAGGAATGGCTGATACAAACAAATGGACCTAAGTTTTGTCTTGCCATGGCTTACAAAGGAAGTGATCTCATTTAGAAAATAATATTGCCATTGGTAATTAGCACATTTATTATAGACGTAGTGAAATTAGGATCTAGTTTTTGTGTGTATTTGTAATCAGGTAACTGACAGAAGCATCCAATTTGTAGAACACACCACAGGGAATTGATATTACAATAATATAGCTGCAGAGGTTTTAATGACAGTTGTGGTCAACATGATAAGATTCAATCATCCAAAGTAATGTGTGGGGTCATCTTTGGAGCCTTTGAAAGTATTGGAAACTTTGAAAATGTAAATAAGAAATTATAGTAAATCTAACAGTTTCTTCAAAGCTGATAATTTTAACTAACTAGAAGGAAGAAAGAAACACCAGTGGAGGACAGAGAGATTAACTATGAAGACTTTTCACTGGTGGCTTCCAGAATGAAGGCTGTCATGAGTCAGGTAAACAGGTTGAAAACCGTCACTGAAACATCCTGTTGCTCAATATAGAGTATAAATTGACAACCTACATCTGCATGGACGTCCTTTCTTTCCTATGAGATCCTGTAAGTGGCCAAGCCAGCAATGCTTAGGCACTGACCTTTATAAAGACTAGCACACTTCACACATGAGCAGTCTGGCAGTTTATAGTAAACTGTTTTTCTTAGTCATTTAATAATATGTAGTTATTTTATTCTTCCTTTTCCCTCAACACTTCTTAGATTTTACCTCCCTACCTACCCATTCAGCTTCATATTCTTCCTCTCCCTCTCTAAAAACAAAACAGAAAACAGGTCAAACAACAGGCAAAAACCTGAAAATCAAAGCAGACAATCTTAAAAGTAAAATGAAAATCAGAAAGACAACATGCTAATTAGCAAAGAGGTTCACAGCTGGACAATGTGCAGAGAGTGAGAGACTTTAGATCACTCAACCCTAAACAAAATATCTTCATCACAACCCTCTCCTTAAGGTTCATGGGTCTATGCCAAACGGGAGGCACAGAGATTGTAAGAGTTAGAGGTTATAGATGTTTCCAAGGAAACAGCAGGTTAGACATGGGACCTGCGTATAATAAATTTACATTATTATAGGTAATTAGTTATAACAGTTACAAAAACTAAACACAGAGTCAAGGAAGTAACTGGATAGGATTAATTTCTAAGTCAATATGCCTGCTCATTACGTGAAGGACAAAAAGATAAGAAGAAAATTAACTCTAGGGAGTCTATTTTTTTTAAAGCATAGAATTAATATTTCCAAAATAACACAACATGCATCACTGGGAAAATATTTTTAAAAGAATGTCACATCTCTTAAAAATTGTGCTTATGTTTTTTATTCATGAATGTATAAATTTCATTAATTTTTGTCTCATTTACTTATCAGATAAAAGAGTTTTGATATATTAGCAATAAAATACAAAAAATATAGATTATTTAAATGTAAAATCTACATATTAAAATTAGAAATGAACAAATAAAATAGAGTGTTTTGTAATAATGTAAATAAATATGTACATTGTTTTCAGTATGAACCTAAATCTTAGGTAAAAGCATAGTTAAGAAGGACACAAGGATTTGATTTTTGTCATGCTAAGTACAACATAAGGAGAACATTAATTAAAGAACAGAGGGAAGAATAAAATTCTGAGAGTAAATATAGGAACTCTCAGAATTCCAAACCACCACTTTGAACAAAGTCGAAGTTTATTCAGTCAAAGCAATAATCAAGGAGATAATCACACAGGGCATATATTTACAAAGTGGGCAAACATAGAAGAAAGTAGAAACCTTGAAGATTTTGAACTAATTATATGATTCTACAAAGAATGTAAATAGTAAAATAAAACATAAATAGGAATTTCCAGGTGTATAAAAATAAAAATGGTTAAATGAAACAAAGAAGAAGAAGAAGAAGAAGAAGAAGAAGAAGAAGAAGAAGAAGAAGAAGAAGAAGAAGAAGAAGAAGAAGAAGAAGAAGAAAGTAAAGTCTTTCAGTGTCCATCAGTGATTAAAAGCAACACAGCTCCCCAGCAATCCCAGTAACAATGTAAGGAACAATATGATATTGCTAATGAGAACTCTTTGGGATTTTCAAATCACACAAAACCAAGTCAGTCTTTTGAAATTCTTAAAACTCAGATCTGGTTGTGAATTACTATGGACATTTACTAACGGAGACCTGAGCCATTCTGGCACATACCTCCTTGAATGTTTAAGACAAAGAGAAAGGGATTAAAGAACTCCACATAAAATCAGAAACACTGAAACTTAAAGGAGAAAGTAGGGAAAAGTCTCGAAGATATGGGTACAGGGGAAAATTCCTGAATAGAACAGCAATGGCTTGTGCTGTAAGATCGAGAATTGACAAATGGGACCTCATAAAATTGCAAAGCTTCTGCAAGGCAAAAGACACCATCAATAAGACAAAAAGGCCAACAACAGATTGGGAAAGGATCTTTACCTATCCTAAATCAGATAGGGGACTAAAATCCAATATATATAAAGAATTCAAGAAGGTGGACTCCAGAAAATCAAATAACCCCATTACAAAATGGGGCTCAGAGCTAAACAAAGAATTCTCACCTAAGGAATACTGAATGGCTGAGAAACACCTGAAAAAATGTTCACCATCCTTAATCATCAGGGAAATGCAAATCAAAACAACCCTGAGATTCCACAACACACCAGTCAGAATGGCTAAGATCAAAAATTCAGGTGACAGCAGATGCTGGCAAGGATGTGGAGAAAGAGGAACACTCCTACATTATTGGTGGGATTGCAAGCTTGTACAACCACTCTGGAAATCAGTCTGGTGGTTCCTCAGAAAATTGGACATAGTACTACAGGAGGATCCAGCAATACCTCTCCTGGGCATATATCCAGAAGATGTTCCAACCGGTAAGAAGGACACATGCTCCACTATGTTCATAGCAGCCTTATTTATAATAGCCAGAAGCTGGAAAGAACCCAGATGCCCCTCAACAGAGGAATGGATACAGAAAATGTGGTATATTTACACAATGGAGTACTACTCAGATATTAAAAAGAATGAATTTGTGAAATTCCTAGGCAAATGGATGGACCTGGAGGGCATCATCCTGAGTGAGGTAGCCCAATCACAAAGGAACTCACACAATATGTACTCACTGATAAGTGGATATTAGCCAAGAAACTTAGAATACCCAAGATATAAGATACAATTTGCTAAACGCATGAAACTCAAGAAGAAGGAAGACCAAAGTGTGGAAACTTTGCCCCTTCTTAGAACTGGGAACAAAACACTCATGGAAGGAGTTACAAAGTTTGGAGCTGAGACGAAAGGATGGACCATCTAAAGACTGCCATATCTGGGGATCCATCCCATAATCAGCTTCCAAACGCTAACACCATTGCATACACTAGCCAGATTTTGCTGAAAGGACCCAGATAGAGCTGTCTCTTGTGAGACTATGCCGGGGCCTAGCAAACACAGAAGTGGATGCTTACAGTCAGCTATAGGATGGACCACAGGGCCCCCGATGGAGGAGCTACAGAAAGTACCCAAGGAGCTAAAGGGATCTGCAATCCTATAGGTGGAAGAACAATATGAACTAACCAGTACCCCCCACCCACCCCGGAGCTTGTGTCTCTAGCTGCATATGAATCAGAAGATGGCCTAGTTGGCCATCAGTGGAAAGAGAGACCCATTGGTTGTGCAAACTTTATATGCCTCATTACAGGGGAAAGACAGAGCCAAGAAATGGGAGTGGGTGGGTGGGAGTGTGGGTGGGGGAGCCTGTGGGGGACTTTTGGGATAGCATTGGAAATGTAAATGAAATAAATACCCAATTAAAAAAAAGACTAATAGATATAAAAGTTACATTAAAATTCTAGTATATAATAATTATAGAAGAAATTATTATAATTATAGAAGAAAGGAATTTGGAGTTACATGGGAACAATTAAAGCATGGAAAGGATTTGGTTAAAAGGATGTAAACACAGGTTGTAGCAATTCTCTATTAGGAGAGTTTACTGTGAAAAGTTTCCCAGTGTCAAAGTCCATGAAGTACATGGATTTCTTGAAAACTTCCTGGTCTCTATTATCTTGAGCCCTAGTTGCTCTGGTGATGTATAAAATACACTGAAGGTTGATGTATTTACAGTGAGCATGCTACAAATCAGTACATAAGGATTATTAAAACCAATGTCACTGGAGATCTCTGGAATTATGGGAACTCAATGAAGTCAGTGTCTTTGGAAGATGTCATGGTAGACTTTGCAGGATCAATCCTCTAGCAAGAGAAGTGACTGCAATTGATCAATGTGCATTGCACAGAGATAAAGATAACCCATTTAGGAATGGACTTATGAAAAAACAGGGAAACAAAATGAAGGACTATCATGATTTCTTCCCTCAAAGAGAGGTCCAGAGAGCACATGTTCTTGACAATGTATCAAAGACAGTATTTTCTTATAAGAAACATAGACCAGTCACTTTTATTTCCTTCCTTCCTTCCTTCCTTCCTTCCTTCCTTCCTTCCTTCCTTCCTTCCTTCCTTCCTTCCTTCCTTCCTTCCTCTCTTTATCTCTTTATCTCTTTATCTCCTCTCTTTCTTTCTATCTCTCATCTTCCTTTTTCCCCTCAACTTACATATCTGTCTTTTCCTTGTTTTTAGGTTGAAATGACTACATTTTCTACCCTGTGAGGAAAGTGGGTTGCTAAAACAAAAAGGAAAATTGTGCACCTTCACATAGTAAAAAATGTTCCCAGCATTTATGCATTTTCAAGCTATGGTATTTTAAAATTCGAACCCAGAATTTTGTAGGTAAAATAACAAGTATTTCCTGAGATGCCTTGCCTTCTGCTTCCCAACATTGCTGCTCCTGAAATCTACTTATCTTTAAAGGAAATTCTTCCTTCCATAGATTGTGACAGAATCAACATGTAAGACTGTTCTTTGAAGTGACACTGCAGTACACCAGACCAATGGTCAAATGGCAATGTGGAGATAATAGATGACCTTGGGCTTTATAGAACAGCAGAAAATCACAGTTTTAAAGTGTGGTTGGGAGTGGGTGGGTGGGGACCACCCTCAAAGAGGCAGGGGGAGGGAGGATGGGATAGGGGTTTCTGAAGGGGAAATGTGGAAAGGGGAAAACATTTAATGCTATATTTAGCAATTCTTTGGCAAGATGGGGAGCTAGTATCTATTTAGCATAATGAGTTAGACAATCTGTGTCTGTTTTTAATCATTTGCTTTAGATTGTATTTAGTTAAAAAAAGTATATTGTACCTTAATGACAGTAGCAAAAACAAGACTAGACATGCCTTTAAGACAATGACCTTTAATTTTTTAAATTTTTTAATGTTATAAACCTTTAAAGTGATATTAAAATTACTTTTTACTGAGGCATGATAGAAACCATATGAAAATCTTATTTCAAATGAAAAGTGTCTTTGGAGACCCCCCCCCCCACCCCGTCCTTTGGTCAGGTTGTTTACAAGCAAGATGACAGTGAAGTGTGGAGGTTCTGCAACAAAGATAGTGGACAGTTATGTGTCTGTCTTCAACAAAGTGGCACTGAAGCTATAGTCAGTCATGTGACTGCTCTTAGCTAAAATGGTGCTGAAACCTTAGTTTTGCCTTTCCCTCCACCCTTGGCAAAGGTGGTAGAAAGTCTTATGCTACAACCTAGAATGGAACATTTATTTACAGGAGCAGGGCTATGTATCAGCAAAGAGAAGAATAGATAGTCATAGAGAGAGACAAATAGAAACTATCTGCATGACAGCCAGCGTGTTATGTGCATGTGAGGAGATCTCTGCCTGCCATTGTAGGTAGCCTCTGATGCCATGCGTGCCTGAGAAGCATAAAGGGATGGTGGGTCTGAGACTAGCACACAAAGTGGCTTGGCTGTAGGTACACACAGGAATCTAGTAACTGTCTGGCCTTTCTCTGGCTACAGATATTTAGAGCTGATACAGACCAAAATGGAAAGAAATCAGAGATAAAAATTTCCCAGGAAGTAGGAGTTTTAAGACTGCCTACTGGAGCATACATCTGGTAGCAACAGAGCTGCAGAGTGGGGTACCAGACAGGGATCAAGTTAGCTGGATTAAGGATAGGAGCTGAGTTGGCCAACAGGAGAAATGAAAAGAAGGTTTGGAGGGAAGTTAGAGAAAAGCATAGTACCTAGGAAACCTTCTATTTTCAAGTTCACTGGCAAGAATAGTCCTTAAGATAGTGAGATCAAAATTGTTGTCACTTGCCCATTTAGAGTTATTGTCTGGTGGGTATTGGGTCCACATTCAGTATGTGAATTTGGAAGTCTTTAAGCCCAGGAGGTGTTCCAGTAGGAAGTCTGGGAGCAATGATGAAGGCACAATATCCATGGGTGAGAATAAAGGATATTATTTCCTGTCACTAGCAGTGACCCAAGGATAGATAAACAATAACAAAATGTGCCATGGAAACTGAATTGCAAAGTCATCATGTGGCAACCAGGGGCTAGGCCAGTGCCTGAGAGAGACCAGGTGAAGAGGCCCTAAGGTAGGGATCAGCGAGAAGGGCTAAGTGTGAAGACAGTGAGTACCTCCATCCCCAAGAGCACCAGGAGGTGGTTGAGAGATCAACAGACCTACTTCAGGACCAGGGGACATTTGCGTAGACTAGAACAGTGTGGGGAGCTTACCAGTTTGCTAGTATTTGAATGGAGAGATCTAGGGATCTGATGGCTGGAAAGTTGCCCTGAGTGACAGGCATGTTGTCGAGATGGGGTCCATGTGGCAACAAGGTCATTAACATTGGAGTTTATGATGCATCTGAATCTCGGCACCATCCATATGTTTTGTAATGCTGAGGCATCTCTCACTGGGGTACCAGTCATATGGGTCTAGTATAAAATGAAGTTTATTTTGGGGTTTGGGGGCATGAAAAGATGGTGAGAAAGGAGTGAAGGTAGAGAATGAAAGGGGACAGAGACAGAGAAAGGAGAGAGAAAGAAAGGAAGAGGACAGCTGGGAACATGTGGAAAAGAGAGCCAGGAGAGGACAAAGAGGAAGGGAAGAAAGGGAGATGAAGGAGAGGGAGAGGGGTAGCAGGAGGGGGAGGGAGGGGGAAGGGAAGGAGGAGGGATAGGTGTGGGGAGAGATCAAACAGTCCTGCTATTGCATGCCAGGAACCTACCTAGAGGTTGCTATGTAACTGTTGGGTGAAGCCTATAAGAAATGGTAAGGACTCTTGTGGGACTTGAGAGTTTCTGAAAGTATTTCTGGACTTCTGGACTTTTCTTCCTTTTCTGGAAGTTTCCTGGGTCCTCTATGTGTTACAAGAAGCATTTTTTTGGTTGTTGTTGTTATTTTTTTCTGGTTTATTCACAATTATTACACTATTGCTGGATGCAAAATTATTGTCCCATAATATGATAGATAAGACCAAAAGGCATATTCCCATGTGGGGGCCAAAGAGTAGATTAAAAGCTACATATTCTGTTTTTAGTTTTGTTTGCTGTAGATTTCTGCTGTGGTCATTAAATTACTTCCTAAGGCCCAATCCAAGGAAGGTTCATTTCAAAAACTGACACCAAAACTCTGGGTTTTGTTCTGGGTCTTGTTATAAGGCACAAAGTAAGATAGATTGCAATTTGTGTTTCCTGGGAGTCACCACAGACATTCTCTGTGCTTGTGTTTGTGTGTCTGTCTGTATGTGTTTGTGTATATATATATATCCCTATGTGTGTATACATGTGTATGCATGTGTCCATTTATGGGGTAGCAATTGAATGTGCACAATATTTGGAGATACCAGTGTTAATCGTGATTTTTGCCAGAGAAAACTAACCATTGAATGCTAACCAAGAGTTGGACTGTGGTCAGGACCATTCTTAGGAATCTCTCAGCTCAGAATGGTCTTGAGTCAGGTGTTGCAGGGGCATGTCACCTCACTTTGCCATGAGGCTTTGTTACTTTCTAAGAACTACAGTTCCCAACATCCTAGGAAGTTACCTGTTTCTTGAGCAGATGGGGCTTACAGGTTAAATTTAAATATTATACCAGTATTCTTATCAACATTATTTGGGTTATAATACAAAAATTCTGAGACATTAAAGAATTTATAACATTATGAAATTTCTATGATTTAAGGTTAGAATATGAGCTAGTTTTATTTCACAGACACAGCTTGATTGGCTAACTGCTTTTGAATGTCTGTATGCATTAGGCTAATACCTAGAAATATGTTCACTTCCCAAAATTCCAGCAAATGGATTCAAATGTAAGAGAGAAGGCTGTGTACCGTGGAATCAAAGGTGAATAAAGTTTTTCATTTTAAGAAATCTCCATAAATCTTATGTCCCCCCCAACATACACACAAAATTGTGTCAACAGGGTCTGCTGCACCTGTTTATATGTAAATATATTTAGCAAAGGAGCCTCCCCTTCCTTTATCTCCTGCTGATTTCTGTTTCAATTCCTTTAGTTCAGGTTGGCTGGGACAAACAACTCCTGCCTGGCAAAGTTTGCTCTAAATTCTTCAATATGTGACTGATCTTCAGAACAAATTCCAAATTTTGAAGTACATTTCCTCTGCCACACTTCAAATCACTCTCTAAAACCAAACTGTCAAAAACAAACAATTTCTTGATCTTAATATGTTACAGAAAACAAAACTGCTACCAGACCAGGGAATACAATTGTTGTTACATTATTCTATGTTAACCCATTGCACTCATTTACCAGGAACATTCTATGAAATGTTGTTACAAATAAAAATAAAAATAAAAATAAAAATGAAATATCAGAACTATACAAGCTGTTCCTAGCCTTTCTTCAGATGGGAAATGCTTTTTCTGAAGTCCACACAATTTTCTTTCACTGAAGCACACAGTTAAATGTAAACTAAGTTCATAAAATAAAGAAAACTAAGAAATCATCAACAGTAACAATATGAGTAGTAATGTGAGAACGTTTATGAATGAACGGTTGAACATTGACAATGTTATATTGCTTTAAGAACATTAACTGTAACAGTCATTATAACAGCAGTAGTAATAACTTATTATGCACCAAGGACTGTTTCCTGCTGCTTGTCTATCTTTTCCCCTTAATCTGTGACTTAAATTCAAATGGCATTTTATTTGAAGGACCTGAACAGAGAAACTGGGGGTACAGGTTGCCTATGGTTCATGGAGACATGGACATATAAGAGTGATGCAAATATTATATTCCCATGCCTGTTGCTGTAACCACACATAGCTGTAGATGGGAACTTGGAGTGAACCCACAATTACACAGTACCCAGTCACACAAACACCTGTATTTTGTTAATGGCTCAAATCACAGGACTTCCATAATAATAGCTGCAGTCATTCTAGCTTGTGATAAGGCAGCATTTAGGCAGACATTCAGCAAAATGAGAATACCATCTTTATCTACAAGTAATATGGTGAAATATGATTAGTTTTTATGTCTATAAGTTTTATTGTTTTATCTTTGACAAAGTCTGACATAATATATAGGTGACATTTTTAAAATTTAGTGTTTCCCATTTAAAGACCATCTACTATCGTCATCTCGCATTGTTCTGGAAATGTCACATTGATTTTATCCTTCTTCCAATAAATGGTAACATCCAAAAAAACAAATAATTGTCTCACACTTTAAAATCAGCTGCCTGTCAAGGCCAGAGCAAAATGAATGAAAGGACAATTTTAGTTGAAGGACAAGAGAAAGAGTGAAAAAGAGCGAGCAAGCTTTTCTATCAGACTCTCACAATATTGACAATGACCTAAAGTAACCTAAATTATAATATTTTATCTTTTCTATTTAAAAAATGTCACATAAATGACAGAAAGAGCATGTCCTATCATAAGTTCTATTAAATTTTGAATATCATGTAAATTTTCAGAGAATGGATTTAGATACGGAACCATAATAAAGATTTAAAATTGTACAATGATGTTCATGAAGGCCGATTATGCCTAGATAAACTATTGTGGAATTTCTATGTATCATATCACATTAATACTATATGAGAAAAGATGGGACATATAACTTTCTTGTGAATATATTTAAAATTTCTGTGGGAGGAAAGTAAATTTGACTGTGTGTACAGGTGAACTAAGAAACTCTGAACATGAACATGGCTCTCATATCTGTAGAATTCACTTGAAGTTGTCAGAGGACTATTCTTAGCACTGAAGAAATTATTTGAACTTCATGTAGAGACCCATAAAAATATTCAAGTTGAAGAGTCAAACTGAGTCACATACAATCAGAAAACATGACACTCTAGTGTTGAAAGAAGATTGCAATTATGTACCAAAAAGTGACATGGTTCAGCTGGTAAAGTAATTGTCATGAAATAATGCAAGTTTTATTCCCCAAAACACAAGTCAACCTTTCCATGGTAACCAATAGCTGTAGTTCCAGTGCTAATGCAACATGAGAGAAAGAGAATCTATGGAAATTCACCGTTCAATAAATCTGGTGCACAAGGTAGGGAATAATATGAGACTCTATGATGCAACACTAGGTGGTTATGCATTGCATGTATGTTTAGAGTGCAGAAGGCTGCTTCAAGTGTTGGCTTTTACCTTACACTTTCATAGAGGAAATTTGAAGTAGCAACATGACTGCTCTAGTAAGGGGTCACATTCAAAGATCTTCTTGGCCTATATGATACAGCCAGAATGCAGACATGCCCTGATTACTGTATGAACTGGCTCGAAGATAAGCATGCCCTTACTACACACCTTTAACAACGAAGATAAGGTTAGTTTGTAGTAGGATTCAGCCATGTTTGCAAATGACACTTAATTGAAGAACAGATAATGTGATGATGAGAGAAAGATCAGACAGAGTGAGTCAGAGATAGAATAGGCCCAAATACCTGAGAACAGCATAGGAAAGACAAGGTACTTAGAGCAGCAAGAAAGAAAGGTCTATATGATATGTGATGTGGTATATGGTGGCAGTTTTATTAGGACAGTTTTACAAAAAAACACAAGCTAGGCACAGGAAAGACAGAATGAGCCAGAGTACAAAAAGTTCTGAGAAAATTAGAATGTATTGTCAAAGTTAGTATGAGGCCAGGCAGAGCAATTCAGTCACAAGCTGAGAGAAGCCAGATTAAATCACTCAGCTTGGAAGATTGGATTGGGCAGAGGTTAGAAGCTTCCAGTCCTAGGCCTAGGGGTGGTTAAACCAGAAAAGGAAATGCTCTCAGCTTAGCCTAAGCCATGTAATCACACAGCATGGTTGTGTCTTTCCTCTCATTACTTCGTTGGAGTAAGTAAAAGTGACATTTTACACACCTTGTTTGCCACACTAAATTTCCCCTCCAATGGTGTAAGGTAAAGGCCAACACTTCAAGCTGCCTTCTGCTCTCTAAACACACAGATAATGCATGAGCACCTAGTGTAGCCTGGTAGAAATTCAAAGAATACTCAGAATGACCAAAGTTAGAGTCTGCATTAAGCCTGCTGGCAACTGCCTGGAGAGAAACACTTCTCACAGAGCAGTCTCAACACTTTTTATAGGAAGCCTTTAAAGGCAAACAAAACAAAACAAAACAAAACACAACACAAAACAACAAAACAAAACAGAACAACAACAACAGCAGCAAAAAAAAAATAGAAAAAAATATATCTTGGTTGGCTGTTTCAGGAGGAAGGAAAAAGAGTAAGCAATTTAAGAGAAGGTCAAAAGCATGCAGTTAGCTAGGGCATTTGAACCTGAGTTTCTAGAACAGGTCTGGAGACTTTGCCATAGGATTTTTTACATTGAGCAGTAGAAAAAGGAAGGGTCAGTTTAATGATGGTAGCAACTTAGAGGAGATGAAGGAGCCTTTGCTGGGTCACACCCTTGTGCTTGTACCTACCCCCCCCACACACACACACACTATAAACTACTTTAATGTGACACTTGAATCAGTTGTTTAAAGCTGAATATCTGAATGAGTAAGAGCCATCTGTCGCTGGAGGAGAAGGCAAGGATTAAGTAGATCTCTAGCCTGGGAGGACTTTACTGTTAGTTCCTCAGTTTCTCAGTTTTTCAGTTTCTCCCTCCTTCCCTCCCTCCTTCCCTCCCTCCCTCCCTCCCTCCCTCCCTCCCTTCCTCCCTCCCTCCCTCCCTCCCTCTCCCCTCCCTCTCTCCCTTTTTTCCTTCCTTCCATCTTTTTTCTTGTATGTATATATGTATGTATGTACCTATGTATGTATGAATGTATGAATGTACGTATGTATGTATGTATGTATGTATGTTTAATAAGAGACATGAGCTTGTCTGCGCCCAGCTTATTCTTGAGCACACTCTATAGACCAGCGGATGTTGAACTTGTGATTAACCTGCCTCAGATGCTCAAATACCTGGATTACAGGCCTGTGCAATTGACTTTGACTCATGTAATTATGATACACTAAATATTTCACTAATAGAAGCAAAGACATTGAGAAATGTCTAGCAAGACAGATTTTAGGCCTCTCTGTTTCCTTACCCGCATATTTTCAAAGGAGATGACATGTTTAGTGGATTCTACCTAGAATCATCATGGGGCAGCATAGCCTGTTTTGGAGCTGTTAGCTGTTTGTAAGTATGGATGGATTCACATGACAACCTAGGGGTAGAATTCTTTACAAAAAATATCAGTAGTCAGGTATTCTTCCTAAAGATGATGTACCTTGCCTTAGTCATCTTTAAAACTCTACATTTGCTATTAAATAAATAAGATCTATACACTGGAATAATTAGGTATATTAGTCCAAATCATAATTTTATTCTTAGGAAGTGTTGATTTCTTCCACCCTGAAGTTAAACCCTAATAACTCCATTGGCTCTGCTTATACAATTTTCTACTTTCTGCTATTGGATATGATAAGTTGTAAAAATATTGCAACATTAAAACAATGAGAGTTTCCATTACATGGTAGTGGTGTTATTGTCATGTAGTAAAACTCTTAGCCATTAGTGTCCAACAACGAATTAGGATGTGCAGCACAAGTGATTCCTTTCATGAATCAACTGTTCTATTTTGAAAAGAACTAGGTCCAAAGAGAGCAACTGAGTTTAAATATGTCATTCTATGATATGAGAAGACATGCAATTAAAGGGAAGGGATGCATTGTGTAAATGGACCACATTTTCTGTATCCATTCCTCTGTTGAAGGACATCGGGTTCTTTCCAGTTTTGGACTATGATGAATAGGGCTGCTTTGAACATAGTGGAGCATGTGTCCTTGATATATGTTGGGGCATCTTTTGATTATATGCTCAGGAGTGTCATTTCTGGATCCTCAGGTAATACTACGTCAAATTTTCTGAGGAACCTCCAGATTGATTTCCAGAGTGGTAGTACTGGCTTGCAATCCGACGAAAAATGAAGGAATTTTCCTCTTTCTCCACATCCCTGCCAGCATCTGCTGTCACCTGAGGGTTTGATCTTATCCATTCTACTGTTGAGAGGTGGAATCTCGGTGTTGTTTTGATTTGCATTTCCCTGATGACTAAGGATGCTGAACATTTCTTTAGGTGCTTCTCAGCCATTCGGAAGTCATCAATTGAGAACTCTTCCTTTAGCATTTTACCCCAC
Organism: Mus caroli; assembly: GCF_978045245.1. Lineage (NCBI taxonomy): Eukaryota > Metazoa > Chordata > Mammalia > Rodentia > Muridae > Mus > Mus caroli. Next base: position 26,403,629 of record NW_028227274.1, on the reverse strand, counting down.
TTTTTAATAGGGTTATTTTGTTATTTGGTTCCCAAGATACAATTCACAGACCACATGAAGTTCAAGAAGAAGGAATACAAAAGTGTGGATGCTTCAGTCCTTCTTAGAGGGGGGAACAAAATACTCACAGGGGGAAATAAGAAAAAGTGTGGAGTGGAGCAGAGACTAAAGGAAAGGTGATCCAGAAACTACTCCACATGGAGATTCATTCCATATAAAGATCCCAAACCCAGACATGATTGCTGATGCCAAGAAGTGCTTGCTGACAGAAGCCTGCTATAGATTTCACCCTAGAGGCGCTGCCAGAGCCTAGAAAATACAGAGGCTGATGCTCACAGCCAATCATTGGACTGAGCATGGTGTCCCCACTGGAGGAGTTAGAGAAAGAACTGAAGGAGCTGAAGGTGTTTGCAAGCCTTAGGAAGAACAATATCAACTAACTAGACCCCTCAGACAAGGAACTAAACCACCAACCAAAGAGTACACATGGAGGGACCATGGCTCCAGCCACATGTATAGCAGAGGATGCCCTTGTCGGACATCATTTGGAGGAGAGGCCCTTGGTCCTGAGAAGGTTTGATGCCCCATTGTAGGGAAATGCCAGGGCAAGTTATTGCGGATGGGTAGGTAGGTGGAAGAGAACCCTCATACAAGAAGGGGAGAGAGAACAGGATAATGCATTTCAGGAGGAGAAACTGGGAAAGGGAATAACATTTCAAATGCAAATAAATAAAATATCCAAAATAAAATAAAATAAGGTAATGGCTGTGAAAGAAATGCTAATGTACAGATCCACAGGAATATTTGCTCATAATGTGGACTACAAAAGAGGCAAATGTGTAGGTCCACAAGAAGCTGAGTGGTTCCACAGTACATCTGCTCATCTGAACATGCAAAGATGACCATGAATTTGTTGCTAATCCAGTCCCAACAGCTTTGTAGAAGTGCTAGATACAAAGGAAACCTTTTTTTCCTCTTTCTTTCTTTTTTTTTTTTTTTTTTGGTTTTTCAAGACAGGGTTTCTCTGTGTAGCCCTGGCTGTCCTGGAACTCACTCTGTAGACCAGGCTGGCCTCGAACTCAGAAATCTGCCTGCCTCTGCCTCCCAAGTGCTGGGATCAAAGGCGTGCGCCACCAACCTTTTTGATGATCTACTTTTAGAATTGCATCAAGTCTCTTCAAATTCAGCCACACTGACCATCTAAGCAGAGCGTACCCATACATGCATATCTATACATACATATGAAAACAAACACATGTAAAACTATACACACATATGAACATACACAAGTATACCTATAAACACATATTAACATATGCATACCTATTTACACATATAAACACACATGCATACCTATATACACATAAACACACAAATATGTGCACATATGAGCACACACACATATGTGCATGCACAAATAAATAGAGTACTATGATAAAACTGACCAAGACCTATTTGAAAATTTTTCTACTAAGTATAGGTTGGAGTGAATATAGTTTAGGGACACAAATTTAACATTCACTCCAATATAATACAAGTATAGAAAGTTGAAACAAATAAATGGGCCAAGTTAATGATAGGGTTTCAGATACTTCTTCATAAATGGTGCCAGATTATAGGCATTTAAAAGAAGGCAGTGAAAACAGTTTAGAAGGTACATGTGTGTATTCATGTGTATACAGGTATGCATGTGTGTATGTGCATGCTTGTATGGATATGAATGCGTGTACATGCACTTGTGGCTGTGGAACTCAGAAGACAAGCCTGGACACTGTACCTCAGAAGACATTCATTTAATTTTATGATAGGTGTTACATTGTTCTAAAATTCTCTGATTCAGGTAGATTGACAGACCAAACAATTCCCGAGACCCTCCTTTCTTGTTGATTTCCTAGCATTGGAATTAAATGAAAATGCCATTATGCCTGGAGTATTCTACTGGGCTTTTGGGGGATTCAAGTCCTCAAATGTGCAACTGAGCCACCTTGAACCAAGATTTTCAAATCTTAAAGACACTACATGGTCAATACTGAATAACAAACAGTATGGCTTACATCATCTAATTACCCTGGACTTGTCATCTACTCTGGTGTCCTAGTCTACTGAGAAATCATGAAAAACATTGACAATCTTTTTCTGTAAATTAGTGGAACAGTGAATTATATGACATTATTTTAAGTATTTCCATTCATTTACCTTTGCCTTTACATTTTCCCAGTTTCTGAATTATAAGATCTGATTATAGTCTGTAGACAGACCTAATACAGAATGTTACACAAATACCCTCACCATTGGAAATGGAAAATGTCTAGAACCTCCCTTGATTTCCTTGTTTTCTGTAGTCAAGCTCTCTCCTCTTCAGCCACTCATAGGTCCTGAACTCATTTGGTATGTGAGCTTTATTGTTTTATACTGTGTTTATCTGCACTTATTCAATCTGTAGATATTAAGCTATTCCTTAACACTGAGTCAATTTAGTTGCTAGGTAGTATTCCAGTTTATAAACATGTCACAACATATTAATCCAACCAACAGTTGATGAATATTGGATTGTTTCCAGGTTTTTTGTTTTTGATTTATCATAAAAAAAGTTTTATGAGAAGTTAATTCATGTTCTTTGATAGACATACATTTTTCTTTCTCTTGGAAAATACCTAGGGGTACAATTGTTGAGAAAACACTAAATATGTTTAATTATATGTGGAATTGACAAGCATTTTCAACAGTGACTTAAACTTTTGATTCTGACACTACATATTAAATTTTACTCATTTTATTACTCACAAATATTTGGTATTTTTTGTTGTTGATTTTCCCCCATTCTTCTTGATATGAAAGTGTCTCTCTATATAGCTTAAATTTGTACTTTGACATTATTAATAACATGGTGTAAATTTTCTATTACACATTTGTCATTCACTTAACTTCATTCTACAAATATTCTATTCATACCTCTATTAATTTTAAATCTTCTCCTGTGGATATTTAAGACAGAAACAATTGGAAAATTAGGCTAATTGTAGTAGAGAACATAAAATGTTGCTAAATGCACTTAACAAAATTCTTCTAATATTTAAGTGTGTTATTTTTGTGAATCTACATTGGAAAAATACTACAAATAATACAAATTAATAAAATGCTAGGACCTAAATTAGCAGTAAAACGAGAGAGCCTCAATGGAGAAAATGTCTCCATAAAATTGGGCTATAGGCAACCTGTAGGATACTTTCTTGATTATTGTTGATGTTGAAGGGTATAGTAGCCCGTGGTGGCTGGGGCTTCCCCTGAGTTGGTGGTCCTGCTTTCTGTAGGAAAGCATGCTAAGCAATCCATGAGGAGCAAACTTGTAAACAGTACCCATATGTGATCTCTGCATCAGTTCCAACCTCCAGGTTTGCCTATGTTTGAATTCTTGTCCTGACTTCCTTCAATTATGCAGTATAATATGAAAGTATAAGCCAGATCAACCCTTTCCTCTCCAAATTGATTTGTCATTGTGTTTCATCACAGCTTAAGTAAACTCTAACTAAGTCAGAGACTATCAATATTAAAAAAAATACTATTAAGGGAAATAACCGCACTATGTAAAGGCACTTAAGGAGTGATTTCAGAATAGTCATCACAGTAATAGTTATTAGTTGTTTACTAGGTACTGTGACCTACCAATTCATGAATTCTTGGTCCACTAAACAGTAGCAGGCATGAGTTATTTCTGTTTAAGTCTAATCAAAAGTATTTGGTCATTCCTATAACATCCTTGCTACCACCACAACAATGGCCATATTATATAAGTTGGAGGTAATGATATTAGGAGACAGTTCTTTTAATGGACGGGGATCCTTGTAGGTTAGCCATGCTACATTGGATGGTATATTACCATTCATGTATTGGAAACACTAAGTAGAATCAACAAGTTTAAAAAGAGTGGATAAGGTTAGTAAAATGACAGAGGGGCTATAGGATTGAGACAGGAAGCCTTTGAGATGAGTTATTTAAAACATATGTGAATGTATAAAATTTTCAAACAATATTTTAAAACCAACACACCAACACACAGAGAGACATACATATGATGATGATTAGTGAGAAGGGGATATATGCCACTGCATGCATGCATACATACATACACACACACACACACACACACACACACACACACGATAATGATGAGTGAGAAGGGGTATATGTCACTACATGCATATGAAGGTCAGAGGACAAATTTGTGTAGTTGATTCTCTCTTTCTCTTCCACCTTTACATGAGTTCTTTGCTATGAACTCTAATCTCCTGGTTTGTATAGCTAGGATCTTTACCTTGCTGATCCATCTCACAAGCCCCAGAATCTACATATCAATAATCCCTAATTTCAAGGCACAGTGTACCATTTAACAAAACCAACTCGGTGGGGCTTTTGTTTGTTTGTTTTTGTTTTTGTTTTTGTTGCTGTTGGTTTTTTTTTGTTTGTTTTTGTTTTTTGTTTGTTTTGGTTTTTTTTTGAGACAGGGTTTCACTGTGTAGCCTTGGCTGTCCTGGAGCTCACTTTGTAGACCAGGCTGGCCTCGAACTCAAAGATCTGCCCGCCTCTGCCTCCCAAGTGCTAAATCTGTTGTTTATATTTCTGAAGTGTTAACCTAAAAGCTCCACGTGGGTTAAGAAACAATAGTTAGGAAAGTTAACTGACAGCATCTGTGACTGTCACAATCTAGAAAAGCTCCTGCTAAGAAGCTTGACATACCAACCTCCATTCTTGTCTACCACTTGAAAACTTCAGAAATCAAACCTGCAGATAAAATGTGTGTGGAAACCTACAGAAAGAATAGGTATGCAAACATGCAGATAGAATGTGTGCAAATGTACAGACAGAATCTTTTATCCCAACAATTTCCTTTTTTCAAACTTTAAAACTTCCATGCCCTCTGTGATATCAGCATACAGTCTCTACTCCCTTGGAGAGAAAGGTATCTTTGGTTGTTCTTATTAAGGAACAGTTTTGCTTTTGTACAGGTTGGTCCCTCTTTCTTTTATTTCCATATCCTATGGATCAATCATTATTTAAATTTGGGACCAAAAATCTTTCTCTCTGGGCAACCTTTTATATTTCCCCTTACCAATCTCTGTCCCTTTTCTTGGACCCACCCCATTTAAAACATGGCTACTCAATGAACTTATTAGGGTTTAATAGCAGTCAGCCAGGACTTGAAACCTCTTGCATTTTAGTATGTCATGTGAATTCAGTTTAGATTGTTTTTTTCTGCCTTTCTTTCTCTCTTTATAGGTGTCTCAGCAAAGGTGATCACCTATACATAGTTTATAGCCAAACAGATATCTGTATTCCAGCTAACTGGGATTATACTCAGGTATTCTGAATCTAAGTATAGCACAGAGCATTTAGATCAAGTTTCTTTTAAAGGCAAAACAAACAAACAAACAAACAAACAAACAAAAATACAAAAAAAAAAAAACCAAAACCAAAACCACCAAACAAACAAAACAAAAAAAAAAACAAAAAAAAAAACAAAACAAAAAACCCATACCCTAACATCTCTGTTAGCAACTGCAGAGGAAGTGTTTGCAAAAACAAGCACTTAGCTAGAATAAACTATTAACTGGAGGAGAAAGTCCTGTGCAAGCAAACAGTTTAACAGAAGCTAAGATAAGCAGTTAGCTAGAGGGGGAGGTCTGAACAAGCATGCAGTTTAAAAGAAGCTAAGATGAGTTACCTGGGCCATCTAGGCTTTATGTTCTAGAATAGAATTGGGTAATTTTCCACAGGATTCTCCATTAAGATCAAATTCTAGTAAAACCTCATCTGGCCTCAGCCGGAATACAAGATGTATGTATGCAGCACTCTTTTGTCTTGAAATGCCATACTCTATCTTCTGACCTCCAGAGCAGAGGTCTCTTGTCATTAGACACATTAGCATATTCAACATACATATCAGTGCATGTAAGGTCTGCAGTTCAGTCTACATGTGCCCTAGACTGACATTTTTGTCCTGACCTCGGGAGTCCTCCAGATTTCTGCTACCAACTTTACCTGATAGGCTTTTGGAATTTTGAACCCCAGGGATCCTTACAGCTTCCTGAATTTGTCTTTGCTTACCAGTTCTAGCCCTTGGGCCACTCACTTCCAGCCACTTTCTGTTTGTAGGTGATGACTTATTATCAGATACTAGTCTTGTCCTTACCCTGCCTAAAATGCAATGCAAGATGCAAGAGCTCCATTCCTGCACACATTTGGCTTTTCTAAATAAATAAATAAATAAATAAATAAATAAATAAATAAATAAGAAAGGAAAAGAAAAAAGAAAGAAAATAAAAGAGGAGCTTTATGCTGTGATTCTAGCTACTCTGTTTGTTACTTTTGAAGTTAGCTTCCTCCTAAGACCATGAAATTCCTTCTTTATTTTGCTATGTTGGGCTTACCTGCCTAGGCCACAGATAGGATCTTTTCCTATGTCCATACTGACAAACCCAACTAAAGTGTCTTTTTAAAGAAAATGATATAACGATCCAGATTTGATAATTAAAACAGTAAATCCCTCAAGGATTGATAGACTCACTTTATTATGGGGCTGAGTTTTCCTTGAAGAGAGAGCAACAACGTGGTTTGCTACCATATTGTCTAAGGGACTGTATCAAAATGAAAGCAACCATGTTATTTGGCAGCAATTTTGGCTGCACATGATTCCATAGGGAGGAAAATGTGATATTACTTCACCACCAGCTTGGTTAATGTCACCACATGACACAATCCAAAATGGAAGCAACTATAAAACTTTCTTTTTTTCAGTCCGGTGATTCTTCCAACAGCCTTAAACCGTAGGCCTCAAGGAATTTATTTTGTAATTCCAATGTTTTTGTTTAATTTTGGTAATGTTTACATGATACATTTCTATGTAAGTAGAAATAGCAGACGAGCTATTGGCTGTCCTTGTAGCTGAACTTGTCAGAATTACTTTCCTTAAGTTTTGTTTTAATGGTGGTAGGAAAGCCCTGCATGGGGTGAATACACATTTGTTTGTAGTACAATACTTTACCAGAAAATGAATCTTAGAACAAAACCACAGTAACTGAAGTATTAGAGATGCTACCCAATGGTAACTACATTGGATGGTAGGAGAAATTGGAAAGTACAGGTTAAGACTTTGAATTGTGCACACTGGACACTTGATTTATGACAGAGGTAACAATTAGGAGTTAGAGCTGTTGTTCCAGATTCATAATATGCTGAACATGCAGACGCCATGCATATTGTTTATAAATTTGTACCTATTTGATAAAAGTGTGCTACAAACCAGGACATCAATTTGGAATGCTTTGTGACAGAAATGTTTATATATGTGAAGGGACACTACAAGGGCTTCTAGAATCCAAAGTGCTGTCTATCTTTGTGCAGGATGATGGTTAAACAAGGATAAAATTGTTAGAAAACTTGTGTGCATGCTCTGTGGTATATTAATGATGATGATATTCAGGAAGTAGGGGATTTACATGCAAAAGGAAACATGTGGCAACCCTGGTTGTTCCCTATTTGAGCAGGCATGCAAAGGGCTCCTCGATCATCCCTGAGGCATAAGTGTACTATTCTACAAGTTTGCTATACTGTCTATTTGTATAACTGTCATTGACACTCAAGGTACACAGTTATTCAGAGCCTCTTCATGCTGCAACTAACAGGTATTGTCTCTGATTCACAGTGCATAAAATAGAACAAACAAAACCATTGTAATCCTGTTCTTACTTTCAGATAGACACCATAGTCGCAGATGTCCCAATAATTAACTGTGATTCCCTTGCCGCATGCCTTCTGTGAGTTAAGCAGCAGATACCTGAGACAGAGGCAGTTCTATCAGTCTCACGATTAAGTTCTGTACTGGATTAGCATGCTTGCATTGCAACCCCAGGGTAAACTTAGAACCAATGGCAGATGCAGGCCTGAGTTAACTTATCTGTTTCAGATAATCATGTATTGGTTTGGAACACAGCAGTTAAACTCTAATGGGGGGCAGAGGGGAATGCTTCAGGAATGACATAAGATGCAGTTCTAGTCCATCCATCAACTCACTGAAAGAAGAATGTGGATTTTTTTTTCAGCAAAACAAAATCCTCATTAGAAGGTCAGTTCTTATTGAACAAGTAAGGCAAGCTGTTGTTCAGAGTTTAAGAAGGACATGAAAATATTTTTTAGAAGGTGTGTCAGTGATCTTCATTTTGGGGAAGGATGTAAGAATAACGAAGGGTAAATGGAAGGCAGAAGGATAGAATTTGTACGTTTTGGTAGTTATCAATGCTCCCAAATCCCTTTTAATTTGACTATTTTTTTTATGAAAATCGTTATAAGACATGAATTGTGCACTTATATTGGTATAGATAATGTAACAGTACCAGCACACTAAAGAGCATTCCATAAGAAACTGAAACTTGAGATCGTATATCTCTTCTATAGGAGGAGCTTTGTCTAGCCTCCCACAAGGAATCAAAATCATGACATCTGATCACTAAGATATATCACGGTGAGCACCAGAACTTACACTTGAGTTTGCAGATATTAAACCCAAATGTCAGTTGCCAAACTGTCAGACCACCATAGCAGAGAGTCCAGGAAAGAACATCAGTGAACACATTTATTGTATGTAGAAAACAAAGCCTTAAAGTCATTTAGCCTACTGGCAGATGCAAGGGGTGAAGGTATTTATAATAAATATAAAAGATAAGCCTACCTACAGCCTCCTCTGTAATAAGCCTCAGGTATGTACAGAGGAAGATCACAGGAGCTGAACCCACCTCCCCCATTCTGCTGCACTAAGACTTTCCTTGGAGGTCACAAGCAACACTTAGCTTGCAGCGCTCAGGATTATTGATGGTAGCAGCCAGCAGAATAAAAATTCCATAGGTAGGCAGTAAATATTTGAAAAGACCTTTCAGTTTGGGGAATGGTTTATATTGTTGCTTAAAAATGTAGTTTGAGAGCCATGGGAGCCTGCGATTGGGTGCTGCGTGTTTTACAAATGACACCCATTTGTCCTGGGCAAAAAACATTCCAGCCTGTAAATGTCAGGTTCACAGTGACCAGATATGATAAATGAACCCTCTGGCTCCTATTAATATGGAGGTCACACATTTTGGAGTAAAAAAAAATTAGAGACAATTCAAATTTAATCCCCCTTGTCTGTGTGGTAAAAGGGATAGGAAAAGAAATGGAGAGAAAGTTTGTAAAAACATAAAGCATCAAGTTTCCTCCTGAATTTTTCTTTCAGCTTCCAACTTCATAAAGGAATTATCTTAATCATATTGAAAAAATGAGAGAGCTTGAAATACGGTCACAGATGGAAACGCCGACACAGGGAGGTACAGCATAAATTTCTAGGCACTCAAGCCTGGGATATTGCAAGCATGATTCCATAGCTCAGCCTCTGAAAGGCATAATAATTGCTATTTGGCTGTTCGTCGGGATGAGGGATCCACTGGGGGGAATGTCTTATTCAATTTGGGAGCTGAAATCACACAACTGGTGTTATATTAAATAATATCGCAAATCTAAAATGGGAAAGAAGTGAAGCCAACCACCCAATGCTAAGTAAGAAGTAAGTATGCACAAAATGCAGGAAGTTTGAGAGGAGGCAGCTAGCTTTCCCTGTGCTGATTTGGGGCATAATTTAGTTATATGCAAATTCGCATACATTTTCATAGCCTATTTATGTGCCTTTTAATGACAAATGATGTCACTTTTCAATTAGCAGCTGTGCTAAATCCATTAACAAATATTTATTAAGAACCTAATGCAATCAAAGACTGTAAATATTGGACAGGCACGAGAACATATTACAGTCCTCATCTTCAATTTCACTTGAGGAGTAAGACTCCAGACATCCAGTGACAGGAGAAGACACGGAGAAAGCACATTATGACTGAGTGGTACCTAGAACTGAACTCAGGAAAACAGCCTATTCTGAAGGAATAAGGCATGCACCTGTGCTGCATGCCCTTTGCTCTCTTGGTTAACTCATCCCTGCATTAAGCCAAATAGCAGTCAAATTGTGGATGCTATATATTAAAATACATTTTTAATATTAAGAATATTAAAAACCTTCACACAAGATGGATAAATGTACTGACTTCTATTTTCACTAAAACTCATTTACTTGAACCTGTTTCATTTGGATGCCTACTATGTGGTTGTTGTTTTTAATCTGAGAATCTGTGCATGAATGTTAGGGGTGATTTTTAATCTCTAGTGTTCTTAAAGTGGAGCCTCGCTTATATATGAGCAGCTGTAAAAATATTTAGGCGTTACTATGTTTTATGATAGAGGCTCTTGTAACCTCTTAGTTGGGGTTAGAGCAAGGACAGGTAACTTTCCTTGACAAAGCTTTTAGGTATCTATTATAACCTTTGCCCATCAAATGACTCTCTGTCAGACCATTTTAAATTTACATGGCAGCAGGGCCTTAAATGTCAGAAGTCCTGTTATAATGGAGACTCGAGTGTCTTTAATTAATGCTTCATGTTCCTGTTATGGTTATTTAGAATTTGCTGAAATCCCTAGAGCTATAAATTTCTTTTACAGGTCTTTGCGGTATGAACTTTAACAAAACAGCTATAAAGGGGTAATAGGCAAGGGTGATATATCAGCTCACGGCCCTGGTGAGGTAGCAGGAGGAGCGGATATTTTACAAATAGATTAAAAGATTTTGTTTTTGTCAAGGGGGTTTCAACTGGAGCAAATTGGACATAAAACTTAAGAAAGAAATGAGGAACTTGGTTAAAGTGTCTGAATTCAAGGAACTACTCACAAGACATACAAATACACTGATTTTTGTTTTCAATTCCAATAAAATTCATTTACTCAATCCCATTTCATTTGGATACCTACTATGTGGTTGGTGTTTTCATGTCATTGAGGAAGTATGACAGGTAAAGAAAGGTAAGCCACTGACTTATTAATCCCAGAAGCCCGTTTTGAAGACAAGGTTAGCATAGAGTAAGCGATTTGCAGCATTTCCAGGCCCAGCATAAATCTGCCACAGTGCTCAAGTGTGTGGTCTCTGAATGTTGAATTCTGCTACATCTTACAGAAAAGATCAAGGGAAATAGAATTACCCTGGGATCCACCCTGAAGCAGACGACATGAAGTGTTTCTTGTAAAATGGATGGCCATTTGGAATGTGAAAACACAGGGGAAGCCACTCTAGAGGAGAAAATAGCACAAGGCAAATCACAGAGGAGGAATAAAAAAATACAAAAAGCAGTATGAAGTTGTGGATAGGAGCAAAGCATTATATTCAGCAGATGCAGTTATGAATGAATTACTAGACTATTGCATTGTTTTTGGATCCATAATTGGTTATACATAAATTTAACATTCACATACTTTAAGAATAATTTAAAATGGTTGGGGTTGAAATTAAAATCCCCATTGGTGATACTGGAGCTATATATTTCATAGACAAGCTTAGACCATAGATGTCTGTGACAGAATTTAGGATTTCTCTCATTTTGTTTTTGCAAGACAGATATTCTTCCAACTTTCAATATCTCTTCTTTTCCTAAAGAAGATAAAGGAATGGAAGAGGATAAGATGAGACTTCCTCTTTCTCTATAGCTGCACAATAAAGTCTCAAAGGGATATAATTCACCGTTGTGTGTCACTCCCTTAGACAAATAGATGTGAGCTGGCCATGTGTCTGGACTGGTTCACTGTCACCGCACAAGAAAGCCAATTACTATCAGGTGGTGATGACACTGTAGATCAAAGAGTATTTGTCTTAGTTACTTTTAAAAGGAATTATTAATTATTCCATTCATTTATATCTCAAATAATATCCTCCTCCCTGGTTACCCCTCCACTACCCTCCCATTCCACATCTGCCCTACCCAGTCCCTTTTGTCTGTATAACAGTGCTCCCTTACCCACTCATAATCTCCCTCCCCACTGTTCCAGCATCCACCTACTCTGGGTCATCAAACCTCCAGGGACCAAGGGCCTCCCCTCTTGTTGCTGTTGGGCAAGGCCCTCTTTTGGCCTTATCCTCCATATATATCTAGAGCCAAACATCCCTTTAGGCACACTTGTTGGTTGGTTGTCTAGTCTCTGGGAGAACTGAGTGGCCAGGCCAGCCTATGTTGTTCTTCCAATGGAGTTGCAATTCTCCTCCATTCCTCCAGTCCTTCTGCCAGGTCCCTGACCAGGTTCCCTCATTTCAGTCTGATGGTTGGCTCCAAGCATCCACCTCTGCATTGGTCAGTTGCTGGCCAGACCTCCCAAGGAACTGCCACACTTGATTTCTGTCTGCAGGCACCTCTTGACATTTGAAACAGTGTTGGGTTTGATGGCTGAAGACTTTATGTATCCTCAGGTGGAGCCTTTACCCATTTGGTCCTTCCTTCAGTCTCTGTTCCATTTTTGTCTCTGTTTTTCCTTTGGACAGAAACATTTCTGGGTTAAAAAAATTTGAGATGGGTAGGAGGCTCTATCCCTCAACCAGGGGCCTTTGCCTATCTACTGGAAGTGGTCTCTTCAGGTTTTGTCTCCCTCTTCTCTGTGCATTACTGGTAAAGTCCATCCCATTAGGTCCTAGAAACCTCATGTTTCTCTGGTGTCTGGACCCTCCCATGACTATACTCAATTCCTCAACCCCCTCTACCTTTCTTTTTATTTGCTTTCCAGAATCTCTGTACTTCTCTCTGGTCTCCTACAGATACTGATACTGCTATCCTTATTTCCTCCTCCTCCTTTCTCCCTCCCTTGTCCCCCTCTAATTCCATCCTCCTCAATTGTCCCTCAATGAAGGGCTGAATTATCCACCCCTGATCTTCCTTCCTTCTATACTCCATATGATCTGTTGGTTGTATCATATGCATTGTGAGCTTTTGGGTTAGTATCCACTTATTAGTGAATACATACCATGTGTGTTCTTCTGTGTCCGTGTTACCTTATTCAGGAAGATATTTTCTCAGTCCATCCAATTGCCAGTGAATTTAATAAAAGTCATTGTTTTTAATCATTGCATAGCACTCCGTTGTGTATGTGTACCACATTTTCTGTGTCGGTTTTTCTGTTGAGGGACATCCGGGTTGTTTCCAGCTTCTGGCTGTTATAAATAAGGCTGTTATCAACATAGTGGAGCATGTGTCCTCATTATATTTTGGAGCACCTTTTGGGTATATGCCAAGGAGTGCTATAGCTGGGTACTCAGTTGATACTGTGTTCAGTTTTCTGAGGAACAACCAGACTGATTTCCAGAGTAGTTGTACCAACTTGCAATCCCCACCAACAATGCAGAAGTGTTCCTTTTTCTTCTCATCCTCACCAACATGTGTTGTCATATGCATTTTTGATCTTAGACATTCTGACTGGTGCTAGGTGGGATCTGAGGGTTGCTTTGATTTGCATTTCCCTGATGAGTAAGGATGTTGAACATTTCTTTAAATGTTTCTCAGTCATTTGAGATTCCTTGGTTGAGAATTCACTATTTAGCTCTGGACTAAATGTTTTAATAGGGTTATTTGTTTCTCTGGAGTCTGCCTTTTTTAGTTCTTTGTATATTTTGGATATTAGCCCTCAGTTAGATGTAGGGTTGGTAAAGATCTTTTCCCAATCATGGGGTGCCAATTTGTCCTATTCATAGTGTCCCTTGCTTTCCAGAAGCTTTTGAATTTTATGAGGTCTCATTGGTGTATTGTTGTTCTTAAAGCATAAACCATTGGTGTTCTGTTCAGGAAGTTTTTCCCTGTGCCCAAGTATTCAAGGCTCTTTCCCACTTTCTCTTTTATTAGATACATTATATTTGGTTTTATGTGGAGATACTTGATCGGCTTAAACTTGAGCTTTGTACAAAGAAATAGGTATGGATCAATTTGCATTCTTCTACATGCAGACCACCAGTTGAAACCAGCACCATTTGTTGAAAGTGCTGTCTTTTTTCCACTGAATGATTTTAGCTTCTTTGTCAAAGATCAAGTGACCATAGCTGTGTAAGATCCTTCCTTGGTATTCAATTCTATACCATTGATCTACTTGCCTGTTTCTGTGCCAATACTATGCAGGTTTTTTTTGTTGTTTGTTTGTTTGTTTTGGTTTGTTTTTTTTTAATCACTATTGCTCTATAGTATAGCTTGAGGTCAGGGATTGTGATACTTCCAGAAGAAATTCTTGAGAATAATTTTTGTTATCCTAGTTTTTTTTTTTTTTATTCCAAACAAATTTGAGAATTGCTCCTTCTAAGTCTATGAAGAATTGAGTTGGAATTTTGATGGGGATTGCACTGAATGTGTAGATTGCTTTTGGTAAGATGGCCATTTTTATTATATTAGTTCTGGCAATCCATGAGCATGGGAGATCTTTCCATCTTCTGAGATCTTTTATTTCTTTTTCTTCAGAGACTTGAATATTTTTGCCATACAGATCTTTCACTTGTTTGGGTAGAGTCACACCAAGGTATTTTATATTATTTGTGAGTATTATGAAGAGTGTCATTTCCCTAATTTCTTTCTCATCCCTTTTACCGTTTAAGTAGAGGAAGGCTATTGACTTGTTTGTGTTAGTTTTATATTCAACCACTTTGCTGAAGTTCGTTATCAGTAGTAGGAGCTTTCTGGTAGAATTTTTGGGGTCACTTATGTATACTATCCTATCATCTTCAAGTAGTGATAACTTGACTTCCTACTTTCCAATTTGTATCCCTTTGATCTCTTTTTGTTTTCTAATTGCTCTGGCTAGAACTTAGAGTATTATATTGAATAGGTAGGGAGAGAGTGGGCACCCTTGGCTTGTCCCTGATTTTAATGGGATTGCTTTGAGTTTCTTCCCACTTAGTTTGGTGTTGTTTATTGGTTTGCTGTTTGTTGCTATATGAAGAATTGAGTTGGAATTTTGATTTGCAATTGCTTTTATTATATTTAGGTATGCACATTGAGTTCCTGATCTCTCCAGTACTTTTATCATAAATGAGTGTTGTATTTTGTCAAATGATTTTTCCCCATCTTAATGAGATGATCATGTGTTTTATTTTCTTTGACTTTGTTTATATATTGGATTACATTGATGGATTTCCATATATTGAACCATCCCTGCATCCCTGGGATGAAGCCTTCTTGATCATGGTGGATGATCATTTTGATGTATTCTTGGATTTGGTTATGAGAATTTTATTGAGTATTTTTGCACATATATTTGTAAGAGAAATTGGTTTATAGTTCTCATTCTTGTTGGGTCTTGTCTCGTTTTTGTAGCTCATGTATCAGTGTAACTGTGGCTTCATAGAATGAATTGGGTAGTGTTCCTTCTGTTTCTATTCTGTGGAATAGTTTGAAGTGTATTGGTATTAGATCTTCTTTGAAGGTCTGATAGAATTCTGCACTAAAACCATCTGGCCCTGGGTGCTTTTTGGTTGGGAGACTTAATCACTGAGTCCTTTGGGTTTGTGGAGCTGTTTAGATGGTTTATCTGAACATGGTTTAATTTTGGTACCTGGTATCTGTCTATAAATTAATCCATTCCATCCATGTTTTTCTGAAGGCACAACATACCCAAACTTATGGAACACAATGATGGCAGCAGTGCTAAGAGGAAAACTCATAGCTCTGAGTGCCTCCAAAAAGAAACTAGAGAGAGCATACACTAGCAGCTCATCTGAAAGCTCTTACTTACTTTTTTATTACTGTAATAAAACACCACAATGTGGGTGCTAGGAATTAAACTTGGACAGTCTAGAAGACCAACATATGGTCATAATCTCTCATTATCTCAGTAGTCTCCAGTAAGGAGTTGTGTTATGAATTTTCTTCTTAGGTATTACATGTTATACCACATTCTTTAGTCATAATGTATTTCTGAGGAGAAGCATATAGTTGTTTGAATTATAGTTCACTGAGTCAAAGATTATGTTTAGTAATGTTCACAGTCTTTCTGTTTTAACTCACTGGGAAGGATGGGCTGGTAACATGTGATCCAGGATAAAGATCATGCATGTTGATAAACATCCCAAAGTACACGCCAGGTGTGACAGAAAGCCTTGTCTGTCTGACCCAGTCTGTCTGTCAATAGTGTAGAGTTTATGAAGACTTCCAAGTAGGTCATACTTTAAGTTTTTTGGTGGTTGCTTTTTATTTTTATTTTTGTAACTGTTTATGTTTGCCTTTAGTTTCAGAGATTAGAGTATAATGCCTTAAAATATATTGTCCTGCTTGTATCAGTAGTGGTATCATCCCAAACACATACAACACATTACAAAGGTAGAATTATCCATTACTAAAGTAAGACAGGATAGCTTCTAGAAAAAAAATGTAATTATATAACTTCATCTCCTCTGGCTAATATTCAATGTACATATTATGGGATATTAACTTTATAAATGAAATTTTCAAGTAAGCAGCAATAAGCATGGACATACTGTGATATTGACTCAGGTTCCTTTCTGCATATTAAATCTTTAGTGGAATTCTCACATATATAGTCTAAAATCTAAATGACAATGTCAAGTCTAAAGTCACCAAAAAGAAGAGGAAGGTACTAGAACATATGAAACTAAGAGAACCCTCAGAATACTATGGAAGATAAACACTCAAATGTTTGGAATTTTTATATTAATAGGCATTATCTAATTGTCCAGTACTTCCATGTATCTGTATATTAATTAATATGAACAAGAATTAAATCAAACTACACACAATATGAATAATAAGATGGGTGGATTGATTTAACTATAGTTATATTACATAACAATGAGAACAAGCAAAGAACATCTGGACATCCTCAAAAGCAATTATACAATTAACTATAGTTCTCTTATAATTATGATACCAAACTAAGCCAGGCATGAAGTAGTATATATTTGTTAATGACTATATTTATATAATTAAATTCATGTACATTATTAAGCATCAAGGAAGCATTGTGGTTTAAATACCCTATGTGCAGAGGCTATTGGGACTATGTCTCTATTACCACTCATGTTCTGTTTGAAGATCTGGGTGTTGTTTTATGTTTTTCTCTATTGTTTATGATTTGTTTTTATGCCTCAGGAAGAAATTTGAGAAGTATGAGAAGATAAAAAGAACAAAGTAGAAAGGATTGACAGAAAGAAGATGTCTAGACAACATTTATATTTAAAGAGTAAAGATAATCTGGGAAAATAAGTGAAGAAATTGAAACATGGTGGTGTAAAATTTGGAGAATACTTCAAAAATAGAAGTGAAGAGGACTATGCCATGTAATATAAATAATTACATAATTTCATTAAATAAAAATCTGATTGGATATTCAGTTGTATAGAGTGGGGAGTGAGGATCATCCCTAACTCAGAAATCATGAAAAATCTGTACAGATACCCATAACATGATAAGCTAATGATAATGCCTTTGTGATGTGCTATGTCTGTTATATTTCTGGACACCCATACCTGTGATGACTTTCATAAGGTACACACACACACACACACACACACACACACACACACCTACCTTAGAAAATTAGGTTTGGAAAGATGGTAACCAGTAGAAGTAGGGAGGGAGATACCAGGATAATTGGAAGTGAATATGATAGCAGTACATTATAAACATGAATGAAACACATAATTTTGAAAAGAAAACTATGTTTAAATGCTAACTTATGATATCATATGTTAGGAGAGCTTCTTGGAAAATATAAAAGTTGATCTATTGATAGAATTGAAGTAGTGACTGAGAATAAAATGATCTTATGGGGCACATACATACACACACACACACACACACACACACACACGAGTTGTTGAGGTTAAAGGCATAGCTCAGGATTCAAGGGTAATTTTACCTTTTGGACTGGAATTGATTCGTAGTGCTCTTATCAGGCATTTTACAACTGTCTGCTCTAGATCCAGGAGGTGCTCTGCCCTCTCCTATCCTCCATTAGCACCTGCAAGCATATCCATATTAACACACACATAGACACTTATACAAAATAAAATATGTTATTAAATCTGAGAAGAATGCCTGTATGCTTAAACTCATCTAGTAGAACAAATGGCATGCAAATTTTAGAGAAGAAGGAGAGAAAAGGAAGTTGACTATATCTGCTGTAAGAACCACTTAGAGCAGAGATAAATCTACAGGATCTGTATTCAGAAGTGAGTGATTCGATAGAGAGAAATTCAATTACAATTCAGTTAACTGCATATGTCTTCTGAATCCAGTGTGTGCTGAGACAAGCTAGATAGAAAAGACAAAACGACTGGGAGAGAGGTAGCAAGGCATCATTTGGATCTAGACAAGTATATGTTCTTGGGGAATTTGTCAGCATCTCCTTGACAAACTGAATATTCGTTTGGGTTTGTGAGAATCCCAGTGTCTGTTTGATTAACACATCTAAGAAACCATTCAAGGACTAAAGGCATGGCATATGACAGTGAACAAATAAGAACAATTGTGGTGTTAAATGCTTAGATAAAGCAGCTATGTGAGTATCATTTAATTCTTAAATTCATTCACTATTTTCATGTGGACCAACAAAGTACAAAGAGGAGTTCTCAGTCTGAATTATGTGCGTTTAATTTCAAAGGGTACTGGGGTTGAGTCATATTAATAATGTATTCATGTATGAATTCACTGAAGTATTTACTGAACTTCAATTGCATGTGAATCATAAGAACACTCTCCCAAGCAGAGATTCTTTGTCCCCATTATGAATCAGCTGTTGTGGAGAAAAACTCCATGTGCAGCTACAGACTCAATTTTCCTTTGACACTTTTGTAAAAGAAGTCAAGTTTTCTTGGAATATAAGATTCTTGTGGTGAAAAATGAAGTTAATTTTATTTTTCTTCCCAAGCATCTAAAAAAAAGGTTAAAAATTAATAAAGGCAAAATAAACTAAAATGATTATTTGTATAACAGGAAACATGGAAGCCATAAAGGAGTAAATCATCCTCACTACAGCCTCAGAAAACAAAGTGTATTTTTCTTTATGGTTCATTTACATTTTAGCATGAAAAACAAATGGGTGTCTGTGAACTTTCCTACATGCAAAATCTGTTAGTAATTCTTGGTCATTGAAAAGGACTACTTCTTCTAACAGGTCTTCTAGAACTGACATTTTAGTGTTGAATTTACCCAAAGCATCCTCACCATCAATAAACATATTGTTAGAACTAAAGAAATATCCTATAAGGTAGTTTTTGACAAATTGTATCACTTGATATTTTATAAGGTTATATGGTACGTTGTAAGTCAGTCGCGAATCAGGATTGAGGAAAGAGGCAAAAAGGGAGCCTTGAACTTAGAGGTCAGGTTATAATAGCTTATTTATCATAAGTAGCAATAAACAAATGAATAGTGAAATGAATCATATTTTCACACACACACACACACACACACACACACACACACACACACACACACACACACAAACACTTCACTAACCTCCAGCCTGGCTCAATGGCAGCACATTGGGTAAAGTTCGTGATAAGTCTGTCCTTCCACTTTTGGGTACCACTGGAGCTCACTGGTTCACAGTGCTGGCTTCTCTCATTTGGTGGTGGGCATCTGGGTCTCTGTGAACTCAATCTCTCAGCAGGACAGCATCTCCATAGGACTCCAGGAGTGAGTGAGTTGCTGTGGCTAGACTGGGGTATTTAAGCTACACTTAGCCAATCATAATTAAGGTGTTCACACATTACTTCATAGGGATTTTGCCTTACTTCAACTCAATCTCTCAGCAGGACAGCATCTCCATAGGACTCCAGGAGTGAGTGAGTTGCTGTGGCTAGACTGGGGTATTTAAGCTACACTTAGCCAATCATAATTAAGGTGTTCACACATTACTTCATAGGGATTTTGCCTTACTTCAACGTTATCATACTCATACACACACTCTAGGCTTGGTTTCCATGGTTACATTCATCTATGGTATCGTTTCCTTATATCTGTTCCTTATAAAATCATAATGTAATCTTTCAATATTTTACTGGACGTTGTCTGAATAAATATTATCACCAGCCAATACTTCCGCATTAATTTCAACAAGACAATCAAAGATGAATATGCTATATAATTATGGGCCCCTTTAGAACAAGATTAGAATCTTAGTTTAATTAATCTATAAAATTAATAAGTCTAAATAGATCAATTTCTGATCTTTTCCTTCTTATCAACACTAGCAAATGTATTTGGCTAATATCAGCTGCAAGATTCTAAGATACAGTATGTGACATTCATCAACACTTCTTCACTGGGATTATAATGATCTCCAGACCCCTGTGACACTCAAGGTAAAGATATAGCAAACTGATATAAAATTTTTGAATAAATATAAAGTTCACATGTGTCAAACTTAAAATTAAAATAGAAGGATGCTTTTTTTTCACAGCCAATTTTGTCCATAAGATTTGAGAAATAAAGAAACATCAACTGAACTCATGAATAACCTCAGCACTGACTTTTGCAGATGACCTAGCCAATATGAGTGCATCAACCTGTCTCTCATTTCAGTGATTAGAAAGGAAGGCAGTGGTGGCACACGCCTTTAATCCCAACTCTTGGGAGGTGGAAGCAGGAGGATTTCTGAGTTCGAGGTGGTCTACAGAGTGAGTTCCAGGACAGCCAGGGCTACACAGAGAAACCTGTCTTGAAAAACCAAAAAAAAAAAAAAAAAGAAAAAAAAAACAAAGAAAGGAATGGGTTTGATTTACCCTGCCTTGTTTGACTTTCAATTGAACAAATTTCAATCTGCCAAATCAAAGTTGTTGTGTTCATCTTCCTGGGGGTGTTAGGTAGCATCTCAAGCAGCATCTTATAATCCTTTCCTGACTCTGTGTCTGTGAGTTTGTGAATGGGTAAATAACCTCCCATCCCTAGTGCCTATGATCATCGAAATTGTCACCACCTTTCATAAACAGAGGAGGTGACAATACTTTAGAGTCAGCAGACATAATACTGCTTAATCTTCTTGTTTCCCCAGAAAAGTGTTTGTTTTTGATATATTTGTTTCTGGAGACTTTCCCATTTTGTATTAGACATTTTATGTTTAATGATAATTTGCAAGAAATTTCAAACATATATCCCAAAGCATAGTTCAAAATGCAATATATACCTGCCATTTATTGCCTTTCCTAATTTGATCCAATTATAGACAGATTAATTTAATTCCATTAATTTTAGAGACAATTTCATTGCTGAAGGGATCCATAGAAAGTATTAAACATGTTTGCTCAGAATGTGCTCTGCCATTTTATCCATTTGCAATATATGTGACAATCTTGAGACAGGTAACATCATTATCCTATAGCAGTTAAGAGCCCATTTAGATTTTCCTACCACATCTTTTTCAGACAGATAATAAAGGGCCTAAAAGTTCACAACCAGGAAAGGCAATGAGAAGCCTCCACAAACAAAAGACAAAAAGCAGACAAATGGCCTTTCTTTGCTCCTCTTTGATGAACAGCCTTGAAATACAATTGACCTTGCTCCCTGGGGAAAAATTCCATAAAACTGGGCAACTGGTTTCACTTAGTGGCAACCATGTTAATGGCATTTCTTCCTGGAGGCGTCTCCCTCTTTTCTGTGTTACTGTCCTCATCCATCACTCTTGATATCACGGAGAGCAATCTATTAAAGAAAAATAGAATATAAGCCTCTTGCCTTAGGCTCTGTGCTCTGTGAAACTCAGACTAAAGCAAGAGCAAAGGAACTTAAGGATCATGCCAAACTATCTCAAGCTATATGGGCCAGAGTTGAGATTCAAAATAAACATAGTTTTTTTAGATCAAAGACAGACTTTTCCCACAAAGATTATGCACTTGAGTAAAACTCAGTTGTACTCATACATAAGGTTAGCCCTGACAAAACTTTGGACTATCTCTCTGAGAATGTCACTAGATCTTAAATAATTACCTAATGATGATACAGGGAAGTAAGTATTATCACTTTATGAAGCTATATCAGTGAGTTTCTCAAGTATCAATGGTCCTGGAGTGTCTACCATCTCAGTAAAGAGAATAAATTATCATAAGCAATATTTTATGTTCAGGTCTTCCTAAATGTTGTTTTCTGTCTATTTTTTTTTTTCTGTTGACTGAACAGTAACGGACTCGGGTATGTAGTCAGCATGGTAAACAAATTTTTTGCCTTTGGTTTTCATCACAAATACTTTTGTTCGAATGGGAGATGTTCAATAGTCAGCCTGGTAGAGAATTTACCATAATGGAACAAGGAAAGAGGTAAGAATCTCTTCACTTCAAAATTGTATACATTAATTATGTTAGCATCTTCCTTAGAAAAGTTTTCTGGGGCTGGTGAGATGGCTCAGTGGGTAAGAGCACCCGACTGCTTTTCCGAAGGTCCGAAGTTCAAATCCCAGCAACCACATGGTGGCTCACAACCACCCGTAATGAGATCTGACTCTCTCTTCTGGAGTGTCTAAAGACAGCTACAGTGTACTTATATATAATAAAAATAAATAAATCTTAAAAAAAAAAAGAAAACTTTTCTGACAAATATGTCCAAGGGAATGAAGAAAATCTGGTTTTTATCCTTCTAGAAAACAGATATCTTATATCATATGAGTGTATTTAAATGATAGCTGTTTAAAAGCCCAAAATGATACTGAAGACATTGGTATAAGATATGTCATCGAGAAGACTGCAATGAACCTACTACTTTCAGTATCACACTGTACTGTCACCATGGAGATGTTTCTACTCCTATTCTGGCTTAATCTCTAGTCATCAAGCTGAATAATCCTACTGTTCATAAGGGAAGATTTTAAAACTATTTTCCCTATACATGGACATCTCTTAATACATTTATTAGCCTTGCACCTCTGATATTAAGCCATTTATAATTACTATATTCAGTCTTAGAATGAGTTGGAAATTAACACATGTGTTGAGGCAGTTATGGGTGACCCAATTTTTCCTTCCTTCTTTCCTTCCTTCCTTCCTTCCTTCCTTCCTTCCTTCCTTCCTTCCTTCCTTCCTTCCTTCTTTCCTTTCTTCATTTCTTTCCCCTCTTCCTCCATCTCCTTCTCCTCTTTTCTCCTTCTCCTCCCCTTCTCCCCCTCCCTCTCCCCCTCCCTCTCCCCCATCCCTCTCCCCTCCTCCTCCTCCTCCTACTGCTTCTTCTTCTTCTTCTTCTTCTTCTTCTTCTTCTTCTTCTTCTTCTTCTTCTTCTTCTTCTTCTTCTTCTCCTTCTCCTTCTCCTTCTCCTTCTCCTTCTCCTTCTCCTTCTCCTTCTCCTTCTCCTTCTCCTTCTCCTCCTCCTTCTCCTCCTTCTCCTCCTCCTCCTTCTTCTTCTTCATTTTCTCCTCCTCCTCCTCCTCCTCCTTCTCCTCCTCCTTCTTCTCCTTCTCATCCTTCTTGGTTTTTGAGACAGTTTCTCTGTATAGAACTAGATGTCCTGAAACTCACTCTGTACACCAGGCTGGCTTCATACTCACAGAGATCTGCTTGCCTTTGCTTCTCAATGAAATGGATTGAACTGCTGATATGAAAGGCATGGCACACCCCAGCCTGCTGATATTAATTTTCTGTAGCTTATCTCACTTTCTTGTCATGATAATACTGTCATAGTTTACTCAGTGTTTATCTGAGTGCTCAAACAACAATCATTTTTGGAGACTGATGTTGTATATCTTACATTTTCCATAGGAAATATATAAACAATTTTACATACAGATATGTGTAAAAACAATTAATAAAAAAGTTGCACAAATATGAAAAAAATCAGGAAGAATAATATAGGATGGTTTGGATGGAGCAAAAGCAAGGGATCAATGGTGTGATTATGATCTGAAAAAATAAATATTTTATAAATATTTTAGAGTGAGTATTTTAAAATTAAAAAGGTAGTAAATACTCTTGGATGGTGATGAGGAAAAGTAGCCTCAGTTCCTGTGCAAAAGGTGGCCAGAAGTTCATGGAAAGAGTGGGGAAACAGCACAGCTAATAGCATCAGGGCCAATTCTTATTGGCAGCAACCTTGAGAAACGTGGACATTGTTTTAAAATTTTAGGCCTGAAAGCTTATTGTTTGTCAGAGGGTATTAGCCAGTTGGCAGAGAGAACTGAATATGCTACAGAGGAGCAAGGGAAGGATCAAATGTGCCACCCTATGAGAAGGAAGAGCTGATGTGATAAATATCACTCTGTCTATCCTAAAAGGGAATTGAAAGAAATCGGCATAAGAGTGTCAGGTCAGACAAAGAGTTAAAGTTCATGAGTCCTAGTTTGTCATAAAGATCCTTTATGCAGATTCCAAGGTCCTGGCTTATAGGATCCTATGTTCCTTCTAAGGCAATCTACATATTAGTTATACTATTTATATAATAAACAAGTGTTGGAACAGTTTAAGGCTGTTGAAAATGGAGAAAGTAAGGACAAGGCAAAACGTTGAAGATAATGAGAGAATAAATTCAGAAAACACAGTAGAATGATAACAACATGTGCATCTATGTACCAATTTGAAATTAGATATAACCGATAATAGAGTCACCATTTGATTCATCTACCTGAATGAACTGTGATCTCCTACAATGCCTGAGATCATGAGCAGTGGCTGATTTCAAAAAGGAATGAGATTCTGTGTAATAATACATTAACAGAAAACAACTCTGTCTTTTGTAATATTTAGTAAGTAAAGACTTATGAAGACAATGATCAGGAATTCATATTAGAGCAGTGGAGATGTAGCACACAGCAGGTAGTGAGACACAGCTCAAGTTAGGAAAAAATTCCAGAGCAAATTCTTGGACAGAGAGCAGAAAGATTGATGTGGGGAAAGGAGAAGTAGAAAGTTACTATCTTGATTTTATATTTTCTTTGTAAATAATTGTTACTTGGGGGCTGGTGAGATGGCTCAGTGGGTAAGAGCACCTGACTGCTCTTCCGAAGGTCCAGAGTTCAAATCCCAGCAGCCACATGGTGGCTCACAACCATCTTTAAAGAGATCTGGCGCCCTCTTCTGGAGTGTCTGAAGACAGCTACAGTGTACTTACATATAATTAATAAATAAATCTTTTAAAAAAATAATAATTGTTACTTACTCTTTGATAATATAATACATGTCTTTGGTGTGTTTTTTTAACTCCATCTCTTCCATGTCTGTCCTGAATGCTTCCCCTACTCCCTGGAAGTTTTCTTCTTGTCAACACACCCCTTGTATCCTTTCATACCTTCCTTCTCTTGTTTTATATCATTGTGTTAACACTAGTTTTCATGTGTGGGGTTATTTATTGGATCCTGGGCATATCTCTGGACAGGAATTCATTCTTCTCTTTGCAGCTAATAACTGACAATAGCTGAGGTTGGGAGTAGGTTCATCTGTTCTTCTGTGCTGTGCTGTGAGGCTCCATCTTGCACAGGACTTATGCAGGTAACAACATGATTTAAAGCACTGCTCTGGAACCAAAACAGAAGAGGCTATAGTCAGAGCAGTAAATACATGAAGGGCAATAAGAAGTTTTCATGCTGGAGATGGTTATGCGGGCAGTAGCATGTGAATACACATACACTATAGATGATGGCTGGTCTCGGGTGAAGATAAGAATTCTGACATTTGTCTGTCTGTCTGGAACTATCCATCCAAACTGGGAAAGCAAAGACTCTAAGGTTTTATTGTAATATCACCATTTACTACTTTACTGACCAGGTCCAGCTTCAGCTGGACCAGTTATTTCCCATTTCCCAAGAACATGGAAAATGGGAGTGGCTGTGGCACTGACTCAATAATGACTGGCAGTCAGTAGTGGATCTAAGCTGTCTGTTCAAGATCTCTTCCTTTACCTGAGGATTCTCATCATACTTCCCGTTCCTTTCTTCCTTCTCCTTTCTTATTCTTTTGCTGTCTCCCTTCTGATTCTTCTCCCTTTTCCCTTCCAATTTTTTGCCGTCTTCCAGAGAACCCAAACTTCAGTCTTTTATTTACTAAAGCTACATCATCAAGGCTTTAAATATTGTTCATACTTTTTTAGAAATACTTAAATATACATAATTCTATGAGTTCCGGATCATTAGTTCCAACCCCTGCTTCCTTAAAACAGAAACTAAACACAAAACAAAAGCACATTTCCTTATTGTTTTTACATAGACTTCTCTATGGGTAGCTGGGCACAGCTCTTGAGGTTTCCTGGTGCAGAAGACAACAGTCTTTAGAAACTATTTTCATATAAGAAGAGAAGGTGACAGACTACTAAGGTTAAAATGATTCCTTACAAAGTTTTAAAATTTAGTCAAGCAAAGCAGCTGGCTCTCTCTAACATCTCTTTAGGTATTTTCATCTTGAATCCTTCAAATAGCCAGGAAAAAGAAGTGCTAGCTTTTTATATGCTTATACATCATCTTTCCATTCTCTAAACTTTGTTTCCTATTTTATCAATTTTATGGTCTCATGCATTCTCCTTCTAAAACTATTTCTAAATCATATTCAAGACTTTCTACTATAATATAAACCCATCTATCATTGGCTTGTTTTTTTTGTTTTTTGTTTTTTTTTTTAATAGATTGCTTACTTTTCCTATCCATGTCTTTTCTTCTTGGTACTACTTTAACTCTCTGTCTTTGATGTTTCCAAGTTCACCCTGGCTAATTAATGCAGCAGTCATTGGACCAGAGAGTACATGTATCTCTTCATAATTCCAAGTTCAAGGCCAAATCTAGCAAAGAACAATTTCTACAAAGGACCATATATGCTTTTAAGGCCTCTGTGGTTTTGTTGTCTAGATCCCTTCCCATGGCCATAAAGGCCAAGGAGAAAGTCCATTGCTCTTCCTCTACAGCCTCATGACCACCTACATTCCTCATTCTGCATTGGTTTCATTTGTTATTGCATAATTATCTCTGAGTAATGTGGGGAGTATATTCCCCAGAAAGAGAGATTGAGAGTAAAACAGCAAAGATCAGCTTCAGGGAAATAGTAAGCATCAGCACACTGGAAGATCAACAGCCTGGCCATGCTCCAGGGGCAAGAACTATGTCAGATTCCCCCCTAAGTAGCCATGCTGGACCTGACACTTTATATTTAACAGTATCATTTGTATATGTTGAACTCAGAAATTACTTCTTTATAGTGAAACCATTAAGACAAAGTTAAGTACATTGCTGAAGAATATTCAAGTTTACCAACAGCTATTGATCCTATTGCGTGTGGGTGGAAAGGAAATACCAGAATAGACATTTCATGAAAACCATATGAAAAGATAACTATCTAATCATTATAAAGTTTAGTAACATGGAGCATATATGTAAAGGAGAACTGTTCTGTCACAAATGTATTTTTTTGTTTAAATTGTCATGAGTTTTAGAAATAATGTATGTGGTATTTCATAAACCACAAGCCAATGAGGTAGTAAAGGTTTAGTGTTTTATTTTTCTTTCTCAAATAATAAATAAACCTGTAGAGTTCAAGTGTCAAGGAAAAGAATGACTTATTTTATATGCACAACACTTAAAAATAAATGAAAGTCCTTCCTTTCTGTGGATTATACAGTATAATGCAATTTACCTCATCTACAAACTCAGGAAAAATTTCTAACTGTGACCTCATTACTTTAAAAAAAGATATACTTTAAGTCAGCTAGTCTGCATAGACATGGGAATCTATAAAATTTCTAAGGGAGGCACTGGATAAGTAATTTACATAAAGTGTATATTTATATAATTTATCAGAATTATATGATTTACAAAAGATAACTGAATTTCTGCATGGTTGAAAACATGGGACTAGCTGATTTGCATATCATATATTTTTGGTCTGTTTTGTTTTATGCTTTTTAGTCACACTTTTAATCATATTGTTCTGATGCCAGTTTTCCATATTTCCATTAAAAATTATTTAGTTGTGTTTAGATACTTATCAAATAACAACATTATCTACAAAAGATGTGGGATTATCTGTAGAAAATGTATACAGTTACTTCTTAATTAATTAATTACTTAATTAATTAAGCATGTAGTGGTGTTCATGAAATTAGAAGGAAAATTGGAATGGAGTGAATAGGGACTTGGTTAGATAAAAAAATTACATGTATGTATGAATTTCTCAAAATAGTAAAGCCAATATGTATTTTAAAATATTAAAATATATTACTAAAATAAATTAAATTAACATCTATATAACTTTTCAAGATTCTAAACTATAAATTGTTTGACTGAGGCTTATGAATACAACACGGAGTGAACAAGATGTTTAGAAGTCAGGGATAATGGAATGAGTTTGGATAATTTCAGCAATGAAAGCAAACTTTGTCTACCAGACACCTGTTTGAGTCATTTCTCTCTCATTTCCTCACATAGTGAATGCACCTGACATAGCACCAGTCACCCCACATTCCTCCTTGATCAAGTTTACCTCTGTCCCAGAGAGTTTTACCCATGTGCCAGTACCACAGTGGATAGCAGATCCTTGACCAAAACAGGCCAACATGTGTGATTGACAAAGAGCTACCAAACTCAGCTGGCCATGCACTATATCTGGAAACTCCACAGCATCTCAGAAGTGCACTCCTTCTTTTTGTTATTTACAGAAATATGTTATAACTGATATGCAAGTGAATCCCAAATGGTGATCTGAGCAATGGGGTTAGTGGAGGAGTATTATAATATATGCTGTCCTAGCTTCTGAGGCTTCCTGCAAGCAGTCTGTAGACCCAAGATAAAAAGGCATGCAGAAAGCTTATCAAATCTGAAGTTTCAGGACCATATTTGGGTGGATTAGTCTGATTTTGTCTGGTTTCTTCCCTTCTAGGATTGCTCTTTGTATCTCCCTCATATTAGTGAGAGCCTTCCATTCACTGGAGATTCTTCCTCTTACCTCTTACTTCTTGAACCTCTGCCTCTTCCTCTTCCTCCTCCTCTTCCTCCTCCTCCTCCTCCTCTTTCTTCTTCTTCTTCTTCTTCTTCTTCTTCTTCTTCTTCTTCTTCTTCTTCTTCTTCTTCTTCTTCTTCTTCTTCTTCTTCTTCTTCTTCATTGATTTTAATGTCATTTGCTTGAGGTTGGCTATTTGATGCTGAAGAGTGAACCCAGGGAGTCACACATGATCAAGTATTCACCCCTTGAACTCTATGCATGGCAAACCTGTATCAATTTCAATCTGTAAACTCATTAAATTCCTGGTAAATGATATATAATTAGCGGAGGGGGGGGTAAAGGTTGCATGAGAACTGTTTTTAACTAGGGGTCTAAGTTCTACTGTGACACCAGTGATATGAGCATCCTTGCTATTCCAGTCAATAATAAGGCTTGACTTCCCAGAAAATGGCATTTCTGCTGTCTAGGTTATCTCTTATGACCAGACATATGGTAAGCCTAAACCATATGTCTGGCTTACCAGTATGAATTTCAGTTGTATATTCCATAGCTTCCTAGTATGTGGAGTGACTTATGTCCCTTTTTTCCTAGAAGAAATAAGATCTACCCTGCTCCCCTTTTGGATCAGATGTATATGGTAGCACAAAATAGAGCATCTTATTCATTCAAGAGAAGCAAATGCTATAATCTAGTAAAGCTTTCAACTTTGGTGTTTATATGGATAAATTCTCTTTGATAGCAACATTACTCAGGAGCCCTGTGTGTGATGAGGTTTGAAACAGTGTTAACATATTTAAATTGTTTATACTTTCGTAATTTTAGCCAATCAATTGACTTTATTTGTGCAGCTCACATTCTAGAAGTTGTCATATCTCTGCTACTAAATATCAGATATCCTGAATTTTGGACATTTTCAATCCTGTCTCATGGCAGCGCTGTGCAGGCTACTAACACATAGTAGGCAATAAACATTTGCAAAGCCAAATTGGATTCGTGTCTGCAGGTCTCAGCCTACCACAGCACACATATGGCCTTCATTTATGTTGGAGTCAGAATATTTAAGAACAGATTAAATTAAAGTGCCACCTGCCAAATTTCTACAACCAAGGGAAAAACAGATTTACTGAATAATTGGTTCTGGAGATGAGAAAATAAGCGCAAAGGACAAAGACCAGATTTTATTCCATCCATTTTAATTTAACAGTTATTAATGAGTGTCTCGTCTGCAGAGATTCAGTGTTAGGTGCTGGTGATGTGATGATATTCATGCACACTGTCAGCCTCAACCATTAAATGTCTATTATCTCCCCTTCATCGTTCTCATGAGGGTGCTGGAGTCGCTGGCTGTGTCTTTCACACATTGAAGGTAAACATACTCATGGCAGCTGCCTTGCAGGAATATGGTGTGATTACTATTAACGCTTTTATAAGCATCGCACTGCCTTCAGTGCCGAATCCTGGGAGTCTGTGTACCAAACAGAAAGGCAGTGATGGAAATGAATAGACCAGGAGATCCTGAGGTGCCCTGCTACCTGAGATTCTGTGAACAACCCCTTGTAAAGAATGCAAACTCGATTAGATGGCACACTACAGTCCATCTGAGCAATGTGACAAAGCAGGCTCTGTCACTATTCATAAGTGAAGAGAAGCTTTTCTGTCTACATAGGAATTGAACAAGCATTCCTAAAACCCTATGTCATCCTATAACCATTGCTTCAGGAGTTTGAAGCTCTACCTATGGGACAGTCAGGCCTGATAAAGCTCTCTCAATGAGACACCCTAGTAGAAAAAGAGCCTTTTAATGCTACAGAAGGTATTGCTATGGGTGCTTATGCAAAAGAGACCAGATACACTGCAAGGAAAATAATGAAATATGCTGATGAGGGGCTGTGAATGAAGACAGAACATTTGTACTGAACAATAAAATTCAATGCTCTGTTGAACTGTTTCCTTGATCTCTTACTTGGTAGGTTTTAAAAAATACACTTTTGTTCCTTATTTAGTTTTATACAGTATATTTTCTCCTCTCTCATCACTTTTCCTATTTTGACACTGACTTTAATTGTGAATAAATCCAACTCTGCAAAGCCTGAATATAAACTATAATGTTAGCATCAAGAAAACCAATTTTTTGTGTGCCACAAAAATAAGAATGTTAGTTATGGATAGCACATATTAGAAACCATCCCCAGCTGAGGCTGGAGAAATGTGCATTGTCAAAGCCACACAGAATGTTCCTGAATACCCGAGGAAAGTTAGCAAAATGCTTAACATCCTTTAGGAACAATGTCATACATAGAACTAAACACTAGTACGGGTACATACATATGAATGTATATAGTATAAAAGTGTACATTCACATATTTTCAGATATATGTACAAAGGATGGGAAGGAAGATTGGGAGACCTCAGTGATCATGATGTATATAGGAATGCTACTCTAATAAGTTTATAAGTAAAACATAAATTTGAGGAGAAGTCAACTTGGAACATTCTGTGCAGGTAGCCATATGAATCATGCTATAAGTAACCTTTGTCACTATATATGTTATCATGCCACCTTATTTCCTCTTTGTGTCACCATGGACCAGATGTTAAGTCCACCCATGTCTCAATGTGTTCTAAATATTTATTCACTTAATTTGATAAGGTGATCAAATTAGACTCCATCTAGGTTTTGTTTGTTTGGTTGGTTTTGGATTTTTGTTGTTGTTGTTGTTTTATCTTCAGACATTATTTTTGAAATTTGTAAATTATATGTTTACATTAAACACCTGCTATAAGATTTAATTTCTGATTTGTTTTTTTTATACTGTGCCCTAATAGGATATCAATATTTCTCAATGCCAACTCCATGAATGAATACAAACATATCTGTGGACTGCTGGATACCGATAGGATCCTACTAATGTTGATATGAAAATGGATGAAATCTAGATAAAGGGATGGCTCAGAACCCCTTGGCTGAAGAGACATATTGAACTAAGTCTTGAGATGATGCATAGAATGGCTGCATCACAAACACTGAGACAGCATCTTGGGCTGACTATATGGGCTGCAAAGGATCAAAATGAAACAGGTGATACCTGAGTTCCGACAACAGGAACCTGCTTCTCCAGCCTAGGCCATCCTCTAAAGACACAGCAGCCCTGGCAGGTAGAACACCCATGGCTGAATGACATGATGTGCCACTGCTCTTGTGTGATATGTGTTTGATCTCCAGGTGCAGAGCTGGAGGTTTGATTTAAGACAGCAATTGTTGACAACAGAAGGAGCTGCTGGCACAAATGCCAACCCTCCTGGCCAAGCATGCTCTTCCAACTGTCCTAGATTTGGAGGAAGGTACAAAGAGCTACCAGAGGGGGAGAAGGAGGGAGAGAGTCTAGTAACAGACCTATTGAAGAGTCGGGCTGTAGCTCACTCTGAGGAATTGCATTAAATGAACTCATCCGTCATCTTGCCTTTTATTGATGAGTGGCATTGCTTGGTGGCAAGTGACATAGCAGAACAAATAGCATCACAGACTTGGCTCCTGTTCCACGGTGCACAGACACACGGGCCCCAAAACAATGAGTCATTACTTATTATATCCATTATTAACTCAGCTCAGCCTCATTAGGCTCAGAAATTGAGGAGAGAGGAAAAAAATCAGAAACTAAGTAGCACCAAGTACCCACACATTTAGGGGAAGGGAGTGATGTGGGAGAGACAAGGAACAAGTGAAGGGCAGTTAAAACCAGCAATTCAGCAACTATAGTATTTTCAAATCCAGAGGGTCACAGAAAGTTGATTGAGTATCTTCCTTCTTCTGACATTACTGCATGGAGAAAACCATTTTAATGTAGTAAGGACCAAGTTGGAGGAGATAGGAAGTGCATCATTAGGTAACACCAGAGGAGGTTTATTAAGAGTGGTTTTGTATCTTCACTAGTGATTGCAGAAGTGTGTGCATGCTTGTGTGTGTGTGTGTGTGGGTGTGTGTGTGTATGTAAAACACAAAAGGCCTTTATGAACAACAGGACGTGCTTCAACCATTTTGATAGAATCTCTTTTTTCACCTGTTGAAATAATGCAGTAAAACTTTTTTTTTTCTTATTTCCATTCACATGTGTACTTAAGCTCGCTCAAGCATGGCTGATACACAGAAAATGCACACATTTTCAGGAGTTTAAATATGCCCATATAGACCCAGGTCCTTCCAAGATACAGATTCATTAATATGGTACACATCATATCAATGTGAGGCTGTGTAGTGATGGTTAGATGAGGAAGAGTCATTAGGACTAATTATTTGGGAACACTTACCTTCTCAAAGTGCAGCTTCTTGCTCGAACAGTCAAGAAACATCTTTCTCCCACCATCCATGCATAAAAATATCTTCCTGCCTGAACACGTGGGAAACCAATCATTCCCCTCAGCTGAGAGTCCAAGCTAATGACTTCGACTGTTAGATTTACCTTTGCTTCACATTGTTTAATGAAGTTACTCTTCCTACCTAGACACAACCTTCTTTTGGTGAACTCCCAGGATCCCAAATACTTTCTTTCTTAGAGATTTCAATATTTGGAAATTGTGGAGGGCTCAGGTACATACATATCTTACAAGCACAGAGGCATAACTTTCAGGCTCAAAGACTGTCTGGGGGGATAGAAAGAAAACAAACACACAAAAAACCATAAAACAACAATAACAAAACCCAGCTAAGACACTATCACGTGGTTATGATACCAGTACTGGTATGACAGAGGGAGGAGGATCCTAATCAACTCCAAGTCAGAGGAACATCCAATCGCAAAAACAAAACAAAACAAAACAAATCAAATCAAAATGAAACAACAACAATAACAACCATAAAGAAAAACCAATCACCACCAACAAACAAACAAAAGATTAAATTGGAGAATGGTGACAGAGATGGGCAGAAATTAAATGGAAAAAATGAAGGGTACATTTGATTCAAGCAAAATACATATGTGTATGAAATTCTCAAACAATAAAAAAGATAATGTCTGAGGACTGCCTGATAGTTGATCTGTCGCCTGCATGTGCATGCACACATGTGCACATATCCATATATCCCTTTGGTATGTTCTCTTACTTGAGCTAAGAACACATTTATTTGCCTATCAGGCTGAACCATTTATTAAACTTAGCATATGTCACATACACAGTGGGTTGTACAACTAATATTGAAGGGGATGCGTTGTAGGAATGGGAGAAACAAACAAAGCAGCACTGTAATAAAAACATGAAATTCGGGTGCTCCTGGAGCTTTCATATAGTTCTGTATGGTCCCAAACACAGGAGCAATTATGACAAATATAGCAACTAAAATTGATCAGATTATATAGGGAAATTAGTGAATATGGGTAAATTTTAATTTTTCCCTAATACCTGTATCCGAGTACGTGTATGTCTATCTATCTATCTATCTATCTATCTATCTATCTATCTATCTATCTATCTAGAGGATACATATGCACCAACATATACATAGACACACATATACACCAACAGACAGATACAGTCTCATTATATGAGCTAGGATGGCCTAAACTCATAGATCCATCTTTTCTGTATGTTGCTGGGGTTAAAGGACTGTATCACCATGCCTTATCTTTGCATTTATATTTATATTTGAAAGAGCAACTAAATGTCTCTAAGTGTGTTGTTATATACACTTATAGACTGAAGGACACTGAACTGAATTTTACTGAGTTATAATGTACTTATGATACATTTTAATGTCATCAAAATCACTGTGTATTAAGCTAGCTAATATGGTGTGTTTAACGGTCATCATGATTATGAATCTGTGCATAATAGAAATGTGTTACAATTCTCAACTTAAAAATCAAGGTGTCTGGTCATATATATTTTAATTACCCAGCTAATACTTTTATTATCTTTTTTTCACTGTTATGAATTTACACAATGGCCATGGTTTGAATGAGGAATGTAATACAAAAAAGACTGAATTAGATAAAAGGGCATACATGTCTTCTGGTTCTTGAGCAGTTTCTATTTCTGTGTATGTTCATTGTCATGCTTGGATTTTCTCTTTATAAAGGATACATCTACTAGTTTGATAAAAACCATAGGTCAAACTTTTTCCATATATATTATATTCATACTTGTATGTGTGTGCACGCACACATACACACACAGATAGACACAAATACATACACACCTGTGTCTGTGCTTATATATACACATGATCCACATATAAATGCATTTGCTTTTTTTCTGAGTTTAATATTTTACTTCCCAACACTATCCAATTTCCTGAAATTTTAATTTTTCTTAATATTTGAATAAATTTCTATTTTTGTATATATATATATATATATATATATGTATGTATGTATATGTATACACACAGAGAGATATATACAGTCTTTATCTTTTCACCTGTTGGTGATCATCTTGACTGGGTCAGTTTCTGCTCAGTATCATAAACTAGAGTGGCAATAAGCATGGTTATGCAAATATTTCTGTAATAGGATATATAATGCTCTGGATATATGCCTATGAATTGTATGACTGGGTCACATGGTAATTCTACTTTTAAAATTTTTAAAATATCCTTAAATGTATTTCTATAATGGCTCCATTAAACTGACTTCCACTAACAAAGAATTTAAACTCCTTTTCCCCGTATCCTCTCCAATAGTTTGTCAGATTCCTTTTCTTTTGTAGGTGCAGATGGGTCAAGACAGGCTTTCACTCTGTGGCGATGGCTATCTTAGAATTCTTTCTGTAGATCAAGCTGGGCTCTTGATGACTGTCAACTGACTAGGGTAAAGTTGTATCTCAAAGTAGTTATAATT
This sequence comes from Mus caroli, assembly GCF_978045245.1. Classification (NCBI taxonomy): domain Eukaryota; kingdom Metazoa; phylum Chordata; class Mammalia; order Rodentia; family Muridae; genus Mus; species Mus caroli. The sequence goes on along the minus strand of NW_028227274.1, from coordinate 26,368,028 downwards.
TACACTAAGCAAAAAGTACTGGCAGAACAGGATGTCTATCTGAAGAAGAATTTAATTAGATTTGTATCTAATTGTATCTTGTTTAAAAAAAAAGTCAAGATTTGAGGGCTTGGAGCTCCAAATCCTTGCCAAGTAAGTCTCATTGTGGTCTAGAAATAACTCAAGAACCAGTATCCTTAAACTTCGTATTTGAAAATGGAACTAGAACTATGTTTGTAGAGTGCTTGACTGGTATAGACAGCCTGAGTTTACATCTGCAGCATAGCATAAAGCAGGGGTAAGATACTGTATGTCTACAGTTGCCGATCTACTCAAGGAAGCTTACAACATCAAGCATTCAAAATCATCCTTGGCTACAAGAAACTCAGTTTCAAAACCAAACAAGCACAGTAAATTTGCCCTTGGCATCTGGAAATAAAATACCCCCCCCCCAGCTGCCAAGGATGGTTGGGAGACATCTTATCAAGTTTTGTTTCTACTTTTATTATAGTATCCTTCATCATCCTACATCATTTTAAAAGTGCTATTTGGAATAAACAGAGTTTATTAGGTGACACTGTAGTCTTTATATCAGCTATCAAGACTGAAGAAAGATTGAATTGGAATTTGATGACACAAAGGACAGGGCTATTTTCAAATGTTTAGTAAGCTAATGAGAAAGTATCAAAAGGTAGGGCATTAGAGGGATGGGTTAACCTGATTGGGGACACTGAGATGGGCCATCAATCTCTCTTGGCAATAATATTTCAAAAGGACATCCAGAATGTTGAACCAGACTGTTCTATATATTTGCATCTTAAAGGATAGTTCTTCCAAGTGCACTCTAAGTAGAAAGTGCAGTAAAGAAAAGGTGCCCAGGAGAGGTCTCTGGAAGGACTCTTGTCTAATTCAGCCCTGAGGGAAATGGTAATTATGTCTTTGAGGCTGAAGTTCCACACTGAGTGCTACATTGTCACTAGCATTTTTCTGTAATTTGATCTCAACTGGTCCAGGCATGCCTTGCCTCCCTTCTGTGCAGGAATCCTTCACTTGTGTGCTTCTGACTGACTCAGCTACTGTGACACACTTAAATGCTCCCAAGTCCATAGATTTTTCTAGATCTTTTAAACAAATAACCCAAACACATGTTTCTATTTTGTTTTACTTGCTAAGACTAAAACCAGTTTCTTGAGTTGGAGATGTTGCCTAGGAAATAAAGTGTATGTAACACGGGGATTAGAAAGACTAACAAACCCAGTTTGCCGAATCACCTAAAATCCGAGCACTAAAGTAATATAAACAGGAGGATGTGAACTTTAAGGTTTTTCTCAGCTACACATATAAGGATCCAGAAACTGCTGAAAGAAGACCCCAGACTTGAAAAGTACATACAGACAAGGAGCATTTATTCTACAGAAACAGTCACCATGCAGGGGTCAACCATCTAAGCAAAATAGTGACCATGAGGTCCCTTTTAAAGACAGTTGGAGTTTTCCAGTTGCGTTCGCAGTACCCTGAATAATCAGGATTGGTTCAGTTTATGGTATGGGATATTTGCACACTTCTGATTGGCTCACACCTCAAGGCAGAGAGAGTAAGCTTATGCAGACTTTCCTGGTATCTTGGTTAAGCTACTGGTCAGGTGTTTGGGCAGATGCTGATCGGCTGCTCTTTTCCTGTGTTCCCTTACTCCAGAGGAGCTTGGAATCTCCTCCTGGGAAATTGGAGCTTAAGGCCTAGCATGGCTGCTTGTTCTAAAATGGAGTGAGTTAGGTCCTCTCACCAAGTAAGTTCTAACCAGTCTGAGCAACAAGGGACCCAATCTTTTTCTTTCTCTCTCTTTTGATGTCTGCTTCTTACACTTTTTTTTTGCATTTTTTAATTGGTTATATTATTTACATTTTAAATGTTATTTCCCTTCCCAATTTCCCCTCCACAAATCTCCCATCTCTTTGCACCCCCTGCATCTGTGAGGGCACTCCCCCACCTGTCTACCCACTCCTGCCCCAGTGCCCTAGCATTCCCCTACTCTGGGTCATCAAGCTTCCACAAGACCAAGGGCCCTGTCCTGCCCAGTGATGCAGGAGAAGGCAATCTTTTGGTAGCTGAAGCCATGGGTCTATACATGTGCACTCCTTGGTTGGCAGTCTAGTCCCTGGGAGTACTGGGGGGCCTGATTAGTCCACACTGTTGTTCTTCCTATACAGGTGCAACAACACCCCTCCCCCCAGCTCCCCCAGTCCTTGACCCAACTCCTCCATTGGTGTCCCCATGCTCAGTCTGATGTTTGGCCACTGGATGATTTTGGCTCCTTTGTTAAAGATCAAGTGACCAAGGTGTGTAGGTTCATTTCTGAGTCTTCAATTTTATTCCATTGATCTACTTGCCTGTAACTGTATGAATACCATGCAGTTTTTGTCACTATTGCTCTGTAGTGTAGCTTGAGGTCAGGGATGGTGATTCCTCTAGAAGTTGCTGAGAATGGTTTTTTGCTATTGTAGGGTTCTTATTATTCTGGATAAATTTGAGAATTGCTCTTTTTATCTCTGTGAAGAATTGAGTTGGAATTTTGATGAGGATTGCATTGAATCCGTAGATTGCTTTTGGCAAGATTGCCACTTTTACTATGTTAATCCTGCCAACCCATGACATTTTCTGAGGTCTTCCTCAGTTTTTTTCTTCAGAGACTTGAAGTTCTTGTCTTACAGATCTTCACTTCCTAGGTTAGCATTAGAGCAAGATATTTTATATTTCTTGTGATTATTGTAAAGGGTGTTGTTTTCATAATTTCTTTCTCAGCTCATATATCCATTGAGTAGAGGAAAGTTACTGATTGGTTTGAGTTAACTTTTTATCCAGCCACTATGCTGAAGTTTTTTAGCAGTTGTAGGAGTTCTCTAGTGGATTTTTTGGGGACCTCTTATGTATACTACCATGTTATTTGCAAATAGTGATTTTTTTGCTTCCTCCTTTCTAATTTGTATCCCTTCATTCTCCTTTTGTTGCCTAATTCCTCTGGCTAGAATTTAAAGTACTATATTGAATAGGTAGGAGGAGAGTGGGCAGACATGTCTTGTCCCTGATTTTAGAGGGATTATTTCACGTTTCTCTCCATTTAGTTGGTAACAGCATAGTGGGGTATTCCTGTGACAACCTGACCATGCTTTGGGGAGGAATTTAGAAGGACTTTGGAACTTTGAGCTAGAAGATCCATTCAGTGTAAAGAGCTCTGTGGGATGTTGTGCAGTGTGGGGAATTGCAGGCTGGTCTCCAGTCGAGCTGAGGTCTCAACCCTGATGGTCATGATTCATCTTCCTGACACAGTAGGCATTCCCTCATGCTCCTGCAACTCTGGCCCCTGCCTAAGGTACCACCTCCCACAGTCCTCACAAGAGAAGCATGGTCAGTAGTCACGTAGACAATGGCCCAAGCTTCTGAGTTTCAGGCTAAACTCCTCCCCAGTTACCTAGCAACAGTAAAGACCATAAAGGGGCCCAATCTTACAAATATAAAACAAAGTGAATGCTATCTTTTACCTCAACATCAATTATCCAAGTTGTTTCTGAAACCTTAACTATAATTTTATCTCTGAATTCTTAAAAAAAAACAACAGTGGGATTTGTTTCCTTTTAAGATCAATATTACTTTTAACCCCCTTCTTCCCTCATTTGTCCTTCATTCTCTCTTTCCCTCTCCTTCCCTACCTTCCTTCTTCCCTTACCCCTTCTTTCCTACCTCCTTCCTGCTTTCTTTCACATTCACATTTTCTTTCATGCTTTGCTTTTATTCATTTATTTTAGTTATTTTTTAATTTTGTGTAATGTATTATGTCTATATTCATCCTTCCATTTGTCTTTTGTTAGTCTGCAGACCTGTGAACATTGAAACACAGTGATTTTTCTTTTACTCTAGGATTCTAACTGGTTACTCTATCTCAAAGGATGTGTTCTTCCGCATGTACGTCCATGGGCTCCAAAAATCATACATTAGTCAAAAAATATGGGCACTATCCCAGCTGTATGCCCTATCACTATCAAACTCCTTCCCAAACTCTACTCAATTGTATCTGCTTATTAAGACAAGCTTTTCACTGTGCTAGTTTTCATTATTCTACACACAGGAATATGTACAAACAGTGTAAATGATACAAATGACCTTATTATTCCTGTTGGATTGATGAGGACAAGGAGACTAAGAGTAATGTGGATATTTTCTTTAATCTCTTACTTTAGCTTGTAGAATAGATGACCTCAAGGTCATCTGCCCTGGTCCTAAGCTTACACTCCTGAACTTCTTTCTGACAAGCCATATATCATGCAAGTCAGTCCACTCTTACCTGTGACCTTCTGACCCACCTCAGGTAGACTCCTTCTATGCAATTGTTAAGCCATTTGCATTCCAGTTCCTTTTTCAGCAAACCTCACTCAATGTTTCATGAGGTCATTTAAACAGCATTTACTCTAGGGCACTTGCTAAGGTTTTGAAAGGATCACAATTGAAATAGAGATAAAAAATCCCAAAAGTGTAGAAATTCCTTCTCTCAGTAAGAAAATGATGAGTGTCTTCCTGTTTCTTACGTCTGAATAAATGGGTGGCTGAAAACCTCTGAAGACAATCTTAGTTTACAGGGTATGGAGTTCCACAACACAGTCCTCATAGAGGAAGTTACAATTGTAAATTGAAAAGGAAATTCACCTGTACACAAAAGGATTTTGTAAACCAGTTAATGTGGTTCCTTTACAGTTCCAGTATGTCAGGAACATCAAAGGACACAGAATAGGGAAACACATCCTGTTAAATGCACAAGCAAGCAATACAAAATGGGAGGAATAAATCTATATACAGACACAGATTCAACAAGCAGATTTCTGTTCCATGCATATCTTCCTATGGGCATCTTTGCCCTTAGACAGAGACTGAAACACTGCTTTATGACTTTATAAACACACACTAGTCCTAAAGTTATACATAAAACTATAGAAGTATGGAATATGTACAAATGATATATATTAATATTTCTTCTGTATATATACATACATACAATAATGTTAATTAAAACGCTATTCAGTTTTTAAATTACATCTAATAATTTCCTTTCTTTTTTCTTCAAACAAACAATAAAACAAGTACCATTAGTATTTAGACCCTTGGTATCAAGTTACTTTGCAAACCATAACATGATAGTAAAGTCTAAACTTTCTTTAGATCTCTGTAAAGTGTTTTTGTTTTCTTACAGTACTGTGTTCAAAGACTAGAGACAGCTGATGGCTAAGAGTACTGGTGGTTCTTCAAGACTCACACAGCTACATACAACCAACAACCATCCATAACTCTAGTTCCAAGGGATTTGACACCTTCTGGATTCTGTTGGTATCAGGCATGCACATGATATACAGACATATGTGTAGGCAAATATTTATACACATTTGACATCCATGGAGAACTATTTAAGAAGAGCAGATAGGAACAGAGTAAAGAGAGAAAAGGGCTATGGGATGTTCTGTTATCATAGCCTCTAGAGATACGAGCTGTGACTTTTCTTGGGTAGATATGAACAAATACGTATTTATGTTACAGGACCCTAATGACAGACAAAACACTCCAGTCAATTCTAACTTGGTAAGTCAGTAAGCTTGACTGGAGTTACCTACAGGAGCATGGCCAACTTACTGGTGTCTACACCACAGAATAAAGATATCTTTCTCAGAAAGTGTTAATCATTTATATATCATAAGAGAGGAGAGACCCTTGTATGTATCCGTATGTACCTCCTGTATGTTGTATTGGATCACTCATGTATACTTCACATGCTTTTTGAGTGATTTGTCAATCCACAGGAAAATTTTATGGATATATTCTTAATATTGCCTCGTATATAATTACAGCTATTCTGATTTCAAGACAGTATGAGCTGTACTGACCATAGAGGACAGACTCCTGTCAATGTCATCTAAGAAATGCTGGTGATAAACTGTTTTCTAAAATCTCAAACACATCAACAGAATGACAGAGAACTTCCAACAGGAGAGCAATTCCTGCAAACAATGGCATCTATGATTTGTGACTGTATTAATGATTTTGCCAATAGCTGATGATATCCATGGACTTCTTCACTTTTTCAATGGTAAACATAAAATTGTAATTTTTACCTATGATACATAATGCTCTTCGATGATACTTTAACATAAAATGATATAGACAATCATTTTACTCTCAAGAGATTTACAATCTAGGGCAAGGGAATTAAATATAGTACAAGGCAAAATATAAAACGATAAACATAAAAATAATTCAAAACAATTAAGACTGCCATCATTGGAAGTAGGCTGGCAATGACAGACTTGTGCTTCACGATGTCCTTTTTCTTTCTATGACTGATAACTTTTCCAGGTCTGACTATACTGTCCTAAAATGCCATTTAACACAAAAAAGCTGTTTCTGTAGAAGTCATTAATTGATGTTAATTGAAGAAACTTTACCCTTGCCCTCAAGCAAAGAGAGTCAATTTTGATTGAAATGTTTGCTCTGTAAAGTGATTGAAGTTGCATATTAAATCAGAAGTCAATTCTTTTTAAGAAATTTCGTAATCACCTAACAGTGGAAGAAAAGTAAGGGGAAGATACATTTTTGTGATTGTTGCAGAAATTCGAAAATGTAGTCGAAGTTATTACCTTCTTTTCCATACAGGGGAATTTGAAATTTGGAGTAGAACTGAAGCCATGAGTGCAAGGTGCTAGGCTACTGAGCGCCACCAGTTACTTTGTGTTTCTAAGCTGCATCTAAAATATCAACACTGAAAAATGTTTACAAAAGGATAAATTCATGTAGCCTGTGCATCATGACCTACACAAGACCAGTTTTATATATTCTGTAAACTTGATGAAGCTTGTTTGGGCAGTCCTAATTCCTGTTGTGCAGTTTGCTCGCTTTCTGGCCCTTGGTGTTCTGCTATAATTCTCCAGTCCCACTGTCACCTCCCTCCTTGCAGAAGGCTTTTTTTATTGCTCTATTTTTCTTACAGAGAGAAAGCAGATATGAGATACACAGAATGAATTTCCCAGTTTCTTAGCCCACAGTATCTCTGGTCTAGGATTAGAACAGGGTTAAAGTTACCCACCTGATAACAAATTCTATGTATTCCATTCTACTTTCTGATTAGAGTCATCTCTTAGAAACCAATTAAAGACACAAAGAAAGAGTAGATTTTGGTACATCTTCATTGAAACACATGCAATATATTACTTTGTTTCCTCATTGAGTATGGGAAATTTTAGGAATTGGTTTTAATTCTGAGCACCAGACATGACACTGGGATCATTCCACTGGAGAGAAAGTAGCATGACAAAGAGATCAGATGAAATGAGGTGTGATAGCATATGGAAGTAATATTCAATTTTCCCAAATTTCTTCTTAATATATAAATAACTGGAATATTCATGTATTTAGGAAAATTCATACCCGATCAAAAATTATGCTCCAATATACAAACTGTATATTTATGGAGTGGATTTTGCTTATATATATATATATATATATATATATATATATATATATATCATAATGGAAAGAGCTGGTACAAGACTCAGTTCTTAAACTAATGACCCTTGATTGTGCCTGTAGATACTGAACATAATTATTACAATGCAGAGATAACTGGTATTCATTGATACTAAGATTCCCCCAGTATAAAATAAATTAGTCAAGTATACAACATTAACATTGCATAGACCAAATACCAAGCTAAGGTGTACACAACTGAGAGAGAAAATGGTGGTCTAAGAAGACCAAGAGTAGAGGACAAAGTGATGTGAGTTTATCCACTCTTCTACTGTCCCTTCATATTTTCCTGCAATAATGGATCTCTAGCTACAGTTCCCATTAACCAAAATAAATCACTATCAAGATAACTTCTAGGCAAAGTCTCAGAGGTTCAGGTCATAAATTCCCCTAATTGGTACTCGTTACCAGTTGGATGGTTGGTGTCTTTTTGCCCTACTAGGTCAGAATTGTGGGTAGGAAAAACATGTTTTTATTCTAACATTTGGCAGCTATGCTAAGTAGAAAGTCTCAGAAAACTTTTAAGTTGCAGTAGCTACCATGATCTAGTGTTGTGGTTCTTCTTCAAGCTTTGGGTTCTGGAATTAAATCTTATGGTAGAAAGAAATCCATTCAAGGACTAGGAATTCAGGATTCCCAACTTCCACCCCATCTCTGGCTGTCCCCACCCCTTTTCCCAACAAGTGTTCTGCTTCATTTATGTCTTCACTTTTTAAATAATACACTGCCTTTAATTTCTTGCCAGAGTGTGGATAGGAGGTTATTTACAAGAACAACAGCAAAGTTACCACTGAAGAAAATGATGCTTCACAGGGCTACAACAGTTAGCAGTCAATGGTCTCTCAGGGAGGAGAGGAATCCATCCCATGGATGGACTGCTGCTGCATGTTGTTGAATCTAATCATGTGTAGGTCTTGTACCACAGCTGTAGAGAATTCATTGATGCATTGGCTATGTCTTGCTAGAAGACATTGCTTTTGCTATATATCTCCCTATAATCTGGCTCTTACTTTCTTCCCACTTCTTCTTTTGGTGATGTTCTTCAAACATTGTAAGCGTTGAACTAGGTCTTTCATTTAGAGCCAAGCACCCCAGCATAAACTATTCTTCGAATATTTCTCCAGTACAGATTTCTTTATCTACTAATATAGTCAGAAGCATCCTTGAAGAAGGCTGGGTTCAGTACTAATCTATGGCTGTACTAAGCATCCAAACTTGGAAGGTAGTTTGATAACTTGATCACCTAGCAAAATAAAAGTATATAAATCTCCCCATAGGACAAATGATCTGCACAGCTATGGCTTTTGACCTGGCTTATTGAGACAGACTTGAACTCCTGTTAAGAAACCTCAAATTTAATTAGAAAGCAACTACTTACACCTACAATAGTCATCACACTGTTCACTAGTGGGCACATCTTGCCTAGCAGACCATTATTGTGGCTTATTTGGGTTTCTCAGCTGGATAAAAGAATTTATTGTTTTTTTTTCCTCAGCAGCATGTATAGCTACAAAAGCTAGCAAATAGGAAAGATATTTATAGCTTTGCTCTCACTTGCTCTGTCCATGTCCTGTAACCAGAGTGTGTAGTGTCTTCAGCATAGTGCCTTACCATTCAGTTTCAGTGGGTCACCAGGAGGACTGCAAACAGTCTGTTTTAATAAACAACAAACTATTTAGAGAGAGTCTTAAACTAGCATGAAGTTATATCTTCTAATAATCTGGAAACCATCAAAGATACGAAAATTATGAATACCCTGTGTGGGTAAGAACAGACAAAGTAAAACAGAAGCCATGGGAACATAGTGAACTTCCAATAGCTAAGTCCTCCAGAATTGTATGAATGAACACTTAACTATTGTTAATTCATATGTTTCTAACATTTTCCATTAAAATGTTTACATTTTAGATATGCTTTGTATTGGATCAAGTATGCTTCTTCTTATTTGGGTTCACAGCTGGATAAAAGTATTTATTGTTTTTTTTTCCTCAGCAGCATGTATAGCTACAAATGCTAGCAAATAGGAAAGATATTTATAGCTTTGCTCTCACTTGCTCTGTCCATGTCCTGTAACCAGAGTGTGTAGTGTCTTCAGCATAGTGCCATTAAAATGTTTACATTTTAGATATGCTTTGTATTGGATCAAGTATGCTTCTTCCCTACTGTAAATATCCTTCTAATATATAATTTATTTACTCTTTTCTTGAAAATTACCTTGATTTTTTTTCTAAAAAGTATTCATAACTTATATTTTACTTCTCTGAAGATTTTAGGCTAACTGATATAATTTATTTCTCTTCGACTATTTAGAGTTTCTGTTTCTTCTTGGCTTATTTGCATAAATTGTTTTTTCCTATAAATTTTATTTGCTTGTATCAAAATTTTATGACACATACTTACCTTTTTATCTTTTAAATATTCCCTGCAGTTTTAATTCTGAAGCAATTTTATTTGCTTATTTCTATTTTCTTCATCATATTTTGAATATTCTGTTAGTTGCATAAGAACAAAATTTGGGGTTTTTAAAGTTTATTTTATATTTTAATATTATATGTTATTAAATTTTCTGTGTATTTTTATTTTCATGCTTACAGAATTGTCCTCAATTATTGTTCTCAGTTTCACTATAGTTCTTAAGTTAGACACCTAATGTTTTGAGGGTTTTCTTAGTCTAAATACAATAATTTTATTATAAATTTCTACTTAATAAAGACTTAAATGAAACCTTACATGTTTTTATTACATGTATGCTTTTACAATATTTTAGCACTTTACTTTTTATATAATCTAATACTTAACCTGGAAATTATTTAAAACATTCTAAACTAAAAAGTATATAGAATTTCTATTTATAGTTTTGTAAGCACTTATTTACTGAGTTGTAGAAAGAAAAAATTCTCTATATTAGCATACATTTCATATTTAATGAAACAATTATATCCCTCCTGTTAAGTTTTTAACTATTTAATTCATGCACAAGAACTTAGAATGCTCACACATATCCATGTATTTACATACAATGTATTTGGTGAAAGTTAAATATGTCGCCCAAATCTTTGTATGTTTAAATTTTAGGCTCCCAGGGGCTCAAAGATGCTGTATTTCCTTGGAAGGCTACTAAAGTATTCCACTGGAGTTACTGGACTTGCCTACTAGCACCAAGAACATCATTTCTCTCTCTTAGAGGCAAGCAGTATTTACTACACCACTTTTTCTGTGATAAACATGAAACATAGGACACTTTCCCTTCTGTTGCTGCCCCTCATGTATCCTGCAAGATGGCACCAAGCATCAAATGATCTATCTCTGTGCAACATATGTGGATGGAAATCCTTACTGCCTCTTCTCCAGTGGAAAGTCCCAGAAATTCTAAGTACACTGCCACCAGCCTGTAGCATAGTCACTGGGAATTTTCATTATATCTTCTTTGCAGAGGTGACATACTTCTGCTTCTCAAAAATTTCCCTACTTCTTGGTACTATGAAATACATTAGCTAGAATGAGACAGGTATTTTATACATAGTTTGGGAAAATGAAACATTGTGAACCATCAAATTTTCCAAATACATTGAGGTTGAATAAATGGACACATATAATGCAAGGAGAAGGTCTCCTTAGTAATATAATAAAGTTTATGAAATCAAATATTAATAATTAGCACAAGAATAATAAAGTACTTATAACTGCCAATCACTGAACAATCATTTGCCATAGCCCTCATATCTCTGGGAAGTCACAATCAACAAATTTATTTTGCTTATGGAGAAACTGGTATGTTATATTACTAACCAAAAAAGGTTAGAATGTTGATGCTGTATGATTTATTTTTAAATAATAAATCAGTCTTCTTAAAATCCCTTCAGTGGAATCTTTCTAGAAATGGCAAGACTGATGCATTTACAAAATCATAACAATTGTGGTTGCCTGATCAAGACCTATACGTGGTCAAACCAGGTGACATTGTAGCATAGGTTAGGGAGTAACACACAAATGCCCACCTTAAGTGCTACTGAGATAATTGAGAGAGGATGATGAGTTTGCCTTAAAGAGTGTCGTTCCTATTTGATGGGTCATACTCTACCACATGGCCCTACAGCTATGCATGTATAGCGAGCACAAACTGGACTTGGTAGGATATAAAAACTTAAGTAAAGGACACACAGCATTGGGATGATGATGTAAGGGAAGAATGGTTAGATGGAAATGCATTATACACATGCATGAAATTCTCAAAAAATCAGTTAAAAATATCACATAACTACTCAGAAGAAAGTTCACAATTTGAGAGGCATGAGAAGGTATTTCAGCCAAAATATACCTTGGACTACTCATATTCTGAGTGCATCTTGAGATTTCCAGAAGGGCCTGCCAACTTTAGTGTCTTCAATAGGGAAAGATCAATAGGCTTTGCGTGTGTGTGTGTGTGTGTGTGTGTGTGTGTGTGTATGTGTTACAAATAATACCAAGTAACCTAATTTAAGAACAGTATAAGGTTCTGAAAATAACTCTAGCAGACAGTGAAAAAGTCATGGCAACCAGGTATGTGTAACCATATTTAGAATACTGGTTACAGCTGCTCTGCAGAAGCAAGGGGAAGGACACTACAGGAGCGGGGATGAATATGGAAGGAGGAAGACAACAGAGAATGGTTCTCTTGTTTTACGGAAATGAAGCATTCAATATGGCTGAGATATGGCAGAGGAAGACCATACTACGGGCTAACAAAACACATAAGGAAAGGTAAAGAAAAATAAAGAGCATTAGGCATTTTCTCTCCTAAAAGACAATCCAAAACTTATTTGCATGATAAAACCAGTTGAAATTTATGTATCTGAGTTTTCTCTTACTTGGTATCTCTCTAGACTCCCCTATTAAAATACAAAATCACATTGGAACCTGCATAAGGTATCCTTAGACACAGAAAACTCAGTGGGTTATAAAGTAGCTGAGGAATGTAACTGGAAAGTTGGCAAAGGGAACTTCAGCCACTGTACTCTTTTGCTGTAGGCCATTTTGGGAGTAATAATCCTTCTCCCCAGGTGGAGTGGTGTTACTGTTTCAGTGCTAAGACCTCGAAGCTGAGGCTTTCAGGATGGCTGGAAGCAACCATGCCTCAGGAGATTTCACCCAATTTTTCAGGCTGAAATGTGATTCTGAGATTTCTGTGAAGCATCAAGCAACGGCCTTCTGAGATTTACTCACCAACAGTCTTTTATCATTTCAAATGTCCAAAATTGATAATCATATCACTCTTCTTTGGCACTCTTTTCTTCTTTATAAAGTAATTCCTCCTGACACATGGGCAATGTGTACAGAACAGACCAATTTACAAACGCATTGCTAATTTAGGGTAACCTTGGTACCTTTTTAGATTTCCTGTACCTTCAGAAACACTAAGCTAAGGGGAGAGGCAGGCAGACTGTGCTGCATTTAAATGCAGTCATGAGTGACAGGTGACTAAGTTTGGCCACTGTATAGAGTTATCTAATGGAATAGATGTCATAGCAGTCTCCTAGGTTGCTAGAGTCCCAGGTAAGGCCTTGAGAGCTGCCAGTCTTCAGTCTATATTAGAATATCAATGAAACAGCTTCTAATTCCAGCAAAAGAATTCCTTAGTAACAGGGTGGGTGAACCTGCCAGTTAGAATGAGGCAAAAAACACCAGCTTCTATCTCCCATGTTATTTTGATTTCCTTCCATTAGGTGTGATTCAAAAATGGTATGAGTCTTCCAATAGTGAAAATCTCTCACAGTGCTATCCTTCTGCTTGAGGTTTAGTTGATCCCAGGTGTAGTCAAGATGACAATTACAAGCTGAGCAGTGGTGGTGCTTGCCTTTAATCCCAGCATTTGGGAGGCAGAGGCAGGTGGATTTCTGAGTTCGAGGTCAGCCTGGTCTACAGAGTGAGTTCCAGGACAGCCAGAGTTATCTAGAGAAATTGAATTTTGAAAAACAAAACAGAAAATCAAACAAACAAACAAACAAAAAAGATGACAACTACAAGTATCTAAAACAGCTATCTACCCATACATCTGCATGTCTTTTTTCATATTTTAATTTTTTATTAGATTATTTTCTTTCTTTAAATTTCAAATGCTATCCTGAAAGTTCCCTATACCCTCCCTCCGCCCTACTCCCCTACCCACCCACTACCACTTCTTGGCTCTGGTATTCTCCTGTACTGGGGTATATATAGTTTGCAAGATCAAGGGACCTCTCTTCCCAATGATGGCTAAAGATACTTAATGGGAGCCTGGTGGCGGTGGCTAATGCCTTTAATCCCAGCACTTGGGAGGCAGAGGAAGGCAGCCTGGTCTACAAAGTGAGATCCAGGACAGCCAGGGATATACAGATAAACCCTGTCTCAAAAAACCAAAAAAAAAAAAAAAAAAGTACTTAATGGGCAACCCATAGGATGGTTTAACAATTAGCTTACCCCTTTTAGTTAAAGACAGACATTTTGGAATTAAGGAAAACAGTAGGATTTACCCAAATAACTGAAAGAAGAAGCTAATATAGAATATTAAAATATGTTGAATGGTTATGTTTTCAGGTGTCTTTAAACAGAACTGAAAAGTATCCCATGGATGGCTTTCATTGTCTACTATCTCTGTCCTCCCTCTCTTCCTCCTTCCCGTTCTCTCCCTTCTGTTTTCTAACATTGTTTTCTCCTTTCTACCTCCTTTCTTTCCTTCTTGACTCTCTCCAACCTTCCTTTCTATTCCCTCTCTTTCTCCTTTCTTTCTTCCCTATTTTCCTTTGGCTTTTTCCCTCTCTTTTTTCTTCTTCAGTTCTAATAACTGATGAATTAGACTACAAAAATTAGGCAACTATGTCTGACATAGTCACTTATGTACAGTGCTTACTTTATGCTTATATATTCAGGACATTAAGAGAGAAAAATGCTACAAGAAGCAGAGTTTATAGCATGTGTTTTATGTATCAGACATAGATCCTTTTATTTTTCACAAATACAAAAATATATTCACAGAATCCACAGTATCTTACTTTCCCTATATTATTGTCCTTTTTGCCTAATATGACAGATATGTTTGGCTGTTGAGTGATGGCATGAATGAGAAAATTGTTAACATCTCCTTTTAATATATACCTATACAGATATCATCTAATAACCTACTGTTATATTTAACCAAATATACACAGTTTCATTGAGTGTAACTCTAAAATAGTGATCTTCAGAATATGTGGTCACTTGTCATACAGGGTTTTCCCTGGGTAGCTGAAGATGTTGTACTTCCTCAGATCTTCATTTCGACCCTGGGCAGCAAAATCCAACTTTGAAGGGATTCTAGAGCTTCTAATGGGAATTTCAGAAAAGACAGTATATAGATTATGCTTGCAAGTCCAATATGTGGGAAAACTTTTGTTTCCAAGCTTGAAATAATACTGAAAGCAAGTGAGGAACCATGCTATTCCTTGCAATATGTTATAAGGAAGGAGAAAAGGAGCTTTGTGATGTCCATGGATGCAAATTGGCAGAGTCCCCAAAGAAATGGCAGGCGGGGCTGGACACTGTCAGGTGAGAGCTGTAAAAAGGCTCAGAAAGAAAAGGGTGGAGAAACACCAGGAAGAGGAATCCCAAGACAGCTGCTGAACAAGGAGGATGGACAAACAAACAGATGTGGAAGATCAGTTCCACATTCTCATGTAAGCAATGTATTATGATATGCAGGGAACATAGACGAAAGTAAGAAAAAAAGAAAAACAATAAAATCTTGTTAAATTTTGAATATAGTAACAGTTACATATTGGAGTTTATTATTTTTAAATACTACCTTAAGTATGCTGGGAAAAATTAAAACTGGCAATTTAGGCTTCAAATTCTAAAATTAAGCAAATTTTCAGCAATATACAAAGAATTTTAAATTTGAAGTTTTTCTTTGTAAATATGTGGATATTGGACTTCATAACTATTTAAATGAATTGCTACAAGAAATACATATACACATAAAATATAAGATGTATCACACATATACAATATATATACCCTCAAAGATATGCATATGCATTCTTTTACATATCAACATTTCTTTGTGTACTAAAGAACTGAACTGAATTTTACACTATCTATAAGTATCCTGTTATTGTTAACACTGATGAATGCATCTTTGTGATGACTGGCTGCTTTATTGTACTAGGTGATATTCTCAAAACGATGAGCTTAGTATACCTGGAGAAGTTTATAAGAAGTTGTGTAATATTGGGAAAATGACCTGAGCCTTCAGAAGTGGAGAGGAGGGAATCACATGGGTCTGGGAGTGACTATGGTGTCTTAATGTATTTCACACACTGATTAAGAGGATGCCTGTCTTCTTAGCAAAGTTTCCATGTGTTAAAGTATACATGTAGGTGTGACATTTTGGCAGTATGGCATTATGGCAGGGTAAGACAGTGATTGTGGAAATAAAGCAAAAGAAGAATAGCCAAAGCAGTTATAGTTGAAAATATAGGCACAGAACAGATCATCAGGGCCAGAGAGTAGATGATGCTGGAAATGAGAGTGAAGAGAAAACCTTGTAAAGGAGCCCAAGGGACACAAAAGCAAAGAGCCCTAGATGGAAGCTTAGATATTCATTTCACAAAAGACAGAAGAAGCATGTTGAAAGAGAAAATGGAAACTTTTCATGATCATTCTGATGACTTCAGGAGATTATTATGTACAAGTTACTCACTTTCCCTAGAGGTTTTACATTGGTGTCTCAGTCTTTTCTTGAGCTCTTCATTTTTACCCTGTGATGGCCTTATCCCTCCTCTTCTTGCTATACCACAGTCACTTCTGAGTGGTTGTCTAAACAAAGGGCCTCCTCTGTCTCTCTGGCTTTTTATTTACTAAGATATGGCAAGTCAGCCTCCCCAACGCTGATGCTGACTCTTTAGATGCAGACGCTCCTAGTCCTGCTGTTGCGTTCTCCTTAAGCACTAGATGCATTGACTCATCACAGCATCAACTTCCATTTCCACACAATGCTTGACGTTCTTTGTCAGCTTCAACTCTATTGTCCCTCAAATCGTGAACCATTTATAGAAGGAAATATTGAATGTGTTGCAGAATACACATAAAACGATATTGTCTCCACCATGTGATTCTGAGAAGACCTTTGAGAAAGCATTTGAAACATATCTCAAAGGTTAGCAAACTCACTTGACTTGTCTTCTCATTTTTTGTCCCTGTGAGTTATATAGCCATTCAATGTTGAAACCACCATCAGGTCCCTGCACATATATGAAATTAGTCCCAGTAAGTTTATCCTTGACTTCATTCTCTCTACCCTGGAAATACAGATTGAGGGATTGTTTCAAGAAATAGATATTCCACTTCTGTTTCTTCACACTTCTCTTAATTCTATAGAGATTTCATTAATCTTGCTAGTATAGAAAAAAAAATTAAAATTTTTGTCAGGATTTAATCAACATTTAAATTATTTGTCATTCAACCTATTATTGAATGAAATAGATATGTAATATTTTTAAAGAAACAAAAATGAAAAGGAAAGATAAATGACCTAAAGATGCACATATATGGTGACTGCTCTTTGAGGAAATGGATATGTGTGCACACATTCATGCATGTGTGCATTTGTGTGTGTGTGTGTCTGTGTGTATGCATGTGTATCATCTGTGAATATGTTCTTATGTGTATACACTTACATAAGTTTGAATTTGCAATGTAAAATTTGCTGTCATTCATACCTTAGTAATATCCCATCACAAAGCTGCTGAAAATGCTGTCATCTTTAGTTTCTTCCTATTCATTATCTCTTGGTCTAACACTATCTTAGTTTTTTTATTATTTACTTCATTGATTTTACTTAACTTTCTTTTATCTGTTTTTTTCTTTGCTCATATAAAGAATCACCTACTATAAAGTTTTAAAATGTCAATACCAAATGGTCATCCCCCAAATCATAATATTTCTAACATTATATGAACCAAGCAGGTTATATTTTAGAATCTGTATGTATGTAGTTATAAATATATCAATGCAGTAGCAATTAATGAAAGAAGAGGAGAGGCATTTGAAGGAAAGTTGAGGTGGAAACAGGTTTTTGTTTATTTGTTTTAGAAAAGTCAGTTTTGTTGGATGGTGTTTTGCTGGGGCAAGCATATGAAGGAGTATATTCTCGAAGCAGACACAGATGAAAGAAAATTTTGCTAAAGCAGACACATGAAGGAATATTTTTGCTGAGATAGACCCAAGATGAAAGGATGTTTTGTTGAAGCAAGCATGTGATAGGATGTGTGATGAGGGATTCTTTGCTTATGACATGCATGTATTAGTTCGCCTTACATTGCATAGTTGAGCTCTGCTTCTGGTGACTCCATAGGGACAAATTCACCAAAAAACTTCTCTTTGTGTTCTTGTGGCTTCTTGCCAATTCTGTGAACTCAGGCAGATTGGCAGAGTAATGCCAGCTGATATAGACTCACATGAAGTTTTGGAAACTCAGACTCACTTGCTGAGGCAAGACCTGTGGTGAGGCAAGTCCCTTGGAGGACACATAATGTTTAGAAGGAGTATAAAAAGGACTCAACAGACAGTGACATGGGCTTGCATACTAGCTTTGCAATGCTTCACTGATCTCATTTCTTCAGTGAGAGAGGCACTACAGAGAACTTCTGGCATCACTGGTAGTCTTCGTTCCGTTTGCTGACTTGTGCAGATTCAGTGGAGGTCTGCCTGTTTCTACTCGGTGGTGCCCTGCTACTGCTTCATGTTTGTTATCCTGATGCTACTGAACTGGACTGCTCGTACCTTCATGAAGTGTTTCTGAGTGGATCGAGCTGTCTCTGGTGATTTCTGTGAACTGAACTTCTGATTTCCTGACAATGCATATTGGAGTTGTTCCAAAGAACAATTTTTAAACAGGTCCCCTTCCTCCATATCCTAATAATTTTTCTTTTCTACTGACTCTGGTGGGTAGTGGGCTAGAAGGGAGGTTATAGAATTTAACCCATAGTAAAAGTAAATTGTGAAAAATCAATGCTTACAGAGACTGAAGAGGTTATAAAAAATGTTTTAGAGGGAGAGATGGAAAGGGGGAGTTATGTAATTTTTATTTAAACATAAAGGAAATAATTATTTAGAGTACAAACAAAAGCTTCAGGGAAAAAATTCTTGTTATTGTAAGATGAGATTAGTTATTATCATATTTTACCCTAAAACCCAATGTGTTTCCCCTTCCATGATGATAACTACTTATACATCAATATCATAAACTCTTGTGAACTTGTCAGCACACTGTTGGAGCAAATGATCAGAATCAAACATTGCCTATGCAGTGTTAACATAAAACACAGACTTTACCTCTGTGTGTGTGTGTGTGTGCATGTGCGTGTGTGTGCGTAATGTGATAGAATACAGTAATTTAGAAATACTGGCATGTATGAAATATTCACTTCCCTTTTATTAGAGCAGCCATCCTTAACAGAGTACTTTCTTACTCCGTTTTAAAAGTTTGCCTTTTGTTTATTCTTTTCCCAATTATTCTCTAAGATTTCCAAGAAATCAATGTCACAATGCCACTTATCTTTGTTTCTTTTAGCCTTACTCCTAATATTTACTCTAAAACATTTTAAACTCAAGATTGTATGCAAATATCTGTGCATCCATTTGCGACATGTTTTATTATTCATTATATAGAGTAGTGCTGACAATACTACTATAACAAAGTTATGCAGAATTAATATTTTAAAAGATGTCATTCATCTAAAAAAATAAAGACATCAAGTTGACTTTCTTTTTTACAGCAACCAAGGATTTGAAAATGGCAGTATATCTGCTCCAGAGATACAAGAGGATTCTAACATCTCTAACATGTAGTTTCTAAATTATGTTCTGACACACACTCACAGTATGTCCTCTTATACTCATAGGGAAGAGATAGGACAATCAAAGAAAAAAGGTGTGTGGCAAAATGAAGGTGGCATTGATCTGCTCATGCACTCCTGATAATATTTGTACCAAATAAGCAAAGCAAACTACAACAAGGAAGCGGGATCCCAACTAGAGGGAGAGGTGTCAAATTATGGCGTCAGCTCCTACTGTGAAGAAGTGCTGAGCAGGTTTATCGCTAACAAAGAGTTGTAAGTCTCTGACACATCTAAATGAGAAAAAAGTCACATGGACCCTAAAGTGAAAACTGTATTATGCTACTGAATATTCAAATGTAATCTGAGAAGGCAACATATTTAGAAATAGCTGTAATCATGCACAAAAACCATGTGAGTGGTATCTGTGTATCATAAGACTTACAGAAATTAACAGAACATTGAAAAGTCTATTGCCATGACAGAAAACTTTCAGAATCTTGACAAGAAATTATCTGCTTTTTGAAGGATGGACATGGCTTCAGCAGGTGAAAGTAACTGTAAGAAATTTATCTCTTGCCCCAAGGACTCTGCTGCTCACTCATTTTTTTCTTAAACATTGGTTTTCGTACTGTGTATAAAATCTTAGACCACATGTATCAGAATTCTGTCTATCATCTTCCTTCCTTCCTTCCTTCCTTCCTTCCTTCCTTCCTTCCTTCCTTCCTTCCTTTCTTTCTTTCTTTCTTTCTTTCTTTCTTTCTTTCTTTCTTTCTTTCTTTCTTTCTTTCTTTCTTTCTTTCTTATGTCTACCTATTTCAGTCTATGTATCTATGTATCTATGTATCTATCTATCTATCTATCTATCTATCTATCTATCTATCTATCTAATGTTTATATATTTACAGAAAAGACTGCATACATCACAGATTCCCATTGTCTCACACTTTAGCATTTGTGGAATACATATCTATTATCATGGAATCACATTTTTTAAAAATACTGTTTAGGGACTTCAGGATGTTTTTATTGTTATCCCTGGAAATAAAGACTCATCCCTGAGATCTAGCATCATTTAATTGGAAGGAGTGGCTCCTTCCTTATCAGTAATTTGGCAAGCGAATGCAACTTGAGCTCATGGATATCAGGTTAATTTTGCAGTATGTCTGAAAACTGCAGAGAAAACCTGCTATTTGTGGGGGGGGGGGGCAAGTTAGAGACAAGGTCAGTATCCCATAATATCTCCCTGACTATGGAAAGCAGACTTAGTTGAGTACATGTTTAGAACCACATGTAACAGACTATGCATGGTGTTAGGTATTTGAAACATTTTGTGTGAACATCAAATGTAGGTGATGGTCACATTGTATAGAGCTAATAGAGAATGAAAGAGTTTCTTATTTCCCCTTTTATCTCCTGTCTCAACTCATATGTGCTAATGCATGCCATATAAGTCCTCAGTTTTACATTTCATGTAACTTTTGAGACTAGATATGATAAGTTCTTTGTCTACCCTGGCAGGTTCTTCCATAGTTCTCAGGCATCACTTGGATCACCTGGCTACTTGTGTTCACTCGATGAACAATGTTTCTTCATTCAAATTCTATTTCATCTTCTTGTCTATTTTCTTTTTTCCTCCTTTTTTTTGTCTTGGCCTTTCCTTCTTTCTTTGAAGAAAAATTTCACATTTCACTCCATAGCCTCAGCTGCTTGGAATTCACTTTGCAGAGCAGACTGGTCTTGAATTTGACATGATCCTCCTCTCTCCTGTGTGCTTGGATTATGCTGTATCATTCCATTCAGCTACAGGATTGGTGGTACAAAAGCATACTACTTTCTAGTCTTCACCAATATTAAAATTGCCTGTAGTACATGAGAATAGATCACTTGATTTCTGGATACTATAAATAGTGCATGTATAAA
This sequence comes from Mus caroli, assembly GCF_978045245.1. Taxonomy (NCBI): domain Eukaryota; kingdom Metazoa; phylum Chordata; class Mammalia; order Rodentia; family Muridae; genus Mus; species Mus caroli. Next base: position 26,346,741 of record NW_028227274.1, on the reverse strand, counting down.
CCATTACAGAATGATAATAAATAAACTGAATTCAGATGTTCTTGCAACTGTACCTCGGAAACCCCGTGATACTCTGTCAAGTTAGGTTAGGCATGAAATGTTGTTCTCCATTCATGACTTTCATAGTCTTCCTGATCTAAGCTCCTTCTCAAAGGACCTCAGACCTTTGATAGTCATTTGGGTTTTATTTGCATTATTTTAGCTTTTAATAAATAAATAAATAAATAAATAAATAAATAAATAAATAAATAAAATTTTGGAACTGCTTCCTTTTTACTTCCAAATAAAAATATATGATTGAATTTAATATCCAACCTAAGACAGGCATATAATAGGTATTTTAGTACCCATATAGTAAAGAATGGTATTTCTATTAGCATACATGAAAATCTGTACTGTTTTACATTAACTGATAAAATCCAAATAAACTGTGAATATGAGATAGTACCATGGCTAAAGTAGTCAGGAAAAAGAGAAAATTGTAAGGGATGCAGTAGGTTAAAGAGCATCTAAGGTCATTTATCTACTATGTTAAAAATCATTCCAGGAATCAAAGTTTGGGCGATTTTCTGATATGTTTCTTGTCTAATTGTTTGATGATTTTGAGGATGGAACCAGGAACTACCATTTGCTAAGCTATCTCACCAACCTATGTCTCCATCCTTATTTTCAAAGTCTTAACATGAGTTGTATGTGTGTGGAGGACTTATGCTCCTACCCTCTGTGAGCATCTGGTAGAAACAGATAATTGGGATAACACATATCTCATCATACCTGGAAAAGACCTTGAACTGATGCACATCCATTTTCAAGATCTTATTTGGCAGACTATTGCCACATTGCCACAAATGACAGCAAAAGACTGTAGAGAGTGTTTTCCACTGGAAAACTATGTGTCTGGCTGCTTGATCACTACAAATTCAACAGATAGTAGACATTGGCCACACAGCCTCATCTTCATCACATGCAATCAGTGCTTGAAAATACCACCAGCCAGGCTTTAAGCTCAGCTATTAGTGTTCTTCAGTTGTAAGTACGCTTAAATTTGATTTATTAATTTATTATTACATATAATTGCATATGCATAGTTTATTTATAATATACATACTTTATTTATTAAATGCTTACTGATTTCCTCAGATGAAATCAGTGGTTTCACATAGGAATACAAAGTTGCTTTAAAGTGTAGTTTTACTGAGCCGTGTTTTACCCAGAGGAAGAAATGTGGCAACGAAATCAAACTTCATATTGCCTATTTTTCATCATATGCAGTATCTAAATATACCTTGGAGAACTTCCTTTTATGAAGCATGGTCATAAATAATGTTTATTTAAAAATTCTATCCAATTACATTTACATTTCAATTACTTCTTGTTCTGTCTTCTTACAATAACATGTGAGTGGTATATTTTAGACATATACTTCACTTCATGATGAAGGCTCAATTTTTAATAGTGAGTACACAGCGTTTTAAGGTTCCATTTTACTGGGATATTCCTGAGAGAATGCAAAATATTTAACCTAGCTTTGAGTGGCATTTGTCATGCTTTAGAGCTTATGCAATCATCATAGTAAAGGTAAAAATCTCCACTTAAAACTTCTTCATCTATTGAATTGACATATAGATAATATTTTCGAGTGTTTAAAATATGATATAGTAATTGAGCAAAATACAATAAAACAACACAGGAACAAAAGACTCTTGCTTTAATTTCATCCTATTTTCTATGTGTTATTGGAAAATAAAATAAAATGTACCACATATTACAATCAGTTTTTACAGGTATTCTTCAGTGAAGAAAACAGAGTTCATGTCAATTAAGTTATCAATGTGAATTGCCTCAGACAACAGCTATTATAGGTATTAACAGAAAGGAGACTCTTAACACAAATCTTTTTTGTATTGGATATTTTATTCATTTACATTTCAAATGTTATCCCCTTTCTCAGTTTCCCCTATATCAAACCCCTATCCCATTCCCCCCTCCCCATGCTTCTATGAGGGTGTTTCTACACTTACCCACCCACTCAACGCCTCCCTGTTCTGGCATTCTCCTACACTGGAGCATCGAGCCTTCAGGAGACTAAGGGCCTCTCCACCCATTGATGCCAGATAAGGCCATCCTTTGCTACATATGCAACTGCAGCCTCGGGTCCCTCCATGTGTACCCTTTGGTGGGTGGTTTAGTCCCTGGAAAGCTCAGGTGATTGTAGATGCTGGCGAAGATGCAGAGAAAGGGGAACACTCCTCCGTTGTTGGTGGGATTGCAAGCTCATACTCTGGAAATCAGTCTGGTGGTTCCTCAGAAAATTAACACAAATTTTATGTCACTCTCCAAGTACTTATCACAGAGGAATTTGCAATAAATGTATTGCATTATTAGATCACTAAAATTGTAACCCTAAATTATATGGAGATGAAAGAGAGAGAGAGAGAGAGAGAGAGAGAGAGAGAGAGAGAGAGAAAGAAAGAAAGAAAGGAAAGAAAGAAAGGAAAGAAAGAAAGAAAAAAAGAAAGAAAGAAAGAAAGAAAGAAAGAAAGAAAGAAAGAAAGAAAGAAAGAAAGAAAGAAAGAAAGAAAATTTGCCTCTATTTTAAGTATAAAAACTGGACTGAATAAGGTCAAGTGAATTGATTCAGATGAGTTTGCATAAATATGTTTTGATGTTAGATTTGATTATTTTTTATGCATGCAGACATGATGTCTTCTATGAAGGGGGTGATTTGCATCTTTTGGCTGTTGACACAATATTATACCCTGTAATACATGCAACAGTGAAGCCATATCTGTCTTTAAGATACTGATTCCAGGACTTTGATTTAAATACCAAGAAGTAGGGTTGCCTTAGACTTTAATGACACTTAGTCTTTATCAAATGTGAACATTCTGGTACTTATAAAAACACAGATGAATATGAAGGCTGTTGAGTTTACTGAAAAGAACCAGATCCATGACTACAACTACTGTAAAGGCTGATGTTTAAAATGTCTTGTTTCTAAAATAGCCAAAGTCATAGAGAAGAGATATAACAGTGTTGATCCAGGGACATGGGAGGAATAGGGAGAGATGGTCAATGAGTAAGAGGTTCAGGTATGAGGACAAGTTGTGGACATTCTTCATATGACATAATGTGATGACTGTTATGGTTGTCACCTTGACTATATCTGGAATTAACTAATACTCATGCCACTGGGCATGTTTGTAAGGGTTTTATTGATTGGACTTTGTAAGATGAGAGCAGTCTCTGTAAATCTGGGTCATAGATCTGATGGGATATCACAGAAAAGGACATGAAAGGAAGAAGAGTTGGGTTTTTTGTCTGTTTTATTCATTCTCACTGGGAAGTTCAGCTGTCGCGTTACTGATCCATTACTTTGTTGGTATTAGAAACTATTTCTTTGGGATTCCAATGTAGTCTAAAGTCCAGAAACTCTGTCAGAATCCTCTTGAATTCCACCATCATATCTGGATTGCTGACCATAGACTGAACAGTTTATATATTCTTGGAATTTCACTTATGAGACAGTTATACTTGGCTACTAAGAACAAATCCTCCAAGTTACTGTAATAAATTCCTTTACGTATATAACATATTTAAACTAAAATATATCATATATGAATATATAAAATATAAAGGAAATATAAATTCCCTTTACACACACACACACACACACACACACAAATTCAGTTCACTCAGAGAATCTTGAAAAATAAACATAGTGGTGTCTATATCTAATGATACTGACCTACATAAAATGATGTTCTAAGTTAGATATTATTTTACAATTTCTCATTATGCACGTGCAAGTAATAGTAACAAGAATAATGGCAACAATAAAGAATAAGGACAAACTTTTAGATGTAATAAAGCTGTTTATTTCTGGATAGCAGTGATAACTTCATGACTTAACTCTCAATTCATAGGGGCTTTCATTATGCACATATACTTTTTGTAATGTTAAACATGTCTTCATTAAACAATATACAAAATAAACAGAGCATGTCAAGGGTACCGCCTTCCAAAATTCATACCACCTCCCACTAGAAAGAGTAGGCCATGTTTGTTACTCTAAACCCTCCTGGTGATGATCCTACTTCCCAGGTATGAAACAAATTGGCCAAATTTAAGGGAAGCAGGCTTAGTCTCCCTAGCCTCTGAGAACAGTATCAGTAGAACACATCACTTATGACTATGCATTCATATGTTTCCATCTATCACACCAGCAACACTATGCAGAAAAATGATTTTCAGAGAAATTTTCAACTTTCCAGCTTAGAGACTTTGTAAAGTGTGTGTGTGTGTGTGTGTGTTTATTTCTTCTTCTTTTCTTCCTCCTCCTCCTCTTCCTCCTCTTCCTCCTCCGTTCTTTTGCAATTAAACTGCTCTTTTAATTACTCACTTTTAAAAGTTAATACTGGACCAAATGAGATGGCATTCTACACACAGGATGCCATAGTTTTAACCCTTTCGTCTTTCATTAGCTCTTGCTCTTCTTTCATCCTCTACTCAAGTACTAACATTCTAACACACAATAAAATAAAGCTCTTCTCTTCTAGCTTTCTGACCTTTATGTAATTAATTCTAAACATTTTGATCAAATTAATGATCAGATGTTAGTTTCTGTTTTCATTTGGAAGCTAAATGATGGATAGGAATGTTGACAGTGAATTGAATAAACCAGATATCAAAGAGACTGGAATTATTTCAAAACGGCTCAATTGATGCAAAATAGTTTTGAATATTTACAGGCCCTTGTCTGATGAACTGAATATTGTGGAACTTTATACACACTGCTTATTTAACCCTCTGATGTAAACAAAAGTTAAGGTTTTTTTCTTCACATTTACTCTACTATCTGACAGAAATTGAGAGTGAATGTCAATTATTTGGGGAAGGCCACTATCTAAAATAATGCAAACTATCTCAATTAGCAGCACAGCCATAGCCAAACACATTCTTTCCTTCTCTTCATTGGTCAAGATACATTTCCAAAATGTTTATTTAGCAACCACCACAGAGTTATAGATAAGCCTATTGTACTGAGAAACAGAGAAGGTTAAATTCACAATATACTGACCACTTGAGAGATGAATTACCTTTTTGTTCATATCTGGTTTGTTCATATCATTTATATTTTAAAATTATTTACAGTTGACAGAATTTTATCATTTCTTTTTCTTTCAACTCTCTTTCTCTCTTTCATATCTCCCACAACACATTATTTTATATAAATGAGATGGGAAAGAAGTCTGTCCCTGATTTTATGTTGTTTATAGTTTAATAGTGGAGAATAAGGCTAAGGATATGATTTTTAAATGATATCAGAAAGATTAAAGGTAATTTAGTGGCCTCTCCTACCTTCCAATCAGAACAATGTTCTGGTGAAAGTGCTGGGTTTCAACTTAGATTCTTGAATATGGGTATGGAGGTCATCTTGACCCTAATGCTAAGTGATTCTGCTACCTCATTCAACACAGGAAAGATTATGAATATGAAGGAAAGGAATATGACATATATTATCAATTTACAGGGATACCTCAACTTGATTATGCCAATCAATTCAATTTTACAGAAGAGCAAAGTAACTAACAGCCAGAGTTATGCTTACCAGCTCATTATTTCACCGAAGCAAAGCCAGCTGCTTGGATTTGAGTGTAAAATATTCCCCCAAATTTTAGTTTTAGTGGGAACGCTGGTTCCCAGAGGTTTTGAGCAGCTCTCATTTATCTGGGAATGCAGCTTATGTAGCTGTGGTTGGTTTTGGTGGGAGGGTACATATTACTGAGGTTGTGATCCACATCTTATTTCTGACAGTTCTTCATTTCCTCACTATTGTAAAATGTGGACAAGTCATGCTGATAGCTCCAGCTGCCACAGGCTGAACTTTGATAGCGGACAAACTTTCTTCTCCTCCATAATGAATTAGAAGCCATCAACCCAAATAAATGCTTTGTCATTTAAGTTGCTTCTGACAGATGTTTGGTTACAAGGGGAGAAAAAGTAGCCAACAGGATAACTATGTATTTTTCAACTACATCCTAGTTTTATACAAAAATCTCTTGAGAGGTGTCTGTGAAGGTTGCTTTTCTACACATTGTGGGCCATTGTCATGCAGAATCATGGGCAAACTCTTCTGAAATGGCTCATGCTTTTCTTGTTTGAGAATTATTTCATTTGTTTTTTGATATTATAATATAATTACATAATTTCAATCCCCCTTACCTACTTACATCCTCCCATATACTCTTTCTTGCTATGGTTCAAATTCATGACTTCTTTTTTCTTTTTTTCATGTTATTCAGTTTTTACATATATGTACACACATGTATGGGTGAACACCGACTCATACATACAACTAAGTCTGTATGATTTTATCTTCATGTGTATTTGTGTATTTTCAGGGCTGACTATTTAGTATTGGGTTGTATATTCTTTCCTGGGCAAAACTATTTCTCCTGCTTTCAAAGGTCTCCTTTTGCCTATAGTTTTCTGAGCTGCTTTGAGGACTTGTGCTCTTTCCCTGGTAAATGCTTGCTTGTCTGTGGTTGTCCTTGTTCAGCTCCTGTTCAGGAGGCCAGGTTAATGAGATTGTGAGGATTTAGTGTTGGACATTCCTAGTAGATACAATCTCAGAGCCTGCTCCTCTAACTAATACAACCTTCAGGCCCTCTTCTACAATGTTCTCTGAGGCATATATGTTTTCTGGGAGGATTCCTATAGTTCATTTTGAGCTGATTTTCCTTTCACGTGTAGAGAATTTGAGTCACAGAGTGATGAAATGTGAGTGGGAATCTAAATGTCAAGTGTCTTCTAAGGGTATATTTGTGATCTTCTGGCTGGATCAGAATGAAATTATCTGACTCCATGGTTTGCTTTAACTGTAATATTTAAATTATTTGGAGAACTTCATACATATACTTCATGTGTACTGATGTGTACTGATTATGTTACCATGCCAATTCCTGCCAAATCTGCCCCCAACCTCTTTCCAAACTTTATATTCTTCTTCAATATTTCATATCTCATAGAATCTAATTACTACTATGTAATATACTCATGGGCCAAACAAAACAATCTTGTAAATGAAGATGTTTGTGAAATGGCAAACCACTGTGTGTTCCAAGTAAAATGAGGCCTAGAATAGCTCGTTGTTTCTTTTAGAGTGCTAAACCATGCAGATATATGACACTGGACATTACATTAATTTGAAAGTTGAGATGAAGTATGTTGTGTGTATTTCAGAGATTGCTTAGCTTTTAAAATAGTAGCTGCTCTTATATAAGACTTAGGGTTGTTTAACATGACAGTTCACAACTATCTGTATATCTAGATCCAGGGAATTTGATACCCTCTGCAGGATCCAGGCACACATAGTGTACACAAAAATATATGTGAGCAAAAAATTCATTGACATAATATAATAATATTAAAATACAAATAAATACTTTAAATAATGTTTCTATTTTTTTGCAATATGTCAGCAACTGAGCATAAAGATTGAATGATTTACCAAGTAATCTACAGAGTGATAAAGTTAAATTAGAAACCTGAAGAGTTAATTTGAGGTCCAAATTTGTAGTTCCTACCTAGGCACATTATCTTCACAAGAGATGATCCTGTGGTCTGTATTACTAATTGTAGTATGAGGTTATGATGTAGAATTTAAATGCAAAGATGGAAAAAAGAGAGATTTTTCTACAAGTAATAAGCATTCAGCTGACATCGAGACACTTCAGGGGTGGAAGGAAACAGTGCTACATAGAGAGCTTTCATTTTGAAAATTCATTTTCTCTTCCAGTGCAATGAATTCCTGGTTTATTACTTCATCTCTGCAGTAAATTCATGGATGATGGATCCATAATGAGAGATAAAAGGAAATTAGGTTAATAACAATGTCTCTCACTAACCTAATGTTCTTTACATCTCAAAATATTTTCTGTCATAAATGTTAGGAAGAAAATAGTTTAGTAAAGTTGCCAAGATAGATTCTTAGTGTTTTAACCCAAATACTAGTTGAGTGACATTATTTTGTTCACTGAATGTATTGAGAATATCACATACACCATATCCATATAACTTGTGCTCTGAAAGAGCACTGCCACGTCAACTCCAAGCAACAGAATAGGAGCTATTCAACTGAACCATGTACCTGCATGCATATGTGTGAAACACATGAAGTACCTTTAATTTGAAGGTGAGGAGACTAAGGTATTGATCAAAGCAGACTTGCTACATCAGCAGTTAGTGAAGGCAGAATGAGGAAACAGATAGCTTCCTTGAAGCTATGATAACAGGAGCAAGCCCATCTTCTGACTTCTAATATGAAACTGTCCCTCTCAGTGGTAGGCAGGCATCTATGCTATGTGGGTCATAAGTGTGAGTGCTGCTGTGTCGCTGCTCAGCTTTTTTTAAAAAAAGAAACCACATCCTCAGGACATTAAACTCATTTTTCTTTTGCTCCATGGCTTATATGAAAGCTTTTATCCTCATTGTATCACAGGATTTCTCAATACAGTATCGGGAAGCACTTTGAACTCCTTGGAAGAAAAGTGCTGCTTAATTGGGAAATGTTATTAGTCTATAGCTACCGTTCTATGCAGTAGCACAATCTTACAGTTAATGCGTCTTAATATTACCACTGTTGACATACTTCACTTTTCCCTCCTTAACTGGCTTAACAGCTGATTTAGAAGTATTGGAGGCTGGTTATTGGAAATTGGATTCAGAGTCTCTTGCTTCAAGGTCTTTACTGTCCAATGCACAATGATATTGCCCCATGTTGAATGGTGTTTTAGTAGCATCAATACTAACCTCACAGCATTCACAATCCTGCAACATTATCCACCAGATTTACTTGTGAGAAAAGATCGATTTGCAGAAATGTAACCCTACCCAGATTTAATGATTAGACCATCTCTACCTGCAAATATAATTTATTTCACTAATTGTATTTCATGTCCTATCTTTGTAAAAAAGACATTTACCATTAAATTGCTTAATCTGTACTTTTAAGGGCAATAGCGTGTGTTATATATTCTTTTAGATTCCCACTGATCGTGGCTGGCTCTGCTGACAAGTAATTGCAAAAGCATATCTCCTTTCTCAGAGGTAGGCATTCATTTCTGGTTTTTCATCTCTTGATGAGAAAGGCAGTAATGTGTATAAAATTCATTAGGTGTTCTTCCAGCTTTAACTATCTAGCTGCACAGTTCTTTTTCACATTAAAGACACTACCATTCCTTCTGCTGTCATCATCTCCATCATCATATTCCCCACTTTTGACCACACAGGTATGTCTATTTGCTCATCATATACATTTATGGGACTCAAATATTTTCATCATAATTTTTCAGTGGGATAGAAAGGAAAACGTAACAAAGAAGCAGGTGGATCTTTGTGAGTTCAAATCCAGCCTGTCCTACACAGTGACTTACATAAAAGCCAGGGCTATGGAAAAAAAACCCTAAATTTTCAATGAACAAAGGAGACAAATAACTATACTATATCAGCTCCCATATACAGCAATTCTTGGGAGATGATTATTATACTTGAAAGGGTACCTTTTCTTTCTGTTCTAGGGAGAAAGAAGTAGGGATAGGGGAAAAATTATGAGTCATCAGGCATTGCTGCATTTAAAATGTTTTAAAGTATACTCTATGGATAAATGTGACTCTATAGATAACTAGGACCACACCTTGTCAACAAGAAAGGATTTAGACTCACCAGGGAAAAAAGGAAGCATACTTGAAGATATCTGTGAGTGTGTTTTAATAGGGAGTTAATAGAAGGAAGATTCTTTCTGAATATGGCCTCTCTTGGACTTGGGTTTTATACTAAATAAATAAACGATAACAGAGAGAGAGAGAGAGAGAGAGAGAGAGAGAGAGAGAGAGAGAGAGAGAGAGAGAGAGAGAGAGTTGAGACTCAGAATCCATCTGTTTCTTCTGCCTTCTTGAAGATCCATGTGAAGAGCTACCTAAAAATATTTTTAAAAGTTAAAAAAAAAATAAAAAAACAGGGTGGGGATAAGAAAAGAGGTGCCTCATACTTCTTTCATCATGCCTTCTGTCCCATGATGATTTTTACCCCTTGAAACCAAGGCACAATGTTTTTCCATTAAGTTGATTTTGCCAGGCATGTTTTTCAGAACAATAAGAAAAAGTAACTAATGCATTCCTGGAAAAAAAAAAAACAGGAAAAGAGAAGGAACAAAAAAGTGTTGTCAAACATATATATTGTTAGATTTTTGCCACAAATTAAAATGCAGGACGTGCCAGTCCACAAAGGGCCTTAAGAAAAGTTAATTTACTTGTGTGTAAAATTAATACTATTCCCCACTGTGTGAAGAGAGCTCTGTAAATGTAAGCTCTAAACTTGAAGTATAAATTATACATCATTAAAGGCCAATTGAGAAGACTATCTGTGTAGCAATAGAGTGGAAGGTTTCATACCTAAAGCCTGGAACACATAAACCAAAGTAGAAGATAAAAATGATTTTCCTTGAAATGGTAATTTTCTTCTTAATTAAAGTTACTATCGATAATGAGGAGATAAAATGTAGGATGACTTATCCAAAGTGCGGAGCAACACTTACGAAAATGAATGACTTATAGTTTCTGTCCTACTAGCTCTGTAATGAGGTGTGGAATCTTGGTGGAACTGGTGTTGTGTCCAGTAAGACATCATACTTACAACTCTTGGTCTTGACTTCAAATAGGTCTTCTATGAATGCCTGAGTATGCTCTTTACTAGGTGTGAAGGCTTAAACAAATCACTTCACCATCTTAGCTGAAGGAGGAAAGAACCTGTGTCATCTTGACTACTGATATCTGTCATTAAATATTTATAGGTCATCATGTTTGTCCAGGTAACCTTGTACCACAGGAACATAATCCTAAGTATGGATTGTTTTCCTGTCTCTTATATTTCATATTCTCTAGTTCTCCCTCTTTTATTCTCTCCTTGCTTTATAGATTATGATAAGATCAACAATACTCAAATGAGACATCATAGATTTTTCAAAGCTTCTGTAAGGAAACAACATGGTCATTAGGACAAAAGCGCAACCAACAGATTGGGAAAAGGTCTTTACCAACCCAAAATCTGATAGAGGGATAATATCCAATATATACAAAGAACTCAAGAAGTTAGACTCCAGAGAAACACATAACCCTATTTAAAAATGGGGTACAGAACTAAACAGAGTTCTCAATGATGGAATCTCAAATGGCTGAGAAGCACCTAAGGAAATGTTCAACATACTTAGTCATCAGGGAAATGAAAATCAAAACAACCCTGAGATTCCACCTCACAACTGTCAGAATGGCTAAAATCAAGAACTCAGGTGACAGCAGATGCTATCTAGTATGTGGAGAAAGAGGAACACCTCTCCATTGCTGGTGGGATTGCAATCTAGTACAACCACTCTGGAAATCAGTCTGAAAGTTCCTCAGAAAATTAAACATAGTATTATCTGAGGACCCAGTTATACCACTCATGGTCATATACTCAAAACATGCTCCAATATGTTCATAGTAGCCTTATTTTTAATAGCCAGAAGCTCGAAAGAACTCAGATGTTTGTCTCCAGAGGAATGGATACAAAAAATGTGGTCCATTTACACAATAACGTACTACTCAGGGATTAAAAACAATCACTTCATGAAATTCTTAAGCAAATAGATGGAACTAGAAAATATCATCCTGAGTGAGGTAACCCAATCACAATAGAACACACATGGTATGCACTCACTGATACATAGATATTAGCCCCAAACCTCAGAATACCCAAGATAAAATTCACAGACCACATGAAGCTCAAGAAGAAGGAAGATGAAAGTGTGATGCTTTGATCCATCTTAGAAGGAGGATCAAAATACTCACTGGAAAAAATATGGAGACAAAGTGTGGAGCAGAGACTGAAGAAAATGTCCTCCAGAGAATGTCCCACCTAGGGTTCCATCCCATATACAGTCACCAAAACCAGACACTACAGTGGATGCCAAGAAATGTATGCTGATAGGAGCCCAATATAGCTGTCTCCTGAGAGGTTCTGCCAGAGCCTTACAAATACAGACATGGATGTTTGTAGCTAACCATTGGATTAAGAACAAGGTTCCCAGTGGAGGAGGTAGAGAAAGGACTGAAGGAGTTGAAGGGGTTTGTAACCCCATAGGAAGAACAAAGATATCAACCAACCAGACCCCACTGAGCTCTCAGGGACTAAACCACCCATCAAAGAGTACATGTAGATGGACTCATGGCTCCAGCCATATATTTAGCAGAGGATGGTCTTGTTGGACATCAATGGGAGGAGAGGCCCTTGATTCTATGAAGGCTTGATGTATAGTTTAAGGGAATGCCAAGATAGGGAGGTGGGAATGGGTGGGTGGCTGGGGAAACATACTCATAGAAGCAGGAGTAGGAGGAGGGGATGGGGCACTTGGGGTGAAACTGGGAAAGAGGATAACATTTGAAATGTAAATAAGAAAATATCAAATTAGAGAGAGAGAGAGAGAGAGAGAGAGAGAGAGAGAGAGAGAGAGAGAGAGAGAGAGAGAGAGAGAGAGAGAGAGAGAATTATGTACCTCTTTGCCTATTATGGCAACTCAGTAAAAATGTAAAAGTATCAAAAGCAGTCTACAGAGCCAGAGACAGCCCTTGCTCCCACTACTAGAATTTCTTAAATGTCCCAAGGGAAACAACCATAGCAAGTAGGCAGAGGGCCCGGTACAGATCCAAGCAGGCAATATGAATGTCACTTCTATCTCTGTGAGCCACTTTGAGCCCTACTAAGTTGATTCAGTGGGCCATATTTTCCTGATGTAGTCATCCCTCTGTCTCCTACACTGTTCTATCCCCCTCTACAATGTTCTCCAAGCTCTGCCTGATGTTTGGGTTTGGCCGTGAGTGTCTACATCTGCTTCCATCAACTGCCATAGAAAGCCTCTCTGATGTCCATTATGCCAGGCATTATTCAATTTATGAATATAATAGAATATCATTAGAAATAATTTCAGGCCTCAGTGGGAGAAAATGCATCTAATCCTGTAGAGACTCAGTGTACCAGGGTGGAGGAGAACGGAATGGGGGAGGGACACTATGAGATAGGGGAACTGGAATGGGACACTGCTTGTGATGTAAATAAATAAATGTAATTTCAATGACTTCTTGCTTGCTTGCTTGCTTCCTTTCTTGCTACCAGTTGTCTTTGGTTCTACCTTAGGTCTCTAGGGCATCCAGCTTTCTCTTGCTGGCCATCCAGGCACTGCCAGACCTGAGATCCTCCATGTGGCTTGGGCTTCAAGTTAGACAAGTCATGTGTTAGCCATTCTCACAGGCTATGAGTCACCCCTGCCCCAGCACTTCTTGCAGGACTGGTGAGGTGTAGGTTGAAGGTTTCATGGTTGAGTTGGTATCCTGCTCCCACCACTGGGACCTTGCCAGTTAACTGAAGATGGCCGATTCTGGTGCTATATCCTCCAATATTGCTGACACCATTGCATACACTAGCAAGATTTTGCTGAAAGGACCCAGATATAGCTGTCTCTTGTGAGACTATACCAGGGCCTAGCAAACACAGAAGTGGATGATCAGTCAGCTATTGAATGGATCACACAGCCCCCAATGGAGGAGCTAGAGAAATTACCCAAGGAGCTAAAGGGAACTGCAACCCTATAGGTGGAACAACAATATGAACTAACCAGTACCCCGGAGCTCTTGTCTCTAGCTGCATATGTATCAAAAGATGGCCTAGTCAGCCATCACTGCAAAGAGAGGCCCATTGGACTTGCAAACTTTATATGCCCCAGTACAGGGGAATCCCTGGGCCAAAAAGGGGGAGTGGGTGGGTAGGGGATTGGGAGGGTGGGTATGGGGGACTTTTGGGATAGCATTGAAATTGTAAACGAGGAAAATACCTAATAAAAAAAGAAATTATAAAAAAAAAAGAGTAATTGAAAGGGCCACCCTCATAGTTTCCAGAAAGAATCCCTAAGTTCACGCCTTTCCCAATTCCAGTTGTCTCTCTACAACCTGTTCCCATGCACATTATACCTGCTAAGTTCCTAAATCTATTATTTTTCTTCCTCCCACAGAGATGCATACATTCCCCCTAGAGCTTTCTTTGATGCCCCTCCTCTCCCTCCCTGCTGCTTAGTTGGGGATAAGATGCAAGCTCTCAGTTAATTCTCCAACACCATGCCTGCCTGCCTGCCTGCTGTCCAGCTTTTTCTCTAGCTCCTCCATTGGGGGCTGTGTGATCCATTCAATAGCTTTCCACCATAATTGTCATGGGTTCACCCTCCAAAACTGTAAGCAAACCCCAATTAAATCCTTTATTTTATAAGTAGTTTTGTTCATGCTGTCCTTCACCTGAATAGAACAGTAACCAAAGCAGATGATAAAGACTTTACAAGATAATATAGAACATATATGTAGAGGAAGTATAATTTTGCAGATTATGAAACTAAAGCTCATAATGTAAATATAATGTTCAATATCTTAATTAAATTGATAGTAAATGTAATTATTGCCAACTTGAAGTAAACTGGATCATTCCAGAGTAATAGAATTTTACTTGTGATGAAAATTTCATGGGTCATGGAAGGCTACCACCTCCTCTTTCTCCTTTTATCTCATGTAATAATAAGTTCCATGGACATTGGGTAAAAGAGAATTATTGGGACGTTAAGAGTACTCACCAATGAAGAAGCCTGCTTCCAAGGGCAATGACTTGAGTCTATCCCTGCGAATGACATGACAGAAAGTTTGCATCCATCACACATGCCACAGTATGTGTTTGCTCCTCTCATTAATTTCCAAATAAATAAAAAAATATATGTAAAAAATATAAAGGAGCATCATGATCTAACATAATATAACTTTTTGATATTTTTCTAATAATTAAGACTGCCAATAACATTATTATTATAAAAATTGTTATGTTCACTGATGTTTATTGAACATCTAGTCATTCAGTGTCTATTATAAGTAATTTAAATGTACTTATTCCAATTTTCACATCAGTGAAATGAGGTAGAGGGTGAAATTTTACATTTTACTAATGAGGAGTCATAATTCATTGTGAGGCTCCACTCTGACATCTCGTATATAGAACATCTATGTTTCTGTCTGCTGTCAGGCATCAGGCTACATTCAGGCTACATTCACTGTTGGACATGCAACATGTTCCAGACTGGACTAGGAAAGCACGGGCAACTCTGGGGCCTTTCCTGCATCACTGACCTTTTTAGTGATTTTTAGAGACTCTATAAGAGTCCTACCATCCACTGGTCCAGTGGTTTTCTCTCTGAAGGTGCGGTATAAGTACAGACTTTCCTTGGTGACAGTTCCTAATTTTAATCAAGAGTTTGGTAATTACTTATTTCCATAGGTAACCCTGGCTTTTGAATCTATTCAAAAGCAGGCATTGATTGGGAAGTGAATGAGCAGACACTGCCCCTTTGCTTTAGCCTTATCTGTGCCATTGTTCTTCGAACTCTAGTTTATAACCACAGCCAATTTTCTTCTTTTCTTAAAGGCATAGAATTGAAAGGCCTAGCTGAGGCTTCTCTGTTTTTCCTAAGAGAAGACTCATGACTTGAAGGAAAACTAGAAGGCAGTGGGCACAGTTATCAAATAATGACTTTGAATAGGGAATACATAGGAAAAATAGAATTCACTGGATTGAATTTCACTGGAAATGTGAATTGGGGATGGGTTTTATAAAGGAGAGATTGTCAGTTACTTGACGAAACTAATAAGCTGATTTCCATCCACGAGGACAAAGGAGAAAGAAAGTGAGGGAATCACCATTCTCTGCTGTAACAATGACAGTTGGGAGGCACTTATGCTTCTTCCAATGATAATCATTTCCATTTCCATGGTTCCTCTTTCAAGATGTTTGAAGTATTTTACAACAGGTTTTTGCCATCCACCCTTACATTTCAGAGAGAAGAAATAAAAATAATCCGATCCTCATTTTCCAACCAGCAGAAGGGACTTAAGAATGCCTGAATACAGTTTGATCTTTTCCCAAAGAAACTTCTAATAAAATGTGCTCAGTCACAATTATGAAGAAAAAGAAAGAAGTATAAAATATGGGCACAAAATATCTCCCAAAATCCCCACTGTCTTCTAGTACCCTATATATTTAAAGGAGAAAATTGAAGAATAAATGCAATAATATCACACACACACACACACACACACACACACACACACACACACACGCACACACACACACACACACACGCGCACACACATGCACACACATATATATTTTCCATTGTAGCCATTGACTAATATCAATTTAAGCATTTAAACATATCATCTTTATCTACTTCTTTGACTTCAACTATGTTATTTCTTCCATTGAATCATATAATCTATGTTTATGAGTGAGTGAACAGACACATTGTCAGGTTAATTTTTTAATGTACACAACTAATTTTCCTTGAAAATAGAGTGGAAATATATAATCCATTCTTGCACAAAATGGAGTCCAAGATTTCAGTCATCAAGAACTGGAAAAAAATACTATTAAAACAAAAGACTTTCTCTTCTGGTTTAGAGCATATTATACTTTTGTCTTGTTTATATCTTCCAATTTTCATTGGTTGTAATAGATTCTGATTATTGCCAGTGATAAATAGGTGCAAGCAGAATAGTGAGGCCGAATTGTTGGTGCCTGTAACTTGGAAATGATGGTTATAGATAGAAGGGGGGAGTTAAAGCTGAGGGTGGAATTTAGGCTACCAGCTCTCTAACATTAAACTATAAATAATATTCTATATTGTTTGGATGGATCACATGCTGTCTGCAATTATTCAAGTCCTTAAATATACAAAAAAGGGTTTCTGGAGAGATGGCTAAACTGTTAAGAAAACTCACTGCTCTTGCAGAGGATACAGACTCATTTCCCCAACTTACATGACAGTTCCAATTGTCTGTAACTCCAGTTCCAGGGAATCTGATACTCTTTTCTGTCCTCTGTAGGCATTACATGTATGTGGTACAATATGTTTAAGCAAGTTCACAATATACTTATCAATAAATACACATAAATATTAAAAATAAAATAAATATATTAAGAGATGGGGAGAAGACATTCACTAATGACAACTCTCTCACACTATACTCAATAAATCCTTGCTATTGATGTCTTTGGCTTTTCAAGACATTAAACAAAGAAAGCTATTAGGAACAGTAGAAGAAAAGGAAACTGTTTCACCAACAGCAAATAAAGTGTTGTTGACAAATATGTGATATATGTGTGTATGTGCTTGTAGATGGGTTTCCATGTATGTACATGAGCGGCTAGATAGAGTCATTCTGTGTTTTCCTCTATCACTTTTCTTCTGTAATTTTGTTGAAGATATTTACTGACCCTTTAAGTTGACAATCTTCATTCTCAACTACTCCTATTATCCTTAGGTTTGGTCTTCTCATTGTGTCCTGGATTTCCTGGATGTTTTGAGTTAGGATCGTTTTGCATTGTGCATTTTCTTTGATTGTTGTGTCCATGTTTTCTGTGGAATCTTCTGCACCCGAGATTCTCTCTTTCATCTCTTGTATTCTGTTGCTGATGGTTCATCTATGGTTCCTGATTTCTTTCCTAGAATTTCTATCTCCAGAGGTGTCTCCCTGTGTGATTTCTTTATTGTTTCTACTTCCATTTTTAGATCCTGGATGGTTTTGTTCAATTCTTTCACTGGTTTGGTAGTGTTTTTCTGTAACTCTTTAAGGAATTTTTGTGTTGCCTCTTTAAGCGGTTCTAGCTGTTTACCTGTGTTTTCCTGTATTTCCTTCTTAAAGTCCTCCATCATCATCATCATGAGAAATGACTTTAGATCCATGCCTTGCTTTTCTGGTGTGATGGTGTATCCAGGACTTGCTATGGTGGGAGAGTTCGGTTCTGATGATGCCAAGTAACCTTGGTTTCTGTTGATTCTGTTCTTACACTTTCCTCCTGCCATCTGATTATCTCAAGTGCTTGCTGCCCTCAATATATCTGATTGGAACCTTCCTTCCTATAATCCTGGTTGATTCAGGACTCCTCAGAGTCCAGCTTTCTCTGTGATCCTGTGATTCTGGGGTCCTGTGAACCTGAGATTCTGGGTGTGTCAGAGTTTTTGGCAGTCAAGCTTCCTCTGAGACCCTGAGATCCTGGTGTCACCAAGCTGCTGTTATCCTGGGATCCTGGAATCCTAAGATCCTGGGCATGTTACAGTGCTTGGTATTGGTATTTTCTCTGAGGACCATTGGGCTGTCAGGTGTGTTCAAAACCAAGGTGTACCAGTACCTCTCAGAAGGAACCCGAGCCACTAGCGAGACAAGACTCCCGTGTCCTTGCTCCTGCTGTCACAGGCCCATCACAATTGGTTTGGAACAGATGTTGTGTTCCACTCAACATCCAGTGATCCTATGATTGCATGGAGAGTCCTCTGGGGACCGTGGAAACTTCCCCTGAGTTCGAGTCCAAGGTGACCCGGAGCTGGCCTCTATTACTCTTCTTATGTGTTTATCTTTCCTTCAACTTGAAGTTCATGCTTTCTGTCTGGACTGGTTGTTCAGAAAGTTCTGAGTAAGCCTTTCTCCACCTTCTTATAAGAAAGTTGGTATTGTAGCCATGTGTTACCATATCTGATTTTTACATAGTTTTAGGGGATTGAACTCAGGATATTTATTTTTAGAGCAACCACTTTCATACCCACAATCCCAAATATTTATAGTTTAAGCGTCTGAGTTCCATCAAATTACTCCATCAGCCATGGGTGTATGTTAAGTATTCTGTTGCTATGCCTATTGCTATTAGAGTAAACAATGGAACTGGCTAACAGAAGTCAGAGCATCAGGCAGAGAGCTAGTATCCAAAATATATAAAGAACTCAAGAAGACTCAAAAAAAAAAAAAAAACCAAACTAACCCACTTAAAAATGGCATACAGTGCTAAACAAAGATTTCTTTACAAAGAAATCAAGAATGGCTAAGAAGCACTTAATAAAATGCTCAACATCATTAGTCATCAGTGAAATTAAAACAAAACAATTCTGGAATTTCACTTTATACCAATCAGAATGGCTAAAAATGAAAACTCACTCCAGTGTCAGCATATGCTGGTGAAGATGTGGAGAAAGAGAAACACTCCTTTATTGCTGGTTGGAGTGCAAATTTGTAAAACCATTCTGAAAATCAAGCTAGCAGTTTCTTAGAAAATTGGAAATAGTTCTACCTGCAGACCTTGGTATGCCACCCCCGGGCATATATCCAAGTTGTATATCCACCATACTACAACGACATCCATTCCATGATGTTCACATCAGCCTTGTGCATAATAGCTAGAAACTGGAAACAGCTCATATCCCTCAACGCAAAAGATGGATACAGAAAATGTGGTTCATTTACACAAAGGAATACTATTCAGCTATTAAAAACAAGAACATCATTATTCTTCACTTCCTTTCATCAGTGTTTTAAAATTCTCATTTTAAGGGAAATACTTCAAATGCTATCAATGTAAAAGGCTTTACAAGTTGCTGCCCAGTTTCTCGGAAATGTAGCCAACAATCAAAAATGACAAGTCAGGAAATTGACAAAGACAAGTAAGCAACTAACACAAACATTTCTTCACAGCAAGACAATTCATTAGTTAAAGTATCTTCCTAGAGAAGGGAGAAATTCTTTGATAGACATAATTTTAAAATAATAATTATATAGACTACACAAAAACTAAACAATAAACCATGAAACCACTTCAATAATAAACAATTGAAATGAGAAGAAATGCATACAAAAGTTATTTGAAATGCCATCTTCGTCTAGTCAGAATTTATAGTCATTAAGTAAACAAAAGAAACAACAGGAGAACTATGAGAACAATAATACAGTCAATTTAGAGGTCAGTATGAATTTTTCTCAAAAAACTGAACAGAACTGTGACATGGCCTAAATGATTCACTCATGGGTTCTACCCTAAGGATCTACATTGACACATCACACAGACACCAGTACTTCGATGCCTGTCACAGTGCTATTCACAACAGCTGAGAACAGACCCCACCTATTTATCCATCAAAACAGGAATAAAAATAGAAAATATGGTTTGCATATATAATGGAATTTTTCATCCATGAAGAAGAGCAAAGTCATGTCATTTCCAGGATAATCAGTACAATGGGAGGTAATCATATGCAATGAATTAAGTTTGTCACAGAAGAAAATATTGCATGTTGGCTCCCAATTGCAGCTCTTAAATTTCATAAAGATAAATACAATCAGACATGCACAGAGGATGTGAATGTAGAAGCAAAATTGCTTTGGGGAAACTAATAAGCAAAGAAGATAGGGATAAGAAGGAGGAAGGTAGTGGGGTGTACCCTCAAAGTACATTACAGAGGAACAAAATGTGGTTTTGTAATATAATCTGAAATAAGATAACAAACAAAATAACAATAACAAAAAGCCAACCTGAAAATTCATGGAGACACTTATAGCATTCTCAACATCGATGGGTACTGAAGGTCTGGGACAGGAGGTCACAGTAGAAGGTGGCAAAGGGTTTTAGGTGAAGAGAATGTCTTTACAGTAAACCTTACTTGCAACTGTTTCTACATGTGCTGCATGACAAAGAGATAGCTTGGAATAAGATGGGTAGAATTCAGGGAGGCACAACAGGCTACATTGGAGAAGAAGAAACATGACTTTTGATGAAGATTTTTTTCCATTGTGCCACCAAAATGAGATCCACTCATTTTTCTGCACCCTGGATGCTCACATATCTTATAAGAAATGGTGTAGTGTATGGT
This sequence comes from Mus caroli, assembly GCF_978045245.1. Classification (NCBI taxonomy): domain Eukaryota; kingdom Metazoa; phylum Chordata; class Mammalia; order Rodentia; family Muridae; genus Mus; species Mus caroli. The sequence goes on along the minus strand of NW_028227274.1, from coordinate 26,325,932 downwards.
TTGCACATAATGTACTCACATATTACTATTTATCGGGAATCATCTCAAGTTTACTTAGAATGCCTAATACAATGCACTTTCTATTTGTATAGCTGCCGTCCTGTGTTGTTCAGGGAACAATGACAGGAACTCTGTAGAAGTTGAGTATTAATGATTTAAGCTATTTCCTGTCTGTGGAAGTCTGGATCCATAGATACTTGTTCTACAGATATTGAAGGTCAAGTCTTTATCTGAAGTGCTTAGTATCATATTTTAATTAGCAACAGGATTGTAACTGGCATTTAGAAGTTTCTGGAAGTCATTATTTTTTTAAAAAGTATTTATTCACTTTATATCCCAACATCAGCACCCTGTCTCCTCCCAATAACCCTTCACACAAATCCTACTCCCCATTGTCCCTCCCCTTCTGTTCTCTCCCCCAGGGCATGAAGTCACTGCAGGACTAGACACATCCTCTCTCATGAAAGCCAGACAAGTTTGCCCAGTTAAAGGAATAGGACCCATAGGCAGGCAAAAGATTCAGGTACAGCCCTTGCTCCAGTTTTGGGGACCTACATGAAGATCAAGCTGCTCATCTGCTACACATGTGCAGGCAGCCCTATGTCCCTCCCATGCTTGCTTTTTGGTTTGGTGATTCGGTCAATGGCTCTGGAAAGTCTTTAAATAAGACTCTCAATATGAAGCTACCAGTAGAAATGCCACTCCAGGGCCAGGGAGATGGTTCAGTTGGCAAGGTTCTTGCCTTACAAGAGAGTGAGATTTACTTTGGTCTCCAGACCCATATAAAGAGCAGAGAGTGCTGTCATAATGCTTGCAATGAAATGAGATCACCAGGGAGGTAGAGACAGGAGGATCCTTGGGACTCTCTATCCACCAATCCTAACCTATCTTGTGAATTTCTCATCAGTACAGGGCTTTGATTCACATCAAATGATGAATGGTTCTTGAAAAATGACACCTGAAGTAGCCTTCAGACCTCCATATGCATGGTATGTGCACTTCCACATTTCTGCATACATCAGCACACACACACAAACACACACACACACACACACACACACACACACACACACACACACATACAGGGTGAGACAGAGATATCCAGGTTGATCTGAAGGTGTACATCTGTAATTGTATCACACAGAAGTTGAAAGCAGTAAGATGACAAGTTGTAGGACAGACCTGTTTGTTTTCTAGAAAATCTACCAGGAGTTCTTAAAACCCGTTTTCGCATTGTACATTCCAACTTGTAACTAGGTGGCCAGCTAACCTAGCTACTTAATGAGTTCCAAGTTAGTAAAAGGAGTTGTTTTATATGAAAAGATGATCAGTTTATATGAAAATATGACACCCCCACTGTTGCAATGTCTCTTGATCAAAATATATGCCTTTTCCAACAGTAACAATGCCATATGCATCAGGGACTCAGCCTTCACTACCCTTGGTGGTCTTCCAAGGCTATGAATGAGATCTAGGTTTTATTCTGTGCTGCCATTTGCCAAAATTCCTCTTCTGCTTACTGTAGGTGATTCAGCCTCAAAGACTGCTAGACTGTTGTTTTGCTGAGTCCCAACTAATAAACATCTATGAGCCTTTGATGTTTTGTTTTATGTGTGGTCAGGTGCTTCCAGCATATAAACAGGGATAGTATCTACCACCTGAGTTCACTCTCTCTGTCCTGCTACAGGCAGCCTAGCCTCCTCATTGCTCAATTCAACTACCTTAGCAGGCTACTCACAACACTGACTGCCAATCTTCCTTCAATTGACTTATCCCTTCCAAAGTTCTTTAAAGATTCATCACACTTGAAAGTTATAATGAATGTGCAAATTCTTCTTCTTCTTTTTTTATTTTTTTGGTTAGAATCTATCATAATGGCTCACAATCCACTGCAACAATTACATTTAACCAGCACAGGAAAGCTCTCACCAAGTTTACTATGATCATGTTAAGTACAGTCTCACTGCTGGTCTTTAACCACGGTGAATTTTTTATGGTAGTGTATAGTTTTACGAAGCTTGTTGAATGCCACCATTTCTCATTTAGATCATAGAAACTTACAAATGGGTGTTTGGATGTTTGTCTGCCCCTCCATCTTTACCTGCAGCTGGATAATTGTCTCTCATCTATTTTTCCTCTGAGTCTTGTGGAGTTCAGCTATTGCCCCTATAATTCCTTATGTTGTTTATGTTTTCATCTATAATCTCCAAAATGAGTTCAAACATCTTTGAATGTACCATGGTTTGGTCCACACATTCCAGGTTCACAGAAAACTGGACATATGTTCAGGACTCATTACATCTCCAGATGATTCTGACAAGTATCTTAAATCACCCTCTTTTTCAGTAAACCACTATATTGACAAACACATTGACTATTAATAGCTCTTCACAATCTTGCAAGTGAATATTTCTTATTATCAAGAATACTAAAATAAAATTTTCATAAACTGAAAGGGCTGTGGAGCTACAGTCAAGATTGTCTATTCGGAGTCTGGCACCCCTCCCCAGGCAGGTGTCGAATGTACATCTGAGCCATTGTTACCAGGCAAGATACACTGTGCTTCTCATACAGAAAAAAAAAAAATAAATAAAAAAAGACTAGATATACCGATCAACATTTTAGAACTGCACACAAGAATCCAGCTGATAGGAACTGATGCCCAGAGTGTCCTCCTTGATCAGGGAAAAAAATGATAAGAATAGTTCCTTCGTGCAGGAACACTGATCCACACCTCTGTCAGGCCCTTTCCCAAAAACCCACTGGGAAATTAGACCCCATCAGTGTCAAGCATCAATTCCCAATCTCACAACAAAGTGGCAGAAGTTGCTGGAGTGACACGCTTGGCTGCTGAGGCCAGAGCTCTTGTCACAAAGAAATGAAGCAGGACAATTATCCTGAGATTTAAGTCTGTATAGACAGTCACCTTATATCATGCAGGACCTCGAGTTTCACATTATTAGAACTCCCCAAGGACTTTCCTCAGCTTCTGTCACATCAGTGCCCACAGTTTACATTGCTTTTTACAGAGTAAACAGGGGCTGAACTTGAAGTCTATGGAAGGAGTAGGGCCACCACCCAATCACACTACGTAAGTCTTGACAGCTTCAGGCAACATGAGAAGCCTGGAGCTGTTGTCCCCTTGGGCCCCCCTCAAAAATGACACATGTACTTCATGAAGATATCCTAGCAGGTAGCATTTAAAAATAAATAAATAAGACTTCCTGCAGAACCCTGTCAGACAGGAAGAGTGGCATGGCGTCATTCTCCCGGGACTCTGCTAACCTGCTGTCTCTGCTGGAAGGAGGATAATCTAGCCGATGAAAGTGTGTGGCTGTCAGTGCCTGCAGGGAAGAGATGGCTGAATATCACACTTCAGTTCAGATGAACTCTGTGTGGGGATCTGTTGCTTAGGAGGGGCTGGGGAAGAGGAAGTAAACTAGCGCAATCACAACACACCTCACCATGGCAACCCGACTCTACACTGGTACTGAGTTTTCATAAAGGCAAAAAGAAAAAGAAAAAAAACCAAAAAACGGAAATCAGGACAGAGATATGTATAAGATAGACTCTCAGTACGTGCTAGCATGGAAGAAATTCCAGCCTAACGTTAGAGTGGAAGGGCAAAAAATTAACCAAGATGTCCTGACTGACAAACAATTGAAAAGAGTTCAGAATTAAAATGAAATCCAGCCCAGTGTAACCTTGAAACTCAAGGATTGCTGTGAGTTTGAAGCCAGCTTGGGCTACATAGCAAGCGCAGGGCTAATGGAAGTAACATACCGCGATTGAGGCAGCACGAGTTGGCTAGTGAAACATTATCTCAAAAATTAATACCTATGTAATTACCTATCTATCTGTCATTTCCACCATACATACACAATTAGATACATTTATTATATTTAATATCCCTGATATTGAACATTTTAAGAAATTGAATAAGTATGTTTGTACATTCATCCACACACCTGCATATTGAAGATAGTAATATCTGTACTATACTATGTACCATAAATTTTAGCTTCTAAATGATTTCTATTATAGATTAAGCATGGATGTTTTTGAGATTGAAGCAAAAATACAACTTAACCCTAAGTAATAATACAATTCCTCTGAGGGTGTAACCTGAAAAGATATTCATTCCAATAATAAAATGCTAATGTACCATGTGATATTATAAATGCAGATGACTTAGTATTCTTTTTAATGTTTTAGAAAATGCAGTGAATAGCCACAGGGAAGAGCAGGCTGACAGTCTGGAATGAGGAGACAATGGCGTCATCAATTCTGGAGGCTTTCAGTTCCATTGTGTCTAATAATCTACAAAGAAAGACTATGCCATTGTCTTTCTTCCTTAGATCCTGCACCAAGCACTTCAGGGAAGTGGGTGCCTTTACAAGATTTAAAAATTGAGCTGAACCAGCAGAGAAAAGAAATCTCAAACAGTTTCACTCTTCATACACATATTCATGTGAATATTCATACAGCCATGAGTTCTTATAATTTGAAAGAAAAGGACAAATAGCTACTTATTTCTTCTCTTGTGAAAATTCTGTATTCATAATGCAGCTTTAAATGTTTAAAAGAAAAGTTAGAAAGCAATCCTCTGTAGTAATCCAAAATCAGGAGCCCTTAGATAAGTAGACAAAGGTCAGTTCTCTCTCTCTCTCTCTCTCTCTCTCTCTCTCTCTCTCTCTCTTTCTCTCTCTCTGTTTGTGTGTACATTTGTTAGTGTTTTTATTAGCACACTTTCATCAGTTCAAAACTGACATATCTGCAAACTGTCCTAGCATATTTGTTATATTTGGACATTTTCACAAAGACTATGCCAAGAAATTTCTTTTGCCTAATCAAGATGGAGGTTGTAAAAGACAATGTGTTGAAGACTCAGAAGGAATAGTTGTAGAGAAATACAGTATTCAAGGAGATTCTGTTGAATGAAAGAGGAAAGACAGCTGGGAACTCTGAACTGGATAATATAGAGAATTTTGCTGAAAATAAAAACCCAAAAAACCATGAATATCTCCCATTTACAAAGGATCCATGACCAAAGCAAATAAATATTCTCATCATTAGAGGTGGGAACAATAAGTGACCTAATATTACTATATGATGGAGCTAACATCATATGAGGTACACATCAATATATCTATAATGTAATCATGAAAGCACTACATTTCTGTCAAGAAATTACTTTGTAATTTAGACCTGTGTATGTCTATATAAAACCATGTGTCATCTTGATTGCTGATATTAATTCAGATCACACACACACACATATATATATGTGTATATATATATATATATATATATATACACACACGTATATATCTATATATACGCACACACATATATACATGCTGAGGAGTTTAGTATGTGCATACACAGAGCATATCTTCAACATTTGGAAATTTATCCTTTTAAGGTCAAGAATGATTTCATAGACAACTGGCCTTTTATTAGTTATAAATATCTAGTGTTAAAATAGACAGTGCGTTGATCTGTGGCTTCTCTTGATAACTTAAAAATTGACATTTTGGTTGTCATACTACAGCTCCTTTACCTCACTCGCAAGGTTGCATGGACATGTTTTGATGATTCAGGTTTCAGTTGTTGATTTCATTTTATTATTACTACAATTTTTTTCTTATTACATAAGGCAGAGAAATAAGATAAAATTGGATTGACCTGTGACTGGAATATCAAAGAATGAGAAGTGAGAAAAATTAAACAGAGCCTAGGGAGACAGACAACACACAAGGCTCAAGGTGAGTGGCAGGGTTCTCCAGAATTAAAGGCTGTTCATTTTATTGCAGAAAGGAAGGCAAAAAATTGTCAAATTTCTTTTAATTTGAAGGAGCCACATGTTTGATATACTGAGAGCTCTGCAACTTATAGCAAAAAAATTAATGCTCACTATATTCATGGAAGAGGCAAGCAACATCAATCTCCTAAGATAGGAGGCCCTAGGCTTGCAGTATTTGAAGGCACAGGGATCCATGAAATCCTTCATTTTTGGAGACCTTTTGAATCTTCTAATTTGATAATTCTTTATTGTGTTCAACATGTTTCTGATATAATTTAATTGAATAGATTGCATAGATCCAACTTCCTTATTACCATTCCTGTGGTAAATTCATATAATATTATTACTTAAGTAAATTGTATTCTTTATCCTGAAAATACTTTGAGCAGTTTTTCAATATCTATCTACCATCTATCTATCTGTCTATCTATCTATCTATCTATCTATCTATCTATCTATCTATCTATCTATATCAAATTCATGTTGTGTCTTGAATGATGTATCCTAGGTATTCTTGGATATTTGACTTCTTGTTTTCTTGTTGGTGGCACTATTTGGGCAGTTTAGGACGTGTGGCTTTGCTGGAGAAAGTGTGTCACTGAGGGTGGGCTTTGAGACCTTAAAGACGACCAGAGTTGCTAGTGTGTTCTGTGTGCTTTTCACTATGGACTCTCCACAGTTCCTGGTTCAAGCTTGCTCACTGCCTCCTGTTGCTCCAATTCAAAACCAGTACACACATGGTTTTGGAACCAAAAGCTTGTATAACTTTTTCTTATGGAAGTTGCCTTGGGCATAGTGTTTTATCATAGTTATAGGAATACAAAATATTCCCACAAAATCATTGTCTTAGTGACACAGCAGATTTTGGGAACATCACTAACATATTTGCTATTTGGCATACCCATATTTAACACCTGGATTTGCATAGGTAAGATTGGTCTGGCACACAACTCCTGGTGTACCATTAAGACTTTTAAGCAATATACCTTGGATATGCTTGGGCATATGTGGCAAGTTTTAGACTGTGTCTTTGCAAATTTCTGGAGAGCCAATAATAAGGAAACATATTCAAAATCTATGTGATAGGTTGCTTTTGAAGAGTGGTTAATGATGTCAGATTGAGAAGGCAATGCCCGTTGGACCTAGTACCACTCTCTGTGGTATACCAGGATCACCCTCTTTAAGGCATTGTATTGTCTTTTTGACTTTCCAGCTGAAATTATAATGTTTAGAAACAGCATGTGGTTTTTTTGGTGACACTGCTGTGTGATGGTAAATGACTTATCTTCATTTTCAAATTAGAGATTAAATATTCTGAGACCTGAAGAACACAAGGGTAGAAATGTAACACTCTGAGAGGAGGAGTGAGTGAGAAATTGTGAAGTGGGGGCAGTATAACTTAGCCATCAGCCAACACTATTAGGCTAGTCTGAGATGTCCTCAAAAGCAAAGGCAGGATAAAGCTTTCTGAGAGGAGGTTTGGTTGTCATTGATGGACTGTCAAGTAAACAGAGTAAAGGAAGTGTTTTCCCTGGAATGGTGTTCATCTGGGTGTTGGACTTATACTATGTGTGGAGACACAGAATAGCTCACCAGTCTTAAACATCAGACCTTAAACCCTTAGACCAGACCTTAAACATCAAAGTCTTCTTAGAGAAGAACAACATTTTATTAAGATAAAAACAAGCCTCTATAGAATACAAGCATTAAAACCTGCAGTACAGAGAAAGTCCATTGCCCTGTGTGTTTCTGCCTCCTATTCTTGTTATCAAACATGCTGGCCCTGACAGGCCTGAGCTGAGCTCTAACAACAATGTATTCTAGAAGAGTGTTGTTAGAAAACAGAGGAGGTACGCAGTGAAGAGTCGGTCTTCCTCTTTTCTCTCTGCACTGTTTGTGCAAGTGGCAGCCTCTGACCATCTGCTGACAGGCCAGGCCTGTCAGTACCGTCATGGTCTCTGAATCTTATGCAGACTGTGGACCAGATCAACATCCTAACAGTCACTGTTGTGCTTTACTCTTTCAACTGGCTGCTCACACTCAGCACCAATATTCCAGATGAAATTCTTCTGTTGTACGAGGCAAAAGGAATTTACTTTCTTTTGTTTAGCACTGAATGGGTATGATTTCTCACTGCGGGCTTTTATATAGATGAATAGTGTGTCAATCCTCTAACACGTAAGATGTTCTTATACATTCAGCTAGTAAAGCTAAAGGTCAAAGGAAACACAAGGCATGACAGCCACAGTGACAAATATGAGCAAAGGTGATTCACAATTTTCTTAATAATTTTTTCTAAGTCTTTCTGACTGAGAGGTTGGTTTTCTTGTCTGATCAGGATCTTCAGTGTGTGATATTGTGATACTAAAATGTTTGCTTCTGTCTTTTCTTTTTTCCCCTGATACTTAAGGTTCTCTAAAGAAATAAATATCTTATTTATGATACATTTTACATAATACATAATACATAATTTATGATATATTTTCAACATATTTGATCATATTCACCCCATCTTCTAACTCCTCCAAGATGCAAACACTATTCTATACCCAGAATATTTTCCTTATTGTTTTTTAACCCTGCAATTCCAAACAACTAGTATTGTATCTATACCCTTGGCAATGAGGCCATTCAATGTGTTAACAGTAGCTCTTCATCAAGGGGTAAGATCATTTCTCCTCTCCATCCTGAAATTTTATTCTGGGCAGAAATTTACACAGGTCTTATACTGTCACAACTGCTTTGAGTTCATACATACAATTGCCCTCTTGTGTTTGGAAAACAACATGTAGTTTTGTTAATTGGCTTGGTTTTTTTTTGTTTTTGACGTTTGTAGTCTATGTTTTGAAAAATGAAAACATCCTTGGGATGATGTACAAGCAAGAAACTTTTTCTGAAGTGTTTCTTGTTTTGTATTTGTTCATTTGTTTATATTTGTGTGTTTTGGTGTTTTTTTTTCATTTTGATGACAATCAAAATGTTCTCAAATCACTGGCTTCTATTTACAGATATGAGACAATTTGATAAAAATCTTCATTCATATTATAAAATAATATTACATTATAAAATAATATTGAACTTGGCAGCATAACTATAAAAGTACACAACTGCTTGCAAATGTTATTTAGTATTATGTAGTAGAAGCAATATAGACCCTATTCAACTCATTCCTCAGGAAAAAAAATGTAATTGTTTAGCTAATTCTGAGAATACTCATCTCAATTTAAGTAGAACCTACTTAAATTTGTTTGCCTGTTTTCTCTTTTTATGAAGGATTTTTTATACATCAAATAAATCTTTATAGAATTACATTATCAGAAACTGACTTCTCACTGGGGAAACACGCATGCAAACAGTTTGATTTTATGATGTATGTACAACTTTGGAAAAATCAAGTAGGCAGCTTCAAAGAGACAACTCTTAAGAATGCAATTTCCTAGGGAGGCATCCTTACTGATGGGATAGCTTAGAAGTTGTTGAGGTTAAACTTGTTGAAGTGCTCATATATATTATAAACTCCAACTTCTTGTCTGAGTCATGTTACAACTATGACTTGAATCAGAAAATGTCCTCAGAATAGGCTATATTTTGAAGCATGTTTATTGATGGTGCTTCTCTTCTAAATCTAAAGAGTAGAAATAAAATCATTCCTTATTCTCTTCTCCTTCAGTCTAAACCTTGAAGACATCCTGTTTCCCAGTAGAAAGGTTGTTTTCCCTCATATTTGGGACTATAGCTCACCTCATGAGAGTCTACACATGTGGGTTGATGCACAGAGTATCAGAAAGGAAGGAAGCATGCTCAGCTCCCAAGTCAGATACAAATATAGGGCTGTTAAATAGATTCTGAGAAATGGGAAAAACAGAGAATGGCTAGGTGGAAGAGTAAGGACCTGGGGTGTAGAGTGGTGTTCAAAGATCTGTGTGGAGTGATGTGCTTTCTACTTATTTTTGATAGAAAATTTAATGCACATATCTCCAGAAGGAAATGGTAGCATTCACAGCCCTGTAGATTATTGTTCAGTTTGTATGACCATTTATTCACTCCAGATGAGTTACCCAAGACAAACCAAATGAATGATTCCATGTAACTCTAGCTGTGCCTAAGAAGGTTACTCATTAGGACCATAGATGACATATGGGTGTCTACACCACAGAGAAAAATAATCTCTTAAACTCAGTCACAGTTACCTGTGTATAAATAAATACCATTCCTTCTGTAGTGATGGACAGTTAGTGGAGCCAGTCTTTTGTAGATCTCCAGACAGTCATGGCTGCTGAGAGTTCAAGAGGAAAATGGCCATGTCACTTGCAGATGACAGAATTCCTCAATAGCCCACTTCTTAAAAAAGTGAATAAACTTACTTTTCATAAAGTGGAAGAGATAAGAAAACACAAGCAGAGTGTTCAATAAGTCATCAAGATTGTAGGGAGGATCAATTTTTCTATCCGTTCCACTGATCATGCTACTGAAAAATCAGGTTTGAATCTTGAGAGACTATTAAATTAGTAGCAAGGCACCGGGAAGACAGAGGACCATTTTCTCTCAGAGGAAAATACATTTTTACACATTTTCATAAAAGACAAGATTGCATCTGGGGATTTAAGAGTAACAGGTACATGCATCAAAGCTTTCAGGCCTATAATTCAAAATTCTGAAAACTTAAGCAATTTTATATGAAAGTAAGAAAATATCCAACTCTAAAAATTATTGAGAGGTATTTCACTTTGGAAAATGGAATGAAAAGTTTAGCATGTGTTATTTTTAAATAAAGATGGATTAAGGCAAGAATAAAAGATGTAATGCTTTTCTGCTTAAGCTTTTGAATGTCAGGATGGTGGCTGAGTGACTGTGAAATAGATGCAAGGCATCTCAGTCTCACCATGCACTTCCCTTTAAACCATAGGGCAGATGACATCTACTTAACTTTTAGGCAAGATAATGAAAAATGTATAATATCTTCAGTTTAAATGATACACGGAAAGATTTCTACTAAGAACTATAGAAATTACTGCATATAGTGGTTCTTATTCATACTTAGAAGAACAAAGAAGGTAGATGCTACAATGTCCAATCACTCTGTTCTTTGTCATTAGCTTAAGACCACCCTGGACTAAACAGTGAAACACTGTTTCACTGTCTCACTGTCTCACTGAGACATGAATTGTGCATGTCTATAAAGCCATGTAAAGTTATTTATGTCCATGTGTGTATGTGGGTGGAGCAAGACAGATAGATTAGGAGGGAAGGAGAGGAAGGGGAGAAAGTAAAATGGTTTGCAGGAAAGGCTGGGAGGGTTGATGAATATTTTAGCAATAGACTGTGAAAATAACATAAAAGGCTGTGTGTGTATATATATATGACTGAATTTCTGAACAGAACAGAGATTGGGCGACATAGCTTATAATTTGGAATAAGTGTCACTAAATAATGGAAACTTGTCTGAATTTCGTTTCATTTTGAGACAATTTAAGAACAAGAAGAGAAAAAGTGTGCTTTGATAGAGGCACAGATAATCAAAACACTCCAAAAAACAAAACCAGTAACACAAAACTATTGAAAGAAATAAAAAAAAAATTATGGAGTTGATTTTGTGTTGCCCAGCTGCTTCAGGGAATGGGCTCTGGAGTATGGCTGAGTATATCCAGTGAAAATCTATTGAAGAAAACCAGTTTTCCATTTCTGGGCAGATATCATCCCAAAGAGATTCTTGATTAGGTGTGGGACCCCGAGTCTACCTCCCTTTTCCTGTGTTGAGATTTTGTGTGGTTTGAATTTGTATACATCTTATGTGAGTAGAAAAAAAAAAAAAAAACAAATACAAAACACCATAGTATGCGATCCCCACTTTCTTTGGCCTATTCTTTTTAATAAAACCCTTTATTTTCTATCAGTCAAAAGAAGAGAACAGCTAAGTCTTAACAATATCTCTTCCTTTCCTTTTTAAGTCTTAACAACATCTTGTCCTTTCCTTTTCCTGACAGTTAGTAAAATTAGGGCTACATCCTGCTTCTGGAGTCTTGAATTGTCTTTGTTTCTCTTGGGAAAATGATCTAGTTGATGTTAAAAAGCTTAGGACAAAGAAAGAACAAATCGTTTTTATTTAAAAAGCAGGATTGGTCATAGATGCACCTCTATCTGCATAGAGCATTTTTCAAGTGACTGGAAGTAGCCTGGGCAGAGGAACTGGACAAGGAGTCAACAGAGAGACACAGGAGAACCAGAATGATGTATACTCACACTCTAGACTGAAGTCTTCAATGTGAAATGCAATTGAAACAAGCAAGTGAAGGGAACAGAGATATAGTAAGTCTCCAAGGAAGGACACAGAACAGGAGTAACTGAGCAGAAATTTATGTGCAATGTTTTACAGCAAAGTACAGTTGAAAGATGTCATTAAAAAATGGCAAAGCATACAGAGGCTCACCTGAAAGGATCAGTGTGATGGAGCTATGGTTACAATGCAGAGAAACTTGTAGCTCTAGATGTCATGTTGCTTCCTGCTTACCCAGAAGACAATCCTGGCTCTACAAGAAATAGGGCTTTGACCTTGTTCAGGGAAACTTTCACCACACAGCCAGTATACAGTCATTGTCCTGCACAAACACGAATTGGTTTATTTTTAAAGCTAGTCAGGATTTTCTCTTCACTACCTCTCTGACAGACTGATGGGCCCATAAAACCTGGTGAAGGAGTATGGCCAGGGCTGATAGGAAGTAGATCCAATTAGGCTGATGGACAATATTCAGATTAGAAAGGTTACACATTTCCCCCACTTGTTATTTGGTCTTGACACAAATCAATCTCTGCTAGCCTATGTGAAAACCTTCCATTACTGGCTATTCTGTCTTACTGGACCAATTCAGCCATGCCATTCCTTTAAATCTCATTATGGACATGAGGACACTCCTGCCTTCATTGCTGTGTACACTCACTGCGGCCCAGGGACATAACACCCTTTATTGTGAGCTCTGTGCAGTTTACTTTAGTCTCCATTATTTTAAGCCACTGATAGAGATTTTAACAGATTATTCATCTCTTCTGACCTGTGAAGTCAGGAATATTTCCAGTTTTTCCAAAATGTGGGTTTTCTTCAAACTGCCTTTTTCTCTAACCAAGTGTCAGTGGCTGCTTTGAATGTTGGAACCAATAGAGCAATTTGCTCAGTTAAGCAGAGATTTGGACTGTGGTTTTTTTCTCTGTGTAAGGACAAAGTGGTGTGTGTGTGTGTGTGTGTGTGTGTGTGTGTGTGTGTGTGTGTGTGTGTGTCTGTGTGTGTGTGTGTGTGTTCATTATGTCTGTAAAGTGTATGTGGAGGTGAGAGGACAAATTTCAGTATATTCATGGGGAGTGCTAGCCACCTGGGTTATTTGAGGCAGATTTTCTCACTGTCTTACACTGACTTAAAGTTTTCCAAGAATCCTAGCCTGGGAATCCATTGAGCTCGAGGAATCTGCTTGTCTCTGCCTCATTAATACTGAGATTACAAGCAGATGGAATCGCATTCTTCTTTCTTACTTTTTTTTCTTTTTGCCTTTAAAAAAAAAAAATTCTTTACGTAAATGTGTTTTTCATAAGAAAGCATATACTCAAAGTAATGTTAACAAGTATAGCACAGTAGATATCTAAAAGAAAATATGTCTAATATCATTATCAAGTATTATGTGCTACAAAGAATTGTATTGCTATACTTTATGCAACTGTCATTACAATAGGCTTATTGTTTCTCATATAACCACAAACAATATACAAAATAGGAATGAATTGCTCACAGGAAAGCAAAAGATAAATACTCATCAAAGAGTGTTCTTTTTGTTTGTTTGTTTGTTTTATTTTATTTTGTTTTTTATTTTTTATTTTTGACTGTACTAAAATATTATAGGATCACCATCACATATGCAAAATGTTACCCAGCACATGATGTTCATGAAAATAACCAAAGGTCAAAGAAAATGCTGATGGTAATAGAATTAGATTTGCATGTTAACAAAAGCATGCTAAAATATGCTCCAGAAGAAAGCAAGACTATAATCAGAGACCAAGAGAGACCCAGTTGAGACTGCTTAGTTCAGGTACGAGATGGAAGGGAGAGGGTAAAGAGAAATGGGAGGTGTAAGAACAATTTGGAAGACAGTAGCAGTCGGAATAGTTAATTTATTAAAGAGAAAGAATTAAAAGACAAAAACCCAAGCACGTTTGATTGTTGAATTGGAGACTCAGTAAGTTCAGTTTCTTTGGGAACTTTTGACTTTGAATGTTTAATCCACTGCTGGATTCCTGGGACCAATATCTAGTATCCATGATCCCAAGGTAAGTGGTTACCTTATTGAGCTCTTTCCCCGAACTTGCTAAAGTCTATCTTAACTTACCAAGGAACACATTAGGAAATTTAGAAAAATTAATTATGATACTGATTTATTTCCAGAAAGAGCCCTTAAGGAGATAAACACTCTGACTCACCATTACAGTGCGATGGGGAAGCTATCAGAGGTGTAGGTTGCTGACCATATACTAGGGAAAAATTAATCTGGAGGAACAGAGAAAATCCTGTCTTTCATTGTGCTACACAGGTAGTTCACATGATGGTCAAAAAGAAGTGAATGGAGTTTTGACTACTGATAGAAATAATGACCACAGAGCATTTGCCAGACTTTGATTTCTATGCATTTATGTTCCTGACTGCTTCAGTCAAGACTGATGTAGAGTAATTTTCCTCCCTGTCCACTCGCTAGAATTGCTATATGATTTCCACTCAACTTCAAGATAGCTTAGAACACACAAGGAAGCAAATAGAATGCTTGCATGGTATCATTCCAAATATAATATTCAAGTTCACTGGAGTTTAAATGGCTATTTTCAACAATAGTTTTTGTTCAACAGAAAGGCAGATATTTAATGTAAGGAGTAAAACATACCAGTCATCTATCTGCCCTCATAGACATTGAGGAATACAGTGAAGTGGGCTTGGGTTTTGTGAAGCTCAGACTAAATTAGTTTGATCTAACTCACTACCACATGATTTTACCCCATAAAATTGAGGAGACATATGGCTTTCCCTTACAATTCCATAATCATGTCAGGTCTTGAGATCTAGCTGTAGCTCAGACTCTCTGTTTTGATTGGTTGACTTGGGCAACAAACCAACAACATAACAGGCAGGGTCTCACAAACTGTCTGATGGTTCCCATTTGGTTTTACTTGTGGGCCCCTTTGGCAGGGCTGCATGTTGTTTAACTCAAACCTGTTTATTGTCTGGGATGCATGGTTCAGGAATTGAATACCTTAAAGTGGATGGTGTCTCATGCAGCTGATGATACCTAAGGATTCCCAAGTGCCTAAGATACCATGCAGGATACAATATGATTATAAAGCATATGCTAAAACAGAAGGTTTGAGCTAAATACAGACAAAAATGTGCCATTTGGCTTGAGCATATTGATAAACAAGAGAAACATTTGCCTCTGGAAGATATTTAGGTTACAGTGGAACAACTAAAATTCTAAGGGGTGTCTTTGGGAGGCAAATGGCCCAGTGTTATACTGATAGGTGTAAATAAACATTGAAAAGCACAGGATTAGGAATGATAGTGAAGGAAGTGCCTTGAAATTGATCTTCTTTCAGATGAATCAAACACCTCATGTTCAAATGCTGCTTTTCAGACATAGGTAAGAATGAATTAGGAAATAGACCTTTTACCATTTTGAAATTGACTTTCAGTAAAATACTTAAGAAATGTATAGCTGTGAAAATATGGACTAAATATTTTTTTTGTATCCCATTCAATTGATACAGCGGAGTGGAGATAGTACCTATCGGTGTCTGTAGACTTCTAGGTAGTTGTAGTTCAACCATTTGTAATTTTATTAAAAAAAAATACGAAGATGCATCTGTTTTTCTAACAGTCTGGGGAATGAATCACAATCATTTTTGAGACTTTTTAACTAAGGAGTCAGACAAGCTTCAGATGTTTGAATGGTATTCTCTTGCTTTGGTGTAAATCTGAGATGTGGTGTAATAGTGGATGTTTAAACTTTTCTAGGTTTTTCTAATACAAAGTTCAGGGGTAAACCATAGTTTGCTTTACATTTAGAGAAATAAACTGTTTCTTAAACCAATATTAGAGTACAAGTGGTTGAAAGGTCGACTGTATAACGTGTTTATAAAATACTATACTGGAGAAACTAAGTTACATCCAGAAAACAAAAATAACACATGAATAAAAAGTAAAGATTTCTTTACTTTGTAAAATGATATCAGTCTGGATTAGTTTATAATAATTCCATAATGGAGATTGGGGATTTAGACAAAGTGTTTGAGTTTTGCAGAAATGATGTACTCCATACTTTTACTTTAGCAAGGTTACAGGGTAAAAGACATGCCAAGTAAATTAATTTCTTAAGTCTCCTTCTTTTTATCTTAGAAAAAAGGAGAAAATCTAGGGGTACCATGGAATTCTATTGTATTTTCAATTTTCTGCAATTCACGTGAATTTGGGGGCTACATATTGATTAAAAATAACTTCACTTTGGCCCTTATATATGTGCAGATTTATTTTATTTTTTTTCTTCATTTAACCATTTGACTTGAAGTCATTTGTCTCATGGCTTGTGAGGCTGGGTAGAGGTGTGGACCAGAATTAATGGATGTCTGGGAGGTGCCCTCTTGGCATTACATTGAGTAGAAACAATCTGAATAAAGGCACCTATTATTCATGATGCTTCATTGGATGCTATCATGACAAATTTGTTAAGCAACAAACTCATGCAGGATAAGCAATGCAGCAAGCTGTGTATTCCAGATAGCATGAGCATGATCAAATTATATAAAAACAAACAACCTGTCCTTTTGTTGTTTTTTTTTAAAGAAACTTTTATTTATTTATTTATTTATTTATTTATTTATTTATTTATTTATTTATCTCTTTGGTTTTTTAATACAGGGTTTCTCTGTATAGCCCTGGCTGTCCTGGAACTCACTCTGTAGACTAGGCTGGCCTCGAACTCAGAAATCTGCCTGTCTCTGACAAGGTAAAAAAAAAACCAAGTGTCCTCAATATCATAATGTAAAATTTTATTATAATTCCAAAATTCTATGATTAAAAATTATCAAGAATAAGATGTGTATGCTGTGAAATTTCCAGAAAGATGAACATTTTATGACATTTGGTCCATATTTTTTAGACTTCTTGGTCATTTGTGTTTTATTAAATTTATTTCTACACAGCTTTGATATTTTAAAAAAAATTTTTCACTAAATGATTCTCAATAAAAAAGCAAACACAATTGGCTCCTACCCCCAAAAGTCAATGAAATGATTGCTAATAATATTCTGCTATACTCCTCACCCAGATGTGATCAGAGGGACCTCACCAGCAACTGATCATTATCATCACAGAGGCCTCACTGAACAACTGATAAAAATAGATCCAAAAACCCACAGCTAACATTAGATGGAGTGTGGGAAATGTGAGGGACTGGAGGATCCAGAAGAGTGAAGGACACCACAGGAAATCTCACAGAACTAACTCACCTGTGCTCATGGGGGCTCACAGAGACTCAATCACCAGCCAGTAACACACCATGGGTCTGAAACTCTTTAATATGTTATGGATGTGTAGCTTTGTCTTTTTGTGGACTCATAACAGTGAGAGCAGGTGTCTCTGAATCTCTTTTCTGTTCCTGGGACCCATTTCTCCTGCTGGGTTATATCTTCTAGCCTTGGTGCCTAGTGTTACTGAAACTTGATATACCATGGCTAGTTTGATATCCATGGGAGGCCTGCTCTTCTTTGAAGAAAAACTGAGGTGGACTAGATAGGACGACAAAAGGGTCTAAGTGAGGGCAGAGGATTGGGAAGAGGGAAAAGTAAGGAAATTCTTGTTTGTAAGTATAATTAATTAATTAAAAATTCAATTAGAAAGCATAGTTTCCCTCTGAAAAGCTTGGAAATCAAGATGGAGAAGTGTGGTGTTGAGTTTTTTGACACCGATGTTCTGCTAGCAGCCCTAGAAGGTTGAAAACAATGCTAAGTCTTCATTTTGAACTTGGCACAATATATCGCCTTTGAAAGAAGACTCTCAAGGAAGGATTATTTAACTTGGTTGGCCTGTTGTCATGTCTTCATTGAGTTAATGTGGGTAAGAAGACATCTTTGATGGCAGTCCCATTACCTAGATGTACATCTTAGACTTTATATTTAAAGAGAGGAGGCTGGGCATGAGTGAGCATACATGAATCCACTCTCTGTCTTTGACTATGATGTGATTATCTACTTAGAGTTCCTTCCTTGTTTTCCCCCAATGATGGCCTGTAACTTGGCTGGCCTGTGGACACCATTACATATGTAGCAGAGAACTGCCTTGTTTGACTTCACTGGAAGGGGTTTATCTTGGTCCTATGGAAGCTTGATGCCCCAGAGAAGGAAGATGCTGGAAGGGTTGAGGTGGGAATGGGTAGGTGGTTTGGGGAGCACCCTCTTAGAGGCATAGGGGAGGGTAAAGGGGTGGAGGGCTCCTGGAGAGGGGAACGGGAAGGGGGACAACACTGGCAGTATAAATAAATTAAATAATTAATAACAATCAAAATAATAATGAAAAAGCTGTCACATATATGTTGGTACAATTGAAAAATAAAAATGATATCCACTATGTTCCTCATTTTTTATTTTATTTTATTTTTTTGCTTTTCGAGACAGGGTTTCTCTGTGTAGCCCTGGCTGTCCTGGAACTCACTTTGTAGAAATGGCTGGCCTCAAACTCAGAAATCCACCTGCCTCTGCCTCCCGAGTGCTGGGATTAAAGGTGTGTGCCACCACACCGGGCTAAATTTGTGTTTTGATACATAATAATGGTAACTGATAAAAGATTCTATTTATTTGAATATCAATTGTCTTTGATAGTCTCATTCAGAGCTTAACAATATTCTATTTCAAACTTTAGGAGATGGGAAATTTAGCTGCCTCACTTGCTTTAATTACAATTGTTTCATAAAGAAAATTTAAAGTTGTTCTGTATTAAACATGCTTACTTTGATAACTCGTTTGACCCATTATCTGATAGTTACATTCCTTTAGAGTTTCTCAATGGAAAGAGAGGCCCATTGGACTTGCAAACTTTATATGCCCCAATATAGGGGAATGCCAGGGCCAAAAGAATGGGAATGGGTGGGTAGGGAAGTGGGGGGCGCTATGGGGGACGTTTGGGATAGCATTGGAAATGTAATTGAGGAAAATATGTAATAAAAATATTAAAAATTAAAAAAAATAAATAAAATGGAAACTCAAAAAAAAAAAAAAAAGAATGAATCTTTGTAGTAGTATGTAAGCAAGGCCATGTTCCGCAACAGTGTTGAGAATTGAGAAGGTGTTGTGTTAGTTGGAAAGTTCTAATTTGGAACTTAATAATGACATTCCTAAGCAATTAGCTGAGCACATCAGAGGAAATTATGGAGGAGGTGGAGAAAGAACAGCAATTTATGAGCAGCAGCATAAGAGACAGCTAAATGGGAGTAAACTTGCTTCAACCAGAGATAAGACACCCAGGAGAAATAGGACAACATGTTGGTCCTCTGTGGCTTAACAGAGAAGAAACATATGTTTTCAGGAGAATCTTGCAGCAATTCTCCTTGGTTAAGCCCCTTAATGAACTTAAAACTAGTATGTGATCAACGTGTTATAGCATCTCAGTCTTGCTCATAGATGACAAGTGCTTTCTCTTTGTCTGTGTCTGCTAATAATTGAGATGCACAGGATAATTTATGTATGTATACATATATGCATATACAAAGTACATAATATAAATATATATTATGCTCATGTTTTTCAAAATCTTTTTTTAAATGCTTCCAGGACACACAATAGACATAACTGTTTTCCCTAAATAATGACTAAAGTTTGGAAATGGGCAGGATTTTAATAATTTTATTGATTCATTTTGTGTTCAGACCATGCAGAGCAGCCAATGAGTAACTGGCAAGTGACTGTTTGAATATACTATAAAAAGAAAATCACAGAGAGCAAAATCAAAAGCAAGAATGAAGAGATCAACAGAAAAAAGCCTCTGTTAAAGTGTTTTGCATTATTATAATTGCCTGCTGGGGTGTTGGGAGTAGTATTATTGACCGATGGCTGAGACACCCATCTGTCAAGAATGATTTTTAACTCAGTAAACTAAATCCAGAAAAGACTCAAGGTGCCATTGCCTTGCAAATCCAGTTTACTAATGCTGGAATGGCCTTATTTTACAACAGTCCTTTTAGAGAATCTGACATTAAGTATTGTAATTAGCTAGTTTATTTATCTCAGAAGGAACTTCTGGAACCACTGGGGCTGACAAAGGGAAAGATCCTGGTGCTAAGGACTGTGACAACAGCAACCTACACCTCTCCTGTTTCTAGATGGAAACTTTATTATTAAGATTCAAATTGATCCTGGACATATATACAGAAGATGCTCCAACTTATAATAAGGACATATGCTCAACTATGTTCATAACAGAATTATTTATGATAGCCAGAAGTTGGAAAGAACCCAGATTTCCCTCAACAGAGGAATGGATATAGAAAATGTGGTACATTTACAGAATGGAGTACTACTCAGGTATTAAAAAAAAACAATGAATTTATGAAATTCTTAGGCAAATGAATAGATCTGGAGGATATCATTCTGAGTGAGGTAACCCAATCACAAAAGAACACACTTGATATGTACTCAGCGATAAGTGGATATTAGACCAGAAGCTCAGAAACCAAGATACACTTCACAAACCACATGAAACTCAAGAAGAAGGAAAACCAAAGTGTGGATATTTTGATCCTTCCTAGAAGGGGGAAGAAAATACCCATGGAACAAGTTACAGAAAGAAAATGTTGAGCAGAGACTGAAGGAATGACCATCTACCTGGGGACTGCCCCACCTGGGGATCCATCCCATATGCAATCACCAAACCCAGAGACTATATTTTATATGCCAACAAGTGCTTGCTGGCAGAAACCTGATATAGCTGTCCCCTGAGAGGCTATGCCAGTGCATGACAAAAACAGAAGGACATACTCACAGCCATACATTGGACTGAGCACAAGGCCCCCAGTGAAATAGCTAGAGAAAGTACCTGAGGAGCTGAAGGCTTTTGCAGCCCCATAGGAGGAACATCAATATGAACTAACCAGTACCCCTGGAACTAAACCACCAATCAAAGAATACACATGGTGGGACACATGGCTCTAGCTGCATATGTAGCAGAGGATGGCCTAGTTGGTCATCAATGGGAGAAGAGGCCCTTGGTCTTGAAGGATATATGCCCCAGTTAAGGGGGATGCCAGGGCCAGGAAGTGGGAGTGGGTGGGTTAGTGAGCAGGGTAAGGGAGGAGGGGATAAGGGGAAGGGTATTTCAGTGATAGACCAGGAAAGGGGATAACATTGCAATATAAATAAAGAAAATATCTAATAAAATTTTAAAAAGAATGTTATTTGAAAGGATTTAACAAAAAAGACTCAAATTTTGTTCAAGTCTCATTGTTTTTAAATGTCACCACTCATTTTTCAGTGCTGTGGTAACTAAAGACTGAAAGTATCATGGCTACTCTCACTTTGGGTGGTACACACAGCCATACTTTCTCATTTTTATTCATTTTGTTTCCAAAAGAAGCTGATGTTTAAATTTTATTTATTTCTGTATTCATTTAAAAATGACTATAGTCATAATATAATGTATAGAGATTAAGTAAGGTGGTAAGGGTTGGCCCTTTTTAGTTCCATGTTGAAAATAATGACGGCTAGAAAGTGTTCTGTTGGCATTTAACTGTTAGGTCACTTGAAATGGCAATGAGGAGAGACGTCAGTATCAAAGTCCTTTCTTCCCATGGGAAGAGACTTTTAGTGGGTGTCCACTCCCTATTGCTCCCATTGTAATATACTTACTAACATTTGGGAGCATTTTACCTTTCTTTCACTTGCTGGCTTTACACAATAAGCATATGTGTAGACTTTTGTGATCTCAATAGGTAGAGTCTCTCTAATATAATACGAAAAAATACTAAGTAAATGTGTATCTCTTACTCACTAATGAAGATAATAAAAATGAATCATTTATTCTACTGACATTCAATTGCAGTTTTCAAGTAAGATGTCTTTATTTATATTTTTATTTCTTTTTAAACCTCATTTCAATTTATTTAATATGGTAAAAATGAAACAAAATCTTGAAATCATAAAAATGAATTCAAATATGGATTATTTCCAATAATAGTAGATACTTGTTTTGGTCAGTATCTTTTTTAAGAAACGGAATCCCCAAATTGAATGACTATCCATCAGTACCCTTTATTGTGAGCATTCCACAACACCCTGTTTCTAAAAGAAAATGCATGAGAACATCTTCTTGAAATATTTGAAAAACATGGGCTATGCCATTTCTGGAAACCCAAAGACAAGCACCCCTAAAAACTGTTAATGGATGTCACCACATTCTATTTCAACATGTTGAATTTATACATGCCAATTAAGATTTCAGTGTTTAATATGCATACTCAGCAATCAAAACCTAGGACAATTAAGCTGCTCATGTTCCAATTTCAGAGATATTTGTATTAGGGACTGTGAGTTGACTCCAAAATATATGCTGATTCTACATGACCCATTCTCATAGGTTGAGTTGAATATA
Organism: Mus caroli; assembly: GCF_978045245.1. Classification (NCBI taxonomy): domain Eukaryota; kingdom Metazoa; phylum Chordata; class Mammalia; order Rodentia; family Muridae; genus Mus; species Mus caroli. The sequence goes on along the minus strand of NW_028227274.1, from coordinate 26,303,469 downwards.
CCTCTGTAGTGGTAGTGTTTCTTGATTTTACATAGGAAGAACTTCGTAGCAGGATAATAGGCATTCTGCTTGATTGAGTAACCACCTACTTGTATGAATTCTCCCTTCACTGAACTAAAATGTAAAGCTAAGAAGAAAAAGATGTATTAACACAATTGAATTGATTTCTTTTAATCAGCATAGCATCTGGGAAGTTCTTTAAAAAGAAGACAGATAATATAAAAGTGATAATTAAAGTAAAACAAGTATTTACAGAGGCCTTTCCTGAGCAGTGTCAAATGCCTGCAGTGTAAGGCAATGCAAAGAATGCAGAGTACATTAATTTTTTTTGTCCTGGGAGATTTTACATTTTAAAAGTCACTAGAAATTTATTCCAATTACATAAAGTAATTTTGGATACCCATGAAAAGGCTTGTTTTCTACTAACCTAATAACTATGCCCAAATAGTGTTCTTCATTGTATATTTTCCTGAAATCTAAGATTTGTACATTGTGACAATTTTACCTTCGTGTTTGGATTATAAGAATTACTTACATAAATCATGTTTTGGGATGAAATATATTTTTGTACTCATTTTCATCAAGACTTAATTTAAGAGTTCCTTGATAGTAAAAGTGATTATATTTTCCTGTATTAATGTTTTCTTCAGTTTGATTTTCTAGCAATCAGAGCTCTATCTTGTTTGGGGAGTCTCTTAGATAGCCATGAGCTCAACTTAATAGAGTGTTTCCAATGCCGATTGTTGGGTCTTTTATACAATGATCTTTGGCTCTTGGAGAGACCATTGGCAGCCTAGATAGGAAAATTTTCATTAAACAATATGCATATACGTGTGTGTGTGTGTGTGTTCCTAAATATATTCTGTTCAGTTTGTATAATATGGTTTACATGCATGTATTCAGGGCTGGCATTTGGTAGTGGATAATCAGTTGGTGTGCCCTTATCTGGATAATTCTCTTTGAATACCCCTTAGTTGGCTGTGTTTCTTTGTTCAAGGTAGAGTTCTTATGGTTTTTCATCCATCTACGTTGGCATGTCTATTGCTGGCATCCTTCTTCAACTCATGTTTAGGCAGCCATGTTGGTGAGACATTATGGGTGTGGCTTCTGAATATACTACTTTTGAGCTTTGCACTCATCATTCCTGTGTTTCTACCATGTTTCCGTCCTTCTCCTCCTCTTCTTCCTCCTCTTCTCGTCCTATATTTATCTCATGTACTTTCTTAATTAAGCACTTCATATTTTCCTAAATGAGCCCCCTCATAAACAAACAAACAAATAAACAAACAAACAAACAAAAAAAACGACCTTAAAGTAACAGGCAATGGAAATGGGATACAATGATTTAATATTTTATTTTTTAAATTCTTTTTTTTCCTTTTCTTTTTTTTTAATATTTTTATTACATATTTTCCTCAATTACATTTCCAATACTACCCCAAAAGTCCCCCATAGCGCCCCCCACTTCCCTACCCACCCATTCCCATCAGTCTCTCCAAAATATTTGGGAGAATAATCACAATCCCATCTTAGAGTTGGGTAGAATACTTTCTTATTGATTCTATTAATTACATTTCTGTTTACTATAAAAAATTAAAACACGTTGAGAACGGAAGAGCTTATTTCTGCTCATACTTTGAAGATAAAATCTATCTTGGTGTGGAAACCTTGGCTGTAGTAATGTGAAACAGCTGATTCCAGTGTGTTTATCATCAGAAATCAGGAGAAAGCCTGTGCTCTAGCTTTCTGTTTTATTCAGGCTGAGACTCCAGCTTATGAAGTGGTGGTACCCACACTTTACTCAGTGCATCTCAACTATAATCTAGATAGTCTGTAGTAGACATGCCAAAAGTCTCTTAAATGACTCTAGAATCTGTTATGTTGACATTCAGTATTAGCTATCAATTTAAAATCATTTATTTCTTTTTTTTTCATTTTTCTTTTGTTTATTCTGAGAGACTTGATAAGGACAATGGTTTGTTCATAGCCAACTAAATTGCTTCAAGTGGGAAGAATCAAATACAGGTGTTGAACAGTAAAGATCACTGAGAAAAGCTTATTCACACATTCAAACTTCTTAGGAAGTAAAGTGTCTAAATGTACAGTGACCCAGGTTACCTCCTTTTATTCTCTTCATTGTACTTTGCAGATACTGTATTTTTTTTAATATTTTTATTTGGTATTTTCCTCATTTACATTTCCAATGCTATCCCAATAGTCCCGCATAGCCTTCCCCCCACTCCCCTACCCACCCACTCCCACTTTTGGCCCTGGAGTTCCCCTGTACTGGGGCATATAAAGTTTGCAAGTCCAATGGGCCTCTCTTTCCAGTGATGGCCGACTAGGCCATCTTTTGATACATATGCAGCTAGTCAAGAGCTCCGGGGTACTGGTTAGTTCATAATGTTGTTCCACCTATAGGGTTGCAGATCCCTTTAGCTCCTTGTGTACTTTCTCTAGCTCCTCCATTGGGGGCCCTATGATTCATCCAATAGCTGACTGTGAGCATCCACTTCTGTGTTTGCTAGGCCCGGATGGACCATCTAGAGACAGCCATATCTGGGGATCCATCATTTATTTCTTAAATGGGTCAAGAAACTCTAATAGCTATAATTTACGTGGGACTAAGATGTAGACAGTTGTGGCTAATGATTCATGTAGCCTCTTAAGCAAGTATTACCAAGGTTTGACTTATAGATGCAGACATTGTGACTCTCTTGTCCTGGGACCCAGGGATAATAGAAAACAAATATTGACTGTAGATGACAAATACATAGTTGAATCTATTAAGTTGAAACAATAGTATCTTCTATTAAGTAACATTTACCAAGAAACTCAAGCTTCAAGTCAGTCAGTCAATCAGATGGCAGCAATGAGTCACAAGAAGGAGAGAAAATTAAAAAATTAAGGTGAAGGACTTCTTTGATAGCTGGAAACTGAAACCAAATATTTGACCATTAAGAGACTCCTGAGAGACCCCTGTTATATTGATTTTCATGTTTCAAATTTTAGTTTGATGTATTTGATGATCAGATTTAGTTGCTTAGCATAGATGTGCTACTCTGATGAAGTTTGAGTGTATCATACACTGTCAATCTCCCCAGTTCAACAGTGAAACAGGAGAGTGCACCTAAAGTTCATTAAAATGTACAGTCATGTTAATGATCTTGTGAACTGCACCATGTGATTCCAATACCCCATTTTGCATAAACTTAATTCAGACAGACTTGTAGTTAGCTGAATCTACCAGATGGTAGCATAGAGAAAACGGAGCAGTTGCATTATTACGTAGTATTTGAAAAGGGAAAAAAAATAGTGTTTTATTATCTCCAAAACAGAGTTGGTTAGAAATGAGATTCTTTCACTTGTCCAGACTGTCTCCCTTCAATATTGACCCTTTTTATACCACCACAAAGAAGGTAGAACATCCATTGCAGTGGTTCTCTCATTCCTATTAGTTTTGCTTGACCACGTGGGTCTAATTAGTAAGGATGGGTTTGAAACATTTTTTTTTCTAACAAACATCACCCTATTAGGGAATGATATAAACTCTTCAACATCTTTGTATAACATGACTTTAGGCAGAAGATTCCAACCAGCATGCAAGACCCAAAGCCATTCATACCATGAGGAGGAACAGAAGGGAAGGGAAGGGAAGGGAAGGGAAGGGAAGGGAAGGGAAGGGAAGGGAAGGGAAGGGAAGGGAAGGGAAGGGAAGGGAAGGGAAGGGAAGGGAAGGGAAGGGAAGGGAAGGGAAGGGAAGGGAAGGGAAGGGAAGGGAAGGGAAGGGAGGTAGGTGAGGTAGACTCAAACAAAAAAAGGGGACTGAACAATGAAAGAAGCTTTGATGTGTTCTTGAACTGAAAGATGATGCTGAGTTCTTACATTTTATTTTAAAAGCACCCAGACAATGCAGGTTATATTTATCAGGACTCTTAGGGAAACAATACCAAATGGAAAAAAAAAAAAACCACCTAGCTGCATAAAAGAGGAAACAGGATACAATATTTTACTCTGAACTTTCATAGGAGCATCTTACAACATATTTCACGTTTGAAAGCTTTTAATCTACCACCCATATCCTCAGTGTCACATACAAAATAAATTTTATTGTATTGTATTTAAATTATTTAAGCATTTTTAGAAGGCATAAAGTAATCAGATACATAATGTATTATATGGCTCCCCAAACATATCTGCCACCGGCTGCCACCATTCTGCCATTTAATTTTACACTGCTGGAAGAAAAGAGATTTTTTAAGGATTTAGGTTTCCCCATGTTTTCTTTCCCTCCTGTTTCTTTTTTCCTTCCTTCATTCCTTCCTGCCTTCCTTCCTTTCTTCCCTCTCACTCCTTTCCTTCCTTTACTCATTTTCTCACCCCTTTCTCCCTCTTACTTTATTTTTCATTCTTCATTTCATTAATTTTACTTTGCTGCAGCCAACCCTTTCTTTAAAACCAAAATTAAAGGTCATCTGTTAATTAGCTACTTTTGAACAGTATCCATTAATATCACATAAATTATAGAGCACAAATCCAATTAAGTTCTTAGGTTATGTTGGAACGAAGTACATGATTTAATTTTCAGGCACATTAGGAAGTGAGGTCTATAGGAGAAATCAATACAGTTATAGCAAAAGACCAAGTTGTCTACATGTCTGTGTTTATTGGTGTGAATGTCGTGGTATTTCAACTTTCTATGTATAAGGATTTGGTTTTTATGATTAAAAGGTGATTTTCTGGGTGGTTCCTTAACAACATGGTTCATTACTGAGGCCAGTAGTCACACTTACCCACTACTACTTCAGTGAGTAAGGAAAAAGGGACTCAGTCACAGCCAGTGTGTCAAATCTCTGTAGTTACAGAATGTGCAGCTAGATATAGGAGGCTATTAATTAAGTTCAGTGTGATATCAGCCTGAGATACATAGTAAAATGTTGCCTCAAGATAACAAATAAATCAACATTTCAGGCACAAAATGGAAACACAAAAATGTTTAGAAATACTTATATTTGATTGAAAGAAAGGCAGAAATGCAGTGATACGAATGTCAGCGAACTTGCCAATCAGATCCACCAGCTTAAATTTTCCAAAACTTTCCTGAGTCAAGAAATCTTTATGGCTCAGTCTTCTGTATACCTTCCCTGCCAGAGGAGAGCTTGCCTCCAGGGAATGCCATGACACAGGGACTCAGGTGAGATCTCCAATTTCTCTCTTTGTCTCTCTAAGGCAGTTCCACTCAGGAGTGAACAAGCTGCAGAAGCAGCAGAGAAGCTGGGACAGGTGCCTGCAGGCCTACATCTGCAGCCAGGAGGTGGGGCTGTTCTGCAGCCCTCTGTGCACTGGTCCTGCCAGCAGAGAGATGGTCTCCCAGGAGTGCTAACACACTCCTAACACAGGCTTATAGACTCACAGGAGCTGGTTCTTTGAGAAAAATCAACAAAATAAATAAACCCTTAGCCAGACTAACTAAAGGGCACAAGGACAGTATCCTAATTAACAAAATCAGAAATGAAAAGGGAGACTTAACAACAGAATCTGAGCAAATCCAAATCATCATCAGATCCTACTATAAAAGGCTATACTCAACAAAACTGGAAAACCTGGATAAAATGGACAATTTTCTAGACAAAGTACCAAAGTTAAATCAGGATCAGATTAACAATCTAAACTGTCCCATATCCACTAAAGAAATAGAAACATTCATTAATGGTCTCCCAACCAATAAAAGGCCAGGACCAGATGGGTTTCATGCAGAGTTATCTCAGACCTTCAAAGAAGACCTAATTTCAATACTCCTCAAATTATTCCACAAACTAGAAACAGGAGTTACTCTACACAATTTGTTCTATGAAGCCAAAATTATTCTGATACTTAAACCACACAAAGATCCAAATAAAGTAAGAAAACATCAGACTAATTTACCTTATAAATATCAATGCAAAAATACTCAATAAAATTCTCACAAACCAAATCCAAGAACACATCAAAAACGACCATCCATCATGATCAAGTAGGCTTCATTCCTGGGATACAGGATGGTTCAATATATGGAAATCCATCAATGTAATCTACTATATAAACAAACTCAAAGACAAACACCACAAGATCATCTCATTAGATGCTGAGAAAGCATTTGATAATATCCAACACCTGTTCTTGGGGAAAGTCTTGGAAAGATCAAGGATTCAAGGCCCATACCTAAACATAATAAAAGCAATATACAGCACAACAGTAGCCAACATCAAATTAAATGGCGAAAAACTTGAAGCGATCCCACTAAAATCAGGGACTAGACAAGGTTGCCCACTCTCTCCCTTCCTATTCAATATAATAGTCAGAGCAATTAGACAACAAAAGGAGGTCAAAGGGATACAAATTGGAAAGGAAGAAGTCAAAATAACACTATTTGCAGATGATAAGATAGTATACATAAGTGACCCCAAAATTTCCACCAGAGAACTACTAAACATGATAAACAATTTCAGTGAAGTAGATGGATATAAAATTAACTCAAGAAAATCAGTGCCCTTTCTCTACACAAAGAATAAACAGGCTGAGAAAGAAATTAGGAAACTATACCCTTGATAATAGTTACAATATAAAATACCTTGGTGTGACTCTAACTAAGCAAGTCAAAGATCTGTATGAAAAGAACTTCAAGCCGGACAGTGGTGGTGCATGCCTTTAATCGAAGCACTTGGCAGGCAGATGCAGGCAGATTTCTGAGTTCAAGGCCAGCCTGGTCTACAGAGTGAGTTCCAGGACAGCCAGGGCTACACTGAGAAACCCTGTCTCAAAAATCAAAAAAACAAAAATCAAACAAAAGAACTTCAAGTCTATGAAGAAAAAAAAATCAAAGAAGATCTCAGAAGATGGAAAAATCTCCCATGCTTGTGCATTGGCAGGATTAATATAGTCAAAAAGGCTATCTTGCTAAAAGCAATCTACTGAATCAATGAAATTCCCATCAAAATTCCAACTCAATTCTTCACAGAGTTAGAAAGTAAAATTAGCAAATTCATCTGGAATAACAAAAAAACATCTAGTATAGCAAAAACTATTCTCAACAATAAAAGAACCTCTGGTGGAATCACCATCCCTGACCTCAAACTGTAATACAGAGCAATTGTCATAAAAACTTCATGGTACTGGTATAGTGACAGAGAGGTAGATCAATGGGATAGAATTGAATAGCCACAAATGAACCCCCCCCTACCTTGGGTCACTTTATCTTTGACAAAGGAGCTAAATCCATCCAGTGGAACAAAGGCAGAATTTTCAACAAATGGTGCTGACTCAACTGGTTGCTAGCATGTAGAAGAATGTGAATTGATCCATTCTTATCTGCTTGTAAAAAGCTCAAGTCTAAGTGGATCAAGGAACTCCACATAAAACCAAAGAAACTGAAACTTATAGAGGAGAACTTAAGGAAGAGCCTCAAAGATATGTGCACAAGGGAAATATTCCTGAACAGAGGATCAATGGCTTGTGCTTTAATATCAAGAATGGACAAATGGGACCTCATAAAATTGCAATGCTTCTGTAAGGCAAAGGACATTGTCAATAAGACAAAAAGGCAACCAACAGATTTGGAAAGGATCTTTACCTATCCTAAATCTGATAGGGGCTAATAACCAATATATACAAAGAACTCAAGAAGTTAGACCGCAAAAAACCAAATAACCCTATTTAAAAAAAGAGGTACAGAGCTAAGCAAAGAATTCTCAACTGAGGAATACCGAATGGCTGAGAAGCACCTGAAAAAAAAATGTTCAACATCCTTAGTCATCAGGGAAATGCAAATCAAAATAACCCTGAGATTCCACCTCACACCAGTCAGAATGGCTAAGATAAAAAATTCCAGTGACAGCAGATGCTCACAAGGATGTGGAAAAAGAAGAACACTCCTCCATTGCTGGTGGCATTGCAAGCTGATACAACCACTCTGAAAATCAGTTTGGTGTTTCCTCAGAAAATTGGACATACTACCTCTGGAAGATGGGCAATATCACTCCTGGACTTATACCCAGAAGATGATCCAACTTGTAATAGGGACACATGCTCCACTATGTTCATATCAGCTTTATTTATAATAGCCAGATGCTGGAAAGCACCCAGATGTTCCTCAACAAAAGAATAGATACAAATAATGTGGTACACTTACACAATGGAGTGTTCTCCAGCTATTAAAAACAATGAATTTATGAAATTCTTAGACAAATGGATGGATCTGGAGGATATCATCCTAAGTGAGGTAACCCAATCCAAAAGAACACACATGATATGCCCTCACTGATAAGTGGATATTAGTCTAGAGCTCAGAATACTCAAGATACAATTTTTAAAACACACGAATCTTAAGAAGGAAGTCCAATGCTTTGATACTTCAATACTTCTCAAAAGGGGGAACAAAATACCCATTGTAGGAGTTACAGAGACAAAGTTCAAAGCAGAGACTGAAAGGAATGACCATACTGAGACTGCTCCACCTCAGGATCCATCCCATAAACAACCACCAAACCCAGACACTATTGCAGATGCCAACAAGAGCTTGCTGACAAGAGCCTGATAAAGCTGTCTCCTGAGAGACTCTACCAATGTCTCACAAATATAGAAGTGGATCCTCGCAGCCATATGTTAGATGGAGCACAGGGTCTTCAATGAAGTAGCTAGAGAAAGTACCTGAGGAGCTGAAGGGTTTTGCAGCCCCGTAGGAGAAACATCAATATGAACTAATGAGTACCCCTAGAGCTCCCTGGGACCAAATCACCAGTCAAAGAATACACATGGTGGGACACATGGCTCTAGCTGCATATGTAGCAGAGATGGCCTAGTCAGTCATCAATGGGAAGAGAGGCTCTTGGTCCTGTGAAGGTTCTGTGCCCCATTATAGTGGATTTCCAGGGCAAGGAAGCAGAAGTTGGTGGGTTCAGGAGCAGGGGGAGGAGGGAAGGGATAGGGAATTTCAGAAGGGAAACTAGGAAAGGGGATAACTTTTGAAATGTAAATAAAGAAAATACTTAAATAAAATTTATTTTAGAAATTGAAATCATTGTGTACAGCCTGTTAATTACAATATAGTTCTTTTTTTTCCTTTTTAAAAATATTTTTATTACATCTTATCCACAATTACATCTCCAATGCCATCCCAAAAGTCCCCCATACCCTCCCCACCACTGCCCTACCCACCCATTCCCATTTTTTTGGCCCTGGCATTCCCCTGTACTGGGGCATATAAAGTTTGCATGTCCAATGGGCCTCTTTTTCCAGTGATGGCCAACTAGGCCATATTTTGATACATAAGCAGCTAGAGTCAAGAGCTCCAGGGTACTGGTTAGTTCATAATGTTGTTCCACCCATAGGATTGAGAATTCCTTCAGCTCCTTGGGTACTTTCTCCAGCTCCTCCATTGGGGGCCCTTTAATCCATCCACTAGCTGACTGTGAACATCCACTTCTGTGTTTGCCAGACCCCTGCATAGTCTCACAAGAGACAGCTATATCTCAGTCCTTTCAGCAAAATCTTGCTAGTGTATGCAATGGTGTCAGTGTTTGGAAGCTGATTATGGGGTGGATCCCTGGATATGGCAGTCTTTAGATGGTCCATCCTTTTGTCACAGCTCCAAACTTTGTCTTTGTAACTCCTTCCATGGGTGTTCTGTTCCCAATTCTAAGGAAGGGCATAGTGTCCACACTTCAGTCTTCATTCTTATTGAGTTTCATGTGTTTGGCAAATTGTATCTTATATCTTGGGTATCCTAAGTTTTGGGCTAATATCCACCTATCAGTGAGTACATATTGTGTGAGTTCCTTTGTGTTTGTGTTACCTCACTCAGGATGATGCCCTCCAGGTCCATCCATTTGGCTAGGAATTTCATAAATTCATTCTTTTTAATAGCTGAGTAGTACTCCATTGTGTAAATGTACCACATTTTCTGCATCCATTCCTCTGTTGAGGGGCATCTGGGTTCTTTCCAGCTTCTGGCTATTATAAATAAGGCTTCTATGAACATAGTGGAGCATGTATGCTTCTTACCGGTTGAGACATGTTCTGGATATATATATATATGAGAGGTATTGCTGGATCCTCTGATAGTGCTATGTCCAATTTTCTAAGGAACCGCCAGACTGATTTCCAGAGTGGTTGTACAAGCTTGCAGTCCCACCAACAATGGAGGAGTGTTCCTCTTTCTCCACATCCTCGCCAGCATCTGCTGTCACCTGAATTTTTGATCTTAGCCATTCTGACTGGTGTGAGGTGGAATCTCAGGGTTGTTTTGATTTGCATTTCCCTGATGATTAAGGATGTTGAACATTTTTTTCAGGTGCTTCTCTGCCATTCAGTATTCCTCAGGTGAGAATTCTTTGTTCAGTTCTGAGCCCCATTTTTTAATGGGGTTATTTGATTTTCTGGAGTCCACCTTCTTGAGTTCTTTATATATATTGGATATTAGTTCCCTATCTGATTTAGGATAGGTAAAGATCCTTTCCCAATCTGTTGGTGGTCTTTTTGTCTTATTGACGGTGTCTTTTGCCTTGCAGAAGCTTTGCAGTTTCATGAGGTCCCATTTGTCAATTATCAATCTTATAGCACAAGCCATTGCTGTTCTATTCAGGAATCTTTCCCCTGTGCCCATATCTTCAAGGATTTTCCCCACTTTCTCCTCTATAAGTTTCAGTGTCTCTGGTTTTATGTGAAGTTCCTTGATCCACTTAGATTTGACCTTAGTACAAGGAGATAGGAATGGATCGATTCGCATTCTTCTACATGATAACAACCAGTTGTGCCAGCACCACTTGTTGAAAATGCTGTCTTTCTTCCACTGGATGGATTTAGCTCCCTTGTCGTAGATCAACTGACCAATATAGTTCTATCAGGAGAGTAGAAGTATTAAATATATGTAAAATACATGTATATAGAAGAGTTCTACATATATATATATGTTTACATGTGTGTGTATAATGTCTCATGTGTGTTAATGCCCATGTGTGTGAACATGCACAAAATATGTACACACAAACCACACACACAGACTAACACACACATACATATTTTAATATAAGTAATATATATACATATATATGTGTATGTAAATATATACATATATGGTAGAGATGATTACATTATTACTTTCTTGATTATCTGTTGCTCCTAGATTTTGAGTGTGTTTTACCCATCTATCCTTCCTGATCTTATGAAATGCATTGTCTTGTTGGCTAGGCATCACCATATATTGGGTGATTTACATCTCACAAAGGTATATCCTCATAGCCTTGTGAGCCTCAACTCCTAGATCAAGTTGGGATTGGATTTCTCCAAGGCATTCTAATTGTTTATTTGTTTGTCTGTTTAATTATTTTTACTTTATTCTTGCTATTTAACTTTTTATTGATTCTTAGTGAATTTCACATCACTTATCCGAATTCCACTCATCTTCTTATCCTTTATAACTGTCCTCAGCCCCTGCAATCTTACCACCAAAGAAATATATAACTCCTTTTGCAAGCTGTGTTATGTCACACAGTATCCTACAGATAGTATACCTTTTTGTCCACATTTCTTTATTTGCAGATGTCTTTGTAGTGAATTATTGTCTGATTTGAGCCTTCTGGCTTCTGTTATACCGTCAGTACTGGATCCTCACTAGGACTCTGTGCAGGTATTCTCTTACTTCCCAGTGTCATGGAGATCCTGCAGTCTTGGGTCTTCAGAACCAGCCCCTTTATACATTTCAGTACCTCATAGATGTGGTAGATGTTGATATGAACCAACTCAAAGTCCTGGATCTTGGCTTAGATGATAACTTAGTTGGCCAGCTGTCCAGTTCTTCAGCACCACACCACTAGGGTGAGCTCTCTGACACTGACCTGGCTAGTTCACACAATGTCACACTGGGAAAGGGGCAAAGCCAGCTCTCCTCCTCTCATACTTCAGGACCAGGTTCACCTGCAACCCCACAACCAGGGCTAGCTCTACTGATGTGCCCAGGCAAGGTTAAAGAGTCGCTCTCCATAGTGCTACAGTCAGTAAGGGAAGAGCCAGGTCTTTTGTTCTAACACCTTCTGGGGCAGCTCTCCCATGGTGCTCAAAAGAGAAGTGGGGCTGAACATCCTTTGGACATCAACGTGTCCCCATGTGGCATTCTAGACCGGAAACAGCTGCCTGGCCTTTGGTGTTAACAAACCCCTACTACTAGTAGGCCACAGACCCAAATGCGGTTTTCTCTGGCAACATGGACCAGAACCCCACCCTGGCCTTAGGTGGCATTGCTGGCTACTCACATCAGACTGTTCCTAGCTACCCTCAAGTCTCTAATTCTGGCTCTCTTCATTGTACACATATCCTTCTGTTCTCTTTCCCTTCCCATTACTCCAGAACTTACTTGCTCATCTTAGTGGCAGCAGCAGCCTCTAGATGTCTGTGGTCATATCAGGAGTACTTTGTTCTAACTGTTGCCTTTGGAAAGTATAGGAATCAGTATTTGTTCATTTCATGAGTGTGGTTGTCTTACAAGGCCTTCAGTATAAGTCATAATTTTAAATTATGGACCTTCTCTACCGTTTGTAGGATGCACAGTCTCTCAGCTATGTTTCTTATTGAATTCACGTATAAGTCTTTAATAAGAGACAAGATTCATGATACTTTGGAGACTTTCATGTTCATTTTGTATATCCTGTTTTCTATTGTTCATCCTTAAGAAACTGCAGTTTCTTTCTTTTGTTATTTTATTCTTGACTTTTATCATGGTTTCACCTCCTTCTTTCTGAACTGGATATCATAACTAATACCCTTGACCTGGTAATGATTTTGGGAAAAATGTTTAGTCCTTCCATCCTTCAGCATCATTGGAGATATAGCATTTGTGTGGATGCATTTACTCAGTTGAAGAAAACTATTTGTAGTTTCCAGTTTGTTGCAACATTTTTGTTTGCTATTAGTCAGCAGGTACTAGACTTCTCCAACCATCTAGCACACACATGAATATCTGTTTAAATGAACACATGATAAGTGTCTTTTATTATGTGTCAGTAATGCAAAACCACAGAAGATATGGAAATATACCCAGTCAAAATCAATGAAGATATTTTTAAATTAAGCACAACAATTTTCTTAAATACATGCTTCTTAAAATGACATATGCATTTTCCAATGCCCAATGTCTAGTAGCTACTTGTTTTAATAACCATGCACTTACTTTACTGAGGGGATGTCTGGCCTCATCATCTAGCTATTCTAAAGTTGCTAAGCCAATCTACATTGTGGTAATTCTTATTTTAATTATTTAACTCTACCTTTAGTTCTGCCTCTCCTATAAAATGGGATTAATAATCCTCCATCGGGTTGTTGGGAAGATTAGATGTGTAATGTATCTGGGATTGCTCACTGAAGCATCTTGCAGATGGCATTCAATGTATATTACTTGTATTAGAGGTTCAAAGAGACATAACAGAACAGGATCATTAAAAGGCAACCAAAAGAGATTTTGTGGGACTTCAGTATAACTTATGATACTCTGTGGGATGTGTCAGTCAATCGAAGGGAGAGACAGAACATAAAATCAATATTTGCTGATGTATTTGGTCTCTTTGTTCTCATAGACAGATCATTTTATGTCTTTTCATCTCCCCTTCCTCATTAAACCAGAGAAGCTTAGTGGTAATCTGCCTTTCTTCTTGCCTTAGGCATTTTACACTCAGCTTCTGTGTAAGAATAGGAATGATTTGGATATGCATCTAATTCACTAATTCCCTTGGCAATGTCTTAGGTACAAGATGATCACAACTCAAAATCACTGAGCATGCTACTGCTTATGGGTGGTTCTGCTCATTAATAACATCATTTTGAAGCAAGGACAAAGGTGCTCTAATACAGATGAAGTCAACACTTACATCATTACTGTGGTTGTTCACTTGTCCCTTTATGAGTTTGATTATTTGTTATTCGATATGAATATTGTTTTGTAACATGATAAAATTATGTGAATTAAATCATGCTTGTGTAAATTAAATTACATAGGACAGATTATCCACACAGAAAACGTTTTATAAGATATACTTATTTGAGAGTCAACTTTATCTACCAGGATTCTATTACTTTAGCTGCTATGGAATAAGAATTACAGTATTTTATGATTTCCTAAGTCTTATATTTATTATGTTGCCTTAAATTACTCCTCTACTTCTGATTATATTCAATATCTATTAATAATGGTTTCAGTGGGTAAACAGCCTGCTAGTGATCTTACAACCATATTATATACATATACATACACATATACATATACATATACATATTTGCATATTCTCAGCAGAAAAATAGGATAAATAATTAATTAGGAAATGAAGAGGAAAAAAAGAACAGTAAAATGTCACATTCATGTCCTATAGAATTCTTTGTTGCCTTTCTGGTGTCATTCATTTTACTTAACATTTTTAGGTGTGCACATAAGTTTATCTACTTTCTGACCTTTTTTTTTTTTTCTCAAAGAAATACTACTTGATCTCCTATTTCTTTCTAATAAAATGTTTCCTTCCCACTTTGTTCTTTCTGACTCTTCAGTACTGTCACAGACACACCAAAGAATTTAGGAAACCTTTTAAACCATTGATATAATCCACTCAAACATGAAGCTAATGTCCTTCTTCTAATAAACAATTTTAATCCAAGGAGCCTTAACTATCTCAAAGATGTTTCTCTCTGCAGCATTTCCATTAAAGTCGGGGCTTTGTCTGGTGTTTTGGTTTTAAACAAACACTTGTCCCAGCAGTGCAACTTACCAATATAGAACAGAATTACAATGTACTTGCAGCCAAATTCAGTTTATTGTCAATTTCAGTCGTCTTTCTTATGGCAGCAATTATTCTCTGTAAGCCTGCAAGCAAGCAGTAGAAAACTGAAATCATCAAAGAGTTTTTATCTGCAGCAATTCCAGCAATGGCAGGTAGCTGATAGTTTAAACTTTAGTTCTCTGCAGTGGAATGGTGCAAGTAGGAAAATGCCATCTGCCTGCTCCTGCAGGCTTTCTGAAAAATATGCCCGAGTTAATAAAATTTGGGGATGATATTTGATGACTCTGGATAGCATTGCATCGGATGCTGGGACACACATAGCTCTCTGCTGTTGGAGGAACTCCTGGGACATGCTGTGCAAGCTGGAATGGCCTTGCTTCATATTTATACAAGTGAATAAGATAACTGTGTGTTTTTTCTCAAATTTTCAGTTATCTAAAATGAGTATTTCTAAACAGAAGGTCTTTTACTTACTTCTGAAAACATAATGGCGGCTGAGGCCACTAGGGATAAGAACAAATGCAAGAACTTTCAGGAAAGGCCAGCAATATTTGTTTTTGTTCTTTGGATAATTTATAAAATTTTAAAAATTATAGCTATACCTTAGAAGAGAATAGGTCCTGGAATTATTGTAATGTTGCCCAATTTATTCTGTCTAGTAATGGCAATTTACTTAGAATATTTTAGTTAGCTTATAACATACCATTTTTATGATTTCTAGAAGAAAGGTGATTTTTTAAAATTTCTTTAATCATTATGTCAAGAATTACTGACTACCTCATTCCCCAAGTGTTGACTATACAGAGGAATAAAAGCTTTGAACTTAAAGCAGTAAAAACAAAATAGAAATGTTTTCTATGCTTATATTCTAGCATATAATGGTAATAACACAAGTGACAGTTTATGCTGGTGCAGATGTGGAGCAAGGGTAACACTGTTCCATTGCTGGTTGCATGAAAACTTGTACAGTCACTTTGGAAATCAATATGCAGCCGTTTAGAAAATTGAGAATCTACCTACCTCAATATTTAGTTGTACTCCTCCTGGGCATATACTCAAACAAATCTCTATCTACCATAAATAAAATTCCTCAACTATGTTCATAGTAGCTTTATTCATAATAGCCAGAAACTGGGAAGCAAACTTACTTAATGCTCCTCAACAGAATAATGGATGCAGATTTGTGGTTCATTTATAATATGAAGTATTATTCAGCTATTTAAAAAGTACATATTGAAATTTGCAGGCAAACTAATGGGACTAGAAAAAAATCATCCCTCCATGGCCCCTGCATCAGCTCTTGCTTCCTGACCTGCTTGAGTTCTAGTCCTGACTTCTTTCAGTGATGAACAGCAATGTAGAAATATAAGCTAAATATACCCTTTCCTCCCCAACTTACTTCTTGGTCATGATGTTTTGTCCAGGAATAGAAACCTGACTAAGACACACACCATATTTCTCTCTACAAAGTGAGGACTAGTAAGAACCAGCAAAGACCAGTAAAACATTGCACAGCTCTTTCCAAGCATTACAGACTCTCTCAAGTGTCTGCTGTAGCAAAACATCACATTCTCTCTCATGTGTCTGCTGGAGAAAAAATTCTCTCACATGTCTACTTCATCAAAACATACTCTCATATGTGTACTTCAGCAAGACATCCTCTCACAAGACAGCTTCCAGAAAATATCACATGACACAACTGATTGTCAAAGAAATTTTCATTTCATATCTTTCTGAATATAAAAATTTATTTTCTCTAACAACAATCTAAGCTCAATAGAAATAATTATTAAAACCAACAAACTAAAACTCTGCATCACATTTTAAATAATCTTCTTATGTGCAATATATCAGAGTCAAATTAAACAACTTTAAATTTCCATCAAGATAAAATAACCAAGTAAAACAAGCTTACATTTCTTTCAATATACATTAACCCATTTGAAAATAAAATATTTAAAACTAGTAGATTTTTTATTAAACATTATTATTATTATATAATTTCCCTTTGTCTCCCCATCCTTAGATAAAAGAGAAAGATAGGAGAAAAAGAAGAAATAAAGGAGAGAAATTCCTGTTTTAAGCTTTATTCTGTTTTCTCCCTGATCATTACCAATAACAACTTAGCAACATTGATAATAAAAACCATAATACGATTGACCAAAACGACATACCACAGCTTAATGGGTTAGTCTGATGGTACTCTTATAATTGTTTCTTGCTTTATTGGAGCAACAACTTCCTGTTTTGGGCCCAAGAAAAAATGGTTAGTCTTTAAAAAGCTAGCTATAGCATTTGTTTTCCAGTCTCTGTGTTTCTGTATAGTTGAACATTTGTGCTAGCTCTTTTGAAGTTGATTTGTATGCATGTTTTGGAGAAATCAGTAACTGAGACAGTCTGTAAACGTAATTACCTGGGCTACTTGGTTTGTGACTACACTCATGTCTCAGCTGATATGATTTTCCTGGTCAGATCTAATCTTTATAAGTTTTGTTGGCAACCATACTGTTTCATTCACTGTAGATAATCATGACCCCATCTAAAAAGTATTGCTAGTTTCCATGCTAAAGTCAAAACATCCTTATAGTGAATACTAGGTTGGCCTGGTATTCACTATAAACAAAACTGGAGAGTTTTGTTTTTATGGGGGATTTTATTTGTTTTGTTTTGTTTGGTTTGGTTTGGTTTTTGTTTGTTTGTTTTTTGACAAACCTGTGTCTCTCAGCTTCTATTGTTCCTTTTTCACCAACATTAAGAAAATTTAGAGTTAACACGGCATTATTCAGTCTGTACCTGCATGATTTTATACTTCCTCATGTTTAATAGGAATCTCTTTTAAGGTACATTTGGCTGTTTATATAATTGCTTGTCCTGTGAAATTTTATGGTATACTAGTAACATGTTTTATATTATAATATCCAAAGAATTGCTTCATCTTATTGGATACATATAAAGAAGCATTATCAGTCTTAATTTGGGTGGATAACCCCATAATTATCATTATTTCCAACCTTGCAATTACACAATCAGCTTCCTCAGAAATTAAAGCAGTTGCCCATTGAAATCCTGAGTACATGCTAATGATATGTTGTATATACCTTTATTTTTCTAATTCTGAAAAATTAAAATCATCCATCTTTCAAATGTCATTTCTTTTGGTACTTTTATGGTTAATACCAGCAAGTAATAGAATTTGGTTTACAGAAAACACATAGACCCTTTATTTTTGAAATATTTCTATGGCATGTTGACAAGTGATAGAAAAAATAAGACTTTCCTGTTACTTGATGTTTTAAGTGAAAAATTTAGGCTTCTAATGCATTTCCTATTAGTAACTTGTCAATTTCCTCATTTCCAATATGAGTACATATAATGGATAGATTCTACTTCTGATATAATTTGGCAATTATATAAAAAACAAAGTTAATTCTGAGTTATCAAAAACAAATTCAGCAACTTATATATGTAAAATAACTTTTTCTGAATATAAAGAATTAATAAATATATAAAGAGATTTAGGATAATCTAAAAATACCATAAACACATGATCCCGATTTTTGAACTAAGGTATATGGACTTTTGATCACTACGTAATGCCCATCTTGTTTGCATCAGGATAGAATGTTGATGACTCTGGAATCGGTTTCTTTACTACAGGAAGAAGAATCCAATTAGTATATGTTTGATTTTCAAGTATTTATTGTTAATTTCACATAAGTAGTTACTACAAGCTCTTTGTCAACCTTCACTGGTCATAATGACATAATGACATAATCTCAGCATTAGTAAGAGGTACTACAATTTTGTCCAGATCTGTTCCTGATAATTGAGATAGTCTTATACTAGATTATAAAATTAATTCAGAAATCTTTTCTACATAGGTCTTCAATTTTTTTACTTTGTTTATGAGCTGAGAAAATGCATTGCATATACTAACTTCCCCCTGCACAATGATCCCAGTAGGAGAATAAGTTGAAGACAAAATGACCAACATAAAATCATTTTTAGGATCAATTCAATCTGCATATGCATCTTGCCATCTTTGTTCTATAAGAGTTAATTCTTTTTCTGCTTCATCTATTAGATATCTTGGATTGTTTAAATTTGAATCTCCTTGTCATGTTTGAAAAAATTACTTAATCCATAAGTACTTAAACCAATAATAACCCTCAGTCAGTTAATATTTCCCATTAAAGTTTGAAAATTGTTAAGAGTTTACAATTAGTTCCTATGAATCTTTACTTTTTTGATTTTTTTTTGTTGAATGATTTTTTAACACAAATAACTAAGTGAATTACTTATTAGTATTTTCCTGAAGCAATCTTTAACACTTAGCATGGCAGAATTCTTTGTGTTTCTTTAAACATTTTCATTAAATTATCTTCATAAGAACCAGCCAACAAAATGCCATCCATATAGTGATAAAATGATATATTGAGGACCTACTCATTAGTAGTTCTGTGAATTATTTCTAATGGCTGTTGTACAAAATATTGATATAAAGTTGGACTATTTAACATTCCCTGTATAAATATTTTCCAATATTATATTTTTACTGGACCATCGTTATTCAGAGTAGGTGCAGAAAAGGCAAACTTTCCCTAACCTGCTTAGGCAAGGGTACTATGATGAAGCAATGTTTCAAGTCCATTATTATTTTAGACCATTATCTCATCAACAAAGATGGTGAAGAAAGTCAAGGCTATAAAGGACCCCTAGGTTTAGTTACTTTATTAACTGCTCTTAAAGCCGTTATCATCTTCCATTTTACCAATTTCTTCTTAACAACAAACTTAGGGGAATTCCGTGGGCTGGTAGACTCTTCTACATATTGAGCATCCTGTTGCTATTATAGTAGTTGTTCAGGTGAATGCAATTTTTCTTTTGTTCTGAGGCACTGTTCTTGCCAAAGAGGCTGGTTTGATAATCCTTTTAGGGACAAGGTCTGCAAGCAGAAGCCCCTTTTATAAATTTGGAAACACAATCCCTCTGATGTCTGTTTCTTTGATCATGAGTATAGCTTGCCATTGTTCTCTGTCACCTGTATCAATAACTTCTCCAGGAACAGCTACCATATCACCTCCAGTTCCCTTATTTCCTTTCCCTTGACTTACAGGAATACCAATTTGAGTACCCCATAGTTATAAAACATTCATTCCTGATAAGTGTATGGGTATGTCAGCTACATAAGGTCTTAACTTCCCTGTTTGCCCTTCTGATTTCACACAGGTAATCCACTGAACACTTTGTCTTATTTGTGATAACTTACCAATTCCTATGAATTGTATGAAAACTTTCTGAAGTGGCCAAACTGGATTTCAAGACTTGGGAAAGTATATGAACATCTGTTCCTGTATCTACTAAATATTTAAACACTGTTCATTTGCAGCATTAATTTTGATCTTTGATCACTAACCACTGTTTGCCAGATCATACTTTTTCCAGTTCTTCAAAAAGCCCCTATTCTTTCCATTGGATTGTCATGGCCCTTGATGTAAGAGAACAACAGCTGAGTAATTCTAGTCCCTGAATTAATTTGCATCTTCTTTTTTTCACACACAGCACAATTTTAATTTCTTCCTTGTTATCACCATTAGTATACCTGGATGCACAATAAATCCTTGAAATGTTAATCGACTTCTCAAGATGATTCCTACTGTCTCTGAAGTTAAAGGACTATAAACACCTGTGGTTAAATTTTAACATTCAAAATTTGTGGATATTGTACAAGGTATATCTCTAGCCAGTTACAGAGCTGAACTCTCTTCTGTAGCATGCGTAGGATCAGAAAAATTTAGTGTGTATTTTTTTGCCTGCTTCATACTTCCTGGCTAACCAAAGGAAGATGGCTCATAGTGTTTGCCGTGGAGCCTCAAGATGAGTGGCTCCTTGGTCTATTTCTCAATGCCAAGAAGTTGCCTTTTATGTCTCTCTTGGACCTTAGGCTGACTTTTGCCCTTTCCACAGCCACTTGAATACCCTTGAAGAATTTGTGTTTCATAGCAGCCAGAATGTTCTGGTTCTCTTCTATGAATACCATATTCTCTATGGTTAATGTACCTTCTATTTTGAACCCCAAATATTTTAACCTTACAATTTCTTTTGCAGTATCTAAATTCACCATAATTAAAGCATCAGCCATTTTGATTCCATATACTTCTAACTATAATTTGCCATATGATATTGACATGATGCTCCTGAGAGCCAATACCAGCTGTCTCTGTTATCCATTTGTCTATAGGTGCTCCTTTTCCTTTCAATGATCTGATTGCTCTCTTACATTTAGTATTTGAGTTTTCAAATGTGAAGATCTCTATTAATGATTGTCTCCTTTCAGGCTCTGATATGGCCCTATGTACATACATATATGTACATAGCTGAATTTACTCTCTGGAGGAAGTCATTAAAGGCTTCTGACAGGCCTTGTAGCCCAAATCCTTGGAAAATGAGGTGATTATCCCCTCCCCTGAGCTAATCAATTATTATCCCAAGCTCTTAAAGCTGCAACACAACATTATCCAATTATAACATCATCATATCAGGTTTGTTCTTATAGGTCAGCATAATGCCCTTCACTAAGCAGTTCGTCTTTAGCAACATTTATCCCCCATGACATATATATGGTTCTATTTCTGTGGCTTCATGCCTCCACTCGACAACCATTATAATTGTTGACCAACTTATAGTACACCAATCCCTTTGAATGTTTGGGAATAACTCTATGCTGCATAACTTGGTTACATCTAGTGAATGGACAGTACAAGTCAAGCAATACAATGGCTTCTTTAAAATGCTTTAAATCTAGCATTTCTAATAGATGCCATGTCACATCATTATACCCATGGCCACCAATCTTAGCAGGCATATCCTGCACAAAGACTGGAAAGGATGAAGATGCCTGTGTAGCCTCAAGCAAATCCTCTATTAGTGCACTTAGCCATTGATCCTGTACTGCCTCCTGCTTTTCCCCATCCCTCATTTCACAGAGGTGCTCTGGGAACCTGGCAGTGAAAGAGTGTGGACCAGGGTAGGGTGGCAGTTTAAATTCTAGCTCACTTGCTTCCCTATTTCTACAAACAATAAAATCCTGGTTTCAGACACCAAGCCTAAATCTGGTTGTTCTTTCACTGGCTCTTTTTACCTTCTAATCCCTTCAATGTATATCTGCACCCTCTCTAAGTGCATATCCAACTCTGAAATTCATTCTAACTTAAGAGAATTGAGTGGACCTTCTGAGTTTTCAACTTTTCCCATAATCTTTTTCAAAATTGTATACATGAAAACCTGAAACAAATTGAAAACAGAAACAAACAAACAAAAACAAAAATCACCCTCCTGGAGCAAGGCAAGAGCCTACCCAATTGCAGTAGCTGTTCTTTTTGCTAACCTTCTTAAGCAACATTGTCAACCAACCCAAACGTGCCTTTTCCACTAGTACAACCTGGTACCTTGAATTTTTCTCTAAATCTACTTTATTAAAGGTTTTAGAAAACTTCAACCTCCCTTTTAACCCACTGACTAGAGGTAGGTTGAAAAATAGGTTTATAGGAAATGGGGGGTTGTGGATTTATTTAGAAGTTCTTTGGGGCGATTCAACTATTCATTGTCAGAATATTAGCAATCCAGCTCAATAGCAAAAATCAAGTGTGCACCAGCAGCAGTGACTCGATCCATCAGAAACTGCAAGGTTCCTGAGTTACGATGACTTAGCAGAAGTGGCAACTATCAGTTAGAGTACCAAGAAAAGTTCTTTGGCATATTACCTGTAAAAAGAATGAACAACTGTTATGTGGACAAAATCAGTGAGCCTGTAGAACAAAGAGTTACATTAAATATGACCTGAGGAAATGAAGGAAAGTTAATCAACAGGTACCAAGACCTACCAGTTAGGAGATATCCTTTTAAGTGCTCAATTTCAATGCAGATGAACATAGTCAACATAATATATATTTCAATGTAACATGAAAAGATTATTGTTTTAATGATAAAGAAATAATATTTAGTTAATAAGGTATTCTCGATATTCTCATTTTATCATTATATAATATATACTTGAAATAAAACTTTATATTTACATTATAAGTAAAGCAAAAAGTAAAATGTACCAGTCAGCATATTGACACTGTCCCATAACTGCAGGACTTGGGAGAGAAAGGTGATAGGACCTATCATTCAAGTCAAGCTTGGGCTAAACAAAAGTTCACAGCAAGCCTGAGACAGTGATACTTAGCCTCACATATACCAATGGGAATGTAGCCCAGTCTAAATGATGATTGCTCGTATTGCTCAAGGTCAGATACTCATCACTGCACAAGTCAATGAATGAAACACCCATTCAATCCATCAATAATTGCAAATAGCTAAAGAAATAAAGAAATAAAAACATGAAAGGTACAAACACACATGAGAGAGAGAGAGACAGAGAGACAGAGAGACAGAGAGACAGAGAGACAGAGAGACAGAGAGACAGAGAGACAGAGAGAGAGAGAAAACAGGTTGCTAAACACAAGATATGGAGTAATGTTCAGAGTAAGGTTGACAAGATGGTGAAACTACATAGAGATTTGTAGGTTAATCACAAAAGAACACACATGATGTGCACTCACTGATAAGCGGATATTAGCCAAGAAACTTACAATATCCAAGATAAAATTTGGAAAACACATGAAAATCAAGAAGAAGGAAGACCAAAGTGTGGATACTTTGCTCCTTCTTAGAATGGGGAACAAAATACCCATGGAAGGAATTTCAGAAACTGTTCAGAGCTGAGATGGAAGGAAGAACCATCCAGAGACTGCCCCACCTGGGGATCCATCCCATATACAACCATCAAACCCAGACACTATTGCATATGCCAAAAAGATTTTGCTGAGAGGACCCTGATATAGCTCTCTCTTGTGAGGCTATACCAGTGCCTGGCAAATACAGAAGTGGATGCTCACAGCCATCTATTGGATGGAACAGAGGGCCCCTAATGAAGGAGATAGATAAAGTACCTAAGGAGCTAAAGGGGCCTGCAACCCTATAGGTGGAACAACTATATGAACTAACAAGTACACACACACACACACATACACACAAGCTGTGTCTCTAGTTGTATATGTAGCAGAGGATGGCCTAGTCTGCCATCAATGGGATGAGAGGTCCTTGGTCTTGTGAAGATTATGCCCCAGTACAGGGGAATGCCAGGGCCAGGAAGCCGGTGTGGGTGGGTTGGGGAGCAGGGCTGGGGGAGGGTATAGGGGACTTTGTGGATAGCATTTGAAATGTAAATGAAGAAAATATCTAATAAAATATTTTAAAAATATATTTAATAACCACCACCATTGTCATCATTGTCCTTGTTGTTGTTGTTCTGGTGGTGGTGGTGGTGATCATCTTCTTCATCATCATCGTTATTTTAAAACAGGGCCTCATGAAATCTAAGATGCCAATGAACTATCTTACTATGTAGCTGGATGAGATCATGAATCCAACTTTCTTAATACACATTACATGTGCTGGGGTTCTACAGGGAATTGCTATTCTCACCTTTGAATTTGTTTTATAAAATATCATCAGATGGCCTGATGTTCTAGTTCAGTGATAGACTACTTTGCTGGCATGTACAAAGGCCTCAATTTGAGTCTCAAGATTTACAAAGAAAATTAAAAGGAACACTATTATAACTACCAACACCCTCAACAAAAACAATAGCAACAAAAAACATTTCTCAAGCAGGCAAAACAGGAAGTGTTTTGATTGATTGCTTGAAATAATTCATTGCTTAATATAGAGACAATCTTAAAGTTCAGGAGTAAATGACACAAAGGTAAAGATTGTTTAATAAAGGGTTATGGAAGAAATAAGAGAGGACTCATATTCTAAAAAGGTTTTAGAAATTTAACTAAAAAAGGAAGATATATGAACTTAAAACATTCAAACTCTGAAGCCCCTAGAGGATGGAAAGATCTAGCTCTTCCACTTACTATAGAAGTAACAGTGAAAATGCTATTATTTATCAAAGGATTTAAAAATTCTATACACCCCCATCAAAACAACAGAGAATTTCTTTACTCTATTAGAAAACAATGATCCTAAAGTTCAAATAGAAGTCCAAAGACCCAAGTAGTTTGACATTTCTTATGAATAGGGAATGTTATATGTGTCACATTATTTGATATGAAATTGTACTATAGAGCTAAAGCAACAGAAGTATCATGACACTGACAGAAAACAGACCCACAGATCCATGAGATAGAATAAATGCTCAGGAAATGAAGAAGCACACCTGCAGCCACTGAACTCTTAATTAAGTCTTTAAGTTTTAAAAATCAAATATATTAAGTTGTGTGTGTGTGTGTGTGTGTGTGTGTGTGTGTATGGGGATTTCTGAGTAAAATATGCAAATTATTTATTTACTCATTTTTCTTTTCTTTTACTATGTGAGCCCCAGGGATCAAACTGAAGTTGTTACACATGATGATAAAGAGTTTTACCTGCTGATCCATCTCACTAGCTTAAACACTTGACAAAGATCCCACAAACACACACACACATATACACATCAGAAAAGACAACTTCTTTTACAATTGGTGCTTGCAGATGGTTACATGTAGAAAAGGAATCTAGATCTGTGACTCTCATCCAGCCGAGCAATCAGTTCTACCTAGACCAACAACCTTAGTGTGCACCCTAAAAATTCCTTAAAGTGTTAAGAGAAAACAAAGGGCAAAGCTCTCAGTTGCCAGTCTTCACAAAGACATTATGAACAAAACTACAACAACACAGGGACAAGCCCTAAAACTGACAATAAGATTTCATGGATTTTAAATACTTCTACATTGCCAAAATTAAGAGGCAGCTTTCTAGAATGTTAACTACACATAAGACAGTAAAATAATATACTGAATACATAAAAATAAAAATCTTTAATCTTTCAAATCCATATAATTTACTTAACAAGTTGACTATGAACTGAACAGACAATTTTCCAAGAGAGAAATAAAAATGTCCAAAAACACTTCAAAAAGTGTTCAATATCCTGTCTTCTCAGATATGCAATTTAAAACTGCCTCGATCGTCATGAGATTCTGTTCACAATCCCTAATTAGACTGTGGAAATATAAAGAACAGCAAATTCTGGGAAGGATATAGGGAGGAAGGGTCTCTATTCAAAGCTCTAGTGTGTAAATGTATAGGCACTAGGGAAGGCAAAGTGCAGTTCCTTATAAACTGAGAGACAAACCATCATAGGAAGCCTTCACTGTTTTTGA
This sequence comes from Mus caroli, assembly GCF_978045245.1. NCBI lineage: Eukaryota > Metazoa > Chordata > Mammalia > Rodentia > Muridae > Mus > Mus caroli. The sequence continues at coordinate 26,277,422 of NW_028227274.1, read as the reverse complement.
GGAGCAGTTCTTTTTTCCCAGGAGCAAATATCTATCAGGACAACATCCCCATATATAGACATAGAAGCTGTAGATATCCGCACAGAACTCAGGTAGCAGAGACTCTGCAGCTAGACCCAGCGAACTCTTCGCTGCCATAAAATAATGTGGTTCAATCAAAATCTTTTTATGTAAATATTATGAGAAGAATAAAGTGTACAACTAATCAGCTGTTTGGGCCTAATTGGTAATAACCAGATAAGATATGATAATTTCTGTCATTCTAGGTGTCAAGGCCTTAGTTTTAATTAGATGGTTGACAATCACAACAAGGCAAACTACAGCCTTATAAAATGCTAATATTAGGGTTGTGTGTATTTCATTCTTTGAACAAAATACTTGGACCTTCATACCTCTCTTTGAGTAAATCTGTAGGTTTCTTTTAAATGCTTATTTTATTCTCTCCAGTGTAGCTACTTTGCTTATATATAAACACATGCACAAATATGAGAAATTTGAAAATATGTAATAACCTCAGCAATATCTTTATGTGTAAACTTCATTGTGAAAATGTATATTACGATATCGACAAGATGGATTTTAATTGTTCATAGCACTCAATCTGAGAGAAATATTTTACAGTATAAATGAAAATTATTTTGGATTGCTAACATTGAAATTGATGGAAAGATTATATATGTGTATCCACGTGTATATATACATGTACTTTTAACACACGGAAAATGGGGAAAGTACCATAATTAAACATATGTATATATTCACCAGTACACAGTACTTTGATATAAGTACCAGGTAGTTTGAAGAAGCATAAAAGAGGGTCACTGTTGCCTCCTCTCCTCTGCTTACTGTAAACACTACAGTTGTTTAGCGAGATTTATAAAAATTGTACAAATGATATAAAAGTTTTGGGTTGTTGTTTATTTATTTAATATTTTTATTTATGTGTAATTAAAATGTATGAGATGTCAACAAAAGGAAACAAAGCATATTGGGTCTTCATGTACTTCCCAAACTCGTTATTGGTGTTAGCTAAACAACACAGGTTCTGGGAACCAAACTCTCTGTTCTTCTGTTTGGTTCCCTTAAACATAGAGCCTTCTTCCAGCCCCATAAATTAATATTTTTAATGGAACACTGAGTTAAACTCTCATTCTATGGCATACTTTACTTCAGGATGGAAAGAACTTCACAAAATAGCTTCAGTTATACACATTGCACAGGTATTTTGGCCTTTATGGTCATGAATATTGTAATTGTTGTAAGGTGATAAAAGTATAGTCTTGATTTGAATTTCCCTAGTAATATATAGGTATTACTATATAGGTATCAAAGGTAACTATTTTCCATAATTCTCGTCATCTTTGAAAATGTTTCTTAAATTAAGCTCAAAGTCAAAATACTTATAGGCACAAATTAGGTTTTTCTCATAGATATAAAACAATTCTAAAATTTACATGGAAACACAAACTCACTCAAATAGCTAAAGCCATTCCAGGGAAAAGACCAAAGCTATAAATATCAGATTCCATTACTTCAAAACATAACCCAAAGATTCTGTAATCAAAACAGCACAGTATTATAAAAACACAGACACTCTAGCAGCCAGAAAGCACGAGTTCTCACAAAAACTTCATGCAATTCAAGTAAAAAAACTTGTACAGAAGACACCAAAAGTAAACACTGGAGTCTCAACACATCTTTTAAATGGTGCTGTGAACCTCAGATTTCTGCAGAATACTTAAGTTTGATTTCTATCCTACAATACACGAAATCAACATAAACTGTACATACCATCAGTTTAGGACATAAAATCATAACATAGCTAGGGAAGAATATAAGAGAAACACTCGACAAGACTGATAGAAGAGAAAATTGTATTGGAGGAAAGGACCAAAGACTAGGAGAGCTAGCAGACTGACAAACTAGAGAACTAAGATCACCCCAAACTCAGAAACTTCCTTCACGGGAAAAGCCAACCACAGTGTTGATTATTTTTTTGGAATCCACACATTTCTCTTATGAGAAATGTAGAGCTAGCTTTTCTGTATGTGTTCATCTCTTCCAGGTCTTAAGACAAGGAAACAGATTCAAACCTGTCCCTACCATGATGCTCCTGAAGCACTCTGGACCACTCACTGAAGATGAGGTTTATATAGCCCCCACCCCTATCTAGAAAGACGTGAAATAGAATGAGAATAATTTGGCTTCAGGCCTAGAAGTGACAAATGATATTTCAGATTCAACTCATTAAAATTTCATGTTTAGTTTCAAAAACTTTAAAAGCTATTTGGCTATAAATGAAATAGTCACTTAGTGTCTGGTCTTTGTACTGATCATTTATAATCTATCTTTTTTTTTCTTTCTCATTTCCCTTGACTAATAGATGTATTCCATTCTGTATTGTGATTATTGCTATTAGTGCCTCTTTCTCATTCATTTACCTCTTTGTATAACTTTGTACTTTAGCAAACACTGTACAAAAATTATCTCTTTTAATCATGACTCACTTAAACCCTGTGAAGTATCTTAGAGATGATTCATTAAAATTAATGAACACCAAAGGCAACTGAGAAATACCCACATGTGCAAAAGTAAATTTCCAAAGATGACCTTTATATATTATACAATAAAATCTGTAACCACACCAGCTCTACCTCTGAGTTTCTTTGCATGACATCTTATGCAAAAACAATTGCTCTTAGCTACCGAATCACTTTTGCAGCTGATAAGGTCTTATTATTTTCTCTGAGAACCTTAAGTCTATTCTATTAGTTTTACTGCCTGTGTTAGTTTTCTATTGCTGTAATGAGACACCATGGCCAAAGAAACTTACCAATGTAAGGTTTTAATCTGACTTAACCTTTGAGTCTGTGGCAGTAAAACTCATAGCTTGATTCGCGTGCCTTTAGCAGAGAAAGAATACTGGGAGCAATGATAATCTTTGAAATCTCAAAGCCTACAGTATGTGAAACACCTTCTCAAATAACACTACAACTCCTAATCCTTCCCAAACACTCTACCAGCTCAAAACCAAGTATTCAAATATACAAGTTTATACAGGTCCCTCATTTAGAACTTCATACTGACACAATTTTTTTTCTTCTCTTATTTACATGTCAATGTTAATATAACTTCATATTTTTTTAATTTTTAAAAATTATTCAAATTAATTTTTACATTCCATATTCCATTTCGCGCTCCCCAACCACCCTCCAACTGCTCCACATTCCACACCGCTTCCTCACCACCCAATCCCTGTATCCACTTGGATACTCCCATCCCCACCCCAACTGATCTCTAAACTCCCTGGGGCCTCAAGTCTCTTAAGGGTTAGGTGCATCATCTCTGAATGAACAAAGACCAGGAAGTCCTCTACTGTATGTGTGTGTGGTGGGAGGGGCTCATATCAGCTGGTGCATGCTGTCTGTTTGATGGTTCAGTGTTTGAGAGACCTCAGGGGTCCATATTAATTGAGACTGCTGGTCCTCCTACAGGATCACCCTTCTCCTCAGTTTCTTTTAGTCATTCCTAATTCAACAACAGGGGTCAGATGCTTCTGTTCATTGGTTGGATGCAAATATCTCCATCTGACTCTTTCAGCTGCTTGTTGGGTCTTTCTGAGGGCACTCATGCTAGGTCTCTTTTTGTGAACTTTCGATAGCCTCAGTAATTTTGTCAGGCCTTGGGACCTCCCCTTGAGCTGGATTCCACTTTGGGCTTGTCACTGGACCTTCTTTTCCTCAGGCTCCTCTCCATTTCCATCCCTGTAATTCTTTCAAACAGCAACAATTATGGGTCAGAGATGTGACTATGTGATGGAAACTCCATCCCTCACTTGATGTCCTGTCTTGCTGCTGGAAGTGGACTCTATAAGTTCCCTCTCTCTACTGTTGGGCATTTCATCTAAGGTCCGTTCTGAGAGTCTCTTACCTACCAGGTCTCTGGTACATTCTGGAGGGTTCCCTCTACCCTCCATTTCCTGAGGTTGCCTGTTTCCACTCTTTCTGCTGGCTGTCAGGTCTTCAGTGCTTTTCTCTCACCCAATACTAGATCAGGTTCCACCCTCCCCCCACAACACTTCCTTTCTCTCATCCACTTTTCCTCCCAGTCCCTCCCTCCCTCCCTGCTTGTATTGCTTTCTTCTCTCTCCCAAGTGGGACTAAAAGGACCTCACTTGGGCACTTCAGCTTGTTAACCTTTTTGAGTTCTGTGGACTGTATCTTGGGTATTCTGTATTTTTTTGTGGCTAATATCCGATTATTAGTGAGTACATACCATGCACATCCTTTTAGGTCTGTGTTACCTCACTCTCAGTCAGAATGATATTTTTTAGTTCCATCCATTTGCCTGCAAAACTAAGGATGTTATTGTTCCTAATAGTTGAATAGTATTCCATTGTGTAAATGAACCATATTTTCTGTGTCTCTTCTTCTGTAGTGGGATGCCTAGGTTGTTTCCAGCTTCTTTTTTTCAGAAATAAGGCCACTATGAACATAGTGGACCACTTGCCCCTGTGGCCTGGTGAAGCATATTTTGGGTATATTCCCAAAAGTGGTATAGCTGGGTCTTCAGGTAGATCTACTTCCAGTTTTAAACCTCCAGATTGATTTCCAGAGTGGTTGTATCAGTTTGCAATCCCACAAGCAGTGGAGGAGTGTTCCTCTTTCTCCAAATACTTGCCAACATGTTTTGTCACCTGAGGTTTTGATCTTAGCCATTCTGATTTGTGTAAGGTGGAATCTCACGATCATTTTGATTTGTATTTCTCGGATCACTAAGGACTTTGAACATTTCTTTAAGTGCTTCTCAGCCATTCAAGGTTCTTCAGTTGTGAATTCTCAGCTTAATTTTATACCCCATTTTTTCATTGGGTTTTTGATTTTTTGGTGATTAACTTCTTAAGTTCTTTATATATTTTGGATCTTAGCCCTCTATCAAATGTGGGGTTAGTGAAGATTTTTTCCCAATTTGTAGGTTGTTGATTTGTCTTAATGACTATGTGCTTAAAACCAGAAGCTTTCTGGTTTCATGAGGTTCCAATAATTAATTCTTGATCTTAGAGCATGATCCATTGGAGTTCTGTTTAGGAAATTTCCCCATGTGCCAATGAGTTCAAGGCTCGTTCCTACTTTCTCTTCTATTAGTCTCAGTATACTTGGTTTTATGTTGAGGTCCTTGATCCACTTGAACTTGAGCTTTATACAAGTTGACAAATATGGGTGTAGTTTCATTCTTCTACATACCGACAGCCAGTTAGACCAGCACCATTTATTAAAGATGATTTCTTTATTCCATTCTATATTTTGGTGTCTTTGTCAAAGATCAAATGACTATAAGTGTGTAGTTTTATTTCTGGGTCTTAAATTATATTCCATTGATCAATGTGTCTGTCTCTGTACCAATACCATGCAGTCTTAAACACTACTGCTATGTCGTAAAGCTTGAGGTCAGGGATGGTGATTCCCCCAGCTATTCTTTTATTGTTAAGAATTGTTTTCACTATTCAAGGTTTTTTGCCTTTCCAGATGAATTTGAGAATTGCTCATTTCAGGTCTTTAAAGAACTGTGTTGAGATTTAATGGGGATTGCGTTGAATCTATAGATTGCCTTTGGTACGATGGCCATTCTTCTATGTTAATTCTGCCAGTCTATGAGCATGAGAGATCTCTACATTTTCTGAGATCTTCTTTGATTTCTTTCTTGAAAGACTTGAAGTTTTTGTCATATAGGTCTTTAACTTGTTTGGTTAGAGTTACCCAAAGATATTTTATACTATTATGACAATTATGAAGGGATTTGTTTCCCTAATTTCTTTCTCAGCCTGTTTATCCTTTGTATAAAGGAAGGCTACTGATTTCTTTGAGTTAATTTTATATCTGGCTACTTTGCTGAAGTTGTTTTTCAGCTGCAGAAGTTCTCTGGTAGAATTTTTAGGCCCACTTATGCATGCTATCATATCATCTGCAAATAGTGATACCTTCACTTCTTCTTTACCAATTTGTAAATTTATAATTTTTATTAGATATTTTCTTTATTTACATTTCAAATGTTATTCCCTTTCCTGATTTCCTCTCTGAAACCCCCTATTCCATCACACCTACCCCTTCTCACCAACCCACCAACACCAGCTTCCCTGTCTTGGTATTCCTCTACTCTGAAGCATCGATCATTTACAGGACCAAGGACTTCTCCTTCCACAAATGTCCAACAAGCTATCCTCTGCTACATATGCAGCTGGAGACATGGGTACCTGCATCTGTACCCTTTGGTTGGTGGTTTAGTCCCTGGGAACACTGAGGGTAGTGGTTGGTTCACATTGTTGTTCCTCCTATAGTACTGCAAACCCCTTCAGCTCCTTGGGTCTTTCCTCTAGTTTCTCCACTGGGGACCTTGTGCTCAGTCTAATGGTTGGCTGAAAGCATCCACCTCTGTGTTTGTCAGGCACTGACAGAGCCTCTTAGGAGACAGCTATGTCAGGCTACTGTCAGCATGCACTTGTTGGCATCCACAATGTAGTATTCTTCCTTATAATATTTTACAATATTTATAGTAGATCTCCAACATTGTTTTCTGTCAGTGTAATACAATTAGTAGACAGTTTTTCTGTGATCACTACATCTCAAATCACTGTTGTCATTGCTTGCTACTAGCTCTATCTTTCTAAACTAGTAAATTGGTTACTATAGTACACACTTTCTTTTTTCTACTTGCTTCCTCTTGCACATTTTCATCGTTTCAAATCCACATGGTAAGGAAACTGTGGAGGAAATGATGGTGCTTTTCACAATGAAGACAGTGACTGATGACCAAAAAAACCACAGCATTAGGCTTTGATCATTGCAGCAAACTGAGTGTGTACTTTCAGGAATCAACTTGGCAAGAACACCAGTAGGAAATATATGTGACCAAAGCATTTTATGCTCCTGACCAAAATGAGGTTACGCACAGAAGAATACAGCAACAGGCAATCTAATTACTGGGTGACAACATCTCATCATGGATTTCAGTTGGGAAACTCTAACATCTGAGGATGCTGGTTGTTTTTATTTGCTTATTCCTATCTGCACATGTTCCGAGTAAATGCGTGCTCATGTCTTTTCTGCTGTAATTGGATTTTTTTCTGTAGAAAGTTCTTTGCATGTTCTGCTTACAAGCAATTAATCAGATAGAGAAAGTGTTTTCTTTGCTAGAGCTGATCATGCTTTACTATTGGCTGAACCAAAGTTCTAAATGTGGAGGAGGCCCGGTTACTGATGCTTGTAGCTATGGATTATAATTTCAGTATGAAAAATGTTGAAGCTAGCTTTATTTTAATTTGATCAAAGAATGCTTTTTTACTTTCCCACAAAAATTTTGTTTCAGTTTAGAACTGATTTAATTAGACGGAAATGTATGGAATTCTTAGCTTTCCTGCCGCATAGGCACTCAACTTTAGCAAGAACATTTGTAGAAAAAGATCATATTGCCTTGGGATCATAAGAAACTTCATGTTTTGTTAAATATTAGAAAGTTCCTTGCTCAGTTTTGTATCTTGTTTTCCAAACTTATTCAGCTGCTCTGGGTTTGTTTTTTCTTCTAACTCTAATATTTTTGTCTTCCTTTATTTCTTTTTCTTTTTTTTTTTATTAGATATTTTCTTTATTTACATTTCAAATGCTATCCTCTTTCCTGGTTTCCCCTTCAAAAGCCCCTTATTCCATTCTCCCCGACCCTGATCTCCAACCCACCCACTCCTGCTTCCTGGCCCTAGCATTCCCCTATACTGGGGCTTCTTTTATATTTTGTAGGTTATTTTTATTTTAATTTGGGGGCTAACATGTCCAGCATTTTTCTTGTTGATGTGAAAATAACCTGTTATTTTTCAGTGGTGAGGAATCTTCTAATTTCTCTTCAGACATATTTCTGTACTTCTGTCTGTCTTATCTTTTCTGACATATTAGAAACTTTCCAGGTTTTCTTCCATTTTGTATCTTTTCATGTGTCCCAGATGCTTTTAAAACTTCATTTATTATGATTGTGTGTAACTATATAAGTGCACAATGGGTAAACAAACTTGTCAGTGTGTAGGTAAAGTAGATACATTTGTTGAACTGGTTCTTTTCCCTTTATTTTAGTTTTAGGGATCAAATTGGTTGCCAGGCTTATACAGCAAGAGTTGTTCGCCCACTGAGTTCTGTTATTAGTCAGCTCAAAACTTTTGTTTGTGTATTTGATTCTGTGTACTATAATCAGTGATAACCTATAGCTGTATTATATAGAAATCTAAGATCCCTGCATCCAGTATTTGGAAATAGTGAATTTATAATTATAAAGGTTGTTTATGAAAACATGTAGATTCGACTAACATTACTGATAGCATGCCACTCCACAGAAAACCAGAAGTATGCTGAGATTGTCTTGCTATCATTGCCCAGTTGCTGCTGCCTATGCCCCATGAGGCAAGGAGTTCCAAAAGATAGCACTGTACTGTTGGGACTAACAACCCTAGGAGAATGATATTGTAGTCTGTAACCTGCACTCAGTCACTATATAGAAATGTCCACAAACCTAAGAGTATCCTGGATCACCCTTATGAGAACCCTAACTTGTTCATGTTCCTTCACACACTTTTCAAAGAACACCTGAAGGATGTTGGTTCTTGCTCTGTGTGCTAATAAAATCAATCTTCTCAAGGTTGAGGTTAGACTTCGCTGTCTCCCCTGCCTTTGGTCCCTTTGCTCTACCTCTAAATCTAGAAATTGCAACCCAATTTTTAAAGAAAAGTGTGTCCACAGCATTATCTGTGTTATTTTACAGGGTTCATTAAACATATTTATTGTTCTCATTTTTTCTTTCAGTGGTATGTATTGTATTTAATTGTTATTGTTATCTAATTGTACTTAAATTATCTGAGATAGTTGTAGTATCCAATCAGACTCATGTCTGGTCATCTGCTGCTGCACCACCTCAAGGCCTTCAAAGTACTCACATTTATGTTATGTTATGTTATGTTATGTTATGTTATGTTATGTTATGTTATGTTATTTTTGTTTGTTTGGCTAAGTTTAATGACTTCCACCTTCACCTAGAATTCTTATTTTCCTGGGTGTTGACTTCTTATATATTTTTTTTATTCCACTGTGTTTATAATTTGTGTGTGTGCATATTTTTTTTAACTTAGAAGCCTTGTTATAACACTACTTATAGGTCACGAGAAACAGACTGATTGCCACAGGAAATGCTCTAGCAATTGGTACCATTCTCATGCTGACTGCCAGTTTGTTTTCCAAACATGGTAAAGTTATTTTGCAGTGTGTGAAGAAATACACAGAAATGTACAAGGAATGCTTCTGGCTTCTCCAGAGGTTTTGAATTAAAAAACAAAAACCAAACAACAACAACATGTGTATGCCTGTGTCCTCGACTAGGTTTGTGCACCAGTGTACAAGTGCCTACAGAGTGTAGGATGCCCTAAAGCTGGAGTTATAGGCAGTTGTAAGCTGCCTGATGGGATAACTGGAAATGGAACTCAGGTCATCTGGAAATGAGGCACAGTCTATTAAAGATGAAGCCCTGCTTCTAACCCACCTATGATGTTTTCTTTTTTTTTTTTAAAAAAAAAGATTTTCTTCATGCTTATGACAGCACATTGTAATAAACAAAGCTTAACTGAGCATTTATGTGTTAGTTTAAGTAATATATGCATTTCCATTAATTGCTTGCATCAACATTATGTAATTAGCCATCATTATATCTTCCACTGATTTTAAAGTAGTATATTAGATTATAGAATTGAAAATTTTACAAATATACAATGTAAAAGTATATTAAGCAAGAGCAATGCTTAACAACATTCTTAGTTTCCCCTTCATCTTGGAAAATCTCTTCTCCCCTTTACTGATGGCACTTTTTTGATTAGCCAACAACTGTGATAAAACAAAACAAAACAAAACAACAACAACAACAACAACAACAAAAACCAAAAGGACCTAGGGTCATTTCTAATCCATACATTTCAGAGGCCATGTGTTGTTGTCTATGTTTCTTGTCTTTAATCTGGAAAGAGACATGGGTATGAAGAAGCTATAATACTGAAATATCCTGGAATGTGAACTAGCCTTGGAGATGTCAAGTCTTTAAAGTTTCATTTTTGTAACATATCAGAATCTAACTGGCACTGTGTTTGTGTTGTGTGTAGTTTTTAACAGCAAGTTCCTGCCTCATGAATATTTATTACATTTTTCCCTATACTGTTCCTGTTCTTTCTTCCAAAAATAAATTCCCTTGGGCCAAAGATCCTTCTAACCCTTTTTATTTTTATGTTTCTCTGCATAGGGTATTTTACATATAGTGTATACATTCTTGGAAATAAAGACAATACTTTTTCGCATTTCACCAAGTTGGACTATAAAGTCTATTTAAAATATTTATTTTTGAGACTAAGTTTTATTCAAGAAAAACCATGTAGGGTCTACTTTTCACCATTTCCAAGAATGTGTATGCCCAGTGAGCCAGGAGGAAGGTTGAAGTACAGTATGTGGGATTTGGCATCCCGTGAAATAATATGAAAATATGTTAAAGTACAGCTATGAAAACATATTTGTAAAACAAGTAATTTACAAGAAAAATAAATTATTTGGATTAAATGGCCCTTTAAAAATAATAATAAAAGCAGACTGTGCTCATTTGTTTGGCTATTCATTCTTTCACTTCCAAGTAATCCTGACTGGTTTCAGTCCATACCCTAGAGCGATTGCACATGTTTTATAACAGATGTTTTATTGCCTGGAACTTTGCAAAACTCATCCATCCACACTAGTATAATATGCCCCTGACACAACCAGGACCGAAGATAAAACAGCAAGATTGCAAAGCAGACCAAAAACAATCTTGGAAAATCATTGGGGAACTTAGCAAGTGATATAGGCTTGAGGTTCTCCACAGGATATATTTCCTCTTTCTTAATTAAACCTTGGTTTTAAAAACTGAGAGCCATAAGGTCTTGCTTTTCTGGTTTGGTCCTTGTTCTGGGGTATTGTTCGCATCAGACAAAAAAGAACGGCCACCATGCCTTATTACTTTGACCTGAGCTAATAGTTTATGATTTACTCATATTTTTCTGACATCAGAGAAGAAAATCCGTTTTCCTTATTGCAGACCAGAGCAAAGAGGACTTTTGCCTTTCTCTCTGCCTAGCTCATGTTAATCTGTGATTTCTTTCTTCTTTTTTTTATTAGATATTTTCTTTATATACATTTCAAATGTTCCCTATATAAGTTCCCTATACCTTCCCTCTACCCTGCTCCCCTAACCACCTACTCCCGCTTTTTGGCCATGGCATTCCCCTGTACTGGGGCATATAAAGTTTGCAATACCAAGGAACCTCTCTTCCCAGTGATGGCCGACTAGGCCATCTTCTGATACATATGCAACTAGACATACAAGCTCTGGGGGTACTGGTTAGTTCATATTGTTGTTCCACCTATAGGGTTGCAGACCCCTTCAGTTCCTTGGGTGCTTTCCCTAGCTTCTCCATTGGGGGCCCTGTGTTCCATCTTATAGATGACTGTGAGCATCCACTTCTGTATTTGCCAGGCACTGGCATAGCCCCATATGAGACAGCTATAACAGGATTCCTTCAGCAAAATCTTTCTGACATATACAATAGTGTCTGGGTTTGGTGGCTGAAGAAATTAATAGAGGAGAAAGTGGGGGAAAGCCTTGAAGATATGGGCACAGGGGAAAAATTCCTAAACAGAACAGCAATGGCTTGTGCTGTAAGATCAAGAATTGACAAATGGGACCTCATAAAATTGCAAAGCTTCTGTAAGGCAAAAGACACTGTCAATAAGACAAAAAGGCCACCAACAGAATGGGAAAGGATTTTTACCAACCATAAATCTGAAAAGGGACTAATATCCAATATATACAAAGAGCTCAAGAAGCTGGACTCCAGAAATTCAAATAACCCCATTAAAAATGGGGTTCAGAGCTAAACAAAGAATTCTCAACTGAGGAATACTGAATGGCTGAGAAGCACCTGAAAAAAATGTTCAACATCCTTAATCATCAGGGAAATGCAAATCAAAACAAGCTTGAGATTCCACTTCACACCAGTCAGAATGGCTAAGACCAAAAATTCAGATGACAGCAGATGCTGGTGAAGATGTGGAGAAAGAGAAACAATCCTCCACTGCTGGTGGGATTGCAAGCTTGCAAAACCACTCTAGAAGTCAGTGGGGAGGTGCCTCAGAAAAATAGACATAATACTACCAGAAGATCCAGCAATACTTCTCCTGGGCATGTACCCAGAAGAAGTTCCAATTGGTAATAAGAACACATGCTCCACCATATTCATAGCAGCCTTATTTATAATATCCAGAAGCTGGAAAGGACCCAGATGTCCCTCAACAGAAGAATGGATACAGAAAATGTGGTACTACTCAACTATTAAAAACAATGGATTTATGAAATTCTTGAACAATTGGATGTATCTGGAGGATATCATCCTTAGTGAGGTAACCCAATCACATAAGAAGTCATTAGGTATACACTCACTGATAAGTGGATATTAGCCCAGAAACATAGCATACCCAAGATACAATTTGCAAAACACACACACACACAAAGAAATCAAGAAGAGGGAAGATCAAAGAGTGGATACTTCATTCCTACTTAGACTAGGGAACAAAATACCCATGAAAGGAGTTACAGAGGCAAAGTTTGGAGCTAAGATGAAAGAATAATCTGTGATTTCTAAGGACACAAATTTTGGGATCCAGACAAACAGAGAAGTCAGTCCTCATAAAGGGGAGGGTAATAAGGAGCACACGAGCAGTGCAGAAGATATTTTGGTAGGCCCCTAATTACAACACAGTCAACTGAACTGGTTTTGCTGAAAGAAAACTCTTTCATTTCCCTGTGATTTTCCAAGCCTGTTTTAGGCCAAATGTAAATGGATACTGACTTGTAGAACTATTCATATTGGAAAGTTCAGTTTTCATTCTAAATTTTGTTTTTTAGGACTTCTGAAAAATTAATGAGATAGGTCAGGAAACCAGCATTTATGGTTAAGGGTCCTAAGCCCTAACTTCTGTAAATTTATGTCCTTATCTTGAGGCAACCTTTGTATGACATTCTCTTTGTCTTCCTCCCTTCTGCCACTACTTCTTCTAAACAGCACCATTTTATTCAGGATGCTCATTTTGTAAAGGGAAAGACTTCTAGGTCTAAGTGTCCTACCCTGTATTGTAGACACAGTTATCATAAGAAAACAGAGAAGACATTTCTCTGTGAAATCATAATGAGTATGCATTCCTTGAGGAAATATTAATAAGCAAAGTCTTTTTCAGTATTATTTGATAGAGATAAATGGTGCCAATCTCATGATCTTGGTGAAACAGTAACTGTAAAATTTACCTTGGACACTGTTTCTACTGCTAGAACACAAAGATTTGGAAAGCAGAGTACAGAGAGGGAAAGACAGGCAGTCAGAAAGACAGAAAGATATAGAAAGGGACAGAGACAGAGATAGATAGAGGTTTGAGCAGAAGAACTACTGCTTAGCTTTCTAATCACACTCGAAGTAGGTAATTGTTATAGGCTCAAGATCCAAGAGACTCAGTCTTTATTCTGAAACAATGGTCACTGTATTCTTCAATAAACACATGCTTAAGAATTATTGGCAAATCACCATGTCCTTGTGATTCTTCACATAAATTGGGAAAAGATCTTTATGAAGTCTACATCCTATAGATGGATAATATCCAATATATACAAAGAATTCAAGAACTTAGACTCTAGAGAAGCAAATAACCCTATTGAAAAAACGGAGCACAGAGCTAAACAAAGAATTCTCAAAGGGAATATCAAATGGCCTAGAAGCACCTAAAGCAGTGTTCAACGTACTTAGTCATCCTGGAAATGAAAATAAAAGACCCCTGAGGTTCAACATTACACCAGTCAGAATGGCTAAGATCAAAAACTCAGGTGATGTTGGCTAGGATGTGGAGAAAGAGGAAAACTACTCCATTGTGGGTGGGATTGCAAGCTAGCACAACCACTCTGGAAATCAGTCGGGTGGTTCCTCAGAAAATTAGACATAGTATTACCTAGGGAGCCAACTATACCACTCCTGGGCATACCCAAAAGATGCTCCAACATATAACAAGGACACATACTCCACTATCTTCATAGCAGTCTTCTTTATAATAGCCAGAAGCTGGAAAGAACCCAGATGTCCCTCAACAGAGAAATAGATTCAGAAAATGTGGTACATTTACACAATGGAATACAACTCAGCTATTAAAAACAATGACTTCACAAAATTCTTAGGGAAATTGATAGAACTAGAAATTATCATCCTGAGTGAGGAAACCCAGTCATAAAAGAACATACATAGTGTATTCTCACTGATAACTAGGTATTAGCCCAAAACTTGAAATACCCAAAATATAACTCACAGACTACAGGAAGCTCATGAAGAAGGAAGACCAAAGTGTAGATGCTTCAGTTCTTCTTCGAAGAAATATGCACAGGAGGAAATATGGAGACAAAAGTATGGAGTAGAGACTGTAGAGTAGGTCAACCATTCCATACTCAGACACAAATCCTAGATACTGTTCTGGATTATCAATAAGTGCTATGACAGGGAATCTGATACAGTTGTCTCCTGAGAGACTCTGCCAGAGCCTTGACAAGTACAGAGGTAGATGCTCTCAGCCAACCATTCGGCTGAGGATCCCCAATTGAGGAGTTAGAGAAAGGACTGAAGGAGATAAGGAGATGAAGGGGTTTGTAACCCCATAGGAATAACATCAATATCAACCAATCAGACCTTTTAGAGCTCCCAAGGACTAAACCACCAACCAAAGAGTACACAAGCAGGGACCCATGGCTCTAGGTGCATATGTAGCAGAGAATGGCCTTGTCAGTTATCAATGCGAGAAGAGGTTCTTGGTCCTATGACGGCTTGATGCCCCAGTGTAGGGCATGGTGATGGGAGTGGGTGGGTGGGGGAACACCCTCATAGAAGCTGGGGGGGGGCAGGATAGGAGTTTGCTTGAGGGAAAACTGAGAAAAGGGATAATATTCTAAATGTAAATAAAGTAAATATCCAATAAAAAAAGAACTTCGATGACCTACTATTTCTACAAAATTGAGTTTACTTCAATTATTTCATTATATGTGATCTTTGAAGTGACTTTTTCTCACTTTAAGTGAATGTATGATAACAGTTAAACTATAATAGATGGCAAAAGTCATTTGAGCTGAGTGCCCCTAGAGCAGGATGTAGTAGGAAAGGGGTGTCAGGAACTACATAATTTATGCCACAGAGTACATTAAACATTAGAAATATTAGAACGTACATAAACATCTGGAATCATAACAAGAACCAAACATGGATCTCTTAGAAAGCCTATAGTTACAACACATTTTATATCCTGACATTGCCTATTACCATTCTTTCTGCTGCCCTTAGGGCTTCAGTCCTTTTCCCTCACCCAATACCAGATCAGGTTCCCCTCTCCCCCTAATCCCCCCTGGCCACTATCTTTCTCAGGTCCCTCCTTCCTTCCCCACTTGTGATTGATTTCTTCCCTCTACCAAGTGGGACTGAGGCATCCTCACATGGGCAGTTTAGCTTGTTGAACTTTTTGAATTCTGTGGAATGTATCTTGGGTATTCTGTAATTTTTTTTTACTAATATCCACTTATTAGTGAGTACATACCATGTACATCCTTTTGGGTCTGAGTTACCTCACTCTTTGTCAGGATGATATTTTCTAGTTCCATCCATTTGCCTGCAAAACTCAGGATACCCTCATTATTAAGAGCTGGGGAGTATTCCATTGTATAAATGAACCACATTTTCTGTATCCATTCTTCTTTGGTGGGACATCTAAGTTGTTTCCAGCTTCTGGCTACCAAAAATAAAGCCACTATGAACGTAGTGGACCACTTGCCCTTATGGCATGGTGGGGCATGTTTTGGGCATATTTCCAAAAGTGGTATAGTTGGGTCTTGAGATAGATCTATTTCCAATTTTCTGAGTAACCTCCAGATTGATTTCCAAAGTGGTTGTACCAGTCTGCAATCCCACAAGCAGTCGAGGATTGTTCCTCTTTCTCTATATCCTCTCAGGCAATATCAAGAAATAGGAGGTTGAGGGGACCCTCCAGAATGCACCAGAGACCTGGTATGTAAGAGACTCTCAAAGGGAGGGACCTTAGCTAAAATGCCCAGGAGTAGGGAGAGGGATCTTATAGGGCCTACCTCCAGCAGGAAGACAAGGCAACAAGTGAGGGATAGGGTTGCCATCACACAATCACATCTTTGACCCATAATTGTTCCTATCAGAAATAATTACAGGGATGGAAATGGAGATGATCCTGAGGAAAAGAAGGTCCAGTGACAGACCCAAAGTGGGATCCAGCTCAAGGGGAGGTTCCAAGGCCTGACAAGAGAAGGGCAAACCTATAGGAGGACCATCAGTCTCAATTAATCTGCACCCGTGAGATCTCTCAAACACTGTACCACCTAACAGACAGCATACACCAACTGATATGAAGCCCCCCAACACACATACAGTAGAGGACTTCTCACTCACTTTCTCTCCTTCTCCCCCAGTAGCCCCACCTAAACAGTACAGTTAAACATTATTTTAAGTCTTAAGTGCTTTATTAAAAACTACATGTTTTGAGGACTTAAATACACACATCTAAATGTATTTACAAGCAGACATATGTAACTATATGTGTCTACAGCTTGTACATAGGTCCATAAGATAACAGGCAATCTTGAGATTATAATTAAAAGAAATCAGTTAAGCTCATTATCATGCATTTTCACATACATAGCAATGCACATCATAAGCGGTGGAAGCACTATTACAATCCCATGAACGATTATTTTCTATGTGAGTAATCTCTGAATTTATATCTATCTGTCTGTCTATCTATCTATCTATTCATCCATCTATTTATCACCTATCTATTTGCAGAACAGAAGAATATATTTCCTGTTTTATAGAAATTCCAAGATCTAGAAAGATAAGTGTAGCAATTTTCCATAGAATCACAGGGGGAAAAACCAATCAGTCAGTTATTTATCAGGCTGGGAAAATGGTGACCATCATTCAAAATTTTCTTGAAAAAATTTATTAAACTCATTTTCTATTCACACAATATTAAGATAAAAGAAGAAAGCTTTGTGGGATGGAGAACTAAAGTTTACATCATATAATTAAAACAATTATCTAAGGGTGTGCAGTGATGAGTTTGTGGACTTCTTTTGGTTTATCCTGACAATAGACAATATCAAAAAGGAAAATGAGTGCATATAATGATTGTATTCAAGGATGTAATATAATATTGAAGTCCTAGCATACATCCTGAGAGATAGGTTCTATCTGCATTATCCTTCTAGCTGAAAGTCAAGAGAGATAAATGAAGGGTGAAAGGAGTTGGACTGGGAGCTGGTAAGACTGCAGCTCAGGACAGCACTGAGGACAGAGCTGGGGCTTGAGTATTTATTTATTTTAATTACTTTTCTCATCCTCCTATTAAATGCCTATGCCTTTGTTCTTGATTTGAAATCCGTGCCATCTCTGTTTAATTACTGTGATTTTGATTGACAAGTATAGAGGACAGCAAAGAAAGAAAGCTGTCTCCTTCATGTCCTGTTTGACACAATATAATGAATGGGAAATGGCTAGCTTATTTTTTCCTTGACAACTTAAATATTTGAAGATGAAATGTAGATTTTTAAGAGCATAATGTTAGCGAGCCGAGAGGGAAGAAAAAGAAAGGAAGTTAATTGGACCAGGAATCAAATACAACATTCATTTATGCATTTGCCTAATAGTTTAATCACTGCCAATTTGGGGAAGTCATTCTGTGTAATTGTAATAAGAATTTCATCTCAGCTCTTCCCAGTGAAAAAAGGGTCAGCAATTAGACCCAGTCCACTGAATGCCCCAGCCCTGTGTTATAGTGTGTTTACTTTATAGTCCCACCTTCCCTATGCCACCAGCATGCTTGAGGGGGAGAAAAGGTACTGTGGCTGCTCCCTCTTGGCCTCATGTCTTTCAGAGATACCCTAAGGTACTTAATAATGACAGTACAAAGAATATCTGTGTAGATGAGCCTGCAGATTTGGGGATTTGGATGTTGTAGACAGTGCTTCTTTTGCTAGCTTAATTCCTTTAGCAGGGTGAAATGCCATCTGTGGGGATTCCTGTCATGTATAAGGAAGTTACTCATGCTCTCCTTGGAGCTGAGTTTCTTGAATTTTAATGAAACCTGTGTCAATCTGTCTCCTACATATCCCAGTGTTGAAATCAATGGTCAACAACCCATCACCACAGTAAATCTTGTACATACACCAACCGGGAGAGACCTGAAGAATTTAAGTTCTGTCCCCTCCCTGAACCCTTCTATACTTTAGACCCTGAGAATATATAACATATGGCATTTCTGATTTAAAGAGAAAGGATTGTATGCCAAGGAGAATTCAAGATTTTTATTTATTTATTTATTTATTTATTTATTTATTTATTTATTTTTTGGTTTTTTTCGAGACAGGGTTTCTCTGTATAGCTCTGGCTGTCCTGGGGCTCACTTTGTAGACTAGGCTGGCCTCAAATTCAGAAATCTGGCTGCCTCTGCCTCCTAAGTGCTGGGATTAGAAGTGTATGTCACCACTGCCCAGCTCAAGATTTTTTAATGTCCTTCTTCATTGGAATTCTTTTGTCTTCCAATTATATATTTTTAATAGATCTGCCTTCAGTCCTGGGGTTGTTGTACACGTTTTGGAGAGTAAAAGTGTACTTTTACAAAAAAAAAAAAAAAAAAATCCTCTGAGTTAAGTGATGACTCTAAACAAAGAAAAGGAGCTGTTATGCAGAAATTAAGAGGAAATGATGTGTTACCACCTGAATATAAATAAAGCAGAAGTATTGTAGCCTAGAGAAGCAGGTGGCCCTTCTATATGCAGTATTTACAATACTGCGTACAAAGTATTAGCCTATGCATCATTCTCCAAACTCTTCAGAGAAAATAGTTAATTCAGACTGGATCTCTGATTTTTTAATATTCCCTGGTATGTTGCCACTGTCTCAAAGCAGGGTAGTTGTGGCGCAACTTTCTTTGTCACTTTTCCTGTATAAGCCAAATAGGGTCTTATAAGGACGGATAGTACAAGTGGGATCTGGAAGTTCTTTTTGGAAGAACTTCCCTGTGTCCTATAAGAACTGTAGCTGTTAGCTCCATGGTGGCTCAAGTAAACTCTGCATCTGCCTTGTCTGAGTGAGTGGTTGACATCACTCTCTGCTTATACAGACCTGCTGCCTCTAAGCTGTGTAACACTTCTTCTTGCTTTGTTGGTGATAGTGCTCCACACAAGACTAGTCAAAAGTTAACACTTCCCATTTAAATGAATTAATATTCTCATCATACTGGCTTATCAGGATTAAGTGGCTTGATGTGTCAGTATCTGAGCAAACTTACATTAAATCTGCTTTTAAAATATAGCTTATCTTATTTCTATGTTAACATGCAAGCGTCTGTCAAGGCTCCTTTGTGCTGCACTGTGTCTTTATCAATTCACTATCCATTTACTCTTAGATGTGTAAATGTGTCCAGAAATCCACTGATGTCAAACGCCTCAACACAGAGAAAAGGGATAGTGCTGATAGAAATATTTTGCTTGCTTTAGGAACAAAGGCACCTCACTGCCTTTATAAAGGAAACCTTGCTCTATTTAGCTCTTAGTATTTACTTCTTTATCATGTCTCCTGCTTTCCTAGTTCAGTCAGTAGAGAGCATAGAATAGACACTCATTGATGCTTTTGATTAATGATGAAACATAATAGCTACTGTTTGAAAACCCATTTTTTTTTTTAGGTTTGGTTATAAACCTGCTTATATGGAAATTGATCACATTCCAACTTTGAAGCCAGTGGGGGTCACAAATGCTGAATGCTCAGTAGTCATTTATTAATACATTCATTTTAGTAAATATAGCTAAATATTCATTCTTTGCCTTGCAAAGAGGACATATAAGGATATGATGGACAAAAATTGTCCCTCAGAAGCACACTCCTACACTAAGGAGTCATCTTAACGGCAGATTTCAGCCACCTATGTGCAGTGGGATTGTACAGTGAGCCCTTCATGCACAGAGACTTCCATGTCTTGAGTCTTCCCTTTGCTCCCTTTACTCTTAAGCTTTTGGTCCCATATTTAATGGCTAGGTTAATAATCAGCTTTTGCACTCAGCTGTTCTAAGGTATGTAAACCAACGGATGGAGCTTCTTTTCCAAGGAGCTGCTTTTATCATTTGCATCCATCCCATAAACTTTCCTGATCCTGAACGGTATTGAATGCTAAGCAACATGTTGAGAATTTTATCTGAATTTTTGTTTTGTTTACTTTTCTGTTAATTTTCAAAATATCTGAAAATGGAGTTCTTGACCAAATTAATGGAAGGTGATTTATAAAATTAGCATTTGATTCTCTGAACTCTTCCTACAATACTACAATTCTTATTACCAGACTAAAGTTGTTACATCCAAGATTCATCACACAGCATGTCTGTGAGCTTGCTCTTCATACAGACTATGAGGAATGTTGTATAGATCTTCCCACTGGCTGAGCATGGCAGCATTTCCTCAGCCAGTTTCTGTCTGAAAGTTTAAGAATGTGGGTGAAAAATGAATCCCCAGAATCTCTCTGTTATTATCATATGCTTCTTTGATATTGTTAAGTTTTTTTTGTTTGTTTGTTTTTGAGATAGTAGTCACTGATTGATGAAGGTTAGAGTTCCCCCAAATAATGCACTTCTAGGCCATAGCAGTTTTGAAGTTATTCATGGAATTTTACTGCCAACATAATTATTTACTGCGTTCCTTCCACCACATTCATGAAGAACTCCTCAGAGAGGATTCCACAATGTATATCTTTTTGTATATATTTATACTTCCATGAAAATCATTGTAAGTTACAATGAAGTATAGGCTACATCTGTTGAGAGCTGATAGGAGGATGTCAGATCAGGTGTGTGGATGGAAAAGGAATGAATGGGATTTGAGGCCAGCAGAAAGCCTAGAAGAACCAATGGCTGGCTCCCTAAGTGCTATCCATCAAAGGAAACCACCTCAACTCTTCTGGGTCCACATTAAAGGGTTAGCCGAATCTCACATTCAGTCTGTGAGGAGTATCCTTCCTTCCCTAGGCTCTCCCACTCACTGGAGTGGTTCCTAGGCCAGAACAATGTCAGCAACCCCAGCATGATAAAATGTTTGGATTTTGAACTACAAAATATGCTTTTTTTCATTACACTTTATCTTTATTTACATTTCAAATGTTATCTCCTTTCCTAGTTTTCCCTCTGAAAACCCCCTATCCCATTCCCTTCCCGCTGCTCCCCAACCCACCCACTCCCATTCCTGGCCCTAGCATTCCCCTGTACTAGGGCATCGTAATATACTTTTAACCCTCCCCCATACTCTGTGTTCTTTTGTGTACACTAATAATTTCAATGTAGCTTTGTTTTCTAACTCAGCTTGTTCTTACTTCTATGAGAAATGGTGTATGTTGCTCTGATTTCATTTTTCTGTATCTCCTCAATTATATACTGAGGCCAGTATTTGTCAATATGTAGAAAAATACAGGACTCTTTCAGGTTCAGAGAAACAAATTCAATGCATTCGTTCCTACAAACTTTGGAAATGATTTGGGAAACAGAAAAGAGCAATCTGTTGAAACTTAATGACTTTATCTTCCTTGTCTGTGTTATGCAGCTAGAGCTGGCAGCATATACCGTCAAATGAGTTCTTTCAATCATACACTTTGAACCTGATTTCTAATATTGTCTATGAATAACAGCATTGGAATTTCAAAGTAAAGAACAGAAAGTCAAAGATGAATCAAAACCATTGAGTGCATAATGCTAGACTGATTAATATACTATAAAGGAGAAATAAAAATTGATATAAAGTGATAGTTCAAATATTTTCTTCCTTTTATGAATATGACTTTGTCATCCACTCTCAGTTAAAAGTAAGCTGGAAGCAATACTTCTTGTGGGTATATTTTGCCTGTTTGCCTGTTTGCCTGTTTGCCTGTTTGTTTGTTTGTTTGTTTGTTTGTTTGTTTTGACAGAGTGTGGGGCTCTGGACCAAGACATCTTCACACTGAGAAAGCTGCTGCTGCTGGGTGCTAGCTGCTGTGGAGTTCCTCACTAGTTTCTGATGGGACCAAGAGGCTGGGACACAGCAGGGTCTGGAATAGATCAGCACTAGTCATCTTTAGGAAGAAAATTTGCTCTATGCCAAGAATTAATTTCAGTGATTGGATAGAATGTGATTTGGTCAGTTGCATGTAGTCATTCAAACACCATGAAAAACATGTTCTCCTCTGGTACAGTGAATGAAGGGATTTCTTTCTCATTTTATTTTAGAAATCTTAGTAGAAATCAATCAAGCATGATTTGCTAAGTGCAGTGGTTATATCACAGGACTGATACATCCATTGCCCCTACTGACAAGCATGGGTTCACTAGGGTGTAAAGTGTGTCGGTTTCTATGCATTAATGCACATAAATAGGTGATAAGAATTGCAGTTACATCATTTGCATCCTTGGCTTCATTTTTTAAAATCGAATTTGGTGCTCTGTGATTGCGTATTTATTATTCATAAAGTGTGTTACTTTGATGTTGTATGTCAGTGGTCTTTTTGACAGAAAAGGTATTACCTCCAAGCCATTCTCTACATTGCTGCTGACATCCATGAAAGATGACTTTTGGATGTTTTCAGTTTTACGACTAAAACAAGAAAAAGAAAAGAAAAGAAAGAAAAACAAAGATATAGTATCTTATATAAAGAACACAAACATTCCTTTTCACAAAAAGGAAAAGTAAAAATATATGTTACCTCACTGCTTAGAATATTTAAATATGAAAAAAAAAAACAAGAAAAGCCAAAAATGGCTAAAGTACAAACCCAATGCTTTTTGTAAGAAGACACTTGGAGTGAATGATTAAAGTAAGTTTTCAAGCCAATCACGTTTTCGTCCCTGCTTTTGTCTATGATATTTGCTCTATCTAAATGATAACATCAAAACCTCTCTATCAAACACAGATTTTAAAACAACATCCTTTCTCTGAATCCAAATCAAGTTGACAATCATCAGTTTCCCAGAGTGAGAAATTGAATTCTATCCAATTGATAGGTTCTTGCTGCTAGATGCAGAAGAGACTATGTGCTAATCCCAAGCATTAGTAAATAAATAATATAAACATAGAATGATAACCTATATTTATGAATATGACCTGTAATGGATACTGTTCTTATGTTTCCCTCATTTCCTTCAATCTTATAACCTTTTTTTTCCTCAGAAAAAAATCTTCCATTTTGTCTCCAGAGCAAGAAAGAGGAAACAAAGGAGAAGGGGATAGGATTGGGGGTGGTGATAGGATTCAGAGGAGAGACCAGAAAGGAGGACAGCATTTGAAATGCAAATAAATAAAATAACCAATTAATAAAAATAGAGGAACCTATGTCCCTAGATGGTTCACTGATGTCTACTGAACATGATCACCCCTACCTGCCATGTTATCCATATGTAATTATCACATAATCTCGAATAACTGCATCTGTGTCAGAACAATCGAGGGGATTCCTTCCTTGCTGGTTCATAGTTTTGTCATCGAGAGGAGACCCATTTAATCATCCTGACTCTAACATTTGCTGAGATAAGATGCCATGATCATCATATGGTTGTTTAACAATAGAAGGTCATTTCAAATGACATTTTCTGGCTTGTTTCAGTACCTAATGAGCAGTACTAGGTCAATACCCTACCAAACATTTCTTCTTGTGGAATTCAAGTGGAACTTCAGAAGTGTAAATGTACATTTAGGCATATATATATACACACACACATACATACATATACTTATATTGATATCTCATCAATGCATAGAGGAGAAATAACTAATTAGAAGGTAGCTCAGAAATAAAACACAAAATCCATGTGAACCTTAGTGTTCTAACGCTTATGTTCAGACAGGGCTGGGCAGCAACTGTTTATAAGTCTCCTCTGCATTCTCAACTTATTTATATAATTTTGCCTCCAGAGCACAGTGAATAGCCAAAGTAATTAACACCAGATTTTACTTCTGCTTCCAGACTTTATGCTTTTCTGGAAACAAGCAAAATAATACATGCTCTGAGCTGGAGTTAATTTTTTTTCTTTCAAATTTGTCTCTATTTGAAATGTTCTTTATTATTCAATTCAAAATAATAATAATAAACTATCTAAAGTCTGGTATAAGGCAAAGAACTCAGATTTATATTTTGTTTAAAGCGTCTTGATACACTATAGTACAAGGGTCACAGAGGCACTCTAACTTGGAGTAAAATGTAGGTTAATTAATATTCATGTTTAAGTTTTCTGAATTAAGAATTAAGGAAAAGCAGCTGAGGCAGCCTCTTCCCAAATACTCTTATGCACTGTCCCCACTGCCAAGTCTAGCTAGGCTGAAATTAAACACATTTGATCACCAGTGTTGGGTTTTCTTTTTTACAGAGCAGGATGAAAACTTTGCATTACTGTTTTAGGAAACCTGAGTTGTTGATGGGTTCCATTTCCATTTCAAAAGAAGAAACCCACAAGCTAATATTTCCCCTCATTGTCAGTGAAAGTTAAAAAGCAAGCCAAATAAAACTACCAAAAACAAAGCAAAACCCTAAAGTGCCAGGGAGCAATGTTTATAAGTTTTCAAATAGGAGCTGAAAAACACCAATAAAGTTTGGATTCAGCTCAAATGTACCATCAACCCAAGGCAGCTCCCCCGCCCCTGCCTCTTTTTAATGGTCCATTTGTCTGGTCCTCCTGGAAGATCTATAGAGAAAATTACCAGGGCAGAATGTGCATCCAATTGCACATCCTGCTACAGGAGAAACGATTCCTGTTCTCATCATTGGGATCAATAATTTGCTAACACAGTATTAGCAAGAGCAACAACTCCACCAGGTTAAAGGAGTTTTACACTGAATAATGACGGCCCAGGAAAGGGAAAAGCTGAGCGAGTAAATCCTGGCAGCCTTTTACTATTGAGATAGCAGGTGCTAGTGAATCAATAGTGGCTCTGGTGAGCCTGGACTGTAAAGATGCTTTATTGTTCTGCCTAAGTACATTGGCAGAGATGCTCCTCTTAATATCTGTACACAGGAGCCATTGGGATCCAGGCCTGCCCTATTAACAGAAACATTTCCTCTTCTGAGCAGGTGAAGGCCCATATGTGGCCCCAGAGCCAGGTTGTACAACACCTCCGTGAAAACCCTAATAGAATCAGTGGAGCAAGGTGAGGTGGAAGATGAATGAAGCCACAGAGACAACAGTGAGAAAAGCCCGGACTCGGGGAAGGCCACGACACATTGAGTGACTGAAAGGATGCATCAAGAGAAATCTCCTTATACCACCATATCTAAATCATCTTTTTATAAGGAAAAAAGTTTTGAAACAATATCTTTACTCCCAGTTATAAAATGTATCAGATCGGGGCAGTGAAGGACCATTCTGTGTTGGCACAAAGATCATGTAAAATGTGTCCCATTTGTGGTTTTGATTTTGATTTCGGCTTCTGCTGATTTGATAAAATACTGGATACAACCAGCTTGGGGAAGAAAAGGTATATTTTGCTTACAGACTATAATGAATTTTCAAAGAAAGACAAAGACAATGTTAAGGCAAGAGCTAGAAGCAGGAACCTCAGAGGAAGTCTTACTCTGGTTGGTTCAGCTACTCTTTCTGATTAAGGCACAACTGTGCAGGGCTGGCACTTACTGTCACCATTTTGACTTTCCTTTGTTACTTAAAATTAATAAAATTCCTCAAGATATGTCTGGAGGCAAATCCAAAGGACACAATTCCTCAGTTGGGGTTCAGCCTTCAAAGGTGACACTGGTTTGTGTCAAGCTAAAGCTAAGTTTAACAGCATTCCTACAAACATCCTGTTAGCAAATAGTGAAGGAAGAAAAAAAAAAAACATAATGACCAATGTTTGCTGGTTTTCCTTTCTTCCAATAACCAAGGAAGCCATGTTTTCTGTTTTCAAGTAGATGGCCATACTTTAGGAAGTTTCTATTTGCCAACTGTGAGCTATTCCAGGAACAATGATTCTTGAAAGGAATATTGTTGCAAGAATAACAATCATCATCACTGTCTCATGCAAAAGATATAACAGGCTAAGAAACCCCATAATTGAGAGGAAAATAGATTTATACTTGTAGAGAAAAAAATCTAGGGATGAAGGAAGCTAGAAGTATGACTTTTACTAGAGGAAGCCCACAGTTGAACTATATATATATATATATATATATATATATATATATATATATATGTATATAGACACACACATTCACAGTAACCTGCCTACCTATCCCTCTACAGTATTGGGATTGAAAGCATGTACCACTTCTCCCTCAGCTTTTTCTTTTCATGAATTAGAATTTTCATGCATTGGTGATTTTTCTGCATTCATGTCTGTGTGAAGTACAAGATCCACTGGAACTATGGATCAAGTCAGTTGTAAACTACTCTGTGGCACTAAGAATTGAACTTGGGTCCTTTGGATGAGCAGCCAGTAATCTTAACTGGTGAGCCATATCTCTAACTTCTCCCAACACATACTTTTCGAAGACCAAAGTGGGGACACTTTGCCCCTTCTTAGAATTGGGAACAAAACACCCATGGAAGGAGTACAGAGACAAAGTTTGGAGCTGAGACGAAAGGACAGACCGGATCATCTCGAGACTGCCATATCCAGGGATCCATCCCATAATCAGCCTCCAAATGCTGACAACATTGCATACAGTAGCAAGCGTTTGCTGAAAGGACCCTGATATAGCTGTCTCTTGTGAGACTAGGCCGGGGCCTAGCAAACACAGAAGTGGATGCTCACAGTCAGCTATTGGATGGATTACAGGGCTCCCAATGGAGGAGCTAGAGAAAGTACCCAAGGAGCTAAAGGGATCTGCAACCCTATAGATGGAACAACATTCTGAACTAACCAGTACCCCCGAGCTCTTGACTCTAGCTGCATATGTATCAAAAGATGGCCTAGTAGGCCATCACTGGAAAGAGAGGCCCATTGGACTTGCAAACTTTATATGCCCCAGTACAGGGGAATGTCAGGGCCAAAAAGTGGGAATGGATGGGTAGGGGAGTGGAGGGGAGGGTATGGGGGACTTTTGGGATACCATTGGAAATGTAATTGAGGAAAATATCTAATTAAAAATATTTAAAAAATAAATTACATCTAAAAGAACCACTAAGTTCACAGTAAAGCTTTAACATTTATGGAGCACTTGGGAGATCACAGTGACTGTGGGTGAGAAGAATGGCTAAGAAGAGGACCAAATCGCAAGACATTATTCAAATACTATGGAGACCTAAGGAAAGCATGAGCCTGCTCTCTGGAACCCAGAGTGTTCTTCCCATGACACTGGATGAGCAACTATGCAACTCCTATCCCTTGCTCTGCTTACCAATAGGATTTTGGAAGTACTTGCTACTGCACACATATTTTTGTTGTTGTCTTCCAAATAGAACTTTCTTTCAGTAGGTTATCCTGTTCCTTTGTGTATTATGAACGAAGTAGAAGAAATTCTCTCTCAAATACAGATCTTTTTTTAACCCAGATACCTTTAAGAGGACCTGATCAAACACCTTCCACGGACACAATCCTTTGATGTATCACTGTAACCATGTTCTTTTATATTTAGATGTGTATATATTTACCTATATTTGCACACATGTGGGAAAATGTGTATGTATGTATATGTGTGTGTTTGCACATACACACAAATGTAGAAGTAAAAAGTTGACACTATGTGTCTTCCTTGATCACTTTTATCTTATATTTTAGCGTAGGGTACCTAAAACTCCGCAGTCTTTGAGCTAGTCTGGCTAACCAGCTTTCTCCAGGGATCTTTGCCTCTAATGTTCAAGTTCTGGAATTCTAGGAATGCTGCTAGGACCACTTAACATTCACATATGTGTTAAGGATCAGAAATCCTGACCTCACCCTTTGATGGAAATGTTTTTATCCAGTTAGCCATCTTGCTAGATCATCCCCAGGATTTTTCTTCATGGATTATATGAGTGTTTTGAGTTTTCATCTAGGATACATTTTTTTTCTTTGAGAGGAAAGTGGTCCATGAACGTTTAATACTGGAGAGCTCAGTTCTAAACATGTGTAGAATCAATGCTCTTCAAAAGTCATTTCTCGTCCATCTGGAATTTGTAAATGAAATACTAGGGTAGGGTGACATATCCATCCAGGTGCTCTGAGTCTCTGAGATTCCCCTTACACCTGAGCCATAGCTGGGATGTATTACTCAGTTCTCTCCAGAGATTTTTTGCCCCCAGGTACCTTTTGTAACCTGTGAGGAGGATAAAACTATGCAGTGAAGAGTTATGGAGAAGACTCTAATCAACTTCTAGTAGGCTACAGATAAGCAAGAATAAACCTATGTTGTATAAGCCTTTAAAACACTATTAGTGTATGCCTGAAGTTATTCTGAGTGGGTAAATCTTGCCATAAAAGTCTCTTTCCAAGGAACACATGAAGCTAGTGTTACTGTTAAAGCATGTGAAACACTTGAAGGAAAACAGCCAATATATAAGAATTTGGACCAATTTTGTTACAACTGACTATACTCTTCTCTACATTTCTTGCCAATATTTGTCTCCTTGTTATTTCTTATACCTAAAAATCTGGATATTTATTCAAAAGTATACAAACTGACCCTTAAATATTATAGAAAGTAATTACTCCACTATCTGTAACACTTTTAGGTTTACAAATTTTAGGTTTTATAATGACTTCAAGCTACTCCAGAAGTAAAATTTCAGGAGAAACCTACATGCTTTCTATAATGTTTGTTTGAGTGTAGCAATGGCCACCAGTTGGATTTATTCCGAAATTTTCATCAAATCTTTGGAAGAGTGTTCTCACATTCTACAGTCATTTAAACTAGGTTTAGACACATATTTGCAAAACAATATGCTGATGTCAGTAATCTTACATGCTTCATAGACTTGGTGATTGAACACATGCTTCTTTTCAGGGTGAGGTGTTGATTCCTCACTGTGTACGTTCATTTAGACTTTATTTCATGTCAGAGTGATAGGACTACTGGATACTCACTAGCATACAAACCTATGATCTAGCACTCTGTGAGATGGCAAACTGCATTCTAAATGCAATGACACTTCTTATGTATAGGCAGATTCAACTTTATATTTTATGTAAAACATTTTGGATATATATATATATATATATATATATATATATTCTTTTATATTTATATTATACTATTACTTGTGAAAATAGTAATTTTGTAGAAGTGAAAGTATTTTCTAAAGTAATCTACTAGGAGCCTGTCATTTGCAGATCTCAGAATTATTTAAAGACATGTTAACTTCTTTGAAATGCACATAGTTGTTCAGGGTCCAGGAGATAAAATTTGTGCATAGATAACACAGTTCTGTACTCTACTTTTATAACAAGATGCAGAAATCAGGGGAAAATCAATGGACTTGATTTTATGGGTAGATCTGGTTTTAATTAATTTCTATTCTGTTCCTATGGGGGTAAGAGTCTTTAAAATAATCCTAAACCTCCAAAAAACTAGCAAGAGACATTATTATCATTTTTCTAACAAATGGGAAGCTATTTTCTCAGGCATGGCCAAGCCAGTCATCCAGAATAGAAGACCAAAGATGGTGTTTCAAGTATGGCCATATTATATTAAAAGAGAACAGAGAGCAGCATGTAAAGTACTTCCCAATATTCCACAGAGGGCACCAGCAGAATGATCATGTTTTTACTAAATGGCACTGATTTGCTCTCAATATTTCATAGAGAAAATCAAAATGATATATAGTAGGGCTCCTTCAAAAAGACCTTAATGATTTCTCCATGTCTCTCATTCACATCCCCAAATCAGTAAGTAGAAAATGACACCATATACTGATTTCACTCACAATATTTTTCTGGAATGATTGTGGAAGGTGAAAATAAAGATAGCCCATATCATTTCTTTACATTAATCATCTATGTCAATTCCTTCAGTGCCTTATTGGTTTACCTACAAATGGATGTTAGGTTCTCTTAGGATGGCTCACTAGCTGGGTAACCATAAAGAATATGTTGTTAGTTATTTTGAAGAAAAGTCTGTATTATTTATGAGCTCAAGTAGGAGCTGGAGTTACAAAGTCAAATTCGATAATTTTAAAAATAAACAAAGTAAACTGAAAATGGTTTTTCAAAATGAGGCATTTAGGGAGCGATTAATAGTAAATAATATCACAATGGAAAAACACCATCCTCTATGTCTGTTGCTAATAAAAGAAACAAGATATTTTTATACGGCCCTGTAATAACTGTGCTTTGTCCTTGATACTCTGTTTTATCCAGAGACTCTGCCAGTATTGCCATTCCAGAAAATAAAACAATAGGCCTGTCATGTAGGATTTAAATATGCTCAACCATGAGTCAAAATGAACTTTTTGTGAAGTTAGATTGTCTTTAATATTTCTATTATCCTGACATTAACTGACTAATGTAGGAACCACAAAAATTATCACCAATATAAAATAGAAACAGCAAGTGAACTAGGCTATGGGATAAAGCTAATAAGGTGTTAGTTCTCATGGAAACAATTATTCTAAAGAATGAGAAATGAAAGGGGTCATAGTTTGTGGTCAGAATTAGTCTTTCAGGTGGTCATTTTCTCCATAAGGGTGAACTTTAGTGGTCCTGAATAATTTAAAGAAGGGTGATGCAGTGTCAGAATTTAATTTCCAAATCCCAGGTCACGTGTGTGATCAAAGGTTATGCACTAGAGATCAGTGATGGGTCTATGACATAAATTTTAAATACTAGTAAGCAGCTGTACTTTGTATCAGAGCTATGTAATCTTTGAATTCTTTACAATGTGTCATTTTATACTGAACACATTTCATACACTTTGGGTAACTGCAATGTGAACAGTTCCGAGTCATGTGATTCCAACCCCTTTGTCTATCAGTGACTATACATGAAATGGGTACCATATACTCCCTTGTTTTTCCTGCTCAAGTTTGTAAATCTCTTCCCTTAGGACATGGGTGTGTGTCAAAGAAAAGTGATATGTAAAAATGCCATTTTTTTTTTCTGGCAAAGAAGGAACTAAAATTAGCTGCCATCTTAGGTTACCTAACCTATCCACCTCCAGAGTTCTTTGTGGAATTGTAAATTGAATCACTTTTGGCTAAATAGCAGTAATTGTTTCTTCTACATGAAACAGATACAGTCTTCATTGATAACAAGGGGATCAGGGTATCCAAAGTGAGAGGACAAATAAGCATATGGCCTGACAAAGAAAGAAAAGACCAGAAGAGAGACAAACATTTTTATGAGGGACACATCTCAGTAATGTTGAATAAAATAATAGAACATAAACTACTTCAGACTTCTTTTATTGTCAGTCTATGTTTTCATATGAATACTTGGATTATATTAGGATCAATAATTGATGTCTTTAAAAACCTTTCCATAAGGATTCCAAAGAAGAAAAGAAGTAACTATTAAGCAGTATCCATGTGTTCTTGATAATGTGAATGCCTATCGTCAGGCTCAAAACCCCTCCTTATTCTCTATGTCAATATTTTGTAGTCTCAAATGAACAAAAATGTATTTGGCTTATTCTCAAAAACAGAAGGAAAAACAGGGAATATCAGGAATGTGCTCTTCTTATCCATGCCCACCTACCTCACTCCATGGTGACATGTTCGTGGAGACATAGAAATATGCTACTCAGTTGCTGCATGTGAATCTCAACCTTCTTGGCATCCAGTTTAATATTTTATGTATCCTGCCACTGGAAAGAAGAAAACACCACATATTTATCATGTTTAATTCAAAATTAAAAGCATATATGCATTTACATAAATTTGATTTATCTATTATACATAACTTGCATTGGAGGTGTCCCAATGTTAGTATGCTTTTTCCATTTCTCTCTTTAGTGGCAGAATTATATTTCATAGTCTATTAGTCAGGACAGACCTGGTTCTGCTACATTAACAAACAATCTTAGTGACTTAAGCAAGTGAAACTCTATTTGTTAGACATGATACATCTCTGTCTCCATGAAGCAGGAGACCTGCTTCACGTTGCCTTTGCTTCTAGGTTGACAGTAATAAAGGGAACTCCCTCTGGAACACTGCATGCCCCCTTGACACAGGAACAGCCATCATTTGCCATAAATTGTGTCTTCGAGGTACTTACCTGGAAGTAACACATTGGTATCCCTCAATATTTTCTTACCCAAAGCCACATCCCTGTTCTTTTTCATTTAAAGAAAATAGAGAAATGTATCAGAATGGTAGCCCATGAGGAACCAAATGTAAGCCTCTCTGAAAGCTTATCACAATGAAGTTTGCATCCTAAGAAACTGTCTTTGACTTAAGGTGAGTATCCAGTAAACTGAAATCTTACCACAGCCATGGTGGCCAATGACCATGAGACCTTTACAAAACAGCCAGGGAACTCATTTCTACTGAGGACGTTCTGAGGGTTACACAAGGACATTACCTAATTTGAAGGCTTCTGTAGGTTCAAATTCCACACTAGGACTACAAAGTTTGAATCCAACACAGAAATATGACTCTATTCTTTGACTTACTGATACAAATCTGCTGGTGAAACCACATGATTGATTAGCAATTGGTCTTTCTTTTCCTTTAGCGTGACATTGTGGGGAGATGGTGAATCCCTCAGAGGTGAGGTCTGGCTACAAGTTTATAAGCTGTGGAGTACAGGGGATTGTGGCACCTTGGTCACATCTTCTGGCTTCCACTGAGTAAGCAGTCTATTCTACTACATACTTCTAGCATAGTGTACTGCCTTGTCACAGACTCAAAACGAAGTAATCTCTAAAGGAAAAATTGTTCTCTCTTCTTTCTGAACTACTTAGCTAGATATTTTGTTCCTGATATAGAGAGCAGAGAGATTTCTCTGAGTTAAAGCAAGTCTGACCATTCCACTACATTGTCTAAACCTACCTTGCCTAACTAATGGTTTCATTTGATTGAATTTCTGGGTTCGGTAAATGAAGAAATCATATCCAGTGATCACAGGTCTTAAACTATCTGCCTTCAAAGGCACATTTCAACAGAGCTGTTCATTATTTTTCCTGACCTCCTTATTACGGTGCTTCCGTATATTGTGCTAAGCATCATGTATCTCAGGGCTTTCTGGTACTTGTAGGAAGAATACATAAAAACCAAGCAAAAAGCCAGTCCAGAACTCCTCTCATGCTGAGTAAAGTCCTATTATGTTCTTTAGTTCTTTTATAAATTAACTTCACCTGACAAAATGATCATGGCCCTAGGATTTAGAAAACATACACCTTCAAATGTATATAGTTGTTAATGAGGTCTGTGGGAAGAAGGATCAAGTAAGAAGAAGGATGGAAAGAGAGGCAAGTGGATCTTGAGAAGAATGACACACTACTGAAAGGTGATTGGCTATCCAGGCAGGGGATGATTTGGACATTGTGCAAAGGAAACTCATGTTCTTTATCTACAAAGGATGTGTTGTTTTGATAGTTTCTGTTAAGTTTTCAAACCAGAGGGATCTCATCAAATGTACGCTTCCCAATTCTTACTCCCTCAGTTCTTTGGCCATATTACTTTCTTTTTTTTTTTCATTTTTATTACATATTTTCCTCAATTACATTTCCAATGCTATCCCAAAAGTCCCCCATAGCGCCCCCCACTTCCCTACCCACCCATTCCCATTCTTTTGGCCCTGGCATTCCCCTATATTGGGGCATATAAACTTTGCAAGTCCAATGGGCCTCTCTTTCCATTGATGGCCGACTAGGCCATCTTTCGATACATATGCAGCTAGAGACAAGAGCTCCGGGGTTCTGGTTAGTACATCATGTTGTTCCAACAATAGGGTTGCAGATCCCTTTAGCTCCTTGGGTACTTTCTCTAGCTTCTCCATTGGGAGCCCTGTGATACATCCAATAGCTGACTGTGAACATCCACTCCTGTGTTTGCTAGGCCCCGGCATCTTCTCACAAGAGACAGCTATATTTGGGTCCTTTCAGCAAAATCTTGCTAGTGTATGCAATGGTGTCAGCGTTTAGAAGCTGATTATGGGATGGATCCCTGGATACAGCAGTCTCTAAATGGTCCATCCTTTCATCACAGCTACGAACTTTGTCTCTGTAACTCCTTCCCTGGGTGTTTTGTTCCCAATTCTAAGAAGGTGCACAGTGTCCACACTTTGGTCTTCATTCTTCTTGAGTTTCATGCGTTTATCAAATTGTATCTTATATCTTGGGTATCCTAGGTTTTGGGCTAATATCCACTTATCAGTGAATACATATTGTGTGAGTTCTTTTGTGATTGTGTTATTTCACTCAAGATGATGCCCTCCAGGTCCATCCATTTGGCTAGGAATTTCATAAATTCATTCTTTTTAATAGCTGAGTAGTACTCCATTGTGTAAATGTACCATAATTTCTGTATCCATTCCTCTGTTGAGGGACATCTGGGTTCTTTCCAGCTTCTGGCTATTATAAATAGGGCTGCTATGAACATAGTGGAGCATGTGTCCTTTTTACCGGTTGGGACATCTTCTGGATATATGCCCAGGAGAGGTATTGCTGGATCCTCCGGTAGTACTATGTCCAATTTTCTGAGGAACCGCCAGACTGATTTCCAGAGTGGTTGTACAAGCTTGCAATCCCACCAACAATGGAGGAGTGTTCCTCTTTCTCCACATCCTCGCCAGCATCTGCTGTCACCTGAATTTTTGATCTTAGCCATTCTGACTGGTGTGAGGTGGAATCTCAGGGTTGTTTTGATTTGCATTTCCCTGATGATTAAGGATGTTGAACATTTTTTCAGGTGTTTCTCTGCCATTCGGTATTCCTCAGGTGAGAATTCTTTGTTCAGTTCTGAGCCCCATTTTTTAATGGGGTTATTTGACTTTCTGGAGTCCACCTTCTTGAGTTCTTTATATATATTGGATATTAGTCCCTTATCTGATTTAGGATAGGTGAAGATCCTTTCCCAATCTGTTGGTGGTTTTTTTGTCTTATTGATGGTGTCTTTAGCCTTGCAGAAGCTTTGCAGTTTCATGAGGTCCCACTTGTAAATTCTCGATCTTACAGCACAAGCCATTACTGTTCTATTCAGGAATTTTTCCCCTGTGCCCATATCTTCAAGGCTTTCCCCCACTTTCTCCTCTATAAGTTTCAGTGTCTCTGGTTTTATGTGAAGTTCCTTGATCCACTTAGACTTGACCTTAGTACAAGGAGAGAGGAATGGATCGATTCGCATTCTTCTACATGTTAACAACCAGTTGTGCCAGCACCATTTGTTGAAAATGCTGTCTTTCTTCCACTGGATGTTTTTAGCTCCCTTGTCGAAGATCAAGTGACCATAGGTGTGTGGGTTCATTTCTGGGTCTTCAATTCTATTCCATTGGTCTATTTGTCTGTCACTATACCAGTACCATGCAGTTTTTATCACAATTGCTCTGTAGTAGAGCTTTAGGTCCGGCATGGTGATTCCACCAGAGGTTCTTTTATCCTTGAGAAGAGTTTTTGCTATCCTAGGTTTTTTGTTATTCCAGATGAATTTGCAGATTGCACTTTCTAATTCGTTGAAGAATTGATTTGGAATTTTGATGGGGATTGCATTGAATCTGTAGATTGCTTTTGGCAAGATAGCCATTTTTACAATGTTGATCCTGCCAATCCATGAGCATGGGAGATGTTTCCATCTTCTGAGATCTTCTATAATTTCTTTCTTCAGAGACTTAAAGTTTTTATTATACAGATCTTTCACTTCCTTAGTTAGAGTCACGCCAAGATATTTTATATTATTTGTGACTATTGAGAAGGGTGTTGTTTCCCTAATTTCTTTCTCAGCCTGTTTATTCTTTGTGTAGAGAAAGGCCATTGATTTGTTTGAGTTAATTTTATATCCAGCTACTTCACCGAAGCTGTTTATCAGGCTTAGGAGTTCTCTGGTGGAATTTTTAGGGTCACTTATATATACTATCATATCATCTGCAAAAAGTGATATTTTGACTTCATCTTTTCCAATTTGTATCCCTTTGATCTCCTTTTGTTGTCGAATTGCTCTGGCTAGGACTTCAAGTACAATGTTGAATAGGTATGGAGAAAGTGGACAGCCTTGTCTAGTCCCTGATTTTAGAGGGATTGCTTCAAGCTTCTGACCATTTACTTTGATGTTGGCTACTGGTTTGCTGTAGATTGCTTTTATCATGTTTAGGTATGGGCCTTGAATTCCTGATCTTTCCAAGACTTTTATCATGAATGGGTGTTGGATCTTGTCAAATGCTTTTTCCGCATCTAATGAGATGACCATGTGGTTTTTGTCTTTGAGTTTGTTTATATACTGGATTACGTTGATGGATTTCCGTATATTGAACCATCCCTGCATCCCTGGGATGAAACCTACTTGGTCAGGATGGATGATTGTTTTGATGTGTTCTTGGATTCGGTTAGCAAGAACTTTATTGAGGATTTTTGCATCAATATTCATAAGGGATATTGGTCTGAAGTTTTCTATCTTTGTTGGGTCTTTTTGTGGTTTAGGTATCAGAGTAATTGTGGCTTCATAGAATGAGTTGGGTAGAGTACCTTCTGTTTCTATTTTGTGGAATAGTTTGTGAAGAACTGGGATTGAAGGTCTGATAGAACTCTGCACTAAACCCATCTGGTCCTGGGCTTTTTTTAGTTGGGAGACTATTAACGACTGCTTCTATTTCTTTGGGGGATATAGGGCTGTTTAGATCATTAACCTGATCTTGATTCAACTTTGGTACCTGGTATCTGTCTAGGAACTTCTCCATTTCATCCAGGTTCTCCACTTTTGTTGAGTATAGCCTTTGGTAGAAGGATCTGATGGTGTTTTGGATGTCTTCAGGATCTGTTGTTATGTCTCCTTTTTCATTTCTGATTTTGTTAATTAGGATGCTTTCCCTGTGCCCTCTAGTGAGTCTGGCTAAGGGTTTATCTATCTTGTTGATTTTCTCAAAGAACCAGCTCCTTGATTGGTTGATTCTTTGAATAGTTTTTCTTGTTTCCACTTGGTTGATTTCACCCCTGAGTTTGATTATTTCCTGCCGTCTACTCCTCTTGGGTGAATTTGCTTCCTTTTGTTCTAGTGCTTTTAGGTGTGTTGTCAAGCTGCTAATGTGTGCTTTCTCTAGTTTCCTTTTGGAGGCACTCAGAGCTATGAGTTTTCCTCTTAGAAATGCTTTCATTGCGTCCCATAAGTTTGGGTATGTTGTGGCTTCATTTTCATTGAACTCTAAAAAGTCCTTAATTTCTTTCTTTATTCCTTCCTTGACCAAGGTATCATTGAGAAGAGTGTTGTTCAGTTTCCACGTGAAGGTTGGCTTTCTATTATTTATTTTGTTATTGAAGATCAGCCTTAGGCCATGGTGATCTGATAGGATGCATGGGACAATTTCCATATTTTTGTATCTGTTGAGGCCTGTTTTGTGACCAATTATGTGGTCAATTTTGGAGAAGGTACCATGAGGTGCTGAGAAGAAGGTATATCCTTTTGTTTTAGGATAGAATGTTCTGTAAATATCTGCCAGATCCATTTGATTCATAATTTCTCTTAGTTTCTCTGTGTCCCTGTTTAGTTTCTGTTTCCATGATCTGTCCATTGGTGAAAGTGGTGTGTTGAAGTCTCCCACTATTATTGTATGAGGTGCAATGTGTGCTTTGAGATTTACTAAAGTTTCTTTAATGAATGTGGCTGCCTTTGTATTTGGAGCATAGATATTCAGGATTGATAGTTCCTCTTGGAGGATTTTACCTTTGATGAGTATGAAGTGTCCCTCCCTGTCTTTTTTAATGACTTTGTGTTGGAAGTCAATCTTATCAGATATTAGAATGGCTACTCCAGCTTGTTTCTTCATGCCATTTGCTTGGAAAATTGTTTTCCAGCCTTTCATTCTGAGGTAGTGTCTATCCTTTTCTCTGAGATGAGTTTCCTGTAAGCAGCAAAATGTTGGGTCTTGTTTGTGTAGCCAGTTTGTTAGTCTATGTCTTTTTATCGGGGAGTTGAGTCCATTGATATTAAGAGATATTAAGGAAAAGTAATTGTTGTTTCCTGTTATTTTTGTTGTTAAAGTTGGCATTTTGTTCTTGTGGCTGTCTTCTTTTAGGTTTGTTGAGGGATTACCTTCTTGTTGTTTCTAGGGCGTGGTTCCTGTCCTTGTATTGGTTTTTTTCTGTTATTATCCTTTGAAGGGCTGGATTCGTGGAGAGATAATGTGTGAATTTGGTTTTGTCGTGGAATACTTTGGTTTCTCCATCTATGTTAATTGAGAGTTTGGCTGGGTATAGTAGCCTGGGCTGGAATTTGTGTTCTTTTAGTGTCTGTATAACATCCATCCAGGATCTTCTGGCTTTCATAGTCTCTGGTGAAAAATCTGGTGTAATTCTGATAGGCTTGCCTTTATATGTTACTTGGCCTTTTTCTCTTACTGCTTTTAGTATTCTATCTTTATTTAGAGCATTTGTTGTTCTGATTATTATGTGTCGGGAGGTATTTCTTTTCTGGTCCAGTCTATTTGGAGTTCTGTAGGCTTCTTGTATGTTCATGGGCATCTCTTTCTTTAGATTTGGGAAGTTTTCTTCTATAATTTTGTTGAAGATGTTTGCTGGTCCTTTGAGTTGAAAATCTTCATTCTCATCCACTCCTATTATCCGTAGGTTTGGTCTTCTCATTGTGTCCTGTATTTCTTGGATGTTTTGAGTTAGGATCTTTTTGCATTTTAGTTTTCCTTGATTGTTGTGCCGATGTTCTCTATGGAATCTTCTGCACCTGAGATTCTCTCTTCCATCTCTTGTATTCTGTTGCTGATGCTCGTATCTATGGTTCCAGATTTCTTTCCTAGGGTTTCTATCTCCAGTGTTGCCTCATTTTGGGTTTTCTTTATTGTGTCTACTTCCCTTTTTAGGTCTAGTATGGTTTTGTTCATTTCCATCATCTGTTTGGATGTGTTTTCCTGTTTTTCTGTAAGGACTTCTACCTGTTTGATTATGTTATCCTGTTTTTCTTTAAGGATTTGTAACTCTTTAGCAGTGTTCTCCTGCAATTCTTTAAGGGATTTTTGTGCTTCCTCTTTAGTGTCTTCTGCCTGTTTAGCATTGTTCTCCTGTATTTCTTTAAGTGTGTTATTAAAGTCCTTCTTGAAGTCCTCTACTATCATCAGGAGATATGCTTTTAGATCCGTGTCTAGCTTTTCCGGTGTGTTGGGGTGCCCTGGACTGGGCGAAGTGGGGGTGCTGGGTTCTGATGATGGTGAGTGGTCTTGGTTTCTGTTAGTAAGATTATTACGTTTACCTTTCGCCATCTGGTAATCTCTGGGGTTAGTTGTTATCTTTGTCACTGTTTAAAGATTGAAGCAGAAGCTGTGTTCCACTCACCAGCAGTCTCAAAATCCTGCGGTGGGGGTCGTGGGTAGCTGATGGTACCCAGGTGCTGGTCCAGCCGGAAGAGGCCTGTGGTCCTACTCAGGCAGGTTTTCTGCTTCCCTAACTAATGCAGTCTCTGGTCCCGCGTGCAATTGGATTGGAGCAGAAGCTGTGCTCCACTCACCAGAAGTCTTAAGATCCTGTGGCGGGTGTTGTGGGTAGCTGGCATGTGTCAGCCGACCCTGCGCCCCAGCTGCCCCGGTGCTTTTCTGACAGGAAGAGGCTTGTGGCCCTATGTAGGCCGGATTTCTCTGTCCCCAACCAGAGCAGTCTCAGGTCCCGCGTGATTGGACTGGA
Source organism: Mus caroli (assembly GCF_978045245.1). Lineage (NCBI taxonomy): Eukaryota > Metazoa > Chordata > Mammalia > Rodentia > Muridae > Mus > Mus caroli. The sequence goes on along the minus strand of NW_028227274.1, from coordinate 26,237,541 downwards.
GCAGAAGCTGTGTTCCACTCACCAGCAGTCCCAAAATCCTGCGGCGGGGGTCGTGGGTAGCTGGCGGGTGTCAGGCAACCCTGCGCTCCAGCTACCCCGGCGCTGATCGCCATATTACTTTCAACACCAACACCACTACTACCACCACCAGCACCACCAACAACAACGACAAACTGGCATGTCTATGACTTCCACTCATGCTTTATCTTAGCCATACAACCAAATATATGGAAAATATTAGAAACATTGACTTCAAACCCATATGAAATGAATGATATTTTTATAGTAAATAACACAATTCATTGATTTTTTTGACTTTGTCCTGATTGTGTAACTGTCACATTTGTCATTGTTTTCCTATATACTCCCAAATTCTGTCTATCCAGAAGTCATTGTATTCATATATAGTAGTTCTTTATCATATTATGAAGTTGGATAGTAACCTGATACCACATACATTTCTTTTTGCAGTTGCTTGATCCCACACAGTAATAAAAGGTAATCAGAATTATTCCATCTTAATTTCCTAAATCTGCAAGTTCAAATTCGATCTGGTAAACCCCTCTCTAGGAGTTAACATTTGGGATTATCTTTGGGAGCATGGAAGCTTGCATATGTCTTTCCATGTCCACAGAAAGGTCCTTTCAGATACTGTACAGATGGAAGATTATACAACTGTCAGATGAGTCATGGCAGCAGACTTCAAGAAACATATTGCCAATAATATTTGAAGTACAGAAAGTCTGATTCCAAAGGTCTGTTGGAAAGTCACAGATGCATTAGGACTCTAGGAATCATCTGCTTAGTAGTCCATTTGGTAAAATTATAGGCATTTGAAATTTGTGGAGAGCCGTGCAGCGAGCAATCGCTGTGGAGAGCCGTGCTCGTGCCGCGAGCAATCACCATTATAAGATGGCGCTGGCCTCCGCTGTGACAAACTAGTAAACAAGCCTTGTGCACAAGTGCGAGAGTGAACTCACTCCTAGTCACTGCCCATTCTCGGGGTGTAATAGTGGTGTGATGAGCGAGCAATGAATCAAGAGCTGTCACGCCACATCAGGTGCTGAAACGTCATGGCTGAGTGCTATATAAGGGACTCCATTTTCTGGGGTCGGGATCTTCCTGAGAAGTAAGCAATAAAGCTTTGCCGCAGAAGATTCCTGTTGTCCTGAGTGTGTTCTTGCCGGCGGGGCAAAAGCTCTGGATAGAAATTAAGTTAGGTGTTATTTATTTTCACTTCACAAATTATTCTTTTATTATGTAATCTCCCAAGAATTATGTGACTTTTCATTTTGTACCAATGATACATAAAAGTCATTAACAATAGTGGTGAATTATTGAGCATAAAAAATTCTTGCCAGGCATGGTGGTGCACGCCTTTAATCCCAGCACTTGGGAGGCAGAGGCAGGCGGATTTCTGAGTTCGAGGCCAGCCTGGTCTACAAAGTGAGTTCCAGGATAGCCAGGGCTATACAGAGAAACCCTGTCTCCAAAAACCAAAAACCAAAAACCAAAAACCAAAATACAAAACAAACAAACAAACATATTCTTAAAAGAGCTAAAATTATATTGTAGTTATTTATATTAATTGTGCTCTAACCAATGAATGTCTTTAATGGTGCCTTGGCATGTCTATCATTTAGATACGTTGTAACCCCTGAAACCACCTTTTCTGGGGATCAGACTCTCTTGAACTTAGTTTCTAGAGTCACACAGCTTCTGAGAGAGCTGATAGAAAATAGAGAGAGACATAGTACATTTTGTTTTTGAGGATTGATTCTATGCCAACTCTATGAGTTGAGCATCATCTACCATCACTGTTACCAGTTACATGCATAAAATACTAGCAGACCGTAGTTCTGAAAGGACCTGCCAAACACGGCATTGAAAACCCTACAGATATTGATTTTACAGTCTCTCTACTGATTCTACATCAGGCTCCTTTACTTTCTGGCAATCTTTATAACTTTTACACTGACATAAATTGCCATAAAATAAGCATCCAGCACACCCCTCCCTTTCCTCCTCTAGAAATGGTTAAGGACGCTCCATTATTCTATTAACATGTTTGACCATTAATTCTCCTGATATCCCTGGGAATGACGAGGTGACTCTAAAGTTGGAGGGCAATTTGTACTGCTTGCTGGATTTATTATTATCCTCTCTAGTGGAAAGCACATGAATTCATCTGAACATTTATTTTCCTTAGTGTGCTGCTATTTTTCTTTTTATGTTTTTTAACGTAGATTTAGTGGCAGAATATTAGCAGCTGAGGATACAGGAGCTGTTGTCAACACAGTAAGGCAAACAGCTCAGCTTTCAGCTTTTGGTTTCTAATCCCTAGATGTCCCTTGATGGTCATGAAAGGAAGCCATATGGCAAATGGAGAGGTAGGCTCAGTGCTCCCTAATTGGTTGGAAATTAGCCAGTCTACATGTGAATTCAAAGGACTGTGGGTTGTAAATATAACATAAGAAAAAACTCTTGCTCCATCCTTAACAGTGCCATGTGAGTTTTCTACTGCATCATAACAAATTACCTAAGGTTTCATTGTTTAAACTAGCAGAGTTTTCTTGCAGTTTTCTATGTAAATTGTTCCATGTAAGTCTCACAGGGTTAAAACCAAGATGACTCAGCCATTTTGAAACTCAGCGGTAGATTCTAGTGTGAGCTTGTGAGCTTCGAGAGTCAACAGTATTCCTTAGCAGCTTCTGGCCTTTTTCTGCTACCTTCAAAGACAGCCATAGAGCTTGAGTCCACAAACCATTTAATTAAAGACAGACATGGTGTCAACACCTGGTAAAAACCATATCACTTAGATATCTGAAAGATAGCTACTATTGCAACTGTGAGACTAAGCCAAGAGCAATTCTGTAGAATTGGGACAGCAGTCATCAAATTGAAATATAATACAACCCTGAGCATCATCACATGATGAAGTCTTTCTTAGGATTCTGCTCATTGAGAATCTGGCTATTTGAAGATCCCAGTTTAACAAAACCAAATGTGGGCATTGATAGCCATTAAAAATCTGAAGCCTGCTTCTGATTCTACCTCTGTGTTGTTTGTTTTATCTCAAATGGAACATTCAAATTCTAAGGACTTTATTTCCTATGAACATCATAACTGTTGCTATTATTTATGTAATTGCTTTTCATCCTTTAAGCTATGGAAGTGCATGGGTCTCTCACCCCATGTGGCTCCATTTATTTTTGTGTGTACATTTGACTCTGAACAAGGAAAAATAAGATAACCTTTAAAAAAGTGAAGTTTAAGTATAAGAATCATCCATGGATTGATTGTAAATTATTGACCTTGAAATCTTTACAGAGTTTAAAAATATGGGGCATGTGGAAATGTTATGCTTTGTTTTTAGCATTGATATTGATGGTGAATGATTGTCACTGAATACTAATGATGTTAGATTTGAAGAACATATGTATTTTTTCTGTACTTGCTTTACTGGTAGCTACTCATATTACACAGTCGTTTAAAATTACAGCTGCATCTTTAAAACCATATATATTTTTAAGGAACATTCCAATACACAACCATGATCCTAAATATTAATACTTTTCTTCTTATACTTTTATGATTGAAGAACAAAGGCTGCATTGAGTTAAAGAGATTTTAAATTATTAGTTCTTTTGATAGAATTTTGTGGTTGGGATTGGATGATAAAGACAAGGAGAATACGTGGTTAACAATAAGACCAGATAGATTTAATAATCTCTGAGAAAGGCATCTTGTGAACTGTATACTTGGACAGAGATGGTATATAAATACTTTGGTATGTAGAAGAATCTCATCCTCCATGCAACTCATCCAATGTTTCCCTGACTCCCACAGCTGATGCTCACATATCATATGGTGCAGTCACTGTGCTCATCACTGCTTCTCAGTGACCTATGCAGATGGAGGAACAGATATTACATTGGAATCACCCAGGCTTGCTCCTGAATGATGATGTGTGATCTACTAATGGAATGTTTTGCTAGTCTGCATAATGTAGAGCAGAGGGGTTGAGAACATTCTAGGCTGAGAGGACCACATGAAAAACAATCCTTACTGTAGAGGACAGACATCTGCGAATCCCAAGGAAAAATTCCATGTCTTGACTTAATCTTGGGGATAGAAGGGCAGATTGGGATGTTTAGCTGGTACTCATTTCTGCACATTAAAGAGTTTTCCCATTCAACCATCCAGGTTTTTACTCTTTAATGGTAGAGGATCTTAGCTGCTCTTAGCCAGCCTATTCTGTGTAGAGCAGTGCTTAGTTTGACAGTTTGTGATTATATTTATTTTTGATTATAGGTATTTCAATACTAATAAGGCCCTCTTTCTCACACAGATTCCTCTTATAAATCCCTCAGTGTTGTTATATTCTATATGAAAGACAACATCAGTCCACGCCAGCCAGATACATCTCCAGACTTACTTAGATTAAGCAGTGTACAACAACTGCAACAATATACTATTTTTCATTCTGAATTTTTCTATAGACACAAAAGAGTCATATAGCCACAGATCATTTTGTTTTAGAAAATCTCTGACAAATTCATTTGAAACTTCAAACTTACTGCTTTGTAGTTTATTTAATGTTTGGTAAAATCTGAGATATTGAAATTAGGAAAATGTTATGATAGAACATGGTATCTCAGCATCTATCCCCAGAAAAAACTGTAAGACTGGAAAACTGCACAATTTTTGAGTCCGTAAAAATCAAAATGATCCCTCCTTATGTCAGCTTCTGTTTAATGGCAGAGTGTCACTGCACAGAGCTGTGACCCATTGGTCAAGGAGTTCAGAACTTCCAGCTTGACTCAAAATTACTTCAGATACATATCAATCAAAACAACAAAATTACAAAAATATTTTGATATAAATACACAAACAAACCAGATTTCAGCTATGAGAGAGAATGACTTGCCCTCTGTGATGAAAATATAGCTTCCTTTTCTTTCCCTAGGTAGTAGTAGTACATGTGACTTCACAGATGGAGTGCCTGTGACTTTCACAGAATGCATTTGTCCCCAGAAAGCATAAGCTTATCATGTTTCTGTTCTCCCTTTTACCTGAACTAAAGCTTCAAATTTCACACTAAAATCTTGTGATTCCAAGGGCATTGTTGATGCTTACTCTAAATCTCTATCCTTTATTTTAGTGTCTGGTGGTTCTATTTTCTAGTTCTAAGCTATCTTTATATGAATGATTGTAGCTTGGTAAGGGGCAACTTCAATGTCTGTAGTTTATAGGTGTGCTTGAAGTTAGCTTTTTCAAAGAACAGGTGGTGAGGGCCAATATTAATGATACTCACCTAGGGTATTTCTGTGACTTGAGGGCTTGACTGTATTTTTCTTTGAAACAACTAGGTGCCAGAAAGGTATCTAGTGTTGGCTCTTGGTACAATAAAATCAAAGGATGTACAACACATTCTCTAATCCCAGGAAGATAGAAAAAGCATCATCTAGCCCCAACCTCCAATGGCAGTTCAAATTGGGAGTCACAAAATCCAGATTTAGAAATTATCTGTACACATTGCCAGGTAATTCAACCTTGTTCATTTGCTTATTAGTGGTAGTAATTTAATTACTAATTCTCACCAGTTTCCTAGCAAGAGAAATGTAGCAAGCCAGATAGACACAGGCACATAGAAGTGGTCTTTCATGTGTGTGAGTGAAACTCACACAAGTGACTTTTCACACCAAGCACTAAGTACCTTCACATATTGTAGTATCCGTTTTTCAATTAGTAATATGTTTCCTCGATTATATAGGGAGTATCTCTCTCTGGATAGGAGTTCCTCTGCCTGTCTTTGGAGGACATTTCAGATCACTGTGCCCACCCTTACTTTCAAGACCTACTGCTTATCTTTTATCTTGATTGATAATAGTCAGCCAACCACGCTAATGTTGTAATTTCCCAGTAACCTACAGAGGAATCAAGTCTCAGTAGGACACCAGTAAGACAAAAGCTCTAAAAGCAGCCTTATCACCTGAAGTTCTCATTTGGGAGCAGCTGAGCCCTAATGTTCCAACTTGCCAGATCCTCATGATGTAAATTGGCTGCCAACAAGCAGAACTGTCAGAGAGAGCTACCTGCCTGCTATTTGCTAGCCAGGATTTGTAATTGCCAGAGAAGTTAATGGAATTGTCAGACCATTGATAAAAGTGGGTGCTGAAGAAGGAGAGCTAGATTTAACGAGCAGCTCCTACTCCGTTGAGGTGCAGCCTGTTTGCTCTCGGAGTCCTGACACCCCTTTGTTCCACAGTTTGGTAACACATCTGACTTACCAGAGAGAAAGTGGTCAGTTTTCCCAATAATTGCTTCCAAACTTATATATCTGATAAGTGCTTTCATTTAGAGTGTCTTACAAATTGCCCCTTTAAGGCTCATTCTTAGTGTGCTTCCTGGAGAATGTGCAGCGATTAGAATAGATGTGCTCCTTCAGGTAAGTTCTAACAAAACACACAGCATTTTTCCCAATGATAATGGAGCTGAATAATCTTCGATATAGAATTTTATTAAAAATAACTCCTATCTCTCTCCAGGTCAATATGCTGAAGTACCTTGCCATTAAGCACATATTATGCCCTTTATTACATCCTGCAAGACTCATTATTCTGCATTTATCTGCACTGAATTTTCTATCTATTAGGCCAAGTATTTAAGTGAGCTAATTCTTTCCCTACCATAGGACTGTTTTTCAGGGTTGACCTTTCCTCCCAATTTAGCATCCTCTACCTTCAAGAACACTGTGTTGTAAGTAATGCACGTGGTGTTATTTAACTTGTTAATAGCAATGCCGCTGATATCATTTCTAGTCCAAGGTAGCTCATTAACAAGTGTAGCTGAGCTGTGATTATATCTTTATCTTCGGTTTCATAATACAGAAGTCTTGACTGCAATAAAAGCAAAAAGAAAAACATATCTTGATTAAAACAAAACCTAAGCATCAGTAGAATCTTCTTGGTCTCTATTTCTTTGGACCAACAGGGGCTCCAGAGAGATTACCACTTGAATCCTGGCAGGTAACTCTTCATTCTACAACCCTGGGTCACCAAGACAGACATCACTTAGACCCAGAAAATTGGTGCAATTAATTCCAGGTTTCTACTTCAGAAGTCCCTGAACTGGTAACTGTGGGTCAGTGACTGAAGGTGGCAGCAATGGGAGAATGAAATCTGACTCTGCAGCTGCCCAGGTGCCTTCACTGAGAATAGTGAGAGAAGCGCAGACTTGCTTTCATGTTTCCACATACAAAATCACTCAGTATTCAAATTTCTAATCCTATGACCTGCTTATACACAGATACCATGACAGAATGATGGGAGGGTTTTTTGTTGTTGTTGTTTTTTTTGGGGGGTGAATAATATTGCTATGAAACATAACATACACCTGAAAGAAGACACATTACTTAGGGGACCTTGAAAAATGACAACATTTATGAATCAGAAGTTCAAGTAACCGCAGAAGAAAGTAGCTGCAAGTCATGGATATAAACACATTGGCTGTCACTTTAAACCATGACAATAATGATATATACCACTTATTAGAGGCCTGAATTAGTCATGTTCAGCTGACACATTATATATTTAGGGATTTATAAAAATGCAAATTTAATATCTCTCAATTCATCTTGTGAAAAGTCTAGTATAGGTCTCAAACCAAGTTAACATCAAGGAGTTGGCAATGGTATCTTCCTTTCTAAACACTGCAGGACATCAATATTTCTTCCTTATTCAACTAGTGGGTGGTGTTCAACTCCTTAGAACTTTAGACTGAAGTCTCCTATCTTTGCTATTTCCAAACATGGAACATGCCCATCATGTAGAGGCTTTCCCATTCCTTAACTTGTGATCTATTAAATTTAATTTCAAAGGCAAAAAGACAGAGTCAAATTCTTAGCCATGGGAGTGATGTTTGTATTTTTATTAATTGCTTTGACTCTAGCAGAAGAAAGTTTTCTACTTGTAAGAAAGTATATGATTGGACTGAGTCTGCCAGTTGATTTGAGACAATTTCTTCATCTCAGATTATGGCCTGAATCACACATGTAAGTTATCCTCTGGCCACATAGTTAATGTGGTCACAGTTTAGGAGTTAAGGCATAGACATAGGGGGAAGTTGATAGTATGTTCTAACCCTGGATTTTGAGTCTTTTGTTAGGACTGGGTTGACAGTTGAACACACTGTCATCTCGGTGAATTAAGTTTGTTATTAACCCAATTCAAGATCTGAACCTGGCCTTTGTACCAGGGCCCTGGACCAGTTTAGTCAAAGTATACGAATATCCTTAATACTTACACTTAGGCATTCTAACTATATACATTAATTGCCATATTTGAGCTCAACATATTTTTGTGTTTTTTAATAATATTCTTATACATATTATAACAATACACAAGACATGTGTTCATGTACTTTAGGTTACATATTCACTATTGAGTCAATTTTTTTTTTCAAATTTGGTTTTGTTTATTTCTGTGTACCTTTTCCTCATGATTTTATTCTCAGTAGTGAGATATCACAAATTAGAATATACATACATCATGCCAATCATTTTTTTTGAATGTGACAGTGTTTCTATTTTTTTTTTGATTTTTAATATTTTTATTACATATTTTCCTCAATTACATTTCCAATGCTATCCCAAAAGTCCCCCATAGCGCCCCCCACTTCCCTACCCACCCATTCCCATTCTTTTGGCCCTGGCATTCCCCTATATTGGGGCATATAAAGTTTGCAAGTCCAATGGGCCTCTCTTTCCATTGATGGCCGACTAGGCCATCTTTCAATACATATGCAGCTAGAGACAAGAGCTCCGGGGTTCTGGTTAGTACATCATGTTGTTCCAACAATAGGGTTGCAGATCCCTTTAGCTCCTTGGGTACTTTCTCTAGCTTCTCCATTGGGAGCCCTGTGATACATCCAATAGCTGACTGTGAACATCCACTCCTGTGTTTGCTAGGCCCCGGCATCGTCTCACAAGAGACAGCTATATTTGGGTCCTTTCAGCAAAATCTTGCTAGTGTATGCAATGGTGTCAGCATTTAGAAGCTGATTATGGGACGGATCCCTGGATACAGCAGTCTCTAAATGGTCCATCCTTTCATCACAGCTACGAACTTTGTCTCTGTAACTCCTTCCCTGGGTGTTTTGTTCCCAATTCTAAGAAGGTGCACAGTGTCCACACTTTGGTCTTCATTCTTCTTGAGTTTCATGCGTTTATCAAATTGTATCTTATATCTTGGGTATCCTAAGTTTTGGGCTAATATCCACTTATCAATGAATACATATTGTGTGAGTTCTTTTGTGATTGTGTTATTTCACTCAAGATGATGCCCTCCAGGTCCATCCATTTGGCTAGGAATTTCATAAATTCATTCTTTTTAATAGCTGAGTAGTACTCCATTGTGTAAATGTACCATAATTTCTGTATCCATTCCTCTGTTGAGGGACATCTGGGTTCTTTCCAGCTTCTGGCTATTATAAATAGGGCTGCTATGAACATAGTGGAGCATGTGTCCTTTTTACCGGTTGGGACATCTTCTGGATATATGCCCAGGAGAGGTATTGCTGGATCCTCCGGTAGTACTATGTCCAATTTTCTGAGGAACCGCCAGACTGATTTCCAGAGTGGTTGTACAAGCTTGCAATCCCACCAACAATGGAGGAGTGTTCCTCTTTCTCCACATCCTCGCCAGCATCTGCTGTCACCTGAATTTTTGATCTTAGCCATTCTGACTGGTGTGAGGTGGAATCTCAGGGTTGTTTTGATTTGCATTTCCCTGATGATTAAGGATGTTGAACATTTTTTCAGGTGTTTCTCTGCCATTCCGTATTCCTCAGGTGAGAATTCTTTGTTCAGTTCTGAGCCCCATTTTTTAATGGGGTTATTTGACTTTCTGGAGTCCACCTTCTTGAGTTCTTTATATATATTGGATATTAGTCCCTTATCTGATTTAGGATAGGTGAAGATCCTTTCCCAATCTGTTGGTGGTTTTTTTTGTCTTATTGATGGTGTCTTTAGCCTTGCAGAAGCTTTGTAGTTTCATGAGGTCCCACTTGTCAATTCTCGATCTTACAGCACAAGCCATTACTGTTCCATTCAGGAATTTTTCCCCTGTGCCCATATCTTCAAGGCTTTTCCCCACTTTCTCCTCTATAAGTTTCAGTGTCTCTGGTTTTATGTGAAGTTCCTTGATCCACTTAGACTTGACCTTAGTACAAGGAGATAGGAATGGATCGATTCGCATTCTTCTACATGTTAACAACCAGTTGTGCCAGCACCATTTGTTGAAAATGCTGTCTTTCTTCCACTGGATGTTTTTAGCTCCCTTGTCGAAGATCGAGTGACCATAGGTGTGTGGGTTCATTTCTGGGTCTTCAATTCTATTCCATTGGTCTATTTGTCTGTCACTATACCAGTACCATGCAGTTTTTATCACAATTGCTCTGTAGTAGAGCTTTAGGTCCAGCATGGTGATTCCACCAGAGGTTCTTTTATCCTTGAGAAGAGTTTTTGCTATCCTAGGTTTTTTGTTATTCCAGATGAATTTGCAGATTGCACTTTCTAATTCGTTGAAGAATTGATTTGGAATTTTGATGGGGATTGCATTGAATCTGTAGATTGCTTTTGGCAAGATAGCCATTTTTACAATGTTGATCCTGCCAATCCATGAGCATGGGAGATCTTTCCATCTTCTGAGATCTTCTATAATTTCTTTCTTCAGAGACTTGAAGTTTTTATTATACAGATCTTTCACTTCCTTAGTTAGAGTCACGCCAAGATATTTAATATTATTTGTGACTATTGAGAAGGGTGTTGTTTCCCTAATTTCTTTCTCAGCCTGTTTATTCTTTGTGTAGAGAAAGGCCATTGATTTTTAATAATATTCTTATACATATTATAACAATACACAAGACATGTGTTCATGTACTTTAGGTTACATATTCACTATTGAGTCAGTTTTAACATTATTGGTAATCCACCTACTTTCACTAATTGATCAGATGAGCACTTTTTCACCTGTGCTATATCTACTCATGGAGAGTGGGTAGCACCTTTTCCATGATTACAGAACATATAAGCTATGCAATATGGAAAAGCCATGGATTAAAACGTCTTGTCTTCTAACAACAGTAATTTTAGAAAGATCTAAGTGATAGCAATCCCTTTTTGTTCAACCTCCCTTGATCTTAACCCTCATCCTTTGCAATGATTAATGTGGTAATTCTCTATAACATTAGCAAATCATAGAATACAGTAACCTCCTGGATTTTTTTCAGGTCTCTTTACCACATATCTCATGACTCATGGTTGTGCTAGGTCATCTAGACCCCTTCAGTTTCCTCAGTGTATTGTTTCTCAAGAGGGTAGGGACTTCTCAGACCACATACATCCTATATAAGGCTACATGATTAGGCAGAATAATGTTCTTCCTAGATTGTAACTGTTCTATGCTCGATAGGCCTTGTCCTTTTAAAAATATTACACAGAATAAACAATCAAAGGAAGATAGAATTAAATTGAATTATCTTCATCAAGTTGAGATAGAGATATCACCTTGCAAATGTAGAAATGCTAAATGATATCACAGCCAGCCTTAAAAAATGAACATGCAGCATGAGCATCCAGTAACCTTTGCTGCTCTGGAGAGAGAAAGGGGTTCACCAACCGAGGAATGGAGGAAATCCCCAGAACAGTAAAGGGATGTGAGTGGTTTCTACTCTAGGGTCTCCAGAGGAGTAAAACCCCACTGACAGTTATTTTAGCCCCATGATAGCTTCAGAGTCATGTGGTATAGCAACTGAATCAAGACTTAGGTATAATGACTCAACTCTCATGATGTGATAATTTGCTACAATAGCCATTGACTAATGATAGACTAATAAAACCAAAATATCAGCCCTTGGAGTTGAACAAGGTCTATATGTAGCAAAGTGTTTTCATAATTATTAGCCCCAGACAACAATTGTACAGAACATTTTAAATATTTAGAGGCTGCCATTGTCTTTAGTAAATATCTTTAACACTTTAAATATCTTTAATGGACAAGATCCACTAAAAGAATAGAAATATTTAGGGATACAAGATATAACATAATGTATATATGTTTTCCATGTTCCTTTATTTGATCATCTGTAAAACTAACAGGGCCAGCTTGTGTATTGTATCAAGCAACAGACCTATTAATCATTGAATCTGTAGGGTAATCATAAAGACTAGCTATTAATAACTTTTGATTCAATTGCTTCACAAATATAACATTTTAGACATTTTATAAAATAATCCTTTAAATAAGAAATTCCAAGATGCTTATTGTTAAAATATTGAGTTTTATTTACTGATCACTTTAATGTGAAGTAAAATGTTTCCTGCCTTAGAAGCAACACTTGTCTTTCAATATTTTATTACTTTTTGAGAATTTATGGTATATATATATATATATATATATATATATATATATGTGTGTGTGTGTGTGTGTGTGTGTGTGTGTGTGTGTGTGTGTGTGTGTGTATCTTTCTGGCTTAGTGTATCCCTGTAATATATATTACAGGGATACACTAAGCCAGAAGAGGGTATTGAATAACCCTTGAACTGGAGTTACTGGCAGTTTTAAGCCACCTGATAAGGATGCAGGCAAATCAAACTCAAACTGGGTCATTTGCAAGACAAACAAGATCTCTTAAACATTGAGGCATCTTAGAGACTGAGCCCATGCTTGAATGTTTCAGAATTAAGTGTGAAATGTTGAGGTAAATCACATCTTTTATAAAATAGTTTCACAAATTGCAGCTAGCAATCTACAGATGAGGTTAGCTATTGGAACATAGAATCAGGATCCCTGTATTAAGGTTTCTTATTATAACTCATTTATAGAGATGCTGTGAACAGCTCATATAAGTCAAATAAACCAAGAAACATTATCTAGAAAGAACCCCATTGTACTGGTGAGCTTCCTCATCATTTTAGTCTAAGACTTTGCATTATTCTTGGTCAAATTGTTTAATTGCATATTTTGAATTTCATTGTTAGCTATCTTATAATACATTGTAATCTTTTAAGAGGGCTGAATCATTTTAAAGTAACCAACTAATAAATAGAAATAGACCACAAGGATATCTTGGCTCTGCTGAGACATATTCTATTGTGGTAGACATAAATAAAACAGAATACTAAAACCAATTTCTCCAATGGGTGTCTCCATATTTAGCTCTCTCTGATGGGAAGAGATTTATTTCTGTTTGGTTTCTAAGTCCATATTTGCAGCAGACCACAACACTTAGATTCACAATAATAAGTTACAGCTATGGTGGTAATTCACAGTTGGCTTGAACTCTCTGCTAAGAAATATTGCTACACATTTTAGTCTCACAGGTTGGGAGTATGGTCCTTCCGTTTTGACAAAATTAATGGAAACAGGTAGAGCTATGCCTGCTCCTTGCTGCAAGTTAAAGGAGAAAGAGAATGCAAGTAAGAGAGAATAATAACTATTTCACTTATTTCTCTCAATAACTCAAGAGAAAATACTCAGTTTGTCCTATTTGTTGAATGGGCACCTCTGCTATTCTATCTATTAAAATGGCATGAAAGTTAGATGCCTGGGGAAGTTGGGAGCATCCTGGAGGAGATGAAAAAAGAGGAAACTATGTCCAGAATGTATTTTATAAAAATTATGATAAAAAGAAAAGAAATTTCAATATGAACAAAGAAATGACTTGAATCCAGTCATTTCTACATCATAAAAATGTCTCTATATTTTGACCAGAAGAAGTACAAAAGGCCAAATGCCCAGTGTAGACATAAAATAACCATTTGTTTCCTCTTGGTGAGATAACTCATATTGGTCTATGTGATGAAACATTCCTCTCCCCCCTTTCCTTTCTCTTCTTACAACCATGCCTTTGTTCCTTTTCAGAATAATCTAATTGGAAAAGTGAAGGTCATTTTGTATTCTGTTACTTAAAAGAAACAAATCCTTCAATTATACCCATCTTTTTTGGTGTCTCAACAAAATGAAGAACCAGAAAACGCATGATCCAATGTTCCTTGGTATTGCAAAGATGAACTCAGTATAAAAAATGTAATGACTGCCCTTGTTTTGTGGGACTCTGCAATATCTTTTTTATGTCCTTCTGATACTTAGAATAAAGTAATATGGAGCAAGATAAATAAGAAAGGCAAGCAGGAGCAACTTTAGTTACCTGGATTTAAGTTGAAGAAGGCAAGTAAGATTTAAAGGTACAACAGTACATAATAAGACAAAGAGATAAATAAAATAATTTGCACACAGTTTTTGTGTGAAAGTAGAAGATGAACACAGCCCCTTTCCAACCTCCTAAATAATTTAAATTCTATCAAACACATATTTTCCCCATAACAGGTTCACACCGGTTTCAGGACAGCTTAAGCCTTGTTTTCTTTGGCTTAGCTTTTCTGTGTTCCCTGAGGATGTTCTCTGATGATTATTTCTTTCTGTCTTTATTTTGTTTGGTTCTATTTTTTCAGTCCCCTTCTGTTCCCCGAGGACGTATGCAGCCATAACGCCGAAGTGCTGCTAAATGCAATAAGGCAAAAATCATCACTGTTTGATGGCACCAGCGTGCCGGCGCTTTGGATAAAGAATGATTCTACTATCACAGCGTGAGCCAGCCAAAAGGAAAATGAAGGAAACAATCCCCAAACACATGATGTATTTGTTTTTTACGATTCTAAAAACCTTTATTTAAAAAAAGATAAAATGGGAATCATTGGATGAATGTGTTTGAAGGTGGAGATCTCAGAGGTGCTCAGACCAGCACAGCTGCGAGCTGCTGTGCAGCCAGGCTTTCTGAGCCAGGCAAACACACACTGTGCACAAACTTCAAGGAGACTGCAAAGACCCTTGCTTGACTTTGTCTTTACAACTGAAGCTGTGACTTCAAAATAAGTGTTGGGGGTTAGAAACTTATAAGGAATGAAGTAAGCTGGGCAGGTTCTGGGTTAAAATGCAAGGGAACTGTGCTTTTATTCTTGGAATATAGTAGCAGTTATCATCAATATTAAAATATGCTGTGCATTATACAGTAATCAATGTCTTTCCTTAGTTTCTATTTCTCATCAGCTTGGAACTTTCATTCTTTAATGTCTTCACATTTTTCTCACAATTTCTTCAAGACATTGTTATAAAAATTTGAATGAGTCTGTACTATCACTTGCTTCTCCTTTTTCCCTTTGTCTATTTATTTCTGTTTCTATCTACTTCTACCTGTATGTCTCAGAATCACTCTCTCTCTCTCTCTCTCTCTCTCTCTCTCTCTCTCTCTCTCTCTCTCTGTGTGTGTGTGTGTGTGTTTGTGTGTGTGTGTGTGTGTGTGTGTGTGTTCCTGTCTTTCTGCAGTGATAAGTTCAAAATCACTTCTATGAACTTATTACTATGGATTTAGAAAGTTTTTCTTACTAGTAATTACTTGGAAGGATTTTAGATGACTGTTGTAGGGGCTAAGTTGCTAAACTCTTCTTTTTCCCCTTTAACATAAATTATTTACCCACTTTCCCCCCTTTAACGTAAATTATTTATCCATTTTAACATCATCGTCATCACCACACTCATCAACAAGTAATCATCAATTATTTGTTTTCCCATTTAATGTTTCTCAATTTTATTTTAGCTAGCTGGCAAGCCCCACAGCCTCCTTCATGATGGATAACCTGAGGGGACTATTGTAAATTTAGGTATTTTTACAGCAAGATTTCAAAGTGCAAACTCTAATTCCTTGCACCAAGCGCCATATTTTTCTAACACGTTGCTAAGAATTTTGCACATATTCTGGGCCTTTTTCAGTTGTGTTACTTCTAGATGTTTTATTTGGATACTAATAGGATTTTAATGATATTACTAATGGTGACAGGTGACAAGGCCCACAAATTAACTAGGGCTTTCAGATATTTGTCTTTTTGTGTTACTATCTGGATTTCATGCTTCTCTATCAGCCATGTTTTTTCTTCTTCTTTGAAAATCTGAGGTAAGGACAATGATGCTGCCTTTGTTGAGGACTCCAAATGGTGAGCATCCTGTTAGCAACGTCCCTTTGCAGTTTTTTATATCAAACCTTCTGTGTTCATGCTATGTTCTACACAAGGATGCCTTAAAAGTGTTTGTTTGGTTTTTTGTTTTGTTTAGTTTTGTTTTGTTTTTTGTTTTTTTCCCGCAATGGGAGAAAAAATGGAAAATGTTATATTTTCTGTATGAACTTTTAATTGTTCATTTTTTTAAATAAATTTTTTGATTCAAATCTTATGATTTGACCATGAAGTTATCACCTTAGCTTATCCACTCTCTGATATGAACAGAGAGGTGAAACTGTTGTGTTCTGGGAAACATGAGTTAGAAAGTGCACTTTAGAATATAAATTCCAATTTGAACTACCTAAAAGTCTATATCATTTGTGTGTTAAATAGATGTATTATTTACTCATGTTAATTGACTTACTCATTTTCAATTTGTCTTATCTACTTTGTTTCCACAATAATCAAGTAACAGATATTAATTTATATTAGTATCTTTTTTTTTCTCATAACAAGTTTCAGAACTTGACACTAGGGTTTATCCCATTTGGCAGAGATAAGGTAATTGTCACAGGCCCCCTGGAGACTCAACTAGCTTATACCTGGCAGTCCCGTATACAGTGAGACCCACTTTGAGGAAAGGGAAAGTAGGTAGCTCTGAGTCTGTTTAAAGCTTACCAATAATATAACTTCATACAGTACAATATGAAAAGTTCATTTATTTCATAGCTTGTGGCCACACACAAAAATTTTTCTATGGACTGAGCTGGCTATTGAAAGACTTTAAATTTTTTTTTTGATTTTTAATATTTTTATTACATATTTTCCTCAATTACATTTCCAATGCTATCCCAAAAGTCCCCCATAGCGCCCCCCACTTCCCTACCCACCCATTCCCATTCTTTTGGCCCTGGCATTCCCCTATATTGGGGCATATAAAGTTTGCAAGTCCAATGGGCCTCTCTTTCCATTGATGGCCGACTAGGCCATCTTTCGATACATATGCAGCTAGAGACAAGAGCTCCGGGGTTCTGGTTAGTACATCATGTTGTTCCAACAATAGGGTTGCAGATCCCTTTAGCTCCTTGGGTACTTTCTCTAGCTTCTCCATTGGGAGCCCTGTGATACATCCAATAGCTGACTGTGAACATCCACTCCTGTGTTTGCTAGGCCCCGGCATCGTGAAAGACTTTAAATTTTATTGATCATGAAATTGTATGACCTTAATGAATTTCCTTTGTGTTTTTCATTTATTTCAGCTTTGTATGCAATTTTGTATAATACATATTAAATATAGTATAGTATTTCAACACACAATTCTAAATTGTTATCAGAAAGTCAGTATAACTTATATGTCCATTATCTCAATCAGTAATCATTTTCTATGAGTATTAGAACATTTGAAAAACTCTATACTAGTTACTCTGAAACATACATCTTACCACTGAGTGCTACTGAAGTCATTGATATTGGAGGGGAATCCACAATCAATAATTTATTAAACCTTATAATCCCTAAAAACAATCTATGAACATTTGTCATTAACATGTGACATGTGATGTCATAAATAAGCATGTGATGACACTTTTCTAGGAAAATTCTCTTTGAAATAGAATTTAGCTGCTCCCCCCAAAAAAACTCACAACCCATGAAAATGTAGTCTTGTAGATCCCAGTGCAAATGGTACCTCTATAAAACTCTCAGAGAATACCGTAGAAGATGGGGTGGAAGATGTAAGATCCAGAGGATCAGGGGGTTTGCAAGGAGATTATTTCTCCCAGTAGTATCAAAAACTATACTCATATAAGCTATAATCTCACTAGCTGACTGGTAGGAAAGGGTTTATTCAACTTACACTTCCATACTGATGTTCATCACCAAAGGAAGTCAGGACTGGAACACATTAGTTGAAAAGGCACAATGTGGGGGGCCCATGTCAAAATGGATAGCAAAAATCCCTTCACAATGTATTATAGGCAGCTGAAGAAAGCTGGGAGCAGAAGAGGTGGCTTTCCCCAAGGAACAGCAATTGGTTGTCTAGTGCCAAGTAGTCAACCTTGAAAGCATGCATACCAGTAATATATGGACTGAGAACAATGTATTAAGGAATATATAAGTATATACACATGTGTGTGTGTGTGTGTGTGTGTGTTTAATGCCAATCAATTGAAAAAGAAAGCCAGAAATTTGAGAGAGAGTGGGTATGGATATATGAAATGATTTGGAGTGAGAGAAGGTGAGGGAGAATTATAATTATAACCTCAAATATATTTTAAAACTTTCACAAAAAATAAAAAAACAAAAATAACATACAACTATATTTGTCAACCTTATATACTCTACTAATCCATAGAACGTTAAAAGTAATTTTGAGTAGATTGGTAAAAAGTACACCCCCCAAACAAATAAACAAGCAAAACACTCAAACAATGGAGATTTGTGCTTGCCCAGCACATGGTTCTCTACATGGCAACCAACAAGGTTTCTGGAAATACATCTAATCAGTCATGTCCACTGTTATAAGGATGTCTTAGTCAGGGTTTCTATTCCTGCACAAACATCATGACCAAGAAGCAAGTTGGGGAGGAAAGGGTTTATTCAACTTACACTTCCATACTGATGTTCATCACCAAAGGAAGTCAGGACTGGAACTCAAGCAGGTCAGAAAGCAGGAGCTGATGCAGGGGCCATGGAGGGATGTTCTTTACTGGTCTGCTCCCTCTGGCTTGCTTAGCCTTCTCTCTTATAAAACCCAAGACTACCAGCCCAGAGATGGTCCCACCCACAAGTGGCCTTTCCCCCTTGATTACTAATTGAGAAAATGCCTTACAGGTGGATCTCATGGAGGCATTTCCTCAACTGAAGCTCCTTTCTCTGTGATAACTCCAGCTGTGTCAAGTTGACACAGACTAGCCAGTACACAGCGAGTATGAGAACTTCTCTTTTTGTCCAGTATATACAGATTTTTGGGCATATAGCCCCAAAATACCTAAGCGGTTTATATTCTCCAACCTCACAACTTTATCTCTGGCCACATATCCACTGAGGACATGCCAATTCTTTAGCAAACAGGACTGCCCTATCTCCATCTCTCTCTAAGTATTATCATATCTCCATGGGCATTTCATTTTGCCTATTTTCTATATCAGACTAAGAGGAGATCTCACCGACCCTCTACCTATTTCTCAGAAATATCTCAAACATTCTTTAATAAAAAGAGGATTTCCCTAACTCTGTTTCTGTCTCTCAGTCCATGGCACAGATCAACATTCCCTATCCCATTCCTGTTACCATTGAGTGTTCCTTTTATAAACATGAAACAGGTGCTATCATGTTGCTATACTTTCTAATCTATGTTTCAGATCTACTCTCTCTTTCCCTAACCCTTCTAAGAATCTGAGGGACACATTACACACTATTTCTCCATTTCATGTTTTCAGATTCTAATCATGTATTAAATAATAATGGATTTAGGAATTGTTTGATATATGTCATAAAGCATTAAAAGATAGATGAATATGGAAACTAAAGTTAAGTAGGAGGGACTGAATTCCCTGAGGAGTGCCAGTACAGGTAACAGCATATTAACAGATCTTTTGCATTATGGTGAAGAACAACATGGTCATCACAATGAGAGGGAGTGATATTAAAAATCCTTGTGACAATTTATTTTTTTTATTATTATTATATGTTCTCAAAGAGGAAAGACTTTCATTTCTAGCAGTTCTGGTTCTTGGACAAAAAACATTATCCAAATTGTTGTAGTCTGACCCTCCCCTGAACCCATTCTAAAGGAGGATGCTCAATGTAGGATGATCTCACTTCAAGCCTGCAGGCCACCCTTCTTCCTGTAAAACCCCCAAGGTTGTCCTTTGCGGGGAGCGGGGGAGGCGGGGGGTGTTGGAAAGAGGGGAGTGGGATAGAGCCCACGACCCTCAAGAGTTCCAGTGATCTGGGCAGGCAGATGAGGGAGGACTGAGCATGCTTTCCACGCAGCCCCAAGTGGGCATCTGGCTGTGTTAAGCCACTGACCCCACACTGCAGGTGGTGGATAAGGGGCAGCCCCAGGTACCAGGTTCTCAGCCTCCTGCATCCCATGCTGGATACGGAGGAGCGGAGAACAGAATAGGGGCTCCAGGGCAGCACTCGGCCCTGGAGATAAGGGAAGAGAGGGCAGGGGGAGAAGGGGACGCTGGGTGATTCCCACATAGGCAAGAGTCCTTAGTCCGGTCCATGGCTGCAGTGTAGGAAGGCCTTCTGGCGGGAGGTCAGATGCAGCTCATTAAGAGAAAGCCTATCCCATTCTTCAAGCATAGTGTGCCTCCATAATCAGAGACAGTCTATGGTTTTAGAACTTTATTGTAGAAAGGCAGGGGGAAAGAGAGAAGATAGAAAGAGAGAAGGAGAGGCTGGCCATGGCCACATGGAGAAAAGAGGGGAGAGAGAGAGAAGGAAGGCTAGAGAGTAAGAGAGGTAAAAGCTTAAAGAGAGAGAGGTGGGGCCAAGCAGCCCCTCTTATAGTGGTCTATCTTGCTGTTGCTGGTAACTGTGAGGAGGAGTCTAGCCAGAATGCCAGAAGCTTGGGACAATGTTTATGTGACTGATAACCACAAGCCTCTCCTGTGGGGGCTGTGGGGGCTGTAACTTTGATAGGAGCTAGGGGTCCAGGAGACATGATCGAATGTCTTCTGTCCCACGTAGGTGGAAATTATCACCCACTGGGTCCCACCTGGGTATAAGACCTAAGCTCATCTGGAGACCAGGCTGTTTGTGCATAGCCCATTGCCCCACAATCCTTCATCCACATTAGACTGTGCACAGCCAGTCTTGAAGTTCACAGGAGAACAAGTACTTGGCAGCTGTGGCAGCTGTGACTCAGTAGCTTGATGGGAACCACTCTACAGGAGCAGATGTAAGGCTTTTTTCTCAGACTATTTCTTTGTCAACACAGCTGGGAACTTTTCAGTTGAAATAAATTAGTACTGAAAGGAAGAAAATGGTCAACATAGCTCAAAGGACAACCACATTCTTTGTCTTTCCTTCCTTCTTTCTCAGGTATAAAATATCAAAGAAAATGAATATTACAAGATTAACCATGATGGAGGAACTTTTTTTTTGTTTACAAACCACTCATGCCAATGCCTCTTTAAGCAGTTATCTGTCTGGATATACATTTCCAAGCTTGGCTGTGGAATGGAAATGCCAGATTTCAAAGGAATCATGAACAGTTCAGAGTGTGAGTTTGAGGCTAGACTTAAATATGAAGACAGAGTCTTGGCTCCTGCATCCTGCAAATCCATTACAATCTGAGGTGACTGAATCTGGGAAAGATTTTATTAAAAAACCAGAGAGTATTTTTTACAAAGCAGAACAAAAAGTCAGTGTGGCTTTTTCAAAATATGGAAACCAGCAGATACTCTCAAGATTCCCAAGCACTTATTGTGCATATATTTAATATACCTTATTTCATAGCATACTATTGTGATTTCCTACACAGACTTTCAAAACTGAATGAGCAATTTTCCTTACTGATACAAATTATGTCCTTTTAGTAATTTATAACTCCTCTAGAGAATTCCACTAAAGCATATTCTTAAACCAAAGTTGCCCCATATTTTGACCATTGGACTGATTTCTTTTAACATAACCATAGAATTTAAAAATATAATAATGTGATTATTATTCTATACCTTCTAGAAAGACAGAGTGAATGAGAGTGAGGAGAGAGCTTGATTTATCCATTGCTTATGAGAGCTTAATAACTGATATTCTTTGATTCAAACATAAAAGTTTTATTAATGCAGCCTTTGTATTGGAATTGCAGTTTTAAATTCACATATTAAAGCTGCTTTTTGACATAGGTCAATTAATGACAAAGCCAAATGTAACACTTTATTCCTAATCCCAACTAAAGTAATGACCTAGACACTAGATAAACCTCTGGTCTCTGACATTTGTAATGCAATAATGATGTAGAATTATGTGGTTCATGTGCAAGATTCAAACCAAAATACACTCATGTACAAAAGCAGCCCAATATAAAACCCCACATGTTTCTCTCAGTTGTCAACTATCTAACATTCAACCATATGTTTATCATTTTTCATCACCTATCTACCAATTATCTCTATATTATCTATCAGGTATCTATCTACAATCATACATATATTTGTAATAATCAAAATCTATTATCTGCCAC
Organism: Mus caroli; assembly: GCF_978045245.1. NCBI lineage: Eukaryota > Metazoa > Chordata > Mammalia > Rodentia > Muridae > Mus > Mus caroli. The sequence goes on along the minus strand of NW_028227274.1, from coordinate 26,215,288 downwards.
AAATCTATTTATATCATCTGTCTATCACTCATTTTTTTTTTTTTTTTTTGGTTTTTCAAGACAGGGTTTCTCTGTATAGCCCTGGCTGTCCTGGAACTCACTTTGTAGACCAGGCTGGCCTCGAACTCAGAAATCCGCCTGCCTCTGCCTCCCGAGTGCTGGGATTAAAGGCGTGCGCCACCACGCCCGGCCTATCACTCATTTTCTGTCTGTCATTTGTCTGTTATCCATCTGCCATTCATATCTATCAACTATGTATCCTTTTATGTATCTATTATCAATATATCTATCATCTATTTATCTTTCATCTGTTTATCTATGCATTTTATACCTCTCATTTACCTAATTTCAATAGGAAAGCTATAATCATGAGTAGTGAATCTGTGTATGAAGGTAGTGATTCTTCTAAGGAGGTCTAAAGTATATGACTGGCATGCACAACCTTCACATCCTCTCAGGTGACTAAGGAGTGTTTCTTGACATAGACTACAGCTATAGCAAATTCATTGTATAGTCATGTGCTGTTAAAGGAAAGAGATGAACCCTATAATCTCAATATCATATAATTAGACATTGTGCATTTACATAAAGGAAAAGAGTGTATGCCATTTATTTAATATGGTCCTTCATGCAATCAAGATTCACAGTAAACAGAGGGTGCATGAGCTTTTAGCAATGCAGGGAAGCAGAAGGATTACAATAAACATGTCATCCTCCTTCACAAATAACAATAAAAAAATAGAATGCAGTAAACACAAAAACAAGTAGCACAGTCTATAATTATCCTTTTCAAGTATTGTAGGAACTGTTCCACATTGTTTATATTTTTTCAACCCATTCTTAAAAGAGGATTCATGTCCATTTCCTCTCAAAAATGATCCACAAGGCTTTGCTTAAATTCAGATGAGCAGCCAACATGACGTCAGAGAGATGCAATTGGATGAGGTGTTGACTGCAAATGATGGGAAGTCAGCTAATGGCAAGGAACAAGGTCCCACATGTTTGACTGGTTTCCTCTGGGTGACAAAATACTTTATTTGCTATCATGTTGTTAGGACACTGGAACCATGAGATGCAGTGGGGAGTTGCTGATACTAAGATGTGATTCCCTAATTGGTTCTTGATTTTGTCAATAAAGAACGTCTGGAGTCAGTTGCTGGTCCAAAGGTACAGGTGGAACTTTTGGGGGTCCCAGGAAGAAAAGACAGACGAACAAAAAGAATTTTTTTTTGTCTTGTCTGCCAGGCTTGGAATGAGAATTACACAGCAATCATATAAGATCTCAGGGAGGCTAGAACCAATGGCCTCTGCCACATTCAGAGGCTAGCTGATATGAGCCAGTAAGCATAGGACAGAAGGAGAGCCAGTGATGACATGTTGTTAAGGAAGGGCATGCATTTCCAGGCCAGGGGGATTTGTGCCCAGCATTTGTGATAGCAGGTAAAATCTAAAGGAATAGAGCAGAGTATGTGGTTTTTATCTGTGGATTCAAGGCTGGTAATGCAACCCATCCCGGAGCAAAGGCAGGTAGGAAAGAGAAGCTGGGTCAGTGTTGGAAGCTGGCTGGAGCTAAGCCAAAGGGAATTGGGAGGGGCCAACGTTCAGTCCCTGATCCTGGAGCCAAGGAGTAACATGTCTTTTTTTTTTTCTACATGCAACAGAATAGGAAGATACCACACAGAGACAAAAGTAGGCAGGCTGGAGGGAGTACTTTGATGATGGAAAGGAGTATAAGACTCTTTACAGTGTAAACTGCTCCAAAGAAGAAACCAAGATGTGTTCTTGGTTTGACTTTGGGCTTTGACTAAGCTGAATAGTCACCCAGAACCTCCTCTCTGCTTTGTCTGAAGATGCCTGATCTTATATTTTTCCCTGTTCCAATATTCAGGATATGACATTTCCTTTAGACTGATATCCTTCGAGTGTAACTGTACAGAGCAGTAGTTCTCAAACTTCCTCATGTTCTTGTCCTTCCATATACTTACTCGTGTTATGATAACCCCAACCATAAAAGTATTTTGGCTTCTACTTCATAACTGTAATTTTCTACTGTTGTGAATTGCAATGTAAAAAATCTAAGTTTTCTGATGGCCTTAGGTGACCTCTGTGAAAGGATCATTTGATCCCCAAAGGGGTCATGACCCACAAGTTGTGAGCCCCTCCTTTAGCTAGAAGCTTTTTCATGATTCCCAAATTGGTGTTTGTGGTTGTTGAGAAGTTGATGTAACACATAAGTCTTGCAGGAGCCTATTCTGTGCCTGTATATCCCTACTCAACTGTGAGGGAACTAGTCTGGAATCTTCTGTAACAGTTATCTAATTCAGCCTGCTCCAGCCACAACTCTGAGACTCTTTCAAACCACCTTTAACATCCCCAGTTTACTTTCCTCTACAATGAATACTGTACTCTTTCTTAACTTCTAAAATTATATGTCATATCTAGGAAGCTGTCATTTTGCAATATGACAAGTACTGACTTTTTTGACTCTTTATGCATCCATGGAGTGGCTTCTCAATTACCTCTGTTCACATAAAACCACATCATCTGTCTAGATTATGAATGTGATTCTGCACAATGCTTACACCCCTCCCTCTTGATCTGACATCCTAGGCTCTAAATTGGCCTTCTGTTACTTCCATACCTACTTTCTATGCCTTTATCACTGAATGTTCTTACACCTTTTGCACAACTGGCGTGGTGGTGCTCACCTTTAATCCCAGCACTCGAGAGGCAGAAGCAGGAGGATTTCTGAGTTTGAGGCCAGCCTGGTCTACAAAGTGAGTTACAGGAAAACCAGGTCTATACAAAGAAACCCTGTCTCAAAAAACCAAAAAAGGAAAAAGAAAAGAAGAGTTTTGGTGTTTTAATTAGTTTGTACATAGCTTATTGTTCCTATTTATATTTAATTACTGCTATTTTAACACCATTTTCCTTCTTGCATTTACACACACACACACACACACACACTCTTTTTTTTCAAAGAAATGACATAATTTCATTTTTATTTTTATTTTTATTTTACTTTTTTTAATTTTTAATATTTTTATTACATATTTTCCTCAGTTACATTTCCAATGCTATCCCAAAAGTCCCCCATAGCGCCCCCCACTTCCCTACCCACCCATTCCCATTCTTTTGGCCCTGGCATTCCCCTATATTGGGGCATATAAAGTTTGCAAGTCCAATGGGCCTTTCTGCCTTTATCTTTAACTGCTGAAGCCAAACAATGTTTATTGAATGATAAAATGAAGAAGTGAATTGAAAACATGAGAGAGCAGCAACTGGAAGAAGTAGCAGGAGATTCTTGAAGAATCTTTTAAGCAATAGCACAACCAAATGTAAAGTCTTTTAAAGATAATAAGTAATCCATTCCACCCATTATAATACTTTTGTTGGATTTTGAAGGGCATTATAGCTCCATCTAAAGGAAGGCAGGAACCAGGGTTTTTTGTTCTCCACCAAAGAAAGAACTAGTAGATTCATTTGCCTTTCTTGATCTTACAGTAATATTTAGAAGAGTTGCTGGAGATTTAATCTATAGCTCATCCTAAATTCCATGGAAAAATGCCCACCATGCATCTCACCTGTAAAAGCTGTGTTGATAAGAATCCACGAATGCATATTTTTGTGTGACTTGAAGGTATTTCAGTGGCCAATTTAGTTTGTAGCATGGATGAGTCAATCAGCTGAGCCATAAGGCAGCTGTGAATTTGTATCCCACACAAAACGCTCAATTTGAGGACCATATGTAGGCATAAGCTTTGAGATGAGTCAGCAGAATAAGAGCAAGTATTTTCTCTTTGGGGAGTGCACAGGCATGTTGACGAGCCAAAAGACCCATCTTCTGCTGATCCCATCACGCAGAAACGGAAGCTCCGAAATCTATGTTTGGTAAAATAGATATCATGCAAGCTTTTGCCGACTTGCATTTACTTAAAGATTTAATTTATGCATACCTGTGAGGACACTTAGAGCCATTGTCTATTGATGGCTGAGATCTGTATGTTTATTACTACAGATTTGTCCGTGGAGAATGTGTTCAGGGAAACAATTCACTGCTGCGGGTCAATCGGACACATTAAAGCCTGATCCACTAAAGCATGAAGGATCATTTTAAGGCTCTCATTACTGTTTGTAGTTAAATAGCCAGGTAAATGTTAAAAGGCCAAACAAATTTCATTGCCCTGGGCATCAGCTAATGGCCAAAGGGATCAAGAAGTCAGCCTCATTTCCTGCTCATCGGTCTCAAGCTGGCTGACTTCTGTTCTAAGAAAAGCAGGTTATTGTCGGTACCTTCTAGCAGTCTGTGATAGTGGTGTCTTTGGCCCTTGACTGACACAGTGAATGCCAGTCTTTCTGGGACCAGTTGTGCTTCCACTGAGCTACAGCCTGGACTACAGAACTAGCTATAGAGTTAGGCAACATTTAAAGTGAGAAAACTGTCTGGAATGTCTTTAACACTTTAACTCCATTTTCATATTTCTTGTTAGACATCCTGACATTGTTGTCACCTCCCCTGCTCAGGACTACCCCTTTTCCATAGAATCTAATCACACGATCTCTCAGGGTTGGTTAAGTGTATGACCTTTCTTTGTTTCTCTCCATATCCCAATGAAAGACCTGGGTCCCTTTCTCCCAAAAGAATTAGAGTCCAGAGGAATAACCTATCAGACTGTGTGCCTGTCTCTATCACACACACACACACACCTCTCCAATACACACAATAATAGATTTATCAAAAAATACCATACCTGCAAGCCTCTGGTTACTTTAGTGTATAGAAAAATGCTTCTGCAAAGTCAACTACTGTTGCCATATGTGAATAAATTTATCTTGGCCAAGGGGTCTGTGGAGGCTCTAACCCTTTCATAGATGTTGTCATTTGACTCTGAAGTTTGCTGTCAAAAAAGATTAGGATTAAAAACAATGGCATGAAAGTTTTGTTAGACTTTTCAATACTTTTTTTTTTTTTTGGCAAAAAGTGTTCTCCATGTATTTCTGCTAATAGTAGACTTTCCATAGAGATTGCAAAGAAAAGAAAATAGCCCCATTTTTGACCTGAGGGAGGTCCTCAGACTTCTCTACAGATTACAATAAATCTGCTCAGTCAAGGTTTTCACCTATGTTTGACTTTCAGAATATTTTTCATGTATGAATTTCCTAATTGGGAACCATTTCTCCAGCCTAGTGTTCTTACTTTCAATGTTGTGATTTGAAGAAAATACATAAACTAAGCCACCAAAGGTATCCTGGTTTCCAGAAAGCCAGATACTGGATCCAGAGCTTGCAAACAGGATGGAGGGTGTATCACCTTGTGTCCTTGAAACCCAGCCAACTTTGTTTAATAGTGCCCAAAAGTCATTTCCTGGCTTCCTCACATGGCTAGATGTGGATGGCTCAATGGCACCAGTTTCAGACAGCCATTTCCCAGAGCATGGCCATATGGATGCAGGGCTGGAAAGGAGGCTGTGATGGGTTTGGAGCAGCGAATATGAATAAAGAAAAAAGCCATTTGAGCCAGACTGATAGAGAGAGCAGTGCACAAATAAGGACTAATGGATGGAGATGAAGCAGTTCATAGCTGGGTAGAGGGACAAAAGAGTTTCTGGGGCTCTGCTTCATTTTAGTCAAGTCAAATGACTTTGGAGAACTTATTCACCTTATCTAAGATCATTTTTAAATGTATTTAATGAACTAATTTTACTCTTTATTATAACTCTTGCATTTGAAGATTTATTGGGTTTGGAGGAATCTAGCAGTAATTTATTACTAAATAAATATACTATACATTATAGACAATAAATATAAACATATATCAAGGACAATCACTGACACGTGAAATACAAAGAACTCTAGACTGCCTTATAAAGTCTACAAAATAGTCTAATTAATAATAGTGTTAGACTTAATGTAGATTATACAATTTTACTTAGGAATTTATTCAACCTTTATGAGAATTAGATTGTATATATTTATCACATTTTTATAATAACAAAGCTGAAGGTAACTGAAAATACGTTTTCCTATTGTCCCAGATAAAAATGAAGGATGTACTACCAGAGTTTTTAAAGTGTGATACACAGATATTCTCTCTCTCTCTTTTCCTCTCCCTTCCTTTATTTTCTCCACTTCAACTTTCTCTTCTTGCTCATTTTCTTGTCCTTAACTATGTATTAGACTGGGTTATTATACTAAAAAGGGGGTTATTAGACTGGCTTATACAATATTGTTTTTGTAGTACACTCCAGCAATGGCTATTTGCATGCTTCAGAGAATTCGAACCTGGTAGCTTTATAGTCCATGAGTCCAAAGACTTAAGCAGGGCCAATATAGTACTGAAAGTCAAAGGGTTTCTGGAGAGCCACTGAGTTTTGTTCACCATAAAAGGATAGAGAAGGTGGATTCTGACATCTTGAGACTCAACAACAAGATAGATGGACTCAATCTCTAATACTGGAAGAGAAACAGACAAAAATCCAAAAGCAGACTTCTTCATCTCTAGGTCACTCCAAAAAGGCACCACACACAATTAAGAGGGGTCGTCTGGTGTCAATTAGTCAAATCAAGAAAACACTCATAGGCATGCCTGATTATTTCTCTGAATGAGTGGACCTCACCAAGGTGATACTTAATACTGAAGTTAACAGTCATAGAGATAAATGGTGAATCCCATGGACATCCAAAGTTAAGAAGAAAAATAACAGAATGAGGAAGGAAAGAGAATAGAAAGGATTGAAAGAAAGTGAGAAAAAGAAAGCTTTGACGGAAACAGTGAAAGGAAAAGAAAGAAGAGGAGAAGGAAGAGAGTGCAAGAAAAGGGAAAGGAAAAAAAGGAAGGGATAGAAGATGAGTAGAGATGATGGGAGGGAAGGGGGAGAGCAGGGAAGGGAAGGACGCAACGATGAAAAGGAAGATAAGAGGAAGGAAGAGAAGGGGAAGGAGATAAGGAATGGGTAGGGAGGGGAAAGGAGGACAGAAGGGAGGGAACAGAAAGAAGGATTGAAGGAAATAAGCCAGGAATAAAGAACTGAAGGAAGAAGGATGAAGGGGTAGGGGAAAGGCAAGGAGGGAGAGAGGGAGGAAGAGAGGAAGGGAAGGAGGGGGGAAGCGGGGGAGGGAGGAAGGGTTGGTTGGAGATTAAGCAGCATAATCCTGCCACCTAATAAGAAATACACAGGACTCAAACATGGACACTAAATGTGAACATAAATCAATAAACCCTTTAGAATAAAGCCTCGAATAGAATATTTGCAATCTATTAAAGGCAAATGATTCTTAAATATAAAACCTAAAGTATATTTATTCCATAATAGGAAAATTTGATGTGGTAAATCTCAACAAAGTCATCTGCTCAAGGAAGGATCTCTCTATGAAGAAAAATCTCTCTAAAGTGAGTTTGGAAAGTGAAATTGCACATCTTATCCATAACCAAATATTTGTGTCTATAGACACAGAACAAGCATCAAGTGAGAAAGGAAAAGAGAGTAAAAGTGTCTAGTATTATTAAAAACACCTAAAAAGTAACAATTCATTCACAAAATAATGACCAAAAGATATAAAATTTTATTAAATGTACATGTGAGTTGTGAAAGATTCCATCAAAGATTATTCAATGCCACTGTCTGACAGAAAGTTTTGTGTTTGTTGTGTGTGTGTGTGTTTTAATGCTTACCTAATAAAATTATTTCATTTTTGTTTGGCTTTTTTATTAGAAATTTTCTTTATTTACATTTCAAATGTTATCCACTTTCCTGGTTTCCCCTCTGAAAACCCCCTATCCCTTCCCCCTCCCCCTCCTCACCCACCCACCCACTCCCACTTCCTGGCCCTGGCATTTCCCCACACTGGGGTATAGAGCCTTCACAGCACCAAGGACCTCTCCTCCCATTGATGACCGATTAGTCCATCCTCTGCTACATATGCAGCTGGAGCCATTTGATCCATTGTGAGGAACTCCTCCATTCCTAGGAGTACACAGAACAAGCATCAAGTGAGAAAGGAAAAGAGAGTAAAATAAAATTAATAAAATGTTGTCAGTAATAATCTTAAAACCGACTGAATGTAAGGATGACCTGGATCATTCGGGTTTCTTGGGAAATTGATCCTCAGCTAATTGGAATGAAAAATGTCTCATGTTTTCTGAAGAACAAGTCAGCACTTTCTTGTCAAATGAAACTTGCATTAAGCAGCTGACCTTGTAATTGTGTTGTTAACCCTACAGACAGAAGCAAGTTTCTTCACAAAGGTAAAAACCGATACACAAATTAGTTAAAACCAATTTATGTGGTGAAAGCCACATGGTATTTAAAAGTCCTCTGTTGGGTCTACACTTAAGCAAGTCAGAAGGTCCGTAATCACAGAGTACTACGAAGCTCAGCAAAGGAACATGATTTCATACACTAAGCAACTTTTGTGAATTTCAAGATGTGTTAGGTGTAATATGACATATAAAGATTACACTATAGGACTTGGTTTTGTTTTGAAACTGATAATGACTGCCATGGTTTAAGGAAACTGGTAGAAAATGGGGTGAGATGTCTATAGAAGGACATGCAACTAATGACTGGGATATTGCATTTGCTCTTTATTTTGTCTATAAAGCGACTTTCACACAACAACATGTGAACTGTATTGAGCTTAACTAACAGACTTGTTCATGAGCACACTCGCACACACACAAACACAGAAATGTGGGTAAAATGGTGAAATCAAAATAAGGATTTAACTAGACTCATATTGATTTCCTCTTTCTCAGTTTTTAAAGATGTTATATGAGAATGATAATGTCATCATGTGAGAGTGACAAATATCTAAGCAGAGTTATATAATTATTTCAGGATAAGAAGTTCAATTCAAAATAGTCAACAAAACTAAAGAATTCAAAGGTTCTTGAAACACTTGGTGTCATTGCTTGCAAAAGGTTGTGTCTTCTGCCAGCACCTGCTGTAGCCACTCTTCCCCACAGTTTGCTTTGTGTCCAAACCTATGAGTGTCCTGAGTCAAGTGACTTTAGAAACTTTCTGTCCTTTCTATCCCCAGACAAGAGTTGTGAGCTTTTCTGGCTGAGAAAGAGTGTGCCTTTTTTTTGATTGTTAAGCATCTCTTCTTCATGGTCTGATACAGACCAACAACGAGTCATTGCTTCTTCCTCTTATTACATAAATGGGACCTGGGAGGCATGTGCATATATCCCAAATGTTACATATTAGGATTGATTACACCAACACACCTATTAGGCTTTAAAAAGCATAATGTTTTAAGCCTGCTCAACTAAAATACTCTAGCCCATGCACATCAAACCTCTCTGAGGGGATTAAGCAGAAACCATTTTAATTTATCTCTTCTGCAGCATGGTGTCAAGAGCGCTACAAAGACGGAAACAAAGCAACGGCTGAGTGAGCAATTTTTAATCCACAGCAGAAGCAGTTTTGCTCAGGAACAAGGAATGCCATCTCTGGTGCACCTCATACACTGGAGCATCTGAGACTCCTCTCACCCTTTTCTCAGTGATTCCGGCTAAACTATATTTCATAGAGCTTGCATCCCCTCCTTGGGTTTGTTTATGACATGCTCTCCTTTGGACAGGATGTCTCCCAGCAGAGCTCTGACCAACCATAGTTCACTTCTAGCATATTTTCCAAAGACCAGGCCCTTGATAGGGTGTTGCTTTTGGTTTTAGGAATGTATTGTGCATATAGAAAAGGTAATTAAAATATACTGTAAAAAAAGATTTTAAAATTGAGTAGAATGCACACCTTCAACTACTTACGGGGATGTACCACTGCAATGAACAGGATCTTGTAAAGACCAAACAAAGAATGTGGAAAAGGTTGATTGGAGGGATGAAGCTATTCAGGGACACTTCTTCCTTCATGATCACCACAGGGCAGTCTTAATCTTAAGAGCTCCTACTTGGAGTACAGGGAACAAACTAGGAAAATAAAGCAAATTGTACATGAAGTCTTGAGTGCTGACATACTTGAAGAAAATTTTGGATAAAACGGGAGATATTATTTGTGATGTGAAAGTTTTTAAGGAGATTGTGGATATTTGATAATCTCAACACTTGCTTTGTACAAAGAGTTTTTGCCGTCAAGAATGAAACTTTATTTCAGCAGTCACTGTATTTTTTCCTTGTTTTCTTTTTCAAATATTTCCTTAATTCTCTTTGAACACAGAACTGGAATCCCTGGCTACTCTTCCTGTCTCTTTTTATAAAAACTGTAGCCCTTCTCTCCATGGTAGAGAACATTAAGTCCCATAGTCACACTGCTTTCCTTTTGCCTGGAGAGTATGAATGAGCCTTTGCAACCTCCATCACAATTGTCTCTCTGTATGTGAAAGCTTGAACCATACTGATGCATTCATCTAAATACACATGAGTGATGCTTAGGCAGAGATTGACATAACTGATGGTACTTGTGTTCCAGGCTGCTTATGAGCCAGTAACAGCACACCTTGCAACCAACTCAGCTTAGAACTCAGCTCCACTCATTCATTCATGCCCTTTCTGCACCTGCTCTTCCATAAAACTGAATAGTTGTGAAAGAGATCACTTGACCTGCAATAATTATTATCCCTCCCTATACAGAAAACACCATTCCCTGCTATTTAGAGAGGCAGTGTAAACATAGAGTCATCACAGCTTGGCCAAATCAACTTAAAAAGCTCAAAAACTTGAGTGGTTTAAAAAATAAAAGAAAACAAAACAAAAGAGAAAAGAAAACAAAAAAGAAAAGAAAAGAAATAAACAACAGCAACAATAACAAGAGCAACAAACTCTACAGCATTTTACCTATGCCTGAAACTGTAGTAACCTGGCAAAATCAATCAGCAGATTCCCACAATCTTCGTCTGCTTCAGACCTTTCCTTTCTGGTTTCTTCGTCATCAATTTGCATTTCTCTTCTTTGTCTATGAGTGAAATCCTAAGACCATTTGTTTATCTAAGATACTGGGTTTTCAGGCAACCACTTCCAGAGTCAGAGTGTGAGTGAGCTCATACTGAACTTCTTTCAAGAACTTAGTAATAACCCTTGTACAAAACCCTATCTGGAGTCTTTCTCTTAAATTTCGTTGTGAAGGATCCAGCTTCCCTTTTCTTCCCCTTCTCAAACATAATAAGGTAAACTTACATGTGGGAGAGATGATGTCCAATTATGAAAAGAAATGGTTCATTGTTAGAAAAAAAAGGAAATTGGAGACTTTCTAAAGATGACAGTACTTCAAGTGTGTGTAGAGTGTCAGAGTCATACCAGTGCTCACATCAAAGCACCTAGAACTCAGACACACTGTGGACCAATGTTCAGCCAGGTGCAGGAAGGGATGTTTTCACTTCTGCATCATTAATGGATCCCTGGTATGTTTTAAAATACAATCCAGAGAATATTCCAAGCCGTATGAAATCTCATGGATGAATATTGTGAGGATAGTTAACATCCTAGTACTACAGCTTCAGAGTAGGATCATAAGCATTCAAACCATTCTCATTGGAAAGTTCCATTTTTATTTTTTTAATCATCCAAAATGAATGTCCAAAGAGACCAGGTATATTAGAATAATTGCATATACCCAGTCATTTCAGACTTATTATTTACTGTTTGCACTTACTAAATACACAAGAAAATGTGCTTAATGTTGTCAAAAAGAAAACAAACAGAACAATTGATTGACTACCAGTCTTCCCATACACCTATTTTTTTTACTTGTATCAATAAGCCTAGTAACATTAATATAATAAAGAAAAATTACAGAGGTCAATAATTAAGGTTTCTTATATTGAAAACTTCTCAAATGAACTTGCATATAATTTGCAGTATGTTGAATATACAGATAAAGTTTTTTTTTTAATGTGTATATGCATAGCGGTAGGCACAGGGGTGAAGGTCAGAATCCAATTCTTAGATGTTTATTCCTTGTTCCCAACATTAATTATAGGATTGAACTCAGGTTTTCAGGCCTGTGCACAAAGACCATCTGAGGTGTCCTACCTGTCCCCATTCATTTTGCTTGTATGTATTCATTTGTCTCATTTAAAAGCATGGTAAACAACAGTAAAGTAAAAATTAATGAAGACATTTCTAAAAATACATTTTAAAATTAGTTTCTTAAAAAATGTCTGAAAATTTTCTTTTAGAGAAATTAACACAAGTAAAATAATCATGATTTTCTCTAAATTCACTTACAATTTTAATTTAGTTTGTATAGCCCTGAAGCAGACAAATGTTTTGGCCAGATAAAAATTCTTTTATGTTTGCATTCAATGTGAGAACAGAGTTCCATCTCTTAGACCTCTACCTTTTCCTTTTCTTCTTCCTGCTTTAAGTAACAAAATACTATTAGCATGAAGATCATAGAAAAGAGATTTTAAGCAAATGGCAGCAGTGGGTCCTTGCTGGATTTTGACTCAGATAATCACATGCATTCCTTGAAGATGGCTGCATTTCTTTCAGGCTTTTATGGCTTTAGCTCTTTCCTTCCTCTTTGCTGTTTTTAAAAGTAGTCCGGTAAACTAAAGTATTTATTAAAATAATTTCACCACTCAGCTATTTTTTTTGTAGAATTCCATGCACGAATACAGTGCAGTTTGGTCATATCTATCCCTCCACTGCTCCAGCTCTTCCATTGCAACCCCGCTCAATGTTCATAATCTTTAAAACAAGACTGAACAAAGTGTTAGTGGTACTATGCTTACCTGTTGTCCTTCCTTGTTCTTTTATTCTTTTTTGAGGGGGGATGAGGTAATATTCTTTTTCTGTTTTATTTCCAAATGGATATCCCCCTAGCGCTCCCACCCCACAGGGCTGCCCTATTCCCTGGGGCCTCAAGTCTCTTGAGTGCTAGGTACATCTTCTCTTACTGAGGCAAGACCAGGGAGTCCTCTGCTGTATATGTGTCAGGGGCCTCAAATCAGCTAGTGCATGCTGCCTGGTTGGTGGCTCAGTGTCTTAGAGATCTTGGAGATCCTAGTTAGATGAGACTGCTGGTCTTCCTATGGGGTTGCCCTCCTCAAATTCTTCTAAACTTTCCCTAATTCAACCAACTGGGTCTCTGAGTTTAGTCCATTGGTTGGGCATCTGTCTCAGCCAACTTCTTGTTGGGCCTCTCAAAGGACAGCCATGTTAGGTTCCTGTTTGTAAGTACACCATAGCATCAGTAATAGTGTCAGGCCTTAGATTCTCCCCTTGAGGTGGATCCCTAGTTGGGCCGGTAACTGGGCCTCCTTTCCCTAAGTCTCTTCTCCATTCTAGTCCTTGCAGTTCTTTCTCCCACACCTCAGGTAATGAGTTTATTCAGCATCAGCATTATTTGTGAATATATGTGGTATTTGAAATGATTGTATCTCCCAGCCTTCCATCAGACCAGGACTGTACCTCTACCTGTTCAGGGACAGGCTGATATCCTAACTTCATGTACAGGAGCAAAGTGAATGCTTTTTGTTTGTTTGCTTGTTTTTTTACAAATTAACAGCAAACTAATTCACAATGTTTCTAAGTTCTTTTCATACCATTTAACTCCTTTAGCAACTCCAAGAGATATTATATAGTATCCCTATTTTATAGGAATTAAAAACCTGTCTAAAGAATGAGAGTTCATAATACTAAAGTTAAAATCCTAAGAAATAATCATTTCATTAGAATGATAATCAAATAGATGTTCTCAAGTTCAGTTTACTTAACTTGCTTTGAAAGACCGTAATGCGGAAACCCCCACTCAAGTCTCAAGATGGTGTGCACACCCAAGGAACCATGTGAGACTGTCTTGATGTAAACACACGAGGTTGTTTAATTATGGAGCTCCAGGACAACACATGTCTCACGTAGGAGACAGAGGAATCGACCACGAGGCTCAGAAGCTAGGGGTTTATATATAAAAAAAGTTGGGGGCAGGGGAAGAATTGGTGTGGTTACACACAATTGGACCGTTTAAACATCAGCAAATTGTACATGCAGAGCAAGGTACCAGCAATTCTGACTCAGCTGAGATAGTCTGGATGTCCTTGTTACCTCTCTCCTATCTTTATAGCTAGCCAGTTCCTGGAATGACTTAACAGCAACAGCCTTTGTTCTTTGCCCTTGGCCTAAAAAGCCCTCCTAACTAGCAAGCTGCATGAGTCATGGACCTTGAATTTAATTTTCTTTCAGTTTCTAGGTTTTTCTTTGTTGTTTTGTTTTTATTTTTGTTTTTTGTTTTTCATTTTTCTATTAGATATTTTCTTCATAAAATTTCAAATGCTATTCCTTTTCCTAGTTTCCTCTTCGAAAGTCCCCTATCCCTACCCCAGCCCTGCTCCCCAACCCATCCACCTCTGCTTCCTGGACCTGGCATTCCCCTGTACTGGGGCATATGTAGCAGAGGATGGCCTAGTCAGCCATTAATGGGAGGAAAGGCCCTTGGTCCTGCAGTTCTTTTAGACAGAATCAATTCTGGATCAGAGTTTTTGACTGTGGGATGGCAAACCCATCCCTCTACTTGATGCCCTGTTTTTCTACTGGAAGTGGATTCTACAAGTTCCCTCTCCACACTGCTGGGTCTTTCATCCAAGGTCCTTCCCTTTGAGTCCTGAGAATCTATCATCTCCCGTGTCTCTGGTTCTCCCCCATCTCATACCCCTTAAGGTTGCATATTTACATTCATTTTGCTAGCCCTCAGGGCTTCTCTCCTGTCTCCCCAATACCTGATCATGTTCCTCATTTCTCTTCTCCTTCCCTTCTCCCACCTCTCCCTCTACCTCTTGTGACTGTGTTCTTCTCCCTCCCAAGTGAGTTTGAAGCATCCTTATCCACTTAAAAACAAGGCTGAACACAAGTGTTATTGGTCCTAACCTAGCGTTGTTTTCCTTCTTTGAAAAGAACCATTGAGATCAGTATGAAAACAGGAATTTTATATTTTATCATTTCTATGTGGGAGATACAGTGGTCATTGTACATTAAAGTGATGTGGTCCTGGAGGCCAGGGGTAGGCATTGCCTTCTTTGGAGCTAGAGTTAAAAATTGATTGGAACTGAACTCAGGCCCTCTTCAAGAATAGCTTGTGATTTTTATATTATAATGTTATATTTTAATTTAGTTTAATTATTTTTTAATTTATTTAATTGAATACATTTTAAATTAAAAGATAACTACATCACTTCCCCTCTTCCATTTTCTCCCATGTCTCTTTCCTCTAGCTATTCCATATTTCCTTCATCTTCCTCTCAAATTGATAGCCTCTTTCCCTCTTATTATTATTGTTTTTAAGGTATTTTTATTAGATATTTTCTTTATTTACATTTCAAATGCTATCCCCAAAGCCCCCTATGCCCTCCCCTGTACTGGGGCATATGACCTTCTCAGTACCAACACACACACATACACACACACACACACACACACACACACATACACACACACATACACACACACAAAGCAACATCTATAAATATAACCTGATGAGTTCATTTCTCCACTTGGAGAGATTAACTCTCACTCTTTCTTATTTCATTAGTTACCTATAGTTCTTTTTCAAAGGGTGGGAATATGTGAGGTTTTTTTTTCCCCCTTCAACATTAGTATGTCTGTTCATATTGTAAATGTTCAGGTTTTATTTAGTAGTCATTTATAGGACCACAGTCTCACAAAATTCTTTCTAGTCTTCTGAATCTAACATCTTACTGTCTCCTTTCTTCTGCTATGTTTTCTGATGCTCAGGTGAGGAGTTGTGTTGAAGATACATTCACTGGGGCTGGCTTGACTCTCATGATATATTGATCCCTCCATTGGGTAGTGTTTGTGGATTTCTGTGATGGTTTCCATTTGCTGTAAAGAGAAGCTTCTTTGAAAAGGGATGAGCATTATTCTTGTCTGTAGTTATAAGGCATGAGAAACCTATATTCAACTTAGTCAGGATAGTCTAGGTGCCTCTCAAACAATATAGACTACTGTAGCCTTTGGATGCCTCTCAATGGTTGAACATTTAATTCCCTATTGTTGACATCATTGCCTAGTTTGCATAGGGATTTGGATGATTCAAGTTATATCTAAGATTAATGATTCTCACCTGTGGTATACCTTTCAAAGTACCAGAAAGTACTAGGCAAACTGCCAGGGGGAAAAATCAATAGTCCTATCCAGATGTGATGCTTATGAACCACAACACTGACCAGCAGAGCAAGATTCTCATAATGGTGCAAAGTGGTACTCGTGTTTTGACTTAAACCAGCAGCTGTCTAATTGTGCTTCAGGCCCACTCAATAGGATCAAGCCAGTGCTGGCTAGTAGAAGCCTAGCCAAATCTCTGGGGCTAGTGAGGTCATGGAACTTAAAGAGGCAGACTACCACTACTTTACTAGAAGGGCAGCGTGTGCTCTTAGCTGCTCAGTAATCTCCCCAACCCCACAATTACTTCTATAGTGCAGTTTTTTTAATCAGCTTGAAGTTCTTTTATTTATCAGATTGAAGAAGATACCCAAACGAGCAAATGTAAACTAGAAATATATTGAAATATTTGATTTTCTCCCATTATTGAAATAAACATTATTGTAAAGCTTATTAGAAAACCAAAGGGCTATAAAACACAAGTTGTTTCACATCTATTTGGGAAGAAACTAAAATTCATAGAGGGTAGGTTTTCAATAATATAAGGGAAAAGTACCTGTAATCCTGCGATCCTATAGGTTACATTTCACCAGGTTGAATATTAGAGATTCATTCCATAGCTTGAGACATGGTTCTTTTTTTTGCCAATGATAACTCTACCTATCAAATTTCCCTTCACTTCTAAATAATAACATGAATAATTATTGCTAGTTTTCAAGGTTCTGCCATCTTCCATGGCAGTAGAAAAGGAACTGGAGGTAGGATGTGAATACCATACTCGACCTCAATGCCATAGTTTGTCCAGAAAGGCCACATCTCCTATATATCATTAATTAGGAACCGAGTATTCAAATATCCAAACCTTATGGGAATTTTCCCATATTAACCATTCATTAAGAAATGAAGGTCAGACAACATTCTAATTCCAAACAAATGCAAAATCTCCAAACATTTTTGCATTCCCCCCACAACTATGGTCAAAAAGAGTAACTTCAGAAAGTAAATGTAAGCCCATAAACACTGCTAAATTGCCAGGAACCTTATACATGAATCTTATTTAAGAGATATGACTCTGAAAATAGGTGACTGCAAATTAAGGAGGAAAGTGGAAAGCGTCGGCCTTGGACCAGGAGGAGCACAGATTCTCTGGAACGGACCAAGGGAAAAAGGAGTTCACTGGTTAGCTGTGCTTACTGCAAAAAAGCAAGTGCAGCGAGAGATACTTTTGTGGGCCAGAGAGACAAACGATGTCAAGAGTGCCAGTTTTTTGGCTTTTGTGCACTCCCTACTAACTTAAATGTGGCTTTGCTCAAACTGGTCAGATCACTGAACTTCTAAAAGCCTGGTGTTAAATTTCTTGCACCCTTTGGCACATGGGTTATTGCTTTATTACACTCCAGTCATATGATAGCAAAGATAAGTTTTCACTGGGAAATGAATTCAGCTCTGAGTGAACCCCCTGGAAACTTTTAAAAAGAAAAAAAAGTATTTCAGAAAGAAAATACACTTTTTGTGTTGAAATGGAATAATTCAATCACAAAAACCTCCTGTTCTTTGACAGGTCAATTTGATTTGCCCCTCAGCCTGACAGTGGGGACATGAATGAAGAGCACACATTTGCTTCAGAGCACCCCAAGCTTGAAACACCCCACACTTGGCTGTACACTGAAAGAATTGGACCAACTTGGGAAAAAAAAAAAAAAAACATTGGCAACTGTACAGTGTTCTTAGGAGAAAAAAAGTATCCCTATGTATTTGCTCTTGGAGTATTTTATGCAAATGTGTTGATGTATATGCACATGTTGGTGGGAAAAGAAATGCAAAAGGAGGAAGGTTCCAGCAAATGAATATGTCGAATTGCTAAGAGCAACATATTGCAGCTTCTGTTCTGAGAGCTCTTTGCTCACCCTGAAATCCCCGCGCTGAATGGATTCAGAAGAAATGCAATAAGGGATGGAATGGTTCCAGGTTCAGATGTGAACACAGATATAAACAGAGAATGCTGAAATGTGTGTTTGATGCCTTCGCACAATGTTGAGAAAATAAATTGGATGTTGTTCATGTTGCTAACACAGAGACAGAACAAATGTGGAAACGCAGCGATCTGCTGACTTGGAATCTCATTTATCCCCTGCTGACTCATGTCATCTGTTTTGGCGAGTCATATGATACGAGCATTCTATTTGCAAATTCCACCTCTATGTCTCCAACAACTATATTTAACCCCATTTTTGAAAGTTGTCAGGAGCTCAAACACCCAAAGCATGAAGAAATTGATTTCAAGCTGCTTGAGTGAGTATTTTCTGACTTTGTCATCAAACTGTGGACACAGAATTTTTAATTTTTTTATTAAAAAGAAAGTTTTAAAAAAGGAATGTGCATCTTGCAAAGTGTCGGCATGCTGGAATATTTGTAAAATATCAAAGATACTTTGTGGACCTAAAAAAGCTCTAAACATATGGAAGGTGAAAGGAAGTATAGCTATTAAAATCATGACATTAACTAAAACAAATAGCATCCACACTACCATATAGTTAGCAATTGATTAAATGCTGAGTACAGTACATTAAACTGCTGCAGGAGGCTGATGGTGAATATCATGGGCTGGGTATTATGGAAAAGGTTCACAAAAAACTTTATAATCAGTCCTAGAGTTAGACTATAGGAGCAGACTGGAAGTAAATTGAATGTGTGAAGAAAGCCATTTCAACTGGTTTTCAACAAAAGAGCAAAGAGAAGGCTAGATCAGTATGCACTGTGAGCTCAGAAGAACCTAAGTCTCCTCCCATGTGTACTTGCTTTAAAATCATGAGCCCCCGTGGAGCTCAAGCCTGCTGTGTGAAAGTATGCACACTTGCCTTTTCTCTAAAATATGCAACAAAATGATTGAAATCTCCTGGCCTAAACTTATTATTGACAATTTTAACAAATCAACTCCATACTAGAGTTAACAGGATATTTTCTTCTCTGAAATGTATACAGTGGACATATAAGTTTGAAGAAAATGAGTTGCCATGTTGTGCCTCTTTGAAATTTCTGGTGATTTTGATTGAGTAAATTTAGTTATTTCATGTACTATTAATTAAACTGAGTATTTCATCAACAGCAGAGTTTTTCTCTCTTAAGCCAAAGTATATTAAATGTAGTTTGCTATAGCAAACATCTGTTGGAATTGATAGACAGATTGTAGAAAAGCTGATACTAAACTTTCATGAAATTGTGCTTCCATAATTTGTTCCATAATCACTTCACAGGCCATGTGTACAGCAGTAGGTTTTGTCTGGGTAACCATGCTGTCTACTCAGCTCTACAATGATATCCAGGGGCTGAATACTTTCATGCTCACAAACACCAAGATTTGTCCATGTGGGAAACTAAGTACTGGTAAGAGAAATCTCTCTACCTCAAAACCCAAGATATTCTGAATTCCATAATATTCTGAATTAAATAATAGAAAGATATTGTGAGAGTGGATTTTGGCTAGTGAGAAATGAAACTGAAACCTAGCAAGTCGTAGGGAGTATGTTCTTTCAACTCAAAGGCTTAAGTCAAACCTTGAGTGATATAGGAGACAAACAAGAACTGCCATCTTTGTACTAAGGTGGAATCCCAGAGGGCTTTAATGTTCAGTGTTATTTTTTATTAAGAATTTTTAGGGGCTGATCATATTTTAAGTGCTAGGCACTTGTATTATGAAGGAAGAGAGACAGAGCAGGTGATGGGAAGGCAGAAGACTAGAGAGTAGGGGCGAATCAACTGCCCTGGTGAAGCCATTTTCTGATGCTTAAATAAGAAGGAAAAGAGGTAAGTCAATCTGTAATAGATTGTAGCTGATGGTACTTATAAACATATACACAAAAGGACAGTTGCACTACTGAGTATACATACTACTGACTAAAATTCCATCAGCACCCAGCTAAGCTGCTCTCCTTCCAGTCCAGCTTGGTGTGCAATGGGCGGTGGAGAAGTAGACTCAGGCAAGCATAGAGTGACTTTGAACATGATAAGATGCCAAGATGTACAACCCCTGAGTTTGACCACTGCTAGGCTAAATCAACATATGGAGCATATGAGAAAATTAAAACCAAAGGGGACTCTATAATTGCCTGAGAATGGAAAAATTAGAAGATTCTTGGGAATGGACGCTCATCAGGAAGGTCAGAACTCAGCCGTGAGCTAGGCAAAGGCTAACAAGCATATTAGAAAATAAGAATAGCTGTTGCATCTACAGACAGAGGTCTGGGTCCAGAACACTGAGTTAATGGTGTAAGCTTGTCAAGCACCTGGGTGGGGAGGCAGCGTAAAGCCACTAGACATAATGATGGGTTTCTCCAAAATAGAAAAGAATGGATAGATTCCTGCTTAGTCATTGTTTATTTTTTCTCTTTTAATTAGCATAAAAAGGCATGGGTTTAATTATGCATCTTCAGATATATTTCTTTGTTTTTTGCTTTATTTCCCTCCCTAGTGCTCTCCCCAAACCCTGTTTCTTCGCTTCTACACTTAGGCAGTAAAATCTCACCATTATCTTGCATTTTATTACTCTCTTCTATTTCTAAACCTTTCTTTAACCTACCTCATACCCATGTAAACACACACACACACACACACACACACCTTTATCTGCGAACTAGAATCCACACACTAAGTGAGTCTGGGTTACTTCTATATAACAATTTTACCTCCATGCATTTACGTGAAAATAGCTCTATGTTTGGTAATTGTTGATGCTTGTATGTTGTGCATACTGCCCTTGCCTGTCACAATAAGTGCCCAATATATTTGTGTATCCAATTCATTCTTTATGCTTTGGAAATTGCTGAATATAATTTTATTGTCTAACAGACTTTGTATTTTTTTCTTTCTTTTAACATGTAGATCTTAGCTTTGGTTTGTGAAATGTGTCCAAAATTTCTTGAATGCTTTGGTCATTTTTGTTTTGTTTTGTTTTGATGTGTGTATATGTTGGTGAATTCAACCTCCATTATTGATATGTATCTTCTGCTTTCACTGTCTATTGCTGATGTTATCTACTATGATTATATTTGATTGACTGGTTCACTGTATTCCAGAATTTCTCACAGATTCGCTTTCAGTATCTCAAGTTCCTGGCTGAAACTGTTCAGTTTGCTTTGTTTCCCTTCCACCTCACTCAGCATTTCATCTTCATCACTAAAGTTCTTGTGCAGTTTCTGGACTGATGTCTTTACTTCACTGATCAGTTTTTGAGAGTATCCTGGTGATCACTTATCTTTTTAAAAATCCAGTCCCTGAAGATTTCTTTGTCTTTTCAGTCATAATATTTTCTTTATATTCTAATACTAGGAAGTTGTGGGTTTAGGAAGTATGTTGGTTTTCTTTTTCTTCCAACTTGACACATCTGTGACACAACTAGACTTATCTGTGAAAAGGTATGTTAAATAGGAAACTTTTTCCATCAGATTTCCTGAAAGCATGTCTGTAGAGCAAGATTTTGGTTAATGTGGCGTGGCCCAGCACATTCTGCCTGTGAGCACGTGTTCCGATATTTCATATGAAACAAACCTGAATTTTCTCAAATGATTTCTCAGCATCAAATGAGATGATTATGTGGTTTTATTCTTTGAGTTTGTTTATATAGTGGAGTAGGTTGGTGGATTTGTGTATATTGAGCTATTCCTGCATCCCTTAGGTGAAGCCTACTTGATCATGATGGATGATCATTTTGATATGTTCTTGGATACGGTTTGTGAGACTTTTACTGAGTATTTTAGCGTTGATATTCATAAGGGAATTTGGTCTGAAGTTTTCTTTTTTGTTGGGTATTCGTGTGATTTAGGTATAAGTGTAATTTTGACTTTGTAGAACAAATTTGGTAGTGTTTCTTATGTTTCTATTTTGTGGAATAGTTTGAAGAGTATTGTTATTAGGTCTTCTTCACAGGTCTGATGGAATTCTGAAAAAAAAAAAAATCTAGTCCTGAGCTTTTTTAGGTTGGTAAACTTTTAATGAGTGCTGCTAATTCTTTATGGGTTATGGGCCTTTTTGTATGATTTCTCTGATACTGATTTAACTTTGGTACCTTGTATCTGTCTAGAAAATTGTGCATTTTATACAGCTTTTCCAGTTTTGTTGTGTATAGGCTTTTGTAGTAGGATCTGATAATTTTTTGAATTTGCTCAGTTTCAGTTATGTCTCTGTTTTCATTTCTGATTTTGTTAATTTGGATACTGTGTCCTATGGTTAGTCTAGCTAAGGGTTTAATTATCTTCTTGATTTTCTCAAAGAACCAACTCCTGGTTTTGTTGATTTTTGTAGTTCTCTTATTTTTTTCCAACTTGGTTGATTTCATTCCTGAGTTTATTATTTCCTGCCGTCTACTCTTCTTGGGTATATTTCCTTCTTTTTGTCTACATCTTTCAAATGTTTTGTCAAGATGCTAGTGTATGCTCTCTCCAGTTTATTTTTGGAGGCACTTAGAGCAATGAGTTTGCTTCTTACAACTGCTTTCATTGTGTCCCATAAGTTTGGGTATATTGTGCCTTCATACAGCAAACCAGTGGCCAACATCAAACTAAATGGAGAGAAACTTGAAGCAGTCCCTCTAATATCAGGAACTAGACAAGGCTGTCCAGTGTCTCCCTAACTCCTTAAAATAGTACTCAAGACCTAGCCAGAGCAATTAGACAGCAAAAGGAGGCCAAAGGGATAAAAATTAGAAAGAAAGATATCAAAATATCACTACTTGCAGATGATTTGATAATATACTTAACTGAACCCAAAACTTCCACCGGAGAACTCCTAAACCTGATAAACAACTTCAGCAAAGTAGCTGATAATAAAATTCACTCAAAAAAAAATGAGTAGTATTACTCTACTCAAAGGATAAACAGAGTGAGAAAGAAATTAGGGAAATGACATTCTTCACAATAGTCACAAATAATATAAAATAAATTGGTGTGACTCTATCCAAGCAAATGAAAGATTCCTATGAAAAGAACTTCAAGTCTCTGAAGAAAGAAATGGAAGAAGACTTCAGAAGATTGAAAGATCTCACATGCTCATGGATAGGCAGGATTAATAGAGTAAAAATGCCAATCTTGCAGAGGGCAATTTTCAGATTCACTGCAATCTCCATCAAAACTCAAACTCAATTATTCCTAGATGTAGAAAGGAGAAATTGTAAATTAATTTGGAATAACAAAAATTCAGGATATTGACAACTATTCTCAGCAATAAAAGAACTTCTGGGGTAATTACCATCCCTGACCTCAAGTTATACTATTGAGCAATAGTGATAAAAACTGCATGGTATTGGTACAGGGACAGACAGGTAGATCAATGGAATAGAATTGAAGACCCAGAAATGAACCCACACAGCTATGGTCACTTGATCTTTCCCAAGGAGCTAAACCCATCCAGTAGAAAAAAGACAGCAATTTCAACAAATGGTGCTGGTTCAACTGGTAGTCAATACATAGAAGAATGCAGATAAATTTTGTTGTTGTTGTTGTTTTTGGTTGGTTTTTCTTAAAAACATTTTATTAGATATTTTCTTTATTTACTTTTCAAATGTTATCTGCTTCCCTTGTTTCCCTTCCAAAAATCCTCTACCTCATCCCTCAACCCCTACAACCTGACTGTATGAGCATACTCTCTCACCCATCCATTCTAAGATCAAGAATCAACAAATGGGACCTCATAGAATTGCAAAGCTTCTGTAAGAAGGAAAAAATGACAAACAACAGATTGTGAAAAGATCTACCAATCATAAATACAAGAGGGCTAATATCTAATATATATATAAAGAACTCAGGATGTTAGACTCCAGAGAAACCTATTAAAAATGGGATCTATAGCCAAACAAAGAAATCTCAACTGAGGAATATCAAATGGCCAAGAAGAATTAAAAATAAAATGTTCAATATCCGTAGTCATCAGAGAAATGCAAATCAAAACAACCCTGAGATTCCACATCACACCTGTCAGAATGGCTAAGTTAAAAACTCAGATGACAGCAAATGTTGGTGAAGATGTGGAGAAAGAGGAACAGTCCTCCATTGTTGGTGGAATTGCAAGCTGGTACAACCACTCTGGAAATCAATCTGGTTGTTCCTCAGAAATTTGGATATAGCACTACTTGAGGACCCAGCTATACCACTCCTGTGCATATACCCAAAAGATGTTCCAACATATAAGGACACATCCTCCACTATATTCATAGCAGACTTATTTATAATAGTCAGACCAGGGAAAGAACCTTCAACAGAGGAATAGAATATAGAAAATGTGGTTCATTTACACAATGGAGTACTGGAATGTGTGTGTGTGTTACTAAGAATCTTGCTTTCTGATTGTCTGTGAATGATGAATTAGCTCTGATTACCAAGAGACCACCACCAGTGAAATAAAGTCTTCGTTTGTCAGTAAAATTGACTGTGGTTAGATGGATCTAAGAAATCATAAAAGAATATCAGTTCTGGGGTGAAATATTCAGGGAGTATTTCCTCAGGTTCCATATACAGAAGCTGTGGCTGAAAGGATGTGGTAGCTGGGCTGCATCTCATGCGGATTACAAGGCAGTTGAAAGAGTAGAAGTGCCTCTTCCAGAGCCACTCTTTGTATATCTCCACTTCTTTTTCATTGAGCCGTGGCCACACATGGCTCAGGCTGGCTCTCAACTCACTATGTATATGAGAAGCACCTTGATAATGCCCTCTACCTATCTCTCAGGTGTTGGATGACAGCTGTGTAACCAGACAATGGGATTCCAAAGCCTCGCTTTTTATGTTCATGTTTTGCTAAGAACCAGCTTGAGCAATAAAATACAACAGAATAAAGTGATAAACGAAGCAGATTTTCAAGAGGGGTTGACTAGGAGCCTGGAGGTGCAGCAGTGAACACTAAACACAGACAGAACAACTGCAGCGTCCTTTCTGAACCTCAGCTTTCAGACACAGCACTCTTCATCTCTTAACTTGCTGCTAAGTCTTCTGCAGAGACTAATAATTGATGCTTCTGAAATGTTACGGCTGCAAGCAGGAAGTCGAAAGTCTAATTAAGTAAACTTGTTCAATAGCAAGTGTATCTATTAGCCAATGATACCAGTGTCATCAACTTGATGAATGTAGGAGTCTTTCATAAAATATGTGAATGTGTCTCTGACAGTCATTTGTCCCCAGATGAACATAGTTATCTCTGCTTATATATGAGACTAAGGCATTTAAAAAAACAACAACATTTGTTTTCTCTGGGAGATAGGCTGAGAGATAATAAACCTGAGAAAGGAGTCTAATAAATTATAATGAAGCAAACACACATTTAAGTCATCTAAGAGTAGCAGGAGTGTAAGCTTGTACCAAGACCCCTATGAGCATCCTCACAAATCCCTCTATCATTCACCCTCTCTCTCCACTAGTACTTTTGGTTAGGTGACGAGAGCCCTCAGTGATAATTTCTCTTATTTTATCATATTTTACTGTGTGACTGTCACATTCATTCTACTGACATGGACATCACGGTTAGAATGAACTTGGGGCTATTTAAAACAATACTCATGTAAGCATGTTGTTGGGACACCGACTCTCCTATCTATTCAGTTTTCAGGGTCCACCTGAACTTGCCCTTCATAATTTATTATGTGTGTATTTTACTTTAGTGATGAGCAATAAAGATTTCTACAAAGAAGTGTTAGATTTCCTCTGAGTGCCTTGTAAAATTATCATGGTTTGATGCACCAGTGTTCACTATCTGACATGTGACTCCCAGTCACTCTGACTAGACATGAAAGCTGTTTCTTTTCTTTCTTTCTCTCTTTCTCTCTTCTTTCTTTCTTTCTTTCTTTCTTTCTTTCTTTCTTTCTTTCTTTCTTCCTTTCTTTCTTTCTTCCTCTCTTTCTTTCTTTCTTCCTCTGTTCCTTCCTTCCTTCCTTCCTTCCTTCCTTTCTTTCTTTCTTTCTTTCTTTCTTTCTTTCTTCCTTTCTTTCTTTCTTTCTTTCTTCCTCTCTTTCTTTCTTTCTTCCTCTGTTCCTTCCTCTGTTCCTTTCTTTCTTTCTTTCTTTCTTTCTTTCTTTCTTTCTTTCTTTCTTTCTTTCTTTCTTCCTCTCTTTCTTTCTTCCTCTTTCTTTCTTCCTCTCTTTCTTTCTTTCTTTCTTTCTTTCTTTCTTTCTTTCTTTCTTTCTTCCTCTTTCTCTCTCTCTCTCTCCTCTCCCTCCCTCCCTCCCTCCCTCTCTCTCTCTCTCTCTCTCTCTCTCTCTCTTTCTTTCTTTCTTTCTTTCTTTCTTTCTCTTTCTTTCTTTAATGATGGAAGAAGTTTTGTGAAGCTTTGTGTTTTTATTTGGGCTTTGTATATTTTTGGTGAGAAGGTTTGTTAAATTCTTGCTACTTTTTCTAATGGATTATCATTTTTTTCTATCTATAGGGGATTTTTTATTATATTATATTTTACTTTGTTCATCTTTTCTAGCTTGGATTCCGTTATGTTAGTTTGGACATTCAGTACACTTCTAGGTGGATGTTTTGTTATAGACACTGTTCTGTCATTTTACGCACCAGCACAAACATACCCTGGGCTTACTCAGTTTCTGCTGTTTTTACCTTCAACAACCTGTTACAATTGAACGTGTTTGTTATATTCTCTTTTTTCCTAGTCAAAACTATTATATTTTATATTTTTGAAACTAGTTAGAATAATAGCAAGCACTTCATTCATTTGTTAAACGTTAAATTGGGTGAGTTTTATTTATCAGATTTTCCATGCTAAACTGTGTTGGTATTCATGGAATAAATATAATCTGTTTTATATTTTCTTTTGGGATTATATTTAGAAGCACTTGGGAAATATTTTACTTTGCATTTTAAAATCTCTTTTCAGATTTTATTGTTATATTTCCCTGAAAATCACTCAAATCATCAAAACCCATGAAGTATTAAGAAATATGCAGACCATATTATTGAGAAATAGAGAAATCAAGACAGATAACAACAGCAGTTAGGGCTATTTTGCCCAAAACATTCTTCCCTGGTTTTCTGCCCCTAGGTTAAGGAGCTCCTGGGTCATAATTAACAGGAATATCTTCACAAGCTTGAGTTTGGGTTTAAACATCAAGAGATTTGACAAACCGTGAAATAGCTAATTGGTAGATCTACTGTTTCCTTAAGGTGCTCACTGTGCAGAACTTCCTATAAAAATCTACCTCGGGTGTTGTGGAGAACACAGGTGGAAAGTGCTGGAAGCATGAGGAACATTCTAAATGTTCTGCCCTGTAGGCTCAGAGCCTCTTAATACAATTCTTCCTGACCTTCAGATAATAAAAAGCAAACCTCTTACTTAAAAAAATAGTATAGTACACAAGATAATTATGGCCCTTGGCCTCTCATATTTCCAAAACTGATATAAAAGGATAAAGACTTTTAAGAACATGGGGCTTCATAAAGGCAAATACACCCCATCTTTTGAACAGAAAAGACCCATGCCACTTAGTGATATATGCCTGAAAAATGAAACACCAAAGAAAATCATGGTGGTAGTTTTAAACTTTTATTTATTTATTTTTTTTGCTGTAGAAGATTCTTGAAAGAGTAAGCAGATAATTAAAGGAAAGGATTAGCTAAATCTGTCCAACAAGGTCTGGTTCCTAGAAAGATGGCAGGAAAGAAAAAATATTTTTATGTCCCTGACACTCTCATTAAATATAGTTAAAAGTTGGAGGATATCATGTTATTTATCTTTGATCATCAGTGTGTGTCTTGTTTTACCCTTTTGTGTTTTCTTCTGTAGAACACTGACAGAAATCCCAGAGAAATCCACTCTCACTGGGTCATTGTTCCTAGAATCGTATGCACTTTAAACAGTGTTAAATTGCTCTTTGTTTTATCTATAAACCCATTATTAAAACACTCCCATTGGTGTCTATGTTCCTTTAAATATAGAATCTACAGAAGTTTGGCTCAGCCCTCTCTGGTGTCCAGTTATCTCAAATGAAGGACAACTGAGCAGGCAGCCAGCCAGATACTTCCTGTGAGCATCTGCTGACTTGAGAAGATATTGTGAGGAAGACCCATGGTAATCATGGCTGCTTGCTATCGAAACTCATTTCTGGCTCCTGAAGATACTATTTAAGAGGAGATTATTTCTATCGGATCTTGGTTAATCATTTATTACACAAGTTCCTGTGAGTGTTACGTGAGTATTCAGCCATTTCTAAAAGGGCAGTGGAGGGATACTTATCTTGTTAACTAAACAAAAGGCCTATGATAGGGAAACAGTTATGTTTGTTACCATGATGGACTTCCAATGATGTGTAAGACCTGCCTTTTTTTTTACATGAAGGTCTACCATGATAGAGACAGACTTCTTCTCTGGCTAAAGGAGTAAGATATTATACTCATGCCCCATTCTTTCTGAATATACACATTTCTTCCCCATATGACCCAGATGTTCTAATATCAGGTCTTATAGTTGCTTTATCAAGTGTTCTTTACTTGCCCACATTTGAGTTGTACTATAGTAGAATGTATTGAGATGAATATACAATGAATAGAAGGTGGCAAGTGTGCAATGAGTAGCTATGGAAAGCAGTAGCTGTGATAGAGAGTAGTGGTAGTCAAGGTGAAGAAGTTAAGGGGAGTTACAGAGAAATGAAGAAAGATGCTGTGAGTCTTGATCATGGGAGGATTTTCAAACTCTTCCTCAAGTATGAAGTTCTCAGCCACTCCAGATGTGAAAGCTGAAACACTGCCACTGCTGAAGACACAGGTGTTGATGCTCTATATCTAAGAGCTCTTGCTTATTTTTGTAGGCTGTGTCACAATCCACAAGGGAGATATAACACTTGAAGGTACTACTTGATGGTGCTGACCACTGTAAGGAGCTGCCCTCACATTGGCCATTACAAGATGGTGCTGATGGCACTGGCACCTGTGTTCTAAGTAGTAAACAAGCATGCTGCGCATGTGCTGGGGTAGCTTCCCACCCCATGTGCTCTGCCTTCCCCGTGACGACAACTCCGGCCGATGGGCTGCAGCCAATCAGGGAGCGACACGTCCGAGGCGGAGGACAGTCCTCCATAAAAGGGACGGGTTTCCGCCATTCTAGGATTCTCTCTATCTCTCTCTCTCTCTGGCTCTCTTCTCCACTGGCTCCTGAAGGGGTAAGCAATAAAGCTTGTGCCGCAGAAGATTCCGGTTGCCCTGAGTGTGTTCTTACCAGGGGGAACAAAAGCGCGGGCAATAGACCACTATCTAATGCTGATCACCTCTGCCTGCTCCCTCTCACTTCTGCCTAAGGCTGATCACCTCTACATTCTCCCTCTCACTTTTGTCTAATGCTGCTCATTGCTGCCTGTAGCACGCTCACTGGTGGTATTATCACTGCTGCCTTCCTCCTACTACTGTCACTGTCACTTGCAACCCACTATTGCTTATCACTTCTGCTGCTTATACCAGTGCTGCTGCTATGCACTGGTATTGGAAGCTGAGGATTACAAACTGAAGAGCAAGAGAAATATGTGGATAAAGGCAAGAAGCATAAGACTCTGCCTTTAGTGCCTAGAGGCATAGATGTCCCATGTCTGAATCTGAATGCCATGACCCCCAGATGGTGAGGTTTGCAACTTGTCTCTGGGTCCAACACTGCCAGATCTTCTTAGTTATCCATGATTCCTATTCAGGTAAAATAAAATGATCACATTTAATATGCTTCTAAAAATAAGGTCAGATGATGGGGGTTGGTATTCATTGAATCCCCATCGAATGCAATCTAAATTAAAGGTAGCTAAAAGCTGAAAATCCACACTGTGTAACCACATGCAATCTCAAAACAAAATGCTCCCATTTTAAAATACTTAAAAGACTACATCCAAGTTTGTTCTTCTCCATGTAAAGACAAGTTATTCAGAGTAATATCTTTGTATGTATTAGATGAGTCAGGATATATTTTGGGATGGGGAAGGCAAGTGACACTGTTATTCCAGTGGGTATTGTGTCTTTCATTATGGCTGACTATAGCAAAGGAAAACACTTAAGGACATTTAAGCTTCTATTTACATATTTAATATAGTTTCTTCCTCTAACTACTACTGTGTCTTTCCTACATTAGCTTGAGTCTATTCACAAATATTATACCCAAGATACAATTCACAGACCACATGAAGCTCAAGAAGAAGGAAGACCAAAGTGTGGGTGCTCAGTCCTTCTTAGAAAGGGGAACAAAATACTCACAGGAGCAAATATGGAGACAAAGTACAGAGCAGAGACTGGAGGAAAGGCCATCCAGAGACTGCCCCACCTGGGGAGTCATCCCACATAGAGTCACCAAATTCCAACACTATTATGAATGCTAAGAAATGCCTGTTGAAAGAAGACTGATATGGCTGTCTCCTCAGAGGCCCTGTCAGAGCCTTAAAAATACAGAGGAGGGTGCTCATAGCCAACCACTGTACTGAGTGCTGGGTCCCCAATGGAGCAGTTAGAGAAAAGACTGAAGGAGCTGAAAGGGGTTGCAACCCCATAGCAAGAACAGCAATATCAACCAACCAGACCCCCTAGAACTCACAGGGACTAAGCTACCAACCAAGGAGTACAAATGGCTCCAATATGTAGCAGAGGACTGCCTTGTTAGGCATCAATGGGAGGAGAGAACCTTGGTCCTATAAAGTCTCGATAGATGCCCCAGTGTAGGGGAATAGAGGATGGGTGGGGAGGTGGGAGTGAGTGGGTGGGTGGAGGAACACCCTCATAGAAGAAGGGGGAAGTGGGATAGGGGTGGAAAAAAAAAGGCGGAACCAGATAAGGTAATAACACTCAAAATATAAACAAATGAAAAAAATAATAAATTTTTTAAAAAGTAAAACAAAGAAAGGAATAAAGAAAGAAAGAGAGAGACAGACAGACAGACAGACAGACAGACAGACAGAAAGAAAGAAAGAAAGAAAGAAAGAAAGAAAGAAAGAAAGAAAGAAAGAAAGAAAATTGACCTTATAGATGTTCTTATTATCTAATAACATGTGTCAAGGGTCAAGGAGAGGTAAGCGTCAAGACATTAATATGTACAGAACACGTTATCCCCCTACCCCTGCTTTTACTCAGGAAAACGATATTTCTACTTTGTCCTCTTTAGGAAATGCCTGCAGAGACTCCTCTAACACTGGCCTTTGGCTACTTTCAGAAGTTGTTTGTATCTGACCTGTTCCAGATCTGTGATTGTATAAAGCATGATTTTCCTTTACAATTCCGACAGTTATGGGTTTTCACACCTTTGCTATCTCTTGGCACTTGATTTCCTTTGTCCTCATGACTTCGGTACAATTTGTTCACATCAGTATGTTTTCAGTGTGCCCTGATTGACTTTCTCACATATATGACAAGCCTAGACCTCATTCCACTTAATGTTGACAATGACAATGTCCTAATATTGACATAAGAGTAAAAATGAAGACCTCCCAGAAGAATGAATTTAAAAAAAAAAGATGTGAAGGAAGTCTTTATAGTTATAAATTTTCTATACTGTGTCTCATTAAGGAGCTACTCAAGATAAAATCAATTGAATGTGTACCCTCTGCTCGCTCCACTGTGGCCAAAATTGATACACCAGAGGTTTGGGCTATTTAGGAGAGAAAAAAGGAAAAGGATTAAATGAATACTGTAGCCATAAAGTTATGTTATTTCTTTTTCCTGTGGGTACCACAGAACACATTCTTTGATAGAAACAAAGCTTGCTGGCTTGTCTGAAAGTGTCCTGGGAAGTCTGTATCCCCAAACAGAAACAGTTCTTTCCTTGTCGATGTGAAAAATGACTCCTGTTCCCTAGTCATGATTTCTTTTCAATCATCCCCAGGGCTCTCTCACTGTCTCCCTAGCTTCCCTTGGAGACTTGTTTCTTTTAGCTCATGGCTGGGCTCCTGAATACATATTATCTCTCATCTTGAAAAATGCCAATAAGAAAAAGCAAATTATATTTGTTTTCTATGATGTCTGCTACTAACCATGACGGATGAATGTTACAGGTGATGCACACTGGAACAGTAATCAAGGTGATGTTGCTATTGATTTTACAGTGTTGATGTCTCTTTGATATATCGCTCTATCAGCAGCCACAATGACAAAATTTGCACATGAAATTAATCCTAATTAATTATACCACTTGTAGACAGCACTGGCTCTTTTATATTATAAAATAAATAATAATCCCGGTGACTTTTTTGTCACTTTGTGGGGACTATTTAGTTAAAGGAGGTGGCTTCTATTGATCAGGACCCTGAAATAGACAAGAGAGACAAGCAAAGGATGCTAAAAACTAATGGAAATACCTGGGAGTGATTCCAGTTCTCTTGCATTCAAGCACCATTTTATTTAAGTTTTACTACTTAACTTTGAATTCATGTTTCTATGAAAGAGTGTTCATTCCTACATGACCTATATTTACTATTGATTTTCACCAGAATACAATTTTATCTCACTATTCTGCTTACCCTTTGACCTTGACCCTGTTTTTTTATTGCCTTTGCAGTAGTAGGGGAAATAAAGCAATCAAAACAACCTGTTGCACACAGTTAAAAATGGGCAGTGACAGCTCCTGAGCTCCTTGTGGCTGTCCAGGTTGCTTTCTCTGTCTCCTTTTGATGGCAAATCTCACTGTGTAGTCCTGGCTGGAGGAGAACTCTCAATGTAGACCGGGCTGTCCACATACTCACAATGCTCAACCTGTCTTTGCCTCCAAGTGCTGAGCCTAACGGGTAGCAGCAGCCGACCACGAAGACATGGCTGCTGAAGAAGGAGAGTTCCTCTATGGTTATGTAATACTGAGTTAGCATGTGTTCAGGTGACTAGAGTTTATTCATCATTTTGGATATATGTGTATGCACAGGGATTCAAATAGAAATTTCTTGCACTGCAGAACCCTCAAATGTAGCTGAGGATCAAACATATAGGTGTTACTGATTTTTGTGTAAATAGCACATGAATCTAAGATAGAAGACAGTTTAGTAGGAGCTTATGCCTACACCAACTAGAACAGGCAAACTTTATCATTCTAGCACTTTGTTTGAGTTCATACAGTGTGGAGTTCCTCTCCAAAGATTCTGATATATTGACTAATTTCACATTTAATTGCCTACTTGAGATAGGATTTTCCACACATTACTAAAGACTTAAAAATTTTTATAGTTCCATTTCTGAGCACTCAGAAACCAACCCTAACATCTGAATGTGTGGTCAGATTCTAGATGACTGCGTTTATTGAGGATCTTGCCTTGGGAATTAATATCAACACCTTTCTAGGTTAACTTTAATGGACCCTTCCAGCATGCTAGCAATCATAGCTTCCAAGTTTCAGTGGATCTGATCTGCAGCACTGACACTAAATTGGTAGGAAATAGAACAGATGTATCTAGTCAAATTTTGTTTTCTATATTTTATCCAGTCCATTTCTTAACAAGGAAAATGTAATATATAATATTACTGAAGAAAATTAACAATTATTACTTATTATGTTAAAAGCCACAGTGATTGAATTGGGGACATGACTTAGTGGATAAAGAGCTTACTGTGTGAACAGGGCCTGATTTATTCCCTACACTCATGTAAAAATTATGCATGGTATTTAGGTCTCTTAGCCTTACTTGCCAGCAGGCTAATGAAAGACATTGATTCAAAAGTGTAAGATAGTCTTTGAAGAAGACAGTGACAACTTCTAGCATTTTCACTGCTATAAGTGACTGTCTTCGGAGCCTAGCATCTACCATCTTGGGAAGGTCCTCTGTGACCAATTGCAGAATGATTATATCACTGTGGTGGTTTGAATAGGTATGACCCCCACAAACTCATGAATATGCTTTGCCCTAGGAGTGGCACCGCTAGGAGTTGTGGTCTTGTTAGAGAGTGTGTCACTGTGGAGATGGAGCTTTGAGGTTGTATATGCTCCACCTTGCAGTGCAAGACACATCATTCTCCTCCTGGCTGCCTTCAGATCAAAATGTAGGCTCCTCCAGCCCCACATCCACATAGACACTGCCATTCTTCCCACCATGATGATAATGGACTAAACCTCTGTAAGCTAGCCTCAATTAAATGTTTGCTTTTTTAAGAATTGCATTGGCCATAGTGTCTTTTGCTGCAATAAGTCCCTATGACAATCACCTTTTTCTTGCTTACTGTTCATAACATCTCAAGGAGGAATGTGAAGAGTCACCAGACCCTCATCAGAGTATTTTACCTTTCACTACTATCTGTTGTATTTAACACTATCTTAACTGCATATAGCCTCAGGGAGGACTTTGCATATATAGGTCAGAGAAGGGAGGCAAGAACATGCTTATCTCTTCAGCTAAGGGGAACACCTTATCAAGGATGGGGAAAAGCTTTATAGGTACTGCCTACTGTAGAAGGATCACCACATACCTGCTAGTAGCTCCTCTACTATACTCTATAAGAAAGACCAATTATCTCATTGGTTCCCTGGAATGAACACTGATGGAATCAAGCCTTGGTTTGTTTTGTTACCTTACAATAAGGTGTAGATATTGTTAACATCTCCCCTTTGGAAGGCATTTTAGCAACATACATTGACACAAAAAGGTGTTCGCATTCACATATGAGTACACACACAAAACTAAATGCTTGAACACGTGTGGTCAGGTGTCAAATAGTTGCTAATAGTTGCTAGTAACAGCCCCAACTTTCATGACAAAGGCAGTGAGGAGGCATTTGGATTCAACCTGTAAAAGTCTGAAATCAAATCGAGTTTATATTCGATAGATACATGCCCATAGATTATGAGTTGCCACTGGAGTTTTAAAAATCCTATTTAGTTATATCTGTTCACCACAATGGCTCTAAAAATTCCATTGCTTAGGTTATGATAGTATCAAATACTTAGTGGCAATGTTAGCCAAGACTCACTTTTGGTAAATCAATGCTGTATAATTCAGGGTTTCATGTTCCAGCCTAGGTACTTCCAAACAGAGAGTGAAGAAGTCTCTACATTTCTCTTACTCATGGTAGGACACTTAGGAACAAAGCGAGCCCTATCAATTTGGTGAGCTAGAGCCAAGTGTGGACTCATATAGAAGGTATTCATAAAAGCTTGCTAGCACCCAGGGAGTGGTGGCCGATGCCTTTAATCCCAGCACTTGGGAGGCAGAGGCAGGCAGATTTCTGAGTTCGAAGCCAGTCTGGTCTACAGAGTGAGTTCCAGGACAGCTAGGGCTACACAGAGAAACCTTGTCCTGGAAAACTAATTAACTAACTAACTACTACTACTACTACTACTAATAATAATAATAATAATAATAATAATAAATAAAAATAAAAAATAAAAAATAGAAAAATAAAAATGCTTGCTAGCACACCAGAGACCTGTCTTACACATTAACGGAATAGGAACAGTGATAACTAGTGGTCAACAGACAAGCCTTCCTGACTGTCTGGTATTCAGAACCTGATCTAGCAGAGCTGCTTTCATGAATGCCCTACAATCAAAGACAGACTGTTGAACAATGTGTCCAGCCTCTGGGCCTCTTAGAGAGTTCTCCTTGCATTTGATTTACAGACTTAGTTCTTCTAGGACCTTGACTGATAGGTTAAATATATGTCACAGGAAGGAGTTCATATATGGTCCTCAGTCAGTCAGGTATTGTCTCTGAAAGATTCCCTCCCAATGCCTTATAATGTTAGAGTTACTGCCCACCAGAAAGAGTTACTCCCCATTGTCTTTGAGATCCACAGCTAAGTAAGTACTGGTATCAGAAAAAGCTAAACAACGATTCCTGATCTGTTGCTATATGATGGCTGTTAGCCTGGGTGAGGGCTTTTTCTCTTTTGTTTCTACTGTCAGAACACATAACCAAATGTCCCTAAAGAAAGCCTTTACAACTTATACAGTGAACATTAGCCAAATCAAAAACCGTATTCCCTATTACTATGGATCTAATGAAACACACTAGTGGATAGTGTGGATTTGGAGAAGGTGCTTTGTGCACCCCAAACTGTGCCAATTGTAAAAAGCTTCCCTTTGGTTGACACACATTGGTCTATTCAAAGAATATGAGCCTCTTCATTTGCATATGAATGTGAAATAATTTTATGAATGTGCATGTGGGACTTAATTGTTTTTTAAACAATATACTCTTATCTTTTGGAAGCAATTCAGGCCATCAAAGGGTTGTCAGTGTGGAGCTTGCTAATTGCTTTCCAGAGCTCAGCCTCATGCCTCTCTCCATTTGTGCTCTGCTCCCTCTAGTTCTGCATTTACTATCAGAAAGTTCATTTAGAAACCAGTCAGTCTTCCAGTGCTAATTCTGTACTTTTATTCAACATGGACACAGTGGGAATACTATTTGTAGCCGCCAAGGAGACCCATATAAACTTCTCTCTACGTTGTGCAAACTTTCATTAGAAACATAATTCAAAAACAGAATCAGTGCAGAGTTTACAGCCTTAAGAAGAGGGGCTGTATCTTATTCTGGGCTAGTAACAAACAAAATCACTGTTAAATTTGTACCTTTTAATAACACTGAGTCCAACAGTTAAGCTTTAGTCACTTCTACATTTGTTTCCAAGCTTTTGATGGCAGCCAATAGATTAAGGGGCACTTAATCTAGCAGTACTGTCCAACAATGGTGGTACTAATGTTTGTTACTGGTTTTTTTGTGTGTGTTTTGTTTAATGGACAGAGCTTTTCATCAAAGCATATAAAAATATTTTTACAAGATTGGAAAAACAGGCATGCAAACTGTTAACATCAAACAAATCCTAGATTTTCCCAACTTCCTGGACTTTGGACATCGAATCAATAAAACATCTGGATAGTTACTCATCACCGGACTCATTTTTATAATGCTGTAGATATTGCATCTATGTTTGACTCTTCCTCAGGATTGGACAGAAGTCATCCTTAAATGATTGAACATTTCACTTCTCCCCCTGTGTGAGGTATACTGCCAGGCCTTCCCAGGGTTCAGTGTGCTTACAGTTTTACAATTACTGATGAATACATTTAAATCTCAGAAAACCTTTACACGTCCTGAAAGCTTGTCAGATCAGGTGGAAATGGTGAAGGCAACCAAACAGAGATGATGGCCATGTGGACAGTTCATTAGAAAGATGATTATAGACAAACAGCAGCAAATCTGTTGAACATTCACAGCTCTGATGAGGTGCAGGCTTGTGTGATATTGAAAATGAAACACTTGAGCCATGTAAGAGTTTATAGGAAGAGAGGGGCCAGCTAGAGGGAACACAGTTACATCTTTTTATGTTTAGTGGGCACAGATGAGGAATGCTTGCACTGTTGAGACATGAGACCCTCCTGGTATACTTGGAACTGAATTAGAGAGTAGTGGAAAATATGAACAAGTTTGGAACTGTGTACTGTAGTTTGGAAAAAAGTGAGGGAGACTGATACACTATGTTCTAAATATAACTCAAGGTGTTTCTCATTATAGATATCTGTCTCTGTGCAATGATTTTAAGGATTAAGAACAAGCCAATATATTGCAGGTCCTCTTCCACCAGCACTGTCCTGGTATGTTTGGAATCTAAGCAACAAAAATAGACCTGTAAGTGTCTCTAAACAGATAAAGTATTGTGAGTCCTCTGCTCAAGACCACTATTATCAGAAAGTACTGAATCATGAATAGAGGGATTTATATGAATTTATTAGACTTCACATTTTAACCCTTAGTCCAAGAAGAAAAGAACATATTTGCAAACTGAAAAGGTAAACACAGAAGCTTGGGAAAGGGTTTAATGATTATGAACACATATGCCTCTTTCACAGAAGCCATGTCTTGTTTCTAGGCCTCATAGAGTGATTTATGATCACCTGTAACTGCAGTGCCAAGGGATATGCCACTATTATCTAGCCTCTGCAGGCACTATATAGTCATATAGCATACAGCCATATACAGTCAACATGCTCATATTCATATACATGAATATAAATAAATAATTTAAGATGATAAAAAATATATAGCAAAGTGTGCTGATTGGGTTATATTTTTAACCATACTAGAAATAATGCAAAAAATAAGAACAGAAGAGATTTTTCTAAGTCTATATTCTTTTTGTCTAAATTAATCTGATTTTAAGATAGAGGCTATATAGTTTAGCTATTCGTGAAAATAAAGAACAGCTAATCATGTGTTCTATAATCTCTGCTTAGCCATTAAGTGGGATGAGGAATTTTTTTCACTTGAGGTAGATGATAACTGAGACAGAATGTAGGCTTAAAGTTGAGTTGGCCTGGAAGTTTCATCAGGGTGGACAGAGTCCTCAAGACCTAGATGGGTTTTTCCTCAGACACAGATCTCTGGCTACATTGAGTTCATGACAACCTGTGTTTGATGCCTACAGTGTACTTGCATTGACTGATGGAAGGACAAATCTTGTCCAGAACTTTCAAGGTTTCAATTACTCTATGTCATAAGTATAGAGTCACATTTTATTTACAACCCTGTGATTGATTTTTATTTTATTATTATGTGTGTGAAATGATTTTTTTTGTCACTCCAGGCATGTTCTGTGGAGCGCGTGTAGAGGTTAAAGGTCTGCCCTTTAAGGTTCTGCCCTTTAAGAGTAGGGTTTGGAAGTCAATTAAGGGCATCAAGCTTGTGGGGCAGAGGATTATACCAGCTGAGCACCTCAACTTTCCATTAATAGCCAGGCATTGTGAGATTAACTGAACCACGGACTTTATGTCATCCTAATAAACCCCCTTCAGATATATATATATATATATATATATATATATATATACATACACACATATAACATATACATATATACATATATATATGTATATATACATATATATTTACACACACATATATATACATATATATGTTGAGATTCATTCTATAAGTTCTCTTACTCTAGACAGCTGTGACTAAGATACCTCTCATATTCTACACCAGCTTTGGCAATATTATTCAGATGGAGGCCCACTGAACACATACTTTTGAAAAAATGCTATACAAGTAGGCAATAGATGAGCAAAAATAGTTTTTCAGAAATTGCCAAAACACTTATTTTGTAAAATTTAAAATTCAACACTTATTAACACCCTTTGCAATCATACTCTTCTGGTGACCATACAATTTTTAAAAGTACAATAATGAAAAGAATGTATTCAGTTAAAGAAAGACAGGAATGAAAGCCTCAGATTTCATGCTAAGGCATCTCAAATAAAGTGCTAAACTTGTTTCTTCTGCTTAAGTTGCAAGAAGCAACCTCTGCCCTACCTACCCCAGTAGATTGTCATGGGAACAAAAAGGAAAACAATTCATAAGCAATCAGAAAGCAACTGACAGTGTCCATGTCAATACTATTATGTTTGTAAAATACCAACTTCCTTTTTAATTGAATTGGTAGAAAAATCTGAAAAGAAGATGAAGCAATCTTAATGGAAGTGCTTTGATCTGATATAAATCACTATCTGCCAAGTGCACATCGTCCCAGGAGATCTTCCCTCTTACATGTGCTACTGCCAGATCATGAGCTTGAGAAAGAAAAGAGCTAAAGGAGGAGAGAAATAACTTTTAACATAACAGCATATGCATAAAACTTCTTGTCTGAGTTTTCCCATTTACTTTTTTTGTTAGTTAAATAGAAAGAAAAGTATGTCCATCTTCTCGCGACTCTCACAGACCAGGAATCATAAATCTGGGTAAGAGGAATCATTGACTTAGTGATACATGATTTTTGAAAGCTATTAAGAATAATAAGACTCCTTTATATATTGTAGGCTGGAAGACATGTCTCCTACTTGTACATTAATTACAAACCCTTGATAACACATTTAAATATAATTTGAAAGTTGTTCTTTTACATTTTATATCACAATTTGAATCAATCCTTCACTTTATTTAATATAGTATTATTAACTCTTTGAAATTATGAAATTTTAGGACTTTATTGGAGATTGTTAATGTATCATATGAGTAGTTAGCTTCAGATATAGTTCATATTAACTCTGTTTTGGATGCTCGATGCCAAGTCACATCTGTACTTGCAACTGCTAATGTAAAGAACAACTGAATACTTCAAAACACAAACATGAAGACAGTGGAGATATGTTGTTTAACCTTAAGTTTATTCATTTTCCCTTATGAAGGTCAGAAGCAAAATGATAACAATCTTAAGTAAATGCCTGTGAATTCATTACTTACAAAAGTATGTAATTAGAAGAAATAGTCATAAATGTGCATTAGAACTTAACTTCAAAGTATGATTCTCACTGCCCCTATTTACTAACATCAAAATGGATTTTATCCTTTGAAGTAGGTAGGCAATGTAACTGAATAATACCTAAGGATACAGACTACACTGAGGGCAGGAACTTTGTCCGAACTCCAAATTTCTTTCTTTTCTGCTAAAATCAGGAGCAAGACAAGACTATCCAACTTTGTGATAACTCACTATAGTGCATGCAAGAAAGGACAAAATAAAAGCATCTTATACTATTGGTATCATACTAAGTATAACAGAGAATAATCAGGTGACTTAATTCATTGACACATTTTTTGATGGTAATAGAATCTATAAGGACAAGATTAATGATAAAAATGTGATTAAGAAAGGAGATGAGATACAATTTGCTAAACGCATGAAACTCAAGAAGTGAACACTTTGCCCCTTCTTAGTATTGGGAACAAAACACCCATGGAAGGAGTTACAGAGACAAAGTTTGGAGCTGTGACGAAAGGATGAACCATCTAGAGACTGCCATATCCAGGGATCCACCCCATAATCAGCTTCCAAACGCTGGCACCATTGCATACACTAGCAAGATTTTGCTGAAAGGACCCAGATATAGCTGTCTCTTGTGAGACTATGCTGGGGCCTAGCCAACACAGAAGTGGATGCTCACAGTCAGCTATTGGATGGATCACAGGGCCCCAATGGAGGAGCTAGAGAAAGTACCCAAGGAGC
The DNA here is from genome assembly GCF_978045245.1 of Mus caroli. Classification (NCBI taxonomy): domain Eukaryota; kingdom Metazoa; phylum Chordata; class Mammalia; order Rodentia; family Muridae; genus Mus; species Mus caroli. Next base: position 26,174,308 of record NW_028227274.1, on the reverse strand, counting down.
TAAAGGGATCTGCAACCCTATAGGTAGAACAACATTATGAACTAACCAGTACCCCGGAGCTCTTGACTCTAGCTGCATATGTATCAAAAGATGGCCTAGTCGGCCATCACTGGAAAGAGAGGCCCATTGGACTTGCAAACTTTATATGCCCCAGTACAGGGAACTCCACGGCCAAAAAGTGGGAGTGGGTGGGTAGGGGAGTGGGGGGAGGGTATGGTGGACTTTTGGGATAGCATTGGAAATGTAAATGAGGAAAATACCTAATAAAAATATAAAAAAAAAAAAAAGAAAAAGAAAAGAGATGAAGCCAAAATGGAAGAGATACAAGTTAGAAGGTGATGCTGTGGTCCAAGCAACAGATGAGAGTTTGAATGTTGCCCATAGATTGTAGAGTCTACCTATGCTAAAGGTGGACCAGAAGGCTTTGCTGACAATTGCAATGTATACCTATATAACTATATAAATATCTACATAATTATACAACAAATACATAAATTATAGCTGTATATCTATATAAAATATATAGCTATACAAAACTCTATAACTATGTACTACATATTATATATACTTCATTCATAGTTAAGATGTTTTAGAATATGCCGGACTGAAATTAGTCCTGATATTAGTTAATAATTGGAAGGGATGGGCTATAAGATACAGTTACTATAGCAATCTTTATTAAATACAATGTGAATAAAAATTATACTGTATGTGACAAGATTTATGGGAATTTCAGTTCAGTTGTGTTCAAATTCCAACCATCTATCAGGTTAACAGTATGGATCAGTGTGTAAAAAGACACTTGCTGCCAACTTACCAACCATAGGTTTCCTCCAGAAACTACATGGTAAAAGGAAAAAACTGACTTCCTCATGTTTTCACCTCATCTCCTCACACACAATGAACAAATGTAAACAGCAACCTATCAGCTCTCAGTTGCAGCGGTTTGACTATCACAGAGTCTCTGATCTGAACAATCAGTACCAAGAAGCTTACAGATGTATCTGGAAGAGAGTCAGAGATCCAATATATACCTCTAGCTCTCTAGGTAAAATACTGCCTGGCTTTGGGGAACTCACTGAGCTTTGAAGGGCATAAATAGCCTCATCTGTAGAGTGGGGTGTTATAGTCTTATCTACCTCACAGGATCATTGTTGATCCCTGTGGGGCAGGAGATGTGAAAATACAGTTTAAAACGTTAACATTCCAGTGAATAATTTATGGCACATTTTAAATTTCAATTTGATTTCTCCCCTGGTACAACTTGGTAAAAGCATTCACTTCTCGTGCTTGTTCACACCAATTCCCATGGCAAATTGCCTTCTCCAGCAAGTCAAGTGAGCACCAGAGTAATCATACAAACTTTGGACTTTGTGTGTCTGAGATCATTGATCACTCTGCTCGCTCCCATCCTTCCTTTCTTCCACACTTTCCTCTTGCTTGACTTCATGTTCTTGTCTCCTGTGCTTCTGATATTTATTGAAATATCTTATTCCTGATTAGTAAACAATATATGAAGCACCCTTATTAATAAGAATGATAACGGCTGTTCACTGCATAGTGAACAGCATATTAATTTTAAATATTGTATGGAAACTCCCAGAGACACTTGATCAAATTATCTTAATTAGAAATTTTGAATAGTTCTAATGTCTTCCTTATGGAAGGTAATTTATGTAACACATATTGAGAGATGCATGGCTATATTTTGAATTTAGGAGCAATAAAGTAAGCAGAATATTATAAAAATAAAGGGCAACTTCAATGCCTCTCTCATTTTTAATATTTATCACCTTCCCAGAGCAGTCAGGGGAGAACACTGCTTACATTTTACTCGCCGTTCAGCTCATATCCCCAGCCAAAGAATAAAGAGATTACTACATAATATGCAATAGTCTATGAGTACAGCATCACTTCCTTGATTGTAACTCCATTGGTTTTATTGACAAATTCAAATATATCTTAAATTTTGAAACACTGTATTTGTATTCATTAAAAAATGGTCTGTCAAAACATTACTACAAAATCTTTTAAGCATAAATCATCATTTGTCCTCACATAACATTTCTGGAAACTTTATCAGAATTGAAAATCAGTGGGAAAACCCATATAAATAATGCTGCTTCTCTCTTGGACTTATCTAGGTATAAGTTGGAGACGTAACAGTCTCCAAGACATTGGCTACCATTAGATAGCTCTGTATGCCACTGAAGTTGGTTTGGTTGGGTTAGATTGGCTCTGATTTTGAGTAGATTTGTCATGAAGGCTCTTAATTTGTGTCATGATGGCAAAGCATAGAAAAGAAAGTGGCTGGAGGAAAAAAAAAAAAAGTCCCAGAGTCATCTATTCATGGTGCTTTGGAGATTGTCACTTGTTTAATGTGTTAATTTTTTTCCTTTTTATAACCTTTTTTATTGGATATTTTCTTTATTTATGTATCAAATGTTGTCCACTTTGCCTCTGGAAACCCTGTATCCCACCCCCTTTCCCCCTGCTTATATGAGGGTGTTCCACCAACCAACCAACCAACCAACCAACCAACCAACCAACCAACCAACCAATCAACCCTTCCTCCCTTCTCTAGCATTCTCCTAAACTGGGGCATTGAGCCCTCACATTTCCAAGGGCCTCTCCACCCATTGATATACCACAAGGCCATTCTCTGCTACATAGTTAGCTAGAGCCATGGGTCCCTCCATGTGTACTCTTTGGTTGGTCGTTTAGTCCATGGGAGCTCTGGGTAGGGGGTGTCTGATTGACATTGTTGTTCTTCTTATGGGGTTGCAAACCCCTTCAGCTCCTTCAGACTCTAACTCCTCCATTGGGAACCCTGTGCTCAGCATCTCAGAACTTTTCAGGAAATAGCTATATCATGCTCCTGTCAGCAAGCACATGGGTTTCATAGTCTCTCACTGTGATATTTTACCAACATTTGGAGAGTGATTGTGGACAACACTATTACTTAATACTCCAAAGTAGGTGGATTTACTCAGGAGCCTGGGGCAAAGATGATGAAATGATTTGTGGATGTGATTGACACTACTTATATCAAAAATCACCTTTACTTCAGTAATGATAGTGTGTTCTATTTGCCTCACAGAACAACACTGACTAGTAGCAATAGTATTTTATTTCACAAAGAGATGTCACAGAGATTATAAAGCACACTTGTCAGTAGTCAACAAACTCAGAAAACCATATAGAAAACCATATAGAAAACATTGCATATGCATAAACAGAGGAGTAATGTTATTATCTCAATAGAGTCTGTTTTGTATTACAGGGACCCCCCCCCCCCCTTGACAGGGCTGTATAATTACTTCTTGATGGTTTCTGCACTTACAGAACCCAGTGTTATCCTTGCATGTTCTCACAGTTCTTTGGTACTAGCTTTGCTCTTTGAAATGGTAATGGACAGACTCCTTCTTGCATTGCAGGTTCAAATATGTTGTCTTCCATTTGCATATTATGTATGCTTGGCTTGCTGCTGTACTTTTATGCCCAGCTTTTCTGACCATTTCCTCTGGACATTTTTGTTTTGTTTTATTTTGTTTTGTACTTTTATGCCCAGCTTTTCTGACCATTTACTCTGGACATTTTTGTTTTGTTTTGTTTTGTTTTGTTTTGTTTTGTTTTGTTTTGTTTTGTTTTGTTTTGTTTTGTTTTAAAGAAAGATGCAGCTGTGGCTTGAGCAGTAGAGAAGCAGAGAAAGAATGAAGAAAGGACTAGAATGGCTAGGTTTCTGCATGTGTAAATTTATCAGCAAACAGAATAAGAAGTGATCTTATTGTATCTATCATTCAACTAAAACAGGCAAATAATGAATGCAAGTGAGTCAGACAGTATACCACCCCCTCTTCATATCTCTCTGTATGAGCAAGGAGAAGTTGAAACTAAACCAGTGATCAAGCCCCATATCTTAGAAGAGAATAATTTAAATTTATTTTATGATCCCTCAAAATCATACAAAATTTTACCATAGACATTGAAACCTAAGCAACTATTGTGATGCTCTTATTAGATACTCCTTTGTACCACTCTTTGTCTGTTTGCTTCACTTTATAACAAATCTCTCCTTTCTAGAAACAGCCTCAAAGTTACAATAACTCTAAATCCCAATAAGTCAACCCTCAAGCAGCTCAGAAGGAGATAGACCAAGAAGTGTTGATGCTATTTAATGATAAAGTGAAAAACTACTGCATACAACATTACTTTATTCTAATGAATATGTATTCATAATGAGACAAAACTGATAAAGCAATTTCTGGAATTATGAGATCTTTGTTCATTTCTGTGTGTTCTCTGAGTTTTGATGGTTGATTTGACTTTACAGATGGTGCCATTCAGTGTAACTTTCGTCGAGAGCATTTGCTATGTAGATTATGCTGGCCTTACTCTCAGAAACATTCCTTCTTCTACTGCCATATTCTCGTATTAAAGATGTGTGTCATCATGCTCAGAAAACACGTGGATTTCATGCTAGATCTATGTGAGGTCAGAAACATCATGATGAAAGATTCAAAATGTTCACTAACATAAAATGATACCTTGCAGCTTTCAACAGGGAACCCAGAAATATCAAGTGATCTACAAAATTAGCATAACATATCTTACTTTAATAGGCAGAGTGCTTTTTAAAAACTTTGATGTTGTTGAGGGACTGGGATATTTATTTTTCCATATTTCAAATAACCAACCTACAAGCCAACTGTCAATCAGTCCTAGCATGAGTTTACAGACAGAGTATGAGAGCATACAGGAATTTGTCTGCTCACCTGTTGCTCTTGGTTTTCTCCTACTTCCACTCATACATGAAACTAAAAGCAAAACTATCCCCTACTGAATAGATTGTTAAGTCTGTGCTTTAAGTTGGATTATTGGGCTATTTTCCCCTTATCTCTCTTAGAAAATAAACAAAGAGAAAATGATGATTAATGATCATATTTAATAATAAAATGGAATCAGTAAAACTCGAAACAGAAAGAACATACGCAATACAACCTCTCTGAGAGTAGGAAGATAATGGCAGTAGTGACCAGAAATATACTTCAAGGGGTCTCAGGATATAACATATCCCATACTAGGTGTCTAACACATCTCTTAGTAGGTGCCCCGCAATGTCCAATTTCCGATAGCAACTAATGACATTGGAGAGGTTAACCCTCAGTAATCCTTCTATGCCCTGGCAAGATAATTGATTTCAATGTCATGCAATCTTTGAGATTTCTAGATATTGAGCAGAAATGAAGGATCCTTTGTAGGCAGGCCATGGAGATAACACTTTATGAGGTAAATTAGACAAACATATACCATATCCAAATCACCTAACACTTAGAGCATTCATAATCATGGAAAGAATTAGAAAGGGGGAATTGTCTGAAAGATAGGCAGATTTATGTGAATACTCAAAAGTATTGTGTAAAGTAAAGAAAACTGAGTTTACCCTAATCTGGATGAAAGTGTTTTAACATTTTATTCCAGATTCTGCCAGATTCTGCACAGCTGATGACTGGGTGAAATTATTCAATGTCACATAACTAGTAAAAGGTCAGCGCTGAGAATTAAACTTTGCTTAGATACAAAACACTATTGTGAACTCATTACAACAACTACCTTAAAATTCCAAAAGACATTTTTCAGGTATCTTCCAACCTTCCTATTTTAACTTGAACTTTTTTCCTTCTTTTGGCCACTTTGAGCTTTCAGAAGCTGATCTATAGCCAGAGTGTACCGAGAACAGTAATCTGTCCCTATATTTGACTCTTTAACTCATTCCCTTCACTTACGGGTCAGCTGATGTATCACTGCAATTCTAGAGCCCTGTATGGGTTTCTAAAAAAGTCACAGGCAATCTCTTTTGTACACTTATGAACAAACCAATGACTTCAATACTGGTGTGCCTACTCACTCCTCTCCAATACCTTGTCTTATTCACTCATTAAATAGATTGTTACTAGAGTAAGTAATAAAATCTCAGCACCACCACGGGTTTGTGGACCACAAAAACAAGACAATGGGCTTCTGCTTTTCACAGCATTTATTTATATTGAGTAGGAAATTGGTTTTATTCTTTTTTCTTTCTTTTTCCATATAATACATCCTGAAAGCAGTTTCCCTTCTCTCCTCTCTCTACACACCTCCCTACCTCCAACCACACCACCAATCTATTCCTCCTCCATTTCATTTCAAAAAAGTGCAGGCCTCCCAGAGATATCAACAAAACAGATCCTATCAAGTTACAATAAGGCTAGGTGCATACCCTCAGATCAAGGCTGGAGAAAGCAAGCCACTAGGATAAAAGTGTCCCAAAAGAGGGCAAGAGGGCCAGAAACAGCTCTCACTCTCACTCTCATGTGAAAACCAAGATATAGGACCACAACACATATTCAGGGAACGTAAGTCAGACTTAGGTTCAGTCTGTGAACCCCAATAAGCCCAGGTTACTTGATTCTGTGGTCCATTTTCTTATGGTGACCCAGCTTCTATCATCCTTCCTCTTTCTCGTCTTCATACCCCACTTTCTGACTAATGTTTGGCTCTGGATTCCTGTGTTTTTTCCTATTAGTTGCTAGGAGCAGCCTCAGATGAAAATTATGTCAAACCCCAGACTACATGCATAATATTACTAGAAATCATTTTATGGGCATTTTGGTGTGTGTGTGGGGGGGTGGTCATTCACACTTGTTTCTATCCAAGGTCTCTGAGTTATCCAGCTTCTAGTGCTTGGCCATCCAGGCAATTTTAACCATGGACTCCCTTTCTTGTCATGGGGTTTCATATTGTACCAGTCATCATTTGGCCACTTGTATACCATCTTTATCCCAGTACATCTTGAAGGCAGGACAAATTTTATGCTGAAGCTCTTTTGACTGGTTTGATGTCTCAATTCCTCCATTGGAGGTTTGCCTCGTTCCAGAAGATGGACATGTCCGGCTCTTTAACCCCAGTACTAGGAGTCTATACCAGGGTCATCCTCATAGATTCCAGGGAGTTTCCATTGCACTATGTTTCTATCTTATCCCAGAAATGCCCCTCAATTTCAGTCATCAGTCCCAGTACTTTCTCCTTCTACACTCCCCACACAGACCTGAAGATCCTTCCTGTTCCCATCCCCACTTGTCCCCAGTCCCCTACATAATATATTCTATTTCCCTATTTCAGGAATGTCCATGTGTTCTTCCACTGAGCCTTCCTCATTCTCTTCCTTAGTCTCTCTGTGGATTATAGCATGATTATCCTTAACTTTATAGCTAATATCTCCTTATAAGTGAGAAGTACCATATTTGTCTTTCTGTGTCTGGGATACCTTACCCAGGAAATTTTTTTTCCTAGTTCTAACCATTAGGTAATTTCTTTAAAACAAAACAAAACAAACACATAACAAACAAACAAACAAACAAACGTCTTGATGTATTTATTTGCTGAATATAATAGATGTTCCTCTATTCTCTTACACCTTGGTCATGTTTGTCTTGGGCTTTGTGCTAACTAAGATATAAAATCACTGGTATTCATAATGAATAAGCAACTCATAGGAGGGATAATTCTCTTGAATATTCCCAAGACGCTGATATCTGTTGTCAAACAGGAGATTCAGTGAAGAAATGCAGCCACCTGATTGTGCACACAGAAAATTTCAGTTTTCATTGGAAATATAGAAATGTTCTCTAAAAGTAAATAAACTGGAGAAATTTAAGTGACAATACTATTCTTCCTAAATGAGCTCTGTGCAACTTAAAATTTATAGTTTTATTGTGTAGTAGCTATTAAGCATAGAGTTATTTCTAATATAGATAAAAGAAGATTTCACAGTTTGTAGCCATAAATTAAAATGTCCTTAATCATTAAATTGCAAATGAAAGACAACATATTAATAAAATTATCAATAAAATAAAAAATTAAAAGTTTTTGCTCTTATTTAGTTATTTCAAATTGACCTCCTTACACATTTTGAAAAGTATTTATGAAGGAAAATTATACACATTACATAAACACTTTATTTATATGTTTTAATGTTACAATTTCTATGTATATTAAATGTTTGTATAAATACTAGAGTTTTCAGTAAATATGGTTGATTCATTTATATTATTAACTTTATTATAGTTGAATATTTTCCTAAAATATGTGTTATATTTCAAAATTATGTTCCCAAGTATTCTTGTAACATTCATATTAAATACAATTTGAGTTACTGATTAAACTATTTAAAATTCTTAGACTTTTCAAAAAATTGATAATTATAAGATATAAACATTTATTACAAATATATTTCTCATTAATTTAAATATATTGAAATATAATATTAAAAATATAAATAATTAACTCTAAATTTTAAGTATACTTTAAAATATATGTTCATAAATTGATAGAAAAGATAAAATGCACATTCCTAGCAAAGAGAAAAAAGTACAGTTACGTACTTTTAATATAACATTATCATATATCTATACATGACATATAATATACTTATACCTCACCATTATATGAATGAAAGGCACAGACAGAAATCAATGCTGATACGCATCATATATTATCTTTTTAATAAAATCACATGATTATTTTACAATGATCCAACCTTTCAGTAAGGAGGTGGCAATACTCAGTTTTCAGCCTTTAAGACTTGATGATAAATAGCCCGCTAGTCTAAAGAAATCACATTTGTTTCATGAATAACCACATATTTTAAAACGTAAAGAGAATAGAATTGTCTGAGTAACCAACTAACTCTTACTAGGCAGTACCTAATGGGGCTTTTACACAGTTGTAGAATGCTATGGAATATTATCAGATCTAGTGTGATGGTCTCTGCTATGATCATAGACATATTTACAGTGAAAATGAAACTCAAGGAAATAAACTATTATGTTTGTGTATATTTTTAGATCCACCTCTTACTTATTTATTCTCCGTTGTGCAATTCACAGTGATAGCGATTCCTGTGTGCTCCTAAATTTGCTTTGTCCACAGCATGCCCAGGGAAGTTGTGTACAGCTTATTCAGGTGATAAGATAACCTGGACTTTAATTATGCCTCTGCTGCTCATATGCTAAACCTCACTTGATAAAGTTGCCCTGTGCTTGTAGAAGCAGACAGGGAACCTGCACATTACAGACTTTGTCTGCCATTATATAAAACGTGGTCATGTCTTACTACAGGAATGGGACCATGGGATCCCTGCTGTAGTCAAGACAAAGGATGAAAACACATCTGACCTCCACAGTGATTTTCCCAACATTGGTGATGACAACCAGCAAACTGCATGAAGTTTTCCCACAGTTAATTTGACAGCTCAAAGAACATTGCAAAAGTTTATAAAAACTATAGTTTTTGTTATCTGAAACTTGTGAAATAGTATATTAACAGGCACAAACAACCCATCTGGACATTTTTATACAGAAATAATGTGTAAGGACTCTCTCTACACATAATGCAAACTGAACAATAAAGTCAGTTGTTTCTAGTATGTATTAAAATTATTGGAGTTATTTTGGAGAACTAGTATATAAGGATTTGATATTTTTCAGAAACATTTTATCCACAATTTTGGGAAACTGATTGATATTTACAATTTGGGCATGAAGTTTCAAATTCAATGTCTAGGAACACATTTTGGCTAATTATTTTCTAAAACAGTGGTCTTTGAAACATCAAGAATAATGTAGTCTTTTTTCCATTCCTTGTTTTAAGGGTCAGTTTGAGATATTGAGCTACATGAAAGGATGCCATCCCTGTCTTAGTGATCACTGAGTGGGTTATTGATACCACAAAAAAGCGTTATGAAATTTACTTGTCTTTTAGACATATTTTTGATATAACAACAGATCTTTGTGCTGCTGCTTTAAGATACTAGGTAGCAAATTTATGCTAACATGGCACATATAAATCTTGCTTGGTTGGGCAAACATTATTAAAAGATATGTGTGGAGTTGGGGGGGATATTTCATTGGTAAGTTGTTTACTTTCTATGATCATCATATGCTATATAGGATATGTCCATCCTAGGCTTTGGTACTGGAATATTTGTCTCCCATTTGGTGGCTCTCTTTGAAGAGATGCTACGCTCTTGCTGAAGAAAAAAAAAAAACAAACAAACAGTGTGATATTGGAATTCATACCCTTTCTTGACTGTCATTTCTGTCTGCCTCACACTTGTGGCTAAAAATGTGATCAACTAACTTCTTGCTCTAAGTCACTATCATTATGGACTCTCTCTTTAGAAACTTTAGTCAAAATAAACTCTTCTTGTCTTTGTTGTGTTACTTTTATCACAGGTATAGTAAAGCAACGTATATACCATCCAAGTATGAGGACCTGAGTTTCTTCTAAAGAACCCAGAAGACAAAAGCCAGGAAGATTGTAACAGTGTGTTGCAGATCTCTCCAGTGAGAAACCTGATCTCAGGGTTCAGATTGAACAGTTTCTTAGGGATGACAAGGGCATGATCATTTGCATCAAGAGTGGCCACCATCTTGTTACATCAACATACACAGATGTTTCTGGCAGATAATGGAAATATCTTATATTTTATATCGTCTTATGTCTAAGAAGTATATTTGCCCCACTCTTCAACTGAGAACCTACATGATATAGAGGTGGACACAGCAAAGTTGAAATGTCTGAATATGTGTGGAAAGAGAGGAGATTAATTTCAGTTTTGCTTCAAGCAGAACCAAATAGTAGCTCAGCTCACTATCATATCACTTATCCCTCTCAACTGTCTATATTTCTTTCATTCTTCACTTTTTTTTTTCCAAGTATAGTTAAGGAAATTCTGTTAGGGCACAGATATTTTCTTTCACTTGTACTGAAACATCCATTTCAAAACCTCCACAGAGATAGAAGTCCATCTGGTCACTTCTAAGCTACATGTAGATCTACATTTATTATAATAAAAGCCATGGTATGAAACAGAGTTATACATATTCCTAATAGATTTCTGCGGTCGATTGGGAGTACTTCATGCCTTCTTTATCTAAAATGAATAGATTTCAGCTTATTAAAATATTTGTCTTCAGAGATGGCCTAAGTTGAATGTCATTGCAAATACAGTCTTAAGTCTGCATATTGGGTAGCAGGTATGTTCTCTCTACAGTGAAGGTTTAAATATGATGCATGTCTTTCTTCTCCATGGAGTTACACATATCTATCACTGCACATATAGCAACTATCAATTTCCATTACCATTAGTTTTCGTTTGTTTTGTTTTGCTTTTATTTATTTATTTAGTTAGTTTGTTAGCCAAGAATTGGTGAAGTGCTGTTTTGAATACAAGGTTGCTGTATATCTAGATTTTTAACATTCATAAAAGAAAACATACATAGTAGATGCATATTATAAATATTAAAGCTAGGTAAAATACAGTGTCATTTAGAGAGAAAACAGTGGTGACTTGGTTAGCTGGATACTTTCAGTTATTGTGTTAGTTATTAACAACCCACCTAACATAGTTATGATAGACAATGGGTGGTTAACTGAAGTGTATTTTATAAAATAAAAATTTCAAAAAGGTATTTGTTAATAATATCTATTTGTCTTTGGAAAATTATTTCCTTTAGATACTTTTGTAGTATGAAGTCTACTTCTGCATGTATCATTTAAAGAATAAGTCAAATATTTATGAGGTGGTATCTATTGAGAGATGTCACTTCAGTATTAAGGCAAGAAAATAAACAGAGCTTTGCACAGTTATTTATAAATTCAAAAATGTATCACTAAGTGTAGCTGCCAGTGGTCATGGACAACTGGGCTCCTGAAAGGAAAGCTGGGGATGGATGGGAAGGACAGATGAGAGATAAGACCAAGACAAAGTTCCTTCCGTCCTTCCTTCCTTCCTTCCTTCCTTCCTTCCTTCCTTCCTTCCTTCCTTCCTTCCTTCCTTCCTTCTTAGATATTTTCTTTATATACATTTAAAATGTTACCCCCTTTCTTAGTTTCCCATCAGAAAATCCTCTATCCCTTCCACCCTCCCCATGCTCCACAACCCACCCACTCCTGCTTTCTGGTCCTGGCATTCCTCTATACTGGGTCATAGAACCTTCACAGGACCAAGAGCCTCTCCTCTGATTGATGACCAACTAGGCCATCCTCGGCTAAATATGCAGCTAGAGCCATGAGACCCACCATGTGATTTATTTGATTGGTGGTTTAGTTCCAGGGAGATCTAAGGGTACTGGTTAGTTCATATTGTTGTTCCTCCTTTAGGGTTGCAAACCCCTTCAGCTCCTTGGGTACTTTCTCTAGATCCTCCATTGGAGACCCTATGCTCTGTCCAATGGATGACTGTGAGCATCCACTTCTGTATTTGCCAGGCACTGTCTCTGGAGACAGCTATATCAGGGTCCTGTCAGCAAAATCTTGTTGGCATCTGCAATAGTGTCTGTGTTGTTTATGGGATGGATCCCCAAGTGGGACAGTCTCTGGGTAGTCGTTCCTTCAGTATCTGCTCCAAACTTTGTCTCTGTAACTCCTGCCATGGTGTTCCCCATTCTAAGGAGGAATGAAGTATCTACACATTGGTCTTACTTCTTCTTGAGTTTCATGTGTTTTGCAAATTATATCTTGGGTATTCTAAGTTTCTGGGCTAATATCCACTTATCAGTGAGTGCATATCATGTGAGTTCTTTTGTGATTGGGTTACCACACTCAGGATGATATCTCCAGATCCATCCATTTTTCTAAGAATTTCATAAATTTATTGTTTTTAATAGCTGAGTAGTACTCCATTGTGTAAATGTACCACATTTTCTTTGTCCATTCCTCTGTTGAGGGACATTTGGGTTCTTTCCAGCTTTTGGCTATTATAAATAAGGCTGCTAAGAACATAGTGGATCATGTGTCCATACGACAAATTGGAGCATCTTCTGAGTATATGCCCAGGAGTGGTATTGCTAGATCTTCTGGTAATACTATGTCAAATTTTCTGAGGAACCAACAAACTGATTTCCAGAATGGTTGAACCAGCTTGCAATCCCATCAGCAATGGAGAAGTGCTCCTCTTCCTCCATATCCTTACCAGCATCTGCTGTTGCCTGAATTTTTAACCTTAGCCATTCTGACTGGTGTGAGGTGGAATCTCAAGGTTGTTTTGATTTGCATTTCCCTGATGATTAAGGATGTCGAACATATTTTAGGTGCTTCTGAGCCTTTTAGTATTCCTCAGTTGAGAATTCTTTGTTTAATTCAGTAACCCATTTTTAATAGGGTTATTTGGTTTTCTGGAGAACAACTTCTTGAGTCATATATATATATATATATATATATATATATATATATATATATATTTGATATTATCCCCCTACTGGATTTAGGATAGGTAAAGATCTTTTCCAAATCTGTTGGTTGCCTTTTTGCCTAATTGACAGTGTCCTCTGCCTTAGAGAAGCTTTGCAATTTTAGAGGACCCATTTGTAGATTCTTGATTTTACAGCATAAGATGGAAAGATCTTCCATGTTCATGGATTGGCAGGATTAATATAGTAAAAATGGCTATCTTGCCAAAAGCATTCTACAGATTCAATGCAATCCCCATCAAAATCCTAACTCAATTCTTCACAGAATTAGAAAGGGCAATTTGCAAATTCATCTGGAATAACAAAAAAACCTAGGTGAGCAAAAATTATTCTCAACAATAAAAGAACCTCTGGTGGAACCACTATCCCTGACCTCAAGTTGTACTATAGAGCAATTGTGATAAAAACTGCATGGTACTGGTACAGCAACATACAGGTAGATCAATGGAATAGAATTGAAGACCCAGAAATAAACCCACACACCTATGGTCACTTGATCTTTGACAAAAGAGCTAAAACCATCCAGTTGAAAAAAGACAGCATTTTCAACAAATGGTGCTGGCTCAACTGACAGTTATCATGTAAAAGAATGTGAATTGATCCATTCTTATCTTCTTGCACAAAGCTCAAGTCTAAGTGGATCAAGGAACTCCACATTAAACGAGAGACCCTGAAACTCATAGAGGAGAAAGTGGAGAAGAACCTCGAAGATATGGGCACAGGGGAAAAATTCCTGAATAGAACAGTAATGGCTTGTGCTATAAGACAATGTTCCTGATGAATGCCCAATGTTTAATTCTTTAGTCTGAACTTAAAGAGGGAACCCATCACCCACATTTTCAGGATCTCCTCAGGAAGACAAGCTCAGATGCTCAGCAGGTAGTGGCCTCTTGCAGGAAGCTGTAGATATGGCAGGACAATGGACTTCACCTAGTTCAGAAGACTTCAGCCTAGATGAGCTAGGGGACTGTGGCAAAACTAGGTCTGAATCATCCCTCAAGGCTGGGGAGAGAGCACAACTAAGTTATTTACAATAACCAAAATAATTGAAGTAAACTCAAACCTTGATAATGGGAGACCGGCTTTAAATTAGCATTTATATACAGTCAGTAAAGTATTTTTGCAGACACCAAAAATAGAGAAAATATTCAGCATATTGTCATGTATAAAATGATCATACCTAAGTATACCAAGAGTGGTCCCATTTCTTTTAAATCTCATAGTTTTATATATATGTTTATATAAAATGCTTTTATTTGCACACCACTCACTTTAAAATATTGTGATTATAAATGGATTTTCCATATCTATATCTATATATCAAATTGAGTCAAATAACTCACATTATTTTGGAATGAAAAGGTAAATGATAATGAAAAACAAGCAAACAAACCCTCAGGATCCTATCTTTAAGGGTTACTCTTTTTTTCCACTTACTTAGATATGTCTTGAGTCTCTGAAATTTCTTCACCCAAGGTAGCATTTAATAAGGTTCCAAAACCCAGGAGACTTGCCTGTGTCCACAGGTACTGCCTGCAGAGTCCATCATTGCTGTCCCCAGTGCAGAGAACCAGGATCTTGCAGATGGTCAGTTTATGAGGCTGTAATTCTCCACCGTCTAAATCTCGTGCTATAAAGCAGGAGAGTTTTTGAAAATCTGCTGTTCTTCATTCAAAGGAAAGCACTTTGGATGTCAGTGAAGGAATCCAGCAAAACAATAGATGGCCATGCTGGCCAGAGGGAGGAATGTTGTCAAGTAAAAGGGAGATTGTCATTTTGTTCCACCGTGGATCTTCAAAATATTATTTCCTTTCTTTTGCCATGGAGTCACAGATTCATTATGGGCATTTCTCCTTCATTTCCATTTTGTAAAGAACCAAAGCTTTTTCCCTCAACAATTAAAGTTACTCTTCTTGTCCTACATTTTCTCTGGATTAAAAATATACACTTCTGTCAGGGTTTCGAGACCTCAGGTATAGAGGGCTGGTTCTCCCTTCCCCAACTTCCTCCCACAGTTGGTAGCCTTTAGTTAAGAAAGAGTGTAAAGAGTTGAATCTGTAGTTGGTAGTCCTTAGTTAAGAAGACATAGGGGCTTGTTTCGTGATCAGATACCTGTGTCTTTGATTCCACTCACTTGCTATGATACTTCAGCCTCTACTTTCCTCTTTTGGCAGAAACCACCATTCTACTCATAATGGATTACTCTTCTTATGATAGTAATTTTTCTTCATAAGATTCAGACTCAGAAAAGCTGACTACTTTAAAGTGAGAATTTTCTGCAAAGCGTGACCACTCTTAGCAGGCTGAGGAATCATTGCAGTCTGCCCAGAGCTGAGCTTCAGGTGTCTTTGCAACTTCCACATTCACTTACAGCAGATAGGCAGTTTGAATGCAGGCTGGGAAAAACTGAAGTCATCATAGTCAATGACTGTATTTCAACAGGAGCGTGGCTAGAGATTTTTAGTTTAAGAAACATAAATACATACATGAATACGAATGTCAGCTTAGACTTAAAAGAAATTAAATGATGAATAAGCACACAAAACCAAAATACTAAAAACACTGGTGGATTTTGTAGCATACTAGTTGGCTGATCTTCATACAATACCAACAGAAAAATAGCATATAAAGACCAACATGTATGAAACATGATCTTTAGTTAAAACATGATTTTCTTCCTATTATATTGCAAGAGTTTAATAGTAAAATATGATGCAAGTTGTTATATGACCAAATACGTGAAGCTCTTGGGAGAGCAACAGTAATACAAAAGGGAAACCATTGATACTGATGTTTAGGATAAGAATTAGCAGATGGGAATAAAAGAGCAATGCTTTTGGGGTAAAATAAATGAAGATAGAATAGAAGTCGACATACATTACTTTGTTCTGGGTGTCTAGTTTATAAAATGACTTTTATTTCCAGAAGATAAATGAAACAGACATGAAGAAAATAATGAGAAAAAAAAAAAAGAAGAGGCTCTTGTTGACAAACCTACAGCAAGGAAGGTCTATACCTCAAAAATATTAGTGAATGGTCAAGCATAGAAAGTATAGTTTCTCTAAATTAAAGATATTCAAGAAATATTTTATTTTACTAAATTAGGCAAATCACAAAGACATGGAAAGCCATAAATAAAATGTTTGCAATGAAGCACCTTAAGGATATGGAGCAACATAGAAGCAGGAGTGGCAGGGGGTATTTCTGAAATATGTGTGAGCTCTTACATCTCCATTCCTGAACCTATTGTGAGATTTTAACATCAGCAGTTTCTCAGAATTATGGACCAGTGTTGGGAACTAAAAAAAAGGGGGACCAGGGGAAGAGGGGGAGGAGAGAACCATGCCTCGCCAGAGTTTCACCTGTTCTCTGGTCTGTCAGGTGTGGGAGAGCTGCCATACACTGTCCACTCATCCCTGGGTGGGCATTCAAGCCTCTGACCCACTCTTCAGGGGGTGGTCAAGGGGCAGCCCTACCTGGGAACACTGGAGCTACTTTGCTAACACCAGGGTTATAGGGGAGAGGGATGGGGAAGAGGTTCTCAACACCTATGAGAGTGAGTGCAGCTGATCTTGATGAGCAAAGACTCTCTATGGTTTTAGAGCTTTATTATCGAAATGCAGGGGGAAGGAGAGAAGGTAGAAAAGAGAGAGAGGGGAGAGAAGAGAAAGGAGAGGGGAGAGGGGAGAGGAGAGAAGACAAAGAGAGGAGAGAGAGAGTGAGAATGAGGGGTAAGAGGGAGACAAGTAAGAGGTAAGAGAGCAAGGTGGAGCTGAAAAGCCCTTTTAATGGTCTTTATGGTTGCTAGGTAACTGGGGAGGAGTTTAGCCTGAAGGTCAGAAACTTCGGCCATGGCCTACGAGACTACTGACAATGCTACTCTTGTGGGGGAGGGGGCGCTGTGGAGTTGTGGTAACTTAGGCAGGAGCCAGAGTTCCAGGAGCATGAGGGAACACCTACCATGTCATGAAGGTGAATTATCATCACCAGGGTTCAGACCTCAGCTCAACTGGAGACCAGCCTGTCTGTGCAGAGCACAATGCCCCACAGACCAGCATAATTCCTAACTGCATTCTTTCATCATTGTGTTTCTCCTCCTCTTCTATTTTTTCAGCATCTCAATTTCCAATCTTCAGGAAGACAACATTGTGTAGCTCCACCCACTTGTTTATATGCTAAACACATTCTATTCATTTAAAGATCATTTCATTAGAATTTAATTTTCTTAATATAGATACCATATGTTTTCCCATTGTGTGCCTATATATATATTTTCACACCTATGTTCAAAGTTATATTATAAAAATATTTAGTCATATTTCTTTGGTCTATTTTAGTATTCCTGTAATTCCCAAAAATCGGACTAATGAGCATATTCTTCAAATGTTTAATATAATTATCTGCTTGGTTTCCAAATGCATTATTTCCTTTTGTACTACCACAAGTCATTTCTCCACCTGTAATAAGTGCTATTATTTCTTTTGAACTTTGTCCCAGGTTGATGGTTGTAAAGTAATGATATACATTTATTGTCATATTTCAAAAACTAATACTAAGCAGAGTTTTTCACTGCTTATCATTATGATCTTCTCCTTTGTGAGTTGTATCTTGGTATTTCTTCTGGTTATCTTTCATGTTTACCAGTATCTAAAAGTAAGACCATGGTATCCTTTACACAACACAGCATTACCGAATAAAACTTTAAGTTTTTCTACAATAATTTTTAGTATTTCAGTGTTCATTTTTGTGTGTCTTCCTTATTGCCTATTTGAAATAAGATGTATGTTACAATTTACCTTACCAAGAGATCTTACAAGCACATATACAATTTTTCTGTTCAAAGTGTTTCCAAGTAGACATCCCATTCCATTTCATACCTAAGAAGACAGAAGACAGAGAAAATTGAGCCACCATCCTGAAGTCATGCATGAAGTCAGGCATAATAACTGGCAAAACTAAAATTGCCTCCACGGATTCTATTTTTAAATTTTTATTACTTTTTAAATTTATTTAGTGAGGAGGGGCAAGCCACTGTACTTTTTGGAGGTCAGAGAAACACTATATGGAGTCAGTTCTCTGCCAAGTGGGTCCCACATATTAAACACAGATTCTCAGTTAATGGCAAGCTCCTTTGTCCACTGAGGTATCTCAACACCTGAGATTTCTGTTTTCAGTCTATTTTAATATTGTAATTAATCTCGTGAACAATGGGCTTTGTTGTGAAATTTTCCTGAGCAATTTACTTTCTTCATAACCATACCCATTAGCCTTGCCTGTCCTTTTATCTCACCCACTTCTTCTTGCAAAATAGCCCATGTCTTTTAAAGTAATCTAGACTCTCTCTATAAGAGGAAATGCGCCATATTTGTTTTAGAGCGACTTATTCTCATTGGCATTTATCAGTTTCCTCTATTCTTTTTTCCACCCATTTCTTTCCCAATGACAACATTTTAATCTAAAACTTAAATCTACTCCAGTTATGTGTGACACATTCTTTTCATCCTTTCACACTATGATTGGCACCTAGGCTGACTTCTTAGCTGGCGATTGTTAGTAGGTCCATAAAAAGATGGTTCTGCCTTTCCACAGCAACATATATTTCCTGTTTCCCCCATCACTTATGTGTTGGCTACTCTCTTGAAGGTAGCCAATCTTAATGGGTTAAGAAGAAATTTCAATTAATACCTTCATTGTACTTGTTGGCCATTTGTACTTTTTATTTGAAATGTATATGTTCACAGAATCATGTTTATTCCTCTGTTTTTCAAATTACTTTACATTTGGTTGTTTTCTTTCATTTTGATATGTATTGTTGGTACTAGTTTACTGACATGTAAAACCTGAGAGGAAAAGTCTCTTGTGTTATATACTTTATAATTTTTCTATTTGTTTTCTTTGCTGTGAAGAATATTTTAATTACATACTGTTCTGTTTGCCAATTGCTATTATTATATTTGGACAATTGAAGTTCTACTCAGAAAGCCATTAACTATATAAGTCTTAACATTGTTTTCCTGAGATTATTCTAGTCTATTCAAAGTTTAGGAAAATGATTCTGTCTTTCTCCATAATTTGAACTAATATTTATATAGGATTAAAACTGGGTCTCTAACTTTAGACTTCAATACATGTTTATTCCATTTTCCCAGTACCAACTGTTGAAGATTTCCTTCCTCCAATATATCTCTTGAGAGACATGTGTTTTTATCAGTTTCCTCTATTCTATTTTTTCTTATACACATATCTGATTATTGATTCATTGTTTGTTTGGTTTTGAAGCATCATTTAAAATCATGGCAGTGATATTTCCAAAATTTCTAATTTTGCACAGAATTGTTTTTACAGTTTGAGCTTGTTTATATTTTCACATGAATACTAGGGTGTTTGTTTAGCTCTTTGTCAACGATCACTGTGCTTTTGATGAGTTTGTATTTGAATATTTAGATGTCAGTAATGAAGCTGTTTTTAGGACATTAATTTGGTAAATCCATGAGCATGGGTGGTCCTTGCATCCTCTGATGTTTTCTTCAAGTTCTTCTGTGCTTTATGACTTTCATTGTGAAGGTATTTTACCTGTTTAATTTGATTTGTTCTCAAATGGCATTTTTTTTTTCTATTTTGGCTATTTGTAATAGAATTATTTTTATGATCTTACTACCAGCACGCTCAGTACTGACACATAGAAAGCCTACTGTCTCTTGCATAGTCATTTTGAATTTGTCAATTTTGATGAAATATATTTTAGATTTCTGATCAAGTCTCCTGGGTCTTTAAAACATTGAATATCATTATCTAGACACAGGTTAACCTGAATTAATCTTTTACCATCTGTAATCATGTTAGTATTTTTTTTTGTTCCTTTATTGCTCTGTCTAAAAGATAAAGTCATTTCAATTCTATATCATGGAAAAATTGTACATTACTTCATCATTCTTGGCTTTGGAAAATGGTTTATCGCATGAACACTGAATTAAGCTGAGGAATGAGTCTTCAGATAATTTCTTCTAAACTATTATCATGAAGGAACATCGGGCTCTGCCCAAGATTTATTTTTACCTCCATAGAATCATGATTACTTCACTGCAATTTTGATTGGTTTGCATAATGTGAACCAATTTGCATCCATGGTATGAGATTAACTTGAATATAATATGTAGTTTTCTAATTTATTATTTGAAATTTATTTCCTTTGCTCAGCTTCTTACCTTGCATTTAAGGTAGTTTATGTCTCATGCTAATTTATATTATTGGAATTAGCTTATTGTTTTATATTTTATGGTTATCTCTTTAATCTATATTAAATTTATTTTGTTTATAAGATAGATAACCCATTTTGCTTTCATATAGAGGGCTATTCATTTCTTCCACCTCAGATTATAATACATTGCCACGTAAAATATATGAAATATTTACAGAAATAATAGTAATCTTACTAATATCAATTCTATGGGTTAGAAAAATAATCATTACTGTTCTTCTATGAAGGGGTCAAAAGCCAAATAGTTAAGAATTTTTATTACAGATAGTTCTGTCATAGCTATACAGTTCTACCTCTATATCCTGACAGGAGTCACACAATATGCAAATAACAATGCACACAATTTTCCAATGATGTTTTAATAAGATTTCTTGATAAACAACAGTATTTGTATTACTTGAAGTCTTTCATTCCTTGCTATATGTCTCTCCTTTGATTTTTTTCAACCATTTAACATTGCAGAAACATAGAAGGAAGGAATCAGGGCATATCCTATATCCACAGCAAGGCTTGACTGCAGTAACAGTCCCTCTGCACCTTCAGATAAGTATGGAGATTAATGACCCAAGAATTTACAGACAAAGGCATTTCTTTACTTCTGTTTTACTGTTTACTATTTCTTCTTGGTAATATTAAGAAATTTGATTACATTTATTCATTGTAAAATCCAGTAAAATTTTATATGGTTATTGTCATTTAATTAATTTTTAATTAACTTCTAAAACTGCATGCCATAAAATTACATTTGTTTATCTTTTGTTTTCTGCCATGAAAAAGTTTGGCCCTTTTTGGGCAAATTCCTTGGCTTTAAGGGAATTTAAAAACTATTATAATAATAATGATTCTTCAACTTTAATTATGTTGTTCATTTGTTTTATGTATATGAGTACTTGTGTCCATGTGCATGTTTCCCCATGTGTGCATGTCACGTGTAGGGCTGGTGACTACAGATGCCAGAAGAAGGTGTCAGATTTCTTGGAACAGGAATTGTGAAGAGTTATTAACCACGATGTAGATGCTGAGAGTAAAACTACTGTCGCTGACAAGAGCAGTTAGTGCTCTTAATGGTTAAGCCATATCTTCAGCCCTAACTCCTATACTTTATAGTAGAGACAACTATTGTTTTTGCAGTACATATCTATCTTTTCTATGTTGGTGTGATTATTTTCAAAATTACACATATAAATGCAACTGACTAGAGAAATATTTGAATATTAATTTCTAAGCATGTATCATCACTTAGATTCATTTCTCATTAATTTTATTTACTACATCATAAACCCAACATGAAATGTTGCTCTACAAGCAGCTCTACTAAAGTTATTTCTGGTTTTCTGGTCATTGCTCTATTCTTCAGGACAATGCTTCTGTGTCTTTCTGTCATTTGTTTCTATTATACCTATTCAGTATTTTTATTCTAAATCTACCAAGATTTCATTAGAAGGATGCTCTATTTTACTATGTGCTTTTCTGTATATCTTATGTCATTCTTTTAAAATTATACTTGTTGCATTAATTAATAATTTTGTGTGCTCAAATATGTCCACCTAAAAAAAATTCTCATTTTAATTTACTTTGTTTACATATCTATGAACATATGAGTGCTATTACTATTTTAAATTACTTCTTTAATTTTTAATGTAATATAATTACATTATTTTCCCCTTTCCCTCTCCATACCCTCCCATTGGTAACAAAATATTATGTTCTCTCTCTCTCTTTCTCCATATGTACATATGTATAGATATAGATATACATATACATATAGATATGCATATGCATATACATATAGATAATAATGATTCTTCAACTTTATTTATTTTGTTCATTTGTTTTATGTATATGAGTGCTTGCCTCCATGTGTGTGTCTCCACTCCTGTGTGTGTCAAGTGCAGAGGCTGGTGACTACAGATGCCAGAAGAAGGTGTCAGATTTCAATAGATATGAAAAATGTGGAGAGATTACCCATGGAGATTCCAAGAGTCAGTGGTGAAGCAGCGAAGCTCTTGCCACAATAGTCATTCTCTAAACTAACTCATTTTTTTTTTTTTGTCATGACATTTGATTGCGTTTATTGAGTTAATACACACAGCGAAACAGAGTGAACTAGCCAACCAGAATGCTTGGTGTAACCAAATTCAGTTTTCAACTATAATCAATATAAATATCCAGCATAATTTTACAATGTTCTAGCTTAGTGAGCTTTTTTGCTTATGGAACAGCATCATGTAGCATAATATATATTGTCTTTAGAAACATTGTAAATGGTTTAAGAAACATATTAATGTCTGACATTATATAAATGGTTGGTAGAAAAAGAGAATTAATTCAATATTGTGTTAGCTTAAGAATTCACCAGATTATCTCCGAGTCAAACTGATAAGCCCAAGTTTAAAAAAACGACATTTAAGAGGAAATGACTATAGTAGAAAAGACAAGAAGGTTTTTCTTTAATTGTTAAAAGTTTCTATCCTTTAATTTTATATCATACATGTAAATATGCAAACATATCTAGACACAAAAGTAATTGTTATATGAGCAAACACTAGAATATCTTTTTTTGTAATTTTTTATTAGATATTTTCTTTATTTACATTTCCTTTTGTTACTAAAACATCTGTATTTTTTTTTCTTTTATTTATTTTTATTAGGTATTTTCCTCATTTACATTTCCAATGCTATCCCAAAAGTCCCCCATAACCTCCCCCCGACTCCTCTACCCACCCACTCCCACTTTTTGGCCATGGCATTCCCCTGTACTGGGGCATATAAAGTTTGCAAGTCCAATGGGCCTCTCTTTCCAGTGATGGCCGACTAGGCCATCTTTTGATATATATGCAGCTAGAGTCAAGAGCTCAGAGGTACTGGTTAGTTCATAATGTTGTTCCACCTATGGGGTTGCAAATCCCTTTAGCTCCTTGGCTACTTTCTCTAGTTCCTCTGTTGGGGGCCCTGTGATCCATCCAATAGCTGACTGTGAGTACCCACTTCTGTGTTTGCTAGGCCCCAGCATAGTCTCACAAGAGACAGCTATATCTGGGTCCTTACAGCAAAATCTTGCTAGTGTGTGCAATGGTGTCAGCGTTCGGAAGCTGATTATAGGATGGATCCCCGGATATGGCAGTCTCTAGATGGTCCATCCTTTCCTCACAGCTCCAAACATTGTCTCTGTAACTCCTTCCATGGGTGTTTTCTTCCCAATTCTAAGAAGGGGCAAAGTGTCCACACTTTGGTCTTCGTTCTTCTTGAGTTTGATGCATTTAGCAAATTGTATCTTATATCTTGGGTATCCTAAGTTTCTGGGCTAATATCCACTTATCAGTGAGTACATATTGTGTGAGTTCCTTTGTGATTGGGTTACCTCAGTCAGGATGATGCCCTCCAGGTCCATCCATTTGCCTAGGAATTTCATAAATTCATTCTTTTTAATAGCTGAGTAGTACTCCATTGTGTAGATATACCACATTTTCTGTATCCATTCCTCTGTTGAGGGGCATCTGGGTTCTTTCCAGCTTCTGGCTATTATCAATAAGGTTGCTATGAACATAGTGGAGCATGTGTCCTTCTTACCAGTTGGGACATCTTCTTGATATATGCCCAGGAGAGGTATTGCTGGATCCTCTGGTATTACTTTGTCCAATTTTCTGAGGAACCGCTAGTCTGATTTCCAGAGTGGTTGTACAAGCTTGCAATCCCACCAACAATGGAGGAGTGTTCCTCTTTCTCCACATCCTCACCAGCACCTGCTGTCACCTGAATTTTTGATCTTAGCCATTCTGACTGGTGTGAGGTGGAATCTTAGGGTTGTTTTGATTTGCATTTCCCTGATGATTAAGGATGTTGAACATTTTTTCAGGTGCTTCTCTGCCATTCGGTATTCCTCAGTTGAGAATTCTTTGTTCAGCTCTGAACCCCATTTTTAATGGGGTTATTTGATTTTCTGGAGCCCACCTTCTTGAGTTCTTTATATATATTGGATATTAGTCCCCTATATGATTTAGGATAGGTGAAGATCCTTTCCCAATATGTTGGTGGTCTTTTTGTCTTGTTGATGGTGTCTTTTGCCTTGCAGAAGCTTTGCAACTTTATGAGGTCCCATTTATCGATTCTCGATCTTACAGAACAAGCCATTGCTTTTTCTATTCAGGAACTTTTCCCCTGTACCCATATCTTCGAGGCTTTTCTCTACTTTCTCCTCTATAAGTTTCAGTGTCTCTGGTTTTATGTGGAGTTCCTTAATCCACTTAGATTTGACCTTAGTACAAGGAGATAGGAATGGATCAATTTGAATTCTTTTACATGATAACAGCCAGTTGTGCCAGCACCATTTGTTGAAAATGCTGTCTTTTTTCCACTGGATGGTTTTAGCTCCCTTGTCGAATATCAAGTGACCATAGGTGTGTGAGTTCATTTCTGGGTCTTCAATTCTGTTCCATTGGTCTACTTGTCTGTCACTATACCAGTACCATGCAGTTTTTATCACAATTGCTCTGTAGTACAGCTTTAGGTCGGGCATGGTGATTCCACCAGAGGTTCTTTTATCCTTGAGAAGAGGTTTTGCTATCCTAGGTTTTTTGTTATTCCAGATGAATTTGCAGATTTCTGTTTCTAATTCATTGAAGAATTGAGTTGGAATTTTGATGGGGATTGCATTGAATCTGTAGATTGCTTTTGGCAAGATAGCATTTTTACTATATTGATCCTGCCAATCCACGAGCTCTAAACTAACTCTTGAGGATGATTTTGCTAAGCTAAGGCTCCAGCATACTCTACAGGCAGGAAAAATTAGAGGTGAAAAGTTTTGTTGCTGGGTTGGTATCCTAATGCCTGCACATGAGGACTTGTCTGGATATAGAAAATGGCTGCTTCTAGCTCTGTGTCATCTATCACTGAGAATCTTTATTAGAGTTACTCTCATAGATTGCACATTATTTCCTTTGAACAAGGTTTCCATATTACACCTGAAAGGCGTGAAAAAAATAGTTGACTAGTTCCCAGTGGGATCCACAGGTGCCCAGCCAGAACAGATGAGTTGTGCACAGTTGCCTGACCAAAACTGTCTTGCTGTGTGCTCACTCTTGAGTTCTGAAAAGAATTGCCAGGACCCGAAGTGTGTCCTCCCATTGGAGGTCATCAAGTCCCCAAATGTAACCAGTTTGGAACCCTAACCCACCAATTCCCTCCCAATCAGGTTCACCTGAGGCAAAGCTGGCAGAGGTGAGTTGTGCTTAGTCCCTATTTTCTGGCACTGAGTTTGTCCTTAGGTCATCAGAAGCTCTGAGGGACCCTAAGAGTCCTGCTTCCTGTGGAGGCCTGAAAGGACCCCAGAAATAACTGACTTGGAACCCTACCCTACCAATCTCTTCCCACTTAAGTCTGCCTGGAGTACAGCTAGCAGATTGGTGTCTGTCTAAGACACAGCCTGTAGAGTTCAGTACCCTGACTTTCATAGGTCCCATGGTTCCCCCTGCCTTCCTGAGATATCCTGCTGCCATCAGGATAATTCAGCCAATGCCAGGCAATACCAGATATCTAAAGCACAGCACAGGAGCACAGTCAACTAGCACCAGGGCAATATACCATCACCAGATGCCATACCTATACTGATAAAGCAAGCCCTCGGGATCCTAACAAATCAGAAACACAAGAAGATAATCTTAAATTCAATCATATAAAGATGATAGAGTCCTTTCAGAAGAAATGAATAAAACACTTAAATAAATCAGTAAAATACATCCAAACTGGTGAAGGATATGAAAAACAATCTAAGACATGAAAATGAAAATAGATGCAATTAAAAAAGCATAACAGGAAATGGATACATAGGAAAAGAGAACAGGAAACATGGGCATAACCATCAGTAGCAGAATACAAGAGATGGAAGAAGAAATCTCAGGAAGCAATAGACAAAAATCAAAGAAAATACAATAAAAAAAAAGGTTCATGACACAAATCATCCAGGAAATTAGCAACACTATGAAAAGAGTAAATGTAAGAGTAATTTGAAAAGAAGAAGAATATTCTCAGGCCAAAGGCCCAGAAAACATTTTCAACAAAATCATAGAAGAAACTTTCTCTAATCTAAAGAGAGAGAGCCCTATAAATGTACAAGATTATATAACACCAAACAGATTGTACAAGAAAAGAAAATCCTCCCTCCATATAATTATTAAAACACTAAATGTATATGACAGAGAAAGAATATTAAAAGATGCAAGGAAAAAACTATATATATATATATATATATATATATATATATATATATATATATACCTGACTTCTAGATTGAGACTCTGAAAACTAGAAAACTAGAAGGGCCAGGGAAAATGTCTTGTAGACCCTAAGAGGCCACAGATGTCAGCCCAGACTACTATACCCAACAAGCTTTCAATCACCACACATATGGAGAAGCCAAGAAATTCCTTGAAAAAAAATTTAAAAATATCTTTCATTAACATAGACATACAGAGAGTACAAGAAGGAAAACTCCAATATAAGGAGGCTAACTACACTGAAGAAAAACCTAAAAAAGAAATAATTTCAAACCATTAACGCACACACACACACAACCACCACCACCAAAATAAAAATAACAGGGAGTAACAATTGTTGGTCATTAACACCCCTAACATCAATGGAATCAATTTCATAATAAAAAGAAACAGACTAAGGGAATGGATGTGTAAATAGACTCCATCATTCTGCAGCACACAAGAAACACATTTCAAAAACAAAGATAGACATTATCTCAGAGTAAAGGGCCAGAAAAACATTCCCCAAGCAAATGGACCTAAGAAACAAGGTGGAGTAGCCATTCATAAATCTTTTAAAAGCAACTGAGTTTCAAACAAAAGTAATCAAGAGACAAGGAAGGACACTTCATACTCATCAAAGGAACACTATAACAAGAGGACATCTCAGTTCTGAACATCTTCACCAAATGTAAAAGTATACACATGTATAAAGGAGATATTACTAAAGCTTGAATCATACATTAAACACCAAATATTAATAGTGGGAGACATCAACATCTTCCTCTCACCACTGCACAACATCAAGACAGAAATTAAATAGAGAGGTAATGAAACTAACAGAAGTTATAAATCAAATGGGCCTAATGCATATATATAGAACATTTCATTCAAAAACAAAGAATATATATTTTTCTTAGCACAGTATGTAGTGAAGTCTTCTCCAAAACTGATCATATAGTTGGTCCCATGGCAGGTTTCAGCAGACATAAGATGATGGAAATGACTCCTTGCATCTTATCAGACCACCATGGATTAAAGCTGCACTTTCACTACAAAAACAACAGAAAGTCCACATGATTGTGGAAATTAAGCAGCTCTCTACTCAATGATTTCTGAGTCAGGGAAGAAAGAAAGAAAGAAAGAAAGAAAGAAAGAAAGAAAGAAAGAAAGAAAGAAAGAAAGAAAGAAAGAAAGAAAGAAAGAAGAAGGAAGGAAGGAAGGAAGGAAGGAAGGAAGGAAGGAAGGAAGGAAGGAAGGAAGGAAGGAAAGAAAGAAAGAAAGAAAGAAAGAAAGAAAGAAAGAAAGAAAGAAAGAAAGAAAGAAAGAAAGAAAGAAAGAAAGAAAGAAAGAAAGAATTTCTAGAATACAATGAAAATAAAGGTAAAACATAGCCCAACTTTTGGGACACTATGAAAACAGTACTAAAAGGAAAATTCTTAACAGTAAGTGTCCTCATACTAAACAAACTAGAACTACACCTGACAGCTGGGGGGCGGGGGGGGGATAAGCAAACGCACCAAAAAGGAGTAGAGTGTGGGAAATAATCAACAGGGCTGAAATCCATCAATTAAAAACAGAGTGTGGGGAATTACAGGCTGGTCTCCAGTTGAGCTGAGGTCTGAACCCCATGGTCATAATTCACCTACACCACATGGTAGGCATTCCCTCACGCTCCTGGAACTCTGCTCCTGGAACTCTGGCCCCTGCCCAAGGTACCACCTCCCACAGCCCCCACAGAGAAGCATGGTCAGTAGTCACAAAAGCAATGGCCCGACCTTCTGACCTTCAGGCTAAACTCCTCCACAGTTACCTAGCAACAGTGAAGACCATAAAAAGACCACCACCTCGCTCTCATTCCTTTGTCCTCTTAACTCTCACTTCTCTCACTTCTCTCTCCTCTTCTCTCTCTCTCTCCATTCTCTCTTTCCCCTGCATTTCTATAATAAACCTCTTAAACCATAGTCTCTGCTCCTTCAAGTTCTGTTGTGCACTCTGGTCAGTGTTGGGAACTTCCCTCTTCCCTCTCTCCCACAACCCTGGTGGCTTTAGCAAAGTAGCTCTGGGGGTGGGGTGTCCCCAGGCAGGGCTGCCCCTTGCCACCCCCCCCCCCAGGAGTGGGATAGAGGAATGCCCACCCAGGGGTGAGTGGATAGGGTAGGTAGCAGCCCTCCCAGGCCTGACTGACCAGAGAATAGGGAAACTCTGGTAGGGCGTTGAGCATCTTTTCCCCATCCCATTTCACCCCACGTCCCCCTTTTTTTTGTTCCCAACAAGAGAGAACAGTACAAATAATCCATGAAACCACGAGCTGTTTCTTTGAGAAAATCAACAATATAGACAAATCCTTAGCCAAACAAATTAAAAAGGCAGAGAGACAATATGCAAATTAACAAAATCAGAAATGAAAAAAGAGACATAACAACAAACAATGAGGAAATTCAAAGACTCCTTAGGTCTTACTGCAAAAGCCTATACTCCACAAAATTTGAACATCTAAATTAAATGAATGATTTTCAAGACAGAAACCAAATACCAAAGTTAAATCAAGATCAGATAAACTATCCGAATAGTCCTATAACCTAAGGAAATAGAAGCAGTCATTAATGCTTCAAACTACCACCCCTCTACCCCCCAAGAAAAATCCCAGGGCCAGGTGGTTTTGGCAAAGAATTCTACCACTCACTGTTGTTATTGTACCCTAGACATTGGTTACCATCTCCATCATTGTCTTTGATAAGTCTGTCTCCCCTATGGATTGTAGGGTAAAGAGAGCACCTGTTCTCACAGCAGAAGAGCAGCAAAACTATATTGCAAGTGTTTTCTCAGGGAAGCCAGGTTTTGCTGTAGCTCATCTTGTCACATTTTGTCTACATGACTCCTCCCATAAAGATAGTCATATTGTTCTTTTTACGGTAAGAAATAGTGTGCCACTGCATACAGAGTTCTTAATCTAGATAATGGGATATGACATAGATATTAAGAACAGGCTTACAGATTCTTAGTAATATTCTTTAGACGAGTATAATTTCCCTGAAAATGTTCTTTTGCCCTCACACTCGTTCAAATTGTAGTCCAACCTGCATTTGCATTGGGTAACCATGGTGCCACAAACAGATGATGTCACAGTGATCTTCTTGGACATGAGGAATAGATTGCTAACAGAAAGGTTCATGCTGCCTATAGCGCTTGATCGCAGTAGTCTGTTCTCTACTCTTATTCTTCCCTTTCATTCTTTCATGATCAGCCCCAATTACAATGGACAGAATCCCCTGGCCTTCTGCTCAGTCAATGATCATTAGCTCAGAGCTAATAATAAAATGTTTTCACGCCTTCCCCTTGGATGCATTGTGATTATGGCTTTGGAAAGTAAGTCACACCAGCTGGTTATCTCAGCAGTCTCTGCCTCTGATGGGAAAACATTCTACGAAGCTGTGTTTATAACTCCCAGAATTGTTATGTTTCTAAAACCTAGGTTGAGACTTATATTATGGAGCAGGTGTGTCATTCAATGGCAGCAATTGCAACAAAGGAAGCCTGAGATACAACCTTAGAAGTTGAATGAGTGACATAAGGACTTGGTTGTAATTTTGAGTGACACAATGTAGATTTCAGATTTCTCAAAGTGCTTTAAACTTTTTTTTCCCACAAATAGTTCAGTATGAGTAGGTCAGGAACTGTGTAGAAAAATAAAGTAGACTGTATACATTGGGACATGCACTTCTTATAATTTATTTTAGCAAGTCTTTCCATAGTATTGCATTGTTCTCTATTTCTCTTTGTCTGCTCTGTCTGTCTTTCTTTTGACTCTGTGTCTCTTTATTTCTCTCTGTGTGTCTCTGTCTCTGTCTGTCTCTGTTTCTCTCTTTCTCTTTCTCTCTCTACACCCCCCCCCAGACAAGGTATTCTATGCATCCTAGGCTACCTTCAAGATCAATCTAATACTAATAATCTAATCCTGAGATCCTATTTATGTAATTCTACTTGGCATATCAATCACTCAGTCATTCACATTTTTAAAGAACATGTTCCTCCAACATTTAGTCATATGACTCTTAAGAAGCACTAAAGAGTTTATTAATGGTCCCTCACAGAGTTTAGAGGTCAAGATTTCAATTAGTTATGTCAGGACGCAGTAAGCATGCTTTTAAAATGCTATGTGAACCTTCAGTTCAAAACTGGGAAGCAGCACTCTCAAAACTTCATGAATAAAAACTGCACTCAGCACAGTGGGCACTATCCTTAGCATTTGTAATGAGAAAAATGATCATTTACATGGCTGATATAATGAGACATGATACTCAGAATCACATAGGCAGCCATTTGCCACCCAGATGGGTTAAATGACAATTGAGATCCAAGTGAAGTTTCCTGGATGTCTTAGTTAAGATTACTACTTCTGTGATGAAACTCCATGACAAAAAACAAGTTGGGGAGGAAAGGGTTTATTTGCCTTCCTCTTCAACATCATTGATCACCATCTACGGAAGTTAGGACAGAAACTCAAACAGGCCAGGATTTAGAGGCAGTAGCAAATTCACAGGTTACTGAGAAGTGCTTCCAGCTGGCTTTCAATGGATTGCTTAGAGATGACACCACCCACAATGGTCTGAATGGTCTGGCCACTCCCCATTAGTCATTAACTTAGAAAATGCCCTACATGCTTTTCTTATGGAAGTATGTTTTTAAGTGAGGTTCCCTCCTCTCATATGTCAAGTTGATGTAAAACTATCTATCATATTGACTAGCCTCAGTTCAATCAAGTACAAACATCCAAAAGCTCCCTTAGCAAAGCTCTGTCCTTTGAGTTATATATTCATTTCTCGGTTCTCTTTCTATCCTCCACCCTCTCTTAATTAAAACCAAATGTATGATTGACGAGGAGAAATAGTATATTCCCTTAAACTGAAACAATAATAATAATCCAATGGCTCTTAATGTGTTGAGAGTTATAATACCACTGAATCAAGAATCTGTTTTAGAGTTTTTACTTGCTCATTGTAAGGCACAAGGTAAGACTATGATCTGTATTGTGACTGTGTTTATATACTGTATGCAAGTCCAGTTGGAGAAACATTGCTAGTGCATACCTTCTGTGCCAGAATAAGACAAGAACAGGTATTATTTGGAACACCATGAAGAATAAACACAAAGCCCTCTCCTATTCATTCTTGTAGAGAGCATTTTTTTGTATGGATACAGTATATGCTCTTAATTCCTTTTCAACTTTGGAATGCTTCAAAGAATGTTTTAATGAGAGATTTGCCATTTTGGTGATGTTTTTCTTGGACAAACAATGTAATTAGTTTGTATTAGATGAACAAACATGAAGTAGCCACAAGGGCAGATCCTGTTTGGCATTCCATTGTGTTGAGGTTGTTGCTGTTGTTGCAGATAAAACCCATGTGCAGAAATGAGAGCTGATACTACAAAAACACTTGAGAATTATAGATATAGCATGGTCAAGGAAGGCAAATTTGCCTGAAAGCTACATGAGGGTGTAGAAAGAAAAAAATATGTGGGCAAAGGAAGTTATTATTTCTGGGAAGACTTTGCTCAGTGGCAGAGAAACAGAAGATAACCACTTCTTTTTCTATCATCAGATAATGGAAAAGGGACCTACAAGAGCAAGGCTTTGGATAAGGCTGGACACCAAGTATCTAATAATTTTTCTATTAAGATTTACTGCTGTCAGAAGCCTCTGATCTGAGCTCTAATTTGGCAGCTGGGTAACTTGTTGCATTTGTTCCTTGACGAAATAGAAGCCACTAAATATCTAATAATTAAAGCAGAGAAGCTTGGAGACTTACAAAGAACGCTGGGTAGTCTTGGACAGGTCTCTAAAAGTGGAGTAATGAGGTTTCTATGATTAGAATTCAAAATGGGAATTTGACAGAACGTGTTACGATATGGAGAAAGAAGCCTGGATTTGTAAAGTGTAGTCAGAAGAGATGTTCCTAAGTTCCTCATCTTAAAGTGTACATGCATATCAAGCGTTCCCTCTCTGACTGCATTTCCATGTCTATCTTCTACAAGATTGCATTCAGAACAAACACTATACCAATTAAGAACTTTGGAAAATTAATGAATTCCCCCACCATCTTCCCAATATCCCAAGTCAGAAAACTAGAAATCATTATTAAGCATTTCCAAACTCTCTGAATCTTTTTTTTCCTGTTCAACTAATCCCACTCCTTGAAATGAAGAGAACTAACACAGTGGAAAAGTAAATGGGAAGAAGAGTATTTTGATTAAAGAAGTTGAAAGGGTTAACTCTGCCATGTGCATAGCAGAATTTCACAGCAAAACCTCATGTGAACAATAGACTTTCAGCTTCTCCTTAGTATGATCATGGTCTCCAGCCAGTCCATGTCTACTGCAAAGCCAAATATGTCTCTTCTACCAACATGGCTGGATAAAGCGGTAACAGGAAGAGGATTGGAAAGGAAGATAAGAGAACAAGGTTTTAAACTACCTCTATCATCACTGCCTGGGGAATTCTGGATAAATGATGGAAACTCTTCTTCCCACTTTCCTTACAACTAAGGATATTCTATCTACAATTCTTATTTCAAAACATATATGTACTTTGTGTACAGTGAAATCCTGAATAAAGCCGTGCAATTATTCTTATGAATGTAAGTAATAAATCTAGATTTTTGTGGTGTTCAAAGAATCTGAGTTAAATGTCACTTTTCTGTATTCAGCAAACTGGGAATCTAATAAATATGGAGAGAAATGACTTTCCCTGAGTGTCCTTGATGTTTGACAAAATGGAAAAAATGAAACCGAATAGATTAGTTTTAAAATACTATATGCTGACACAAGATGAGATTCTAAATCTATTTTCCACTTTTTAGCTGAAAATGCTTTACCTGCCAGAATTGGTTTTAGCCAAGGCTTCAAAAACTTCCCAAACAGTAATTATTGTAGGAAAATAAGTAGGCAACCAGGCAACCATGGAAGGGACAGAGTTTCCAGCCATTAAGAGTTGAAGAGACACAGTCCAAAGGATATTGTCTACCAATGATAACAACCCCAGATTGACAGAGATCCTTGAGTTTTAAAACAAGTAAAAATAATGGAGGTGGGCTCTGTAAGTTCCCTGTCCCTACTGTTGGGCATTTCATCTAAGGTCCCTACCTTTGATTTCTGAGAGTCTCTCACCTCCCAGGTCTCTGGTGCATTCTGGAGTGTTCCCCCAGCCTCCTATTTATGGAGCTTGCCTGTTTCCCCTCTTTCTACAGGCCATCAGGACTTCAGTCCTTTCCCCTCACACAATACCACATCAGGTTCCCCTCTCCCTCCCACGCCCCATCCATTTTCCCTCTCAGGTCCCTCCCTCCCTCCCTCCCAACTTGTGACTGCTTACTTCTCTCTCCCAAGTAGGACTGAGGCATCCTCACATGGACAGTTCAGCTTGTTGACCTGTTTGAGTTCTGTGGATTGTATCTTGGGTATTCTGTACCTTTATTTTATTTTTTATTTTTTGGCTAATATATACGTATTAGTGAGAACATAGCGTGCACATCCTTTTGGGTCAGAGGTACCTCACTCAGGATGATATTTTCTAGTTCCCATCAATTTGCCTGCAAAACTTAGGATGTCCTCATTCTTAATAGCTGAGTAGTGTTTTCCACTGTGTAAATAAACCACATTTTTGTGTCCCTTCTTCTGTAGTGGGATATCTAGGTTGTTTCTAGCTTCTGACTATCAGAAATAAGACCACTATGAACATTGTGAAACGTGTGCCCCTGTGGCATGGTGGGACATCCTTTGGGTATATTCCCAAGAGTGGTATAGCTGGCTCCTCAGGTAGATCTATTTCCAATTTTCTGAGAAACCTCCAGATTGATTTCCACAGTAGTCATTGCCAGTTTGCAGTCCCTCCAGCATTGGAGGAGTATTCCTTTTTCTCCCCATCCTCTCCAACATGTGTTGTCACCTGAGGTTTTGGTCTTAGCTATTCAGATTGGTATAAGGCTGGATCTCAAGGTCATTTTGATTTGCATTTCTCTGGTCACTGGGGACTTTGAACATTTCTTTAGGTGCTTCTCAGCTAGTCGATATTCCTCAGTTGTGAATTCTCAGTTTAGTTTTATACCTCATTTTTTGATTGGGTTGTTTGGTTTTTTGGTGATTAACTTCTTATGTTCTTTATATATTTTGAATATTAACCCTCTATCAGATGTGGGGTTAGTAAAGATGTTTTCCCAATCTGTAGGTTGCTGATTTGTCTTATTGACGATGTCCTTTGTCTTACAGAAGATTTCCAGTTTCATGAGGTCCCATTTATCAATTCTTGCTCTTAGAGCATGAGCCATTGGAGTGATCTTTAGGAGATTTCCAGCAGGAAGACAGGACATCAAGTGAGGGATGGGTTTGCCATCCCATACTCACATCTCTGACCTGTCATTGTTCCTCTCTGAAAGAATTACAGGGATGGAAAAGGAAAGGAGCCTGAGGAAAAGTTCCAGTGACAGGCTCAAAGTGTGATTCAGCTCTCAAGTGGAGGTCCCAAGGCCTGACACTATTACTGAGGCTATAGAACACTCACAAAAAGGGATCTATCATGACTACCCTCTGAAAATCCCAACAAGCAGTTGAAAGAGTCAGGTGCAGATATTTGCACCCAACCAATGGACAGATGCAGCTGACCCCTGTTGTTGAATTAGGGAAGGCTGAAAGAAGCTGAGGAGAAGGGCAATCCTGTAGGAGGATCAGCAGTCTCAATTAATCTGGATCCCCAAGATCTCTTACACACTGGACCACCAAACTGACAACATTCATCAGCTGATATGAGGCCCAAACACACATAGAGTTGAGGACTTTCAGGTCTGTGTTCATTCAGAGATGATGCACCCAACCCTCAAGAGATTGGAGGCCCCAGAGAATTTAGAAGTCAGGTAAGGTAGGTGGTAGGGACATCCACATGGAGACAGTGGGGTGGAGAGGAATTATAGAATGTGGAACAGTTGGAGGATGGGGCGGGACAAGGAAGCAAAATATGGAGTGTAATATATATATATATATATATATGTATAAAAAATTAAAAATATATAAAAAAGATAATATGTTGTACAGTCAAAATGTTCCTATCATTAAATTATTTATATATGTACATATGCTGAATTAAATTTGAACTTTAAATTATAGAAATAGATGAAAGATAAGCACTACAAGTCAATGGCAAAAGCCAGATCTTCAATAAGAACATAAGGGTGCATTTCCCCAAAGTAAGAAAAGACAAATTCAAGGAGGACATAGAACACGAACTAGATGAACCAGAAAACACTCCTTATCACATTTCATAGTTAAAACATTAAGGATACAAAAAGTATATTGGAAGTTTCAAGAAGACAATTAAAAGTCACATATACAGAGAAACCCAGAAGAATAATGGTTAAATTCTCAGTGGAAAATTTAAAAGCCAAAACAGTCTAGAGAAGTAAATTCCAAGTCCTAAAAGACTGTGAGAGCCTACTTAGCATAATATTTCTGGCAAAACTACCTGCAATGATTGAAGGAGAAAGAAAACCTTTCTATGATATAAACAGCATAATACAGTTTATATCCCACAAATCAAACCTAAAGAAAATATGTATTAATTGGGTCTAAAAAGAGGAATGATTATAAGCAGAGAAACAGTGGAAACATGTAAACCCATAATAATTATAATTGCAAAACCATGGAGAACAACATCAAAAATCCACAAATGAATTTCAATAATAACTAAATATCAAGAGCCTTAGTTCTCCAATCAAGAGACACAGGCTGACAGGTCTGAATGTATCAGGAAACAAAACCCATCTATCTTTTGTCTGAACTCATATTAGTTTTATGGACAGGCACCCCATTAGTGTGAAAGGATGGAAAAAAATATTCCAGCTAAATGCAATCAGGCATTGTTAACTTAATATCTGACAAAATAGACTTTAAACTAAAGCTAATCAAAGAAGATGAAGAGAGACAGTTCATTCTAGTCAAGGAAACCGTTAACAAAAGAGACATTAGCGTGTGTGGGGGGGCATACACATGTGTACACACGTGTGTATGTGCACACATATGCATCAAGCTCTGGCCAATCTAATTTCATAAATAAATTACTACTGGATTTTAAGATGTAAATTAACATTGATCCATTAATAATAGGTGATTTCAATATCCCACTTTTTCCATAGGCATGATGTCAAAACAAAAAAATAAACAGTGAAATATCAGAATTAATTGTCATCATACAACAAATGGAATAAACAAATAAGAACTCAATATCCAACTCAAATATCAAGTAATTCATATTCTACTCAGCAGCACATGAAAGTTTTTCTGAGATAGACCACATCCTGGGATACAAAACAAGCCTTGACAAACTCAAAAAGATTGAAATCACTCCTTATATTCTTTCTGTCCACAACACAACATCACTTAAAAGAAGAAAAAGAATCCAGTAAATACACAAACTCATGGAGATTAAACAGCTCATTACTGTATAATGAATAGGTCAAAGAAGAAATTAAGAAGAAAGAAATTATTTCTGGAACTAAATGAGAATTAAAACTCAACAGCAAAACATCTGGGATACATTGAAGTTAGTCTGACAAGAAATCTATAACTTAGGTGCATACATCGGAAAGAGCAGAAATAAAAGACTTAATGATTCAATTAAAAAAGTTGGAAAAATAAAAGTAAATCAAATACAATTCCACTTGACAGCAATAAATACTAAAAATCAGAGTAGAAATCAGGGAAAGATTGTATATATATTGTATATACAATCTTTCCCTGATTTCTACAATAAACATATTATTTATACAATAATATATACAATATATATATATATATATATATATATATATATATATATATATATCACAACAAGAGCAAATATAAGAATTGGTTCTTTGAGAAGATAGACAAGCTTGAAAAACCCTTGACCCAACTAATCATGATGGAAAACTTGAAAGAAAGGAATGAAGTCCTAGAGTCAGCCAAATCCCAAAATCACACCAAGAAGTCACACAAACTAAACAGACTCACAACAAATGAAGAAATTATAATAGTAATTAAAAGCATTTCATGCATAAATATCTAGGGCCAGGTGAATTCACACCAAAATTGTGCCAGAAATTCAAAGAAGCTCTACAGACTATACTTCTTAAACTATGAAAAAAATAGAAACAGAAGGAATATATATATATATATATATATATATATATATATATATATATATAAATTTCCCCTATTAAGTCAGTTTCATTTATAGTTAAGCAAGGAAAACACACACACACACACACACACACACACACGCCACACCACCCACACCAGAAATACACAAGCACAGAGAATAAAACTATAAACCAATAGCCAAGATGAATAAGACTCAAAAACTCAATAAAATACTTGCAAAAAAACTACAGACATACATTAAAATTTTTATACACCATGGCCAACTTGGATTTTTGGATTTATCCCTGTTTCAAGATATGAATGTCTATAAATGTAAAAAAAAAAAAAAGTCAACATACAAACAGGCATGCAATGGAAGCAATTCCCATGCTAAAGAGAAGATTATGGTAAGCAAAGTATTGTATAAATAACGACAAGCATGGTTACAAAGTACCAAAGCTTCATGTTATTCTTATTTGTGATTCTCAGATCAAGAGGTTGGCATAGAGGGGGGGAGTTTATTCAATGTTACACATTATTGAGAATTGACCTTGGGAGAATTAAACAAGGAAAAAACACAATGGTCTAATAAAAAGCTAGAGCCTAAATGTCCTGAATTTACATTGTCTTTGATTTTCATTCAGTGTTTGTGTAATCACACTCACACAACAGTCATTTTTGTCTATTTTGACTTTGTGTCCAGAGAAGTAATTTATAATGTAGACAATGAAAGTCCACATCTGTAGGGACTTAACCATCATAATCAATATCCTTTGTCTCTTCCCTTCATTTAGATGGAGATTGTCATGTCATGTCATCTCTGGAAAACAATACCATATATGTATATCACCCTATTTCCAATATCCAGTCTTCTTTAATGCATATTACTTCCTGTTAGTTTTCTTCAGTCGCTAAATATATCTTGTAATTATTGGAATGCAACCTCACAAAAAGTCAATCCTCAAAGTGACCCCAAGTTTTATCGTACTAGAAGTTCAGCTGGCCCAGATTTTCCTAGGAAACTGAGAAAGATAACAGCACAGCAAAGACGAGCAAAGGCTCGTCTTTGCTCAGCACAGTTTCAGAATAGAAGCCTCTGTTGGGAAAGTTAATATTTTGACAAAAATGTACTCTATAACCTTTGGGCTACTTCGCATTTAAGTATTGTGAGCAATGCTTTTTGTTTCTTTGTAATATACATCAGGTTTTAGCCTTTTACCCATGTACAGAAAGCTAACCAGTATTTCTGGCCCTGGGAAATTCAATGGAAGATAATTTTGACACATTTTTTAAATGAACCTTGCATATCTTAATATTTTCTACCCAAGTTTCTTTCCCACAGAACAGCTTTGTGTTGTATTAGGATAATTCTTTGTGGGCCCATGACATATTCATTGTGTAGGTGTGAATTCTCCTTTTTGTTTAAGATTCAATGACTCTTTACTGTATTGTAAATGTAAGATATATTCATTATATAATACTTGAGTAGAGAAAATTGTTCACTTTCAAGTTTACTGCTATAGTATATGACTGAATTGCACATAATATAAATAGTTTTATTTATATTTAACTACACTGCATACACTGCTGGAAAAATAAAAATTATTTAAAAGATGCTTGTGAAACATACATATATATATATGTATGTGTGTGTGTGTCTGTATAAGTGTTTGCAGGTTAACATTTATTTTTTTAATTTTTTATTAGATATTTTCTTCATTTACATTTCAAATGCTAGCCCAAAAGTCTGCTATACACTCCCCCTACCCTGCTTCCCTACCCACTCACTCCCGCTTCTTGGCCCTGGTGTTCCCCTGTACTGGGGCATATAAATTTTGTTATACCAAGGGGCATCTCTTCCCAGTGATAGCCAACCAGGCCATCTTCTGCTACATATGCAGCTAGAGACACAAGCTCTGGGGATACTGATTAGTTCATATTGTTGTTCCAACTTTAGGGTTGCAGACCCCTTCAGCTCTTGGGTACTTTCTCTAGCTACTACACTGTGGACCCTGTGTTCCATCCTATAGATGGCTGTGAGCATCTACTTATGTACTTGCCAGGCACTTGCAAAGCCTCACAAGAGGAAGCTATATCAAGGTCCTTTCAGCAAAATCTTGCTGGCATATGCAATAGTGTCTGAGTTTGCTGGCTGATTATGGGATGGATGCTGGGTGGGGCAGTCTCTGGATGGTCCATCCTTTTGTCTTAGCTCCAAACTTTGTAAAATTGCAAAGGTCCTGTAGGGCAAAAGATACTATCAATAAGACAAAAAGGCCACCAAAAGATTGGGAAAGAATTTTTACCAAACCTAAATCTGATAGGGGACTAATATACAATATATACAAAGAGCTCAAGGAGCTGAACTCCAGAAATTCAAATAACCCCA
The DNA here is from genome assembly GCF_978045245.1 of Mus caroli. Taxonomy (NCBI): domain Eukaryota; kingdom Metazoa; phylum Chordata; class Mammalia; order Rodentia; family Muridae; genus Mus; species Mus caroli. Next base: position 26,133,952 of record NW_028227274.1, on the reverse strand, counting down.
TTAAAAATGGGGTACAGAGCTAAAAAAATGAATTCTCAACTGAAGAATACCAAAAGGGCTGAGAAGCACCAGAAAGAAATATTCAACATCCTTTTTTTTTCCCATTTTTTATTAGTTATTTAGCTCATTTGCATTTCCAATGCTATACCAAAAGTCCCCCATACCCACCCCCCCCACTCCCCTACCCACCCACTCCCCCTTTTTGGCCATGGCGTTCCCCTGTTCTGGGGCATATAAAGTTTGCAAGTCCAATGGGCCTCTCTTTCACGTGATGGCCTATTAGGCCATCTTTTGATACATATGCAGCTAGAGACAAGAGCTCCGGGATACTGGTTAGTGCATATTATTGTTCCACCATTAGGGTTGCAGTTCCCTTTAGTTCCTTGGGTGCTTTCTGTAGCTCCTCCATTGGTGGCCCTGTGATCCATTCAATAGCTGACAGTGAGCATCCACTTCTGTGTTTGCTAGGCCCTGGCATAGTCTCACAAGAGACAGCTATATCTGGGTCCTTTCAGCAAAATCTTGTTAGTGTATGCAATGGTGTCAGTGTTTGGAAGCTGATCATGGGATGGATCTCTGGATATGGCAATCACTAGATGGTCCATCCTTTCGTCACATTTCCAAATTTTGTCTCTGTAACTCCTTCCATGGGTGTTTTGTTCCCAATTCTAAGAAGGGGCAAAGTGTCCATACTTTGGTCTTCGTTCTCTTGAGTTTAATGTGTTTAGCAAATTGTATCTTATATCTTGGGTATCCTAAGTTTCTGGGCTAATATCCACTTATCAGTGAGTACATAGTGTGAGAGTTCCTTTGTGATTGGGTTACCTCACTCAGGATGATGCCCTCCAGGTCCATCCATTTGCCTAGGAATTTCATAAATTCATTCTTTTTAATAGCTGAGTAGTACTCCATTGTGTAAATTTACCACATTTTCTGTATCCATTCATCTGTTGAGGGTCATCTGGGTTCTTTCCAGCTTCTGGCTATTATAAATAAGGCTGCTATGAACATAGTGGAGCATGTGTCCTTCTTACCGGTTGGGACATCTTCTGGATATATGCCAGGAGAGGTATTGCTGGATCCTCCGGCAGTACTATGTCCAATTTTCTGAGGAACCACCAGACTGATTTCCAGAGTGGTTGTACAAGCTTGCAATCCCCCCCAAAATGGAGGAGCGTTCCTCTTTCTCCACATCCTTGCCAGCATCTGCTGTCACCTAATATTCAACATCCTTAATCATCAGGGAAATACAAATCAAAACAACCCTGAGATTCCACCTCACTATACTCAGAATGGCTAGGATCAAAAATTCAGGTGACAGCAGGTGCTGGCGAGGATGTGGAGAAAGAGGAACATTCCTCCATTGCTGGTGGGATTGCAAGCTGGTGCAACCACTCTGGAAATCAGTCTGGTGGTTTCTCAGAAAACTAGACATAGTACTACCAGTAGATCCAGGAATAACTCTTCTGGGCATACACCCAGAAGATGTTCCAACTGGTAATAAGGACACATGATCAACTATGTTCATAGCAGCCCTATTTATAATAGCCAGAAGCTGGAAAGAACTCAGATGTCCCTCAACAGAGGAATGGATACAGAAAATGTGGTACATTTACACAACGGAGTACTACTCAGCTATTAAAAACAATGAATATATGAAATTTTTGGGCAAATGGATGTATCTAGAGTATATCATCTTGAGTGAGGCAACCCAATCACCAAAGAAGTCATTTGATATGCACTCACTGATAAGTGGATATTACCCCAGAAACCTATAATTCCCAAGATACAACTTCCAAAACACAAGAAAATCAAGAAGGAAGACCAAGGTGTGGACACTTAATTCCTCCCTAGAATAGTGAATAAAATATCCATGGAAGGAGTTGCAGAAACATATATTTTTAATATTGAAATGAAAAAATGAACTTAAAATCATTTGTAAAATATATAGAATGGTTCCCAATTGAAGTAAAATAAAAACCACTCAAACAATACTGCATTTTTAAGATTGCTTAAGAATAAAGATAATTCTAGATGCCAGAATTAAAGGTTCTGAGCCCCAAAGTGATTGACCTAACAACCTGAGGTGAAGAGTCACCAGATATTAACAACCATAAACACATTATCTGTTCAGAATGATGGTTTATGTCAGAGAAACACAGATAAAACCAGCTAAGAGTGGGCCACATAAAAGCTATTTCCTAAGCATATCCTGAGAAGTTAATCTCTGCATATTTTCACATCTGCATGTAAAATTAAGACCTTGAAGCTTGGATTCCAAAGACAAATAAGGAAATAAACACATCTAGCAGGTGATAATACAGAGACTCTGGCATAAATAACTAAAACCTGGGAGAGTCCAGTCAAAGCCTATGTGCTCCTGTTCTTCTCTAATGGTAATGTTAGCCAAAATTAATTAAAATAACAACAACAAAAAGAAACCATGCCTGCCAAAAAGCAGGAGCTACTATACAGTAGGCCATAGTGTTACTACAGTCTTTGGCTTTCGACATATATATTAGTGAATATTGATTGGAGAAAATAATGGGATTCATTGTGATATTTTCATCAATGTATATTGTGTGCTTTGATCACATCCACCCTACTGTCTGTTGTTTCAAAACCAAAAAATACCAGATATTCAATTTTACCAGTGAAGTCTCCGGAACCAGGGGCTGTGGAGAGAGCCTCCTGCTGTCACGGATAGACAGAGAAAGCACCCAGCTGACCTTTCTACTCCATAAAGCTCACAGAATGAACAAGCCTCTTCTCCTTTTCCATTCTGTCTTAAATACCCTTCTCAACGTCCTTCCTTTCTGTTTACCTATGTTTATGCCCTGTGGACTGGTTCCTTGCTGCGCCTCTTGACCTAAGAGGGTTGATTTCATTTAGATCTTGGACTAAAGGTGTCTGCTCAGGCTGAGGCACACCACAAGTAGCTGTCCCCAGAAAAGAGAATGCACTAGGACCACAATTAATATAGATCATAATCGCAGAGTTCACAAGTCAATCAAATATTCTGCATCAACTATCCTGTGCCTTCTCTTCAACTGGCTCCAATCATCTCCACAAATAAATCCTTTTATGTTTGTGACTTTTAAAAATACCTGTATTTTACATGTATTAGGAAATACACAATATGTGTCTATGTGGATTATATCAAGAGGCCAATGTTTCCGTGTATTCATGGATAGATAGGGAATTTACTTCTGCAATGACAGATAGGTCATTTTCAGTCTGACTTATTTCACGGAACACGTTTTCTTATGTCTGTTTTTGTTGTTGTCGTTTTGCTTTCTTTTTTACATACAATATGCTTTTGTTCTTTATAGCTGAATGTAAAATCTTTAGCACTTATGACAAGTTTTGTTCTTGGTTATCTGTTAATGGGCATCTGAGATGAACTGTGTGAACTATGGCACAATACATTTGGATGTTTGGATGTTTCTGCTGTGATTTCCTTTAGATTATTTAGAGTACATACCAAGAAGTGCTCTATCTTGGTCCACAATATTCCAATATGTAGGTTTTGAGGAAGCAACATAATATTGTCTGTGCTTTCTGTATTTTATATACTAGTGTTAGTACAGAAGGTCTCTCAAGCTATTCCTGCTTGAGCACCAACACTTGTTTTTCTTTTAATGTGTGCCTTCTTGTTAGGCGGTGATGGATTTTAAAGAAGTTTTGTTGTACTTCAGAAAAAGTAGCAATGAGAAAAGAATGAGAGAAAATGTTTGTCCCATTATACAGCCAAGTGATATTCAAAATAGACATTTTATGTGTGTGGCGGGAAGTACAATAATAGGATCCCTGGCTCCAAGTGGATAGCCAAAAGCTAAGACTTACAAAGACACCACTAACTGGACTTAGTAAATCATGTTTAAAACTACACAAGAAGTTGTGAAGGGAATGGAAAGTGTGGGAGTTGAAGGGGAAAAGTGGAGGGCCAGTATGTGTGTATGTTATTAAATTCTCTCAAACTGTTCTTTAAATCTCAAAAATAAACACACACACACACACACACACCTCCAAGAATCCTGCAATAAACAAACTGACAAGACTTTTTAAGAGACAGTATTCAAAAATCATAAATATAATTAGCCAACAAATACATAGGAATAAGAGTTGAACATTCTCACCCACTGAATGGCATAATCAGCTGTAACTGCAGTGAATAAGGTTTCAAAATAAGGGTTCAAGAGAATTTCTTATGGCTAAACTGAGCAGACCTTATATATTGTAGAAAAGCCATTCAATGTTAACACAGTTAATCTGAATTTATTCATAACTTCTTTTGGTTAGCCTTATTTGGAGGGCTTTTTGGATGAAACTGGAGGTGTCCTCTGATTTATTTAAGGTCTTTCTTCTGAGTTAATTTTATACCAAGCTTACATTTTATTTGTGTGTTCATACCAGTTTTCTCATTATTGTCTTCATCACACTTATTAATTTTTCTTGTAATTCATGTTTTCTCCAATTTTTTAACTAGTATCAAGTGGTTTTTGTTACTGCTGCTGTTCTGTTTCAGTTTCTTGGTAACATTTTCATACACACACACCCACACCCATATATATATATATATATATATATATATATATATATATATGTATATTTTTATAGGTGTTACATCAATCAGCCATTGTGCTAGAAACTTATTTTTTGCAATGATACAATTAAAAGAGGTTGTACAGATGCTCTCCTTACAAAACTATTCTGATAAGACCTAACTCAATGGATTTCCACAAGAACAAGTATCATGAAGATGAAGACTGTTTGAAGCATGAGTGAGGGGACTCATTGACAAAGCTGGAGGAGATTCAGAGTCCTTGGCATAACAAGGTAGAATTCTAGTGCTTGAAACATCCAGCATGTGATACCAAAGAGAGATGGTCTTCATGCACAGTTTCAGGTACAGGAAATACAAATCTTCTGGAAGACCCTCCCAGTAGTTCAGCAAAGAGGAAAAGACTTATGCTGAGAACTAACATTCCTAATAATAAAGGCAGACATTGACTGATTTGTCCAGAACACTTTCAGGCCATGGGAATTCAATGCCTCTTATTTTGACAAGATGAAACAAATTACAGGTAGCACTTAGTTAAGAATATATCCTTAATATGTAGGAATCCCCCTTTAAATTAAGAGAAATAAAATGAAAAATTACACATCATTATAATTGTATTTTAAAAAAGAACAACAAACGTACAAAAAACACAATAGAAAGTAGAAACAAAGAAAAGGAGAAAAGTGAAAAGTAAAGGATGAAGGAAGAAGACACATGATAAATCCTTGGAGAACATATAATAAATAAGAAGAGGTGGCTACTAAAGTATAGTACTGCTAACATCATAAATTAAACATTTATCTGTATATCTGACTATTGCTTACAATGGTTATCTCAAACATAATTTATTAGAACAAAATATAGAAGAGATATAACAGTACAGAGATATATAAAAGCAAGTTAAAATAAACTTTCCATAAGGAACATTATGATGAACAAGAAATATCTGTCATTTAAAGGAATTATTTACAATTAAGCTTTTGCAATTTGGAACATGCATACTGCTGAAAATAAGTGGTAAATTGCATAAAGCAACAACCCAAAGACTGCAAAGAAATTTAAGCTTGTTAGCAATCTTTAACATCATTTTGTTTATTTATAAGATATGCTTAAATGTTAATACTATATCTGAGTCTGGGTGAATCCATTATTCTGAATAAAGGTCTTTTATTTCAAAAAGGAAGATCTTTTATTTTCACAAATTGAAAATAGCCTAAAGTCAATATGACCAAACCACTAAGGCCCAAATATTGGCCTTTAAGTTAATGAGACACAATGAGGAGATTGATGAATTTCTGTGTCCCTTATCTTTCTTCCATTGTTTTCTTTCCATGAAGTTCATTAAGAAAGGAAGAAGAGAAGAAACAACAACAACAACAACAACAAAACAAACACCAAAAACAAATAAAGCCAAAATGAAGCATTTTTCAACAAATCTTCACAGGATTTCCTCCCAGAGTAAACTCAGAAAGTATGTATTGATACATTTCAATACAGTCTTCTAATCCACAATGTCCTTAAATTTCTTTGTATTACTGTATCATTAAAATTATCACCCACATCTACACTTTGATGCATAACATCTTTTGCTAGAACAAATTTTCTATTGGAACAGTATTTTTCAGAATATGCTTAATAATAAAAAAGACATATTACTTTAGAAAATAAATCTATATTGTTAATACACATGAAAGTAGAGATGAATGATATATGACCTAAACCCTGGGATGCTTTCCTGCACCATGTTTAGTATCCTATGTTTCCAGACAGTGGTCCTGTGAATTGTTAGAGTTTGACACCTTACAAACAAAAGAGAGTGGAAAATTGATAACGTTCAATGATAAATGCATAAGAATTAAGAGAAACTAGTAATACTCTGATGGAAAATGCCATTTCATCACCTACAAGGTCACTCTATTCTGTCCTCAGTCTTCATGACTATTGAATTACATGAATTTCCTGGGACATCAGCCTGTTATGGGCTATGCAACAGCCTGTACCTCCAGGCATTCTAAGATGAATTGCTCACCTTTTTTTTTTTTTCAAGCAATGCAGAATAAAGGTCTTTATGTATTAGTTAAAGGGTCTGGAGAAGTGGCTCAGTAGTAAAAAACACTTATTGTTCTCTCAGAGAACCCAGCATTGACTTTAAAATACCATAAAGTAGTTCCTTGCTATCCATAACTCTAATTCTAGGGGATCTAAAGCCCTCTTCTGACTTCTATGAGCATTACTGCACATCCTTATATACAAGCAAAATATTCATACACATAGAAAATAAATTAAAATAAATAATTATAAATTCTTAGTTCATAGGGATATTTAATTCATAGAGAAAGAGATCAGAGATCTGGCCCTCCTTTTTCTTCCCTCAGCCTGTCTCTTTATTTTTCTCTTTGTCTTTTTCTCTCTAACACAAAGGAAGTTGGTGGTCTGTAGACTTAAGATTTCCACAGCTAAAAAGGTAGATACCCTTTGACACTATGATAAAAATATCTCCTGCATTCTAAGAAACTAAGTTTTGCTGTTTCTCACGGAAGAGGTAATGATGCCCCTTGAGGTCACATAAGACTTAAGATGAACTCTTACTGTGTATTCAGTCTGTTTAACCTACCTTTAGAAGAACAATGTAACTGACTCATTCCTCTGGGTTTCCCATGTAATCCATTTTTGCAGCTTAAGTTGATGCATAACTGCAATCCTAAGTTATGGACTCTGCCATATCCCTGACCCAGAGTAATGCATGTGTGTTTATACGTTTGTTATGATAATCATTTGCTTGAAAGAGCAAGTATGCTGAAGAGTCTTATGAAATGAATATCTTTGATAAATTCTGAAATTCTGATATTCCTTGATGACAGTTGCTTATTTGTGAACTATGAAATGGGTTAATGTATAATCTCTTCCCCTAATCATATCATGGTGACCCATAAGGGAATGTTGGGTATGTAAGACGGTTATCATACCCATAATGCCCATTTCCAAAGTACCTTTCAGTTTAATTTCCATGTGTTTCTCTCAAAGTCAAAAGCAAGATTCCTACGAAGGATGGGAAATTCATCAATTTTCCAAATTCAAACAAAAATGATGTAACAACAGACACAATAGATCAATTAAAATCTATGGAACAAGTTAAATCTATTAGACAAGGGCAATGTTGCTAGGGGAAAGAAGGCAGAAGCCTCCCACTAGGAAAAATTTCTGTCTTAGTCAGGGTTTCTATTCCTGCACAAACATCATGACCAAGAAGTAGTTGGGGAGGAAAGGATTTATTCAGCTTACACTTCCATACTGCTGTTCATCACCAAGGAAGTCAGGACTGGAACTCAAGCAGGTCAGAAAGCAGGAGCTGATGCAGAGGCCATGGAGGGATGTTCCTTACTGGCTGGCTTCCACTGGCTTGCTCAGCCTGCTCTCTTATAGAACCAAGACTACCAGCCTCAAGATGGTCCCACCCACAAGGGGAAAGGGGGGAGCCTTTCCCCCTTGATCACTAATTGAGAAAATGCCTTACAGTTGGATCTCATGGAGGCATTTCCTCAACTGAAGCTCCTTTCTCTGTGATAACCCCAGCTGTGTCAAATTGATACAAAACTAGCCAGTACAATTTCCTAAGAGAGGCCCATTGGTCCTGCAAACTTTATATGCCTCAGTACAGGGGAATGCCAGGTCCAAGAAGAGGGAGTGGGTGGGGGAGTGGGTGGGGGAGCATGTGGGGGACTTTTGAGATAGCATTGGAAATGTAAATGCAATAAATACCTAATAAAAAAAGAAAAGGGAAAGGGCCTCTGTGTTTCTTCTATGGTCACAAAAAATGAACGTAGTGTACTCTATGTCAGCAGACCTGGGTGCTAGGAGAAACTCAGAAGCTATTGTCTTTATATCAGTTACAATGAAATCCAGATGTGAGTGTACTTCTGACTTTACTAATATATCCAATCTGCATATCTCATAAAAGACATTAGACCATTTTCTTGGTTTACTTTCACTGGATAAGTATTTGAACTTTTATAAACTTAATCCCTACCTCTGGAACATACATGTAGCCCCATCATCCTATATACACCAGAAGGTATGCAAGTCTTAGCTGTAACACTGCTGCAAACATTAGGCTCATTCACACAACGACCTGAGAATTTTGACAAAGAACCACCCAGGTGTCTAGGAGAAGACATTACTCAAGTACACAAAGTGAAACACTTATATGAGGACCTAATGATCATGCCAAGAATAACTCACACAAAAGAGAAAGGAGAGCTGTGCCTGAGCCAGGCACTTCACACATCATCTGAGATACAAATTAAACATGCAAGTATTTAAGACAATGCACACTACATTTGGCTTTGAGATAGTTTATTATGCTGTGTAAACCTAGCTAAATATAGCCTTCTGATTAAATTAAGATGCTGCATTCAAATACACAAATTAATTAGCACATGTGCATTTCAACTTTCAATACATAACCACACAAGTTACTTTGGCTTGTCTTATTAGGGATCAGTTCTCCAATAGTGATATTTGAATACAAGTCAGATAAGTTGTAGGTTAGTTTCATGAAAGAGCAGTTGTACATATGCAGCTAGAGACACGAGCTCTGGAGTACTGGTTAGTTCATATTGTTGTTCCACTTATAGGGTTGCAGACCAATTCAGCTCCTTGGGTACTTTCTCTAGCTTCTCCATTGGGGACCCTGTGTTCCATCTTATAGATGACTGTGAGCATCCACATCTGTATTTGCTAGGCACTGGCATAGCCTCATACGAGACAGCTATACCAGGGTCCCTTCAGCAAAATCTTGCTGGCATATGCTGGCATATGTGTCTGGGTTTGGTGGCTGATTATGGGATGAATCCCCAGGTGGAGTAGTCTCTGGATAGTCCATCCTTTCGCCTTAGCTCCAAACTTTGTCTCTGTAACTCCTTTCATGGGTATTTTGTTCTCTATTCTAAGGAGGAATGAAGTATCCACACGTTGGTCTTCCCTCTTCTTGATTTTCTTGTGTTTTGCAAATTGTATCTTGGGCATTCTAAGTTTCTGGGCTAATATCCACTTATCAGTAAGTGCATATCTAATGACTTCTTTTGTGATTGAGGCCATCACTGGGAAGAGAAGCCCCTTGGTATTGCAAACTTTATATGCCACAGTACAGGTGAATGCTAGGGCCAAGAAGTGGGAGTGGGAGGGAGCAGGGTTGGGGGAGGATATAGGGAACTTTTGGGATAGCATTTGAAATGTAAATAAATAAAATATCTAATAAATAAAAAAGAATGTGTGCCAGAAAGGGATGGGGGGCGCAAGACCATGAGACAAAAGAAGTATTTCAAGCACCTGGAAACTTACTAAGTCCTCTGGTTTTGACTGACAGCCTGTAGGCTAGTCCTCTGTCTTTTACCTCCCTCCTCTTTCTGCTCCTCATTTAATAAAGGCTGTTGGATGCATTTCTCCTCCCATCACTGATAGTCAGGTTCCTATTGTACCCTTTCACCAAGTCTACAAACTATTAAACTTTTATGGGTTTGTTAAAAAAAAAAAGAAAGAAAGAAAGAGCAAGCAGTTTTATGAAAACTCAGAGCTTTAGACCAAAAGGGCCCTCTGGCATCTTGCCTTCTTCTATCTCCAAGAGCCTATGAAGACACCAAAGACCATTTCACCCAAACCACCCTTTTTCTATTGCCTTTCAACTAGGTTCATTCTTTGTCATTTCTGCAATAACGGGATGGGGAGATTTGAAAGCTAAAAATGCAGTAATGTCTCCTATAAAAAACAGTCTTAGATCTTGAAGACAGTTTTCTCAACTCTGTATTTCACAGTAACCCTGCAGCCAGTGACGGACAGTTGATTTTACTGAGTTGAGGTTTCATTCCTGCGAGAGTGGCAAGATGTCCTGCTTTACTTGTGGATAATTCCCTTGTTCTGTGTTGCAATCAAACCTGACAACAATAAGTTAGGCAAGAAAGTATTTGTGTGAGTTCTCAGTCTATGTGGTCCCTCACAGAAATGCCCAGAGTGTTGTTTCCATAGTGATAATAAACCACAAGGTGTCTGAAATCAATATCAACTATCATAAGGACTAGAGGGAACGTTCAGTGGCTAAGAATACTTGCTTCTCCAACATTAGGACTGGAATTGGGATGTCTCTCTCAGCTTGGGTAGTTCAAAACACCCTGGAACTCCTCCAAGTTTAGGGAATCTGATGTCATCTTCTGACAGTTTTAGTCACTCTCCACATACTCAAATATGTACAGGAATACCTGTACACAGACACATATAGACACAGAAAGACCCATAAACAACATAAAATAATTGTTTTCATAGCAAAAAGTGACATCATTTTAGTGTTGTACTTAATTTTTTCTTTTTTCTTTTCTTTTTGATACTATAATAAAAATACATTTTCCCTTCCCTTTTCTGTCTCAAAGGTCTCCCATATACAACCCTTGCTGTTTCAAATTCAAGGTTCCCTTTTATTATTTATTACCATTACCTGCAAATATGCATATGTATATATGTATGTAGTCCTAAATATAACCTGCTCAGTCAAAGTAATGTTACTCATATATGTGTTTTAATAAGGAGTGTAGGAGCCAGAAAGACTCTAAGATCCAGAGGAATAGGTAGTTTGCTGTGATATTGTGTCCCCTCATAATATCAAAAGCTATACCCATAAAGTCTCACCATGACTGCCCAAATATGAGCTGAACAAGTTCAACAGTATGCATCTGAAATTAGATAGAGGAAAGCCCAAAGGCCTCCACCCTACATGAAAGACTGCTCACAACTAAGGAATGCAGAGAGTTGGAGAAACCATCTTTTCTAGAGGAAACACTGATTGGTTATTCAGTTAAATATATGTTTAAAAAAGTAACTATGGGCTCAATAGAAGCCTCTGTGGTTTAGAGCCTTTGCTGTACCTGAAGAGGACCAGAGATACTTTTCTATGTAAAAATGATCTATCAAGCTTTGTCTAATTGAATCATCCACAGCAAGAGACAGGTGGTCTCCTTTTAGTGTGCATTGTTAACCTGGTTCCCTTCATCTTTACATTCTATGACCTTTGAAGAATATCCTTCAAACCCCGAGTCCCATTTTACCCTATCTAAACTTTCTCTTTACAAGATTTGTCCAGATTTTGTTGTTTGTTTGTGAAACAAAGTCATAGTTTGTTGCCCCATCAATTGTCAGAATTGTGATTCTCCTATTTCTGCCTCTCAGGGATGAAAGGCTTAATTCTACACACACACACACACACACACACACACACACACACACACACACGGGTTAGTCCAACTTTTTAAATGAACTATTGTTTATAGGCACCTGATTTTTAATTTTCTAGGCATGCAATACATACTATCTTTTATCATATAACTTAAAGGTATAGGAATGTAGTTCTTCAGGACCCTGGATGGAAAAAATTCAAATGTAAGGTGCTTGCCCCATTTTCTGTGACTTGTGCCCAGATGACTATACATATCTGTGTTGAAAACCATGCTGCAGCCTACCTATAACAAGTCTCTACTCTTTGTATAAATGCAGATGAATTATGGAAATAATGGACTGTCCCATTCCAGGATTAATTAAACCTTTCTGCAGTGATGCCTTGTCTAACTAACATCACGGTCTGAGTTCACAGGATCAGTATGAATAAAGGATGACAATCAACCTTGTGTACTGTGTAGATTATGCTTCCAAAGCAACCCATCCTGTGAAATCCAATCACATCTGCATTTTCTTTACAGCTCTACATGAGTTTTTGATAGGAACCTTAAATTTAAAATGAGGAAATTCTTTCATCCATCCTACTCTTTGCCAAGAATTTTCCTCTATTCACAGCAGCATCTTCCTTATAAATATATATTTAAAAGCCTGGGAAATTATGTATCTTGACTTTGTTTCCTACATAGGATGGTTTAAAATATACTTCAGGCCAATCTCTTTACCTCCTTCCTGTCTTCTGAGTACTTTCATATATCTGTATTGTCTCCAATTTAAAGACTCATGCATGGTCTTTGTATATGATTTGTTTGTTTTCAAATAGTTCTATGAATAGTAGTAACATTAGGACAAAGTAAGATGATTTCAATCTTTGCTTAGTAACTTGCCATACCTCCTCACTCAGAGGACAAGTGCTGTTGCTTTGTATCCCATAGATGTATCCAAGCACCTGCTGTCCACTGTATCTCATGTCTCCCTCTCCTTTGGGCCTATTTCATTTGCCTTCTTATATCCCCATCCTCTCTTTCATCATTGTCCCTACCAGTTATTCCAAACCTCCCTAATGTCTTTATTTGCATTGATTCTTCTTGGCAAAGGTTTCTGTGAGTATCCTCCTGAATGGTGCACTGTTGTAACTCTATTCCCCTTCCAATTACATTTCCTTGCAGAGTACACATGAGAATACACCAGCCATCATGCTTCTTATTTTGCTTTCTAGATTGCCCTCTTTAGAACAGGAATATGGAAAGGATGGGATGTTCTGTACCTGCTTAGTGGAAACGCCCTTGCTTTAAGCAGAATTCCACACTAACAGTCACTACCATCTGCACAGGAGCTATACCTGGAAGCATAGGATGACCGGAAGATTCTTGTTGAAACCACAGGCTCCAATCAAATTGGAGAATATGGCTAGAATTTACTTACCTTTATTGAGCTTCCTAATCTCACAAATCTGTCCTCAAGATTCTCATCATTTATATGTGACTTGCTCAGGAATCATTGAACCAAATTACTCCTTTTGCTGTAACAGAATAGCCTGTGTCCTTGTCATGCCACAAATAAGCCAGCCTCTATTTGCTGTAGTTTGTATCTCTTTCTTATCACAAGTGATAGGAGAGTTTCAGGTGGTGCTTTGAGCCATAGACATTGGTTATCTTCATGGGCTTTTAAAGGCACACATCAAAAGTAGGTGGAAATTAAGTTCATACCAGAACACTGAAAGAAGAGCATAAGAACTTAAGGAAAACCACTGCCTACTTTCTTTATCCTGAAGACAATACAAATCCTGTACATCCCTTGTAGGACTCATTTACCACCTTCCCTCCAACCCCCATGCAGACATAACATTTAAAAACTATGGTCTTTCAAATATTAGGATTTATCTCTCTGATATGAAAATTATTTTTCTATAGACACTGCAATGTTTTGGAAAGGGGAAAATATGTCTGCAGTGTTATATTAAAGGATGTTTATGGGCCTCATCTCTGGCAATCAACAGGCTCCTGAGATATCTACTCAGAGAGTTCAATTCAACAAGACAGACATTTTGTTTTACTATAAAACAGATTATTTCACACATGATAGGGATCTTGCTTTTAAATGTCAGCTAATTTCTCCGTTCTGAGTACTGATAACCATGAATTCGTTTTTATTTCCCATTCAAAGCAAAATAGCATTGAATAAAACACCCCTACAGAGCCACACTAAAAGAGTTTTTGAGCCTCTCATAGTTTCTTATATTATGAAGACTCATTAATTATGGTAGATTATATAACTCAATTAAAAGGTTGGAAGTAGAACTTTCTTCCTAAAATGCATCCAACTTTTCCAACCAAAGTCACATGTGTCATAAAGGCGCTTTGGGGCAAGGAGACACAATATATTCCATGGAAGATAAATGTGAAAGTCTTCTAATATCATATATAAAAACAGGTTTTCTGATGAAATCTGGTTTGAAATATTAATCACAGCTAGGGGGGATTTTTGAAGCTCCTTTCCCAACAATATGTAAAGTGACTTTTGACACCACAATAAAGAAAGAGCAAAAATTACTTCTCTGTGATCTATTATTTTTCTGTCTCCAGGAGATGCGTTAGAATTCTCTCTGGAGGGAAGCAGAAACCGGCCTGAGTAGGACCACAGGCCTCATCCGGCTGGATCAGCGCCAGGGTAGCGGGAGCGCAGGGTTGCCTGACACCCGCCAGCTACCCACGACCCCCGCCGCAGGATTTTGGGACTGCTGGTGAGTGGAACACAGCTTCTGCTCCAATCCAATTGCGCGGGACCTGAGACTGCATTAGTTAGGGAAGCAGAAACCGGTCTGAGTAGGGCCACAGGCCTCACCCGGCCGGATCAGCGCCAGGGTAGCGGGAGCGCAGGGTTGCCTGACACCCGCCAGCTACCCACGACCCCCGCCGCAGGATTTTGGGACTGCTGGTGAGTGGAACACAGCTTCTGCTCCAGTCCAATCACGCGGGACCTGAGACTGCTCTGGTTGGGGAGAGAGAAATCCGGCCCACACAGGGCCACAAGCCTCTTCCGGTCAGAAAAGCACCTGAGCAGCTGGGGCGCAGGGTCTGCTGACACTCGCCAACTGCCCACAACACCCGCCACAGGATCTTAAGACTTCTGGTGAGGGGAGCACAGCTTCTGCTCCAATCCAATTGCGCGGGACCTGAGACTGCATTAGTTAGGGAAGCAGAAACCAGCCTGAGTAGGGCCACAGGCCTCACCCGGCCGGATCAGCGCCAGGGTAGCGGGAGCGCAGGGTTGCCTGACACCCGCCAGCTACCCACGACCCCCGCCGCAGGATTTTGGGACTGCTGGTGAGTGGAACACAGCTTCTGCTCCAATCCAATTGCGCGGGACCTGAGACTGCATTAGTTAGGGAAGCAGAAACCGGCCTGAGTAGGGCCACAGGCCTCACCCGGCCGGATCAGCGCCAGGGTAGCGGGAGCGCAGGGTTGCCTGACACCCGCCAGCTACCCACGACCCCCGCCGCAGGATTTTGGGACTGCTGGTGAGTGGAACACAGCTTCTGCTCCAGTCCAATCACGCGGGACCTGAGACTGCTCTGGTTGGGGAGAGAGAAATCCGGCCCACACAGGGCCACAAGCCTCTTCCGGTCAGAAAAGCACCTGAGCAGCTGGGGCGCAGGGTCTGCTGACACTCGCCAACTGCCCACAACACCCGCCACAGGATCTTAAGACTTCTGGTGAGGGGAGCACAGCTTCTGCTCCAATCCAATTGCGCGGGACCTGAGACTGCATTAGTTAGGGAAGCAGAAACCAGCCTGAGTAGGGCCACAGGCCTCACCCGGCCGGATCAGCGCCAGGGTAGCGGGAGCGCAGGGTTGCCTGACACCCGCCAGCTACCCACGACCCCCGCCGCAGGATTTTGGGACTGCTGGTGAGTGGAACACAGCTTCTGCTCCAATCTTTAAATAGTGACAACGATAACAACTAACCCCAGAGATTACCAGATGGCGAAAGGTAAACGTAATAATCTTACTAACAGAAACCAAGACCACTCACCATCATCAGAACCCAGCACCCCCACTTCACCCAGTCCAGGGCACCCCAACACACCGGAAAAGCTAGACACGGATTTAAAAGCATATCTCCTGATGATGATAGAGGACTTCAAGAAGGACGTTAATAACACACTTAAAGAAATGCAGGAGAACACTGCTAAAAAGGAAGAAGACAATAAAGAGGAAGCACAAAAATCCCTTAAAGAATTGCAGGAGAACACTGCTAAAGAGTTACAAATCCTTAAAGAAAAACATGATAACATAATCAAACAGGTAGAAGTCCTTACAGAAAAACAGGAAAACACATCCAAACAGATGATGGAAATGAACAAAACCATACTAGACCTAAAAAGGGAAGTAGACACAATAAAGAAAACCCAAAATGAGGCAACACTGGAGATAGAAACCCTAGGAAAGAAATCTGGAACCATAGATGCAAGCATCAGCAACAGAATACAAGAGATGGAAGAGAGAATCTCAGGTGCAGAAGATTCCATAGAGAACATCGGCACAACAATCAAGGAAAATGTAAAATGCAAAAAGATCCTAACTCAAAACATCCAAGAAATCCAGGACGCAATGAGAAGACCAAACCTACGGATAATAGGAGTGGATGAGAATGAAGATTTTCAACTCAAAGGACCAGCGAACATCTTCAACAAAATTATAGAAGAAAACTTCCCAAATCTAAAGAAAGAGATGCCCATGAACATACAAGAAGCCTACAGAACTCCAAATAGACTGGATCAGAAAAGAAATACCTCCCGACACATAATAATCAGAGCAACAAATGCTCTAAATAAAGATAGAATACTAAAAGCAGTAAGAGAAAAAGGCCAAGTAACATATAAAGGCAAGCCTATCAGAATTACACCAGATTTTTCACCAGAGACTATGAAAGCCAGAAGATCCTGGACAGATGTTATACAGACACTAAAAGAACACAAATTCCAGCCCAGGCTACTATACCCAGCCAAACTCTCAATTAACATAGATGGAGAAACCAAAGTATTCCACGACAAAACCAAATTCACACATTATCTCTCCACGAATCCAGCCCTTCAAAGGATAATAACAGAAAAAAACCAATACAAGGACAGGAACCACGCCCTAGAAACAACAAGAAGGTAATCCCTCAACAAACCTAAAAGAAGACAGCCACAAGAACAAAATGCCAACTTTAACATCAAAAATAACAGGAAACACCAATTTCTTTTCCTTAATATCTCTTAATATCAATGGACTCAACTCCCCGATAAAAAGACATAGACTAACAAACTGGCTACACAAACAAGACCCAACATTTTGCTGCTTACAGGAAACTCATCTCAGAGAAAAGGATAGACACTACCTCAGAATGAAAGGCTGGAAAACAATTCTCCAAGCAAATGGCATGAAGAAACAAGCTGGAGTAGCCATTCTAATATCTGATAAGATTGACTTCCAACCCAAAGTCATTAAAAAAGACAGGGAGGGACACTTCATACTCATCAAAGGTAAAATCCTCCAAGAGGAACTATCAATCCTGAATATCTATGCTCCAAATACAAAGGCAGCCACATTCATTAAAGAAACTTTAGTAAATCTCAAAGCACACATTGCACCTCATACAATAATAGTGGGAGACTTCAACACACCACTTTCACCAATGGACAGATCATGGAAACAGAAACTAAACAGGGACACAGTGAAACTAAGAGAAATTATGAATCAAATGGATCTGGCAGATATCTACAGAACATTCTATCCTAAAACAAAAGGATATACCTTCTTCTCAGCACCTCATGGTACCTTCTCCAAAATTGACCACATAATTGGTCACAAAACAGGCCTCAACAGATATAAAAATATTGAAATTGTCCCATGCATCCTATCAGATCACCATGGACTAAGGCTGATCTTCAATAACAAAATAAATAATAGAAAGCCCACCTTCACGTGGAAACTGAACAACACTCTTCTCAATGATACCTTGGTCAAGGAAGGAATAAGGAAAGAAATTAAGGACTTTTTAGAGTTCAATGAAAATGAAGCCACAACATACCCAAACTTATGGGACGCAATGAAAGCATTTTTAAGAGGAAAACTCATAGCTCTGAGTGCCTCCAAAAGGAAACTAGAGAGAGCACACATTAGCAGCTTGACAACACACCTAAAAGCACTAGAACAAAAGGAAGCAAATTCACCCAAGAGGAGTAGACGGCAGGAAATAATCAAACTCAGGGGTGAAATCAACCAAGTGGAAACAAGAAAAACTATTCAAAGAATCAACCAATCAAGGAGCTGGTTCTTTGAGAAAATCAACAAGATAGATAAACCCTTAGCCAGACTCACTAGAGGGCACAGGGAAAGCATCCTAATTAACAAAATCAGAAATGAAAAAGGAGACATAACAACAGATCCTGAAGACATCCAAAACACCATCAGATCCTTCTACCAAAGGCTATACTCAACAAAACTGGAGAACCTGGATGAAATGGACAAGTTCCTAGACAGATACCAGGTACCAAAGTTGAATCAAGATCAGGTTAATGATCTAAACAGCCCTATATCCCCCAAAGAAATAGAAGCAGTCATTAATAGTCTCCCAACTAAAAAAAGCCCAGGACCAGATGGGTTTAGTGCAGAGTTCTATCAGACCTTCAAAGAAGATCTAATCCCAGTTCTTCACAAACTATTCCACAAAATAGAAACAGAAGGTACTCTACCCAACTCATTCTATGAAGCCACAATTACTCTGATACCTAAACCACAAAAAGACCCAACAAAGATAGAAAACTTCAGACCAATATCCCTTATGAATATTGATGCAAAAATCCTCAATAAAGTTCTTGCTAACCGAATCCAAGAACACATCAAAACAATCATCCATCCTGACCAAGTAGGTTTCATCCCAGGGATGCAGGGATGGTTCAATATACGGAAATCCATCAACGTAATCCAGTATATAAACAAACTCAAAGATAAAAACCACATGGTCATCTCCTTAGATGCGGAAAAAGCATTTGACAAGATCCAACACCCATTCATGATAAAAGTCTTGGAAAGATCAGGAATTCAAGGCCCATACCTAAACATGATAAAAGCAATCTACAGCAAACCAGTAGCCAACATCAAAGTAAATGGTGAGAAGCTTGAAGCAATCCCTCTAAAATCAGGGACTAGACAAGGCTGTCCACTTTCTCCATACCTATTCAACATTGTACTTGAAGTCCTAGCCAGAGCAATTCGACAACAAAAGGAGATCAAAGGGATACAAATTGGAAAAGAGGAAGTCAAAATATCACTTTTTGCAGATGATATGATAGTATATATAAGTGACCCTAAAAATTCCACCAGAGAACTCCTAAGCCTGATAAACAGCTTCGGTGAAGTAGCTGGATATAAAATTAACTCAAACAAATCAATGGCCTTTCTCTACACAAAGAATAAACAGGCTGAGAAAGAAATTAGGGAAACAACACCCTTCTCAATAGTCACAAATAATATAAAATATCTTGGCGTGACTCTAACTAAGGAAGTGAAAGATCTGTATAATAAAAACTTCAAGTCTCTGAAGAAAGAAATTATAGAAGATCTCAGAAGATGGAAAGATCTCCCATGCTCATGGATTGGCAGGATCAACATTGTAAAAATGGCTATCTTGCCAAAAGCAATCTACAGATTCAATGCAATCCCCATCAAAATTCCAAATCAATTCTTCAACGAATTAGAAAGTGCAATCTGCAAATTCATCTGGAATAACAAAAAACCTAGGATAGCAAAAACTCTTCTCAAGGATAAAAGAACCTCTGGTGGAATCACCATGCCGGACCTAAAGCTCTACTACAGAGCAATTGTGATAAAAACTGCATGGTACTGGTATAGTGACAGACAAATAGACCAATGGAATAGAATTGAAGACCCAGAAATGAACCCACACACCTATGGTCACTTGATCTTCGACAAGGGAGCTAAAAACATCCAGTGGAAGAAAGACAGCATTTTCAACAAATGGTGCTGGCACAACTGGTTGTTAACATGTAGAAGAATGCGAATCGATCCATTCCTATCTCCTTGTACTAAGGTCAAGTCTAAGTGGATCAAGGAACTTCACATAAAACCAGAGACACTGAAACTTATAGAGGAGAAAGTGGGGAAAAGCCTTGAAGATATGGGCACAGGGGAAAAATTCCTGAATAGAACAGTAATGGCTTGTGCTGTAAGATCGAGAATTGACAAGTGGGACCTCATGAAACTACAAAGCTTCTGCAAGGCTAAAGACACCATCAATAAGACAAAAAAACCACCAACAGATTGGGAAAGGATCTTCACCTATCCTAAATCAGATAAGGGACTAATATCCAATATATATAAAGAACTCAAGAAGGTGGACTCCAGAAAGTCAAATAACCCCATTAAAAAATGGGGCTCAGAACTGAACAAAGAATTCTCACCTGAGGAATACCGAATGGCAGAGAAGCACCTGAAAAAATGTTCAACATCCTTAATCATCAGGGAAATGCAAATCAAAACAACCCTGAGATTCCACCTCACACCAGTCAGAATGGCTAAGATCAAAAATTCAGGTGACAGCAGATGCTGGCGAGGATGTGGAGAAAGAGGAACACTCCTCCATTGTTGGTGGGATTGCAAGCTTGTACAACCACTCTGGAAATCAGTCTGGCGGTTCCTCAGAAAATTGGACATAGTACTACCGGAGGATCCAGCAATACCTCTCCTGGGCATATATCCAGAAGATGTCCCAACCGGTAAAAAGGACACATGCTCCACTATGTTCATAGCAGCCCTATTTATAATAGCCAGAAGCTGGAAAGAACCCAGATGTCCCTCAACAGAGGAATGGATACAGAAATTATGGTACATTTACACAATGGAGTACTACTCAGCTATTAAAAAGAATGAATTTATGAAATTCCTAGCCAAATGGATGGACCTGGAGGGCATCATCCTGAGTGAAGTAACACAATCACAAAAGAACTCACACAATATGTATTCATTGATAAGTGGATATTAGCCCAAAACTTAGGATACCCAAGATATAAGATACAATTTGCTAAACGCATGAAACTCAAGAAGAATGAAGACCAAAGTGTGGACACTGTGCACCTTCTTAGAATTGGGAACAAAACACCCAGGGAAGGAGCTACAGAGACAAAGTTCGTAGCTGTGATGAAAGGATGGACCATTTAGAGACTGCTGTATCCAGGGATCCGTCCCATAATCAGCTTCTAAACGCTGACACCATTGCATACACTAGCAAGATCTTGCTGAAAGGACCCAAATATAGCTGTCTCTTGTGAGACGATGCCGGGGCCTAGCAAACACAGGAGTGGATGTTCACAGTCAGCTATTGGATGTATCACAGGGCTCCCAATGGAGAAGCTAGAGAAAGTACCCAAGGAGCTAAAGGGATCTGCAACCCTATTGTTGGAACAACATGATGTACTAACCGGAACCCTGGAGCTCTTGTCTCTAGCTGCATATGTATCGAAAGATGGCCTAGTCGGCCATCAATGGAAAGAGAGGCCCATTGGACTTGCAAACTTTATATGCCCCAATATAGGGGAATGCCAGGGCCAAAAGAATGGGAATGGGTGGGTAGGGAAGTGGGGGGCGCTATGGGGGACTTTTGGGATAGTATTGGAAATGTAATTGAGGAAATTATGTAATAAAAATATTAAAAAAAAAAAAAAAAAAAAAAAAATAAAATGTTTTGTCAACAAGTTATTAATTCAAAAGATTAGATATTGTAAAACTTTAAAGCTTTAACTTCCTAAAAGACAAAAAAGGGAGAAATTGTATCCCTGTACATACTATTTAGTACATTCCCATGTACACTATTTAAATCATACCTTTATTTTCAAATTTTGAAATTTAAATGTCAAAAAATTTAATAAATACTTTATAGAATCTTAAAAAAAAAAAAAAAAAAAAAAAAAAAAAAAAAAAAAAAAGAATTCTCTCTGAACTCTTTGGAGACTGGGTAACTTCTGCCCCATTAGGTGAATCTTGAAGCAGTACAGATTTTGATTATTCAATATTACAGATACTAAACTTGAAGCAAAGTTGTTTATCTTTGAATGAAAAAAATAATGGTCTTTTATACAAATTACTCTCTTTGATTGTTGCTTTCTTCTGTATTTTTATAGCTCTGAGGATCTGGGGCTACAAAGTAAGTAATAGAACACTCAAGGCAAAAGATTTGAAAACACTTCAAGATTGGCAGATAAAGGTATTCCAAGTCACAGATACAGCAAAGAGCATGAAGAACTAAGATGGCCACTCTTTTTAGAAAATGTGGTGTTAGATTGGTTATTCGTAGAAATGAGTGTTTTCGAAGGGAATCTCAGTTTCTTGTTTGTAGTCTTAGAATAAGAGATAATAAGGCACATAAAGCAACTACATGTAGTCATATCTTTAGAAAAAAATGTATAAGTGGATTTGAAATATGACAATGCCTGTTTACTGAAAAGTATACCACTCAGGCCATCAGCTAGACACAAAATTAAGAAAGATTATTGTCACATGTTGGTCAAAGCTTCAGATAGCAAGAGGCGACATAGAGTTGAGATGAGAAGAAAACAGAAGACCACAGCTGAAGAGCTGAGAATTTCTAAGCTGTAGAAGCTCAGTTCACCATTGGAAAACTGACCAGAGAGTTTGAATCTGTCTTAACATTTCTCTAGTCAGTCGCCCTGTCTTTATCCTTTTATTTCTGAATGGAGATCACATGTGCCACATTCTATATTAAGACTATCGTGTTTCTATGAAATTAAACAGAATGAAATTTCCTTTTTAAAACAGGCACTTCTACGCACATGGTAACATCATCAGAGTTTTATGTATTGCCAAAAGTGATGGGGTACCACTTTAATTCTAGCACTTGGGAAGCAGAGGCAGGCAAATCTGTAAGTTGAAGAACAATATAGTATACATAGTGAATTCCAGGACAACCATGTCTCAGTAAAAAGTAAAGGAAAAACAAAACAAAACAACAACAACAACAACAACAAAAAAATTGTATGTTGACTTCTTTTCTGGCAGCCTGTGATCATACAGGAGGGTTCTACTAAAGAGTGATCATAAATTAATGAATTTCTCATTAAGAATACTAGATTACTGATCATACAAATACAAGGATAACTGTGTTAAAAAGGGTGAATGTTTAACACAGCCCGTGAGGTTATCTGTCTTAGGGATTCTGAGTTAGATGGATGAAAAGTCACTGGGGCAGGAACTGAGAATCAGTTGCCCAATAGGATTGATATTTTACAGTCTGTCTTTTGAACAGTTTAGGTCTTTGAAAAATGTTTTTCACAATTGCTCTGTAGTACAGCTTTAGGTCGGGCATGGTAATTCCACCAGAGGTTCTTTTATCCTTGAGAAGAGTTTTTGCTATCCTAGGATTTTTGTTATTCCAGATGAATTTGCGATTGCCCTTTCTAATTTGTTGAAGAATTGAGTTGGAATTTTGATGGGGATTGCATTGAATCTGTAGATTGCTTTTGGCAAGATAGCCGTTTTTACGATATTGATCTTGCCAATCCATGAGCATGAGAGATCTTTCCATCTTCTGAGATCTTCTTTAATTTCTTTCTTCAGAGACTTGAAGTTTTTATCATACAGATCTTTCACTTCCTTAGTTAGAGTCATGCCAAGATATTTTATATTATTTGTGACTATTGAGAGGGGTGTTGTTTCCCTAATTTCTGCATGATACTGGTATAGTGACAGACAAGTAGACCAATGGAACAGAATTGAAGACCCAGAAATGAACCCCCACACCTATGGTCACTTGATCTTTGACAAGGGAGCTAAAACCACGAAGTGGAAAAAAGACAGCATTTTCAACTAATGGTGCTGGCACAACTGGCTGTTATGTAGAAGATTGCGAATTGATCCATTTCTATCTCCTTGTACTAGGTCAAATCTAAGTGGATTAAGGAACTCCACATAAAACCAGAGTCACTGAAACTTACAGAGGAGAAATTGGGGAAAAGCCTCGAAGATATGGGTACAGGGGAAAATTTTCTGAATAGAATAGCAATGGCTTGTGCTGTAAGATCAAGAATCCATAAATGGGACCTCATAAAATTGCAAAGCTTCTGCAAGGCAAAAGACACCATCAATAAGACAAAAAGACCACCGACAGATTGGGAAAGTATCTTTACCTATCCTAAATCAGATAGGGGACTAATATCCAATATATATAAAGAACTCAAGAAGGTGGACTCCAGAAAATCAAATAACCTCATTAAAAGATGGGGCTCAGAACTGAACAAAGAATTCTCACCTGAGGAATACCGAATGGCAGAGAAGCACCTGAAAAAATGTTCAACATCCTTAATCATCAGAGAAATGAAAATCAAAACAACCCTGAGATTCCACCTCACACCACTCAGAATGGCTAAGATGAAAAATTCAGGTGCCAGCAGATGCTGGCCAGGATGTGGAGAAAGAGGAACACTCCTTCACTGTTGGTGGGATTGCAAGCTTGTACAACCACTCTGGAAATCAGTCTGGCGGTTCCTCAGAAAATTGGACATAGTACTACTGGAGGATCCAGCAACACCTCTCCTGGGCATATATCCAGAAGATGTCCCAACCTATGAAGGACACATGCTCCACTATGTTCATAGCAGCCTTATTTATAATAGCCAGAAACTGGAAAGAACCCAGATGCCCCTCGACAGAGGAATGGATACAGAAAATGTGGTACATTTACACAATGGAGTACTACTCAGCTATTAAAAAGAATGAATTTATGAAATTCCTAGGCAAATGGATGGACCTGGAGGGCATCATCCTGAGTGAGGTAACCCAATCACAAAGGAACTCACACAATATGTACTCACTAATAAGTGGATATTAGCCCAGAAACTTAGGATACCCAAGATATAAGATACAATTTGCTAAATGCATGGAACTCAAGAAGAATGAAGACCAAAGTCTGGACATTTTGCCCCTTCTTAGAATTGGGAACAAAACACCCATGGAAGGAGTTACAGAGACAAAATTTGGAGCTGTGATGAACGGATGGACCATCTAGTGATTGCCATATCCAGGGATCCATCCTATGATCAGCTTCCAAATCCTGACACCATTGCATACTCTAGCAAGATTTTGCTAAAAGGACCCAGATATAGCTGTCTCTTGTGAGACTATGCAAGGGCCTAGCAAACACAGAAGTGGATGCTCACAGTGAGCTATTGAATGGATCACAGGGCCCCCAATGGAGGAGCTAGAGAAAGCACCCAAGGAACTAAAGGGAACTGCAACCCTATAGGTGGAACAACAATATGAACTAACCAGTACCCCAGAGCTCTTGTCTCTAGCTGCATATGTATCAAAAGATGGCCTAGTAGGCCATCACTGGAAAGAGAGGCCCATTGGACTTGCAAACTTTATATGCCCCAGTACAGGGGAATGCCAGGGCCAAAAAGGGGGAGTGGGTGGGTAGGGGAGTGGGGAAGGTGGGTTTGGGGGACTTTTGGGATATCATTGGAAATGTAAATGAGGAAAATACCTAAAAATAAATAAATAAATAAATAAATAAAGGCATTCTCTTTAGTCTCTAAACATCTTAAAGAAAATAAAAAAGAAAAGAAAAATGTTTTTCATATATATATATTTTTTGTCCTAGTGGTATCTCCATAATCTTACCCATTTGGCTTGTAAGATAATAGTGACTCTGGGGATGAATCCCCGGTAAGACTCACAGGAGAAATAATGAAGAATCTGATGCAATTATTTTTACAAGATAGCTACTAGACATATTTTACATATATCTTCATTCATTTTCATGTGTGTATATGCATATTTCCCTATGTGTGGACACCTATGTGTAAGGGTAAGTGTGCATGTTGTGTGCACATATATGTGAATGTCCTTGACTGTTGTCAGAAATTAATGTTAGATTATTCTTCCTCCTTGCTTATTAAAGTAGGTATCATTAAGCTACAGGATCATATCCACATCCAGACCTGATATATCTGGCTAGTCACAATCACAGACTCCCTCTCCTTCTAGGTAGAAGGGCAAGCAGGGCATCATAGCCATGAGGTATTTTGGATTTCTGAATCTAAACTCCAGTCCTTCCCCTTGTGTAGCAAGCACTTTGATTGCTGTGCCATCACTGTACCCCAAACACTTAAGATATATCACAGGGAAGAATCCTTCAAACACAAAGTACTATTCTAGTTCTGACTTAACCTTAAGAAATTTTTAGAGTCTGAATAAGATGTTACGATCTATAAGTCTCCAGTGTTGTTGGACATGTGGACCAAACGTCAGAGATTTAGCACATATACTTTTGTACCTAACTGAGAGGCTCTTTTAAATTGCAAATAGCTGACACTTCACATGGGTTTATGCTTGTTATCCTGCTTCATTTACCAAAGCTCAGATTTTTCTCCCCTGGTTCTGATGCCTAAGACTGAGTTTACTGAACAGATACTCCTATCAGCATCACAGTGAATGCCTAAAGTAGCTCACAGAGCCATGTGTATCATGTTTGGGAAATGGGCATGGTTTTAAATTGAAATATGAGAAACACACTGATTAACTTAAATTAAGCCATACTTGAAAATGATGGAAATAAAATATATTAGAAGCAAATATATAAAATTGGTTAAATTTATAATTCTGTTTGAGGAAAGATTAATGATCTCTTAAAATTCCTCTATAATGTTATTCTTTATTCCATTGAACTTCTTTCAAGAAGTGTTTATAGTATTTAGATTCAACATTAAAATGTCTGTGTATTCCTGTGTCCCATTGTTATTCCTCTTAATGATATGTAGTGTTAGATCAGTGAGTACTGTAGAAATTCTAAAACTATCTTTTTACATTCCAGGATCAAGTTTTGGATATCATTGAAACATCAATAAATCTACTGAGAAAGACAAATGGACAACAATATTCTGACTTGTTAGGATTAATGGAGGCATATATTTGTGGGCTTTTAAGGTGCTGAAGGAAGGGTAGTGTGGGTATTTCATTCCTGTGTATGAAGAACACCAGCAAGTCCCTGAATAATCCTATACTGCAACTGTGTTCACAGACCTCCTTACAGAGTTAAATTATATATAAGCTTTACTTCTTTCTTGGCATGCAATTGTACCACAATGTTTGTAACATGCAATGATTACACAGAAATTCAGAGCCTGTGATCCCACTACTTAATTCTGACCAATATTTCCACGTAGTTCCCTTCATCTGTCATTGTTTTCTACATGTAATTATTTAACTTATAACACCACTGGGTGTGGGTTCACACACTTCTTGCTTGAATAGAGGAAAACGATGTTAGAATTAATGTAAGATATTTAAGGTACATAGCTAGTCCAACGAACCCATGAAACATTTGATAAACTAAAGTCAAGAATAATATATAAACTGCCCACTCTTTAAGAAATTATCTCTTTGAGGAGGTCTGAGTACTTCTCTTACGTTAGGGCAAAGCTGGTAAGCTTTGACTTTTGGTAACACTGTTGAATGAATTTAATTGTCTATTTGAGAAACATGAAATATACCCTATTCAAGAGTATAATCAGCAAGTATTAACATATATTTATTCATTGATACAACTGTCACTATTCTCAGTTGAACACAATTAACATGTCACACAGCACCTATTTCCTCTAAAATCTTCAGACCCATGTGACAAATAGAATCCATTTTGCTTCTGTTTATCACACAAGTAAATATAGTCTTGTAGAAATGAATGTAAATACGATGTCATCACAGACCACAATCGAGCACAGGCAATTGCCACCCACCCACTGGCAGCACTCCGAACAGGAAACCAAGAAGTTACAGAAAACTGAGATTCCAGGCTTTCACAAGCATATGAGGTAAAGATAGATTCCAAATCTAAACCATGTTATCTATCAGGACACTTTACCCACTGAAGCAGAATGCACAGCAAAGCCAGTCACTGTGCCCCAGACTCTGATTCACCCTGTGAGTTCTAAATGTTACTGATGACATTGTGACTCGGGAAGAGCAATCCATTTTAATCCAACCTTTTGGGTAGAACACACTGGTTTATGCTGCTAATGAAGGCTGAACTAACAGTGATCTGGAGGATACACCAACCGTTGACATGGAGGAGAGACTTGCTGGGACTACCCTTCAATGTCCTAAAAACTGTTAAGCAGATGTTAAAGAGAGAAGAGCGTGAAGGTCTCAAGCAAGACTAACTGATGAGAGAATAGTCAGTAGCTCTGCACACTGTGAATGAACAAAGACTTCTTCTTGGATCCTGGGGCAGCAAAGTACTGTTGCTATCCATTGTCACATATTATAGTATAGAGCCAACTGATGCAGACATCTGTGTTCTTTACATTTCTTCATTCACTATGCATCAAGTAAAAGGACAAGATGAGAGAGACTTGGTACTTGCTGTGTACAGCTATAACTACTGCCCTGATTTGGTCACTATGTAATTTGTATTTCTAATTTAGCTAACTAGAAACAATTTAAGATAGATTCCCATGTTTTCACCTTCAACAAGCAAGCTATTTGAAGATATATAGTCCATAGTCGTGTTTAACAGACAGTAATACTTGCAGATTTAGATTTAGTCAAGATGACAACATGTAACATAACAACAGGGATATTTCTCCCTGTTCCTCTTGCTGTTACCATCCAGTATCACTTAACAGATTTCCAAAAACAATATAGTCAGGATATTTTTCAAACATAGATCCAACCTCTTTAGGTATATAGTTACTGTTTCCAAATTTTTATATATTTAAAGAAAATATGATTCAAACTTTTAATAGTTTCTTGATTTCTTCAAGAGAAACTATTTTTCTTATAGCATATTGTTTCAATTCTGCAATTTTATAATCAGTTGTTTTTGTGCTGGTTCCCAAGTCAATCCATCTTTCTCACTACAACCATATGTGGGGAAAGCACAGTGTGTGTAAGTTTGCTATCTTCAGTGGATTCAGCCATTCAAGTTGGGACATTCAAGTTTCCTGGAAGATAAATGATAAACACTGAGATTACATTGGCTACAGGTTTTGGATCAGTGGAGTTTTATGTTCAAAGCATTGTTATGGCAAATTTTGTAGCATGTAAACAGGCAAATCTGATTATTTTGGTATATAAAACAACATTTCTCCCCTCCAAAATGAAATTTACTTTTTCATGCCTCCTGCTTATGTATGAAGAGGGTAATGATTCACTTAAAATGAAAGGCAAGGAAAGTTCTCATAATACCAGATCAAAAAAAAAAAATAGCTGAACCTTCACAACTCTTCCCATGAGGGAAATTCAGGGGTCTAATAAGCAAGTTTATTGGTATTATAAATGATTGATTGGCGTAGACACATGATTATGATGTGGTATAAACTCAAAGCACAATTAGTCTTCTACATTATCAACTGGAAGCAGCATTCCTTTAACAATTCTGGTTGGCAGTAGTTTCATCTGAGCCTTCAACAATCCAGGCTGCAGGGAAGCACCTTCAAACAGGTAAACAACTCAGAAAGGCTTCAGGAAGTCCCTGAACCTGGTCATATTCAGTGAGTCCCTTACCTCCAATCAGCTTTTTCTGTTTATATAAGCAATCCCTTATATATGACTTCCGAGAGCCTTTCAGACCAGTCAAACTGCCAAGAAGAGTCTGGGGCCAGGCTCTCTATCTGAGAGAAATAGATACCAGGTAGCTGCCTGGAGAGGTTTGGACCAACTTGGGTAACTTGGAAAAGGTACGCTCCAACCTGTTGTGTTGAGTGCAGACTGTGAATTGTGTTACAGGTACCCAACTTTTGTGAGCTGTCATCCAAGCTACTTAGGCTTTGCTGGTGCAAATATCTTCTGAGTCATTTGTCTATGTAGTTAACCCTTCACCCATATTTCTGTAAGTAATTCCAATAAACAACCCCATTGTTTTGCCAAGTTGACCTTTGGCTCTATCCCTATTTTGGCCCTTCATTGGCTCTGTATACAATGTGAGTAGGTGTGAGTGGTCAATTTTTCCAGTAAACGTCTTCTTCACAGCAGAGTTGCATACAACAGATAATGCCTGACTATTCCTTAAGGGAAGTAAATTTCTCCATCATTTTGTTCCAGTGTCCTAGTGAATGAATCCAAAGCAGATCTCCAGCTTTGATTTTTGTTTTCCACTCCCACCTCCATTTGCCTCTTTTAACACCATGAAATAAATTGCTACATTAATGTTTGTACCAAATTCTAGTCTTGAGTTCCAATCCTGAACCTCTTCATTTTCTGCATCAGCAAATACTTCAGCCATTTATTCCAAACTGTATAATTCTTTTTCAACTATCTCTTAATCTAAATATTGAAGTTTTCTGGCACTCCCTCAGAATACCATTTGTGCCTTCCTTTGCTCTTGGCATCATTTCTGTGACATTTTATCTCTCTTGTCCTCTGGTTTCCTGCAATGGCTTCTTAGGGGCCTCTTCACCTCTAGCCACTTCCCCATTTCCCCATATTGCCAAGCTAATACTCTAATATACTGTACTTGTTCACTATTTCATTTTATGGATTGATTGATTTTGATAGCTCATTTTCAAACATCAGTCATGTATCAAATTTTGATAGATTCTCTTTCATTGGGGCAATGATCTTAGAGACATTTCTTGGGTATTTAAATGATTATGACTAACCTACAACAAATGTTTTCAAACATTCTAAAAATGTATCCTTTAAAGAAGTCCCTGAGGGACAGGTTCAAATGAATTCTAGCAATGTAAACCTTTCCCCTTCATTATTTTCAAAATATTGTACACTACAATCTCACCCATTTCTCCATCTTAACACTTTATAATTACCTGTTTTGTGTTCTCTTCCTCTTTAGGCAAACAAGAACCATCTATTTCCTTTTACTACAATTTCCTCTTAATTCTCTTTTGGGTACTTCTGCTATTTAAAGTTTGAGACATATTCATAAGTAATGAGATATATTGTATTTTAATTGTAATTTTTGGAGGTGAATCAAAGAACTTATATACAATGTTGTTTTTCCTGCTTCACCATTTAAAAAGGCCTTGTGCTTTGCACAGCATTTAATTTCAGAGAGATATTTAAATCATCTATTTTGAATCTAAGTTTCAGTCTTTAGTCCCTATTATTTTTCATCACAGTAGTAGACTCTACTCGAGCTTGAGTTGTTTTGGGCATAGTTTCAAGGCTCTGCCAGTGCCTGGCAAATACAGAGGTGGATGCTCACAGTAATCCATTGGATGGACACAAGGTCTCCCATGATGGAGCCAGAGAAATACTCAGGGAGCTGAAGGGGACTGAAACCCCATAGGAGGGACATCAATATGAACTAACCACTAACCCCAGAGCTCCTTGGAACTATACCACCAATCAAAGAAAACACATGGTGGACCTTATGTCTCTAGCTATATATGTAGCAGAGGATGCCCTAGTTGGTCATCAATGGGAGGAGAGGTCCTTGGTCCAGTGAAGGCTCTATACCCCAGTATAGTGGAATGCCAGGACCAGAAATGGGAGTGGGTGGGTTGGGGAGCAGGGGGAATGGGGAGGGGATAGGGGATTGTCGGAGGGGAAACTAGGAAAGGGGATAACATTTGCAATGTAATTAAAGAAAATATCTAATAAAAAAGACTCTGATAAAGGTTGTCTCTTGTGAGACTATGCCTGGGCCTAGCAAACACAGAAGTGGATGCTCACAGTCAGCTATTTGATGGATCACAGGACCCCCAACGGAGGAGCTAGAGAAAGTACCCAAGGAGCTAAAGGGATCTGCAACCCTATAGGTGGAACAACAATATGAACTAACCAGTAACCCCCCGGAGCTAGTGTCTCTAGCTGCATATGTATCAAAAGATGACCTAGTCAGCCATCACTGGAAAGAGAGGCCCATTGGACTTGCAAACTTTATATGCCTCAGTATAGGGGAACGCCAGGGCCAAGAAGTGGGAGTGGGTGGGGTAGTGTGTGTGGGACTTTTGGGATAGCATTGGAAATGTAAATGAAATAAATACCTAATTTTAAAAAAATGACTCTGTGTAAAGGACATTAAAGGAAAAAATGATTCACAACATCTGACAAAAGTCCTATAATCATTGTATAGTCGCATAATTCCTGAATTTCTCCTGATTAAGATATTTGAGCCTTCTGTACTCTGTGTGTGTGTGTGTGTGTGCATGTGTGTGTGTGTGAGTGTGTGTGTGTTTGTGTGTCCATATGTGTGTGTCTGTATCTCTGTCTTTTTCTCTGTGTGTGTACATGTGTGTGTACACTTTTGTGTACATGTGTGTGCCCATGTTTATCTCTTTCTCTCTTTGTATACATATGTATATGCACCTGTATCTGTGTGTGTGTGTGTGTGATAGAGAGAGAGAGAGAGACAGAGAGAGAGAGAGAGTGTGTGTGCATATACCTTGTGTGTTCGAAGAATATAATTCTTTCAGTATTTTTTACTTGTTAAAATTACCATAAATTGGCTAAATTAGTTAGGGCTATTAATTAATTAATTAATTATGTGAAGAAGCAACTTAGGGAATGACAGTACTGGTTGCTTTAAGGCTTCTGGACATGCTGAACTTCACTGGTCCCTATAGCTTTTCAGTTCAGGGATCTACCTTTCTTTCTCTGCCATCTGCCTTACCTACCTTATACTTTAGATTCTTGTACCTTGGCTCACACCATGGATTTGTCCTCTGTGTTTCCTTTGTTTACTTCCATCTTTCTTTATCCTTCTGTTGGTTTGAGAAAAACAAAACTACTGTGTAAATCCACATTGGAGACATAAAAGAGAAAATGACTTGAGGAATGAGGACAAGTGAAGAGAATTAAAACTGGAGAGGAACAGAGCTAATTTCATTCTTCTATACTGGATCCCCAAAAGAAACTGCTTTACCTAGAGAATTGTGTTCTGATATCAGGCACTTACCTCCAGCCATTCACATCTCTATTACAATGCTCCCTGACTGGTTAATTGTTACTTGTCATTGAGCCAAAGCAAGGAGAAGGCAAAATAACCTGGGAAGCTGCAGAATAACACTGCCAATAGAGATTTTAAACAAAACAAAGAGAAAAATCCAAATGCACGGGCATTAAATCTGAAAAAGTATCTGTTGGGAAATTCTAGCAGTGTGCTCAATTGTATCAATTTATCAGTTAATATTCCTAGTTATGTATTTCACTCCTTCCTCTGCAACATTCACATTTTATTCCAAAATGATGTTTTGAATCTAAATTCTCGCACCCTCAGAACTAAAATGATAATTGAACTAACATAACAAATGTAGTGTCTTTTCCGTTTCTCCATCTCAAATTTTTCTTTGCATTTCAGACATTACAGAATAAAATTACATTTTTGCATATGATATCAAAATGAGTACAGCCACAATAACCATTTATTTCCCAGCGGTTTCGTTTCTTTTTAATGAACTTTCCCTGAGGATATTCTTACAATTGAGTATTTATTTATGATAAGCAACAAAAGAAGTCTTGATTGCTCCAGCTGTGACAGTAAGGCTCAGTTTGATAAGCACACAGTAGATGAAACAAGTAATAATAATAATGATAAGCATTTGGATGCTCAGGAATTTGAAGAAACAAAGAGAAATGCAGGGAGTGTGGGTGACGCTTTTCTAGTTTCCAGCATCGAGTGGAATATTTTACACCTATTACAGAGATAATATGAAATTCCCATGCCAAACTATCACAACTCACCATAAATTACATTAAAAATGTTTTGTTGATAAAAATAATATAACAATGGTCCTGAAAACCTGGTAAACAATGTCATTTATAGCAGATAGATGTCTTTCAATTAATTTAATTCATATACTACTGGTCTCTCTCATGTGTCGTTATATAGTAGTCATTTTTCTTTTTCACAAAATGGGTCTTTGATTTTGGAGGGGCTAAGTTCTCTAAAAATAAGTCTGAAGCTGACTTCTATGGCATAATGAGCCGTAAGTGTCAATGGGAAGGCACTTATTAAAGTATTTATACTACTTACTCAGATGACCAGCAACATTAGGGTCAACCAATGAGATAATCACTGAATGGGTATCAGAATTAAGGAAGAAGTGTCCTTGTCAGCATCATTTTGTGGAAACATGTATCATCAAAATATGATAATCTTCTTCCCTTGTGTGTGTGTGCTTAAATGTTTATGATAGGTTAGTACATATGTATATGCATGTGTGGATGCCTGTGTGCCTGTATGCTTATGCATTGCAGGTTGGTTTGCATGTATGTATTTGAGGGATAGGTGTGCATGCACATGTGGTTTTGTATACATGTATAATAATTCTCAGAATTTCATGTGCAGAACTTTCCTTGGTAGAAAGATATGTATTGGGATAGTCATTGCCCTCAACAACTTACCTCACTTAATTCTTCCCAATGTACAGAAATTTCAATTTTCTTCCTGACTGTACATAATTAAAGAAAATAATTAAAGAAAAAAGTGATGAATGTCCCATACACAAAGTATGAAATAGTTAGCCATGTATCTAACTCATTTAATGTAAGAACCTATACAAACATTGGGAATTTATATCTTCTAAGGGAATGAGTGATGCATGCTTGGGATATGGAAAACCACTGTTACACTGGAGTAGAACAGGGTACCTACTATGTGTGAATTTAGCATACCTGAGCTCTTACATGTTGTGTGTTTCAGATGGGAAGCCTATCGGAATTTATTGGAAGGAAATAGTAACTGAAGAAAAGCATAAATACAGGCAGAATGGAGGAACTAAATGCAAGCAGTAAAATCATAACATTTTTAGCACACATTGTAGAGTCTGTATGAGCACAGAGGACAAAAATATTTTCCACAATGACCCAAATAGAGAACACTTAAAAAGATACATTAATAGGGATTATTTTTGTTTAAAAGCTGCAATACCTCCATAAAAAGGGATACAAACAAGTTTCTAACTTGGAGAAGTGGTTTGTAACACATAAAACTGTCTATGTGTATAATTACATACATATATGAAAAATACATGAAATGTTTAGAAAATAGCCCAGCACAAAATTATGCATGAGTTTAGCACCTTTGCACATAAGGAGAGAAAGTAAGTTTTATAAATGTATAATATCAAGGAAGTGCATATTTTAAACTACAGGAATGCCTATAAGGAAAACAGCTGCCCTTAGGAAGTATGATCTGATAGGATAGGCACATCCAAGACACTCACCTAACCTCCAGTTATTATCTGGCACAGAGTGACACAGGAGAAATAAGGGGTATGATTTGGAGAGGAGCAAAAGTATGTAACTAACAAATACACATATCTAGTTTAGAATTTTAAGACTTATTTTAGGTCATAGCTGTCATCTAATATAACTCTAAAACTGCAGTATTGAAAGGGGGGATATTCTGTATTTCTTCTTTTTTTCTTTTTTTTATTAGATATTTTCTTCATTTACATTTCAAATGCTACCCCCAAAACCCTCTATACCCTCCCCCACCCTGTTCCCCAACCCACCGACTTCTGTTTCCTGGCTCTGGCATTCCCCTATACTGGAACATATGATCTTTGCAAGATAAAGGGCCTCTCCCATTGATGGCCGACTAGGCCACCCTTTACTACATATGCAACTAGAAGCACCCCTCACCAACAAATTGGGAAAGGATCTTCACCTATCCTAAATCAGATAGGGGACTAATATCCAATATATATAAAGAACTCAAGAAGCTGGACTCCAGAAAATCAAATAACCTCATTTAAAAAATGGGGCACAAGAACTAAACAAAGAATTCTCAACTGAGGAATACAGAATGGCTGAGAAGCATCTGAAAAAAATGTTCAAAATATTTAATCATCAGGGAAATGCAAATCAAAACAACCCTGAGATTCCACCTCACACCAGACAGAATGGCTAAGATCAAAAATTCAGGTGACAACAGATGCTGGTGAGGATGTGGAGAAAGAGGAACACTCCTCTATTGTTGGTGGGATTTCAAGCTTGTACAACCACTCTAGAAATCAGTCTGGCGGGTCCTCAGAAAGTTGGACATAGTACTACCAGAATGTCCAGCAATTCCTCTCTTGGGCATATACACAGAAGATGTTCCAACTTGTAATAAGGACACATGCTCCACTATGTTCATAGCAGCCTTATTTATAATAGCCAGAAGCTGGAAAGAACCCAAATGTCCCTCAACAGAGGAATGGATACAGAAAATATGGTACATTTACACAATGAAGTATTTCTTCTTTTTTATTTCACTTTCTTATTGATTCTTTGAAAATTTCACACCATGTAATCCCACTCATCACATTATCCCTTCATATCTGCCCATTGCTTCTCCTCACCCAAAAATAATCTTGCTGTGGAAGCTGCAGTGTGTCACAGATTGTCACACAGTATACACTTTTGTCCACCTATCATTACTTGCAAATGTTCATTGTAGTAAGTTATTGATCTGGTTTGATGAGGATTGGGGCCAGCTCTGCAGAGCACTCAGACATCAACAAGGCCCCGGCTAGCAGTTGTGACTAGGAACATCTACATGACCTTTTGTAGTAACAGACCTCTACTGCTGCTGGGCCACAGACTCAGACATTGCTCTCAATGGCAGCATATCACCATGTCCTTGGGTGGCATCACCAGCTATTCACAACATCTCACTGCCCTTGAATCTCCAGTTCTGTCTTTCTTCATCATGGACACACCCTTCAGCTTCTCTCTGTTTTCCATTTCTCAGCAACTTACATTTCTTATCTTAATAACTCTTGGGGTTTCATGTTTTCTGGAGTTGTCTAGGGAATATTATGCCCTGCCTGACCTGTGTTGTACCTGTCAAGGGTCTTCTCAAATGTAGTCTGCCTGCCCAGAACCCATGACACAAGGTGGAAATTTTAACAAGCTTGTTCCACCAGTCAAGGCTGGATGACCCTGGCTGGAGTTTGTCTTCAACTTCCACTGCCTACCTGGAATGCAAGATTTCTGGTTTCTGTGGTAAAACACTGACCAAAAGGCTTCATTTTAGTTTACAGTTCCATAGACTTGTCTAATGCTGATAAAATTGGGGGTAGGAGCCCAAGGCAGTAACCTGGAGGCAGAAATGGAATCAACAACCTTGAAAGCATAATGCTTTACTGGCTTGTCCTCAGAGCTTGATCAGCCTTCTTTCTTATAGCAGCAGAACTGCCTGCTCAGGTGTACTAGTACCTACAATAAAATTGGCCCTCTCACGTCACTAATTAACCAAGAAAATACAACAAAGAAATGTACACAGGCTAATCTGTAGAATCCACTGAGGTTTTCTTGCCCATGACTCTTTTTTTTTTTTTTTTTTTTAATCAAGTTGACCCAAACTAAACAGCACAGTGAATGTGTATGATATAGTAAGGGGTACCATGACCCAAAAAGAGTTCATATGAAATAATATAGCCTTTTGACATAGAAACAATGAATAAATTCTATATGTAAAAAATGTACATTCAGCTTGTGAGTGGAAGCTGCATCTAATGGCCTGGATATGTTTTGCGTCATGAAGTTAGTTACTCATGCATGCACTTTTTTTTTTCAAAATGGTGTATGGATATTACATTCCCCTCACTTATGACAGGTATAAGAAAACTCAAAATAGAATAAGTACTTTCAGTGAAGTAACTCAATACCTGTGAAATTTCTGGACAGGGAGTGTAAGATTCTAAATAATATACCAAATGGAACCACTCTCCCCTGGTTTATGACTGTTCTGGTAAGTTTATTTTTACTCAGTAATGATAGAAAAAGCAATGACAAGAAGAAGAAACTGCACCACACTAGTCTACCTTGGTGAACTCAGTTAACTGGAATGATGTTTATCACTGACTGCCAGCTCATCAGGCATCTAGTATCCCATAGAAAACAAACCATAGTGTGTATGTGATCTATTATATTAAATAAGCTCCTGGGTATTTTTGTTTGAGATTATATAGATGTAGTTAATTGAGGTGGGAATTTCCACTCTGAATTTGGGTGAAATCATTCTATGGGTTGGGGTAATGTAATGAATAAAATGGAAGAAACAAACTGCATGGTACTGGTACAGAGACAGGTAGATAGATCAATGGAATAGAACTGAAGACCAAGAAATAAGCCCAAACACCTATGGTCACTTCATCTTTTACAAAGGAAATAAAACTATCCAGTGAAGAAAGGACAGTATTTTCAACAAATGGTGCTGGATCAAATGGCAGTGAGCATGTAGAAGAATGCAACTAGATCCATTCTTATCTCCCTGTACAAAGCTCAAGTCCAAGTGGATCAAGGACCTCCACTTAAAACCAGACACACTGAAACTAATAGAAGAGAAAGTGGAGAAGAGCCTTGAACATGTGAGCACAGGGGGAAATTTCCTGAACTTAAAACCAATGGCTTATGCTCTAAGATCAACAATCAACAAATGGTGCCTCATAAAATTGCAAAGCTTCTCTCGGTAAGGCAACGAGTAAAGTCAATAGGACAAAGGGCAACCAACAGATTGGGAAAAGATCTTTTCCAATCCTATATTCAATAGAGGGCTAATATCCAATATACAAAAAGAATTCAAGTTGTCTCCAGAAAGCCAAATAAGCTTATTTAAAATGGGGTACAGCTAAACAAAGAATTCTCAACTGAGAAATATTGAATGGCTGAGAAGCACTTAAGGAAATGTTCAATATGCATAGTCATCAAGGAAATGCAAATCAAAACAACACTGAGATTCTACCTCACACCAGTCAGAATGTCTAAGATCAAAAACTCAGGTGACAGCAGATGCTGGCGAGGATGTGGAGAAAGAGGAACACTCCTCCATTGTTGGTGGGATTTCAAGCAGATACAACCAGATGGAAGTCAGTCTGGCAGTTCCTCAGAATATTCGATGTAGTTCTACCTGAGAACCCAGCTATAAGACTCCTGGGCATATACCCAATAGACACCCCAATATATAACAAGGATACATGCTCCATTATGTTCAAAGCAGCCTTCTTTATAATAGCCAGAAGCTGGAAAGAACAGAGATGTCCTTCAACAGAGAATGGATACAGAAAATGTGGTACATTTACACAATGGAGTACCACTCAGCTATTAAAAATAATAAAAATTCTTAGTCAAATAGATGGAACTAGAAAATATCATCCTGACTGAGTTAACACAATCACAAAAGAACTCACATGGAATTTACTCACTGCTAAGTGGATATTAGCCCAAAAGCTCTGGATACTCAAGATTCAATTCACATGAAACTCCAGAAAAAAGAAGAGCAAAGTGTGGATGCTTTGGTCCTTCTTAGAAGGTGGAACAAAATATTTATTTTATTCTCACCCACACATCTCCAAATTATTAATTTTATTTTCATTTTTTACTGGATACTTTATTTATTTACCTTTCAAATGTTATCCCATTTCCTGATCCCCCCCCAAAAAAAATCTCTATCCCATCCTCCTTCCTCCTGCTTCTATTCGGTTATACCCCCACACTGCCACCCTCTCCTGCCTCCCTGACCTCACATTCCCATAAACTGGGGAATCAAGCCTTCACAGGACCAGGCAACTCTTTTCACATTGATGTCTAACAAGGGCATCCTTTGTAACATATATGGCTGGAGCCATGGATCCCTCCATGTGTACTCCTTGGTTGCTGGTTTAGATCCTAGGGGATATTGTTAGTTGATATTGTTGTTCTTCCTATGTGATTGCAAACCCTTTCTTTCTCTAACTCCTCCATTGGGGACCCTGTGATCATTTCAACTGATGTCTATGAGCATCCACCTCTGTATTTGTCAGGCTCCGGCAGAGTCTCTCAGGTTCCTGTCAGCATGCACTTCTTGGCATACACAATAGTCTCACTTGTTGATTGTATATGGGATGGATTCCCCAGGTGGGGCAGTCTCTGGACAGCCTTTCCTTCAGTTTCTGCTCCACACTTTGTCTCTGTATTTTGTTACACCTTCTAAGAAGGACTGAAGGGCCCAAATGTTGGTCTTCCTTCTTGAGCTTCATGTAGTCTGAAAATTTTATCTTGGTTATTCCAATCTTTTGGGGGTAATATCCACTTATCAGTGAGTGCATACCATGTGTGTTCTTTTTTGATTGGATTGCCTCACTCAGGATGATATTTTCTAGTTCCATCCATTTGACTAAGAATTTCATGAATTCATTGTATTTAATAGCTGAGTAGTACTCCATTGTGTAAATGTACTACATTTTCTGTATCCAGTCCTCTGTTGAAGGGCATCTTGGTTCTTTCCAGCTTCTGGCTACTATAAATAAGGCTCCTATGAACATAGTGGAAGGTGTGTGCTTGTTATATGTTGGAGCATCTTCTGGGTATATGCTCAGGAGTGGTATAGCTGGATTCTCAGTTAGTACTACATTGAATATTCCGAGGAACTGTCAGACTTATTTCCAGAGTGGTTGAAATCCCATCAACAATGGAGGAGTGTTTCCTTTTATCCACATCATTATCAACAACTGCTGTCACTTGAGTTTTTTATCTTAGCCTTTCAGACTGGTATGGAGTAGAATCTAAGGATTGTTTTGATTTGCATTTCCCTGATAACTATGGATACTGGACATTTCTTTATGTGCTTCTCAACCATTCAGGTTTTTTTCAGCTGAGAATTCTTTGTTTAGTTCTGTATTCTATTTTTAAAAGGGTTATTTGATTGTCTGAAGTGTAATCTCTTGATTTCTTTGTATATATTGGATATTGGCACTCTAAGCTAGAAAGCACACATTGCATTACACACAGTAATAGTGGGAGACTTCAACACCCCACTCTCATCAATGGACAGATATAAACTAAACAGAAACACAGTGAACATAAGTAACAAAAGTTATGATCCAAATGGATTTAACAGATATCTATAGAACATTTCATCCTAAAGCAAAAGAATATACCTTCTTCTCAGCATCTCATGCTACCTTCTCCAAAACTAACCATATAATTGGTCACAGAACAGATCTCAACAGAAACAAGAAGATTGAAATAATGCCGTGCATTCTATCAGATCACCAGGGACTATGGATGGCCTTAAATCACTGATTATTGTCAGCAATAACCATCCTGACCCCTCCAGAAACCTAAAAGAGTGTTTTAAGAAGAATATATTTCATAATTCAAAAAAACAAATTTCAGGCTTAAATGGTAACAAAATTGGTCAGACACAGAATTTCTTGGTTCAATAATTGACCATGTTGAGTGACTTTATTATGCTAAATAAAATTCTGTATGAAAATTAAAAAAGAAAGAAAGCAAGCCAAGATCCAGCATCACTTTCATCTTCTTCCCGGCCGAGGGTGCAATGTCACCAGCTGCCTGTGCATGCTCCTCCTGCCCTGCTCTCCCAGATGATAAACTGTATCCTGGAACTCGAACCCAAATTACACCCCACCCCGCCCTTGCTTCACCTTGTCAGAATCTCATCCCAGAAACAGACACTAGGGCTTTTTCACAGGAACATGAAGAATGGATGGACAACTATACCATCAGTGCACCAAGAATCCCTTGCACAATGGTTATTTACTTATGTAAATTGAGGGAGATAAGGACTCTTCTGAGCCTCATGTGGTTTGAACTCCATGAGCCCCACTTGCCATCAAGGGACATTTGCATTCTTTTTTTTAATAAGGATTCTGTATGATAAATCACAATTCCTCAGTTACATCCTTCATAGGAAAGAGTCAAACCACACAAATCTGAAACATTATATATAATAATTATATATATGTATATACACATATATGTATATATGTATGTATATATATATACACACACATATAATTTTTTTCTGGAGCTTCAAACAAGATATCAGAGAATTTGTGGCTCAACCAAAGTAAACTTATTTTCTCAGTAGACCCCAATATTGTAAGTTTTCTTCCTCCTAAGATATCTAAGCAAGCTTTGCCAGTGACTTCCCTTTTTCCCCCTCTATTCTCCTTTCCACCCATCTTTGTTGGCTGCTGTCTTCTGTCTACACTTTCCTTGTTGATAGAGGCCAAGGTCATATTCAGCTGGGAATTCCTGAAATTCTTCTTATTTATAATGTCTCTAATGGGCTTTTGGCACATAATCACATTCTGGATTGGTGTCTAGAACATCGAAATATAAATGGGGAGCACAACAATTTAATCCATAACAAATACAGGTAATCACCATACCCCAGAAGACACCCTTATTACATTCTTACCTTAACAAAGAAAACAGAGAAAGCTGAACCCTATATTGATATGACTACTCTTGGTTTTGTCCTTTGTATATCTTTATGCATCTTTACATAATAAACTTCTCTGGGTGACCATAGAAGGTTAGCGCTTTATTAAATTTGAGACTCACTGGACACCTACCATCTCTAAAACAGATAGACAAGATATTGGCTAAAGGAAGCAACACTTCAGACAGCATAGTCTGACATAATAACACTTGACAAGCCTGGTTGATTATTTTTGCTCTTGTTAAAGACTAAGAAGCTTTTAATATGGTTTTAATATGTATCAAATCCCTTAACATTTATTATCATTCTTAAATGGATATTCTTTTCTGTGAAATTTCAAATTGAGAGATGATGGCTCCCTTTTGTGTGAGACTCTGTTCTCTTTCTACCATTTTTGTTCATGCATAAATTGAGAGAGGAGAGAAAGAGAATGTAAGGGAGGAGAGAGGGAGGCAGAAAGAGAGGAAGAGAGAGAATTTGAATTGCTTTTTCCTACACATATCATAGCTTACCGTATGATACAGAGGACTGTTGTGTATCTGTATGACTTCTGAATCAGGGCCAATAGATACTCATTTCATGACTTTAATGTCTGAAAAGAAATATTTAGTGCTGTGGTATGTTGTGCATACAAAATTGTGTTTCTTTCTTCCTTTGGCAAAAGAAAACCATGAATGACCAGCTAGGATACAGATATTTTAAAACCTACGACAAGAGAATGGTCAGTTAATGGAAGGCCAATATGTGTATTTTGGGAGGGGATAGTTAAATGAGCAGGTGAGGACCATTTCAATCGGTGAGTTCTTAGCAGTTACCAACCTGCTGTAATCATCAGGCACTGAAATCAGGATAGGGAAGGACAGTCTATTATTAGCTATGGGCTTCTGATTAATATTTGAAGCTAAGGGAGTTTGTGTTCTAGTTAAGATATAAAAGCTGTCTCTT
Organism: Mus caroli; assembly: GCF_978045245.1. Taxonomy (NCBI): domain Eukaryota; kingdom Metazoa; phylum Chordata; class Mammalia; order Rodentia; family Muridae; genus Mus; species Mus caroli. The sequence goes on along the minus strand of NW_028227274.1, from coordinate 26,091,028 downwards.
GAGGTGGAGCCATTAGCATGCCAGGAATGAGACAAGGTTGTCGTTAAGGAGGCATTAGGTCCTGATGACCACAGTGGAGTAAGAATGACTGGCCAGCAGGCAAAATCTAACACAAGGTCACTCTCAGCAATGCCAAGCCATATGTTCAAATTGAGGAGAGCTACACACTTTCTCTGATGTTTCACTTTAAGGGATTCTAAGTAATGATGAGTGAAAACAAAGCTGTGTGAGCCCAGCACACATTGTTGAATTCATTCAATACATTTTGAACATTCAGAGTTTCATTGTGTTAGTGAACACAAGTGTGGTTTGTTTATTTGGGTGAGTGTGTGGTTGTGTGCTCAAAGGTATTCTTTACAATAGGTATAGGAACAACAGTTCAACATTAGATTTTTAAAATTATACTCTTAGCTGAAAGCTTAGTTTGCATAAAATGTCATCCTTTGCCACTTCTATAAACATATCAAAACTTAAGTTCCAAGCATGTGACTGAAATTTAGTACTATGGATATCTAAAACAAAATCCTATCTAATGCCATTGAATATTTTATCATTTAAGAAAAAAACAGAGCCCTATTCCAAAGATATTTAGCCCATGAGTTTAAAAGGACAATGGGTCTAATACATGTGATTTACTCTTCCTCTTGGCCAACATAGAATGCTTCAGTCATTTCTGTGAGAAATGTAAGGGTTTTTTTTAAAGTAGTCAAAACAGATTTTGAATAGTTCTGAGCATTTCTGAGTTCTCTAGCTTACCACGGTGTCTTTACTTCAGATCCTGTGTGTCTTTGCTCAAAAATCACCTTCTCTTACCTACATCACTGTGCAATGGAAGAAGAAGTGTGTATGAAGGGGTTTTGAAAGATAGAATGGGGTATACTGGTTTTAATTGTAACAAGAGAGTAGAAACCATGTTCACTGTTGTGTGACCTACACCTAAGAAAAATAGTCTGTACACATTATGTACATAATAAATATTGAATCAGTTAATAAATCAAAGTGTCTGAGTGTACTTAATGACACAAACTCTCATCTGTATATATTGACACCCTGTCATTATAATTGTGATTGCAGAATAGGAATTTTCAAATTGGAAGTCCACCTCCTGTAATTTGTATTTATCTTATATTTACTATAAATAAGTAATTCCAGTTCTGTTATCCATTCATCCATCCCTCCATAATCAGAACACGTATGTAACAATAACATGTCAGATTTTATTGGTCAATTGTTAACCCATTCCTTGTAATAGCCACTTATATCATCTCTGACAAAAATATTAAATGAATTTGTTTATGATGCAAGAGTAGAAAATGCTATTTACTTGTCTGACAATAGCCTCTGAAAATTAGATCACTTAAAGTCTAAATAGTTCCACTACCCCTGTCCATTCAAAGAATTCTCCTTCCTTTACACACAAGCCCATAACTTAGTTCACTACCATTCTATATGGTTCCCTCTTAGGTTTTGTTCCTAAACAGTTTAAATGCTTCTTCTCATTGTCAACTGCCCTACAGTGAAAATAACTTCTCCAGCCATCGATTAAACCTTAGGATCAGTAAGGACAATTAATCAAACGTGGGAAACACAGAGAAAAGGATAATGGGTTGACTGCCTGTGAGCTGGCTCTCTGTTCCCATGAACCAACTGCAGAAGTAAGGAGAATAGTTCTCAGCCTTTCAAGGGCTGGATTAAGTCAACCTTCAATGTTTGCCTGTCGCCTGAAATATCTGCACATCTGCAATGACTTCACCAGAGAAAAAGAATAAAAAAAAAGGGGGGAATGAAAGAAAATGCAAAGGAGAGAAATTAAAACCTCCTTTGACACTACAAGGTTGTTTTATTCAGAAAACAAACTTTCAACAGGGTGAAACTGTGCATTTATCATCCTGCTTTATTTTATTTCTAATATTTTCTCTCTTTACTCAACCCTCAGTACAAATATATATTAAAAATTTACAAGTGTGTGTACTAAAATTTATTAGTATCATACATTAATAAATATTAAGAATCAAGATAAATTACAAACATTTTTATGTATTCTGATTCATGTACCCTGAAATATAAATATATATATATGCATATATATAAACCTTATCACTTGCATGAATCAAAAAGGCCCAGTACTTACCAATTTATCTTATTATTTAATATTCATTAACACATACTTCACTCCTATAAATGCTGGGCGCTAACTGATTGTTATATTTTTGGAGGACACTGGAGTCAATACCATAAGCGGAAAGCAAAGACTGTGACATTTATTCATTGGACTTTGAAATGGATCTGTAGCGGAAGGGAATGAAATAAGGCCGTGGTACTCAGAGGTGTAAACAACAAAACCACATCAGATATCGCAGCTTAGGGTGGTGGTGCTGTCTCTGTTTATTTCATTTGTTCTGCTACCAAGGTTGTGTTAACCTTCACTGTAAGCTTTTTACCCCCCAAAAAATGTCTACCTCCATTCTAGGCACCTGGCCCTCCCTCTTTCACCTGATGTTTTTTTATGAAATAGAAACGACACAGTAAATATGCTCATATTTATTTAATGTGGTATTTGTTTCAGTACAATTTGCATTCTAATGAAGACGCTGGGTAGAGGGCAGCACTTAACGCATATAAATAAAGCATTAATGGTGGGGTTGCAGGCATAGTGTAGAAGATCTTTTGGGGATTGGAGGCCGTGACAGTAGCACTCAGCTCATATTAATTAGAAAAGCACTGTAGTGCCTAGGCAGACAGTCAAATGGAGTCAAACTGCAGTGTGCTGCTCTGCCAATACAATGTGGATACACAAAAACACCATGCTCTGCCATTATGCTACAAAGCCCTGTCTCTAAAGATGCACTTAGATGTAGACTGTAGAGCTGCCCAGTCAGTAAACATTCAGCATTTTGTATTGCTAAAGGCATTATCTTTCGTCTGTGCTGGAAAATGTGGTCCCACTCAGTGACAGATCTCTGGCTGGATAAGCTAGAGTGCACCCTCCAGTAGATCCTTTGGACTCCCTGACAGTCTATATAAATATTAGTATCTATGGTTTTATTATCTTAGGCTTTATTTTTACATTTCTTACCTTAATCAATAGTATGAATTTACCATTACTTTTTGTTATTCCTAAGCATCGACAGATCATATAGAGAAAGTCTTCAATTTCTACCTCATATCTGAGTACTAACACAAAGGAATATAAGACGGTCATGCTACACAGTGATGACATCTGTATGACGGTGTTCAGGATCTGATTGATGATGATGGACAATGTGAATGCAGGCTAAATTGGTGTCAGAGTATGGAACTTTGGTAGAGTTTCTCTGTGTTTGGTTATTTTTATCTGTTTTATAATCTATTTAAATCATCACAATAACTTCCCTATTTTATTTACAGATAAATGTTCATTAAAATGCATCCATTTCATTTCTTTTTAGATCTCTACCCATATCTATGTCTATGGGATGAGTCTGGGTAAATCATGCTGTCAGGGAAGAGGATGGTCTTGCCCCTGGCTTTCCAATTTCAGAAAGAGTTTACTGCTAACTCTTTCACAGAAAAAGAGACAGAATTTCCCAAGGGATCCAAATGATTTACCCTGTCCCATTTACCTGTCTCCATAAAATTCCATCTGTGTTAATAATTCTACAGATATGGAAGTTTTCAGAGCAAATTCATCTAGGAGAGTAGAGAATGCCACTAATCCTTAATTCCTTTAAATCCTGAATTCTCATCTAATTCCTTAGAGGAATGTTCTAGAGATATCTATAAGCTGAGGTTTCCTGCATTCCTATATCTTGGAAGTAGCATATACATTGTGGAATGCCCTTTGTGTATCTATAGTGTTATGAGCTATCTCTTGTCATAGAGAATATGTACTGTGATCATTATTTGTACACATGTTGAAAGATAAAATTTTGCCTGACGATCTCAGCAATGTATGATCTGTTTCTAAATGTGGTATTTCAGATAGTATCAACTATACAGCATTGATCCATCATGCGGCCACCAGCTAGATGTTTCTGCTTTTTGCCTGTCTTATTCAATATTCAATTCCCATTTAAAAGCACAACAGTGCTTTGTTTTTCTGTAATACCAAGTTACATGAGTGATCTGGGTAATCTGGGATGTCAGTGTACATGACCATCATGTTTCTATAGGGAAGTCATTGAGTAGCTTGCTTTAAATTAGCAACATACACACTGTACACAGTTTAAAAACATTCACTGAATACAAAGTTATTAAAGAAAATATGTACAACCCATAATATTTTGTGTGACAGAAGCATCGAGAAGATACAGTGTTGGCCAAAGACCTCTCTCTACTCTGAGTACTCAAATAACAAGACCATGAATTGTCCTGAAAAGCAAATGGTTCTATTGCTATCAGCTTATAGCTACAGCCTTTCATGGTTTTCTGTTTCTTATTAAAAGATATCAAAGCATGATCCATCACGATGTATCACCTTTCAAGGTTCTTTTTGTCCAATATGACATTAATTTAAAGGAAACACACTGTGAGGGAGCATGTCATTTTAATTACTATTAAATAATAAGAGAAGCACAGAGTTTGGAGCAATACATATGAGATACTTTCAGTAACTTAGTCTCAAAACATTTAAACAGTACATAAACCAGAAGGCTAGGTAGATTGTTCAGCTAAGCTGTTTTCTACACAATGCCGAGGAACTATGATCTGCAGTCTAGAAATTATGCAATAGCCAGATATTATGGGGCCATCTATAGTCCAGTCACTCCTAATGGGAGAGGGGAGGTAGAGTCAAGAGAACTTCTTGGAAACTCATGGGCCACATATCCTGGAGTACATCATGTAATAATAAGAATCAAGCAGGCCTTTGTGTACTGTGTACTCAGATAAAATCATACAAAACACACACACACATACAATTTAAATTGTAAAGTGAAAATGTGTATGTCTGCTGAGCCACATAGAAGGCAAGGCAAGTACATCTGACTTAACGTCTGATTCCAGCTTAGCTTGATATTGAGCCCACATTGACATTATACATGTAACTTATTACACATATAAATGGATACGTTAAGGAAGTTGCAACACAAAGGAGTTATTGCTAGAGACAGGAGCAGAAAGCACTGCCAGTTTCAACATTCACCAAGAGAGGAAAGCACATTCGTATTCTTTAAATCAGTTGATGGACTTCATTGCAAAGGACAGAAGCTGAAGGCAAGGCTCATCCTGCCATTTGATGTAGCTGTCATTAACAATTCCTAACTTTATTGGCTTTTGCAATAATAATCCTGGCTTTTTCTACAAAAGAACTTCTTTGTAGGTATCTAACAAGTGTTCCTCAACTGACTGGGGGTAACAGTATATATATATATATATATATATATATATATATATATATATATATACATATACATATACATATATTCTTTAATCCACATTAGCATGGAAGTTGTGGTATTTAAAACATATTTTCTTTTGTCTCAGTTTGTCTCTGTGGTTTGCTGTAGCTGATGCTTCACTCTGTCCTTTCTCCATTTAATGTCTCCAGACTCAGCTGGGCCTTCACTTGCCCAGCTCAGCCTTCACTGATACAATTCACTAAGCTAGGGAAACTTGGCACAGGCTGTTTTATTTGGTGCTCTTGAAGGTCATGAGCATTCTGTGCTCTCTGTAACCGATTAGACAGATCATATGCACAATTAATCCCCTTAATCCCTCCCCTCAGTTAGACCATAGGAGAAAATACACATGCAGAAAGGATAATGCTTTCAAACATGTGAGACTCCTTTCATCTGAGGATCTCCAAGTCCTTGTTACACATGTCAAAAGCTTCCTATCCCTTTTTCGAAATGGGTATTACAAGATTAATTTGTAGAAGGCAAAGGCAAGCATGGAGACATTCACAGATTTTCCTAAGAGCCTCCACTCAGGAGAGCAAGCCTATCACTGGCAAGTTTGTGGTTCTTGTGATCTGAGGGCTGGAGGACATTTCAATATATAGGAGGCTTATCTTTTAGAAAATGAGGTCTTCCTAACAGAAAATGGATTTCTTTATGTTATCGCAGTCATAGAGTTGAATAAGACTTCAGCCTTGATGTCTTGCTTTTTCATTCTGTAGAGTCTCTTAGGGTTTTAGGCATGAGGGAGGGAAGGAAGGGAGCCACAGCTGCTCTCACTGTCTAGAAGAGGAGCTCTTGGGAGGGATGCTGTGGGAGCAGATGCCCATGAATTCATTCTTATTCAGAAGATTAAAGGGTTTGTGGAGGTCTAGGAAATATGTGTGAAGCAGCAAAGAAGTGATTTCTTAAAATTCACATTGGTTTTCTTTCTAGTTTTGTTCGCTCATTTGGTTCAGTTTCATTTTATAAGGATGGGGTCTTGCTAGTACCCCAGACTGTTCTAGAATTCACAACCCACTCATCCAGGCAAATAAAGTATTTTGGGTCTCCCTACCTAGCTCCAGAGACTCAGGCTGTTAGGTGTGTACCACCACACCCAGCTTGGCTTACTTGTTTAATGAACTAGGCATAATTTAATGCCAGAGGTAATATATACATATATATATGAAGGTTGCAGTGTGTTGACATTAATACAGAGGATTCTGTCTTAACGGGTTCCTCATTGTACCTTGCTGGTACAAGTCACCTGACTTCCCTATTTTCTTCTGTATAAAAAGTTTGATGCTCGATTTGACAAATTACATTCAGATCCACACTCCCTTGTGTCGAGTCTGCTTGTCACCCCACTTTCGCCGACTCCTTTGCCCACTTGTAACCAGAACTTGAGTTTCGCCCGTGGATCAAGGACCCAAGTGAGGTTCGTCTGCAGCACTGAAAGCAATGGCTTCCTTAGATATCAACTGGAATGCTTTATACAGGCCTCTGATAACAGGCAGGTACCACAGTATGCTCCAAGGTTGCAGAGAACTCAAGAATTATATGCTCATGGCACTGATTGTCCACAGGATCTTGTCAAGTCTTTCACAGGTTAGTCTATGACCATTTCAAGTAGTTAGCAAAGGTGAATTGGCTAGAGTTTGTCCCCATGAACTAATGAAAGAAGCAAACTAAAACCACAGAAACAATATGCCTATCAGGTAAATCTGATTACCAGGAGTTTCCAGTAGCATAAGAACACATGAATGAAGAAAAACTTAGTATATCATGAGATTATAGTCCTAGGTATCTGAGTTGACTTTAGTTAAAGTTATAGCACAAATTAGCCAATGAATTAACCAGGAGTTATTTGCCCACTTTGGGCAGTATAGTCTTTCATGGTTGATCAACGTTAAATCCTGAAATGCTGTACCCTCAGCTCCTGCCTCTCCAGTAAAGTGCCACACTGCACTTGCCGGGAAGGACACTTTCCAAACTAGACCAGAAGTCTTAAACCACAAGACTCAGACCTCCTCTTATATCAGAGTTTCATTAATCAGTCTCCTTGGCAGTTTGTTTTAAGGAAGTATTACTTTGTTTTCAGATTATCATAACCTTATGCAAAATATGTCACAATCATTACCTGAGTTCCTGCAGTATGTGCCTCACCCATTATCTCATCCGTCTGCTGTCTAACAGTCTTATCACCATAAATTACATTTGAAAATCTAAAGTAGATGTTATCCATCCTATTATTATTGAACAACGGGGATGCACATGTTATTTAAATCAAAATACTCACTCGGAATTCACTGACGCCTTTCAATATCTTATGGGATATTCAATTGGCAAATTAGTAATGAAGTTTTGCCAAGAGAAATGATGCCCTTAAAAAATAATTTCAACAGAAACCATTTCACAGAGAGTAAGTGTCTTGATAATGGTCTTGCTGATCCCTGCACAGCTGGGGGGGAGAAGCACTGCTTTTCAATCTATTCATTTTGACTCCTGTGTGTGTTCAAAATAAGGCATTATCATCCAACGCACTGAATTTATCAAAATGACCTTTAAAGATCTTTAAGGTCACACGTCTGTCTTCCCCAAGGTTACTCCATTCCCATTTGCGCTAGTTGAATCTCTGCAATTGTAATCAAAACTCTGACTAAAGCAACTTAGGGGAAGAAAGGGTTTATTTCAGCTTACAGTTTATAGTCCATTACAGAGGGAAGTTGTAGCATTAACTTGAGCGGGAACTTGAAGTAAAAACCATGCAATAACTCTAATTGCTACCTTGCTCTTAGAATCATGCTTCCCTAGCTTTCTTATAGAGCCATGACTAACTACACATAGAATGGTGTCATTCCTAGTGACCTAAGTCATCCTAAACTAAGTAACAACCTAGGGAATCCCCCAAAGAAGTGTTCACAGGCCACTCTTATTTGATAAATCCCTCAAATTAAAACACCCTTATCTTTTGACTTTGACTCCTAAACTGGAGCAAGTTGACAACTACAAGAGCATACTTACACACGCTTTCAAACTAGTGACATAACTGACAGAGAACGTCTCTGCATTGGTTGGTATTGGTTTTTTCAACTTGATACAAGATAGAATCATTTAGGAAGAAAGTTTCAATTGAGAAAATGCTTCCATAAGATTGACCTATAAACAAGTCTATCTGCCATTTTCTTGATTAATGATTGATGTGGGTGGTTGCAAATCACTGTGGATATTGCCAGTCCTGAGCTGGCGAGCCTGGGTATGTAAGAAAAGAAGCTGAGCAAGCCACAAGGAGCAAGTCAATAAGCAGCATTCCTCAATGGCTTGTTAGGTTTCTGCTTCCAGATTTCTTCCCTGACTCTCTTAAGTGATGCTGTGTGACCTGAGAGTCTTTAAATGAAATAAGTTATTTCCTTCCTAAATTGCTTTTGGCTATTTTGCATTGTTTTATCACCACAGTGGAAACTCTAGATAAGACACCCTGCTGGTCTTATCACCACACTTATAAAACAATGCCATATGAGAAGTGTCTTCAATGCACAGCAGTCAATGCATGTTTTAGGGGACTTTTGAGAGAGATAGGAAGTCTAACATATAACACTCAGATTCAACAGAGGCTTAGAATTCTCTTTATACATTTTGTAGATATTTAGATAGGATCTGCAGTGTTACCTGTGCTCAACCTGGAGACTTTTTCTTGAGCCTATAGGCTTTCCCAGAAATACACCTGGCTTATCATGACTGTTTGTTGTGTTTAGTAACTCTTTACCCACACATTGAAGAGATGAACCCATTCTACCTCAACTTTGTCTACCTTATCCTCACCAGTAGTATTAATGCCTAGTTGATTGAACACATAACTGACAGGAGAATGTTCCATACTCTCTAAGCTACCATGTATAGCAATATGCTGTCTGCATAGGTCAAGGACCAAGTAAGACAACTTCACACCATTAGACTGACAGATGTAATAGTAGCCAGATGTAAAGAATATATAATTTCATATTAGCCATTGATATAGTTCTCTTTTAGTTTTATAATATTTAATATTTCTTTGGAAAGAAAGGTTTAGTTAATTTTGGGTAGGGATACAAAGATGAATGAGTACGGAAATTTAGTGACCTGAGTTCAATTCCTATAATCTACAATGTAAATAAAAATCACACCCCCGAAAGTTAAGTTCATATATCCTGCCTCCTGTTACACACAATAATAATAAATAAAGCAAATGTTTAAAAAGGGAAAAACAAATCATAATTTTCCCACAGTTTCTCAAGTTTATTTCCATTTCACTAATCTAGAGCTTGAAATGCTTTACACATTTTTTTAAAACAGTTTACTGAAGACAACTCTAAAGGGGCATATTCATGATTCAGGCACAATCTTATTTTTTTTTTTGATTTTTAATATTTTTATTACATATTTTCCTCAATTACATTTCCAATGCTATTCCAAAAGTCCCCCATAGCGCCCCCCAATTCCCTACCCACCCATTCCCATTCTTTTGGCCCTGGCATTCCCCTATATTGGGGCATATAAAGTTTGCAAGTCCAATGGGCCTCTCTTTCCATTGATGGCCGACTAGGCCATCTTTTGATACATATGCAGCTAGAGACAAGAGCTCCGGGGTTCTGGTTAGTACATCATGTTGTTCCAACAATAGGGTTGCAGATCCCTTTAGCTCCTTGGGTACTTTCTCTAGCTTCTCCATTGGGAGCCCTGTGATACATCCAATAGCTGACTGTGAACATCCACTCCTGTGTTTGCTAGGCCCCGGCATCGTCTCACAAGAGACAGCTATATTTGGGTCCTTTCAGCAAAATCTTGCTAGTGTATGCAATGGTGTCAGCGTTTAGAAGCTGATTATGGGATGGATCCCTGGATACAGCAGTCTCTAAATGGTCCATCCTTTCATCACAGCTACGAACTTTGTCTCTGTAACTCCTTCCCTGGGTGTTTTGTTCCCAATTCTAAGAAGGTGCACAGTGTCCACACTTTGGTCTTCATTCTTCTTGAGTTTCATGCGTTTAGCAAATTGTATCTTATATCTTGGGTATCCTAAGTTTTGGGCTAATATCCACTTATCAGTGAATACATATTGTGTGAGTTCTTTTGTGATTGTGTTACTTCACTCAAGATGATGCCCTCCAGGTCCATCCATTTGGCTAGGAATTTCATAAATTCATTCTTTTTAATAGCTGAGTAGTACTCCATTGTGTAAATGTACCATAATTTCTGTATCCATTCCTCTGTTGAGGGACATCTGGGTTCTTTCCAGCTTCTGCTTATTATAAATAGGGCTGCTATGAACATAGTGGAGCATGTGTCCTTTTTACCAGTTGGGACATCTTCTGGATATATGCCCAGGAGAGGTATTGCTGTATCCTCCGGTAGTACTATGTCCAATTTTCTGAGGAACCGCCAGACTGATTTCCAGAGTGGTTGTACAAGCTTGCAATCCCACCAACAATGGAGGAGTGTTCCTCTTTCTCCACATCCTCGCCAGCATCTGCTGTCACCTGAATTGTTGATCTTAGCCATTCTGACTGGTGTGAGGTGGAATCTCAGGGTTGTTTTGATTTGCATTTCCCTGATGATTAAGGATGTTGAACATTTTTTCAGGTGTTTCTCTGCCATTCGGTATTCCTCAGGTGAGAATTCTTTGTTCAGTTCTGAGCCCCATTTTTTAATGGGGTTATTTGACTTTCTGGAGTCCACCTTCTTGAGTTCTTTATATATATTAGATATTAGTCCCTTATCTGATTTAGGATAGGTGAAGATCCTTTCCCAATCTGTTGGTGGTTTTTTTGTCTTATTGATGGTGTCTTTAGCCTTGCAGAAGCTTTGTAGTTTCATGAGGTCCCACTTGTCAATTCTCGATCTTACAGCACAAGCCATTACTGTTCTATTCAGGAATTTTTCCCCTGTGCCCATATCTTCAAGGCTTTTCCCCACTTTCTCCTCTATAAGTTTCAGTTTCTCTGGTTTTATGTGAAGTTCCTTGATCCACTTAGACTTGACCTTAGTACAAGGAGATAGGAATGGATCGATTCGCATTCTTCTACATGTTAACAACCAGTTGTGCCAGCACCATTTGTTGAAAATGCTGTCTTTCTTCCACTGGATGGTTTTAGCTCCCTTGTCGAAGATCAAGTGACCGTAGGTGTGTGGGTTCATTTCTGGGTCTTCAATTCTATTCCATTGGTCTATTTGTCTGTCACTATACCAGTACCATGCAGTTTTTATCACAATTGCTCTGTAGTAGAGCTTTAGGTCCGGCATGGTGATTCCACCAGAGGTTCTTTTATCCTTGAGAAGAGTTTTTGCTATCCTAGGTTTTTTGTTATTCCAGATGAATTTGCAGATTGCACTTTCTAATTCGTTGAAGAATTGATTTGGAACTTTGATGGGGATTGCATTGAATCTGTAGATTGCTTTTGGCAAGATAGCCATTTTTACAATGTTGATCCTGCCAATCCATGAGCATGGGAGATCTTTCCATCTTCTGAGATCTTCTATAATTTCTTTCTTCAGAGACTTGAAGTTTTTATTATACAGATCTTTCACTTCCTTAGTTAGAGTCACGCCAAGATATTTTATATTATTTGTGACTATGGAGAAGGTTGTTGTTTCCCTAATTTCTTTCTCAGCCTGTTTATTCTTTGTGTAGAGAAAGGCCATTGATTTGTTTGAGTTAATTTTATATCCAGCTACTTCACCGAAGCTGTTTTTCAGGCTTAGGAGTTCTCTGGTGGAATTTTTAGGGTCACTTATATATACTATCATATCATCTGCAAAGAGTGATTTTTTGACTTCATCTTTTCCAATTTGTATCCCTTTGATCTCCTTTTGTTGTCGAATTGCTCTGGCTAGGACTTCAAGTACAATGTTGAATAGGTATGGAGAAAGTGGACAGCCTTGTCTAGTCCCTGATTTTAGAGGGATTGCTTCAAGCTTCTCACCATTTACTTTGATGTTGGCTACTGGTTTGCTGTAGATTGCTTTTATCATGTTTAGGTATGGGCCTTGAATTCCTGACCTTTCCAAGACTTTTATCATGAATGGGTGTTGGATCTTGTCAAATGCTTTTTCCGCATCTAATGAGATAACCATGTGGTTTTTGTCTTTGAATTTGTTTATATACTGGATTACGTTGATGGATTTCCGTATATTGAACCATCCCTGCATCCCTGGGATGAAACCTACTTGGTCAGGATGGATGATTGTTTTGATGTGTTCTTGGATTCGGTTAGCAAGAACTTTATTGAGGATTTTTGCATCAATATTCATAAGGGATATTGGTCTGAAGTTTTCTATCTTTGTTGGGTCTTTTTGTGGTTTAGGTATCAGAGTAATTGTGGCTTCATAGAATGAGTTGGGTAGAGTACCTTATGTTTCTATTTTGTGGAATAGTTTGTGAAGAACTGGGATTAGATCTTCTTTGAAGGTCTGATAGAACTCTGCAGTAAACCCATCTGGTCCTGGGCTTTTTTTAGTTGGGAGACTATTAATGACTGCTTCTATTTCTTTGGGGGATATAGGGCTGTTTAGATCATTAACCTGATCTTGATTCAACTTTGGTACCTGGTATCTGTCTAGGAACTTCTCCATTTCATCCAGGTTCTCCAGTTTTGTTGAGTATAGCCTTTGGTAGAAGGATCTGATGGTGTTTTGGATGTCTTCAGGATCTGTTGTTATGTCTCCTTTTTCATTTCTGATTTTGTTAATTAGGATGCTTTCCCTGTGCCCTCTAGTGAGTCTGGCTAAGGGTTTATCTATCTTGTTGATTTTCTCAAAGAACCAGCTCCTTGATTGGTTGATTCTTTGAATAGTTTTTCTTGTTTCCACTTGGTTGATTTCACCCCTGAGTTTGATTATTTCCTGCCATCTACTCCTCTTGGGTGAATTTGCTTCCTTTTGTTCTAGTGCTTTTAGGTGTGTTGTCAAGCTGCTAATGTGTACTCTCTCTAGTTTCCTTTTGGAGGCACTCAGAGCTATGAGTTTTCCTCTTAGAAATGCTTTCATTGCGTCCCATAAGTTTGGGTATGTTGTGGCTTCATTTTCATTGAACTCTAAAAAGTCCTTAATTTCTTTCTTTATTCCTTCCTTGACCAAGGTATCATTGAGAAGAGTGTTGTTCATTTTCCACGTGAAGGTTGGCTTTCTATTATTTACTTTGTTATTGAAGATCAGCTTTAGTCCATGGTGATCTGATAGGATGCATGGGACAATTTCAATATTTTTGTATCTGTTGAGGCCTGTTTTGTGACCAATTATGTGGTCAATTTTGGAGAAGGTGCCATGAGGTGCTGAGAAGAAGGTATATCCTTTTGTTTTAGGATAGAATGTTCTGTAGATATCTGCCAGATCCATTTGATTCATAATTTCTCTTAGTTTCTCTGTGTCCCTGTTTAGTTTCTGTTTCCATGATCTGTCCATTGGTGAAAGTGGTGTGTTGAAGTCTCCCACTATTATTGTATGAGGTGCAATGTGTGCTTTGAGATTTACTAAAGTTTCTTTAATGAATGTGGCTGCCTTTGTATTTGGAGCATAGATATTCAGGATTGATAGTTCCTCTTGGAGGATTTTACCTTTGATGAGTATGAAGTGTCCCTCCCTGTCTTTTTTAATGACTTTGGGTTGGAAGTCAATCTTATCAGATATTAGAATGGCTACTCCAGCTTGTTTCTTCATACCATTTGCTTGGAAAATTGTTTTCCAGCCTTTCATTCTGAGGTAGTGTCTATCTTTTTCTCTGAGATGAGTTTCCTGTAAGCAGCAAAATGTTGGGTCTTGTTTGTGTAGCCAGTTTGTTAGTCTATGTCTTTTTATCGGGGAGTTGAGTCCATTGATATTAAGAGATATTAAGGAAAAGTAATTGTTGTTTCCTGTTATTTTTGTTGTTAAAGTTGGCATTCTCTTCTTGTGGCTGTCTTCTTTTAGGTTTGTTGAGGGATTACCTTCTTGTTGTTTCTAGGGCGTGGTTCCTGTCCTTGTATTGGTTTTTTTCTGTTATTATCCTTTGAAGGGCTGGATTCGTGGAGAGATAATGTGTGAATTTGGTTTTGTCGTGGAATACTTTGGTTTCTCCATCTCATAATTGAGAGTTTGGCTGGGTATAGTAGCCTGGGCTGGAGTTTTTGTTCTTTTAGTGTCTGTATAACATCTGTCCAGGATCTTCTGGCTTTCATAGTCTCTGGTGAGAAATCTGGTGTAATTCTGATAGGCTTGCCTTTATATGTTACTTGGCCTTTTTCTCTCACTGCTTTTAGTATTCTGTCTTTATTTAGAGCATTTGTTGTTCTGATTATTATGTGTCAGGAGGTATTTCTTTTCTGGTCCAGTCTATTTGGAGTTCTGTAGGCTTCTTGTATGTTCATGGGCATCTCTTTCTTTAGATTTGGGAAGTTTTCTTCTATAATTTTGTTGAAGATGTTTGCTGGTCCTTTGAGTTGAAAATCTTCATTCTCATCCACTTCTATTATCCGTAGGTTTGGTCTTCTCATTGTGTCCTGTATTTCTTGGATGTTTTGAGTTAGGATCTTTTTGCATTTTACATTTTCCTTGATTGTTGGGCCGATGTTCTCTATGGAATCTTCTGCACCTGAGATTCTCTCTTCCATCTCTTGTATTCTGTTGCTGATGCTCGTATCTATGGTTCCAGATTTCTTTCCTAGGGTTTCTATCTCCAGTGTTGCCTCATTTTGGGTTTTCTTTATTGTGTACTTCCCTTTTTAGGTCTAGTATGGTTTTGTTCATTTCCATCATCTGTTTGGATGTGTTTTCCTGTTTTTCTGTAAGGACTTCTACCTGTTTGATTGTGTTATCCTGTTTTTCTTTAAGGACTTCTACCTGTTTGATTGTGTTATCCTGTTTTTCTTTAAGGACTTGTAACTCTTTAGCCATGTTCTCCTGTAATTCTTTAAGTGAGTTATTAAAGTCCTTCTTGATGTCCTCTACCATCATCATGAGATATGCTTTTAGATCCGTGTCTAGCTTTTCCGGTGTGTTGGGGTGCCCTGGACTGGGTGAAGTGGGGGTGCTGGGTTCTGATGATGGTGAGTGGTCTTGGTTTCTGTTAGTAAGATTATTACGTTTACCTTTTGCCATCTGGTAATCTCTGGGGTTAGTTGTTATCATTGTCACTGTTTAAAGATTGGAGCAGAAGCTGTGTTCCACTCACCAGCAGTCTCAAAATCCTGTGGCGGGGGTCGTGGGTAGCTGGCGGGTGTCAGGCGACCCTGCGCTCAAGCTACTCCTGTGCTGATCCGGCTGGATGAGGCCTGTGGCCCTACTCAGGCCAGTTTCTGCTTCCCTAACTAATGCAGTCTCAGGTCCCGCGCGCAATTGGATTGTAGCAGAAGCTGTGTTCCACTCACCAGAAGTCTTAAGATCCTGTAGCGGGTGTTGTGGGTAGCTGGCGAGTGTCAGCCGACCCTGCGCCCTAGCTGCCCTGGTGCTTTTCTGACCGGAAGAGGCTTGTGGCCCTACGTAGGCCGGATTTCTGCCTCCCCAACCAAAGCAGTCTCAGGTCCCGTGTGATTGGACTGGAGCAGAAGCTGTGTTCCACTCACCAGCAGTCTCAAAATCCTGTGGCGGGGGTCGTGGGTAGCTGGCGGGTGTCAGGCGACCCTGCGCTCAAGCTACCCCTGTGCTGATCCAGCCGGATGAGGCCTGTGGCCCTACTCAGGCCGGTTTCTGCTTCCCTAACTAATGCCCAGGCACAATCTTTATCACAAATAGAGTTTGTTACTATTTTAAATAATTTTAATCTTAATTTTACAAATATTCTGATTTATTAATAAGCATCAACATAAATTTGTAAAGTTATATGTATTCATTGTTAAAAGGGCAGTGGTTTAGCACAGGTGATGAAAATACCTCATGTAGAAATTAAAGAAGATTTGCACTTTTAACTTTTCGGTTTTGGGTTCATTGGGGTTTTTGTTTTGTTTTGTTTTGTTTTGTTTTGTTTTGTTTTGTTTTGTTTGTTTGTTGTTTGTTTATAGAAAAATGTAATAAACTTAGAGGAACAGAAAAGTTCCTGGTATATATACAAGATCATTCTTAAATTCACTGTGACCATCAATTTTCGAGTTCACGAAGTGCTACAATTAAAACATAGGGTTCACTATGCTGATTTGTAAAAATGATCCTTGTAACACTGAATTGACAGCATGGTAGGACTCTACACAATAGATGTGTCTTATCTTCATGTAAACATATCGAGGTGGTCGAAATATTAACTAATGTTATATATGAAAACTATTTTGGGCGGTTTTTTTATGTACTCAAGGTCATAGATACATATAGTTATAAAAGGGCCTGAAAGTCGACCTTCAGAGATTTTTACCCCACTAGTATTTTTAGATCACTTTGATGTTTTGATACCCACAGTTTTAAATGCTATAATTCTGTTCTGGATGAAAGTGCATCATAAATAAATTCTTCAGTCTTGTGCTGAATACATTCGTTTTAAATTATAGTTTGGTCAGCCTTAGAAGAGGTCTGTGGCTCTTACTATTCCAATGTCTTTGGTAATTAAGTTTGGATGGTATTTACACATAGATCATACTTAGATGGACATACGGTTTGAAAGATTTAAGAACTCCACCTCTGTAACATAGAACTTAGTGATTCTGACCCTGGTCCATGTGAACGCTGAAGGCTTACAGAATTTGTTTTAGGGGGTCTGAATACAAAGTAGTTAACTGAAATCTCTGCATTATTCTACAATTTTATACCTCTGTGTGCTGGCCAGTGTAAATAAGACACTTGAAAGTGTTTTTGTACTGTGTCACAGAGTCAATATTTATGGCATTCTATTCATTGATGGTGGCTGTGAGTTATTTCCTTGTCTCATCTCTACAGGACTCCCCTGCCTACTTGTTCTGTTCACCTCAAGAGATAATTTTTGGTAACATACCTCCCAGTAGCCCTATTCACTTTTCTGTTGTTTTCTCATGTGACTCGGCTGTGCTGAAGCCCAGGTTCTTTGAAACTTAATGACTCTTATGCCATTCTGGCATTTTGTACAATTCTAATTGTGACAGTTTTACAGTTAGCTTCAATTGTCAGTGACACGTTTGAAAAGAGGAGATACATCTATCAGATTAGCCAAGGGCATGGTATACTCTTCATGGATAATAGTTGTTGGAACACACAGTCTACTGTGGTCAGTGCCATCCTTAGGCAAATGGGCTTAGGTGCAACTTAAGAAAGGTAGCCAAACTTGAGCAAAGCAATGACACTCCTTCATTTCCAAAATCTCATCCCTTTGCCAAGAATCTATCCCTACTGCAAAATTGTTCAGTCTGTTTTATGTTTTCTAAATGTCAAAGAACTAAATGAATGATTTTTATAAATATATCTACTTTCCTTATGTAACTATCTTTTTCTCCATTGGACAGTCCTATCTAAGGAGGACAGAAAATTCTGCTCTAGATCCAGAATGCGTTATTGTGAGCCTTTATACTTTCACATGTAACCTGCCATGCAAATACACCTCTCTAACTTGGAATATAATGTCAAATTGCCTTTTAAATATGCATACAGGCTTCCCCAAAACTTTCTTTCACTGCTTTTCAGACAATACTAATTAATATGGACCTGGAAAGACATAGTAAAATGAAGGGTGGAAATCTATAGATGTGGAAACTGATATCTCCTTCTATACATCCAACTGTTCAGAGACTACTCACACCCACATTGCTATTCCTGTCATATTCATGTCATATTGGCTCTTGAAGCAACCTAACACTTTTCTTTGATTTTTACTCCCTTACATGAATATTCAGAGCCAATATTGAATATTGACCCACTCTGTCATACATGTGAAGATATGGATAGATACAGTTTCAAAAGAACGGTCTGGAGGATTGCTCTTAATCTTGATTTCATAGGAACACAGATTGAAGATTAAGGAAAGAACGAAGTAGAACAAGTAATTCATTTTTGTTTTTCTAAAAAATATTTGAAATGAGTTCTATCTTTTAATTCTTATATAACATTGAGAAATTTCCTTAAATCCCACCTATTATTAATAAATGACAGGGTCATTACCTTAGGAAAATGAAAGCCATTCTGGGAGGACTTTGGTACCCATATTTGATGTGTGGCCTAGGTTTTTGTTGTAAAGGCTAAGAGATGATAACCAGAAATGAACTCTTGGATTTCAGTGCTGCCTAGACAAGGGCAGGCTACTGAGACAGTGAGGGCGGCTGAAATAGGAGCCTAGATGCTCCTTTAGGATGGGTTCTTTCCCTCTTCATCCCCATTTCCATTATTGTCCATATGGGTGGAATTTCAAGTGCATGCTTTAGAATGTGTTTACGCACATTCATCCTTTCTCAGAAACACCTATTAGATTATGTTGTTAATGTAATTCTCAATTTTATAATCTACCCCAGTATGGCTGGTGGAATGTTGTTTATGTTTTGGCTCCACATGCAACGTTCACAGTTCTAAACAAATAGATCTGAAAGTTATTTTCCACATTAGCCTTCCTTGGCCTCCCAAAAAGCTGGCACAAATAAAGACTGAGAATTCCGGGAGTTGAAAATTTTTGGCATTTCCAAAGCATTTGAGAAACAGGAATGCTCTGAGTTGAGACTTAATAGTCAAAAAACAACACCAGACAGCAGTGATACAGCTAATGAGTTGTATTTAACTTGCTGTGACTCATAGCTGGATTTAATTGCTCAGGTATTATGCACCTAGCTAGTCTCAGTGTGGATAAATATCTCATAGAAGCTGCAGGGACAAAGAGGGTATGTGGAAGATATTTTTCTGCCTTCCAAGGTTCATAACACATTTTCAGAAACATAATTATTTGAATGAACAAAAAGTACAGTTCCATGGTTAGTAATAAATATTTTAATACAAAATTTTATAATTAATTATACATCACCACTATTGTACACTGAAAAAGGCTCTCAATATATATCATGTGAAAAAAATATCATTACTACTATCACATACTTCAAAGAAGTGAATTGTGTAAAGTGATGTATTCAGAAAGACATCAGAGGGAAATAAAGATTTGAATGAGATCCTTGATAATCAGGTAAGATAATATCAAAGGCACACTGATGTATTAGAAGAAATAGAATATAGGATCAAAAGACTGAATATAAGCTTTTTCACTTTGGAGTAGTTGTGTGGTTATTGATCCACTTAGCTGTCCTCTATGACAGATTTTCTTTGTCTGGAGAAGAATAATATGGAATCTGCTAAAACAACTGACTCATATTTTATTGATCCTCATCGTTAATATCTGGCAAAATATGTATGTGTTTTGTGGACACAGTCATGTGTGTGCATGCATGCATGAACAGTCTACAAGTAAAACATTGTATTATACTCTAAAAAGTCAGTTAAGCTTACAACCCTGGGTTGAACTAGGATCAGCAGCACAGGCCTTTCTGAAAATTTTCAGCCATCTGAGGAATGTGGTCAGTCATAGCTCATCATGGGTAGAAGGCCTGCAGAAGGAAAGAAAGGGCGATTTGAGACTACAGATGACAAAATCTCCCTGGCTCCTCTCTCCCCCCTTATAATATTTCTTTCTCTTCTACACTAACAACTCTTCCTGTCTTTTGTGCCTCCTGTTTCTTGATAGTTCTGACCAAGCCTGAGGACATGGGTTGACCTTTGCTTTTCTTTCATGTCCTGTGCCTCACAGCCATCATCTGTTCTGGGTGGTGAGCTTTCTCGTACCAGTGTTAAGTCAGAAACTTCAGATTGGTGTAGAGAGTATACTGTGCATAATAGATCTGCAGGTTTGTGTGTGTGTGTGTGTGTGTGTGTGTGTGTGTGTGTGTGTGTGTGTGTGTGTGTGCTGCAGGCAGGAGGATTTAGGAAATCTCAAGCTCTGACCCCACATAGAGCTGTTGTCTCTGTAGTCTTGTTTTCAAGAAGGTTCTGCAGAAATAAAGAAGGGTAAGAATATTCTGATTTCATTTTAATATAAATAGAATAAAAAGAAAAGAACCAAAGGGAGGGGAAAAGGATGCAGCAGAGAGGGCAGGAAAGAAGGCAGGAAGGAGAATCAAAGGGCTGATAATTGATAGGAACTTCCAGTATTCCTCCTGTCCTGTAAATTCATAAGAGCAAATGGGCAGTATGGAGATTATTACCTTAAGCCTTCCTTGTCTGTTTTGTGTCTATGCCCTTGTAGAAGTGGCTCAATTCATATCATTCTTTCTTTCAGTCAGAAAAGATCATTTCGTTTCTCTTAGGTCTCAAAGAATCCCAGGATGAATGGTTAATTGAGGTGCTAATTTAAAACAATTTAAAGTCTATGGCTCTTGACTAGGTTCATTCTGCTGTCAGTTAGAGAACTAAAAGAGGAAAATCAAGCACATCAAGTACCACACACAGCAGAAGACAAAATTAGCAGTTGAAGAAAGGTCCCAAAATCCAATCTCTTTCTCAGAAGAAAAAAACTAAGAAGAGTTTTTCCATTCCTAAATTATTGTTGGTCAGTTTGAAGAAAAGTAGGATGGTTGATTGACCAGAGCTTTTCCTCTTTGTACTTGTTGAGCAGTTCCATGAACATGGATCAGTCTGGTGGCAGACAAAAGGCCACAAGTCCTTTGTTGTAAGTCGCCAGTCATTTGTCTTGAATTAGAAAAGTGAGAAAGAATCCTGGCATCTTGGAAGTCTAGCACTTTTATTACTTAGCCATGACCCCTTTCTGGTTAGCAGTAAGTCTATCTACCTCATAGCCTCTCATCTACAGTGTGTGCACATGAGTGTAGATGCTCATGGGGGCCAAGGATGGGGATCATCCTTGAAGCCATAGTTCCAGGTAGTATGAGGCATCTGACATAGGCTCTAGTTCTCCTGCCCTGACACTCAGGAACTGATGCTCTGTACAGGACCAATTTCCTATAAATATTAGTTGGACTTTCAGGTGAGATGCCTTGGCAAATATTTGAAACATAGATCTGAAAAAAAAAAACATAAATACCTAGCTATGCAGTAACTAATAAAACTGAAGTGCATATTAACAAATCAAAGAGGATGCTGGCCAGCTCTTCCAGCACCTCTAAGCACTTGTGGCTCCTCCCAGTTCTCCCAGCATCTCTGAAGACCTGTGGCTCCTCCCAGTACTACTCAGTACTTGTGGCTCCTCCCAGTTCTCCCAGCACAGTACCTAAGGCTCCTCCCATTTCTCCCAGGACCACTCAGTACCTTTGGCTCCTCCCATCCCTCAGAACATCTTCCAGTACCTTTGAATCCTCCCAGCACTTTCCACCAGGCCAAGTACCCTAAACTCACCAGCCTAGAGACTGGCCTGAGTTCTGTCCACCAATTCTCTTGCCTATATAACCCAGACATGTTGAAAACTTTGGGTCTCTTGGGCTCCTGGTTCACTCATATCCTCTTAGCTTCTGATATCTCTCTTCTTCTCTTCCTTTGTTGTTGTTCTTCATGGCATACTTCAGTCTGAACCTTTCCAGATATGTCTGGGTGTGTTTTACCTCATATCTACAATAACCATTCTCTTCTCTAGCATTCATAGAAGCAATCATGTCCTCATGTAATTTTTAAATTTAATTTTATTTAATTTACTTATGGGATTATCTGACTTGTCTGGAGTTTTCTCTTTCAATTTAGTGGTTTTTTTGCTTGTTTGTTTTGTTTTATTTGTTTGCTTATTCTGGTTATGGGGTGGAGTCTATGACCGTATAGCTTACAGGCATTAGGGTCAGTATTCTTTGTTGGCACCTTCCTCAGTTTTGGTTTGTGAAGCTTAGGTAATCCTATGTATTGCATGCTGTTTTAGATCTCACAGTTCTCGATTTAAGGTGTGATTGATTACTTGGCAAGTACTCTTCAACGAAATTTTGGTTTGTAGGTTTTCTTCATTCTCCATGGTTCTACTGTAGTTAAGGCTTTTATTTTCTGTTGCTTACACATGAACTGTGTCACAGGAGATCCAGGCAGATGTGAATTCTCTCATGGGAAGCTAGCAAGACTGAGGTGGGAGTACACAGAACAGGATCCAATGGTGATAGAAGAGCCTTTCACTCCTGGAGATGATGTAATCCAAAAGCTTGGGATATAAGAACATTCTCGTGTGCCACATTCCTTACAGTGGCTACGTGTCATAACCATGTACGTGATGGGTGAGGGAGAAGTGCATGTTGTCTGAAGAGCTATTAAAAATGGGTACTTTAAATATGAATCTCTGGTGCTGACAACAGTATCCTACAAATCCTCACTGTCAACAGAACTGAGTTCCTTGTCCTAACTACAAATCTCAATTTCATAGTGGGCTGCAAAGAATTTGAGGTCCCGAAGTGATATATTGACAAAGAAGTCCTAACTTCCTGGAATTATACCCTGGTTTCTCCCAGGATCCTTTGCTTCCAGCGTTCTATGAAATACTTCTAATTAACCAGGAAAGCCAAAACTCTTTGGCATGTGTGTTTTGTCATGGGAGATCCTAGCTACTCTGCTTGGGGGCAGACAGAGCATAAATCCAGTAATTTTACCATACCTCCAAAGAGGATCATATTACCAGGCAACTATCACTTTAACATAATGTGGTAGTTCTCTTCTCCATCTAAGGAACCATTGGGACTGCACATTATCACAGCACTGACTTACCATAGAATCAGGAAGCTGCAAAGATTGTATGTTTATGTTTTGCTTAATAAATTTTTTTTCTTATGGATTTTAATGGAAGAGGACAGGCAGAATTTGAAAGCTTGATTCTAAAGGAATGTGAAAAGACTTAGTACTCTTCTCACAGTGACTTAGTCATGGTGTTTCCTATGCAGACTCATCTATGGCTTTCTTTCAGAACACAGTGCTGGTTACCAAACATCCCTCAAAATAGAAAACAGAAGCCACTTTCCCATGATGCTCTTCCTCCGAAGAGGTTCGTGAAGCTCTCTGAGGAAAAGGGGGTTGTAGAACTGAAAAATAATTTACATGTAAGTTTTTGTTTTTTGGTTTTTTGTTTGTTTGTTTGTTTGTTTTGTAAATTCCCAAACTGACTGGTGTTTAGAATGGCAAAGTTGTCTTTTCTGTGTTCTCCTTTTCTTTCTTTTGTTCTTCTTCCTCCCCATCTTTCTTCCTTGGAGCTATATATTTCTCAGCCTAAACATTTTGGTTAGTTTTAGTTTAGGGTACACATCTTGGCTTATCACCAATATCCACACTCTCAGTACTGAAGGGCTGGAACACTTCCTTAGATCTGCAAGTGCATGGACTAACAAGAATATTTTAAGCTGTGTCTAATGTTGAAGTAGGATGCAACAAATTGATCTTTTATGACTACAGTCAAGCATGGGTTCACCTCTGACATAGGAAAGAATTGCTACATAGTGGCTCTATACTTGCAAAATAAAGGGGGGGGTGGGCATCCATAGTGAAACAAAGAGGAAAAATACCAATGTTTTTTGATTGTTTGTTTTTGATTTTTGCATTTGAAGTATCTGCTACTGAGAATGTACTGTAAGCTATATAATAATGTGCCTAACAACCTATGCAAACCACCCAGCCTTGTGTCAGATCCCTCTGAGTGATGCCTGTTCACAGTTCTACTTGGTAACCTGACTCTTTTTATTAGAGAATAGAAAACATAGTATATTCAAAGATGTGAACACAAAATATCTAGCAAATGTCTTATTCAATGTAATGTCTAAGACCTCTCTGCAGTTGGCTATTTATTGAATCTCAACTTAATAATGGTTTTGGAACAAAGGAGAAAAAAAAAACACTTCTCTTTGAGAACATCAAAAACCTGCAGTATTTCACAGCTTCTCAGTGGCCTTCGATGGAAAGCTGTGGAATTCTTGCTGTATTTGAGAAGAACGGATAGCTACCAAAGACAAGGTACAAGTCAGAAGTACCACTTTTTCTTTTTAATTGCTGAAATCAAGAACAGAATCCAGTTATAAATTTTAAAAGTGTATACTAGAAGAATGGAAAGAACACACAAGAAACAGAAAGAATAGGGAGAAAAGTGTCACACCAAACATAACATTTCTGACTAAGATATTAATTAAATTCAAATATAATTTATCAAATATCGAAAGACGCCATTAGAGACAAAGATGTCAGAGATATTATTTTAAATATGCTCCTTCTGTTATGTAAACAACACTATTGCAAGATTCTTATTGTGAGATATATTCTAAGCCCAGCAATACTGTCTCAAATCCAACATTAACAAGTAAAGTTCCCTATTTATTCCTTAGTCTTTCATATCAGGTTAGAATATTCAGATATTGAGTTAGAATGTGGATACTCTCTTTCTAAACACCCCAAACAGGGCTTTCCAGTTTCTTTCCTCCCAGCAAAATCAAGATCAGGTCTTTCTCCAAAGTTGCAAACAGCCGTGCTCCCCAAATTGCCTGCTATCCCAGGATTAGCTGCTGTGTGGCGATAGTCCCCTTCAAATGAACGAGCTCTTGTTCTGTCTCCCCAGGCTTCTGCCTTGTTGCTTGAAATGCTTCTCTGGCTGCCACTGTAACAAACAGTTCTAATTGCTGGTTGACTGTTAGGGAGGAATTTGCAGCAAGCTGCAGTTGAAAGCTTTCATTCTGGATACTGGACATAAACAGCTCCTTCCCTGAAGAAACAAGGAAGACAATCTTGAAGAAACAAAGTAATAAATAATAAATCATTTTCCATGAAACAGAATGACAACAGACTTCCCGAAAGGTTGGAGCCTGTACTGGTGTTAATGTGTTTTTCTCCAGGAAAGGAACAGAAGCTCTGGCAGGTTTTCCTGAGTTTTGGGTTGTGACAGTGGTGGATGGGATCTGCTTTTGTCTGTGAAACAGTATAGGGTAGGCAGTGATGTGAAATGGTAAACTCTCCGATTTATTTTCATGGCAATCTGTGAGATGTGTCCCTGGAGGTAGGTACAACAATTGCAGCTGAATTGGCCTCCCTCTTCCCTTCCTTACATTAGGAAGATTGCAAATTCCCAAATTCTAATAAAGTGCCTGAATAACGGTGGGCACTGAGGGGGTCTGAGTGCTGCTGAGGAAACCTCTATCATAGCAGAGGTAAATGTGAGGACCCTATACTATCTAATTTTACTACCATGACAGAATTTAGGTTACAAAACGTGATGTCTAATTTGAGGATTTAATCAGATACCAAGCTTCAAGGACATCAGCTGCTGCTCTGCTAGCTTGGATAAAATTATAAGGACTATCTGTTCTTATGCTTCAGGGCACAATGTGATCACCAGCTGAGGTCAGGACAAAATGTCCCCATTGGCAGTCTTACACAGTTATATCCATTATAAGAGATTTAACACCCTCCCCTAAAGCATCGGATACAACTCATTACCAAATAAACACAAGTGTACAGCATGGCCTTCTATTGACAGGCAGGAGTGTGAGCCCACTCTGTTTGGAGTACAGAGAGATGAGCCTTGATCTGAAGCATGGGTCTTAGTGGAGTTTCCCATACACCATTAGGGGATGACATTCAGCTAGTGAACTTGGTCACAGATTCTTTTTGATTTAGTTATTACTGTAATTTGTGACTGGAACATCTTTCCCTTTGTCTGATAGTGACTCTTGATTATGTAAGCAGAGTACTCTGGAATGGGTGATCCCAGTCTTTGTCCTTACTTTGTAATACACACTATACGCAAGAGCATGAAGTAACACACATCCAGCACTACTTTTGGAACCATCTTGGGATAGGTTAGCTGAAGCCCCTGCTGGGAATATGATTCTTATCTGAGGCGATGAAGAATCCACTTCAGGCCTCCCTGGTTACTGGCAGGTTGCACTTTCTTGCGGTAGTGAGACGGAAGGCCTCCACTCTTCTCCCAGCTGCCCACTACCAGTGATCTTATTCTGTTCCTGCACATCATCCACAATTTATGCTACATGAGAAGAGCATGAGCTCTTCCTCCAGAATTCTGTGACATGTTCCTCTACAAGGAAGATTCGGTACACCTGAGATAGCCCTCCCCCACATTCTGGGATATGTTCCTCTACATTTGAGAAGTGCCAAGTAGAAATGACAGATGCTCAGGTTCTCCACATGTCCAAGGGGCAAAGGGTATATACCTTAGGGGTATAAACCTTAGGGGTAGGAATATGAGGACCATCTGTCGATTGTGTCTAAAGCAGGACTTTGCAGATGATATCACTACTGGAGCTCTGATTTAGCTACTGACACTAGCAAATTTGTTCATGAGATGGGAATAGCAACTTACCTAGTTTTCTTATATCTATTACTAATGATTTGCAAAAAAGAACAGATGACTGGGGAAAGCCCTATAGAAAGGACATGGGAGACATTTATGCCCACTCAACAGAGGTTGTTCTCACTCTGGTAGTCACAGGTGTCCCCAGATAATTGTGAGACCTCTGTACATTCATATCCAATGACACAGACTGCTTCTGGCTGATGACACACTTCTCCCACTGAGACTAAAGGCAGATGAAACTTGTAGTTTTGTATTCTATCCTTCTAATGGCAGAGATAACATCATGAAAATAAAGACTGGACTGAGAAGAGAAATGAGTGTGCCCCCATGCTCCAGAGAGGAGAGAGAGAGAGAGAGAGAGAGAGAGAGAGAGAGAGAGAGAGAGAGAGAGAGAGAGAGAGAGAGAGAGAGAAATGGGTGTGCATTCTGTGAATGTCATGGTGTGTATGTGAGATGTGAGTGTGTGTGTGTGTGTGTGTGTGTGTGTGTGTGTGTGTATACACACGTGCATGGGTGAGTTTTCTTGTACATTCAGGGGGATGATATGTGTGGTAAAATGTACATATGCATGGGGATATGTGATGTATATGTTGACAAATGTTTTGTATGTAGTGTTGTGTCGAGTATGTAGCGAGATGTGTATTGATTGCATTGTGGATTCTGTGTATTTTAAGTGTGTGCAAAGTGAATGTAGTTTTCTGTTATGTATAGCATGCCACATATAAGTCTATGTGTGTCTTGTGTGCTTGTGTATGTATGTGTGTATAATATGGTATATATGTATGGTATATATGTATCTAAGTGTCTGTGTGTGTAGTGTACTGATTAATTTGTAGGTGTTTAGTGATTATATGTAGGACCATGGGTGTCTAAATATGTGCTCCTTGTGTATAATGTGTCTAAGTATGTTCTGTATGTGTAGTGTAATATATGTGTCTACCTGTGTGTAATGTAATGTATATATTTAGTTGTATGGTATGTGTCTCTAGGGATGTTTCGCATGTGCTGTGTGTAATATGTGTGTGCCTCACCTTGTGTTATGTGTATGTAGTATGTGTCTTGCTGGATACTGTGTGTTCACAGTCTATGTCTCAGTGTATGCTGTATGTGTCTACATTTGTGCTGTGTGTATAGTATGTGCTTAGGCATGTGTAGTATGCTTAATATATGTCTAGTTTTGTGCTGTGTGTTTAGTGTGTGTCTATGTGTATGCTGTATCTGTGTACTTAGCTTTGTGTTGTGTGGGGAGTGTGTCTCTAAGTGGCTGTTGTGCATGTGTAATCTAGTAAGTGCTGTTTTTACGGTAAATGCCAAGATTTATGCATGTGTAGTTGTGTTTAGCTATGAGGGCTGTGTTTAATGGGCCTCAGTGAATGCTGTGGTTAGTATGTGTGTACATGTGTGTGCCTAGGTGTGTGAAGGGGGTTGTACAATATGCATCTAGGTGTGTATAGGGTATGTGTGCTGCGTGTCTAAGTATGTGCTGTGTGTTTCTAGGTATATGCTATGTGACCACATCCTTTGACCTGGTAGTTATAGAAGAGAAAGAGATGATTGGCAGGCCCATTCAGTAAAATAGCATGTCAGAACTGGACTGCTGGTCAGCTGTTCCACACTCTTTCAACTCTACAAAACCGACTTTGCTTCTTCCAAATCTATATCATCAGCATTCCTTTAACTAACTAGGCATTGGTGAGTAGACATTTTTTTATTGTATGGCTAAGTTCAATGCTCTGCGGCTCTGGGTATTGGCCAGACAGCAGTGCACTGGTCAGTTAGGGAAACTTGGACACTGCTGAATTCCCTCTTGTTCTGATAGAAGTAACCAGAAAAGGGTGTCTCTGCCAATTTCAGAATCAAGACAGACTTTCACACAGAGCTGTGCTTCAGTGTCTCACATGAGTAAGAATTCTGATTAAGGAAACACCTGCCAGTGCCTGAGAATGGAAACCTACTGGCCGGACTGGGAGGCCATCTCTGTGAAAGACAACAGTGGAAGAGGTGTCTCATCCACACACAATGTCCCCAGAGGGATGATGAGTGTGTCTGTTGTTTTGTCTTTGAGCCAGGACTCTGGATTTAACAACTGTGGCAGAAAGGGCAAGGAGGGGAAGAAATGCAGTGTCTGAATTCCTTCATTACAAAACAGAACTATGTGGTTTATATGCTGTTCTCGCCATTTCAGTTTTCATCATATTCCTGTATTTTGGAGCCTATTTTTTCCTGTGCTTTAAATATTTTCTTGAATCAAACCCTGTCAGGAGCTCAGTGCAAATCCGTTATCTTCACATTAGACAGGGAGTGGCTGTCACTTGCATATGAACTACATGGAAAGACTTGCATACTTCTAAGGAATTTCAATAGTTTTCACAAAATATCATCTTCAGCTGGGGTTTAAGAGTTTCTCCATCAACTGTGCACACTGCCCTCCACTGAACCATCACATTAGTAATTACCATGAGTTATACAAAAAAAAAAAAAAAGGTAACATATTGAGAATTACCTTACTCCTGGTATGACAATGTAATCAGCTGATTATCTTCTGGACTTGCAACAGAGAACGTAAATGCTACCCTTAGAAACTCATGGTTGTCAAGCTCATGGTTCCCCTTCTTAACACAAGAATTGTCCACTTCATAACTACTATTTTATTCCTATTTAATTTTCTCACATGCTCTTTCCAGGCATATAGACATTTACTCAAATCTGAACTTCACTTCATGGATTTACACTCCTCCTATAAACTGCACACAAACTTCTCCAACAGCACAATATTGATGTTGGAAAGAACAAGTGCCCTGAAACAGTAAAATGGAAAGAGACTAGCACTGCGCTCTGGTGAGCAGTCATCAACATTTGCAGAACTGCGGTTTTCATGCTCCTGTCTTTGCACTGTTCCTGCAGGGCTCTTTAGCTTGTTTGTGTAATCTTTGGCTTATTATATATAACTGGATTTGCTTAACTTCAACTAAATGTGTTAAGAGTTTATCAACTATGATTCCATCTTGGCATAGACAGCCATTCACCAATTAACATAAACAAACAAACAAAATTATGGATAGGTCTAGGTAGCATTTAGTTCTACAAGAAAATTTATAACCCCTTCCTATGTCCCAATAACTCAGGGCTGAGTTTCCAAGGACAATACTGAAAATAATGAAATAATCTAGTTTGAGGCTGACCAAAGAATTTGCTTGATAAAAAGATTCTACTGCTTAGTCTTCCTGAAATGAATAACCATTGCCTAATATTTTGCTATTCAAAAAATTTACATATTAACACTCAGCTAGACACACCTGTAACAAGAAGCTGCCAGGTGTAGTTCCATTTGTACTGTCTTCCAGTATGCCAGTAACCAATGTCTGGGCCAGATCTCCAGTCACATATACCTTAAGTTTTAATGGTTACCATGGCAATGAGAATAAGGCATTACAAAATGCACAAGCTGTTAACATGTTGCAGAAGCCAAGGGAAAGAGCTAAGAATAAACTTCTACAAATTCTCGATCATACCACATTTGAGGAAAATCGCTTCTAAAGCTACATAGTGTCCCAGGGAAGCAGCTCATTACTATCCACTCTAAGGTGCCCACCTCTCTCTCCATGCTTGCTTTATTAAGGCTGGACCACCTCCCTGTCAAGGATGAGTGAGCATGCCAGAGTGTGGTGGGGTGTACTGTTAGGAGGAGGTGGGAATGGAAGCTGGGGGAAGAAAGAGCTACACTTCAAATCTCAGCTCTTTCATCAACTAGAAAGCAAGCCTGCGTGTTTTCTAACAGGGATGACAGAGGAGAGGATTTAACTGAATCTAATTTAGATAAATCTAAATTTCAGTGGGTTAAAACATCACTATAGCTCTAGATAGAGGAGATGAATGTCTCCTTTACTTTCAAATTTTCAGATAAAAGCCTAAAATTTGGGCTACATGGAAACAAAACACATCCACCCATGTAATCCTCTCTCTGGGATGAGGTATTGTTTGCTGAGTGAAAGGTCTTCCAGAACAAAGAAAGCAGACAAAAACTGGCCTTGGTTTAAAACTAGAAAACCAGCCAGAGAAACAAGGCATAATGTGGTAGCATTCATGCAGAGGTTTGCTGCTTTTAGGCAGATTTGCTCTACCACAGATGTAGTTCTTTGCTTATTGATTTGCAGAGGTGGACACCAGCAGAAAATGGGCAGGTTCATGAGAGTAAGAATGCATTGGTTAGATAATAAAAATGCAAGCCTGACTCATATTAATTCAATGCAGTCATAATCTGATTGGCCAGTTCA
Source organism: Mus caroli (assembly GCF_978045245.1). Taxonomy (NCBI): domain Eukaryota; kingdom Metazoa; phylum Chordata; class Mammalia; order Rodentia; family Muridae; genus Mus; species Mus caroli. The sequence continues at coordinate 26,060,201 of NW_028227274.1, read as the reverse complement.
CCTACTCAGGGCAGGGAAAGCCTGCCCTTCTGACCTTAGGACTCCGTTAGCCCACTACTGTGGAAGGACAGCTCTCATTGCTATACACTTCTCTGTTCTGACTCTGTATCGTCTCTATGCTATGCTGTTCCCAGATGCCTACATGTCTAATCCTACCTCATTTTCATGAATAGATTCTCCTCACTTTAGGAAGATCTCTGTCCATACTGTGATCAGATTTTACCTTTCTCTACCCCTTCACTGCATGGTGCACCTGTGAGTGTCCAAGATTGTCTGGAAACTTTTATTTCCAATTCTCTCTCACTACTGCCAGTCTTTACTGCTCCAGCTAAATTCCTGACATCACTGTCCTGACATCTTCAATGTTGCAACAATACATATGTTTCAGGGGGTTTTACTGCCATCTATCATGGGCAATGTCCTAGAACTTCTCCCTTTTCCCCCATCATTTTTTTTTTCACTTCTCCAGTTAGATTTTCGAGCACTTATGACTGGGCTACACATTATTTTTGCAATGTTCACTATGCTAAAAACAATATTGTGCTCATACTAAGTACCAATAAAGGCCAATGGGTTGACGTCAGTTTGAATCCCTATAGGCTATGTTCTCTAGTGTCACAGTATGTCTTGAAATAGTATTTTAAGATCTGCTATAAACGCTAAGACTCAAGTTATAAAGATATAGTAAATCAAGAAAATATCCACTGGGTGGTAAGATGATATGATTTTTTTCCAGCAATTCATAGAACTTCTCAGGTTTGGGGCAGGCCAGAATCTGTGATTCTGGTTCTCATAATACTAGGTCCTTAGGGCCACATGGACAAGTCAGTCAAGAAGAGAAAACAGGTGCCATGAATCCACTAGAACCTGTTTTGGTATCATACAGTAAACTGCCATGATATGCTCTTATTATTCTACATTTTCCTGTAAGAAATTGTGTGTCTAATAAGAATATGTGATATGGCCTGTTGATTATCAGGATATACAGTTTGGTATTTTTTTTAAAAAGTCCTTGTTTAGAAACACGCAATATTTTTTTATTGTAATATCACATTGGTCATAAGATAGACCAACTCATAAAATGTGTTTATATCCAGGTATTGCCTTTAATGTGTGGATTACAAAATGAACTAATACTTTATTTGCTGACAAGAGGCTTTGTTATTGTCAGATCATAGGTACCAAGACATGCACACACACAGACACACACACCTACACACACACACACACACATGCGTGTTTGTCTGTGTGTCAGATCTTCTACAAAGTTCATAAGGGTATAGAAACATAAGAGAGGTCTCCAAAGATACAGTGAAGAATTTCTCAGAGGTAAAACCAATATATAAAATGTGTTTGAATTAAGGAAGAATAGTCTTAAGACTATGAAATGAAATTATTGCATGGCAACAGTGAGAGCCAAGGAAACATCATATTCCAGAAAAGGCAAATGGATATATCCCTAATGATAAAATTCATGAAAGAAAGTAGTTCCTTTTAAGTGACTATAGGCGATGAGGATACTATCTATAATAGTTCTGAGTGTTCATGAAAGGCTAAGGTCATCATAGTCACACTACAGAGAAGATGAGTCAGTACACTCATCAGTTAGTACACTGAGTCACAAGAATAGATCTGCTTTCCCCACAGCACTGGATACATAGAGAACATGGCTGAAAACTAAAGGTAGCCATTTAATCCTCACAGACCAGAGATAGCCCTTTCCAGTTTGCACATATGTGTATGATTTGTAAATCACTTGAACCATTTCAGCAGAGTTTGGATATGGCAGTCAATTTCAGAGTGTAACTTAGAATTCTAGGCTCTAATTCCTTCTAGATAAATGACTCATTTAATGGGACTACATTGTATCACAGAGCAAAAGAGAAATCCAGGATCTAATTGAATACTTTCTGACTTGCAGATCATCCAGTTTTATTCTTTGTACACCAATCTATTTGGCATAGTGATATCAAGGAAAGGATCTGGATCTTCACTCTACTAGAAGTGAGGGATCTGAGCAAAGGCCCACTCCATTGTTAATGGCAGATGACCACACAGAGGAAGGATCACAAGCACAGCAATGGAGCTGGGGTTCTTTTTGTACCGAGAACTAGTGCAGCAATCCAGGACAAGCTGCTATGATTCTCAGTATTTATTTCCGCTCTGCAAATGAGAAGATGATCACTTTATTCAGTGGATGGTTGAGCTAAGATTCTGCAAGGTCATCCCTAGATACTCTGTTTATCACTGTCCACTATGAAGGACAATACATAATTTATCAGATTATTTTCATATATCCATGCATATTTTATTTTCCCATACAAACACATTTGAGAAAAACCTAGGGTAGGCATATTATTGATAAACAAATCAACCGAGTTTCAGGATGATGAAATGAGTGTCTCACATACCCCAAGGCAGCAGTTTAGAAAGAATTACACCATTATGTTTCTGCTATATGAGTAAAACAATTACTCCCTCAGCATTTGCTAAACTATAATATCACTCCAAACCCAGGACCTTTAAGAGACACCCTCAGGGTTACTGGCAATTTAGGATGTACCCCATGGAGAAGGCAAGTTCCTGCAGCATCCATTACAGGATGCAGGAGTCTTTGTCCTCCCTCATCTACCTTATAAACTCTGATGGTTCTGTGACATAGAATGATGTAATTTGAATGCAGAGGTCTGAAGGCTTAAGCATACAAACAGGAGCTATAATGTGTCAGCCTCTGAACTATCTGACTACAAGTAAGCAATTGCTGGAGAGACCCTTTCCATAAACACTGAGTCAACTCTACCATGACTGGTCACAAGCCTCAAAACCTGGAAATTTCCCATGTTGCCCCTGAGCCCAATTCCCCAGTCTTTTAACAAACTGAATTTTCATTGCAGGCTCTAGCTTCAGTCCTGTACAACACCCTCAGTATCAAAACCAGTACATCATTTCCAGTGATGTCTTCATCTACCTATTCTAGATATAAGAGTTCCCCCAAGAAGCCAGAATAAGCCAGCTCTTCCTCAGATAGAATCAGTGCATTCTCTCAAACTGTTTTCAGCCTCCTTATAATTGGAATGTTTTATATGAAAGAATATGCTTTTTGGCTACTTTGTTTAATTCACTTTTAAAGGGGAGATTGAAACTCCACCAAGCTTCAAAAGAGATTGGTGGAATGTTTCCATATACGGTTTGAAGCAGATTCCATGTCCCTCTTACCCTGCACTACTTCATTCTTTTACACATACAAATATTTGTCTTATAAATGCTGCTGTGAAGATAAATAATTTAATTAAGAATCTGAGCCATGTAACTGCAGAACAGAGAGAAATATCAAATGGCACAGGATATATGACTCATCTGCAGAAATGGCATATGTCTATTCTCAAGAAGAGGAAAGATGTCACATTTCCTATTGTACAATGAGGAAATAGCCTCCACTGGGACAGATGTTGCTTTGAAAAGTTTCTAATGATTTTAGGAAATGCAGCCTAGGAGACAAATACATTCCTGCAAAGGAATGTAGCCAGAAGCTTTGATGGAGGCATGGATAACTCAGAACTTTTGCAGCTTTCACAGAATTTCTTACAGAAGAACTCAAGAGATCAAGGTTTTATTTTGTTTCAGATGATTCAGTGTTCAATAGATGGGTCCATGTTTGTGTAGTGTAGCAGATCCTCATGGGCAAGGTGGCTGAGAAACAGGGAATCAGGATGGGGGCCATCATGGAGCAGAGTGCTATAAATGAAGGGCACAATTACATCGAGCATCATCCTAAAGGACCCAGTGTGGAACAGCATCATGGGGAAGAGCAGAAAGAGTGGACCTGTCATGGAGAAAGGCACAGACGGAACAGGGCTTCTTTGGGAAGGGTATCTCAGGGGAGAGCAATACACACTGGTAGACAGAGGCCAAGCATCAACAAGAGAAAGGTCTAAGGTAAGATCCAGCCTCTAGGAGTCTCTTTCAATGAGGTTGTACCTTCCATAGTCCATGAAATGCTACCTTCATCATTACATCAAACCATTGTGTAGAACTGAGTCCTCATGTACACACCCAGACTATCTTTGACGAGTTTCTTAGGCTTCCTCATTCTAGTCAAGTTTACAGATAAAATTGATCATGACAGACAAATTGTACACACATATAAATGTGGACTTCAATTCATTTAAAAATTGGTATGGGTATCCCTTCGAAGAGGGCCATTTGGAAGGTCCTAGAAGTAATTGAGGGAATTTGAAGATGTGATTCTCTCTCTCACACACACCTTCTTGAGGCACATTTGCACTGAATCTGTGGTAACCATAATACCTCTAAAAGTACCTTTCCACAAAAACAAACAAACAACAACAACAACAAAAAAAACTAGAACCAATAACAGAGAAGCTTGATCAGCTCTACTTTAGATATTGAATTAAAATCTAAAATTCAAAGTGAGGTTGAACTGCATATAGACAAAATGTTCCCACTAGGCTAAGGCATGATCACATTACCATTGCACTTTTTCACTTATCCAGTTACTTAGCCATGTGAAGATCTGACAGATCCCAAGAAAACTTGCTTCAATGGATGAAGTCTGTGGGTTGAAATCTATACTGCTTTCTGCCCCCCTCCCACATCTTATTATAGCATAAGCTTTAGGAAGACATCAATCTCTGTTTGTGTTTTATAGTGGGAATGATATTAACATGTTTAGTTACTTCTTATTCACTAAAGAACAGATTAGAATGACACAATATTATTACAAATTCTTACTATATGGTTAATATAATTTATAGTTTCTAAATGTGTGTATATTTCTTTTTAAAAATAGTTCAAGTCCAATAACATGACATATAGTCACAATGTTGTAAAACCATCAGCAGTACCTAAATCTGAAAGTCTGTCTCTTTTCTCAAAACATTAAACACTGAATGATCCCATTCCATGCCTTCTCCTTGCTCATAGGTACCATATTTATTATGGTAGAATCTCTTCTTTGATCATAAGTGGAATCACATCATCTATTTTCTTTTCTGTCCAACTCACTTCAGTTGGGATGCTGCCAAAGATGTTACACAGTATACAATTCTAACTCCTTCACCATGCTGAGTGACAGTTGCCCACGCATGCACTATGTTTAGCTATACCATTTCTTTGTTGAAAGATTCTTTGGTAATAATCTATGTTTTGTCTTTTGTAGAAAAGGCTGCTATAAATGGGATATTAACATCAGCTCACATGTCCCTTTTAATCACAGTGGAATCTGAGAGTCAGTGTTGGTATATTATGAGGAGAGGCTAAGTTGGCTTTTGAGGAACCACCATACTCTCTCCAACGTGTGTCCACACACACACACACACACACACACACACACACAGAGAGAGAGAGAGAGAGAGAGAGAGAGAGAGAGAGAGAGAGAGAGAGAGAGAGTCTATAATCTCACAAGCAGTGAATTCTCTTCATTTTACTGCTCAAAACATGTCACTCATTCTCATTTCCCCATTGTGTGTGTGTGTGTGTGTGTACAAGTTACTGATCCTGCTGCATCTGAAATGGTATCCCCCTGTGTGGTGACTTGTGGGGCAGTGGGCTGTGCACAGACAACCTGGTCTCCAGTCGAGCAAAGGTCTGGAACTGTGGAGACCTGGTGGGTGATGAATTCCAGCTTCATGAGACAGAAGGTGTTCAATCATGTCTCCTGAGCCCCCGGCTCCTGTCGAAGTTACTTCCTCCACAGGCCCCCCAGGAAAGGTGTGTGGCTATCAGTCACATAGGGACAGCACCAAACCTTCCCACATGCAAATAAGGTTTCCCCCAAGCTCTCAGTCCAAGCCAATGAGAGTTACCTGCTGTCGAACCCTGAATCACCCCAAAACTGTATATAAATTATATCCAGGGAATTAAAGTTGTGCGAGACCTACTGAGTCTTTTGTTCCAAGAGCTGTAACACTTGGGAAGAGATCTCTCCCGAAGCTCCACGAGGTTCCGCTCTAGTCCTCACTGAATAGTTGCTTTCCTGTCAGTCCAGCCTGACTGGACTCAGTGCAAAGCTGCGCAGTTACCGAATGACCTGGAAGGCATGGCAGAGACTTTGTCTCCCTTTCCACATGACCTTTCCTTCGTCAGAACTCTCACACCAGGCCTGGCAAAATCTCCTTGGGAAACCTCTGGTAGCCGGCCCACAGTGACTAAAATGGAAGAGCTTGTTTTCTTTTGGGTGCTGATTTGCAGCTTTGGAAGACATATATTCTAGTGTTGTGTTCCCTCATTTGAGGTCTTTCACACATTTTTTTTTCGATATTTATGGAGAGATTTTCACTTTATTAGTCTCTTCTTTGATGTCCTATTCAAGGAATAGTCATCACATCCTATATCACAAGATATTCCCCCAATTTATAAGTGTGTAGTTCATCTTATACTTAAATTATGACTTGCTTATAATAAATTTTATTTGTTAATTGGTCCAAATCTTTTCTTTGGCCAGTGATTATTTTCCCCAGAGTTACATGGTGAGTTACTTTGCTTTCCTCGACTGGTAATCTTGGTTTCCTAGTGAAAAGTCATTCGTCCATGAGTGAAGAATTTAGTGACTGGCTGTTTGACCTATTCATGTGATCCACAAACACATGGCTTTATGTCATTATCACACTGTTTTGATTACTCTGACTCTGTAGTACATCTTAAATTCTGTTATTTTCTCAAAATTGCACTAGTATACAGTATTGTTCGAGATTGTATTCCAAGTTTACAATAGATATTTTCTATCTCACTCTGAAATAAGATTTTGACAGATCTGGTGTTAAATCTGGTGTTAAATGTTTTCTTTCTTCTTTCTGTCTTCTCCCTTCCTCCTCCTCTTCCTCTTCTTCTTCCTCTTCCTCTTCTCCTCCTTTCTATTCCTCTCCTCCTCTTTCTTCTTTTTCTCCCCCCTCCTCCTTTACCCCCTCTCCTCCCACCTCCTCTTCTTCTTATTTTCTTTTCAGGGAAGAGTCTTGGCAAAATTAAGGCATCAAATCCTTGAGCACATGTGTTCTCCTGATGATTTATATCTTTAATTCTTCTCAGAAATATTTTTACTCTTCAAATCCACATGCTTTCGACTTTCATTAAATTTTTTCCTGTCATTTAATACTTTGCAATGATGAAATAAATTAAAACTCTGCCTGCCTGTCTCTTAAAACTGAACTTGCAACAAGAAATAAGGCAGACAGGGCAGCTGTTATTGTCTTCACAGCATGATTCAGGAGGCTTATGAGTTAAACTTCAGTCTGATTTGTAAGATCATGATTGATATTTTTAGGTGATGGCTTTAACCCCAACATGACTGCATCTTTGTGTAGGTTATTAACCTACACTCATACCAAGGCATACCTGACATCATAGTGCTGATAACACAAAAGTGTTATGAGAGCAAAGTGAGCAGTTCCTTTGTGAATCCTTTGGAGGGTTCTAAGAATGTTATCTACACAGTTCCTCTTCCTGAAGCTCCTCACACAGCTGCCTTGGTTGCTGCTGAAGATAAACCAGGACAAAGAGCGTACAGGATCGGCTGACCCTCACAACCACAATCTTTGAGTTAATTGTGGCTTGGTGTAGCAAACTGAACAGGTCTTCACTGACAGTCATAGTTTTTCAGACATAAAGCACTCACTATCTTAGACTTAGGGAATATTCATATGATTAATGATTACCTGTGTAAATGCTAAATGCTAATACTACATCAAACAACAGCAAAGCTACTCTCTGTAGATAAACTAACAATTGCATCTTCTATAGTACTCAATGTGCTAACTTCAGGGATTTTTTTTCTGGACTTCGTTGCTCAAGATATATATTATTTGATTGCATTTATTTATGTGACTGTTTACTTTAAAGGAGTGGAGTCTGTTTCAAATCTTTGTCTTAAAAAACAAGCAAACAAACAAACAAACAAACAAGGAAAAAAAACAGCATACATTTCCAGAATTAATTTTTGCTTCAACTACATGGGCTGGGGAATCAAACTCCTGTCTTCAGGCTTGGTATCAAATGTCTGAACTGTCTGTGCCCTCTCCCTACCTTGGAAAGAGTATTTAAACTTTTACCTCTATTTTGGTAAATGAGAAGAAAACTCTTATTTCAAGTGATATGTAGTGATATTAGCAATTGCTTTACTAATCATGTGTTTGAAAAAAATTATATTCTTGTATGTAAGAGAGTTATTAACCACTTAAAGATACTTAATTTCCATATGCACGTAAACAACAAAAACAGTCTCAGCAGGCTATATTTATATATTTGTTCATATATAAATGCATGTGACAAAATAATGAAAAGAAGAAGAGGCTATCAACACGAGACTGTGGAGTTATGGGAAAAAATGGATGAAGGGCAATTGGGAGGTGCTGGAGGGAGGAAAAAGAGGTGGGAAAGTGAGGCCATCTCATTTCAGCTATAAATACAACTTTTAAAGTATAAAAGGTGTAAATAAAATACTTGCCTAAAACATCATTTAATATTTAAAATACATTTGAAATGACCCATGCTGTATTTCCTTGATGTTCTAATACATTGCTACACATTTAATTTTTCAAAGATCACATAATTTTGTTCTTTTCTAGATTTTGAGGCTATGTGTCTAAATGGCCCTCAGTGTCTATAATTTTGCATAAGATTCTGGAAAGGCTTATTTGTATTTTTTTCTAGTTTTGAAAGCTTCTGGCAATCTTTATCTTGTGACCTTCTTACCTGCTTTCCTGCTTGAAATGTCAAGTCAGGGGGTTTTCAACCCCCATTCCCTCACCTTCTTTCCCCTGTCTGCCTCTTTTCAGCAAAGAGATCTTTTGGAAATGAGTTTATTCACCTTATAGTCATCTAGAATAATCTTACATCGCAAGATTCCCTCCTGGGCTATGTGAGTATCATCTACAACTTGGAATATAATCCTGGCTTCTAGGATGAAGACAGACATTTTCTTGCTTCCAGCTATATAAGCTCTATCTTTACTTCTAAGGTCTAGACAGAATCTTGCTCAAATTCCATCTTTTTACTTGGGAAGAAAGACTAGAATTAAAAAAAAAAAAGCCTGTAACTTACTCAGTTGTTCTTCTTTGATGTTTCCTACACTCCTGGTGTGTCTATTCCTTAGAAACCACAGAAACCAGGCCAATTTCAAGGTGCCGAACCTCAGCAGAAGCTTATCTTTCCTACAGCAGAACCTATTTTCTCTGTTCTTTTGATTTGTATGCTTAAATACTGATAAACATTCCTCCTAATATTTTTTTAGTTTTTTAAAAATATTTATCCTATCTCCAGGGATCTTTCCAGGTCAATTTCCTGTTCTGTTTACACCCAAGTTTGTGTCTTTTTCCACCATAGAGACCAATGTGCGCTGCCAAAATATCACTGGATATGTGGCCTCACAGTGGTGCATGATTGGCTTATGAGAGAAAATCACCCTTGCTTCTCCAGATAACTAAATACCACCAATGGTTCCATATCTAGGGGTGAGACTATGTACCCAATTCTTAGTTCCATGATGGGATTTGGTCTGCTGATGTCTGCACAGGTTTGTTCTAGTGATAATATATTAAATAGTAGGGTGGTGGTAGCAGAAAGACAATAAAATCTGAAATATTCTACTAGTCATTATTTCTAAGGTATCCAAATTTTGGATGTGATTGTTCATTTATATTTTCTACGCAGTATTGGTTAGTTTTTCATCCACTCATGCATCTTTGTCTTATTGGTTCCCAGCTGGAATAGATCCTTCTTGAAAGTTAAATAGGCCGAGTGACAAAAGAATAGCAAGGTTTACATATTATTTTTCTATTTGCACAGAATCAAAAAGGATTATGAACTCCAGGTGTATATACTGCATTCAAAGCTTGCCTACCCACAAAAACAAGGAGACGTGTCTTCCTTTCCTCAAGACACCTTACTCTTTATTTGTTTTCTTTTGATTTTAGGTTTCAGAATGATGCATCTTGCCTCTGACAAGTGACAGTAATTACAGAATCAGAAAGTCACATGTGGGAAGGGATGCTTTGTTGTTGTCACTCTTCTCACACTGCAAATGTTCTGATCGACTCAAAATACATTAAATGAAAGTTCATGGCTGCAAAAATTAAATGATAATTGCACAATTTTCTTGTCAAAGTACTTACAATTCAATGGCCATGAGTGTGATCTTCATGCCAATGGATTATTTTATAATATAAAAAAGCTGTTTGGGATTCCCTACATCAAGAAAACTTGACTCCTGTTGAACCTTAAAGCCTTTGACTATCACCCATATCTTTTATCAGAATTAAAAACACTGGCAAAGACACAGCAACACACTTGATCCTAATCAGGCAGTCAAGTAATGTGGTGTGTTTAAGCTGCAGTTTGCTGGCAGTAAGAGCAAAAATGAAAGCCTTTAAAGGCCAGAGGAGATCAACACTTTACTCAGTGCAATTCATATATTTTATCTAAGAACTGAAGAAATTGAAACTCCCTAAATTTTATGGACTTATGTAGTAATTTAATTTTATAATGTTAGGATGAAATTTTCCTTCTTCTACACTTTGACCTCTCCAGTGCTAGTGGGAGCTCAAAATCTTGGATCCCAGCACATTTATTGATCTTCCTTGAGCTCTGGTCCTATGCTAAATTCTGGGCTAACTGGAAGAACATGTGCTTACACTTAATGAATTTAACTTAAGCAGCAAAATTGCCTTTCAATAGAGTTGTTAATAATGTAAGGTACTTGGTCTTTAGAACCATGGCGAAATTGCCTGTATCTGAAGCATTTTCTTACTCCTCAAGAAAACATTGTTATCTTTATAACTAATCATCCTGACCCCATCTATCTCGTGTGTCTAAAGTTATCTTTCTGAATGATTTTAATCTGGCTAGTTAGTGTCTCAGTATGGTATTTTTTCACTACCTAGAAGGCCCTACTGTCCAGCATGCCTAGCTAATCTTTCCAGATGCTTTCATAACTGGTTTTTCTTTGGCTATCTCAACACCTACTTCCTCACTCCTTATAAAGACAGCTCACATCACTCCTCATTCTATGTCTGGTACAACTAAATGTTCTCTTTCCTGCTTTTTAAAACTCAGTACAAGATTTGTAATTATTTGTTACATAAACACTGGATCACACATGGACCTCAATTACTGGACATGTTTATCATTCATGTAGAAGATACTTCATGGACATGAGCGACTAGTCAGTGTTGTCTCAGATTTCTCTTATTTATCAAAAAAGAGTTAATATGTTCTTAAACTACTTACGCAATGTTGAACAAGGTTCAGACACAGTGATCCCTGTGTGAGGTCTCAGTACAGATTTCTCAGAACTCAAAGATGCGTCCACCAGAAAACATAGCCCCTATGGCACTTCCCAAAATTCTATAATCTGTAATAATGTTTCATCTAGAATAATATAACACTAACAAGTTGTAGAAATGCCAAGGACCATGAACAAAGAACTCCTGGCTGGGAAACACAATCTCCATCCCCTCTCCTTATTTAATATGTGTTACTCTTGGTCTGTCAGCTTTTCATTCATTTTATAAGTATTAATCTTTCCAGATCTTTTTATGGGAACTATAGTCATATTCTTCCCAAACGGGTTCATCCTGAAGGCTCTGGAAAGAACTCATCAGTCTAGTTAATACTTGCAAAGGCTATGGATCGTTCATGGGTATCTAATTTAAAAATAGAGAATGTGGCTCTCAGCTTTGCAAATCTAGAATTATCTTCACCTGGGCTTATGATTAAACATGGCCTATCATTCTATTAGGTTATACTGTAATCAACTTATTAGCATATCATATAAATATCTACTTAGCTATACCTGTGTATATTTTATTAAATAATGGTTTAAGAATTTTGAAGATATTTTCCAGTAACCATTTACACACATACATTTTTATGGTTCTTAGTGAATGAAAATGTGCTCCATTGAAAACATTGATGTTTTCAAGTTCACAGATTGAATTCCATCACCCACTTAGTCGTCATGTCTCCCTAGCTGTGGAGACTTGACCGTGATGGTTTCCACAGCCACCAGCTGCCTGGGATTGTTTTTCACTAGTATGGTAGCAGTCAACTTTGGGAAAAGATCCATGAAAACTGTCATCTGGAAGGCAAGCCAATGGCAGAAGTTTTATCTATAAGCCCAGGTAAGGGGATACCCACTCCTCCCTGGGACTGTACACAGAAGTCTCCAGTAACCAATATGTACCTGTGAAAACAATGTCTTCTCTCTTTCTAGAAACATTCATGATTTTCCACAGTACAAATCACAATAACAAGTTCGTGCAATAAATCTCTGCAAATGTCCTTCAGAGGCCTCAGAATTCTCAGACAGGAGCCATACTCTGTCTCTTCCTTTTGGCTACGTCTCCTTTAGAGATTTCTTTAGATCACAAAGTTGAATGCGTTACTCTTACTGTTACAGAGTATTAGAAATTGAAAACCAAATGTGTATTCTGGTTCTCACTGTCCAACGTCACAAGATGTGCTCACTTGCCTTTGTTACGTTTAACTAGAACATCATGACAGGAAGCCCAAAGAAACTGCTCACTTAATGAACTCTAGGAAATAAGGTCAGGTTCCCACCATACCCTTAAAAAACAAGCTGCTGCTGATCCAAATCTATTTCTCCAGGCTTCATCCAAAAGTTTCCACCACTTGCCTACAGGGCCACAGGCTGGCCACCATGGTAAGAGCTGAGATTTAGGGAACAGTCTAGAGTTTATGGTTAATACCAGAGGCTCATATTTCTAAAATTACTCTCGGTCAATCAGATGCCTCTCCTTTTTCTGGTTTTTATTTGGACACTGGGAAATTGTGATGATGAAAAGAAAAAAGAAGAGAAAAAAATCTCATGTATGATGTGCATCCTATCAGAGTTGGATGGGAGTTTCAATCTAAGATGTCACTAAACTGCTCCCCTGCCACCACATGCTAGTCTTCTGTGAGGTAATTAGTTTCCTTGTGTGCTGTGCACTCATGGCTTTGACACTCAATGCCTTGCTGTTTCAGCTTTCATGTATACTCACACATTGGCTTTTATGAGGAAAATGCTTACACAGTCATGGCTTTGCCTTTCAAAACAAGGCAAAAACAGTTTCTAAAGAAAGCTCCCAGTTTGCCCTAGGTCAGAAGCTCCCAGTTTGCCCTAGGTTCCTAATATTTAACTGGGCAAAATTCCTTCTGGCAAGAACTGCCCAGTAATCAGACATACATGCCTCAAGTCTATGAGATAGTTCCCCAAATCAAATTACAAAGATGCAACCCTGATCAGAAAGGCTTCCTTAATCTTAATGTCCTAGCAAAAAAATACTTTATTTCCCAGTCATGGCATTGTATGTATTTTCATTTTCTGTTCTCATTTCCTTTGAGATTAATGCCAAAGGACATCACAACATGTTTCTGAAAACCCCATTCACAGTTCAGTGGGAAGCGTAGAGCAGCTCGAAGGATTACAGAGACAGTGTTTTATAGAAGGCAATAGATATACCCCAAAGGGTCAGTAGCACACCTGAAGACCATAAGAACCCCCTTTTTTGGGTTCAAATTTACAGTAAGATAATGACTAAATTTAGAATGCATTTTCATACATCAAAACAACCTTGAACGAAACATGGCAGGTTCTATTTGAATTTACTTTATAAAGCATCTAATTTTCTGAGAGTTTTTGAAGACAAAATACTTTAAGTTATTTTTCTGTAAGGATCAGCCTCATTTATGTGTGAAAAAGTAAATTAGACTACCTGTATTCTCTTTCCCAAGAAGGGTAAATGCTCCAGCCAGAAACTAAGAAATAGATAATAGAATGAGACCAGATCCTTGCTTCATGGTCCAGATGCCAGCTTAGTTGGCTTTGCCTGCATGTAATGTATACAGCAAATAATCTGCAACTCAACAGGGCAGAGTACTTCCTTCTCTCCCTGTGTTTTCATTCTCATTGAAATAGGGAAAAGCACTCAGATCTTAGGAGGCATACGTTTATGAAGCAACAACACAATATACACAAAAGGACAATGGTATATCTGCAAACGCACTTTAAATATGAACAGATATTATGTTGAATTACACTGACAGGCTGCATGTTATGTAAGGTAACATTACTTTCTAACAACTAATAACCACCCAGTAGAAACTTGCATAAATTCTCTCAGTTATGAAAATTCTGACCACACAGCCAACATTGACAGTCCTTGCTCCTGAATATATTGGCAGTGGTACATTGTGGTCAGAAGACTAAATCTGTATGTGGTTATTGGTCATAAAATTATGACACAGAAATTTGCTTAAAATTTGACATAATAAAACACAAAGGTACATATTAGCCTTTTACTCATAATCTTTAAGTGTGGAATTACAAACACTTTAATCTTTTTTTTTTTTCAATTTCTTTAGAAGCAAGTTCTTTGGGAAATATATACTATGCTGATGCCCTCCTTATCAACTGTGTTGCTTTGGGCTACATCTGAGTGTTTATTAATAGAGTTACTCAGTGTGGTCTCTTAGATAGTTTGAAGATGTCATGGGTCATGCCAAAAGGATTAGATATTTGTGGGATTAGAGAGTTAATGGTTGAAGCTTAACTATTCAATGTTCCAGAAATAAAGAGAGAAGTTGAAGGCTGGCAATTATCAATATCTGTCATAAATTTATCATTTTCCTTGATCCTGCTAATCATTCTATTGAACCATCCTATCTGAGGTGACAGTGAAAATTGCAAACTTACCACACATTGGTTAGATGTATTGATCATTTGAGAATAATTAAACTTGTGATCACTCTCTGGGAAACAAACTTAAAGAGGATGTGTTATCATTAACTCTGTTATGGACAGTTAATACACATTCAGTGTGCATATGAGCTAAAGGGTCCAATCTATGGAAAGATAACACTTTTTTCAGATGCATATAAAAAGTTGTGAATATATATATATATATATATATATATATAATAAATTATCTGAAAACATGTTATGATTTTGTCACCTTTCTACAATCTTCATGCCAAAGCTTAACAGAAGCCCATGATTGGGCTTTGTGGCCTTTTCTTTATTTGTAGTTACTCCAGAAAATTATATGTATTTGAGAAAATGTAATGGATAATATAAATATAAATGGAGTCTACAAATTGCTTAGTTCAGCCTTTCTGCATGCAAAATGCCCATTGTGGGGTAGATTTCTTTTAGGAGGAAAAAGTACATATGAATTACAGGGAAAAATATGAAATGGGTGTAGTCTTTTGATAACTTAATATGAGCTATTTCACAATTTGGAGCCAAACAGATTTTACTGTGGCTTTTAAAAATACTTTGCCTTTCTGTAGTTTCTAATGCTAATGTGTTCATTGGTGTACTAGACTGTGTTTGGTCTCTTTCCTAGGTATGATCTTGCCTTTTCTAAATGCCACCATACTAGAGCATGCATCGTCATCTGTCAAATGCATTCTGGGATTCATGCTTATTAGTTATATAGCACTGAAATGAGAACTCCAACCAGGTCTCCAAAGAAAACTGCATCATACTGAGACAGAATTGGCATTGGTCCCAGCAGCCACTTGGATTTGATTAGAACAGATCAGGTAGAAGTCAGAGGGGTCATCATCCTGTAAACAAGGACTGTTCTCCTTAAGGAATCAGATTCCACATCTCATCTGTTCCTAAGATGAACTGATAAGAATGTCATTTGAATTCACAAACTGATCTTGACCTTGGAGATGGAGAGATCACTCCTGAGAAATGATCTTCCAAAGAAAACTGTCTCCAGAAATTTCTATTTTTTTCTTGCCTTTCCCATGGACTTCCTAAGAGGCATATTTTCTTCCATTAATCTCACACTTGTAGAAATTAGCACCATAATAGAATATAAGCTAATCAAAATGATAAGCTCCTTTATTATAACCAAGTGTTTTTCTTTTGTGTCCTAGATGCCAAGGATACACATGTTCAATTCTGAGCCTTCATTTTAATGGTAGGAACAAAATTCATCATTTATGATTTTTTTCAAGACAGGAAATCTGAAAAGTTTATTCTGATCATTAATCAGCCCCTTTAATTAAGCACAGTTATATCCCATCATCATTGCTGTAATTATTGATTGATTAATCTTTCCACTATTAATTAAAAGTCTTAATTAAACTTTCTCTGGTCTTATTTAAGCTAAAATATAATTACTATGTGGTCTCCCTTTCACATGCAACATATACTGCTTGTCTCATTGTATAGTCACATTTCAATATTGAGGACTCACATATGAGCACTCTGAAAACAATTGTGGTAATGTCTCTGTAAACACTCATTCAACAGGTATGTGTGTGCAAACACATAGGCTCATTGTTCACAAGAAAATATTGAGTGGAAAAGGCATTACAGAATATATGATTTTAAAAGTCTTAGTTCATTTTTGGTTGTGAGCCTAGCCTTTAATGGCTGAGCCATCTCTCCAGCCTAGTCGGCCATCACTGGAAAGAGAGACCCACTGGACTTGCAAACTTTATATGCCCCAGTACAGGGGAACGCCAGGGCCAAAAAGGGGGAGTGGGTGGGTAGGGGAGTGGAGGGGTGGGTCTGGGGGACTTTTGGGATAGCATTGGAAATGTAAATGAGGAAAATACCTAATTAAAAAAATCTTAGTTCATAATAAGAGGGCAAGTTTTCCACACACTCACTCACCAGTACCAGGACCCAGACTGAACAAGAAAAAAAAAATCAAATTCATAAGCCTGTAGATCACAATAGTTGGAAGATATTGACAAGAAGCCCATTCCCCCTTTATCAGTAAATGATTAGCCATGTTTAAGGGTGAGCCTGGTGAAAAAAGAATATTGGTTATCAAAGTTCTGAGCATTTAAGATCTCTCCCCTTGAAGTATTTTAGTGTCCTGAAATCATTCCTAGGGCTCCCATAGGAGCTAAGAAGTACTGTACAGTGAGCTTTGTCCTCAATCTTAGAGTCATCTGCTTATGAAGAAATAGTTGTATTAGTCCCAGGGTTCTCTAGAGTCACAGAACTTATGGAATGTCTCTCTATATTAAAGGTATTTATTGTAATGATTTACAATCTGGAGTCCAGCTAACACAACATAGGGCAGCTGTGAATGGGAATCCCAAGAATCATGTAGTTGCTTAGTTCCACAAGGCTAGCTGTTTCAGCTTGTCTTCTGTATAAGCTGGAATTCTAAAGAAGTAGGTTCCAACAGATGTGCTGGCAAGTAACTTCAAGCAGTCAAAGAAGAGTGAGTCTTCCTCTTTCCAATGTCTTTATGTGGGTCTCCATCAGAAGATGTGATCTGGATTGCTTACCACCGCACTTGGATTTGGAACTTGCTTTGTACCCAGCTGGTGTTGGACTCAGAAACCTGCATCCATCAGTCTCCTAGGATTAACGGTGTGTACTACCTTGCCTGGGCCTAAGCTTTCCATTGCCACTGTGGCTGAAAATCTCCATGTCAGGATCCTGGTCAGAAGGCTGTAACACCCAGCCTTAAGATCTGGATTAAAGGTCTGTTTTCCATTTCTAGATTGTAGTTCATTCTAAATATAGTCAAGCTGAAAACCAGGAATATTGATCACAATTGTGTTGAACAGAGTGACATTGGTGAAGAATTTGACAACGATTTTGAGGTTCCAGGGATTCATAGACTGGAAATTGTTCATGTTATACAGGCTATAAGAGTGTTCAATTCAATAATTTCCATCCCCACACCAGAAGCTGTGTCAACTTCTATAGAATGAATCCTACTGAGGGCTATGTCCACAAGGGAAACCTGAAAACCTATGCTGTTGACCTCTAATTTCAAGAGACTATTCACCATTCTCTGTAGAACATTACTAAAATCCAGTTGGTACCAGGACCTGTTTCCAGCAAAGGAGAGTTAAGGTAGGAGGGACTTACAGGTTTTAGAATACCACCCTGAAGACCATGCAACTGCGTTTCAGATTCAAATTGGCTTTGTTTGTTTGTTTGTTTGTTTTTGTTTTCAAGCAGATCATTTTTAATCTGAATTTTTGAGATTCCCAGTGAATTCTTACAAAATTTTCAAGTTTATATAAAAAGTTTTCACAATGTCTTGCCTATTTGGGATTACAAATCAGTGAAGCATTTGGAAGAGCTGGCTTTAAAACCATTATATATTCTGTTAAATGATTGACTATAGTCCCAATTACATTTTATAAAATAATATTGGAGGCACACTGCACAGTACACCAGAAGTGTAACAATTTGGTATACTTTCTGTGACAATATTACTGCAGATTTTCTCTTGCGTCTCTTTCTCATCCTTGTTTATTTATATTATTCGATCCTCTGCCTTCCCCTAAGTGTATATTACTATTATTTTTCTTTTTCTTAGGACATATACACCCTACTCTTACTGGTCAAAAGTATATTTCAGTTTCTATAAGAAAAATTTAACATAACACATCATGTAACAATATTCTTTTAAATACACTTTATTTGACATTGGGAAGAAAAAAGTAGTAAGGAGGGAGGAATGATAGAAGGAAGGAAGAAAAGAAAGGAAGAAAAAAGAAGGAAGATAGAAAGGAAGAAAGAAAGGAAGGAAGGAAGAATGAAAGAGAGAGTGAGAGAGAGAAAGGAAGGAAGGAAGGAAGGAAGGAAGGAAGGAAGGAAGGAAGGAAGGAAGGAAGGAAGATTGAAAGAAAGACTGAAAGAAAGGAGAAAAAGCAAGGAAGAACAGAGAAAGAGAAAAACAAAAAGAGAAAGCGAAGGCTATCTTAAAAAAAAAACAAAAAACCAAAAAAACAAAAAAACCTGTCCGAACACTGAGAAATTATGAAGCACAGAAGAAGTGGCCTAAAACTAATGAAAGCTGTTGAACCAACAATAAAGCCATTTTGCAGAGACACTCTGCCTCTTCAAAAAAAAAAAACCCAACCAACCAACCAACCAACTAACAAACAACATCAATAACAACAAACTCTTTGCTATGTATTCAGCCTGATCAAAGCATCTCAGATGAAAAATGAAGTGAAAATTACAGCTGTACAAATGCCACTTGCTGTGAACTAAGTCATCTAGATTGCTGCATATACACACCCAGTTCCTGGCTTCCTGGTGTGAGAAAATCCTACAATTTCAGGATTTTTTTTTTTCTATTAAAGCAAACACATTCTGTTCTCCATTTCATCTTCACTTTCACATCCAGACATTAATAGAAATAAAGATCAAAATATTCAGCAAAACATTGTATTTGTACTGAAGAGGTACAGATTTTGTTCTTATCGTTCCCTAAATAACACGGCAAGTATTCAATGCAGATTACATGCATGTTACATTAATACTGTAACCTGGAGCAATCTGGAGACCAATTGAAATGTCAGGACGCTCTTAGTTCACATGTAAACCATTTGCCACATTGCAACTCTGGTATATATGCAAAGCATCTTGATCTTACTGTGCCCAATAGTTTGCATGTTGCATCAGTATTCACCCTGTTAAGTTCTCCAAGCCATGAACAAGAACATCTGCACAATCTTTAATTGCTTTCACCATTGCTTTATAAATTTTTATACAAAACAGAAAAAAAGTTGAGTACTGATTTAGTGTACTTACAAGTATTTGATTTTCTAATATTATAAATGAGTTTTTTTCATATGATTAATAAATATAAATATTAAATAAATTCATCATACATGCTAATATTTCTATTGTACCAATACATTTTGCAACTTTAACTGTCTATATTTGCAAGACAGCAGGTTTTATTCAGAAAAAAAACTGTTAAGTGTGAAGTGATTCTTACTCAACTAGAAGGAAACACTTGAGGGAAGAATGGTAAAAGCTAATATACTTGGTAAGTTCTGGTTTTCAAAAATTAAATTCTTCATTACTTTTGATCTTTGCAACACATTTAAGTGAAAATATAAATTTTATAAATGATGAAATGTGACCCAAAAAAGAGTCAAAGATACAACCCAAACTTGTTAAATATTTAATATTCCATAAGACTAATAACACTGTAGAGAATCCACTTGCGGATGGTTATGGATTAATCTATGACATTTAAATGTCAGGATGTCCATTAGTATCCGGGGTGACTCATGCTAGATTTCCTAAACTCAAGCGCAGGGAATCTCAACTTCTACATCTGTAACCTGAGAAGAACTTGTATCAGTATGATCCTTTAAGAACTGTTGGTCCAACTGAACTACCAACCAAAAGCCAGTAAGGCCTGTACCTAGGCCCCCTGCATGTATGTAGCAAATGTGCTGCTTGGTCTCTATGGACGGCTCCCAACAACTGGAGCAGTTGCCTGCCTTCCAGTGGTTCTGGTTCCCTTAACTGGGCCACCTTGTCTGGCCTAACTAGGAGAGGATGAGCTGCAGTGACTTGATCTGGGTACACGGGGCAGGGGGTGTTCCCAGAAATGAGGCTCCCCTTCTCAAAGGAAAAGGGAAGGGAGGGATGGAGGGAGGATCGGCATAATGGGCTTCTGGGAGGAAAGGGGGCTGATATTGGCAGGTAAAGCAAGTAAATAAAAAAATTGTTAAGAAGAAATGTTAGTCCATAGTAAAATATGTCCCCTGTGGCTACTGTACAAGCCACTAAATCAATGTTGCATTATTTCAATGCCTGCTTCTCTTCATTTCCTGGGTGTTTGAGTTCTACTCCTGATCACAGCGTTATCACCTCCTGAAGTTATCGCCTACCTCATCTCCTCATCTCTCTCTGTTTTGGGTCTGACTGGATTTTATTAGTTGAAACAAACTTTCAAATTCTACACGCCAAATTCTTGGGCTAAGATGAGGAAAAAACAGTCCAGAGAGGGTTAAGGTCTTGCCTGTGGTAGCTCTGCTAATTACTGACATAATCAGGTCTCCAGACTCTGGTTCAGAGCACTCTCCACCCCTCCACATTGTCCCTCAAGCTAACATTTGCCCTACATTTTGTGCATGGTTGTCATGAGGATCAAATACGATTAAATAGGGGAAAGTGTTTTAGAAGTGCAAAATTATGCACAAGAGCAAAACCTTACTATTAATGGGCTTCCTACATGACGTCTTTGGTTAGAAATGGAGATGTTATTTGAAGCAGCTTTAATTTTTAATTTTTTATACATATGCAGATGCTGTGATGATGTACTGTCTAGTTCACACTGAGTTTTGCAATGTGCTCTTACTTACATCATATGGTGCTCTCCCATTAATACAGATTACTTGATGCTCAGATGCTTGGAAGAAAGAACCAACAGAAGAGAATGAAAAATGCCGAAAACATAAAAGGCCAGGATGTAGGTATTAAACCCTCTGGACAGAAGAAAGGTATAAATCCCCCTGGAATGCTTTGTGAGTCAGACAGGGTTTGAACTAATGGCATTACAGGCAGGTTTTCAACAGGGGTCTTATCCAGCCTAAATAGTCACCAGAATTAGTCTACAAAATTGTTCTTGCATGTGTATTGTATATATTGAATATGTCTTTGTGTGTGTGTTGGGATATTGTGTATGCAGGTTTTATATGTGTATTGGAGGTTTAGTGTACTATATATGTTGTATGATCTATGGTGTATCCAGGTATTGTACTTGGGATGTGTGGGGTGTGTGTGTATGTGTACGCGTGCACATGCATTTGTCTTTGTGTTAAATACAGGATATTTATATAGTCTGTGTACATGGGTATATATTTATATGTTGTGTGCTGTATGCACATATTCATATGTACGTGTGCATGCAAGAGGCCAGAGATGGGTATCCCACTGTCTTCTGTCTTTCGGTCATTGACAGAACATCGAGCTGATCAATTCTAGTAAACTGGCTGGTCAGAAAATAACAATGAACTTCATTCAACCTTCTGCTACATGCCCCTTCCTGCATAGTCTCAACCAGAATTTTTCCTGGGTGCTAGGGATCTGAAGTCAGTTTCTTAAGTTCACTCTGAAGGTACTTACTTATGTAACTTCTTTCCAGCCTTCTCCTGTGTTTTAGATAAGAGTTCATAACAGGAAGCATGGGTTTCTCTGTACCTCAGAACCACTATGCTCATGAAATTAATTGGAATAGAGAAGATCCTAAGAAATCCTGTTTTTCCTACTTACTGTAGTGGGAACATGGGCCTGCAGTCCCATGCCCTGCTCCCTGAAATAAGGACTAAGGCACATACCAGGTGGTCTTACCTCTCCTTGGTGCTATGTGGTACCCCAGTGAATGTTGTATCTCACCAGGAAAGTTGATTGAAGGAGGGCAAAAAAGGAGCAACACAACTTCCAGCCAGGAAGTGGGCCCACCCTTGACTACTCCAGCTATTTCTGTATGAATTCTTGTGCCTTCTGATCTGGAGTCAACTCTTCCAAGACCAGCCCAGAAGTGATCCATGGACACTGAACAAAGTTCTATGCCAGTTATATACAGCACTGCTCAGTCCAGGAATTGGTGAGTGTTTATGAGGGATTCCTAAGGTCCAACATACACACCCATATGGTATCTCAAATGGTAGATTTTAATCATTAAATTGGGAGGAAAGCAATTGTTCTTAACCTAAAACACCTAAGAAACCATAGAAGAGTTCAGTTTGGAAATATATTCTACGATATTGAGGTATGAAACCTGCAGACATTACTAAAACCACAGTCTTTTCAACTGCAGGGCTAGGCCTGTCATAGGGAACTAATGCTTGAGTCAGTCCCTCATACCTCAACTTTTTATTTTCTCAAAGCTGGCTTGAGTGTACTATCTCTCATTCATACTCACGCAGTACTGCTGCACTGGATACATGCTGTTGCTTTGTGTTGTTATTTTATAAGGGATTAATATATCTCACTAACTTGCTGATACTTGATGATTCCAGAATAGAGATTCCATCCAGTCTAAAATAGAGTTGAAGAAATTTCCAAGTCAAAGCCAGAAGGAAACGAGCTCTCAGACTCATTGCTTTTGTTTGCCATTAATGGCATGTTGGCAAGGTGGCGGTGAAATCAGTTGCATTTGGCTGAGGATACAAATTACAAGAAACGAAAGAAATCCTTTCAATCTTTCTAGTCTTAAAATGATTCATGATTCCATGCAGGCTTTATGTTTGAAAGTTAATGGGATTTTATGCTGCCTTTCATTGAGAGGCGCAGACAGGTTGTGTCTACTACCTTGTTATCACATGACTTCCTGGAGCTCATAACAGCAGGTTTGTGCACTGAAGCCAGAAGGTCCAGACTTAAGGCATTGGCCTGCTGCTTACTAGCCCTATGTGTGCCTAACCCTCCATTTCATTGCCTGTAAAGTGAGCGGATGCTTGCTCTACCCCACTCGTAAAGTTTTATAGGCTCAAATAAAATAATGAATGTGGAAGCACTTACCATAGTTAAGCACTTACCACAGTTATTAGGACCATGAACTTTGGATTCAGATATGGCTTAAATAGTTTTGTGTCACCACCAGTTGTATAAGCATTGATAAAAATAGCTTTTCCTTGCTTCTGTTACTGCTTACATTTTTGGAAAGAAATAATATTTTCTTTCAAAGACTTGTTTTTCAGAGCAGCAGCTATTAGGCACAATAGGTTTGGCAGAACAGTGTGACTTTTAAATTGATTGCTCTCTAGGGAATAAGGTGGCAGGGTCTGTCCTGCAAAATGTTGACTAGCCTTCCCATTCGGTGGAGATGGTCTGGTGGAATTTTCCAAAAGGTCCTGAACTTATCTCTTCAATATGACTGTGCTTGTCACATCTGGGTTTTTGTCTCCACTTCTCAGCCATGGAACAGTCTCATGTTAACTCTGCATCTATTTAACTATCTGCTTGTTTATATTATCTTCTCCATCTAAGTGATGGGTATGCTCAACATCACCTGTTTTGATACTTCTGAAGTTAAAAATGAATTGTTTGTATTCCTTTCATTCATTCTGGAGTTTCTGTTCTGGTAGATCTATTTAGCTGTCACTTCCCAAGTCTGGTATTACATGCCTCTGTTTTGGTGCTTATTTTTAATCAATTGGATAATAATGTCTTTTAGAAGAAAATATTATAAGTAGATCAATGTTTCCCTGAATTGATGTATTCAAAAGTCAGTGATGATTTCTGCCATTCAAATACCGTCATCAACAAAAGCAAAAAGGTGTAAGTTGTTCAGCTGTAAGTTCACTTTGCTATTCTTTCTAGTTTCAACCATACTTTTCTACTCCATTAATGGCAAATACATTGTATCTTATGTCCCAACCTTCTCTAGCCATGTACAGAAAAGAATGTATAAAGCTTTTGCTTCTTCAAAAAATGAAGTTCTGGAATAAAGGACAAGATTGTAGGAGATTTAGGGGCAATGCAAAAGACACCAGGCAAGTACTGCACCACAACCACAAGCAGACACACAACCACAAGCAGACACACAGCAATAGGAAAGTGGTAAATAATCTGATTATAATTGCAGTATTCTATTCTTTTTGAAAATTTCACTTTAGCTTTCCAAAAAAATCATATCAAATATTCTTTGCACCTCTATGTTTGACATCAGAAATTCTCTACAGTTAAATAACTCGCCTCTACTGTTACCACTCTAAGGTGGCTTATGTGGTTCTTTGCCCTGTGGAAAGTGAGCATTTCAAATCCCCTTGGCATGTTTTCTGGGTACACAGTTGTCAGTGTGGAGAAGAACTTTTGTAGCTCAGAGAAGAAATTCTCCCATTTGGCCTTTCAACAAATGAATTCAGTTTTTTTCTTATAGAATGAGATATCCTTTAATAACAGTGGAGTAAAGGACTCAGAGTGTCAGATCATCAAGGACTTAGTTATTCATTTGAACTCTGACCTGCTAAAGACAACAAAATCACCTACCACAACCCAAATCTATACTTATATGGACAATCAATATGATGCCAGAACAATTTCTATCTCTTTTTTTCATGTAACACATGTACACACAGAGAGACAGAGACAGAGACAATGAGACAGAGACAGACAGACAAAGAGAGGGGGGAGAGAGACAGACCGACAGACAGACACAGAGAGAGAGATAGAGAGCGAGTGTTGAGTAAGATGATCCTTGTACCCTAGTGATTAATGAAAGATTTTTTAAAATTTAGATGATTTTGAGGATAATATACTACAAGAAAAGGTTAATAAATAACTTCTTCACCTATCTCAGGAACATCTGTATTTTAAAAGTACACTTCAGTGAAGTAAAATGCTTATCTCAAAGACAAATGTAATAATGAGGTTTCTGGGAAACATACCAAACAGCAAAAGTTAGACTTACGGTTTCCTATGACTCTCGGCTTCACCACACTGACAGTGTTAACATTAGCTCATCAGATGTTTTTTATGATCAAGAAAGGTTAGACGCTTTAGTTGTCTGCACATCAAATTTTACCAATGTGTTTACACTAAGGATCAGTATTAGCAGAGAGTAACCGCGTCCTTCTTATGGACATACTAGAGAGAACCTCTACTGTCTACAGCCAACCAATCTTCCTTGAACATTTGTGACTAAGGTCTACATTGAGTTCCTCATCTATATTAACTTATTTGAAAAAAAAATGAAACATTAATTAAGAATTATATTTTCATACTTCTTAATTAATTATAATATATTTTGTGTACATTAAAAAGTCAGGCAGTGGCAATGATATTACCATGTTGATATTTTCAGTGGGAACAAGTGAAAGCACTTAAGATTTGAGCATAAGTATGCCTGACTCTGTGGGCCATTTCCTGTCACATAATATTTACCTCAATGTAATTAAAACTTGGTGAACAGACAGGTCATATAAAAAGGAAAGATGACACTATGATGAAAAAAACAAGTGGGACAAGAGCAACATCGGTGATTTAGACAGATAATTACAATCTGAACCTCATCAATCACAGTGAAAGCTTCTTGTCCAGTCTTGTGGTTCCACGGCATTGCCTACAACATCAGAATTCAAATAAATGTTTCTTGACTCCATGAGTACATTAATAGTCTAAATTGTGTGTGAAGATTTGGAATAGGAAAGGTGTTTTCCTTGAATATGACAGTTGGTAAGGAGTGAGTTGTGATGACCATAATTCCTGGTACTATTTCCATCCTAACCCAGTATTCCTGGGCATCAGCACTGGCAACTGGGAGTCAGTTATGGAAAGGAGAATCGAATTACCTGGCCACTATGATTTCAAAGCCTTTTGACTGTTCCTCAGGGTCAACATCACCTTTGTCACAGTGGCCATATCATATTTCTGAAGGCAATTGTGCACAAGGCAGAGTCGGGCAGCTAAACTTCTCATTTATTTTAGTGAGATTTGGGGAAAAGAAATCAAATGTTTGCTTTATGTTTACAACAGAGAAGTGTGGAGTGACTGCATAAAGCATGGGTATAAACGGAAATAACAGTGTACATCCAAGACCTTCGACAATGAGTGGATCACATGCTTAACTAGAGCTCCCAGTAATTTCTAGTTTTGTCTCCCAATTTCTTCCTTCTTTTTTCTATCAAATCATATGCAAGTTTTCCTCATCTATGTCATTGCCAACAGTTTTCATCAGTCTTGAAAAATAATCTAACTTATATTCTGAAAAGAAGACAGACTGTTGATAAAAATATAATTAGGTAGTAATTTGTAGGAAACTGTTTAGATAGATATGGTGATTTCCAGTTGGTTGCCAGTGCTGTGAAATACTGATGAAGAACAATGCTCTCATTGACTCTTTGGAACTTATAGGGGCTGTAGGAGGATGCAAAGAGATGCTGGGGTCTCACTGGTTCAGGTTTACAAACTCTTGAGGAATGACTCATAAATACTGCAGTTTTGAGTTATTATGGTGGGTAAGCAGGGTTTTATGCACAGTTCTTCTCACCATCCTTCATATCAAAAAACTTCTGTGGTTTGTTTCTCTGCCTATCTATGAAATAGATTGAGCCTTTTCATGTTCTTAAAAAAAAATGACTTGCTTTCCCCATCTCCGGCACATCAGTTCACACAGAGGCTACATTCCTGAAGTTCAGAGAGGGATTTTTTTCCTCAGCATCTCTATCTGCCACACAGACCTCTCACAGCTCAGGAAGAGACAGTCCTCAATGCACTGTCAGGCTTTGAACACTGTCTGAATAGCTCCTGTCAGTCAGGAGCCTGCATTTTATGTTTCGGATTTTTCCCAGGGGGCTTTGATGTTAATCCATTTCATACTTCTAACACATCTGTTCTTCTTCAGGCTTTCTTATCTTTTCTGAACATTCAAATATATATATATGCAGAAAAAGAAACTTAGGCTGTCATTGTGCACTTTCTGAAGGGAGACTTCAATGATGAACAGCTGCCTCACCTCTCTGAGACTCAGTTTTAATCACATGAGATGCTGGGTGATCCAGGATGCATCTACCATTTAGTAATCTCCCATTAGATCAGTTATCTTGTGCCTTGAAACAATTAAGGAAACCACATAATTGTGCTGTACAGTCTAGCAACTATATCTTGCATTTTTATCATATGCATAAGTTAGCTAAGATGCCAAGCAAATGCAAAATGTATGGTAACAGGAAAAATGTACTGCCATTCTTAACATCTTATCTCATGGGAACACTAGGAGAAGCCACTAAAATATTAAGTAGTCATGTTAAAGCCTACAAAGTAGCTTACTGTGCCAATAAATCTAATTGTACAATGTAACACGGAGTAGTCTTAACAATAATGTTTCTATTGATTGTCAATCATAGAAAGATAGAAACAATGAATTTAGAATACCAGAAGCTTTAGTGAAGAGAGAAACAGAGGTCAAAAGGTAAAAATTTTGTTTCAGCTAGAAGCTAAAGAGGCTATGGATGAGAACATTGCAATCATTAATTTTACCTAGAATCAGTGGAGTACCTTTTCTCTTTGAAAATGTAATGTAGTTGCCAAGATAAGTAAGTAGGGCTGAGTTTCCTCCATAGCAGACTTTCAATTAGAAAAATAATAAAGGTAAAAGAAAAATAGAAATTTTGAACTAGTAATATATATGATGAAGTATATATTAGTAGGGTGAAATAAATTAATACTGAGGTACTCAGTATTTTTTATT
Source organism: Mus caroli (assembly GCF_978045245.1). Taxonomy (NCBI): domain Eukaryota; kingdom Metazoa; phylum Chordata; class Mammalia; order Rodentia; family Muridae; genus Mus; species Mus caroli. Next base: position 26,032,251 of record NW_028227274.1, on the reverse strand, counting down.
ATATTCATTCAATCCTATTCTTTTGTTAAAAATAACTGCTCTTATCTGAATAAAATAAAAAGAACGGCTCTAGAAAATGCTACAAAAATACCATATTAGATCTATTACATGGATTTTAATGAAAACCATTGTCAATTTTATCAGGCATTCTCCTTTCATTGAGGGAAGCATGACTGAACTCAATCTATAAACTTCTGTGCATAATGGCTCATAGTTGCCACAGAATCTCATCATTAAGCATACAGGCTACTATTAGACACATGCTTTGTAGAAACTCCTGTCCAGAATTAAATGTCAATGAAAGAAAGTGATGCATTGACTGGTATTCTTAATTGAAATTCAAAATCAGAGGTTGAATGGCGTTTATTTTTCATATTGGTATAATGGCCAGACTTTTACCAATGAGGAGAGTTTAAAACATGATGCATTTTTGTGTGAGATGGGAAAACTCTAGCAATGGGCATCCATGGTAGGATCCATTATAAACTATCCTTCATGCATGAGTTTAATTGTCTATCCAGAAGGCCGGAGTAAGAATACTAACTGGTCAAAATAATTATACAGAATAACATGGAGTGACAGTATAATGTTATAGAGACACTGGGTATAATGTACATGATGGGTTGTTTTCTATGGCCATTTATGGGTATGACACAAGAATATTGCATGCATTGTAAATGGACAGCTATGATCACTTCAACATATGTAATCAATGATATAGAGTTTGCATTGACTTGGTGGAGAAAACTGTTGCAAAACGAACTAGTTTTTTGTTTGTTTGTTTGTTTAGTTTAGTTTTGTTTTGTTTTGTTCTGTTCCGATTTGCTTTGTAAAAATTAGATAACATAAGGAGACTATGAATTTAGAAACTTGATTCTAAAATGTTATCCATGCCCTAACTTATCCCAGCCACTCTTGGTATTTAAACTTTGGGGTACTATTGGTTTCAAATCACAAATTAACCGAGGTGATGTACATTTGAAAATATAATATCAACTACATGTAAGGAGGAAAATGTTGCCACAGCAATATGTTGGTTTATACAACGTCACATTCACACCAGTACATGATAACTTTATAGGCTAGGTCCCGAACATGAGTTGTGCTTACTAGTTCTTTTCATGTGGAACTGAGGCAGCATTACTTTTACATGGCCTATAAGAATTCCACTATGAGAAGATTCACTAAACCTTAGAATGGATACTAGGATTCTTGAATCAGTGAACCTGCTGCTTAAGGCAGCTAATTCCACCCTAACCTATGACAGCTAATTGGTAAACAAAACAATGGGAAGTTTGAAATATTAAATGAGAACTTGAATTATCTTCAACCCTGTTAGCACATTGTATTGTTGAGCAGTGCTTCCAGTAAATGAGAATTCTAAGTAGAATAAAAGATAGAAAAGCCAAAATATAAAGATACTAATCATACAGATTATCCAACTCAGGCACTTAAATGACCACTCCTGCTGGATAGTTACTATCATACCACTATAATCCATGTCCCTTTACAAGGCTATTCAAGCCATAACACATGACAGGCTGTACATTGTTCTACTATTTATAAGGTGCCTTGGGTCATGTTACATGGCATAAGACTAAAGGCAGAATGACTTAAACCACAGAAGAAGTGCAATAATCCCTAACAAATGCACAGCCTGGAGAATCTCATTGCTGTTATGAAATAAAATTCATACATTAAGCTAAGAAGAATTGTCAGACCCAGGGCACTTATTGGAAATAATAAACATGTCTGTCTATCCATAGATGCATTTTCCTAGACTATAGGATTTAGAATGACTGTGCCAGTACTGAGATTTTCTACTGTGATTGAGACACAACCTGCATCAATCCTGCTGGTTTCTGGCATCTCTGTACATTGCAATAAAATGTCCATTGTACTCAACCACTTAGAATAGTGGGCTTCCTTTCATATCCTGTCTTGGCTGTCTGTTAGGTTTGATTTAGGAAGACCCATTGGAGCTGGGAAAAGCATCACCTCTATATGTGGGAAAAATGTGTCTGTAGCATATAATCCACATAGACGCAGCCCTGCGGCCTGCTTTGATCATAAAACCTAGGGTCATGGAAGAAGAGAAAGATGATCAAAAGGGCATAGACACTAAGTGGATACCATCCATAATTAGGAAAGTAGGGTTCTTCCCAGGCATGGAAGAAGGAAGATAAGGCACAGTCATGAAAACATTAAGCAGCACTAAACTGGAAAATATTACAAAGATTTATAAGACTGCAAGTTTAGCATAAACCCAATTCATGAGATTAGAAATGTCAGAAGACAGTGTAAATTCAGCAGTTAAACTACAGATAGAAACATCAAAGTAAAATAACATACAAGCCACATAAAGTTAATGGGAGAAATATGAAAATAATTTGTCCTTGTATTCTTCACAATGGGTTTTTAAAGTGGCACAATTTTCTCATTTTTCTGGACATGATTCACAAAGATAATTGTGATTGGATAAGTCTCAATGTTAAGCCTATATGCATGAGGCAAGGAAATAGAAGTGTTCATTCATGACTTGACAATAGTAATGGTGTTTAAAGTCAGAGGGGGAAATGAGAATATACACACAACTACAACTTCAGATCTTCCCCCCTCACCCCCAAGTGTATATGTGTGAAATGAGTCCATGCGTTCACACAGACTTGTGATGCAAGGAAAATAATGTCTTTCCTTTATTCATTGATGGTCATGTATGGATGCTCGGTGGATATTCTTAGTAAGGATATAGAGGAATCCATTTCAGATGTAGGTTGAAAGGAAGATACGCAAAGTATGCCTTCATTATATGATGTGTATTTCTAAAATTGGTACTAACATTTCCACATAGAGTTTCTTTCCCCCCCTCCCCCTCCCTTCTCCTCTTCTCCCATCTTCTGTGTGGATGCATAACACAATCAGCCAGCCAGCTCACCTAATGTAGAGCAACCAACACAACGGAAACCTGATTCCCTGGTTCCACGTGTTTACGCTATGCAGAGCCATTCTTACTCCACTGGGTTGGGATAGGCAAAACCATAAATAGAATTCATATATTACAGTCATCAAATTTTAGTGATCTCTATTTTCTGAAGATAAAGAGACCTTAACATGCTACTGACCTAAAATGCATGCCCTGAAATAATGACTGGCTTTGTGGGAAGAACATAAAATTAGGATTTGTTAACTCTGTAACCCCTTAACAGATCCTGTTACCCCTGTAACAGATCCTTATCTTTTTTCCAATATATACTTATTTTTATATTTTTTTTCATTCATATATTGTATCTCTTTCACAGCTTCTCCAGCTCTATTTTTAATTACAAAAAGTTAGATCCTGAACACTGGGAAGAGGTTCGTAGTCTGAAATCCTTGGCTTGTCCCTTGCTTAACTTGTGAGATTGAACTTGAACATCCTTAGTTATTAAATCATTTCTCTAACCATTCAAGTCAAACCTAGATGCCTGGAGCAGAAAGCATGGCAAGATTAAGAAGCCACATAGCTAATGACCTTTGAGTTGTCTGTCAGTTAGACGAAGTATACTATGATATTTTTTATTCTATGCATTCAGATATAGACCTTAGGTTCTCAGTCTCTTCAAATTGTTTTCACACAGTCACCTTGAAATCTTTAAGCAGATCCTGATTTATAGAATATAAATACAGTCAGGTTTCGGTGTTTGAGTCTTGGCTCTGCCCTGTGATTTGGGGAAACAACTAAATGCACATGCTTCATTGGTCGTCTCTGAAAAGTGGTGGCAGTTTGTAATTTGTCTCTGTTTGCTGGGAATTCTCAAAATGGAATAAAAGCCTTAGAATAGTAGGTGCCACACAAATGGCTGCAGATGCCCCAGAGATGCCCACCCACTGCTGACTGAAGGATCTGTACTGTACACCCAGAAGGTGGGCTGTGCTTGTTTGTTTTAAGGATCACGATAAGCTCCAGGGGAAGCTCTGTGTTAGCTATTCTCATAGCACCATTTACCCTGTTGATAACTAGGATGCTAAAACCTCAGTTATTTCCTCTTCCTCAGATGAGATTTCTGGTGGTTAGGAGGAGGGGAGAAAAAAAAATCAAGTAAAAGCAATGCAAAGAACTTCAAACTCAGGCACACACCTTTCATTGTAACATTTTTGTTAGCTTCTCTTAACCCTCTTTTTGGCAGTTATTTTTCATTATATGAGGGGAAAAACCTGCATATTCATTTCTTGCTTCATTTCTTGTTTTTTTTTCTTAAATTAACATAAGAAGAGTATAAGATGGTCTTCAATACTGAACATTTTAAGGAGCCTGCATGGAATTGTGCCACTGTCCATATCAAATCATATTAAATTCTTTCTTTCAAAATCTAAATTATTTTCCTAATAAATGTCCTTATGATATTTCATGAACTAATATTTTCTCCATATTTTATACTTCTTACTATAAGAACAAATTCAAAACCTACAACTTCAATCTATACTTCTAGTTGTGAAGAACACTACAGTGCCAAAGACACGGGAGCCTGATGGGCCAGGTGACTTTACCAGAGCAATATAGCAAGGATTTTTGTGTGTGTGTGTGTGTGTATGAAAATATTTATATCTTCCTTCCATTCTGTCTTCATAATTGGTCCCATGATGCATTTCGTGAGATGCAGTATGCACATGGACAGATATCAGCAAAACCCAATCATTCTCTGAATCAATTGTCTTCAAGAAGAGTAAACAAACAAGCTTCATCACCATCCAAAAATATCAATTGACTGAGTTCAGATTCATTAACCATGCTTCACAGTGTCACTTAATGTCAGAAGCCAAGTACATGTCAGTGGATATTTACCTAACAACACTTCACAAAAATTATATGTATTTAAAATATGCCCTAGGCTCACAAACAAACTGTTAGACTTTCAGAGAAATATTGGGAAATGAACAGATTTGTCACCAAACATGAAACACATAATCAGAGTGGATGAATGCGCACTAATTAGATCTCAGCCTTGGGTTGACATTGACACTTGTTCTGTGATATGGTTTCAGAGAAACAGAGTCTCATATGTAGGTGGTCAGAGCATTTGATATTCCGCTATTATAATTTTACCACAGTTTTTGAAGTGTGCTTTATGTTTCTCTACTTTAACTTTGGTCTGAATAAGTATGGAATTTTATTTCATAGAAATGCTTAAGTCAAACCTCACAAAGTCATTGGACTGCTGCAATAAATAGAGAGAGAAAAAGTCCACAAATAATACAAATAAAACCAGGATTATTGGATTCAAATTAAAAGGCTCACATTAGGTCACCTAGGTGAGAGCAACTCACTATGCAGGTGATAGTATTTTGGGTGGCTTTGTTCAAACAAATACAGGTAATTCTCAGTTTGGTTTAAAGTTTTATGAGCTTCTTTAGAGTCGTCACAGATACAGGCATATATATATATGTGCCTAAAGGAGGAATGTTTAAGGAAGTATTTGAAAGGGCCACATTCATGTTCTGTGAAAACTCAAACATGATCAGATCAAGAATATACCAATACAAAATGAAGAATGTGAGCTCCAAAAGAATGTGAGTGCAGTGAGATGGGATGAAGGGATACTAAAGAATTAGTCAAATCTAGATTTTTCATAAGACAAAATAATTTGTCTTCTTCCTGCACATTACACTCTTGTCTCCCATCTTCTGTCCTTTTTCAAACCATCCTTCCTTCATAATAGCCCTTTGATTTTACAATACACACACACACACACACAAACACACACACAAAGACAATCTGTGTATGCATGTAATTGTGTGTGTGTGTGTGTGTGTGTGTGTGTGTGTGTGTGTCTTTTTTCATGTAATAGGCATCCTTTAAGGAGCTCTCTGGTTCTTTTTGTGTGTTTGTTTCTAACCGAGGAAGTTTGATGATTACTGTGGGGTTGGTTCAAGTCCACTGAACACTAAAGCACACTATTCTGTTGTGGGAATACGGCTTTACTTTTTTCTTTTCATTTTTCCATTAATTTATTCATTTACCCACTTCTAAGTCACAATCTCCCTCAAATATTTGCTCTCTCATTACCTTCCTCTTCTCCTCTGAGAAGGGGAAGACCCCTGCATAACAACCCACCCTTCCAAAATTGTGTTTTCTCAGTCCCACTTGAGAAAATGGGTTCATAGTATTAATTGAAACATTGCTACATATCAACTATCAATTACTAGTTCTCATAGAATCAACAGCAGACTAAGATCTTCATTTAATGTTTTAAAACCTACCAGGTATAACCTTCTCAGAAATGACACCTGAGAAAGGCAAATACCTTATGCATACAAAACAAATGTCACAAGCCAATATGCACAAGCAAGGGACAAATGGTAGCCTCATTCTTTGGAAATTTGAGAATACTATTTTGAACTCTATTGCTTAAGTGGTGATGTGTTTAGTAACAATGAACAGAACGGAATAATGTGATACCTTCAGATATATCATACAAGGAGGATTCCAAAGTCCTCAGCTTGATCGAATTAAACAGAATCCCATGAAACTTGTTCTCACCGAAGCTATTTGATTTCTCTTTACAAAACATCATCCATATGTTATTAAGTGACTTTTTGTAAAAGCAATGCCAAGTAGCAATGATGTTGACCAGTGGTGATCTGGGTGGATCAGATCATAACCTCCATTTCCCATAGTCCTATGTTTCTCCAAGTGTCTTTGCTTGTAAGACTACTCAGAAATTGCCTAATATTCTTAGCCATCCTAAAATTTTAACACTCAAAGATATCTAACACAAAGACCTCATAGCTATTGCTGGTTTTCTAATAGTAGATATGCTTTAATCTTCTCTTTAGTGTTTAGATAAAGTCTAAGTGATTAATACCTGAAATATGGCCATCACTCAACACATTTAACTGAACGAAACTCTACCTTGCCAGATGGACTTGCCTGTGCAGTTGTCAGCCTTGTAACTATGGGCTAGTGATACAAACTCCCTGCACTGCTGTATATTCTCGTAAGTTAAGTACAGATTCTCTTTGGTGACTTTCAAACTCTACCCCTTACAGTTCTATGAGTTCTCCAGGGACCAGATGAACACACCACAGAGCAGGTCAGAAAGTCTCAGGCTGGCAAAGTCACTTTGCTGAGCTCTGCTCTATTCTCACTGTAAGATTCTACATTTGAACCAAAGGATTGACATTTTAAAGCACTGGGGAATCACTCAATTGATGTTTAAACTTCTTGCTAGCTGGGTACTTTGTCCTGTATGGACAAGGCAACTCTCACAATCAATGAACTAAAAAGTGAATTACAAGAAACAGGATGTAAAACACAGAAAACAGTAAAAATGTTATATAAGCACAGCAATCAAGTTTGTATGTCTCTTGTATGTTTATATTCATTGCTTTCAAATCCTAGTTATTTTCTAAAGAGAGAGCAAGAAGGGGCCTAGAGTTGGGTGGGTGAAGAGGGGAAAATAATCTAGGAGAATTTGGGGGAGGGCGATTAAAATCAGAATATTTGTTTGCGAAAATCCTTAGAGAATTAATAAATAAATATGTTACCATTACTTAAAAAGGAAGGAAGGAAGGAAGGAAGGAAGGAAGGAAGGAAGGAAGGAAGGAAGGAAGGAAGGAAGGACAAAAATGTAGGAAGGAAGAATGGTAGGAAGAAAAAATAAAGAAAGCAGTTCATCCCTTGAAGAATTTGATGAGTCTTATTGATCAATAATGGAATTATGAGAATTCATCAGGAATAGAAGGGCAGGGGGAACAGGATGCTTGCATGGTTTCGATAGAAACAGGAAAGGAAACGTAGTGACAGACAATGGAATAAGCACAGCACGGATTGAGCTGCCAGAGCAACGAGTGTGATGCAAGCATGGTCAGATAGATCCTGTTCAGGACAATTGGGTGCCACTACAAAAGTACAGTAAAATAACAACAGCCACCTGGAACTTCCAGAAAACATCTGTGGAAATTAGGTTGGCTGACTGTTTCAGTTGGGGCCAGCAATGGGTGGAGGGGTGCAGCTGAGAACATGTGCAGCTGTGGTGCTTAGCACTGGGGAGGGAATGCAGACGACGGAGTAATTGGTGAGAGAATGTAGAGGTTTGATTGCCCTATCCCTCAGACAGCAAGGTTTTAATTTTAGCCGAGTCTCGCTATGCTACTGAAGAAGCATCTTTGGTTTCTTATATTCTATTGAGAATATGATTTTCTTACTTTTCCCTCAAGGAAACAGACTCAATACTGAGAACAGTATCATGACTGTGGAATCAAGGGCCAGAGATAACAGATTCACTCAAGAACCATTGTCCTCCCACTAAGTACTTGTCCTTTTCTTGGTTCTTTTTGCTTTTTGGTTCTTTTTGCCACACACAGGTCATCATGTAATTACTTTAATTTTTAGTGTGTTAATACCAAAATTACAAGTGTCACCCATATATATAGCTCAACATAAGAGGAAAATCTTATAAAGTAGATTATTAAATGACTATATACCCTATATGTCAAGGATGGCTTTAATGGAATTACACATGCTTACAATGATGAGATAGTGAAGATGTGTGAAGAAGATCACATGTAACACTCTAAATATGGCAAAGTTGTTCATCATGGATGGTCATGGTAAGCTTTTCATATAGAAAAAGAGGCAGTTTCACAGGACGGAGTTTCACATTATAGACATTAAGATATTTTTTAAAGTTATTGCCTAGGAAAAGGTTAAACAGAGTCCTATGTATCCTCTGCAATGGAAGCTAAGAGAAGATATGTGGTAGTTTTAATACTCATGGAAGAGAAAGCATTTGTTGGATAGTTGTTGACTACCCAGGAGCATTAAGCTCCATGCTGATTTAATTTATTCTTTCTTTATATATTAAAGAATCATATTCCTATAGTTTCTTAAGACGATAATATAATTACAACATTTTTTCCCTGTCACTCCGCTACAAATATGCCTCTATACACTCTTTCAAATTCATGGCCTCCTTTTTCACTAAATGTTATTATAGACAAATAGGTATGTTTTAACAGTTTTCTCAATGAACAATTCTGCTACACAGTAGACTAGATTTTGTCACAGGAAAGTTAAACTCTAGAATGTGACATTACCCACCTTAAAACATACAAAATGCTCTTTAAAATACTGAGATGGAAAGGGGTCAGCAAAGATGATCAAATTTTTGTGTGAAGAAAAGGACCCTGTGTGTCTGTGTGTCTCTGTGTGTGTGTGTGTGTGTGTGTGTGTGTGTGTGTGTGTGTGTGCATCTAATAATAGTAGTGATTTACAATGACCTGCATTTACACTGATACCTGGAGAAGAAATTGATGGTCCAGTAAATTGTAATGCTTGGAAGTAGGGTTTAATAAAAATGGGGAGCCTTCTTCACAAAATTGCTCTGTGCCTAGGGGGGAAACACAGAGTAGAAAAAAAAAAAAAAAGAGAACAGATAGAATCCAAACATCCTCTGATTGAATAAAACCAGAAAATACAGAAACTCAAAATTATAAACAAAATTGCCTTGATATGGGATTAAACTGATTAGGTTTGGATGTTGTGAATCAAACTAGCAACTCCTCTCTGATTTACCAAATCATGGTACAGATCACATGTATCAGTCCACATCATTAGCAACCTGAGAATGGCTGGTATTCTGTCCAGACATTTTTTTTTAATCCCTGAGGCTAAAACATGACTCTATACTTGCACATATACAGTGTTACACATGTGGAAGCTAACTGGATCTGAGATAACCTTTATAGGAGTGAAAAGCTTCTAAAAGGAAGGTAAGATGATCTCAGGAGACATACACATCCACTGCAGACAGCCTTTTGCTCTATGCCATATGAACCTGGATTTTTGTCTGATTTGCTCAGGAACACACAGCTGAGCCTCCTAGTGATTACTTCTACCTGGAAAGTCAGTGAGGTCTTTGATCTGAGTCCATACTGAGAAGACCAGTAGTAAATGTCACCTCTGTATTTCCTCTTGCCTTACATAGTTCTCTAACTCTTGCTTTCTAAACTAATGGAATTTAGACTAAAGTTGTCTCTGGCCAAATCTGGGTTTTATTCTCTGTGTCCTCAAAAATAAATCCAACCATATGCCCTCCTATCTCCCCTGTTATCACTGACTTAGTTTTGATTCATTCTTCTGAAGTTGACTTTTGTGACCCTCAACTCCAGATAGTTATCTTTCCAGGTTCTCTACTGTACCTAAGATAAAAATATATTTCCTAACATCAAACTTTAATTTGGGGAATCAAATTTCTTTGTCATGAGTTGTTTCCTCTTTCTATGACCTCACTAGGAAAGTGCACTTGCTGCCTAGGTAACAAAAATTCCCCAGTGATTACTGCTTTCCTCAATTTCACAGCATACTAGATGCCATTCATTATACCTGAATCACACAATGAAACTCATATTATGACTAGTAGCTGAATCTTGACAAACTCTTTCAATCATCCAGTCTCTCTGAAAGCATACGTTGCTAGTGATGTTAAAACAACAATAATAAAGTATACAACATCACCCATTATAACAATAAATAAGGTTTTTGGTCTACTGAATACACTATTAGGAAAGTTTCACAAAAAGAGGTTTTTGGGTTTTTTTTTTCTACCCTTGAAGGACCTGTGATTGTAAGAGATCAAAGAAAGTTAAGTCAGAATTTTGGAACATCTTACATATATGTGCCAGGAGGTTGGTGTCAGAAATTTGCTGACCAAATAAATCAGAAAAATATAAAAAATAGAGTGTTGAAAGTGGACCACACTTCCTATAGAAAGTGGGTTGCATACTGATAGAGGCTAAAAAAAAAATTCCATCTCTAACTGGAAAACATGAAATCTGCAACTGTGATTCAATCTGAATCTGCTGTCCTAGAAATTAGAGGTAGTTGTGGTGGTGGTGGTTGATAGGACAGTAAGGGGTGGTGTAAGACCTTGTTGAAGTCTAAAGTTCACCTGAGAATTAGGTGAACCAGATTATTCTCCATGGTAAGAATAGAAAGAAGCAAGAGTTGCTTGTAGACCATGAATAGGAAGAGAAATTCAGAGAGATAGGGATAGGGTGGGAGGAGAAAAGGAGGTAAAGATGGTAGAAGGATGGAGAAGGAAAAGAAGGAACAGAGGCAACTCAAGAGAGACTTCATTTCCTTTATCTCTGTTTTGGCCTTAATTGATAAGCTATGTGACTCCCCTCCAAATTGGTTAAAAGTAAACCTAATTAATTCAAAATCCTATCTTTCTTATACTCTTATGGACATATACAGAAAGGTTTTACCAGCTATCTGGGCATCTCCTAGTTCCATCTACATAACACACAGCCTTAACTAAAAAGGAGCCCAACGTACACTGTTAGTGTGTGAGACAGGAAATATTTCATGGGATTGGAAAAGCTGCATTAATAGCAGTGATGGCACCACTGTCATAGTCTTTGTCAAAGTCATAGTCTTTCAAGTGAAAAAGCTTTCCTGGAATAAACTATTTCACAGACTAGGAAAAAGAACCAAAAAAGTTAAGTATTTCTCATATTATAGAGAAGTCAGATGTTAGACCTGAGATTCCCTCCGATCTTCCTTGCTACCATGCACTTATGGAAGAGAACAAAGAAGATAAATGAAGAATTCAGTCAGTGCAGAAACTTAAAGGAGAATATAATTGGAATTGTTTAAAAGTATGAACCAAGAGAATATGATTGGGACCCATATGGTATTGTCTAAGTTAATCAATCATTTGTGCCAGTCAATTCTAACTCAGATGGAAGAAACCAGTGTGTGATTTATTGAGCAATCTGTCATTTCTAGGAATTCCATTACTGCTCCAATGGTAAGAACTACATGGATACAATAGCAAAAATCTGGAAAGTTGTGGGAACAATTTCTAGGATAATATGGCCCTGGGTGATAAGAAAAGTATGCCAGATACCCTCTGGGCAAAAACCAATTACTCCCACCCTTCCGACTCCCTCATCCATAGAGGAGATTTTTTCCTTTTCTCCAGCTGTTTTCTGTTTTTGAGCTTGCAGCTTTGCTAATGAGGTGTTGAGTACTGCATCTTTCAGAATAAGGAATGAGTCAGTCTCTGAAAAGGTTACTCCTGCCATAGGGGCCCTGTGGCAGCTCCAGAGTGCCAATCTGCAGTCTGTCAGGATTGGATGGGGCCAAGGTCCTGAAGGAAACTGACATTGAAAAGACATTGCCTCAGCAAGACAGAGATTTGGGGAACTGCAAGGCTAGAGATCCTTTATTTCCACAGACATTAAAGCTTAGGACCATGTAGGGGTTCAAAAATAAGTGAAGTTCACTGTGAATATCGTTCTGCAAATATACACAGACCAGAAAACAGTGTCAAAAACTTATTGCACATCTGTGTATGCACAAGCTACTTCAAAGCTGCATAAAGAGTCATCAGCTCCACTGGGCATTTGCATATGGATAAATGAAAAGTAAATGAAATTATTAATGTATTTCAAGTCTGTCAGAGTCACTTGTGACTAGAAACTCCTAACATTAGATACCAGACAGCAGAACACAAACTAAACTACTATGCAGAACAAATAATGAACTTACCATGGCAATTATATCAGGCACACAGTTGCATAATTAATAATCACTTGATATGTGCTTTGCCTAAATGAGGGACAGCAATCTAGCATCATCACCAAGCAAGCCATTTAAAAACCATATCCTGACTTTCCTGACTCCAAAGAATAAAGATGAATGTAATTACCCAAGCTAAATAAAACTACTACATACTGCAGAGCAAAGCTCACTGACTGTTCTTGTATTCACAAAACAAGAATCAGAAAAACTTATCAGGCATTGTAGCTGGCATATGTTCTCTTATTTATTGTATGAACTAAGGATTCAAATTAAAAGGGAACCTGAATTAACACTTTGTTCAAATATTCTTCTCCCCATGAGGTTTGAAATGTTTGTTAAAGAGTTAGAGAACAGACCCTTTATCTACCTTGTTTCTCAATAGCATCAGCTTTTCTGTGTTTGAATCTTGGCTGAGATGTCTACAAATGAGTTAACCTTGCACAAGTTGCTTCCCCAGTGGCAATCTCCTTCCCTGTCATTGGTGAGGCTTGGCTCAGTCATATGCCCTTGAGTGAACTCCAAACAGAGTAAATGGTTATGATCGCTCAGACTAATTGCATTTCATCACAGGGCAGGAAGAAAAGCCAAGGAGAGCATGAACATCCAACACTAAACAAGGTTAGAGGTCTTTAGCAAGGAGAAAAATTGGTAATTGGTGAAGTTACTGTTTGTAGTCACCCAACAGTATTTGCCAAGGGATCTTCTTGTTTGGTACTCAAACACTAGTGATTGATAATCCTACATGACATTGTGACCCAGAGGGATAGTAGGTTTTAAAAAGTGCTTGAAATATTCATCCATGTCAGAATATCTTGTTGCTTAGAGAGTGAAAAGAAAAGAAAAAAAAAACATGCGTATTCCTTGTGTATATCTTCTACCCTTACAAAGATAGCACCTACAGGCTGGTTTGTTATTGTTGTTGTTTATCTTTGGTTCTAACACTCTATTTTCTTTTTATATTTAATGTTAGGGTTACTTACACACACACACACACACACACACACACACTCACACACACACACACTATATCCACATTCTCCAGGATTGAATTATAAGTTTCAGAAATAAATGTTGACATTTTGTTTTTTCCCTTTTTTGTAGCAAACTTTCTGAAAATTTTAAACTTAGAAGCTTTGTGTAGTTTTTAACCACATAGACATATAATATTTGTAATTCATACACCTAGATGATACACATATTTGATGTCCATCTGGAAAAGTTGAAAGCAGGGCTAACACTTCTCTCCTCACTATTAGGCATTCACACTTAGGGGGATATTGCAAATAGGGTGAAATCTGACATCTCCTCATCCTCGAGGAGCAAAACCACACTGCAGACTTTCAAAGCAGCAGCAGGAAGGTCCAACATGAAAGCACATCTTCATAAAAAGAAAGAAAGCCAATACCCCAGGAGTTAGAAACCCCTAGTCCATTAGAGCGTTTGCAGCCGTCTGGCTGCACTGCAAAACTCATATTTATGAGCTCATTCTTAGCTTTCCAGCTGTCCTAAGCATTGGTCTGAAAGACAGATGAGAGCTTCAGGTAGGGAACAAGGAGCAGATGGGGATGGTCACTTAAGGCATGGGGTCATGTTAGCATCACCACGGATGCATTCTTTAATTATTAAGGGATGAGGGGATTGAGATTAAGGGAATATAATAAGCATTTCCAAATGGGTTGCACTTCTGCAAAATGCCAATGAGGAGGCACCTGTGCAGGCTGCATTCTTTACTACAAGAAGTTAGTTCATTTGTTTCTGATTGTTGCAAACAATTTCTAGAAGACAATTTTATCTTTGGTCTGGCAACTCTGATATTAAGTGTTGGATTGTCAAACACACACACACACACACACACACACACCAGTCCTTTAGGTGGTCCAATTCTTCCCCTGTGGCTCTGCATCAGATTTTCCTCCCCCTTCAAACTTCCTGTATCCTTTTTCTTAACAATAAATGAATAAATAAATAATAAATGAATAACTAGATCTATTTGGTATTGTATGAATATGTATTGTTGAGGTATAGAAAATGAGGGTTGTGTTTTCCTAAAATACATATGCATATATGGAATTCTCAAAGAGAAAGATTGTAAAAATGACCTCCTCTACTCATCTAGTAGTTCTAGTAGCAGGAATAGCAGTGGTGCTAGTAGCCCTCCTTTGGTATGCTGCTAGAATCTGCAAAGATGTGGATGATCTCCTGAGACTGTAAGAGCAAAGGACATTCTAGACAGATTTGAAACTTCTATGTAAGAACAGGAGCAATATAAAGTGAATGAACAAAATGGCTACTAATAGTGCACTGTGGGGAAGAACGGAAATTGATTAACCTTTGAAGAATGAAATGGACATAGCAAGAGAAAAAGGAGCATTCTAGGGAAAACTCCAGGAGAACACACATTGAATGAGCAGTTCACACATGGGTTAGAAGTATATGCATTTTGTGTGTGTGTGTGGAGGGGAGGTGTATAGGCATTTTTCCATGACTAGGACTCAGAAGTGCATTATGGGTTCAACTAAAACAGGATTATCCCTTTACTGATATTAGGTATCTCTGTAATTTCTTAATGTTAGTTGATATTTTCTTAGTGAGGGAGCAGGGCAGGGGGTGGGAATAGGAGGCTTTGGGGATAGCATTTGAAATGTAAATGAAGAAAATATCTAATAAAAAATGCCTTAAAAAGAAAGTATTTGCGTTGAAATTAGTTTGAATAGACTTTTTTTTCACAAAATTTTAACATTTCCATGGCATAAACCAAACACATTAAACTTTAGTTCATTGTAAAAAAAAATTGATAATGACAAAAAGAAGGGAGAGGGGAAACAAGCCATTAAGTAACATCCCTTCATGGCTTCTGCATCAGCTTCTGCTTTCTAGCCAGCTTGAGTTCCAGTCCTGACTTCTTTTGGTGATGAACAGCAATGTGGAAAAGTAAGCTGAATAACCCCTTTCCTCCCCAATTTGCTTCTTGGTCATTATATTTGTGCAGGAATAGAAACCCTGACTAAAATACACTTTCACTACCATAATCACTATACATATTTGTAATTACATGGGTAACCTGCTTATTTTGCACAATGGTTAATTAAGACGTAAATGAATATTAATTTCTACTAGTGTCTCAATTTGCCTTTGTTTTCATCCTAAATTTTATGCTACCTTCTACACATAAAAGAGATCATAATGGAGGAGGTAAATTGTACATAAATGATGTGTGTTTGTGTGTGTGTGTTGTAAAACAAAAATTACAGGAAGCAGAAAACATTTCATTGAAAATATCAAGGAGGAGCATAAGGAAGGTTTTGGAAGAAGGAGAAGGAAAATTTAAACAATCATAATCCCATAAAATAAAGGAAATATTTCAAAACTTTCAGATAAGTAAATGAAGGAATGCAGTACTCTGCAGAGTTGTTATCCCTTCTTTCCTTTCTACTCTTTGTTTCATCTCTTTCATTTTTTTTCTTTCTTCCTTTGGTTCTTCTATCCCCTCTCCCTTCCTTTATTCTTTCCCTTTTAATTTCTTTTTTTAAATTTTTCTTTCTGTAATTAATTAATTAATTATTCACTTTACATCCTAAAGGAGTCCCTCTCCCTTCTCTCCGGCCCCCTCTTAACAACCCATCCCCCATTACTCCTCCCCTTCTCCCCTAGGATATCCTGTCCCAACTGGGTCTCCTCTCCCATTGATGACCAATCAGGCAGTCCAGGTAAGAAAAGTGGATCCAATGGCAGGCAACAAAGTCAGAGACACCACCTGTTATAATTGTTAGGTGACTCACATTAAGACAAAGCTACACATAGGCTTCAAATGTGTAGGAAGCCCATATACAGCCCCTACATGTTCTTTAGTTGGCTGTTCATTCTCTGTGAGCCCCCTTGAGCCCAAGACAATTGATTCTGTAGGTCTTCTTGTGGTGTACTTCACCCTTGTGGCTTGCTCAATTCTATACCCCACTCTTCCACAAGACTCTCTGAGTTCTGCCTGATGCTTGCTGTGGGTCTCTGCATCTGTTTTCATCTGCAACTGGAGGAAATCTCTCAGGGGACTGCTATGCTAGGTTCCTGTGTGTCTACAAGCATAGCAGAATGTCATCAGTAGTGATAAAGAGTTTGCTCTCTCAAGATGGGCAGACCACAATGGGCTGTTCCTCAGTATCTGCTACAACTTTATGCCTGATCCTTTTTGTAGGCAGGACAAATTTTGGGTTGAAGCTTTAGTGGGCAGGTCGGTGTCCCCTTCCCTCAACTGGAAGTCCTGCCTAGCATAAGAAATGGTCACTTCAGTCTCCATATCCACTGCTGGAAGGAATCAAAGCTAGGGTAACCCTCACAGACTCCTTCGAGCTTCCTCTATCCCAGGTCTCTAGCTAGTTTCAGAGATGCCCCAACCCACACACGGATTTATCTTCACACTCTCAGTTACAAAGACAAAGTTCAGAGCTGAGATTGAAGGAAGGACCATCCAGAGACTTCCCCACCCAGGGATCCATCCCATAATGACCAAACCTAGACACTTTTGCATATGCCAACAAGATTTTCTTGACCTTGATATAGCTGTCTCTTGTGAGGCTATGCTAATGCCTGGCAAATACAGAAGTAGATGCTCACAGTCATCATTGGATGGAACACAGGGTCCCCAATGAAGGAGCTAGAGAAAGTACCCAAGGAGCTGAAGGTATCTGTAATCCTATAGGAAGAACAACAATATTAACTAACCAGTACCCCCAGAGCTCTTGTCTCTAGCTTCATATGTAGCAGAAGATGGCCTAGTTGGCCATCACTGGAAGGAGAAGCCCTTGGTCTTGAGAAGATCATATGCCCCAGTACAGGGAAACGCCAGGGCCAGGAGGAGGGAATGTGTGGGTTGGGGAGCAGGGTGGGTGGAAGGGTATAGGGGACTTTCAGGATAGCATTTGAAATGTAAATGAAGAAAATATCTAATAAAAATAGCTGAATTGTATTTGACTGTGTACATACACATTTTCTTTATTAATTCTTCAGTTGAGAAACATCTAGCTTGTTTCCAGTTTTTTGAAATTATGAATAAAGTATGCTATGAACATAGTTCAGATAAAGTCTTTGACATATAGTGTGGCATCTTTTGGGTATATGCCCTGGAGTGGTATAGCTGATCTTGTTTTAGACCTGCTCACAATTTCCTGAGGAACTGCCAAATTGATTCCCAACGTACTAGTTTATACTCCCACCAGCAAAGGAGGAGCATTCTCCATGCCAGACATCCTTGCCACCATGTGCTATCACTCTTTTGGCCTTAGCCATTCTGAAAAGTGTAAGAATGTCTGAGTCATTTTGAGTTTCATTACCCTGATGACTAATGATACTGGAAATTTCTTTCAGTGTTTCTAAGCAATTAGAGATTCTTCTTTTGCAAATTCTGCTTAGATCTGTATTCTGTTTTTAATTGGGTTATTTAGTTTGTAGTGTCTAATTTCTTGAGCTCTTTATATATTTTGAATATGAGTCCTCTCTTAGATATAGGGTTGATGATGATCTTTTTTCATTCTGTAGTCTATCATTTTGTCTTATTTATGGTGTCCTTAGACTTGCAAAATCTTTTGTATCATAAGGTCCCATTTAATTGTTCTGTTCATGAATTTGTTTCCTGTGTTGATGTGTTCACCACTTTCTCTTCTATTAGATTTAGTATGTCCAGTTTTTATGTTGAGATCTTTGATCTACATGGACTTGAATTTTGTTCAGGAGGACAGATGTAGATATTTGTGCATTCTTCTTTATGCAGACATTCAGTTATACGAGGGGCATTTGTTATTGAAAATGCTCTTTTTCAACAAAGTGTGGAGCACAAACTAAAGGAATGACCATCCTAATACTGTCCCACCTTGGGATCCATCCTATATACAACCAACAAACCCAGACACTTTTGTGGATGCCAACAAGTGTTTACTGACAGAAGTCTGTTATAGGCTCTGGAGAGGCTCCACCAGTGCCTGACAAATGCAGAGGTGGATTCTCACAGCCTACCATTGTACTGAGCACAGGATGCCCAATGAAAGAGCTAGAGAAAGGACCCATGGAGCTGAAGGGTTACAGACCCATAGGAGGAACAACAATGTGAACTAACCAGTACCCCCAGTGCTCTCAGGGACTAAATCACCAACCAAAGAGTACACATGGTGGGACTCATGGCTCCAGCTCTATATGTAGCAGAGGATCGCCTAGTCGATCATCAATGTGGGGAGAGGCCCTTGGTCCTGTGAAGGCTCTATGCCCCAGTGTAGGGGAATGCCAGGGCCAGGAAGCAGGTGTGGGTGGGTGGGTGAGCAGAGGGAGAGGGAGGGGATATAGGCTTTTGGAGGGAAAACCAGGAAAGGGGACAACATTTGAAATATATATAAAGTAAATATCTAATTAAAAAACAAAACAAAATGCTCTTTTCCCCATTGCATTGTTTTGCTTTCTTTATCAAATATCAAATGTCCACAGGTGTGTGGGTTTATATCTAGGTCTTTGATTCTATTTCATTTATCACCCTGTCTATATTTTTGCCAATACCATGGGTATATATATATATATATATATATATATATATATATATATATAAAGAGTACACATGGTGGGACTCATGGCTCCAGCCATATATATATAATATATTATATATATATAATATATATAGCCATATATATAATATATATAATATATTATATATATATTATATATAGCCATATATATAATATATATATATATATTACATATATATATGCTTTGTATTATAGCTTGAAATTAGGAAAGGTGATGCTTACAGATCTTTAATTGTATAAGATTGCTTTAGGTAACCTGAGTCTTTCTGTGTTTCCACTTGAGGTTGATAATTAATTTTTCAAGGTCTGTAAAGAATTGTGATTTTTTTTGTGTTTTTTTTTGTTTTGTTTTTAGGGGCATTTTACTGAATGTGTAGATTGCTTTCATTGATATGGACCTTTTTGGAATATTAATCCTAAGGATCCATGGTCATAGGAGATTTTTCCAACATGATATCTTCCTCAATTTCTTTCTTCAGAAACATGAAGTTTTCATCATATAGATCTTTCACTTGGTTGGTTGGAGTTACACCAAGATATTTTGTATTATTTATGGCTAATTCAAAGGGATTTGTGGGGTTTTTAAGGTTTTTGTTTTTGTTTTGTTTTTTGTAAATTGTTTCTCAGCTCACATATCATTTGGGTTAATTTTGTGGTTAACCAGCTACTTTTAGGAAGGTGGTTATCAGCTTTAGAAATTTTTCTGGTAGAATTTTTGGGGTCATTTAAGTATACTATCACATGATAAGGGAACTCTATCTCAAATTATCTTTCTTCATTGATTCTTTATGTGGTTTAGGTAGCAGGGTGATTTTAGCCCTATGAAATGAGTTGGACAATATTCTTTTTGTTTCTATTTTGTATAAGACTGAGGTGTATTGGTATTGGTAGAATTCTGTGCTAAAACCTTCTGTTCCTGGGCTTTTGTTGTTGTTGTTGCTGGTAGAATTTAATGATTGCTTCTACTGTATTAGGAACTATAGGATGATTTAAATCATTTACCCAATCTTGATTTAACTTCGGCAAGTAGTACTTATTAAGAAAAATCAACCATTTTTATCAGATTTTCCAATATTTTGGCTTTTGATGTAAAACCTAATGATAATTTGAATTTCCTTAGTGTCTGTTGTTTTGTTTCCCTTTTCATTTCTGATTTTGGTAAGTTGGATACTGTCTTTCAGGCTTTTACTTAATTTGACTGAGGGATTGTTTATCTTGTCGATTTTGTCAAAGAACCAGCTCTTGGTTTTGTAGATTCTTTTTATTGTTCTTTTTGTTTGTAATTGATTGATTTCAGTCCTGAGTTTGATTATTTCCTGCCATCTACTCCTCTTGGATATGTTTGCTTTTTTTCCCCTAGATCTTTCAAGTGTATTTTTAAATTGTGATATTGTAGAGCATTTTTTGTGTATATGCCTAGGAATGCTATAGCTGGGTCTTCAGGTAGAATAGTTTCCAATTATCTGCTTCTTCAAATCTTTTGATTAATTTTGGTTGAACATATATTTTATTAGATATTATAATTGGTATTCAAGCTTGCTTCTTAAGTCTATTTAGTTGGAAAACATTTTTCCAGACCTTTCCTCTAAAGAAATGTCAATATTACTTGGTGAGTTATGTTTCTTGTATATAGCAGAAGACTGGGTCCTTTTTTCGAATCCATTTTGTTAGCCTGTATTTTTTATTGAGGAATTGAATCTATTGATGTTGACAAATATTAATGACCACGATTGTTAATTCCTCATGTTTTTGTATTGGTAATGTTGGTATGTGTGGGTGTTTGTGTGGGTGCCATATATTTTGTTTTTGCTAGCATGGAATTATGTATTTCCTGTGATTTCTTGGGTGTAGTTGACATTTGGGGTTTGCAGTTTTACTTCAAGTATTTACTGTATGGCTGGGATTGTGACTAGATATCGATTAAGCTTGGTTTTGTCTTAGAATGTCTTGGTTTCTCTTTTTATTTTGACTGAGAGTTTTGCTGAGTATAGTAGTCTAAGTTGACATATTTAATTTCTTACAGATTACAAGGCATCTGTTCAGGTCCTTCTAACTTTTAGAATCTCTGCTGAGAAATTAGGTATAATTCTGATAGGTCTGCCTTTGTATGTTACATGGCCTTTTTTCCTTGCAGCTTTTAAGATTCTTTCTTTGTTCTATGGATTTATGTTTTGATTACTATGTGTAAGGAGGATTTTCTTTTATGGTCCAATCTCAATGGTGTTCTGTAAGCCTCTTGTATGTTTATTAGAATCTCTTTTATTAGTTTGGAGAAATTTTCTTCTAAGATTTTGTTGAAAATGTTTTCTGATTCTTAGAGCAGGGGTCTTTCACAACCTTCTACTGCTAACACTGTTAGGTTAAGTCTTTTCATAGTATCCCAGGTTTCAATAATTTTTTTTAGATTTAACATTTTCTTTGATGATTCAATTTGTTCTTTCATATATTTATGCCTGAAACTCTCCTTTCCATGTCTTATATTCAGTTGGTGGTACTTGTATGCTTTTCTTGTTCTCTTCCTTAGGTTTTCAGTCACAAGTATTACCTAAATTTCTATTTTCTTTATTGTTTCTATTTTTCTATTCAGGTCCTGAGCAATTTTATTCATTTTCTTCAGATTTCTACTTGCATTTTCCTGTATATCTTTAAGGAATTTGCTCATTTTCTCTGTAAAGAACTCTACCTATTTTAGTGTCTCTTCCTTTATTTCTTTAAGGGATTTATTTAATTCTTCTTTAAAGGTCTTTATCATCTTTAAGATTGGATTTAAGGTCATTTTCTTGTGCTTCAGTTGTGTTAAGCTATCTAGGGCTTGTTGTAGCTGGATAGCTATGCTCTGAAGGTGTCATATTGTCCTGATTTTTGTTGATTGTGTTTTTATGCTGGCCTATAACCATTTGGTTGTCCCTGGAAGCATCAGGCCTCCAGAGGCCATTCCTGGGCTGGACCATACAACTCATGGGGCCGTGCACATCTCAGGACAGCTGGGTATGTCCTGGGGGACTGACTGGAAGAGAATGTGTTGTGATCTATCCTGTATGTTTCTGGAACTGTGTCTGGTGAAATGAGTCAGACAGGTGGCTGAACAATGCTTTTCTTATTTCTATTGTCACCATTTTGTCAGCTTTTCTACTCCATACTAATATCATGAAAGTATGAAAATAATACAAAGTAAATACTACAAATTACTCTTAAGTAGACCACATTCACATTGGAAAGTCTTGGCCATTTTGTAGGTATGAAACAGCTCATACTTATCAAAGTGAACAAATGATATGTATTTGAGTGTGAATTCCTAAACATGATCAAGTTTTTACAGACTCCAGATGCTTTCTTTAACTTCCCATTTCTATTAATTCTCATTATAGAAATTAGATGATAATCCCATTGTCATGCATAGATCTACTGCAGGGACTCAAGCAAAGTTTGTACCCAACCATGTATTTTTTTATGTCTTGAGGAAAATGGTTAGTGACATTAGTTCAATTCATACTTAATTATTAAAGTAGTTGAGCATTGCTGCAGCTCTTCCTCAGATGTCTTCTGACTGTGGCACTGGGTATAGTCACAGCTCAGCTATAGATATTCCTGGGATTTGAATGGAGGAAGACACTTCAATTCTTCTTGGCCAGCTAGTTACATGTGGGAATAACTCCACAGGAAATACTAAGGTTATTGGAGATATCCTACAACTTTATCTACCTCATTCTCAGTCTGATTCCACCTCTTCCTCTCCTAAGACTCATTTTCTGCCAATAGAATGATATCTAGGTTCTTTGATTTGAAAGACAAGGAGAATTATCCAACCAAGAAGTAAACATATCTTGTAACTCATACACTCTTGTAGAATCAAAATTTAATATGTCTGCCCTGAGGATTGGGGAACTGATACAAAGTGAGATTCTAACTCCTCATGTCTTATTGTCTTCTTCAAAATTATCTATTTTTTTAATCTTTCCTGGATCATAATTTTCCCATTGGTGATACTAAAATATGTGCAATAATTAACTTGAAAATTGCTTTAAGGATCAATTTAGATAATACATGGAATGGTTTCTTCTAAGTGATCAAGTTGTCATTGAGGCATTGCTTCTTTAACTTCAAATCTCAGCTGTCTCATGGAGCCTCACAGTGCACTCACTGGTGGCATTTTTCATTAGTTCCTTTTCCCTTTGATAGTTAAGGACAAACCAGTGAGCAATGATCCTCCAAAAAATGGGCAAAGGTAGAGAATAAAGTTTGACAATACCTCATAGGAAAAAAAGAAGGCATAGCTTGTTTACATTGTGAGCAGTTGCATAAAGACACAGTCAATACAATTTCCATCCAGTTCAAAATTTTACTGAGGAGAATTGCCGATTCCAGCCAATACCTTTGTTGCAGCCAGGCAAAGGGCATTGGGTTTAATTTGTTATATTTCTAACTCAATGGGAAGATTTCAGTTTTAAAAAGTTAATTTCCAAGGAAATGAATGAGCCCCAGGAACATAGCTCTGTCCTTCCATAAATCAAAATGGGGGTAAGTGAATAGAAGGGCAGACTTGTCAAATGAGTATAAATCAGATCTGCCCCAAATAGCTGCATTCCTAATAGAGGCATGCAAATAGCCCAGGAAAGAGGCATGCAAATCATTCAGAAAGTAAATCACAGTAAGTGGCTGCTAATAAATCTCAACTTGACTGAAATGGCAAAATTTCAGAGGAATCAGTGGAAGGTGGGACTGTTTAGGAAGCAGATGGAATGCCGTTAATCATTTGATCTAGTTCAACTGGACTCTGTACGTTATTGTAACATATTTCTAGACTTCTGGCTACTATCAGGGCTCATTGTGACAGAAAATGTGGATTTTTTTAGTCTGAATTAAAGTTTATGTTATGAAACTTCTCTGTGTGTTGGGACACACCTCATCCATTCTATAAAAGGTTTGCATCCTACTGAGTCAATTACCCTGTGCTAGGAACCTAAGTCAGAACCGTGAATGCTAGTCCTTCTGACTCAATTTCAGTAACAATTTTCAGCATGGAAACCATTTTGTTCATGTTCAGTATGATAATTAACTCAGTTTTTAAAATTATTTCTTTTAATTTTTGAGATTTAAATGTAGTTACATAATTTCCCTTTCCCTTTCCTTCATGGAATCTCTCCTAGATATTCCTCTTTACTCTTTTTCAAAGTCATGACTGCTTCTTTCATTAATTATTATTATATATGTATTCTTTATTCCTGCTCTTCATTCTAAAATATACTTATTGTTCTAGCACTCTCCATGCAACATTTGTTCAACTTTCTGGAAACATAAGGTAACATAAACCCATCCTTTCTTAAGTTCCTTTGGTTTATGATGTTTTAAGAGAGCAGAAGAAAACAGACTAACACAAATGCCATGCTTGACTATGAGATAAATAATTTATTTTAGTTTTTATCCTTAAAACATCTATACTTTCAAAGTACAGCATTTATAACACATAGTTCTTAAAATATTAGGGATGACTAACAATGTAACTTGTATCAGGGTCTGGAGCATAACTCACCAGTTAAAGTCACATTCCCTCAATGCTAGTGATGGAATTTTAGTCTCTAGAACCCACATGGTGAAAGATAAGCTGCTCTCTGATCTCTACTTGTTTTTGAGAACATGTTCTTCCCACAATTATGAACACATGCACACGTGCATACACACACACACACACACACGACATGGATGAAGCCACACAGGGAAAGGATTCATCCTTCCACATCTAACAATATAAAGACTGTTTTGTTTGGACCTGGCAGGATGGGTTTTGTCAGTCAAAGGGAAACAATATAGGCTCTGCTTGAAGGATAGAATATTTGAGCAAGCAATAAGAGGAAGATAGTACAGAAGATTAACATTGAAGGTAAATGAGCACTGGTATTGATGGTTAATATTTAAAAGAAAGAAGGATCCAATTTCAAGGCTCAAATGACATTACATGAGCAAAAGGAAGGTGATGTTATTGCAGGGAGGGGATGAGAAGAAAACCATTCTTTCTGTGATAAATTGTCAGGACAAAGAGGGCAAATAGAGAGAAGCACTGAGAACAAAGCCAACTCCTTCCCTGGTACACTGGAGAGGACATCTGATCCTGCCGAGGAATGACTCTCTGTTGACTCATCCCCAACCAGCAGTCAACCGAAGCTTTTCCACACTCTTAATGAAAGTGTATTATTTTTACTTGGGTGTTTCTAAATGACGTCTACATCTGATGTCACTCCCAGCATGTAACTCCAGTCAATCGTTTATTATTTCACATACTATTGATTTGCTGGTTAACACCATGAAGATGCTATGCTGTTAGGAATGAGTGGACCTCCTTCTACCTAGGACAGTTCAAGTAGATGGGTTAGCTACAGACCTTTGAATGAGTCACAAAATGTTCATAGAGGATGGGACATTTCTAGAAACCCTTCTGCAAGTCTCAGAGAGCTTCACAAAAGAAGATGTGGAAAGAATGTAAGACCTGGGTATTGGGGAGGAGTGCTGTTTAGTGCTAGTCTTATGTGTGATGTGGATGTCACAAAAGGGACTTACTTTTGTTAGCCCTTTACAGTCTCTGGAACACTAAGGAAGCAGGCACAGGAGTAGCTGATAACTCAATTTACTGATCTCCTTGAAGCATGAAGGAGAATATGAACCTATTTTTTGGTATGACGGCCCAAAGCTATGGTATTTAATCTTTGTACTGCCTGATATAATTCTGTTCTTGTTGGTTGACCTTCTAGTCCTAAGGAAAGGTGTATTCTTTCAGCTTGAGCAGCTCAGGTGGCCATGAGTGGCGGAGCTGGACCATCAACAGTGCACTGGACAGAAACAGTGCCGAATCACTTCACCTCGCCTGAGCTGGAGCCAACAGCAAGAAATCTGCTGCCCCATGGGAAAGCTAGTCATCCATGGCCAATCTCCTTGAAAAGGCTAATCACGCTCTCCTGGAATAAGAATTTTAGAGAAAGATGTTCCCTGTGTTGACAAACAAAACTTGCTTCCATGACAAAAACAACTTGAATACATTTCTCCATTGAGTCAACCCTTGTCACCAGATATTTGTTTACGTAAGGATGTCTGCATAGCAAGGAAAAAAAAATGTTAACAAAAAGTTCTTATTTGAAAACTATACAGGAGACACAATCATGTGGGAATTCATTATCTACTTGAGTTGAGCCAATGGGATTGTATAATGCAGATGTCATTATCATAAGATTCTATCAACCAGGATGATTATTGAAAGGCAGAACTATGAATTGCAGAATTTTTGTACCAAGCCTCTACTTTTAATGCAGACATGAGATAGATATCATTTTTCCTACCAGGAGGGTGGCCAAGAAGTCTTCAGGGACATAGTAGGTTCCAAAGTCTGGATATTTGTCTATTTGTTTCTGTTCTGGTCCTGGGGCACTAATGATTCCGAACTACACTTGCAAATAAACCTAAAAGTAAATATCCTAGTAAGTTTTTAAAATATTTTTATTTAATACAGAAACTGTATTTGGCATATGTTCTAATTATGCTCTTCTCAAGCTAATTGCATTAGTCTACAAAAACAAAAATGTGTTTTTCCAGAGAGAATTAAGATTAATAATAAACATTTTAGTAGCAGTAGACACACTGGTCTTATCTCTAAGCACAGATGTAATAAAGTTGAAGGAAGGAAAATCAGGTTCTTAGGGGCCCACTACCACACATTTGCTGATATTTTCCAAACTTCTGATTTCATATTTTTGAGGAATTTGTGAAATTACCAGCTAAAAGCATGAACAGACACATGCAGGCAAGCATTGCCCCACACAGTAGTTACTGTAGCACAGCCTTGGTTGAAAGGGTTAAGAAATGGTTTCTCTTGGGTGAGCAGGCATGAGCAGGCACCCATGCACATCCTTTGGTTTCCTTTTAATGGTCACAAACCTTAGTGTAATTTCTTAGGTGAGTGAGATGCTAATCAAGCAGTTGAAGACAGAGAGCCTAGTGAAAATAATCAAATGTGAATTTGTCTAGAGGGACTCTCAACTTTGAAGAGGGAGAGAAGAAATTGTCACAGTGATTCTGCTGGAGACAGCCTTCCTGCCACTAAGCGGCCCCTGGGGATTCTCTACCTGATTTGTTCTTTGTCAGTCTGGCATCTCTGTGACAAGGCAATTGTAATTAGAGAGAACAAAATGAGCAATGTGCCAAATTCGTGCTTATAATTCAGATGGTGACATTAAAGAAAACTGCAGTTTCTATTTTATTTTATTTTATTTTAATTTATTTTATTTTATTTTATTATTTTAATATACAGAGTTACAAAGAACCAGTAGGATATTGCCTCCCATGTAATTCAGAGGTGTTTCACCAAAGAAAGGGAATATGGATAGTCTAGAAGATAACAACTGACTTGGTGGAATTTTAGTTTGAGAATCGTCTCACATCCACATGTTTCCATTTGGACTGCATGGAAAATGAGGATACAGGTAGTGAGGAAAAGGACAGATACTTCATCTCTCCTGTGCCTCAGTGCTCACAGATGTGAGACACAATTTGATGGCATAATTCATGTGGTGAGGACAGACACTTCTGAAGATTATGAGAGTGGAGGGGTATGCTAAACCTAACTGATTGTGAACTGAGTTTCTATCTAGAAAAAAAAAAATCAGGATCCCACACTTTCCTAATGAGTCCCATGATTATTTCTTTTCTCACATTATTGCACTATTACAGACTAGGGAATCACCTGGGATTTCAGGAGAGTTCAAGTGAATTACTAATAAATTAGAAATTTCAGAACAATTTACAACTATAGAATGATGCAAGCCATAGTTCCCACATGCATGACACCTCTGCTCTCATGTCCAAACTGGTCTATTCTTCTCCCTCTATCATATTGAGAGATAAAACATATTAATTTCTCCCATGTGCTACTCAGTGTAAGTATCTGGTGGCTTTCCTCTCTACTGACTCTTGAGAATTCTTCCCTGGACTGATTTTTCCTGACTCTATACCTTTTGCTATTGTCTTCACTAAATTAAAAGGGTATTTGATGATTAGTTCAAACTACATCCATCATGCATCTTAGTGAGTCTATTACACTCCAGAAAATCAAAATGTTGATGAGGTGGTTGGTTGATAAGAACAGAGTCCCAGACTGATATGGAATTCTGGGCAGCTGGGCTGCTCCTGTAATTCTTTTACTTCCTGGGAAGAGCTGAGCTCTTCAGTCCTTTCTATCCCACACAATTATTGGGAGGATGCATAGACTGTGTGACCCTTCCATTTATATGTTGAGAGATTTTCTTTTCTCAAGTGAAGTTAGTCACTACTAGGATAGACTAGGCAGTAGGAATTGGAGTTAAAAGAAGAATGTTGGTGTAAGTCAGAACCATGCTTTACCACTCCCTGCCCTACTTCCAAAGCAAACAATCCAGCATGGATCTTACTGTGTGTCTACTTGGCCTGTTACCTACAAACACATGCATTCACTTCAGTGACTCTCAGCCTCGTGACACAGCAAATCCATGGCTACCAACCATCACTAAGGTGTTTTCTCTATTTCCCATTTTGCTATAAAGCTTATTTCTTTTCCCACCTTTCCCATTATTGTCCACCTTGGTGTGGGGGGGGTTGAATATGAAATTGTGCACCTTATACTCTAGGAAAAGTGGTTTCCTAGATTCACAGGGCCCTTGAAGATTGGTATATCCAAGTTTTGACATTGAAATGGGAAATATTTGCTATGGATTTTATTTTTGAGAGCTGCATAACCAGCATATAGTTGTTTAAACTGAAGAAGAGGAGGATAAATGTCATAATTTTTAACAAAAATTATCATGACTTTGTGTCACACCTCACTCGTGGCTATATTTGGGTACATGAGACATGTGAGCCTTGAAGTGGACATTCTTGGTGAAGTACCAGGCCCATGTGAATAAAAAAAACACCTCCCTAGTTCCACTATACATGGTTTTCTCTAAATTTTATTACAGCATAAATACTGATTGGTTAGAATACTTGCTACTTGATACTCTGTGTACAGAGCTGTTGGCCTTACACTTCATAGAATAAGAAAGTATCAGGAAACAAAACCTGCACTCAAGGATTTCACACCTAAAGAAGAAAAACCAATGTGCATCGGTGGTCACATATATAGATATATGAGGAGAATTGCAACAAGATTGGGATGCTTTTCGCACAGTCATCTTATAATTGCCAAAGGAAATTTACTGTAAAATTTAAGAATTAAATCTTGGTTGGAGAAAGAGGGTATGTTCCTTACCTGGATGAATAGGAGAAATGTCATAATTTTTAAAGGAAATTATCATGACTGTGCCACACTCACTCATGGCTATCTTTGGGTACATGGGACATGTGAGCCTTGAAGTGGACAATCTTGGTGAAGTACCAGGCCCATGTGAATAAAATACACCTCTCTAGGTCCAATATCCATGGTTTTCTCTAATTTTACTACAGCACAAATACTGATTGGTTAGAATACTTACCTGGATGAATGGGGAAATTTTGAAGATGAATTAAGTTAGATGTTGACACTGTACTGAAATCTCCTGATCCTGCATTTCTTGAGATTAGAAACTACTCTCAGATCTCTTAGTTGCCTTCTGGGACTCCTGTTACACCTGTAGCTACCTTTCTTGTTATTTTTAATGAGTAGCTGTAATTTACATAATGTAGCCTTTAAATATAAATGGTCAACAAAATGAAACATTGTATCACAATATGTACTCAATGCTTCAAAAACAAGTAATTACTTTATTGATATTGCATATGTTTTATAATTATGTAACTTTCTACATTTCTTTCCATCTCTGCAAAGGAGAGGTGTGAATTCACAGGGACAGTGAATAAAGACCATGGATTTCTATATTAAAAATAATATCTAATGTATAAGAAAGACCTTATAAGGAAATGACAATGTCCTCAATCTCAAACCTGTAAAACAATTCTCAGTTCTCATTGAGAGTTTAGCTTATATCTCCAGTAACTCAGAAATGATGAGTCTTATTCATAAATATACTTTCCTAAACTTGTTTCAAAAAGTATACAAAATAAAAGTAAAAGAAGTACAAGATTTTTCCTGTGCATGTACTAGGCAGCCCTTCTGTGGTGATTCAGGTCAACAGAGGCAGATGATATACCATCTTTCTCTGTCTAAATCATCCACTTCTAATTTGCCTTAAATGACCTCATGCTATTAGATTTATTCCAGTTTTGTTTTAGAAATGTGAAACTCATAGTTCTGAAGTTACTTTATTTGTAGAACTCACACTATTAAACTAGCTCGATTTAGTTTCCTGCCAGTCTCTAGCAGGGCTGAGATGGCTTGAAATCAAGAAAGCCAATCAAACCTGCATCCTCATGTGCCCAGGAGGCCAGAGAGGTCTAAGGGCTTATTAGTGACTCCGTCATTTCCATCCATCATTCTCTATGCACCGCAGTGTGCACACCTACCAAGAGAACTTTAAAATAAGAAATAAAACTCAATGAACTCACATTCAATTAATATTAGTCATATTATTAATCCTTGCCGGTGCAGGGCTTATCAGGAGATAATTGACCTTGTCAGGGTTCTGAGCCCGCTGCCTTGCTGTAGGAACTCTCCCTCCCACCATGCTTAATTAGAAAGCGATAAAATCCCCCCAAAAGGTTTTTCCTCTTTTCTGATTAACCATGGAATGTCCACTTCCTTCCCAAATTCTCTCTCAGTGGTGAATGAGGGAAACTAAAAAACTATGAGATCATCATATTCACAATTTAAAAATGTGAAGCTCCTGCTTGTAGGCCTTAGTGAATGACAGATGATGTGTTTGCAGAGCGAGAAGGCACAGATCTCTTGCAAACCCAGATATTTTCTCCTTCCCAGGTGTTTTATAAGAAAAAAATATTTAAAATGGACTGTGGTTCTTGTCCTTTTTCTTTCACGTAGAAGATGTTAGGTGATAGTCTGAACAACTTGCTATTAAGCTGGATAGCATGCTGATTTTGAGTTTTCTATTTGTCACCTGTTCTGTGCATGGGCCTCTCTGTTTTTGCTGTTTATGAGTAAGAAGCCTTGAATTCCTATTTTAATTTCATTGTTGTTGGTGGTGGTGGTTTTCCAAAATTGGTAACTGAGCATCTATTGAGTTTATGGTATATGAACTTAATGCTTCAAAATCAGAAGCTGACAGAATGATGTTGACTGAACTGAAGCTCAACATTGAAGATGTTGACAATAAATCTTTGAGAGTAGAGGAAGAACATATCTATTACGTTCAGAGACATTCAACACAGATCAGCCAATCAGGGGTACACTTGTGTCTACTCCTATATCTACCTCAAGAGATTCTGCAAGCCATTTCAACCCAAACAACTATGCAATGGAAAGACTTCAGTTGAATCCACATTCACAGGCATACATACAGCCATGGACACACACACACATACACACACATACACATATGGGCACATATATACTTTACTCACACACAGAGAAACACACATGAACATAAGCATTCCACACATAAGTGTCCCCATGGAAATATGGATATATGAACATACATATGCTTGCACAAAATGCATGCACATGTAAGTGTGTACATGGTCACACATATGTATACACTAAAGGACATACTTAAAAGAACACATATACTTATGAACATAAATGTGAATGTTCACATAAATATTCACACACAGCTAGTCATACATTCATGGCTGTATGCATAAACACACATAAATAGACATTTTATATTATTAAAAAAATTAATAAATGCTTGTTAGAAAATGCAAATCTGCCCTTTAAGGAGTAGAACTACAGTAATATACAATTGACTCTGAATTTTGTTTGGCCATGTACTTCATTTGTTGAATTGCCCAGTTACACTAAGAATTTTAGCAAAACCCACAAAGAGGTGCCAGTGGGAATTCTGAACGGTTTTAATCTTTCTACATATGCCTATCTCTTCTGCTATATAATTGAAACCTCATTGAAAGTACATAATCATATTCCTATGTGTAAGTAGAAACAGAGGAATTACTGGAAATAGCAATTGTCATTAAATTAGTTCATTGTGTGCATTATACCCACAAGTTCCTTCCCAGGATGGCAGGTATGCAAACAGATTATCTCATTTAACACAACAGGTATTTACTGAAAACCTCCATTTGGTCAATCCTATGATGTTATTTTCCTGCCCTGGTCCATTGTGCTGGATGAGGTTAAACAAGCTGAAAATCAATATCTGAAATCACAAAGTATAATGAAGGATGGGAAAGGAACATGGCCATCTGTCACAATTTTGTGTCAAAATGTAATTGGGTCAAGGTCAAAGGCTGGGAAAGAGAATCAGTTTATTGCATTTTTTGGTAAGTCCAAGGAAAATTGCGCTATTGTTCTGACTGTTCTCCTATCAGCAGGTTGAAGGGCCAAGGAGGTCACTCATAAAGTTTAAAGTGTGGTTTTTGGGGAGCAACACTTTTAGAAATCTATTCTTTCACTCAAACTAATTCACCGAATCTTACATATGCCCCAGATACTCCTTCAAGTGAATAAAAATGAAAAAAAAAAATCTGTGCCTACATACTGTGTTCATCCAGTGGGGAAAGAAGTTAAATAAAAGGAGAAATAAACATTAGCTTATCAAGAGTCCTATATACCACACTTATGTCTCCTGAAAGTAGAAAGTGCTGCAGTTCACACTGCTCTGGCTTTGCATAGTCACTCTGTAGATACATTTGAAAAGAAATCAAGACAATGGCCCCAAAGTTTAAATATCTCACAAGAATATATAGAATGAAAATTGCAGCATTCTATGCAATGTGTAAAACAGTTTCATATATTTGAATGTTCTAATAAAACCTTCAAAAGTACAGCAACTATAAGAATGAAACTGGAATTGTGTGGTAAGGTGGTTTAAATATGCTGGACCCACGTGAAGTTCCGCTATTAGGAGGTGTGGCCTCGTTAGAGGAAGTGAATCCATGTGGAGGAGGGGCTTTGAGGTCTCATGTATATGTTCAAATCTATCCAGTGTGACACAGTCCCCGTCTGATTAACTATAGATCAATAACTAGAAGTCTGGCTCCTGAAGGTCCTCCAGCTCCTCCAGCTCCTCCAGCTCCTCCAGCTCCTCCAGCTCCTCCAGCTCCTCCAGCCCCTCCTGCTCCTCCAGCTCCTCCAGCTCCTCCAGCCCCTCCAGCCCCTCCAGCTCCTCCAGCTCCTCCAGCTCCTCCAGCTCCTCCAGCTCCTCCAGCCCCACATCTGACTACAAGCTGCCCTGCTTCCTGCCATGATGATGATGATGGACTGAACCTCTGAAACTGTAAGCCAGCTCCAATGAAATGTTGTCTTTAGTAATCGTGGAGGGCTCATGATATCTCTTCACAGACATGAAACCCTAAGACATATGAGTAACATGTTAAGTATCAGATCCCTAGGGAAGGACAGGATTTACACTGACTCAGGTTTACAAGGGATTTTTCTGATATTTTCAAAACTTTCAAAACACTCTTATGAAAAGAAAGATATAAATAGACTGGATTAGGGAAAATCTGATTCTTTTGGCTCTCCTTACGATAGTTAACCAGTGTTCATCCTGGAATGACAAACCTGCATTGCAGGCTTATGGGCATGTGTGCAGGATTTTGGTTCTACATCACAGACTATTCTTTAAGATATGTCAAGCTGAACACTAGCTTTTCTGGCTTTTCATCCAACTTGCTTCAACTTCCAGGAGCCTATAAACAGTCATACTCATTGGTATCTCTACATTCTGTTCTTTTTATGGCTTTACTATTATCATTGAATATTATGGCTTAAAATTTATTGAGTACAAACACTATGCTATATTCTATTCACAGTGTTGGAAAATGACCATATGCTGGCACCAGTCCACCAGGTTCTTTAAGTAGGTTTCATGAGATGTGAAGTAGATAGACATACTACACATGAGTTGAGTTGGAAAAAAAAAAAACCTATCATTTAAATGCATGGGATTTTCAAAGTTTCTCAACAGATTGCTTCTTTCAAGATCTGGGAACACTTGATTGTATGATCTCACACATATTCTCAGTCAATCCGAGTAGAAAAATATGGGGCAGTGTTTTACAAAACATGATAAAATTTGTTAAAATATATTTTATTTCACAGTATTTTATTTTTCCAACTATGACTAGAATTCTTGTGGGCAGACACTTGAGATACCAGTATTAGGGGGTATTAGTGTGCTCCGTCATTACATTCACACATATACACATGCCCGTGTTACACTATCTTCTAGTGATAACTTCATATGTTTATATGTTTTATTTGCCTACTAGTCTACTGTTAGCTTTTTAATATTCTTGCATGTCTTTTAAACATTATATAAATAATAACACAATTATGTAAGAATATCTTTGTGTGGTGTGGTGGTTTAAATATACTTGTCCCATGGCAAGTGGCAGTACTGGGAAGTGTGGGCTTTCTGGAGAAGATGTGGCATTTGAAAATGTGTGTCACTGTGGGGGTGGACTTTGATATCCTATCCATCCAGGGCATAAGAGTATTCTGGCTACCTTCTGATCAAGATGTAGAACATGTCTCCTCTAGCACCATGTCTGCTTTGACACTGCCATTTTTTCAGTCTTGATGATATTTGACTGAACCTTTGAATCTCTACACTACTCCCAATTAAATGTCCTTTATAAGAAAAAAAAAAAAGAAAAAGAATCTCTTTGTGCTAGATGTAGAAGATATTACTAGATGTTGTAATTTAGTAGTTAGCTCTGGATAAGCTTGTGTCTCTGTCAGACATTGACTTATATTTTCTTCTTTTTTTTCCCCTCACATATATTCATAATATTAAAACATGAAATAGTTGGAAATTGAAAACATATGAATAAAATTTATGTGCCTTTCAGAAGCCTTTCAGTTCCTTTCCTTATCCCTTCTAACTATTCCTATGCACTCCTTTGCTCTCTCTCTCTGAAGGCCTCTATTTCTTAAGAAAACATATATTATGTTATATTATATTATATATTCATAATAAATAATTGCATGCATATAATATGTATCTATAATTGTATATAGATTTATATGTATTTTTATATAATTATATATTTATATATAATATGCTTATATATTTAGCCTGCATAATATTGCTTCTATGTATGTATCTCAATGCAATGAATTACACTTACCTTGTTGAAGGTTATTTTACCTTCTCTCAACATGTTTTAGATCCCTGTAGGTCTTTTTCTAGGCATAAAGACCCTGAGATGTTTTCTATATCAAGTGTCCTATTATTACAAATGTTAGAATTGTCCTATCCCTCTTTCACTATGATCCCGAAGCCTTGGTTGTAGGCATTGATTTGGAGATGTATCAAGTGAGGCTGAGCATCAAATGGTCACTGGTTCTCTGCATTTTTTAATTTTTTATTAGATATTTTCTTCATTTACATTTCAAATTCTATCCCCAAAGCCCCCTATATCCTCCCCCTACCCTGCTCCCCAACCCACCTACTCCCACTTCCTGGCCCTGGCATTCCCCTGTACTGGGGCATATGATTTTTGCAAGACCAAGGGCCTATCCTCCAAGTGATGGCCGATACTTTGCTCCTTCCTACAATGGGGAACAAAATACCCATGGAAGGAGTTACAGAGACAAATTTGGACCTGAGACAGAAGGAAGGACCATCTAGAGACTACCCCACCTGGGGATCTATCCCATATACAACCACCAAACCCAGACACTATTGCATATGCCAGAAAGAGTTTGGTGTCAAGACCCTGACATAGCTCTCTCTCTTGTTAGGCTATGCCAGTGCCTGGCAAATATAGAAGTGGATGCTCACAGTCATCTATTGGATACAACACAGGGCCTCTAATGAAGGAGCTAGAGAAAGTTCCCAAGGAGCTAAAGGGTCTGCAGCACCATAGGTTCTCTGCATTTTTATCAGTTGTGGTTTTCTGTAGTAGTCTTTATCTGTTGCAAGACTTTCTTTGATAAGAGGTGATACTACGATTCTTAGTCTTTTCAAGTATAATTGTAAGAACATAGAATCTTTAACAAGTGATACTGAGAAAACTGGATGTCTGCGTGTAGAAGAATGAAATTTGACCTGTAGCTATTATCTTTCAGAAAAATTGACTCTAAATGAATCAAAAACCTAAACCTAAAATATAAAACACTGAAAGTTCTAAAAAAAAAAAAAATATCCTAAAAGAAAATACTTAAGTAAAACACCACTTTTCTTGTAATGGAGACCAGCAAGTAGAACCTCTTAAAACTGGAAAACTTCTGTACAGTTGAAGACACAACTAATCAAAGAAAGAGGAATCCCAGAGAATGAGATAGAATCTTTGCCAGCTACACATCCGACAGAATAAAGGATCAATATATAAAATATTTTAAATATCAAAAATAACCCAAACAAACAAACCAAGGTGTCAACAACAACAACAAGCCCAAAGAGGACTTGTTCAAAAGATAAGTTTGGGATCTGCACAGATTTCCAAAGAAGTCTTAGAAATAACCATATCTCAAGTGTGTTTATCATTCCTAGATATTAGGAAAATCCAAGACAAAACCACTCTGAGATCTCTTCTTTTTCTTCTTTCTCTTGTCATAACCACAGTTATAAAATAATTACAATAAAAAAGAAAGACAAAAGAAAAATCCAGAACAAAACAAAGAAAAGACCAACCAAGAACATTGTAGTGGATTCAGGTGAAAAATGAACCCTCATTCACGTTTGGTTGGATTACAAACTGATCAAATCCCTGTGGAAATCAGTATGAAAATTTTATCATAAGCTAAAGATAAATCTAACACAGAACCCAACTACACTATTCCTTCATCTGTGCCCCAAAGTCTCAGCATCCACAGAACTTGTTCAGCCATGTTTGTTGCCTCCAAAATCATGACAACTAGGGAATGGAAACAACTTTAAAAGCTCTTCAGCTGATGAATAGATAATTTAAAAAACATGTTATTTTTTTATATATATTATGAAATACTGTTCAGTCCCATTGCCTATATA
The DNA here is from genome assembly GCF_978045245.1 of Mus caroli. Classification (NCBI taxonomy): domain Eukaryota; kingdom Metazoa; phylum Chordata; class Mammalia; order Rodentia; family Muridae; genus Mus; species Mus caroli. Next base: position 25,995,118 of record NW_028227274.1, on the reverse strand, counting down.
GCTGGTGTATCCTGGAAATAAATATAGAATGGCAAAATTTTACTATGATGGCATCGGTATTTATATCTTTACAGGATCATAAGACAGTTTCCTTCTGACATCACTAGAATGAGTCACAGTCTTCAAGTGGCAGCAATGGTTCTGGCATTCCAATGTTCTCCTTCAATTATGTTGATTTATCTAGTGACAATAAAGGGTCTTTACTAAGAACATATTCAAACAACACCCAAAGATGCACTGTGTCTTATATTGAGGAGTTTTCTTCTTGCCTGGATTTAAAACTTGCCCCCATCAATAACTGTTCTGTAGCAAGAAAAGTAACTCATGTGTGTTTCAGTATTGCATTGTTAATTTCTAGGATGTTTTAAGATCTAAATAGGAAGTAACCAGTTAACTGCGAGGCAAACATTGTATGCACTGAAGACTTGAAAGGAATAGGGTTGAGAAGCATGATGTGAGATTCAGGCATTGTTTACTAATTACAAGATGAGGCAGGCTGAGATGTGTATGTCTGATTGAAACAGTGGGCTGTTCAACTGAGTACTCTCTCTCAGTGAATTTCTGAGACATTTACCAGTTTCCCTCCTTATAAAAGCAAGTCAGAAAGATCCTTCCTCACTAAGAGTGGCTGATGTATGGTATTCAGGTTACTTTTGGTTATTCTCAGGGGATGAAGAACTAGAGGTAGCAGCCACACCCTTCTCCTGGCAATCAGATCTTTGTATTCTCACTCAGATCACTGCTGGTTATTTTCATGCAGGATCCTTTTGTTCCCATGAGGTTTGTTTGTTTGTTTGTTTGTTGTTATTGTTGTTTTGTATCCCTCTAAGGACCAATGATTTGCTCCCAATCAGAGATATCTTTACTGAAGTTTAGTCAACTTGAAACTCTAGGAGAATCCAAATAAATGTAAATTATCAGGGTCATAAGTCAATTAAACCCTCTGGACATGAATCTTTCGTGTTGCTCAGAAGACACACATCATAATTCAGTTGATACGTATGTTTGAGTTACAGGGTTACAGAGTCCTCTCCCCTCCACATTTCACCAGAACCTCAGTGTACAGCACAGCAAAATGATTTACCTTTTGCTGATCAGTCATCTCAAAAATACTGTTCCCTACCCCCTTTTTCCAGATTCTTCTGTCCTTTTCTTTGGCTGGTAAATAGACTGAACAATTAGCAGCAATGTACAAAAATCTAGTAATAAATTCACATTTTAGCAGAGAACACTAATATCTTATCTGAGGAATATGCCTATGGATGGATCCTTTATAATATCAGGAGACTAAAGGAAAGATGCTCAAATAAAGGAGCTCTTGATTGTCTCCAAATTCTGGTCTGATCATGGGTATGCTTATGTCAGAGCAGTTTGGCTGCTCTTACAATGTGCTTACTAAGCTTACAAAGAAAAAGGTATGTGTTTCCTCTATCTGGAAGTCTATACAGCAAGTCAAACATCAAGTAGCTGTCATGACAGACACTTCCGATTGAAAGTGAATATGGTTTTCCACCTATCTCAAAACAAGAGAACTTAGATGGTTGGAAAATAAACATAAAATCTCCCAATAGTCATTCATGTTTTGGCAGGTGTGTTATGGACAGTTTGAGGGCTTATGACATTTTTTTTCTTACAAAATTTCCCAGGAACTTGAAAGATGTTGAAAAAATAGTACTTAAACATAAGCCACTTAAATACTGAAAAGTTCTTGCTCCTATACTTTTCTTACCATCCACTAGCACATAATTCAAGTGATTTTTAAAAGCACACATTGCTTAACCTTAAAATATTATTTCACTCACTTTAATTCAAATAAACAAAGCTGTCGAGGTTCTCTTCCTATGTACAGGACTACCTTTAGGTTGATTCATTCTAAGAAGAAAAGTTCAGCAAGATACTAATTATCCTCTGGATGGGAAAAGTGGATAACCAGAAATGGGGGAAGGCATACAAAGCAGGTAATAGATCTACACAGCCGTATGTAATCTCACACTGAACACAAGAATTGCATTGTTGAGCTGTCAAAATACGTTCAGCTCAAATGTTATCCTCAGGAAGTATACAACTGTAAATAAAAGCAAATTGGAGTAATTTAATCATAAAAGTTATTCTCGTGTACTGCTTGCATTGTGCAACCTAGACAAACAAAACATCTTTCAAAAAATTACTGCAGACACATCCCTCAGCCAGACACCTCTGAGTGTCTGCACTATTGTGATTCTGTAGCATTCCCTGCTGGCATAACTTACCTGCCTTGTGGTACCAGGCTGACAGGAGAATCTCTGCATCGCCACAAGGGTCAAAAATTCTGGAAATGAAGACAATGTTCACATCCTCTAATGCTCTCAGTTATAAATATCGTTTTTCTCCTAGAATTATCTAGAACTTAGTTGAGATTGGGCTAGTAGAAAGATGGTATTTTTAATTAGAAAAACACAGTAAAAAACAAAAACATGTGCTAGAGACAACTTCTCCCTCAATTCTTTAATCCATTTGCTCCCATCAGTTTAAATTTCAAACATCTTACCCAGTATCCTGTCTACAAAAATACAAGTAATTTATTTTATTTATTAATTTATTTTAGTTTGAATTAGTGAAATCATAAGCCAAATAAGTCATGTTTTATTAAAATAACCAAGTATTAATGCCACAAAATATTCTATCACCAAATACATATAATTAAAACCTGTCATAGCTACCTGATACATGTTCCTTAGAAGGCATATCTCATTGATACATATGTTACAAATAATTTGCATGTATAATCTATAAAAGTGAATAAAATATTTGTGCCTTAATTTTTTTCAAAGATTTGAACAAGAAAATATTTACAAAGGAATGTTATTTAAAAATCAAATTAAGAAGAAACTCAAAGAATATGTTGCTTTTAGATGACCCACTTTAACAATGACATTGTTTTTAATTTTGTTGAAAAATATCAAAGAAATTTATCAAACCATTTTTTTGTCAAATAGCTAAATAACCAAACAAAAACATGAAAATATTAGTTTCTCTGAGCCTTTGGCATTCAGTAAGAAAACAATATCTTAGAAAAGAAAAAGTCCACATTGGCCCTAGGTTTTATTCCCTTCAATGTTTATGCAGCAACAAATTTGAAATGATATTCAATATGTGTTCCATCTATGCTATATATGAACTAATTTATTTAGTGCATGATTGTTGTACCATTATGAGATAATTATGCTCTTGACATCCCATGTTATAATGTTTAGGATTTCCAAAATGTTTTCTGGATTGTCAGATTAAATATATGGTAGCAAGTTGCATTTTGTTTTTCTGTTTTCAAGGTCAGTTTTACTTATTCTAAGAAAACAGCACACAAGAAGAATGCTCTTGATTATGAGAATATTTTATTTATGAATATATTTTTGATAATGGAATTTTAAGCCTCTAACTATAATTGAACCATTCATGTGGTCATTTCCTTTGATGTGTAAATGCGTTTAATGCAGCAGAGTGCAACACATGCCCTTTCTTTGTTTCTTGAAAAGCATATCTAGTTGTGACTTGGGTATAAGTTGCTACCTCTGAGTAGATGTGTCTCTGTTCCTATCTGCAGAGCAGGCAAGAGCTGCTGACGAGGAAACCATTTACCCCATGTGTTGGTACTGACTAAGAAACTCTTCAATTACATTATTCAGGATATGTATATATGGGTGGGTGGGTGTCTGTGTGTATGTGTGTGTCGATATTTATGTGTATTGTAAATGAATATTAGATACATCTTGGTAAACTACTTTTTAGATTTTTCTATAAGGATATATAAAATCTATCACCTGTAAATCATTGGTGAACTGGTTTGATTCCCTTCCAGTCAACTCCTAATATGTTCCATTTGATTTAATTCAATGATTGTTTCCCTGAGGTAATTTTGCCATACTCTTTTTACACTTGCAAATTTGGGTATATACTTTTCATTTGTATTAGTTGACAATGGGGGAACCTGGATTTGCTGAAAAAAAATTCCAAGATAATGTTAAATTCTTAGATTCTCAGAGTAGAGGTCTGGTTTTTGCCCCCATTCTAACAAAGTTTCATCCAACCCAAAGAATTGTATCAATTAGTTTGTGAAACTGTAGTTGATCGTATTTGTTCAGGTAATTGCATCTTTAGTGTGTCATTGCTTTTTTGCTGTTCAACCTAGTCTTGTACACCCTTTCATTTAGGGCTTTATGGGAAATTATAAAAGCTAGTGCTAGCATTAGTTTATTAACTACATGTTTTCTACATTGAAGAGACTATTTTATATGAAGTAAATTCAGTTTATTCAGGAAGTATAGGATATAGATTGTTTCATTGAGTTAAAAAGTAAAGTTAATGAAAGTAAGAAAATGAAAACAAGTAAAACTTGTTATATATTTTTAAATGAGCTTTCAGAATCCAAATCTTAATGCTAAAGTTATATGATCTTAACTTTAAACCTAGTAGTCTCCATAGGAAAAGATGTTTTTAAGATACATTAAAGGATCTATGAGAAAAATGTAAAAATAATGAAAATGTCAACATACAATAACAGATAATTCAGGAAATAATGAACACAAATGCTATGAAATATATAAAAAATATAAATAAAGCCATCCAATTTTGCTTTTCTTTATCAAGATTGATATTAAATATATAAGGATAAAACTCTTCAATCAGATAGATATGAAAAAACATGAGCCAATTTTACAAAGTCTCTAAGATACTTTATTCTAAAGACATACATAAAAATTAAATAGCAAAATATATTTTATACAGATAGAAATAAAAATAGAAAATTAGATATGAAAAAGTAGAGTAATTTCAATCCTAAAATATATAAACTACTAACAATGACTGTCTTAGTACCTTTTCTATTTTTGTAAAGACAAACCATAATCAAAGCAACATACAGAATAAAGCATCTAATTGGGTGCTTACAGATTCCGAGGGGTAGTCATGACCATTATCCTAGTGAGCATGACACTGATGTAATATATGGGAGCTTAAATCTTATCCACTAGCAAGTGTTAGAAAGAGAAAGAGAGAGACTGAGCCTGACGTAGGCTTTTGAAATCTTCAAGTCCACCCCCAGTGACAAATCTCCTTAATAAGGCCACACCTCCTAATGCTTCCTAAACAGTTCCACCAACATTCAAATATATGAGCCCTTGCGAGTCTTTCTCATTCAAACTACCACAATAACAATATATATTAATGAAAACCTTGTTACTGTAGTGATAGCATTTTACACATTCTTTAACAGCCTAACATGTTTCTGATAAGCCTTTTTTCAGTGATATAATGTCTCTCTAACACAGCAAAAAGGCAACATGATTATATATAACCATAAACATATAAAAGAACCACCCAAACATGTCAACGAGAAGCTTACAGAACTGAAGAGAAAATAATTATGCAATTGAATTGGAAACTTTGATAACTCCTGTTGATAATCCCTAAAACAATGTAGTCAGAATATAAGTAAAGAGAAGGTAAATAAAAAGTATTTACCTTGGAAAATTTAACAGACTTAGAAGGAATGTAGTTACCATCACATAGAGATTCCTGATAAGTCTTTAGGGATTTATGATGAATCTTAAGATAGATTGTGCCTAATCAAAAAGGAACCTGGTAAGATATCAACTCAGGTAAACTTCACAAATTAGTGAAAAAATAGAATAATATCCAACAACAAACAGACCAAGAATAAATTCCAATAATTAGAAAGTGTTCAAAGAAGATATTTCTAAAGCATTGGAGTTGTGTGAAACAGAGATAGCAAGGCTGAGAAAAGAATTTGTAACTATGACCTCATTTTTGCAAGCTAAACATATCCATAAGGATTTTGAAGCTCAAACTAACAATATCACTAAAGGAACACGAGAAAGACAAACAAGCAAAAGTTAATATAATAAGAGCAATGAAAACTATGCCAATTAATGTGGAAAAAAGTGAAATAGATCACCAAAAATCTTAAGCATACAATGATATCATAGTCTGGTCTTTATAAATGAACAGAATAAGAAACCTCTAGCTAGTGAAATAAAAATAAAAAAAGAGGGAGTATTGTAATTGCTAAAGTATAAATGCACCGTTCAGTGAAACAATAGTATGATATCTATTTAGACATTTTATATCAAAATTTTGATGTTATATATTTTCCTTTTTGTTTTCTAATTTTCCAATTCTTCCTACAACTCAAAAGAACATCTCACATTATAAGGACAGAGAGAAAAGTAAATGTTTAATTATGTACATTATAGTCATATAAAGGTGCAGATCAGACTTAGAACTTTTTGGTGGATTTAGCCTATTACACTGTACTAAATACTTCCTCATTGTGGTAAAAATGAAGAAAAAAACGAATGATGAAAGCAATTTAAGGAAGGACTTATTTATACTCACAATTTGAAGATATGGTCTGCCATGTTAAGGAAGCTATAATGGCAAGAATGTGTGCTACCTAGTCTTGTTACATCTGCTTAGAGAAAGCAGATGAGATTCTGTTTCTCACCTTTCTCTTTTTATAAAATCTACCCCTGAGTAACAGTTTAGTGTTGCTTGTATATAGGATAAATCTCCCAATATAGATTAAAATATAGAGACTCTCTCACATACCATACCAGAAGTTTGTCTCCTAAGTTAGTCTAGATCCTGCTATGTTGACAATCAATATTAATCACCATAGCTACCAGTCTTAATCATTGTTCTATTGTTATAAAGAGACATCATAGCCAAGGGAACTCTTATAAAATAAGGCACGTATTTGGTGATTTATATATAGTTTTAGACGGTTAGTCCATAACCATCACAGTACAAAATAGAAGCAGAAAGGTGTGGCTCTGCAGTAATAACTGAGTTTTATATCCTGATCAGTAGGCAGCAGGTGGCAGTGGGGGAGAATAGATTTTCAGTAGGCTTTTAAAACTCCAAAGCTCCTGCCAAGTGGCCAACCTCCTCCAACAAGAATTCTCCATCTCTTCCGACTAGGTCACACCTCCTAATCTTTTTTATCCTTTCCAAACTGTTTACCAAGTAGAGACTCAACATGAGCTTTTAAAGGCCATTCTCAATAGAAACCATCAAACTATCTAAAGAAGAACTTTTTCCATTTGCAAGGATTCCTTTAAAGGTCTTAGAAGAGAAGGTCTCTTCTAAGCTGAGTGAAATTAGCTGCACTTTGAGTGGGGTCAGCAAATTCATCAAAGCATATGTTGCCCATAGGAAAGTGTTTCAAACCTGGGCAATTCATCCGGAGCAAGCATGACTGGCCAAGGCCTTCAGAAGCAGAATTTGTGATAATCAGCCAAGACTGGAGTACAGTTAGCACCTGAAGTATATTTTTAATGAGGTGGAGATTGCCATAGCAACAGTCTGTATAGTCTCCACAAGTATCTGGTATGCTCAATTGACATCTTCCTGCTTGCAGCCAGGTGTAAGTAATTGACAGCTGTCAATCAAAGGATCAGACCAGACCAGCCTCCAACAGCTTAACTGGCATTAAAGTGCTTATAGTATAGGTATATCATCAATACTAACAATGTCTGCTCACTTAGCAGTGCTGAACTCTTATGGAAATGCCAGTTGGAGAGGTAGGATCCCAGTTTCACTTTAAATAGTCAAAGTCTTAAGCCACAGAATGCTGAATGCTAATTTCCTGTGCTCTGAAAGAATAATAGGGCTATTTGTTTAATGCGTACAGTACCATCGTTCCACAGGATGGAAGGGGATGTAGAGATGGTTTTTAACATTAGTTTCACAACAGATTGAATGTATTTGACACTGCCATTCTGAACACTTATAGTAGTTAGAATAGTAAACTTAATTTGTGAATATTTTAACTATTTTACCACAAAAATAAAATTTGAGAAGAACATGGGATGCCCTCCTTGATAGATATTTCATTTTAGTAGCTCTAGCACCAATGATTTCAGTGCCTATCTCTCACTTCTGTGGTATATTACTTTTTTACATTTTTAAAAAGATTTATTTATTTATTATATGTAAGTACACTGTAGCTGTCTTCAGACACCCCAGAAGAGGGCATCAGATCTCATTAAGGATGGTTGTAAGGCACCATGTGGTTCCTGGGATTTGAACTCATGACCTCTGGAAGTAATCAGTGCTCTTAACCACTGAGCCAACTCTCCATCTCTTGATATATTTTTTGAATAAGTATATTTTATCTGAGCAGCTTGATAGTAAGCTAAAATTAACACTCAAGTATTATGTATATTTTAAAAAATATATAGCAAGTGATATGCATTCAATAAAGTAATGAGACTGTTACTTTTATAAAAATTTGTTACACACAGTTTTGTACAAGTCAGAGTTCTGCAGAAACAATATTGTATACTTCATCCTATTAAATCATATGACAATGTTCTGAGACACCAATCATATTCATTTTCATTTAACATATAAGGAAAACAAGGATTGGGAAAAAATTCACTGGTGAGGCCATGTGAATCCAGCTCTTTCCTAAGTTAGAGTCAGAATTCTAAATATTCATGCTACCATTAACAGGATCATAGCAAGGGTAGCCACCATAGTAAATAGAGAACTACAAAGATCACATGTTCTATTCTCTGGGAACAGCAAGCACTTTGCTCTACACCAAAAATCATTAAGTAAACATTCCAAAAAAGAAGAGCATATTCTGAAACATATGTATGTACACTAGGGTTAACCATATAGGTTCACCAAGAGGAGGAGCAGAGATTCAAAACAGTACAGAAGAAGGTTTGGCCATGTCACTGTTTAAAGTCATACAGGAATAAACCCTGGAATCCTGACACTGTGACATGTTATAAGAGGCAGAGAAAGGATTTTCCTCTAAAAGTCACAGAGATAGCATGACCTTTCTGACATTTTGACTTTATACAAGGGGTATTTATTTCAGCATCTGAATTAATGATAAACTATTTCTTCGATGCTATGTCACCAGACTCATTGCAATTACTGCAGCAGTCCAGCGTCACTGTGTTTCATCCAACAAGACCATGAGAATGCCCAAGAGTCTGAAACTCACTTCAGGAAAAGAAGGAGGTCCAGGGAGTTTAGCTTTTGATGGTTTTCCTATTTAATTTCATGGTTTACACCTGATAAATGGACATACCTTTGCCTTTTCCTCTGTTGACATTGAATTTCTTCCAGTCTATTTACTGACTGACTGTAAAATTGTCAGGTTTCTATGAATGTCTCGCATTTTAAAGTGTAGTCCAGTGTATGTATTAACTATATTATTCTTAATATTTTCAGTAGTATTATAAAATGGTTATATTTTTACCATAATCTAAATGTAGTAGATAAGAAATTTACCCTTGTAATAAATACAACAACTATTAGCCTTGTATTATGGTGTTGTAAATGTAGGTAGGAATACATCAATATCTTTTTAGGCAATCCTTGAAAAATTCTGAAGAAGAAAACTGAAAACTGAGTAGCAAGCACATGCTTCATACAAAGAGCCACAGGAGTAAGATTTAAGGCATGGAAGGTCGGATGAAGCTTAATGTCTTCATGGAGCCTTTCCTCAAACACCATCCGTTGCATGTGACTTCCAATGGAGATACTCGAGATGTCTTAAAATTTAGGATATTATGTTCATTTATGTCCTGTAAATGTCCACTGTTTCCATGAAGGACTTGCTTTCTTTGTATATTTTAAATCTCACTCATATGATATATAGCATTAACTGTCTCAGATCTCAAAGCTTGTAAAATAATTGCATTGTGAAATCAAACTCAGTGTCATAGTCAGGGTTTCTATTCCTGCACAAACATCTTGACCAAGAAGCAGTTGGGGAGGAACGGGTTTATTCGGCTTACACTTTCTACATTGCTGTTGATCACCAAAGGATGCAGGACTGGAACTCAAGCAGGTCAGAAAGCAAGAGCTGAGGCAGAGGCCATGGAGGGATGTTACTTACTGGCTTGCTTCCAGTGGCTTGCTCAGCTCGCTTTCTTTTTTTTTTCTTTTTTTTTTTAATTTTTATTAGGTATTTTCCTCATTTACATTTCCAATGCTATCCCAAAAGTCCCCCATACCCATCCCCCCACTCCCCTACCCACCCACTCCCACTTTTTGGCCCTGGCGTTCCCCTGTACTGGGGCATATAAAGTTTTCAAGTCCAATGGGCCTCTCTTTCCAGTGATGGCCAACTAGGCCATCTTTTGATACATATGCAGCTGGAGTCAAGAGCTCCGGGGTACTGGTTAGTTCATGATGTTGTTAGACCTATAGGGTTGCAGATCCCTTTAACTCCTTGGGTAATTTCTCTAGCTCCTCCATTGGGGGCCCAAGACTACCAGCTGAGAGATGGTACCACCCAGAAGGGGCCCTCTTACTTGATCACTAATTGAGAAAATGCCTTACAGCTGGATCTCCTGGAGGCATTTCCCCAACTGAAGCTCCTTTCTCTGTGATAACTCCAGCCTGTGTCAAGTTGACACAAAACTAGCCAGTACACTCAGGAATGTCTGCAAGTTTTGTTTACAAATTTATACCCAGAACTCACTGTTGAATACCTTTAAGAACTCTCTCAGAACCTGAAAATTCACATGATTGAATGATGGCAATACATCCTGCTGGTGACAACAGGCATAACTTAGTGACCTGTTCTAGTTCCACTTTTTTAAAAAATCCTCCTCAGGAGGGCTAACTAAATAAAGGAAAAATCTATTAAGAACACTGTAGCTACACAGAAAAGAGGACAGTCAGTTAACTAAGGAGAAAAAAAGACTTACTGGGTCAACTAATGCCTTAAGAGAAAATTATCTATGTATCAAAAAAAAAAAAAAAAGGAAGGGGCAGGAGGAAAAAAATCAGCATTCAGAGGTAGAAAGAGGAAGAGGAAGAAGTGGCAAAGGAAGATAAGTTTATGGAGGAGGAGGAAGCACAGACATAAGAGGAGAAACAAGGGGAAGGAGCATCTGAGAAGGAAGAAGAGGAGAACTGAAGGTAGAAGATATGAATAGAAGAGGCAAAGGAAGAAGAAAAAAGGAAGTGAGGAGGAAGGGGGAAGAAGAAAGAGAAGTGAGCAAAAGAATGACAAAGAAGATGAAAATAGGATGAAGAGAAAGAAGAGCAAAGGAGAAGATGAAGGTAAAGAGGAAGAAGATCGAGAGAAGGGGGCATGGAAAGAAGGATTCAAATACTTCAGTGACATCTTCAAGTAACCAGCTAGTGCACTAATAGTATGTGCCTGGATGCTATCCATTCTCTAGCTGACTGCAGTACTCACACACCTTTTAGGTAGGTAGGAAAGCCAGCTTTTCAAGGTAGCCAGCTTTTCTAGATCATGGCAGGAGCCAGGCTGAGCCCAAAGAAGCAATAGAGCATGCTTTCATGACAAAGCAAGATGTTCATTTTGACCAGGGAAAGACTGGAGTGTCTGTCAGCTGAGTAGACAGCATTGGAATCCATGGCTAAGTGGTGAAGGTAAGTCAGGGGTCACTGTCCTCTTACCCTCCTGCCTCCTTACCGTCTCAATTGGGGTTTACCTCCACAGTAATTTTCACCTATACTGTGTGTCCACATTTGTTGTTCAGACATCTTTTTCTCTTGCCTGTTGGTAACTTTACGATTAATGTTTTATAGCTCTACATAATTTTAGTCAGATTTATATCTGATCTTCATTATTATATTGCTACATTCTTCTAAGAAGATGTCACTCATTGATTTTTAAATTACTCATTGAAAGATGAGTGTGTGTTAATTCACACAAGCATTTTAATAAGACCGAGGTGACACTACTTCCTCGAGGAGAGGGAGCAGCACTCCTAATTCTTCTGTGACTCCATCAAGCAAGGCAACAGGGAAAGTTTGCTGTTTGATCTTTTTATCTATGCCTCGGTACATAATTACAAATTTATTTTCCCCTCTGTCCTTATTTTTGAGATGTCCCTTTGAGTTATGAGAAGAGTTGAAAAATGAGAAAACATAATAGAGTTTGTGGTAGAATGGAAAAGAGGATAAAAGATATTAAAGATTGGATATGGAAGCTTTCTGCATATGAATATAGTTGACAGCATCATACAGTGTGGTTGTTTAAAGTTCAATTGGCTTTAACTCTGAATCATGCATATATCTGCAAACATATCACCGCACTCAAAGTTATAAATATAATTTTCTCTACCTTTCACAATGGCTCTTTTCTAATTATCTCTGGGAATCCATTGATTTTTCTTTCATTCTGAATGAGCTAATGTTTAAGATGTCTATTCAAAATCCCAAAGTATTTTGATTCTTAGTCATATTGGGTGGAACAATAATTCCTTGCACTTGATCACTGGTTTTTAACACATATTTTATCCCATCCACATGATTTTATTTGCTATTGATTTATTTGTACTTTTTTTTCCAAATTTTTTTTAAGTTACACTTTTTGCCATTTTTTACAGTTCTTTATGGAGACTGGCAATTGCAGGTTCAAGGTCTGAATAGGTGAATGAACATTAAGAGTATAGACATTTTAACTTGGTTAAAAAAAATGACATCAGTCCTTTGGGACAGAAATATTCCTAAAAGTTTGAAGCTAAACAGGGATGTATAGCAAGTCACTATCTCCAGAAAACAACCAACAAACCAATCAGCTAGCCTACCAACTAACCAACAAACCAATCAATCAAATAAACAAAACCACTGTAAACAGGAGCAGGGGAGACAGGTCGTCAGTTAAGAGCATGCGATGGTCTTACGTGGGACCTGAATTGAGTTGGCATCACTCATGTCAGGTAGTTCAAAAATAGCAATATCTTCAGCTTAAGGGGAGCCAAGAACTCAGATATCTGTAGTAACATGCTCCTACACAAACAGCCATATACAAATAGTAACAAATTGGAAATTTCTTACAAATCTTCAACAATACCCATATGTCAGTGTGTCCTCACCTTCTTGCTCAGGATGGGAACATCTCTATCCTGAGTATTTTACAAGTATATGTTATACTTTATATACAGAATGAGAACATTTGAAAAGTATACCCCTACTATCCTCATTCACTCTCATTTTATCCAACTTCCATTAATATTTATTTTACACACATGCTGTGAATTTCCACAGTGCCCATGAACTTCTATTTTGTTTGAACAATGATTAGCCTTTCAAAATACACTAAACTCACCATGGTCTGCCTCTGTGTCTGTGCTGTGTCTGTGTCTGTGTCTGTGTCTGTGTCTGTGTCTGTGTCTGTGTCTGTGTCTGTGTCTTTGTCTGTGTCTGTGTCTGTCTGTCTGTCTGTCTCTTTCTCTCTATATATATGCATAATATATATTATATATGTAATAACTATATCTCATCTCTAATATCTATTATCTATCAATATATGCATCTTTTTATCTATCTGTATCTATACCTATACCTATCTAATATATTTATATCTATGCCCATATCTTACACATATTTATGCTCATATCTATATCTGTCTATGAATATCATCTCTATCTAATTTGTCTCTCTAATGTCTCTCCACCATCTCTATGGCTATATCTATATTATTTATAATTACTATCTCTATATGTCGATATATTATCTCTACTTCTATCCATCTCTATCTTTACCTAAATCATATTTTACATAGGTCTATGTCTATGTATTCATAATTTTATGACTTCAAGATATACTACTTTATATAGATTTATGTAGTGTATCTGTCTATTATTATTTTTGGTTTCTGTGCAGAAATTCCTTTAAAGTGCTTGTAGTAAAGGGCAGTAGACTGATGATAAATTCTTTCAGCTTTCATAATCTTGAAGATGCCCCTAGTTCATGTTGAGTTCTGAAATATAAATTCTGTTTTCACCCCCTGGCTGCTTTAAGTTTTTCAACACGAATTTTGAACAATTTGATTATAAAGTACCTCAGTGGTATTTATCAGGATTTTTTTTTGAGGCTCTCAGAGACTGTGTTTCTTTGACAGAGGGTCTGAGCCAGGACATCACTACCACAATACCAGTTTAAAGAGGTAGAGCATTTTGAGAGACATAGGTTAGAATTAATACCCATAATTGGGTTGTAGGGCTAGGGTCACATGAATAGGGGCTTAAGAGTAACTTTTCTTTTATTGTGAAAAAAAAAAAAACCAAAAACAAAACTATGATCCAAAGCAGAATAAGAAAGGAAGAGATTATTTGCCTAATAGTCCATCAGAGCAGGAAGGAATGTCATAGCAGCAGATGCAGAAAGCAGAGGGAACATATTCAACACCATGGAGAAAGCAGAGAGACAGAGAAGGACATGTAAACCCCAAACCCACCCCTAGGAAGATATTTCCTTCAACAAAGATCCATCTTTTCAAGGTTCAATATTCTCTCCAACACCACCAATAACTGGAAACTTAAGTCTTCAAACATGTGAGATTATGGAAGACATGTTTCATTCAAATTATCACAGTTCTTAGCCAGTTAAAAACCACTGTATATTTTCTGTCCAGGAATCTAATTTGCTACCACTTTGATCTTTGATTTCCTAGTTCCCAAACCTTAAACTAAGAATTATCTTAGTTTATAAGTTGTCAGCATCTAGTGTTTTATCACAGCAGGCTCTGGTGATAGACCCTTGCACATCTATTTTTGTTAGAAACATAGTTTAAAAACACAAAGAAAATTCTAAAAGTAAATTGATGTTACTGGAAGGATGTCTTGGTAGGTAAGAATGCTTATTGATCATGAATAAAACTTTAAATTTGCTTCCAAGCGCTGGTGTCAGTTGGCTCACAACTTTGAACTTTACCTCCGGGGATTTCATGCACTCTTCATTTCTCTGTGAGCATGTGTACTCATGTGCACATACTTACATGCAGACACAAAGACACATAATTAAAAACAAATCTTTAAAAATGAAACACAGTTGAATTACATCTTTTTTGGAATGCCATGACTACTTTAGCCATATTAATGACAGAATAGAAAAATGTGCAATTTTGAGTCTGTTTATGTCTCATGTAGGCTCATTATCATTGTTCATGTGCATGTCTCTGTACATTTTTACCACATAGCATGGCATCTATCCCTCCACATACTCCAGATAGCCTTCAAGGTTCAACTCTACAGCTGCCTTCATCAAGTTTTCTATGCTAGACTAGAGCATAACACATTTTCTATTCTATGGATTCAGTTAAGGTTAGAATCATACGCAGTCAAAAGGAAACATCTCCTTTGGCTGTGTGTTTTGTAGACAGTGTAAAGCTACTGAAAAATATCTTGCTTTTTACTTCTTTTGTAGAATGGCTCTGGGCTCCTGTTGGAGGAAATTCAATTCACTTTCTGAATGGAGTATACGCCTGTGCAGAGTTATAAAGCTTGATTCTCATTTCAATCCTTCTACTAAATAACTGTGTGATCTGGGTAACTCCTATTCAGACCTTTCTACAAAATGAGCTCATTAAATCAGATTATCTCCAAGGTCTCTTTTGGCTCTGCAATGGTATGCTTTTTACTGTAAATATTAGGCAGTAACAGAAAGCTAGAATAATACAACATCCTCTGTATACCAAACGCTTTTTCCTCTGAAATCCTCAAAGAATATTCATCAATGCACTCAAAGCGGAAAATGCAGGGGTTTTTTTCATGCTGAATATTTAAAAGTTTATTATAGATAAATAGCCCCAAACTTGTAAGCTTATTTGAAGCTCTGAAAAAGACTAGCAGCTAAACCTCATGGGTTAGCAAAATTGGGCAGTAAATTATATGACACAGAGCCATCCCCTGAGATCCACTGTTTGCTGCTTCTGGAAGACTGTGTGAGAGAAAGTCAGTTTTGCAGTTGCTTTGCTGCTGATGATCCCAGATGGAGTTCAGGAGTGTAGACTCAGCGACAAATGTGATGAGCAAAGCAGACAAAAAATACAAAACAAAACAAAACAAAACAAACAAACAAACAAAACTAACAGGAATGGAATTCCATGGGCTCTCTAAGAGCTGTCAGCCTTTACTCTGGGCTTGCTCAAATTTATTTGAGAATTATGTTTGTGAAATCACCTTTTCTCTTTGGGGGGAGGAGGAGGAGGAGGTTATACAATTACACATTGGAAGTGGCCACATTTGTAGTCAGAAAGCAAGATGTGAACTTGTGTCTTAAGGACATGCGGAATGTAAAGTTAGACGATGTATATCCTGAATATCTTTTCAAATTAGAAGGCTGAATATGTAACATCAAAACTATTTATAATCCTTACTTAACACTTAGCCATGTTGAACATACAACACCAAAATAATCTACAATCATTACTTGCCACTTAGCCATGTTCACTGTCAACCTCAGTAGCTTCCCCTAGTTTAATCTGTTTTAAATACCTTCAGCTCTTTCCATATGGTTCTTTGACCATATAAAATATGAATACTTCTCTTATTTAGAAAGTGTTCTTATTCATCTGCTGTTACAGTAGGCCTTGAAAAATACTGAGTTCCTAGCTGTAGTTAGATTTATCTTAGTTCCAAGAAATTATCAATGAGTATTTTACTATGACTATTATTTCACAGAAATATTATTGAAAAAATAAACACAAAACTACAGGAAATCAAGTGGTAGATCTATTGATTATCAAGCAGGAGACTCTGGATTGGTCAATGGAATAGAATAATTACTATATTCCAATGGAGTGTTGCCTAGCCATGAATTCCTTGTATTTCTGGCCACCAAATCTCCTCAATATTACCACCAACTGACTATCTTAAAGCTCACTGCATGGATGGATCCTTTACTGATGTACTCTGTACTCTGAGATGATCAGCTTTTTACATGCATCCATCTCTTTCTAACTGAATCCTAGGATCCTCTGTCATGTTCCATTTCATGCTTACTCTCACCTGAGTAAAATATATAGTTCTAAGACTTAACACACATTTGTGGACACTCCTGGGTGGTGTATCATGCCTCCTGTACTTTTGACCCAGGAAATGTTAGGATGACTTACATCACCATCTATAGCACCCATATCATGGTCTGTTGCCACAGTGAATTATTTTTTTGCGGTTACAAACCTCTCAGTCACTGTATTTGTGTGAGTATTCAGTTTAGTTCATGTTTAGTATATATCTTCTACTCTGCTTCTTGGAAAAATATAAAATTTTCCAATCAAATTCATATGTTTTTCACAGTTTGGATTCTGTCTCCACCTTCTCTGTCATCTAACATGACATGAGAGCTTTGTAAAAAGCCCCAGTGTGACTTTAAGATGTGAAACATGAGAATGATTTAATGTGAGTTATAGATTTTGTTTGGAATATATAGTACAATGTATTTATCCTCAGTTCAGTTCAGCTAATATTTATAGACCAATAGTTTAGCATCTTATACAGAGTAAACTTTCAATAAACATTTAGACACAGAATGTTAGCAATTCATCTAAACAGTACATGGAGCCCAGCAGAAAAGGAGGGATAAATAACTCTTAAAACATTTTCTGGTTTATTAACCCTCGTTGTCTGCATTTCACTTTTAAAGGAGATTACATCAGAATAGTGCAGACCTCATTTAAGAAGCTGATTCTCAACTCTATTGCCAGTGTTGGCACTCCATTGAACTTGAAATCATCAGAGAAATTAGGGCGTAAGGCATATGGTTTTTGAAGCATAGCTCGTTATTTTTTTTTATCTGCTTTACCCCAGGGATGGGACATTTCTTAAGTTCAACTTCAAAAAGAAGTTTCAATGAATCCAAATTCTGAGACATGTTTTGCAAACTCATGGTGTTTTGAGTATTAATAAACTGCCTGTTACATTGTGCAATGCCAGAAAATAAACTATGAATACTCAAGAGAAAGCCTGGAATACTGCACACTGAGCACAGGTAGGAAAAAAAAATCAATTCAGTGTTGATGCACAAAGCTAGGGAGTTTGCTTATTGGCTATCAAACTGACCTTAGATTAATAGTGAAAAGATATAAATAGTTTAAAACTGAAATCGTCAGAAAATATTCTATTTTTAAAATTGCCATGGATCTTAACAGGGTGCTTACAAAAGAGAAAAATAATCAAATACAAGTAGATAATAAAAATCTAAAATGTAAATTGTCACTGTCAATTTGAGTAATGTAAATCAAAAAGAGCTTTGAAAGTTTATTGTACCTCAGTCAAAATGATAAAGTTCAAAAAATCAACTAACAATAAATGTGTGCATGGATGTGAGGAAATGGAAAACCTCATTCAGTATTAGCTGGGTTGAAAACTTTCCACTCGAAGTCTGTATAAAAATATGGAAATCAAGGTAGAAACCCTCAAAAATCTGGAAATAATTCTACCATATGACCCACTAGCCAATTCCTTGGCATTGAAATAGGATTGAATACCCTATTTCATGTACAGCTATGGGCATTGCTTATCTATTCTCGATAGCTAAGATATGGGAACATCCTAGATGTTCTTAAACTGACAAATGGATAATAAAAAAAATAAGTATATACTATGGAATACCATTTATCTATAAAGAAAAATTAAACTATGAACTTTGCAGGTAAATGTATAGGACCAATAAAGACCATATGGCACAAGGTAACTCACACTCAGAAAGGCAAAAACGCCTATTACCTCATCTGTAGATGATGGCACCAGATCTTCAGATGTTAGCACACAGCCTAGAATAACCACAGAAATGAGGAAAGTAAAGATAGCCCATGGGCAGTGGGAAAGCAATAAAGAGGAGAATATCAGGATCCAAGTAATTTGAAGGTATAGATCTGAAAACATTGGGTGGGTCCATTTAGGGAATATGGAATGAGGAAAAAAAATAGCAATGATATCAGAAAAAAAGCCATAAAGAATCATATTAGTTATTTACTAGAAATTAGACAGGATGCATGTAAATTTTATCTATGCAAACACATATAGATTTTAAGATTTTAAATAAAAAGTTTGCTGCCTGGGCTGAGAATGTTCCCTAAAAACTACATAGCTTATCTGAGAAAACTTTATTACCAAGCATTAGAACCTCTATTTTGACGGGTGAGTCTAAATGACTCCCAATACAAAAGCCAGTTTGCTGCATTTGATCGTCTTGCAGATGCTGAAGAAGTCTCTACTGTTGAAGAAACAATGCACTTTGGGCACAGGACCCAGTGTGTCTCAGATGATCTGGCATTTAATCCTCCCCACTGAAAAAAAATGTTTATGATACCAGATCATGACATTCTAGCTTCAAGGGAGAGAAGCACCCAATAGTCCTAGACACTTATGACCCCTATAACCTGCCAAAAGGACCAGGATGACATGATAATCCTAAAGGTGTAATAATGACACTTAAGGCTTGACAGTAACCAATGTATTTGAACTTAAGGTCCTCTCAGAAAGAGGAAAACCATGCCCAGTTCTGAAAACATTGCCAACTAACTTAGGTCAGTGAGGACTGAATCTTTGACTACTTTACTAAACCATGTAACTCATAACTGCATTCAAGATGTTTATCTTTACGCTCAAAGGTAAGTTTAACTCTCACTCCTCGTCAAAGAAACTCCTCTTTGTAACAGATGCAGATTTTACAGAAAACCACAGCCTACCAAAATGCAGAGAACAAGTGATCCTGTGGTGCTCAATCCAAACCTATACATCTACAATACATATTTTATACCTGACGATCAGGGAACATCATGGAGGAGTGAGTACTAAGCTTGTTAAGAGCCAACTATCAGA
Source organism: Mus caroli (assembly GCF_978045245.1). Classification (NCBI taxonomy): domain Eukaryota; kingdom Metazoa; phylum Chordata; class Mammalia; order Rodentia; family Muridae; genus Mus; species Mus caroli. The sequence continues at coordinate 25,975,508 of NW_028227274.1, read as the reverse complement.
CTGAGCTAGGGGACCCAGGTAAGGGAGCTGGCAGAAGGACTGGAGACGCTGAAAGGGATTGCAACTGCACAGCAAAAACAATGTCTACTGGCCAGATCACCCTGTGCTCCTACAGATTAGATCACCAACCAAGGAGTGTACAGGGAGGGATCTGTGACCACAGATGCATGTATAGAAGATGGCCTTGTCTGACATCAAGGGAAGGGGAAGCCCTTGGTCCTGTGGAGGTTTGATGCCCCAACATAGGGGAATGCTGGAGTAGTAGGGTGGAAGTGAGTGGTTGGATAGGGGAGGACCCTCATAGAGGCAAAAGGGTGGGGGAAGAGGGCAGAAGTGAGATGGGGATTTGTGGAGGGGTAACAGGGAAGGGGGATATCATTTGAGTTGTAAACAAATGGAAGGGTTAATAAAAATAAATAAATAAAGCCAAAGTAATAGGAAGTTTGCTGCGAGATCATGTCTTCAAGAGATGAAAGGGAAGATACACTTATTAGTCTTCACAAAATAGCTACCCTAGACAAATCTGAATAAGAATAATACCAGGACACATCCTAACAGGGAAGGAGGAAATCTTGAAGGGCCATAAACAAAACAAAGAACTACAGGAATTTAAGGAATGTTAACAATGGCAGAACTAGCTTTCCTAAGGGAAGAACCTCTGAAGTGGTTATCCAGCTCCAAGTGGTCAGCACAGAGATCACACACACACACACACTCGTATGTATGCATGATCTCTTCTGTTTATGCATATGTAACACTATACAGATGATAGAATTGTCTTTATATAGTTAAGAATATGTATAGTACAATCATTATAGAAATATATGACATGAATTAGAGAAAGATGAGGGAATACATTAAAAAGATTGAAGGCATGAAAGGGGAAATGCTATAATTATATTTAATTTTAAAATGTTATTTTAAAATAATACACATTGAAATCAAATAAATGGATGTAAAGATTCTTACTATAACTACTAGGAAAAATCAAGTTAATAGCAAATTTGACATCCACTACAGACTTATTTTGGTCATAGGACCAACACCTGGCACTACTTGAACTTGACACTACATGTAGCAATTTGAATTCTGTTAGCAGTAGGATTGAAAAACAGTACCATCATATTGGAAGATGATTTGTGGAGAACTTGATAAATTGTGTTTACTTGTTGATCAGATAAACTCATACCCCTGAGTAGTTAGTCAAGAATAAAACCAGTTATGGCTTTAGTCAAGAACTAAACCAGTTATGGCTACCTAGAAATGTGTCAATGTGTCTGAAACAGTTTATTTTAATGTAAGAATAATTGGGAACAATAAAGATCTTTCAACCTCTGGGTAAATGTGAACTGTGATACTCCCTTTAAAAAGACATTAATAATAATAAAAATGAGAAAGGTACTAATAATCCAAGCATTAGGAGGGGATCTTACTCCTGATCCTAGTATCATGGTTGAATCTCTTATGTAGAGCACAAGCAGCCAAAAAAAGCAAAGACAAACCCTATGTATATAACAGTTCCTGAAATATGGTTAGAAAGTCAATGTTACAGTCAAGTTGTAAATATCAGACTGAAGAGAGATGTTCACTCTAAGACCAAACACAAGCACTGTATTTCTGATGATAGAAGTACTCGAGAACCAAATGTCTGTGACCCTAACTAAACGCATGTGTGAAAACTCAGCAATACAATCCTCATTATCCACAGTTGTTACAGTTGCAACTTTGCACCTCTTGAGTATATTCATCTTAAATAGAAAATTCCTAAAATGACTCCCATGTTAAACAACTTTGAGACTCGAGGATGGATGTTTGGCTTGGAGGTTAGGGGTACTTATTGCTCTCATTCAGTTCCAAGAACCCACTTGGAAACTCACAGCCATTGATAATTTTTTGTTCCAGAGGATTTTATTTCCTCTTCATATTTCATACCCAGTACATTCATGTATTTGGTGCATAGACATATATGCAAGCCAACAACTCAAATTCATAAAATAAAAATAAATAAAAGATAAAAATACATAAATAAATAATTTTCAATATGTTGCATTTATATTTTATCTTATATTTTATTAGGCTTCTAATTGCCTCTAATTTGGATCATCTATAACCTAAACCTAAGAAAATATATGTCTAGGAAAGCATCATATAACAGAAATAGTTACTACACAGGGACTTTCAGGAAGTATATATTCAGCAGATAATGTGGGACTGATACCTACTGAAAGGTGAGCTATTCTCACATATACAAGATATAAGGCGGCTACTTTATGTTTTGTAGCTATTGTAGAAACAGTGGAAATTAATTGGCCTGATTTTGGCATTGGGAACTAAAGGCATGGCGTCAAAAACACTTGACTGTAGAGAAGATATGTACATCTTCTCTCATGTATACATGTTATATGGGTACAGTGTTATAAATAGATATAGAGACAGAGATATAGATTATATATCATAAGTATATAGATGTAGATAAAGATAGATATAGAAATGGATATATATTAATATTGATAGAGATGATATATAGATGAACTAATATAATGCTGGAAAGTGATAATTTCCTTTATGTAACAAAACCTAAATAATAATAATTATTAACAATATGAGAAATATTTTAAATTGTTTACAGTACGAATAGCAATCAAGTCATGCAAAGAAGGAAGAAAACTATATCACTACATACCTATACTATTTAATTCATTAGTACAAGTGATATGACCAATAATTCTGTGTAACACTTTGGATTCACTGATAAATGTGTACTGTACTTAAGGAGGAAGTGTTTGGAATATTATAGGTCTAGTTTGTCAGACTTTTAACTGGATATTACAGTATAGGTTGACCCTCCGAGGTTCACATCTCTGAAAAATAAAAAGTACTCTACTTCAATCCCACTCTCTTCTACGCCAACAGCTATCAATTGTCAATAGCTCTTGAGTAGGGATCAGAAAGAAATCCATGAACTTCTCCCCCATCTATGGTGGAATCATGTCTGGCTTGATCTTGTGAAGGTTTTGTGCATGCACTAAGATCCTCTGTGGGTTGATGAGAGCTCACACCTGTCACATCTGGTTCACATTACTCCTCCACAGCCTCTTTCCTATAATGTCTCCTATAATATTTCTGCCTTATATTCTGCATTGACTGAATCATGAGTGTAGGGGCTGTGACACACATGCCTAACTTAGGGCTATGCACTTTACAGTTTTCTTAGTCTCTGAATAGTAACCAGTTGTGGGCTTCATTATTTATTGCCACACACGGCCAGAAGATGCTTCTCTACTGTGCCTTTTTCCCAAAACATTTATGAGCCCCAGAACATAGACGATGAGTATCCTGTCTGATTCACACTTTCTAGATAGTTGATTTTGCAGCAGTAAAAATATTTTAGGGCAAGTAACTTTACCACGTAATTTGAAGAGACGAAATTGATTATTCAATAAATTTACTGACATCCCTAACATACTCGGTAATATATTTATGAAAATGGAAAATTTGAAACAGGTTAAGCAATAATTTTCTCAGTTAAGGATTCTGAATCAGAGTTGTTATATAGAATTATTAATCTTATCACTTCTAATATTAAATCATTAAAATAGTATAGGTACATAATTATACATATATGTAAAAGTGTATATATATGTATATATATATGTGTATGTATATATATATATATATATATATATACTATATACAATTTTCTTCTGTCATTTTTTATAACTTGATTGGTATTAACCAATTAAATGAATGAACCCATTAAAACATTTTCTGATTGTAAAATTACTTTATTCAGGTTTTGTTATTTATATGGAAGGTAAACTAACTTTTAATATTCAACATTTTATTTAGGAATTATTAATAGCCTTCTATTAGCTAAACTAATACAGTGATAAAAGGTAGAGTTCTTATACATACAGGGTTGATGATATAGTGGGAAAAAACATGAGTTCACATACATAATGTAATTGGAAGTTTATCATGACAGATGAATTATTGGGGTGCTGTGGTACATTCTTTTCACACTGCATAAATGCATCCAGAAATGTTTATATTTGGGATTCAAGAATAAGCACTTCATAAAGGAGATTGAAAATGTGATTGTGGAGATAGAATAATATAAATCTAGTGTTTAATATTTCATAAAATTTAATCCATCTGATATAATATACTGTGTTTAGCCCTTTTTATTGGATGTAATGTATAACCAATTTAATTACTATAAATAATCTTGCAATAAGTGTTTCTGTCTATATAGCTTTTATTTTACTCTGAATTATCTCCTTAGAATTTATTCCCAAGTGTAACATTACTGGGAACATTATGTATATATATATATATATATCCCTGCTTTTTTATATAATCCCAAATTGCTTTTTAAAATGCTTATACCTATTTACAATGTCATCAGCAATATATGAGTGCACAGGTTTTGCCAGTATTCTCTAGTTTTATATAATATTTAACTACTTTAATATTTGCTAACATAATCATTCTAAATGAATACAGGCAGTTTCTTAGACGATGAAATATTTGACCAAAACTGATGAGAGAAGGACATTGCACAACCAGGCCACTCTGATGGGCACTGAAAGGCAAAATTGGTAAAAATAAAGCTCTTTAATCATATGGATCATAAAATTGTAGAGCATCATTTTGTGATTTGAAACAAGTAAGCTAGGACAGACTAATGTTCTCTAATGGTGTTTCTGAGAGATGCTTTGGTTTGTGACAAGGTCCAGCCTTCAGGAGAAATTCACCCCTGCTGTGTTTTATTTCCTTGGATATTTATAAAATTATACAGCAACCTAAGGCAGACCCAAGTCCCTGTTCTTCTGCACTCATTTATCTCTTGGAAACATAGGCAGCTCTTTCAGATGAGCCATGGACCTAATGGGAGAACTTGGAATGAGATTTTTTTTCTAAAGTGAGTTCCACCAAGTCCTTAGTCACTTAGAAGTGTCAGGGAGAAGGGACGCTGACAGCCAGCTCTGTCAATGTGAGCAGAGAGTTTTAGATCAAGCCCAGGAACATTACTGTCAAAAATTACAACCTCGGAGTTGACATAAATGTTGACAGCACCATTTTCACTGATAGTGGTATCAGAGAGGATTATGATTCACAAAGGACTGTCCAACAAGCGATGATTCAGATGAAACACTCCTAAATAAGTAAAGGAGAATAGAAATGTGAACACTGCAGGCTGCAGAATTCTATCAAGATGATGTCATACATATCTCTTCCTCTTGATAATGAGAGCTTATCTGTAAGCTCTTATAAAGGGAAACATGAAGGCATAGAACCATGCCCTCCTTTGAGCCTGGTATACCTTCTCTTCAACCACATAGCTCTCTAAATTGTATAATATTCTTCATAATGGAAGAATGCATAGTAGTTACCCAGTACCAAATGGTAAGCCCCGAAAACATACATACAAGTCATGTTGTACAGAATGAGTAGCCTGTTTTTGTGTATTTAAGAAAATATGTGTGTGAATGTAATAATAAAATAGTAAAGAAAGAAGCTATGAATTCAAAAGAGATGGAGATGAAACTTATGGGATGTTTTAGAGGGAGGAAAGGGAATACGGAAATGGATTAATTGTATTATAATATCAAAAATAAGAAGACAATTGTTTTTTAAACAATTTGAATAACTAATGGTAGGATAAAGAATATAATGAATACTTTTTGGGTATCAAAAACAATGTTAGGTAACTACTACATAGGAAAAAAGAGTGGCATTTGTTGAAGGGAAAATGTAGAGTTGGAGTTCTAACCCTTCCTAGAAATGCTGCTAATTTACAAACTTTCCTTTTCTATTTCCCCAGTGACTACTACTAACTCCTCTAACCAAGTTTGCTATTGTGATACTCAAAGATATTCTCTTAAATAGAAGTTTTTTGGGCTTTTGTTTTTTGTTTTTTATTTTTTGTTTTGTGTTTTTGTTGTTGTTGTTGTTGTTGTTGTTGTTGTTTTCAGGACTGAATTTGGGCATTGCTAGGAACCTATCTTAAGGTACTTTTACGGGTAGGCATATGTTTGTGTGGGCAAGTGTATGGGTGGGCAGATGTGTAGGTGGGCAGTTGTGAGAGTGCTCAGGTGTGTGGATGGGCAAGTGTCTGGGTGGGCAGATATGTGGGTGGGCAGGTATGAGGGTGTGCAAGTGTGTGGGTGGGCAGGTGTGTGGGTGGGTAGATGTGAGGGTGGGAAGGTGTGTGGGTGGGCAGGTGTGTGGGTGAGCAGGTGTGAGGGTGGGCAGGTGTGTGGCTAGGCAGGTGTGTGTGGGGGTAGATGTGTGGGTGGGTAGATGTGAAGGTGGGTAGGTATGTGGGTGGGGCTTATGGCAAAAGGGATGAACCAGTCAGTCAAGTTACATTAGTAAATCAAGTTAGACTTATAAATTATATAAATGTCTTATGAAAATATGTTTCCCATTTCTGTTCCTTTCAAGAACAGCCATTTCTCTTAAATATTTCATAAAAAACAAATTGTTTGAATAATTTTTAAATCACTCGTACCTGAAGCTCTTTCAAAGAAACTGTCTAAAATGAAAGCAAAATAAAATTAAAAGATTCTAAGCCAAAATAATTGTTTAGAATGCTTAAATTTCAAGTGCTATAATATTTATTGTTTATTTAACTTGGATTCTGTGTTTCATGGACAATATTGTAGATGATGTGTGTTTCCTTTTTGACCATGAAATTAAAGTGTTGAATGAAGAAAGTATCCTTGCCTAGTCTGTATTCCAGTTTCTGAGTGTGACCACAGGAATATATGAAGTTCCCATACATATTTAGATAATTGCTTGTGTATGAAATTTTCTCTTATAAAGGGTAAATATTGCTATTGCAACTTCAAGATAATAAATAATAAAGATGGCAGTGTGGGTATCTGGAATGTTCAGATCTAATAGAAAGGTTTGTCTAAAAAAGGAAGGTCCTCTGACCTGTAAATTGCACTAAACTGAGGGTTCATTGGGCACAAAATGTTTGGTACACTTTCCAGGAAGTGCTTTACATAGGTACTCCTCATTCTGTGACCAACTATGACCAATCTTAGTCAACCTCTCATTTTTTTTTATGTAAAAAATATTTACTCAGTAAATAAAATGAGCAGTTTAATTAACATCCTTGGACAAATGACAGTCAATTATTCCCAGAAGAGTAAATTCCAGTTTAAAAAATAAATCTACACTTCATCTTGGAATTTATCTACAAGGAACATATATTAATCTTTCCAAAAGCAGAAACTAGCTCAAGTGTGTGCCATGTATCCTGTCTGTTCTCTTTAATAAAGCTAGTTCTTTTATATACAAATAAAAACAATTTGAAATATATATATACAGGAAAATACAATACAGTAAATTAAATGCTATCCAAATCCTCCTCAAAAAATGAAAGCACTACCAGCATACAGACACATGTTCACTCATTTCACTATTTCTGAAACAAAGCTATAGATGAAATGCTTCAGTGGTTTCTACTAAGGGGAAAAACAGTGGGGATTACTAGCTCTTTTAAACTGATATTATCTTAGCAGTTAAATTTATTTTTCTTATATTTCTATATTGAGGATGTTCTAGATAATGATATTTCAATAATCAAATGGTGTGAGTTCACTTGGAAACAATCATAGGAAGACAAACATGGATAAATAGGCATATACAGAAGAGGTCAGGGGTAACAAAGCACCAGCATAGAATTAAAAAAAAATTATACAAAGAAAACACAGAGCTTCTACTGTATAAATGTGGTTTGGTGTGTGTGTGTTTGTAATTGCATGTGGATACATTTGTGCACTTATATGTGTGCATGTGCTGTGTTTGGGCACGTTTCATATGACTTATACTCTGATCCTCACAAATTCTGCTAAGTAAAATTTTCAGTATTGCATATAGAAATGACACAGTAGAAGTTTTCAGAAATTTTGTCCAAAGTCTTGATTTTGGTCAGAAATTCAAGAAGTCAGCTTAGATGCATGAGGGTCCTCTCGCATAACTGAATCCCACATTGTGGCAATGGGATTCGAAATGTGGTTCAAAGATTTTATGAGCATTAATGTGCATCAGGACATATTCAGCATGGCAATTTAAATTTTAGAAATTCTGATGATGTAAAAAATAATTCTGAAGCTACAGTCCTAAAATAGAGAAGGAGAGCACAATAGGCTTACACTTATCAATTCATTTTACAGATTTTAAAGTCAGTGCTATTTTTGAGGTGTCTTCATCTGTGGTAACAGATGGTTTTACCAGGTACACTGTAGTCTTCTTGATAAGGGAGACATGTGAACTCCCAAGGGTGCAGAAAGACCTATATAGGCTGAATTCTTGAAGTCCTTAGGATAATGTGGTTGTAATGACCTTCAACCCTAGGCTTCAAAAGAAACACTGTGGGAATGAGAGTCTTCTTCAAACAGTATCTCTCTCACAATCAGTCTTGTCCTGTAGTGCACAGGAGAGAACACATAGTCTTTCCTTCAGCCCACCCTATGTGACTCATTATTTACACAGAATTCCCAGTCGGAGCTTGGTATTCTGCCACTGTATCCAATAAAAGTCTTTTATCTAGTGATATATTGCTGAGATCTTCATCCAAGCCCCAGAGGTTGCCCTGGTAACCCCAAGAATACTGGGATTCTTACAAAATTCAGATGCTTGGTGGACTCTGCTGTGTTCATTCTCTGGTCACAGAATACACTCTTGGCTGTAGAGAGGGTTGGGGACAGAAATTGAGCGGGATGGAAGCTTGGCCTCTGCAGGTGGAAAGCTTAATTGGGGGATCAGGTGCTCATGAAGAATGTGCACAGAGGGTGAGCAAGTCAACTGGCTTCAAGAATAAAGCCACAGGGAGACCATACTTGGGAACCTATATAAAGACCCTTTAAACTCGCTTCTGTAGCTATGTTCTGCCTCAGGTGTACCTAATGAGGTGTTGAACTATTCTGCTATGTTCATTCTAAAATGTCCAGGCAATTTCCATCATTTGAAATTATTTTCCTTGACATATATTGCTGTTAACACTGTAGAATGTATCATCTTTTATGTGGAATAATTGTTGCCATAAGGTTTTCTGGAAGTTCAGTGGATTATACTATGGTGACATGCAAGCTGGTATAGAAAGAATTTATACATTCTTGTAGAATTCAATAATATTTTTGTCTTTGAACATTTTTTTATGAAGAGAAGATTTGATGACAGAGAACAAGGAAAAAAGAGAAAATGAGAACAAGTTAAAAGATCTTGCTCCTGTGACAATTCTCCATTTGCAAAAATAGATTTGTGTCCAGGTCTCTTAAAATAGTATTGTCAGCTGTGAATAAGAAGTTTTTCTGATTCAAAGTTAAAAAGGAAGGTTGGAAATATAGATATCAATGAAATAATTGATGATATCTCCTGCCCTTGGTGAAGGAATTTATGCTACTTTCTTCATATGCTATATTTTCCTTTTCTCTTTCTCAATCATTATAAAATAAATGTAAATAAATAAAATAGCATAAAACAGAAGTGGAGGGAGAAGGATGAAGTATTTGAAGCAACCTCATTTTTCTGTAAGTTACATCTATACATTTCTCTTATAACTGTTGCTTATCTGTTTAATCTTCAATGTGACCACAAAGAAAACCTCCCTGAGCTTAGATCAGTAGGCACATAATGTGTGCATCATTTAATGGATAGAGGATTAGGGTGCTTTGCCACTCAAACTCTTGGTTTAGAATACTGAATGACATTTTTAAGCAACCTGTTACTATGTGTCAATATCTCTGTTTTTCTTTTGTTTTGTTCATCATTTGTACCCTCTTATTGAAAGAAAACTAGCTCTGAGCAATTATGTGTGATTCTTTGTTATCGCTTTCACAGTTCTAAATGAAAAGTAGTTTTCATATTCAGGAATAGACAAGTACTGTAACGCAACACTGTTATTGGGTTTTCTCATTTTGGCTATTTAAATAACTCTTAATACTAATGCAAATGACTGGTTTGCTGGCTTGCTATATCTTTATGAGGAGGATGTTTAATCATCTTGCCTACTTTTCATTTTGGCTGTTTTTCCCTATTATGTTTTAGGAAACCAGTGTATGTTTACATAGAAGCCTTTGCATTTAATACAAATAATACCCAGAGTCAGCCATACCCATTTTGTCATTCCCTTTTGGGACTCTTAATTGTGTTCTTTTGATGAAAACCTTGTTTTGGTGTGAGTTTATTATATCAATCTGATTGTGTGAGAAGCATTTGTGGTTGACTAGCATATGTTGTTTCGGTTTATGATGAATTTCCTTCTTGACTTTTACTCTGTTTTCATATGACCTTCCCTTTATATCTGTGTCTGATTGTTTTTTGTTAAAAACAATGTTTGTTATCATTCAAAATAAGGAGTTACAATATGATATTTTATATGTGCAAACTATTGTGCTTTCTTCACTGTTATTCCCATTTGTCATTTTTATCCCCTATTTCTCTCTGTCATTTTCCTTTTTGAATGTTTATTCTCTTTACATCCTTGTTACTGTCCCTCCTCCTGTTTCCTTCCTCCCACAATCACTCCCTGCTACCCTATCCCTTCTACTCTGAGACCATGGAGATCCTATTAGGAACCCTGGCACATCAGCTCTTTTCAGGACTAGGCACTTCTTCTCCCACTGAGGCCAGATAAGACTGTCAAGTTAGGGGAATAGATTCCATAGACAAGAAACATCTTGTAATTTCTTCCTCCTCCTCCTCTCCCCTTTCTTCTCCTCCACCTCCTACTCTTCTTGCTGTTTATGATTCCCTCATATATTACATCTCTACCAGTTTCACCAACCCCGGACTTTCCCTCCTCATATCCCCTCTTCCACAGATCCAACCCCACACTCACTCTGCCTCTCCTCAAATAAGAGTAAACCTCTATGGATATCAATCACTCAAAAATGACATAAAGAGATACAATAAAACCAGGCAGAGAACATCATGTCAATCCTGGAAAAGGTAGCCAATAAGAAAGAAAGAGTCCCACAAGGAGACAAAAGAGTGAGGAATAACCCTTGCTCTCACTATAAGGATTTACGTAAGAAGACCAAGCTACTTTGCCATATATATTCAGAGAACCTAGGTCAGACCCCAACAGGATCCCTTTGCTAGTCCTCGTGAGTCACACTCAGTTATTCTGTAGGCTTTGTATCCCTCTGATTCCTTTGACTCTCCCTCCCCTAATCTCTGTTCCCATCAGTTTCAGGGTAAAGAATTCTCTGGACTCTTTGCTGACAGTTGTGCCAGGCTTTGGGTCCCAGAAGACGCTGTGGGCAAGACAAATTGTAGGTGAATGACTTTTGCGGGTGGGTTGGTGTCCCAATCTCTCCTCCAGGCTTTGCCTGGTTACAAAAGATGGCCTTCTCATGCTCCACATCAGTGGACTCTCTGCTAGGCTTACCCTCCAGGAACCCATGGACCTTCCATTGCATTATGTTTTCACTTTGCCTCCCGATTGCCCGTACTTCCAGTATTTTCTTCCTTCCTCCCTCCATCCTGATCTTTCCTGTTCCCAACTCCACTGACTCTCAGACTCTACCTGTGAAATCTATCCTATTTACCTGTTCCACAGAAATCCTTGGATCCTCCCTTAAGCTGTTCCTTTTACTTAAACTCCTTGGGTCTGTAGATTTTAGCAAGATTATCTTTTTTTAAATTTTTTTCTTATTCTTTTTTTAATTAGGTATTTTTCTCATATCTACAGCTATTATCCACTTATAATTGAGTTCATGACATGTTTCTTTTTTTGGGGTCTGGGTTATCTCCCTAGGCATGATTTTTTTTTTCTAGTTCTAAGCCTTTGCCTTCAAATTTCATGATGCTTTTTTTTTAACAGCTGAGTAATACTCCATTATTTAAATGTACCTCATCTTCTTTATCTATTCTTCAATTGAGAGGAATCTAGGTTGTTTCTAATTTCTGGCTATTCTGAATAAAGCTGGTATAAATATAGTTGAGCAAGTGTCTTTGTGATGGGATATAATGTTCACTAGGCATATGCCCAAAGAGTGGTATAGCTGGTTTTATAGGTAGATTGATTTCCAATTTTCTAAGAAACTGTTATATTGACTTTCAAAGTGTCTGTACAAGTTCACACTCCACCGGCCCTGGAGAAGCACTCTCCATGTTCTACATCATTCACAGTATGAGCTATCACTGTGTTGTAGATCTTAACTATTCTGACAAGTATATGATGAAGTTTCAAAGTCATTTTGATTTACATTTCCCAGATTGCTAAGGTTGTTGAACATTTCTTCTCAGCCATTTTAGATTCCTCTGTTCATAATTTTCTGTTTATATTTGTATGCCATGTTTAATTGTATTGCTTAGTTTGTTGATGTATAGTGTCTTGAGTTCTTTATATATTGTGCATATTAGCCTTCTGTCAGACATAAAGTTGGTAAAAATATTATCCCGTTTTGTGGGGTTCCCATTTTGTATGATTGATCATTGCTTTGCAGAAGCTTTTTAGTTTCAGTAGGTTTCATTTATTCATTGTTGAACTTAGTGCCTATACTATGGGCATGCTATTTAGGAATCTCTCTTCTGTGCCAATGTGTTATCTTGCTTTATGTTAAGGTCATTGATCCACTTGAACTTACAGTTTGCGCAGGGTAATAGATATGGATCTATTCTTCTACATACTGATATCCAGTTGGACCTGCACCATTTGTTAAAGATAACGTCTTTTGTGTGTTCAGTAATTATGGGTTCTTTATCAAAAATCAGATATGCATTCAGTTGTGAATTTACATCTGGGTTTTTAATTTGTTAACACTGATAAATATGTCATGATGCCTACTTGATCATAGTGGATAATCTTTTTGATGTTTTTTAATTCATTTTGCAAATATTTTATTGATTTTTTACATCAATATTCATGAAGGAATTTGGGCTATAGTTCTCTTCCTTTGTTGAATCTTTGGTGTTTTGGATATCAGGGTAACTGTGGTTCCATTAAATTAATTTGGCATTGTTCCTTCTGTTTTAATTTTGTGGAATAACTTGATTGTTATTGATGTTAGTTCTTCATTGAAAGTTTGCTAAAATTCTATGCTGAAACCACCTGGCCCGGGGCTTTTTTTGTTTGCTAGATATTTAATGATAGCTTAAGGGATATAGGTCAATTTAAATAGTTTATCTGATCTTGATTTAATTTTAGTAAGTGGTGAGTATTGAGAAAATTTTCCATTTCTTTTAGACTTTCTAATTTGATGGCATACAAAGTTTTGAAATAAATCCTAAAGATTCTTTGGATTTCTTCAGTGTCTGTTGCTATGTCCCCGTTTCAGTTTTGATTTTGTTAATTTGGATATTCTCTTTGTGTCTTCTAGCTGGTTTATCTAAAGTTTTGTGTAGCTTGTTGATTTTTTCAATTAGCCTACTCTTTGCTTTATTGCTTTTTGGATTGTTCTCTGTGTTATTCTTTTATTGATTTCTGACATCAGCTTTGCTACTTCATACTTTATACTCTCCTTGGGTTTCCTTTTTATTGGACTAGAGCTTCCAGGTATGCTGTTAAGTTGCTAGTATGAGAACTCTCCAATTTTTTTTTTAAGGCACTTAGTGCTATAAACTTTCCTCCTGTCACTGGCCCATATCTTGACCCTGGAGCTATTCAGTTTCCATGACTTTACATGCTTTCTGTTTCTATTGTTAATATCCAGCTTTATGCTTTGATGGTCTGATAAGATGCAAGTGGATACTTCAATTTTCTTGTATCTGTTGAGACTGGTTTTGTGACCAGGCATGCAGTCAATATTTGAAAATGTTCTATGAGGTACTGAGAAGACCATAAATTCTTTTGTGTTTGCGTGAAAGGTTTTGTAGATATCTGTAAGGTCATTTGATTCATAATGTCTGCTAGCTCAATTATTTCGCTATTTAGTTTTTATCCGAATGATATGTGCACTTCTGAGAGTGAGACATTGAAATCCTGCACTACGAATGTCTGAGTCCAATGTTTAATTTAAGTTTTAGTAATTCTTCTTTTATAAATGTGGATGTCCTTGCATTTGATGCACAGATGTAAAAAATTGGTAAGCCTTTGTCTTAGTTAGGGATTTACTGCTGTGAACAGACACCATGAATATGGCAACTCTTTTTTTTTAATTTTTAATATTTTTATTACATATTTTCCTCAATTACATTTCCAATGCTATCCCAAAAGTCCCCCATAGCGCCCCCCATTTCCCTACCCACCCATTCCCATTCTTTTGGCCCTGACATTCCCCTATATTGGGGCACATAAAGTTTGCAAGTCCAATGGGCCTCTCTTTCCATTGATGGCCGACTAGGCCATCTTTCGATACATATGCAGCTAGAGACAAGAGCTCCGGGGTACTGGTTAGTTCATCATGTTGTTCCAACTATAGGGTTGCAGATCCCTTTAGCTCCTTGGGTACTTTCTCTAGCTTCTCCATTGGGAGCCCTGTGATACATCCAATAGCTGACTGTGAGCATCCACTCCTGTGTTTGCTAGGCCCCTGCATAGTCTCACAAGAGAGAGCTATATTTGGGTCCTTTCAGCAAAATCTTGCTACTGTATGCAATGGTGTCAGCGTTTAGAAGCTGCTTATGGGATGGATCCCTGGATACGGCAGTCTCTAGATGGTCCATCCTTTCATCACAGCTCCAAACTTTGTCTCTGTAACTCCTTCCATGGGTGTTTTGTTCCCAATTCTAAGAAGGGGCACAGTGTCCACATCTGGAAATCAGTCTGGCATTTCCTCAGAAAATTGGACATAGTACTACCGGAGGATCCAGCAATACCTCTCCTGGGCATATATCCAGAAGATGTCCCAACCGGTAAGAAGGACACATGCTCCACTATGTTCATAGCAGCCCGATTTATAATAGCCAGAAGCTGGAAAGAAAGCAGAAGTCCCTCAACAGAGGAATGGATACAGAAATTATGGTACATTTACACAATGGAGTACTACTCAGCTATTAAAAAGAATGAATTTATGAAATTCCTAGCCAAATGGATGGACCTGGAGGGCATCATCTTGAGTGAGGTAACACAATCACAAAGGAACTCACGCAATATGTATTCACTGATAAGTGGATATTAGCCCAAAACTTAGGATATGGCAACTCTTATAAGGATACCATTTAACTGGGAAAAGTTCAAAGTTTCACTCCATTATCATCAAGGCAGCAGCATGGCAAAATCCAGGCAGGCATGGTTCAGGCAGAGTTGAAAGTTCTTCACCTGAAGAATGCTACGAGAAGCCTGGCTTTCTGTCAGCTAGGATGAAGGTCTTAAAGCCCATGCTTCAGTGACTCACATATTCCAACAGGGCCACACCTCATATAGTGCCACTCCCTGGTCCAAGCATATATAAACTATCACATTCCACTCCCTGTCCCCATAGGCTTGTTCAAACATATGACTCTATGGGGCCTGCATACCCATAGCATAGTGAAATTTAGTCCAACTTCCAAAGACCGATAGTCTATGTTAGTCTCAACAATGGTAAAAGTTCAAAGTTCAAAGTCTCTTCTGAGATTCATCTAATCACTTAACTGTAATCTTCAAAGCAAGACCAACCTGGACAAACTCCAAACTCTGCATGTCCGTGTCTAATGTCAAAGTGGTCTTCAGATCCCCAACTCATTTTTCATCTTTGTTGACTGCAACATACTTCTTTCTCCTGGCATGGTTTCACTCCCTGTTAGGAGCTTTCCTCAGCAGATATACCATGGTCCTGGAATTTCAAATATCTTGGGGTCTTCTAGGTAACTTCAAAATTAGAGTTTCTTGTTCCAGTGTCTGAGATCCCTACATGATCTTCTAGGCTCCTCCAAAGGGATTGTATCATTTCTCCAGCTCTGCCCTATGTAGCACACTAAGCTCTACTTGACTCTACTCCACTACTGTTGCTGTTCTTGGTGATCATCTCATAGTACTGGCATCTCCAATATGCTGGGATTCTCTGCTGCAACTATGCTTCACCAATAGTTTCTCATAGGCTCTCTTCATGGTGCCAAGCCTCAATTTCTTTGCATGACCCCTTCAGTCCATGGCTGTCCCTGAGGCTGCACCTTTACCAATTGCCTTCCATGACCTTTCATAGTGCCAAGACCCAGCTGCTCTTCATGACCTCTTTATGCCTTCAAGACCAGTACCACCTGGGTGACTCTTACAGGTTACCGAGTACAGCTACATCATGAGGTACAAACTTCTCTGTCTGTGGAACACAGCTTCTTTTATAGTCTCAGAAAATACTTCCAAGATTTCACCTCAGTAATGCTAGTCTCTTCTTTTTTTTTTTTTTAATTAGGTATTTTCCTCATTTACATTCCCAATGCTATCCCAAAAGTCCCCCATAACCACCCCCCACTCCCCTATCCACCCACTCCCCCTTTTTGGCCCTGGTGTTCCCCTGTACTGGGGCATATAAGTTTGCAAGTCCAATGGGCCTCTTTCCAGTGATGGCCGACTAGGCCATCTTTTGATACATATGCAGCTAGAGTCAAGAGCTCCGGGGTACTGGTTAGTTCATAATGTTGTTCCACCTATAGGGTTGCAGATCTCTTTAGCTCCTTGGGTACTTTCTCTAGCTCCTCCATTGGGGGCCCTGTAATCCATTCAATAGCTGACTGTGAGCATTCACTTCTGTGTTTGCTAGGCTCTGGCATAGTCTCACAAGAGACAGCTATATCTGGGTCCTTTCAGCAAAATCTTGCTAGTGTATGCAATGGTGTCAGCATTTGTAAGCTGATTTTGGGATGGATCCCTGGATATGGCAATCACTAGATGGTCCATCCTTTCGTCACAGCTCCAAATTTTGTCTCTGTAATTCCTTCCATGGGTGTTTTGTTCCCAATTCTAAGAAGGGGCAAAGTGTCCCCACTTTGGTCTTCATTCTTCTTGAATTTCATGCGTTTAGCAAATTGTATCTTATATCTTGGGTATCTTAAGTTTCTGGGCTATTTCTTAGCTCCAGCTAACTACATCAATTGTCCCAGTAGTTTCCTTCTCCTCTTAACTATAAAGCCAGAGCCAAATGGCCAAAGCTGGTGAATTCTGCGGCTTGCTGGAGCTAGAACAAGCTCCCCACCCCACACCCTAGTTCTATTACATTATCACTTTCTGCTTTCCAACTCTTTTTTTTTTCTTCCAAGACAGGGTTTCTCTGTATAGCCCTGGCTGTCCTGGAACTGCTTTCCAACTCTTTCACTGCCTAAACTTGGCTGTCCTGAAAATTGCTCTTTAAATTAACCTTGTACTCTGCAGGCCTGTCTCATGAATGCTGGGATTAAAGGTGTGGTAGACCACACCTGGATTTAAACTTTTCTCTACTTAGACCTTGCTCTATACCAGGCTGGTTTTGAACTCAGAAATTTACTTGACTCTCCTAGAATAAAATATGTGTATCACCCTGCCTGGGCACTATGCCTCAAGATTCAGATCAAAAGTCTGTTTCTTCCAGTCTCAAGATCTGGATCATAAGTGTGGCCTCTATTTCTGAATAGTAGTTCATTTCAGATTCAAAGTCCAAACTATTCCTTCTTCAATTGTAAACACAATAAGTCAGTTTAGCTGAGTGGGATCTTGCCCTGAGATCACCAGTCCTTTAATCTCTTTATCTCCTTGAACACAGGATTCGGCTCCATTTCACTTCCTGGTGTCCCTTTAATACTCAAATCATACATTTTTATATATCTTTTTTTTTCCTTTCTAAACCTATTACACTTGTTCAAAACACTCTTCATTAGACTTAAACAGTTGCGTTTGATACTTCCTTTTTCAATGCAATTAATACAATTTTGTTTTTACATTAGCTTCAGGTAGACTCTTTAGAAATGGGTAAAAAGCAGCCAAATTGTTCACCAAAGAGCTCAGTCCCTGGCTTTGGTCCTCACTCACAGTCTCTCAACCACCATGCCTATGTTCATCATGAACACCAATGTTCCCCACATCTCCAAGCCAGAGGGGACTTTCTCGAAGCTCACCCAGCAGCTGGCAGGGGCCACAAGCAAGCCAACACAGTATATCACAGTGCATGTGGTACTGGACCAGCTTATGACATTTAGCAGCATGAACCACCCCTACACCCTCTGAAGCCTGCACAGCAACTGCAAGATTGGAAGCACACAGAATCACATCTACATAAAGCTGCCATGCAGCCTGCTGTATGATCACCTGAACTTCAGCCTAGACCATATCAATATCAATTATTATGACATTAGCACAACCAACGTGGGCTGGAATAGTTCTATCTTTACTTGAGTCTGGCCTCACTTACTTGCACTGCTGTTCTTTGAGCCTTGCTGCACACACTGTTTATCCACCCAAATAAATGGTTTAAGAGAAAAAAAAACAAAACAAAAAAACTTCACCAAAATATCACAAAAACAGTTTTTCTGTAACCTATTAAAAGTCTCCTCTGAAAGCACTAGAGCCAGGCTTCTCCAGTTCAAGTTACCCCCAGCAACAAAATCTTCTATATTTCTACTAGAATAGCCCATTAAGCCTCACTTAAACCATCCTACCATTTTCCAAATCCCAAGTCCCCAAAGCTGCACAAACAAAAGCACAGTCAGGCCTATCACAGCAATACCCCACTCCTGGTACCAACTTCTTTCTTTGTTAGGGTTTTATTGCTGTGAATAGACACCATGATCAAGACAACTCTTATAAAAACAACACTTAATTGGAACTTACAGGTTTAGAGGTTCAGTCCATGATCATCAAGGTGGGAGCATGGCAGCATCTAGGGCAGTCATGGTTCAGGAGGAGGTGAAAGTTCTACATCTTTATCTGAAGGCTGCTAGGAGAAGACTAACTTCCATGGAGCTAGGATGAGGACCTTAAAACCCATGTCCACAGTGACACACCTATTCCAACAGAGTCACACCTCCTATAGTTCCATTCCCTGGGCCAAGCATATATAAACCATCACAGTCATCTTGGTGAATTTTTCTTTTGGTGTATAAGAAATTTTCTTCTCCATCTCTTTTGATTAATTTTGGTTTTAAGTCTTTTGGTGTGTATTAAAATAGCTAGGTAGCTTAATTCTTTGGTATATTTGTTTGAGAAATCATTTTCCAACCCTTTACTCTGAAGGAATGTCTGTCTTTGTTGGAGTGTGTTTCTTATATGCAACAATAGTATTGATTCTGTTTATGTATCTACTCTGATAGCCTGTGTCTTTCCCTTGTAGAATTGAGTACATTAACATTGATAGATCTTATTGAAAAATGATTGTTAATGATTTTGATAAACAATTATTGCTAATTCATATTATTGTTGTTGTTGGCGGTGGTGGTGGTGAATGTTCTCCCCACCCCACATTTGGTTTATTCCTTGTGTGAAATTATTTATTGCCTGTGTTATTATGCCTGTAATTAACCTCCATTGGTTTAAGTTTTCTTTCCAGTAATTTCTGTAGGGATGGATTTGTTGGTAGATGTTTTTTTTTAATTTTGACTTTTCATGAAATTTATTGCTTTCTCCATCTATCATGATTGGAAGTTTTGCTAGACATGGTAGGCTGAAGTGGCAAGTATTATCTCTGAGAGTTTTTAAAGTATTTATTTAGGTCCTCTGGCCTTTAGAATCTCTGCAGAGAAGTCAGGTATAATTCTAATAGGTCTTCCTTTATATGATATTTTGCCTGTTTCCCTTGAAAGTTTATTATTATTTATTTTTCTGCACATTTAGTGTTTAGTGGTATTGTATGTTGTGGTACTTTCTTTCTCATTCAATCTATTTAGTATTTTATGTGTTTTTTATACATTTATAGGCATGCCCTTTTTAGGTTAGAATTTTTTCTGAGATTTTGTTAAATATATTTTTTGTGTGTGCAAGGAGACAGGTATAGATCCATTTACATTCTACATGTAGACCACCAGATGAAAAAGCAACATTTTTGAAAATGCTGTCTTTTTTCCACTGAACGGTTTTAGCTTCTTTGTCAAAGATCAAGTGACCATGGGGGAGTGGGTTCATGTCTGGGCCTTCAATTCTATTCCATTGATCCAAGGACCTTTACATAAAACCAGACACCCTTAATCTACTAGAACAGAAATTGGGGAAGAGCCTCAAGTACTTGGCCACAGAGGGAAACTTCCTGAACACAATACCAATGGCTTATGCTTTAAGAGCAACAGTCAACAAATGGGACCTCATAAAATTGAAAAGCTTCTGTAAAGCAACAGACATTATCAATAGAACAGAACAGCAACCCACAGACTGGGAAAAGATTATTTACCAACTCTACATCCAATAGAGGGCTAGTATCGAAAATATACAAAGAACTCAAGAAGGCATATTCCTGAAAACCAAATAACCCTATTAAAATATGAAGTACAAAGCTAAATAGAGAATTCTCAACCAAGGAATATCAAATAGCTGAGAAACACTTAAAGAAATACTCAAAATACTAAGTCATCAGAAAAATGCAAATCAAAGCGACCCTGAGATTCCACCTCAGAGCAGTCAGAATGACCAAGATAAAAATCACAAGTGACAGCAGAGACTCGTGAGCATGTGGAGAAAGAAAAATATTTCTCCATTGTTGGTTGGATTGCAAACTGGTACAACCACTCTGGAAAACAGTCTATTGGTTCTTCAGAAAATTTGACGCACTATTACCTGAGGACCCTGCCACACTACTCCTGGGTATATACCCAAAAGATGCTCCAACACATAACAAGGTCACATGCTCTACTACATTCATAACAGCCTTAATTATAATAGCCAGAAGCTGGAAACAACCCAGCTTTCCCTCAACAGAGGAATGAATAAAGAAAATGTGGTACATTTACACAATGGAATACTACACAGTGATTAAAAACAATTACTTCATGAAATTCTTAGACAATTGGATGGAACTAGAAAATATCATTCTGTGTGGGGTAACTCAGACACAAAAGAACACACATGGTATGTACTCACAAATAAGTGGATACTAATCAAAAGCTCACAATGCCTATGATACAACCAACAGATCATATGGAGTGTAGAAGGAAGGAAGATTAGGGAGTGAATGCAGTCCTGCAGTGAAGGGGGAATGGGAAGATTGTGGGAGATGAAAGGAGAGGTGGATAAGGGGGGGGGGAGAAAGAAGGAGGAGGAAATAAGGGTGACAGGATCAAAATCTGGAGGAGATGTGAAAGAGGTACAGAGGGTCAAGAAATTGAATAAATATTGGTAGCAGGGGAGATGAGGAACTGGGGATAGCTACTGGAGGGCCCTAGACACCAGAAAAACATGAGGCTCCTAGGACCTAATGGTATTGACTTTAGCTGTAATGCACAGAGAAGGGGGGCGTAGAACCTGTGGAGACCACCTCTAGTAGATAAGCAAGACTTCTGATAGAGGGATGGAGCCACCAACCCATCCATTTCAAAGACTTTTTTAACCCAGAAATGTTCCTGTCCAAAGGAAGAACAGGGACAAAAAAAAAAAAAAAAATTGAGCAGAGACTAAAGGAGGGGCCAACAGGGGAACAACACCACCTAGGGATACATCATGTCTGCAGACACCAAACCCAACACTGTTGCAATGGTCAAGAGGTGCTTGTGGTCAGGAACCAAGTGCAGTAGTTCCTGGGGAGGTCCAACCAGCAACTGACAAAAGCAGACGCAGATGCTTGGATCCAACTCAGGGAACCTGATGGAGGAACTGGCAGAATGACTGGAGGAGTGGAGGGTGATTGCAACCCCATTGGAAGAACAACATAGGCTGCCCTGACCACCCAGTTCTTGCAGAGACCACACCACCAACCAAGAAGTGTACAGGGAGAGATATATTAGGTCCAGATCCATATGTAGCAGAGGCCAGCCTTGCTGACAGCAATGATAGGGGAGGCCCTTGGTGCCAGTGAAGGGGATGCTGGAGCAGTGGGGCAGGAGAGTGTGGATGGGGGAGTACTCTCATACAGGCAAAAGGGATGGGGAAGGGCAGATGTGGGATGGGGGAGTGGTGAAGGGGTAACTGGGAAGTGAGATACCATAGGATGGAGGATTGGTGGAGGGGGTAACTAGGCAGTGGGATATCATATGAGATGTAATTGAATGTAATGATTAATAATAATAAAAGAATATACATATTCTTTTATTATATTATAAAATTATATTATTTATATTATTTAGTATATTCTTTTATTATATTTATATTTGAGCTAGAATTCTTCTTGTTATATTATTATTTTTAAGTTTTGTCTTTTCATAGTGCCCCGGACTTCCTGAATGTTTTTGTGTTAGGACATTTTTAGATTTTTTACAATTTCTTTGACTGATGAATCAATTGCTTCTATCATATCTTCAATGCCTGATATTCATTTTTCCATCTTCTGTGTCTAGTCGTGATCTATAGTTTCCATTCACTTAGCTAGATTTTTTTCATTTTCAGAATTTCCTCTTTTTTGTATTTTCTTTATTGCTTCTATTTACATTTTCAGGGCTTAAACAGTTTTAAGCCTCCTTGTTTATTTGGCTTGTTTGGTTTTTTGTTTGGTTGTTTGGTAGGTTGGTTATTTTTTTGGCTTTTTTGGCATTTCCTCTAATTAGTTACTTACTTACTTACTTACTTATTAGTTTCTTTGTTACTTGATGTCTTTAAAGGATTTCTTTTCCTCTTTAAGGACCTCAATCATCTTCATAAAGTTGGTGTTAAAGTCCCTTTTGTGATTCAGCTGCATTGAAATATTCAGGTCTTGCTGTCCTAGGATAGTTGGTCTCCAGTAATGCCATACTGTCCTGTCTGCTGTTGATTTTACTCTTATTGTAGCATTTAGGCATCTGTGTTTTTTATGATTATAGGTCTAGTTCCTGATATCTTAGTTTGTCTTTATTGGTTAGATGTTTCAGTCCTTCGTTTCTGTTTCTTCTTTGGGCTTCAGATCTCTGGTGCTTTGGATTTCTGATGACTGACATGCCAGCTGATCCAGTACAGAGTCTCTGACTAGGTTGGGGACTAGGCTTCTGGAGACAACATTCACCTTTGTTGAAGTCAAGGCTCTCTGTGCTTCTGATTGTTGTGGCATACAGTTGAGCTGTGAGTGCCTTCCAGAATTGGAGGCAGAGACCCAGGCATGAAATGGGAATTGATGTGAAAGGTGGTTGGGGGTTGTATAGTAAATGCATCTTTTGAAACCAAATCTAGGGAGTAGGGTAGTTCAGCTGGCAATCAGGCAATTCACCTGTTCTTTCTATTGTGGCCTACAAATGAGCAGTGGGAATCTGTAGGAATTAAGGGCAGTGGCCTGGCCATGAGGTGGCTATTGGAGTGGGAGGATGGTAGACTTTGTCTTTGGGAATTGAGGTTATGGAGTGGAGCTCTTCTCCTCCTTCCAACTCTGCTTTGACCTCAAAGTAGTTTTTCTAAAACTTTAATGACAATATAGATATGTATATGTTGTATATACATATATTTAAATTTAGTTTAAAAATATTCAAGAGGGGCTGGTGAGATGGCTCAGTGGGTAAGAGCACCCGACTGCTCTTCCGAAGGTCCGAAGTTCAAATCCCAACAACCACATGGTGGCTCACAACCACCCGTAATGAGATCTGATGCCCTCTTCTGGTGCTGTCTGAAGACAGCTACAGTGTACTTACATATAATAAATAAATAAATAAATAAATAAATAAATAAATAAATAAATCTATTAAAAAAATATTCAAGAAGGGACTGAGTGATGACTCAGCAGTTAAGACTCTGTAGTTTGCTTTTTGAGTAGCCCATCAGTTTATCCTCACACCATGAGTAAATAAGCATTTGATTTGTCTTGAAACCTTGCCAGCATTTGCTGTCATTTTCTTTTTCCTGGTGATGGATCATCTGGTTTTCCTGATAGTTAAAGGTGTTGTTGAATACTTTTCCATGTATTTGTGTGTCATGTGTACTTCTTCTGAGTACTGGCTTTCTAGTGTTTCCATACTTATTAATTGGGTGATTTATAAAGTGTAAATACTCTTCAGTGAGTCCTGACTCTGGCCAACCCACTCAGCACTGATGCTTGGACAGCAGTGACACTGAAAGTGAGCTTGGGTTGTTGCTAGAGAAGCATAAGGTCTTCAATGCATTTCATGAGTTGGGGAATTACACTAAATCTAGAAAGAAAGAAAGAAAAAAAGAATGGTGGTTTCCTTAATTCCTATAGGAAATTGCCATTTATGTGTTTTAGTTCAAATGGAAATTATCATGGCTTTGGACAAAACAATAGCTGCCCTATAATGGTTCTTTGCATAGTTCACATAACCTTTCTAGATGGTTCTTCCTTATCATGGTAGTAGTCTCTTTGCTTTCAAAGATGGTAAATTTCAATCTTGGTTGTCAAAGCAAATTCCAGAGCTTTCATAACTTCATTGAATCCCTCAGAGAAGCTTTTAAGACCTAACTCAATCTGAAGACAGTCCTTCATGAACTGATGGTTTTTAGCAGTGGATATTTACTGTGCTTTCTTTCTGAAGCTGTGTTTGTATTAGGGTTCTGCTCTCACTTATCTTTTACCTTGTTTCCTATCATCATATTATCTTTTGTTATTTTAATGTATTCTATGTGAAATTGTTTTAAAAGTTATTTTCTATCTAGAACTATACTCTTTTTCTTCTAGACAAAAATCCTTTATTCTGGTATTTATCTTATGGCATCAGCCTCCAGGATAAACTAATTTAATTTCACAAATTGAAAGACTTACCAACAAAAGTGATATGCTACAATTCAGGAGAATTATTATTGTTATGGATTATTTGCTTTATTTTATTTTTAATTTTGGCATTTAATTTACATATTAAATTTTATTTTCACATATTTCTCTACTAGTTTGTTTTATCTTCTTGAGAACTAATAATGAGACCTAGAGAGGCAGGTGCATGTTTAAGATCACTTACTGTGATTAACTAGCTGGAACTAGCCTCCCAAGCCTCCTGCAAGCTGGTATCCTGTTAGCATCCTCTATTACTAAACACACCCCATGTCTTGACAGCAAGAATACTCAAGATAGTCTTTTGATCAGTCTTCTAGAGAAGAAGCTTATCAAAATAACAGAGGTAGATACAAAAGCACTAGAAAAAGACTGCTCTATGGCCATCACTCATTGCTGTTCTGTTAGATTTCTACTTCTACAAATATTGCCACCATTTTCTCCTCATTTCTTCCCTTTAACAAGAAACACTACTTTGAGCTTGACTGTCTAGACACAGGAACTCTGGTTGCTTGAGGTTGTAATAATATGTCCTGAACACAAATCCACTCAGAATGTAATGAAGGTCACTTTCCCCTTGGTTCTCCATTCCCCCATCTCTTTAACATCACATTGTCACCTCTTGTTTACTCATCAAAGTATCTTATAATACAGACGACCTGCTTCAAAACACATTTCCTATTATTAAATATTGGCTGAAGAGCCACCCAAATACCACTTAGTTTGAACAATGGACAAGAAATACTTTAATATATATATATATATGTATATATATATATATATATATATATACACATATATATATATATACACACATAAAGAACTACAGTACTTCATCAAAGATGGCTTTCTGAGCTCTGTCTAATCAAAGCTTCTACAAAAAAGGAAAATGATGCAAGGCCTCTTTCCCTCCCACTGTGGTTTTTATTCTGGGTCACCATATTTCTTTTACATAGCATTTCATACTTTAAACATTTCTGTCAAATTGACTACCAAAATTAGAACAGACATTGTCCTAGAACTACCTCAAGAAGCACAATTTTTCACAAGTTGGTGTTTTTAATTTCAATTTCTAATTAATGAAATCCATCATGTTGATTCATACTCCACTTTGTTTGTGCCTATCCTATCCTCGCTCCCTGTTTTCAGTATTCTCTGACATTCATTAGCAGAAGAAAAACCAAAGTAGTGCATGGGACAGTAGGATAATGAATGGGCAGAAATCACATCTCCACATAGAAGCTTCAAACAAATCAGCCATCTTCTGATGAATGTGACTATGCTACTGACAGGCACAGTGGGGTCAATATTCCCCATGATTTTATTGAGGTACCACAGATATGCTCTCTGCTCTGAATTATGCTTACTGTAGGTCACCAAACACATAGTTCATTTCACAATTTCTAGGGCTATTTCAGTCTATGTTTTATCACCCATCTAGAATTAATTTTGTATAATTATAAAAACATTGTATGTCTCCAACAGCAAATAATGCCCCAAAGATTCAGGCAACAAGTTTACAAGTTTAGGCATATATATATATATATATATATATATATATATATATATATATCCTCTACTTTTACTACTATGCATATATCTCTGTGTGTTTCCTTGTTTTAGGTGATGATAAGCACCCACTAAGCACAAGTATCAACCATATCCAATGCCAAGGTTATAAAGGATTAAAAATAGATGGAAAAACTGTCTTAGCTTGAGAACACATTGTGATCATAACATCTAGATGTTGCCTGGGATCCAGTTTTTCCATCCTGGAACAGAAGGAAAACAATAGCAGAGCTAGGGAAATACAAATAAAGTCTATGGTCGTGATAATAATATGTTATTCTCATGTTCATGTTTTTACTATGCTATGACCTATACCAATGATACTTGAAGTTGAGTTGTACATTTTTGCAAATCTGTCAGTCTGTGACTTCTAAGTGAAAGTAAAACTGGACAAAAGTAGTAATCTCTTCCTGACTGACATTCACTATGAAAGATCTCAAACCCCAGAGCTAATATTAATTTATCAATCTCAGTAACCCAGACCAATGCCTGTGGATTCTGGTTTTATCTTCAGAGAAAATTACTGGTCCATCCAAAATGTGGAGAGCTGAGGAATGTTCTTAGCTCAATAAAAATATTTTTAATTCCTCATGAATAAGCTGACATCTTAAATTCTCATCAGGAAAGGGTTTAAAACTGACAAAGGAAAAATGAAAATTGTAGCTATATTCTGATTGGTCATGATACAACCAAACTGGCATGACACAAAAAGTTCATACTACAGCTAATGCTAGGCTGGCTCATGATCCAAGAAAGGAGAACCTTGTTTTGTGGGTCCTCATCTCATTTTAGGTGATTGTGTTCTACATTATTTTCTTGGCCTCTAAAAAGCTCCATTCTTTGTAGATATGGAAGAGTAAGATTTCTTCATGTGAAGTCCATCACAGAGAGAGCAAGTCTCACACATGTATTATGTAATATATGCAAGTAGTGATGAGCTTGGCTTTGATTGATCAGAATTTTAGTTTCTTTTGCCTTAGACTGAATCTTGATATTAGAGGTCTGCCAGTACACAATATCTGGGGTATAAGGGATACAACACAGGCCTTGATTCATGCTAGACAGGCAATGTATCAATGGAGCTAAAATCTGTGATTTGTATTGTCAAGTTAACACAACCTTCAATCACCTGTGAAGGAAGTCCAAGGAAGGATTATCTAGATAGTCAGGCCACTGTGCATATCTGTATGGGATGGTGTTATTTGTCTTGATTGAAATGGGAAAACACATTACATGCTTTTCTCCTCTCCTCTCCTTTACTTCAAAATGCTCTCATGTAACCCAGTTTCTCTTGTTCTGAAAGTCAGAGTCTCCCAAAATCTTCCCTCCTAAGAACAGGAGAAATAGTCTCCAGGGAAGAGACCCTTAATTGATTATCCAATACTGAGCTTTCAGCCCTAAAGCCATATACATACAAGTAATACTACGGAGACTGAGCAGGTTGTATTTAAATGTGTGTGTGTGTGTGTGTGTGTGTGTGTGTGTGTGCATGCACGTGTGTGTGCATGTGTTTGTCTGCTTGCATCACCCTAAAAAGAACTATAAAACTTTCTTTTTAGTTACAAAATGTTTTCAAAATTAAGTTAAAGCATTTTGAAATTCATACCAAAACACTAATACTTAAATGTTCACTGACTATAATTAACAATGATTTATTGTTCAACTAACTCTAAAAAGAGTTCTAAAATAAATATTTTACATATTTCTGTCTGTAATTCTAATCTCATTTTACTGTTTTTCTGTAGATTGAAGCCTGCGCCTCTTGGGTTTTATACATGTGCTTTATAACTGTACTTCTACTCTCAGCCCATAACTACACTTCAAATAATCCTGGATCTCCACAGCCTTGGGAAGACAAATAAGCAATAATCATGAGAGTGTCATTGCAACAGTGATTATAACCATTTATATATATATTATGATCTAATATCTCAGAACACTTATATCAATATTCAGATAGTGTGTTCTTTAGTGGGACAAGCTTCTCTCCCATTAAGTTATCTTCTGAGGTCTGTGTATCAGTGTAGAAAAAGATGAGCAATAAGCAGTACCATGTACTATTATATTTAAGTTTTATAATGCATATTCATCTTACTTGGTAAATCAAAACCAGAAATGGTCTCACCTATTTTAAAATGGAAAAATAATTTGTACAGCATCCTGAAAAAGCATATTTTTTTAAAAAGTTATGAGTAGGAATATAAGGTAAGTATCTAATGGGAACCTTGCATCATAGATAGATAGATAGATAGATAGATAGATAGATAGATAGATAGATAGATAGATATGTGTGTGTGTGTGTGTGTTCTTGTATCCCTACACAAACAACAATGTGCCTTTCCTCTAAATATAGGGGCAGGTGGTGTTTTCCCAAGGCCTTACTTATATTTCTGGGGAATTCGAAGAGCTTTGTATGCTTTTGAGCCATGTCCTGCCATAGGTGTATAGAAAGAGCCAAAGAAGCACCTGTCTTTTCTATTTTCTTCAATTGATTCCGCACAAAGTTCAAGGGGGTAGTTTGGGGCACCATGTCCTGAACTATACCACCATGCTATGAAAACCCTCAGATCTGGTATCTCAAAATTTCCTGCTATCCTTTAACCTTGTTCGTTCTTAGCCCTTGGCTCTGGCCAATCTTATATAAAATGGTAGATAATTGTCTTTTCTGACATGACTTATTTTCTTTGTCTAGGCTTGAAAGCATACGTGAAGAAGTGTTCAAAAAGCTTAAAAATAAAGTCTCATTCCATACCTTGCTATCCATCAAGAGAGATGATAGAAATATTAGAGGGCATGACCTTCCTAATAAGATGCTGTAAACAGGAGCTGGATCATAAAAGAGGCCAGAATTGAAATAGAAATGCATTTTTTTCTTCCTAGAAATAAAATCAACTGAGGGAGTTCTCAGGTAGAATTTTTGGGATCACTTTTGTTTACTAACATATCATCCACAAATAGTGATACATTGACTTCTACCTTTCCTGTTTGTATCCCCTTGATCTCCTTTAGTTGTTTTATTGCTCTACCTAGAACTTCAAGTACTACCTTAAATAGATAGGGAGAGAGTAGGCAGCCTTGTCTTATCCCTTATTTTAGTGGTAATGCTCCATTTAGTTATTCTCTCCATTTAGTTTGTAGTTGGTTGTTGGCTTGCTTAATATTGCTTTAGTTATATTTAGATTTGTGTCTTGTATTCATGATCTCTATCAAAGGCTTTTTAATGTCTAATGAGATGATCATATGATTTTTTTCATTCTGTTTGTTTATATAGTGGATTACAATTGATGGATATTTGTATATTAAGCCATCCCTGCATTCCTGGGATGAAGCCTGCTTGATCTAGGTACCATGCTATGCTCCATGGACCCAAAAAGCTAAACAAGAAATAAGCCCCACACAAGGAAGTTTGAGTCTCACTTAGGAGAGGAAATAAAATACTCTTAAGAGGCAGATGGTAGGGGGAGGAATTGGGAGAGAGGGAGGGTGGGAAAGGGAATAGAAAGATTCAGATTCAGGTGTGAGGAAGAACAGAAGAGATGGCAAGGAGGCCATAAAAATGAATGGAAATCTGCAACTGACAGAGGTGAGGAGGGCGGCATCAGTAGGACAAGACAGAGACCTAGGAAATGGACGCACCCAAGAATCAATGAGGGTGACATAAACTGTGAATCACTACATTGGTGATATTGAACTTGAAAAGGCCACCTTCTACAATCAGGCAGGAACACTAGTAGAGTAAGAGATATTAACCCACCCACAAAATTTTCAACCCAAAATCCATCCAGTCTACAAGAAATGCAGGCATGGGAGATAGAGCAGCAACTGACAGAAAGGCCAACCAATAATCAGCCCAGCATGAGACCCATTCCATGGGCAAGTACCAGTCCATTAACACTAGACAGGAGCATGTTGTTCTCTTAGAGACTCTACTCAGCAGCTGACTCAGACAGATACAGACACACTCAGCTAAACAGTAGATGGGATTTCCGGACTCCTATGGAAGAATAGGAGGAAGGATTACAGGCCCTGAAAGTTATAGGAACTCCATAGGAAGACCAACAGAGTCAACTAACCTGGGATCCTGGGACTCTCAGAGTCTGAACAACCAATCAAATAACATGCACGTGTTGGACCTAGGCCTCCCCAAACATATGTAGTAGATATGCAGCTTGGTCTTCATATGGGTCCCAAACAATTGTAATGGAGGCTACTCCAAAAGCTATTTCCTGTACAAGGAATATGTTCTTATATTTGGGCTGCCTTGTCTGGCCTCAGTGTGAGAGCAGAGACTTGAAGTACCATGGAGGGAAGATACCCAGTGGGCCCCACCCACTCAGAGGTTAAGGGGATGGCGAATGGAGGAAGAATTCTGAAAGGAGGGGTGTCTAGGAGAGTGGAAGTAAGTGAAAAATAAATTGAATTATCAAAAAAATTTAATTTAATTAAAAAAAGAAAGTCAAGTGTTCTTCTTTTGAATCAATTAAGAGATGAGTTTTGTAAGAAAAAAACAGTGTTCTTAAATTTTCATAACTTAATAAATAAAACCCATCAATTCTTTTGCTTCCATAAAGGCATTTGTATCTCCCTTCAGCTATGGGTAAGAACATCTCATGTCAGACAGTGTATCTGAAAGTCCAGTCTCTCTTCATTGTTCTGACTTTCCCTCACTAAGCTCACTGCATTTTTCACATATAAGCTTGTATCTTCTAAGGCTTCATTGCAACATAAATGCTAACTTGGGGACAGGAATGTTTGGGTTTTTAATGAAAGTACATCTCATGGAAGGACAGTTCTGAATGAATGGAGCTGGATCCAATGAGACAGTCAGATAATACATTTTTGGTATGTTGAAAGAATCCCTCTTCATTAGTAAGATGCTTTTGAAAAATGCAAATGACCTCTTATTGGTATCTGTTGTAGTGATTGTGACTTTGGAGGCATTTAAAATAATTTCAGCATTGAAAGAACAATCTCTAAGGAAATAGAAAGACAACAAGACACACACAGACACACACAAACCCACAAAGACACACATACACATACTCACACCATGTTCTTATGATTTTATGATTCCTGGCCTGAAAAATAAGAAGATCATGTTCTACAGATTACTCATTTCTTGAAATTAAAAACAAAAGACATTTATTTCAATTGCTTCATGATATCAGTAGAGGAAAGTGGGGGGGAAAAACCAGCACATATTTGTCACTCTTCACTCAAATCAATGTGGCTGATAGACCAACAGTGACCCAGCATCCATTTGTAGCGTGTCTCTGTTTCCTTTCCAAGTAAATGGCAATGTTCTTCCACTTTCTCTGTGTTTCTCTCTCTCTTTCTCAATCTGTCTCTCTCAGTCTCTCCTTTATATACTTTTTTTCTTTTTTATAAGTGGGGTTTACTTTTTATAAATATAACCGATTGTACATGCATTGCAGTAAAAAAACCAAAACCAACCAAACAAACAAAAACATATTATGTGCCTTTTGCTGAGCTCTGTCTTTGTAGCTACTCTGGGTGGGAGAACTTTGCATCTTGTTTCAGTTTGCTTTGTGTAGGTTAGGAGCAAATTTTAAAATATTAAGTCATAGTTATCCATATAATTTTTCTGATGGAATGATTTTGCAGGTGCCTTCCAATTTTATATGGATTTCTACACTAATGTTGACCAAACAAATATATACTTTTATATAGTTTTTAAGTGAGTCTTTTAACAATTACAGAATTTGCAAACAATTTTCCTGATTTGTGGCTTGTAATTTTTAATCAAGTCTTTTTGTGTTAAAGGAAATTTATTAAATTTTTTTATGTTTGATTTTAAGTGTTGTAACTGTGATCCCAAACCTTGCAAAAAAAAATCTAGGTTTCCTGAGACTTTTGCCATTGTACTCCTTCAAACATAATATTGTTTAAATTATTCATTTAGGTCTGTGATTCATTTTGAATTAACTTTTATTTGTGGTAAAACAGCCTCACATTAATCTTTTTATATGTAAACCCTCAGTTATACAAACTTTAAAAAATGTGTTAAATTGAAGTTTAAAAATCATTCAATCAATTTTAATGCACACTTTTCTTTAGTTTCATATTTCATTATTTTCCTTATAAAGTTGGTCTTCATGCCGATAGCACTGTGCCCTGAGTTTTATGCCATGAGAGCAAGTTTGCTTTGTTTTTTTAATTGGAAGACATGTTTTATTCACGTGTGAATGTGTAGTGTGGTGTGTGTGTACGCCCATGCACGTATGCACACTCACATGAAAATGCACTCAAACACTCGTACCTTTGCATGTGCATTGTGAGCTGGTCTTAACTACATCAACTTTGGGAAATCCTCCTGCATTCACACAAGTGCTAGGAACGCTTGAGTAGACTGCCATGTAAACCCCAAAATACTTCTGCATAGACTGTGTTATTTGTTTTTACACACTAACTTCAATATCACACTTAAAATTTTTATAAGAAAAACTTTGTTCAACTTGTGATGAATAAAACTGATTAATTTGAAGAGAATAACCATTCTCACAATATTGTGTCTTCCACTCCATGAAAGATAATTATGTTCTGTTTCACTCCTCTTGGTGAGGCTTGCAGTTTTCACTGTATGAGTGGTTTGCTGGTGATAAAATTACATCCATGTGTCTTTATTAAGCTCAAACTTCAATGGACTGCTTTATATTTGTTTAAAGCAGTAAATGTGGTGTTCTTTCAATACTCTTTTTGTTATGGTTTACATATGCTTGGCCCAGGAAATGGCACTTTTAGAAGATTATGACCTGTTGAATTAGATGTAGCCTTGTTGGGGTAGGTGTGTCAATGTGGGTGTGGGCTTTAAGACCCTTATACTAGTTGTCTGGAAGCCAATATAATGCTAGCAGTCTTCAGATGAAGATGTAGAACTCTCAGCTTCTCCTGTTCCATGTTTGCCTGCAGGCTGCAATGTTCCCACCTTGATGATAATGGACTGAAACTCTGAACCTGTAAGGCAGTCCCAGTTAAATGTTGTCCTTATAAGAGCTAACCCTTCCGGTTGGCACCAGCACCCAGTCACCTAGAGCGCAGAGGCAGACATCCTCACAGCCCCTAGAGGAATCTCCACACGATCTTAGGATCACTGGTAAGTGGAACACAACATCTGTTCCAATCCAATCACATGGGACCTGAGACAACAGAAGGGAAGCAGAAAACCAGCTTGACCAGGGGCACAAGTCCCTTCCGGTTGGCACCAGCACTGGGTCACCTTGGGCACAGAAACAGCAGACACCCCCACAGTCCCCAGAGAACTCTCCATGCAATCTTAGGATCACTGACCAGATAGCTTTATGGTCCTCAAAGGTGACACCACTCCCAGGCACTGTAACATGCCCAGGATCTTAGGACAACAGGATCCCAGGATAACAGGAGCTGGGCCACACCAGTATTTCAGGGTATCAGAGGAAGCTTGACTGCCAAAAACTTTGACACAACCAGAATCTAAGTTTCACAGGAGCCCATAATCAGAACAACAGATGCACTAAATAAAGAGAATATTAAAAGCAGTAAGGGAAAAAGGTCAAGTAACATATAAAGGCAGGCCTATTAGAATTACTTCAGACTTAACACCAGAGACTATGAAAGCCAGAAGATCCTGGACAGATGTTATACAGACACTAACAGAACACAAATGCCAGCCCAGGCTACTATACTCAGCAAAACTCTCAATTACCAGAGATGGAGAAACCAAAGTATTCCATGACAAAAGGAAATTCACACAATATCTTTCCACATATCCAACCTTTCAAAGGATAATAACGAGAAAACTCCAATACAAGGACAGAAACTGCACCCTAGAAAAAGGAAGAAAGTAATCCTTCAACAAACCTGAAAGAAGATAGCCACAAAAACAGAATCCTAACTCTAACAACAAAAATGGCAGGAAGCAACAATTACATTTCCTTAATATCTCTTAATATCATTGGACTCAATTACTCAATAAAAAGACATAGACTAACAGATTGGCTACACAAACAGGCCCCAACATTTTGCTGCTTACAGGGAACCCAACTCAGGAAAAAGGACAGACACTACC
Source organism: Mus caroli (assembly GCF_978045245.1). Taxonomy (NCBI): domain Eukaryota; kingdom Metazoa; phylum Chordata; class Mammalia; order Rodentia; family Muridae; genus Mus; species Mus caroli. The sequence goes on along the minus strand of NW_028227274.1, from coordinate 25,941,206 downwards.
TCAGTATGAAAGGCTGGAAAACAGTTTTCCAAGCAAACGGTCTGAAGAAATAAGCTGGAGTAGGCATTCTAATATCGAATAAAATCAACTTCCAAGTTTCCAAAGTTATCAAAAAAGACAAGGAGGGGCACTTCATGCTCATCAAAGATAAAATCTTCCAAGAGGAACTCTTAGTTCTGAATATCAATTCTCCAAATGCAAGGGCAGCCACATTCATTACAGACACTTTAGTAAAGCTCAAAGCACACATTGCACCTCACACAATAATAGTGGGAAACTTCAAGACCCCACTTTCATCAATAGAAAGATCCTGAAAACACAAACTAAACAGGGACACAGTGAAACTAACAGAAGCTATAAAACAAATGGATTTAACAGATATCTACAGAACATTTTATACTAAAACAAAAGGATATATACCTTCTTCTCAGCACCTCATGGTACCTTCTCCAAAATGGACCATATAATTGGTCACAAAACAGGCCTTAACAGATACAAAAATATTGAAATTGTCCCATGCATCCTATCAGATCACCACAGACTAAGGCTGATCTTCAATAACAACATAAATAATACAAAGCCAACATTCATGGGGAAACTGAAGAACATTCTCCTCAATGATACCTTGGTCAAGGAAGAAATAAAGAAAGAAATTTTAGAGTTTCATGAAAATGAAGCCACAACATAAACAAACTTATGGGACACAATGAAAGCTTTTCTGAGAGGAAAACTCATATCTCTGAGTGTCTCCAAAACGAAACTAGAGAGAGCATACACTAGCAGCTTGACAGCACACCTAAAAGCTCTAGAACAAAAGGAAACAAATTCACCCAAAGGAGTAGATTGCAAGAAATAATCAAACTCAGGGCTGAAATCAACAAAGCAGAAACAAAAACAACTATTCAAAGAATCAACCAAAACAGGAGCTGGTTCTTTGAGAAAATGAACAAGATAGATAAACCCTTAGCCAGACTCACTAGAGGGCACAGGGACATCATCCTAATTAACAAAATTAGAAATGAAAAGGGAGACATAACAACAGATCTGGAGGAAATCCATAACACCATCAGATCCTTCTACAAAAGGCTATCCTCAACAAAACTGGAAAACATGGATGAAATGGACAAATTTCTAGACAGATACCAAAGTTAAATCAGGATCAGATTAATGATCTAAACAGTCCTATATCTCCTAAAAAAAAAAAAAAAAAAAAAAAAAAAGCAGTCATTAATTCATTAATAGTCTCCCAACCAAAAAAAAAAAAAAAAAAAAAAAAAAAAAAAAACAGGACCAGATGGATTTAGTGCAGAGTTCTATCAGACCTTCAAAGAAAACCTAATTCAAGTTCTTCTCTAACTATTCCACAAAATAGAAAAAGAAGGTATTCTACCTAATTCATTCTATGAAGCTACAATTACTCTGATACCTAAACCACATAAAGACCCAACAAAGATAGAGAACTTCACACCAATTTCCCTTATGAATATTGATGCAAAAATACTCAATAGATGCTCCCAAACAGAATCCAAGAACACATCAAAATGATCATCCATCACGACCAAGTATGCTTCATCCCAGGGATGCAGGGATGATTTAATATATAGAAATCCATCAATTTAATCTACTATATATATACAAACTCAAAGACAAAAACCACATGATCATCTCCTTAGATACTGAGAAAGCATTTGAAAAAAATCCAACAACCATTCATGATAAAAGTCTTGGAAAGATCAGGAATTCAAGGCCCATACCTAAACATGATAAAAGCAATATAAAGGAAACCAGTAGCCAACATCAAAGTAAATGGAGAGAAACTGGAAGCAATCCCACTAAAATCAGAGACTAGACAAGGCTGCCCACTTTCTCCCTACCTATTCAATATAGTACTTGAAGTCCTAGCCAGAGCAATTCAACAACAAATGGGAGGTCAAGGTGATACAAATTGGAAAGGAAGAAATCAAAATATCACTATTTGCTGGTGATATGATAGTATATATAAGTGACCCTAAAAATTCCACCAGAGAACTCCTAAACCTGATCAACAGCTTCTGTGAATTAGCTAGATATAAAATTAACTCAAACAAATCAGTGGCCTTTCTCTACACAAACGATAAACAGGCTGAGAAAGAAATTAGGGAAACAACACCTTTCACAATAGTCACAAATAATATAAAATACCTTGCTGTGACTCTAAGGAAGTGAAAGATCTGTATGATAAGAACTTCAAGTCTCTGAAGAAATAAATTAAAGAAGATCTCACAAGATGGAAAGATCTCCCATGCTCATGGATTGGCACAAATAATATAGTGAAAATAGCTATCTTGCCGAAAGCAATCTACAGATTCAATGCAATCCCCATCAAAATTCCAACTTAATTCTTCACTGAGGTAGAAAGGGCAATTTGCAAATTCATCTGGAATAACAAAAAACCTAGGATAGCAAAAACTCTTTTCAATGATAAAAGAATCTCTGGTGGCATCACCATGCCTGGTCTAAACAATTGTGATACAAAAACTGCATGGTACTGGTATAGCGACAAACAAGTAGACCAGTGAAATAGAATTGAAGACCCAGAAACGAACCCACACACCTATTGTCACTTGATCTTTAACAAGGGAGCTAAAACCATCATGTGGAAAAAAAGACAGCATTTTCAACAAATGGGGTAGGCACAACTGGTGGTTATCATGTAGAAGAAAGCAAATTGATCCTTTCTCATCTCCTTGTACTAAGGTCAAGTCCAAGTGGATCAAGGAACTCCACATAAAACCAGAGACACTGAAACTTTTAGAGGAGAAAGTGGAGAAAAGCTTTGAAGATATGGGCACAGGGGAAAAAAATCCTGAATAGTGCTGTAAGATCGAGAATTGACAAATGGAACCTCATAAAACTGCAAAGCTTCTGTAAGGCAAAAGACACTGTCAATAAGACAAAAAAGTCACGAACAGATTGGGAAAGGATCTTTACCAATCCTAAATCAGTTAGGGGACTAATATTTAATATATATAAATAACTCAAGAAGATGGACTCCAGAAAAACATATAACCCCATTAAAAAATGGGGCACAGAGCTAAACAAAGAATTCTCACCTGAGGAATATTGAACGACAGAGAAACATCTGAAAAAATGGTCAACATCCTTAATCATCAGGGAAATGCATATCAAAACAACTGTGAGAATCTGCCTCACACCAGTCAGAATGGCTAAGATCAAAAATTCATGTGACAACAGATGCTGGCGAGGATATGGAGAAAGAGGAACACTCCTCCATTCCTGGTGGGATTGCAAGTTGGTACAACCAATTGGAAATTAGTCTGGCAGTTACTCTGAAAATTAGAAATAGTACTACTGGAGGATCCAGGAATACCTCTCCTGGTCATATATCCAGAAGATGTTCCAACTGGTTATAAGAACACATGCTCCACCATGTTCATAGTGGCCTTATTTATAATAGCCAGAAACTGGAAAGAACCCAGATGTCCCTCAACCGAGGAATGGATACAGAAACTGTGGTACATTTACACAATGAAGTTCTACTCAACTATTAAAACAATGAATTTATGAAATTCCTAGCAAATGGATGGATCTGGAGGGTATCATACTGAGTGAGGTAACCCAATCACAAAATAACTCACAAGATATGCACTTACTGAGAAGTGAAATTTAGCCCAGAAACTTAGAATACCCAAGATACAACCTGCAAAACACATGAAACTCAAGAATAAGGAAGAGCAAAGTGTGGACTATTCTCCCCTTCTTAGAATTGGGAACAAAACACCCATGGAAGGAATTACAGAGTCAAAGTTTGGAGCTGAGACGAAAGGATGGACCATCCAGACACTGCCCCACCCAGGGGTTCATCCCATAATCTGCCACCAAACTCAGACACTATTTCATAAACCAGCAAGATTTTGCTGAAAGGACCCTGATATAGCTGTCTCTTGTGAGGCTAAGCCAGTGATTGGCAAACACAGAAGTGGATGCTCACAGTCAGCTATTGGATGGAACACAGGGCCCCCAATGGAGGAGCTAGAGAAAGTACCCAAGGAGCTGAAGGGGTTTGCAACCCTATAGGTGGAAAAACAATATGAACTAACCAGTACCCCCAGAGCTTGTGTCTCTAGCTGCATTTTTAGCAGAAAATGGCCTAGTAGGCCATCATTGGGAAGAGAGTCCCCTTGGTCTTGCAAACTTTATATGCCCTAGTACCGGGGAAACCCCAGGGCCAAGAAGTGGGAGTGGGTAGGTAGGGGAGCAAGAGGTGGGTGTGGAGGGAGGTTATAGGGAACTTTTGGGATAACATTTGAAATGTAAATGAAGTAGATACCTAATAAAAATTTGGAGAAAAAAAGTAAACCTACATGTGAGCAGCCAGATAATAAGAGACTGAAGCCTGTGTGTGTGTGTGTGAGAGAGAGAGAGAGAGAGACAGAGACAGAGACAGAGACAGAGACAGAGAGAGCAAATACTCCCTTTACTTCTTACCTAATGCCGAATCTGATTGTACTTTATGTAACTTCTGCTATTATAGAATTGATTTTTGCTGAGCTCAAGCTATAAGTAAATTAAATAAATTGTTGGAAGAGAAAAAAACAAACAAACAAAAAGAGTTGCCTTGGTCTTGGGATCTGTTTACAGCAGTAAAACTCCAAGACAGAAGTTTTTACCAGGAGTGGGGTTTTGATGTAATAGGCTTGACCATGTTTTATTTGAAGGAATGTGGGTTTGGGGACATTGGATAGCACTGGAATGCTTTAAGTTGGGCTTAGTGGGCTATTCTTATAGGAATATGGAAGACTTTATTGCTGAATATGATTTGAACTGTGCAGACCTGGACCCAGAGGATTCAGTGGAGAAGAATTACAGAATGTGGCCTAGAGACTGTTTTTGTGGTATTTTGGTGAAGAATTTGACAGCTTTTTGTCCTTGTCTAAAGCGTCTACCTGAGTTTAAGGGAAAAAGATTTGTATTGATTGCATTGACAAAGGAAGTCTCAAAAAAACCCAGTAGAGACTTTGTTCTCTGGATAAGTCTCATGAATAGCATTTTGAACAAGCATAGCAAGTTAGTAAGTAACATCCCTCCATGGTCTCTGCAATTGCTCCTGCTTGCTGACCTGCTTGAGTTCCAGTCCTGACTTCCTTTGATTATGAACTGCAATGTGGAAGTTTAAGCTGGATAGAACCTTTACTCTCCAACTTTCTTCTTGGTTATGATTTTTTTGTGCAGGAATAGAAACACTGACTACGACTTTTTTTTTTTTAATTTTGTATTTTTTCTTTAAAATCAAAATATTTAGGATTTCTCCAGATCTCTTCTTTATAAATACTTTAATTTAATGCTTTGTTATTGTATGATTGTGATGATTCTCTTTTTTTGCTGAGCCTCAACTGGGGTAAGGTCTGGTCTCAAATTTCAAGTGTATTCCATTAGTGCATGTGAACCACCCATGCTCAGGTGTGGAGAGGGCAATATCAGACAACTGTATTTTATTGATCAGGACTAAGTATATTTAAAAGATAAATGTGTAAAGATCCAAGTATCTTTTTATTAATCTTGATTAATTCACTCAGGTTCAGTGGAGACAGAACATAAAATTTCATGTATTTCTTGTATATCACTCTGTTTCCTTACTACACTTGCTATTAACATATTTTCTCTCTCTATCCCGAGCTTTTGTTCCCGCCGGCAGAAACACACTCAGGACAACCGGAATCTTCTGTGGCAAAGCTTTATTGCTTACTTCTCAGGAAGACCCCGACCCCAGAAAATGGAGTCGCTTATATAGCCCTCAGCCTGACGTTTCAGCACCTGATGTGGTGTGACAGCTCCTGATTTGTTGCTCACCCATCACCCCATTACTATGCCCCGAGAATGGGCAGTGACTAGGAGTGAGTTCACTCTCACACCTGCTTACAAGGCTTGTTTACTAGTTAGGCACAGCAGAGGCCAGCGCCATCTTATAATGGCGATTGCTCGCTGCACGGCTCTACACATCTCCCCCTTTTTATTTTATTAAATTGAGGCTGGACTAGGTCTGTGTAATTATGCCCATCTGCTGTGGCTCCTGTCTTAGGTCGTTCCTCCAATGTTACAGCCTTTCCTGTCATAGGGTAACCCTATCGCCACCGGGCCCTGTGTCTTAGGTTGATCTGTGCATGAGGAAAGTTGCCCATCCCTGGATACCGCAGTGCTATGTGACAGTAACTACTAAATGACCTAGGGCGAACTCTACAAAAGAGGCCAGTCACCAATGTCAACTAATTTTTGAGCATAGATATCCAGATTTCAGGGGAGGCCCCTTGCTCAATGGCAGCAAGTGCTTGAGCTATCAAAACCTTGTCACGTGTTTGTTGGGTTCTGAGCTTGCAAACCAACCAGAGCATGAACACAAGTCCACAGCAGGTGGCAACACCAAATAAACCTACCCCCACCCATTCCTTAAAATAAGAAAATGCAGATGAAATCCAGGAGGAGAGGCCCTCTGTCAATGACAGGTCCACTCGCGGAGTTGATCTTTAAAACTGCCACCCTCAGGGCCTCAAGAGTCTCATCGAATCCCTCGGACCAATTTCCTGCAAGATACAAGGAAAGCTGTCTAGACAGATTAGCTGCATAAGTAAAATTTTCATATTGGACACTGGTAATACACAGAGCTTCCAGTTTTCTTTCACAACCCAACTGGGCCATCTGGTATAGAACGCCTATCTGTTCCTCTGCCAGGTCAAGGCGCTGATTCAAAATTATCAGCCCTCCCTTTAACTTGGTACTAGCAGAATTTTGGACAGTGATGGCATCAGCCAGATCTGCTGAAAGCTGATTTAATTTTGTGCCTGATTGAACTGTACTAGTCATAGCATACCCTGCAGCTGTAGCAGCAGCTGCACTGGCTGAAATTGCTATGATCACGGCAGCAGTAATGCCAAAATCTCTCTTGTCAAAATAGGGATAAGGTGGAGGGTGTTTCCACTGGAATAGGGATCCAACGTGGGATCCATGCCACCATGGCACGTGTGTTCTTTGTTACATCCCAACATTGAGAAATCCAACAAGAATCATTGGAATAGACTTCAAATGAATCATTTGAAAGAATAAACAAGAAAGGGGCATAAACACAGACTAGGGTAGATGGATAATTAATCTGGTTTATCAAAGTTTTATTGAACCCAGTGATCTCTACACTGTTATTAGTATATCAATAAGAGTCCTGGGAGGCAGCATGTATTCCCCAATATTGAGCAAATCTTGAGATGCCAGTAAAAGAAGCCTTTCCAACTGCTCCTCCCTGGATAAAGATCAAAGGATTGAGTTCTGTACAACTGCCATTGACTCCACAAAGCACCCACTTGTGAAAGGGATGCATTCTAAAGTCCTGTATGAAAAGTCCCTTTTTCATGACAAATTCTTTCTCTGGGTCATCTATCATGTTGGGAGAAAAAGAAAATGTTTTACTCTGATCTGCCCAATGAGTGATGGAGGATTGACAATCAGACCAAGGCAGGATCAACTCTTCATCTTCCAGGCTACAATGAGGGGCTATTTTTGGTTGGTGGGGATGTTCTTTGTCTGAAAAGTTAGGTGGTAGAAATGTACCATTAACCAAAATTGCCTCCTGCCAGAAGGCCCGATTTATAAAGGTTATATCTGCGTTGGAAGTATCTTGGGTTGTGCTTACCCAACCTCCTCGGTTTTCATTAAACCTCCCCAAAGCTCGGGCTGTGAGGTTGATACATTTTCCTGGTCCATTAATTTGAAACCATAAAGAACCCTGTTCTAATAAAGAGCGATTTTCTCCTAATGGTGCTCGGGTGGGATCATAGGGTAGATATGGTAAATCTTGAAATTAGATAATAAAACATTATCTAATGTTTTATTAGTAGTAAAGAATTTTGGAAAAACTATAGCCTCATGGCGAACTGGCATTGGTTTAGGGAAAGTCGAGAGAATGTCCCATCTCTGTTCACCCCTCATACTAGGAACCTGAGACAAGTTCAGCATTGTCAGGATCAGGAGCAGTCCTCAGAAGGTCAGCATCTTCCACACCATCCTTGATTACTATCTTGCGGGTGAGTCGTTCCGGCAACCAAAATGGGTTGTTTTCAATCTGTAGAAAAACACAAACAGCTCCCCTGGATCTTATCAAAATAGGATCCGGACCTTTCCACAGACCAGTTAAGACATCCTTCCATTTGACCATTTCTTTTTGTCTATCAGGGTCTGAGCTATGTCGATCGGTTGCAGAGTGACCGTGCTCGTCAAGATTCAAAAAATTAAGTGTAAAGAGTGCCATAGATACAGCTACTCTTGGCACTGAGGGCAGAGTCTCATCAACTCCCCCTTTTTGTTTTATAAGACTTGAGTGTACGATGGGCACGTTCCACACTGCCTTGTCCTTGAGGATTATAAGGAAGGCCAGTCAAGTGAGTGACATCCATTTGATGACAAAATTGCTGAAATTTAGTAGAGGTATATGCTGGCCCATTATCAGTTTTAAGAATTGTGGGCTTGCCCCAAGCACTCCACGCTTCTAAACAGTGCTGTATAACATGAGAGGCTTTCTCACCTGTTAAAGGTGTAGCAAACATAACACCAGAGCAGGTGTCAATGGAAACATGTAAATATTGATTTCTTCCAAAAGAGGAAATATGAGTGACATCCATTTGCCAGACCTGTAATGGTCTGATGCCTCGGGGGTTTACCCCTACATGAGGAGTAGGCAGAAATTGACAACAGTTTTGACATTGGGTGACAATGTCACGAGCTTCTTTCCTGGTTAAGGTGAAATGGCGGTGTAATGTTTCAGCCATCATATGGAAGCGTTTATGAAACTCCCTTGCAGCCTCTGCCTGCGAGGACAGAGCAGCAGCCACGATTCTAGTGGCTTTGTCTGCCAAATCATTTCCATGAGACATGGGGCCAGGAAGGCCAGAATGAGCCCTGACATGAGTAATATACACAAGATGTCTTCTATGTAACAGGGCTGACTGAATTTGCTGAAAACTGTGAGCAAGCTTGGTAGAGGGTCTAATTAAGCCAGCAACTTCAAGCATATTAACTGCATTGACCACATATAAGGAATCAGATACAATATTGAGTGGTCCCGGAAAAGTTTCAAGGACTTCTAGAACTACCAAACACTCTACAACCTGGGGTGATGTCTCATTATATTGTTTAGATGTTACTTGGCCATTTACTACATATGCACCTATACCAGATTTGGATCCATCTGTTTACACTACTACCCCATCCGGAAGTGGGTGTTTGGCTGTTATTACTGGAAACACTACAGCTTGGCTTAAGGCAAATTGTAAAATTGAATGTTTTGGATAATGATTATCAATTTGTCCTGAATAAGAGGCAACCAAGACTGCCCAATCGTTAGTTGTTGCTGCCAGGGTTTGAACTTGAGCAGAAGTATAAGGCACAATTAGCATATGAGGTTCTCTCCCAAAATGAGTAATGGCTGCTTTTATCCCCCGAAGTGCGAGTTGAGCAACTGCATTAGGATACCACTCAATGATTTTTGCATGGGAAGCATTAGGATTGACCCACAATAAGGGTCCATTTTACCATAACACTGCTGTTGGTAACTGTGCAGTTTTTAATATGCACAATTCAAATGACTTTGACTTGTCAATGTGTTGTAATTGAGCATCTTGTAAGGCTTTTTCTATCGTCTGTAAAGCTTGACATGCAGCTGGGGTAAGTACTCTGTGGGAGAAGATGTGGGTATCTCCCTCTAATATGTCAAATAAGGGCTTTAATTCTGCTGATGGAATTTTCAAAAATGGTCTTAGCCAATTAATATCTCCTAGCAATATTTGGAAATCATTTAAGGTATGTAGTTGATCTTTGCGAATCTCTAATTTTTGAGGAACAATTTTGCCAGGATAAATGAGTGACCCTAGGAAGGCTCCCATTCGAGCAATTTGCACCTTTTCAGTGGCCACCTGCAATCCCCATTGCCCTAACGTTTTTATTAATATAGGGTATGCATCTTGCAATAACTGTGAATTTTTATGGCAAATCAGAATGTCATCCATATAAATTATCACCTGTAATGATGGAAAATGCTCTCTAACTGACTTAAGTGCCAATTGCACATACAGTTGACACATGGTGGGACTATTTGCCATCCCCTGAGGTAGGATCTTCCATTGATATCTTTGATCCGGCTCTAAATGATTAATGGCTGGGATGGTAAATGCAAATCTTTGCCTATCTTGAGGGCATAAAGGTATAGAGAAAAAGCAATCTTTAATATCTATAATTATAATTTCCCAATTTTTGGGTAAGGTAGAAAGCAATGGTAGCCCTCGCTGAACTGGTCCAAACAGACGCATTTATGCATTAATAGCTCTAAGATCATGTAATAAGCACCATTTGCCAGATTTTTTCTTAATTACGAAAATAGGTGTATTCCAGGGTGAGGTAGAGGGCTCTAAATGACCCAAGCGTAGCTGTTCAGAAATTAGTTTTGTGGCTGCTTCTAACTTTTCAGAGGAGAGAGGCCATTGAGGAACCCATACAACTTCCTCTGTAAGCCATGGTATGGGCATGGTGCCCTCAACAGCCCCTAGAAAAAACCCAAACCTTGTCTCCCATTATTACCTTTTTGAGGGATAGGTTCAAGTCTACCCTGCTCTCCTTTCCCTAATCCCCTTCCTTCTTTATAGCCCATTTTCTTCATTATTTGAACAGCTTGTGGCGAGTATTCATTAGTCAAGGTCAGTCCTAGTGCCTGTAAGATGTCTCTCCCCCAGAGATTTACTGGGAGTGGTAAAACATAGGGAGTGAATCGTCCTGTTTGACCTTCAGGCGCTGTCCAGCTCAAAGAGCGGGAGCTAATAGTGGGACAGGACTGATAACCTAAACCTTGCAAAGAACGTGATGACTGAGTAATGGGCCAAGTTTTTGGCCACCATTGGGAAGAAAGGACACTTTTATCTGCTCCTGTGTCTAAAATCCATTTAAATTGTTTTCCTTTTATAACTAATTCTAAGAATGGCCTGGAGTCAAGAGGCATTACTAAGTAAGCAGAATCATTTCCAGTAGAACCAATCCCTCTGGTAGCTCGAGGGACACCAGAGGAAGGAAAACAGCCATGTAGGCTTGGCAAAATTATTAACTGAGCTATTCTATCCCCTTGTGAAATAGAAAAGACACTCTGAGGACAGGAACAGAGAACTTGAAGTTCCCCTTCATAGTCTTGATCTACGACTCCAGGGTGAACAATAAGACCTTGTAAGGTAAGGGAGGCCCGGCCCAATATTAGGCTGACACTCCCGGATGGCAGAGGTCCTTTACAGTCAGTAGGAATAGGCTGCACCCCCATTTGGGGCAGCAGCATGAATCGGGTGATGGTATGGAGGTCCAACCCAGCTGATCCTTCTGTTGCCCTGCGGACTGTGGGGTCCACCTTTTGCCTGTCAAGGTCCCATATGTTTTCAGGCCCTGAGACCTGGGGGCCCTGTACTGTTTTTTTGGAATGGTCTCATTATCTACTGCTTGAGGGAATCCTGGCTGCAGGGGCCTGCCTCGAATGTCCTGACTGAACGACAATCTCTAGCCTAAGGAGATATCCTTTCCCACACTTAGGACAGAGTCCTGGCACTCTCCTTTTGACAAGGGCTCTACAGTCCTTTTTGAAGTGTCCCAGTTTGCCACAATTATAGCAGAGTTTGAGCTCAGCCATGTCAGGGCGTTTTTGCCCTTGTAGAATGGCAGCTGCTAAACCACTGGCATTAGTGAGTGACCCTCCAAGCTCATGGCAAACCTTCAACCAGTCCTGCAGTCCCTTGCTCTTTCTAGGTGTAATAGCCGCCCTGCATTCCTGGGTAGCCTGTTCATAGATCAACTCAATTAAAGACATAGCTGTCTCTGGGTCCCCAAAAATTCTCCCTGCTGTTTCTGTCATTCTAGCCACAAAATCTGAGAACAACTCCTGGGCGCCCTGGGTAATCTTGGTCAAATGCCCACTTGCCTCTCCCTTCTTAGAGAGTGCCTTCCATGCCTTAACTGCAGCAGCTGAGATCTGAGCGTAAGCTCCCCAATGGTAATTTGTCTGGTTATTAGCGTGTTGTCCCTGACCTGTAAGCAACTCAAAAGTCCATGTTCCTTGGTCCCCTTCAACATTGGCATTGGCCCTTGCCTGTGCTTGGCAGGAGTCTTGCCACAAAGCTTTCCATTCTAAATACATTCCCATGTTAGGAGATGCGGCTTTTACTACAGTCATCCAATCGCTGTGGGTCATTGCCAGAGTCGCAAGCCTTTCGACTTGGGCTACAGTAAAGTTGGCATTGACTCCATACTTACGGACTAACTCCGCTAGTTCTTTAATCTGTATATACTCCACCGGGATGTGATTGCGTCCGCCCTCTGCGCCTTCAAAGACTGGGAAAGCTTGCTGCACTTTTCTCTGTTCCTCTTTTGAAACGAATGAGTCTGACTGATACCTCTGCACATAGGGCGGAGGTGTACTAGGACCCAGAGGTTGCAGATCTGAAGACCGCATAGTGATTTGACATTTGTCTCTAGCTACTTTTGCTTTCTTTATGTTATTCTGTGACTGATTAGCTCATCTTTCATCTGGCTGGCATCTTTCTTCCTCTAAGTCTGTCTCCTCAGAGGAGCTAAGTTCCTTATCCAATTCTGAGCTACTGACAGCTAGTGCCTTGAACTCATCTAATGGCGGGTAGAGGCTCCTTTCCTTATGTGCCACTCCGGTTCTTTCTCTCTTCTTCTCTCCCTTTCCATCCCTTTTTCTAACCTCACCCAAGGCATTCTTTCCTTTATATCTCTTTTCCTCGGGCTCAAGGCCCGTGGAAAGGCCTAAATTCTTCAGTGCACCTTGTTTCATTCCAACTTTCAATCTCTCTCCCCACTCTGCCTCTGATAGACTGTCTTAAATTTTGTCCAAAATTTTCTGCCCCACTTCTACCATTTGCTGACAATCCTCATCTGTTAAGCACAATCTCACCAATTTCCACAATGGCATGATCCCTGTTTTAAGTTTGCTGTTCTGCTGTTCCCTAACTAGATCTCCTTTCAATTTGTCCCAAGAGGCGACAGTTAACGAACCTGAGCAAGCATTCCATGGTGCCACACGGCCTACCTCCTCGACAAATCCCTCTATAGTCTTAGTGGCAATTTTTAGGCCACACTGCTTCAGGATCGACCTTAATGCCACTACTACAGAGTGAGAAATTCCCATACTGCCGCAATCCAGTCCTGACTGCGACTGAAACTGGTCACTGTCCAGGCGCTGTCCAGGCCTGACGGTGACTGGGAACCAGTCAACAGTTCCAGTGGTGGAAGCAAAACGAAACCGAAAGGGAAAGTGCAATTGCTGTGCAAACAATCAAAAAGGCGTCTAACTCTGGAGAAATTTCAAGACTGCACGTACCTTACGGAGCTGTAATGTCCCGCAGTTCTGGTTCTGCCCTGCGAACAGGGGATTTCCCTTGTGCTGGTGTGAATCTTCTGCGGCAAAGCTTTATTGCTTACTTCTCAGGAAGACCCTGACCCCAGAAAATGGAGTCGCTTATATAGCCCTCAGCATGACGTTTTGGCACCTGATGTGGCGTGACAGCTCCTGATTCATTGCTCGCCCATCACCCCATTACTAAGCGCCAAGAATGGACAATGACTAAGAGTGAGTTCACTCTTGCACCTGCGTACAAGGCTTGTTTACTAGTTAGGCACAGCGGAGGCCAGCGCCATCTTATAATGGCGATTGCTCATGGCACGGCTCTCCACACTCTCTGCTTTTTTGTTTGTTTTATTTTGTTTTCCCTATGCTGGGTCTGATGTGTGTTAAGCAAGTACTTTATTCCACATACCACAATACACCTAGATTTTATATCATGTGACCCAGAGACCATTGTGTCTTAAAGTAACATAGACATTGACATTATGTTATCCTTTCTGTTTATAAAGAACAACTTTCTGTCAATCTCTCTTAGTCTATTTTATCCTTCTAATTTAAAATGCTTCTCTTAGAAATGGTGCATCTAGGCACATAATACAACAGAATATAATTATATAAAAATTGGATGAATAGGAACATGTATTAAAAGCGAATGACTTAGAGGGCTTGTCCTGTGGTCAGGCTAGTCCAACAATGGCTATCTTTTTTTCATCAGAAAGTCCAAGAATCTAACGATTTTTCAATGTTTGAACATGTGATAGAGACTTGATTGCCTCACTGTTTGATTCTGTAATAGAGAAGAGATCCCAGGAGTATGTCACAGGTAATTTAATGTTCCATAAGAAGTGACCTATTTATGTATTTCCAGCAAAGAAATCAAGTATACCAAAATAACTTTAAAAGGGGTATAGGAGAACAAATTCACAGTGCCCAACCTTAAGTTGTTTTCTCCCTTAACGTCAGCTACCCTTAGTATCCTAGAAACTTGGCAATTCACTTGAGTCATGAACTTATATATTAACTCCACAATGCAACTTTGTAATGTTTTCTTCTAAAATCTAGGCAGAGTCTGTTCTTTGAATATATAAGCCACTTCACCTTTTCTCCATTATGGAAAGGCATGTCCACCATGGCACTGAATGTAATAACAGCTTTAAGAAAAGCTAAGAGCAAATTCAAGAATAGAGTCATTGACTACAGGTAAAGTGTCTATATTAGAAATTACAATCTTCATCACTCAGAAGCTTTAAAACTGCCAAAATGCTTCTGAGCTTCAAGTGATAGCAGAGTGTTAATTGACTTCTAAAAACATCAATATCAGTGATGTTGATGTGTGGCTATGAGGAAATTCAAAATAAAGTAGAAGGTATAAAGAATTCACCCAGTAAATGTATGTTATATCATAACATGTATACACATACATACACATACACACATGCGTTCATGAATGTACATACATATACATAATGACACACACACATACAACCAATTCACATACATACACAGACATACAGAAGAGACATACGTATACATACACATGTATACATAGACACAAATATCTGTACACATATATGCTCACAAATGCACATGTGCCTATAAAAAACATTCCTACTTAATCATTTTACATTAACATTACAATATATATATATATATATATCAGTATATATATATATATATATATATATATATATATATATATATATCAGTGCCATAAATTGTGGAATCTACTCTGCAAATAAAGACTATTTTAAAGGCACATGTCATCTCTATTTCAATATCCTTGGTGTTAAAATGGAAGAGAATTACTATAAACATATCAAAAAGGGAAATATCATTTTTTATTTCTCTTTTCTCATAGACTAGAGTAACTCTTTGCCTCATCTGTCTACTTGGCCCCCATAAACACCCTCCTAGAATAGTTTTACAGAAACTCCTCTATTGGTAATGTCTGGATGTCTTCAGAGCCTCTTGAGTTTTAATGACCTTCTAGAATATTAACTCATTAACTTTCTATCTGTTTAAAAATGTAATTTAAATAAAGGTTAATGTCTATAACTCAATATAATCAAAAAGAAATTCATGGAAAAGATACATGGATTTTCCTTCATGCCTCTTACTTTCAAACTCAGAATTAAGAAAACAATTTAGATAATCTAAGCCCACTGTATTTAGCTGGTCAGAACTCAGAATTAAGAAAATGATTCACGACTGCAGAACCCTGGTTCCTGGTCCAGGACCCAAAAGGACCCACACAGAATCCCCCACAGGATCCTAAGACCTCTGGTGAGTGGAACACAGCATCTGCTCCAATCCAATCGTACGGGACCTGAGACTGCATTAATTAAGGAAGCAGATAACCTGACCTGATCAAGGGCTCAAGTCACTTCCGGTCCACTGCAGCACTGGGGTTCCTGGTCCGGGGGGGGGGTCTCCGGAGACCCCCAAGATCCTCACAGGACCCTCCATGGGATCTTAAGATCTCTGGTGAGTGGAACACAACTTGTGCCAGGAGGCAGGTTGGAACACCAGATATCTGGGCACCTTCCCTGCAAGAGGAGAGCTTGCCTGCAGAGAGTACTCTGACCACTGAAATTAAGGAGAGATCTAGTCACCCAGGTCTGCTGATAGAGGCTAACATAATCACCTGAGGCACAAGCTCTAACTAGAGACAACTATAACAACTAGCTCCAGAGATTACCAGATTGCGAACGGCAAACATAAAAATCCTGCTAACAGAAATCAAGACCACTCACCATCATCAGAACACAGCACTCACACCCCACCTAGTCCTGGGCACCCCAACACAACCGAAAAGCTAGATCCGGATTTAAAAGCATATCTCATGATGATGGTAGAGGACATCAAGAAGGACTTTAATAACTCACTTAAAGAAATACATGAGAACACTGCTAAAGAGTTACAAGTCCTTAAAGAAAAACAGGAAAACACAACCAAACAGGTAGAAGTTCTTAAGGAAAAACAGGAAAACAGATACAAACAGGTAATGGAAATGAACAAAACGATACTAGACCTAAAAAGGGAAGTAGACACAATAAAGAAAACCCAAAGTGAGGCAACGCTGGAGATAGAAACCCTAGAAAAGTAATCTGGAACCATAGATGCAAGCATCAGCAACAGAATACAAGAGATGGGAGAGAGAATCTCAGGTGCAGAAGATTCCATAGAGAACATAGGCACAACAATCAAAGAAAATACAAAACGCAAAAGGATCCTAACTCAAAACATCCAGGAAATACAGGACACAATGAGAAGACCAAACCTACGGATAATAGGAGTTGATGAGAATGAAGATTTTCAACTTAAAGGGCCAGCAAATATCTTCAACAAAATTATAGAAGAAAACTTCCCAAACCTAAAGAAAGAGATGCCCATAAACATACAAGAAGCCTACAGAACTCCAAATAGACTGGAATAGAAAAGAAATTCCTCCCGACACATAATAATCAGAAGAACAAATGCACTCAATAAAGATAGAATATTAAAAGCAGTAAGGGAGAAAGATCAAGTAGCATATAAAGGCAGGCCTGTCAGAATTATACCAGACTTTTCACCAGAGACTATGAAAGCCAGAAGAGCCTGGACAGATGTTATACAGACACTAAGGGAACACAAATGCCAACCCAGGCTACTATACCTGACCAAACTCTCAATTACCACAGAGGGAGAAACCAAAGTATTGCACGACAAAACCAAATTCACACATTATCTTTCCACAAATCCAGCCCTTCAAAGGATAATAACAGAAAACAACCAATACAAGGACAAAAATCACACCCTAGAAAAAGCAAGAAAGTAATCCCTCAACAAACCAAAAAGAACACAGCCAAAAGAACAGAATGAAAACTCTAACAACAAAAATAAAAGGAAGCAACAATTCCTTTTCCTTAATATCTCTTAATATCAATGGACTCAATTCCCCAATAAAAAGACATAGACTAACAGACTGGCTACACAAAGAGGACCCAACATTCTGCTGCTTACAGGAAACCCATCTCAGGGAAAAAGACAGACACTACCTCAGAATGAAAGGCTGGAAAACAATTTTCCAAGCAAATGGTCTGAAGAAACAAGCTGGAGTACCCATTCTAATATTGAATAAAATCGACTTCCAACCCAAAGTTATCAAAAAAGACAAGGAAGGACGCTTCATACTCATCAAAGGTAAAATCCTTCAAGGGGAACTCTCAATTCTGAATATCTATGCTCCAAATGCAAGGGCAGACACATTCATTAAAGACACTTTAGTAAAGCTCAAAGCACACATTGCACCTCACACAATAATAGTGAGTGACTTCAAATCACCACTTTCATTAATGGACAGATCGTGGAAAGAGAAATTAAACAGTGACACAGTGAAACTAACAGAAGTTATGAAACAAATGGACTTAACAGATATCTACAGAACATTTTATACTAAAACAAAAGGATGCAACTTCTTCTCAGCACCTCATGGTTCCTTCTCCAAAACTGACCATATAATTGGTCACAAAACAGGCCTCAACAGATACAAAAATATTGAAATTGTCCCATGCATCCTATCAGACCACCATGGACTAAGGCTGATCTTTAATAACAACATAAATAATTGAAAGCCAACATTCATGTGGAAACTGAACAACACTCTGCTCAAAGATACCTTGGTCAAGGAAGGAATAAAGAAAGAAATTAAAGACTTCTTAAAGTTTAATGAAAATGAAGCCACAACATACCCAAACCTATGGGGCACAATGAAAGCATTTCTAAGAGGGAAACTCATAGCTCTGAGTGCCTCCAAAAAGAAACTGGAGAGAGCACACACTAGCAGCTTGACAACACATCTAAAAGCGCTAGAAAAAAAGGAAGAAAATTCACCCAAGAAGAGTAGATGGCAAGAAATAATCAAACTCAGGGGTGAAATCAACCAAGTGGAAACAAGAAGAACAATTCAAAGAATTAACCGAAGTCGGAGTTGATTCTTTGAGAAAATCAACAAGATAGATAATCCCTTAGCTAGACTCACTAGAGGGCACAGGGATAACATCCTAATTAACAAAATCAAAAATGAAAAGGGAGACATAACAACAGATCCTGAAGAAATCCAAAACACCATCAGATCCTTCTACAAAAGGCTATACTCACCAAAACTGGAAAACCTGGATGAAATGGACAAACTTCTAGACAGATACCAGGTACCAAAGTTAAATCAGGATCAAGTTAACGATCTAAACAGTCCCATATCCCCTAAAGAAATAGAAGCAGTCATTAATAGTCTCCCAACCAAAAATGCCCAGGACCAGATGGGTTTAGTGCTGAGTTCTACCAGACCTTCAAAGAAGATCTAATTCCAGTTCTGCACAAACTATTCCACAAAATAGAAGTAGAAGGAACTCTACCCAGCTCATTCTATGAAGCCACAATTACTCTGATACCTAAACCACAGAAAGATCCAACAAAGATAGAGAACTTCAGACCAAATTCCCTTATGAATATCAATGCAAAAATCCTCATTAAAATTCTTGCTAACCGAATCCAAGTACACATTAAAGCAATCATTCATCCTGACCAAGTAGGTTTTATTCCAGTGATGCAGGGATGGTTTAATATACAGAAATCCATCAACGTAATCCATTATATAAACAAACTCAAAGACAAAAAAAACACATGATCATCTCCTTAGATACTGAGAAAGCATTTGAAACAATCCAACACCCATTCATGATAAAAGTCTTGGAAAGATCAGGAATTCAAGGCCCATACCTAAACATGATAAAAGCAATCTACAGCAAACCAGTAGCCAACATCAACGTAAATGGTGAGAAGCTTGAAGCAATCCCACTAAAATCAGGGAATAGACAAGGCTGTCCACTCTCTCCATACCTATTCAACATTGTACTTGAAGTCCTAGCCAGAGCAATTTGACAACAAAAGGAGATCAAGAGGATACAAATTGGAAAAGATGAAGTCAAAATATCACTTTTTGCAGATGATATGATAGTATATATAAGTGACCCTAAAAATTCCACCAGAGAACTCCTAAACCTGATAAACAGCTTCGGGGAAGTAGCTGGATATAAAATTAACTCAAACAGGTCAATGGCCTTTCTCTACAGAAAGAATAAACAGGCTGAGAAAAAAATTTGGAAACAACACCCTTCTCAATAGTCACAAATAATATAAAATATCTTGACATGACTCTAACTAAGGAAGTGAAAGATCTGTTTAATAAAAACTTCAATTCTCTGAAGAAAGAAATTAAAGAAGATCTCAGAAGATGGAAAGATCTCCCATGCTCATGGATTGGCAGGATCAGCATTGTAGAAGTGGCTATCTTGCCAAAAGCAATCTACAGATTCAATGCAATCCCCATCAAAATTCCAACTCAATTCTTCATCGAATTAGAAAGAGCAATCTGCAAATTCATCTGGAATAACAAAAAACCTAGGATAGCAAAAACTCTTCTCAAGGATAAAAGAACCTCTGGTGGAATCACCATGCCTGACCTAAAGCTTTACTACAGAGCAATTCTGATAAAAACTGCATGGTACTGGTATAGTGACAGACAAGTACATCAATGGAACAGAATTGAAGACCCAGAGATGAACCCACATACCTATGGTCACTTGATCTTTGACAAGGGAGCTAAAACCATCCAGTGGAAAAAAGACAGAATTTTCAACAAATGGTGCTGGCACAACTGGCTGTTATCATGTAGAAGATTGCAAATTGATCCATTCCTATCTCCTTGTACTAAGGTCAAATCTAAGTGGATTAAGGAACTCCACATAAAACCAGAGACACTAAAACTTATAGAGGAGAAAGTAGGGAAAAGCCTTGAAGATATGGGTACAGGGGGAAAATTCCTGAATAGAACAGCAATGGCTTGTGCTGTAAGATCGAGAATTGACAAGTGGGACCTCATAAAATTGTGAAGCTTCTGCAAGGCAAAAGACACCATCAATAAGACAAAAAGGCCACCAACAGATTGAGAAAGGATCTTTACCTATCCCAAATCGGATAGGGGACTAATATCCAATATATATAAAGAATCCAAGAAGGTGGACTCCATAAAATCAAATAACCCCATTAAAAATGGGGCTCAGAACTGAACAAGGAATTCTTACCCGAGGAATACCAAATGGCAGAGAAGCACCTGAAAAACTGTTCAACATCCTTAATCATCAGGGAATTGCAAATCAAAACAACCCTCAGATTCCACCTCACACCAGTCAGAATGGTTAAGATGAAAAATTCTGGTGACAGCAGATGCTGGGAAGGATGTCTAGAAAGAGGAACGCTCCTCCATTGTTGGTGGGACTGCAAGCTTGTACAACCACTCTGGAAATCAGTCTTGCTGTTCCTTAGAAAATTGGACATAGTACTACCGGAGAATCCAGCAATACCTCTCCTGGGGATATATCCAGATGTCTCAACCGGTAAGAAGGACACATGCTCCACTATGTTCATAGCAGCCTTATTTATAATAGTCAGAAGCTGGAAAGAACCCAGATGCCCCTCAACAGAGGAATGGATACAGAAATTGTGGTACATTTACACAATGGAGTACTACTCAGCTATTAAAAAGAATGAATTTATGAAATTCCTAGGCAAATGGATGGACCTGGAGGGCATCATACTGAGTGAGGTAACCCAATCACAAAGGAACTCTCACAATATGTACTCACTGATAAGTGGATATTAGCTCAGAAACTTAGGATACCCAAGATATAAGATACAATTTGCTAAACGCATTAAACTCAAGAGAAGGAAGACCAAAGTGTGGACACTTTGCCCCTTCTTAGAATAGGGAACAAAACACCCATGGAAGGAGTTACAGAGACAAAATTTGAAAGTGTGACTAAAGGATGGACCATCTAGTGATTGCCATATCCAGAGATCTTTCCCATGATCATCTTCCAAACGCTGACACCATTGCATACACTAGCAAGATTTTGCTGAAAGGACCCAGATATAGCTGTCTCTTGTGAGACTATGCCAGTGCCAAGCAAACACAGAAGTGGATGCTCACAGTCAGCTATTGAATGGATCACAGGGCCCCCAATGGAGGAGCTAGAGAAAGTACCCAAGGAGCTAAAGGGATCTGCAAACCTATAGGTAGAACAACAATATGAACTAACCAGTACCCCGGATCTCTTGTCTCTGCCTGCATATGTATCAAAAGATGGCCTAATAGGCCATCACTTGAAAAAGAGGCCCATTGGACTTGCATCTTTATATGCCCCAGTACAGGGGAACACCTGGGCCAAAAAGGGGGAGTGGGTGGGTAGGAGAGTAGGGGTGGGTGGATATGGGGGACTTTTGGTATAGCATTGGAAATGTAAATGAGCTAAATACCTAATAAAAAATAGAAAAAATAAACCATAGACACTGAAACTTATAGAGGAGAAAGTGGGGAAAAGCCTCAAAGATATGGGCACAGGGGAAAAATTCCTGATTATAACAGCAATGGCTTGTGCTGTAAGATTGAGGATTGACAAATGGGACCTCATGAAACTGCAAAGCTTCTGCAAGACAAAAGACACTGTCAATAAGACAAAAAGGCCACCAACAGATTGGGAAAGGATCATTACCTATCTTAAATCAGATAGGGGACTAATATTCAATATATATAAAGAACTCAAGAGGGTGGACTCCATAAAATCAAATAACCCCATTAAAAAATGGGGCTCAGAGCTAAACAAAGAATTCTTACCTGAGGAATACCAAATGGCTGAGAAGCACCTGAAAAAATGTTCAACATCCCTAATCATCAGAGAAATGCAAATCAAAACAACCCTGAGATTCCATCTCACACCACTCAGAATTGGTAAGATAAAAAATTCAGGTGACAGCAGATGCTGGCAGGGATGTGGAGAAAGAGCAACGCTCCTCCATTGTTGGTGGGATTACAAGCTTGTACAACCACTCTGGGAATCAATCTGGCGGTTCCTCAGAAAACTGGACATAGTACTACCAGAGGATCCCGCAATACCTCTCCTGGGCATATATCCAGAAGATGTTCCAACTGGTAAGAAGGACACATGCTCCACTATGTTCATAGCAGCCTTATTTATATAGCCAGAAGCTGGAAAGAACCCAGATGCCCCTCAACAGAGGAATGGATACAAAAAATGTGGTATATTTACATAATGGAGTAATACTCAGCTATTTAAAAAAATGAATTTATGAAATTCCTAGGCAAATGGTTGGACCTGGAGGGCATCATCCTGAGTGAGGTAACACAATCACAAAAGAACTCAAATGATATGTACTCACTGATAAGTGGATATTAGCCCAGAAACTTAGGATACCCAAGATATAAGATACAATTTGCAAAACACATGAAACTGAACAAGAACGAAGACCATAGTGTGGACACTTTGCCCCTTCTTATAATTGGAAACAATCACCTACAGAGACAAAGTTTGGAGCTGAGAGAAAAGGATGGACATAAGTGGATGCTCACAGTCAGCTATTGGATGGATCACAGGGCCCCCAATAGAGGAGCTAGAGAAAGTATCCAAGGAACTAAAGAGATCTGCAACCCTGTAGGTGCAACATTATGAACTAACCAGTATCCCGGAGCTCTTGACTCTAGCCGCATATGTATCAAAAGATGGCCTAGTCAGCCATCACTGGAAAGAGAGGTCCATTGAACACACAAACTTTATATGCCCCAGTACAGGGGAAAGCCAAGGCCAAAAAAATGAGAATGGGTGGATAGGGAAGTGGGGGGGGGAGGGTATGGGGGACTTTTGGGATAGCATTGGAAATGTAATTGAGGAAAATATAGAATAAAAAATATTCAAAAAAAAAAAAAGAAAAGAAAATGATTCACATCATTCAATTAAGCCCACTCTATTTAGTTGAACTGGACTAACTATTACACCTTTTTAAATGTCTTTCTCATCTAAAAGTTGTAGAGCCTATTGAATTTTTGATGTTTTTTATGTAAGTTTTGGGCTATTATTTTGGAAATTTCTCAAATGAAAATTTCAAATAATTTATTAAAATAATTCATATTTCCCCACTGGTACTAAATGCATGTGTGTTGTGTAAGATAAAAAGCATATCAGGACAGTTCCAATGAGAAACACTAATGGCTAGTGGACTCACCTACTCACCTACTTATTTTTAGTGTGATGTTAATCTTTTGGAAGGAATAAATGCAAGTGTCTGATGAGCAACTCAAGTTCCATTTTTGTCATCAGTGACCAACACTGCTTCCCATCAATCTCTCTCTGTTCTACCCATCATGAAGGCCTTGGAGTGGCCTGCTATCTAATAGTGATTATCACATGAATGTCAGAGCTAGGTTTAACTTCTCACTCAACTCAATAGGATTGTCATCCTATTGAGGAGTTACATGGTGGCCTTTTTTTTTAAAAAAAAAAATTACCCGATGGTGCTCATTTATCAAACACCATTTAACTAAAGTAGCAGCAGATCATTTACTACAAAGATAAAAGGATATTTAGATAGCTAATTAACCCCCTTATAGCTCTGCTGTAAGAGAGATATATCTTTGAATATATAAAGAGATATATCTTTGAATCCAAATATACTTGGGTTTTTATCACACTCCAGCTTCCCCGCTTCTAAGCAACCATTCTTTACATTGTTGGTGTCATTATGACTGGCAGGTGACAATAACATCAGGTTAAAGGGCAAACACAATTGATTTCCTGTCACTGATCCTGTGAAAGTGACCAAACGCTGACACACAATTTCTTAGTACTTTGTAAAGTCTCATAATTGCCTAATTGAAAAGAGGAAAGTAATAGATAGTGAATCCACCTGGAAGAAAGTGTAAGAAGACAAAATTCCCCAAGAGAGAGTAAAGAAGGATATGTCTATGGAAATGTAATCTAAGATTCCCTCCCAAAATTAAGAACATTATGTGCGTATGCGTGTGTGTGTGTGTGTGTGTGTGTGTGTGTGTGTGTGTGTATCTGTCTCTGACTCTCTGTCTCTCTCTCTCTTTGTGTGTGTTTGTGTGTGTATTATCTGACTATTCCCTGGATATGATTTGATATCTTTTGTAGAGCAGAAAAGATGTATGGCTAAGGGAAGTCATTTGCCAAGAAGGAATAAAGGAATAGCACAGGTAGACAGCAAATCCTAATTACTTGTGTCAAAAATGTAACTACACTCTTGAGAATTGACTGAAAACTTCCTTTTAATATTTTCATACCACTCAAGTAGAATGATAATGCTGTCATAATCAAGACCATGGCACAACAGCACCAGGAGAAAGACCAGAAGATGATTCAGTTTCCCACAACTACCATAATATTCTAGTCAGTGGAGTGGTGGAGTGCAGTGGGGGAGGAGGCATTTGATGTGCCCTAATTAAATTTTTCATCCCCATTCCTACACAGTGTGAATACCCATTTCCTTTGTGTAGCATTCCACTATGACTCTTGCAAGTATAACACTTTTGAATGAATGATATTTTGCGAGGTTCTTGTTCTGAATGCTTGGTGCCAACCTCAGGAGGGACAGAAATATTACTCCAAGTTCATATATAGCTATTTCAAAAGAAAGGAATTATCTGGGCTTTCTACGTCTTTCTTCTTCTCATCTCTTGCCTGAACTCTTCTAAACTAATTCACAGATATATTTTTTCTAACAGAAATCATTGCCTTGCCTTGAAGAGCAATCAACATACAAATTTCTAGAAGAGTCTATGAGACCCACATGAATGAACTAAATCTACTTTTAAAATCATCTCCTCGATAATACTGTCTCTGATTTCAATGGCCGAAAAATAAAGCCTTTTTTGAATATGACTCATTTGGAGCCAATGTTCTAAAGACATGTGAATTGCGTGCCATTGAGTGATCTAATGGGAATGTGCCGAGCAAGCAGAGCAGTTCATGTCCTCACTGCAAAAGGGGCACACAATGCTCCCTCTGCCCAAGTAAACTCTCCTAATCAAACACGTACAGAATGCATCAGACCATTAGCCACGGGCTGCTTTTTATATATTGCAAACAAACCCAATTACACGGGGAGGAATATTCAAGCGCTGCATGAAAAGTTATCAGAGGGCCTGCAGAGATTCCCCTGGAGCTGCCAAGCACAGACACAGTTGCCTGTGATTTTCACTTTCTTAGATAATGTGCAAGGACCATGGTGCTGATTAGCCCTTAAATCACACTCGCCCAGGGACAGCAAAGCCTTTAATTCCCTTAATGGGCACAGACGTGTCCTGGCTTTCTTCCTTTTTCACCTTCAACACTTCCCTGGCAGTGGGAAGATATAGTGTTTATGTGTGTATGTGAAGATGTGTATGCCCATGCAAGCAAGGAAACAGGCTGAAGTTTCTGGTGTCATTTCTGCAATAAGATTCCTTACTTAATAGTTATTTATTTATTTATTTATTTTGGATAGTGCCAGGCTACTGTCAATATTTGAGGTGGGTGGAGAGACATCTCCACTAACCTGCTTTGTGTTTTGTTTGTCTGTGTCTTTACCAAAAACCAATCCCAAAGCCCTATTACAATTTGTGTTCTCTGCTTCCTAAGTGGCCAAGGACACACAGAGAGAAATGATGTTAACTGAGGCATATCTCCTTCCATTAAAATGACTCTTTTGAAAGTCCAGTGACTCAGCGACCTTTTTTCTTTCTTAGTGGCCAGTGTTACTGCATCTTTATTGTCCCAGTTTGGAGGCAAGTAGAATTTCACCAATTATAAAAGTGAAGGAAGAAACAGAAATGAAGACACATGACAATTACCATGCTTTATATTGACAAAATATTCATATAAGAATTGTGTATCAAAATAAAAAATAATGGAAAGCTAGAGAGATAATGACATCAAGGAAGACACAACTTGACCCTCTTAACATATGGACTCACATGACTTATTAACACAACTGTGACATCAACAAATATAGCATGAAGAATTGTTTCTTAAAAAAAAAGCATAAAACAACATCCTTACCACCAATAAAGTATCATTTTAATTTGTGTACTTACATTGGCCATCAGCTAACATAGCTCAGAGGTGACAGCAGTCACAGGACAAAATTAACATAGGAATGAACATGAGAAAAACTTGATAGTTATCTGTTATCAGCAAATAAACACAAGTACCATAGGTATTAGGTAGCAATCAGCATTAACAGCCACATATTAATGCAGTAACAATTCTTCTTCCCTCTTAATACATCCTTCTGGTCACTTCACAGATTCATAGATGTGTTTATTTGCAGTGAATTAAAGCATTTCTCATGGGCAGGGAGAGAGACAGGGTTTGCCTTCAGTCTCCAGCTTGCATTTATCATATTGTGTGCATATAGTCACATATATATGATGTATGCTTAACAAATGCTTCTACTTTTCTTCCTTCTCAGTAAACATGGTCCAGTTACCTGCATTTACACAAAGCATTAGTGAACACTCAGCTCAGGGAAAATAATAGAAGCAAAAGCATCTATCAAGCCAGCCCTCTGGAGTTTTCATGGTCTACTTCTTTGCTGGAAGCAAAGATGGATAAAAGTATTTACCTCTTAAATGTTTACCTAATACTGTATGAAGCAGTGACCTTAAGTGGTCTTTACAGCTCATAGACCACACACAGAAAATTATGAATGAGCAATTTTTATTCTACTGAAACTAATGGCTATGGCACACTCTCGTCCTCTTCTGGAGAATTACAAGCAATATCCTTGGGTCGACTTACTATTATTCATAGATGGCAGTGACCAGTTTTCTGAATCTCTGCCCAGGGCTCTATGAGGAGGAGAAGGCAGAAAAATGGTAAGAGCAGAAGGCTACCCTAAGTAAACCGCTCTCTTCCATACTCAATAGTTCTGGCATGTATGAACACCCAGATACTGTGGAAGCATGTACAGGCTCTGTAAAATTTCAAATAAGATGGGGTCTCAATGTTGAGAGGGATAGGTGCACACAAGCTTCTACTCTAAACAAGAAACTATCTACATTTCACATCTGCTTGTAAAGAAAAAAAAAGTTTTCTCCAATGGATTTTCACTAGATGTATTAACCAGCCTTTAGGATACACCCTATGCTCAGCAGTACCTGGCCAATACAAAATAAACTCAATGATATTCTACAGAGTTTTGTCTCATTGCTTTACGTGAGTACTTTTTTCTTACTTGTGTTTTGCTTATAAATTGTTTCCATTTTTCTTACTCTCTCTGTGTATGTCTGTGTTTGTATATGTATGTGTGCTTCCTCATTTTTTCTTTTTCTTTTCTTTTCTTCTCTGATTTGATGGTTTTGTGTTTTTATTTGTCTGTTTGGTTGTATTCTAAGGAGAGAGCACAAGACCTTACTCGGACACCTGTGCAATTGGAGCTCTCTGCTCCTTCACACACCTCCAGAGACCTTTTCCTTGCTTACACTTTTGCACTTCTGATATGTTTCCTTCATTTCCTCCAGATGTGTATTTTAGAAGTACAATGTTCAAGCGAGCAGCTGCTGCTGGAAAGTTTCACTGCTGCTAACCCATGGGTCCAGCATACTCTGCTTCACATATCTGTGTCAGATCTTAGACACATGCACATCTAACACTTTAAGTTTTCCTTTTCCAATCTCTCTCTCTCTCTCTCTCTCTCTCTCCCTCTCTCTCTCTCTCTCTCTCTCTCTCTTTCTCTCTCTTCCTCCCTCCCTACCTCCCTCCCTCCATCCCTCCCTCTCTCCCTCCTTCCCTCCCTCCCTGTGTGTGTGTGTGTGTGTGTGTGTGTGTGGTGTGTGTATGTGGTGTGTGTGAACACTGTGTTGGAGCACCAAAGACTGGCCTCAGGATGTTCTTTTTCACCTTTTCTCTGTGTGTTTTGAGACCCAGTATTTCATTGAACCTGAAACTTAAATCTTTTTTGAGAATATACTGGCAAATAGTCAGTCCCAGTGATCTGCCATTCTTTTCCAACTAGGGATGGAATTGCAGACACTTCAATTATGTACAGAGTTATCATGTATAAATTTGTATGTTCATGGCTTTCGTGAGTCCTGGGAATCAACACTAAGTACTACATACTTGGACAGCAAACACTTTATCCCCTGCCACTGAGCCATTTCTCTAGCAGTATGCCATGTCACTTTTTCTTTCTTTCTTTCTTTCTTTCTTTCTTTCTTTCTTTCTTTCTTTCTTTCTTTCTCTCTTTCTTTCTTTCTGTCTTTTTTTTTTTTTTTTTTTTTTTTTTTTTTTTTTTTTTTTTTTTTTACAGTTAAACCAGAAGCTGGTATAGTTAGTATATTACAGTTTGACTGCTCGGACCTGCTGGGACCAGCAAGGTGACTGTCAATCCTTCTCTGCTTTATTAAAATTCTTTTTTTAGTTTTAATTAGGTATTTATTTCATTTACATTTCCAATGCTATTGTAAAAGTCCCTCCCCCACCCACTCCCCCACCCACCCACTCCCACTTCTTGGCCCCGGCGTTCCCCTGTACTGGGGCATATAAAGTTTGCACGACCAATGGGCCTCTCTTTACAGTGATGGCCGACTAGGCCATCTTCTGATACATATGCAGCTAGAGACACAAGCTCCGGGGTACTGGTTAGTTCAGAATGTTGTTCCACCTATAGGGTTGCAGATCTCTTTAGCTCCTTGGATACTTTCTCTAGCTCCTCCACTGGGACCTCCTTCTTCAGTTCCTGTAGACTAACTCAGAATCCCTGCTATATGTTGACTTCAGTAATAGTTCTTTCCTTTTATATTGTACTTTTCTGTCCTCCTAATTAAACTGTTTGAAGCTATTTTTTTTAATTAAGTTTTGAAATAGGATCTTCATGCAGTCTATGCTGGCCTCAAGCATTGTATGGGGATGAGGATGACTTTGAATTTCTGATCATCCTGTCTCCACTTCCCCAGTTCTGGAATTATAGGAGTGTCTCACCATGTAGGGTTTATAGGGCAGTGTACAACAAAGCTAAGGTCTTGTGCGGGATAGCCAATCTACTAACTGATCCCCAGCACTGACTTTATTAAAGACAAAGGTCATGTTGCTATTATTTTGGCTTCAATGATTTATTTATGTATGTATAAATTTTTGTATGTCATTCCTGAAGGACCTGAGCATCAGACACTAAAAACAATAAGTGGGCTAGAGCAGAGTTCACTACCTGGATGGAGCTTGCTCCTAAACCAAACTGTTCCCTCTGTATGCAAGTGTTCTTCGGACAGCCTGCTTAGTGCTAAAGCAGCAATTTTCAAGAAAGCCATCTTCTTTTCTCTATGAATGTCTTTTATGCATCTTTAGAGTCTGAGAATTCCCTCAACTCTCTAATAAAAATGAAAAATGATCCCATTCTGAGCAAACACAAAACACATAAGATATGGTAAAATCTTTTACGTTCCATAAGAACTTTCTTTCTCTAAGGGGTTCCACCACACCCCTGCAAAGCATCTTCTCGCCTCTTAGTGCAGGGCTGGTGCTAGCCTAGCATGCAGGTTTAATTACAGCTTGTCCCGCTTAGCTCTTTTGCACATTTCACATATTCCTCAGTACACCTTCTTCTCTCAGGAGCTATCAACCTTTAGCCCCTCCCCCTTCTCAAAAGTGTTCTCTTTCTCTGTTCTGTGATCCCTTCTAATTTTGCTCTCCTTCCACCTGATTCTAATTTTAAATTTATCCTTGTACCCACGGTTTGCCAGTAATCTTGTGACATAAAGAAGGAGATTTAAAAGCTTTCATGAAATCTATTTGAGTTGTACATGTACACAGTTATTTCACTTATCTCGAATCTAATGCTATCTATTTTCATCTTTTTATCAAATTATCATTCACATAAAATAAATTTTATCATTTTGAGGTATGAATTGGATTCATTTACTTTGGTAGAATGAACTGCACAGTGACCACTGTCATTTTTTTTAGCAAAATTCCAAATCCCATACCTAAATCTTTAACATTTTAATAGCTTCTTTATATTTCACTCCTTCCTGATCTGAGAAGCAGCTCTTGGATTTTTGCATCAATACTTATTTTCATTCAGAACTTTTGTACAAGGGAAAGAACATAGTATACAGCACTGGTGTTGTCTCTTAAACATGTTTTGGGATCATCTGTGGAAAAACAGTTTCTATCAATATTTCCTTTATTCATTTCAATAATAATTCAACAATAGCCAAATTTGGGTGTATTATGCATATGAAACAGTTTTTTGTTATTGTTGTTTCTTGTTTTTCGAGACAAGGTTTCTCTGTGTAGCCCTGGCTGTCCTGGAACTCACTCTGTAGATCTGAACTTCTATAATCCCAAAGTATTTATCTAGCCAGACTACCCTCCCAAAACTTCACATGGACCAAGTCATTGCCTTGTGGACTCTGATAACGTTGTAGCCAAAGGTCTACACCCTCTGGCTATCTGAATGTTTTATGTACCTGTATTGCTTTTTAAGTTTTAATATTTTATTAGTTAAATTTGTTCTTTGACAAATTCCTACATTCATATAATACAACCATCCTGTTTCCTCAACCCTCCCCTCCCCCTAGTACTCCCTCTCCTTGTCCCATCAGTTGTCTATCACTGCTGGTATTCACAAGGCCATTTTCCACATTGATGCCTCTTTGGATGTGTGATTGTGTGTGTGTGTGTGTGTGTGTGTGTGTGTGTGTGTGTGTGTGTGTGTTACTCTGTGAGTTTAACCACAGCAATCTAAATGTCCATAGGTTTGGAACTGAAAGTGGTAGCCTGGTAGGCTCACCAGTGGGTTCACCAAGGAAAATGTCTTTCTCTCTGTCAGGATCTATCAGAAGCAAGAGGATCTATCAGAAGCCAATGGATCAGCCAGAGGGAGAGAGTTCATTGTGTTCTTCTACCATTCATCAATGCTCATTAATCAAATCATTCATGTGCAGGCCCAGTGTAGGTATAGTGGCTTGTGAATAATAAACCATCTCATATTGTGTTTTTTTAATGACATTTTGTGTCAGACTTGACTTGCTCTGTATATCACCTGGGACCTGTGGGATCCTCTTGTCTCTTCTTCCCAGGTACTGGGATTACAAGCATTCACCATTATGCCTGGATATATTGACTTTCAATTAATAGTATCCCCATATGTTTTAATGGGTAAAAAGGATGTTTTCTATCAAAAAATGGCACTGGAAAGAATAGTGTTAGTATACAAAAAGACAACAAACAAAACAAAACAAAACAAAAATCTAATCTACAACCTGGAACCTGCTCATAGTTTAAAAATATAATTAATGTAAAATGAAAAATGAAGCAGAATACCACCAAACATGTAGATTACATACATACCTATAAGACCTCATGACTTTGACACTATCAAATTTAAATTTTGACCATATAAATTTTATATTATTTGTAATCTCCATGTAGAAGGATGTCAGATTATAATCCTAGAACACAGAATTATATTTTCCAAACCCATTATGATCTGGAATTCTCATGAAGCACTGAAATTTCAAACTATATTCATCAGCATGCATTTCTTTTGCTCCTGAATTACCTCTGTTCAGTTTATCATGCATGTAAAATGATTACATCATCATGCTTCATAATGTTTGCCTTGATCAGTTTCCACTTCAGTTTTTGCTCTACTTGGAATAGAGCCACCTGTTTCCCTGGTGTAGATGAAAACACACAGCAAGCAAGTAGGTCATTGACTCTAAAATGTCTCAGAGATAAAATTCTCCATAGTTGTTAAATTCCAGGCTTCTGAATTTTCTTTACCCATTTGTTATAAGAAACTAATCTCTGGCAATTTCCAAAAGTAAAATAGTCTGTGTTTTCTTTCATTTTGTGTTGTATAATCATTATTTTCACTTACTACTTTTTAACTAGGTTCTCAATCTCTAATTTTTATTTTACCATAACTATTGACTTTCTACATTTCTAATTTTAAATGACACTTTCACTTTTTCAGTTTGCCAAGGTACATGTCATCTTACAAAGATTGACATGTGGATTATTTTCAATCACCTTTTGGAGCTCATTTTATCTTTATCGTTTCTACTATAATAATGATAGTAATAGGTTTTTCTATATACTGAAATTTTATTTCAACAAGAGAACGTAATCTAACATGTAAAACATATAAGGAACAGTTCCTGTGAAAACAGTAGAGAAATGACAAACCTGAAGAGAGCACACCTGAAGCACCTTACCTCAGCATTCCTCAGGGCTTATCATTGCATTTGATTGATATTCATTGTCAGAATTTTCAGCTATAGTTATTATTGCTTTTTTTCCTTAATATTTGAGAGAGAAAGCCACTCAAGAGCAAGTTTTCTCCAGCATTTGTGAGGAAAGCTACCCCATGAAGATGGCATTTGTGATTCTGGAGACACTTGGATCTCCATTGCTGGGCTTCCTCTGTGTGGTGATGTCTTGATCTGGTCAAACTTTGTTGCTCTCTTTGTTAAGGTTGTTATCTTTGTACAAATTACATAACCAAAATGCAATGTGAAGTCCATGTGAGGGGCTGTGCCCACTGTAGACCATCAAGTCACTGCCACCCCTCATCCATCAGGCACTTAATGCAAAAGCTGTGAAAAGAGTTTTAGTGATCAAATCTACAGAGTCCTGGTATCAACTTCTGTATTAGTTGGAGTTTACTGTTGTGAACAGACACCATGACCAAGGCAAGTCTTATAAAAGCAACATTTAATTGGGGCTGACAGGTTCAGAGGTTCAGTCTATTGTCATCAAGGTGGGAGCATGGCAGCATACAGGCAGTCATGGTGCAAGCAGAGCTGAGAGTTCTACATCTTCATCCAAAGGCAGCTAGTGGAAGACTGACCTAGGGTGAGAGTATTAAGCCCATATCCACAGTGAGACACCTATTCCAACCAGGGCACACCTATTCCAACAAGGCCACACCTCCAAATGGTGCCACTCCTTGGTCCAAGAATATGCAAATGATCACATTTGCCTACCTTTAAGGAATGAGAGATGTTTACAACTTTCCTAGTGCTTTGGATTATTTGAACAAACTACTTATTTTTCAACAGTCCATAGACAGTTCAGAAGACTGATAAGTTGAGCACAGTCATAAGATAAGCCTCTACTTCTTAGACCTTGAAACATAAAAAAAATAACATTTGCAAGTTGAGAAATTATATATTAAATAGATATATAGAAGAGGGACACATGGGCTAATGAGCTGTTAAATAAAAACTTACAGGTCAGGTACTGAATCATATAGATAAAATTGTTTTAGAAATTCAGAAACTTTGTATATATTGGATATTAGTCCCCTATCTGATTTAGAGTTGGTAAAGATCCTTTCCCAATCTGTTGGGGGCCTTTTTGTCTTATTGACAGTGTCTTTTGCCTTACAGAAGCTTTGAAATTTTATGAGGTCCCATTTGTCGATTCTCGATCTTACAGCACAAGCCATTGCTGTTCTGTTCCAGAATTTTTCCCCTTTGCCCATATCTTTGAGGCTTTTCTCCACTTTCTCCACTATAAGTTTCAGTGTCTCTGGTTTTATGTAGAGCTCCTTGATCCACTTAGACTTGAGCTTTGTACAAGGAGATAAGAATGGATCAATTCACATTCTTCTACATGATACCCTGCAGTTGAGTCAGGACCATTTTTTGAAAATATTGTCTTTTCTGCACTGGATGGTTTTAGCACCCTTGTCTAAGATCATGTGGCCATAGGTGTGTGGGATCATTTCTGGGTCTTCAATTCTATTCCATTGATCTACCTGTCTGTCACTGCAGTACCATGCAGTTTTTATCACAATTGTTCTGTAGTACAGCTTGAGGTTAGGCATGGTGATTCCACCAGAGGTTCTTTTATTGTTAAGAATAGTTTCTGCTGTCCTAGGTTTTTTTGTTATTCCAGATGAATTTGAAATTGCTCTTTCTAACTCAGTGAAGAATTGAGTTGGAATTTTGATGCGGATTGCATTGACTCTGTAGATTGCGTTTGGCAAGATAGCCATTTTTACTATCAAGAAGCTGGATCCAGAAAACCAAATAACCCCATTAAAAATGGGGTACAGAGCTAAACAAAGAACTCTCAAATGAGGAATAACGAATGGCTGAGAAGCACCTGAAAAAATGTTCAACATCCTTAATCATCAGGAAAATGCAAATCAAAACAACCCTGAGATCCCACCTCACACCAGTCAGAATGGCTAAGATAAAATTTAAGTGACATCAGATGCTGTCAAGGATGTGGTGAAAGAAGAATACTCCTTCATTGCTGGTGGGATTGCAAGCCTGAACTCTGGAAGTAAGTCTGACGGTTCCTCAGAAAATTAGACATAGTACTACTGGCAGATCCCGCAATACCTGTCCTGGGCAAATACCCAGAAGATGTTCCAACTTGTAATAAGGACAATGCTCCACTATGTTTATAGCAGCCTTATTTTTAATAGCCAGAAGTTGGAAAGAAACCTGATGTCCCTCAAGAGAGAAATAGATACAGAATTTTGGTATATTTGCACAATGGAGTACTACTCAGCTATTAAAAACAATAAATTTATGAATTTCTTAGGCAAATGGAAGGCTCTGTAGGATATCATCCTGAGTGAGGTAACCCAATCACAACAGAACACACATGATATGCATTCACTGATAAGTGGATATTAGCCCAGAAACTTAGAATACCCAAGATATAATCTGCAAAACACAGGAAACTCAAGAAGAAGGAAGACCAAAGTGTAGATACTTCTTTCTCCTTAGAATGGGGAACAAAATACCCATGGAGGGAGTTGCAGAGACAAAGTTTGGAGCTGAGACAGAAGGAAGGACCATCCAGATCCTGCCCCATGTGGAGATCTATCCCATAAACAGCCACCAAATTCAGACACTATTGCATATGCCAGCAAGATTTTGCTGACAGGACCCTGATATAGCTGTCTCTTTTGAGGCTATGCTAGTGTCTGGCAAATACAGAAGTTGATGCTCACAGTCATCTATTGGATGGAACACAGGGCACCCAATGCAGGAGCTAGAGAAAGTACCCAAGGAGCTGAAAGTGTCTGCAACCCTATAGGAGGAACACCAATATGAACTAACCAGTACCCCCAGAGCTCATGTCTCTAGCAGCTTATGTAGCAGAAGATGGCCTAGCTGGCCATCATTGGGAGGAGATGCCCTTGGTCTTGTAAAGATTATATGCCCCAGTACAGCAGAATGCCAGGGCCAGGAAGCAGAAGTGGATGGGTTCGGGAGCAGGACTGGGGGAGGGTATAGGAGACTTTCTGAATAGCATTTGAAATGTAAATGAAGAAAATATCTAATAAAAAATAAATATAAAAAAAGAAATTTAGAAACTAATAAATAATACTATCAGATCAGACCTGTTATATAATATAATGACTCATATGTAGGCAACATTCTATTTACAAGTATTGTTATAAGAAGCATATAAGTGTGTTTAATACTTAATCCTTTTGTTATTAAAATTATTATGTTGATTATACATAGCCAAGGAAACTAACTCCTTGATTTAATAACTTGCTCACTGTGTGAAAATATGTTTAGGAATCTCAAAAGGCATGGCTCAAAACAACCTCACTTTATATCTCCAACTATGGCCACAAAGGAATCATTTTTATCAAATCTTGCAAAACACACAGATATGAGAAGTTCCAGCTTGGATAAAGTCATTTATTTCTCCTTCCCGTGATTGTGGAACTGTAGTACGTATCTTAGTAGCTTGCCTTGCTTGGAAACAGAGTTGAGGTACCAACAGGAAATATGG
Source organism: Mus caroli (assembly GCF_978045245.1). NCBI lineage: Eukaryota > Metazoa > Chordata > Mammalia > Rodentia > Muridae > Mus > Mus caroli. The sequence continues at coordinate 25,905,110 of NW_028227274.1, read as the reverse complement.
ACAAGAGACTCCGTTGCAATCTCTATAGGAAGAAATAAGGGAAGAAATGATAGTTTAGAAGTAGATAATTTAAAAAAATGTGAGCTGACTGTGTGGCACAGTGATATACTGGTCTTGTCCTCAGCCCAGAAGTGGTGAACAGGAAAAACTATCAGTGCATAATAGCTGTAGAGAGGGAGAAGTCAACATGGATGCCCCATGGGATTGGTTGCTTTACATTTAAAAGCCATGCCACAAGCCATGTTCCTAGGAACTCTGAGCTAAGCCTAGGGGGAGTGAGAATGCCAGTGTCAGTTGGTGTATCTGATGTCAAATGCCGAAACACTGAAAATAAAAGAAATCCGAATACATTTTCCATCCCAAGTTCCACCCTGATGTCAGAACATCAAAACCAGCTGCTCTTGTCCCAATCTTATCCCTATTGGGATTTTCAATAGTCTTCTTCCTTTCAGTACAAAACTTTGGGAAGCTATTTAAGTTGAACGAACACTGATGTTACATTGCAAAACCATTAAGCACCAAGCACGCACATTTTGAATGCTGATAAACTTGTATAACTACTATTTTGCTTGTATATTAAAAAAGCAAAACAAAAAACAAAAATGGGAGGATCATAACAGAAAGGTACTCTTCAACTCACAGTGTCTAGTTTCATACTAAAAAATAGCAAATTTCTTTCATAGAGGCAGTTAAAACTTCAATCTACTCTCTTCCTAACAATTATAGTTACTCAAAATGTCACCCGTAAGCAATTCAATAAAATATTGAATAATCTAGGTTTTTCAAAGAATCCTCAAGTATGTTATTTAGTAATTTATTATAGAACACATGTAAGAGGAGAGTTATTTTTACCTACTTTTGAAAACTAAAAGGTGATTTAGCTTTCATTTTGCACCCTTTTCTGATTGTTTCTAGGTAAAATTAAAAGGCAGTACCAAAGGAACACACACACACACACACACATACAGATATTATCTAGACAGGTGATAAAGTCATACCTGAGGAGCCTGGTATACTGGCATATGGGTCAGGATCTGAGGAAAGAAAAGAAATATGTATAAAAATATAATGTCATCTATACACATGTTATATGTATATATACATATGTCATATGTATATATGACATAATACCTCTAACATATACATATAATATACATATGTATGTGTGTGTGTGTGTGTGTATGTGTGTGTGAGTGTGTGTCCAAATACTAATCTTTCTTATTCTCATCATTTTATCTAAGTGCACTGGCATTTCTATTATTACCTGAACTATAGTATAAAACACAGTAGGCCTTATTGGACAGAATAAAGTTCAAGTATCTTGAATTGTTAACCCCTTATTAGAGAGCTATAGAAAGTATTTAGTCATACTAGACTAGGTGCAACAGATGTCTCCTGTTATTTGTGTGGGTGTCCAATGGGAAGGATCTCTGGATTTATGTGGTGCTGGGGTGTAAAAACCACCTAGTAAGTGTAGTGAACATGTAGAGACTGTGGACTTTGTCTCAGTGTTTGTCAAAGTAACAGAAACATAATACATACATGGATCATTCCCTCTACTTCTCTATTCTATGAGTTAGAAGTAAATTTTAGATACATTCCTATTTTCTATGATATTTAACTTGTCTTCTACAAATGTCATGAAACTGTTAGAACTTTGTGTGTGATAGCAATAGGGTTGAACTTGATGTGTTAAATTATCTCTAGAAAGGTGGGAAAGTCATATCTGAGTGCTGTTTAAGAAACCTGAGATATAAGCCAGTGATCTGAGGAGAGAAATCCTCTGCCTTGTTAAAAGGCAGAATCTACTGAATGGTTACTGGATTGAACAGACATATCAAAATTAGAAAGGATGATTTTCGTTCTTGTTATTGGAAATGGGAAGGAACTACGGGTTCTCTAGCCTTGGAAACCCCTCTCATATGTAACAGTTTCTTAGTTGTCTGTCATGGAGAGTCACATTATTGGATTCCCTGGGTCCTGGATTAGGAACTTGGTCTAAAGCACACTATTGTTATCTTATATCCTCCAGATTACCAGGGGACTTCATGGCGTCTACTTATATGAATCAAACTCTGCTAAAACCAGATCTCATATAAAAACATCTATGTTTGTTTATATAGGTCCTTCTTAGTTCTGGCCATCTGGAAAAACTGACTAATACAATATTAAACATTGAATATTAATACTTCACATAGATTTTTGGTTGTCAAATTCATTTAACCAACTTAACATGGCTAGTAATGCTTTAAGAAGAAAAATTAGTGATTCAAATAGGCAGGGAAAGAAGGGCTTGTGCCTGACAGGCAAGGGAAGGGTGAGCAAGCTGGAATGTTGTAGTAAAGGGGAGGCAGGGATACTGTAGGATGAGTGAAGAATGTTATACTCTGTATTAGCGGGCTTTGGAATGGAAGAATGCCAAACCAGCCGGGCGTGGTGGCGCACGCCTTTAGTCCCAGCACTCGGGAGGCAGAGGCAGGTGGATTTCTGAGTTCGAGGCCAGCCTGGTCTACAAAGTGAGTGCCAGGACAGCCAGGGCTACACAGAGAAACCCGGTCTTGAAAAAACCAAAAAAAAAAAAAAAAAAAAAAAAAAAGAATGCCAAACCAATGAAGAACAGTGTTAAAATGCTACTTTTTCCACTGAACAATGGCAGAGTCTTGATATCAGCAATGAGGTCACTGAAATCACCTGAATGTGAGATGGCTTTATGGATGCATATGTTGGAAGAACAATTTTACCAAGGTGACAAGCAAAGGGTTTATAAGACAGTAATTCTGACCTACCATTGAAAAGTTAACTGGACCTCCAGGACAAGCTTTGTTGTAGAAACTAACAAGATAGAATTCTGCTTCATTCATACTTTGTACATGGAGGGAAATAAACCCATTTCAGAAAATTGTGTTCTGCCTGTCTCTATGCTTAGCATAAGACTACACTGTCCTTTATATTGCAGGTTTGAATGGTGCCTCCAAATACTCATGAGCCCTGTGCTTTTTGTGTGGGATACTTCCGGTCTTCTCCAGCACAATGATTATTGTATTCTTCTCTAGAGGAGAGCTTGCTTCCCAATAGCATTCCTTTTTCAGAAGTCTTTTAATATGTCGCACATACCATTTTGTGGTAAATTTACAATGATGTTTTTGGTGACCAGAGTTATCCCCTGAAGATATAACTAATGATATTGCTTCCTAATCCTCAAATTTCTGTGGATCCACATTATAAGGAAACATATAAAACCCATAAGGTTTGTAATAAAAGTATTCCTGGTTGTTTAGTGCAAAAAAAAAAAAAAATCAAATGTCAAGCATGCTAGTTGATCAGACATTATAGTGCAGCTGAACTAAACCTCCAGAGCTCTTGTCAGAAAGCGGTGAAGCAGAAGTCACAATGTCATGAGATTTTACTAGGTGAAGGTGGTAGATACAGTCTGAACAGTGCTTTGTAGGTGAGAAATGGGCCAAATATCTATTATTGTGTCTGCATGTGTAGGAGAAGGACTAAGAGACAGGATCTCCTGTGAGATAACATCCAGAGGTAACCAATTTTCTCAAGAAATATCAGGGGACCAATAGATTACAGAACAGTTACATAGCTGTGTGCTAAATTCCATGAAGGATGCTAAGGCAATAAAACCTCCATGGAATTACTTAACATTCCTTTAGGGGAAGCAGAAATCACAAGAAGAAGATATATCATGAAATATTAGATTGGAGATGACGGAAAGAAAGAAAAAAATGCATAGGGTGCCAAGCAAGAAATAAGAATTTTGGTTGTAAATGAACTACATTTTTTATTATCTTTATTATTTTTGATATATAACTTTATTTTAATTTTACCTATGAAAATGACAAAGTGGTGTTTACATGAAAAACTAAATTTAAAATGGTCCTTTAGAATCTATCTATCTATCTATCTATCTATCTATCTATCTATTAATTTCATTTAATTTTTTTACAGTCAATATTTTATCTCCCTCCTGGTCCATACCAGGAAGTTATGTTCTTCATCTCATACCTCCTACCCCACCCCCTGTCTCCACAGGGATGCTCCAACCCCACCCTCCACCCCATCAGACCTCCCCACTCCCTGGGTCCTCCAGTCCCTTGAGGGTTCAGTGCATCTTCTCTGACTGAGTTCAGACCTGGCAGTCCTCTTCTGTATATGTGTTGGGAGTCTCATGTCAGCTAGCGTATGCCTGGTTGGTGTCCCAGTATCTGAGAGATCTCGGGGATCCAGGTTAGTTGAGACTTCTGATCCTCCTATAAGGTCTCCCTCTTCCTCAGCTTTTTGCAGCTTTTCCCTAATTCAACCACAGAGTTAAGCAGCTTCTGTCCATTGGTTGGGTGTAAGTATCTTCATTGGACACTTTCAGCTGCTTGCTGGACCTTTCTGGAGGCAGTCATGGTAGGTCTCTGTTTGTATGAACACCATAGCCTCAGTAATAGTGTCAGGCTTTGGGGCCTCCCCTTGAGCTGTATCCCAATTAGGCTTATCAATGGACCTCCTTTTCTTCAGGTTATTCTCCATTGTTGTCCCTGTAGTTCTTTCAGAGAAGAGCAGGTATGAGTCAGAGTTTTTGAATGTGGGATGGCTACCCTATTCCTCACTTGATGCCCTGTCTTTATGCTGGAGGTGGGCTCTACAAGTTCATACCAGATAGTGTCCAACTCACTCTCTTTACTCTATTCAGTCCAGGAACTGGTCTCTAAGGAAAGGTGCCACCCAGAGTAGGTGGGTCTGTTCACCTTATTCAATTTACTCAGGATGATTCTCACCAACATGCCAGAAACCCATGTCTCAGGTGATTCTAAATTTTCACAAATCGACATCTAACACTATTACAATAAAGATCTTTATTTAAAGAATAATATTTTTGAATTGCAAATTTATACTAAAACTCCCAACTACATTCATGCTTCATGAACATATTTACCCGCAGTTCATAATCTCTGAAACTCATAGAAATGGTGGAGTGAATTATGATGTGCGTTCAACATATATGTTACTTTCTCAAAACAGCAAACTACTGAACAGAGTCCCTGGACAGAGTCATAGGTTCAGTCACCTCTGTGGCAGAGACTGTGGAGAAAGATGACAAGGGTGAGGCTGCAAGCAGTGTGCCTTGTGACGCCTCATTTGCCTAACTGACTTGACCTCCCAGGTGCTCTTGCATAATCTTACAATCCTTTCTAGGAAGAATTTGATTTTTGGCTAGCTTTAAGAAATAAGATCCTTTGTCAAGAGTGTGTGCATATATATGTTGTGCATATGTTGTCAGCCACAATGATCCTATACATATACTCAGGGTGATGCCATCTGCATTCGTGTCAATATCTTTACCTAATTGTGATTATGTACAAACATGAAGAGGAGGAGTTTCTATTTAAATAAAACAGTCAACCACCTAAATGATCAGCTTTCTTACGACAACAAATATGTTGCAAAATATAAATATATTTTAACAATCTGTGAACAATTCCAGAAAATATTCATCTGTGCTGTATTGTAGCATATTTACTCTTATAGTACTGTAGTCGGTGTGAAAATGGAAAGCACTGAAAAATTCTGTTTAAGTACAGAGATGTTTTTATGGCTTTCTGTACTTTGCTTTCCTGTTATCTCTTCTGACAAGTTGCTTACATGAAAGAAGATGGCGGCATACGAACGTTGAAGGTATGAAGCAGCTTCATGTTCCATTTGGAACACGGCTCACTGTCCCATCATATGCTTTGCAAATCAGTAGTTATTTTGCTGTGGCATATAAGACACAATCTCATTATGAAAGGTACAGGAATTTTAATCTTATATTACAAAATTTTAATATGAAGGTATTTATATTTTACTATTTTGATATGGTCATACAATAATATACACAATATATATTCTATGTATATAATACATGTATATATACATGTATTATATATGTATATTATATGTATATATGTATGTATATATATGTGTATATATATATATATATATGGCTTGTTTAGAAACACTTCACAAACATCTCAAATAGGAAATAGTCTTGTTAATGACCTCCATTGGATGAATGAAAGAACAAACTGACAGTGATTTGCCCCTCATTGGCAGACATGGTCATACAATCAATCTAAAAACAGCATGTGGATTGAAAGAACTTGGGGAAAACGGACTAGCTTTGTTTCATCCCATCAGTGTGAAACACAGAAAAGACAGATTCAATCTGCAGTGATAGAGGACAGAGAGAAGTTGCCTGGGGTAAGAGGTGAGTGATGATTGACTGAGATGTGTATTGAAGATTTTTTTTTGGGTGCAGCAAACATTTTCTATCTTCAGGGTGCTTGCAGCTACCAGAGGGAACACTCACTGAAATATAAAAATTAATTATAAAGATAAGCATAATATACTTAAGTATTAAACATAGGTATTTTAAAACTGACTAGAATACACAGTGCCAAACAAAGTTGTAGAGAAAGCAGCTCATATACGATGAAAGACTGCACATTCCCAGTAACTCTTAATGTTTGAATACAATATGAATGATGTAAAAGAAGAATTTTCATAAATAATTGAATGAACATGAGCATCTTGCAAATAACAGTGTCCAGATACAATCTCAGAATTAGTTTTGGAGATTCTATAGTTTGTTCAGCATAAAGCAAATTAAAAGCCTCTCTTCTATTGCAAAAGGGCTCTTTCATCAAGAAACATATTCATAATATATATTTGCTTGCTGAGAGACAAGTTCACAATAATTAGAGATTATTTGTAGAAATAATTTGCATAGCAGACAAGAAGTATATATTTTCAAAGATTTAGGTGATGTGTTAAAAGTTAATTTTGTGCCCTGTTTTTTTTTTTTTTTTTTTTTTTTCCTTAGTGAGAGACTATACCTTTAATCCCATCATTTGGGAGTCAGAAGCAAGTAAAACTTGAGCTTAGCCTGCTCTACTTAGTGTGTTCCAGCCTATCCAGAGGTACCTGGTGAGACTCTGAATGAGACAGGAAGAAAGAGAGGGTCTGGGAGAGAGTTTTGATATATCAGTCAATGGCTACTAGTGGAAAAAGATCAAGTTTCCCTTAAGAATAAACTTCCAATCCGAAGTTGTCAGCCCTCAATACATGCACACATGAAGAACACATTGAACTCAGTAGGATATAAACATACATATAAAAACAACAATAATTATATGATAGGTTATGAATTTGGGAAACAGGATATGGTATGAGTACAAGACAGAGAAGATGAGTTCTAAATGAGGCAATTATAATGATATATTCATGTATGAAAATCTCAAATGTTAGGAAAACAATGCTCAATATCACACAGTCATAAAGGATAATTATAAAATTATATTCAAGTAATAGAATCACCTATGTTATATGCAAAGAAATGAAAAGAAAAAAAAAACTCTCAGTGAAGATAACGTATTTGTTTGTTAGTACAGAAGCCTTGAACACTTCTGATGATGATGTGATTTGTTTAAATCATATTGGAAATCAATATGAGGGACCCTCAAAAAATTAAAAACATGCCTCAGGCATCTTTCTTCTAAGTATACATCTGAACAAATTTAATCTTGTAATCTTTATTTTAGGTATATATACATAGGAAATTAATCCACTAATCTTACTTCTTGATGTATATCCAAAAAGAATAAACTGACCTACTTGTACATTATTCAAAGTAGTCTAGGCATATTAACACTCACTGAAAATCAACATGTAAAGTATAAGTTATATCACACACACAGACACATACATACATATACATACACATACACATATACATCATCATATACATCATCATATACATATACACACATATTATGAATATATACATATGCTAGACACAGAGGCTGTTATTCATCAATATTTATTTATTCATTTGCTCATAATTTTGCCTACATTCTGATTGGTAAAAGTCTAACTTAGGTATTTTCCTCCATTAATATTCACATTATTTCCTGACATAGGGTCTCCTACTGAACCTAAGACCACCAGTTGCTAGTCATAATCTCTGTCTGGGCTTCCATCTGTCTTTGTTGCTCTAGCTATAGAGCTACAGATGCACATCACTAAGACTGATCCATCTCCCTAGCGTGTAAATACTTGTCCTTTTTATTTGACAGTTACACCACTAAAAAGCATTGAACACCATCAAATAAAAGAAATCTCTATGGAGACATGAGCTTCTACCTCTTATATAGCATAGCTTTATGTACTACACTGATGGTAATTTTTGTGTACATATTTCTGGACTTAGAAAAGGAGGAAGGAAATAAACATAAATAAAAGTAGGTTATATTCTTCCAATATGGTGCATGGTGTTTTCACTACATAAATCTAGTCTATGAAATAATTTTGACATTTTATAACTAGTGAGACTTCATGAACCATCTCTTCAGTGTGAGTATATGCTACCTGGTATAGGGCACTCTTTCCATCTGTCTTTATTTTCACACATTATCTGCTCCCACACTCAAGATATTTAAGTATCTCCCACAAGGAATAAACACACTATATTTATTTTAGAAAATAAAAGGAAAATTGTAAATTACACATTCTTTATTTAGTAAAATACAGCAGTTTTTCCATATAACAGAAGAGGTATTCAAGTTATCCAAATCATGATTTGTTATACTCTTTCCACTAATGACTTCTTTTTGTTCAAGAACTTTTTTTTACTATCTTTAATATGTAAAATGTATCATACAAATCAACCACTGAGAACAAATCATAAGGATATACATTCTATATATAATACATATATAATATATAAATATATACATTACAATTAATTGAACATAAAAGCTAATGTGACTATCAAATGATTTATCTGCTTATATTTATAACAAATTAAGTCTTTGTTCTGTGTTTGGTTTGGAGCATCTTCTGTGCTCATCAACGTTGATCTCTGTCTTTTTTTTAATACTTGCCAATACTGAGAGTATCACTTCATGAAAATATATTGCAAAATGATAGAAATATATTTAGGGCCATTTCAGAAATGACCAATGATTTTGTATAAATCCCAAGCAAAAATTTATCAGTTACTTTTAATGGAAATGAGGTCAGAAATCCCAACAGGATCTCTACAATAACATGTTCTGCTGCAGAAAGATCCCAATTACACTAATTAGATGCATATGTGCTATACAATTGTACTAAGAAGATTCATTGAGTCATTGCTTTCTATGATAAAGCCATTATGATTTTATAAGAAACAAAGTTATATGTTTCATAAAAACATCAATATTTATAGCAGGATAATCTTGAATCTCAACAGAGATATTATGGAGTATACATTGGTATTGTGTGCTACAACAGAGAAGTGTATATATCTTGTACTCAGACCCAAGGCTATAGGGAAGTTGACTGATTCACACAGGTGAGCACTACCAGAACACCTCTGATTTATTATGCAAAAGAATTGTAATTATATTTTGGACATTGAGCAATGAAAAACCCTTTATTTTAATAAATTTGTTGTTGAGGTTGCATTTCAATTGTGAGATAAATGCACAAGAAAACTTTTGCTCTATGATTAATTAATTAATCTGATGTCCTAGGAAAGATGGCAACTTTCATTTGCCATAAATATAAATGTAAACAAATTTTAAATATATTTTAAAAAATAATATAAAAATTAATTACATGAAGAGCTAAAAATATAAACATTTTAACATCTCTACTTTGAACATTTTGTTAAGTAAATAAATACCACTACCCTTTAAAGGGCAGAAGATTATCAACACTTTGTGTGAACCATTATCTGTCCACTAGTTATGAATGGATTTTCAATAAGGCATGGACTTCACATGGTTTAAAAAGTCTACAACAGTAATCAGAATTTTCAACTTTCTCTGAATAGTATATTGCCTGAAATTAATCGATTCTGACATACATTATGTCAATGCATTTTCTGAGTACTGTTGTCTTTGTAATGATATGTTATTTTTTCCTATTGTATATAGATGCTTGATGGGTTCAATTCTTGCTAATGCAATAATCAAACATCTTCTTGCTCAGGCCTGAACTCTGTTTTTTTTTTCCTAGTGTTTTTGTTAGTGACTAGAATCTCAGGCTACTAGACAATGATGGCTTTAAGTCATTAGTTAGCACACTGTCCTCCCAGAGCCAGTGACTTATGTCTCACAGAGTCAATGTCCTGATATTGCTCTGCACAAGTCAATGCTGTGCACAGGACAGAATCTCATCCAGCAGTAACTGGCTGGACCTTTATGATTTTGTTGTGATTTGTTATGATCATTTCAAATTATAATTTATACCAAAAGATTGGTAAGATCAGAAATCTATGACAAACTGTACTCAAGGAAGAAATCCTTTGTACACCAGCAAATTAAATGTAAAGGAGAATGCCCATGACTGTTAAAAACAAAGCTTGTGTGAAAGTGAGCAGTCCACAGTCAGCTATTGAATGGATGACAGGGCCCCCAATGGAGGAGCTAGAGAAAGCACCCAAGGAACTAAAAGGAACTGCAACCCTATAGGTGGAACAACAATATGAACTAACCAGTACCCCGGAGCTCTTGTCTCTAGCTGCATATGTATCAAAAGATGGCCTAATAGGCCATCACTTGAAAGAGAGGCCCATTGGACTTGCAAACTTTATATGCCCCAGTACAGGGGAACGCCAGGGCCAAAAAGGGGGAGTGGGTGGGTAGGGGAGTGGGGGAGGGGGGTGCGTATGGGGGACTTTTGGTATAGCATTGGAAATGTAAATGAGCTAAATACCTAATAAAAAAATGAAAAAAAAAAAAAGAAAGTGAGCAGTCATAAAAACTCACGTTCAACCTGAGCCAAATCTTCAGTGGTTGAGACCATCACAAAATGTGTAGGAAGATATATGCAGGCATTGTTGTTATTTTTACAGAAGTATATAAATATATATATACGAGATGTTGCTGAAAGGATCCTGATATAGCTGTCTCTTGCGAGGCTATGCTGGGGCATAGCAAACACATAAGTGGAGGCTCACAGTCAGCTATTGGATGGATCACAGGGTCCCCAATGGAGGAGCTAGAGAAAATACCCAGGGAGTTAAAGGGGTCTGCAACCCTATAGGTGGAACAACAATATTAACTAACCACTACCCCCACCCCCCCAGAGCTTGTGTCTCTAGCTGCATATGTATCAGAAGATGACCTAGTCGGCCATCAGTGGAAAGAGAGGCCCATTGGTCTTGCAAACTTTATATGCCTCAGTACAGGGGAACGTCAGGGCCAAGAAGTGGAAGTGGGGGGAAGGGTTTGGGGGACTTATGGGGTAGCATTGGAAATGTAAATGAAGAAAATACCTAATTAATAAAAAATAAAAATAATTAAAAAATAAATAGTGTTTTATATAAATATAACATACATATTATATATTGCTATATTTTTACATTATATATCAGTCATTACTATAAATAATCACATCATTCATATCATTAATAGTTACTTCCTTAATTCCCTCTCAGCTATAAAGGTTACTTGTGGTTTGCATCCTAGCTGTTTTTCCTTAGTGACAGACATACAAAACCCTGACATTAGCCATTAGGTATAAGTATTAATGCATTAAAGTATACTAATATTTCTTCATCCTTTCCTATTTTAATTGATAATACAAATTACAACAGTATTATATTATACTGTTGGATTTTTAACTTATATGTTTAAAAACTACTACTGTCCTTAATTTTTATTAATATAATAAATTGAATCATTTGCCCAGTGTCAATATGTCAATATGTCAGCTGCAGGAGAAATATCTGAATTTCTAATGTCTGATAATTTTTATTAAATGTCTCTTCATATCATTAATGAATGTTTGGCCTTTTATGTCTTTGGTCCATAAATTTTTGAGTAGTCCTCTTTCCACTAATTTGTTAAGTTCTTCATGTGTTCCAGAGTATAGTCTTGTCATTTAGGATAATTTAAGTATGTTTTTGCTATTTGTTATTCATTAACTTTGTTTATTGTGCCTTTCTCAAGGGAAGGTTAGATTTCATTTTATTCTAATTCAATATATTTAAAACTATTCTAAGATATTAACATAAAATTAATTTTGTCTGTGGTAGGTCAATTTATATTAAAAAATGTATCACAAAATTTGTGCATAATGTATAATATGTATTTTTTCTGAGTGTCATCATCTGTTTTGTAATTTTTTTTTTCACATGTTAGTCTGCATGAACAGTTGCATGTCTCTATACAGTTTCCTGCTGTCCGGTTCCTTCAGCTCCTTCTCACTTCTGATTTCTGTGTGTTCCCTCATCTGCCACCCTGAGCGTCCTTCCATCTTTTCAAGGACTCCAGGACTAACCTTATGTAGCCATGTGACTTCCGTGAGTCTTCTGTTCACATCACCTTGTCCTCATGTATAGATTCCTTACGTTAAATCTCTCTGGAAATCAGTCTGGCGGTTCCTCAGAAAATTGGACATAGTACTACCAGAGGATCCAGCAATACCTCTCCTGGGCATATATCCAGAAGATGTTCCAACCGGTAAGAAGGACACATGCTCCACTATGGTCATAGCAGCCTTATTTATAATAGCCAGTAGCTGGAAAGAACCCAGATGCCTCTCAACAGAGGAATGGATACAGAAAATGTGGTACATTTACACAATGGAGTACTACTCAGCTATTAAAAAGAATGAATTTATGAAATTCCTAGGCAAATGGTTGGACCTGGAGGGCATCATCCTGAGTGAGGTAACACAATCACAAAAGAACTCAAATGATATGTACTCACTGATAAGTGGATATTAGCCCAGAAACTTAGTATACCTAAGATATAAGATACAATTTGCAAAACACATGAAACTGAAGAAGAACAAAGACCAAAGTGTGGATACTTTGCCCCTTCTTAGAATTGGAAACAATCACCCATGGAAGGAGTTACAGAGACAAAGTTTGGAGCTGTGACAAAAGGATGGACCATCTAGAGACTGCCATATCCAGGGATCCATCCCATAATTAGCCTCCAAACGATGACACCATTGCATACACTAGCAAGAGTTTGCTGAAAGGACCCTGATATAGCTGTCTCTTGTGAGACTAGGCCGGGGCCTAGCAAACACATAAGTGGATGCTCACAGTCAGCTATTGGATGGATCACAGGGCCCCCAATGGAGGAGCTAGAGAAAATATCCAAGGAGCTAGGGAGATCTGCAACCCTGTAGGTAGAACAACATTATGAACTAACCAGTACCCCGGAGCCCTTGACTCTAGCTGCATATGTATCAAAAGATGGCCTAGTCGGCCATCACTGGAAAGAGAGGCCCATTGGACATGCAAACTTTATATGCCCCAGTACAGGGGAATGCCAGGGGCAAAAAATGGGAATGGGTGGGTAGGGAATTGGGGGTGTGTGTTATGGGGTTCTTTTGGGACAGCATTGGAAATGTAATTGAGGAAAATATGTAATAAAAAAATATTAAAAAAAATAAATCTCTCAATTTAAAGCCAGTTTCAAAGAAGAATGCTTCCATCAACTCAGCTGAGCTCACCAAACTGCATGCAACCTTATGGACTCAGGAGAGTGGCCAAGCAAACACCAGGACTGGCCTCACCCTTCCCTGTAGCTCTATTCTCTATTCTATTTCTTGGTCTATGAAAATACATGTGCTTTTTTTCCTGTTGTTGTTTCTTTTGGTTTGCTTGTTTGTTTTAAACAAGGTGACAGAAACCCTTAAATACTGCTTCATGTTCTCAGGCTTTTCTGTCATCATCATGTATAGGTTCGTGTGTGTGTGTGTGTGTGTGTGTGTTGCCTCATGTTAAGAACTTACAAGATGCTGACTGACATGAAAGACTTATTTTGAGAGAGAGGATACACAGATGCTGTTGAATCGGGTGCTGTTTATTAAAAAACACATACCCTACCTGTTAACAAGAAACATCTCCTTCAAGATGGGAAATGCACATTCCAGCCGAACTCTACTCCCTTCTTGGAGAGCTATGGCAAATTCTTCCCAGCAACCTAAGGTTACATGTCACTGGAGCTGCTGCAGAAACAAGAACACAGAACCCAGTATATGTGTGCTCTTGTCTTACCTGTTTATTTTCTATCATGAGTAGAGGTGAAAAACGATGCCTTTAACTGTTCATATTGGCTTTTAAATTTTTTTATAATGTTGTCAATCTAAAAAGACAGTGGCAACCAAGATTATAGAATGGAAAAATAAATAAATGTCCTGCAAGTAATGATTCCTCTTATCTACCAACAAGCCTTTTCTGGTGAACGTAAACTTAATTGCAATGCATTTCCTTAATGGTTCTGTTAATTGGTTAGTCTGATATGATATCTTTGAAGGGCTGAAATAAGGCATTAGTGCTTGCTTTTCTCTAAAAGCTTGTAATGGTACAAACATGTGGAAATAATGTTTTTTCAATATTAGGCGATTTAATGAAAACAGTTATAGTTCAATTTCCTTTGAGTTGAGCTCATTTATTCAACCATATGAAGGTTTAACACAGAGAATATTACTGACAAGCAAGATCAATTTACATAAAACTTCACAACAAACAGGAACTGTTTCTTAAAATTTCAACTTCCTTTCATTTGCTCTCATTGGCAGAGGGGCTTTAAAATCACAAAATCCTGGTGTTCTGGCTTATACCTGTTGTGCCAGTGCTTGGGGGTGTGAAACAGGAGAAATGCAGTAAATTGTGGCGTCCTTGGCTGAATGGTGAGCTCCCAGCCTGTGCTACATAGAACAAAAACTGTCCACAACAAACTTACAGAGAGAAAAAGGATGGAAGAAAGGAAGGAAGGGATGAAGAAAGGGAGGAAGGAAGGAAGGAAGGAAGGAAGGAAGGAAGGAAGGAAGGAAGGAAGGAAGGAAGGAAGGAAGAAAGAAAGGAAGGAAGGGAGGGAGGGAGGAAAGGAGGGAGGGAGGGAGGAAAGGAGGGAGGGAGGGAGGGAGGGAGAGCCTGAAAGAGGAAACAGAGAGAAAATGGAGAAATATGGAGAAGGAGAGGGGGAGAGGCAAGAGGGGAAGTGACAGGATTAAGAAAAAAGAAAGAAGGAGATAGAAAAGGAGGGAAGGGAAAGCAGATCTTTCAAACACCTTCTATGTTCACACATAGGGACACATCTTTTTAATTACAATGTCTATTCAGTCCTGAACTGTTAACCTAGGGAAATAAGCAACACAGGCTCCCACTAGCACTCTCCTCCTCCTCTCCCTTTCCTCATCACACTTCACTCAGCCCTTCCCTCTCATTCCTTCTTTTCTCCCTTGCCTTCCTCCTTCCTTCCCTTCCTCAGTGCTAATGACTGAGCCCAGGGCCTGGCATATGCTGGGCAAACCTTTGCCTCTGAGCTACTTCTCAGCCCTACTACTTGTTTTGCTTCTCACAGTGGCTGAATTACATGGTATCCTTTATGTGTATTTTTTGCACTTCCTAAAAGAAAAAGAAAGAGATCTGAAAAACACATTCAATTCTCTGTATTTTCTTGTCTAATCACACTGCAGGTGTTGATCGAATATTCTCCTGCCTAGGCAATCTTTGCCCTGTCTTGGGGAAACCATTCTCAGAGACTGTGCATAATCTTGCACAGCTTTGTGTCTTGTCCTGTAGCTTGATTCTCATTGCATTTCAAATTTCTTTTTCACTCAACAGTAAACTTTTAACTATATGTCACATTTATATAGATTATTCCATTTATTCCTTAATTGAATTAACTTTATTATTCAAACATAATATTGTTATAATGATATACAAATGATGAGTTCTAATTTTACTGGATATTCGCAAACTTGAGACATTAAAAGGGATTTAATCTTCAAAAAGAGGAAATTCAACACCAAGAGTGTGTGACAGCTGCTGATTTTTGTAGGTAGCCTTATTCTTTTGAGTGTCAAGGGATAGATTTAGCCTTGGACTCAGGTTGATCACAATTTGTGACTCTTATAGCTTGTTTTCAAGTTCTGTTTAAATTGTGAATTATGTTCCTGTCTTCATGTTGTACTAGATGCCATCATATATTCCATATTGATTCACTTTTTTCTATCTAGACAAGTCTTTTGAATTTTTAGCTAGATGTGATGGTAGACTGTCTTTAACCCCAGCACAATCCACCTGGAAAGTGAGGCCAGAAAGTCATGTATTTGGGAAGTACGTAAGAAAATTCTCTTAAACAAATAAAACTTGCAATCTATTTTATTGTATTTATCGTAAGACTATTGGCATATGTTACCATGCATTTAGGTTACATAGAAGTGCTTCTGTTTCACTATTCCTCTAACAAAGTATAATTTCTTGGGTCACTGAGTTATGATTTTCTTTTCTCTTTCTCCTGCACATGCGAATCCCCCCTCTTTATGATGACCAACTCCACATTCCAAGTCACCAAGCATCTCAGCATGCTTTACTATAGCAATGAATAGCAAAGCTGCTTGAGCTGTTGGCATCTTTGCAGACTCTGTGATTTATTTTGTTTTTTAGGGGGTGAATGGCCAACTGAGAAGTGTGGTTCAAGTCACATACCCTTACTTAAATGAATCAACCAAGTTATAAATGCCTTCTTTGAATTTTTCATCAAATATGCTTAATTAAATTGCAGTATAATTTGTGATACAGATAAATATGTTAAATATAATGTTTTGACGCACACGTAATAGAAAATCTGCTCCCAAGCTTCAACTCGCTGTCTGACATAGAAGTGTTAAGGCTTGCACCCAAATTTCAGTTAAAACAAGATAAAAGTGTCAAAATTCTGTTCATCATAAAAAAATGTACGACTCTCTGTTGTGTTTTATAAAAAGAAAAGAAGGCCAGGGATATGTTTGGTAGAGGCTTGCTTTGTTGTGGGGGGGAAGGGTTGCTTCCGCAGGCCCATGCTGAGGCATTTCTCCCCCCTGATTTACCAGCAGAAAAAGGCTGGGGGGGGGAAGGGGAGCAGGAGGGGGAGGGGGAGGAGGAGGAGAGTCTAGCCATGATACTTGGAGAGAGAAGTGGGAGGGGAATGGGGAAAGAGGAGGAAGATGGTAAGGAAGCAAGGTAAGAAATCAAGAAAGTGAAGAGGGGGCAAGCAAACCCATTTTATATCTAGTCAGGCACATCTGGCTATTGCCAGGTAACTGTGGAGCAGAGCCTAGCTGAAATCCCAACACTATCCATGTCACTTCTTCCTATGCCTGACTTTCTTTTTGTCCTATAAGGTTAACTGATCAAATCACCTCTTTCTTTTCTCCTACTAAAGGGGTAGAAAAGTCATTGCCCTTCTAAAAGCCATGTGCCCCCTAAGTGTTCCTTACCATTTTCTGCTTTCCTATTGCAATCTACACATTGTCTCCAAAATTTTAAGATTGCCTTCCCCCAACCTAATTCAGGTGCAATGGAGCTTCTTACATATGTATGTCCATTCATATTCCATGGCTATCAGAATATGGGTAAGGAATGAGAAAAGAGTTGTGTAATTCTGGATGCCTGCCACCACTGTGGCAGCAGGAAAGTGCTGTCAAAGTAGGAAATTATTCTGTCCTTTAGACCAGAACAGAAATGCCTTATTGAGTACACTCAGGAGAACAGCAGTCAGGGCAGTAACTAGAGCATTAAGGAGAGCAGAGGGCAAACCAGCTGCAGGGGCTGATTTAGTTACTTTTAGATTGCAGTGACAAGCTACCATAAGCAAGGCAGATTATGGTAGAAAGACTTGGTTTTGGCTAAGGGTCCAGGAAGTTAAAACTTATAATGGTGGAGAAGGCATGGCACCAGGGAGAATCCCCAGGAGCCAGGAGCTAGATGAGCACATCTCATCCACACACCAGAAGCAGAGAGACTGAATAAAAAAATGGGACAAGGCTATAAACTCCCAAGTCCAGCCTCAATCACATATTTCTTCCAGCAACACTGTACCACCTAAACATTCCAGGGCCTTTCAGAAAAGCACTAACACCTGGGATGCCTGGAGAACAAGGGTTTAATATTTGAGTCTAAGGCAAATATTTCCCATTCAAATCACCACAGCGGCACCCTTCATTTGGATGAAATCCTTGCATAATTACTGTGGCTTTCTTGAGTGCATAAGTGCAGGTTCATGTCGTGTAGCTCATATCATGAAGAAGACTGGTTCACTAGTGTCAGTAAGAGCCACAATACGTTCCTTTTCCTATGGTACAGTCTCTGTCTTGAAAATGTAATGTAAATAAAAGCAGTCCAACTTGATCAAGTCTAGTCCTGGTCAAGGGGTCAGGGCACTGAGCCTAGGCAGCCGCCCTGTGGAGCCAGGCAACAGCATCTCTAATGGAGTAGTTTAGGATTCAGTGCTTGTGAAGATTACTGACCCACAACCTCAGACAGAGTCCACAGCTCAGTTTAGAATAAAGCTGTGAAGGAGAACTATGAGAAAGAAGCATTGACTGAAAGAATGAATAACTGATTATAGCTTCAATGATATGTAGACACAAGGATGTTACATGTCCAGAACCAAATTCTGTAGAAAAACTTGAATCTTGTAGTAGTAGCTATTTGTGTATGAACTTTGTATGTATGTGTGTGTGAGAGTGCGTGTGAGTGTGTGTGTGTGTGTGTGTGTGTGTGTGTGTGTGTGTGTGTGTGTGTGTGTGTGTTTATGAGACCATTAGGTATTTACTTTCAAATGTATGAACAATACCCTAGTTCCAAGCAAGTACATAGATATCAATGCTGTCAGACAGCATCTGAGGCCAGTAGTAGACCTTTCTCCATTTTTCTGTAAACTACATTCCTCCCCCAAGTATCCATCAATGCATTTGGAATTCTTTATGGCATTTTTTTGTTCTTGTACGATTGGAAGTTTAGAAAATTGCTACTGCATTGAAACTTTCCTATTTGAAATCACAAGAATCCATGTTCTCAGGTCACAGTCACTCCCATGAGAGCTTTTTGTTCCATCTACTAAGCTAATTGCTTACGTGCCTCATAGCAGCTGTATCAATTATGGTGGTACAGGATGCAGTTTTCAGGATCACATGCAGAGTGACATCATCTTTCAGCTCATTGCATTGCACAACAATGGAGTATCATATTTAGTAGTGTGTCAGGAAGGTAGGCATTGGGTTTACCACATGAAATAAACTAGTGGCTGAGGGAGACCAGAAGCAATTCAAACCAGGGCCAAACACACCAAACCAGACCTTGTGTGAGGGAAAGAACAAGCTATTTCAGGAGGAAGATATTTCACTATGTAAACAACTCAGGAAGCTCACTTCTGACATGGCTGCAGAATTAAGGTTTGTATTCCTTCTGCGCTTACTAGTCTTTAGACACTCAACAATAGCTTTCTTTTTCATAATTAACTCCAGTTCCACCACTCTCCTTGTGCCCCTGATTTAATTATTTGCTATGACACACAAGAAGCTGGAAATCTAAGCAGGTACTTTTCGAACTCAGATCTATGTCTGTAACACTGGTGGGAAGCTGCCTCAGAGCCTCACTGATTTCATAAATTCTGTCTGGCAAAGCTTCCCAGTGATGCTGATGATGGGGACCTGAAGACACACTTGACAAGCTTTTGTTTCCTTGATACTCATTGCAGGTGACTCTCACATGAAAAGTTATCTGGAACTTCTAAAACCTGGTGTTTAGAAGCTTTTCTAGAATGGTTATGATTAATTATTGCCCTTAAAGAATGGATTCCATGTGATCATCACATATGGTCAAGGTTAGATGAACACTTTGAGAAAAGAATCCAGTTCAAGGGCAACTCTTTCTACTGTGGGAAGAGCATTACTTTCATGAAAACGACGAGGAGCTTTAAGCAGAACTCATCTGAAGTTGTTTCTACCTACCATGCCCCTCCAAGCAACGGTGCAATAAGAAAAATCAATGAAGTACATTATCCAGCATTATCTAGGTCAAAATCATATATTAAAACCCCAGGTACTCTGTAGAATACAACTTAATAAGCAACTTTCAAGTATATTGAAACTTTTCCAGCTGGGACTCAGATGTAAATATAGCACCATGTTCACTTGAGAAAGATGTAAATATTAGTCATGACATAAACCTTTATCCTAGATTTGCATCTTTGACTGATGTGGAACTGGAATGTGGGCAGTCATTGTGTTAGCATTCTGAAATAAATGGTAATTCTTGCCTGGCATTCAAAAGACAAGAGCAGTCAAAAGCCTGGTGTGGGATACAGCAAAATGATGATTTATCTTAATGAGCTCTTCTTGCAATGATGGAAGCCTGGTAGCCTCTCTTGCTAGTCTTCTAGTCCACAAGGAGCCTGTGGTCTTTGGGCTTCTCTTTGTTTATGATCTTTGGTTGTTTTCCGTTAGAATGCGTCTTTAAGTTGCTCTTGCTCCACTCACTAGTCCTCAGAGTTTAAAAGCTCTTCAAATGCCACAAGTTCCCTACACCACCTCCCAGCTTCCCCACACGGAACGTGTAAAGTGACAAGAAGCTTGGAAATACAGATGGCATAATTATATATTTTGTAGTTGATTAATCAGTACAAAACATTAATCACATTTTGTATAACAATACATAATCAAATTCTTTATAGTTGAAATTAAGTTTCTTTTTGATAGGGAATGCATTCCTCTAGGGTACTGATGGCGTTTTCAGCATCTGTTAGGATCCCATTCCACATCTGCATTTGACTTTCATCTGCTGTAGGGCTTAGTAAAATGTAGCTTATAGGTTGCTTTATGTCTCTGCATGTACTTGTTAATAGAGGAATTTGTTGAGAGGGAAATATTTGCACAAGTTAGATGCTCCATATCTATATTTTCCAGGCCATAACTGGCTTATTTAATGAAAACAATTACATTTTGCTTTCCTAAAGAGTTAAGCCACTGAAATCAAGTAAAAATTAGACATTAGACAGTCACTTTTTTCTTCGGAGCTATTGAAATAAATACTTCATCCTTCAATTACATTTAAATAATTATGAACCAAAATTCTTATGTATAACACATAAATGTTTTATAGTAATAATGCCCAATTTCTTGAATACTTTAAAATATTTATGGGTAGATAGGTATTACTTTGAGCACATTCGTAATTATATTTACAGTTACTTAAATAATAATCAAAATGTGTATGAAAGCATACACAATCTTTATGCTACCATATTCTGCTACTATGGATCAGAAGAATTGTAATTCTCAGTTTTCAAATCACGGAACTGTTAGGTATTAACTGTTAGGTATGTTGTAATTTATATGTAGATCTGTTATAATGTTTCTAGACAGAATTAAAACAACAGTTATGTATATACTCTGTTCAAGTTTGTA
Organism: Mus caroli; assembly: GCF_978045245.1. Classification (NCBI taxonomy): domain Eukaryota; kingdom Metazoa; phylum Chordata; class Mammalia; order Rodentia; family Muridae; genus Mus; species Mus caroli. The sequence continues at coordinate 25,883,888 of NW_028227274.1, read as the reverse complement.
ACAATGCTTTAATATTATATACATGCAAAAATGTAAATTAGGGGATTTTTCAAAGTAACATGGGAATAATGATGTTAATGTTTAATATCTCCAAGTGTGTATTAACCACTGCACCATAGTTTCATAGCTGGTCATTTGAACTCAAACAGAATTCCACTTGATGCTATGCCTCAGAACAAAAAATCTGATGCTCATATATGAATATATTTTAACATATATGTATCCCATGTGGCATAAATACATATATACAGATATCCCAGATATTATAGCTTAAATTGTGACTACATCATTCAGCTGAGGATAAGGAGGCAGACAAAGATACTAATACTATTGACTAGACAGGGTAAGCATTCTTGGGAGCTTGAGAGAAGTGTCAAGGGGTCCATTAATTGTTTACACTGAAAGTGAGAAGACCTGACCCATTTATTTCTTAACGGCTCCTGTGTTTAGTGGTGGTGGGGGTCATGACTTTTTAACAGAATATTTGTGTACTTTGCAGTTAGTGGTACTTGCATTTAATTTTATGTAAACACACCTAACTTCTGTGAGTCTTCTTTCCTATGTACTACCTCTTAGATAGTTTGTCCTCCATAATACTTTTCATCCTGAAGATCTGTGTGTTGTACAACTGATTTCCTTACAAAAGGGTGCTAGAAAATGTGGCTCACCTACCTACCTGTTGCAGGCATTCTCCCAGCACCCTGCAGCCTGTTTGATGCAGAATGGCATGGGTACCAAGCTTCAACCTTATTTCCCATTCAGTAAGTACAGTCTGCATGAGAAAGGTAAGCAGTGCAAACTCGATAAGCCTTCCCTTTGAACAAAGACTGTGTTAGCCTGAGTTAGGCACTAGGATGTGACTGGCCCCATGAAAAAACATTAAGGCTCTGAAAAGTGGTATACAAATAAAATGATTGATGTCCTGTCAATAGGGACTCCAGGAAGAGGATCAAACAGAGCTGTTTCTTTTGAAGTATGGATGGAGGTATGGGCAAAGGGGTTATATTTTACTTTTCTATCTATCGTAAACCCCAAAGCCTTATTCCAACAAGAATGGCACCTGGTATCTGAACACAGCAGAACACTATTTCTTAGCAGTAGACACATTCCAAGGACAAACACAAAAGCTGGATTTGTGAAAATCCATTCATGAGGCATTTATTGTAAATTTTTCCATCACTGGAATGGTGTGGGCTTGGAAGGCTTATAGATTTTCCAGCTTGTCTCATTTTGGCCTTTCCTTTTTCAAAGACTTTTGAACTTTCCTTTTAAATAGTCAGATTATCCATCCTAAGGACATTTGGATTGAAAAATAGTATGATAATTTAGCAAATTGCTAGATATAAATGAATATATGCATCAAATTGCATTTCTTTAGAGTGTGTATAATTGGAAAATGTAAAAAATAAATTAATATACCACAAAGCTCCAAAAGTTGAATATTAATCTTTTGAAATATAGAATCTGCAAGTATCTTATGGGCAAATGTGTGAATTATAAGTGAGAAATATATTTGACAAAATGAATTCATAGTTCCTATATATATGAGAAGGTAATGTTAAAATCGGCAACTTCCACAAAACACTCACAGGCTCAGTAACAAAATCCCAAAACTTGTTTTTTCTTTTTAGTGTTATGATTGTATAATAAATTATGTGATCAAAACCAAAGTTCAATATCAAATAATAAACTCAAAGTGAAAAAAAATCACAATACCATCAGATACAAGGAGGAAACTTTAAAGAGTCAGACATAGTCTCAGTTTTCCAGAGGCATACATTAGTGACCTATAAAGCTTCTGGATGGTAGAGGAGGTGGGACATAGTGTAAGAGATTTGCAAGGGCATTCACTTTTTTTATGCTATAAAAATTTATTTGGAGCCAGGCATGGTGGCGCATGCCAGTAATTCCAGCACTTGGGAGGCAGAGGCAGGCAGATTTCTGAGTTTGAGGCCAGCCTGGTCTACACAGTGAGTTCCAGGACAAGCCAGGACTACACAGAGAAACCCTGTCTCGAAAAAAAACCAAAACAAACAAACAAACAAAAATTATTTGGATCTCTACCTCATATTGTTCCTTGTTTAAATTTGCTTAAAGTCTCACACTTCAAGATTATAAAGGAAAAAGAAAAAGAATCTAGAAAAGTTATAAAAGACTTTTGGAACCATGGCATAAAGATTAATCTCCTGAATGTAGCTGGACAAATGTCAGCCAAATAGATAAAGCTACCATCCTGTAGAAGACTGTTTTATTAGCATGCACATGGTCAGGAGCCAATCTTAAGTACCAAAGAAACACACAAACAAAAACCATAAGGGACCAATGCATGAGAATATATGAAATGGGAAAAATCCCAATTTGAGAATTTTAATAAGCAAACAAGAAAAGATGCCACCCAAATAGTAATCAAAATAGTGGCTTTTTCTGAAATAAAGCCCATTGTTGTGGGTAGTCCTGAGGCTAATTATATTTGATGTTAATTCCATTCTGCTGTGAGGGGTTGTGAACAAGGAATGAGTCAGCACTCAAGTGGTTTCCTGTAAACCTGCTTCCCACCTTAATTTGTAAAATAAAGGAGAGCTGATGATTGGGCAGATAAAAGGGAAGGTGGAGCAGAAGGTGGAGGAGAGAGGGAGGAGAAAATGAAAGATGGAGAGGATTCAGAGGAGGAGGAAGAAGAAAAGTGGAACAGAAGCACAAGGCCTGGCTAAGGGGTCTCATAAACTGTGAAAGATGGTAGTGTAGCAGTAGATCTGTCCAATCTAGGCATGCAGCATGTAATCACATTAATTGTGTTGTGTTTTCATTGCTGGGGCATATTTGGGTTGGAGAAATTTACCGCAACAGCTTATGTATGTATGTAACTGTATGTTTGTGGAGCCCTAGTAAGTGTGACTATTATCACAGAGTCCTTGATAAATAATTTTACATACTTTTTACTATGAGGTGATTTATTTTATATCTGAGATACAGTCCTGCCATTTTTACCTATGAATTTCAAAAAAAGTCCTCACATGTGTCCAAGTTCGCATAAGGATGCATTCAAGAATCTTCATACCAGTAGCATTTATATCAACAACAGCAACATATAATCATTGAGGCACTGCATTTGTCTTTAAAGAGAGATGATAAAAACATTGTCTTATATGCATCAATTTTATTATTCTAAGACAGTGAAAGTAAATGAACCAGAGTTGCAGGGCAATTTCATCAAGATAGAGCACCACCACCCAAGTCTCTGGCTATGACTATGCAAATCTACATGCTCATTCATCTATCATGAATATCATGTGTTTATCTCTTTGTGTCATGGATTACTGTGTCTTGTGTATAGGAGCTTAAGTTCAAAAGCATCCCTGGATTACAACATGACAAAGTCAAAGCAGTTTCTTGTTGCCCAGTTTTATCCTCAATTTCTAGTGAGGATCTTCAGCAGTAATCCTGGACTCAGCCTCAGTTTCTTTCTGTTGCTGCTCCTAGGACCTGGGAGCACACTCTTTCACAATTGTGAATCAGCAGTATTGCTAAAGAGAAGACCTAAATCCAACACTACTTCTGTTTCCCTATGCTGACCGTGTCTTCAATAAGTCCTGGCTTTCAATAAATGTCTTATGGATGTTAGACTGGTTGCTTGACCCTCCCCCCAAATATTTCAACTTTATCAAATTCTTGGAGTTCTCTCTTAAAGAAGAAATACAAACTGTTTTCTGTTTTATAAATTCAAAACAGATAAACAAAGAAAATATTTGTCAAGCCTTCCAACGAATACTTCTGGCCATCACTGTTCTTTTACATAGTTAGACATTCATTCACTCAGTGCTGCACATGAGAGAGATGAACTCAAAAGAAGGACATGATGACATAAACCCATGAGTAGAGTTTGGCAGAAGCTTGTCATGACCTAAGGATTAAAGATATTCATACTGACTTAAGTGCAAATTTTAAAATATAGCAGCAAACAGGGCATTCTTATTTCTTAAGGGGAAATAAGCTTATTGTTTACTATGTAAGTCTACTCAAGGTGTCAAAAATGACCATATCTATCACAAGTCATTCACAAACAAATAAACTAGAAAAATACTCATAAAACATTTACTGAAATAAATCTGACTTGGCTAAAAATAGATCTTGAGTGTGAAATCCTTACAGCTGGTTCCTTGTCAACATCTTGGAGACTCCTATAATGTAAGTGGGTCTACTGAGATGGACTGACTTGAAACAAAGATAACATTTTGTCCTTTACCGTTGAACAAGCATATGTGTGTTTGAGTGGTCTGGACAAAGATACTAGCACATAAGGATAAGCTCTAGCACAAGTTATCAGTGAGAAAAATATTCTAGGCATTGGGGAAAATAAGAGTAACCCTGAAAAAAAAAATAAAGGATCTGAGCACAATGCCGCATTCACACAGTCCAACTTAGTGATGCTATATATTTAGAAAATCACAAAACTAAAGGGCCTATCAAAATTTTGTATAAATGTATTTCTATTCTTGACATATATGATTGTCTGTCCTTTCTTTGGAAATGAAACTCCCATTACATCCAGTTTTCTTTTGTTTCACATTATTTCAAGAAGAAAGATGATAGTGACGTGAGTTTATAGGTTGTCTGATGGAGGAATGTCAAGTAATCTGAATTTACCTGTAACTCAAACTACACTAGTGCTATTAACAAACGTTTTATGCTATGTGTTTTAGGGAATAATAACGAGAAAATTTTGTGTATCTATTCTGTGAACACAGATTTTCTGTCTGTTTTGTCTTGCTTACAACGGTTTTTAAATCCTGAAGAATCTATGGTAAAAAAAAATACTTAAATAAATAAACATGGAGATGGCCTGGCTGCCACTCAAGAAGTTGAGGTAAGATCTCTGTACATTAAAATTATATCGAAGAATAAAATAAATAAATAAACAAAGTAATAGTACACTTTCTTTTTATTAATCTTTGTTAAAATGGTTTTGTCATAGGGGAAGAACTAAGAAAACATTTTTCTCCTATGATGCTGTTTTAAGGGGAAAATATTTGAAGTTCTTTTTTATAAAGAATTATATTGTAGCTAGTCTATATTAAAGTTACAAAAGCCTTGTATCATATTTATAGACTATAAACCTAGATTGGGCAGATTCTATGATATGCTCATCTACATCCCAGCCATAATCCCCTTGGGACTTCCTGTTTGAGTCTCTCCTGGGCTGCTTTTGCTCCATCAGTCTGTCTTCAGGGTGTACGTCTCTCAGCCACATGCTCTTGGTTCATCCACTTAATGGAGACCCCTCTCTTAGTCTTCTTTATACCTCTCCCTGTGGTCTCTCTTGAGAATCCGCACTCAGTGTTCAGATCTGGCCTTTCTCTACTGCCCAATCACAGGATCTAGCCTTTTATTAAACAAGAGCTTCAAATTGGGGATCAAGGTTTACACAACAACGGCTGAACAGCATTCACGAGATTTCACTTCTCAAGAGGCAACCAGATCTTGGGGTTCAGAAAGCAGCAGACCCACCCTCAACTCTTTTTATCTTTACATTAAAAATTACTAAATGACAGATTTGTGTTCTTTTTAATTTGTACTTGGAACGTGTACCATATTTTCCCGAAATAATATGTGTAATCAATATATACTTAAGACAGACCCTTCCCCTAATGAATAAAGATTTCAAGAAACCAATCACCCAGCGAGCAGGCAGGACTTCTAGGGGGAGGCAGGAGAAACATACTTCCTTTTGGATGAGAGAGAGCATGGAGACACAATGTAGGTAGTGAGAGGCCCTCTGGCTTAGGTGGCAGATCTGCAGGGATTCGCCACCCAAGAATTTATAACTTAGAATAGCTTACAGAATTGGGATGCTAGTATCTGGGCCCAATGATTGAGTTACCTGAAGATTCTAAACTAAGATTGTGTGGTGTTTTCCTAACATGGTCGGTCACTCAATTGAGTTCCAGAGAAAAGTATGGTGGCAGGGAACCCCAGTCAGCCTTGGGAATTGGAAGAGTGGGACTAAGGTGGCAAAAATCCACCATGAGGACTTAGCAACCCAGGAGGAGAGGTTTCATACCTCTGAGTCAGAGTTTGTAAGGCTGCAAACAGACTGGCTTGTTCGCTGGTACCATGCCGGTGGTAGGGTGAATTGCCTTATTTTTTTAATATTTCACTCAACATATAGTTCTGCTTCTTCCAGATGCTGGTATGTTCAGACTGGACATAGCAGTTGAGTGCCACCTCTAAAGAAAAAAATTACTACACTTATTGCTTGGGTTATGCGCTTAGTGGCCTCCAGGCAGAGTATAGGCTGTGAATAAAGGTGTGGAATCTCACAGATTAGATTCTTCACAAATTTACCAGATCAAGAATCCCAGATAAAGTGTTACACACTAGACCTAAAGATCATGAAAAAATGTTGGAGACCTCCAGAATCTTCATAAAGTGCACACCTCTACACGGATAACAAGTACAAAAAAGTGTACCCCCTGGGGGAAAGAAACAATCAAGATACTCATACTACAGAAGACACACAGCTCGCGAATTCACAAGGACATCCATTAGTCCAGGCAAAGCTGAAACTTGATATGTATCTAGCCCCTGAAGCTGTCACAGGGACTTCTCACAGAAAAGAACTTGTCCAGCCTGTGCCTCACGAGCACTGAGGATTTGGTCCTGCAGTGGCATCCGGAAGCCTTTACAGCAGGAAACAAAGTCCTGATGCCACACAGCTCAGACTACAAATGCAGTTACTTAGAAAACCATTCTCATTAAAGTGTAGGTTAAGCATACACACACACACCCACACACACAGACGCACACACACGGTTATATACATGGTATATACATATACATATATATATATATGAATAAATTTCAATTTTTCTATCAAATACATAATTGAAACTTCTGCTCAGATGTTTCATAGGCATTTTGATTCAGTCTACCCCAACTGAATTACCAGTTATTCTTTATACCACCACTCTGACATTCCCATCACTCCACACAGTAGCCTATCCCTCAACTACATGAGATCCTAAATCAGGAGCTATCCCAAATCCCCACCCTTCCCTCCCCTTTCTCTCCATTGAGCTTGCTGATGTGAATTCTCCCCAATTCTTCTTACACTGACTCGGATTATCCAGTCCCAGTGAAATCCTCACTATTTATTTCTTTACATACTTGATTATGGATGTGTACATGTGCTGTGTGTAACCCATGCATTTCAGTGTGCAGCTTCATATGGCTAGGTCCACACATGCAGGTTCTGGAGCAATACTTTTCTTCTTCTATTGCTATTTGCTTTATTCCTCTGAGACAGACTTTCTGGACTTGAAGCTTACCAGTTTCACCCACAGATTCATTTGTCTTCTGTGTCTCAAGGCCCGTGTTATGTGAAAAAAACGGCCTGATTTTTATACAGGGGCTTAGTCATTTAAACTTAGGTTCTTACAACTCTAGCACTCTTACCCAGTGCCAATTCTGATGTATACAACTGTCTACTTCATGTCTTGGTTTTCTCTTTTCTCCTATATTGTGCCTCCCCACAAAGTATTCTCAGACTTTGGATGAAAATGAAACTTAATTGTTATAGTATATTTCTTGGATACAGAAGACACAGGCTTTCATAATTCAGGGATGGTGTCCCAGAAGTAGGGAGTTGAAGGCACAGCATCAAAAGTTTAACGTCATACAATCAGTAACGCAGAGAGAATAAGGGCTACTCAAGACTGAATATATATTCAATGCAGAGCTCCTATGCTGCTACTAAATAACTCTTTTAAATCTGGAATGATTTCCTGTTGAAGTCTCAATTGATGCAACGTTTCTTCTTTCGGAATTTTGAGCAGATGCCAAATACCCTTTAATGCACAGAGCAGTAGAGTCTCCTGTTCCAACTGCCAGACTCTACTCTTCCACAGCACTGAGGACTGTATCTGTGTTTATGTAGCTTATGTACATGTATATGTATCTTCATTGTTAGAGCACAACATTTATGAGAACAGACCTCTGGCCTTTTGTGCACCAAAATTCTCCAGTCTTACAAAAAAACAAAACAAACAAACAAACAAACAAACAAAAATAAAAAAAAACAAAACAAAACAAAAAACTAAAAACCAAACCAAACCAAACAAAACAAAACACTGACACCAAAATACAATAAGTGCTCAGGGAATATTTGTTGAATAAAGAGATAAATGAAAAGATACACAAACAAATGAGTCTATAAAGCTTCTGTAAAATTAAAATGCATTTTGTATTGTGGTTTGAGATCTACTCTCAGCATATGAAGATGTTTAGAAAACAGGGGGAAATGATGCAAATCTTACACATGTCTGATCCTAGTGTTTCAGGTAGGAGATATTCAGCCCATGTAGATGTTACGAGGGAATAACTACGAGATAGGATAGCCTCTCAGTAGAGAGGAATCGGGTTAATTTCAGGGATAATATTGAAGAAGATCTCTATACAATGTCATGGGTAAGCTTATTTCTGAAGCATAACAGAGAGTTGCTTCCAAAACAATCTAAAGGGCAAGGAAATGTCTAACTACACTGGGAAGAGACCCAACAGCCAGTGTGTTTGTGTTAGAGTAGGGAGCTCAAAGTCTGTAATTGCTGTGCAGGATGGATAGGAGATAGGTCTGTTGAACAGAAATAACAGAATTCCTTCTTTGCTATAGCTGGGACAATGTGTCACCAATGATTTTAGAGGGAGAAGACAATTTCCACAGCATTCTTTTTTGTTATCATGTTCCTTATATTGGCTTCATCTCCAGTCTCAGAGCACCTGTCTCACTGAGCACAACTGCATAGAAGGAACACACACCTACACACACACACACACACACAGACACACACACACACACCTACACCTACACACACACACAAAATCTTTTCACTAATTATAGCATCTAGTCTCTAAAGTTGGACAAGAGGCAAGGTACTATGGATAGAGAACACTTTCATGATCAAATTAGGAAGAAGACTTAGAAGAAAGGGACATTTAGTAAGACGTAGAGGAGCATAAGAGACAAGAGACAGGGAGATTTGATCCAGTACGTTATACAAAATGATAAAATTGCTAAGGAATAAATAAAATTTATAAAATGTCTCATTGTCAAAGTGATCCTTCTATCTATGAATAGCAAAGGGACAGAACAGATCTTGGCTCCTCTTGGGTCCTTGTGCTGCAGCTGCTGTTTCTCATTTTCTTGTTTGGGTCTTGGCCATTTGGTAGCAAATTTAGTTTGACAGATGTTGAGAACTGGGAAATTAGGAAATGAAGTAATCCAGCAGAGAATCCATCAAACCAGCATGCAAGGTGCTGATGTTTTTAATCATCATTCCAAAAATTTTATAATAATTCCAATTTAGATTAATGATGATAAGATCCAGTTGCACTGAATACCAAAAAAAGTTAAGTAAACTGTTTTAAGAACTAGAGAAAAAAATCTCAAAAACTAATAAATCGTCATTACAGAACCTAGAATGCAGTAATAAAGTATATAAAATCGTTTCTTAATTAGGACTTTAGCTTTTCACTTGGGTTATTTGAAAAAACTATTATTACATTCAGAGCTTTTGAATTATTTTAAAAATATTTAAAGAACAAACTTTTTTTTTTAGGTTTTATTCTCCAGCTATTCAAATAGACAATTATCTTAAGAACTATTTTTCTAAGAATTATAATCTACATTAAGTTGCTTTAATAGTGAATTAATATAAAGAAAAATTCATATACATTACAATTATATTTAAATGTTTTTAATTTGAAGGTATTAGAATATTGGAATTTAGAAATATAAGAATGATTACAAAATGTACTATTCAAGTTTAAATTTTTAAACAAATTGAATAATGCTGAATTTAGAATTAATCCTCCTTAAATATTAACTCTTTCTTGGTTCAAATTTCTTTTAAGAAACTGTGGTGAAAATAATTCTCACATTATTAGCTCCTGTATTTGTGATTCTTGAGAAGAGACCTGGACAATTCCTTCTGGTAAGATCTGTATGGAGCTCTAACGTACAGAGTTTTAATCATTAAGTACTCAGAAAGGGAAGAAGATCATCTATCCCCTGTACAATTCGTTAAAGCTACAAGTTAGATACACACTACATGTAACCTAACAAATTCAATGGAGAATTAAGTAGCTTTAAAGGCCTCAATTACTCTCATAGTGAAAAAATGGTGACAAACAACACAGAGAAAATTAAAGACTAATACTAATAGCACATTAGGATATCATAAAATTTCATGATACATGAAATTAAAAATTTTAAAGGCAGAAATGTCAACATGTAGATTGTCAGGTGTGGAGGGGGATGACTAGGGGTGGAGGGTGGGAATGGAGCAGTGAACCCATTGATAAAGAAGAGAGAAAGTGAGTCACTGAGTGAAACTAGACTTAAGAAAGTGAACTTCAGGCTCATTCTAACATGAGAAATGGTCTTTGTATGTCATAAAGGTCATGCCTGAAACTGCTATAACAACCAATTTGGGGGTTCAGAAGAAAGCATAAGATTTTTGCTTAATCACAATTTTATGTGAGTGCTGATGGTTGGCTTGGTATGTAAAGACATATTGATGCCCAAGTTAGACTGGTAGAAAAGACAGCTGCTCCACTATTGTCCCCTGACATCCTCTTTCACACCATGTGTGTGCATGAACATGTTCGATAAATATTAAAAATGTTGTAAAAGATCTATGCTATCTAGAGCCTTCTGCACGAAGACTGAAAGACTGAAGGAAAACCCTCAGTTTGCTTAGGATTACTAAGAAATCGACAAGCAGAAGGGAATATGGCCATATATGTCCTGATAATGACCTGTGTGGGGAAGACCAACAAGGCCTCCTGCTCATGTGCCCTCACTCTCTGTGTGGAAGTCTTTTTATCTCAATGCATAGCTGGATCCCTTCTGAAATGACAATTTTCAGGCTTCATTAGATCAAATATAAGCCATGCTAGCAAATACCTTCAGAGACAGAGAACATAGGGGTGAAGTTTTTACTTTTAGAACTGAGTCTGGGGAGAGCTTGGATTTAGTATCTGGAACATCTTGGAGAAAGAGGTGATTCTAGTTTCCCTTCTATAACTTAGATCAAGCAGGGAACACAGGTCACAGATGGGGTTGGAGGAGAGAGGATGCATGTCAGGCTGGGGGGTTGGAGGAGCAGAGGCTGTGAGTTTGGGTGGGGAATGCAGGTCAAGCCAAGGAGAAGAGGACCCAGGAAGACTGTTTCTGAGGGCCTCCAGTTTCATTGAGATCCAAAGACTTCCCATTGTTGATGCAAAGTAAGACAGACAGAGATGGAGAGACTGTGTGTGTGAGGAGAGAGGAGAGAGTTCATTGTTGAGTCAAATAAGATTGTCCATGGCCCTGGAACACCTAGAATATTTTAATATAGAAAAGGGTTATACAAGGTTTGTATTCACAGAACAAATTGAAATCATATAACTGAGCATTTTTCAAATGAAATATGGGAGTATCAAGTAAGATGTTTACAGCGAAGTATGGGAATGTTTGTGGTCTTGGATGCTATCTGATGGCATTTTTATCTCTGTGGTTAATGGAAGCTAGGAGTCTATTAAGTTAGTATTTTCCACAGATTTTACCAGAAAATCGCAAGGCCATTATGTCGGGCATTGAGAAGAGCAATGAGTGAGATGAAGGCAACTAGCTAATTGTGTTGAAATGTGCCTGAAGGATATGCTAAAGATGCAGAGACAGGGGGATCACAAGATTGAGGGGACTAAGGGCAGCCAGAGATAACTTGGCTTTGTATCTGCTGCAACCCAACTCTCCACAATCAAGAAGTTCTCATCAATCAGGCTAGAAGTGACTTCTTGCCTAGGACCTTCAGTTCACAGCATGCTAAAGTGACACATACAAAAATTCTGGCTTTTGTGCTCAAATAATCACTTCTTCCCTGTTTTTACAAACCACAAAAGTTACATAGTCAACTCACAACCAAACAAGTAAATCATAAAATAAGAATCACGTTTTGGTATTATAGATTCTTGCTATCTTTCTGGCTTTCTGGCTCTGTCTCTGTCTCAGTCTTTCCCTCTCCTTGATTCTCCTTGACTCCCTCCTTCCCTCCCTCTTTTCCTCCCTTCCTCTCTCCCTCCCTTCCTCTCCTTCTTTCCTACCCACTTTTTGTTATAAGGGGATTCCACCTCTATATAACTTATTCCAAAGATAGAACTTATTTGTGCTTTCAACCTAGTAATCCAAGTTTCCCCTTCAAGTTATAAAAAAAAAAAAAAAAAAAAAATGAAAAGGACAATCCCTTGACACCTATCAAACTCTGAGGATTAGGTGAGGACAAATAAGAGATAATTTATGGAAAGCACTCTGGCAAGCTCAGCAGGAAGGGACCATTTACAGGGAAAGCACTTTTTAAAACATGCTGATCAAACTGCCTCAAAGGGTGCAGTGAAAAAGGAGAATGAACACGTATTGCCCCTCCCACTCCTTACAGCTTTTCAAGAAACAAACACCACCACCACCATCACCAACAGCAATGAAAACAAATAAAGAACAAAACAAAATCAGCAATAGCAACCCAAAACTCCACTGGTGTCCTTACATGGTGATGCATTTCCAGGGAAGAGATTTTAGGGCTGCTTGTCCCTGAGTCATACCTGAAGGGCGAATGTCTCCACACTGCTGAAGCCTATTCTGAGAATTCTGAGTGTGGCTCCTTCTAAAATTGTTAGGACACTAACAAGGATATTTTCTGTTCTGCATTGTTTAAAGTCTTTTTGGATTAGCATCTCTTGTATCTAATCATTGTCCACTCTGATGTAGATGGACTTGATTTTCATATGAAATGTGCATCATACAAATAGCCAATAGCCTGTTTCTTTCCAAGTACTTGTGGAAAATGAACTGTTGGAGAGTGGAAGCTAATCCCTAATCTCTTGATGGGAGAGTATGTCTATACTCTCTGTAGGGACAGGCAAAGAAAGATCTGCCAGTTGACAATGTGACAAATCTATTGCTTTAGCAAGAAAACAACAGAAACAGACTGAACACAAGTGCTGCATTCTCCATGAAAGTCAACCTGAGACCTCATGAAGGTTCTCTTCTCTTACACAGAGATGTTTTCTTTCACCTTAAAAACAAAACAAAAACAAAAACAAAAACAAAAACAAAAACATTGTGAAACACGAAACACATTACCTGTTGCTTAGGGAATTATACAGTTGCTTTGGAGTGCGGCTTTCAAATCTGTAATTTAAACTGTGCTGAGGTCTATTCAGTCATGGGGTAACATGGAAAAGCTGCCTGGAGATTAGAAGCTGATACTAGAAAGGTGAATTACAGTAGGAATTCAAGGAAGACCTCTGACTGTAAAGCAAAGACCTTCCAAAGCATTCTGAATCCAATACATTGTCCAAGTTAACCACTCACTGTGCTCTGTTTGAATATAGAAGCACCCCATATCATTACTCCTATGAAAATGCCTACTTAGCACATGTGTTTGACAACATGAGACACTTGAATGTTCCATGTAGGAAAAAATAAAGGGAATAAAAAACCTCTGAGAGTTTAGCATCTCTGGAGTCTTTGAGGCTTGCCATCCAAACTCCTAGATCACTCAGAAATGTGATAAATGTTCATGTTATCTATTCCTGTGTTTGTAATGGATAAACCAGTCTTAATCTAATTTTTGCAGGAGGGAAAAATACTAGTTCTCTTTGACAGAAAGCAAAGAATGTTGGTTTCATCTCTCCTCCAACCTTCCCAAGCTTCACATCATCTTAACATAGTAAGTCTCTAAAAAATGGAAATCATGTTACTAATAGAGACCACATTGTGTGAAATTCATGCTATGTCTTCTGATCTCTGTCTTGTGGTCATGTGAAGTCATATCATATGTGAATGTCGATCTAGAAACTGTCAGCCTCATAGAGAGTACTATACATTTTAATAGCAGAAGCAGTGTGTGAGCTTCATAAGAACTGTGCTGAAATGCCTAGTTCATACCCATGTGGCAAGGGTCACAATGTCAAAGCCACCTTTAACAAGCTACAATGAGTTCAGAAAAATCAGTAAATTGGAGAGCTATAAAGATATTGTTTCACCAACCTCATTTGTGTGAATATGTGTACCATAATTCATTTATGCACTGCAGTGATTTTTTTTGATTGTTTCAATCAAGCTATATACAATGGAAGGAGAAAGGTAATGCATCTTTCCACTAGGTTGAATTGTAAGAGTGCCTTCACTCTTGGGCTATTAACCAAAAGGGAAGCATTTTTTTTCCCTTAGATGTTAGAGCCATCACTGGATATCAGAATGATGATGTCGTCTTTTGAATAGTGGTGTCATTTACATTTGCTTTTCTTTCTTAAACAATGCAGAATGACCTGTGAGCATAGTTGTGAGTGATGGGCAGAAGGCAGTAAAGACAACAAAATGTCAAAGTCAAGCCCCAAAACAGTCAAGAAAGAGCTAAATGCCATGTCTTGCAATAAACAGATCTCTGTTATTCTATAACACAGGCTCATTCTATTTTTTGTCCCCCTTTCCATATATTGTTTCTCATAAAATACATTTGCTTATGGTTATTACGCTTTTCTCCCTCTCTTAACTTCATAGCTTAGTTCTCCTCAGTTTAACTTTAGTCAGACTGGAGAGCTCAGTGGCTGGGTTAGATAATCAGAAAACATAGCAAACAGTAGAGGTGGTGCTTTGCTTTCATGAGGTATACGTAAGAACTATCTTACCCATGCTTTAATACTTTCCTTCCTTCCTTCCTTCCTTCCTTCCTTCCTTCCTTCCTTCCTTCCTTCCTTCCTTCCTTCCTTCCTTCCTTCTTTCCCTTCCTTCCTTCCTCCTTCCTTTCCTTCCTTCTCTCTCTCTCTCTCTCTCTCTCTCTCTCTCTCTCTCTCTCTTTCTCTCTCTTGTACTTTCTAAATCCAACTTATTTACTTTTAAGGGAATCAAGCTCATTTGACATATAGTTGCCTTGGCATCTTGATATTGATCAGTATTTTATTAACTAAGAAACAATGGCTTCTCAGCTTTATGTGTTCAGTGCTTTCTCAAAAGAACAGACATGCAGAGACAGTAAAATCATAAAGCCATCCTCCTCTTGGACACAAGTGTACAGAATGAGCTAAAAATTGTTTATTAGCCAGTATCTATATGCGTCAGTGGAAACTGAGTCTTCCCATTAGTGTGTCTCCTGGGTGCTGTGGCCCTTCCTTCCTTTGCAGAAGCTACTGTAGAACTAAAACTCATACTTCCCCTTTACATGCTAAGAAATCACTTAAAATCTGTGCTTGGAAACAGCTCCTTTTTCAGATGCTGTAGCCTTAAATATTCCCTTCCTGATGTGTTGAAGAGATCTGATAAAATGAAGAAGTTTAAGGTAGCAACTATTTAGAATGAAATGTGTTATATAATGGTGGAAAAACTAAGCCATTTCTTAGAACTTAAAAGAACCTCAGGCCCTGTGCTACCCTGTAGATGCGAGGACTGGGCTCTGCAGAGCTTTCATGGAGCACAGCTGGAGTGTAAGGAGGCCAGCCTCTGTGATCTGCTCAACCTTGACCCAAGCAGCAGGACTGGACTCAATCTGCTCCAGGCTTGAGGGTCTGTGAAAGAAAATCTTTTTGAAAAGCAAAATCCCATTCCTAAAAGGATAAGCTGTTCGTGCCATGCATGTGGTTACAATCTCTGAACTTCAAAGTTGAGAAGGCATAGAGACAACATTGTCTTACAAGAAAGAGTCAAAACCAACTTACAGGAAGTGTTAAGTTTTCCTTTTGGACCCCAATTTCTTTTTCCTAATTATTTACTTATTCTTCAATTGTGTCACTGTATACTTCCATTGGCCTCCTTCACAGAGGTAGGAAATACTAAGCTGACAGAACAAGTGGTCCTGTGAATCAGTGCACAACACAGCAATGAAAAGCCATATTAACATCTCTAGTGTCAGAAAAGCAGAACCAGTGAAAGATGAGTTGGAATTTAGTTTCAGGAAAATGAGAGAGTTGACAGACATTTAAGAACTTCAGTTACAGTACAAACATAACACATACTTTGTAAATGTTTTTGGCTACAACAACTATGAGTGTTTCCAACAAGCAGACTACTTTGAGACTGAGGTATCAGCAGCCCTACCATCTTGTACCTTTTTGGTATATTATGGGGAAATAAAACATCCTATATTCAGGAGCCACCTACCTGCTTGGTTAAGTTTAACTCATATATCTCAGTGTTTTCCACTCCCAATACATAGTGCCTGTCGAGACATGCTAATTTAGGTTCAGCTTCTCAAGAGAATGGAGAGTTTTTGTCAATTTTTTTTTTTACTGAAAAATAACATACTCTATCACGATTATAGGAACAAGTACAATATAGTAGCTGCAGAGGTAAGCATTATCAACTTCACAGAATCTAGAATCAAGTAGGAAACCAGATTCTACAAATATCTATGAGGGATTGTCTGTTAGTTTGACTGAGGAAAAAAAGACCACCCACTGAAAGTAACAGCATCCTATGAACTCGTATCTGGACTGAATAAAATGGAGAAAGCTAACTGAGTTCCAGTGTTATCACTCTTTGTTTCCTGGCTATGGTTTTCACACCTATCCCTTAAAGGAATATTTTTATTAAATAAGAATGAAAACCTAGTGTTTTGATAGTCTAAACCAGGAGTTGATAAATAAGCATTTACGAAATAATATTTTTTCAGAGTTGAAAGGCATAATGGTTTTTGGTGTAGTTTCTGAATTCTTTCATCAAAACCTGAAATAAGTAGTAGACATTATATTAAATAATGAACATGGCTTTTGTCAATACATTTTAATTGCAAAAACATTTCAGAAGTCAAGATTTTTCTGTGGGCACAACATGATGGATATTCTAACCAGGAGGAGATTTGTCTCCAAAAGTGGAGACATCTGTGGCTAGTCTGACGGACATACAACGTAACATGGGGGAAAGACCTCCAAAAATTTGAAGATGGAAATTTGAGTAAGGAATGGTTGTCAAAGTTTAATAAGAACCAAGAAGTGAAGAAATAAAGTCTTGATTTTCATACTGTATTTTTAAATGTATGCTAAAAATTTTAAAGTTAGAACTATGGGCATTAAAAACTAGGGAAATTTGCAAGTGAGTAAAACAGGGTATAGGCAACCTGATAAGATACAAGACGAGAGAACAGGAGCCTGGAGTTGCTCCTTCTTTTGGCACTTCCTTCACAACCTAATCATAGTTGTAGATTCAGAAGCTGCTGCTGAGATGGTAGATAGGAAGTGACACTGAAGTGGTCTCCTAAACCTCTAGTTCCACCACATGCCTGAGAGAAGACATGGATTCTCACCCAGCATGCTTATGTGCCTTTGTAAACTGGATGAGAGGAAGAGACTCCAAACACCTACATGGAAAACAAACAATGGAAAGAGACAAAGCAATCATCTCAAGAGCCTTGATTGACAGTGAAGAAGCATTGTCATTAGGCCCCTGGGTGTCTCTGTGAACATTAATAATTGCCTTGTTCAGAATCAGATTGGATGGACAGTAGAAATTTAACACTAAGAGCTTGTCTATGCAAACAGGGTTGAATCTGAAAGTTTCAGTAAAAGAAAACGGTAATCCTGACCATTTTGATACTATATTTTTACCAGTTCCTTGGGAATTCCATAGAATCTATTTTGAACATATTCACTACCCACTACTGTTGTGGTTTTGTCTTTTACTGTTTACTGTAATGCTATGTGGTCCAGATCTTAGAAGCCAGCACATAGAAGTTGGGACCTGGCACCCAAGTTAATTCTGATTGGTGAATAAAGATGCCAGAAGCCAATAGCTGGGGAGAAAGACATTGGCAAGGTTTTGCTTTTCTGATCTAAAGACTACAAGGAAGGAGAAAGGGACAGAGTGGCCATGGGATAGAGTAGCTAGAAGGGTTACCATGGCCTCTGGGCCAAGAAAACATGGCCCAGAGGGTTGTGTGGTTAGAGCTAAAAGCAGTGCAGATGAAGCATAGTAAGTAATAACTTGGGTTACCAATGGGGAAGTGTATTCTCATATCATGGAAGTTTGGTAATTGCCCAGCTATTATGCTGACTAAGGCATATTTTTAAATATAAAGGCTGAGCCGGGCGTGGTGGCGCACGCCTTTGATCCCAGCACTTGGGAGGCAGAGGCAGGCAGATTTCTGAGTTCGAGGCCAGCCTGGTCTACACAGTGAGTTCCAGGACAGCCAGGGCTACACAGAGAAACCCTGTCTTGAGAAACAAAACAACAACAACAACAAAAACAACAACAAAACAACAACAACAACAACAACAACAACAAAAAATATATATATATTTTTATATATATATATATATATATATATATAAAGGCTGAGTGTGTCTTTCATCCAGGAATGAAGGTTAAAGGTGGGAAGGGAACCAGTGCCAGGATATTTTCTTCCCAGGCCTATCCTTCTCTCCTTACTCCCCAACTTTGGATCCTTTAAAAGTGGTTTGTAAAATCATTTAGGGTCGAGTTTGTGCAGCCTATATCCTCCTATTTAGAACATGGTAGCCATGCTAGAAACCTCTTCACTGAAGAAAATTAACTCTCTCTCCATCCCAGAAGCCATCAGCTGCCATACAGAAAGTGACACTTGTTTACCTTGTGCACATCCTGATGCAGATGACATTTCTTTAGTGACACAAGTTCATCACTTTACAATGAACTTGAGGAAAGTGCTATGATTTACATGTATCCTCCCAGGCATGTTCACTGTCCTAATCAAGGCACAGTTGCTTGAAGACTATAAGGAAAACTTCTGTTGAATTAAATTTCTTGTTGGTGAAATTAAAGGTTAGCAATTTAATCAAGGTTGTACACCTTATGAGTTTGGAAGCAGACATACAGGCTTTGCACAGTTAAAGGCTTGTAAAGCCAGTTAGATCTGTAAGAAAAAGGAACCAGTTGTTGAAAAAGTACAGGGAGGAGCCCTGTCCTTCATTTTGCTACTGACTGCTCCTGTTGGCTCCCTCTGCTCTAGTGAGCACTTCAGACTTCAGCAGGCTTGTAACATTACATGCATAACGACCTGCCATAGTCATGCCTTTTCTCCAGTCTCCAGACTTTTGACATTGCCATTAAAGAGATTCAGTGTGCTTAGGAGCTCTTTAAAAAATAAATAATTGAAAGCTAAATTATATTAAACTGGGCCAGTGCTGACCCCTTCACCCCAGTCCATTGCTATCTCCTTAAGTGTATTCCTTCCTAAATCATATAGTAATTTGAAGATGCTGAAGTCTAAGTTTTTTGACTCAAATGCAGTCACTTCTGATGTATAATTCATTTTTGCTTTGTGACTGGTCCTGTGCATACAATCGCTTTTCTGGCAGCTAAGTGCAAGATGAAATCAACAACTCTCTAAAGGGTGAGGAATCAGAGTGGACATCTTGGCGGAAGAAATATTAAGAATGTCACAATGCTTTGTACTCTGTCTGGTGAAATGGAGATACCACCCTCCCCCCTCTGAGCACCCCACAATGACTCTCACATTAATGGAAAAGAATGGCATTTTATGGCTGGAAATTGTCGACAAATGCTGTCATGCAGATGCTGCATTTAATTAATCTCCACATCACCAGAGACGATGCCTTCTGGATGATTTCAGGCCTCTCCATTCTCTGATGAGCATCTCCTTGAGGTGGCACAGTTTTGTAAAAGGAGTGAGGCTTTCTACAGTTTTCTCAGTCCTATACTCCCCAAGTGAACAGAATTCCTGTTGAAAACATGATCTTAAGATGAAGAAAAGCTAGGCAGAAACTCCCCCAGAGCACTGGGATTGTTTACATAAACAAGAACCTACACATCTAGAAAATTAGGTAGATCTAGAAGTGTAATTGAATATTAGGTGACTTAATACTGTTCACATTCAGAGAAATGCCATTTTATTGGGCCCTCAAAAGACCATATATTGCTATTTAAAACATCAATGAAAACAGAAAGTTTACTTGTGATGTTGGTTAGGCAAGATGTTAGGTACTAGGCAGCTCAAGAATACTGTAGCTGTGTCTCCTGACAGACAGAATGATTCTTTGTGGTGAAACATTCTTGAAGCTGAAGTTAAGTCACCCTGGCTATATCAGAAACTAAGACACTGGGCCCTTTTCCCAGAGTGCACCAAGGAAGAGTCTGTTTCCGCAGAAGATATGATAACATGGTAACATCATATGCATGATAGTTTTGAACACTTCTGGTTTGTGAAAATAAATCATGGTGAAAAATACCCCGAAATGGAGAGCCAGGCCACCATGACTTAATAGGGAAAAGGAGGTTGCCTTACTCCATAAATCTGCTGAACAATTCAAAACATTCATTAACATGTCTTTGAAAATCTGAGACACAGAACACAGCAATTCTCCTCCTTCTCCTACTTGAGGCAGCCCATTTCTGGCTCATTTTGGAGAGTGTAGTTTGCATATCGGTGTTAAACAAATTTCTAATGGGGAGCAGGGTGAGGGGTAGGGTATAGAGAACTTTCAGGATAGCATTTGAAATGTAAATAAAGAAAATATCTAATAAAGACCAAAAGGGAAAAAAAGAAAGAAAGAAAGTG
Source organism: Mus caroli (assembly GCF_978045245.1). Taxonomy (NCBI): domain Eukaryota; kingdom Metazoa; phylum Chordata; class Mammalia; order Rodentia; family Muridae; genus Mus; species Mus caroli. Next base: position 25,863,309 of record NW_028227274.1, on the reverse strand, counting down.
TGGTTTTTAACTGTATTCTTTCCTTTAGGAATGCGAGAAATAAAAACAATGGCGAACCTGAAACATTCATAGGCCTTGGGTGGTATTCATTTTAAATTATCTGACACACATTTTATCAATAGTCATGCTGGATAAACATCCTCCAAAATTTACAATGTTTATTAGATGACAGTCAGTAGTTGAAATAACATGTAGTATATTAGCATTTAACCAGGGTGGAGGAAAGGTGAGAAATTTCTGCCACCATTTTCAATCCCTGCACTCGCCTCATGATCACTCTCTGTAGTTATTCTGACATCAGTTTCTATTTCTCTGACAAAGTCTCTCTTAGGAATGAAGTGACTAGGTCTCCGGTTGTGGGCACTGGAGTTTACAGTTCCATTCTGTCACATGAAAGGCAGCGTATGTGTCTATTTGTACTACTAGTGTAGGCTCTACAGTGCTGGGAGAGGGGTGAGCAGGCTGCACCTCCCCACTCCTAGCAATGAACTAATTTTGTGCACTAAAATTTTCTGCATTTCCCCATCAGCTTTTCTAAAGAGCTGTGGTAGAAGACAGCAAAAGACAATTTTCCTGTTTTAAAAATAAACGAAAAACAAACAAAAAGAGTAAACAAAACAAAAACCCAATCCAAACAAACAAACAAACAGAACTTGAAAGTGTAACTGGCTAGAGTGACTCTTTATAATTCAGTGTAAAAACAGTGATTGGCCAACAAGACACAGATCTTCACACAACTTTACTTGTTCATACATTCAGAATGACAAGTTTGAGAGGGAAGTGAAAAAAGATGGAGTTCAAGTGTAGATTGGGACAAAACGCAATCACCTGGTCAACATGTTTTCTCTCAGTCCCCTAATTTGAAAGCCCTGTGTTCAACACCAATAAAATGAAGGAGCACAAAGAACACACTGATCTTTAACGTGATTACAACCAGACCCCAGTTCTGGTGAAGCAGTGGAGACCCAGGATCAGCAACCTATCATGAGCTCTGCTTTCAGATGACCTACTCCACAATGGAGCTTGGGCATCCTGAGTATGTGGCATATCTATGTATCTTTTTCTGGCTTGTTTCCTTGGTGAATTAGGAAGAAAAAAAAAAAAGTTCTTAGGAGACCATTTACTTGTGTCTATGTGGGTATCTGTCAGTGCATATAGACATGTATAGGTAGAGTATGTGCACATATATGCATGTATGTTGACATTGGGTATCTTCTGTCACCAGTCTCTACTTACTTATTTGAGGCAGAGTCTCTCCCTGTCCCTGGAGCTTACCTTTTAATTGACTGACTCGCAGGCCCCAGAGCTCCTGCTGTCTCAGCCTCCCTAACACTGACATCACAGATATATACAACAATATCCACATATTAACTTGAGCAGTGGGATCTTAGTTTAAGTCTTCATACTTTCAGAGCAAGTATTTGAGTACCTAAGAGAGTTTTCAGGATTTCATACCTAATGTTGTTGTTTTTGTTTGTTTGTTTGTTTTGTCTTTTCAACCTTTCTGATTTTACTACTAAACAGCAGGAGACTCCGGGTGAGTAGTGCAATCATTGCCCTAGCTCCCCTAGTCACTATCCAAAAAAAAAAAAAAAAAAAAAAAAAAAAAAAAAAAAAACCCAAAAAAACAAAACCTGCCTCTCAAGTACTTCAGCAACTCTGGGCTTGACCTCTCTGAACTTAGGAGACAGCAAGTGTAAGCAATATGGTTCCTTAGAAAATCTCATTAAGTTAACACAAGCAAGATTTACTTGTCGTTGATAATCTTTCTCAAGTCTGGTTTGGCATCTCTGCTGTCTCTGCTTGTTTGCTTGTTATTTGTTGGTTTCTGCCACTGAAATCCTCTCTACACTATACAATAAAAGATAAGCCACAAGAGTTCAGATGAGGAAGACAGCACTATTTCAATATATAAGTTCCAAATAACACTTCCCAAGAGCCCTATGAGCATCCGAAGGCAGGAATGGGAACGGGACGTTAAAGGATCACTTGGTTTGCTCGATTTAGGGGAGCACTTAAACATCTAAGGAAGCCATCCCCAGTCCTAAAGTAATGCAAATTGGTTTGATTCTCGATAGAGAAATGAAAATCACACTCTTAATACACATGACAGACAATAAAAGGCATTAGGCGGGGCTAATTAAAGTATTGACAGAAGGCAGAGATACACATTATTTTGTGTTATACTATAAGTAACAATTGCAAAACAGAATAGTTTTGAAGTGAGTATACCCAGAAAAGCAGTAGTCGACTGAATTTAGATACTGTCTACATTAACCACAGCTGGAAAAATTCTAGGTCATCCAGAGGCTGAGCTGGCTCAGCAGCTAAAAGTACCTTCTGCTCCTACAGAGGACCTGAGCACAGTTCCCAGCAAGCCTCTTCTGCATGTGGTGGAGATCAAGCACTGGTTTGGTGCACAGGCATGTATGCAGACAAAACAATCATATACATTAATTGAAAATAATCAAGTACATTTAGAAAAATAAATATTTATACATGTTTCTCTTTCTCTCCCTCTCCCTGCTCCCTCGTGTGTGTGTGTGTGTGTGTGTGTGTGTGTGTGTGTGTGCGTGTGTGTGTGTGTGTGTGCATGAGTATGAGAGTACCCAAAGGTGAAAATGGGATGTCAAATCTCGTATAGCTGGAATAAAAGGTGATTGTGATCTCCTCAAATAGGAACTGTGACCAGAAATAAGTAAGTAACAGCATCAGTGTGTTTACCAATGAGCCATTTCTCCAGCCCAACAAAGACTCCATAGGATCTTTAGCAGCAAGGGTTTATTATATCTCCTCCACCCTGATATCTTCACAGAACAAGTTGAGATTTTCATGCTACCTCTTGCAACAGTGATGAGCAGAATGTTTACAAACCATGAGCTAAACATATATCTTTTGGCTTTTCCAATGATATAATAATGAGTAATTGAAAAATAAATAAGAAGGCAAAGAACACTCATAATCCTAAAGCCCTAAGTATTTATTATCCAGCCATTTCTGAGCCATATTAGCCAATACTCCCGCTAATGAGTATGGTTATTTCTGTAAGCATTGATTTCTGAAGAGTAAAACAATGGTCAAAGCTCCAGAGGACTGTGAATCCTACATGAAAGGATGTTGCCATTTAGCCCAAACTGAACTTAGCCAAGGCAGTGAGGATCATATCGAAAAACTCTGACATTCAAAGTCACTCAGTAGGAAGAAGCTGCAGGAGGATGACTGTGATATGCCTCTTAACAATGTTCAAGACCAGCGGGAAGTAGAAAGTCAATGAAGAAATGTGGAATGTCTGTGCAGGAATAGAGAGAAGTAGATGCCTCGAAGGGGAAGGAGCCTTCTGTACAGCTATCATGGCACAGGATATGTAAGCAGACACTGCATTGCTACTGATTGTACCAGTGGGGTCTGTCAACTGGCTTGCTACCTCCTAGACGTCATCATTCCAACTTCTTGCAATAGAGGATATACCTCATCTGAGTCAATCACTCACCTCTACTCTTCAACTCACCAGACTCCAGCTGTGCTTTTTTCCTTAGAGGTGTGACTGTTGCTTTCTGGAGATGGGGCCTTTTATGTTCAAAGCAGTGTATAATAAGAGGCGTTTGCAGGTCTGTGATCCAGCCACATTGGTATGCATAGACTCATACATGAATATAAAATCTGGTATTTATATTTACCTTAAAAATCACTACAGCTTTGATGGAGGTGGAGAGTTCATTTGAAATGAGCAAGACCACATTCACTTCTCCATACTGTCACACATGTGTGCTCTGGATTTTGCCCTACAAAGTTATTGCTTTGCCCCCTCCACTGGCTATCCTTGCTAAAACTCAAATATCTCAGCCCTATTTACAAATACAATGTGTATTCCTTAATAAGAGTGATCGCATTAGATTGGTTCTTCCTTATGGGTGAAATATTTGGCCTGAGAATACTGCTAATTTGTAAGTGAGGAAGGCGAGTGCAAGTAAATGAGGACACAGATTTTGAAGACAAGAACTAAAATACAGACTTCAGTGCCCCGTGATTCTAGAATGGGTTTTTGTTGTTGTTGTTATTCTTTTTTTGTTTCCTGCCTCCCTGAGGTTAAGCCTGACTAATTTTCTTCTCCTTTTAAGAAATCATTCAAAAACATTGCACATGTGTTGAGCTTAAAAGGAGAAGAATGCTATTTGCTCTCAAAGGAGTGGTGGAAATTATAGGTAGCAAAATGTAATTATCCACTTGGAGGTTTTCCAGGCCGGATCCACCTGATCAGAGACACTAGAGCCAATGCATTACACTTTTTAAAAGTCTCCTGCTGGGCTCTCTGAATGAGAGTAATATCATATCGCCTATGGTTCTGGTAAATAAAAGGCATCATTAACAACAACACAATGTGAAGAGCCTGCTGAAATGATGGACTGAGTTTAGCCGCTATGGAACAGCAGCATCACCAGCCTGGCTTGGAGATGGGCAGATGCGCTAGAGAGAGACACACAGCGATGATTAAAAAATGAAGTCAGAATGCGAGCAAAGCTTTCCCAGCTTCCTATTACAGACCTTTCTCTTTAGCAGCAATCATAATTGGGAACATCTTACACTTCAGAACTGGAAAGACTATCGTGCTGAATGTTACATTACAATCTCTGTGCCATTCTGCACAGGATGAATACCGAATGTTTGGCAGGGATGTCTGTCAGTTCTTGCCTTCAATCACAAGGGTTTCAGAGCTTCAGCTCAGGTCATCAGGCTTGGCAGCAAGTGCCTTTACCCACTGAGGCACCTCTCTTGTCCTCTCCCTAATTTACAGTGCTTAAGAGTGTAGTTATAAAAATTTGCTGTGCTTGGAAACACTGCACAGGTGCCAATAACTGTCACAGAATTTAAGAATTCCCTCATTTAAAAAAACTGTTCTATTAGAAATACATTTAAAATATGAAAATCGGAATTCATCATAGAATGGATGTGAGAACTGGCATCCAACTACTGAGGGAGGGGTAGAAAACAGAGAGGAACTGGACTCTGCATTGACTGATCCGGGAAGAGACAGTCATAGCTAAGCACTTATGGTTTAAACCCTTCTTTCTGGTATGCATATGAAATCACCCAATCCTATATGGAAAAGGACAGACTGCCATACTGATCAAAGGAAGGACTGATGGTTTCAAGGAATAAACCATACCCATGGATTGAAAATTAGCTGGTGAAGGTTGGTCATCCATACAGAGTTCAGTCCAGGAGACAGAAGTTCTGACTAATAGAAGGAACTAGTAATCACTGGGATGTATTTAATTGTCTTCAAACACAAAATCAATATTTCTGTTTTTAATTTAAAGTTGAGGCATCCTATTGCTTTTTGTTCATAAATTTCTTAGCTAGTGGTATTACCATGCAGTAAGATGTGCTTGAGATGAAATTCAAATATTTATTAATTCATTTAAAAATAAATATGTATTGCATATTTAAATAAATGATCATTATTTCTCTAAGTAACCAACTGCATTGAGAATTGCATTATTTACATTTTTTGCAAATCTCTTTGATACCTGAATAAACAGAAGTCTGCCGAATCCTTCCATGAGCGTCTGCCCTCGCTCTGTGGTAATATTATGAATCTTTCTGCCTTGAAGAATTGCAAATCACACATACCAAAGGATGAGAACAAAACAAAAGCCTCTATGAATTCCTTTTTACATAAAAATACTTTTGATATGGCTGTGCACCTCACATGCTCTTGCAAACCCCTTGAACCTTCAGGTCACAATGGGAAATACTTAGAATGAAGTATTCATGGTTCTGGGAAGAATCCCTATTTCCACATTCTGTATCTGTACAAATGTAACTTCTGCTTGTCAAAATTTCCCTTCAAGGAAAACCCAAGGCTATTGTACCTAGAGGGAATACAAGGCTTAAAACAGGATTTACCCCAAGGCTGCAGAATAGAGAGTTGAAGCTAATTTGCAGTGTCCCAGTGATGGAAAAACAAACAGATTTCCAGGTGGCGATCAACAGAAGAGTGTATCTGCACAATACAGCGAGCTGCAAAGAATAAATTAGAGACTAGGGGCCCAGTCAGATGGGTGAACTAGAAATGGAGAACAACAGCCTTGCTAATTGTCAGACAGGAGGAAGAAGGAACCCTTCAGAGCTGACAGCTCACAGAGGCAGACTTTTGTAAACATTTACAGCACAGAGATGATTGACAAGAAAGGTGGTTTATAGCCGGTTGCATGTCACCAGTATGGAGTCTTAATAAATTTAAGGAGGGAAATACCAATATCTCAAACACCATTGCTACCACAACCACTAAAAGTAAGACAAAACCCACAACCACAGAACCTAAGAACAAAAGGAACAAGGCCCGGATGAGAAACTAATGTAAAAACAAAATCTGCCTGCCACTCCACTGAGAAACACACGGAGAGATGAAATGCTAGTGGCTTTCCACATGTCACGCATCATGCTGACAAATCTCTAATACTTGGAAAGGCAGAAAAATGAAGCCTGAACATTTTAGTGCAACAGCAGCACAGTCACAAGTTATGCATTTTGGAAAGCAGCGCAGCTGAATTTCACCCCTTAACTTCATCCTATTTTTCCAAAAAAAAAAAAAAAAAGTTCATCCAAAGGATGTCTAAAAAAATATTGTCCAAAAGAAACCTATCACTGAGTAAAACCCCATCCCTATTTACTAGGCAAGGAACTGGAAAACAAACAAGTAAATATATAATGAGTTGAAAGAGAATGATTTTATTTTTATGATGGAAGCCTTGTAAAGGAAATAACTTTCCCCCAGGGACACGAATAATCACAAAAGTATAGTCAAGAACTTCAAGCTTGAAAGCTGAATGGACATAATCTACAAAAGCTTTCACTCAAAGAGATGCCTTGTAACAACAAAATTTAAAGGCAAGTCCGCACTCAAGTTCTGCTTGTGCTGGCTTCTATGTGTTTAATATGGAATCCTTGCATGTATACAAATTACTGAATTTTTTATTTTGATTGGGTTATTCTCAGATCATTAATTCCATTTTAAATGTGTGGAATATATGTAGTTTTTATTGTGATGACAGTTATCTTTTAAATTTTTCCTTTCAAAATTAAATTACTTTTCAAAATTAAACTCTACCCCACATCCTTCATTTCCTTCTTATTTCTTATCTCCTTCCCTTTTTTTTTTTTTGCTTTTTATGTTAATTTTCATTCTGATTTGTAATGTAATGCACTGTGATTCTTCCGACCATTTGATGACACCTGTGTTTTAGTAACTACAAACTACTAATATTTCAAGATGGCCTGTGATATAATTAATTTGCTTAAACCCTTCAATATAAAACTGAGAATGTGTTTGAGTGGTAGAATACCTGACTAATAAGCAAATTGTTCTGAGTTATAAACGAACAAACAAAACCATCCCCTGCGTATTTGAACCATTTAAAAATAATGTATATAATAAAAGTTTGTGTGGAGTCAATAAGCAAATCACATATAAATATTAAACTCTCTTCCACAGCCTACAAGAATGAAAACATGTGAGAGAATGGAAAAATACGTGCTAATCCTGTTCATTTCCTGACAAGGCAAAAATGGTCCATTCAAGTACTCCATGAGAAGTCAACAAATATAGTGGAGCTGCTTGCAAGAGGCAGGGTCACCCCAAGATAGTAATACTCACTGATCAGTACACCCCACCCAGCCAGTGATGGCACAAGAAAGCTACAGTCCAAGAGCTTCTCCAAAGACATGCCTTCAGTTTCATGAAGGAGTATCCTTTTTTTCAGTAATCATTCTTTGTTTAACCCTTAGAAGGCATCCTATGAATTTTAAAAGATTCAGGAGCTTCCAGAAAGCTTAGTAGCTGTCTGAGTCTATTGAGTCTTTTATAACTACTTTGACATGGTCAAGATTCAGTTATTCTTTGGAAACTCCCAGACTTTTTAATCACTATTTTCAACAGAGAGCTCCAAATGTAGACTTGCAAGCAACTAACAGGGATGCTTACTTCTAGATTATAAACCGACAGTCTGCAATGTGTATTTGCCAAGGAATTCTACCCTTCGTAAGAGTCCCCTGTTTTCTACAAAAACAAAACAAAACAACAAGACACAAAAGAAAAATCACCAAGCAAGCAAGCAAGCAAACAAACAAACAAAAATTATTGCATCATTGTGTAGGGGGAGATGCTAATACTAAAGTTTCGTTCCTTAATTAGTTCTTGATTTGGTCAATAAAGAAGGCTGAGAGCTCATTGCTGGGCAGAAGGGATAGCTGAGACTTCCAGCTCCCAGGAGGAAGAGGAGACATAGGGAAAGAGAAGGTGCTGTTTTTGACAGACTTTGGAAGGAGGAGCATGAAAGAACAATGTAAGATCTCAGGAAAGCTAAAACCATCGGCCTCTGCCACCAGTGGGTAGCTAAGGAGATTGACAGAGCCTAGCTGGTAAGTTTAGGACAAGAGATTCTGTGTCCAGCAACTGTGCTATCTGGCAAGTTCTAAAGTAATAAAGCTCTCTGAGTATTTTTCATCTACAGATCAATGATAGGTAGAGAGAGAGAGAGAGAGAAGCCAGGTCAGTGAGGGCAGCTTGGCTGAGCTAAGAAGAACAAGAGGAAGCCAGGAGGAGCCAGAGCCCAGGCTGTAGCTCCAGGGTCGCATCCCATGGGCAAAAGAAATAATGTGTTTTAAAAAATTGCACACAATACCCTTGTGGTCAAAGTTTGGAAAACAGGAGTTACTTGGGTAAACTAATACCCCTATGATAGCCAGTTGTAAATAAACAGCTTTTTATTTTCTTATTTGTACACATTTCACAAATTTGGACAATATCTTCCTTGGACTTTCAGCTATATTGCTACACTAACTGTTAAGAATAGTTGTGTGTGAACACACACACACACATTTACACAGTAAAAAGCAGAAATATATTTTCGGAAAAGAGGAAGATGGTTTCATAAACCATGAAACGAGAACAAAATGAAAAAATATTTGCCTTAAAATTGTGATCTAAAGCTGAGAAGGATAAGAAGTCCTTCCAAAAGTAATGAGCAATGTATTTGATAGTTTTCAAAAGATTTCATTTATTGTGTAGTTGCTCTCAGTGGCTAAAGGAAAGCATCAGTTTCCTAAAGCTGGAGTCAGAGGTGATTTCAAGCTACTTGATGTGGGTACTGGAAACCACACCCAGATCTTCTTTCAGGAAAGCAAACATTTTCAATTGGTCAGATATGTCTCTACTCTTACATATTTTTAAAAGATTATGTAGATATGTACTTAAAACTTACAACTATATATCATCAAAACATATTTTCCACAAACAGAAATAGTAAGTTATAATATGAAATAAAGATCAAAGAAATACAAACATAATCAACGTGAACTTTTTCCCCAGCAATAAAGCTATAGCTCTTATTTTCATATGTTAAAACTATATTTTCTTATTTTATTCTATTTATGTAAGAAGTTTTTGTATAAAGAAAGTATTTTATTAGAATGTGATTAATGAAATCTCAGTCATGTCGTTTTGGAGATGAAGAGTGTAAATAGTATGGCTGTATGTAATATAACAGCAGAAACACTTCATTATGAACATTCAGTTCACTTGTGAAAGTAGCTAACTATTTTGATCGAATGAGTCATCTTAAGTGATAAGGAGCATAACATGAAAGGCTGAATCCAGTTAGATGACACTAAACAACATATCTTACAAACACACACACTGGATAGTGAACACCTCACTGCAGTGAAAGTGGTCGGATGAGCAGGCCACTGTAGAAAAAAATATCATTGTGTGTGTGAGAGTGTGCATGAGTGTGAATATGTCAATGTATACAGAGGGATAGATGTATATTCCACATCTGTTCTGTTAGCAAAAGCAGCAATACAATTTTGAAAATCCCATTTGAATTCCCTCACTATCTCAAAGCTCAAGGCTCATGTTCCCTATGGTGAATTCCTTGTCATTTGTTTACTGTGTTTTTAAATAACAATGCAAGCAATAATCCTCCCCTGGGATGCCCCTGCCTCCAGCCTCCACCAAGGACAAATCCTGGGATTATAATGGAGAACATTTAAACACTGTGGAGCACCATACAGGGAGATGCCAGCCTCAGAATCTGGAGGGTGCAATGCAAATGTTAACTCTCTCTGCTCTGAATAATTTACAGACTTCCCCAGCTTTCTCTTCCAACCTTCCTTGTTTCTATTTCACAGAATCTCAACGGAGATCAAATAACCCCAGAGGAAGTCATGAGTCTCTGGGTGCCCATCTCCTCAAAGTTCACTTTCACATTAAGCATGTTGTTCCCAAGATATTCTTTTAACATGCAATGCTACTGTAGTATACTTTATTCTACTCAAAACTTTGATATTGAATGCTTTCAAATTGTTAATGTGAAATTGAAGTGGATTTTGTTAGGTTTTAAAACAATTCTTCCTTTTCCATTTTCTTTAATTGTGAAAAAAAATCTGTATTATGTTTGGTAACATGGTACCCATTTTAAACAGCACAGCTACACCATAAAGGCACAATCCACTCACCAAAACCAGAAGCAAAACCAAACCCAACCAAACAAAACCCACTCAATTCACCCCACCATTTATCCTGAAACTATGATTCTGCTTTTGTGGCTATAATTTTGAATACTCCAAACAGTCCATATCATTGACTCACGTGATATTTTGTGACAAGCATATTTCAATTATTTCCATCCTCTGTGTGTGGATTTTTAGGATATGACAACATTTCCTGCTATTTTTAAAGGCTGGATAAGGTTGTAGTGCATTTCCATTGATGTTAGTAGAGTCATGAGTGGTTAATTTTCATAGTGTCAAGATGCTATGGATAGGATAGTAATCTTGAGTCTTATGCAGATGTGAACTTCACAAACTAATAACAAATCTGGCAAGATGTAGAAAATGGTGCCATAATGACCAAAATGTAAAGACAGTAATCAATCACTTTCTGATTAATTTCAAGATCCATTCCAGAGCAATAGTCACAGTCAGGTTTCTATATGGGAGTTGCTGCTGATAGCTTGCCCAGTTCCTGTTGGGTAGCCCCTACCCAAATGTAAAGAGCACCACACAATTTGATGCAATAAGAAAAAGATGATAGAGTTTGGTGGTAGGGAAGGGAAGAGCATCTGGGAGGCAGGAGACAGAGAACATTGAATATGATTGACAGAGTGTGAAATTTCAAAGAATTAATTAAGAAAAATGTTTTAAAGATCTTGAGGTTAATACAGCTATCAAAATTGATGAATATCTCTTCAGGATCTCATAATCTTTTCTTGAGATATAGCCAGAAAATTTACAAGACCATATGAAATTCAACTTTATTTTTTGGAAGGTGGTGTGAAAAACTATCTTTTTTTTTTTTTTCAAATATTCCTTTTTTAATGGTGGATTGCATTTTATGTGTCTGCTAAATATAGATGGTTTCATATAGTATTTTGTTCTTTAATACCCAACTCTTCATATTCAAGTGAATTGTTGAGTTTCTTGCTTTCTTTGTAACACTAGTGATACCTTTAATTCCATTAGGTTCTGGCACTTTTTTTTTTCAGTTTCTTACAAGTGGATGTTTCTAGTTGTGCCTTCTTCCTGCAGTGAATGGTTCACTACCTTGGAACTTCTTTCTGACTCTTGTAAGCTTTTGTCCTTATTATTTGATAGAAAAGTAACTTCTGGCTTACTTATTGCACGTGCTGTCTATTTCTATCCTTTCAGTTTGTAACACGCTGAATCTTTGGGTATCAATATCTTCACTTGTTGGTAACATACAATAATATTTTTTCCTTAATAAATCTATTCTAGTAATTCTGATTTAAAAATTTAGTACATTCATCTGAATAGGATTTATTTGATTTTATGTATTTGTTTTCTGTATGTCTTACAGTCTTTATTCTTCCTTTCCTATATTGTATTTATTTCTTTTCCATAATTATTTTAAATGTTATTACTTACTTAATCAATTAAGACAAGGTCTCACTATGTAGATATAGCTGAACTGAAACTCACAGATAGATTAACCTTTGTCTCCTCAGGGCTGGGATTAAGGATATGTGTCACCACGACCCTCCCTTCCTTCCTTCCTTCCTTCCTTCCTTCCTTCCTTCCTTCCTTCCTTCCTTCCTTCCTTTCTTTCTTCCTTCCTTCCTTCCTTTCTTCCTTTCTTTCTTTCTTTCTTTCTTTCTTTCTTTCTTTCTTTCTTTCTTTTTCTCTTTCTCTCTCTCTCTTTCTTTCTTTCTTTCTTTCTTTCTCTCCTTCCTTCTTTCCTTCCTTCCTTCCTTTCTCTTTCTTTCTTTCTTTCTTTCTTTCTTTCTTTCTTTCTTTCTTTCTTTCTTTCTCTTTTTCCTTCCTTCCTTCCTTCCTTCCTTCCTTCCTTCCTTCCTTCCTTCCTTCCCTCCCTCCTTCCCTCCTTCCTCCCTCCCTTCCTTCTTCCCTTCTTTCCTTCCTTCTTTCTTTCTAGTGAAAAGTTCATTTGTACTGAAAAGTTTACTTATCTTTTATGATTTCCTTTTATGAAAGTCTACATTTCCTTTTGGATGTTCAGATGCCTCTTGGAACTAAAGTCCCCTGGAGTAGGCATTGGACCACACCAAGTGTGCTTACACACAGCCTTAGGATAGCACTAGTTCCTGAATTTGCTCTCATGTTTGCAGTACTATACACACCCAGGATCACCACGCTCCTACCAAATGCCCTTTCCTTTCTTGCAGTGGGATATCCTTTGACATTTACACTGAAGGTTTAGTGATCATGACTTTTACTTTTATCTGAGTGTGTCTTAATGCCCACTTTATGACTGGAGGATATTGTCCCTCAGTGTGGAGTTCTTGATTAGCAGTCTTGTTTTGTTTTGAATTTTTGGATTCACTTTTACAATGCAACAGGCTTTTGGACTCCAGCTTTCTGATGGGACTCCCTAAAAGGTCTGCAAATGTTCTCTTATAAATGAGTAGTCTTTATTCTCCTACAAATTCTGAAATTATCTTTGTCCTTGGCCTTTCAAAACTTGACTATCATGTATCTGTGTGGTTCTCTGAATTCACTTTTCAGTTTGTTAATCTCTTCACCATATTTATGAAAATTCATTCTCCATATTTTCCATATTCTGTCTGCATGAACCCTTTTGGGTTCTGTAATGCTCATGTTGATCTCCTTTATGGTGACGTAATTTCAATTGTTCATTTCTCTTTAATCCCTTTCCTTTCTGTTTTCCAGATTTGGTAGAAATGAACTAACTGGTTGATATCTTTTCATGTACTCAATTCTGATTCTGAATTCACAACATACATTAATTTTCTCCATTACAAAGCCCTGTATCTCTAGAACTCTTTTTCAGTTTTCTCTCAAGTTTATTTTCATTTGATTTCTATTACTTCCTCTATGTTCTCCACACAGAAATGATTTATTTTACTAACATTAAGTCCATAGTTTGAAAGTCTTTGTCTAATAGATCCATCATGGAGTGGGTTGTAATGACAGGAGGAAGTGCTTCCACATTTCCACTCACGTCCTCATGAATTTGTAATCACCATGGTGATACATTATCATAGCACACATCTCTATTACCTAATATTGCCATAAGTCCTATTGGATGCTTGTGGAGAATAAGAGAGGAATCGTTTTTTGTTGTAGTGTCCTAGTTTGCTTCCTGTGCTATGACAAACAACAACTTGAGAAGGAAAGGTTTATTTGGCTTACAGTTTAAAGTCATAATCACTGAAGGAAATCATGGCATGCATTTAGGGCAGTAACCTACTGGCAGTAACTGAAGCAAAAACCATAGATGAATATGACTTGTTGGCATTTCCTCCTCCAATGGCTTTCTCAGATTCTATTAGTATACAACTCTGAACATAGATGCTACAATCCACTGTGGGCCTTGATCTTTTTATATCGATCAACAATCAAGAAAATGCCCATAGTGATGCCTAAAAGCCAACTTCAAGGAGACAGGTCATCAGCTGAAATTTGAATGACTCCACTTATATTAAGCTGGCAAAACCTAACCAACACAGAAAGTAATGTACGATTGGCAGAAAGTAATGTAAATTAAAGTACAAGAATGCTGATGGTCTTTCAAAACCTCCACTATTCCAGATGGTCAAGAGAACATAATGTAGGTGAACAGGTAAAGACAATAACAATATAAGTAGGAGAAAACCTTATCATTCTTCCCTTTCTTGATAATATATTTTTATATCATAAATTCATTCACACAAAAAATAACATGGGAAATTTGAAAATATATGGAATACACTTATTTGTGTTATTTAGGAATATGTCCATGATAATAACATATTTATAATATATAGGGAGTATTAAAAAGAAAAACAAAAAGTCTACTATATATTATTTCTCCTTCATAGTAACATACATTCCTAGACTTTGATATTTCCCTATAACTTTCAGGTGTTATTATTCTTCTGTTTGGTTTATGTAGTTTTTAAACCATGGGCTTTGCATTATTGAATAGCGCTCTGCCATTGAGTTATATCCTCAGCCATATTTTATCTGTTGCAAGATTAAAACATGTATATAAATATTTGGTTAGATATATGTAGATATGTAGACAAATGTGAACAAGAACAGTAAAAATATTTGAAATGCTCAGGTCTTAATATTTCTTCTTTATCTTGTACATAAAGTGCTTACATATTTACTTCTAAGAATACTCCCATACATTAGAGGTGTAACCAAGGAGCAGAAGATTAAGAGATGAAATGATTGGCAAAGACATGTCAGCAAAATGTTTGGTATAGAATAATTTAAGGGATAAATTACAGAGGATAGTATTGAAAGAGAAGAAGTGGACATACCTAAAAATTCACATTTCTTTGGGAAAACCTAGACTAAGTCAATTTATAACTCATGAGTCTGAAAGAATATATAGATACAAGGGGACCAGGAGGGATTCCATCTAAGAGGGATGGAATGCATAAATCCATCTACCACCCATCAGCAGTCTCAACTACCTTCTTTTCTCCTACAAAGACCACATGAATTTAGCCCCTTGAAGAAGGAACTCAAACACTGTCAAAGCTGAGAATTAGTATTATAACATCCTTATTTCAGCCTTAGTATGTATTATAAAACCTGTCACATTTGGAAGGAGATTGAATATATGCTAAAAATTAAAATAAATTGCTAGTTTAATTGTCCTGCAATTTAAAACCTTTCTGGAAAGGGAAAATTGCTTGTTTCTAGAAAACAATCAAGTTAAAGGCATCACCGAAATATGAGAACTGAGTTTGTATTTTTGCTTGTACAACATGCAATCAAAAAGATAAAAAGTGACTTGATTGAGATGCTAGGCCCACTCAATATTGAATTTGAGTGCTATGATGATAACACCCATAGATCAAGGCAGGAGGAATTGGAGAAGCCATTCCTATTTAATAACTGCTCATCTCTCGTGGTTATAGAATAGTAATTCAGAGAAAAGCTTTCACCCAGAGTCATGTGCTCAGATGAAAATGTCTCTATTCCACAGTCCCATTGATTTAGATGAGAAAACTAGAAGGAACCTTAGCTACCACTTAGGCCAACATCGTACCAAATGGAGAAGCTATTTATAAAAGATTTCTGATGGCTTTCCTTTCAGAGTATACTTGGTCATTTTGAGTATCTGCTCTATTGTGTCAACCCTTAATTTTTTGTGTTGTTGGATATATATATATATATATATATATATATATATATATATATATATGTATAAATAATGTATATCCTGATTATCAACTACATTGTAATTTCCACTCAGTAATTTCGGTTCTATACAAAGATTCTATTTTACAGAATTACATCAAATTTGTCGCCAAGACCTTGCAATTTTTCTCAGATTTCAACTTAAATATTCAAATAAGATTAGCTCTTACATAACATAATCTTAACCTAAAACTAACTACCTTTTTCCAACCTCCCTGAATTGAATTAATCTTAACTGTTATTTTCCTTTTAAAAAGTCCATGTCCTTACACAGAAAAACAAAAACTAAACAACAACAACAACAACAAAACCTGTCCAAATGATCAAACTAATGCCAGTTCCTCCAAATTTTGAACACTAAACTTTATCTTCATTTGTACAATTAAACTTCTGATTAGTTATTTTAAACCTCAAATCATGTAACAGCCTTTTGTGAACATGGAGGCATAGGACATTTCAAAATTTTAAGAAATACCTCTTAATATAAGGTCAATGTTCAAGATTACATTTATGGTCTTTAACTTACCTGTCAGTGTGACATCATTGACATCATTCAAGACGTTTTGCTTTCCAGATATCACTGACATAGTGATTAAGCTTGTCATCTGACTACCAAGAAAAAATCTTTTAAGGAATCAATAATAATATATTCCCACCAATTTTAATAATAATCTTTGTGATACAGGAGAGCTGTGTTGTAATTCTAATTTCTTGACAGTTTAAGTCCTCAACTAGGGACAATACAGAAGCATCTGATATCTGTCTAAACACAGCCTTAGGCTCAGAGTCATGCTTTAATAAGTGTTTATCCAATAGCCTTGACATTCTTCACATGTCCAGCGTGTGTTTTTCTCTTTACCTTCAATGGACTTTATTGAAAATCTTGGATGCAGTGCAATAATACTGTAAATGAAATTTAGAGGAGTCTTATCAAATTTTCAGAATCATTTACTAAATTAGTTTATAGCATTGCCTTGTCTTATCAATTACGTTGTCTTTCTTTGACTATGTTCAAAGGGATTACTTAATAATTAATTTCCAATTTTAATGGTAATTGGCACTACACACTGGAGTTTATAGTTTTCTGCATATACTGTTCTCTCTGTGAATGCCTGTTTCATTGGTTTCACTTGTCACATTAAAATACTTTAAAGAAGTAACTGTAACTGAGGAGTTGCTTCCATCTGAGCGGCCTGCGGCAATGTCAGTGGGACACTTTAACATTTTGTTTTTATTTTTTTAGATTATAGTATGAATTTTTACTCTACTCCATTTCCTCTCCCCAAACTTTTCCAAGGCCCACTCCAAATTTCATTAACATATATGATCCCTACCTTCTTCATACGCATACCCCAATACCTACAGACAACTGTAAGCCATACCCATCATCAAAGAAAATTTTCTTTGCCACACACAAAGATCATTACAAAAAATTGCAACAAATCAAAATGCAGAGTTGTGGAGCCCAGTCCCAGTGAATGAATCTACAACAGAACTTGTGAACCTAAGGCTCAGGGATCACTGTAGAGAGGCAGCAGAAAGACTGTAAGGGTCAATGTGGCATTAGACTAATTGTTAATTGAACTGGGAAGACACAACCTACTGTGAGTGGTGTCACTGCTTAGGAGTTGGTCTTCGGCTGTAGAAGGAAGGTGGCTGAGAAAGGAAGAAGCAAGCTAGTAGGCACTCTTCATTCATGGCCTCTGCTTCTGCTCCTTCCTATCTTGGCTTCTCCTGATGGACTGTAATCATGTAAACCAAATAAATTCTTTCCTCCAAGGTTTGCTGGACTCAACAGAGTTTTGAGTAACTCACTCACATATACTCCATAAAAACTCAAAATTAGGGACAGAAACCAAGCAAGAACAACATGGTGATTTTCTTAGCATCTTAATCCTTTTCTGCTACAGTTTCCCTGATTATTTACAGTTGCCACATGATACTGAAATGATATTTTTAAGAAAATTGAAAAAAAACAAAACAAAACAAAACAAAACAAGCAAACAAAAAAAAGCAAAAACAAAACAAAAGAATAAAAGAAAATAACCAAAACCTTTTGCTTTCTAACACATCTTGGCCTTTATTTCTCTGTAATTGTCTTTCTTTCTTTTTTTTTTTTTCTTTCTTTCTCTCACTATCTCTTTAGAAGACAGGGTTTCTCCCTGTAACAGTTTTTGCTGCTCTAAACTTGCTCTGTAGAATAACCTGGCCTCTAGCTCACAGAGACTTACCTGCTGCTGCTTCCAGAATCCTGGGATTAAAGATAGGCTCCATAACCCTTGGCTTTATTATACTGTAATTTTTTATTATTTATTTATTTATTTTGGCTTTTCGAAGCAGGGTTTCTCTGTGTAGCCATGGCTGTCCTGGAATGCACTCTGTAGACCAGGCTGGCATCAAACTCAGAAATCAGCCTGCCACTGAGTGAGCAACTACTGTCCAGCATATTGTAATTTTTAAAGCTGAATGTTTTCCCCTTTCCAGTTTTAATGACTTGTTTTGTTTTGTTTTGTTTTGTTTGACTTTTAGTGACATTGATGAGAAAATGGCTGTTTTTTCTCACTCAGGTGAAAATATGTCAGCAAAGGAGCTTATTTACGGCCCCTTTTATCATTTGAAAGATGTGGAAAAGGAATGCCTTTGCTTCCCAGGTTCTGCTACTGAGGGTGGAATTGTACCTGGAAGCACCAGAGGTTGGGTGGCCAGCTGGCTTTCTTTGAGGACCATGTCCTCCTTCGAACTTCAGTTTGTTCTTTTCCCTTCCTTCCCTTCCCTTCCCTTCCCTTCCCTTCCCTTCCCTTCCCTTCCCTTCCCTTCCCTTCCCTTCCCTTCCCTTCCCTTCCCTTCCCTTCCCTCCCCTCCCCTCCCCTCCCCTCCCCTCCCCTCCCCTCCCCTCCCCTCCCCTCCCCTCCCCTCCCCTCCCCTCCTCTTCCTCTCTTTCTCTCTTTCCCTCTTCTTTCCCTCTTCTTTCCCTCTTCTTTCCCTCTTCTTTCCCTCTTCTTTCCCTCTTCTTTCCCTCTTCTTTCCCTCTTCTTTCCCTCTTCTTTCCCTCTTCTTTCCCTCTTCTTTCCCTCTTCTTTCCCTCTTCTTTCCCTCTTCTTTCCCTCTTCTTTCCCTCTTCTTTCCCTCTTCTTTCCCTCTTCTTTCCCTCTTCTTTCCCTCTTCTTTCCCTCTTCTTTCCCTCTTCTTTCCCTCTTCTTTCCCTCTTCTTTCTCTCTCTCTTTCTCTCTCTCTTTCTCTCTCTCTTTCTCTCTCTCTTTCTCTCTCTCTTTCTCTCTCTCTTTCTCTCTCTCTTTCTCTCTCTCTTTCTCTCTCTCTTTCTCTCTCTCTTTCTCTCTCTCTTTCTCTCTCTCTTTCTCTCTCTCTCTCTCTCTCTCTCTCTCTTTCTCTCTCTCTTTCTCTCTCTCTTTCTCTCTCTCTTTCTCTCTCTCTTTCTTTCTTTCTTTCTTTCTTTCTTTCTTTCTTTCTTTCTTCCTTCCTTCCTTCCTTCCTTCTTTCTTTCCTTCTTTCCTGTTTTTGGAATGGCATGGCTTATTAAAAATTATTTTTCAATAAAATATATTTTGATTATTGTCTACTCTCTTCCAACTTCTCTCTGATTCTTTTTATTTCCTTACCCAACTAACTCCATGGCCCTCTCTCTTTAGAAAACACATTGACAGCCAACCAACCAAAAACTACATAAAAATGTAAAAAAACAACCAACCAATCAACCAACCAATCAACCAACCAAACCCTAGAATTAAAATATTAACACCCAAGAATCACACACACAGACAAACACACACACACACACACACACACAGAGAGAGAGAGAGAGAGAGAGAGAGAGAGAGAGAGAGAGAGAGCCACTCAAACACAATCCATAAAAATACAAAATTAAAAGACATAATATACATGTAAAACATGAATGAGGAAAAAAAAGTGCCCAGAGAAATAGGATGCAAAACATGTCTACAAATATACCCTTGGGTTCATTTTGCCTTGACCATCTATTGCTGGGCATGGGGCTTATCCTTATGTTATAAAATTCACTGGAGAAAATTAATTTTTCCTTTGCAGTTGACCACCTTTTGCAGATAGATTTTTGGTTAGGGGTAGGGGTTTGTGTGCATTTCCACACTGGACCGCTTCTGGCTTGAGTTTGTATAGACCCTATGCATTCTATTACAGCTTCTGTGGGTTAATATGGGCATCTGTTCCATTGTATCTGGAAGGCCTTGTTCCTTTGTAGTCATCCATTATTTCTGGCTCTTGCAATCTTTCCTCCTTCTTCCTTATAGATTTCTGGTCCCAGATGGGAGAGGTTTGGTGAAGACTTCTCATTTAGGAGTGAGTTCTCTTGAGAGATTCTCACTCTCAGTATATTGTCCAGCTGTGTGTTGAAGAATATCTTTTGAGTCACTATTTTAGGCTATAAATTTCATAATCTCAATTTAGGTCAAAATTTTCAGTGGAACTTACTCTTTACATTAAGATGCAATATGAAAGATAAGATATTATAAATATATAAATTAAATCATTAGCAATTTTACATTGATAATTATAGTGTTTGGATTAGTTTTGAATTAACAAACAGTCTCTGAAATATATTTATGTTTCATTTTGCTTTCATAAATGTACCTACCAAAAATGTTGAAATTATGCAGGGGGCTCACATTATATTTCTGATAGTTACTTCAAAAAAGTTTTCACTAAATGAATTAGACATACAAATATTTCTTTAGGCCTCACTAGGCTCACTTATACTCAATCTACCATTGCTATATGTTTTTCTGTAAGACCTCAGTGAGTTCACAGGTATCAGGATTCCAAGAGAAAAGAGTATGCTCCAACATGTGCACTCAACCACATCAGCTCCACCACACCTCTCATTTCAGTAGCTTCCTATTAGTACGTTCACATATGAATCTCCAAATACTGAGCCATAAATATAGCAGAAGGTTCCCATTCTTCTTAATGTATTTTCTCATTAGAAAGAAGTTTAGAATTATATATCAGCAAAGAAATATAACTTTAATCTCACCAAAATAATCATATTTTATTCCCTTTACATTTGTAAAAATAAAACATTAGATTTGCTTGTTATGTACTAATTAACAAACAGCAATAACTGAATAACAGAGTGAGTCCAATACAACTTCCTTAATACTATTATGAAGTGAAGTATTATTTACCAAATAACAAACTTCCAAGAAAAAAAATTATAATAGAAGTGCCTGAAAAAAGGATTAGGAATATTTAAGAAATTGAACTCTTACTAGTACAAGCCCTCTGGCTGAACATTCTTCTCATTGAATTCTAATGATCTAAAATAGGTAATCTTTATAGATGAATAAACTGGCTTAAAGGGTCAAATGCTACATATAAAGTCATATAGAAATAATTGGAACTTAAATAGGAACCCAGGTCTCTTCAACACATAACCTGAGATTTTAGCCATATTCAACAAAGAGCCAAAATAAACCTTAAAGAATTCGTTTCCTTTGTTTATCAATTTTGCTATCGTACCCTGCAGCCAAATGGTCTTTCAGAATATAAATGTATTAACTTCATCCTAGATCATGTAGAATGCAGAATACAACTATATTGTATTGGTGGGCTTTAAAAATTTTTTTAGTCATTTGGTTAATATCAAGTATATCTTATTTTATGTTACTCTCTTATTCAGGGTTTCTATGGCAGTGATAAAACACCATGGCCAAAAGCAACTTGGGGAGGAAAGGCCCTATTTCAGCTCACAGTTCTCAGGTCCCAATCCACCACTGAGAGAAGGAACAGCAGAAACATAATGCAGCAATCTAGAGACAGGGACTGATGCAGAGGCCAAAGAGGTGTACATTTACTGGCTTGCTCCCTATGGGTTGGTTATCTTGTTACCTTATATCATGCAGGACACAAAAAGTGTGATTTTCTTCAGTGGGACAATCCTTCCCACATCAGTCATTAAAGAGCAAACTGCCTCACAGACAATCTACTTTATTAACTGAGGTTCCCCTTCCTAGATAACTCTGATTTGTGTCATTTATCGAAAATCGAGCCAGAACAGTAACCAAAACTGTGTTGTGTGATGGACTATGCGTATAGATCTCCTTTACAATATGACATCTTTCCCAAAAGCCATATTGCTTGCCACATGGGCAGACATAAAGAATACAGAGGGCTTGAAATCATACCCAATGGCCAGACTTAAAGCTTTGTTCTCTTGAAACTGCCCATCTCCTCTAATAACACCAACTTATGTATGTGTATTTAAAATGAAATCCCAGATTACACCATTGAGTTACAAAGCAAATAGAAAACATAAATGTGGGGAAATGACCTTTGGGGAGGAGAGGGACTTGGCAGGGGTAACTGTTATGTTCAGTCATTACTCCTGCCCCACCCTAGCTTCAGCAACTCTAGGAGACAGGGCAGCTGAGAGATTGTCATCTTGATCACACATCAGCTCTTTTTCTTGGCTCTTAAGTCTCCATGGAGCATAGAAGTTGATGACATTCTAGGTCCCAGAATGTTTTGCTAAGATACCTGTTTTCTCATCTTTCCTTTGAACCGCCTGGATACACTGCCTGAGATTCTGGGTGCTGCCAAGTTACCTGATGACCTGGAAGAATCCTATTTACATTCACAGCATCCCTGTGGATTTCATAGGCAGGGAAGTTTGCTCTATCCCTGGCTTTGCAGTCATATTATGAGAGATGTCCCTGTAAGCTAATTACTTTTGTGACAAACGGGGCCACAACAATTCTTCCAGGTACAGGCACCTTAGTAGTGTTTTAAACATGTGTACGGAAGAGGTTAGAAGCTGCACGGAGAGGAACGGAGAGGAGCAGAGCCTGGGGGGAAGACACTGCAGGTGTGTGGTTAACAAGGAACTAATTGGGGAACCAGGCAGGAGGAGACACAAGCACAAAGCTGGTCAGCAGGCTTGTATGGAATTCCAGCAGTTAGCTGGTGCCAGCCCTGGAGGAGTTGAAATAAAGACAAGTTGATCTGGAGTCTGGTTTTGCTGTGATCTTTGCTAGAAACTGCAAATTGGGACTTGACAGCTTTTCTCACCGCCTGTTGCTTTATTTCAGGTGGTATTGTTTTGAAGGAGCTCAGAGCTGACATTCTAGATGCGGCGCTTCGGAGCCTTGCATCCAGACAGCAGTATGTGTCAACTTTTCAAGGCAGGTTGCTCTTTCTTCTCCGCATAATGATCTACTGTGTCTGAGGCAGTAGAAGGTAAAGTGAATTTTGGCATGCTCTTCAGGAGACTGAATTTTAATCCCCAAAGTGTACCCCGAAACATCAGCACTCTGAAGCTATCTTCACAGTTGTGCCTCCTGCTTTCCTATCCATAAATAAAATGAGGTATTCTGCATTTGTCCTAACTTTAAGCCTCACTGCTTTGTTTCATTTTGGTTTTTTGGGTTTTTTTGTTTGTTTGTTTATATATATATATTTTTTAATATTTTTCATTACGTATTTTCCTCAATTACATTTCCAATGCTATCCCTAAAGTCCCCCATGCCCTCCCCCCCCCTCCACTTCCCTACCCACCCATTCCCATTTTTTGGCCCTGGCATTCACCTGTACTGGGGCATATAAAGTTTGCTTGTCCAATGGGCCTCTCTTTCCAGTGATGGCCGACTAGGCCATATTTTGATACATATGCAGCTAGAGTCAAGTGCTCCGGGGTACTGGTTAGTTCATAATGTTGTTGCACCTACAGGGTTGCAGATCTCTTTAGCTCCTTGGATACTTTCTCTAGCTCCTCCACTGGGGGCCCTGTGATCCATCCAATAGCTGACTGTGAGCATCCACTTATGTGTTTGCTAGGCCCCGGCCTAGTCTCACAAGAGACAGCTTATCAGGGTCCTTTCAGCAAATGCTTGCTAGTGTATGCAATGGTGTCATCGTTTGGAGGCTAATTATGGGATGGATCCTGTTTTGTTTTAATTGTGAAGACTGATTAGAAGTCTTTATTGTGGCACTGTGGCTACATGCCTAAAACTAACATAGGTGATACGGAGAATACTCAGACAGTAGAGAACTATGAAATCTACAATCATTTGAATGTAGGCGCAAATGCCAGTCTCACAGGGGTACTCCGTGGTCAGAATCATTATGCCCTTTTGTTGTGTGAGAGACTATTCTTGAAGAAAAACAACATATTCTAGAAAGGGATCCCATAACAGGTCAAAGTAGCAATTTTTGAACTTGGCAAACCACTGGAGTTACTAAGAGGAATATGAGTGAGGGGTTACTCACAGGAGAAGGAATGTCTCCAAAACAGCTGCATCACCAAAGCCCACCTCAGTGTGGATGGCTCATGAAAGTTGCAGCCCTGGGACTCTCTTTACAACGTACTGGCAGAGGGGCAAATTTGAGAATCCTTCTGGAGTTTTTCTAATCAGTGTCCTCCCCAGGAATTGTTTACTGGTTTTACATGAAACTGAGGAGGGGTCTTCAAGATTGTTGTAAATTTCAGCTTTCCCACACATACAATCTTTGTTTACTTCCCATATCTTTGAGCCTCTCCCTCTCTCTTTGAATGCTTGTTTTAATTCTATGTAGCTTAGAATAATCATGTTATAACACCTCTCTGCCTTGCTCTTTGCATAAAAATTCTTGTGAACCATGATCAGAATGCAAAACTTTCAAATAAACCATGTTCCTAGATCAATGAAAAAAAATTCTATGAAACACCCCTTCAAGTTCCTTGGTTAACATTCTATCCAGGTGATGGCCTTTGGGAGTAATAGGTAAGTGTCGAGTAGACTCTCATAAGTAAATCAGGAGAGGCCCAACAAGATAGTGTGATGTATGTCCAGAAATCAAGCCTTTGCTAGACACCAAATCAGCCTTCCTATTAGATTTCCCAGCCCACAGAAATAGTTGACTTCTGTTAATAAAATATGCAATTGAATGTGCTTTGTTATATCAGCTGGAAGAGACCAAGGAAGGACAGTTCTGCTGTGAATAAGCCTTGACAAGAAGTTGGCTGTGAATTGACAACTTATATCTTACTGACACCTCAGAATTGACTATACTCCTTTTGAAAACAGAATGCATACAAGAAGCTGATCAAAATAAAGTGCATGCCAGATAAAGGAAATCAAACCAAATCCTTAGATCCAGTCTCCTCTCTCTGTCTCTTTCTCTGTCTCTGTCTCTGTCTCTCTGTCTCTCTGTCTCTCTGTCTCTCTGTCTCTCTGTCTCTCTGTCTCTCTGTCTCTCTGTCTCTCTGTCTCTCTGTCTATGTCTCTGTCTCTGTCTCTCTGTCTCTCTGTCTCTGTCTCTCTTTCTCTCTCCTTGGTTCATTCTCTCCTTTTTTATTTTTTATTTTTGTACATTGTATGCTAGCCTTCAGCTCTTCCTTCTTCAGCATTTAACTACCAAGTGATGGGATTGCAGATGTGTACCTCTGTGGCATGTCCATGTAGTGCTCCAGGCTTAACTTGAACCCTGAGATTCATATGTGCTAAGCAAGCACTGTCTCAATGAGCTGTATCATTGAATAAACAGCTCTCTTAAAGATAGCTTGTAGGTATCCTGGGAAAACAGAGAGAAAACTTCTAATGAATTTGAAGATATTTTTTTAAATCTATCCTTGCTGTTGTGTAACATATATAGTATTATGGATTTTATGTAAACCCAAAGAGTTATGTTTTAAGTCTTGGGTCTCTCCTGGAAGAGCCTATCACTGAAAGGTGTTTTGTCCTGAGCATCTTGACCTAAACACCAATCTAAAACTCTGAGGAATTTAAAATTTGCATGGAATACCGAGAAGCTGTGGCACTGTCAGTAACCACAGTGCAGAGAAAGCAGATCTCCAGGGACATGCCTTTGAAGAGTGTTTTCTCAATGCTGCTGGTCCTGTACCCACTCCTACTGTCATGATGTAAGGAGCTTTGTCCCATTGTGAGCATTATTCTATGAAGCCTAGTCTCACCTCAGTCTCTAGGAGATAGGGCCAAGCCACTTTGAACCCAATTCAAGCTGTAAACCAAATCCATCTTTCTTTTTAATGTGTTTCTAAGTTATCTGTCACAATGATAAGAAAAAAAAAGATTGCTACATGTATGATCACTTTCCCTCAGCTGTCTCTTGCTTTTAAATGATAATAAAGTACACAGTTAGAAGAGGGGAAATCCTAGAGAAAAACATATTTTGAAACAATGGGAAATGTTTGCATTCGTAAGTTCTTAGTTCTTTTAGTCGAGGATACACACTACGGTTTCTCTGAGCATTGGATTGGCTTAAAAGGAAAAAAAATGGAACCATCCATTTGATGTTGCAGGTTACTTTACAACATCAATCCCAGAGGATCTGACCCATACCTGATAATTGGCAGATTATGATGTTCCTCAAGTTGGACATCCACGCAGCCGAGCACATGAAGTGAGATGCCCATTCATTTGCAGATTTCATCTGTTTTTCCCCCACCAAAGGTCGGCTCAAAGATATGGACATATGATAATCATAGACTGTGACACTAGGAATGCATTATGCACACTCCATAGGAGGGGTTGGCGCACTCTTTATGGCCCTTGGCCTATTTCCAGAGGAGCAGAGAGACATTGCTGACAAGCAATAAGGAACTGACAACCATGGAACCTACGAAGATGTTACACTCACATATGGAAAGTATCTGAAGAGCTGTAATTTTCCTTCCATTACTAGAGTTCTGCAGCACTTAATAAGAAATAACATTTTTCTAACATGGTGAT
Source organism: Mus caroli (assembly GCF_978045245.1). Taxonomy (NCBI): domain Eukaryota; kingdom Metazoa; phylum Chordata; class Mammalia; order Rodentia; family Muridae; genus Mus; species Mus caroli. The sequence continues at coordinate 25,836,895 of NW_028227274.1, read as the reverse complement.
ATGATATGACAGTTTGGAACGAGGGGGAAAGTAACTTTTAAAGCTGGATTAATAGAATGCAAATTACTGCCATATGACTTTTCTTTTAAAGACCTTGCCTCACTTGTACTGATTTTTCTGAAGCACCAAATCACAATTCTTCAATAATTGCCTGAATCAGAATCTTAATGCCTGGTGTGTCTTTTTCTTCACCTACCTCCATTCAAATTTTAATGCAGAAGAAAGAATGGACATTTTAATGAAGATTAAAATTAGACTCAAGCATCAGGTTCTATAGTTTGAAGATGTTTTACCCATTTTGACAACAGCTGTAAGAGTGCTTAAGTAATTCATTGAGATTTCTGACTTCTTTAAATTACACTTGGAAAATTCTGCTTCTGAGAGAGAGCACTACCTGGGAATGGTGTGGGCTTCTTCAGTCTCAACAAGACCTTCAGCAAGGCCACAAGTCCTTCAACAATGCCACACTTCCTTCAACAAGGCCATAACTTCCTAATCCTTCCTTAGGAGTTCCACCAGTTGCAGACCAATATATATGAGGCTGACAAAATGATAGCTTTTACTAAAATGAACTTAAAATGCACTCATTTAGTTAACCAAGCCTGTTGTGGAATTTCAAAAACAATGAGCAGCAGAAGTGTATAGATTTAGAAGGGGAAGGAAGGAAGGCCATTCAGCACTTCAGGATGGTAGAATAACACAAAATAGACAGTCTTTCCAACACACCATGATCATGAAGAAAATCAGAAGGCTGGAGATATGGGCAAATATGTGCAGACACAGGGCTGTAGTTGCACTATACTGCATCCATGACTACGCATTTAGTCTGTTCTTTCTCTGTCTCCCTTCTCTGCCTCTTCTTCTCTCCTCCATGTGGCTGTTGTTTGAGCATGTAAGTGCTCACTCCTGTTCCAGTGCAATGCCTGTCCACTTCCTAACATGCTATCTGCAGTGATGGCACTGGGCACATCCTTTGAAATTGTAAACTTAGATAGTTTCTTTTATAAGTTCCTTGAACATGGTGACTCTGCACAACAATAGGAATGCTACTAAGACAGTTTAAAAACATATTTAAGCTCTCTCTAAGGCTTTCTGAAGTTTCTATCAGAACAGATTTTAGGTATGAATATAGTTTGTGAACAATTGATAGTGCCACATTCATGACAATTCATGATTTACATTTCTCACTTTGAATGATGCCCTTATTCTCAGGGTCACTTGTATATCTGAGTACAAAAGACTATAGAAAGCAAAAACCTCAAGAATAGTGGGAGGACCACATAAGCAGGCACAGAATACATCTAGTGCTTTGTACTGAGAAAATAAGATGGGATTCTCAAAGATTGCTGGCGCAATGTGCTGCTGAGTGATGGGACAGCAGAAGGAAAGGGAGGGCAGTGTGTGCTGAATCAGGAGGGTTGATGGTCCAAGAACATCAAGGCTTTTACACACAGTTCACTTCCAATCAATCCCCAGATAAAGAGAACACTAAAACAGACCTTGATGTATTTATTTCAGACCTTAGCAGAGTTTTCTAAACCTTTAAGCTGTGTGAATTTCTCTTTTTCATTCTTCCTTCCTTCCCTCCTCCCCTACCTTCTCCTCCTTCCCCTCCTCTCTTCCTTCCTTCCTTCCTTCCTTCCTTCCTTCCTTCAACTTTCCTTCCTTCCTTTCTTTTTTCTTTCTTTCTTCTTTCTTTCTTGTTTTTGTAGGCCATACATCTCACTCACTTAATACTTGCTTTCTATTTCCAAGTTTCTCTTTCTGGTGAAGTCTTATATCCATAAATGAAACCTTTGTTTTTTGAGATCAGATTTCCTGGTTTCCTAAAGTTTTGTTTTCCTTTCCTGGGGTGTGCATGTCTCTCCTTCTCTATGTCTCAATCCTTTTCTCTGTATCTGAGTACTAGGCCTTCGATCTCCAAATATTTCAGAAGGTTTTCCTGTTATTTTCTAGTTTTTCATGATATTAGTTATGGAGAGGGATGCTATACCATCTTTTTCTACATGGACTTTGATTAAGAATAACATAGAGAACAGAAATGTTAGCAGTTTGGATTTACAATGAATATCCTCCCACTCCCGATGTATACACTCTAACTTTCCCTTTTTACAAGGTAGAGTGTGAGTAAGTGTTCATTCTCACTAGCTTGACTTTCATGTTGGCCCAGACAACTTATCATCGAACCATTGAAATTAGCTGGTGATAGCTTTCCTTATGGGCCATGCATCCTTCTTTGAGATGCAGAGGCAATACACTGATAAAATGTATACACTGTCCTTGCCAAAGACCCAAGTTCAGATCCTAGAACCTAACTCATACAGCTTACAACCATCTGTAACTCTAGCTCTATGGGATCTGATATTCTTTTCTGAATTCTGGAGGTATCTGTACTCATGGGTTTATAGCACCACCCTCCTATTAATACATACACATAATTAAAATATAAAAGAAATCTTTTATAAAATAAAATGTCAGTCTACTCTTAGTGTCCACACATCATAAGCGAGAAGAATATTATCTTAGATCTCTGGTATAGGAACACTTGTTTGTTGACTGTAATTTTAAAAACATCCCTTTTCTTTCTTGGAAGCTCTCCCTGAGTTTTGTTCTTTGTTCCAAGAACAACCGCTGCCATGCCACTGTCTCACTCAGCCCGCTAGTTGTCACCTGCTGTTTTCCCGAGAACACCACCCATTCCTCCGGCTGGCTTTGCCAAGTTCCAACAACCACCCTTCCCGAAAATTCTGGGATCTGCTGTTTGCATGCTACCGGCTAACCAACCCAGCTGCCTGCTCTCTTCTCCTGTCCCCTTTAACCCCAAGGAAGAAGAACACTAGAGACTTTTTGTTATTTTTAAACTAACCAGATAACTCAATGGGTGGGAAAAGATTTTCCTATCCTAATCTAACATTAGAGTTTTCCATCTTCTTTGGTCTTCGCTGGTGGCAGAGTCTACATATTATAGGTGCCTGAGAGAACTGCATGCCTGCTGCTTAGTATCTGCTTAGTAGCCTGGTCAGTCTTCTCTGCATCCCCTTCTCTTCTTCCTGGGACCCGGAAATCTCACACTTTTCTTTTCACCCAACAATTGGTTCCTGCCATCTTTATTGACATAACCAAGAAACAATTAGTGAAGCAGAGTTCAGTATCAGCTTCTCCCCCTACACTTGTTTGATCCAAAAGGATAGAAGTTGATCATCTCACAATGCTCCTCCTCCTAATGCAATTCTACTGATCTCATGATTTTGGCAGAATTATTTGAAGAGAATAGCAATTGTCAGTTTGTAGTATACACCAACAGAAAATACTGTCAATTTGCCATGAAGACAGCAACCACACAAGTAAGATACTTCATCAATTCAGTCTTTAACGAAGAACTTTCAGCTTTACAGAATTAGTTCTTGCAAAGAGAAAGCTTCAACAGATCTGAAATAAGAACTAATTTGCTCCAGCTGGAATTGAGATCTTCTGGTCAAATAACCATTGGGATTGCCTTGAAAAGGAGTCAGGTGAAAGAAACAAAACTTGCTCTGAAACTTACAAATTTAAAGCCTGTATCCAAAGTGTCGGTTTTGTTTAAAGCTCTAACTTATTGCTTATGAGTGTGCAGCTCACAAGACGATTTGGTGTTCTACAGAACATATTCACAGAACATGTATCAAATCACAGCCTGAAGAGACTAGTCAAAGGTAGCAGAGGGAGGTCAGTAATGCTTTCCAGAGTAGCAGCACATATTGTATAGCAAATTGAGGAAGAAGACTGCCAGAAAATAGCAGCAAGGAAACCTTTACGTCTTCATGCTTGGGACTGTGTTCTCCTTGCCTTTAACTGTGTTTATGCTTATATTTGGAAAATGATTCAAACTAAGTACATTTATACACTAATTTTGCCAAAATGTAATAAAAGAAGACCTCTGAGAAATTAGAACTAAATATCCATTTATATGAATGGTGTGTGTGTGTGAGGGAGAGAGAGACAGAGGTGGAGGTGGAGGGGTAGGAGAGAGAGAAAGAGAGAGAGAGAGAGAGAGAGGGAGAGAGGGAGAGTTTGGAAAAGCCACACTTCTATTTGCCAACTCTGTTATTTTTAAATTAAAACAAAGTTTTGGGTCTCTTTCTCATCAAACTGGATACTGTTATTTTTGTTGTTGTTGTTGACATGTTGCATACAAAATAAAGGATTTTGAGTTTTATCACTTAAACTTCAATTTTTAATTTTCTATTTTTTAGAAGTGCTTTTTTCCCCTGTACTCTTAAACCAAACACAGTTGATTGATGATACATCCTTGAAAAACATTGAGAGAAAGTCTTCGAAAATTAATAGTGTAAGCCAAGTTTACAAACTGTCAAGCTTTGAAGTAGAAATTAGTGTGTCATTCTTTCTGGAGAGAGCAGACACACATTTTGCTACAGTATTACAGCAATCTCTCAAGGCAAAATACATTTTTGATGTGTGAGGACAAAAAGAACAAACATTGTCTTCTCATTTCCTACGCTCAAACAAATACACATTCATACTCATCCACACAAAATTGGAAGAGCATTCTACCAACAAATAATGTAATATTCTAAGAAAACAAAAGCTATGGAGATTATAGGCTGGAAAAACTTTAAGTCCTAGTACTCTAGAGAGAAGAGATCTGAGGGCAGTGTGTGTACTTCCTTGCACCCTGAAATTCAAAAACTATACCACTAGGAATTTGATGGTGAGTTCTGAGAAAGGACTTCAGAAAATCTAAAATTATAAATTTAGCTGGCTTTGTTCTCTAGCTAAAAGTTCCATATCACTAAAAGAGTGAGGGCTAGAAAATGGTCAGTGGTTAAGAATACTTGCTGTTCTTACAGAAGACCCAAGTTCAGGGATGAGTGTCCATGTTAGAGGCTAACATCTGAATCCCACTCTGGGGGACATGCTGCTCTCTTCCAGCCACTGTAGTCAGCTGCACTCACATGAATACAGTCACACAGATACCGGCAGACAGAAGCACATACTGTTTACTTTAATAAAAAAAATTTAAATAGAAATATTTGATCTCTACGAGCTTTGAACCCCATAGTGGTATAGTTGTAGACTCTTCAGAACTATTTAAAGTAGCACAGGACTTTGGATACTTGATGGCTGTCGTTTCACTACAGGGTTGCCTTCTCAACAACTGAACTTGTGCAGTCGCAGTTTTCATAATAACAATTACAGAAGATAGTTTGTACAGTAGATTTGGATGATGTGCCACTTGACTGGAGCTATATAAATGGAGACATACACATATCATATTACTTATATCTGTGTTTTCAGGATTGACCACATAGCACTAGAAAACCAACTGGTGTCATCTTCAATATGTTTATTTCCGCTATATATGTATCTGTGCTATCTCTTATGATCAATTCTAACATATCTATTACCTTCCACTCCTTTAATAAAGTTCAGAAATGTTGTGAGGGAGAAGAATCAAGTACTACTTTCACACATATTTAAAAACAAATTTATATTTTTTCATACAAAAAAATGACTGATTGCTTTATTACATTAATGCTTCTTGTCATACTCATGAAAGTACCACACTTCTCATTAGGTCATGTGTTACTCAGACACCTTTAAATAGGTAACAAGAGAACATATTGGCAATAAATCAATGTTTCATAGTAATGGTGATGAGATTCATCTGCAAATCCATAACTAAAAAGGGAGAGTCCATCTGTGCAAGGAAGAGACATACAATGAGCGTTTGCAGTTTATAGTTTGTATCACTTAATGAAAAAAATCAGGGGTTTAGTCTCCTGTACTTCAAATGGACATCACCTTGCTATGTGGCCAAGAATACCTTAAACATCCATCTTGGTACCTCCGCCTCCTTAACACTGTGACTGAAGAAGTGTACTACAACAGCCAGTTTGTGTTGTGTTGGGAACTGAACCCAGGGCTTAGTACAAGGTAACCAAGCACTCAGCCAACCAAGCCACTTTCTCAGCCTTATATTTAATTTTGGTCCATTGTTATTGACAACTATAATAATAATTACATAAGGGATATTGCAGTTTCATATTATAATGTTATTTCTTTAAAAAATTCATAAATACGCACTATGTTTTTCATTATATTCTTCCTGTAACGTCATCCAGATGACCCATTCCTCCCAATTCCTCTCCCAGTGTCATACTAAAGAGACATTTTTATTATTTTGTTACATAGTAAGGGCAATCAAAATATTAAGTTATTTTTCACATGATGTTTTGCAGAGTCATGATCACCTGATCAGTGAGTCATAAATACCCATTAAAAGATAGAATTCCACATCAATGTAGAATGGTAACAAAAGTTATGAAATCTAGAAAATATACAAAATAAATTATTAAGGGAATTCATGTCATCTTATCCAGTAATGATGGCAGTTTTCAAATCAAAGCATTTAGATTTTACTAGATGTACCTAATGTAATGAGTCAAAAATTATATTTAAATATCAACATTTATAATGCATTGACTTTGTAACTTTGTACCATTAGTATACATTTATGACAGAAACTTTTAGATGTCAACTTAAAAGTGTGTCAGTTTACCAGCTTTTCAAAAGCCTTTTTGTGGTAATTGGGGGGAAATGATTACAGACACTAGCCAATAGTTGACTCTCAGAATTACGAATAATCACAGACAGTTCTCAGTTATATTCTGTACTCTTTTCTGTGGGACAACATATGTTCTATGGATCTCCTTAAACATATTCTATTCATGATTTCACAACTGAAAAATGCAAGCTGATGGATTTTCTATAGTAATGAAAACTAGATGATTCTTACTCTTTGAAACTTTAATCTAGTAAGCTGAAAAGAACCACAAATTCCAATTCACCTCTGGATTCCTTTTTAGCTTCCCTGGTTAGGAATTTGTGCCTGTACACGTACATAGAAAGAAAAGACTCCATGGGTCAAGCATGAAGGCTTTGGAAGAAGAGTTCGAAGCTGATGTTTTCTCTTTGATGGACTGCAAACTCATACTGCTAAAGGCAGCTCTCAGTTTTTCCAGGTCTCTTGGGAACCTGTAATGTGTCAAGTTGTGTCTCAGATATGTTGTACACACATTCATTGCCACTGGGGCTACTATTAGCTAGAAAGTCTGCAACCTCCGGAAAATTCTAGTATGGCACCTGTACCTCTTCATACTTCCATGCTATAAAATTGGACAATTTTCCTCTTATGTTAGTTTTAATAGTGCCTGCAATCCTGTGACTTTGCTCAGATCATAACCATTCACATTTGTGTCTTTATCTCAGCCTTTGGAAGTCTATCATACTAAGGTGCAATATATTTTTAGAAAGGATCAAACATGTGCCTTTTTCTAAGGAAAGGGCTACAGAATGTGGAGCCTATGAGAAGTATGCTCCTTAATGTGCTTTAATATTCATAACCTTGAGGGAATTAGACATATCCTAAATCCTAATGCAGGCCTGATCTCACTGATTCTCACTAATCTCCTCTTAAGTAATTGTGTAGGCTCCTCTTCACTTGCTATCAAAATATCTCTTAAAATGATGCATTTTAAAATTAAACAATTTTTGATAATTTATGTCTGCCACCCATTGAAGGTCTGTCTCACGGAAAGGCACTTTAAGTAATATGTAGAGAGTAGAGCTGCTTCAAATTAAAATGACTGTGCAAAATAAATTTGAAGACCTTTCTTTATAAGGAAATGTGTTGGTTTCCCTAATATCACATAGCAAGTTGGTTAGATGAGATTCAGGGACCCTGCTTTGAACAAACATTAGCATCTTAGAAACAACAGTAGCTTACTTTTTGTAAGGATGCTGTGAGACATTCAGCTTTGTTGTAGCTTATCCCTTGCCAAACGTAATTTCTTTTTGGGTGACATAAAAGGGATAATGGATTGAAAGTTAAAATAGCAGTATATTAAATTTATTAAAAGTATACATCCAGAACTTTTGAGTACTTCCTTCTCTCAGAAAATTTCCTAGTGGATTCACTTGTGTTTGCTAAACACGGGTTAACACAACATCCTTGCATCATAAAAGGTAGAGTCATCCTTATTATAAAAATCTTAATATTTTAGATACACAATCTCATACAAACCATGTGGACAACCAGATGTTTTAATGATTATGACAATAGAATTAGTTGATAGTTATAGGAGTGGATTTTACTGTTGGTATTATTCAGAGTGAGAAGAAAAATGACGACATTAAATACAGGACAATGTAGAACAATCAGAGCAGGACAAGAAGTGAAGAGAATCTATCCTCAGAAAAACAAAAGCATGGTAAGTGCAGGTCAGAGAACAGGGGACAAGGGCTTGACTCACTCTAACAAAGTCTTGCTAGGTCCATGCTAGTTTCTGAAATTGGCTTTTTCTCCTTCCTTCCTTCCTTCCTTCCTTCCTTCCTTCCTTCCTTCCTTCCTTCCTTCCTTCCTTCCTTCCTTCCTTCCTCCTTCCTTCCTCCCTCCCTCCCTCCCTCCCTCCCTCCCTCCCTCCCTCCCTCCCTCCCTCTCTCCCTTTCTTTCTTCATGTAAGTTCTTTTTCTGCAGTTCAGTCTGACTTTCAATTGTGTAGGTTCTTCCAACAACTCAGTCTCCCGAGTGCTGGTCTTGAATCTATGCTTAACCATTCATTACCCTTGCTGAAATCAATGCCATTATTTCCATATTTCTGTTCCCAAAAGCATTTCTTATCTGGAAGTTTGTTTGAACACAGGAGAAAATTCACACTTTCACAGGTGTAAAAGCCACTGCTGGGTGTCTTCTGAAAAATGTTTCCTTCTTCATAAATATCAGAGTGCTATGGTACACATGAGATTTGTTTGGATATGAAAGTTATAAGCAAATAAAGGATCAATCAAGCCACAATAGGAAGGTAAGCAGAACACAATACCTCCTTCTCATTCTGTCCCCTGTCAAGTGATAACCCAGGATCTGTGTCTGCATTATTCCTTTTTTCGCTATCCTTTGAAAATGTTGAAACCCAGCCACCTAACTGTACAGGGTGAAAAGAAAGCCATAGCAGCTTCCACGTCTTTATATCCAGCTCATTGTTGTACAGTCTGGATACATGACATGACCCAGAGAAAGCAGAACTGCAGTTTGCTTAACAGTTTACCAGTTTCACTAAAGCAAATGAATGTGAAATAAAGAGGAACAGAGACAGAAAAGGTTACATGGTCTGAGAGCTGAGCAAATAAGGAAAATGTATAGCTTTAATTTAATCATAAGAAGAATCTTTTTCATGCATGTTGCTGACATAGTGGTTTAATGTCAGAGAAAGAAATATATACCTTGGTGGCTTCTCTTAATGGTAACTTGCCACTTGTTTTTGTTTTCACTTCTTCAGAGGGTCTCTCTTCAGCATAGTTGTTAGTATTGACAGTTTTGATGTTTAAAATAGAGTCAGGGAATGAAGTATTTTCTATGAAAACATAACTTTTGATCTTTCGAGATTTATAAAGACTAGGGTTAAAAAATATAAGCCTAGGTGCAGAGGCAAAGATTTACAAATAAAATGCACATTTCATGAACAAGAAACTAATTTAATAAACAGCCTTTCCATGTTAGCTTGTGATTAAACTAAATTGCCAGCCTAAACTTTTCTGTACAGAATTTCAAATGTCAAAACATTATATTGTGATTCCTCTTAATTTCTCACAAAGAAAATGCAAAATGAATTCATTATGCTGGAGTAAGTGGAAAAAATGATGAGTTTCTCTAGAGAGTATGCAACAGGGAGAGATTGGGCACGATGATTATATTGAGATATTTGAATAGCTGGCCATTAGCGAGAGCTTCTCCATTACTCTGCTGATAATTATGTCTCTTCCGCTATGACTTCCCAGTGGACTAATAGAATGTTCCCAGTGCAGGAGATAATGAAAAATACCATTCAGGTGGTATGTTCATGCCAGCAGTAGAATGTAGTATTTCTGTCTTTCCTGGCTTTTGCTTCACCTCAGCCCTATCAGCACAGAGTACCTGGACCTTGTCACTTTGAGCACCCACAGCTTCCCAGTACCTGTTAATCGGTGTTTGTCTGTTCTGCACTGTGTACAACAAGAAGAAATGTATCTCAAAAATGAAGAAGGCAATGGAATATCATTCTTCCAACATAATTATCTTCTGTGTTTAGAAAGCCCGGTGTTTCGCCAACTACATTTCTGTTAGCTATTATGGAAATGACTTTCAAAACTCATTTTAGTTCACAGTGAAAGCAGTGGATGGGGTCTGATAAGAATAATTTTTTTCATTGTAAAAAGCAAAAGAGGACTGCATTCTTTGTAATTAATACTTCAATTTACAGACACATTTCACCGTAGAAATCAAGTGAAATCAGGCAAAGGGAAAGAGGGTAATATTTACACTAACATCCCTCTCCCCATCCTATCAATAATTTTTCTTTTTCTTGATATGAACTTATCATAAAACCTCTCATATGATGCTGCCACCTTATTATACTGTGACATTTTTATTGTTCTTTTATTTTCAGTTGGGGGCAGTCTTGCTGTGTTTAATGTATCATTGAAAATTTCTTAGTTTAAAAAAAAACTCAATTTCAACTATCCTTCTTTATCTTTATTTGTGATGTGCATTTAAAAATTGAAAACAAGAAGGAAAATCTGCCCTTAAATAACCTATATCTATGTCTTGCACAGAGTATTGGAATACTAATGTGACATTAACTTGTCCAGGAGTAAAACTGGCAGGTGCTCACTGAAGAACAGAACCAAAGAACTGGGCCAAAGAACCTTGAGTGAGTGACCTTGGACACCGTGTTCTTGTACTGAAATAGTATTTGCATCTAGACTCAGGGAGGTATGCTTCATATTATCAGTATGCTCAAGTTAAAAAAGTTCTTGAGAACCTGTGAGGTTGCAATGTGTACTGATAAGTGTCTATAAGTCAGACCATGGAAAGCGAATGTGAAGGTTGGTAGGACACTGTGAGTAGTGTTGCTAACTTCAATTTCAGGCAATGACACCACATGCAAAGGCCTGGCTCATATTGTTAACGGTTATGGTAATCAACAAGAAAAAGAACCACTTCTGCTGTGAAGTTTTAATTAATAATTTCCTTTTTATAAAGCTAGTCACATACAAATCTGAGATCAATTTTACTTAGTAAGTGGCCAGCTGTATCAATATATAACAGTAGCCCAATATAATATGAACACTGTCTCTTGGAAATTATTAATTGATTGCATATAAAATATCTACCTGTAAACATAACTTAATAATCATTAATTTATCATTTAAAGGCCATCTTATTTGTCACTAAAGTAATGTATATTTAAATTTAGTATATGCACACAGTGTGTATTTTAAGTCGCATAAGTACTTACTTTACAGCAGACATAAAATACTTTTATACTCAATACACAATAAAATGTTGTGGAATGTCTGTTTCTCCATGTCTACTGTGGGGTAAATGCCATGCTATTTAATGAGGCACAATATTGCTCAGCTTCATCTAGAACTGACTACTCTACTGCCTAACACTCTAATTTCTGCTTTTCTTTCCTAATCTTCTTGTATTTACTTAAATCTTCAAACTTACCTCATTATTTTTTAAGATATGAAACCCCTGAAGACCATGGTCTCAGCTACTTGATCCTAATTATGTTTTTTAGGATTTTCTTAATATATTCTAACTTTTCCTGTTCTTCTTTCACTGTATTCTATTCTATTATACCTTATAATTTATTATCTCATTTGATTTGGTTTCCTTATTCCCACTACCTTTCTCTAGAATCTCATCAGCACAGTGTCCTGCTGCTTGTCCACAGTGTGCCTGGTCCTAGAAAGTCTCTATTGTTAACTCAGGTGCCAACTCTGCCTCTGCAGTTCTCACCTCCTCACAGAGATTACTCTCTTATTCTAACCTCAGCTTTATAGAGAAATCCTAACTTGATTAGGGTATCAAAAATGACTTTTATCTTTATACATATTTGTGCACATACACACACACACACATATATACACATTATATATATATATATATGTACATATATATACATGTATATGCAAATATGTACATTTATATGTGTGTGTATTATGTATGTATGTATATATGTACGTGTGTGTGTATTTGCATAGATATTTTCATGGTAGTTTCAGCATTAGTTTTCATACTAGATTTCTTGTCCTATTTATGGTATCAGTCCTAATTGGGCCTTGTTTTTTCACTCAGTATATTACAGCTCTGGATACTGTGTAATCCATGTCTCGCCAAGCATGACCTTGAATTGCCAATCCTCTTCATTCCATCTCCCAAGTTCAGTTTGTCATCATACCCTGTTTATGTCGTGTTAAGAGATTGAACTCAGGCTTTGTAAAAGCTGGACAACATTCTGTCAAGTGAGCGCCATCCCCAGACTCACATATATTCTATATGTTTAGATCCATCAGGTTCTATCTAGGGGATGTGCATACTCATGGTTTGTACGATAACTGAACATAGAAAAGTAAGGGTCTATTTTCTGAATAAATGTCTAGATACCTAAAAGCTCCAATTTCCCATGTAAAAAAAATGAGGGGATCAGCAATGTGTTTTGCAGAAGAGACCTGTCTCTTCAATCCTTTGTTCTAAATCACCCCAAAAGTAGCTTATTCCATTCTCCAGCTCTTTTTTAACTTGCTTCAGATAAAGTATTTTTTTTAATTAGGTATTTTGTTCATTTACATTTCCAATGCTATCCCAAAAGTCCCCCATACTCTCCCCTCCCCAACGCCCCTACCCACCCACTCCCACTTCTTCGCCCTGGCGTTCCCCTGTACTGAGGCATATAAAGTTTGCAAGACCAATGGGCCTTTCTTTCCACTCTTCTTACTCCCGGGTACCCTATACACCCCTTAGTACAGCATGCTTAATAAAAAATCTGTTTTGTAGAAAGAACAAACTAAGGCACTTTCCTTAAAGTGAATGCCAATTAGTGGATGATGACAGTCTGCAGCAGGGTGGTATGTGTAGAGGACTCACAGTACTAGCTGAGGTTCAGTGACGTTTCACTTAACAGCTAGTTTAAGTTAAAAACAGCACAGCACCTGATATGGGTCTCTAGTCAACTCTTTTAACTTACAGGGAGGCTCAATAGTTGTCATAAAAAGAAATTCTAAAATTGTGGCTTTTTAGAACTATGCCCTTTAACATAAACATACAGTTGAAAATATAAAAGTGACTTTTGGAGTAGCAAAATCTGTAAAACTGTATGTATGCTTCAAACTTAAACAGGTATCTAATATCAGGAAAGACAATTACAGTCTTTAGTTATGTCTTATAATACAGTTTAGTATTTGTCTAGTAATATATTATTTGTTATCATATTTTGAGTGACATGGAAGTATTAGGAAAATGATTCAAGACATGTTTAATATAAAAAAACTAAGGACAAATAGTCACTTATTGAGAGGTAATATCCATAGAAAGAGCCACCCAGCTTGTGTATCTATTATAAAAGGAACATTTTTCACTTTAAATATGGTGTCTCTGACATTGATTTTATGCAAAAATTTCTGCAATGTTGATAAAAATACATTAATATTTTAAAGTCATAAATAAAATATAGAAAATTTGAATGTTCTTTAATTTGTAAAAAAAAAAAAGTACACCTAGTAGATTACATTTACACACACACACACACACACACACACACACACAAACACACCTCAAGAGCAAGCAAACAAAAATTAGGGCATCTTATGACCTTTCTGTTCAATTCTAAGATACAGAAGCAGAAGAAAAGCTGTCTTCAAATTAGTTATTTCAGATAAAAAGGGAGAAATTGTCACCCTTCATTTGTTGATATCAACTCAGCCTTACATCTGCCATCAAACTATATATATATGTATATACATATATATATACATATGTATATACATACATACACACACACATATATATCCTATATTAACATGTTTTTATAAACACGACAATATTTAGGAATATAGGTGAATATTCATCATGAGTAAATTAAATTTGTCATAGGAATGCAAAGTTGGTTTAATCGCTCAAGTATTAAAGAATATAATAAAACATGTATAAGATAACTATAAGAACATCACTGTGCTAGTTTGTGAAGAAATCTTACTTGGCCCAGTTTACCACATATTGCAGTGCAGTTTCTGAATAAAGAATGGAAAGTAACTCAGAAATCTGACCAAGCAGTTCCAAATAACTTATACTTAGCATCACACTTAATGTTGAAAAATATGTTTCTCCAAATTAGGGAAAGAAAAGGTGAGTTTCAGGCAGACCTCTATTTACAATTGTCTTGAAGCACATAAGAAGTAAGATGAGGAGGGAGCAAGGACAGGAAATGAAGGAAAAAGGATTCTTACAACAGAGGGGGAATGTCTATGTTTAAGTCTTCTAATGTGGTTTCAGAAGAATGTGGGTATTTTTTAAAGATCAATTGCCTACCTTACATTAACACAAAACACTTAGAAATTGTTTAAAACGTACCTAATCAAAAGGGAGAGTTGTGTCTTGCCACTTTTTTGGAATATCTGATATATTCAGCTATGTTTTGTTTGTTGTTGCTTGTTTTTTTGTTGTTCTGTTTTGTTTTTCCTTTTTTTGTTGCTTTTTATTTTATAGAACTGATTGATATATTCTGAAATCCCAATCTAAGTCCTGGCAAAACTTTAGTAAAAATGAACAAAGAAACTGCAAATTAAGACATTGAAATGTAAATTAACCAAAAGGGGTGAGAATGAGCAGCAGAAAGACCAGAGGCAAAAAAAAAAAAAAAAAAAAAAAAAAAAATAATATGAAACTGACTTAAAGATTTGTGAGAAAGTGGAACTAGGAATGACAAAACTGTTCTCTGATTATAGAGTGGATATGTAACCCTTTGTGCAATCCCATGCTGGAATACTGCTTTTGTATTCAGTACAGAAAAAAAAAGCTTTTACCAAAAATAGTGGAGGAATCTCAAGCTATTAATCCGAAATGAGACAAGAGTAATTCTGGAGCAGAGATACCAGGCCAACTACCATCTAACAGGTAATCAAGGTCAACAACGATAATGGTAACCCTGATCATTTGTGCTCATTGATGCTATAAGATGGCATGGCAGTTTAGAGCCCTGCTAATTGCATATTCTAAATCTGCAATTCTAGATTAATCAAACTAATCAAAACTATAAATCTCAATTGAGCTATGCTCTAACAGATATCTACACAGTAGTCTTCACAATCATCAAGGTCATGTAATGGAAAGAAAACCACCTGGAGTAAGGGCAGTCTATGCAGGCTGGTGACTTCATGACTCCATGGAAAATGGTATCTTGGATGTGTTCCCAAAATAGCCAAGAATATTTAGTACTTACTAAGGCATTTTCAGCCTTATTGTTTATATCTGAACAGGTTTCTTGCTAGTGGAGGTGTAGGTGAATGTATGAGATCTAAATTTTCCTTAAAAGTAAAGACAAATAAAAGTGAAAGTGGATGAAAAAGCCATAAATATGAGTCTACATTGTACACAGTAAATTAATACTAAGCTCCAAAACAGACAACACTAATTTATTATTCTCATTGAAAATAGACTTTTTAAATAGTATATTCTGGTAACTGTTTCTCCTTCCACTCACTTGCATCTACATTCATTCTTATTAATGTATAATGAAAGGAAAAATTCAGTTAGCATTGCCTCTTGAGAAGAGTAGAGCTTGACCCCAGGCAGGAAGTTCCTGGAATGAGAACAATGTTCTCTATCTTGATAGTGTGAGGGTGCAGGGATGGGTTCATTTTAACAAAGCTCATTGAACTGTGCACCGCAATTCTTTGAATTTAAATAGTATGTAAAGAAAAGTTACAGAGATGAAATAATGAAGTATTCAGAAGCCTACCTCTATTCTGCTTCCGTTGTTCTGATTTAGTTGTCCTCCATCTGCAATGAGAACAGGCATTCTTTGCAGCTCTTTGCCTTGTGAGATCTTTGAACAAAAGCCATTCGTGAAGTACAAAGGCTCATTGTGACTGTGCCAGTGACTCACGCCAATTGAACTTTTAAATAGGGAACTGCTCTACAAAATCTCACCTGCCTTTGTTTCTTGATCTGAATACATGCAGACATTCTTTCTCTTCTATTTTAAATTCCAGGGAAAGGACACAGCTCTTCTTTTAGTCGAGATGAAAGTTTCAGGCTTTATTTTTCTCTCATTCTCCAACTCATATCTTCCCCATGTTGTCTTTCTTTTCTACTGTTATTTATTTTCACATGTTATACTTGTTACTAAAATGTTCTCAGAGTTCACTTTTTTGTTCATAAGAAACCCCTTTTCTTCTCTACTTCCAGCCTCTTACCAGTTTACACACTGGGTAGATGTTGATAAAGTTTATGTTACTTTCTTCTGTAAATATAATGCTATGCATATTTACTTAAATATTTAAAAGGTAAGAAATAAGAGAAGAAGGAAATGTAGAAACCATGAGGGAACATGAGGAATGAAGACTTGGCAAGACCTCCTTGGAGGGTCAAAAGGACAGGATTGTGAACTACAGGAAATGTACTTTAGATCATTAGTCTTGCAGATATGATTCTCTCACTATTAACCATTCTTTAATTTCTGCTTACATAAACCCTATTTTGAGACATTAAGGACATATTCACATAGGTTGATGGTAAGAGAATAGAGATAGGTATCCTGTTAGATAATGAATCCCATTATTCCTTTGTACTCTACTTTTTATCTCCTTTAATTTCTAAATGTATTTATATGGTAGGAAAAATAATTCTACACACAAAATATTTTGTACCATCTCTATGTGTAAGCCTCAGATATGTGCTATGAATTCAGAAATATGAAGAGTTTGTTCACAGTGCTACTAGTTTTATATTCTTCATATTAAGGATGTTTTTCATATACCTGAGTTGAATATCCTCTCACTGAGGATCAGTATATAATTACTGGAAAAAAAGTCCTGAAAATAATGCTTGCCTTAACTTATTCCAAATGCATACATAAAATCTCAATAACAAGACATAACTAACGACTTTATACATAATTTTCTGGACAGTGCAGAAGCCCGTTTAATAAACAGGTTTAACTAATGCAATGTCAAGCAACTGAAAAACTGGTCTATTTATTTTCTCAAAAAGACCTAATGAGCATGCAAAATATTTATTCTCCTGTGCTAAATGATGTTGGTTCCCTGAGTGGACCAGAACCACCTTCTAGACTATAATGATGACCACTCAGGAATGGGAATGGCGCTAAAGGGAAAAGAATATAAAGAAGCTAGAATAGTTACCAGGGACAAGAATATCTTTGATGAGAGGAAAGTCACTCAACATAAAAGGAGGGACCTGAATGAACCTAGAAATACAAATAGGGTTAGATCAAATAAATCCAGCCCCCTTCACAAGTGAACAGCACAGATACTAAGATCAAAACTTAATAAATAGGACCTCATAAAACTGGAACTCTTCTATAAAGCAAAGGATACTATCAAAAGTACAAACCAATAACATACAGAATGAGAAACTATTTTCACCAACCCCACATCTCACAGAGGGCTAATTTCCAAAATATATAAAGAACTTAAGAAAGTAGACATCAGCAAACCAAATAATCTAATTAAAAAATGGGGTACAGACCTTAACAGAGAATTCTCAACAGAGGAATTTCAAATGGCTGAAAAATATTTTAAAAGTGTTCACCAGGAAGCGGGAGTGGGTGAGTTGGGGAGAAGGGTGTGGGGTGGTGGTGGTGGGAAGGTATAGGGGACTTTTGGGATAGCATTTGAAATGTAAATGAAGAAAATATCTAATAATAAGAATAAAAAGAAATGTTCAATATCCAGAGCTTCCAGGGATTTTCCCTATCAATCCAAGGTGGCTCACAGATACTGCTCCACCAACCAAAGAACATGCAGAGGCTGGACTTAGTGCTCCTACACATTTACAGCAGATGTGAAGCTTGGTCTTCATGTAGGCCCCCTAAAAACTGAAGAGGAGGCTGTATCTGACTCTCCTGCTTACAATTGGAAACCCTTCCCTTAACTGGACTGCCTGGTTGGGCTTCACTGGGAAAAGATATACCTACCTAGTCCTTCTGTGACTGGATGTCCCAGGGTGGGGCAGTAACTAAGAGGGGGCTCTCCTTTAGAGTAAAGTGAGGTAAGAGAAAGGGACTTGTAAGGCTGGAACTGGGAGGAGGGGTGCAGCAATCGGGATATAAAGTGAATAAATAAATCAATAAAATATAAAGAAATGTTCAACATCCTTTGCCATCAGGGAAATGTAAATCACAATACCTCTGAGATTCCATCTTAAACCTGTCAAAGAAGATAAGATCAAAAGCATGAGACAGCTTTTGCTGGCAAGGATGTAGAGCAAGGGGAACACTTGTCTATTGCTGGCTTGATTGCAAACTTGTACAGCCATCTTGAACACCAATAAGGTGGTTTCTCCTAAAATTGAGAATTGATCTACCTCAAGACTCACCTGTATAATTCCTGAAGGTATACCCAAAGGTCTCTCTATCACACCACAGGAATACTTGCTCAACTAGTTCATAGCACCTTTGTTTGTAATAGCCAGAAACTAGAAACAACTTACTTGTCCCTGAGACAAAGAACTGTTCAATAAAATGTGGTATATGTACAAAATGGAATATTACTCAGCTGACAAATCAATACTATCATGACATTTTTAGCTAAATATATGGAACTAGAAAAATCATCCAGAAAGGTGAGGTAAGCCAGAGCCAGAAAGACAAATGTGGTATGTATTCACTTATAAGAATATTAGCTCTAAGTAAAGGTTAACAGTGCTACAGCCCACAGACCCAGAGCATCTAAGTAGCAAAAAAGCCTCAAGGGGGCATGAATGGATCTCCCTGTGAAGGGGAATAGAATAGATATTATGAGTAGACTGGGAACAGGAACAGGAGAGATCACATGAGGGTGGGGGGAGATGGAGGAAAAGGGTAAAGGGAGAGACACCTGGGATTGGGGGAATTTCAGAGGTGAGGTTGAAATCTAGTTGAGTGGAAACTCCTTGAGATCAATGAGTGTGACCCAGTGAAGACTGCTTGTAAGTAGGGATATGAAGCCTGAACCACACATCTTTGGTAACCAGGTGGATACTGGTGTGGGGCAGTGGACTGTGCCACCAGACAGAAAATTTGTAAGTTCAAACAGATTCAGAAACCCTGGCAATTCCAACAATTGAGACCATTAGGCATTTAAATCTAGTCCTCACCAAATGTTTGTCCTGGAACAAATGACTATGGCACTCCATTGAGAGGACTGTGACAATAAGTCATGTAGGCATAACACCTGAAGTCCTTCCTCATGCAGAAGAGGGCATCCCTAATATCAGACTGAGCCAATAGAAAGCATCTGCCTCTAGATCCCACACTCAGGAATAGGCAGGTAGGGAGGGACCAGGTTATTAATTGACAGTACTTATCTTGAGTCCATTTGACTGTTGGACAGGCTCCAGGATGATTAAAAAGATGCCTAATGGCTTGAAAGTTTCTGTCAAGTGGAGATCCTGATGCTGGCTAATGCAGAGCACAGGAATGAGCCCCTTAGAAGGTGCGGAGGCCTCTTGTGCTTGAGAATGAGCCTATAAAACATACCCAAAGATGGCTGGAACATTCTGAGCTGGCTGTGTCCCTGCCACCCTATAGACGCAGGGCAGGTGGGTATTCATCTTCTTGATGAACTTCACCTCTTCAAGTCACAGAGATAAGTTTCTATAAGGTCAGAACCAAGGGAATGAATACCCAAGAGTGTTTGATTCCAGTTCTTCTCCAGGGCCAAGCTAGCTTACCTGGCATCCTGGATTTTATCTCACTTGTCTTAAGATGTCTTTTGGTTGATAAGGGGGTTTAACCCCCTTAGACACCAGTGACATATATATCTAAATGCCCTATTTGTCAACTAAAATGACAGACTTATAATTACCATTACCAAAACAGTAACCCAACTCAATTCTTGTAATGTCCATGACTTTGTTGGGGACATGGGTGTCTAGGCAGGATCAATCTTTGGCTTCCAGGCACAACAAATCTGAAAGGCCTTCCTGTGGAGGTGGAACTTGGGAGACTGACCTTGCTTTGATTTTATTAATGTGAGATATTTCTGGTGTTCTGGTTTGTCCACCATTCAGGCTGGGCCTCAGCCGCAGGTAAGACAATAGAATAGTCTTTTTCAGTAGTTACCATACCAAAGATTGGGACACCAAAGCAGCCTCAAAACCTTTGACCTCTAATTTGTTCTGTCTACAAGATATGTTGTGGTAAAGGTGGTACAGAATTAAGTCCAGCTTGAGAACCATGCCATGAGAAAGAACCTGCTCCTGACAGTAGCTGGACTGTCAGGAACCAGATGGCAGATATTCCTAGACACCTAGGACAGAAGGAAACACAACCCACTGCCAAAACAGTCAATGAAATGATTCCTTATGATATTCTGCTATCCTCATCGATTGGTGACTAGCATAATTATCTTCTGAAAGGCTTCATCCAGCAACTGATGGAAGAAGACACAGAGACCTACAGGCAAATACTAGCTGGAGCTCAGAAAATCCTCTGGAAGATGGAAGGGAAGGGTTTTAGGGGCCAGAGATGTACCAGGGCATCACAGGAAAACCACAGAATCAAGAAACCTAGGCCAACATGGGCTGACAAAGACTGAAGCAGCTATCAGGGAGCCTGCATGGATCTGACCTATTCCTTCTGTATATACATCACATATTTAAAACTTGGTGTGATTCCTTATTGTGGGAGCAGGTGCTGTTCCTGTCTCTTTTGCCTGTTTGGGGGTTCTTTTTCCTTCTACCTTAGTTGCCTTGTCCATTCTTAATAAAAGGGGAGTTTCTTAATCTTATTACAACTTAACATGCCATGCTTGTTTGATATCCCTGGTAGGCCTGCCCTTTTCTGAAGAAAAATAGAGAAGTAGTGTATAAGGGGATAGCTGGACAGACTGTGAGGAGAGGAGGGAATGGAAACTGGTTAGAATTTTATATTTCTGAGACAAAAGTGAAAAGAATGAAAGAAAATTATGCAGTAGTGAGGATAAGCTTGGGACCTCTGTGCAGCACGTGTTGGACCAGGTGGACCATGTATTAGTGATAATCTTTAGTTAAATGTCTCCAGCCCATCACTGATGAGAAAGAGATGGAGTCACTATATAAGGTTTTATAGATGGACTTAGAGCAGAAAGGGACCTAGTATTGAAGACAAAGAGCAGATTGATGTAAGCTAAAAGCAATACCCTATACTCAGGGCAAATAGAGTTGGGTTTCTCATACTTCAACATGGATATAGACAAGAATTGCACATCCCAAGCTCATTTCTGTAACCACGAATAAGATTTTAAAATTATTTCTTTCAATTTATTTTATTTTTAATATTGTGTATCTGTGTGCATATGCATGTTTCTCCATGGAGGCTAGATGTGCATGATCCTCCTGGAATGTGGATCATCTTTAGATGTACTGGGGGCTTTACCTGAGTCCCTGCAAGAGTAGTATAGACTTTTAACTGCTGAGCCATATCTCCACTCCCAAATCATTTCTTAAAAACTCAGCTCCGTCAGAACATCATTTAGTGCATGAAATGTCAACTACACAGTCTACCTTTAAAGCATTTTGCAGTCTGATATGAATGTAAAGATAAATTATTTGTGAATAAAAGTATATATATTGTTCCTGTACAGAGCTTTGCTTTCTGTTAGCCAGTTTTCTAGACTGTGACATGAAGCTCTGACAAGACTGGACTCACTGACAGAGTAATCGGCAAACTGAACCCACACATTTACCAGGTATGACATTCAATCCATCTCCTTGTGACTGGTGATTGTCCACTACCAAGTTATTCTCCTGAGATCAATTACCAGTAAATAACCAATACCAAATGGTTAGCATGAAAACATATACATATATGCAGAATTATAATTTTTCTGTTACAAATACACACAAATGAACACACACACACATCCGCAATTAAAAAGAAAGAGGTATAAATTTGCAAGTAATCAAAACACAGATGATGGAAGGGTTTGGCAAGAGAAAATGGAAGTAAGAAAAATGATGTAGTTGTATAATGATCTCTATATACGTATCTTTATGCCTATATATCATTTCTATCTCTAAATCTATATCTACAAAAAACTAGACATGATGGCCTACACCTCTAATCCCAAGATTCATGAGGCAAAAACAGGTAAAATACTGGGAGTTCAAATCCAGCCTGTCTACATAGAGTTCCAGATGGTCTAGAAATACAGTGTGAGACACTGTCTAAGAAAATAAAACAAAACCAACCAACCGAACAAACAAAAGAATGTCCAATATGAGTCTGCCCTTCATGTAGTCTATTTACTGACTAGACTAAATTCTTGGAAAATTCTAAATGAACAAAAACTAAAATTACATTGTTACAGTCACATTGATTTGCCTCTAAGAACTATGGCATTAATGCCCGTAAAACCTCTCATTCTCCCCGAAGATTATATCATGGGATTTGTCAACCAGGGAAGTCACACACAAAGAGAAGTTGTCAAATCAACTCCAGCTGCCAGGGAGAGCCTTTAAGTGCAATTTCTCCTCAGCCTCTATTGGGGTATTTAACTTGCTTGGGGAAAATGTCACTCTTGCTTACTTCTTCAGTCTTTCTTGCCAAAGAACATACAGAAAACGCCCCAGCAGGGACTGTGCCACGAGCCCCATTTTTCAAGGGCTTTCTAACTCAGTCATAGAAATTGGATCTGGGCACAAGCATGTCCCAATTGTGGTGCACTTTTTAGCTTGTTTGTTATAACCAGATGTATTTAAATTTTGTTCAGCTGCTTTTGAAGGTGGAAGGAAAATGACATTTCCTGCTTCTCAGATGAATTTTGGCAATACTAGGAATCTAAAGGGAGTCTGATTTTAAAATTAAACATGAACTTTTAGATTCTGTTAGGTCATACTTTTGATCTCAGGCTACTGCCAATGGGCATTTCTATTAACAAGCAAACAGAAAATAAAACCCAGTGGAAATCAGTCTGTTAGAAAAAAAAAGATGATAATTCAGTTCCATTCCGAGCTTTATGCTAATAGCTAGCCATTGTGGATGCAAAAACCTTGGAGGGAGGAGCACTCTCACTATGTGAAATGTTGGGCTGGGAATTGGGCCCAGACACAATTTTGGTAAGAGACTGAGAGACAGGTACACTAAACATGGAATTTTTATTGACCACAAAAATATATAGATGGAAAAAAACCCAGTTACTTTCAACCAACCTATTTTTAAGAGCCAGTGGATAAAGTTCTTCTGCAAAGAGTGGGCAAAGCTGTAGAAAAGTTTCACATGTGTAGAAACAATAAGGAGAGGCCTTGGGCCAAGTATGTAATGACCTGAAATAAATAAGTATAAACAAACAAACAAGAAACATAAAAATTGGACACAAAAATTATCAGGAAATCTATATTGAAGGAACCTGAACCAGTAGATAGTCAAAACCAAACCAATAACAACAGAACAGAACAGTACAAAACACTACATTTCTAATCCCATTGATCCATGCAATTCATGTCTGTGATGAATTTCATCTTTAATTTTCCAAGTCTTTGACTATGCAACCTCTGACTTTTGTGTCTTCAAAGTAATTTATATTAAAGATAGATACATTCTACTCAACTGATAATTTAATTATTTGATCTCATATCTTATTAATGAGAGAGTCAATTTATTGATTTGGATTATATGTGTATAATCTATCATATACCATATATGTATGTAACAGGATAAAGGAAGACTGGCAATCCCTTACAAATTCATAGAGAAATATTTTATAGCACAGACCAAACAAAATAGAATGGTACATTAACAGAAAAATAACTTTAAACATTTGTACATGTATTCTGATTCTGGCACTCATAAACACTAGTAAAACAGACATAAAACCTTCAATGTATACTAATCAGAGCATCTACAGTCCCAAAGGTCATCTGGTGGTAGAGATTCCTGAACATTTTCACTCTCATTGATGGGTACACAAGTTACAAGCTCTTGGCTAAAGACACTGGAGACTCTTTTAGGTCACAAAAAATTATCTGGATACTAATTTAGCAATTCACATAGAAATTAGTCACTGAGGTTGCATTGTCATGATGCTCAAGAATACATATGTAATGTTTGTTGCCAATGGCTACAGATGTGAATGTGGCTTTATTTCTATTGAGTTTGCCACATTTATGAACCACACATAATACTTTTACATTATAAAATACTATGTGGGCTAAAAATGTATGAGGTTTCCACATTGAATTGGCAAAATTCATAATACATATTGAGTATTGAAAATGATGGACTATGTTTATAGGCACACATTATTTCATAGACATGCTTTTTACTGTGCAAAATAATCACATTGGATTTTGTTCTTCTAGCCTCTCATGTTATTTCATAAATTTTCTTAAATGAAAAATAATTTTTACACTGATTCAATATAATTTACTCCCACACTCTCATTTGAATAAGAACATTAAAGCTATCTTTTATGGTAGCCTTACTATTGGCCCACTGAAAAGCACTGCTTAGTGCATGTGCTAGGGTTGTGGCCTGAAGGTATATCCTGGCAAGAGGAGACAATGAGTCATGATAAAAATGATGAATCATTATGAAGATATTAGAATCTGCTTACTCTTGAACTGATCGACACAGACGATGAGACACTGGACATCCTCTTCAGTCCAAACACTATCATGATCATTGGTCATTAAATTAGTCCCTCTATTGTCTAACATTAGTTTCTGATTTAAAGGGATTCTATAGTAATGATTCCCAAAGGCCCATTAAGTATAGAGATTGTTTCAGATTTGCCTGTGCTCTCATGCAGCATCAGGTGCTCCTCTGCTGAACCAAAATAACTGGAAAGGAGCACGTGTGCTCTTTTATTCCTCCAGTGTCAGTGTGCCTGTGTTACCATGCTGCTGATGGTTTCATATTTTATTACCTCTAGTCCTCTTTCACCTTGTCCTAAGTTCTTTCACCTTAGGCTCAGGTATCTATTTTTGAAGATTACTTTCCATTTCAGTACAGGAATCTTCTCCAGGTTAAAGAGTTCACTACAATGACAAATATCTACAGTGAAGGGTAACCTTGAAAATGACTGACATTTTAATTTTGTTTGGATGAAGTCCAAAAAAATATGATATAGAAATTTCACAGAACTCTCACAGTATTTTTGATGTTTTTTCCTCTCTCTCTCTCTCTCTCTCTCTCTCTCTCTCTCTGATATATATATATATATATATATATATATATATATATATATAATGTAATAACAGGATGTACATAGTAAGGAAGAAGAATGGGAAAAGAAATAAATGTTGATACTATTTAAACTCAAGTCTCCCTGACTATCCTATCCTCATTTATGAAATCTTTAGTGTGAGTCCCACACCTGTTATTCCTTTTGTCTGGCCAACAACCATGTGTGGCAGTAAAATTCTAAGCCTTCTCCAGAACCCATTCCATTTGCTGCCACCATTCCAGACCACCTCTACCACTGGACTAGATACTCAGACTTTCTCACACCCTCCACCAGGGTCTTGTCTCATGACAATTCCTGACCACCCCTCCATTTGTTTTCCACAATTCAAATTTAATGTGAGTCCTGCAACCAGTGTACCAGCCTGGTTTGGCTTTGCCTACTTTCAGTGCAAATGAGCTTTGAGCCTGAGTCATGAACCTACCTGCCTATGGTATATATCACAGTACTATGTCAGGTCATATTCAATCTGTGTACCTGGACAGATCTACCACTATATTCTAGGCTTGAAACAGTAATCATCCTGAATATCAGCCCAGTCCTTTAATTCCACCTAAGCCATTTCCAACTTCTAGACCCAAGGGAACCCAAAAGTTTCTCTCTACTCTCAGCCTGTTCTGTGCACAACAAACCCATAAAGAACATTTAAAATCTACATACTCATATATCATTGCAAGAATACAAACATTATAAATGATCAAGTTATTTTCTTCTCTCCAAATCCTACCAAGCCTGTATAAATGCTTGCCATTGGGGATTAGTTAGATGAATCCTAAGACCCTGTAATAGAACAATAATGACCTTCATCAAAAATTCAAGGATCTTGATGAAGAAAAATAATCAATCAAACAAACCAAGCAAAACAATAGCCCATAACACTTCAGCAACATGAAGGAGAAAGAACTTGAGAATAAACACTTGAATGATGTCCAAGAAAACAGAAACAAAAAAGTCATGGAAATGACCAAATGATCCAAAACTGGATAATAGAATTCAGTCATCATCTAGAAACACTGAAGAGGGCTCAAGCTGAAATGAAGACAGGTTTGAATACCTGCTGCAGACCCTCTGGGTCCCTGTGTCTGCGTGGAACGGGGTCTCTCGAAGCGGGTGGGCAAAGCATGGATGAGCAAGTGACAAACAGACACACACAGGAGAGTTCGTGTGGAATCTGAGTGTAATTTTACAACTCGAGCATCAGAATTTTTATGCAGAGGACAATAAGGAAGTTGGGTGACATATTCGCAAGGTACAATTGAGGTAACCGGAATCTTACATAAAACAGAGGAATGCAAACACAAAAGGTCTAACGGGAACCACCTGGGATAGAATTCATTGATAACAGCTGGGATCAACAAGGGCTCCACCTAAGATTAGAAGCTCCACTAATCTTAGAAGCCAGGGTCAAGGGCTTGCCATAGTTCCTATTTTAGTCTCTTGTATAGTCCACCTTCTCCTTAGGCCATTGTAAATACGTGTGTATGGGTGTAACTCTGCTATAGTATCTATTCTGGTTTCTCCTTTGGTCTGAAACTTCCTTCTTCCTTAGTGATGGTAAATTCCTGTGTAAGGGAGTGACTTAGCTTTTACAATCTTGCTGAATTCTAAGCCCATGATCTTGCTCAAGGACATTTCTAGGACTGTTGGAACACTGGTGGAAGGCTTAGGCCATGTCAGAATTCAATTTTAAAAAGCACTTATAATAGGAAAATACTGAAAGAGAGCACGTGGATCCATACACTAGACTAACGCGGGAATGGAACACGAAAATGAAAAATTACTGTATGGTTAGACTCCAGGAGGAGAGCTTCTTTGAAACTCTTTTGCCTCATGAGTGACTTTTAAGCCTCTCGGCTTGTCCAGTTGACTCTAGCGGGGTGTAGCAAATACCCAAGGAGCTGAAGGGGTTTGCAGCCACGTAGGAGGAACAACAATATGAACCAGTACCCTGGGACTAAACAAACAATCAAAGAAAACACATGTGGGGACTCATGGCTGTAGTTGCTTATGCAGAAGAGGATGGCCTAGTGGCTCATCAATGGGAGGAGAGGCCCTTGGTCCTGTGACAGTTCTATGCTTCAGTATAAAGGAATGCCAAGGCCAGGAGGCAGGAGTGGGGTGGGTTGAGGAGCAGGGAGGAGGGGTGGGGAGAGAGGATAGGGGATTTTCGGAAGGCAAACTAAGAAAGGGGATAACATTTGAAATGTAAATAAAGAAAACCTCTAATAAAAAAAAGAAATAAAAAAAAAAAAAGAAAAGAAAAACAAGTGGAATGATTCAAGAAGACAACAATATCAGGCCTAGAAGACAATGGGGAGGCTTTATGTCAGAGAAGTGGGTATGAGAGTGCTCTTTATGGAGAGAGGGGAGGTAAATATAGAAGAAAGGAGGATCAAGATAAATTAAAATAGCAGGATGCAAACTACTTAATAGGGAACATGGAAACATAAGTGATTCTTTATTTGGGGAGTAGGAGTAATACAGGGTAAGGTAGGAGGAGAGAAAAGTAACTATATAAATGTCCAAGAAAGCCTTAAGACATAATGGGATGAACTATTTACCTAAAATATACCACATCACACTTTATTTTGTGTCTAAATGTAAAAATACAGTTTTAATGAACTTATTCTATCTAGACAGGTAACACTCCCTCTCAAGTCAAAAACTACTTAAAAACAACCCAATACTTATCTCTTGTGAGGCTATGCCAGTGTACAAATACAGAAGTGGATGCTCACAGTCATCTATTGGATGGAACACAGGGTCTCCAAAGAAGGAGCTAGAGAAAGTACCCAAGGAGCTAACGGGGTCTGAAACCCTGTAGGAGGAACAAAAATAGGAACTAACCAGTACCCCCAGAGCTTGTGTCTCTAGTTGCATATGTAGTAGAGGTTGGCCTAGTTGGCCAGCAACGGGATGAGACGCTCTTGGACTTGCAAAAATTATATGCCCCAGTACAGCAGAATGCCAGGAAGATGGAGTGGGTAGGTTGGGGAGCAGGGTGGGGGGAGGGTATAGGGGGACTTTTGGAATAGTATTTGAAATGTAAATGAAGAAAATATCTAATTAAAAAATGAATGTGCATAAAAAAATAACCCAATACCAGACATGAGAAGTTCTCTTTTGAATTCCTGGCAGGGTTGTACAAAAACTACTAAAATTTAAGTCTATTGCTGTCACTCTTGATTACCTCTCAAGGTAGGAAAGAAACTTCCTATTGTTAAAGGTATCATATACTTCAGTCAAATGGTGCAAAAGTCCTCTGAGCTTGAATTCAGTTATATGTTTCTCATCAAGGACTTTCTTCTGTGGTGCAAGAAGGTACAATGTTAGGTTCCATTGAATGGAGGAGAGCAACATCTGTTCATAGCTATGATGTTTATGAAGCATATTAAAGGCTAGAATAACATAATAACCCTAGGGGTACAATACTGTCATGGATACATGGGATCAACCAACAGCTTTTGAATTGGAGTCAAGACCCACTAAACAAGAGAAAAAACTATGGCTGGTGTTAGAAACCAGTCAACTACTCAGTATGAGTGAAGTTGTGGTTATTGAAGGAGAACCTACAACTAAATCAGCATCATCCCTAACAACAATCTAACCACATTTCCCTTCTACCCCCAGATAAGTATAGTCTTCATCACTCATTAAGAAAATTACTTCTTGCAACAGACAGAGCCAACTAATATAATACTACAACCAATCAAAACACAAAGTCATAGGGCTCAATCTGAATGGGTAAATCTATAAAACTCTCTTGAACCAAATGCTCAGTAAGAAATTTCAGAAGAAGGGGCAAACAATTTGAAAAGCCAGAGGATCAGGGAGTTTGATGTGAGATCATGTCTCCAAGAAATATCAGAAGTTTCATCCATAAAGTCTCATCAACATGACTATCAAGATGTGAACTAAGCAAGGATGACTCTATTAGATATACCAGAGTGCATAGGTAAAGAAAGCATATGAGGTTCTAGCCCTGCATAAGAACTACATGCAACTGAGTAATGGGAGAGCAGAAGAGTTTGTCCTCCCCAGGGAAGAACATTCATTGTGTTTTCCAGTGTCAACGTTTCATCTTTGGAAACACATATGCAATTAACCTCATATAGACAGAGCAGATTATAGGAAGATATATGTATACTACATACATGTAGATATATGTATTCGATAAATTTAAATTAAAAATGAAGCTATGAAGTTGAAGGCAAGCAGGGAGAGTTATATGGGAGGATTTGGAGGGTGAAAACCAAAGGTAAAAATTGTTATAATCATATTTTAATCTCAAAAAAATTAAAAATACCCAAATAAAATGTGGTCCAAAACAAACACATAAACAAACAAACAAAACAAAACAAAACAAGCCATTGTTAGGTCTAAGTTTTGACTAATTTCTTGAGAATCTAAAAGGTACAATTCCACAAGACTTTTCATCAAAAAAGTAGAAACAGTTATAAGCACCGCCAAGAATAACTGAAGAGATTTTGATTGTTTTCAACTCTCTATAAATTGTCAGAAAAAAATGCTTATAATTAGGACCATAGCCAAGATGATCAAGTTCTGAGTGATACATTATTTATTAGAAATATCTAATTCTGAGGGCATTGCCTCACCTGTTATGAAAACCCTGCACAGGTACAGATGGGCATTTGGATGAACAAACACAGTCCATAAAACATTCAAGCTCTTCATGTCAGATCTAACGGCAAGAATAAAATTAACATATAATTTGCATGTCAGTAGTAAAGCAGTGTTGGTCTGAAGTAAATCAAAGGAATAATACCAGTATTATCATAAAAGTTGGTCTGGGCAAACATGTAAGTAGATGCAATCTTGGTTTGATAAAATTGATAATACATTAAAGTTGTCTCATAAATGAAACCGAGGCATATGCCAGTGTTTGGATGCTTTCTAAGGAAACAAAAACACACTTGTATCATCACAAAAGTCACAAAGAGTGATACTCCCTGTAAGAAGAGCAAAATAAGTGAGGCATCAGCCAGTCAGCTAGAAGCTTATAATTCGTTTATAGGCTACTAAGAAGTATAATTCTCAATTTATGAAACAAAGAATATCAATAGCTGATTATCTGAAAGTACAGGTCAGCTGCATTTTTATATGGCCACAATTATGTGATTCTTTTTTTAGTCCTAAATTGCAATTGATGGAGAGTCTATGTTTCAAGGATCCTAGGTATGTGTTATGATTTTATCTGTTCCTAAATCAAATGGGTCTATGGAAGTTTATGGCAGCAGACATTTGCTGAAGTGAAAAAATCCCACACATTTTCAAGTTCTCTGTTCTATAGATAGAAACTATCTTTAATATGTTCACATACTCAAAGCCTTATCATAGCACATTGAGCTGGTAGAGCTGGGATAATTAGGAGTTAGAGAATAGTAGATATTTGACCCGTGATGGGTTCTCAGGGTTCCAGGACCTGTACAGTGGTCATTAATCATCCTTAAATGTTTTGTTGACATGGAAATATCTTCCGGAAGACTACCATAGTGACACTTAGCTTGTTGTAGAAGAAGTGTTATAACAGATGAATCCAAGTGACCACCTCCAATGTTGTATCTCCCTAGACAAATAGAAAGTAACAAAGATTAGTGAGGAAGATTGTTGTCATTCTTAAAGATGAAAGAATGCAAAGGGACAGTTCCTAAATAGATTATACAGACTGTCTCCTGTAGCAGTCAGAAGAATCTCATAAGACAATAGTTGACAACCATGTACTGAATAAACTTTATTCTCCAATGTGATAATTTGTTGGTGTGGCATTTTGTACACACACACACACACACACGCACACATTGCCATTAACTGCGGTGTTCCTTTCAAGAAGGAGGCTCATACACATCCCACAATTCTATCACACATAGAATAAAATGGATTTTCCTCCACATTCCTTTAACAGTTCTACAAAACCAAACAAGACAAATCTATGAGAAACTAGATGATACCATAGCCAATTTTCTAAGACATGGTTCATCAAGACTGGAGGGATGGGCAACAGAAGCCTGAGTCTCTATGCTTCCTGTTTTATTCACCAAGATAAAGGCGTGGAGGATTTGGGAAAGAATGATAAGAAATTAGACAACTCTTATTTGTTGGTGTTGAATGCTTATAATGAAGTCTTGTGGAGTAAAAAATTGCATATGGAACTTTTAAATGAACATTTTCCTAACCCACATTTGTGAGATGGTAGATCAGCAGGATTAGGCAGAAGTTTAAACTGGATTATATTACAGGAATGTCTGAAGACAAAACGAGCCATCTAAAAGGACCACAGTCTTAGATTTCACAATATCCATGATATCCTTAGAACAAAATGAGGATATTTGTAAGATGGCTGTCAATGGTTAAGGAAATTTCTAGAAAAGCCACAAGCCATCAACCCTTAGAGTAGTAAGAACAATGAATGGTGATATTTTGGTGGTGGGCCTAGCCTTTAACAGCTCATCCATCTCTCTAGCCCAAGAAGAATAAATCTAGAAAGTAGGTTGGAGGAATCTTATGCACAAAATGATATCCAGGTGAGACAAAGCAACTATAGAAACTAAGGAGATGACAAGGTGGAGATGAAGACATTGGCGTCATGAGTGAACACAGAGACAATGATTAAACAGGAAAAGTAAAAACTCACAAAGAGCAAAGGATAAGAAACAAAATTCTCATAAAATATTTCCAAAGCACCACTTTATCTGAGTGAACAATAAGGCAAACAAATTTCAGTTGTATTGAGGGCTACAGAACAACAGACACAGAAACTTGAAATATTTAGTTTCCCCTTTATATATATATATATAGGTATCTTACCCTGACAAGTTTGACCTATGAAATGTAGAAAAAAAAAACAATCTACTATACAAAATATAACATTTAAAGTTCATGTACAATTTATATATTCTTGGTTGTTTTAATCTTGTTCAGAATAAGAGTCTATCCAACTAATGATATACAGACTCCTCCTACCCCTAAATTCTATAATGTCCCAAAAGGCAATAGTCAAATGACAGCACAGACAGACGGAGGTGGGGATTCTGCTACTACATCACTGGTATGTATCTAGACGGCCCACATAGCTTATAGGATTCTCACAATTGGATTCTCCTTTCTTTGTTACCCTTTCCAGTACTCATCGAAAATGATGTTCATATAATATAGGCCAGGCTAGCCTGATACAGAAATGACAGGCTTTCATATCAATTAAAGATGAAACATTTATCAAAACAGTTTAAAGCAATGGGCTTAGAGAAAACAGGAGTCTTCCAAACATTTAATGTCTTGTCACACACACACACACACACACACACACACACACACACATATATATATATATATTCACACACACACATATATATATGCATATATATATATATATTCACACACACACAAGACACAAGTTTTCAAACAAACACACACGCATACAAGTACACAAACACAAGTACACACTTGTGTGTACCTATGCTTGCATAAGCTTACACATACATAAGTTTATACACAGAGAAAGAGAGAGAGAGAGAGAGAGAGAGAGAGAGAGAGAGAGAGAGAGAGAGAGAGGAGAATGAAAACATGAGTCTGTAAAACTTACACTAGTGATAAAATTAAGTGATTTTTTTTTCAAGCACTGGACTCCATTGATTTTATAATTGAGGATTACTCCCAAGAAAGAATATAGCACAATTGAAAACAAGAAACTTCACATTTCAGCTTCAGCTGATTAATCAAACATGTTAATTAGTATAGACATTAGGTGATAACAGCCACCTTAATGTAAGTTTCCAATTAAGTATACACATGAGGAGTGAAAGCACTCCATCACTGTGTATGGAATGGGTAAGTCTGCTCATAAAAGCTCTTCCAATCCATGGCATTATACCTAAAGGCTTATTAGTAAAATTAAAATTATATCACATATTGCCAATTTGATTTTAACACCAATGACCTTTCAGTGTATGAAATGAACAGGGAAGATGAGGTTGAAGTGAAAATCATACAACAATAATCAAAAAAAATCCATAAGTGAATTTTGTGTTGCCTACATAGATATACCACATGGCAGTAGGCAGTCTGACAGGGTAAGGCACACATAGGGTATAACTTCTGTTGTACATGACCTGCTAGCAAGAACTCTAACTTCTATGTTTAAACTTCTCAAATCTTGTGAGCAAACATGTACTTCAGTCCTTCTCAGTCCATGAACCAGAAGAATAAACAGAGGCCAGCTTCCTGGAGCTTTCAATTTTCAGCATAAAATTTTGAGAAATTGAACTGAGAAGTAATTTAAACATTTTTTATATTACAACAAATATCAGTATAATATGGAATAAAATGCAAGATATGCATGAATTTTTGAGATAAAATGGGAGACTTCAAAGAAATTTCACACTTGCTATGGGCCAGTTTAGTCTGAACTACAGAGCCCTGGGCACACAGTGATTTTTCCTCTGAACTGATAGAGGGGAGAAAATAACTGAAAACATTGAAGAAAACTTCCAAAATAGAACTTGATTGGTGTATTTTCTGGGCCAATTTACATTTGGATGGAAGAAAGTTAAATTGCACCACTGAGAAGAATGATCTACTTAGATGTGCAGTAAAGTAAGGCTGAGATGATACTGATGATCAATAATAGGTGACACATTACAGCATCTTCCTCCTGATGTAGTATGTGTCCTCACATGGTTGGGAGCTAACAAAATACAAGAAACCAAGAGCATCCAAACCTACATGTGTCCTGTATAACTGCCCCTGTCACACCATGAGAGAAATTCCAGTTTTGAGGTGGCCAACTGGGGGCAGAGTTTACAAAATATTCACTGGAAGTCTCATAAATTTTTATTTTCTAAAGAAGGCTATAGAGACAGTCTGTCAATGCCTATTGTCTATGTCTGTATATGTCTGTGTCTATGTCTGTGTCTGTCTCTGTCTTCCTCGTTTTTTCTTCTCTCTCTCTCTCTCATTGACACAGATAAGATAATATCATGCATCCTAGTAATAGGTAGAATTTAAGCCTACATGAAATGTTGACACACTCAATACTCAGACCATATACAGCTCAGTGTTAATTTTGTAATACCCACCTACTGTTTCAGGACATTTAACTTCACTAAATAGCTGAAAAATATTAACTAATATATTGCATGTTGCTACATAAAGTTATTAAATTACAACAGAATAATTGTTTTCTATAAAATATAGGCTGATGTGATTGTTATCAATGGGAAATGCCATTGTATCTTAGCAGAGGTGACTCCTCAGTTTTGGAAAAAGTACACTTTTGTCCCTCCCAGAAAGGTTTTCACCAGTGGTAAGAATTCTCATCCCTTACAGTGTAGCCTTGTCATTTCAAGCCATCAGTATTGGCACATGGAGCTTTTTGATCTTGCAGAGTCCCAGCTACTACTGAGTTTCTTCTGAGCCAGAACTTCATTTTAGCATCCTGCACCACTAATGATTGCATAGTCCCTGTAAGAAAGACATTAAAAATTGAGGGCTTTCCACTGGCTTCTGTTACTGTACTGGTAGAAATGAACATTCCCAGAGGTAAAGAGATAAAGGAAAGGGTTTATAGCCATAGAGGTTGTTTTTCAGAGGAAGGGATTCACAGCCTGCTGGTGGAAATGTAGCTGTACACCAGCCACATTCATGGTCTTGTGGCTGAAGATGAAGTGAACATAAGCATGGGATGGAGTATTTGGGAACTGTGGAATGTGGAGGAATCCAAACAGTACCATAATTCCATGGGAAGCTGTCAATCTCAAACCAACGCCTTCTGATAGTTGGGATTCTTGCATTTTACCCAGTTTTGCTAGGAATTTAAAGAATCTGGTAACATATGCTATTGATTTTTAGATGTAGACCCATTTAAACTTACTCTTACATTGAGTATTGCGAAACATTATAGACACTGTTTAATTTTGTTTTGTTCTGTTTTGTTTTCTTTTAAATACTACAATTCAGTGACAGATATTCTGGAGATTTCTCTGATAGAGAGAAAAATAAATGAGTCTCAGAAAGATAATACAAAAAGACCACATCACATAAAAATGCAGACTTTGCTGCTCTAATATTATTCTTTAGTGTATTGCTTACTTTGTGTCTTTACCCAAAGACATCACTGCAAAATCAAGACATCTGATTTCCATATGTGTTTCACCGTTCATTCAACTTGTAATTAGTCTTGAGCCAGAGTGATCATTATGCTTTCTCTAGTGTAACCATTCTAGTGATGGCTACACTTTATTGTCAACTAATATATTAAGACCAAAGCACCAGTGAAAAGATTTTGCCTACCTTACAATGTGTTTCAGTTAAATGTGTATAGCTTTGTCCTCCCTATAGACTTTAAGCAGAGAATGTGTCTTACAAAATGATATGCATATGTACACATACAATAATCTCCACATAAATGATTGCCATGTGTGTTCACATACAAAATCATAAAATGTGAAAATGTGGGTGTACAAACCACAAAATGGAATGTGTGCCTATAGAGAAACTTAGCAACAGAGATTTACTGAACATTAGAAAATTACAAACAAGATAGTAAAGAAATATAATGATATATATATATATATATATATATATATATATTTATATGTGTGTGTGTGTGTGTGAATATAAGGCAAATCTGTTTATGATTACAACCTACAAAAAATAAAAATAAGGGAACTGATATAAGATTTTTCAATATTACACATTATGAGATTTACACATCTTTGCTGTCTTTTCTATGATTTCTATTAATGCATATAGCCTTCTCTTGCCAGATCACCACTTATATAGAATCATAAACATCAATAAACCTGTGGTTGGGAGCTTTGATTCTCTTCACATCATTAGACTCAGAGCTGAGATGACCATCTTATATGATCTCTATACATGGAATACTTATCTTTCTTATTGGGTAGTAAGAGACAGTTTTCTTCAGAGTGATGGGCCCTGATGGCTACAAACATTGAAGCAATGGTTGCTACATGTTATTCTAGGGGGACTAGGTCAGTTAAAATGAAAACAAGATCACATCAAGTTGGCAGAGAGAAGTAGGGTGGAGTGTGTGGGAAAATGAAGTGGAAATTTATGGTTTCTTTGGCAACTCAGTTCTGTCAAGTGATATTTTTCTGGAAACTGTCTTATGAGAGGATGTTTTTGCTGATGTAGACACACTGGAAGATATTTTACTAAGAACAGACACATGGAGTTTTTCTGGAAGCTGCCTGGAAAGGGGCATGTCAAGTTTTGCCAGAGCAGACACTTGAGAGAACATGTGATTTTTGGAAAGGGTATAACTATAACCCAAAAGACAATGGACAAAACTATGTGGCATTGGTTCACCTTGCTATTCTTTGCTGGTCATCATTTGTTGTGACTTTATACAGAGAAACACCACCAAAGAACTTCTTGTTCCTGTGGCTTTTTGCAGCTTTTGTGGACTCATGCTTATTGGAAGAGCCTTGTGGTTTCTTCTGGATCGAACTGCCATTGTTGATTTGTAAATGGTGTTTGCAAGTGGATCCAGCGACTGCTGCTGATTTGTGTTAACTGAACTGCTGAAAACCTGATGAAGTAGAATGGAATCACTCTGAACAACTATTTCTAAGCAGGTCCACATCCTCTTTTGCCTTATTATCCTTTCCTTTTCACTACATCTGGTGGGTGGTGGGCTAGAAGGGAGACTAAAGCAAGTAGGTTTTGAAAAACATGAGCCAAAGAATTTGCCTCAATATTCTTTTTTGTCTATCAAAAAAAGAAAAAAAAAAAAAGGAAAGGGATTAGAGGAGAGAAAAGAGGATTGGTAGATTTTCTCCAAACACTTTATATACACATATGAAACTCTCAAATAATAAACTAATTTAAGTGCTTTTACTTTATGTAAATTCATCTTTATGAAAGACATATGATGCCTTTCATACCAGAAGACAGTCAAATCAGGATTGAGCTGTTGGACATTAGATTGCTCCTTGCCAAATAGGAACCTTCTGGACATCTATCAGTGACTTCCAGACTGGACATCTATCAGTGACTTCCAGACTGGACATCTATCAATCAGTGACTTCCAGACTGGACATCTATCAGTGACTTCCAGCATAAGAGTGTTTATACACTGTGACCAGTTCTCCAGTCAAAGTCTTATTGAATTCCATGGACTTCATAAAAATATGAGATTTTTGAGAATCCACTAGTAAGAAAGAGAGATGAATAAGAAAATTCTTTATACTATTGCTGAATATCATTTAAGATAACACCATAGCAGAGACTTAAAATCATGAAATAAATGCTTTAGCTTCTCAATAAACCTGTTTTGAAGAGTGAATAACACAAACATACCTTACAGTGCCTGGCACTCTAAAGTGTTCAGTAGATAGTAGCAATATTCTGATAATTATTAGCTATATTCAAGTGTTCACTACATTTTGGCCAACAACTTTTCATCAAATATTAATGACCTAGAATGTAACACAGTGGCATTAAAAATTATAATTGGCCCACTGTGGGCTGGTGTACATGAAAATGACACCACACAGATTTGAAAGTCATGCCATCTCTTGGGGCCTTCATGGGACACCTACTCTGAGGGCACACAGTTGATTTGAATGTCCTTCCTTATCAGTGAGAATCCCTTTTCCAAGACACAGTGAACTGTCACTACTTTAAGAGCAACCACAACAGAAAGCGTGATTTGGGCTCAACAAGCTGTTGGAACTTTCATAGAAGAGGTTTTTCTGTGTGCTTTCTTGATGCATCCATTTATTCTTCCGAATTGTGACTATCATGGACGTGTTCACTCATCTCCCGGTGAAGCTATCAAAGAGAGGATATAGGGATGGACAGCAACAACAAAAAACACCAAGTATATGTTCAGGCTGGAGTATAGGATGCTGTTGATGAGAGGGCTCCGTGCATATACATTAGGCGTGACTAATGTAAATTTGCACATTTATTTTATAATCATCCTAAAACATTGGCACACTGACATTGATCTGAGGATATTTGTTCTACGTATTAATATGTTCATTTTTGCCTATAGTATTTCTTTGTTGGTTGATGGCTATCAGTACATCCAATTTTAAGGCAAATGTACTTTAAATGTACTGTATCAGTACATTTCAATTTTAAGGCAAAGTATTTATAATACATTCCAATTTAAGTAAAATCTACTTACTATCAGAGCAACTTCCCTTTTATCATGCCTATTTTGTGTGTTTTTGTTTGCTTTTCTTTCTACACTTTAGTAAGATTTTGATTTATTTTTTACCTGTTTCAATTTCTCAATTCTCTCATTTCTATTATATTCTAGTGTGTGTGTGTGTGTGTGTGTGTGTGTGTGTGTGTGAGAGAGAGAGAGAGAGAGAGAGAGAGAGAGGTGGTTTGAGTGTGTGTATAGCTTATGTCTTGTATGTACGTGATATGTGTTTATGTCTCTCTCTATGTGGTGGTATATTTAAGTGATATAAATGTGCATGTTTAATATGTGGCTTATGTGTATATGATGTGTATGTGTGTATGTGTACATGTGGAGGTGATATGTGTGTATGTGTATAGCGAGTGTGGTGTGTGTGATATAATGGTATGTACGATATGAATATGTATGAGGTGTGCTGGGTTATGTCTGTGTGTGTATGTTTTATATATATATATATATATATATATATATATATATATATATATAGTATACTTTATATGGATATGTAGGTTTTGTGTGTGTATGTGTGCTGTGATTTAGTGCATAAATGGTATGTGTATTGTGGGTGTATTTTACTGAGCTGGAAAACTTTGACACATTCTTCATTCTCAAGCTTAGTAAGAAAGTGATCAGTGCTGCTCACTTTACTGTGATTTCAGTATGTGCCACATGCTCTGACTTCTGTTCCTCTTGTTGTTTTAGGAAAGGTTGTCATCTTACATTACAGCTTTCCCTTGGTTACAGGGTTAATAGAAGATTTATATTTCTACATCAACTAGCCTCTTCTTGGTTTGCTCTTTATCACTGATATGTTTTAGGCATTTCAATCACAATGGGTTTTGTAATCCTAACTGTTTAAAATTACAAATGTTTTCTATAACCAAGATTATAGTCAGTTTTAAATCAGACCATGTAGAGGACAAAAACTGTATAATATGTGTTGTCAGTACATAATGCTGGTTACAAATCCTTGTACAAAACAAATTTCTTGTTTTGATCTTTTGACATGGTATTCCAGTCTTAAGTAGTTCAGACTAGCCTTCAATTCTCTGTGCTGTCAAGGGCAACTTTAAATTTCTGATTCCCCTTCCTCTACCTCATGAGTGCTGAGACTACAGACATGTTCTACCACACCTGGTTTATGTTGTGCTGGGTATAGAACCCAGGGCTTCATGACTGCTAGTGCTTTAACAACTGAACCTCAGCTTAGTGTGTATTGAACTTCCATGAGATTCTCTTTGTTTTCTCCATGCAGTTACTGAACTCCTGACATGTGAGCTGTGGACCTGATTCAGTGTTGAAAAGCATTCTCTGATGAGTGATCAATGGTACTATGTTTGGGTGCTTCTTCTGGCAAGTGCTAGCATTGCTTGGGTTCCTGTCCCACTCTGTGCTTCTGCCTAATTATTTTTCTTTTTTTAATTTTATTTATTTATTTATTTATTTTTATTACGTATTTTCCTCAATTACATTTCCAATGCTATCCCAAAAGTCCCCCATACCCCCCCTTCCCTACCCACCCATTCCCATTCTTTTGGCCCTGGCATTCCCCTGTATTGGGGCATATAAAGTTTGCAAGTCCAATGGGCCTCTCTTTCCAGTGATGGCCGATTAGGCCATCTTTCGATACATATGCAGCTAGAGACAAGAGCTCCGGGGTACTGGTTAGTTCATCATGTTGTTCCAACTATAGGGTTGCAGATCCCTTTAGTTCCTTGGGTACTTTCTCTACCTTCTCCATTGGGAGCCCTGTGATCCATCCAATAGCTGACTGTGAGCATCCACTTCTGTGTTTGCTAGGCCCCGGCATCGTCTCACAAGAGACAGCTATATCTGGGTCCTTTCAGCAAAATCTTGTTAGTGTATGCAATGGTGTCAGCGTTTGGAAGCTGATTATGGGATGGATCCCTGGATATGGCAGTCTCTAGATGGTCCATCCTTTCATCACAGCTCCAAACTTTGTCTCTGTAACTCCTTCCATGGGTGTTTTGTTCCCAATTCTAAGAAGGGGCACAGTGTTCACACTTTGGTCTTCATTCTTCTTGAGTTTCATGCGTTTAGCAAATTGTATCTTATATCTTGGGTATCCTAAGTTTTGGGCTAATATCCACTTATCAGTGAATACATATTGTGTGAGTTCCTTTGTGATTGTGTTACCTCACTCAAGATGATGCCCTCCAGGTCCATCCATTTGGCTAGGAATTTCATAAATTCATTCTTTTTAATAGCTGAGTAGTACTCCATTGTGTAAATGTACCATATTTTCTGTATCCATTCCTCTGTTGAGGGGCATCTGGGTTCTTTCCAGCTTCTGGCTATTATACATGTTTCTGAATTTCTATATATATATATATATTTTTACGCTCATGAGTAGGTCTTCCGTGAAGAAGTTGATGCTTTTTTATTTTATTCGAAACTTACATATACTCATGTTTATTGACTGAAACAATCATTTGACCAGATGAGTTATGTCATAATAGCTCATGTTTACAGTATTTTCAGACTTTGACCTTATTTCTTATACATGATTTTAGACAAAAGACCAAAAAGTCATGTTTCCTTGTTTCTTTATATAATTTACACATATTTTATATTATAAATTTTTATTTAGTGTGTGTGTGTGTGTATGTGTGTGTATGTGTACATGAGAGGGTGCATAAATAATATAGGATGAGGATTTTAGAGGACAACTCATAGTTCTTTTTTTCCCATGGAGAGCCCAGTGAATGCAGGTCTCTGGGCTCAGCAGGAGATACGTTTCCCACAGAGCATCACAGTGGTCAGAATAACCTATTTTGAATTTAAGATCTGATATGATATTTAGAGGTTTTGTTTTTTAATATTTTATTGATTGATTAAAAATGCATGTACCACAATACACAGGTAGAAGTCAAATGGCAACTTGGTGAATCAGCTCCATCCTTAGATTGTCAGCTTTGGAAGTTGCCCTCCTGCTCAGAGCCAACTCATTGGTTCTCCTGTTTCTACTCTCTTTCTAGTGATAACTGTTGTAGTCATGTCTTTACTTGGGGTGGTGCAACTCCTGTTCTCTAAGCTTTTAAAAGACTGGTTTAACTTTTTCCTCCCTTATTATTCCCCTACGTGTATACCCATTGCTTCCTCAGTAATGAAGTGGGTTTTTTGTTTGCTTGTTTTTGTTTTTGTTTTGTATTGTTTTTTTGTTTTTTTGTTTTTTTTGTTTTTTTTGCCTGTGCTATCTATTCTTTATTTGTACTTTTTGACAGTGTTCCAAAAGTTCGCATAATAAAAACAAAATAATTTCCAAGTGTCACTTTTACCAGTATGTGTACCTGACTCCTTGGCATATACCTTAGACTCTGAGATAGGGTTATTCACTAGAACCAGGCACTTGTTCATTTCTCAAGGCTGGCCTTGCAGCCCCATCCTGGGACCCCGCAACATTAATTGTCAGTTCTTTTGTATGTTTTTTGTTTGTTTGTTTGTTTGTTTTTTTATTTTTGTCTTTTTGGAACTTGAGTGCCTGAATCAAACTTTTCAAGCTTTTACAGGAAGAATGTCACTGGCTGAGCTATTGCCCCGGTCCCCACTTCCTATCATCATTTTAAGTCCCAGAATGCATTTGTATATTGTAAAGTAGCCTTTGTCATCTTTCTTCTGAGTTTTCCTATCATTTCCTTTGCAGACGATTTTCATCTGACAGGAGATTCTGTATTCAGGGCTGATGGATGCAGTTCCTTGGTCCCTAGCCGATTTATACTCTGCTGTACTTTGACATTTGGATGTGAGATTCACAGGGTAGAATTCTAACTTCATCCTCTTTACATTAAATTATTTCTTGGCAACTTCTGCTGTATTTTTCTTATTTTATATATTTCTGGAAAAATAAAAAAACTTCATTGGTAATATGACGATATGGTCATTGCCAGGTCTTTGACCATTTTCTTATAGTTTGGAGGACTGCAATCTTTATCTATTAAGGCTGATGAGTCTTCTAGGATCAACCCCGAAGTTTGGCATTCTAGGTCTCTTCTTTCATATGCAGAGTGTGAGTTTATATTTTTCCCATTTCTAGAAGTTTTCTTTGGTTGCACTTTTAGACACTAAATCTGCCCTGCTGTTATAGTTTTCCTTATTCAGGGAATTTAACAATTACAAATATTAACCTACAGTTCACTTTCTAGTACTTTTTCTTCTTCTCTTTTTTGTTTGGGGATGTACTGGCTAGTTTTGTGTCAACTTGACACAGCTGGAGTTATCACAGAGAAAGGAGCTTCAGTTGAGGAAATGCCTCCATGAGATCCAACTGTAAGGCATTTTCTCAATTAGTGATCAAGGGGGAAAGGCCCCTTGTGGGTGGGACCATCTCTGGGCTGGTAGTCTTGGTTCTATAAGAGAGCAGGCTAAGCAAGCAAGCCAGTAAAGAACATCCCTCCATGGCCTCTGCATCAGCTCCTGCTTCCTGACCTGTTTGAGTTCCAGTCCTGACTTCCTTGGTGATAAACAGCAGTATGGAATTGTAAGCTGAATAAACGCTTTCCTCCCCAACTTGCTTCTTGGTCATGATATTTGTGCAGGAATAGAAACCCTGACTAAGACAGGGGAGGGGGGCGCGCACAAATTTAAAAAAATGTTCTTAATTTCAAACACACAGAAATACATCCAGGCATCTCTGACAGCATGGGTAAGGTTCAGGGTGGTTATGTATATATCATATGACAAGGGAGAGCATCCATAGGCTTCAACAGATAGTAGATGGGGAAACTCTTTTAATCATGAAGGTAAAGAAAGGGGATCTATTTACATAACAAACACTTAAGACAATCAAGATGGGTGGGGTGTGGTCAAGTCTTCCCAGGCCACATCTGTTAACCCTGTAAATCTTCATGGTATTGTCCTTGCCACAGGTTGCAAAATGCAACCACTCAGTCCTCTCTTCACTCTGCTCAGTGATGCTACTCCAGCTCTTCCAGCATAACCTTCTGATATGCAGGCTGTGATTCTTGCTTGGATTTGTTTCTACCTAGATGTTCCAGTCATTGATTTCTTGATTGGTCTTGTTCCAGGAGTATATACAAATCTTCTCACTTTCTCATCCAATTGCAACAATGGATCTTTGGGCTGAGTTAAGCACAGGGCAGACACTGACAGCTGTCACAGAACTGCCCACATCCAGGATCCAGGAGAAGGGACAGATGGGGTGCTCCATGGGGTTAAGGCTGGACTTACACTCGCCCCAGACAATCACCCTTTTTTCTGGACTTCCAGTGAAGAAGTACTTGCTATCAGGACTCCAGTCACAAGACCAAATGATTCTACTATGCACAGAAGTAATATTGTTGGTGAATGCAAAGAGACTAAAAAAATGGATCGAACTCCCTTGAGGTCACATCCTATCTTTCCACAAAGACCAGGTTCCATCTCTGGAAACAGCCAGAAAGAACTTGTCATCAGGTGAGAAGGTCATCTGTGTGACAGTGAGAGTGTGGAAAGCAAGGCTCTGCACTTGTTTACAAGATGCCGTGCTCCAAAGAATGATAGCTGCGTATTCCTTCTGAGATGTCTTTCAAGTAGAAGCAAGTAGAGTCTTGGAATTGTAACAGGCCACACAAACTATCTCATAGCCTCAGGCCACAGGGTGTTCTGCAGAAGGTGATCCTCAGTGGGAGGTTCATTAAAGACATTGGGCTGAAAGGGGAGCCCAGAGGCAGGGCTTAGGAGTTTATCCTCCTCAAAGGGTTGAGAGGTCATGTCTCCCGGAAAGACAACGTTATTTGATAACCCTAATGCAGGAACAGTGGCTCTTTCTGTAAGATCATGGTCAT
Source organism: Mus caroli (assembly GCF_978045245.1). Taxonomy (NCBI): domain Eukaryota; kingdom Metazoa; phylum Chordata; class Mammalia; order Rodentia; family Muridae; genus Mus; species Mus caroli. The sequence continues at coordinate 25,792,630 of NW_028227274.1, read as the reverse complement.
TACAGAGCATATGACTCAATGACTGTCACAAAATTCTGAGGAGCAGAAAAAACACGAAGAACTTTCTCGTCTGCTCCAGACGCAAGCTGAAACCGATCAATCATCACGAAACACTTGAGGCTGTATCTATGTATCTGAAGCCTTGCGATCTCATGCCAAGTGACCTGTGATTGCTCCTTCTTCTTCCATGGAGCAAAAAGGCGAGTGGTCTGATTGGTGCTGTAGTAATGATGAACTCTCCCTCTGGATCCCACATTAGGTCTTGGACGCCATCGAAGTGTCTTGAAATGACAATCTCTGACCCACTACCTTGAGTTTACGGTACTGTTTTCAAAGGTGCAGTGCTCCGGGGAATGCATGAGCGATTATCATGGGGCCATTTTCATCGAAATGGCAATCATAAAACCCCAGGGTTATTTCCACCTACTTCACTTACTCGGACTTGCTCTAACCAAACCCCTGCCTCTTCATGTGGAGCACAGAGAATCATGGTTTTGTCCATGGAGGCAGACAGCAGTCCCACTGGCTGTTGCAGAACACCATCTTTGTAAAATGAAGGCTGCCAATGAACTGTGTTCACCCAGTTTTCGTGTCCAGCCAGCACTGTCTCCAGAGTAACCGCAACTGTTGCTCTAACACCGCCTTCCTTCAGCCTTATACTACCATCCTTGGTTTCGAAAGATGCTGCTTTCACATACAGTCTCCATATTCTTATTAGACAATCCTATGAGCAGCTTGCTAGGAAAAGGGTCTCTACCAAAGGTTGCCCATTCCACGCCTCTTATCCAGTCCTCCTGTCCGCAGAGAGGAAGTGCTTTCTGAAACTGGTTATCCTGTTGAATAAATAAGTGAATTCTGCAGTCATCGTCACGACATGCTAATACTGGCACATTAGTACCGGGCAAAATAGACAGACAGACAGAAAGAACAAATCCACCCCTGAAGTTCAAGGTCTGAAGATATTTGACTTCAGACCCCGTTTTAGACCAGATATGCACTGTGGAATCTGAAGCTGCAGAGGCTATCAGTGCATGTTGCTCCCCTTCGGATGGCCCACTCTGGTAAATAGCATGCACAGCATAAACAGGTCCTTCATGGCATTGGAGCCAGACCGCTTTTAAAATCTGACTATTCTCTAGTTCCCAATCAATCACCCAATTGTCAGATCCTCCAGACTCCAGCTCAGTGGAAGGGGAGCCATCCTCTCTCTGTATGTATCCACTGCAGGCAGTTCACTCGAGCAGTGTGACCATTCAGATTGGTAACAACTACCTTTTTCAGAGGGTCATAGAGCACAACGGAGCAGGATGTGCTGAAAACCAGGAGTCCTCCAGGCCCGGTATTCCAACTCAAAGCTCCCAGAACCTGGTTCGGGCAGCAAAACTCATGAGAAACCTCCAGCACAGAAGAAACCATAATGTTAGGTGTTCGATGGCAGAGATACTCCCGCCGTACCTTTTCTTCTTTATTAATAAAATTTTCTCTCCTTTAGTTGCTCTTTGTGACCTTTGTTATAGGATTTTATCATATTTACACTTGATGAGTGTCTGCATCTTAGTGCTTATTTCTATTTTGTTGTCTAGCTAATGAGTTTAAATCTTATTTTATTTTCACATATTTTATGTGAATGTGTTCTTTTCTTTTTTTATATATTTTTATTAGATATTTTCTTTATTTACATTTCAAATGTTATCCCCTTTCTAGTCTCCCCTCCAAAAATCCCCTATCCCCTCTCTCTTTCCCCTGTTCCTCAACCCACCCACTCCCATTCCCAGTCCTGGCATTCCCCTATACTGGGACATAGAACCTTCACAGGACCTAGGGCTCTCCTCCCATTGATGACAGACTAGGCCATGCTGTGCTGCATATACAGCTAGAACTACAAGTTCCACCATGTCTTTTCTTTGATGGCAGTTTAATTCCAAGAAGCTCTGGGGGTACTGGCTAGTTCATATTGATGTTCCTCCTATAGGGCTTCAGACCCCTTCAGCTCTTTGAGTCTTTCTCTAGTTTCTTTATTGGGGACCTTATGCTCTATCCAATGGATGATTGTAAGCATCTACTTCTGTATTTGCCAGGCACTGGCAAAGTCCCTCAGGAGACAGCTATATCAGGCTCCTTTCAGCAGGGTCTTGTTGGCATCTGCCATACTGTCTTGGTTTGGTGGTTGTTTATGGGATGGATCCCCAAGTGGGGCAGTCTCTGGATGGCCATTCCTTCAGTCTCTGCTCGGAACTTTGTCTCTGTAACTCCTTCCATGGGTATTTTGTTCCCCTTCTAAGAAGGATTCTGAGTTTCTTGGCTAATATCCACTTAATAGTGAGTGCATATCATGTGTGTTCTTTTGTGATTGGGTTACCTCACTCAACATGATATCCCCCAGATCCATCCATTTGTCTAAGAATTTCAAAAATTCATTGTTTTTAATAGCTGAGTAGTACTCCATTGTGTAAATGTACCACATTTTCTGTATCCATTCTTCTGTTGAGGGACATCTAGGTTCTTTCCTGCTTCTGGCTATTATCAATAAGGCTGCTTTATGTTCTTTTCTACTTAATGTTTCAATTTTCTAACACAAACAAATTTTGCCTTCCTTTTGTTCTTGATCAGGGACCATCATCTTCTTTTGAATGATAATTCCTCATGTTCTCTTGTTCTCTTGCTGTTTTATTCTGAGAACCATCTTTTATTGACATATATCCTTTTATTTTTCTTTAGTATTTCTGTGAGAATTTAATTATCTTTCCACCTTTGTTTGAGGAATTTGCCTATTTCAGTTTTGTTTTTTAAACAACCCAGAACATTAGAGATGGGTCCAAGGGATTAGTTTCCTCTTGTCTATCTACCTATCTATCTGTCTCTCTTTGTGTCTATCTATCTATCTATCTATCTATCTATCTATCTATCTATCTATCTATCTATCTATCTATCATCTATTTAAATTCGGAAGAGTTCAAAATAAAGTGACCAAGCACACTATTCATGCATTGTTGATTTTTATTTGAAATTACAATCTCTATCTTACACATTTTACATCTCCTAATACCCCACAGAACTCTGTCCTCTTATTCTTTAACACTTGTCCAAGAATGCTTCCCTTAATCCTTTATTTCTTATTTATTCTTTCTTGTAAACCTTACCCACAAAGCTCCCTATCCATTTCCCCCTCTTTACGCTGTGTGTTGCTAACTCATATCCAATTCATCATCTCAAGGCCTTATCTTATTGAATTGTCTTTGAGACCAACATGTTCAGATCATAAGTTGATCTCTGGCTTTACTGATTTTTAGTTTTCAGTTTCACCTGTTTATTTAAAAAGGGTCCTTTATGAATCATGCACTGGAATTGGGTGGTTTTCCTCATTCATAGTAATCATGAAATTTGGACAGTCTGTCCGAAGCGTGATTTGTTACTTAGTATGTCAGACCTTTAGGTGACTGAGACTATCGTAGCTATGTGGAGAGTCCTTATCAGGCAGGCTTTCCTCAATAGCTTCAGCTGACTACAGCTTGAACCTTAAGACTGTGTCCATGAAACAAGACTCATGATTTCTCAGACTTTTTATTTTCTGAACTTTTTGGAAAAAAAATTTCAAGTTACTTGATTTTAATGTCTGTAATAAGGTGACAAAGTGTAAGTGTTTTCACTTGTTTACTCTCTCTTACCAGAGTTAGATCCTTGCTGTGAAGCACACAGACATTTATTAGTTTTAAGTTGTTGGGGATTTTACTTATGAGACTCTAAGCAGACACAGTGTTGTATTTTGGGACTGTTAGTCCATAGTTTTAATGTTTCTAATACTTGTATCATGATTATTGCTTCCTCTTCCCTGAGTTTTCTGGAAAATTTATTCCAATATAAAATATTTCAATATTTTTGAGTTATTTTAAATTGTTTATATCCACCCTAGTGTATCAAATATGGTATTAGTGTACTGGTGTTGGCTTCTATTTAAGTCACTTAGTGCATTTTTCCCTTAAAAAATAAAGTTGGCTACTTTAAGTTACTGACATGGCATATACACATGAAGTAAAGATTAGTATTTTTAACCTTTTAAGATAGCTTTGTGTTTTTTATAATCAGTTCATAATTCTGATTCTAAAGTATTTCTGTCCCTTTTTCTTTATATTATTAGTATCAGTGACTTAGATGGCTGTTCAGACTGGATAGATGGTTCAGGGGATAAAATGCTTGCTGTTCAAAGATGAGGTTCTGATATCTATTTCCTGCCCAACACCAAAGGCCTAGTGTAGCATCCAGTATCTGTCATTCTGGAGACTTGATTGTCAGATAGGCTTGCTAAAACTGAGCCTCAGGTTGAGTGAACGAACATGTCTCAAAGAAATAATGTAGAGTGTGATTGAGTAAGACACTCAAAGTCAACTTCTGACCTCTAGGAGTGCATGAGCAGATAGGACACACACACACACACACAAATAAGGCTTAGACAGTTGTTAGGAGTCTAAAATTCACATTGTACCTCATCCTCAAATTTGTCTTGTTTATATTTCATTAATGTCTATATCTATACTTTGAATAGGATTATTTCAAGTCATTAGAAATTTATCTTTCAGCTGTATTTTCGAGTTACTTGCAGACTTATTGCTCCTGCCTTGACCTATGACTTTGGGTCATATCTGCTCTTGTCACAGTTTAATCTAGACATAGCACCTGCCAATGTCTTTGCTGGAGAGCCCTGACTCTTATTCTGATTAAGTCTGATGAGAAGTCCAATTTTCACAAGTTCACATGAGAAATATTCCCTCAGTTCTTGCATGCTGAAAACCACTTGTCAGTTGCTATAATAATTGATTGACACCTGATCTAGAGATAAAATACATAGGTCAGTTTCTTTCCACAAGTAATTTGTAGGTGTTGCACAGCTGTCCTTGCTGTTGAATGTTGCCATGGAGATGTTGCAGCTGGCCTTGTGTTTTGCTTATTTCTCTTTCCTTTTATAAGTGAATTGATTATTTTTTTCATGGATCCCTAAGGAATTTTATTTTTTTTTACTGTTAAGCACAGAACATTTATTACATATCATTTTGGACTTACACATACATCCTTTGTCTTCCAGGGTACAGATTGATGGTGAAAAATAAATTCGTTTAGAAATCTTAAATGAGGGCTTTTGAGTTTCTTCTTTAAATATTATATTTCCATGATTTGTGATTTTTATAGACTTTGATTTCATACAGAATAAACCTTAATTTCTACTCATTTTCTCCCTTTTAAATACTTGCTTTTATTTCTGCTTTATATTGTGTTTTCATTATATGTTCTATTGACCTGAATAAATATTATTCATGGTCTTTTTATGCCACCTCCATTTCTGTGGTTATATTTTTCTTTTACTCCATTTGCTTCTTCAGTGTGTTGTTTTACCTAATGATCATCCTCAAATTTTTATTCTATAATCTTTTTTGTTCATGTATTTATGCTTGCAGCATTGCTTCATAATATAGCTGAACTTAGTATTTTTCTTTTCTCTTTCTCTCTCTCTCTCTCTCTCTCTCTCTCTCTCTCTCTCTCTCTCTCTCTCTCTCTCTCTCTCTTTTTCTTTTTTCTTTTTCAAGACAAGGTTTCTCTGTATAGCCCTGGCCATCCTGGAACTCACTCTGTAGACCAGGCTGGCCTGGAATTCAGAAATCAGCCTGCCTCTGCCTCCCAAACGCTAGAATTAAAGGTGTGTGCCACCACCGCCCAGCTTAGTATTTTTTTGTTTTGTTTTGTTTTTTTTGTTTTTGGAGATCAAAGTACTTTTTATACAAGTTCATTTACATCTTGGAAGTATTTGTTTTTCTACTGTTTTTTCTTTTTTGCATCTCTTCTGTGATTCTTGCCTTTCCTCTTTATAGTACACTTCTGGAAAGGCCAGGGGCTTAATTGATCCTGTTTTTCATTTGACTTTCATGATTTTGAGTACACAGCCTTTACTTGATGCAATTAAGGTTTTACTCAAAATTTGGTCTTTTGCATGAGAATATCTGTCTAGGCAGTGAATTCATTACTCAGAGATGCTGGATGTCTTTCTTTGGTTAGCTGTTGGCCCTTTAAAGCATCTCTTTTTCTTGTACCATACACATTGTTCTATAGAACTCGTAATTCTTGTGTTTCTTCATTCAGTCTCATCATCTCTGCTTTCTAGTTAACTTCATGATGTCTGCTTCACTGTGTATCACCAAGAGCTAGTTTCTCTCAGTTATCTAAAGAACACTTTTGAATTTTTTATTATTACCTTATTATTTCATTAATAAATTGAGTGATTCATGGATATAACTGATGGATCATAATCTATCTGGTACTAAAACACAATTAAAAAGAAGTAAGTTAAACATCTGAGACTAAGGCAAGAATGACTTAGACAATGGGCTGACATAGAATAAAATATCTCCTTACCAATCAATGCTTACCAGACACAAGGTAGTGTTTAAGATTTAAACATGATTTAAAAAAAAATACAAAAAAAAAAAAAACCTAGTAAAAGCAGCTCATTGGTGAGTCATTCATTCAGTTGCATTTTACTGGTGCTGTATAACTGCAGACATTTGTAAATTTGGCTTCAGGCTGATAGCTGGTGACTAGTGTGCATTTAGATTTAGTGACGCACACAAGACTTCTCTCCCAACTGCTAATTCTTAATCTCATTTCTTTCTAGAAGATTAATTTTAATCCTGTAATGCAGGTTCTATTTATTCCTTCAGACTTACAGAAAAAATATCCATCACCAACATATAAAAATATTAAATGCTTTTATTTTCTTTCAAAAGCTAACAATATTACTCAACACAGTTTACCCCGAAGACACCTAGGGAGATGAATTTTCCATACCTACTCTTATTAAGACACGGGTCACCTCAGTACTGTTAAGATGTGGAAATCCCTTTACAACATTTTATTCTCTCTGGACACTTCCAGAACATTCTTGTCACCTTTGGGATTTTAACATGTAATATGATGTTTCAGTGTGTACTTTTTCATTTTTGAAATTATGATTTCAAAAGATCTTTTATTTTAAAAATTAAAAATTTCTCAATCCTGGTATATTTTAAAATCTTATACTTGAATAGCCCACTTTGCCTTGCCTATTTCAATTACCATTTTAGAAATCATTTTTTGTATGTATCTAAAAGCTATTTACCATATTTGTTCATTTATATTACAAGGAGGGTAAAATCAATTCAACTCTACCATCGTTCTGAATTCTCTTTTATTCTTTGGGCATTTGTATAGTCCACTATTCAATTTTTCCATTGTCATTTAGTGGACTTAAGTTTCAGATTCTGAGTATGAAATTGAATCTTTGTAAATGATCAGGGTGTCCTCTGTCCCTCTCAGTGGAAGTGTGTGATATTTACTCAAATCCCTCGCTTGCTTTATTCTCTGTTTCTGTGAGTTCAGTGTTCTATTTGCCAGGCTTCCCACCTCTCCTTCATGGTGTGGCTCTCCCCAGATATTTGGTTATGCTTGGTTGTGTGTTTGTCTTTGTATTTGAGAACCTCTGTTACCTCTCTGGCAATGTTATATCTGTTTGCACAGACTCCATGGGCTGTGGGCCAGGTCATATCCCAGCAGTTTGTACTGATGTCTGGGCAGAGCTGCAGTGAGGGCAAGGCGGGATTTCACATTCCTGAATTTTTATTTTCTGTTGAATCCCCTTTGACTTTTAGAGCCATTGCCTTGCCCTTGACTCCACCTGTTCCCATTACTTCTGCTGGCTCTCTGGGTAGGAGATGCATAGTTTAGACTATCTGCCTTCGTGATTTTCTAGAGTAAGAACTAAGGAGTCTGAATGGTGCTGTTCAGTGATTTTTTTTCTTTTTGATACTTTCTTTTCAATACCAATTTTAAGTGTAATAATTCCATATACTTACTAGCTGAGAAAATCTATCAACCCTTGTAAGCCTCTGTCCTCCACCATAGGAACTGGTGGCCTTCCTAAATTATTATTTTTACATGTAAGAAATCTGTTCAGCTGTAGCCACTAGCATCATGCTTCCCCTTCCTTTTTTTCATCTTCAGTGACTGATCCAAGTCCCCTTTAGAAATGTATCATAAGGGATAAGGAGAGAGACAACATGCCAGTTTCCCTGATCAGTTCTTCAGAATTTGAGAAAGAAAGTTTCCTACAGAATACAGGTCACCTATGTTGATGTTTGTTTTATTTTAGATCGAAAAGTAATTGTGGAATTTGCTGCTTAATGATTTTATGGTGACTATTTGCACAGCTTCATATAGTGTGTGTTTTGAGCACATGGCAGACCTTCCAACTTAGTGATGGGAGCACTGGGCCTACTCACTGCTCATTCCCCTTCATCATGGCATCCACACTGCTCTTAATTTACCTGAGCTGTTTTTTGACCTTTGACTATGGCTTCTCAGCAGTGCCATTCTTACAATGATAAACCCTTCTTATTGCTTGGACAATGTTTCTTCCTCAGTTCCAGGCCATTGTGCCGACTCTAGTGATGCTATGCTATGAGACTGTCTAATTTCCGCCCCACTTTTATAGTCCTACCATCATGATATTTGTAATCTCTGATCATGTTCTGCTTGGCTTTCCAGTCCACATCTCTATGTCTTCACAAACTCTCATCATCTGTGGAGAATTGCTTATGGTATGGATAGGTAGGTAGGTGGGTGAAGATAGATAGATAGATAGATAGATAGATAGATAGATAGATAGATAGATAAATAGAAATTTCTCATTTCCAAATAAAAACAAATTGCCCAGAGCTGTGGCAGGCAGAGAGACTGCTTATGACTGTTATCCCTCCTCACTGCATGCGTCCTCCTTAGAGTACAGCCTCAGAACTTATAATGGTTACACACATAAAAATAAGCATAATCCCAGTCAACTAGCCCTGTTAATAAATCAAAGAAGCCCGCCATTCACCGGCTGCTTCCACTGCTCCCAGGGTGTCTGCAGTATAATAGGGCATAATTCATTCCCCACAAACACTTAATACCACATTTCCACCATTTACAATCTGATAATATTCAAATACTATTGCTGTATTATACAGCTCTCAATCGCAGATGCGATTCCATAACAGCCTCACACTTTGGCATGCATTATGTAAGTTGCTATAAAATTGCCCGTCTTAAAACTCTTCTTCAATTGCAACCAATATCATTGCTTCACACACAGAGCTTCCGGGACATTAAAAATTTAGCTTTGCCGCTATTTAGCAGGTTTAGCACAAGGGAGCAAAACAGACACACAGATGTTCCCCCTTCAGAGTCCCCAGGAGGTCTGAGGCAAGAGAGAGAAACACCAAAATGGAGACAGCAATGGCACTGAAGACACATTTGTTCAGATATGAAAAGAAAAAGAAATAATAAACCTATTCGCTGTCCTCTCTGAGAACTCAGAGCCACTCTGTCATTTGTGTTTTGTGTGTTTTGGCTAGAGAGACTCTATAGAAAATGAGTGGGCTCATCTCAGGCACTTACTTCTCCCAAGTACAGTTTTCGGGGTCAGGTGTTGCATGCATTTCCTATTGCTAATAACAGATCAGCAACTGGAATCACCTACAACCCTATTCTCCACTCAGGCCACTCAAGTCCCAGGCACATAGTCATACTGTCATTGCTGATCTTGCCTGCAAACTAATAGGATTGGATACATTGGGAGCTGTGTCTTTGTGGGTATTTTCTAGAAAGCTTAAATGTGGTGACAAGTCTGTCTGTCCATTCTCCAGAGCAGCTATTCCTCAGCAGTGCAGATGGAAATAAGACTAGGGAAAGCACACAGATGTCATCTGTCTTCATTTCCTGCTGGTGACTGGGGGCATCTCAGCCAGGCCTGCCTTTCTTCAGTGATATTAGACTCAAGTTTCTTCAGGTTACAACTGACCTAAAGAGCTGTGATTCTGCAGGCCTTCAACAACATACTGTGATTGCTCAGGCACTCAGATATGTGAACTGAATAGCTACAGGGTTCTCAGCTTGTACACAGTGCAGAGTACAGATGGATGTTGCCAAACTAGCCAGCCTCTGTCCATTGCATTCTAGTAAATCCAAGACATTAGCATTCTGTCAGCTCCAGTCTCTCAAGACCTTTATCACAGAGATCTTCCATTCTAAAACTCAGAATATGCCATCCAAACAGGAGCTCAGCCTCAGACAGGGTAGAGCACATATTATCTTTCATCTTTAGTTGTAAAAGAAAATATGAGCTATTTTCTAATTATACATTTTGATGGAAGGGAACAAAGTTCAGGGCTTCTTGTTTCAAGATGGGAAAGCAAGGAAGGTGGTTATAAAATACTTGAAGCAGCACACTGTAAAACAAAGAAACTCCTTTTAGTGAGATAGTATTCTAGCAATATGTGAAATAGGGAGAATTAGAGTATTGAGTTTCTAATGCTACTGATTTCATGTAGTTGGACAGTGCAGGCCAAATTGTCTGAACTTGTGGGTCTCTGCTTCTTAACTGATAAAATAATGAGAAAGTCTAGGAGACAGCCAACCCTGATCTGTGAGGGCAGTTTTGCTGAGGTGGAGATGGGAATATATTACACTCTTTAAAGTCTTTGGGCTTAGATCAATGAGAACTTAAAAAGGAAAATCGTGAAGGTAACACAGGGAGATAACACAAGTAGACAGATGGCTTGCCAATTAGTCATTAAGACTTTTCTCCTCCTCGTGCTTTGGTGTCCTTTCCTTTGAAGATGGCTGTGCTGTTGCTGCTGACTCTCCATTAGTGGGTGTGGCTGACACACATCTCCTTCCTGTCTGGTCTACCTCCCCCTGACTTACCTTCCTGGCTATTCAGAGAGCAGATAGTCGCAGCTAACAGAGGATGACCATGTCCACAATACTCAAAAGGAGTGTACCGGGACTCCCGGACTGAGAGAAGGGATTTTTCCAACAGTTTGGGAATGACTGTCTTAGAAGGAAGTTAAGCTTCTTTGGTAGCATGGCCCTGAAGGCCAAGGAATGACAAAACCTTGAAATTTATGCAACCAAACCAACCATCACAGGGTAGTTAGGGGGGAAGAGACATGATGTTTTCTGTAACTATTTTCTCATATTTTACCTGAAAGTATTGCATTGGTTTGCTTACAAAGAATTTTTTTTTTTTTTTGCAATTTTTAATACATTTACTTGGGGTCCTTAATTTCCTTATTGTTTTGTAAAATCTACTGCTTTGTGAATTTTGAGTAATCAATTTAAAATAATTTAAACCATTTCAGATTAATATGAAATTTGTTGAACTAATAAATATAGAGGATCATTTATAGAATGAAGGGCTTATCAAGAAAATTACCTGTACTCATCTCTTTCATCCCCAATTGTACCTAATTAATAGGATTTGCTGCTTTCTCACTTCTCGATACTAAGTGGGCTGATGGATTTGGCCTTTAAAACTTCCTTCAGTAGGAGAGTCCAGTCCTTTACCACCAGCACAAGGATTTACAAAAGTGTTTACAAAAGTTAGTACATGTAGGATGGCAGTTTTGCAGGATGATGGAAAGCAGCAAGCACCAAATTCTAAGGATGCAGAGTCAATGTAAGCCTTGTTTGATGGGAATCAGATGAGGGGTGATGCCCCATTGCCCATGCTATCTTAGCACAATGGTGTTAGGGCCAGCAGCATTTGCCACAATCTTATTGTCTTAAGCAATGGACCCATTACATCTATATCCTCCCCCCCCCCGCCCCAATACCAGCATGCATAGGAAGAAATCTTAATGCTTACTCTTTATTGTAGTAGTAGTCATCTTAGTGGTAGTAGTAGTTGTTGTCATTGTCGTCTTCGTAGTAGTAACTATAATCTATGTTAGGTATGGCCTTCTAGACTGTCCTGAATAAACAACTTAGAAGGGCAAAATTAGAAAATTTATATAATTAAGATGAAAATATAGATATCTGAAAGCAATATTTTCTTTCTTCCTTTCTTGCTTGCTTGCTTTCTTCTTTCTTTCTTCAAACATTCTTTTAAATTTTAAACTAAGCATATTTGTGTGTCTGAATCACCAATTGTAGACTCTATGACAGAATATTTACTACATATTCAAGGCCAACCTAGGCTACATATTGAATTGTATGACAGCCTAGATTAGATAGTGAGACCTTGTCTGAAGAAACAAAATAACAAAAATATTTAAAATTTATGCTATGTTGAGGCCAGTCTTTGTTGATTTGTTATACATCCATACACACACACACACACACCTTTACCAATATCTCTAATGTAAACAGAACTGATGTTTTAAAGGCTTTCTCAAACCAACTCTGACATGGATAGGAATGAAGACTTGGAAGAGAAATCAATAGTGGTGGAGAGGAACAGAGTCAGTGAAGTTCTTGAGAGTCCCAAGGGCAGAGTCAAATGAAAGGTTGAACAATCATTTGCTAAATCTAATAAAAAGTAATGACAGTATTTTCATTCTCTGTCCATTTATCAATCCACTTAATAAATAAGTGGCTGTTAGGGAAATGTGTTAGGTACTAAAGATGTATCAGTGGAGTAGATAGATCATAAGGTTGACCCCTGTCCTCAAGAACCATATAATTGAACAGAGAACACAGCCAGTGAGCAACTAATTTCAGTTATAATGAGAGTTATAGAAGGGCAAAGGGGCAAAAAACTTAATCAAAAAGATGGAAAAATGCCTTAATACATGTCCTTTATAAAATGTCCTTTAACCTGAGTGCTTCCAAGTGGGTAGAAGCATGAAATATAAGCGAGATAGTCCTCCAGCTATTACAAGCACCTAACTGTGGCTGCAGCTGAGTTTATAGTGTCATGGTAATCATAGTAGATGGTATTCTGGGAATGGCGTGTGTTATGATGGATGACTTGAGCCAAGAAAGCACAATAGAAGATATAATCCAACTGTGAGACCCAAGCCTACCTGAGCATATAGAGTGTTGGATGACTAAAGTGGCATTCCCTGGAGTTCTCCAGGCTTACAAAGTTTAGGGTAAAAATAACTGGGAAATTCTGCATTGTGTGAGACTCACAATAGTAAGGAACAAAATCATACAAGAATTTATATCATGTGTCTTGTATGGGTATGATGAAAAAACATGTAAGAGATGACAAAGATAAAGTAAATTACAGGATATAAAATTTGTTTCTGTATAAGATTTATTAAACCTTAGCCTAAACTTCTCAAATCCTGTGACAATCTGTGACACTGTTGTATCCTATATGGACTATAAAATAAGTTCTGTAACATGATGGGGCTCCACAGTTGTGAAAATAATACCTACTTGTTCAAAATAAGTATGGATCTCCAAAGACATCTCTATAGAGACAAGGAGCTAATGAATGGATAATAGGATTTATTTCCAGTTTGGATACATACATTAAAATTCAAGAAGATCATCTTTCTATTCGAGAAGAAAAAGCTACATCCTGGATGGGAGAAGAATCCCTATTATCCCATGTTCTTGAAGGATTGTTGGTATTTAAGCATAGTTAGGGGAGGGGTATCATTTTCTTCAACCACTGATATGTTTTCATTGCTACAGTAAAGAACCTCATATACTATGCCCTGTCAAGACACTGAAGTTAATTTCTTTGGGTCATACAGAAACAAGGCCATGAAAGTTGGAGGCAAGCTTGTTGAGATGAAAAGGAACATCAGGAAAAACAAGGGGGATAAGAGACAGAATTGAGGAAAGAACACTACAATTCATTATATAGATATATGTAACTTAATAAAATAACTGTAAAGGATTGGAATACAACTATATTTACTTCTTCAAGAAAAGTTACTACTGGTAGAAGGCAGGTAGGGAAAAAAGGTGTGATTATTGCACACACCAGTTGTCTTGGTCAAAATGATCCGGTAATGCGGACACCATGGAGGACACAATGTGGGTTTGAGATAGGATACCTGAAATCCACTTAACAGAACTTAACAGTGTGCAGATGCTTATAAGGTATAGGAGAAAAGTAAAAGGGTGAAGATTATCTCCAGGTGAGGTAAGGATGCACTCTTTCTCCTCTTTCTCCATTTGTTCTTAATAAGCTAGAGCTTACCCAAAAGGAACAACCATCAGGCTGTGGTGAAATCCTTTGCACTTGACCTAGCCATAGCTCAGCAGTTCATTAGCCATCACACAAAAGGTGTAGCTTTCCACAACTGGGACATTGTAGTCTCTCCAGAATGTTGTTTTGGGACAAGAGGAGGCCATGGTTCAGCAAAGAATAATGTGAAGCACTCAAACTGCTGCATTTTATATCCCAGAGAAGTCAGATACTCTGACAAACAATCTGGATTTAACTGGCTGTTTCTTCTCCCTAGTCTGGTTAGGTCAGATTCCTCATACCTCCTGCTGATGCCTTGCTGGATCTCTGAAGTCAATTCCTTTTCTCAAGACAGGTGAGCTTTGAGTTCATTTTCCCTGTACAGCATCTGAAACAAGAAAATAAACAATCTTCTTATGGTATAAAAACAAATACCCATACATACACACAGCTCAGCTAAGAATGAACTCAATAAATGGAACATCTTAGACGCCATTCTTCAGCTGAGAAACGGATGTTTCTTTTCGTCAAGATAGATAACTGTCTAAACCTTATCTAGTAGGCTAGGCTTTCAGACTAATAGGCCCAAGGACCCATCTCTTCCCACTTCCCCAGGCCTGGGATTAGAAGTATATATTACCAGACCTGCATTAAAAAAAAAGACAAAAACAAACAAACAAACAAACAAACAAACAAACAAACAACATGATTTCTGGGGCTGGAACCAAGAAAACAGTTCATCAGCTAAGCTATCTCCACAAAACAACATTATATTTTTTCCAAACCAGGGCTTCAAGAACCACCAGAACTTCCTATGTGCACCAGTTAAGGCAGATCATTGACCTAAAACTCTCCGCATCTCATTCCTCATGAATTACAAGATCCCTCATGAATTAGAAGATCCTTCTAGGTGCTATCAAATCTCCCCTTCTATATCATATTAAACAGAAGCAAAACAGAGTTTACAAAAGTAAAACAAACCCTTAATCATTATTTCTTCCTCATGCCCTGGTACCACAAGAAAACACTATGATCCCAGCAGTGCTTTTCTGTGTATTGAGACAGAGAGGAAACCCGGAAGGATGGTGGGTTTCTATACCTAAACAGAGCAGTCTGTCTTGGAAAATCTCTCTCACAGTCAGGGTACTTTTTGGGACTGAACACACAGAACCGTGGGAATTGCTTGTGCGATAAAAAGGAAGTCTAGAGTTGTATGAAGTCAACCTCATATTGAACATGGCATTTATGCTTGTTCTAAAAACCTCTGTTTCCTCCCTCCATCTGTCTGATTTGAGTACCAACTAAAAAGTCTGTCATTCTTGGCCTTTTAGAGTGAAAGATGGAAGCTGAAAATGTTCCTGTCTCAGATCCTGAACATCATACCTCATGCCACCTAGGTCGTTATCTGGTCCATTAAGAGTCAGACAATATCAATTTCTTTTCCTATACATACCAAGAAAAATTTAATCAAAAATCTCCAGATAGCAGTACAAAGGAATGTTTTTAAGAAGTAGAGGACATGTTAAGAGGAAGAAATATTTAATGCATAACTCTCTATTTAATGATGATAATCTCAGACACACAGGAATTACATATTAAACAGAGTAACCTCTTTCCTCAAAATATAGCAAAGGGAAATGACTTCAGTGGCATTTTTATACACCCCAAATTTACATTTTATCCTTCAACTCCTTGTGAAAGTAGGTGGGGAAAAAGGACTACCTTCAGTGTCCTCCAACACTCTCAGCAGGACCAGTCTGGAGCAAGCCTGTTGTCTACACTGGAAATGACCTGCCGGGAGTTCACAATTAGGTTCATAGAAGAGCCCCATCTTTATCCTAAAGTCCCAAGTCTCTTTGGATATGAAGAAAAACTTGCTTTATGTCCTTATCAACTGTCAGAATTTGAAAATAGAGTGAAGTTATTTGAAGTTGGAATCCTAAAGCAGTGAGGACATCATCTGCTCTGTCAGGCATCATGACTTCCCATGTTTTGCAGCAAGACGCTCTTATGTTACTTGTACTCAGGTCCTTTGAAGTTTTGAAAATCTGTGCTATTAAATGTTCTTCAAACTCAAATAGGAATGTTGTAGTCATTGAAGGCTGGTGATTTTACACTCCTGAACCTCTTCTGTAGAGTACATTGTGTCCCTATGCAGACTGGGCTGCCTTAGTGTTCCTCCCGAGCAGCTTCCTCTTCCATCTGTACAAATATTCTGCCTGTGGAAGACAGATTGGGCTCTGATCAACTCCTTTGCTTTTAAAGCAGACTTCACTAATCCTAGCTCTTGTCTGTGATTTTTAGCATAAACTTTGGAACCTGATTATAAAGGAACTTATAAGAAACAACAATAAGCAGAAAATGGTGTACTTACAGAAAGCAATCAAAGGAAGAAAACATTAGAAAAGCAAGATAGTTCCTAGGTATCAATTCAGTTTACATTTATACACACACACACACACACACACACATACTTTAAAAAGTTGTTGATAATTTTCTCCTTCACAATGGGCTACCTTACTGCACAAATTTTAATAGATACACTATTACCAAAGTCAACTTTCCGGAAGACAGAAACTTATAAATTTCTTCTCAGCCAGAGTTTTACAGTTAAGAGACTCACATAACCTTTTTTGACCTTTAGAAAAAGCTGTCAGCCTGGTTGTTTGCAGCACTCTCTATAAGGCAATGTGTCTCTAAAGGCAGTACCTGTGTCCTGTGAATCACTGCAACATAGATCCTGGTTATAATGAGAGTTCCTTGAAATCACTCGCCTGTGCCATTGTTGTGTCTGGTCCATTAAATCCACAGCTCATGAAAGAAAAGAGTCCCATCTAGTCTCTACTAGGTCAGGGGATATATGTCTCTAAGAAAAGTGCTAGCTAGAAAGATGTGATTGATTGGGTGTTTAGAAGTGTTTATACAAACATAGGAACTGGTTAGATAGATATATTGTGCTCACGGCTTGAAGAGACAGTAATGGAAGTGGCCATCTGGCAGCTGCACCTTGTCTCAAATTTTGTTCTTTGTGAGGAACAATGATGGAGATGAAAGAGGTAGAGGTGACTTTCTTACTGAGGTCCAGCTGCTCAAGGTTATTTGTGCTTAAGGCGAAAGAACCAAATGGGTTAATTCCATACTATTTGCTATTTATTGATTGGCCTTTGCCTCTGTGAACATCCTCACTAATACTAAAATTCAGCTTCTAAGTAAGAAAATTATTAGATTTTCACAGTTGTGTCACAAAAGCTTGATGAGTGATGTGCTATGGCATGCTAGACAGCATGGCAGTATCTGTTTAGCAGGGGAAAAATTAAGTGATGATTCTTGTCATCAAATCCTATTCTTCCCATGATTATAATACAACAGAGACCATCAGACATGATAGAAATGTTTGCAGCAGGACTTAAAGGTTAGACAGAGTTGCTGTATGTAAGTAGGCAAATTCAGAACTCATCTCAAGGTGTACAATACTGTCCTAAAAGTTGGGAGTGAGAACTCATCACAGAGGTGATAACATGCTTGTAGCAAAACGCCGGCCCAAGAAAGCTTCTCAGAGAGCATGGCACCAAAAGCACAAGAGGAATTAGAAGAGAGTAACAGCAGGATAGCAAGGTTTTCTTCAGGCTGATTTCTCATGGGCAACTCTTTAGGGGCCTAACAAACAAAATCTTCATAGAAGCATTGTGTATATTGTGTGTTTTGTGTTATGTATCCTCACAAGATAAGTCTAAAGTAAAAGGTTACTAGTATGTGGAAAAAATATGGCAAATATATATGATGTTTAGATCCATCACAAAGTATTTCTTTGGATAAAAAAGATGATTTAAAATTCCATTTTTTAAACATTTCTACAAGAGTTATGTATTTGCATTTTCTGCACTTGAGTGTTTTGCTTACATGTATGAAAAAGCACCATTAGTGTGTCTGCTCTCAATGAAGGGTGGACGATTACTTGGAGGCAGCTTTGAACTAACTGACATGTGGGTGCTAAGAACCAAACAAATATCCTATGTAAGAGCAGAAAACATTCTTAGCTATTGAGTCTCTTGGCTTCAATTTAGAATGCTCTGTGATTTAACAAACAAACAAACTCAGTGTAGTCTCTGAGTTAAAACAACAAACAAACAAACAAACAAAAACTAAGGGAGGTCAATTATTTGGGTATTATGATGAACTCCTGACAAATTTTAAAACACCTTAATGCCACTGGATCCATTTTGATATCTTAATAAAAAATCAATTTATTCTCTAAGAAATATAAAGTATACAAATTTATTTAAGAAAATATCCAATTCTATATTTTTTTGATTTTTTTCATAGTTATAGCACATTTCTTATTCATGAACTCTACCATCTCACTCTATATTCAGAAAGCAACAGTGAAAATGTGTAGATCCATGATAGATTCTCATCCAATCCCATTGTGTGCACTGGAAGTACCTTGTTGTCAACCACGATATGCATGTACACACACACACACACACACACACACACACACACACACACACACACACATACACACTCACACCTGGGAACATTCACACTCTGGGTAAAGGAATGAACATTGGTATTTAAAATTAGCTCCCTGGTGGAATTCTAATTCTGAGCTGGGGTTGCGACCCACTGGTGTATGGCATGTAGTAATCTGCAGTTTTGCTGAGGCACAAAATTGAACCACTTGTGCCTGGAGTGAGCGATTCATCTGGTGAATGAGGCTAGCCTGCCACTCAAATTCTGCACTTCCGGACTGTCGGGTCTTACTCAATTTCATCTAACACACACACACACACACACACACACACACAGCTTCTTATGAAGCAAACAACAGATTCAATGGAAACAAGCAAACAAAGGCAAGCTAAGAAAAACGCTTTGTTCTCGTCTCTTGTGTAAATTGGATGAACAGAAATAAAGAGTCACTCACATTCCAATATAAGTGCAAAGATTGGGAGGAATTCTAAGTGAGCCTTCAGGAGAGGGCTGTTTAAGCAGACTCCGATTAAGCAATCACATATTACCTGTGTCTTCCCTACTCAGAAGCCAAGGCTTTTAAAGGTTGGAAATGTCTGTTGTAAAAAAAAAAAAAAAAAAAAAAAAAAAGAAAGAAAAGAAAAAGATTAATCTTAGCAGCTATGTCTTAGATTTTATTGGTCTCATGGTCTCTTGAGTACATCATCGCAGAAGCTAAGGAGAGTTTCAGAACTGCACAATAATGAACACTCTTAATAATCATCGAAGAGCCTTAGGGATGTTCGTGCATGCATGCATGCATGTGTGCTCACACAAGACAATAAAGGAAAATGAGTGGCAATATCTCCTTTTGTTGAAAGAGCCAGGCTTGTGAAGGTTCTCCACTGCGACAGCCAGCAAGTTTCTGTACATATAATACAGGATATTTGTCTCACTTTATTATTTTAGCACCTGATTCTTTGAGATGAGCATTGTATAAGGATTCTGATGGCTCAACATTATAGTATCTGTTTTCATGGAGATTAGAAGAATCTTATTCCTTCAATTTTAAGATAACTAGTTAGCTTGTTAGTGCTGATAATGCTTTGTTAGTCTTAGAGAGAAGATCACAATCTACTTTCTTGAATCTTAGTGTTCTCCTGCTACTTAGGTTCCTTTGATCCTTTCATGAACCTTCACAAGTGGTCCTATATTCTAATCATGAAAGGCCTTCTATAGGAACATACTCTGTAAGTCCATATATGCTTTGGTTCCCATTCAACCAGTGCCATCTTCACTTGCCCCACATTCACTTAATGATTTCCTACTTGACCTGTCACTATTGATCTTTATAGAATGAGCATGCTCTAGATTTAAGGAAAAGCAGATTCAGTGTTTCATGTTCTGTATTTTTTTTATAAGATAAATATTTGTGATGTCATAAAGCTTTGTACCTCAGAGGATCAAGGAAGTAGATATCTGATCTAAGCACAAGAATAAGTTCCATGGAAGCCTTTTGTTGCTGCTGCTATTGTTATTCAATTCAACTTGGCAGGATAGTGACTGCTAGGTCCACATTGCCATTAAGCCACTGTATATTGATATTAAATATAATGTAAAATATACTGGAAAATACTTTCTTTCATTAGAACCTTACTTGGGAATTGGGCACACAATGTTTGTTCAGTTGGCCTTTTCAATTGCCCTGCGTCTTTTCCAAATACCATTCACACATGAATTCTTTCTAACCAGGAAAGAAGAAAGTCAACAGAGAGTAGACTTACTCCCTGGAACACAGAGATAAGGCCTTGGAAACACTCCACTGAAGAAACAAGAGCATGCAACACCTCTTACATCCTTAAAGCTCATATATCCAAAGCAGAAGTTTCCATCAATAGGTTTCTGAGAGCTCTCACAGAAGCTGCATATAACCTGTCCACACAACAGGGTTGGCTGCTTGTCCTTTGCCACTATGGACCATACATATCATGTTTTAGTAGTTCGTCAACCATGAGAATAAGTGAAACCCCAACTGCAAATGTACTCTGAAGTAGGAAACCAAAGGACCAAAATTAGGTTTGCTTATTTGAATGAGAAACTATGCTTTTATGGAAACTGCTTTTTGGATAAAAACGTATTATTCTTTTAGTTGACTATTACATTGTGAGGGCTCATTCATTGTCAATGTTCCTCTTGCTATTTTCTCCTTTTTTCTCTTCTTCATTCCCTTGACACTCCCTCGTTCTTTTTATGTTCTCCTCATTTGTATCTTGCTTGAAGTAGGCAACTATCATTTTATCTGATAGACTTTATTGCAATACAAATGCCTAGGGAAACAATGGTCTTTAATCAAAAGAGGAAAAAAGTCACTGCACCACCTAAAATTGAGTGAAGTCTTTGGCTTTAACTGTACTCTGCTGGATGAGTATAAACTAAGACTTAAGTTTGATCCAAAGCACTACTCCACCTCTCTCTTGTACCTAGGGAGAAAGAGGAAGAGAGTAAGACGAGAGATAGGGCAAGAAGTGTAGGCAATGGAATGAGGAAGAGGGATATAGGAATTGAAGAGGCATGTAGGGTTGTATACATCTCCATATACAAACATATGCTTTCAGCACAAAGAAGGACAAAATATTGTATAACTGATTTTCATACTGTCACATAAGAACAAGTGAGAATCATGATGCATTCTGCAATAGTATTCAGCCAAGTTATTTTTAATAGTTTTATTATATCCAGGCTTGGTTAGAAGAAAAAACAGGGACTGGGAATCATTAGACACAGCTTACTGTTGGCACAAATGACGAAAAAGTTAGATCCAAGGAATGATTTCTGTCCCAGCCTCTCAGGACACTAACATCCACTTTGTCTGACGCTGAAAGAAAGGACTATATGATTTCTATGAAAACAAACAAACAAACAAACAAATAAAACCCAATGGTTCAATTCATACCCTATTGTTTAAAAACATTCTAATTTTCTGAAGGAGAGATTAACAATGTGCTAAGATATTAGAGGTTAAAAGACTTCTTTAGAAGTACACACATGATACTTGAATACTTAAATCATGAGTTTGTCATTTTAAACCTGGCATTTTGGTTCTTTATACTGAGTAGAGATTTCTTATTTAAATGGGATAGGAAAATAGGGATGGAAGGAAGGGGAGCACAGAGAGAAAATAGAGAGAGAGAGAGAGAGAGAATGAAAACAAGGCAAAAGTCAAAAGAAAGAGAGAGGGATGAAAGTTGAATGGAAGAAAGAAAGCTGTTTAGAACAAATCTATTTCTAGTTAAAGGACATTATACAAATTACTCTATATAAGCCTGTCACTTGTAGTAGAAAATATGGACACCAAGAGGATGTTCAACCTATGCTACTATATGATGGTATTGTGTGATGCTTAAGGCACACTCAGAAAGCATTTCAATAAAGCCCAGAAAGCTAGCTGTATATGAGAGGGCTGAGTATACCATGAACAGACCGATAGGGAAACTTCACACAAATCTGACAACCTTTTTTTTTCTTTGACATTTTCTTTATTTACATTTCAAATGTTATTCCCTTTTCCAGTTTCAGCTCCTGATACCCTCTATCCCACCCTCCCTCAACCTGCTTCTATGAGGGTGCTCCCCTATCTACCCACAAACACCTGCCCCCCTACCCTGGCATTCCCCTGCACTGGAACATCAAGTTTTATAAGACCAAAGGCCATCCTCTGCTATGTATGGGGTTGAAGCCATGGGTCCCTCCATGTGTACTCTTTGATTGGTGGTTTAAACTCTGCAAGCTATGGGGTATCTGGTTTGATGATATTGTTGTTTTTTCCTCTCGGGTTGCTAACCCCTTCAGCTCATTCAGTCCTTTCTCTAACTTCTCCACTGGGGACTTCATGCTCAGTTCTTTGTTTGGCTGCGAGCATTCACCTTTGTATTTGTCAGGATCTGGAAGAGCCTCTCATGAGACAGCTATATCTAGCTCTTGTCAGCAAGCACTTCTTGGCATCTAGAATAGTGTCTGGGTTTGGTAACTGTATATGAGATATATCCCCAGGTGGGTTAGTCTCTGGATGGCCTTTCCTTTGGTGTCTGTTCCACACTTTGTCATCTTATTTTCTCCCTTGAATATTTTGTTCTACATTTAAGAAGGACCAAAGCATCCACACTTTGGTCTTCTTTCTCCTTCAGCTTCATGTGGTCTGTGAATTGTATCTTGGATATTCTGAGCTTTGGGGCTAACATCCACTTATCAGTGAGTGCATACCATGTATGTTGTTTTGTGACTGGGTTACTTCACTCAGAATGATATTTTCTAGTTCCATCCATTTTCCTAAGAATTTCATGAAGTCGTTGTTTTCAATGGCTGAGTAGTACTCCATTGTGTTACTGTACATCATTTTCTGTACCTCTTCCTCTGTTGAGTGACATGTTCTTTCTAGCTTCTGGTTATTATAAATAAGGCTGCTATTAAAATAGTGGAGCATATGTCTTTGTTATAGATTGGATCATCTTTTGGGTATATGCACAAGAATGGTATAGCTGGAATACTATGTCCAATTTTGTGAGTAACCACCAGACAGATTTCCAGAGTGGTTGTACCAGCTTGCAATCCTACAAACAATGAAGGAGTGTTCCTCTTTCTCCACATCCTAGCCAGCATCTGCTGTCATATGAGTTTTTGATCTTAAACATTCTTACTGGTGTGAGGTAGACTCTCAGTGTTGTTTTGATTTGCATTTCCCCAATGTCTAATGATGTTGAACATTTCTTTAGGTGCTTCTTGGCCATTCAAGATTCATCAGTTTATAATTCTTTGTTTAGCTCCCTATCCCATTTTTAATAGGGTTATTTGATTCTCTGGAGTCCAACTTCTTGAGTTCTATGTATATATTGGATATTAGCCATCCATTGGATGTAGGATTGGTAAAGATCTTTTCCCAATCTTGTGATTGCCATTTTATTTTGCATTTACAGTTTCCTTTGCTTTACAGAAGCTTTGCAATTTTATGAGGCCCCATTTGTATATTGTTGATCTTAGAGCATAAGCCATTGTTCTCTTCAGGAAATTTTCCCCTGTTCCCATATGTTCAAGGCTTTCCCCCACTTTCTCTTCTATTAGTTCTAGTGTATCTGGTTTTACATAGATAAAGGGATCCACTTGGACTTATGATTTTTACAAGGAGATATGAATGGATTAATTTGCATTCTTCTATATGGTGATCTTTATTTGACCCAGCACCATTTATTCAAAATGCTGTCTGTTTTTTCCACTGGATAGTTTTAGCTCCTTTGTCAAATATCAAGTGACCATAGGTATGTAGGTTCATTTTTGGGTCTTCAATTCTATTCAGTTGATCTACATGCCACTCACTGTACCAACACCATGCAGTTTTGTTTGTTTGTTTGTTTTTATCACTATTGCTCTGTACTAAAGCTTGAGATCAGCAATGGTGATTCCACCAAATATTGTTTTATTGTTGAGAATAGTTTTCCCTCTCCTGGGTTTTTTGTTATTCCAGATGAATTTTCAAATGACTCTAACTCTGTGAAGAATTGAGTTGTAATTTTGATGAGGATTACATTGAATCTGTAGATTGCTTTTGGCAAGATGGCCGTTTTTACTATGTTATTCTTGCTGATTCATGAGCATGGGAGATCTTTCCATTCTCTGAGATTTTCTTTGATTTCTTTCTTCAGAAAATTAAAATTCTTGTCATACAGATCCTTCACTTGCTTGGTTAGAGTCACACCAAGCAAGGTATTTTATATTATTTGTGTCTATTGTGAAGGTTGTTGTTTCCCTAATTTCTTACTTATCCTGTTTATTTATTCTTGGAGTAGAGAAAGCACACTGATTTGTTTGGGTTAATTTTATATTCACTTTCTTTGTTGAAGTTGTTGATCAGGTTTAGAAGTTCTCTGGTGTCACTTAAGTATACTGACATATCATCTGCAAATAGTGATATTTTGACTTCTTTTCTAATTTGTTTTGGACCTTCTTTTGTTGTTTAATTGCTCTTGCTAGCATTTCGAGTACTATATTGAATACATATGGAGAGAGTGGGCTGATGTGTCTAGACCCTAATTTTAGTGGGATTGTTTCAAGTTTCTCTCCATTTAGTCTGATGTTGCCTACTGGTTTGCTGTATATTGATTTTACTCTATTTAGGTATGGGCATGAATGAATTCCTGATCTTTCCAAGATGTTTACCATGAAGGGATGTTGAATTTTTTTTAAATGGTTTTCCAGTATCTAATGATATGATCATGTTTTTGTTTTTATTTTTCATTTGTATTTGTTTATAAAGTGGATTATATTGATGGATTTCCATATATTGAAACATCTCTGGAATGAAGCCTACTTGATCATGGTGGAGGATCATTTTGATATGCTCTTGAATTCAGTTTGTGAGAATTTTATTTAGAATTTTTGCATCTATATTCATAAGGGAAATTTGTCTGACCTTCTCTTTCTTTGTTGGGTCTTTGTGTGATTAAGTATGAGCATAGATATGGCTTCATAGAATGACTTGGGTAGTGTTCCTTCTGTTTCTATCTTGTGGAATCGTTTTAGGAGTACTGGTATTAAGTCTTCTTTAAAGGTCTGATAGAATTCTGTACTAAACCCATCTGGTCATGGGCTTTGTTTTTGGTTGTGAGATTTTAATGACTTCTTCTATTTCTGTAGGAATTATGGGACTGTTTAAGATGGTTAATCTTATATTGATTTAACTTTTGTACCTAATATCTCCTAAAAAATATCTATTTCATCCAGATTTTCAAGTTTGGTTTTTTTTTTTTTTTTTGAGTATAATCTTTTGTAGTAGGATCTGATGACTTTTTGAATATCCTTGATTTCTCTTGTTATGTCTCTGTTTTCATTTCTGAATTTGTTAAGTTGTATATTGTCTATGTGCCCTCTGGTTAGTCTGGCTAAGGGTATATATATATATAAAATTGATTTTCTCAAAGAACCAGCTCCTGGTTTTGTTGATTGCTTCTATAGTTCTTTTTGTTTCTATTATTTCCTGCTGTCTAGTCCTCTTGGCTGTGTTTGCTTCTTTTTGTTTTAGAGCTTTAAGGTGTTCTGTCAAGCTGTTTGTGTTTTCTCTCTCCAGTTTCTTTTTGGAGGCACTCAGAGCTATGAGTTTTCCTCTTAGCATTGCTTTCATTGTTTCCCGTAAGTTTGGATATGTTGTACCTTCATTTTCATTGAATTCTAAAAAGCCTTTGATTTCTTTCTTTATTTCTTCCTTGACCAAGTTATCATTGAGTACAGCATTGTTCAGCTTTCATCTGTATGTGCCTTTCTGTTGTTTTTGTTGTTATGGAAGACCAGTCTTAGTTTGTGGTGTTCAGATAGGATGCATGGAATTATTTCAATCTTCCTGTATCTGTTGAGGCCTGTTTTGTGACCATTTATATAGTCCGTTTTGAAGAACGTAACGTGAGGTGCTAAGAAAAGGTATTTTCTTTCGTTTTAGGATGAAATGTTCTATAGATATCTGTTAAATCTACTTGGTTCATAACTTCTGTTAGTTTCACTACATCTATGTTTAGTTTCTGTTTCCATGATCTGTCCATTTCTGAGAGTGGGGTGTTGAAATCTCCTATTATTATTGTGTGAGGTGCAATGTGTACTCTGAGCTTTGGAGAAGTTTATTTTATGAATGTGGGTGCCCTTGCATTTTGAGCATAAATGTAGAGAATTAAGAGTTCCTCTTGGTAGATTTTTCCTTTGATGAGTATAAAGTTTACTTCCTTATCTTTTTTGATAACTTTTGGTTGAAAGTTGACTTTTTCAATATTAGAATGGCTAATCCAGCTTGTTTCTTGGGACCATTTGCCTGGAAATTTTGTTTTGTTTTGTTTTGCCTTTTACTCTGAGGTAGTGTCTGTCTTTGTCCCTGAGGGGTGTTTCCTATATGCAGCAAAATCCTGGTCCTGTTTACATATTCAGTGTGTGGGTCTATGTCTTTTTATTGGGGAATTGAGATCTTTGATGTTAAGTGATATTAAGGAAAAGTTATTGCTGTTTCATGTTATTTTTGCTGTTAGAATTGGAATTATGTTTGTGTGTCTATCTTCTTTTAGGTTTGTTGAAAGATTACTTTCTTGCTTTTTCTAGGATGTAGTTTCCCTCCTTGTGCTGGAGTTTTCCATCTATTATTCCCTGTAGCCCTGGATTTGTGGAAAGATTTGGTATAAATTTGGTTTTGTCATGGAATATCTTGGTTTCTGTCTATGGTAATTGATAGTTTTGCCTGTGTATAATTCTCTGGGATGGAATTTGAGTTCTTAGGGTCTGTATAACAGCTGACCAGGATCTTCTGGCTTTTATAGATTCTGGTGAGATGTCTGTTGTTATTCTGATAGGTCTGCCCTTATATGTTACTTGACCTTTTTCCCTTACTGCTTTTAATATTTTTTCTTTGTTTTGTGCATTTTGACTATTATGCTATGAAAGAAACTTTTTTGTTTTTGTTTTGTTGTTGTTGTTGTTTGAGTTTTTTAATCCAGTTTATTTGGAGTTCTGTAGGCTTCTTGCATTTTCATGGGCATCTCTTTCTTTAGGTTAGAGATGTTTTCTTCTATAATGTTTGAAAGATGTTTACTGAACCTGTAAGTTGTCCAGGTCCTGCTCTCTCATATACCTATTATCCTTAGGTTTGGTCTTCTCATTATGTCCTGGATTTCCTGGATGTTTTGGGTTAAGACCTTTTGTATTTTGCATTTTCATTCACCATTGTATCAATGTTTTCTATGGTATCTTCTGCACCTGAGATTCTCTCTTCTATCTCTTGTATTTTGTTGGTGATGCCTGCATCTACTACTTCTGATCTTTTTCCTAGGTTTCTATTTCCAGGGTTGTCTCCCTTTGTGCTTTCTTTATTTTTTTCTATTTCTATTTTTAGATCCTGAATGATTTTGTTCAATTCCTTCATCTGTTTGGTTATGTTTTACTGTAGTTCTTTCAGGGATATTTTTGTGTTTCCTCTTTAAGGGCCTCTACTTGTTTTCCTGTGTTCTCCTATATTTCTTTAAAGGAGTTATTTATGTCATCCTTAAAGTCCTCTATCATCACCAGGAGATATGATTTTAAATCAGAATCTTGCTTTTTAGGTGTGCTGGAGTATACAGGACTTGCTATAGTGGGAGAACTGGGTTTTGATGATTCCAAGTAGCCTTGGTTTCTGTTGCTTATGTACCTGTGCTTGCCTCTTGCCATCTGGTTATCTCTAGTGCTACCTTCCCTTGCTGTCTCTAACTGGAGCCTGTCCCTCTTGTAATCCTAGTTGTGTCAGAACTCTTCATAGTCCAACTGTCTCTGTGATCCTGTGATTCTGGTATCCTGTGATCCTGAGATTCTAGATGTGCCAGAGCTCCTGGGAGTCAAGCTGCCTCTTGATCCTGAAATCTTAGTGTGACCAATATCCTGAGATCCTGTTTTCTCAGAGTCCCTTGGAGTCAAGCTTTATCTGGGTATTGCAGGGGTGGATGGAGAGCCAGAGTCCTGGGTTCCCTCCAGGCACAGTTGCAAGCTGGCAGGAACTTCTGCCTCTGGCTGGGCAGGGGTTTGTATTTCCCTTGTTCTTGTGAGGGTCCCAGTTGTGATGGGTGTTGGGAAAGATGTTGTGGCATCAACTGTGATCTTGAGTGTGTCAGAACTCCAGTGCTCCTGGGTGGGTCTGATGTCCTGGGAGCTGAGCTTCGTCTTTGATACTATCATCCTGTGATCTTGTGATCCTGGGCATTTCAGAGCACCTAGGAGTCAGGATCCCTCTGAGTGTTGTAAACGTGGGTGCAGAGACAGTACCCCAGGTCTGCTCTGGGTTCAGGTTCAGACCGGAAGAAACTTGTGCCACCGGTTGGGTGGGGCTCCTGTGTCCCTGAATCCCAGGGCATCCCAGTTACTCTGGATGTTTGGGCAGATGTTGTGGCCTCCTCATCTGTGATCCTGGGAGTGTTAGAGCACCTGGGAGTTGTTCTTCTTTTGGGTGTTGATGACAACTCTTTACTGATAGTTTTGAGACTGTATTTTTCTTTTTTAATGCCTCAAATTCTCCATTTTCTTACGATGTATATCTTGTAAATTTAGTTTGTTTCACCTTAAGTTATCATTTTAGAAAATCCTTGGTCTTTTAAAACTCAGAATTTGGCATGAGTTGTGACCACCTTAAACCCAACTCATAATTCATGAGTAACAGGAATGGAGGTGCCACAGTGGATGAAGAGGAGAAGATGAAGACTCCTGTGCAAGATAGGACAATGTAGATGAAGAATAGCCATTTAAAGATGTTTCTATAATGCAGCTTGTAAGGAAACAAACACCAAACAGTGAATAAGAGAAGAATTAAAACAAAAGTCATCAGAATGCATGGTCCTTACTTAAGCTCTACTAAAATGTAGTCATGCAACTGAAGAGGATAATTTTTGATTTTGATGATAGGAATTCAATTTAATTTTCTCATGTATGTCTATACTAATATTATTTCTGTTTTTAGAAACACATCTAATTTTCTCATATTTTCTGAATTTCCAAATGCGAGATAATAAATGCAGAAAATGGAAAAATACTGGCTTATGACATTTTATATCACATTTCTTTATGATATCCTGAATTCTTGTTGATATTTCTCATAATGGCACTATATTACCCAGTATAATTCATCTTGAGGGCAGCTGAAATCGGAAGACAAATGAACAATAAAACACTGTCTCATCTAGAGATTTAAAATATGCTTTGTGATTAGTCAGCTTGACAAATACAATCCATCAATCCATCAACCAATAAAATTTATTGAGTAACCACTGTGCTAAAGCATGGGGCTGTAAAGAAGTAAAGAGGAGCTCAGACTTCCTGAGCGCTGCACTAAAGCCTGGGATGTTCATTATATTGTTTTCCATCTCCCCATGAGTGCAAGGTGGAGTTTTTCTTGTTGGCTTCTTGTAGACTAGAGCTAGGGCAATACAGATCTCTCCAAAAGGCTATCATGGAAAGCAAAAGTAGAATAAGCACTGCTTATTCTATGCACAGAAGACAATGTTCACCATATCAAAATGGGCAGTTTCTTAGACAAGTGAATATTGGTGCAAGGTTCTAAGTTGAAGCTGGGAAATTGAGAAGACTCCTATTCCCAAAATGTAGAAATAGATTGTTCCCCCCCACACACTAAGATATTTCTAAGTGCAGCATAAATTTGCCTGGGAGAACTGGTATACAACATCTAGCATTTCTGCAGAAAAACAACTACATCTGCATCAGATACACAGTCTATATCATTACATGTAAACCTACTAAGCTAACCATATGTTAATCTTCACATGAAGCAGGATCCCATATGTCTTGCTAGAAAAGATGAAATGTTATTCACTTAGAAAGACTAAATTTCTGTATATTAATTTTTTAAAGTGACCTTTCCTAATCTTCCTCTTTATGTAAAAGTAGTTTTAGATGAAAATGGTGTGTTCTCCCTCAGTTGTGGATGCCAGTGATACAAAGCTGCCACAAGGAAAACTGTCCTGGAGGTTCTGAGAAAAAAGCCTCTTTTCTAACCCAACCCTGCTTCCTGACTGTCATTGTCTCCCAACAGCTTTGGTGTTCCCTTTTATTTCGAACTCCTTATCTTCATATCTCTATTTAGATTTATCAAAAAGTTGTGCTGCTGATATTTTTTGTAACCCAGAAAAATAACTGAATCACTGTCAAAAAGATCATCATCCATCCTTGGTTTTCTGTAATTTACCAGTTATTAAATAAATATTTGCCAGATGACTATACTGATTAAACTTATAGAACATTTTAAAATGACTGACTTTCACTATAAAATCTACAGAATTATTATGTCTATGATTCAAGGAATGAATTAATTACTGATGGGATTGAAAGTGAAACCCAAAGCTTCTCCATTTAGTCTCATTTAATTTGTATCATTTCTTCCCCCACTGCATGCATGTTTTTAAGGTAGCAGGAAGAATATTGTTTACCAATCCTTGTGATAGATTGTCTATCTTTACTTCATCCTCATTGGTGTAGTGTGTCTACTCATTGTTGACAATGATACATATGAAAGCAAGCAATTGAATCCAGTTGGAGAAAATTAACAACTAGGTTGCTATAGGTCATTAACACAAGGCATGTTTTTGAAAGTGATTAATATACAGGCCACAACCCTCCTAGGATATCATTTGCCTGAAATTAATTTAAAGGATTAAGGTTACCAAACAGGCTTTATTATAGATAGCTTTAAGTGGACCTTGGTTAAGGTGTTGTGTTGTCTGAGTAAGATAAGTCTTATGGAATTAATGCTGTAGCTAATTTAGCTTATTTGAGCATGCTGACTATTAGAACATGGAGCAATGAGGCATAATAGTGAATGAACTGGGGAAAGCAGGATGCTGAGAACACCATTCACTTGTCAGACGTTAGAGTTCTGCAATGTAAAACTTTTGTTATTGAGCAGTAGAGAGTTTAGAGACAAAGGGTTTTATCACAACACCTAAAAGTGAGAGTTATACATGTCCAGAAGAGATTGCACTTTCATTACAGTTGTGCTAAGACTATCTCTAAAAGCCCATATGTCTTGAGCTCCTTAGGTATTATTTATTACCTAGAATAGTACCACATTTTAGTTATATTTAGAATGGCACATCAGAGTATATGATGACTTTTTTTTCTCCTTTAAATTCCTGCGGAGCACAATGATAGAGATGTAATGCCTGCATACATATACAAGATAGTTAGAATTTAATGCATTTCAGATCATTAAAGTTAACATTTCATGTATTATATTTCGTTTTCAAAAATGCTTGCATACATCCACATCCATAGAGATATATGCATGCACACACACAAAATCCCATTATGTAGATCAATTTACATGATCACAATGCTCATATCCATGAAGCAGTGAACTTCCCAAATCAGATGCATGCATAAAAGCATTGATGCATAAAATTTCCATCTTGCAAGTACAGATAAAGTTCTAGTAGCATTTAGTGCCATGACAGGTCACTTAGGTTACAACTAGCTATATAGGACATGCTAATAAGATTTAACCTTCTTTGTCTGTTGCTGAAGAGGGAGAAAAGGGAGGGGTGAGACCTTCTTATCTTTGAAGATATCTAAGATAATTAAAAACAACTTCTTTCCTTCTGATCTCCATGGCTGGGTGTTGGTGAGCTACATAAATGAGGTACACACACACACACACACACACACACACACACATTTTCAGAAAAACACTGTGAGGTCTTAATCCATTCCTTACTGATCGTTGCATTCATAAAATTAGCAAAACACACTTTGATGGAGTATGTGGGCGAACTCACTTCCATCTGTGCACTTTGTAAGACCTCTTGTCGAAAGAAAATTCTACTGGGATTAATATTTAAAATGAAAGCGAAAATCTCACAGTGATACATGATAATGCTGAAGTGAAAATTTATTAGACTTGTCATCTCTGTTAATTATTGTCATTTCAGCTAATTAGTAGCCATTCCTGGTGGTTATTAGATGTGTCATTTTTCCTTTTAAGATGCCATCCCACATTGTCTCTGAATCCGGCTTCATTGTACCCCTGCAGGCAGTGGGTCAGTGTCCACCCCATGGTCTCTGCACACCAGAAAGGTAATTCTTTGTTTTGTTTCAGGACAAGTGACCAGTGAAGAAATCATCAATACCTTTTTTGTTTGTGTGTAAAAGAACTGAATAGGTGTCAACTCTTTGTTATGAACAAAACAGAAAAAAAATCCAAAAAACAGCAAAGTGACTTTTCTAAAGGATTAAGAATAATCTTTGAAGTATTTGTCCACACCTTAACCATACTCTTGAGATCTCATATTTTCAGCAGTATTTCTTTTACATGGGCTTTCATGTATTGGACAGAAGAGTGTGAGGCTTTGGCTGCAAGAGATTAAGTATGTGAGGCTGACATTCTGTAGAGGATTTCTCAAACTGCAATTCTGTCTGTGGATATTAGAACAACATGCATATCGCAGAGGTTGTTGTGTTCACTCTCTCTTAGGACATTATCAGTGTATGGCAATAAAATGATTAATCCAAGAAAAAATATTAATTAGATAAGTCAGGTGTCACAAACAAAACAAAACCAAAAAATGAACCAAACAAAAACAAGGAGATGCAGACCCTTTATTAAAAAAAAATTTCCAAATGTATCCATAAGCAAGAAGCATAGTTGTGTTATGTGTAGAATTTGATTGAACTCAGGGCATAGGCCACATAAATAAAGCAGGCTACACAAATTAAGAAAAATATTCATGGCAACTGTATTGGATAGCTGGATAAATGCCCTCTCATTACAGTTTGATTTTATATAAAATCAAACCAAAATGGAAAATTGAAAGATTATTTTGGAATCCACTCAGTAGAAATAGCCAAATTCATCAAATAAATTACATTTGCTGTGGTACTTTCCTCTCCAAATAATCCAAATACCTTATTATCTGCTTGCCTCTGCTTGCCACTTCACCTTCACAAATCCCCCCTTCCTCACCCAGTGTCTTTGTCTGACTGCTTAGCTCAGTCTTTTTCAAATAAGTACATTCCTGTTAATATGACTTTATTGGTTTCCCCATCTGAAGCTAGTCTGAAAGTCCTTCACCCCTTGTCGGGTCTATTCATGGTTACTGTAGTTCCTCATGTGGATCAAGAATATCAGTAGGCATTTCTTTATAAAATTGCATTCTATTATACACAGAGAAATGTGAGGAAGAAAGAGAGGAAGGGAAAGAATTAGAGGGAAATAGAGAAAAAGAGAGAAAGAGAGAGCATTGAATTTGTATTGCCTAAATAATCTGAACCTATTCTTCAAATTTGTAGGCTTTCCTGGACACATTTTAGTAGGCAGTGGTATTGCAAAAATCTCTTGGACTTAATTAAGCCTAATCCATATTCCAGTGGACTGAAGTGGATTAAAATATCATCTAGTGAATCACAACGTGTAGGTCACAATTCTTCTAGGGGGGGTCACATATCAGATATTTACATTAGACAAATTATAGTTATAATGGAGTGGTGAAATAATTTTGTGGTTGTGAGTCACTGCAATATGAGGAGCTGTATTAAAGGGTTGTAGCATTAGGAAGGTTGAGAACTACTGATTCAAAACAGAATAGGTAAAAGGCAAAAAAGTATCCATTATATGTGGCTCTAATTTAGTGATTAAATGGACCTGCAATAGAAATTAGTGAGCTTACAATGGCAAAGACAAACTTTCTGCTCAGCTGAATCACAAAGGATGGAGAGTCACACAGAACTGCTACTAAACATGTTTCTCCCATGCTAGCTAGCTCTCCTCTTCAGTTCCTCTCAAGAAACCAGAATAAACAACATAATAAACATGGGAGTTCTTCTCTGTGAAAACATCCACAGGCACCAAGTTCACCTGTGCAGTGCTTTGCATTGGAGTATGAGAATTCAGTCTCATCTTCTTACTGAAATCTATTGCTGGGGTGCTGGGTTTTCCCTGGAGCATCTCAGGGTGTAGAAAAATAACTTCCTTCACATGAGTAGACGTACATATAACACAACAATCAATCACACAGATTCTGGCATTGCTTCGTTTATGGATTATTGGGAAGATGCAAGAGGAATGTGAGGAGACAAGACTGTAAAGTCAGTGGAATGAAATTGGTGGGAGGAACCCATCTTATGTGTTCCAAGCCTTGCTATACTCACAATCCCAGCATTGTTCCAATATCCTGTTTGTATAAAAAGCTAATGCGGTGGCACTGCGGAAGACTGACTTGGGTGTTCTGTTTAGTTTCAGAGTCCCGGTGTGCTTCTCTCAATGGCATTTGTTATTCTCTGCCTTTCCATAGAACACCCCGTGTCAGGAAATGGCAGGCTGCTTCAAACCTTGCTTTGTCCCACCTCTGTAACTTTTTATGTATTCCCTTTTTTTACATTCTATTACAGCATAACTTCTAAAAATGAAATAAAGATTATAGGCCATGCTGCAGGACCCGAGGGTCCCTGCCTTGCCCTGAATATAAAAATGTGTTCATAGAAACCTGAGTTACACATCTGTAAATTTTTCCTATCTCCCCACTGACCATCACTGTAATTATTTCTGTTTGAAAATGAAAGGTTTGATGAGCAGAGAGGTTATTTTTCTATGTTTATCTTTTCTCCCATTTACCTGAACTGCACATATCCCTTTGGTAGTAGGTTCAGGAGATTAAATCTGTATTTGTAATACTTGTCTCTTGGATGGTGAGGCAACCAAACAAATGAAAAGAAGAGCAGTCAATTTCTGTGAGGATTTAAACTATTAACCAGAGTATTTTCTTCATTCTTGTGATTTCAATGAAATTAAGGAACATTGAGTAAATTCTCATGAAATTGTATAATTTGGAGAGTGAAGAAAAATAGGGGGAAGGAGGGAGTGAAGAAGAGAAAGAGGAAAATGCCAAAAAAGAAAGCAAGACAATAAAGATAAAACAAAAGATAAGAGGGAGGCTCTGAGGGCTACTTTATCTAAAAATTCCAGCACTAATAAAAAAGCCGTTGTAATCAAGTGCCTTAAAGAAATTGAATGTGTAACAAAACCACCATCACCACCACCACCACCACCACCACCATCACCACCACCACCATCACCACCAATGAACAGCTTATTTATTACAGTTTCCAAACCTTTGTGTCACACCCGTATTCTATGTTAGGTGGGTTATACATCCAAAGATTCAGTAGAACATATAACTTTTCCTTTCAGCTAGATAACATATTTGTGTCTTTGAAAGTGCCCATGACTTACCTTTCTATACTTTGGTTTCTCTACACTGAAAAAGGAGTAAAGGCCATGGGTGGTGCTATTTGAGACAGCTGGAGTGCAGATGTATATTGAGGATTGAGATGAACCTGAGAAATGGTGCCATTGCTCTCTTTCCCTCATCTATCTCTGGTAGCTAGACTTTGATACTCATGAGATCTCTATAAGTAAGAAATTTCTCTGGGTAAGAATGTGCCAAGTTGTGTTAGGGAAAAGGAGTACTCCTTACTTCTGAGATACAAGCAATGAACATAAAGGGAAGGAGAAGCTTGTGAGTAGGAAAATGACAACTAAATTAGTCCATCTATCTATCTATCTATCTATCTATCTATCTATCTATCTATCTATCTATCTATCTATCTATCTATGAATTATTTTCCTAAGCTTTCAGAGGGAGAACTGGCAGGTCACAAGACTGCAAAGTCAGAATTTTTTATGTTTCATTTATTTTCATTCTTTTCCATTTGTTTGCTTTCTCTTTATCTTAGTTTCTCTGTCTCTGTTACTATATCTTTCTTTGGTATTCTTCTCCTTTCCTTCTTTGTAATCTCTTCTTCTTCTCATTATAGTTCACTGAGCCCATTACCAACTGTGCCATCTCCTTTCTTTTTTTTTTTGATTTTTAATATTTTTATTACATATTTTCCTCAATTACATTTCCAATGCTATCCCAAAAGTCCCCCATAGCGCCCCCCACTTCCCTACACACCCATTCCCATTCTTTTGGCCCTGGCATTCCCCTATATTGGGGCATATAAAGTTTGCAAGTCCAATGGGCCTCTCTTTCCAATGATGGCCGACTAGGCCATCTTTCTATACATATGCAGCTAGAGACAAGAGCTCCGGGGTTCTGGTTAGTACATCATGTTGTTCCACCAATAGGGTTGCAGATCCCTTTAGCTCCTTGGGTACTTTCTCTAGCTTCTCCATTGGGAGCCCTGTGATACATCCAATAGCTGACTGTGAACATCCACTCCTGTGTTTGCTAGGCCCCGGCATCGTCTCACAAGAGACAGCTATATTTGGGTCCTTTCAGCAAAATCTTGCTAGTGTATTGAATGGTGTCAGCGTTTAGAAGCTGATTATGGGACGGATCCCTGGATACAGCAGTCTCTAAATGGTCCATCCTTTCATCACAGCTACGAACTTTGTCTCTGTAACTCCTTCCCTGGGTGTTTTGTTCCCAATTCTAAGAAGGTGCACAGTGTCCACACTTTGGTCTTCATTCTTCTTGAGTTTCATGCGTTTATCAAATTGTATCTTATATCTTGGGTATCCTAAGTTTTGGGCTAATATCCACTTATCAATGAATACATATTGTATGAGTTCTTTTGTGATTGTGTTACTTCACTCAAGATGATGCCCTCCAGGTCCATCCATTTGGCTAGGAATTTCATAAATTCATTCTTTTTAATAGCTGAGTAGTACTCCATTGTGTAAATGTACCATAATTTCTGTATCCATTCCTCTGTTGAGGGACATCTGGGTTCTTTCCAGCTTCTGGCTATTATAAATAGGGCTGCTATGAACATAGTGGAGCATGTGTCCTTTTTACCGGTTGGGACATCTTCTGGATATATGCCCAGGAGAGGTATTGCTGGATCCTCCGGTAGTACTATGTCCAATTTTCTGAGGAACCACCAGACTGATTTCCAGAGTGGTTGTACAAGCTTGCAATCCCACCAACAATGGAGGAGTGTTCCTCTTTCTCCACATCCTCGCCAGCATCTGCTGTCACCTGAATTTTTGATCTTAGCCATTCTGACTGGTGTGAGGTGGAATCTCAGGGTTGTTTTGATTTGCATTTCCCTGATGATTAAGGATGTTGAACATTTTTTCAGGTGTTTCTCTGCCATTCGGTATTCCTCAGGTGAGAATTCTTTGTTCAGTTCTGAGCCCCATTTTTTAATGGGGTTATATGACTTTCTGGAGTCCACCTTCTTGAGTTCTTTATATATATTGGATATTAGTCCCTTATCTGATTTAGGATAGGTGAAGATCCTTTCCCAATCTGTTGGTGGTTTTTTTGTCTTATTGATGGTGTCTTTAGCCTTGCAGAAGCTTTGTAGTTTCATGAGGTCCCACTTGTCAATTCTCGATCTTACAGCACAAGCCATTACTGTTCTATTCAGGAATTTTCCCCCTGTGCCCATATCTTCAAGGCTTTTCCCCACTTTCTCCTCTATAAGTTTCAGTGTCTCTGGTTTTATGTGAAGTTCCTTGATCCACTTAGACTTGACCTTAGTACAAGGAGATAGGAATGGATCGATTCGCATTCTTCTACATGTTAACAACCAGTTGTGCCAGCACCATTTGTTGAAAATGCTGTCTTTCTTCCACTGGATGTTTTTAGCTCCCTTGTCGAAGATCAAGTAACCATAGGTGTGTGGGTTCATTTCTGGGTCTTCAATTCTATTCCATTGGTCTATTTGTCTGTCACTATACCAGTACCATGCAGTTTTTATCACAGTTGCTCTGTAGTAGAGCTTTAGGTCCTGCATGGTGATTCCACCAGAGGTTCTTTTATCCTTGAGAAGAGTTTTTGCTATCCTAGGTTTTTTGTTATTCCAGATGAATTTGCAGATTGCACTTTCTAATTCGTTGAAGAATTGATTTGGAATTTTGATGGGGATTGCATTGAATCTGTAGATTGCTTTTGGCAAGATAGCCATTTTTACAATGTTGATCCTGCCTATCCATGAGCATGGGAGATCTTTCCATCTTCTGAGATCTTCTATAATTTCTTTCTTCAGGGACTTGAAGTTTTTATTATACAGATCTTTCACTTCCTTAGTTAGAGTCACGCCAAGATATTTTATATTATTTGTGACTATTGAGAAGGGTGTTGTTTCCCTAATTTCTTTCTCAGCCTGTTTATTCTTTGTGTAGAGAAAGGCCATTGATTTGTTTGAGTTAATTTTATATCCAGCTACTTCACCGAAGCTGTTTATCAGGCTTAGGAGTTCTCTGGTGGAATTTTTAGGGTCACTTATATATACTATCATATCATCTGCAAAAAGTGATATTTTGACTTCATCTTTTCCAATTTGTATCCCTTTGATCTCCTTTTGTTGTCGAATTGCTCTGGCTAGGACTTCAAGTACAATGTTGAATAGGTATGGAGAAAGTGGACAGCCTTGTCTAGTCCCTGATTTTAGAGGGATTGCTTCAAGCTTCTCACCATTTACTTTGATGTTGGCTACTGGTTTGCTGTAGATTGCTTTTATCATGTTTAGGTATGGGCCTTGAATTCCTGATCTTTCCAAGACTTTTATCATGAATGGGTGTTGGATCTTGTCAAATGCTTTTTCCGCATCTAACGAGATGACCATGTGGTTTTTGTCTTTGAGTTTGTTTATATACTGGATTACGTTGATGGATTTCCGTATATTGAACCATCCCTGCATCCCTGGGATGAAACCTACTTGGTCAGGATGGATGATTGTTTTGATGTGTTCTTGGATTCGGTTAGCAAGAACTTTATTGAGGATTTTTGCATCAATATTCATAAGGGATATTGGTCTGAAGTTTTCTATCTTTGTTGGGTCTTTTTGTGGTTTAGGTATCAGAGTAATTGTGGCTTCATAGAATGAGTTGGGTAGAATACCTTCTGTTTCTATTTTGTGGAATAGTTTGTGAAGAACTGGGATTAGATCTTCTTTGAAGGTCTGATAGAACTCTGCAGTAAACCCATCTGGTCCTGGGCTTTTTTTAGTTGGGAGACTATTAATGACTGCTTCTATTTCTTTGGGGGATATAGGGCTGTTTAGATCATTAACCTGATCTTGATTCAAATTTGGTACCTGGTATCTGTCTAGGAACTTCTCCATTTCATCCAGGTTCTCCAGTTTTGTTGAGTATAGCCTTTGGTAGAAGGATCTGATGGTGTTTTGGATGTCTTCAGGATCTGTTGTTATGTCTCCTTTTTCATTTCTGATTTTGTTAATTAGGATGCTTTCCCTGTGCCCTCTAGTGAGTCTGGCTAAGGGTTTATCTATCTTGTTGATTTTCTCAAAGAACCAGCTCCTTGATTGGTTGATTCTTTGAATAGTTTTTCTTGTTTCCACTTGGTTGATTTCGCCCCTGAGTTTGATTATTTCCTGCCGTCTACTCCTCTTGGGTGAATTTGCTTCCTTTTGTTCTAGTGCTTTTAGGTGTGTTGTCAAGCTGCTAATGTGTGCTCTCTCTAGTTTCCTTTTGGAGGCACTCAGAGCTATGAGTTTTCCTCTTAGAAATGCTTTCATTGCGTCCCATAAGTTTGGGTATGTTGTGGCTTCATTTTCATTGAACTCTAAAAAGTCCTTAATTTCTTTCTTTATTCCTTCCTTGACCAAGGTATCATTGAGAAGAGTGTTGTTCAGTTTCCACGTGAAGGTTGGCTTTCTATTATTTATTTTGTTATTGAAGATCAGCTTTAGTCCATGGTGATCTGATAGGATGCATGGGACAATTTCAATATTTTTGTATCTGTTGAGGCCTGTTTTGTGACCAATTATGTGGTCAATTT
Source organism: Mus caroli (assembly GCF_978045245.1). Classification (NCBI taxonomy): domain Eukaryota; kingdom Metazoa; phylum Chordata; class Mammalia; order Rodentia; family Muridae; genus Mus; species Mus caroli. The sequence continues at coordinate 25,752,889 of NW_028227274.1, read as the reverse complement.
TGGAGAAGGTGCCATGAGGTGCTGAGAAGAAGGTATATCCTTTTGTTTTAGGATAGAATGTTCTGTAGATATCTGCCAGATCCATTTGATTCATAATTTCTCTTAGTTTCACTGTGTCCCTGTTTAGTTTCTGTTTCCATGATCTGTCCATTGGTGAAAGTGGTGTGTTGAAGTCTCCCACTATTATTGTATGAGGTGCAATGTGTGCTTTGAGATTTACTAAAGTTTCTTTAATGAATGTGGCTGCCTTTGTATTTGGAGCATAGATATTCAGGATTGATAGTTCCTCTTGGAGGATTTTACCTTTGATGAGTATGAAGTGTCCCTCCCTGTCTTTTTTAATGACTTTGGGTTGGAAGTCAATCTTATCAGATATTAGAATGGCTACTCCAGCTTGTTTCTTCATACCATTTGCTTGGAAAATTGTTTTCCAGCCTTTCATTCTGAGGTAGTGTCTATCTTTTTCTCTGAGATGAGTTTCCTGTAAGCAGCAAAATGTTGGGTCTTGTTTGTGTAGCCAGTTTGTTAGTCTATGTCTTTTTATCGGGGAGTTGAGTCCATTGATATTAAGAGATATTAAGGAAAAGTAATTGTTGTTTCCTGTTATTTTTGTTGTTAAAGTTGGCATTCTGTTCTTGTGGCTGTCTTCTTTTAGGTTTGTTGAGGGATTACCTTCTTGTTGTTTCTAGGGCGTGGTTCCTGTCCTTGTATTGTTTTTTTTTTCTGTTATTATCCTTTGAAGGGCTGGATTCGTGGAGAGATAATGTGTGAATTTGGTTTTGTCGTGGAATAATTTGGTTTCTCCATCTATGTTAATTGAGAGTTTGGCTGGGTATAGTAGCCTGGGCTGGAGTTTGTGTTCTTTTAGTGTCTGTATAACATCCGTCCAGGATCTTCTGGCTTTCATAGTCTCTGGTGAGAAATCTGGTGTAATTCTGATAGGCTTGCCTTTATATGTTACTTGGCCTTTTTCTCTTACTGCTTTTAGTATTCTGTCTTTATTTAGAGCATTTGTTGTTCTGATTATTATGTGTCAGGAGGTATTTCTTTTCTGGTCCAGTCTATTTTGGAGTTCTGTAGGCTTCTTATATGTTCATGGGCATCTCTTTCTTTAGATTTGGGAAGTTTTCTTCTATAATTTTGTTGAAGATGTTTGCTGGTCCTTTGAGTTGAAAATCTTCATTCTCATCCACTCCTATTATCCGTAGGTTTGGTCTTCTCATTGTGTCCTGTATTTCTTGGATGTTTTGAGTTAGGATCTTTTTGCATTTTACATTTTCCTTGATTGTTGTGCCGATGTTCTCTATGGAATCTTCTGCACCTGAGATTCTCTCTTCCATCTCTTGTATTCTGTTGCTGATGCTCGTATCTATGGTTCCAGATTTCTTTCCTAGGGTTTCTATCTCCAGTGTTGCCTCATTTTGGTTTTTCTTTATTGTGTCTACTTCCCTTTTTAGGTCTAGTATGGTTTTGTTCATTTCCATCATCTGTTTGGATGTGTTTTCCTGTTTTTCTGTAAGGACTTCTACCTGTTTGATTATGTTATCCTGTTTTTCTTTAAGGATTTGTAACTCTTTAGCATTGTTCTCCTGCCATTCTTTAAGGGATTTTTGTGCTTCCTCTTTATTGTCTTCTGCCTGTTTAGCAGTGTTCTCCTGTATTTCTTTAAGTGTGTTATTAAAGTCCTTCTTGAAGTCCTCTATCATCATCAGGAGATATGCTTTTAAATCCGTGTCTAGCTTTTCCGGTGTGTTGGGGTGCCCTGAACTGGGCGAAGTGGGGGTGCTGGGTTCTGATGATGGTGAGTGGTCTTGGTTTCTGTTAGTAAGATTATTACGTTTACCTTTCGCCATCTGGTAATCTCTGGGGTTAGTTGTTATCGTTGTCACTGTTTAAAGATTGGAGCAGAAGCTGTGTTCCACTCACCAGCAGTCTCTAAATCCTGCGGCGGGGGTCGTGGGTAGCTGACGGTACCCTGGTGCTGGTCCAGCCGGAAGAGGCCTGTGGTCCTACTCAGGCCGGTTTTCTGCTTCCCTAACTAATGCAGTCTCTGGTCCCGCGTGCAATTGGATTGGAGCAGAAGCTGTGTTCCACTCTCCAGAAGTCTTAAGATCCTGTGGTGGGTGTTGTGGGTAGCTGGTGAGTGTCAGCCGACCCTGCGCCCCAGCTGCCCCGGTGCTTTTCTGACCGGAAGAGGGTTGTGGACCTATGTAGGCCGGATTTCTCTCTCCCCAACCAGAGCAGTCTCAGGTCCCGCGTGATTGGACTGGAGCAGAAGCTGTGTTCCACTCACCAGCAGTCCCAAAATCCTGAGGCGGGGGTCGTGGGTAGCTGGCGGGTGTCAGGCAACCCTGCGCTCCCGCTACCCAGGCGCTGATCCGGCCGGATGAGGCCTGTGGCCCTACTCGGGCCGGTTTCTGCTTCCCTAACTAATGCAGTCTCAGGTCCCGCGCAATTGGATTGGAGCAGAAGCTGTGTTCCACTCACCAGCAGTCCCAAAATCCTGAGGCGGGGGTCGTGGGTAGCTGGCGGGTGTCAGGCAACCCTGCGCTCCCGCTACCCCGGTGCTGATCCGGCCGGATGAGGCCTGTGGTCCTACTCAGGCCGGTTTCTGCTTCCCTAACTAATGCAGTCTCAGGTCCCGCGCAATTGGATTGGAGCCGCCATCTCCTTTCAATTCCTTGGAGGGGGTGTGTGTCTTTACTTGTGCACATTCCAAATCCTAAGCATTGTGAAGTTCTTTTTCTTTAAGGCAGAACAGGAGGACTATCTGTAAAATGAGCTATGGGCCACCAAGGGATTTTTTCTTAGCTCACTAGAGTTTCTCAATATCCAGAATGCCAAAAAGAAGCAGTTTGTTCACACCTTTCCTCCTTCCTGAAGATAATCCATATGGAAAGACTAACTGTAGACCATTTGGTTGGATGTGCTCTCCCAGAAACTGAAAGTAGACAATTTCATCTATCAGTAGACAATCAAGGAAACCCTGTATTCTACCCACACCCCTCACTGTATGAAAGCTGAATCCTTATAGGCAATGTAGTTACCTGGTGTGTAGACAATGATTTCATCCTTCTTTTCCTCTCTGGATTCAAAAATTATCTTCTGTGGCTTCTCCTATGCAGAACCAGAGAATGTGAGGACGGTATCAACAGAGAAAACCAACCAACCAAACAACAAAAACCACCACTACCACCACCACCACCAAAAGCAAAAACCTACATATTTGACTGTGCTGTGGATTTTCGAAATTGGCTTTTAATAGAACTTCAGAAATATATCCTGAGTGGGAGATCCCAGTCTCTCAGTATAAGGAATAGTCCCAGATTCATCTTAATATGGTCATGCAAAGCCATCATCTTGGTTCACAGAAAACCAATAATATTTTTAGCAAGGATCCAACCTCTAAGGGCATTGAAGATCAAAACAGAAGTGCTTGCTTGAAGAGAGGAAAGGGTGCCTTGGAAATTGCTAGTGTGAAATTCTAAGGGAATACCTCCCAGCATGCAGGTCTCTGCAGCTCTGGTCTACCTCAAGTTGAAGAATTGTTTTGATATGCGTATCACTTCTTCCCGCACAAGTTAATTTATTTAAACATTCATGAAGGGGAAGGTTTTTTTTTTTTTTTTTAAATAGAAATGTGGCAATGTTTTTTTCAATTACACACGAACCAGGGTGTTTGCTGATCCATGAACAAAGTGAAGATTCAGTTGTGGAGAGTTTTACTGCCTAGTAACAAAGTTTTTATTTCTACCCTCAGTTAAATGTTAAGAATGTGTAAGGAAAATGATGGAAAATGCTTTACCAAAGGCTCTCTCACAAATGACTTGCTGTGAAAGAGGTAGAGGTTTACTGTTTTGTTTGTTTGTTTGATGTTTGTTTTTTCTCCAAGAGACAACCAAAATGAAATGACTTAAGGCAGAAGGAGAAATTACCTTGAAGCTGACAGAATTAGCCAGTGTGTTGGGGGGAGCTGAGAAGCAGAGTGGGTGGAACGATACCCTGCCAATGAGTCCAAGGGATGTCAACTAAGATCCTTGCAGCATTTTGAAAAACTAGCTCATAGCCAGCTAAAAGGTGAGAGTGTCATTAGACCTATATGAAGAGATGCTACAAAAAACCCTGTCTGGAATACAGGTGCCGGGGCTGAAGGTCAAGAGAAGGTCAAAAGACAAGAGAGTGCTATCAATGGGAAAAATAGTTCATTGTGGTTTTACCCTGTATTTTTCCCCTGCCCCAAAGATGTGTGGGGTATATAGGATAGTAGAAAGAGTACAGACTCATTGGGTGGTTGTGAGTGAATGACATGGGCAAAGGGTGATAGGTAGGTCTTTCATTAGCTGACATTTACAAATAGGAAAAGTCTTTGCAAATGATCCCTTCCCAAATAAGAACACTGATTCATAAACTGAATCTCCTAGGGAGGAAGCAAGGTTTTTGCCATGAAACTAGCATGTACTGTCACAGGTTACTTATCATTTTACCATACTTATTTTGTTTTTGTGGGTGGAAAAGATCATTAAATATCATTTTGCACTTGGTTGTAAGGGATGAAACTTGTAAGCTTTGTAGAGTCCCCTGGCCTTAGAGCTAGATCAATTTTAGAGCCTAGGAGGAAACAGAAGTGGAGAATTGACCTCAATGCAAAACTACAGAAGACCCAAAAGTCAGAGAATAATGACACAGTTGGTTTCAGTCCCCTTTTATGGAACGTTGGGATATAAAGGAAAGTCACTTGAGAGGTATTTCTTCCAAATTACAACCACAGAAAGGCTGCACTCTCAAAATCCCTTCCATCACGCCATCTCCATGGATTTCATTAAACAGAAAACTGTTGTCCAGGTGAGCCTGACAGCCATGCTGCGCATCCTTACTTAAATGCCCTCACTAGTCATGTCACTCTCTGGATATGGCTGTGCTTGAGACTAGTAACATTGAACTGAGAACCAGTTAAATCTTCAGCCACCAAAGTCAGCCATTCTTCACATGGGCAGGGAGGCTGCCTGTCTTTCCTGAGGTACTACCACTGATTTTATTATTAAGAGCTAATGGCACAATCTGTAAGAGATTCCTCTTCTATCCATAGAACATATATCTATTTGTGTTATCTTCTCTGTTTAGGGGTACCAGTGTAGGATTTATTTTTATTTTATTTTATTTTATTTTATTTTATTTTATTTTATTTTATTTTATTTTATTTATTTTTTGGACTTCAGGACTTTCATGAAGCAACAACAGTATATCATGTTTTTCTTTGAAACTGTGTTTAAGGAAGGCATATCAGCCACTGTCGAAATAAAGACAATTCTCTCTAGGTACAAGCATACATGAAGTCAGCTCAAGGTCTTCAGGAGGTTGATGGATGAAGATGGCAAGAGTTCAGTTAGTGTTTCACATTCAGATAGCTGTTGGCAGTTTTAAGACTTGAAATAGAAAAACAAATGGGACTAGGTGCAAGATGTGCCTATAATGTTGGTACCAAGTTAACCTATGGAACATGACAAAAATAATGCTGAATACAAAGTAGAGTTGTTAACAGTAACTCAAAATTAGTAAGGATCTTCAATTCTATCTAGAGACTGAGATTATTTATACCTTCTCTTATTAAGTTGATAGTCTAACTAAAGAAATGATATTTTAATTCATAATTTCATTGAAATACTGGTGTTCAGTTGAACTGCCTGGGCTCAAATCAAAGATAAACAAAAAAAGAAATTCAACTATTTGCAAACAGGATGGGTGGGATTCTTATACTCTATCTTTTGTTTTGGATATTCACATATTTTATAGCTTTTCTTGCTTAAAAATGTTCCTTTCTTGTGTTGGTTAGATTCTGTCTGCTTTTTCTTTTCTTTTCGTCAACTTGACAGAAGTTTGAGTCATTTGAGAAGAAAGATCCCCAATTCAGAAATGTCTCCACTAGTTTACCCTATGGCAAAATTTATTGAATCATTTTCTTAATTAATGATAGTTGGTGGAAAGTCCAGATTACAGAAGGCAGGGATATCCATGGGTAGATGTTCCTAGGTTTTATAAAAAAGCAGGCTGAGATAGCCATCAGGAACAAGTCAGTACACAGTAATTATTTTCAGCCTCCTCTGCTTCACTTTCTTCCTTGGGTTCCTTCAATGATGGACAGTAATTAGGACAAATAAGTCAAATAAAACCTTTAATCTTCAAGTAGCTTTTGGAGATGGTGTTTTATCACAGCAATATAAATCTATACAGAATATTTCCCCAAAACAAAAACTCAGGAAAAAAAAGGAATGAACAAGTTTATACAAGGGAGACTTCTTTTGTACTTTATAAAGAGGTGGATGAGCTAAGTAATTTTTAAAGAACCCAGTTCATTTTCTCTGCCCTAAGTCAGGATTTATGAGACTAGATATTATGAACATAGCTATCTTCTTGTGATTTTTGACCTATTTAAGGCCAAGAAAATCAGGAGGCAGACCAGAGTTTTTCCACCCCATTCCAAAACTTTGATCAGTGTTGTCCTCAAAATTAAATACCATACTGGTGTCCTCAAAATTAAATACCATACGTTGTCCAACTTCTCAGCTTCTCTATTCTGACAAATGTGTTGCTTCTAGGGAGTTTCAGAAGTGAGCTCTGAGTATGTTAACATAAAAACTTCACCTTTTCAACTCATAGTAGTCCTTACTTTTGACCATTTCACTCTGTTTTCTCTCTATTGCTGTTCTAAAAGGTTTCAGCAGTAACACTGGAGTTTTGAAAACTCAACAGGATCCTCATTAGCAGAACATGGACCTAAAAAAATCTGACACTTATTTATTTTTTATAACAATATCCTTTTTTATTTGAACAGGGAAATTCAATTGATTAATCATGACAACCAGTGGACCTCTCATCATTGTTGTTGATGACACAGATTAATAGAGAAATTTGATCAACAGTCACTTGAATCAAAAAGTAATACATCCCTCCTCTACCTCATTTCCATTTCCTCTTTTTTAATCTCATCTGCACAGATCATTTGAATGACTTAACCAAATATGATCTTGTTTTCATCTGAGATTTCCCTTATCTGATTATATGCTCAGCACTATTCCCCTCTCTTGTCCATCCCTCCTTTCCCTATCTCCTCTCCATTGTTTGTATGTTTGTGTATATCTATGTGTATGTGTGTAATATGTTACTGTAGAATAGAAGGTAGTTATTTATATCCATTCAAGTATCCTCAGATGAATTAATGGAAGCAAAATTAAAAATAATGAAAGACATTCAGTATACTGGATTGAAGCGTTCTGGAAGCTTTGAGGCTGGAATCTTTAAAGGTTAATTGCTAGAATTTAATTATAATTCTTCCATTTTAGGATGTAAATATTATTCCTATTTTTGCTATATAGTTGCCTTTACTAATTATATTTGTAGGCTGCAAATAGGAAAAGCACTTGGTCCTCAATCTATTCTTTGTTAAAAAGCATTTCCCAGAAGCTAAAGAGGTGGTACTATTAAGATATTGTAATATTCTTAAAGAGAACCCAAGTTCAGATTCTAATTTCCATTTTGGGCAGCTTATAACCGCAAGAAACTACAGTTTCATAGTACCCAATACCCTTTCTGGCCTTAGCATTCATCCTTATACAATGACAGACACTGACGCAATCACATATACACAAATAAATAAATATGAAATACTGTACAAATAACAATGTCCAATGTCATGTTTGTCTGTGTGTTCCTCTATAAGATTCATATCCTAAGACTAAGGAGGTAGGAGTTCCTTAAGCATCTGGAACCTAACACCATGATCTCCTTTCTTGGAAGGAGTCAGAAACAAAAATGGCAACCTAGAAATTTATTTTAATGATTCTCCATCCTTGTGCACCTCAGGTTTTGATGGCTTTATTGTACTATTTTATTGGAGATGGTGGCATGTTTTGTTTGTTGACCCTAGGAATAAAGAGGGTGTAGGTCAGGCTTGTATAAGTGTAGATGTAGATACATTTGTAGGTCCGTAGGTCCATAAGGAAGGAGGGAGAACAATATGAAAACTAAAACAGTAAGAGTTTTAAATTCATGAGTACGTTACTGGGCAGGATTCTTTTTTTTTTTTTTTTTTTTTTAGATTTATTTATTGATTATATGTAAGTACACTGTAGCTGTCTTCAGACACTCCAGAAGAGGGCGCCAGATCTGGTTACGGATGGTTGTGAGCCACCATGTGGTTGCTGGGATTTGAACTCTGGACCTTCAGAAGAGCAGTCGGGTGCCCTTACCCACTGAGCCATCTCACCAGCCCCCTGGGCAGGATTCTTAATCTTTGATAACACAACACTTGATTGCATCAAATCATCAAATTCATGTTGAGAAATACAGCATTTAAATAGCTATAGGTCCCAGAGGAGAAAAAAGATGAACAGACAAAACAAAACAAAACAAAAAAGTCCTAAATAATTGATCAGACTAGAATTTGGTTTAGAGTAAGCACTCTGCATTCTTTAATGTCCACTCCACCATGTCATACTCTTTGGTGACTGGAAAGGAAGGATTTTCCCAACTGATAGCTGTTGCAGTGAATGAAAGAACACAGTGCTGTTTCCATGACAATCTGGCCTGATGGAAGACTACGGAAGGAATCTCACAGACAGCCAGTCTCTGTGACAATTGACATACACCTTTGCCTCTTAAACTGACTTTCCTTTCTTCATCTTTTCTCTTCATTCTTATACCTATGAACCTTTTCCCCCCGTCATGCCCTGTACTGAGTTCCCTTTCATTATCATCCATTACCCATGAGTACACTAGCCTATGTTGGTTCAGAATGGACAAGTTTTGAGTTCACTCTAGCTTTATCCATATCTCAGACCCTGGAGATATCAGAATCCACTCTAATAATCAAGGTCCTTGTTTGGACTGGATTGACTACGGAGACAAACTGTTTAGATAAATAATTAGCAGTCTCCACTCACAAAACTCCATTTTCCTCCTTTGTAATGTATTCCAGGCCTTCAATTATTTATGTTCCTGAACTGACAATTCTCTTCACAATACAACTTGTAAAATGTAATGGATTTTCTCTTTGGTTAAAAGAAGAGTATGTCTCAAGAAGCTGTCTCAAGATGGAAAGAGATAGAGAAAGAGAAAGAGAGAGACAGACAGAGAGAGACAGAGACAGAGAGAGACAGACAGAGACAGAGAGACAGAAAGACAGAGAGACAGAGACAGATAGACAGACAGAGAGACATAAAAATGACTTGACCTAAAAATATCTTAGACCTAAACTTGTTAGGGAACCCCAGCTCATGTTAAATGGGCAAGGACTGAAAACTGCTGCAGGATGTTCCCAGACATTAGAAACTAACTATGGAAGATGCTAATCTCTTAGTCCTTGTAATGCTGCTATCTGGGAGTTTGTATTATACTAATTTTAGACAAACTATATAGATACAAAGATGTTGAAACTGTAAGAAAGAAGTATAGGTGATTTTCTTGCTTCTTGTTTTCCAGTAGAAAACTCAACCAATGAAAATTGGGGTTGTAGATACTGCTGCCTGGCACACGCTTCTTTCTACAGGTCAGGCCAACATCTTTTCTTACTTCATTCTACACAAACCTATGAAACTTACATCTGTACTTATCTAGAAACAAATAGTGTTCTCTCTCTCTCTCTCTCTCTCTCTCTCTCTCTCTCTCTCTCTCTCTCTCTCTCTCTCTCTCTCGTATTCTTCTTTCTTTCCTCTGGCATCTTTATGTCTGTCCAGTCTCTGTCTCATTCTTCTCCCAATAACTCTATCCCCCTTCTCTTTTTATCTGCTTTATCTCTTCATTTTCTCTGGAGATGAGAAAGACTTAATTCCTTGCATGCACAGTGTCATTGCTCTCATCCTCCCCCCAGTTCTATAATGTAATGACAATTATTGGAAAATATAATTCACTCTGTCTCACACTATTATTTATAATCTACTCAAGAATATTCTTCACATTCTTAATATCCAGCTGTCAGAGAGAATTACAACTGGGAGGCTGACTGGAGGCCTCTGTAACAAGAGAGATTTTTTTGTTCCATTGTGAGGTCTCAGGCCTTTTCCAAAACGATTTGATATGTTATTATGTACTTTAAACCATTTTTTAAAGAAACACAGCACACTTCTAATGATCTAGTTTATATTCTTTACTTCTAAGGAATATAGAGATGCAATTTTTTTTTTTGACCAGTTTAAAGATGATGGCTGCCCTCTATATAATAAAGATATTTAGTAAGGGTCCTCTAGGTATTTTCTAACCTGTCTTCTGCTCCTGGAAGGAGGCATATATTCTACCTTTCTCTCATTTTCAACTGCTTCCTTCCTCCCCTCTTTCCTTGTCTATTCTCTCTATGCTTCTAACATGTGCTCGCTCTCTCTCCTTCTCCATCTCCCTCTTCCTCCCTCCCTCCTTCCAACCTCCTCCCCCCTCTCCCCTCTCTCCCTCTCTCTGACACACATTGAAGGTGAACTTTGCCAGATAAACAAAATAAATCTAAACCTTTCCTTTATAATAAAAGCTTAACAATCTGCTTGGTCTCTGCTCTGAAGCTTTCAATGCAGAATGCTTTTATTGTTTTTTCCATTTTGCTTCTTTTCTCTTTTTCTCTCTCCATTATTTCCTTCCAGGAAACAATTTATGAAACTTACCTGCAGTCAAGGCAGACCTTGTAAAAAGAGCACAGAAGACAGATAGAAGTTTGAAGGAAGAGAATAATTATCATAGCCAGGATTATGCCATTTTGTTCCCTATATTTTGGAGAATATCATTGTAAAATGACAATATTAAGACTTTGCCTTTTATTGAGGAGGTCTGATGAGGTGGGGTGGGGAATAGTAATATTTTATTGGAGATGGGGAAGGAGGAATTGGAAGAGGATCAGTCAGAGGATGGAGAGGGAGGGAGGCTAGACTGTAAAAAAAGATTTAATAATGATAATAATAATGATAAATAATTTGCCTTTTTATCACACTCAACACACTAATGTATGCAAGCATGTACACATACATGCATATACACAGATACATGCTTGCACAAGCATGAACATATATGTATATTTATGCCCTTGTATGATTTCTGTTGCTGTGATAAAGACCAAGACCAACAACAAACTAAATAGACACTAAGATATTTGATTCACACTTACATTTTACAGTCCATCACTGAAAGAAGCTAGTGTAAGAATTCAAGGCAGGAATCAGGAAGCAGGAGCTGAAGTGGACTCCATGGAGATGGGCTGCTTATTGACTTTTTCCAGGTGACTTGTTCAGAGTTCTTTCTTATATTTCCCAGGACCTTATGACTGATTCCTGTACCACAACATCAATTGTTAATCAAGGAAATGCTCCAAATGCCCTAAATCCTATTGGCTTGCCTACAGACCAATAAAATGAAGACATTATCTCATTTAGCTTTCCTCTTCCTAGATGACTGTAGCTCCTGTTATGTTGAAAAAAGCAAACAAGAATCTCGACCAGAGTACCAGTACACAGCACACACACACACACACACACACACACACACACACACAGAGAGAGCGAGAGAGAGAGAGAGAGAGAGAGAGAGAGAGAGAGAGAGAGAGAGAGAGAGAGAGAGAGTCTGTGTAACTTCATTCTTGTCATTGGTTACTCTTATCAGACTTCTCACACTATTCATTATGCCACAGATGGTAATGTGTGTATTCTGCTTAGCAGAGAGGCAAGAGGAACCAAATGGCATCCTCAAATAGCACATTAACTACCCACTTACTGATTATTTCGCTTTTCTGATGAACAGTGCCATCTTATATACACTAGCAGAGTATATTATATTACATGCAAAGGCCAGAAAAAAATATCCTAAGAATTTCAATGGGAAAACAGAAGGGTTTGTTGCAGTTCCTAATGCTATTTTCTCCAATTCTAACCTGTGTCTTATTTGGAGGCAAAGATATTGTTGATCATATTTTGTTCATTTCAGTGCTGATTATAGTAGAACATTGACATATATTAACAATAATAATCTGGAAGTTGATATAGATACTTTAGAATTTATGTATGATCTCTAGCGTGCATTCTATAAACTCTGTAATCTATCCATTTTGGAATCTGATCATCTTGCATATCATTAATATAAGGTAGGTCATGGTCCTAATTGAATAACTGGACTTTCTCATAGACATTTACTTCCTTTGGACTCCAGAAATCAATGAATATATCAATTGACTCACCTTTTAGAATTTTATTCTTTTTTGTTATTTTGTCTTTAAAATTCTAACTAGGAACACAATATTTTCTTATATAAATAGATCAAAGGTTACAAAAATATTGACTAACTTTGTGAAACATACTTTATGAAAAAAATTCTTCATTAAATTTTAGTCAAGGCACTGTGTCAATGCCCCGACTGAACAAAGAAATCAGCAGAAATCGAAACCACTTAATTAAAACAATAGAAATGTTTTCTTTATTAGTAGAAAAATTAGACTAAAAGCATCATCAAGCAGCTGCAGGCAGGATCCACTTCAGAATTCAGATTCCACAGGGCTTCTCCAAGTCAGAGGCTACTTACTTGCGTTCCTGGTGCTTTGTACAGAAGACCAGAAGTTCAAGGTCATCCTCTACTGAATGAGCCTGAAGCCAGCATAGGCACTGAAGTTAGATTGGGAGACATTCATGGATCATAGGTGAGGAAGACACAACATCTGCCCCAACACCAGAAGTATCTGGGATGAGTGGGACCCAGGAACTCCACCTGACAAGTGACATGGGTTCCTTCTGGTCTCGGCTGGTGCCCTGAGCAGACCTTGGGCATGAACTCAATGGCCAGTCCCACAACACCCAGAGAAAGATCCACCCCTCAGCTCTCTAACTTGCCCAGTATTACAGGATCCCAGGATCCCAGGAACTTGGTCACACCAGGATATCAGGATCCCAGAGGAAGCTTACTCCCAGAAGCTCTGAAACACTCAGGATCTCAGGATCACAGGATCACAGAAACACAGGATTACAGAGACAGATGAACTCTGAAGAGTTCTGACACAACCAGGATAACAGGAAGGATAGGCTCCAGTCAGATATAACAAGGGCAGGTATCACTAGACATAATCAGATTGCAAGAGGCAAGTGAAAGAATACAAGTAACAGAAACAAAGTTACTTGGCATCATTGGAACCCAATACTCCTACCATAGCAAGTCCTGAATACACCATCACACCAGAAAAGGAAGACTCAGATCTAAAATCACTTCTCATGATGGCGATAGAGGCCTTTAAGAAGGACATATATAACTCCCTTAAAGAAATACAGGAGAATACAGGTAAACAGCCAGGAGCACTTAAAGAAGAAAAACAAAAATCCCTTAAAGAATTACAGGAAAACACAATCAAACAGGTGAAGAAAAAGAACAAAACCATCCAACATCTAAAAATGAAAAAAAGAAACAATGAAGAAATCACAAAAGAAGATAACCCTGGAGTGGAAAACCTAGGAAAGAGATCGGGAGTAATAGATGCAGACATCACCAAAGAATACAAGATACAAAAGAGAGAATCTTAGGTGCAGAAGATACCATAGAAAACATTGATACAACAGTGAAAAAACTTAAAAAGCAAAAAGCTCTCAACTCCAAACACCCAGGAAATCCAGGACACAATGAGAAGGCCAAACCTAAGAATAATAGGTATAGAAGAGAGTGAAGATTCCCAACTTAAAGGGCCAGTAAATATCTTCAACAAAATTATAGAAGAAAACTTCCCTTACCTAAAGAAAGAGATGCCAATGAATATACAAGAAGCCTACTTCAAAACTCCAAATAGACTGGACCAGAAAAGAAATTCCTCCCATCACATAATAATCAAAACACACTAAATGCACTAAACAAAGAAAGAATATTAAAAGCAGTAAGGGAAACAGGTCAAGTAACATATAAAGGCAGACCTATCAGAATTACACTGGACTTCTCACCAGAGGCTATTAAAGCTAGAAGATGTTCGGCAGATGTCATACAGACCCTAAGAGAACACAAATGCCAGCCCAGGCTACTATACCCAACAAAACTCTCAATTACCATAGACGGAGAAACCAAGATATTTTATGACATAACCAAATTTACACAGTATCTTTCCATAAATCCAGCCCTACAAAGGATAATAGATGGGAAACACCAACACAAGTAGGGAAACTACACCCTAGAAAAAGCAAGAAAGTAATCTTTCAACAACACACAAACATAATTCCACCTCTAACAAAGAAAAAATAACAGGAAGTAACAGTCACTTTTTCTAAATATCTCTTAACATCAATGAACTCAATTCCCCCAAAATATATAGACTAACAGACTGGATATTTAAACAGGACCCAGCATTTTGCTGCATACAGGAAATGCACACCAGTGACAAAAACAGTCACTACCTCAGAATAAAAGGTTGGAAAACACTGATCTAAGTAATTGGTCCCAAGAAACAAGCTGTAGTAGCCATTTGAATGTTGAATAAAATCACGAACTAACATACAAAACCGAAAAAAAAAAAAAAAAAACCAGCAACAACAAAATGTTAGTTGGCCTGCTGTTCTAGATGTTCTTCTCCCAGGAGCATGCATCGTTCTCTGTGAAAACACGTAAGCATGTGGGTTGAGTGTTTTTTTTTTTTTTTTTTTGCAACTCCACACAGCCTAGAGACATCTGAAAAGAAAGAAGCTAAGGGACATCTTCTTTATTGATCATTGCTGTAGAAGGGACCAGCATACCGTGGGCAGTGTCATTCTTGGGCAGGTAGTCCTGGAAGGTGTAAGGAAGTAGGTTTCATAAGCCAGAGAGTCAAGGCAGCAAGCATCATTCTTCCATAGCCTTGGCCTTCAGGTTCCTTCTTGAGTTCCTGTCCGGACTTCACTCAACGATGGACTGTAAGTCATAAACCAAATAAACCCCTTTATTTCTCCCCCCCACAAAAAAAGTGTCGTCAAGCTTTATTCACTTTCGTTAACTAAGGGAAGCTTCTACCCATTGATCTCTCCTCTTTCTGGCTACTGGCAATCCTTGGATGCCTTACTTATAGCTGTGATAATCCAATATCTATCTGCTTTAATTATTTATTCCCATATATTTGTGTAAACAAGTCAATTGCTTATTAATTTTGGATTTCGGTCCAAACTAGACAGTATATTCTCATCTAAATATTTATATATGTAAGGACCTCTTAACACATATAATGTTTTATACTGAGTTTTTAATGACCTTAAACATTCCTGGTCACCATTCTTCCCACCTAAGATAGTGAATTGCATCGTTCTACTTCAATATTAAGCTGAAACAAAATGACATCCTTAACTACTCCATCCCCAGTCCATCCAATGGTTATTTTGATTTTCTGTAAAACAAGGTCATTGTACATGCACTGGCATGTCATCAGCTGATCACTAACCAGTCAGTGTGTAGAGTTGCACAATGAGGATCAAAGAATTTGCTAACAAAATACTGTTGACTCTGATGTAATGCACTTAACTCAACTGGACAGAACATGTCTGCAAACAAAACAAAAACGAGGGAAAAGAAAATAGAAAAGGTAAAAAGTAAATACCTCTTGCCAAGTTTACCTCTGAAGTTTCTACTAAATTCTTAGAAATTGATAAGTCATATTAGCTGAAAATAGTAGATCTGACTTTTATAATTGGTAGTAAAATACAATGGCATTGATATTAAATCATAAAAAAATATGTGAATGCACTCCTACTCTTTGCATCTTTGTAGCTTGGTCAGTAGAAATGCTTATTGTTTCAAAGAGATATACTTACCTGTCCAAATAGAATGATGGCTTATTCTCTAATGTTTTTTATATCAAGATTACTATTTCAGGAGAATATTCCAATATGCTAGTTAAATTTTATTAAATCTCTCCTTTTGCTGTTAATTTAATATTACCTTATAATACAAAAATAACATGCAGATATATTTTAGACTCACAAGAAAAGATACAATAGAGATAAAGGGCTTAGATCCAAAATCAGAACATTAAGGAAATTAAATGAATAATATACACAAAAGGTATCTGTGATGGTTTGTATATCCTTGAACCAGGGAGTGGCAGGAGGTGTGGTCTTGTTGGAATAGGTGTGACCTGTTGGAATGGCTGTGTCACTGTGGGTGTGGGCATAAAATCCTCACCCTAGTTGCCTGGAAGTCAGTCTTCCACTAGCAGCCTTTGGATGAAAACATAGAACTCTCAGCTCCTCCTGTGTCATGCTTGCCTGGATACTGCCATCCTCCCTCTTTGATGATAATGGACTGAACCTCTGAAGCTGTAAGCTAGCCCCAATTAAATGTTGTTTTTTATAAGGCTTGCCATGGTCATGGTGTCTGTTCACACCAGTAGAACCCTAACTAAGACAGTATCTTATATCACACTGATGCAAACTGAATCCAGTAAGTATCAGGATTCTACAATACCATGGCTGAGACCTAGGACTATGTGATTACAGCTGGCTCAGTTTAATTGATTTTTCTTCTTAAAAGGCTATTATTATTAATGTTCTACTATTATTCTGCATTCTTAAAGATGTTCATTTGGACTTGAGTTTTATAACAGCAACTCAAATGAACAATACAAGAATCATGCAGGTGATTCACACACTCCCAATATGTATTGCTTCTAAAGCTGCTAACAACTGTTTACAATTAAAGCACCCAAAATGGGTGCTCACTCACAACTGGCACATCACCACCACAACCTCTACATATAAGCTCAGGGTAATTCAAAGAAAATGAGACAGAATGATTGTGCCAGCCAGAGGATCAGAAAGTCTGTTATGACATTGTACCTTTTCGATATCACAGAGAAGTTGCACTCATGAAATCTCTACAGTATGATTGCCTAAACCAGTTGTCATGCCAACTCAGAGTACCAGAGTACCAGGCTACTAGTTGTCATGCCAACCCAGAATAGATGTGGGGAATCTCAAAAGGCCTGACTCCTAGATGAAGACCCATAGGCAATTATTGGCTGGTAAAAAAGGAGCAATCAGTCTTACCCAGGTGGTCATGCTTGAACACGTACATAGGAACAACACTAAATAAATTCAACAAAAGGTATGCCTCTATACTATATACATAAATAAAATCCCATGAATTTGATAGGTAGTGGATGGGACATTGGAGGAGTAAGGGGAGCAGAGGTGGGATGCAAATGATATAAATATATTACTCATGTATGAAATTTCTCCCAAAAGGTAAAATAAAATAAAATTTATAATTTACTAAGAGCATAGTATTATAAAAGACCCAAAGTAATCAATATTCACTAAGATAAAAACAACTCCAGGGATTTGGTGGTAGAACAACGACCTAATGGGAGAGCCCACACTGCCTTCTGAATAAAGAGTGGCTTTGGATGTTGAATGAAGTTTGTTTCTGTCTGGTAGCAATGGGCAGTTAAAGGTCTTTCAAATATCCTTCGTTATTGAAGTTACTAGCTTGGGAATTAGCTAAATAGCTACCTTAAAACAGATACCACAGAAGAAAGAAAATGTCAGGGTCACACATAGTACTTAACCCTTTCATTTCTGCTTATCATCAAGCCAGAAGCAGATATACAAGTATCCTACTGGTTGAAGTACAAATAAGTTGAGTCAGTTTCATTCCATTTTGTCTCTACCATTGATGAGGACCACATTTGAGTTTGGAGAATAGAAGGCCCAGAGTTGTTCATTCCAGATGCAACTTAAATGTTTTTACATTATTGCTTAAAACTTGATTGTAGAATATTAAGGTGAACAATAAAACACATGATAAGGTTTAAAATTATCTTTCAAGAATGACATTTAAAAATAAATTTACAAATTACAACAACCAATCAATAGATTCTAGAACGAAACTTTCAAACTTCTATATTTCAGTGTCTTTAGCAGTAACTTTCACTGGCTTTCAATCAAAGACCTTGCAGGTTCATTTTTCTTTGCCCTTAAGCAAGTGTGTAAACTGTCCAGCCATCAGTACAATAGGCACATTTAACAGTTTATAGTAAAAGCAGTATGATTAAGAATCACTATTAAACCAGAAATAAAAAGGCAAAATTACAATTTTGATCAAACACTACGTTCTGTATTGAACACTATTCCTACCCTGTAAGTTGACAACTAATATTAAGAATATCTTTTATTTATTGTGTATACATGTGTGTGGTATATATATATATATATATATATATATATATATATATATATTGTGTATATATATATGTGGATGGATCACAGGGCCCCCAATGGAAGAGCTAGAGAAAATACCCAAGGAGCTAAAGGGATCTGCAACCCTATAGGTGGAAGAACATTATGAACTAACCAGTACCCCAGAGCTCTTGACTGTAGCTGCATATGTATCAAAAGATGGCCTAGTCAGCCATCACTGGAAAGAGAGGCCCATTGGACTTGCAAACTTTATATGCTCCAGTACAGGGGAACGCCAGGGCCAAAAAGTGGGAGTGGGTGGGTAGGGGAGTGGGGGGAGGAGTGTATTGGGGACTTTTTGGATAGTGTTGGAAATGTAAATGAGGAAAATATCTAATAAAAAAAAGAATATCTTTTAATTTATTTATTGTGTATATATGTGTGTGGTATATAGCACAAGTGCACACCATATATTTCTGAAGGCCAGCTAAGCATGTTTAGTGTTCTCCTCTGTTAGTCTCTGCCTTTCTCTTTTTAGTAAGTTTCTTTCACTGAATCCAGAGCATATATATATATATATGTAAGAGCATATATATATATATATATATATATATATATATATTTCAATTAGACTAGTAGCCAGCATATCCCAGCAATTCTTCAGTAGTTTTTTGTTTAGAATTATTTATTTATTTTATATATGTGAGTACACTGTCCCTATCGTCAGACACACCAGCAGAGGGCATTGGGTCCCATTGTGTATGGTTGTGAGCCACCATGTGGTTGCTGGGGATGGAACTCAGAACCTCTGGAAGAAAAGTCAGTGTTCTTAATCCCTGAACCTTCTCCCCAGCCCCCAATCCTTCAGTCTTCATCACTTTCTGTGCTTGGTTCACAGTAGTGCTCAGTAACACATCTAGCTTTTACAATGATACTAGAACACCAAACTCAATCCTCATGTTTACACAGCAAGCCTGACCACTGAACCATCTCTCTAGCCCCCAAAACATGTTTTACATAGTACATGTGTAAGATTCTGAGGATCACCTTATTACTTATTTTGTAATTTGTTCAACAGTAACACAATTCTGTCATCCTTGCACAGTGATTATGCACAGTGCCTCAATTCTGCAGACCTGCTTAGACTAAGTGGGTATCCAGTGAGAACACTATGCTCCAAATAAATAATTTAGGGAAGGAGCAAATAACCCAAGAAACTGAGCATAACACACACACACACACACACACACATAACCAGGATCAAAGATCGAAATATTCCCTTAAATTCCATCTCTGGGTGCCTATTGCTTTTATCAGAGATAAACAGCTATATGTCTGTTATCATATAGCCCTGTCTTTATCTTGCCAGAATGTGGCTTTTTGGCACCACTACTGAAATTTATTATTGTGAGACAAATGATAGTTCTTATAATTGAAAGTGAGGAGGAATTCACTGGGCACAATTTCAAAGGGTAAGAACAGACTGTTTCTGTATCCAAAGGATGCAGTCCCTGTCTCATTCAGACATCTTCAAATCTCCTCTCATTCATGTAGCCCTATCCTGAGTAGTGAAAACTTTCACCCCATATATTGCACTGCACAATTGACTCGCTGCCTTGTGGGTATACGAGGAGCTCACTCTCCTCCAGTGCTCCATGTATCATCTGGTGCCAGAGGCAGTAAGAATACAACATTGATAGACCAATGGACTGATCCAATATGGCAAATCCTATATTCCTGTTTGGGTACAAATGAATAACCTCATACAGCTCTGCACACATTCAACAAAATGATGAAAGGGAGAGAGGAAAAATGGAATTTCCTGATCATTGCATTCCATTTTATTTTTCTGTTTTAACTTTGTAAGTGAATTCAATGTCTGTACAAGGCAATTGAAGGCTCTAAAGGAGAATGAAAGAAAAATGTTAGAAGTCCCAAACTACAGTCTGAACACTATAAGGCAGAATTCCTCTCTTTCTGGAATCAACAGCTGGTTTCCTCACACCTTTTAGCTTTCAAAGACCACCTCAGCATTAAACGCCACGGGATTTTGGATTATACGGGTCATAGTTGCAGCAGATGGCAATCCTTATATATTTTTATAAAATATTTTCTTTCCTAACATTTCAAATGTTGTCCCCTTTACTAGTTTCCCCTCTGAAAATCCCCTATCCCTTCCCCCCTCCCCATGCTCACAAACCTACCCACTCCTGCTTTCTAGCCCTGGCATTTCCCTATACTGGGACATTAGAAACTTCACAGGACCAAGGGCCTCTCCTCCCATTGTGTATCCTGTGAAGAGGAGTGGACACAGAAGCTGGAGAACTTATTTAAGAAAGAAAACAGGACTGATGCTTGTGTGCAAGCTCTAAAGTGTTCTCTTCACCATCTAAGAAGGAGGCATCCTGTCAATCACTTCAGCTCCACAGCCTGTCTTGTACTTATGTTCAACTTCTTGTTTCCTGGAATGATTTTCATATTCTGTTCTTGCACTATTGAAATTTCTTTTTGTGTGTTTTGCCTCCTGTATACAACCTTCCCTATAGAACCTAAACCAGCTACTGAATTTCCATAGTATTTATTATATATTGCTAGCTTGATATGTTACTCTGCATTTTAATTTTGTTTTGTACAAATAAATTATAGTTTTCTATTCAGTGTGTTAATTATGGGTAAGAAAAGAATTTATCACCTATAGGCTTTTGAAATGTATTTGTGCCAGTTCAGAGTTAGTGTTTATTAATAAAATTATTTTTATCCTCACAGTAAGCATTATGATTCTACAGTTTTAAAATATGTGTTGGTTTGCATAGGCTCAAGATAATTCTTCTGGAGGTTTGTATTTTACATATTCAATATTAGGGTAACAAACTCAGCTTATCTATGCTGAAACTACTAGATTAGGTCAAAGACAGAGTCAGTGTTTCCAAGGGCAACCAAGCAATACCTTGTTGCATAAATGATCCCTCTCTCCTTTTCTCTGTTGAGTATCAAAGGCCAAAAAAATTGATTCCAACTTGATTTTTTTTAAGGGAGCACCAGTAGAAAGCCTTTCCATGACCTTATTCATGGAAACCCATCAGCCAAGTTAAATGATCAGGCTGTATGAGCTGCAGAAGAAAAAAGAACAGGACAAGCGAGCAATAGGCTGGATGGGCATAAGAAGCATCTTCCATCTGGGAGACAATATTGTGAAAGCAACAAAACAAAACCCATAAATAACTGAATAGGAGCATCGTCCATAAGCCCAGATATGGGTTAAGTATCACCCTTGATGTAAAAAGTCCTCTTAAGTTACAGCCAGAGCTTTCCTTTCTAAATATGTTAAAACCAAAAATCCATTTTCTCTCTTTTGACTCATGCTTCGAGTTTTGTAGTACTCATGTTCAAAACAGATACACCTGTGGTTAGGTGTTTTAATTTTGTGTTTTCCTTTTCTTCTCAAAGTGCTGGTAGAGGCTTTCAGGCAGATCGCAGTGGTTGGGCACTTTTTACCTTGTGAGTGTAACCAATAATCATTAACTTTATGTTAGCAGACCTTCAAGTGGAAATTACTAGTGTATGGAAGCATCAGAATGCAACCTGTCCCAGGGAGAGCAGCCTAACCTCTTGGGCCCAAGTCACCCTGTTTAGGGCTCACAATAATTATGAGAACAAATTTAATAAAGTTTCCATATACTCGAGGCAGAATAAACCTCTATCACATCGTTGAAATAGCTTTGAAGATCGGACTACACCAACAGAGTACAGAGATGCTAGCTGAACCAGTGCTAGTCCCACCTGCTTCTTTGTGGTCTCAGAGCTAAGAGGCAGGACTACATTTTCCAGCTTAATTTTTGTTCTTGCAAGCCATGCACAGTGATCACAGAGCCCACACTTACTTAGGCAATCAGCTCCCACAACACACAGAGATTTCTTAGCACAGAGAATGAAAGGATCAAAATTGAAAGGAAGATGTTCCCCAACAGGCACTATGTATGCCAAGGTGAAGGATTAGTTTCCACCCTCTCTACAAGAATAACAAGGAAGAAAGGTGAATCTGAGCCATGATTCTCAAAATGGCAGGATGTGGACAGGATCCAAGAAATACACCTTCCTAATTCCCTGGAAATTTATGTGTATATGCCTAAGTATCCAATTAGCAAGCACAGATGCCATTATGCATTAAAAAATACAGGATTTTACAGCTGCAAACCAGCTGTGTCCATAAATTTCACCAATTACTTCAGAGGTCTACCAAGACTTGGACCTGGATGGTGTGAAATCTGTTTTCCTCCTAGTTAAAACAGTTAAAGACTGATTGGCATATTTTGTCGACAAAATTGTTTTCTTTGAAGAATGATCGAAAAATCATAGCAAATATACAGTGGTGGCATTAAGAAAACTCAGAGAAAAACATAATCTGTGACACTAACTGTGCATTACAGTGGCCCTACCCAGTGGAGTGTCTGTCATGGGGATGCTGTGTATTTCTTCTCTTAAGTGAAAAACATTTTAAAACTTGGGTAGTGGGACTAAGGCACCATATCCTTGATTCATTTAATCTCCTCTAGTTTCAACTTAATGAACTCCATTGACCATTTTGAGTAGCACAATGGGTCACCATGACTTTCATATATACTAATTCAGCAGTGACAGTCTCAGTGACTGTTATGCATCTTTATTCTATAATCACTTTTCCAGCCCACAGTTTTGATTGACAAATGCTAATGATTGTTTTTATTTTGAAGTGTTGTCAAATGGTGAATTGTCCCTTGAGTTTACATGGTCTAATCTCTTCCATAAGTAATGCATCCCCCTAAGCATCACTTCTGCACTTTTTTTTTCTCTCTTTACTCTCTTCCCATTTTCATTTTCTTCTTTCTTTCTGATTTCTCTTTTAGACAGGAATGATGAAACAAAAAGAATTATAAAATTATCAGTGAATTCTCTTCCAGTTCTTCAAAACATGAAGCATTTTAAATTACAATGTTATGCAATGTAGTTTAGCACACAGAAAGCAGCTAGGAACTAATGCCCAGACAACCTATGGAACCATAGGCATTTATCTTGTTATTATATTTGTTAAAGTTGGATAAAAATTATTAGAAATCTTATTCAGGAAAAAATGATAGTTACTTCGGCTTAAAAATAGATAATAGTGAGGTGGCAGGATTAAACAAAACAGAGAGATAGAAAGGGTAGTGAAGAAGGAAGAAACAGAAAGAGAAGGAAAGGGGTAAGGGAAAAATGAAGGAGGAGAGCAAAGATGGGGATCTGAAACTAAAGTGGTGAAAGGGACTGGGAAGGCAAAGAAATACATGATGAAGAAGGGTGAAACTGGAAAATTGTACTGTGTATTATGAATGTTCAGTCTTTAACATTATAAAAGCTTAATACCAAGTGTTTAAGAATTTAATAATTCTCAGAAGCTCTGTGGCTCCCGCCTGTCCCAGAAGCTGTTAGCTTCTGTAGTGCACACTCTCACCTAGTGTGCAGACTACTTTCAGCACAGTCCCGGAACCACATTCCTCCATTGTTGGTGGGATTGCAAGCTTGTACAACCACTCTGGAAATCAGTCTGGCGGTTCCTCAGAAAATTGGACATAGTACTACTGGAGGATCCAGCAATACCTCTCCTGGGCATATATCCAGAAGATGTCCCAACTGGTAAGAAGGACACATGCTCCACTATGTTCATAGCAGCCTTATTTATAATAGCCAGAAGCTGGAAAGAACCCAGATGCCCCTCAACAGAGGAATGGACACAGATAATGTGGTACATTTACACAATGGAGTACTACTCAGCTATTAAAAAGAATGAATTATGAAATTCATAGGCAAATGGATGGACCTGGAAGGCATCATCCTGAGTGAGGTAACCTAATCATAAAGGAACTCACACAATATGTACTCACTGATAAGTGAATATTAGCCCAGAAACTTAGGATACCCAAGATATAAGATACAATTTGCTAAATGCATGAAACTCAAGAAGAAGGAAGACCAAAGTATGGACACTTTGCCCCTTCTCAGAATTGGGAACAAAACACCCATGGAAGGAGTTACAGAGACAAAGTTTGAAGCTGTGACAAAAGGATGGACCATCTAGAGACTGCCATATCTGGGGATCCATCCCATAATCAGCTTCCAAACGCTGACACCATTGCATACACTAACAAGATTTTTCTGAAAGGACCCAGATATAGCTGTCTCTTGTGAGACTATGCCGGGGCCTAGCAAACACATAAGTGGATGCTCAAGTCAGCTATTGGACGGATCACAGGGCCCCCAATGGAGGAGCTAGAGAAAGTACCCAAGGAGCTAAAGAGATCTGCAACCCTATAGGTGCAATAACATTATGAACTAACCAGTACCCCAGAGCTCTTGACTCTAGCTGCATATGTATCAAAAGATGGCCTAGTTGGCCATCAATGGAAAGAGAGGCCCATTGGACTTGCAAACTTTATATGCCCCAGTACAGGGGAATACCAGGGCCAAAAAGTGGGAGTGGGTGGGTAGGGGAGTGGGGAGGAGGGTATGGGGGATTTTTGGGATAGCATTGGAAATGTAAATGAGGAAAATACCTAATAAATAATAATAAAAAAATGTCTCACACCCCATCCCTTGGATTGAAATAAAAGCACATTCACATAAAAAAAAAAGAATTTAATAATCTAAGTTAAAGAAATATACTCTGTACAAAACTGTTTTTTTTTTTTAATAGATGTGGATATGCCTTAGCTGTAGAGTGCTTGGCTACAATGCACAAAGCCCTGATTTCCCTCTAAAGCAACAAGGAAACCAAATGATTTGGCCCATGTATTTCATCTAACACTCTGAAGATGCAGGCAGAAGAATTAAAAGTTCAAGGTTGTCTAGCTACATATTGAATTTGAGACCATTTTGGAATATTTGAGATTGTCATAAGCTATATGTATAAGGAGGATAAATTTTTAAAAATGTTTTCGCTGGTGCAGAAGGAGACAATTGTATGGTTTTATGAAGTGTGTTCTATACCAAGCCAATCATAAATATTAATCTTACAATGCAAGAGTATTCTTAACATTGCCAGGCATCTTTGATGTGTGATAACTTCTGCCCTGCCATCTTCCTTCTTTTGCTGCCTTAGTCTCTGTCTAAAATCACCTTTCAATATCACTTTTCTCTGCTGATTCCATTTTTGATGGCTCTGTTTTCTCCTAAATCCTCTCTGGTTTAAATCTGCATAATTTAGCTCCTCTTCAGTTTTTGGCTTGTGTTCAGAGAACCGTAAGTATTTGGCTTGCACATGAAGTTGACACTTTCAATATGAATGCATAGGAGGTTACCATAGAAAACAGTCAAGCAACTAAAGCCATTAGAAGGCTAGACATTATGGCATACATCTTTATTTCTAGTACTCTGGAGGAGAAAACAGGCAGATATCAGAGAATTTGAGGCTATCTTGGCTTGCATAACGAGTTATCCGAGGCTTCATTATTGGAAAGGTTTGGGCTATATCATTGAAAACAGCAGCTAGCACTCAGCTTCTCCATGAACTCCAGAGTCACATTTCCAGCAGTTTTGTCATTGTTCTGTGGACCTTGGGAAATTGGAACCCAGATCATGCTTTATTGTTTAACTAAGGTCTCTGATTCTAGATACAATACCTTTTCATTAATATTTTTTCATCTCTATACGTTCAAAGGTAGAGTTGGTTTTGTGGAATAAGAAGAAACTAAGTTTTTAAAACCTATGTGGTTAAACATAGCATAAATGTTAACCAGAACCTGGCTGCAGACAGTCAATACCTTTCCTGTCATTTCTAACCATTTCTTAAACCTGACCTTTAGTCATTAAATAGACAAACTCATGGCAGAACCATGGCTCAGAGTAAATACTGAAAGGCAACCAAAGACTGTGTGATGGGTGAAAATAAACTATATTTATATGAGTTCCTTGATATTTGTAAAACAGACTTGTTCATAGAAATTTTGCACAGTTTAGTCCTCTCACCAAGGACTGGAAAGAGAATATGCTGACATTATTCTCCCCATTTAAGAGATACATAAAGAATGCCCAGAAAAGTAGGGTAGGTGTTGAAGGTCTCTAAGTGTAACACTAGTAGCGAGGAAATAAGACCCCAATCCAGTGCCCTTTGCCTAATTGAGTTTCCCACCAGGTGGTCAGGTTATTTAATAAGAAAGTGATATCAAGCATGATATCTGATAATCTCTGGTGAGTTCCTTCCTAGAGGAAGGCACATCCTTGCTTAAATATTTGTTATACCCTTCTTTTCTATTTTGTATAAGCTATTAAAATGTGATGCCCTGTATACTGACAGGTTTCTTTACAAAACAAACAAACAAACAAACAAACAAACAAACAAACATTGTTTGTGTGTGTGTGTGTGTGTGTGTGTGTGTGTGTGTGTGTGTGTGTGTGTTCAGGGGGGTTTGTGGAGGGATAAATTGCATGCCATCCTGTGATGGCAGCTGGCAGTCAGCTGTGACTGCTGGTGTGCATTCCACAATGCATTTCATGTGGCTGTGAACATTTACATTAAGGTCAATTAGTTTGCCAAAATAGAGACTCACAGCTGAGGGATGCTTACTGGAGTGCATTGGTGTTTGGCAGGAGAAAGAGAACAGATAAACCTATGTGGGCTTGGGATGCCAGCTGGTGGGTGGTCCTAGCCATGCTGTTGCCTTGCTATTCAATTCAATTCAACAAATATTTATTGAGTAAGTAGATGTGCAGAGAACTGTGCAAAGTGCTGAGGGGCTGGCAAGGCAGCATACCCCATGACTCAATCGTTGAAAGATGTCCCAACAACAGTAGATATACTACTAAGGGGGACTGCTTAAGCACTATAAAGACATTGCTCACTTCTTTGTCTCAAATCAGCATTGTCATGGGTAAGATAATGCCAGTGTGTCGATGAAAAGACTTTGCTGAGGAGGGAGGCAACTCTGACATACACTGGGGAGTTTTTATGTTCTAGGTGCTTCTTTGCCAACATGAAATAGGATTGGCCCATGTGACTTGTTTTAGCCGAGAAGTGAACAACAGCAAAGCATGTTACTTCTTTTGGGTTAATATTTAGCTCATTGTCTCCCATGGTACGAATGTATCATCAAATGATGGGCCCTCCATAAGTCCTTGCCTTGGAGGCAGTAATCAGTATATTAGAGAGGTTACTTACTATATAAAGACCTGGGACAGTATTCAATTGGAAAAATGTTTGCCTTGAAAACGTGAACGCCTGAGTTTGGACACCCAGAAAAACAATATAAATGGCTGGCATGGTAGGTAGAGCCTGTCCACCACCTGGAGATGGCGAGGCAGAGACAGGCACACCCATGAGAGCTTATTGGCCAGCTAGCCTTGCCAACTTGACAGAGTTCTAGACTAATGAGAGGCTCAGTCTCAATCAGAATATGGAAAGCAGCAGAACACTAGGAAGGGCTGTGTCAGACTTTTACATGTATCACTATACAAATGATCAGAGGTTATCTACATTCTACATGTGCACCCCCACCCCCATACAACCAGGCGCACATAGAGAGATGAAGTGAGGGGATGGAGAGAGAGAGTGTGTGTGCGTGTGCCTGTGGTACAATATCATTTAAATATTTTGGATCTTTACTTCAGTAACAAAACACAACAGAGAACAGAGAGAGCAAATAGATTTAAAAGTATTGTAGGCACAGGAGTAATAAGACTCATTTAATAGCTTAACATAAAACCAAAAGATAAGAGGAAGTCCCTGTGAGAACGAACAGTAACAATAAGACTTCCATTTGTTAGCATTTAGAGCACATTTTCCACAATATTGAAAATAAATCCACCAAACTGCAGTGCACATTTTAACACACAGCTTGGAGTTCAACCAAGATCCTATAAGGAGAGAAAACAACAAGGACAATCATGTCTTTTTCTCTAAAGTTTAGACTGATGGGAGCATGGGCTAGAAATACAAACAAACTATGTAATCCAAATAAAACTACCACCACCAGCACCAGCACCACCACCACTACCAGCACCACCACCACCATCACCACCACCATCACCACCACCACCACCACCACCACCACCAATAACAACAACAACAACAACAACATAAACCTAGAAAACACACTCTATTTCTAAGATATATTTTCTACCCACCCAACTCTTTTCTTCCAAAACTATGAGGAGATTTTCACCATGGGCACCACCCTCTAGAAGAACATTGTTCTAAGACTCTGAGTGGATGAGGATACCCTTGTGCTTTCAGCGCAGAAGGCTCTAACATACATCCACAGTAGGTCCACTGTACTACCTCAGCTTTTAATTTTCTATATCAGACACCTGGATTCATCAGTTTACCAGAGAGCCAGGTCCTTATTTTCATTTTCTTGCTTTTAGGATTGAACCCTGATCCTTCTATGCATTCAGCAATTCCCTTCCAGTGAGATATATTTCTAGATCTTAAAAAAACATATTAAGACAGCCTCCACTGAAAATATTATAGGATTTTGCTCTTTAAAAACGTATTTTCAGTATAAATTTTTTCTATAAGGCACGACTGTAGTTTGACAATATATTCAAAGTACATTAATACCACATACGGTGAAGATGGAAATTAAATAATTTTAAAGACAGTTGTACAGTGAATCCTAACCTAAGTTCCTGAGACACTTAGGTTAAATCCCAATGGAGCCATCTGTTAGATATATGTTCAAGTTGCTTTACATAAGTCTCCAGTTTTTCAGCTATAAAATGGGTGATAATCAACATAATAAGCAGGATCCCTATAATGATTGAATACAGTGATGTTTGGCATCAAGAATGAGCAAAAACCTTGATGTTACAGTACTATTCCTGGAATCAAGGGTCAATGCGCAAGACACATGGAGAGGAAAATTGACACTTGACTGATATGATATCATCAAGGCCTAGAAGGTAGTTTATGCTTTTCTCTAGTTTTTCCTACTTAGAAGATGTTGATATGTCTGCCCCATCATCTGTGTGAAAGCAAAGATTCCCTTCAGTTATTTATCTATGTGGATAGATACTGATGAATTTTAGGACAATTGGGGTGGAAATCCATAGCACAGTTTGCCCCAAATGATAATTAACTGAAAGGAAATGTAGATACCAACTGTGATGGTTTGTATATCCCTGGACCAGGGAGTGGCACCATCTGAAGGTTTGGCCTTGTTGGAATAGGTGTGACCTGGTTGGAATGGGTGTGTCACTGTGGGTGTGGGTATAAGATCCTCACCCTAGTTGCCTGGAAGTCAGTCTTCCACTAGCTGCCTTTGGATGAAGACATAGAACTCTCAGCTCCTCCTGTGTCATGCTTGCCTGGATACTGCCATGCTCCCTCTTTGATGATAATGGACTGAACCTCTGAACCTGTAAGCCAGCCCCAATTAAATGTTGTTTTTAAATAAGACTTGCCTTGGTCATGGTGTCTGTTCACAGCAGTAAAACCCTAACTAAGACAGAAGTTGGTACTGGGAGTGGGGTATTGCTGTGATAGGCCTAACTATGCTTTTATTTGAAAGAATGTGGATTTTTGGACTTTGGATTTGGAACTCAGTGAATGCTTTAAATGGGACTTAATGGGTCATCCTAGTAGGAATATGGAAGACTTTGTTGCTGTGAGTAATTTGAACTGTATTGACTTGGTCCAAGAGATTTCAAAGGAGAAGACTTTCAGTATGTGGCATAAAGACTGTTTTTGTGGTATTTTGGTGAAGAATATGGCTATTTTTTGCCCCTGTCTGAAAAGTCTCACTGAGGCTAAGGTGAGGAGACTTGGATTAATTGCATTGACAAAGGAAGTTTCAAAAAAGCCCAGCAGAGACTTTGTTCTCTGGTTAAGTCTCACAAAGAGAAGTTTGAACAAGCATAGCAAGCTTAGAAAGGCAAAATATAAAATATAAAGTTCGAGTATTAAAGGCATATCAGGAAGTGAAATGGAGCAAAATCTTGTGATCGAGGAGATAAAAGATTAAGGGAGTGGGATCTTGGGGCAAGATTCTACCCAGCTTAATTAGATCCAGGCATGGTGGTACATACCTTTAATTCCATGAGACAAGCATGCTGATCTCTGCATTCAAGGTCAATCTACAGAGCATGAACAAGGATAGCCAAGCTTAGGCCATGAATGATTTAGAAAACATAAAGCTAGTGATAATGTATTAGTACAAGGGGATCATGTTCTAGTTCCTGTAAGCAGCAGAACTTGGCAACTTCCGCCATGTGGCTCTGGCTCTAGAGTTAAGAATGGAAGGAACTACTGGGAAAATTGATGCTGATTATATGGAGCTAAGGAATTAGTGGTGATTAAGACGAGACCAGCATCGTTGAGGTGAAATCTTCTGGAAATTGTTTTCTGGGAGCACAAAGAAGCTGTGCTCCAGAGATACCCAAGGTTGTAACTCATGCTGCAGCTGGACTTGGTAATGTGTAAGAGTCACTCAGGTGGTACTGCTTGTGAAGGAATGAAGGGATCATGGAGAGAAGCTGAGGCTTAGCACTGTGAGAGACCAGGGAAGGCCATTGGAGAAGGTGAAGCCTCAGCTTCAGTTGATGGCCCAGGACTGAAGGGGTCATGCAAAGGATTTGAGGCTTGGCACCCTGAAGAGAGCCAATGAGAGGCTATTGGTGAAGCCTAGTTGGAGTGGAACACCCCAGTGTATTGGAGATGTCAGTACCATGGATGACCACCAAGAACAGCAGCCATAATGGAGTGGATCAACCTGAACTTAGAGTGCTACAGAGGGCAGAGCTGGAAAAGTGATGCCAGCCCTTAGGAGGAGTCCAAAAGATCAAGTAGAATCCCAGACACTGAAACAAGAAGCTGTAACATTGAAATTGCCTTGGAGACTCAAAGATGTTAAAGATGCCAGAGCCATGGGATACATGCTGAGGAAAGATGTTAACAGGAAGTGGAACCAGCCCAGGAGAAAGCAATTTGTTGCAGTCAACAAAGATGAAAACAGAGTGGAGATCTGAAGACCACTTTGACATCAGCCATGGAGATGCAGAGTTTGGAGTTTGCCCAGCTGGTTTCCTGCCTTGCTTTGGGGATTACAGTTAATCAAGTTGCATGAATCTCAGAAGAGACCTTGAACTTTGGACTTTTAACACTGTTGTGACTGCTATAGACTATGAGGACTTTGAAAGTTGGACTAAATGCATTTTGCATTATGTTATGTTTAAGTATGGCCCCCATAGACTCATATTTTTGAACAAGTCTATGGGGACCAGGGAGTGGAATGTGATGGTTTGTATATCCTTGGACCAGGGAGTGGCACCATCCGAAGGTGTGGCCTTATTGGAATAAGTGTGACCTGGTTGGAATGGGTGTGTCACTGTGGGTGTGGGTATAAGATCCTCACCCTAGTTGCCTGGAAGTCAGTCTTCCACTAGCTGCCTTTGGATGAAGACATAGAACTCTCAGCTCCTCCTGTGTCATGCTTGCCTGGATACTGCCATGCTCCCTCTTTGATGATAATGGACTGAACCTCTGAACCTGTAAGCCAGCCCCAATTAAATGTTGTTTTTTTATAAGACTTGCCTTGGTCATGGTGTCTGTTCACAGCAGTAAAACCCTAAGACACCAACTTAGACCTTTGCCTGACTTCTGATTTCAGTGTCTCTTTTGTCAGAACAAAACCCTTAAATTTAAGCATGAGCCCCCTTTTTACAACTTAACATCAGCCCCAGCAACAGATGTTAGTATAGAAAGTATAAAGTCAAGTTCTGATTCATTTGCAGAAGCTATCTTCATATTAACTTTCCCAAAGTGGTATTGCATACTTTTTCAAGAAGGGTGTCCCCTAATTTCAAATAATGGAACTGTCTGTGATGCAACGTTGCAAAGGTTTGAAGACATGGAACTAAAACGTGGCTATGTACATGTTCAAGATAGAAGCAACTGATGCTCACTGCTGACAGCTTTCTCACAAATGCTGTGTATCCTCAAAGATCAACATTGGACTAGAGAAGTAGCTTAGTGAGTAAGGCATTGGCCTTGCAAGCAAGAGGATCTGAGTTCTAGCTTCAGAACCCTCATTAAAGAAATAAAACACATAAGTAAAAACAAGACATGATTGGATGACTTATAATTCCAGTGATGGAGACAAGGATGCAGGAGGATCTCTGGGGCACCTTATTAAACTAGGCTTGCTGACAGGATGAGTTTAATCCAGGAAATGATCAGGTCTTATAAAAGAAGATGAAAAGTCCCCATGCATACAATAAAAGCCATCCTCTGTGAGGGAGAAAAGTGAAAAAGGGATACGAAACTCTCTCTCTCTCTCTCTCTCTTTCTCTCTCTCTCTCTCTCTCTCTCTCTCTCTTTCATACACACACACACACACATACATTAGATTTTAAAACTTGCCTGTGTGTACTGTGTAGTTCCAAATGCCTCCTGTGTCTTTCCTACTTCTCAGATTGATGACCTGTTACTCTTTAATTATTATTGTTATATACACACAAACTTAGAAATGCAAAATACTTAGTTCATTTAAGGTTGCTACATATGCATGTGTTTAGAGAAAATAACTTGGCATTGCATAACTATGCAATGAGGGGACTTTTCTCTTGGGGTAGGACTTTGTGAAATTTCCCAATCCACACTGACAGGATTTTTTGTTATTTCTAAAGAAATTTCAAAATTGTTTCTTTCTAGAAACATCTCTAATATAAACATGTACAAGTTGGTTTTGTTCAGAGAATAAAAGGACTTATTATAACTCATATGATAATAAGAATCAGACAAGAAGCACTTTAAACATACCTCACTGTCCCTCTTATTGTATTTTGTGTAACAACATGAAGTCTTGGCTACATACCATTTTTGTGTTAGTAGTGTTTGAAATGATTCAATTGCAGTTTTAAATTTTGTTTTGTATGCATTGATATAAATATTAACAGTGCACTGGTCTATCACTTACCAATCACTCTTTTTGTTGTGGTTTCTTTCTTTCTTTTTTGTTTGTTCATCTCTCCTATAAAACATCCCAATTTCCCTTACCTCCTCTCCACCTAGCCCCGCCCCTCCCTACCTGCTCTCTCTCCCAGAAGCACTGAACTTCTTCCTTTTCCAAAAACAGCAGATCATTTCCTTCCCAGGATATTAACTAAACAAGGCATATCAAGTTACAATAAGACTAGGAAAATCTCCTTATATCGAGGCTAGATAAAGCAGCACGATAGGAGAAAAATGGTTCCAAGAATAGACAAAAGAATCACAGAGAGCTCTCAATCCCACTGTTAGGAGTTCCATTAGTACACTAGGTTATAAACCTAACATATATTTGGCGAACCTAAGCCAGACCCTACATGCATGCTTCCTGATGTATGATTCAGTTTCTGTAAGCACCTATGAGCCCCTGTTAGTTGATTCTGTTGGGACATTTACATATGCTGTCCTTGATCCCTCTAGCTCCTACAATCATTCCACTCCCAACCTCTTCCATAGGAATCCTCAACCTCTGTCTAATGTTCAATTGTGGGTCTGTGTGTATGTTTTCACCCATTGTTGGATGAAACCCTTCAGATGATGATTATGCTAAGCTCCTGTCTAGGAATACTTTAAGAATAATTTCTTTATCCTTTTTCTTTTCTTTTTTTTTTCCTTTTTTTTTTTTGCCAGTTATATATGTGTTTGGCCTATATTTCTGGGCTATCTAGAATCAGGTTCTTGGACATTCTAGGCAGTGCCAAGCAAGGGCACCCTCTCATGGAACTCAAGCTGGAACAGTTGTTTGGGCACTCCCATAAGTTCTATGCCAACTTTACCCCCAGCACGTCTTGCAGGCAGAATATATTGGAGGCCCAAGGTTTTGTGAATGGTTTGCTGTTCCAATTTCTCTTCTGGAAGCCTTTGCCAGTTAGAAGATGACCAGTGAATACTCTGTATCCTCAATTACTAGGAGTCATCAGTAGGGTCACCTTTGTAGATTCCTAGGAATTTCCACTGCACTAGGTTTCTACCTTGCCCTTGAAATGCCTCCACATTCCAGTTGACTCTGAGAGTACCCTCTTCTTCCAGTTTTCCCTTCCTGATCCCTCATGCTCCTGCCTTGACCTGCCCTCAGTTCACCCATGATATCTATTCTTTTTCTCCTTTCCAGGGAATTCCATCGATTCCTCTTGACTCTCCTTGATACTTTCCCTCCCGTGGTCTCTGGATTGTAGCATGATTATCCTTTACTTTATGGCTAATATTCACTTATAAGGAAGTATATACCATGCTTATATTCTGGCTCTGGGTTACCTTACTCAGGATAATTTCTTCTAGTCCTATCCATTTGCCTGCAATTGGATATTATTAAAAATAACTGAGTAATGCTTTATTGTTCCTATTTCCATTTTTAGATCTTAAACAGTTTTATCCATTTTTTCCTTTTTTCTTTTTTCTTAATTAATTTATTGTTTTACACTCCATATTTTATTCCCCTTACCCTGTTCACCCTCTGACTGTTCCACATCCACTACCTCCTCCCCACCCTATCCTGTCTCTGTTCCCACCACCCACCACACCTGACCTTTAAACTCCCTGGGACCTCCAGTCTCTTGAGAGTTAGGTGCATCATCTCCGAATGATCACAGACCCCGAAGTCTTCTACTGTATGTGTGTGTTAGGGGCCTCATATCAGCTGGTGTATGCTGCTGTTTGGTGGTCCAGGATTTGAGAGATCTCAGGGGTTCAGATTAATTGAGACTGCTGGTCCTCCTACATGGTTGTCCTTCTCCTCAGCTTCTTTCAACTTTCCCTAATTCAACAACAGGGGTCAGCTGCTTCTGTCCATTGGTTGGGTGCAAATATCTGCATCTGACTCTTTCATCTGTTTGTTGGGTCTTCTGGATGTCAGTCATGCTAAGTTCCTTTTTGTGAGTGCTCAGTAGCCTCAGTAATAGTGTCAGGACTTGTGACCTCCCCTTGAGCTGAATCCCACTTTGTGCCTGTCTCTGAATCTTTTTCTTGACCTCTGTCCAATTCCATCCCTGAAATAATAATAATAATAATAATAATAATAATAATAATAATAAATTTTCTTCCTCCTTCTCCCCTTCCTCCTTCTCCTCCCCCTCCTCCTCCTTCTCCTCCCCCTCCTCCTCCTTCTCCTCTTCCTTCTTCTCCTTCTCCTTCTCCTCCTCCTCCTCCTCCTCCTCCTCCTCCTCCTCCTCCTCCTCCTCCTCCTCCTCCTCCTTCTTCTTCTTCTTCTTCTTCTTCTTCTTCTTCTTCTTCTTCTTCTTCTTCATTCATGAGCATGTATTTATTTTTACTGGATATTTTCTTTATTTACACTTTGAATGTTATCCTATTCCTGATTTCCCCTCTGAAAAACACCCTTCCCTATCCCCTCCCTCCTCCCCTTGCTCAACAAATCACCCACTCCCACTTCCTGGCCCTGGATTTTCCCCACACTGGGGCATAGAGTCTTCACAGAACCAAGGGCCTCTCCTCCCATTGATACCTAACTCGGCCATCCTTTGCTACATATGCGGCTGGAGCCAAGAGTCCTACCATACATACTCTTTGGTTGGTGGTTTAGTTCTTGGGAGCTATGGAGGTACTGGTTAGTTCATACTGTTGTTCCTATGCTCAGTCAAATGGATGACTGTGAGCATCCACTTCTGTATTTGTCAAGCTCTGGCAGAGTCTCTCAGGAAAGAACTATATCAGGCTTCTCTCAGCAAGCACTTGTTGGCATCGACAAAAGTGTCTGGGTTTGGTGATTGTATATGGGATGGATTCTTTCAGACAGAAACAATTATGGGTCACTTCCTGTCTTCCTGCTGAAGGTGGGCTCTATAAGTTCCCTTTGAGTCCTGAGAATCTCTCACCTCTGAGACCTCTGGTGGATTCTGGAGGGTGCATTCTATCTCCTGCTTCCATTTTTTCTGCTAGCCCTCAGGGCTGCAGTCCTTTTCCTTCACCTAATACCAGATCAGGTTCCCCTGCCCCCCCCTACTGTCCACTTCCCCTCCCAGGTTCCTCCCTCCCTCCCCACTTGTGATAGTATACTTCTCTCTCCCAAGTGTTTGTTTTTTGTTGGCTCTCTAAGGGATTTATTTATTTCCTCCCATTGTATTTCTGCATTTCTTTAAGGAATTTATTTATTTCATCCTTAAGGAGTCTATCATTTTTATAAAATTGGTTTTAATTTACTTTTCTTTTGCTTCAGCTGTGTTGAATTATTCAGAGTATGTTTGTAGTAGGATAGCTGGGTTTTGATTCAGTCTCAGTACATTGGATGTTGTTGATTGTGTTTGAGGCATCTGGATTTGGGATGGCTATAGGTCTAGGTGCTGATTTTTGGATTGGTTTTTGTTGGGTGAGTGTTTTGCTCCTTGTTTCCTGTTTTCTCTTTGGTCTTCTGGTCTTTGTGGTCTACATTTCTGGCTGCTAGTATGACCTCTGGAGTCTCTATCAGAGTTGGCATATGCTGGTCTCTTTGGAATTTTTTTCTTGTATAGTACTGAATTTTATAGCCAGGGTTACAAATGTTTGTCAGCAAATAGAGGCTTGTCCAACACATCAGTAGTTTTTCACATTATTAACTGAAGGGGATTATGTTTATGGAATTACCTAGTTTTATGAACCTACTATATTTTATGTCCCTATAAGAATTCTTGGGGATTCTTTTATGGTAGAATATACCTTATTTCACTAAAATACTTCTGTTCTCACAGTTTTTTCCTATATGATGTTCTGGATCATTAAACACAAGCTATTAAGTCTCTTATCTTGGATCTGTTGAAAGCAGAAGTTGAGACAAGAAATAAAAATGGGGAAATGAAAAAGAATGGCAAGGAAAATGTGGGCAAGAAGGCCAAGTTTGAGATGGTCAGAATATGCATTGTTCTGGAGAAGTCTAATTTTCTACATTTACAAGTATACATTGCTAACTGATCAGCTTTCTAATATTTTCAAACAAATTTCAAGACATTCTACTTTGTTTCTATATCAGATCCTAAAAAGTTTGATGACTAGCCAGAAAAACTCAGTTTAACCCTTGTCAGAAGTGTTTATATCTGATATACACAATTATTTGTTATATTCCATTTTATATGTTTTGAAGTAATTATTTCTTTTAACCATTTTCTTCCTTCTTCCCAAAATATTTCATGTACCATGCCTTGTTTTCTTTCAAATTCTTGAGAGTTTTTGAATACCCCCCCACACACACACATATTCATTCCTAGGTATATAAATGTAACTTGATCCATGTATGTAATGTCACTTATATGTATTTTTTCAAGGACTATTACTGCATAAACAGTTGTTTTACTTTCAGGAAAACTATTTTCCCACTGTCTTTATTCTTTAGTTTCTGTAGTTTGCTGTCTAGTGATTTACCTCTTTCATGTAAAGGTGTCTGTTGGTGTTGTGTTTGTTTAGGCTGGTTTAGGTAGCCATGTTGATGAGACTTCATGGATGTAATGTCTCTGTCATTACCTAGGAGACAATCTTTTTTTTTCTTTTTTTAATTTTTAATATTTTTTTATTACGTATTTTTCTCAATTACATTTCCAATGCTATCCCAAAAGTCCCCCATACCCCTCCCCACTTCCCTACCCACCCATTCCCATTCTTTTGTCCCTGGCATTCCCCTGTATTGGGGCATATAAAGTTTGCAAGTCCAATGGGCCTCTCTTTCCATACATGGCCGACTAGGCCATCTTTCCATACATATGCAGCTAGAGACAAGAGCTCCGGGGTACTGGTTAGTTCATCATGTTGTTCCCCCTATAGGGTTGCATATCCCTTTAGCTCCTTGGGTACTTTCTCTAGCTTCTCCATTGGGATCCCTGTGATCCATCCAATAGCTAACTGTGAGCATCCACTTCTGTGTTTGCTAGGCCCCGGCATAGTCTCACAAGAGACAGCTATATCTGGGTCCTTTCAGCAAAATCTTGCTAGTGTATGCAATGGTGTCAGCGTTTAGAAGCTGATTATGGGATGGATCCCTGGGTATGGCAGTCTCTAGATGGTCCATCCTTTCATCACAGCTCCAAACTTTGTCTGTGTAACTCCTTCCATGGGTGTTTTGTTCCCAATTCTAAGAAGGGGCATAGTGTCCACACTTTGGTCTTCATTCTTCTTGAGTTTAATGCGTTTAGCAAATTGTATTTTGTATCTTGGGTATCCTAAGTTTTGGGCTAATATCCACTTATCAGTGAATACATATTGTGTGAGTCTAGGAGACAATCTTACAGCGTGTTCCCTGTTACTGTAGCTTTAACAAGCTTTATTCACCTTCTTCTGCAATGATACACTGTCCAGGTACAAGAGTTGTACTGTGGGTGTATTACTTGGAACTAGGCTCTACACTCCCCTTTTTATTGGCTGGGGTGGGGGTTGAATGCCATCCATTTGAACAAATTTTCCTTTAGATGTATCTTATACTATCATAAGATGTAGAATCTCTATTTCGACAAATATTTTCTTTGAGATATCTCTGTATCTTTTATAGTATGTACAGGAGGACTCCATTAACAAGATCCATCTTCAACATAAATGTGCTAAAAAATATTGCTTTTTAAGCCAAGCACCATATCACTGACCATTCTGGTAAGATATCCAGAAGCCTGCCAGTTGAAGCAGTTATATATTTGGAACAACACCAACTATTTAGATGTAATCAGGAGCAGATAAACAGGAGTTAGTTCACACCTGTTTCTGTAAACCTAGCCAATTACTGTGGTTATAAGTTCATAAACCCTACAAGATAACTCACTATGGCCACTTTTCTAAACCACCGTAGGTTCTTAATTCCTTCTGCCCACAGCAAAGGAGCTCTCACCTCTCAACAAAGAAGCTTCTCCTTGTAGAAGACAGAGACATTTACACAAATCCAAAAATGGCCAAAATACAGAGAACAAGCTATCCTATGATACAGAATCTCAAATGATATAGCAACAATATAACCTATAGGCATAAAGCTGAGAAACCATCATAGAAGAGACAAAGGACTGTAAGAGCCAGAAGGCCAGGTCTTCTACTGTGATATAATGTTTCTTTATATACCAGAAAAGCTACAGACATGGAGTTTCAACACTATAACTACCTGAACAAAACTATCACAATGACAACACCAGTTAACAACACCAGGTGACATAAATAATTCTTCTATATAGTAGTAATAAAAATATTAATAATGTATGTATAGACATATATGTGTGCGTGTACATATATACATATTGCCACATACATTACATGTATGCACATACATGGTATTTATATGCCATATGTGAAACATATTATATGTTATATAAATAAAATATATAATTATCATCATATATGACTATACACCTATATATGACAATAATTACTAAGAGGTAATGACTTTTAGAGGGAGTCTGGAGGACATGAGAGAAGTGGGAAGGGGAGAAGTATGGTTGAAAAATCATGTGAAGAGTATCTTCATGTGTGAAATATAAATCAAATATTTAAATTACATTAAAGATTCTTTTAAAAATCTATTTATATTTTCTACATACGGAGATTTCTCATTTTCAGAAATACGTTTTTTTAAAAATAAACTCATTTCTGTTGATATACAACAACTGAAGAAAATTGATATAAAGAAATGCTTTCCTCATTTTTTTTTCTCCAAGGAATAGGTGATGTCTTTACAAGCATAGCCAACTCATGTTTCTCGTCTCTGCTCTAACAGTAATTAGACAAGCAACCTTGAGAAAGGCATCCTACCTTCCTAAGCCTTCATTTCCTTATCTTGAAAATGAGCTAGAGTGCTTTCTCTATAAGCTACCACACCGGATTGTTTGAAAGAACAAACATTATCACATAAATACATTTTGGAGGTGCACAGCACCATATAATTGGGACTGCTATCATGAATAGAAAATAATAGTGTCTCTGGGTAGAGCAGTGCTCAGAAAGCATTTAGTGATGCTGTCTCATGTTAGTGATGAGGGTGCTCTCTGCTAGAAGGTTATAAAACTTAGTCAAAGTCATAAAGCAGGCTGAGGCCACAACACACAAGAACTAAGTCTACCGGTTCTAGCTCTATCACTATTCTTTATTCCAATATGCATGCCGATCCACATGGCCTATGTGATTAATTAAACTATTTCTCTTCTTTTGTCTCCCAATTCTCTTTCTGTGACACATTATGAGTCTTCCATGGTAACTAGAACTACTCAGAATTTTGTAGTCCCCCAGGGACTATAATTTTAAGTTCCGAGCAGCTATTTTAGTGAGTATGTATAGATGTCAATGGACATTTTCCTGTGTTGACTTAGCTGTACTGAACTACTTTAGAAATGATAAAGTCATTTTTTTCTTATTTGATAATCTACCCACCTATTACTCAGGCATACTTTGTAGATGCCTCTAAGATGTTTGCACATTTGAATAGCAGAAGTAATGCTTGAAGCCTGCAGCTGTCAAACTCTCCATTGCCTGTAGCTGTTTCCAACCTCGTGGATGGTCCCTTTCATTCCACCAATAAGTTAGCCCAGGAGCTTGAAGATGATTTCTCAGTCATCTTAATTGCATACTTCTTGGATATGGAATTTAAGCCCTGAAATTAAGTACAATTTTTTCAACCAATTTTGACCTCTGATTCCTTCTTTGTCAGTTTTTCTTCTTTGAAGGATATTTTAGTGTCTTTTATTATTTATCATCATTTAATTATTATTAATTCAAAACATAGCCAACATAAAATTCTTTATTTACTGATTTGTTATTTTTCACATTCTTAAATAGGATGTTCTGCTCCTGAAGCTCATCAACACATTATCTCGTCTGACAGTGAGAATTTTTTCTAAAATGTATACACATAGCAGTAGCCAGAAGGAACTCATACACAAACAGGCCTAGAAAGGTGTGTGATGTGCTAAGCTGTATGTGCAAACTGATGACAGGCATTATAGATCTCCTTGTTTTATTTGCTCTCCTGCTCCTCCAATAACTATTTCCAATTTTGATTTGCATCGTCTATCCCCCAAAAATATCCTCCTCAGGCTTTTATGTTTATAGGTCCCACTTTCCTTTTCATTCCTTTTATGTTCTTTTGCCCCTCTTTTTCTTTCCTTCCCAATTATTCTGCAAGGTTTTATTGACTTTAGCCTTTGCTAGTTCTATGTATTTGAAAGCAGCCATTCACTACCTTCTCTAGAGAAGTACCAATAAAGTAAAAAACCATTATCACAAAACAGTTCCTCACAGTTTTGTCACATCCCAGACAGCTTCATGAAGATATGCTGAAAGGATTTGTTTTGTTTGTATTTGCTTTAGTGATTGCTAAGGGCAGCAGGCAGACCTGAAAGGTATGGTAAATCAGGAGCTATCATGACATATTTTTAGAGAGGGTAGTGGTATTTTTTCTCTTCTCCATTTTTTTTTTTCAGTTTACCTTGAACTATCTTTTACTGTTTTATATTATCTTAGAAAAATCTTAGATTTTTTTCTTGAAATCTTAAAATTTCTCTAAACTGGTTAAAATTATTTCCAAGTATAATTCTAAAGGACAGTGCATTATGAAAAAGTGACTTAAGGAAGGAAGAAGGAAAGAAGGAATGAGGGAGAGAAGGACGGATGTGGGGAGAAGGAAGGGGAGGTGGTGTGTTATTATTCAGTGTGGCAAT
This sequence comes from Mus caroli, assembly GCF_978045245.1. Taxonomy (NCBI): domain Eukaryota; kingdom Metazoa; phylum Chordata; class Mammalia; order Rodentia; family Muridae; genus Mus; species Mus caroli. Next base: position 25,711,172 of record NW_028227274.1, on the reverse strand, counting down.
AAGGAACTAGAACTGATCTGTGTAGTTTGTAATGTTCAGAGACTCTTGGTCCTGTCTTCTGAGAAAGTCTGGTGAATGAGGAGGTTTACTAAAAAGATTTTGCTCTGGAGAGTTATGTTTATTGATGTAAGTTCTCATCCCGAAATCTAAGTTGTAATGATAGGAGATGTTTAGTTTATATTGAGGAGAAGAAGGCTTATTTATGATAAATCCATTTAGCAAAAATCTGGAATTCTTAATGAGGATCCTGAAGATGTCCAGTTTTAATAAAGGCAATCAAGTTTGGAATTCAGTATACAAATCCGGGGTAGAGATACCATTGTCCACAACGTTGTCCTTACCATAGCCATATGATATCCACTTATGGTGAGTGTAGAAAAACCTGTAGTGAAAACTATTTTTTCTAAAATATAGTTCTTTATTTCATAGATAACCAACAATTAGAGGCTACCGCCATTACTCTTTGGTATCCACCCAAACTGTAATGTAAGACTGTATTGCTGTAGACATCATGTACTTGATTCATAAAGTATGATTAATACAATTGTTAGTTACCTGGAAACTTCATCCCTATTGATTACGTTTTATGATGCAGAAAGTTACTATGCTGCTACTAGCAGATAAAGTCATCATCAATCTTACTCAGTAGTAAACTCTCTAGCAATAATGACTGGCTTGGCAGGACATGTCTATTAGTTCAATAGTGTCAGGACCTTCATGGGAGTAACCAACCACTTTCTTTCCTTTAATTGCTTTGTCTGGTATTTTGTCATATCATTAGGAAATAGAAGGAAGAAATGATGTAATCAGGGATTAGGTTCTTTTTGCAATTAAGTTTCCCTTCTTGGGATAGAATACCAAAGACATATGTTCACTTGTATTCTTCAATTAATTCCTTGATTAATCAGAATTCTATTTATTTTTGGCCCAAATTGCAGAAGATACCCAGTCATCACTTATTTTGCCTACCATAGAGTCAGTTATATTTGACATACTACTCTTTATCATGGTATACAGGCCCAGATATCTTTAAATTACTAAGGTACTTAATTCTGCAGATGGTTGCTTGCACTTGAAGAATGTGTTACGGCTTATTTCATAAGCACAGGTTGGAGTAAGTTTTTGAAATAAGGATATGTTGTATGTAACTTGTTTCACCTTAGTTATTTATTTGATCATGCAGCAGCTTGTATTTTCTGATGTTTCTTCTATATGCCTAGCTCACCACTAGGTTGTGATCATACATACTTTCTCTGTTTTTGTCACTGGTTGCCATTTTCCTTCAGTTATTGTTTCAAGGGTACACCTGTCTAAATGATCCATGAGAACAAACCTAAACACAATTATTACTTTCCAACGGGGAAAATCTCAAAGCTATCTCTGGCTGCTTGATCCACAGAGAGTATCAGAGACTCCTTTAAATGCAGTTTTTCTTTGTCTTCACAATCTCCATATGTTGTGTGTTTCTCTGCTAATTCTATCATAATCCCACCCAGATGTTACCAGATCATTTATAAGCTGTGGACTACAAAGTAATTATAGCTACCAACACAATGCAACACCTTTAATTGAGTAAAGAAAGACTAATGAGTACACACGCAGTTCAATAAAAGAAGTAATACAGTGGACAGGAAGAACGGTTACAGCACTCATTTCTACAGCATATGACAACATCATTTCTGGCACTTTTTTTTCCCCAGGACAAAGTTCACAATCTTACTTCTTCACAATGTCCACACACCAGAATATTTTTTAATAAGGCTGTAAGATAGATTCCTAGATTTCAGAAAGGTATGGTTGTACATATTTTATTTACACGAAGGGTTGGTAAAATATAAAAATGTAGTCAAGGGATGACGATTTGCAAGAATCTAAAAGGAGATTCTCTAATTGCAAAGTTCACCTGGGAACAAAGTTTACTACTAATATTTTTGCATAACTTCCTCTTCCTTTCACCTGAGCCTACGCAAGGAAAACATATTGAGTTATAGGTCCACTTTGCAACTTTATAAAATAAAGGTATTTTCCATAGGCTAATTATTTTTCTCTTGCCTCTTCTCATGATACATAAGCAGAAATAAAATATTTGACAGGTATCCATTAAGATAACATGGCAGCAAGATTCAAGTGACAGAGAAAAGGTACAAATAAACCCAAATTGTAAGAGGATGATGCTTTTGGGAACTTATACTGGGTGTCATTTTTATAAAGCTATAGCTCCTCATTAGATAATATGGGCTCAAGAGATGACAGTATTGAACTGATAATGAAATAGAAAATAACCATCAGAAGGCAGAAGGAGCAGAACACACAGCAATAAAGACATGCACCAAGCTGTACACTATAGAGAAATTAATACATCTTTTAAAGGAGTAAAATGTTGATAAAAGTGCTGTATAAAGGCTTAATCTCAAGGACTTGGCTTGCATTGTTTTGAGGGGTGTATTTCTGATACACAACTGATACACAACTGATACACAACTTTGATACACAACTGGGACTCAAGATTATTTACTCAGCTTCATTTCTAGGAAGGTATGCAAGAATCTGGAAAAAAAGAGTGTATATTTATGAAGCATGAGGAAAGCAACACAGTAAAATATGTGATAACGGTGAGAGGGCATCACAGAACATTTGGCTTGGATGATTTAATGGCCCATTCTTTTTAAGACTGTTGTAACTTGCAGTTTGTTCAAATTGTATTCCAAGTTTTGCTTCACAACATTTCAACAAATGTGTCCTGACTTTAACTTTGGATCACTGACAATTCTAAATTTGGGTGTCCTTTTCTATTAGGGAACACTGTAGGGGCTGGAGAGAACGATTGGCATTTAAGAGCACTTGCTGCTCCTATATAAAAAGAAGAGATTAGGGGTTGGAGAGATGACTCAGTGGTTAAGAGCACTGACTGCTCTTCTGAAGGTCCTGAGTTCAAATCCCAGCAACCACATAGTGACTCACAACCATCCGTAATGTAATAAGATCTGACGCCCTCTTCTAGTGCATCTGAAGACAGCTACAGTGTATTTACATATAGTAAATAAATAAATAAATAAATATATTTTTTAAAAAAGAACAGATTGTTTAAGCTGCTTTTTTCCATTCCCCTAAATTACATTGAAAATGTCTGCCAAAACATAAAATCATCATATTCAAGATATTCCTTTGCCAGTCTAATTTTAATGGACCACCACCACTGAAGGGTGCTAACACACTTTTCTATCTGTCCAACAGTCAATGTTGCCTCAAATTTACCAGGAGTCTTTAAGACATTTTCCAATTCATTCTCACCTTTTCCAGCCAGATTCTCCAAAGTGAAGCCACAATTTAAGTCTGGTGGCTGACAGTGACTTCTCTTTACACCCATATATCTCCCAAACTTGATGGGACTTGCTTTATTCTCTAAGAATACCAATTGCTTACAAGGGGTCTAGATGGTGTGTGATGATCAGATGTTTCCAATGTGTGTATAGACTTTCTTTGTTCCATAAATCATTGTCATCACTATGGAGAAAATCCAGGAGACACAGAGAACATAGTGTAGGGGGTAAAAAAAAAAAAAGGTGTTTTCTTAGATTAGGGAAAGTCACACAATATGTGACAGGCCACTCTCCTGCACATTTTAGGTAGGTTTATAGAAAACAACAACAACAACAACAACTCCAGGAGACACAAAGCACATAATAAAGGAGATAAATAAACGTTGTCTTTTGAGATTGGGAAAATACACACCCCCTCAGTGTGAGAGGACACTCTTCGGCACATTTCACACAGATCTAGAAAAGGTAGCTCTTCCTGTAGGATTATGTCCTATTCAGCACATTTACATTTAGGTCTACTCTTTATAGTGGTTTAAATGTAGATAGCAATGGAAATGATATGTCTTGATTGTTTATCAGAAAAACTTCAACTTGACAGTAATTTTGTCTGTTGACAGATTTAGATAGTCCTCCACTAGTGGTAGCTCAAGTTGTAACATGTTCTTTTAGCTTGGAGATATAACTCAGATCATATATTCTGATCAGAATTTAGAATCCTAAAGTCCTAGTTTCTGCTTATACAGACTGTTGACTATAAAGGGATGTCAAGTCCCAATGTGCAATAATCTTGCTAAATTTTGACAAGTTGGCCAGCTACCTGATGCATACATTGAGTGTTTTTGGACAATAGTGAATGTTCAATGAAGTATAAGTTTAAATGCAACTTTTCAACTTCATTATTTTGTAGACATAGGGTTTCAAATAGCCCCGATTGACCTCAATCTTTGTGTATTGCTTAGACTATAGATGAAGATGAGTTTGACTTCATGATCTTGCTTTCACTTCTCCAGGGCTTAGCTTATAGTGGCACAACGTGTTTTATTTTGTGCTATTAAATGAACCTAGGCAAGTACTCTAGCAAATATCACCAGATCTCTGAGTTGTTTTGAAAGTAAAAGACCAAAGGTGGAAGATAAGGTGCAATGAATGTTTCCTTAGCTTAATTTATTAAAAATTAGACATTGACACTGGGTAAGAAATTCTCCATTTGTCTTCTTGTCCTCAGACCGTCATCTGAAGCATCTTCCTAAGGCTTGTAGCAAGCTACCCTGTTCTAAGGTGTTCTTCATCAGCCCTTAATTGTTCCTAATGGAAATGGTGAGGCTACCATTTCTATGGTAATGGCACATAAAGCTCTTTCCAGATGACAACTTTGGAGAAGTTTTAAAAAGTAGATGAAAAATCTATGAAAACTCAGGAATACCAGGACAGCACAGAGAAGGTGGTTACAAAGGAATCACATTGAACAACTAAGTGTAGTATACTGAGCAACACAAACTGTCCATTTCCCCAAAGCTTATCAACATTAGGAGCTCCCCACTTACCATTGCTGCCCTTTGGGTTCTATGGCTTTTGTGTCACTACATACTGTCAGCCTGGCCCAGGGGGAAAGACTTATTACAGAGTGATAGCACGGTAACACAAATAAACCAAGAGTTCTGGCTTTCCATTCCATAGCTGCCATGCTTGGATGTCTGGACTTGGAAAACCTCCCTCCTCTGACTTCTATGTGAAAATAATATTTGCTGAAGTTTCCTTTCTCAAGGTGGCCATGGTTTGTTTGACCTGTGATTTTGACTCCCTTTCTTTACTTTTTATTATCTTTTATTTTTCCTCGGAAACTTGAATAGTAATGAATGTGAAAGGGCTCCACAAAGTGAAATGTCTTGTACATGATGAGGTTACTAACTCGGTGCGGATGCGTATGTATGAGAGAGTTCGTCTCAGAATTCTAATCACAGTAGAAGTAGTGTGTGTACAGCAACAAGAAGCACCACAAACCAATGACTGAGGTAGCTGTAGCTATGGTTTAAAGAAAGAAGGAACCTTGTGCATCCCTTTCAGAAGTACTAGAAGCAGTGGTGAAGAGCTGACCCTGACTCAGACCCTCAATGTCAAAAGGGCATGATTGAAAAGAACTCTATGGCACTTTCAACATTTATCACATAACCAAAAGATTTTTGGGGTAGAATTTCTATTTGAATAGTTGAGAAATAAACAGTATATTTTTCTTCTTCATTTTTTAACTTTAAAATCCAGATTTTATTCCCCTCCTGGTCCACCCCCTGACTGTTCCACATCTCATACCTCCTCCCTGCCCACCCTCCCTGTCTCCATGAGGATGTCCCCAACTCCCACCCCACCAGATCTCTAGACTCCCTGTGGCCTCCAGTCTCTTGAGGGTTAGGTGCATCTTCTCTGGCTAAAGCCAGATCTGGCAGTTCTCTGCTATATGTGTGTCAGGGGCCTCATATCAGTTAGAGTATGCTGTCTGGTTTGTGTTCCAGTATCTAAGGGTTCTCGGGGGTTAGATTAATTGAGACTGCTAGTAGTCCTACCTGGCTGCACTCTTCCTCAGCTTCTTCCAACTTTCCCTAATTCAACCGCAGAGGTTAGCAGCTTCTCCATTGGTTGGATTCAAATATCTGCATCTGATGCTTTCAGCTGCTTGTTGGGTCTTTCAGAGGGCAGTTATGATAGAGCCTTTTTTGTGAGCACTCCATAGCTTCTGTAATAGTGTAAGGTCTTTGGGCCTCCCCTTGAGCTGAATTCTACTTTGGGCCTGTCGCTGGACCTTCATTTCCTCAGGCTCCTCTCCATTTCCATCCCTGGAGTTCTTTCAGAAGGAATAATTATAGGTCAGAGTTTTTGACTGTGTGATGGCAAGCCCATCCGTCACTTGACGCCCTATCTTTCTGCTGGAGGTGGGCTCTACAAGTTCCCTCTTCCCAATGTAGGGTATTTTATCTAAGGTCTGTCTCTTTGAGTCTTGAGAGTCTCTCACCTCACATGTCTCTGGTACATTCTGGAGGGTCCCCACAATATTATAACTCCCGAGGTTGCATGTTTCCATTCTTTCTGCTGGCCTTCAGGGATTTCAGTCCTTTTCTCTCTCCCAACACCCGATTATGTTCCCCTCTCCATTTCCCCCATCCCCTTTCCCTCCCAGGTCACTTGCTCCCTGCTCATGGTTGCTTTCTTCTCTCTCCTAAGTGGGACTGAGGCATCCTCACTTGGGCCCTTCAGCTTGTTGACCTTTTCTGAGTTCCATAGGCTATATCTTGGGTATTGGTCAGGTTTTTTTTTTTTGTTTTTTTGTTTTTTTGTTTTTGGCTAATATCCACTTATTAGTGAGTAGATACCATATGGCTTATCTAACACATATGATTTAAAATAAATATTATATATTTTAAACAATATTTATAGTAAAAATTATAGTCCAATGTTTTATATATATATGTTTATATATAAAACATTATATAAATATGTATTATTTATATACATATAAATAATACTACATAATAAATACACAGCAAAAATAAAACTTAACCTTAGAAAATGACTTTGCAAAATTTACTAATTCTTAGCAAGATAGTCCTTTAACTGAATATTATTCGTGAATCTATCAGCTATATTACTTCACGAGCCAAAGTCTTTGGACTTACAAAAGAAATCATGCAGGTCTATTCTATTTCTTTTCTTCAAGCACCCCTTTAATTCTATTCTTGATCCAATGAGTTGGCTTGGTGGATAATAGTGCTACCTTAAGATTCAAGCCTAATACCACCAGAGTTCCATCCAAAGGTTAGAAAGACCTGGCCAGAAATTAAAGAATCACAACTCCAGAAACTCAAAGTGTACTCAACAAAGTAGGCTGAGTGAGCTTTGTACTGAAGTGTGGGTGTGTATGCCCAATGTGCTCTAGTGCAGTATTGGGAAGCACTGTTATAAAAACACTTTTCTCTGCATTCCCAGCCTTCAAATATTCAAACCCATACAATATCAAATCAATTGTTCTCTGCCCTTTCTCAACCTGGCTTCTCCAGGTGCCTGAGACCTGCTAGTCCTGGAGCAGATCCTCCTGTAACTGCTAACAAAGCTCTCTGAAGAGAATAATGTATTTGATTCCATGTTGTGCTGACAAATATGTGCCCTGACTTTTCCCCAGTGAGGAAGTAGATTCTAGAGACAGCCACACAATGGAGTGTACAGTTTTGCAGCAAGGATGCAAAAACACTGAGCTGATTTTATTCCCTTGTTTTGATTATTTGTTTGTTTATTGTCTGCTTTTATTCTCCTTTATGAAAACATCTAATAAACGATCATGTGTTGCTGAAAGAATAGTGGGTGCTTAGAGCACTGCTTTGGCAGGAAGTCTACAAATCCTTTCAGCCATTCACCCTGCTTACAGTCATTGTGTAGAGTTTTCTTCACTTCTTGTCAGTGACTGTTGATTGTTGAGCAAAAACACCTAGACTATCTGAGTTCCATTTTATTGATTTACATATCATTTTCAATTTTTTTATTTGCTACCTACAGAGCATCATTATTCCTCTATAAACTATATATAAAATCTTACAATAATCATCCATTATTTGCTTTAAGGAGTGGCTTACAGGACTTTGAAGTGAAGTTGGACTCCACATTCCACAGTAGAGATAGACTTTAAGCCCAGATTCAACAGCTTAAGTGTATACATTGCCACAAATACCCATGTTATGTGTCATTGATGACACCTGCCTGCACGGGAGGTCAGTATTCATATTTTAGCCTGTATCCTATGTCAAGCTAATGTTGATGTGACAATCAGGATGATTGCTGGCCTATATTGTAGTGGCCAGACTTCTTAGTGAATTACTCAAAGCCCTTTGTATGTTTGTCGAGTGCACAGCTAATCACACGCATTCTAAGAATAACCAGATATTGGTCATGATGGGTTACAGTCATTTTCTACTTTCTTTCCTTTTGTTCTCCTAGTGTGCCACCTCTTATTTAATGGATCACCAGGAAGGTAACTTAACAGCATTTTCTGACACTCTTAAGAGGCAAATACTCTTAAGAGGAAAAAGAAACTATTTTCTCTAGTTTCAATAATTACTTTTTGAACCATTTACAAGTCAACCTACATTTCTGATTCAAGCCTCATCTGTTTAAATTGGAGATAGTTTTATTTGCCATACTTATTGGGGTCATGCACATATGCAGGATCAAAATTTCTGATGAGGCAGTCTCTTACCTAATTTCATATTGAATTTGTTGTCCTGAAATTATTAATATTTTAGACTAAAGGAGATTTACACTTGTGTGGCACATAATGCAATTAGTATTGCATGAAATGGAGGAGATTTATCAGGTGACACAGAACTATAGTTGATGCAAATCCATTGTTCCTCTTTTTACTCCTGAGTGTTTCCATAATCTTCCTTGAGTCACACTAGGGCCAAATCTTCTTTAAAACATGGATTGACAGCTGGTTAAATAAGGAAGATGTTTAAATGATCAACCTAAGAGCAATATAATGCTGACCCAAGTAATAATAAAACTATCTCTGAACTAACTACACACGTGTATCTGTGGCTCAAATTCTTAGAATCAATTGTCAAGACTGCTGTCTAAGTCTGTACATTCAAGTTGGCTTTCATTTGCCTGACATTCAGGGTGGGTTTTGTTTATCAGTAATTGATCTGATAATTCTAAATAACTTGTTTTCTCATGATATCAAAGATAAAATAAAGTTTTAAAATTTTCAAATGAATCCTCATTCTAGACAAAAAGGAAAATTTTCATTATATTTCATTATCATTTCTTCTTTCCCTTATTTGCTTCCTGTTCTTCTTCATCCCCTCCTTCTTCACCATCTGCTTTTTAGACTCTTTCTCCTCTGCTTCCTCCTCCTCCTCATCTTCATCCTCTATCATTTTCCCCATTTTCCTCTTTTCTAATGTGTGAACTTACTTTGTAACAAAAGATATTCTTGAATTGTTTATGCTTATGGCTCTACACTCTAGTGGTATATCACAGATAAAGTCCATAATGTTCTCCTCTGATCTTATTTATAACAATAAATTATATTTTAGCATAGAAACACAGGGCAAATATAGTAATGTACAAATTGAAATGAGCTTTAGTGATGTCTTCATGTAAATAATTTTTACATAGTATGTAGTGTAAAATGATCAAGTTGACTACCACTAAATAGTAGTATAAACAGACTTAAAGATGATATAAAACCCCAACTAACTATCAAAAGATATCATTTGGATTTTGATTGTGGCAAATCTGAATATAATTATATGAATGATATAATGGTACATAAACAGATCAGTAAATGATGAAGGGTCTGAAAGCAGACTAATGTCTCCAAATGTCAAATTTGACTAGGTAATTTATTTGTACACAACAGTTATTTTCAAGTAAAATTGAAGGAGATTTTGATTATCCATAAGGAAGAAATGGAAACATGAAAACTTAATGACTGTCATACTTAAAATACAATTTACATGACAGTCAAAACTTGGCATGAATAGAAGGTGTGAAGATGAAGACTATGAAGTTTCTTTAAGCATTCAGCTTCCTTTTATTCATTGTAGATATATTCTGAAATATTCAGGAATCTTCTGAATCTGCAGATAATTTTGAATTTTGGGTGTCTGTCAGCCTAGATATCTTAACTGGCACGTGGATGGGATAAATGTAGGCTATAGATGTCTTCACATCAAATAAAGGGCTGAAAAGGGGTGGATCATCACACTACGTAGAAACAACACAATTTTATCTAAAAAGTGTTTATTTCTGGAACATTCAATTTAAGAGTTACCAGATGAGAGTTAGACACAAAGAAATATTATTGTAGTAAATAAAACCCTTGAAGTTCAAGTTGTGGGTGAAGAAGAGAACTAGAGTGAGGCAGAAGAGAAATAAATCTTCAGAGAAGCAAATATTTCTTTTTTGCTTTTAACTGTTTGTTGATTCTTTGTGAATATCACATCAGGAATCCCAATACTACTAATTTCTGATCTGTTTCTATCCACCCTTGGCTCTTGAAACCTTCTGTCCAAAAGAAAATTAAAAATAAAAATAAAATACAAATACACAAACAATTTTTAAAAAAGGTTATTTAGAGTGCCTTAGCATGTCTCACAATATAGCCAATTGACCACACATCTTTAATTAGAAATGCTCATTGCAATGAGTCATTGGTCCGTTTCAAGTCCTCTGGCTGCTGTAAAGTATCTATAACCAATCCTGACAAGGATTCCACTCGGATGTACTGTTGTTGTCCTGTGTCATAGAGATTCTGAAGCTTTCTATTTGAACGATCTGCTCTTTCACTCAGTACATCAGATAGATCATAGATAAGGTAGATATTGAGGTGAGCCAACTCAATGCACTGTATCTGGGCCTGGTAGGTAGCTGAGTTGGTCAGCGTGCCAACTCTCTGTGCCTACACTTGCAGGATGAGCTCTTCAGCACTATCCTGGCTAGCTCATCCAATGCTGCAATCAGCAAGAGGCAGGGTCAGTCTTTGTGTTTCCAGGTCCTCAGGGCAAGCTCACCTTTTGATACCAGGGGAAGCTCTACCACTGCCCAGGAGAGATGCAGGGTCTGCCCTCCGAAGTGCTGCAACCAATGAGGGGTAGCAGCACCAGCTCTTCTGCTCTTACGACCTTGGGCCCAGATCACCTCCTACAAAGGTTGTGAGAGACAACCCTCTCTTGCCCATGGGGCCAGCTCACCCACAGCGTGATATCGGGGTCAGCTGTACTGTGCTGCCCAGGGGACTGGTAGTTCCAGCTTAGCACAGTGTCTCAGAAAGCAGTCCACACCAGAAACATCTACATGGCTTTTGGTATATGCAAATATTTCTAAGACTACCAAGGCCATTAAAAAGTAACTGATAAATTAGTCTTCATCCAAGTATTTTTTTTTCTTCTTGAATTCCAGGTTACTTAAAATTAATGATCAGATGCATTGTAATAAAGGCAGTCTTCAGTCCAAAAAAAAAAAACAAAAAACAAAACAAACAAACAAACAAACAAAAACAAAAAACAGATCTATAAGAAGCAAAATTTGAACAAATACTTTCTAAGAATAGATATTTGAATATTGCAACTCTGAATTAACACAGATTTTTTAAATTTATTTTTTTTTTACATATTCACTTTACAGTCTGCTCACTACCCACTCTCACTCATCCCTCCCACAATCCTTCCCCCACACATTCTCCCCTTCTCCTCTGAGCATGTGGGGGGGCCTGCATATCCCCTACTCTGTCATTTTCAGTCTCTTTGAAGATAGATGCTTCCTCTCCCACTGAGGCCAGACACGGCAGTCTAGTTAGAAGAACATATCCCATGTACAGGCAACAGCTTTTGAAATAGCCCCCACCACTCCAGTTGTTTGTGATCCATGTGAACATTAAGCTGTGCATCTGCTACATAAGTGTGGGGAGGCCTAGGTCCAGCCTATGTAAGGTAACACATTTTTGTTTTTTGTTTGTTTGTTTGGTTTTTGTTTGTTTGTTTTGAGACAGGGTTTCTCTGTGTAGCTCTGGATGTCCTGGAACTTACTCGGTAGACCAGACTGGCCTCGAACTTAAGAAATTCACCTGTTTCTGCCTCTCAAGTGCCAGGATTAAAGGCATGCACCAACACTGCCCCATGTAACACAAATTTTTAACTGTCACATAAACATGCATTTGTTGGTTGCTACTGGGTAATTATAATTGCTAAATTTTAGAAGATATATCCATAAGAAGTAGGTTACGAGGAAAGGTTATTTATTTACTAATGAATAGTTCAAATTGCACAGTAACTCAGGAAAACTCTTTAGCAAGCACCATAAAAATGTTCAGCATACAATCCAGAGGTTTCTTTGGTGTCTATCGAAGAAGAATATACATATCTACTAATTAATACATAGATTAAAATAGTGACATTCTTTTTATTTATAAATTTTAAAATTTATATTAATGAACAGATAAAAGATAAAATATTATGAAGAAATAATTATCATTGAAAGAGTAAAATAACACAATCTGACTATTAAATATTTAACTTTAAAATGAGAAAAGCATAAAAATTTAAATTGGGTGCTATTGATATATACCCATTGTTAAGTGCACAAGAAGTAAATTGAGTTAGTAGGAAGATATAGAAGGAATATTTGGAGTTTGTGAAAAATATTTTTAAAATGAATTTTTAATAGTCAAACCCTACAAAGTTTATAGGTGAAATGACTACATTTAATTGTATTTATATTTTTTCCAAGTATAAATTAAATGCATTACAAAGATTGAAGATTAGAGGTGAAATTCTGCTAGTTAGTTTACTGTTATTTTAAATGAGTAATTTTTAAACGAAAATAAATTGTTATTTCATACAATACATCCTATTAATGGTTTCCTCCATTCCTCCTAACTACCCTCTGTCTCCCTTCTTACCCCAGATCTACTACTCTTCTGGTTCCTCTTCAAAAAAGACATGGAAGCTAAGAGACAACTGCCAACAGTACAAAACAAGCTATAATAAAGCAAAGAAAAACCCTCATACTGAGGCTGTACAAGTTATCCCAATTGTAGGAAGAACCAAGATCATATAAAAGAGTCAGAGATATACTTGCTCCCACTCTTACACATCCCACAAAAACACCAAACTAACAGCCATAACATATAATCAGAGTAACTTGTACACACCTCTTCAGGCTCCATGCTTGTTCTTCAGTCTTTGGGAAATCATGTGACTCCTGCTTAGTTGATTCAGGGGGCCATGTTCTTCCAGTATCTTCAGTCTTCTCTGACTCCTACAATCTTTTCACCCCCTCTATCACAGGAATAACCCATATCCAAGAAGAAAGAGCTGAGGGAGTCCTCCTCCAATTTAGACATACTCTCAGCATAATGTGTGGCTATGGGTCTCTGTATATTCTAATAGAGTAATTCTCTATGATGATTAATGGACAACATTGACAAAAAAAAAAATAGGCATCAATTTTTTTTTTTTTTGGCTCCTAGTGTTTAGTGTTTCATTCTTCCCTCTGATTTCAGTTGCAGGGCAGGAAGTCTAGGACATGGACTGCCTCTCATGATGTGGGCCTCAAGTTAAACCAAACTGTGGTTGTCCAATCCCATGAGTTTTGTGCCACAATTTCCCTGACACATCTTTCATGCAGAATAGATTGTAGGTTGAGAGTTTTATGGGTAGGTCTGCTGTCCACGTTTCTCTTTCTACATTTTAAACAGTACAGTCTTGCACCAAAGACTTTGGATGAAGGCTCCATTCAGGCACCAGTCCCCATCAGTTCAGTTCACACACAGAATATGTTCCCCTTATTCTTACCGGGGATATCCATGCATCCCCCTCACTAGAGCCCTCCTGTTTACCTAACCTCTCTGGGTCTAAGAATTGTAGCATAATTATCACTGACTTAACAGCTAATATATACTTATAAGTGAATATATACCATATTTGTCTTTCTGGGTCTTTGTAATCTCACAGTGATTTTCTTTTTTTAATCTAGTTCCATCCATTTGCCTGCAAATTTTGTGATGTTATAGTTTTAAAGAGCTGAGTTTTGCTCCATTGTGTAAATGTGGCTGATATTTTTTAAAAAAACAGTTTTTTAAGTTGGGGGGATGTCTAGGTTGTTTCTAGTTTCTAGCTATTCTGAATAAGCTGAAAAGAATATGGTGGAACAATTGTCCTTGTAGTAGGATGGAGTATATTTGGGTAAATTTTGAAGAGCAGTACAGCTGGTCTTGAGAAAGATCAATTCCCAATTTTTCTGAGGAACTGCCATATTGATTTCTATAGTAGCTATATAGTATGCACGCCCACTATCAATGAAGGAGTGTTTCCTTTACTCCACATTCTTGTCAGTAGGAGCTGTCACTTGTGGTTTTGATCTTAGTCATTCTGACAGGTCTAAGATGGAATCTCAGAGTGATTTGACTTGCATTTCCCTGATGGCAACAAATGTTGAACATTTACCTACGTATTTCTCAGCCTTTTGCAATTCCTCTGTTGAGAATACTCTGTTTAGCTCTGTGGGCCATTTTAAAATTGAATTATTTTTGGCATCTAATTTCCTTATGTATTTTGGATATTATATCCATATTGGATATAGAATTTGATGCTAAGCTGAGGATGTAGATCACTGGTTGATAGAGTGTCTGACATACATCAAGGTCCTGTTTCAATACATGGACTTCAAAAGTAAATTAAGATAACATTGTCACTGTAGTTTTTCATACTGTGTAGACATGAATGTGTAGAAGCATACTATTGAAACTCAAAATTCTTTAAATTAGATGATAAGGAAGGGTTCTAGGCAAGCTTCCAAAGGAGGGAAACAGCCAACAGTCCTACACATCTAGGACACATATGAACTGTAACAATGAACAGAATGGCATGGTAATCCTAATGACACAATAATGGCATCTCTTCCTTGATGGAACCCAACACCTCTCTAATTGAACTTAAGTCCTGTTCAACAAGAATGGAATGATGTTTGCTATTAGAAACTTCACTAACTACTGAATGATAGTGAAGTTAGGCATAGTCTGTATTGTTACTTGTGCGTATCTTTTTAGGAATAACAATTTAATACTAGTTTCACACAAGTAAAAGCACAAATTATGCAACTTGTATATGCATGAAATAATGAAAATGAAAGGTCATAAATTTCATGAACAAGGAAAGTTTGGTAGGAGGAAAGATAAGGGATGATGAAGGATGTTGAATATTTTTTCAGGTGCTTCTCAGCCATTCGGTATTCCTCAGGTGAGAATTCTTTGTTTAGCTGTGAGCCCCATTTTTTAATGGGGTTATTTGATTTTCTGGAGTCCACCTTCTTGAGTTCTTTATATATATTGGATATTAGTCCACTATCTGATTTAGGATAGGTAAAGATCCTTTCCCAATTTGTTGGTGGCATTTTTGTCTTATTGACAGTATCTTTTGCCTTACAGAAGCTTTGCAATTTTATGAGGTCCCGTTTGTTGATTCTCGATCTTACAACACAAGCCCTTGCTGTTCTATTCAGAAATTTTTCCCTTGTACCCATATCTTTGAGGCTTTTCCCTAATTACTCCTCTATAAGTTTCAGTGTCTCTGGTTTTATGTGGAGTTCCTTAACCACTTAGATTTGACCTTAGTACAAGGAGATAGGAATGGATCAATTTGCATTCTTCTACATGATAACCACCAGTTGTGCCAGCACCATTTGTTGAAAATGCTGTCTTTTTTCCACTGGATGGTTTTAGCTCCCTTGTCAAAGATCAAGTGACCAAAGGTGTGTGGGTTCATTTCTGGCTCTTCAATTCTATTCCCTTGGTCTACTTGTCTGTCACTATACCAGTACCATGCAGTTTTTATCACAATTGCTCTGTAGTAAAGCTTTAGGTCAGGCATGGTGATTCCACCAGAGGTTTTTTTATCCTTGAGAAGAGTTTTTGCTATCCTAGGTTTTTTGTTATTCCAGATGAATTTGCAGATTGCTGTTTCTAATTCCTTGAAGTATTGAGTTGGAATTTTGATGGGGATTGTATTGAATCTGTAGATTGCTTTTGGCAAGATAGCCATTTTTACTATATTTATCTTGCCAATCCATGAGCATGGAAGATCTTTCCACCTTCTGAGATCTTCTTTAATTTCTTTCTTCAGAGACTTGAAGTTCTTATACAGATCTTTCACTTCCATAGTTAGAGTCACGCCAAGGTATTTTATATTATTTGTGACTATTGAGAAAGGTGTTGTTTCCATAATTTCTTTCTCAGCCTGTTTATCCTTTGTGTACAGAAAGGCCATTGACTTGTTTGAGTTAATTTTTTATCCAGCTAGTTCATTGAAGCTGTTTAACAGGTTCAGGAGTCCTCTGGTGGAATTTTTAAGGTCACTTATATATACTATCATATCATCTGCAAAAAGTGATATTTTG
Organism: Mus caroli; assembly: GCF_978045245.1. Taxonomy (NCBI): domain Eukaryota; kingdom Metazoa; phylum Chordata; class Mammalia; order Rodentia; family Muridae; genus Mus; species Mus caroli. The sequence continues at coordinate 25,694,916 of NW_028227274.1, read as the reverse complement.
ACTTCTTCCTTTCAAATGTGTATCCCCTTGATCTCCTTTTGTTGTCAAATTACTCTGGCAAGGCCTTCAAGTAAGATGTTGAATAGGTAGGGAGAAAGTGGGAAGCCTTTTCTAGTCCCTGATTTAAGTGGGATTCCTTCTAGCTTCTCACCATTTACTTTGATGTTGGCTACTGGTTTGCTGTAGATTGCTTTTATCATGTTTAGTTATGGGCCTTGAATTTCTTATCTTTCCAAGACTTTTATCATGAATGGTTGTTGGATTTTGTCAAATGCTTTCTCTGCATCTAATGAGATGATCATGTGGTTTTTATCTTTGTGTTTGTTTATATATAGTGGATTACGTTGATGGATTTCTGTATATTAAACCATCCCTGAATCACTGGAATAAAAACATACTTGGTCATGTTGGATGATTGTTTTGATTTATTTTTGGATTCCATTAGTGAGAACTTTATTGAGTATTTTTGCATCAATATTCATAAGGGAAATTGGTCTGAAGTTCTCTATCTTTGTTGGGTCTTTCTGTTGATTAGGTATCAAGGTAATTGTGGCCTCATAGAATGAGTTGGGTAGAGTACCTTCTGCTTCTATTTTGTGGAATAATTTGTGAAGAACTGGGATTAGATCTTCTTTGAAGGTCTGATAGAAATCTGCACTAAACCCATCTGGTCCTGAGGTTTTTTTGGTTGGGAGAATATTAATGACTACTTCTATTTCTTTAGGGGATGTATATAGGACTGTTTATATCATTAACCTGATCCTGATTTAACTTTGTTACCTGGTATCTGTCTAGAAATTTGTCCATTTTATCTAGATTTTCCAGTTTTGGTGAGTATAGCCTTTTGTAGAAGAATCTGATGGAGTTTTGGATTTCTTCAGGATCTGTTGTTATGTCTCCCTTTTCATTTCTGATTTTGTTAATTAGGATGCTTTCTCTGTGCCCTCTAGTGAGTCTGGCTAAGGGTTTATCTATCTTGTTGATTTTCTCAAAGAACCAGCTCCTCATTTGGTTGATTCTTTGAATAATTCTTCTTGTTTCCACTTGGTTGATTTTACCCCTGAGTTTGATTATTTACTGCTGTCTACTCCTCTTGGGTGAATTTGCTTCCTTTTGTTCTAGAGCTTTTAGGTGTGTTGTCATGCTGCTAACATGTGTTCTCTCTAGTTTCTTTTTGGAGGCACTCAGAGCTATGAGTTTTCCTCTTAGAAATGCTTTCATTGTGTCCCTTAAGTTTGGGTATGCTGTGGCTTCATTTTCATTAAACTCTAAAATATTCTTAATTTCTTTCTTTATTCCTTCCTTGACCAAGGTATCATTGAGAAGAGTGTTGTTCAGTTTCCACGTTAATGTTGGCTTTCTATTATTTATTTTGTTATTGAAGATCAGCCTTAGTCCATGGTGATCTGATAGGATGCATGGGACAATTTCAATATTTTTGTGTCTGTTGAGGCTTGTTTTGTGACCAATTATGTGGTCAATTTTGGAGAAGGTACCATGAGGTGCTGAGAAGAAGGTATATCCTTTTTTTTTATTATTATAAAATGTTCTGTAGATATCTGTTAGAACCATTTGTTTCATAACTTCTGTTAGTTTCACTGTGTCCCTGTTTAGTTTCTGTTTCCACGATGATGGTGAAAGTGGTGTGTTGAAGTCTCCCACTATTATTGTGTGAGGTGCTATGTGTGCTTTGAGCTTTACTAAAGTTTCTTTAATGAATGTGGCTGCCCTTGTATTTGGAGCTTAGATATTCAGAATTGAGAGTTCCTCTTGGAAGATTTTATCTTTGATTAGTATGAAGTGCCCCTCCTTGTCTTTTTTGATGACTTTGGGTTGGAAGTTTATTTCATTAGATATTAGAATGGCTACTCCACCTGGTTTCTTCAGACCATTTGCTTGGGAAATTGTTTTCCAGCCTTTCATTCTGAGGTAGTGTCTGTCTTTTTCCCTGAGATGGGTTTCCTGTAAGCAGAAAAATGTTGGGTCCTCTTTGTGTAGCCAGTCTGTTAATCTATGTCTTTTTATTGTGGAGTTGAGTCCACTGATATTAAGAGATATTAAGGAAAAATAATTGTTACTTCCTATTATTTTTGTTGTTAAAGTTGGCATTCTGTTCTTGTGGCTGTCTTCTTTTAGGTTTTTTGAAGGATTACTTTCTTGCTTTTTCTAGGACATGGTTTCTGTCCTTGTATTGTTTTTTTTTTTTTCTGTTATTATCCTTTGAAGGGCTGGATTTATGGAAAGATAATGTGTGAATTATGTTTTGTCATGGAAAACTTTGGTTTCTCCATCTATGGTAATTGAGAGTTTGGCTGGCTATAGTAGCCTTGGGCTGGCATTTGTGTTCTCTTAGTGTCTGTATAACATCTGTCCAGGCTCTTCTGGCTTTCATAGTCTCTGGTGAAAAATCTGCTATAATTCTAATAGGCTTGCCTTTATATGTTACTTGGCCTTTTCCCCTTACTGCTTTTAATATTCTATCTTTATTTATTGCATGTGTTGTTCTGATTATTATGTGTCCGTAGGAATTTCTTTTCTGGTCCAGTCTATTTGGAGTTCTGTAGGCTTCTTGTATGTTCATGGGCATCTCTTTCTTTAGGTTTGAGAAGTTTTCTTCTATAATTTTGTTGAAGATATTTGCAGGTCCTTTGGGTTGAAAATCTTCATTCTCATCTACTCCTATTATCAGTAGGTTTGGTCTTCTCATTGTGTCCTGGATTTCCTGGATGTTTTGAGCTAGGATCTTTTTGCATTTTGCATTTTCTTTGATTGTTGTGCTGATGTTCTCTATGTAATCTTCTGCACCTGAGATTCTCTCTTCCATCTCTGTTTTCTGTTGATGGTGCTCACATTTTTGTTTCCAGATTTCTTTCCTAGGGTTTCTATCTCCAGTGTTGCCTCACTTTATGTTTTTTTTATCATGTCTACTTCCCTTTTTAGGTCTAGTTTGGTTTTGTTCGTTTCCATCACATGTTTGGATGTGTTTTCCTGTTTTTCTTTTGTTTTTGTTTTTTGTTTTTTCATTTTTGGGGTTTTTTTTTTGTATTTGTTTTTGTTTTTTGTTTTGTTTTTGTTTTTTTGTTTTTGTTTTTTTTTTTTTTTTTTGAGACAGGGTTTCTCTGTATAGCCCTGGCTGTCCTGGAACTCACTTTGTAGACCAGGCTGGCCTCGAACTCAGAAATCTGCCTGCCTCTGCCTCCCGAGTGCTGGGACTAATGGAGTGCACCACCACGCCTTGCTCTGTTTTTCTTTAAAGACTTGCAACTCTTTAGCAGTGTTCTCTTGTATTTCTTTAAGTGAGTTATTAAAGTCCTTCTTGATGTCTTCTACCATCATCATGAGATAAGCCCTTAAATCCGGGTCTAGGTTTTCAGGTGTGTTGGGGTACCCAGGACTGGCTGAGGTGGGAGTGCTGTGTTCTGCTGATGGTGAGTGGTCTTGGTTTCTCTTAGTAAGATTCTTATGTCTGCCTTTCACCATCTGGCAATCTCTGGAATCAGTTGTTATAATTGTCTCTGGTTAGAGCTTGTTCCTCTCGTGATTCTGTTATTCTCTACCAGCAGACCTGGGAGACTAGCTCTCTCCTGAGTTTCAGTGGTCAGAGCACTCTCTGCAGGCAGGCTCTCCTCTTTCAGGGAAGGTGCACAGATACCTGGCATTCAGACTTGCCCCCTGGCAGAAGATGAAGGCCCGAAACAGGACCTGTCCCAGAAGCTGTTAGCTTCTGTAGTCCACACTCTCATCTGTGCAGACTAGTCTTGGTGGAGTCTGGGAACCAAAATGTCTCCTGCAGATCGACAAATTTCATTTTTAATTATGCTCTACCTTAGTTTTGGACCAGCAACTCACAATGAACCTGGTACTTCAAATTTTTCTTACACTGGATGGTCTGCAAATAGAAGCACCTGAAAAAATGTTCAACATCCTTAATCATCAGGGAAATGAAAATCAAAACAACCCAGAGATTCCACCTCACACCAGTCAGAATGGCTAAGATCAAAAATTCAGGTGACAGCAGATGCTGGCAAGGATGTGGAGAAAGAGGAACACTCCTCCATTGTTGGTGGGATTGCAAGATTGTACAACCACTCTGGAAATCAGTCTGACAGTTCCTTAGAATATTGGACATAGTACTACCGGAGGATCCAGCAATACCTCTCCTGGGCATATATCCAGAAGATGTCCCAACTGGTAAGAAGGACACATGCTCCACTATGTTCATAGCAGCCTTATTTATAATAGCCAGAAGCTGGAAAGAACCCAGATGCCCCTCAACAGAGGTATGGATACAGAAAATGTGATACATTTACACAATGGAGTACTACTGAGCTATTAAAAGGAATGAATTCATGAAATTCCTAGGCAAATGGATGGACCTGGAGGGCATCATCCTGAGTGAGGTAACACAATCACAAAGGAACTCACAGAATATTTACTCACTGATAAGTGGATATTAGCCCAAAACTTAGGATGCCCAAGATATAAGATACAATTTGCTAAACGCATGAAACTCAAGAAGAAGGAAGACCAAAGTGTGGACACTGTGCCCTTTCTTAGAATGGGAACAAAATATCCATGGAAGGAGTTACAGAGACAAAGTTTGGAGCTGTGACGAAAGGATGAACCATCTAGAGACTGCCATATCCAGGGATCCATCCCATAATCAGCTTCCAAATGCTGACACCATTGCATACACTAGCAAGATTTTGCTGAAAGGACACTGATATAGTTGTCTCTTGTTAGACTATGCCGGGGCCTAGCAAACACAGAAGTGGATGCTCACAGTCAGCTATTGGATGGATCACAGACCTCCCAATGGAGGAGCTAGAGAAAGTACCCAAGGAGCTAAAGGGATCTGCAACCCTATAGGTGGAACAATATTATGAACTAACCAATACCCTGGTGCTCTTGACTCTAGCTGCATATGTATCAAAAGATGGCCTAGTCGGCCATCACTGGAAAGAGAGGCCCATTGAACATGCAAACTTTATATGTCCCAGTACAGGTGAACGCGAGGGCCAAAAAAAAAAAAAAAAAATGGGAATGGGTGACTAGGGAAGTGGGCGGGGGGAGGGTATGGGGGACTTTTGGGATAGCATTGGAAATGTAATTGAGGAAAATACGTAACAAAAAATATTTAAAATAAAAAATATTTATATCCTCAAATTGATACTAGAGATGTTTGCCACCACTCATATTTTTTCGTTTTTTTTTTTTGATGTTATTGTTGTTTGTTTATTTTATTTTTAACATGAATTTTAGGGATCTAAATTTAATTGCTTATGTTGCTCATCAATCACCTTACCCACTGAGCCCATTTTCTCTGCCCCTTCTTCCTTTTTTCCCTAGTGTAGTGGAGTAACAACACATATAGAAGTGCGCATAATTTGTTTAATGGTTTGGTTTGGTTATGTCTTAAACCCCTCATGCCCAAGTAATTAGCTTTGTCAGTGTGTTTGCATGTATGTGTGTGTGTGTATAAATCCCTCTGTGTGTGTGTCTGTCTGTCTGTCTCTCTCTTTCTCCTTTACCGATCTATCCATTTCTGACATATCAGTCAAAGTGGGTGGGGATGGAGATAGGTATTTTAAATACAGAGACATTTACTTGGATTTGTGTAACATTCTGTTGAAACAATGGAAGGCCTGTCATCTTTCATTAATAAAAAATTAGTTATAAATCTCCCTGTTCCTCACTGGAGGGCCCTTAAAACCTCTGTCAGAACCTGAGAAGGATGTCTGGCAAGGAATCAATCAAAAATCAGCAGGAGCTAGCAGCACATTATGTGAGGACACACACACACACACACACACACACACACACCAGCTCACCACCCTGAGTCCCGGGTAGTCCACACGAGTTTCTTTTTGTTGTGTCTTCACAGATGGCTTCCTCCTTCCTCATCCTGCCTTCCCAACACCTACACCCTTGTCTCTCCTTACCATCTCTTCACCCTCTGCTTGTCACCCCCTCAGTGCTGGAGACCTGTGCAATATCATTTTCTGTATAATGAAATCTGTAGTGACATTAATAAAAGTGTAATTTTATACATGGGAATGGAGCTGGCTAATAGTTTCTACCTGCTGTGCTTTGATGATAGACATCGGGATGTCACCATCTGTGTAATGAAATTTCACCTCTGTAATGGTTCAGATTATCAAACCTTCCTCCAAGTTGGCTCTGGGACTTTATTTATTTATTTATATATTTACCTGTTTATTCATCTGCAATGGGTGTTATGTGCTGTTTATCATGAAGTGCACCACTGACGGAGTGCAAAGTGTATTGGAAAGAAAGTAAAGGAATAAATTTCCACATTTCTTTTTGTCACATAGACACAATGATCATGAAATAATGCTACACTTTCCAGCCGTGGACAGTAAATGCCTTTCCTACATCAATGCTGTAGCTCTCTAACAATAACATATCATGTAATAAAGAACATGGTAAAAACAAAGGCAATAATAAAGCATTGTAACATGCCTATTACATAGATATTTGTGCACTGATTCATTTAATTCCAAGACTACATTGTCTGATTGCAATGATGATGAACACCTATGACAAATTCAAGCCCAGTGTGTGCTACTCTTAGGAAAGACTGCTAGGACTTTCTTAATCTCAAGATGAAACCAGAAGCAGATAGCTCTTTGCCTCAAAAATGTATATCCCATACAAGGCTAGTTCATGACCCCTGGCATATATGTAGCAGAGAACTGCCTTGTCTTGCCTCAGTGGGAGAGAATGCACCAAATCCTGTAGAGACTTGATACCTTAAGAGGGGAATGCAGGGGTGAGGAATGGAGTGTGGGTGAGTAGGGGAGCATTATCTCAGAGGAAAAAGGGAGTGGATGGATTGATGAACTCTGGAAGGGGTAAAAGGCGGGGGAACCATTTATAATGTAAATAAAGTAATTAATTAATAAATTTAAAAGCAAATGTTCATTGCATTACTTCAAATTTATTCCTAGGCACCTGGACAAATTACCAGATACAAGTGAGTCTCAGCGAAGAGATTTTCAAAATAGTCTGTCAATTCAAGTCTGGATACCAAATATCTAAAGGACTAGCTGCCAATAATGACCAAGAATTTGCTTGTTTTCTGTTTTTCTCATGTCCTGCCAATGTAAAGCCACTAAGAATATAAAGAAGACAGAAAAGAATAAATATTGATATGAAATCTCTTCCACAATACTCCAAACTGTATTTCACTTTATAGCCAATCTACTCATGAATAAACACTCAGAAATGAAGTTTGCATTTTATGTAGACTGCAAATACACATTTTATAATAAATTTCTAAATATTATTACAGATTATATCTTCTGCTTATTATTTGCTGATAAATACTAACTCCTAATTGCTTCAGAGCTTTATTATTTTTATTTATATTTTTTTATTTATAAAATCCACAGAACTATTTTCCACACAATGTTATTCTTTAAACTATAAGTCAGTTTCAAACAATAAATAATAACTAAAGTAAAAATTCAAAAAATTAAATAATTTATCCTTCTTGCAGTATCTTCATACTGACTCAATGGATCACATCTGTGAATATATTTTCCCTCATTGTAATTGTCATATGAATTTTTGATAAAGTAAGAAGGTTCACTCATGGTAATGAGCTCTAGGCAACATCCCACTGTTCCAAACATACCATGATCTATAAGTGTGGAACACACTGGGAATTCCTGTGTCTGAAAGAATCTAGAGACCCTCCAATCAACTTGGCAAGCACACTCAGTATCTCACCTACTGATTAGGTGATTTCTCTGCTTTCTCTCACATCTCTTCTGCATACATTTAAAAAACTTTTTATTGCTTCTTTGTGAATTTCATATCATGGACCCCAAAACCACTTATGTCCCCCTCCCCTTATAGCCATTCTCCACCTCTGCAACCTCCCACCCAACAGAGGAAAAAAACCTCATTGCAGAGGCTATAGTGTATCACATTTTGTCCTTTAATATTCCCTTTTGTCCACACATTGCAATAACTCCTTGGTCTGGTATAAATGAGGCCTCTGGCTTTTACTACTTATCAGTACTATAACCTCACTGGAACTCCTCTCAGATATCCTGTTGTTTCCCTGTGTCATGGAGATCCTGTAGTTTTGTATCTGTAGGACTCTCCCTGCCATGTACTCTAGCAGTTCATTGAAAAAACAAAACAAAACAACAACAACAACAACAAAACCCCAACTGCTTCCATACCTGGATTCTTGCCTCCATGCAGGACAAACCGCAGCTTGAAGTTATCAGTTTCTACGAGCTCTTCCTGCATCCCTGAAATCTGGCTACACTCAAGGAAAAGCAGCTCTACCTACATCCACAGAGGCTTGCACCCATCAGGGATTACCAGTTTTAATTGCAGTTCCAAATACCAGGAACTACAAGGAACTACAAGGCTTGGCAACACCTGGGGCAACCAGATGGGTAAAGGCCACCTTTAGAACACAATCAACAAGGTCAGGGCCATATGGCACCACCAGAACCAGGCTATCCTACTACAGAAAGCCCTGAGGATCCTAATATACCTGAATCTCAAGAAAATGGCATTAACTCTAATCTTATGAAAATGATAGAGGCCTTTAAAGAGGAAGTTTATAAATCCCTTATAGAAATATAGGAAAATTCAAGCAAACAGGTAGAAACCCTCAAAGAAGAAATGAATAACTATAAAGAAATACAGGAAAACACAATCAAACAGGTGAAAGGAATAAATAAAACTGTTCAAGACCTGAAAATGGAAATAGAAGCAATAGAGAAAACAAACTGAGGCAAACCTGGAGATGGAAAGTCTAGGAAAGAGAACAGGAAATACCAACACAAGCATCACCAACAGAATGAAAGAGATAGAAGAGAGAATCTCAGACATACAAGATAAAATAGAAGAAATTGATATGTCTACCAGAGGAAACACTACAGTTGAAACATTTGTAATGTTTCTTAGCCAGAAACAGCATCTTCTGATGTGTTTTAGACACAGAGTTGAGAAGGAAATAATTTTCTCCATAGCAAGGTTACAAATATATTTGAAATGGAGCTTTCGTTCAAATTTTAAATATGACATTTGAAAGCAGCATATCTAGAAAAAAAAACCATGATTTATAATGCTTTCTTTTACACTAGTAACCCTTCATATTTTATGCGTGGGCCTGCATGCATGTGTGTGAGTGTGTGTGAGTGTGTGTGAGTGTGTGTGTGTGTGTAATTGAATATAAAGTCTTTTCTATACTGGTACATTTAAAGTGTAAACAATGATTAACAAAATAAATAAATAAAATAAAAATTTCTAACAACAAAGAAAAGATCTTACAGGAAATTTGGGACATGATGGAAAACTAAAGCTAAGAATAATAGGAATAAAGGGAGGAGGAAGAGGAGGAGGAGGAGGAGGAAAATTTCCCTACTGTATCATAATTAAAACAATAAAATTACAGAACAAAGTAAGAATAGTAAAAGTCTCAGTTAGTAAAAGCTAAGAAGCATATAAGAGCAGACCTATTAGAATTACACCAGACTTCTCAAAGAGTTTAAGAACCAGAAAGGCCTAGGCAAATAATTACGATCTCACAGATATCAGGCTGGACAACTCTGCCCAGCAAAACTTTCAATCACTATCAACTGAGTAAACAAGAGGTTCCATGACAAAGCCAAATTTAAATAAAATCTTTCCCCTAATCCAGCCCCACAGGGCATGCTAGAAGTAAAGCTCTAAGTCAAGGTGAGGGTAATCACACCCAAGAACACACAAGAAGTAGAGCTAGAAAAGGGTTTTATAAGCAAATGGACCCAAGAAACAAGCTAGAGTACCTATTCTAATAGCTGATAAAAATAGACTTTCCACCAAAAGTAATCAAAAGAGATGCAGAAGATACTTCAGACTCATCAAAAGAAAAATTCACCAAAATAATATTTCAATTCTGCAAATCAATGCCCAAACAGGAAGGTAATCCACATTTCTAAAGGAAACATTACTAAAGCTTAAACCACACAATGAACCCCACCCATTAATAGTGGGGAATTCTACACCAAGCTCTCACTCACTGACAAGCCATCAAGACAGAAACTAAACAGAGAAATAATGGAATGTACAGAATTTATGAAACGAATGCACCTAACAGCTACAGAACTTTTCATCCAAACACAAAAGAATATACTTTATTCTCAGCACCTCATGAAGCCTTCTCCAAAATAGAACATATGCTTGCTAACAAAATAAATCTGTACAGACATAACACAATAGAAAAACTCCTTATATCCTATCAGACCACCATGGATTGAAGCTGTACTTCAACAACAACTGAACAAGAGAAAGCCTACATACTCATGGAAACTGAACACCTCTCCATTCAATGATAACTTCATCAGGGGGGAAATAAAGAAAGAAATTAAAGACTTTCTAGAATGTAATGAAAATGAGAGAAGAACATTTTCAAACTTATGGGACACAATGAAAGCAGTGCTAAGGGGAAAGTTCATAACACAAAGTGCTTTCATAAAGAAATTTCATAATAATATATAAATGTACACTGAAAAGCTCTAGAGAAAAGAAGCACACACACTCAAAAGGAGTAGACTCTAGGAAATAATCAAACTTGGGGCTGAAATCAATCAATTAGAAACAAATAGAATAATACAAAGAATCCACAAATACAAGAGTTTGTTATTTCAGAATATGAACAACATATACAATTAGCCCAAGTAACTGAAACACAGAGAGGCAGTACATAAATTTACAGAATCTACATAAAAAGGGAGAGATAACTACAGCCACTGAAGAAATTCAAAGAATCATTAGGTCTTTCTTCAAAACACCGAACTCCACAAAATTGGAAATCTAAATGAAATGGATTATTTTCTAGATGGATATCACTTTACAAAGTTAAATCAACCTCAAGTAAACTATATAAATATTCCAATAAACACATAAAGAGATAGAGGCAGTCATTATAAGACTTCCACAAAAATGAGCCCAGGGCCAGATGGTTTTAGTGCAGAATTCTATGAGACATTCAAAGAAGAGGTAATACAAACACTCCACAAAATAGAAATAGAAGGAACTGCCAAACTCACTCTAGGAAGTCATAGTCATGTTATTACCTACATCATATAAATACTCAAGAAAAAAGAAAAAAATTGACCAATCTCCTTTATGAACATTGATGCAAAAATATTTAATAAAATCCACACAAATCCAATACAAGAACATATCTTTGACATTGTCCATCACTATAATGTAGGCTTCATCCAAGGGATACAGGGGTTGCTCAATTTATAAAAAAATCCATCAACTTTGTCTACTATATAAACAAAGTGAAAGAAAATAAAACACATGATCATCTCATTATGTATTGAAAAGCCTTTGACAAAATCCAACATTGATTCTTGTTCAAAGTCTTAGATCATGAGTACAATACCCATATATAAATACAATAAAAACAATATACAGCAAGGTAATAGCCAGCTTCAAATTGAATGGAGAGAAATGTAAAGAAATACCACTAAAATCAGTGACAAGACAAGGTTGTCTACTCTCTCCTTAGTTCTTTAGTATAGTACTTGAAGTCCTAGCTAGAGAAATAAGACAACTAAAGGAGATTGAGGGGATATAATTGGAAAGGATTAAGTCAAAGAATCACTATGCACAGAAGATATAATAGTACACATATGTTAATCCAAAACTTGTACCAGAAAACTCCTACAGCTGATAAACATCTTGAGCACAGTGGCTGCATACAAAATTTACTTAAAAACAAAAAACAAAAAAAAAATCAACCAAACCAAAAAAAAAAAAAAAAAGGGTAGCCCTCCTTTATACAAAGAACACATATCCTGAAAACCAAATTATACTGACAATAGCCTTAACGATAGCCACAAATAATATAAAATATCTTGGTGTAACTCTAAACAAGGAAGTAAAAGACCAACAATGACAAGAACTTCAATTCTCTGGGGAAAGAAATTGAAGACTATATCAGAAGACAGAAAGATGTCCCATGCAGTCTACAGAATCAATGCAATTCCTGTCAAAATTCTAACTCAGTTCTTTACATCCCTTAAAAGAGCAATTCTCATTTGGAAAAACTAAAACAAGAACAAAAACTCAGGATAACATATATGATCCTGTAAAATAGAAGAACTTTTAGAGTTATCACTGTCCCTGACTTCAATCTGTATTACAGAGCAAAGTAATAAAAACTGGGATCTATCATGATTGCCCTCCAAAAGACCAAAAAAGCAGCTGAAAGAGTCAGATTCAGTTCTTTGCCCCCAATCAATGGACAGAAGCAGCTAACCCCTGTTGTTGAATTAGGGAAGGCTGAAAGAAGCTGAGGAGAAGGATGATTCTGTAGGAGGACCAGCAGTATCAATTAATCTGGACCCCCAAGATCTCTCAAACACTGGACCAGCAAACAGACAGCATACACCAGCTGATATTAAAGCCTCCAACACACATACAGTAGAGGACTTCCGGGTCTGTGTTCATTCAGAGATGAAGCACCTAACCCTCAAGAGACTGGAGGCCCCAGGAAGTTTAGAGGTCAGGTGGTGTGGGAGTGGGTGCATCTACATGGAGATGGGTGGAGTGGAAGGAGGTGTGGGATGGGGAGCAGTCAGAAAGTGGATGGGGAGGGGCAGGGAATGGAACATGACGTTTAAAAATGAATTACAGATAAAAAAAAATTTAAAAAAAAACCCTGCATGGTATTCAGAAAAGGAACAACAGATGCAAGCATCACCAAGAGAATACAGAAGTTAGAAAAGAGAATCTCAGGTGTAGAACATACAATAGATCAGTCAAAGAAATTCTTAGATCTAAAAAATTCTTAACATAAAATGTGGGGCAGTGGGCTGAGCCACCAGACAGAAAAACTGGTAAGGTAAAGCAAAAGTTCAGAACTTGGAACTCTGAAATTAGGATGGTCGGAGTTCACTAGCTCAAGACCAGAGTCCTGTTCTGTGTTTCCATATGCCAGCTGTGAAGCAGAAATGCAGGACCACTATAAAAATCTCCAGATAATCTGGGATACCATTAAAAGACCTTACATAAGAATAATAGGAATAAAAAGTGAGGAGTCCCAACACCAAGGCCCAGAAAATATTTTCGGTATGTTTGTATATATAGGAAGCTTATAGAACACCAAATAATCTGTCCCAGAAAAGAAAATCATCTTGATACATAATAATCAAGACACAAAATCTACAGAACAAAGAAAAATATTAAAAGCCACCAAGGGAAATGGACAGGTAACATACAAAGGCAGACCTTTCAGAATTACACCCAACTTCTCAACAGAGTCTCTAAAAGCTAGAAGGGTTTGCACAGATAACTTGCAAACTCTGAAAAACTAGAGATGCCAACCTACATTACTATACCCAGTAAAACCCTCAATCACCATAGATGGAGAAAACAAGATATTTCAAGATAATTCCAAATTCAAACAATATCTGTCCACAAATCCAGTTATACAGAAAAAGCTAGAAATAAAACTCCAACCCAAGGAGAATAATTATATCCAAAAAGCCATAGGAAATAAATAATTCCAAACCAGCAAAGACAAGGGAAGCACAAACACATACATGCACACACACCCACACACACACACACACACACACACTACCAACATCCAAATAAGAGGAAAGAGAAGCCACTGGTAATTAATATCTCTCAACACCAATGGATTAAATTTTTCCCAAAAGACATAATCTAACAGAATGGATGCAAAAATAGGACCCATTACTCCGATTCATACAAGAAACCTAACTTAGGAACAAACTAGACATTACCTGTGAGCAAAGAACTGGAAAAAAATTTTTCCAAGCAATTGAATCCAAGAAGCAAGCTGGGGTAGCCATTTTTTTTTTATAAATTTCTTTATTGGTATATTAATTTTCAGGAAGATCTAATCATGTTTTATAAAAGTAAAACTTTTTAGAATTATACATATAAGCATATTCTTTTATTATTATTATTTTTATTAGGTATTTATTTCATTTGCATTTCCAATGCTATCCCAAAAGTCCCTCACACACTCCCCCACGCACTCCCCCACCCACCCACTCCCACTTCTTGGCCCTGGCGTTCCCCTGTACTGAGCCATATAAAGTTTGCACGACCAATGATCCTCTCTTTCCACTAATGGCCGACTAGGCCATCTTCTGATACATATGCAGCTAGAGAATAAAATAGACTTTCAAACAAAATTAATCAAAGGAGAGATGGACACTTCATACTCATCAAAGGAAAAATCTATCAAGATGATATTTCAATTCTGAACATCTATGCCCCAAAAAGAAGGGCACCCACATTTGTAAAAGAAACATTGCTAAAGTTTAAATCACACATTAATATCAGGAGAGAACAACACACAGCAGAACACCACACAACAATGGAAGTGGGAGACTTCAACACTCCACAGTCACCAACTGACAGGTCATATAGACAAAGAGCATAAATGGACTGAACCTATGCCTGCCAGCACATATATAACAGATGTGCAACTTGGTCTTCAGATGTGTCCAAAAAACTGGAGCTGGGGTGATCCCAAAAGATGTTGCCTTTGTGTGGGATATGCTCTAGTTGGGTTGCCTTGTCTGGCCTCACTGGGGAAGGATTCACCTAGTTCTACCAAGACTCGATGTATCCAGGTTACAGGGATATTCAGGAGTGCACCAGCTTGCTCAGAAGGAAAAGAAAGTGGGATGTGGGGAAGAATTGTGGGGAGTGGTTACTGGGAAGGGGCAGTGAGTGAGATATTAAGTAAGTAAATTTTTTTAAAAAAGAAAACAATAGGGAACTGAGTGGGAGAAGCAACGAGGATGGTAATGGGGAGAAGGTATCAGGAGAACAGGGGAAAGGGAATGTAAATCTGTAGTGGGCATGAGGAAAGAATCTCTAGGACTTGCCAAAGACTTGAGAGGGATGTGCCCTCCCCCCCTTTTTGTTTTGTTTTTTGTTTTGTTTTGTTTTTTGTTTTGTTTTGTTTTTTGTTTGTTTTTGTTTTTTGTTTGTTTTAGACAGGGTTTCTCTGTGTAGCCTTGGCTGTCCTGGAACTCTTTTGTAAACCAGGCTGGCCTCGAACTCAGAAATCCCCCTGCCTCTGCCACCCAAGTGCTGGGATTAAAGCCATTAGCCACTACGCCCTGCCCCAGGGATCTTAAGGGGTGTCTTTACCTGAGACTTTTTAGCAGTGCGGGATATAGAGCCCAAAGTGGTCACCTCCTATAGCCAGGCAGCACTCCTAGTGGACAGATAAGGAAAGCAACCCAACCACAAAACCTTTAACCCAAGATGTGCGAGGACAAAGATGGAACAGAGATGGGTGGAAGGAACAACCAATGAATGGTGTAAATTAAGACTCACGCTTTTGATCCCAGCACTTGGGACCAGCATACTATGTTCCCTGTCCTGTTTGGTTTTCTTGATTATTTTCTTGCTGTTCTCAGTCAAGATCTTCATGGGGTCTTCCCTAGTCATGAAACTGGAATGAATCCATAGCTTTTCTTTTCCAGTGGAAATATATATATATATATATATATATATATATATATATATATATATACTCTCCCCTATAATAACACAGTTCCTCCCTCCATTCAGAAGTTAATTTATCCCTATTATACATAGGCTGATTTAGGTTAGCAGTTTCTCTCCATAATACAATGACTTTCAGCAGCTTTTTGTTGTTGTTGTTCAACAGCACTCAAGAAATTTAAAATCAATAACGTATTTTAATCTATCTCTGATCTGTGATAGATTTCATACTCTATCTCTTTGTTACACCTTTCAGTTCTACAAGCATTTCCGTTAGTGTCCTGTTAGATTTCTCCATAATTGCTTGTCCTGTAAGAGTGTAAGATGTATCTGTAACATTTTCTATGCCATAGTGTCAAAAAAACACCCTGTTATACTCTAATGGTTACACATGTTGTAGAGTGTTCAGCCCCAATCTGTAAGGCACTTCCAAGATACCCCTTATCTCTAACCAAATGTGCAATCTCAGCATCATTCCTTTCAGAACTTAAGTCAGAAACTCTACAGAATTCTGACTATATACATATTTTTATTCTCCAAATTCTACAAAATGAAGCATAAAATCTATGGTATGATACTGCTCTAAGGTAGCATCATTAAGTAGATTCTGCATTCTTAATTCAGAATATTGTATCACTATGGGCTTTCATTCTAATTCTTCAAGTCTTTGTGAATTTTTTTAAAATCTAGAACATCCTTTCTGCTTTTGCTATAGGTTCCAGATTCTCTAATCTCTGCTCCATAGCCTCTAATCTAGCATCTAATCTAATCTAATTTTTCAGCCTCTTCTATCTCCAAGTCTTCCTTATTCTCACCTCTCCCAAACAGAATATAAAAACCTGTAATCATTATTGAAAAAACAATCCATTTGTATGCTGACAAACAAAACAAAATTCTATGGAATCTAGAGGAATTGTGTCATTGTGTTTCTCTCCATTTTAAAAATTATATTTTCACTTTTAATCTCTAAGTCTTTTCTTAAGGGCTTCACGTTCTGACTTTTAAACTAAATACTTCATCTTATGATTTATATGCCCAGAATGCTTTCTCGTTTATTGTTTTATTTATTTTTTTTTTTAAAGAATACCTTAGGTGCACAGATGCCAGGATTCATGCTGTTTTAATGTGACCCCAACTATTTAGCTAACTGCTGACCTCACCCCAATTACTCTGCTCGCAGAGGAAGAGGAGGATGGGGCCAGAAGATCTGGGCCTATGTGCCTCACCAGAGGTAACAGTGCTTTGGGGAAAACCTGAGAGAAGCTGCCTTGAAGTTCTGGCACCTGCCATTGAGTCAGCAATCCTGGCACCATTACTAAAGCTGCTCTGGCTCCAGTGTGGGCCACAGTGAGCATCCGAGACCCTGCTGGCTAGCAAGCTATGGGTCTGTTGTTCTATTGCTGTTCTGGGAAGCTTTTCACTTTGGGGCACACCTGAGGCTCTGGTCTGCTTTCACTCTCTTTTAAAGAGACCAGGCCTCCTGTCCAGTCAGCAGATTGTAGAAGACTACACTTCCTTCATTCTAGCTGCTATTTACTGGTCTCTGCTAAAGTGCTCAGCTCAATGTTGCTCTCCTGGCTTTCTGATCTGATTCCTATCTGCAGAAATTTTAGCCAAAGCCTAAATCCTAATCTTGGATTACGTGCCAGATGGTGGATGCCATTATTTTATGGCTTGTTTACTGTAATCTGTGCTCCTGATCCCAGAAACAATGACTCCGATTCTTTATTATAACAAACACCTTGTTCATGAGCTTTGGCTCATTCTCTGACTAGCTCATAACTCCATATCTCATTTACTCTATCCTGACTTCTGCCATGTGGCTGGTTACCTGGTCCTCAGTTTCATACAATTCCTCTTCTTCTGTGTCTGGGGAGAATCTTCCCACTCCTTACGCAATCCCCCAAATCCTCTCTCTATACTAGAACATCCACTGCCCTATTTCCTGCCTAAGCTCCTAGGCCAACAGCATTTTATAAACAGGTGAATGCTTTGACACAATGTAAAATAACACTATGCCAACATCTTCAAGTCTCCAGTTCTACCTCACTTCATTGTGCTCATGTCCTTCTGTGTGTTTCTCCCCCTTCCATTTTGCTACCTTTTACTTTCTCATCTTAGTGGTCCCGTAGTCTCTAAATGTCTGGAGTCATTTCAGGACTGATCACCAGAGTATTAATATACCCTTCTCATTCCTTATGACACCAGGTAGGGGTCATTGAGAGCATAGTCTCCTCCTCCAGGTCTACCTTGTGGTAATCTCGTTCTAGTTCCCTGAATGGGCTCTCTGATTCCAAACTAGTGGTCATCTCAAGCTCATTTTTTTTTCAGGGAATGTTAGGCTACTAATGATTCAGATGTTCATAGGTCAGAACATTCAGTTTAGACATCGTCTTTCTTCTCTCTGCCATTTACTGATTTATATGTGACCATATCTGCAACACCTTTTTGGGCAGGCTGCATAATTATTATTGGGTGGGAACATAGCCATACATAGTATAATTCTACTGATCTTCCTGCCCAACTCATCTGTCTCCTGTCACAGGTATGCTTAGAGATGAAGTTTCATATATATATACATATATATATATATGTATATATATATATATCCATCGACATTCTTTAACTGGTATTAAGGCTAGGAAGAATCCCTCAGTTGATATTCATGGTGAGCACTCGTTTACTACAAACTGAGGCTACCACAAACTGGCTTCTGGACACTCTTACCTTTTTTGTTTTGGTTTTTTGGTTTTTTGGAGACAGGGTTTCTCTGTGTAGCCTTGGCTGTCTTGGAACTCACTCTGTAGAACAGGCTGGCCTCAAACTCAGAAATCCACCTGCCTGAGCCTCCCCAGTGCTGGAATTAAAGGCGTGTACCACCAATGCCTGGCTACACTCTTACTTTTAAGTAGCAAATTTCCTCAGAGCTTCTCGTTTCTCCACTAGAGAAATGTGTTCAATTTCTCTCATAGAAAGTTCTGAGGCTTTGCTCATCCTCTCAGGCAGAGATCTGAGAGGGGAGAGTGCAGGTGGTCATCTTTAATCACAATTTCATGAATTCAGAAAAAAAATAAAAATGCATAATACCTGGACAGATGGCGCTGTGTCACTGGGGTGTGACACTGGCAGTGTTTGGCTGGTAGTGAGCACATGCTCTCCCACTTCAGGAAAAACAAACCCAGTGGCACAGCTTTGTTTATCAGCAGGGGGTAGTGGGTAGAGGTAGGTGACAAGTTTATTTTCTTGACATCTTCCATCTGGGTCTTGGGTAATATACCCTGCTATCTCAAGTTTAGAATATTTGCCTTTAACATATGTACTTCATGGCCCAGGGGTCATTGCAAGGTCCCAAGGCCAGAGCCTAGCACACTTCCTCTGAGTTAATATCACATATCTGGGTGGAATTAGATGATTTACCTCCAGGATGAGACTTATCCTTACTCCATTTGATCTCCAATTCAAATCAAACCCCAATCTATCCAGTTTGTGCCAAGTGTTAAAGAGAAATGCCCGGTACTTGGCTAGCTGTCACTCACTCTGAATACTTGGCCTTATGTTCATCAAGAGTGTTGGTTGAAAGCTCAGCTTTACTTAACAACTCCTGTTCAGCTTTCAGCTTCTTTACAAGCTTCCATACTTCCTTTGGAGAAAATGCCATTTTCAAGATTCAAGAGCAATTATTTGCAAATGACTCACTATAAACATTACAGCTAGGTACACTTCCCTTCTAATCAAGAATATACATGGTAAATATTCCTAAGTAAATATGTGGGGCACTCACGTGCAAAATCTAAGCTTCATTATTTCTGATTATACTTTTCTTTGCTTTTTGAGTCACTCTCCATGCTTTTAAATTCCAGCTGTGTTCCCACACATCCTCCTTTCCTGCAGACAAAGACAAAAAGAGGAATGGCGAATAGTCCACAAGCATTCTGTTTGCCACACAGTAGGTTTGCAGTCCTTTTGGGCTTCAGTGATTTGTTTGGTGCTTCACTGTACAAGCTGAGTTTGAGAAAAGACTTCTTTGCTAGAGGATCCGGGTAGTCTCTTCAGGTGACTATTATGTGTTTCCCTCCCATTCCTCCATCTGGATACTTGATGTCCAAATTGTAAAATGCTTTAGAGCCTTTGAGAACTTTCTGCTTATTTTAGAACCATTAGGAAAGAAAGCGACTGACTGAAGGGATTATATTGGAGCTGGACATGCTTACTGTCCAAGATAGACTTTCTGACTGTCTTCACAAAATGAAACTACCACGAGAGGCTGATCTAGCCCACTGCCATCTCTACCTCCAATCGATGGGCCATTCCCTATATACTTTGAGCCAAAACACACACACACACACACACACACACACACACACACACACACACACTTCATTAATATGCTACTGTTGGGCATTTTCTTACATAGAGGAAAAGAGCATCTAAAAGGAGAAGCTTGAAAGAATAGCAGGTGCCAGAGTTCAAAAGCAGTATGAGCTGATGGCTTCCAAAAAGCAGGCAGTCTTATGTTTTATTTTTTGTTTGTTTGTTTTTTTTAAGCTTTATAGAAAGTGTTTATTGTCTTTTTTTTAATTAGGTATTTTCCTAGTTTACATTTCCAATGCTATCCCAAAAGTCCCCCATACCCACCCCCCCAATCTCCTAACCACCCACTCCCCCTTTTTGGCCCTGGCGTTCCCCTGTACTGGGGCATATAAAGTTTGCAAGTCCAAAGGGCCTCTCTTTCCAGTGATGGCTGACTAGGCCATCTTTTGATACATATGCAGCTAGAGACAAGAGCTCCGGGGTACTGGTTAGTTCATATTGTTGTTCTACCTATAGGGTTGCAGTTCCTTTTAGCTCCTTGGGTACTTTCTCTAGCTCCTCCATTGGGGGCTGTGTGACCCATCCAATAGCTGACTGTGAGCATCCACTTCTGTGTTTGCTAGGCCCCGTCATAGTCTCACAAGAGACAGCTATATCAGTGTCCTTTCAGCAAAATCTTGCTAGTGTATGCAATGGTGTCAGCGTTTGGAAGCTGATTATGGGATGGATCCCTGGATATGGCAGTCTTATGTTTTAAAAAGAGCAGCAGGAAAGAGTTCAGATTTGACTTCAGTCCCTGTAACAGTGACGTAAATAATGTGGGGTGGGGGGAGCTGTTGAGATGGCTGAGGATGTCAGAGCCATGGCCTTTTATTATAAGCCTCAAGTCTCTGAAATGTCTGGGTTTATGAAAAGTGATGTAGCTCTGGGAAGTAATAGTGATTGATGGAGGGGGGTGAAGGGGAAGAGATCTATCATCTCCAGAAATCAGAATTGTTCTTCAATAAGAGCTACAGTCTCTCTGCAGAAGAGAGATTGTGGTATAAGGAGGTCTTGCATCTTTATGTGGTAGAAAGGAGGGCACTTCAGGGATGGAAAAGTCTATCAGCAGGTCAGTTCTCCTGTGGTCTGGAAGAGTTTCTAGATGATAGCAATTTTTGCATGTGGATCATCTCATTAGAATTTTCCATGAAAGTCATCAGTCAGGTCCATTTTCTTGCCCAGTGTTCCTAAGTCCAACTGAAGCTTTAGGCAATTAGCTCTTCAGGAACTAGCTAATATCTTTTCTTGTTGCTTTCAATCAACACACAAGATACCAGAGCATGACCTAGTGTGATATGACCTCTTACAATTACATCCCCATTTTATATAAAATTGGCTCACCACCTCTTGATATTTTCTTATAAGTTCATATATTTTATACATTTGTGGGTTAAAAAATACTTGAAAAACTCAGATTCAATATGAAAAAAAGAAAAAAGGACAAAAATATGTTTCAAACTGCATTCCAAATATGAATGTCTGATTATTGTAAACCTGAAGATTATAAACTTCACATGAAACAGTACTTGTGTCAGAACATCTGATGAATGAGCAGAAGGCATGTGTATACAAGCACTGGATCGGAGTTACTCAGAACTTCAAAGTCATCTTTCCAAGCTGTTAGAGCTGCAGGGGGGCCTCATTCCCAAATCACTTTGGGATCTTGTCCACACAGAATGCAAAAATAGACATGTAGGTTTAACAGAGTCGCCCAATTTTATGCTATGCTCCAAATCCAGGCAGGAGCCTATGTTTGTAAATGAAAGCAGGAACAATGGACAGCTTACTGTTTCCTGTATTGTCTATGGCTGCATCTAGGTCACAGTGCAGAACCTGAGCAGTGGTAACACAGTTTGCCAGTTCCACACAGTTTGACATTTGGCCTTTAAGGGAGAAGAGTTATCTGATCCCATGTTAATGTTAGAGGCTATGAACATTATAATGCGTCACGTATGAAGGTTTTAAGCACTTAGGAAAATAAACTCAAATATCTAGCAAAAGTGCTATCAATGTTTTATATTTGTAATATATTCACCAAGTCATCATCTGAATTAAGGAAAATCTAACACTGTTCTTGAAGAAGAGAAACTGTGCCTTCACTTTCTTGAATGTGTCACTTGACATAAAATAAAACTCCACATTAAAAGAGGGAGGGAAGTGACAGGGAATTATTTTAGAGGCACAAGAAACTTCTGAAATAAAGGCATTTTTGTCTTCAGAGTGAAGAACGTTTTATTCATGTGGGAGGGAACATAGATGTTACACACAAAGAAAAGTGGAAAGACAAGTAACACTAAGCATTCTAGATAGCCCTCTGACTATGGCCTTTTCATGGCTATTTTGATTATCAGATCAAAATATTAGGTCAAAATTTTCATAACCACCCAGTCACTACCTAAATTGCTTTCTGTAGTGATGATAGCAAACGCTGGACAATAACAAACTGCAAGATTGATCACAGAGAGTGGAGGTACCGTGTATTAAAGAGCTGACTGCTGAGGTGTTCCACACAAGTGAATGTCAGCTGGAGATGGCAGTATCATTTCCCCCATTAGTATCACATTCACGTGCCTATAAACTCAAGAGCTTTTTGTCCTGTCCTCGTCCTTTTCCTCCTTTTTCTTTTCACCTTCTCCCATAAGCTTTTTGCCCCACAGCCCCTTCCCCTGCACATGTCAGGCTTGTCCCCTTCCTAATTCTGAGCATCCCAAGAAAGAAATCAGAATATCATATTTTCATAATCAAAATTCAAAACTCAGTCTGTGCTCATTGAACTGATGAGGCTTCTCCATTCTGAAGAAGATAGAAAGATACCTGCTTTGCAAACAGAAGAGGGAAGACTACCACGTGTGGCCGTGCCTGCCAGAGGTCAGTATCTCCATCCACAGCGTGCAATTCGCAGATCTGATAGCCCTCTGCTACCATATCCACATTTGTAGACAAACAAAACCTTTAATTTTTGGTCAAGCTACATCTATATGGTTACAGGTTTACTTTCAACAAAATAATTTTTTAACAGTCAATATGGTATGAATAGATTAAAGAGGGCAGCAGCTAAGCAAAGGATAAAATTTGGTGAAGGAAATATTTATTATGAATGTTTTAAAAAGCTTTGATAATTCAGATTTCTTATAGGAATGCTTTTTTTTCCCTATCCTCACTTCACATACATATTATGACTTAGACTTGAACTCTGAAGTTTATAGCTTAGGTCAGGGACAGACTAGGACACTCTGTGGGGTTCATCTAGAACTCTCATGTTATTTCTATAGGCTTACTAGCCATTAATCCAGTTCACAGACAGGGAAACACAGGTTTATAATGAATTTAAATGTTTCATATAAGAAATTACAAGTGGCCAAAAGAAGGTTTGTAAAAAAAGAAAATCTATTCTAAAAATCCAGATACAAATCTTGTTTTATACTCACACTAACTAAATCACAGATGTAGATACTCAATAAACACATTTCAATATGTAGATCATTAACAAATATACTTTAATAAATGAATGAATATTTCTCAGAGCTGATCTTATGACCTTAAAACTCTTGGTATTATAGAAAGTATTGGAATTGGTGTTGTTTAGGGGTTTTGTTGTTGTTTGTTGTTAGTTTAGTTGTTGCTGTAATTTTGTTTCTTTGTTTTGTTTTATTTTTGTCCTGTTGTTGCTAACTTACATTTCTACTTTTATCACACACTAAAATTCTAGCTTATCATTGTCTAGTATATTTCTTTCTTTTTCTGTGTTGTATGATTCATGGAAAAATATTACTACTCACACCACTGCTTGAATAAATATCTAAAGTCCACTCTTGCTTCACTTCCAGCCATCAGGTATGTCAACGTTTTATAAATCCCCATGCAGTTTTTCACACACAGCACAGATAACTACTATAGTTGAGTCACCCTGTGCCTTATCTAAATTTTGCAATCAGATTCCCAACAGATGGAATAACTCATACACTGTCTACCCACTGCACATCCAACTTTCCTTCTATGCATCAACTTGACCGCTTCTTAATACTGCATAAAATAATGAAAGGCTTTTTTGTTACCCTCAGGACAGCACTTTAGCTGCTTAGCCTGATCTGTGAGGACCTCTAACATCGAGTGTACTGATCGATCAAGCTGCTGTGGTTTTCAGTCCTTTGCCTTTGACTGTTGCTCTGACAGGATGTCCTTTCACCATGATGCTCTAACTCCTAAGTGGCAAGACAGAGCTCCATAGAATTCTTCCCATGACTCTATCAGAGGACGTAATCTCAACTATTTGTTGATTCCCAAATCCATCCTGGTTAATTCCTATTACATTCTGTTAATTGTCTCTGTACCCTAAAAGTAGAATCAGTCTGGGCATGTCAGTCATGACTTCATTACTTTTCTGTCACTAGAGAATTCAGCATGCCTGACACAATTTGATGCTCAATAAACTGCTTCAAGTAGCATGAAAAATGAAGAGGATGAAAGAAATTAAGGAAAGAAGAAGAAAAGTCCAACATGTAATGAAGAAAAATGCATGCCCTCTTGCCAAAGAGGGAGAGAGAGAGAGAGAGAGAGAGAGAGAGAGAGAGAGAGAGAGAGAGGAGAGAAACAATGGTGTAACAAGGATTTAGGAACAATGGTGCAATAGTGTAGGTTTTCAGGAATTAGTGATGTGACCAGAAGCAGGTGTCATTGTATTAAGGAAATGTATTTTTAGAGGCAATAAGTTAAGTGTTTTTTTTTTAATATACAAAACTGTAAACCCATTGCCTCCTGCTGTAAATCTGACCCTCCAAGAAATAAATACATCCTGTATGCTGTGTTTTTCATAAACTAATATCCTAGTCTTTGAAAGAACAAAAAGAAAAAAAATGATATAGTCTTCACTTCCTAATTTTCATACTTCTCAAAAACAGTATTTTTGAAATGTATTAATTTTACCACTCCAAAATGACCTGTATGTATATATATATCTTGCTGGGTTTTGCCTTCATGACAAATCGACACTGACAAACACACGCCACATTACCATCCTTGATTGCTCTGATGGAACTCATTTTCATCTTGTGTTTCTCTAATTACATGAAAATTGCATACTTCTTATGCATGACACATTTCACACAGCTTTAGCAAAAGGTTGTGAAAGAGGAAAAAACATTGATCAGTTTTCCCCATTCAGTGCAGCTGTTGATCACCCTCACAGCTATCCCTCGTGTACTTTATGAGCCCACTCCTCTCTGTTGTTGTAACCAAGTGTAAGCAGAGGAGTACCACACACAAAAGAGATGGTAGTGGCTTTGGTGGTTTCCTGTGCCCTTTGTAGATAAGACTCAAGATGCTCTAAGGTTTCCATGTCTAGGCTTCTGTTCTCTAAAGTTTTTCATTGTAGAAGGAGTGACAGGATTCCTCATATTTCTCTTTCAAACTATACCAATTCACATGTATGGAAATATGTAAAAATGTAAAACAGCTTCTTATTCTTTTTTTGCCTATAATTATATAGAACACATACACCCCCCCTCCCCGGATCTCATGTCTCTAGCTGCATATGAAACAGAAGATGGCCTAGTCGGCCATCATTGGGAAGAGAGGCCCATTGGTCTTGCAAACTTTATATGCCTCAGTACAGGGGAACACCAGGGCCAAGAAGTGGGAGTGGGTGGGTAGGGGAGTGGGGGGGAGGGTATGGGGGACTTTTGGGATAGCATTGGAAATGTAAAGGAAGAAAATACCTAATTTAAAAATTGTAAAAAAATGAACACTACTTGAAATTATATATATATATAACATATACACACACACACACACACACACACACACAAGTCATAATTAGGATGCTGAATGATGCTTTAAGACATGGCTTGCCTCTTGCCTGCACTGATATGATTCTTGTTGTTGTTGTAAATCTTAAATTTCACTACTGGCCCCTTGCTTCCAGTCCCAGATTTTTCCAGCAAGTTTGGATTCTCTTTGGTGAACACCTGGGTCAACCATTCTCTTGCTACCTAACCTTAAGAACACAGACACAAATACCCCAGGAACACAGCCTAGAGTAGGGAGTTACAGGCAATCACTGGAGTGTTTCTTTTTGCCATTCCTTATTTCTGTTCTTTCAGAGAAAGAAGATATTGGCATTCACAGGAAGCTCGGCACCATTGTATTTAACTCGAAAGGGATTGTAGAAGGCACATCTCATTCCTTGGAAATAATGACAAATTATGCAATTTTTGTTTTACTCAACTAGATTGAAAATGCCTGGGGAATAGCCAAGCTGCCTGGCAGAGGGAGGTATTTGATGTTCCTAGCTTTGGAGTGGATGGAGCCGCATTGCTTCTTAAAAACAGATGTAGACTCCTAAAGCTGAGCTGATTTCCCTTCTTTTGGACAGGCTCAGCACCTGAACAACTTCAGGAGAACAAAGCTTCCATCTGTATGGAGGGGAGTGCTGGGTGCCTGAGAAGCAGGGAGAACAGGGTCTGCTTCCTTTGAAGAGCTGGCATTCCTGCTAATCACCTGGTAAAGACTTAATTTAAAAATGAACTGGGGGGAGGATCTCAAGTATGTTTGACTTTAATATCAAATTTGCTTAACTTTCATCAGGTTTATTAAAATCAACAATCTCATAAGTTTTAATTATCAATCCTGCAATCTGGGGATATAAAATATAACTTCTAGTGCTCCCTTTATTGTATCTGGCATGCTCTCATCTCATTGCCTTGACCACTGAGTGATCAGGTCTGGGATACATTTTGTAGTGTGTAAAACACAGACAACTATTGTGGGGTAAACAAAGGGTCCATTTACAGGTTTAGAATGCTTAACTATATAATAAGGTCACTGTGAATGGTAGAAAAAAGTCTAATCCTAGAAAATATGATGTTTCTCACCACATTTATATCTGTATTCCCTAAAAGAATTTACTTACATAAATTTATAAAGTCATGTTCTTAAAGACAAAAGTTTGATGCATGTTGACAATAGAATATGACAGAATTGTGCAAATTTCCATGCTTTATAAATAATATAGATTTAAATTTTAATATATATGATACATAGATACAAAATATAAGAAGTCAAGTATTTCATCATCTTCTAACATTAGATGACATACAATAAATGTAAGATAGAATATATACTATTTGTCAGTATTCAAAAATAATATATACTACTTGTGAGAAATAAAATCATGTTCCAACATGCTTGAATATCAGAGCAAATCAATGGAGGGAGATGATTTGCATCAAATTGTTGCTCTTTCAAAGGAGAACCTCCTTGGCTAACATTTATAAAATTTTGTGTTCATTTCCTAAGAATGGCAACAATAACAATTATACAGTGAAGGGAGGGGAGAGGGAAAGAAAGGGAGGGAAGGGAGGAGAGAGAGTTGCATAGAATTTTAACTTGGGATGGTCAGGGTGCTTGGCACTAAGGAGTTTGTACAAATTGCTTGCAAACCTAGTAGACTTACAAATCACCAAATCACACATATTTTGAACGAATCTCACTAAACACCCTGCCAACTGACTGACATATCTCCTTGAGGGGGCACAATTAAATTTAGCCTATTGTCTCATGATCTGCATTCCAAAATACCCCTCATTTCTCCTTTGGAAGTTGTTTCCAGTAGGAGAACTAGCATCACACATCACCTTTGTTCATGTGACTTTAGCCAATCTGTGTGCAAGTTCTACCAAGCCTGCTTATCTCTTGAAAGTACATAGCCCATCCAAATGGTAACATTGGAGCACATTGCTTGTGCACAGCTTCTTGGCAGGTTTGGGAACAGGAGAACACCTCACATCCCAGTATGTGTCAGATCCCTTCTACTAAGCCACTGTTCACCAAACTACAGTCTCATGCAAAAAGGAACTTGTTCAGATCTGTAGGCACACAGGACCGTGCACAAGAGTTTATCAAAATGGGGGCTGGGAAGCAGAAAGACGGGCGCAAGTGAACACAAGAGCCCATTTAGGGAGTTATTTATTATTCCAGTTTCTAGTTTCTGCTTCTAGCATCTGTAATAAATAAACATGCTCCAGGAGAAGCACGGCTTAACAAGGAGTAGATGAGATTGAATGTGGTGACTCCATCCCTGTACAAGAGGCACTGGCCCATTAAATGAATGCACACAGCCACTTCTTAATGCTCTGACTAAGTAATCAATTTCTGAAAATACCAAATATTTTAAAAAACAGCCCTGTCTGACCTTACTCTCTAGCCACGCTGGATAAGCCCTTGCTGATTTGTCTACCTTGTTTTTAATCAATCAGATTTGACATTTGGGTTTTTGGTGCTTTCCTTGACTACCCTGTATTATTCTCTTACCTTAGTGACATTAACTGGTAGACGTCTTAATGTTAGGGGCCCACAACAAAGCTTAATATTTATATGTTCAGGTTCCTTTTGCAATAGCAACAAAGAATTCTGAATGCCACACTGAGAGGCTACAGCACTCTGGTGCTTGGGGTACTATGTGGTTTTTATCCAGATAAAAATATCTTGAAGGCCCATGAGAGAGAGTGTGAGTAGAGAAGCTACCCTGTGGTGCTACATTAGGCTCTTTCTACGGGGTCCACCTTTACCCGGTACCTCGGGAGCATCCCAGTCATTTTTCAGTAACCATCAATGTGTTTCTTGAGGTAAAGTATTTCTCCTGAATTTTCATCTTCTCATCTGTCAAAGCCATTTTTCTCGTTATCTAAAGCTTATACATTTTTAATAGGGCATCACTTCTAATCTCTCAAACCTTAAATTAATTTTAATAAAATTTCATTCTATCTTTCTCTGTTATGAAAGCCCATAAAATTCAATAGTAGCGCTAACATTTTCAGTATTTACTAATGACTAAGACATCTTAGAATATAACTATGTTTAAAATAAGTTGATGACAAGAAACAGGTTTGGAAAGCAAGGTGTGTGGAAGAAACAGAAGACAAACCTGTTTGTATCCACAAAGAAAGTAATGAGCAAACATGGTGTACACAATTATATTTAACACATATCCACACAGAATTACAGAACCCTTTTCCTAGGGCCTGTAAAGGAATTGGAAAAAAAACTGCCAAATTAAATCAGTGAAAAAGAATTAGAGGGAGTAAATGGGATGTGTTTAACCTTTTCTGCTGACTCTTATTCTCTCTAAATGTTGAAAGCTATACAGCAAGCCTTTTTGAGCTCTTGGTTTGTGAGTTCTCAATTTGGAGAAATTTCATTCTTGGCCATGTATTTATTACAAGATCAGGTATTTGCTGAATAAGTACTAGGTCTTAATGTTGCTTCTTACTATATCTTTTTTTTTCTTAAGATTTATTTATTTATTATATGTAAGTACACTGTAGCTGTCTTCAGACACACCAGAAGAGGGTGTCAGATCTCATTTCGGGTGGTTGTGAGCCACCATGTGGTTGCTGAGATTTGAACTCTGGACCTTCGGAAGAGCAGTCCGGTGCTCTTACCCACTGAGCCATCTCACCAGCCCTTCTTACTATATCTTAAATTTCATTTTAAACATCTGTCACTTTGTTCCTTAAATAAGCAAATATTACATGAAAAAGGAAACATGAAGAAGCCCCCGGGATATTTCCTGGTACTTAAAGAAGGACAGAAACCCCCAAAGGAGTGCATAACACAAGTTTCCCAAAGAAGCTTTAAGCAGCATATGCCAGGAATAGGGATGGGCTTGATGGCTACATGCAGGTAGCAGAATCATTTTTAAAAGAAGACATTAGTTTGACTTAGGCAAGGAAAATTCCTCAACTAATGCTGAGATTTGTGGTTTTCTCTTTGAGTAGATCATGGATTATTGATTCTAGCTTGATTATGAAATAGCATTGTAAAGTGTATTTCATAGATTTCAGAGATGTAGTCTCTGAACTCAGTTACAATTGGCAGGTGAAATATATATTAGTGGTGATTCAGGACAGCATACTGGTGTGTAAGGGCAGATATTTCATGATGGTGAATGAAGGAACGAGTAAGAGAATGGGTCCTAAGACCTGTAGGCAGGTAAAACTCCCCTGTCGAGATTATTGAACACAGGCAGAAGTATGCAATGGAATTATCTCTGAGTGCCTGAAGAAGACTGTGAATGGCAAACCAATGAAGACTGGCACAGTGTGGCCAGAAGCAACTTGGAAGGCAAGGGAGATAAAGTGCAAAGTAAGGGGATTGTAGAGTGATTAGAAGAACAATGATTTCTTACAGAGCCATCAAAGGAATACAACATCAAATCTTTCCTAAGCCTCTTTAAGTTTTAAACACCTTGCAAAGCTCAAGAGTAGACCACACACCCAAACGGCTTGGGGTAGAAAGAAAAAGTGTTTATGAAAAGCTTCCTGGCTAAGATATTCTTGGTGACTTGTTCTTTATCTATGACTACATATATGACTATATGACTATAGACTGTCTCTAATATATAAGTCAGCTACTATGTATGTATGTATGTATGTATGTATTTATGTATTATGTATGTATGTATGTATAATCAACCTTCTACAAAGTAGGACTATAACAATTTGTCTACTGTTGGAAAGCAGCAGTCTCGCTACTTCTCTAATTACTTACATTGTCATTTCTTGACATCCCTCCTTTCTAAGCTGATCATATTTTGTTTTTCACCATCTCTCTTTACTCCCTCTTTCACCCATTGCTACCGTTGCTAAGCACTCCCTTGTTGCTAAGTGGGATATGAGCACTTAATTTACTCCATTCTTTTTTCTCATACCAGATTTTAGAAATCGCAGATCCTGTTTAATCAATGTGTAAATGCAAGGCTTTTGATGTATTTTTCCTAAGAGCAATATTTTGATCATTCTTAATGATACTTAATGAAGTCACTGCATGATTTCTGATTGTACCTAATTGAAGCTTGTGACTTGCATTTCAATATTATCATCTTACGGCTTGAGGTCTCTGAGATGATTTTTTTTCCAGGGACCAAAATATTAGATGAGTTGAAGAAGTGATGTTTTATTTTAAATAAAAATGATTTCAAAATAGATAAATGTGCAGGTGAATATATATGTATGTATGAAATTAGGTGAAGCTTGAAACAAATTGCCTGAAATATGTTTAATGTGCTTATCATAAGTCAGAGTTCTATACAAGAAAGACATTTAACACTCACATTAATCTTATGACAAAATCTAAATTAAGGGCTTTAATTCATTTTAATTGTATTTTATTATTGTGTGCTTATGCATGTACATGGGTGTGTGTGGTATATACTTTACACTCAAAATTCCAGGTACTGAAATCAGGTTTTCAGGCTTGCATGTCAAGTGCTTCTTCGCACTGAGCTATCACACTGGCCTCAGAGTTTTGATATTAATAATTTTATAAAAATATGTTGAGTTTACTGGGAATTCAATATGTGAAAAATGCTGGTCCTTGCAAAAGGCATAGAGCATTTATTTTGGGGGAAGCATGCCTAGTGTTCCAAACTTAGCCCTTAGTGGCTAAAAGCCATAGGACCGAAATTTTAACCAGAGCTAAACTCATTTCCATTCTCTTTATTTTGTTTCTCTTTCATCCAAACATGTCCATCATATGCTTCATCCTCAGGGGTCTTTTCACTGCTACAACATAGTGGGTAGTAATAGCTTAATCAGATACAATAACCCCTGCTAATATGTTAACTAGTTAATATATGAACCCTCCTAGGATAACACATTATCTATGACCCAGATCAGAGGAAAAAAATGGAATGATAGCTCCAGTAGAAGCCCTAAAGGAATGAGACCATTATAGCAACTTAACCCCATAGGAGGCCAATGGGGGACTTACTTAAGGATGGCATTAGCACTTGTGGTGTCATAAGGCAGACTGCATGAAGAGTCGGTGGTGGAAATAAATAGTAATTGTAGCAATGACAGAAATCAATCTCACTAGTTATTTCTAATTCCCCTCCAGGAATTTTCATGAAAAAAAACCATAATGCAAATCCAAGCATATATATCACTAAATATCTTCACAAGAATAGACAACAAAATCAAAGTGAATAAAATACTTTTATTACCTACATGACCTTCATGTTTTTGAACTTGCCCCGTAGGATAACTTTACAAAGACATTTCTGATAAAATTTTTGGTTTCACAATCTTGCTAACATTTCTTTCCTCTTGTTTTATGAATAAATAAGCAAACACTCACAGGATTTATATTAAATGATTTCAAATTTACCAGTTGTAAATGCTGAGACTCATATGTGTTTCTTTTGATTCCATATCAGTATATTCTCTTTATATTCAAGTATCTTTTACACTACTTCTCAGAGACACTGTGTAAAATCAGATACAACCAGGGTATATATGGAACCACATCAATAGAGTGCACAAAATCACTGGAACACTAAGTTTTAATCTTGCCTTCTTCTAACTCCTAACCTTACAATGCTACAAGGAACAATAATTCTATTGAAGATAGGATTCCAGATGAGAACAGGAAGTTTTTCATGCAATAGGTGTCCTATTCTAATGGTGACTGGTGACTGCAGTGTGGCTCATATTATTAATTATAGTAGGAATAATTTATGTCTAAGTATCCCTTGGGTGGTCATTGGGTTTATGAATGAATGTGTACCCTCATTTCTTGTCTTCATTAAGAAAGAATTTAGTCAAGAGACAGAGATAGTTTAAGACGCTTATCTAGCAGAGCAGACCAGAGCACACCAGAGAGTTAAATGGGCTTTGGCAAAGCCAGGTAGAAGAAACATGATAGATTTGTATTGAGAAAGGTATGTGTGTGTGTGCACATGCATACAACAGTGACAGGGACTCATGTATCCCAAACCCAAGTTGGTATTGGACTCATCATGGTTTTCAGAATGACTTGAACATCATATCTTTCTGCCTCTGGTTCCTTTTGCTAAGATTCCAAACGAATACCACTGACCCCGTTTAAGCTTTGTAGGTTTAAGCCTGTTAACAAAAGTTCATGGAAAAGGTGAAATAATCTCTAACTTTAAAGGCAGCCCTTCCTCACTCTTCCATATTATGATGGAATAGGTCAAATTTTTAAGGAATTTCTTCCAATGGTCCCATACATCAATTAAGAATATGCTACAGTAGAAAGAATATAATCTTATCTTCAAGGATGTTTAATTACAAAGCCTCAATCACCAGACACAGAATCCAAGATACAACTGTGGTTTCCAAAGGTGACCTTATCGCTATTTCCCCATTTTGATTTTTCATTTACATTAAGCTCCTTCAGTCCTTCCCCTAACTCATCTCCTGTAGTCCCTGTGCTCAGTCTGATGGTTGGCTGCAAGCATCCACATCTGTATTGGTCAGGATCTGGCAGACCCTCTCAGCAGACAGTTGGATCAGGTTCCTGTCAGCAAGCACTTCTTGGTATCTGCAATAGTGTCTAGGTTTTGTTTCTGCATGTGGGATGGATCCCCAGGTAGGGCAGTCTCCTGATG
Source organism: Mus caroli (assembly GCF_978045245.1). Classification (NCBI taxonomy): domain Eukaryota; kingdom Metazoa; phylum Chordata; class Mammalia; order Rodentia; family Muridae; genus Mus; species Mus caroli. The sequence continues at coordinate 25,661,615 of NW_028227274.1, read as the reverse complement.
GCCTTTCTTTCATTCTCTGCTTCTTTGTCCTTGTATTTCCTTTAGAGAGGAACTATTCTGGGTTAAAATTTCGGACATAGATGGGTGGCCCCACCCTTCAAACAGGGGGCCATTCCTAACCTCTGGATATGGTCTCCTTAGGTTCTCCATCCCATTTGTCAGATATTTCAGCTAATGTCATCCCTATGGGGTCCTGGGAGGTTCTTGTATTAATGGCAACTGGGACTTTTTGGTGAATACTTCCAGTTCCCTACCCCCCATTGCTACACACTTCTGTTCAATTTCCTGACCCTCTGTACATCTCCTCCATCTCCTTTCATACCTGATTCTTCCACTCTTTTCCCTTCCCCTCTCCTCCTCTTCCCAAGTGCCTCTCACCCTCTACTTTCCTTATTATTTTGTTCCCCCTTCTAAGTAGGACTGAAGCATCCACTCTTTGGTCTACCTTTCTATTGAGCTTCCTATGGTCCATGAGTTATAGCATGGATATTCCATGTTCTTTGCCTAATATCCACTTACCACTGAGTACATACCATGTGTGTTCTTTTGTGACTGAGTTACCTCACTCAGGATGATATTTTCTAGATCCATCCATTTGAGTAAAAATTTCATGAATTCATTGGTTTTTTGTTTTTTGGGGTTTTTGTTGTTGTTGTTTGTTTGTTTTGTTTGTTTTTCGAGACAAGGTTTCCCTGTCTAGTCCTGGGTGTCCAGGAACTGACTTTGTAGACCAGGCTGGCCTCAAACTCAGAAATTTGCCTGCCTCTGCCTCCCAAGTGCTGGGATTAAAGGCTTGCACCATCACGCCCGGCTGAATTCATTGTTTTTAATAGCTGAGTAGTACTCCATTGTGTAAATGTACCACATTTTCTGTATCCATTCATTTATTGAAGGATATCTGAGTTGTTTCCAGCTTCTAGCTGTTATAAATATGGCTGCTATGTCCAATTTTCTGAGGAGCCACCAGACAGAGTTCCAGAGTGGTTTACCAGTTTGCAATCTCACCAACAATGGAGGAGTGTTCCTATTTCTCCACATCCTTGCCAGCATCTGCTGTCACCTGAGTTTTTAATCTTAACCATTCTGACTGGTGTGAAGGGAAATCTCAGGGTTGTTTAGATTTTCATTTTCCTTATGACTAAGGATGTTGAACATCTCTTTAGGTGCTTCTTGGCCATTTGATATTTCTTAGTTGAGAATTCTTTTCTTAGCTTTGTACCCCATTTTTTAATAGGGCTATTTTGTTCTCTGGAGTCTAACTTCTTGAGTTCTTTGTATATATTGGATAATAGCCCTGTTTTGGATGTAGGATTGCTAAAGATCTTACCCAATTTGTTGGTTGCTGTTTTATCCTTTTCCTTTATAGAAGCTTTGCAACTTTACCATTCCTATTTCAAAACTATAAAAACATACTCAGAGAAGTTATTAAATGCTGCAATCACCATGGGGTATGAGAGGCAAAACTTGCATGCTTCTGTTTGCCTTTGACAGTACCCTACATTCCTTTTCCTTGACCTTGTCCCACATGAACTTACTATACACTAAAATAAACCAAAAGTAAATAAATATGGATACTTTCTGAATAATTTTCATAATACTTCATGAGGAAATTATTTGTTTTATCTTAAATTACTGTAGGATTAGCAGTTATTTTATTTTTGATATTTTATATTTTCAGAGTTTTTAATTGGTTATTAATAACCAGAAACAATTTGCTACTGCATTGTATATATATGTGTATATATATATATATATATATATATACACAAATACATATATATATTATATAATGTTTATATAATATGTATTTGTAATTTGAAGTTAAATTTGAAGGCATGAGTTCTTCCATATATTAGTATATAACACAAGTCAATATTGTTATAAGCATGTTCCCAGTGAGACGCCTAGAGTAAGAGTCCAATTGTCTACATGAGAGTTCAGAAGCTGTTGAGTACATGGAATGATAAACAAGTCTTGTAATGTCTTGGATGTAGTTTATATGTTTATGTATGAAGCAAATTATAAATGGATGATGATAGAATGAATGCCTGAACTATCTTACTTACTAAAGTTTCATCTTAAATTTCTGACCCAGAATTGTTACTGTCTAAAAGAACTTCAGAAACTAAAAATGAGAGAAGACATGAGAAAAGGTGGTGAAATGAGCAGCCCAAATTAGGATCCATCCCATCGAGATGGAGGGGCAACAAGGCCTGACACTATCACTGATGCTATGATGTGCCTACAGACAGAAGCTTGGCATAGCTGTCCTGAGAGGCCTTAATAGCAGCCAACTAAGATCGAAGCAGATATGTTTACCATATCATTTGACTGAAGTTAGGCACCCCTATGATTCAACTAGGAGAAGGATTGAAGAAGCTGATAGGGAGAGTGATCCCATAGGAAAACCAGCAGTCTTAACTAACCCAGACCCCTGGGAGCTCCCAGAGATTAAGCCACCAGGAGCATACAAGGCCCATCCCAAACCCCTGGCACAAATAAAGCAGAGGCCTGCCTAATCCGCCCTCAGTGGGAGAAGATGAGCTTAATCTTGGAGAGACTTGAGGTCCCTATGGAAGAGGGAGGTCTGGTTGGGGTTTATCCTCTTGGAGGCGAAGGGGCAAGGAATGGAATTAGGAACTGTGGGAGGCGGGAAAAAGGGGTATGTAAATAAGTAAAATAATAACAATAAAAATACATAGATGATATCAAAAAGATTATACCTGAGGAATAGAATATTTAAGAAAACTTTTAATTGATTAAAAATATGTACACAAAAAATAAAATTGCAAATTAATAAATATTCTTGAGGTCTCTTATCTAGGAAACATTAAACTGGTATCGAGTCCACTTAGATTTGGCTGCTCAAATCTTTATCACATAGAATGTGTTTTTAGTCACATGGTATAAGATATTTTGTACTAGGTTCATGCAAGCCCATTAATAGTTATTAAACCAAGCCCAAAAGCATGTCAGAATAGATCTTAGGTAACTTCCAAGAAAAAAGAATAAAGAGAAAAAGACAGACATGTTTTTCTCTTGAACAAACATACCAGATTGTCCATGGAAGATTGGATTTTTTTTCATGTACAAGGTAGGCATGCTAGTGACAATATACCAATGATCACATGTGATGAAAGGAATCATTGATATTCAACATGAAGATGGTTCCTAGTGAAGGATTACGTTAGGTGGGACATAGGGAAGAGGAACTGGGATTGTTCTGTGCATCGCCTGAGAAGATCATCAGCATTCTCAGACAGAAGCTATGCCAAAGAAGTTTGTTCATATAAACACACATTATGTATATTCAAGTTTCTGAATTAGAGTCGATTTGACTAACTTAGGCTCCTTATTTAGTTGGGATGCAGGCGTAGTGTGGCAGGTAAGGATAGATGACCTGTCAAGGATCCCCTCTTCTAGGTATCTTACTTAATTCCTTTTTATGTTGCCATCATAACATACCTGATAAAAAAAAACTTATAAGATACGGGGTTTATTTTAGCATACATTTCATTGTTTAGTCCATCATGGCAGAAACGTCATGAACTTGAAATAGCTGGGCACATGATATCTTGCAGTCAGAGGAAACACAGTGCATGCATCCATTTGAATGCTTTTCTGGCTTTCTCCAGTTTATACAGTCTAAGTTCCCCTGCCTAAGGAATATTGTCACTCAAAGTGGACCAATTCTTCCCACCTCCTTAAGGTAATCAAGATAATTTGTCTTATACATGATTAAAGGAACATCTCACAGGTGACTCCATATTTTGTTAAGTTGGCAACATGGTAATAGCATCATACAGCTATACAGAGAAAACACCTCAGACTCAAACAAATAATATAACTAATTCTATCATTTAGTTGCTAACCATGAGTGAGGTGTTGAAATTTATGACTGATTAAAAAACGTGGAAAAAAAATGTCCTTTCTCTTCAGTATCTCCTGTACTACAAAGACATTCAAATATTCTCTTTTTCAGAACTGAAGGGGTTTGCAACCCCATAGGAGGAACAGCAATATGAACTGACCAGTATGCCAGTTCTCAGGGAATAAACCACCAATTAAAGAGTACACATGGAGGGACTCATGGCTCCAGCTGCATATGTAGCAGAGGATGGCCTTGTCAGTCATCAATGGGAGGAGAGGCCTTTGGTCCTGTGAAGGCTCTATGCCCCAGTCTAGGGTAATGCCAGGGCCAGGAAGTGGGAGTGGGTGGGTTGGGGATCAGGGGGAGGGGGGAGGCAATGGGGTGTTTTGGAGGGGAAACCAGGAAAGGGGTTTTGAAATGTAAAAAAAAAATCTAATCTAAAATAAATTTATAAAAGTTCTCTTATTCATAAGAACTTTCATATCAGATAAGCCATGGGATATTCACATTCACTCTCACTTTTCTCCTTTCTATCAAGGAGAAGGAATAGTGGAAGGTAAAATGTTTTCCAGCTGCTGATTTAGAGGAAAATCTGACACCAGATTCATCATGCAGTAGTTACAAGTTGGCAGTTCCAGAAACTCTTTCCTTTGGTTCTTTCATACTGTTAAGGGTTCAGCTTGAGCCCTTGTGTGGATCTGCCCCAGTAAAGGAAGTGATGCTGTGGCTGACACAGAGAGGTATGTGAGTGAAAACTGGCTTATTTCCTCAAAATTTATGGGGCAAACAGACAGTTATCACTAAGGAAATAGAATGCCATCTCTTCGACTCTAGCCCCTTATATACTGCCTGAGAGAGAAGAAAAAAGGACGAAATAGCAATCTAAACTCCTGTAACTGCCAAATCACCCTTCTTTCTTTCAGGATCTAAGTCACTTCCTTGAAGAAATTGATCATTGTTTGATGACCATAGAATTTCTCCCTGGCTATAAAACAGAATCTGCAGAGCTGGTGACAGGTTAAAAAAATCAATCAATACTTCAGTCAATTTGCTGAGCACTGACTGTAGGCCCAGCCATTTCATTGGTGTTCTGAGAGAATAGGAGAGAGGAAAGATTTGGCCTTTTGATGCTATATCTTGAGTTCAAACTAGCTACTTGTCTGGAGATGTTTCTAAAGCTTTAAAAGTGACCATTCTCTGCCGATATCTATATGTGGCTGGGTATTTGATGTATGTTTCTGGAAGTGAAAAATGCCAATTTAATGAAGGTGGATTCACTACAGGTTTCTTTTTATTAAATATTTGCTCGACAATATCAGTTCAAGGGTTTCTATGAGTAATACCAAGGGCTCCAGGAATCTATTGATCTACTTCACAAGAAATTTCTTGCATTTTCTATGAACAATTGTAGATTTTTATATCTCCATCAAACAGTTGGTCATACACCAGTATAGTGTGTCTCAGTAATTGTGATGTTTACATTTGTAATTGTTCTCCTAAATATAAATGACATTGTCTTAACAATGTATAACCTGGGCTGTGAGAGATACACCCCCCTCTCCCCATAGTGTTTATTAGATGATCTACACTATAAGGTAAATTGTTTGTAGAAACCCTAGATGTCTTTGTGGCCTACTTTTCTTTCGTTTTTTTATCCTCATGTGTTTGCTCACAGTGTTGTTGTATGTTAATATCAGCTCTGGAGTACGTGACAGATGAGTGAGCAAATAGATAGATGGCACTGTCATTTTTGTTGACAGTTCTAGGGACAATTCTTTGAACAATGAGAAGTAGAAGTTTAGATGGTCCAATGAACAAAAATTGTGTGCCAATTTTAAAAGAAAAATGATGACAACATGAAACACAGTATTCCAAAAGCCAGTTTGTTAGGGTCCTTAGGACAGCTCATGACAAAATGAAGCTTGGGGGATTGAGATGTAGACCCCCAGAGGCATCGTCCTGTGTGTCCATCACAGGGCAGTGTGACCTTGGGCAATTGTTAAAGTTTTTGTGAATTTTCCAAGTCCATATGTATATGTATGTAGCCTATATCTTTATGGATGTTTATCTTTTTGTATCTGTTTTCACTTGTGTCTATGTATTTGGTTGTGTGGGTGTGTTTGTGTGTTTCTAGAACATTTGGGTGACAGATTTTAACTTCCAAACCTACTTCTGTATTTTTATCATTTCTTCTGCTTTGTTGATTCTGCAAAAAAACCTATTCATCAAGACATCTTTGACTTTTTAAAGGGTGGTTTCCTGTAGGGTATAAAGAATAGAAAAAATGGAAAGAACAGTAATGCCACTTGAGAGGATAGCTACAGATAAAACCCACCTCTGCCTTGGTCTGCCCACAAGTTTGAAATTAAAAAACAAGGAAGACCTTGTTTTATTATGGAGATCATAGGTTTTGGTGCTACTTTGCTCTGGTGACTTATAAAGATAGAAAAGTATAAAGTATAACGATTGGAAAGAATAGCTTGCCATATATTTGTTTTATCCTGCCAAAGTAGACTCTTAAAGGATGTGGATGGAGAAGCAAAGAGTAAACAGTATTATTATCTTAGGTAGTATCAGAGTTTTACACAAAGTTCTACTGATTAAATTCCCAACAGAAGAGCTGATGTTAGCTAATAAACTGAATTCTCAAAGATTAAATTATCGTCCCCTGTGTTTGTGGTATCGCTGTGAACTCCAGTCAAGCTTCTGTTTGGAAGGAAGTTAAGTCTAGATACTCAGGAGATGTTGACAGGAAGGAAATCCTGCTCCAGGGAAGCAAGATGATGATGCTCCTTATGGGTTGAAGAAGGGTTGAGAGGGGGTGCTTTAGGATTTTCTGATCACTTTAGGCCGATGCTTATTCAGCACTGGTAAGACAAAGCTGATGTGAATCACTCATGAAATTTAATCCAAATCCAAATTTGATGCCTATGAAAGTCCAATCTAGATGCTTTCTTTTGGGTTTGACTTACACGAGTTGATCAATTTGAATTTTACAAGTGATGATTTATGATGTCCCTGTGGTGTAGTTATATCATATCTAGTGAATATAGAAAATGAATATGGAAAGAAGTGCCAGCCCTTCTCAAGGCCAGGGAACGCCCTTGAGAAGTTGTCTCTGCTGTGTTGAATTCCTTTGCCATCCCTTATCTTGCAACTTTCAAGTACAAGTATGGTGACAAAGTATGACAACACCAGTATGGTACAGAGTGGCACACTGAACTTCTGTTACACCTCTGTTCACACAGCCATACTTGTCAGTAGAGTTTAGCTATCCAAGACATTCTGGAAGTCTGCTTGGTTGTGACTTTTTTTTTCCTAGTTGTTGTAAAAAAAAAAATACTGGTGTTAGTAGAATTCAGTGATTGTACCTGCATGCCACAGTTCATTTATCTAACACACTGCTGTTTAGATGCTTCCTCCAAACTCAAGTGTTCCCTAGCCCTGGTGAGACATACTCAGACATAAAGCCTTTAACAGGCGATTCATTAGTGTAGCAATGAGACTTCCTGGGATGATGAGAGTGGGAGAAATAGTCTTCCTCGGGTAACAACAGTTGGCCACCCAGTGGTCAGTGCTAGAAAACATAAATGCAAATAGCATTGTATTAATGGAGCAGAATATATTTAGGAATGTAAGTATCTGCATCTATCTGTATATATGTATGTGTATATGCATGTAACAACAATTAATCAAATAAGAGACCAAGAATTTAAAAGAGAGTAAGGCAGGGTATCTGCCAGGATAATGAAGATGAACCTGATAAAACACTTATAATCTCAAGAAACACAGAAAATAATAAGAACGGGGTTGCTGGTGTGGTTATCATGATGGCAGGCTAGGTATTGCAATTATTCCTGATTTTAAAAAAGGTAAGTTTGTTGTCTCTTTCTTTCATCATCTTCTCAGTGCCTTGTATTCCTGCCATCTTCTACATGCAGAGAGTTGCACCCCACACTTCTCAGTCTCCAGGAACATGAGAAATGTATGTCTTTTCTTAGGAAGCCCCTTGCAGTATTATGCAGGCTAAGACACAGACCTAGATTTACATTTGTCCTATACATAAAGCCCATTTTATGATGTTTTTCTATTAATGCAAGTCTCAGTCATCAAAACATGATCAGTTTTATTTTCAATTTTGTTTTTTTTAATTCACATCAATGAAAAAATCCAGTATTTGTCTCTAATAAGCCACAATGATTTAATCTGATTTGTAGTGTATCGATTCTTGATATACACTATACTTTTTACTATAATTCTCCTTTTTACTATAATTCTCTGTGTTTTGACAGTAAAATGCAAACTCTCTTATTTTTATTTTATATTCTTTGTATTTTCCTAGCAGTATTAAAGTAGTGGTGTTATACATTTTTTTGTAAACAAAAGAAAACCAAGTTATATTTATGGATTTTACTTCATAGTACTACATTGGAGGTTAGAAAATGTTAACTATAAATAAGAGAATATTTTGAATGTATATGATTGAACAATCATACACTAAAGAGTTTATATTTCTTGGTACAAGCCTTTATGTATGCTTACAATATCTAACTTCTCACCCTGACTTTAGAGATATGATAAAAGAAACTTCCTAGGAGAAGGGTGTTAATAAATAAGACTTTGTTGACATAGTTTCACCTCAGGAATTCTTATAAGCAATTTCTTACTTGAATCGTATGTTACCTACAAAGCAGCTGTAGTACTATTCACATCCAAGGTTCTCATTGTGCTAACTTTTCTGTGTGCATTTCACTTCTTCACATTGTGAATTGGTTTCTAGGATATGTTTCATCTCATTCCCTTTTCCTTCTCCTGGACTGGCGTCTGTAGTGTCTCTCCAAGCCATTGCTGGAGACAGGATAGTGATAAATATATGAGTATTTAATTCTGAGTAAGGCAGAAGAAAGTTGAAAAGGAAGGAACTTCTATTTTAAATGTTCATTCAAGGACCACAAACTTGACAAAGGCCAAGTCTAAGTTCCACTTTGTAAAACAAGTCCCAGCAGAGGAAAAATATCCTTAAGTATTCTGCAAGATGAAGGACAAAAAGAAAAAAAAAATCTATTGCTCTTGACCAAAATGCTCTACACATAGATGCTTCACCTTGGTATCGACTTAGCTACATTCCCAACAGAGGTCTATGTTTCAATCAAAGTCAGACTGGAAAGTGGCAAAGTGTAGAACTCTAGGAGACTGAGAGGACGGAACCACAGGCTGTATCCTATTTGCTTGTCTGATTTTCATAAACATTCCTTCCACAATCTGTCAGGGATGTTTCTCTTTCCAATACTCAGTAAACACTTAATGAAAAGTACTGTGAATGTTGGCCAGGCCTAGCTGAGGTGCACCTTGTTTGGAGCAAACCCCAGGCTCTCAGTCAGGCAAAAGGTCTCACCTTCCCATTATTACAGCAGAAGCCTCTTTAAAGCACATACAGATGCCAAGCTGTGGATGCATGTCACATAATGAAGACAAATGTCGCCTTGAAGCAAGTTCAAAGGGTGAAATTCATTTTGCCATAGAATGTTATTGCCTTCTAATTAGAGTGACATTTGGTCAGACTCATTCTATCTGGACTCAGCCCAGAGATGTGGAGTGAGAAACCTCTCTACGTCCACCCTCATTTTCCCAAACCTCACTGGCTCCTAGTGTTGGGTGCATAATGGGTCTTGTTTTGATAACTCTAGCCTTCAAACCTGCTGATATTTTAGTTGGTCCTAGAAAAAGGTGCCAGAAGTGAAGACACTTGGAACATGAAGGTCAGTCCTTTAGAAAGTGTTTGTCCAGGTTTGTCCATTTCTTGAGCAAACTCAGAGCTAAGCAGCAGGTGATCATTGCTTTTGCTTTCTCTCCCCCCAAGGAAAAGGCATGTTCTAACATGTTAAAACATGTATGTTAACATGTGTTACCCTTCCCCTTTAGAGATCATGGTTAGAGGGTTACAACTAACGACTTGGTGATTTGTCAACTTGGAAACTGAAATCCTGCCTGTAATTAGATGTTACTATAAATTTAGAGCTTCTACACATATGCAAAATTCTAATCTTACACCGAATCTCCATCCCAATAAACTCATTATAACTTTAAAACATAGCAAATTGAAAATGTATTTAAATCTATTATTTGTTCAAAGTCATTACTGAGCAGCACGGTGCCCCACAGAGAGTCTGTGAATGCATGGCTTCTTAGAGTCCTTGCCTGGCACAAAGAGAGGAGATGCCACTGCCTATGACTGCCTTGGATACATCAAAACTCAACAATTCAGGTGCAGAGTCCTCTAAGAGTTCAGTTTTCATCTCACAGTGGAGATAGAATCCTAGACCAAAGGATGCTAAGTAGAGAAAGGCTATATTCTGTGACTGTTAAAAAATGTGGGTTCTTCATGGAAGGGCATATACAGACCAGGGAAGACTAAAACCAGTCAAAGCTAGTGAATTGCCAAGGGAAGGGGTGTGTCTCATGATTCTTGTGGCTACAAGCTGGACCTCTATACTCTCAGGTTCCCTCTCATAGCTCTTGGGTGTGACCTGTCACATCCAGACCCATCCTGTATGCACAGTGTGATTTTACCAGTACATTTCTGCTATATGAAGCCATGTGCTTCCTGACCCACCACACATTTTGGCATGGACTTGATCTTACATGTTACATTTTTATCTCTCTCATGCCTTTATTTCTCTCCCTAATAGGCAAGATATTTTATCATATAAAATCAAACAAAATATGCACAGCGTATAAGACAATGGGATGGAAATTGCTTGTTGTATTAAATTTCACAATCCTTAGGCAATAGTCTCTTCATTGGGATTATTAGCATATTCATTATAGTTATTTTAAATATGTGATATAATCATGCCAACATCTCTGCCACATCTGCCTGCCTGTGATGTATGTTTTCCCTTGAAACTTTGTTTGCTGCTTAGTAAAATACTGTAATATTTTTCTTCAAAGTGAGAAAAAATGGGTGTGTTGGGTAAAAGTCTCTGAGAGAGGAATGGGCACTTGGTATTGTGATGGTCAGGAGAGCACTCCATATTCAAGAATCTAAGATTGGATCCTTAACACCACTCTATTCTGTTTTCTTCTTCTTCCTCCTCTTCCTCTTCCTCTTCTTCTCCTTCTCCTTCTTCATCTTCTTCTCCTCCTCCTCCTCCTCCTCCTTCTACATTATGTTTTCCCTCAAGTCCTTTTATGAGATGTGAGGTAGTCCTAGTTTCATTCCTGTTACTGTGATAAAATAAACTGATGAAAAACAACTTAAGAGAGAAAGGAGTTTATTCCCATTTATTGATTCTAGTTCATAGTCTATCATTTTGGGGAAGTCCAGGCAGGAACTTCAGACAGCTGGTCACCTCATACCCACATCTGGGAGAAGAATGAGATCAATGCATACATGTTCACTTACTTGTTGTGGCTCATCAGATCAATGTTTCTATACAAATAGTTCAGAACTACCTGCCTAGAGAATAGTGCTACCTACAGTGGGCTAGGTCTTCCAACATCAATTGATTTAATTAAGAAAATTCCCAGGGTCATGCCCACAATCCTTCACGGAGAATCTTTCCAAGTTAGTGTATATTATGCCAGGTTTACAATTAAAGCTAATCACCACAGATGTCTGAAGTAAGGTGGAGTTGGGCCTTTCTTTTCTTCCCAGGAAGTTCTGATAAAATCTTAATTTCCTTGGCTCTGGAAAGAATTTTGCTTAAGGGCACCTGTTAAGAAGGAAGTTGTGGTCTCGCTCAGTTTCCCACACCCCCTTTTGTCTTATCATAGAAAGAGAACAAGAAATTGTTCCTCCTCAGCTAGTGCTGTGGCAACCCCTTCTAATGTCACTGATTGATACATCCTCCCACAAACTAAGGGAACCTGCACTGAAGTTTTTGTCTCATTTGTCTTTCTGAACCATCCATAGATTTCTCTATTGGTTTAAGTTTTCCGTTCCCAATATTGGCTCTAGTGAAGGTGTCTATGTGTCTGAATCATGACTCCATATCTGTATGTGCTGTTGCGAGGTGGTGTGTCCAGTGCTCCCCTCCACCTCAAGAACAATTTTCTACATGATGTGACAGCATCTTCTGGTTTATGTTGTTCAGCTTCGAAATGTTTTTGAGCTGCTTGAATATAAGGTGTCCTCAAGTTCTCATGCTAGTTTAATCTTATGATTCGCCTAGTGATTCTAAGTGCTTTGTGCACTAAGTTAAATTTCTCAGTAGGCAAAAATATCTACAGAGTCCCAATAACCCATGACCTCCAAGTCATGCAGAGCAGAATTGCAAATACCTGTGTTGGAGGAGAGGGGATGCCAAGTATAAATGTTTGTAAGATATGAAGAATCTGTCTTAATCACAGTCTTCATCTTTGTTAAGTCTGCATTTTTACTTGCTATGGACGACTATCATTGACTGTAGCTTTCCCCTATATGTCAAAATTCATTGCCTTCACACTACCACATACTACCTTGGATGGAGATCCTGCCATGGAGGTAACTATGTGAATAGCACAAAGTCCCTTAGGTCACTGCCTACCCCCATGAGAAAAGAAAGCTCATTTGTTGAGGTTGTCAGTTTTGTTTTGTTTTTTTTAACCAAAGTTGCACAGAGTGATTCATTCAGTATTAAATTCTAAATCAGTTGATGGCGTCAAAAGAATTTTAGGTGTTTACAAGTAAACTTTTTTTTCAGTTCACAATGATCTATAATGAATCTCTGGTTATAATATGCACATTACACTGCAAGATATATTATGCACCCATGTTCTTATTTAAAGAAGTTAGACCTCTTTTAATTATTATATATACTATTCATATTATTATCATTATTAACTTTATGTGTATGTGTGTTTGCCTGATTGTATATCTGTGTACCATGTGGGTGCCAGGTGCTCAAGGAGATCAAAGGAGGGAATCTGATGTCCTGGAACAGAAACTACAACTGTAAGCCACCAACACAGGTTCTGGGAATTAAACATATGTGCTTTGGTAGAGCAGCCAATTGCTCTTACCAGTTGCTAGGATTCTTTGCTATACTTTACATGTTAAGGATAGTTAAAACTGCCTTAAATACCATCATCTTCCTTAAATACAGTGCCTAATCCTATGCCATTTTATTATATCTCATATTGATGGAAAAACATGTTTTTAGATCCTTAAGTGAACCATTTGCCTATTCTATTCAGATAAGCAATTATTTATTAAGAATGTAGTGTGAAGCAATAACTTTGATTTGTACAGCCAATTCATGATACATGATTACTAAGTAATGTGGATAGTAGATTAATAACTGCAAAAATAATACAGGAAAATATTTATATAAGAAAAACTAATGCTAAATATAGAAAGTAACAATAAAGTGAAATGTATCATCATTGTCGTCATCATTATCATCATCATCAACATCATCACATGTATGGGGACTTGTCCTGCATGCCTCGTACCAGGTAAATTCAGGTAAAAAGAAATCCAGGTAATTCCCTGGAACTAATACTACATATAATTGTATGTGTTCTGGAAATCCAATCCCTATTATCTGGAAGAGCAGTCATTAATTTATCCACCTATTCACCCCAATATTTTTTAAATATTGACATAAAATGCCTGTTAACAATGACACCAAAGTTACTGAGTAGAATTATGAAGAAACAGAATAAAATTAAGAAAATTTTAATCTCTAGATTATATTTTTAATTATGTTATGAACTGGCAGAAAGGAATTCATGTTTTTAAAAATGCACCTACTATGATCAGAAACTGAGTGACATAACATACAGACAGAATCTGGAGGCTGTGCTGATATCATCCTGGCTGCACCCGCCAAGTTTCTACGCTTCTCAAAATCAATGACTACATAGAACATTAGCACTATGCAAATATGTGTCTGAAGCAGGCTCTCCCTGGATCTGTTGCCTTTGTTTGCAGGCAGCTAGTATTGTAAACTGTGAAGCAAATCCCAAATTGAATTTTCTTGGTCCCCCAAAACATATTCTGGATGCCCTGCTGGTGAGAGACCAGGGAAGCCACAGCAGTAATCTCTTAGCTATTCATAAATTCTTCTTTTAGAAAAAAAAATAAAGTTGTTGTCTTAAACACAAGGATAGAGATGAACTCCAGAGCCCAGAAACCATTTTCATGGAAAAATAGACAGCTCCTCTACCAATAAAGACCTAACAGGGAACTCAACTTATCAGCATAAATACTCACATCTGGTATAAATAAACAACAAGAAACATTGTTTTACGATTAATGCCCAGCTCATGAATAAACACACACAATGGAGACAGAAATATTTAATTTTCTGTTGTAGAACATAATTAGAAATTTATTAAACCAAATCAGAACACAGTCGAGATTTCTCAACATGCAGAGGCCTTGGGTCTGTGCGGGGTATGTTTTAGACTACCTTTGTCCAATATTAGGCTATTATTTTTTGGAAATGATAATCAAGAAAAGCTGCATCTTTCTTGTTTCATTACATAGCTCATGAGTCTCTTATGCACTCTCTTGTTTTCTACTTCCTTCTGGGAATCTAAAGCAGTGTGATAAATGTCTGGCTTTTAATGACAGTCACAACTAATTCGAAAGTCTTCCCCTGTTACTGATAATGCATGAGATTATGAAAGATGAAGATATAAAAAATCTCATTTCTCTTCCCTGTTCTTGCAGTTTGCCAACTGAGTGTTCGCTTGGTTTGGACATCTAAACAATGGTTGATTTTATGAGACATCTTTGCATTCTGCTGTGATGATTTTGCACAGATGAAATCCTTCCCAATTTTACTTATTATTTTCCTAAACTAAGCATTGTAGTTGTTTCATTAAAGTTCACAGGAGCTATCTCTGAGGCCTTGAACAGAGTGAGGGGAACTAAGATGCATTGCAGGTTTTCTGCAAGCTACAGTATTAGAGTACATTCAATCTGAAGAGCTGAGATGTGGGTAAAGACCACACCTAGATCCAAGTAAGCATACAAGATCACAGGCAGACAAAGGTAGAGTCATTCAAGGGATCATGGGCTGATTTTCTTCAGGCTGTCATTTTTTAAGGAATTCAAAAAGTCTGAATCAGAAGATGATGGGAAACTTATGCTAGCATTATGGGTATGTTTTAAGAGTGACAACAATGAGCTAATACAAAGAATTCTAAGCTGAGATAAAGCAGACCAAAATGCTATGATTCTTGGCTTTGCTTTGTCATATTATAGAAAGCAGAGCCAGGTACTTTGTCCTCAGTGATCAAGGAGAGCTGTCCTTGCTCTCTGTGGGAATGACCCCATCCAGCTGACTTATCTCCTTCTAGAGCCCAAAAGATGATACAGATGCTGGATCTTTGTATTCTAACCTTTCTTTCCCCTCTCCTGCCAGCCACCTGAACTCTTCTTTGTTTTGAAAACAAGCCACTTAGCTGGGCATCCTCTTTACTGGCTATTTATTCTACTGACCTGTGAGGGAAGCTGGAATTGATACAGCAAATATCCCTTTCTAACAGGCCTGTAATTGTGTTAGTCCTTTATGAGGCCATTGCTGTAATTACACCAAAGGTTGTTATCAATCCCATTGGAAGCCATCTCTCAGCAGATGCCTGGAGGACACTTTCCAGCTTGTATCTCCCTCATCAGCCATTTTCATGGCTCCCCGTTCTTCCCTGTGTGTTAGAGGACACTCTGAGAAAGTACAAGGACT
This sequence comes from Mus caroli, assembly GCF_978045245.1. Taxonomy (NCBI): domain Eukaryota; kingdom Metazoa; phylum Chordata; class Mammalia; order Rodentia; family Muridae; genus Mus; species Mus caroli. The sequence goes on along the minus strand of NW_028227274.1, from coordinate 25,646,069 downwards.
ACATGATCCAAATGGAGAGTGAGCAATTTGACAAGAAGCCAACAAGCACTCAGAGCAAAGCTAACTACCATGAAAACACTTCCTGCACAACAAAGGTTGCATCTAAACCTCATCACCCTAGCACAGGAATTAGAGGAACAATCGTCTGATTATGATTTAAAAAAGAGCATTACGTTCTATGTTCAGCCATAATTGGTATTTATGACAATTTATGTAAACAGTAATGAAGCCCGCGTGATTTTTGTGGGGAAATTGCATTATGACACCAATGATCATTACTGTTAATTTTCCTGAAGATGACGGCAATCAGAAGCAGAGTTTCATTGTAAATAGGTTAATTTAAAATTCAAACACTGCTGGTGCTTCAAAATGAGTTCACATTTGATTTCAGAGAGCTTTGGCTCAGGTTTTTTCCATGTCAAGTTAAAAATATTTGGATGACTGACATATGTCAGTATCTATGACTCTGCTACAATGTCATTTGTGTAAACATGCATGCCACCTGGATCTAAGTGTGCATCTAACATAGGACACAATCATTTAATTCTTTTTCCTACAATTTACTTTTACTTTTAATTGTGTGCATGTTGTGTTGTGTGTGTGTATATGTGTATCTATATGAATATATGGTTATGTGTGTACAGTTTCCTACTGCGGTTGGAAGAGGGCATTGTAGCTGGAGTCCTGGATAGAAAAGTGGGTTCTGGGAGTTGAACCCCAGTGGTCTTAGCTTCTGAGCTGTCCCTCCAGCCCCCAATAATTCTTGTGCTGTTGTTGTGCTACAAAAAAGTTTAAAACTGGTTTCAAATAGAATCACAAAACACAGTTGTCATAAACTCACTTAACTGCTTTACTATGTAAGTGAAGATTGACATATTAATGCAGCCCATTATTTCTAATGCATGTTTGAAAATTGTCTAATCAAAATTTTAACAGGAAATAAAAACACAAATGCATCTCTTTTTATTGACCTTGGATTTCTGGCTAGTTATTGAATTAAATTGATATTCTGCCAGCATGTGTTTTTAGCACAGCCTAGTTAGTTAATAATTTCTTTTTTCTTTTTGTGCTTTTAAAATATATGCTTCCCCGGATGTAGATCAATTCCTGTCAACTTGTCCAAGCAAAGTGAAAGTGTCTAATTTTCACCTTTTGACACTTTAAAATGTGGCAACAAGTATAATATTCTTATAGATCTGTCTCAATAACAAATGTAAAAAGAACAAGGCCTTTAATCAAGAAAAAAATGAGGACTGGGGAATCACTCTAAAATTTTCTGTATACCCCTCTCACGTTATGTAACATATTAGTAACTATGTAATGTATTTTCATATGTTTTGTAATTGTCATATAGAAAGTAAGCTATGTGGTGAAATAATTCTTCCTAAGTGAAACTTAAAAGTAAGATATTTTTGAGCGGAGGATGGTATATATCATATCTAGTACATAACGTCAAGCCGGGCGGATCCCTATCCCCAGTAAAATTATTAAAAGTCCAAATTCAAATTGGAAAAATAATAAACAACAAAGCAAACAAAACCAAACCAAAAATACAGGCATGGTAGTTGTTGTATTCAATAATTAATCAGTACTAGTTTGATCTTGAAAACATCATTATTTTAGGAGAATTCCAGGACTATGCTTATCTGAGTTTGTAGTACATTTAATTAAAATGCTATTTTCAGAATACATGCCGAGAGTTTTATTTTTTCCCCTTGGACCACTTATTTTAAAGAATAGGGATTGAAAACACGTAATAGATAAGCAAACACCTGGGAGGCTGTAAAAATTGCTTTCAACTTAGATGTTTATAAGCCTGAACTCATACAACTTTGTATTGAATATAATTTTAAACTTCAACAATTTCCTGTGATAATACATTTACTTGAAGAAAACAAAATATGTCTATATGTTATGTGCTATACTTTGGGCTCCCAACCTGGTTTTCATATTTCCCCAGAGAAAAGGTTGCACGGATACTGAAAATGTTGCTCAGATAGAGCAGTTTTCCTTTAAGTATTTATTTGTAATTTGTTCTTTAAATCACTAGACCTTTACAGCATATTAGGAATCTCTTATTCTAATATTCGGAAGGACAAAGCATTAAAAACATAGTTAAAACATAGTTGGATTTGACTGTGTAGTTCAGTACCACAAACAGTGAGTTTGAACCCAGCAGTGGAAAAACAAATTAATAAGCTAAGCAAGTCTTTTTGTTAAATGTTCTGACAAGTATAGTGTTATAGAGTATTAGTTGTTCAATTGCTTTCCTTCAGAGTTCCCTCTTCTCTAGAACTTTCTTTTTGAGATGATTCCATGAGAAACAGAAAGTTAAATGTTGCTACTGAATAATTTTTCTTTCTCCCTGTGTCATTCTGATCTGCTGCTCTCTGCTGTGTGGCTCAATGCCACCATTCTGGAGAGTTGTATTTATTTCATTCCCCCCCCGCCCTCTCCCCCCCACACACACAGGTAGAGTAAAACCACACAGATTTCTTAGACAAGAGGCAGCTAAATTCTTCATAAAAACACTTCCCTCTACTTTACAATTAAAAAAAAAAAAGACCCTTTTCAAATGAAAAAGTTACAGTTATGTAGTGGATTTTTTTTTCCTAGAAAAGGCTTTCTTAAAATTCTCTCATAGAACTCTCAAAGATCAAACCTATGCTACATCTTCCATGGCCAACTATAAGAAACACACACATACACACACAAAACAACAACAACAACAACAAAACTCTACTTAGGTTTCATTAAAGTAAATCCCCATCACTTGAAGAATGATTTATTCGCAGAAAAGATAGAAAAGAAAAAAAATGAAAACAAGGGTCTCCCAAAATGGACCTGGTAATTAAGTTAACATATGAGTAAAGAAAAGAGGGGGTGAAGAGACAATATGGAAAGATGTTTAACAGGAAAGAAAAGTCATGCACTAAGTCAAATGGGCCTTAGGAAGTGCAGGGGTCAGCTGTCAGGGCTCCTGTGACTTGCTGTGACAGGTGAGCTGGAGTGATCATGATGTAACATGAACAGGCTCTGACTCTCAGAATTAACAACAGTATAGCTTATAGGAATTAATTTTATACTCTCTTGCTTAAGCCAATACACAGTTCTAGGTGTATACACAAACCAAGTTCATGAAACTGTCCTCTGATGAAGAGAGAAGTGTCACAGAGAGTGTGACTAGTCAATGGGAATAGAAAAGGAAGCTTTATCACACTAGAGTTAATTAAAAGACAAAGCGAGAATGAATATGTACTAAATGGGAAAAGGATGGGATGAACAAATTAACTATAGTTCTGAGCTCTGGAAAATATGCTCTGGTTGCCAGGAAAATTTTCATCCCTGACCACTGTCAGTTCACAATGTTCCTATCTAATACACTGTGTATAGCTGCATGGCTAGTACAAAGAAGTGTCCCAATTTTTAAATTCATCTTTTGGGTCCTAAAGGGATTTACCATTATTTCAAGTAGCATCTGAATATGGCTGATGAATCACAAAAGCATTAAAGTGTTGGTTTGTTGGTGGGAAAGTGCCATTTACTTAGTTTCTTTTTTATTTGGATATTTTATTTGTTTATATTTCAAATGTTATCCCCTTTCCTGGTTTCCCTTCTGGAACCCCCCCATCTTATCCCCCTCTCCCTACTTCTATGACGGTGCTCCTCCACCCATCCACCTCGCCACCCTTGCATACCCCTTACACTGGAGAATCTAGCCTTTATAGGTCCAAGGGCCTCTTCTCCCATTGATGCCCAACAAGGCCATCCTCTGCTGGAGCCATGGGTCCCTCCATGTGTACTCTTTAATTGGTGGTTTAGTCCTTGACAGCTCTGGGGTGTCTGGTTGGCTGATAAGGGTAACAAACCCCTTCAGCTCCTTCAGTCCTTTCTTTAACTCCTGCATTGGGGTCCCTTTGCTCAGTTCAATGGTTGGCTGGGAGCATCTGCCTCTGTATTTGTCAGGCTGTGGCAGAGCCTCTCGAGAGACAGCTGTAACAGGCTTCCCTTGGCAAGCACCTCTTCACATCCACAGTAGTGTCTGGGTTTGGTGTCTGTATATGGGATGAATCTTCATGTGGGACAGTTTCTAGATGGCCTTTCCTTCAGTTTCTGCTCCACACTGTGTCCCCATATTACCTTTAGACAGTAGCCATTCTGAGTTAAAATTTTGGAGATGAGTGGATGGCTCCCTCCCCCAACCAGGAGCCTTGCCTAACCTCTGGATGTGGCCACTACAGGTTTTCCCTCCTTTGATAGGCATTTCAGCTAATCTCATCCCTGTTGGGTCTTCAGAGCCTCTTGCTTTTCTGGCATCTGGGACTTGATGGAATCTACACCCAGTTCCCCATCCCCCATTGCTACACATCTCTGTTCACATTCCTGACCCTCTCTATATGATCCTTGTCTTCTCCCATACCTGATCATACCCCCCTTTTACCCCTTCCCTCTCCTCTCTTCCTCCCAAGTCCCTCCTACCCTCTACTTCCTGAGTTTTTTGTTCCCTCGTCTAAGAAGGACTGAAATATCCACATTTTGTTCTTCCTTCTTCTTGAGCTTCATGTGGTCTGAGAATTGTATCTTGGGTATTGTAATCATTTGGGATAATATCCACTTACCAGTGAGTGCATACCATGTGTGTTCTTTTGTGACTGGGTTACCTCACTCAGGATGACATTTTTTAGTTCCATCCATTTGCCTTAGCTTATTAATCGAATTGTTTTACTGTAGCGTGCAAGGAGGAGTACTGGGACCTTCTAGTGTCCTTCTCCACTGCCAATGGGCTGGTGGTTCTGAGTCCTAAAGCACTACGGTGAGAGCTTACTATCCCTAATGCAGTCCTGTGGGATCTGTCTTTGGGGGAAAGATGGATAGCAGGCTAGATTTCCTCCTCAAGCTTTTGATTTGCAAATAGGCAGGACAGTCTTTCATTCTACTTATTAGTGTCCTTTTCTCACTCATGCCTGAAAGGAAATCATACTCAAAAGGATATTCTTTCAGATATTCGAGGAAAAGGAATTTGAACGCAAAGATTACAGAGTTACAAGTCTTTAATGGGTGGCTTTTGCAGAATGACTCTCACAGTCTTAAAAGAAAATGCAGGCATTGCCTTTTCCCCCTTTTGTAGTCTATTAAGAATTGTGCAGGAAACCACTCAGAGAAGACTGGGATGACGGGTCAACAGAACAGCTAGCGAGGTGGCCAACAGCATTTCATTTCACTGTGTGTTTTCATGATGATGGCTGCCTTTCTCCTGACATTCTCAAGTTTCTGGGGTCCTACACAATGAGTTCCATGTCCTTTTAAATGGGGGCAGAACCACCACAGTTTAAACTGATAAACAGCACAATTGAAATTTCCCAGGCCATGAAACACAGCAGGTTGAGCTATGACTCTCTTCAACCTCCTTCTCTGTCCTACAAAAAAAGGGGAATGATTTTTGACTCTTTACCCTGTTTATGGATTAATTTTTAAAATGCATCCCCTTGCCTTGTGTCTTTTTTTTCCTGTACAAGTTTGGATTAAACTTGCATCATCTGCTAAATTAATTAAACATTTCCCATCCCAGAATTGTCTGAAGTTAGTTTTTTGTCTAATAATTATAATTTACAGTCCTACTTTCATTAAAAAGTAACTAATAAAATGAGCTGAGAAAGCAATAAACATTATGTTTTCATTTTACGTGCATTTTATTCCTTTCTGGTGGATTAACCCTATCAGAACTTAGAGACATGTCAAAGATATAAAATAATTCTACCTCACCAACTCATTAATTTCTATTTTCATTGTGATTAATATGTATAAATGAATGCACATAGATATCCACCTGTCATAGGTTGGAAAGAAGATGGGAAAGTGATTAACCTGGCTTTGTTTCTTGGGAATAATTCTTTCTAGTCCTCTTCAGTTTTCTGCTTAGGGAGACTAAAGATTTGTTCTTTATCTTACAAGGGCACATGGGTAAACAGTTTGAAATCAGTCCCCCCTCACAATGCAGAGGTTCCAACATCACAGATTTGATGACATGTTTTCATTTTTGTGGTTTGCTTCTTTTGCTTAATTTTCATTAATAACTCAAAATCTCAAAACAAACTTTAGTCCAGACTTTGGCATTTTTCAATAATTCTGTCCCCCTTAAAGGTTGTTTTTCTTCTAGCCTATTTGCTTTCTAACAGTTGCTTGTACACTCCTTATACTTTGGGAGACAGAGATCTTGTACATCTTACAACCAGAGGCACAGGGTGTCTTCTCTCAACAATTGTCTTTCCCACATGTGCCTATAGAAAGATGACATGGAATTTAGAATTAATTTGTTTGAAGCAAAAAACAGTTTTATTTGACTGTCTACAATAGAAATAAAATCTCCTCCCAAGCGTTGAAGTTTCATTACATTATTTTGTGAAAATGAGGAAGCTGAACAAGAATATATACACACACTCACTCACACACATACATACACATTATCACAATATACTCTCTTACACACACTGGCAAACACACACATACATACAGGTTACCACTAATATACTCTCTTACACAAACAAACATACACATACCATGCATACTGTTAACATTTCAGTTGAAGTTACTTCTGAGTATTATGAACACTCTTGTTTCCAAACTGATTCTTGGATGCTTGGGAAACATCCATAGAGTTACAGGATAACACAGTGGGGTTTTGTGGAAAACTCTGGTTATTCTGACTTTCCACAGAGTTTACCTCTATATTTTTCTATATTTCTTGTTCCTTATCCATTTTCCCCATCCATGCTCCCCAGCCTCCTTCCCTCCCTCTCTCTCTCCCTCCCTCCATCCCTCCCTCTCTCTGTCTCTGTCTCTCTCTGTCTCTCTGTCTCTCCAATAGTGGTCACCTGAAGCTATGAAAATATCATCCAAATTTTATCTTAAAGTAAACTGAGTCATTGGCTAAATTTGAAAATACTTGGAAGGTTGATTTTTTTTTTTTTTGTTCTTTAGTCCTATTTTATTTTTACTTGAATATACAAGTAGGGTCTTTTTCTACTATTCAAGTTCCTAATCTCTTTTCCACACTTACGTCTATTTGAAAATCTTAAAGTTTTTCTTATACTCTTCATGTTGAGAAAATCTATATAATGACAGAAAAAAAAACAAACAAAAACAAAAATACCCACATCTTCATGGATCTCCAGCTCTATTTGACACAGAGGCAGAGTTTACAGCACAGTCTGTACCCACCAATTTTGTAAAGACAAGTCCACCAAACATTATTCAACTCAGACGAATCAGTCTCTACTTTTAAGTATTGTTATACATATTTTTTCTCTCTACTTAATATTATTCAATGGCTCAGCAGCTAAGCTCATGTCACAATTTTAGGTTCCTTGTCAATGCACACAAACACACACACACGTACACACAGACACAAAACACACAGACACATGTATACACACACACACACACACACACACACACACACACACAGTATAACTGCCATGTCTAGCTAGAAAAAGCCCACCCCAAACAGAGGTAAATGACTTATAGTCTCTGATTCATTCAGTTGTCATTCAGATACATCAGCAAACATTCAATTTTGGTTCCCCTGTGTTTCAGAAGTGAGATGAACAAGTGTGTGTGTGTGTGTGTGTGTGATTATATATATATATATATATATATATATATATATATATATATATGTATGTAATGTTATGTAGTGTCTCATCTGAATTTATAAATTTCCATGTTTCCTAGGAAATAATGACTACTATATCAAACAAATGAAGAAACTTGCCATAGCAATCATTATCTCAGGAACACCAAACTCAAAGTAGACGTCCTCCTCTGAAGGCTGTATTTCCATATTCATAGATTGAAGACCCAGATTCTTCCCACTTCCTGATCCTTCTTCCAAGACACAGAGGAATAGAAAAGGAATGTTTGCTCTTGTATCTGAATGACAACTACAAAGACTATAAGTCATTTACACCTGTAGGGTATGGACTTTTTCTAGCTAGACATGGAAGTTAGATTCAATGATTTCAGGTATTTTCTGTTAGCCACCTCAGTAAATTTCTAACCATTCTAAAGTAATATGGAAAGCAGGGTTATTCTAACTATTGGTTTAGAACAGTAGAAACTGCTGAGCACTCTGGTTCTCAGCTAAAGCACTAATTCCTTAAACGTTTACTGATATAGCCCTTAAGTACTTCATAACTAGGTAATAAGGTCCATAAAGGGCAATTTTATGCATTTCTGTTTAGTAATTGTTCTCAGGGCTTAGTATCCAATAAGATGCTTGTTAGAAATAAATAAAATACTTATAGCAATTGATTATGACCACACTAGTTTGGGGAAAAGGGTAGGTCCACAGTGTATTTTCAACTTCTCATTTTATATAATTATAAAGTCCAGAAAAGTTCATTGTTCTCAAGAAGGATATCAACATTAAGATGTTTAAGTGGCTAAAATAGCAAATATAACCAGATTCATGGGATTCTGGAATACGGGATCATGATAGTTGAGAATGTAGCACAATATTCTTCTTGTATGTGCAAAGCTCTGGGTTTTGTTCCTTGCATTAAAATGATGCTTGTATATTTTTGAAAAAGCTCTATCGAGAAGATATTTCGTATTCTCTGTGTGGGGGATATTGCTCCATTCCACATCCTTTGGTACCTACAATGGTGTCTTTACCTAGATGCTAGAAGGCTAGTCACAACAATTGGCAACACTCTCCGTCTTCTCTCCTACCTTAGGTGTGAAAACTACCCTTCAAATTTTGGGGAGCTTTGGTAGGAAACACTTCCTTTTGATACTACATTATTTTATGTGTAGTATGGGTGTTATTTGTTTGCATAATCTTGTAATATAAAAACACTTTTAGTTCATAATGTTGTTCCACCTATTGGGTTGCAGATCCCTTTAGCTCCTTGGGTACTTTCTCTAGCTCCTCCATTGGGGGCCCTGTGATCCATCCAATAGCTGACCGTGAGCATCCACTTCTCTGTTTGCTAGGCCCCAGCGTAGTCTCACAAGAGACAGCTATATCAGGGTCCTTTCAGCAAAATCTTGCTAGTGTATGCAATGGTGTCAGCGTTTGGAGGCTGACTATGGGATGGATCCCTGGATATGGCATCACTGGAAAGAGAGGCCCATTGGACTTGCAAACTTTATATGCCCCAGTACAGGGGAACGCCAGGGCCAAAAAGTGGGAGTGGGTGGGTAGGGGAGTGTGGGGGGAGTATGGAGGACTTTTGGGATAGCATTGGAAATGTAAATGAGGAAAATACCTAATTAAAAAAGACACTTTTACTCTGTAGTTTTCTGTTTGTGGTTTCTGTGACTGCATAAATTCACCGACCAAAGTTTTTAAAGGAAAATTTCAAGAATAAGCAACTCCTAAGTTGTAACCTATGAACTATGCTGAATAATGCTTGCAAATATGAGTCTTTTCTTCCATCCCAAGTGGGACACAAATCTGCCACTGTCCAGTGAATCAGTGCTGTCTATGCTCCTAAGTGTTTCAGTTATGAGACTGACTGCAGCAGTGTTTATGTTTAGGGACTATACAAGGTGGCCTGACAATGTTACAATACCTGAAACAGTGAGTTAGGTTTTCCACTCACTGTGGATCTATTGGTATCTGTTGTGTCTTCTTGTATTGCCATGGGAAGAAAAATAAGGACAGTGAGATAATGAAAGGAGAAGGAGAGAGAAGCACACACACACACAGAGAGAGAGAGAGAGAGAGAGAGAGAGAGAGAGAGAGAGAGAGAGAGAGAGAGAGAGAGAGAGATGGAGACGGAGACAGAGACAGAGACAGACAGAGGCAGAGAGATACAGATAGAGACAGAGACAGAGACAGGGACAAAGTGGCATGACTAGATTGCTGTGGAATCTCCTTTTTGCTTGGAATACTCTCATCACTATCTCAGAGCTGTGATGTATGTTCACACTGGGAGAAGGATGATGGGGAGCTCTGGAAGACAGGTCCAACTGGAGATAGTACGGCGGTGCCTGCAATTCTTTCTGACAAGGTCACCTTCAAGTGTGACATTAACAACTTGTTCTCAGTTTAATGACACATTTAGATTGGAGTGTGCCATGTACAGAGTCCATTTTTTTCCTTTGTTCATTACTAGATAAGATGCTTGATAGTCATCTCCACGGTAACCTTTCAGAATTCATTTAGATGAATCAAAATAACAAAATGCCAAATGAATTAAGAGTGATATTTTACATCAGCAGAAAACAATTTAAATAGTCTATATGCATATGCTCTATGACATGAGTGATCTTTGTATTTTATGCTTAAAAATCCAATGAAATTATTTGTTACCAGTTCTCTGCCTTTGTGTACAGAAGCAAGGGAAGAGAATTCACTACCATGCAGGATTTCACAAGCACTGTTTTATCTGAGACTATTGATGGGTGTGCTATGCTTGGTCTACAAAGCAGGGGGTAGAACATTCAAAGCACAGAGAAACCTTGTCTCCAAAAATAACAGAACACAACATAACGTAACAAATATAACACAACATAACATAACATAAAACATAACATAACATAACATAACATAACACAGACCCAGCACCACCCAATAAGATCTCTTCCAAAAGATGCCGTTTAGTTTTTTTCTGATGACCATCTATTGCTGTGCATATAGTCTACCCTTAAGAATAGTTAGTTTTCCCAGTGAGACTCCCTTAGAGAACCTACTGTTTCATTTGTAAGTGGTTAGTGACTGAAATAGCTTCTTAGTTAAAGGTATGGGCACATGTCCACTGCTTTCAGCTTCAGAACTCTGCAGACTTTGTGCATCCTGTGACTATGAGTTTATGTGTGCACCAATCCTGTGATTTTGCTGGGTTTAGAAGGCCTCTTCTTGATGTCTTCTATACGCTCTGGTTCTGAGAGTCTTTTTGCCCTTTTACTTTGGAGTTCTCCAGACCTAAGTGAAAAAAATTTTGATGGAGACATCCTATTTAGGACAGAGTATTCTGAGGTCTCTCACTCCCCGCTGATTTTCAGGCTATGGTTCTCCATGTTTGTTCCCATTCATTGAAGGAGCAAGCTTCTCTGATGATACCTCAGCAAGGCACTGATTTGTGACTATAGCAGAAAGTCATTGGACATCATTGTATTTCTAGATTCCTTTTGTAGAACAGTAATATATGTTTTTCTTCTAGGTCTATGAACTCTCCAGTCTCAGGTCCTAGTCATTAGAGCAGTAGTAGGAGCAAGAGTTCTCTCTCATTTCGTTGACCTTAACACAAAGCACCTATTTGTTAGATCCACCAACTTTGTGCTGCCATTTTACTGGTGAATCTTGCAGCATGCCTGCCTTTATCACATGACTTCTGGGAAGGAACTCAAGTCCTAATACTTTTAGGGTAAGTACTTCATAGAGGAAGCCATCTGCCAGCCCTTGCAGTGGTTGCCTGTGCTTTCCACTCTGTTCTTCCCCAGTTTTTATTGTTGTTAAATAGTAGTTCCTATATAGGCTCAAGTTGTAACTCAACAGCTTCTAGCTACTGGTATTTTGCAAAGCTCTCTCCACTGTGCAACCTTTGACAAACATGTTTTGCATGTGGTTCCTCTTAGTGTCTCAATGTTCTCCATGACTTTGGGCACCTTGTTCATTATTCTGAGTGCTTCTATGTATGTGTATATAACCTCATGTGGGTTTCCTTAGACAGCAGTTATGCAATAGCTCCGAAATGGCTTCTTTAAGGCTATGCTTTTAGGAAGCATTCAGTGAAAACATGTAGAGTTAAATCAGTTAAAAAGTAAGACAGCAAACACTTAAAAATTACCATTTCTTTCCCTGGGAATGCAGATTTTATTGACAAGACCCTCTTAGGAGTGAGATGTTGCTGAATTCCATTTCATTTGTATTTCCATATATTCAAGATGCCTTTCAGGCTTTCCTGGTATTCCATGGCCAGTCAGAGTGGCATGACAGCAGAAAAGCAAGGCACATTAAAGATGAGCTCATTACCATGTGTAAATGTCAACAGAGTTCGTGATAAAAAAAAAAAAAGAAAGCACCTTTTAATAGGAGAATCAGCACTGGGCCATACTTCCTCACCAACCATCTGCCATACCACCTTTGAAGTCCTAGGTATCCATATCCTTTGAAGTGACACAGTCATCATTCCCCACAAACGAGGCTGCTTCATCCTGCATGAGCCATGAGATGAAAGTAATTGCCCCCCCCCCAACCTGAATAACTGTCGGTCTTTTAATTAAAAAGCTACCATTCACCTTTGACAGAAAATTAACTTCTGAGTGTCATCCTTCCAACACTGTCTTTGGAGTGCATTTAGTTGCAACTTGCTGGCTTTGTTTTAATTACAAGTGAAAGTTTAAGCTCTAAACATTGTCCTGTTTGTTCATTAGAATACTATCTATGTAGGAAATGCAGCAAGGAAAACAAAACAAAACAAAAATAATCAGTAGAAATAGCTAAGTTTGTTTTGACCAAACGTTAATGATACTGTTTTGAGGGTCATTGTGATTAGGCTTCCTGTGGGGCCTCAGCTTCGGATTGCTCACTGTAATATAAAGAATTATCAGAATCATCTGACTCAGTTCAGCCAAAGCTTGTCCACTCTTGAAATTTGTTTACCTGGTCTTTAGCAGAACCCCAGGAACTTTAGTTTCACAGGAACTGCCTTAGATTGACTTCCCTCTGAGTTTTTATGTCTTCCATGCTCCACAACCTGCCAGGTATCTAACAACCCAACTCATATTTACTTCACTGGGAATGGGTTCCTTTCATCTTACAGTCTCTCGCTTCGATCTCTTTGATCATTTTTAAGCACTGGCTCAATCAAGTTAATCATCATCAGATTCTGACTTTTGACCTAAGCACATATGTGTATTACTTCTCATTCCTAACAAGAATGTGTTTCCTGGATCCCTACTACAGATCCTAACAGGCTAAGCTCTACGTGAAGAAATTAAATACAAGGAAATTTCTACCTGTGAATTCTTCTTCTGGTGATTTCCTGAATTAATGAAATAAACAAAACCAACCACAATTACAGCAATATGATGATATGAGACTTCACAGCATATTCTAAAAAGAGATTAAGATGGTCTAGAAGGGATCACATTTGAGGACACGGATAAGAAAAATAAACTTTGACAACAAAAGAAGAATGATATTCTCTGGGTAGATACAAAAGGATCAGCAGTCAAGATTACCCTTGGGTCCATAGTGAGTTTGAAGTTATCCTGAGCTATAAAACCACGTCTCAAAAATAGAAAACAAACAAATTATAGTAAGTTGGATATAACATGCTAGGAAAAGGGAGGGAAGCTAAGAACATAGAGGTAGCAAGAGAAGGCCAGAAGTCAGAGCAGTGTGCTCTGTCATCTTACACTTATGCCCAGAAATAAGTTCTGTCAGATATCAGAATTGTGTATCATAATCTTTCTCAAGATGTGACCTTGAGACACATGGGTAGTTCAGTAATTCTTATACCTATTGAATCCTAATATTTCACTTAAAAATTAGAAATTTTAAGACACACTCCACATTATTTTTTATGCTAATAAATGCTTAAGTTTTCCCCCAAGCCATGGAACTCATTGTCGTCTTGGAAACAATTCAAAGCATACAACACAATATGTTCCTACATCATCTGGAATCATCCACATAAAAGGGCACAACATCTTACAAAGAACAAATGAGTATAACTATTATTTAGGTAAAGATGGTGTGGGGAACTTACATGATTTAGGAAGAAAGATGACCTGTGTAATATATTGAACAAATAAGGAGAAGATAGAATTTAGGAGAGACATGCTGTTGGAAGAAGCCCCAAAAGCACAGATCTGAATGCTGTGCTGATCTCAAAACGAAGTAAAATAAAATGAATCTCTGAAAAAAGGTAAATTCAAAACCAAATTACCTAAGTCAATGCTAGTGAGTGAAACAAGGAGAAATTATACACAAAACAGATAGAAACCCAGGGCTAGTGATACCAATGTTGGGACCCACAGGGACAACTGGACTTTCTGTGAGGTAAAGTATGGAAGTACAGTCAATCTATCTGTCTATCTATCTATCTATCTATCTATCTATCTATCTATCTATCTCAATCAACTAACCCCAAAATAATAAAAATAATGTCAGATTATTGCTTTGCCCTATGAATCAACAGAATCAAGAACAAAACAACCCTAGTTTAAGGGGTCCAGCAGAATTCCAATAAAATATAACTCCTAACCTCAAACTGAAAAAGCAAATATTCTGAGTTTGACAGCCCAGTGTGTCAGCCCTGTATGTCCATAGCTGTGCATCAAGTAAAAAAGAATAGTGGTTAAAGACAGTAAGACCGGATTTAAGCACAGCTTTCCAAACCAGGACAGGTAGATAAAGGGGCCAGTGACTCACGAGCATCTTCTAGTTACTGACATATGCTGTACTTTTAAATAGAGGAAGAACTGGGGTAATGGACGTGAGGGGTAAATAATTCAACAGTCTTCATCAAGATGTGGTGGAGTTCATCACTGTCATAATGATGACTCCACAATATGATCTGAAGATATCCTGATTTCTTGAGCAGACAAGGTGTTTGTCAGATGATTTCTCCTGCATAGAGGCAAACCAATAAGATCCATCCCTATCCTCACCCCGGGCTGCTCTGGTGGAGATATTCACTAAGTTCCTCTCTTCCTAGATTTCAAGGTGACTTTGGGTTTGGAAAATAACAAAGACTTTTAGGTGATATGACCCAATGCATTGTCAAAGAAGATAGGAAATGGCTTGGTTCCTTTTATCTCTGAGTCTTCTGCCTTGATCGAGAATGAGATAGGCTGGGCTATTGATGATTTCTACCTAGGCATTTCTTGAGTGATTAACCTTCCTATGTGCATAAACAGGAAGAGATTTAAAATAAAGAAGAATAATGTGAAGTGCAAATGGTGATGCCAGATTGGATCCTGCTTTTCTTTACTGAACCACAAGAAAAAACTTTTCAAAAGCAGTTTCAAGATGTCTGTTTAACATCATCAAGCAGATAAGGAAGCAAGTCAACAACAGTAAGAATCAACCTCAGAATAAAACAGAAGCAAATTACTGACATTCTTTATTATTATAAAAGCCTGTAAATTAGTTATATAGGAAATGAAAATACTCCCACAATATTAATTTTATTCAAGTTAGTGGTAGAGTTGCAACTTCTGGACATAAAAATAAAGTAGTCAGATATAAGAATTAACAAAGGGAGAATGTACATTATAAATCAAAATAATATTGCCTATATAATTGCTACACATGATATGCAGAGAGAAATAGCATTAGCAAAAGAATGTAACATCATACTTAGTTAACTAATCCATTTATCTGTAACCTAATATACCAATCATAATAAAATTTAAAATATTTAATGCTATTTGCAAAAGAATTTTTTAAAATAAAGAAATACATTACTACAAGAAATGTAAGGCCTTTGTAATGGAAATGTTTGGTTTGATGTACATTCATTAAAGAATACATAAGGAAATACATCGTAAGCTTCAGAAGTATAATATCAAAAACATTTCAACTGTCCATTTGGGTTAAAGTCTCCAATACAGTAGAAAAACACGATGCTTCTGTCATGTTTGTCCACTCTATGTGTGGAAAAACAAAGGTGTGAACTTCACCCAAGAGAGTTATAAGAAGGCGTAGTGACTACAGCCTCTTTCTTATGTTATGTGTATTAAATGACAAGTAGACACACCTAAAATAACAGAACCAAAAGACCAGAAATAGACACTCATGGAAGTAGAATGCTGATGGTAAGAAGTGATATTACATGTAATGAGCAAAGAATGCTGAACTGACAAAGTGTAGCTTGGTGTGACATTTTAATATTTTGAAAAAATTTAAATCGTTAACTAATAATACAATATCCTATTTTTTGTTACACACACACACACATACACACACACAAACACATGCACACAAAGCCAACTTGGATATAGAACAGGTAAATTTCATCTCACAGTTCCAGATCACAGACTTCTTTGAGTGAAGTCAGACAAGAAGTGATAGCAAGAACAGAACAAGCAGGAAGCAAGGAGAATGCCACAGGGCTGGTTTGCCTCTCAGATTGTGGCCAGGCATCTTCTTAAATAGGCCATGTTTAGTCTGCTGGACCCTCTTACAACAACTTGCAATCAAGTAAACATCCCATAGATATGCCCATAGGCCAGTTAGATGAAGGCTTCTTCCCTATTGAGATTCATGCAGATAACTGAACAATGTCAACTTGAGCACCCACATTAACCATCCCATGTGTATACTTCCAGGGACATTATAATCCTGTATGCATGAATCAAAGATGACAGACTTTTGATAAACTCATAAGAGCATAGCTTTATGATTTCATAATATAAAATAATCTCTACCACTAAATATTCAATTCACAAAATATAGATAAGATAATTGACTATTTGTTAAAGTAACTGTATATTATTTACCAGAAAACAGTCACTAAAAAGAAAAAAAAAACTGGAGGAAGGTATTTCTGTGGCATGTAAATTATGGGCCGTTTAGACAATGAAATAATTTGAAGATTAAATGAATGGGAAAGTGGAATAATAGGTAGGAGGTTTGAGTGGAGAGATGAGAGGATAGGGTAGGGCCAAGAATGGGATGGGTAACAAGATGTGTAACTAACACTAAGGACTTTTGAAAAGCCACATGGAATCCTACTATTTCATTAGCTGTCAAATATGCATACACTTGATCTACAAAGCAAGGTCCAGACACTATTCATTCCGTAGTTCACAGTGATATTGCAAGAGTAGAAATATATGAATCTAACTATAGAAAAGAAAAATAAAAGAAATACAACATATTTAATCATATTTTCCGACACAACAGGAAAATAGCCACAGCAGATAGCTAGAAATAAAGATTAAAGTTAGAAGCATGTGGTTAATGGACAGAGTGATACGATATATCCTGTCAACAAGTTTCTTCAAAGAGACAGGGTCTGTCACTGGTCACAGATCTTCATTGTCTCTATTTAATTGAATTTAGAAGGCAGCCATAAAGTCGGCTTTGTGTAAAGCTTAATGCTTGATTCTAAAGTACACCGGTGTTTGATCCTCTGTCAGTGGTCTGCTGAGAGCTGGTTAACACTGACTTTCTGATAAATAATTTCCCTTAAACCTGAAGATCAAAATAGCTGTGCTAACATAGAACTGAATGCTTCAACCAGATAATGACCTCCCAGGGTCACTGAAAATAAGCATTAAGGCGAGGCGGCCTCACTTACTCTCAAGGCAGGAGGTTAGTTTTCAATCACAACGTCCAATTTCGATTTCTTTAATGCTATTAGAACAAAACAATTTAGGACAAGAAATGGAAAGTAAATAAACAAAATTATCAAGAGCCCAGGGTTGTTGAGCCTTATGAGCTGATTTTGGTTTAGTCTTTAAGTGCTCCCAACTGATAATATCCAGCTAGCAAAAGAGAATTTATAAATGACCATAACATGCATGCAAGGACTTTTGCATTTACATATTTTATGAGTTTTTGTTTGCAAATGGCCTGGATGACATACTTATTTTAATCATACTCCTATCCCCTAAGCTAGTAATGGCATGTTCTATTTAACATTAATTTGTTTATTTGTGTGTTTGTATACATGTACATGCATCAGGTTACCCTCAGCTGGCTTATATGTTGATCTCTATGCCATTGTCTGAGACATGGTTTATTACTGAACCTGATTATCACTGATTTGGGTAGGCCTACTGGTCAGCAAAGCAAGGAGTTCTTCCTATCTCCACCCATAGGCTTAGTGCCTACATGGCTACTTTAAATACAACTCTGGTCTCCATGCCAGTATAGCAGGCACTTTACCCACTAAGCTATCTCCTCAACCCTACACTTCCTGGCTTGTTTTTTTGTTAATTTATTCACTCATTTATTTGTTTGTCTGTGACATGGGCTCTTTGGTGCTCAGTTTGCCTTACAGTTCACGGGTGCAAACAGTTCTGTTTTTCAGCTTCTCTATCCTATTGCACCTAGCTCATGTTTTCCTTTGTCACTAGACACTAGGCACTTTTGAAATTATAATAAGTTTCTAATAAGTGAAATGACAATCCATAATTTTCAATAGTTTATTTTGAAGGATGTGGTACTTAAGAACAAGAAATACTTATCTTCTTTGAAAAGGTGAAATTAGGCAACCCTAATATTCAAGTTTAATTGTGCAACACTAAAGGGCTATTCATGCTGAAGTGCTATATTCCTAACTCATGGATAAGTTTTAGAATTTCCAGTATTCACCTTGACCAGTGACCCATAGAGTCCTGAAGGAACGTAGAATTTAAACCTAATCTGAATATATGTACACTGTATCTCACTTTTTGGTTGTGGTGGTTGTTGTTGATTTGCTGTTTTGTTTGTTTTTCTGTTTGTTTGTTTTCCTTTTTTTGCTCTGATTTTAAAATTCTCACATTTCAAACTTTCATTAGGTACATACATATCACATATGATATATTTTGATAATAGCATCTCCCATTATCTACTCTTAGCCCTTTCCTGTGTTTTCTAGCCCATTCTTTATAACAAGCTGGAGACAGGGTTTCTTTATACAATCTGAACTTGCCTTAATTCTGGCTGCTCCTCCTTTCAGAGCGCAGAGGATCATGGCTGGGTATGTACCATCAAGCTTGCCTCTGGTCTTATTCTTTTATTTTCTTTTAGTTTACAAAGCATTGTTCATGCCCCTTTACAGCACTGAATTATCTCTTTCAGAATCAAACCTTCAAGTCACTACAATGGCAGCTTAACTCATCTTCTCTTTTCCTTTGGGAAGTTTTCTGTCACTCAAATTTGTTTTTGTTGCTGTTTGACCTGCTACTGTTTCCTCCTCCTCCTCCTCCTCCTCCTCCTCCTCCTCCTCCTCCTCCTCCTCCTCCTCCTCCTCCTCCTCCTCCTCCTCCTCCTCCTCCTCCTCCTCCTCCTCTTCTTCTTCTTCTTCTTCTTCTTCTTCTTCTTCTTCTTCTTCTTCTTCTTCTTCTTCTTCTTCTTCTTCTTCTTCCAATTTTTCCTTTTTCTTATTTGATACAAGGTCTCTCTGTAAAAACTTAACTGGTCTGGAACTTACTTTATTGCTCAGACTGCTCTCAAGCTCCAGAGCTCCTTGTCTCTGCTCCACGAGTTTAAAGACAAGCACTACCATGACCAGATTCTCTCTCTGTGTTTCTGCCTATCTCTGTCTGTCTGTCTCTCTCTGTCTCTATCTTTCTCCTTCCTTTCCAGATATTGAGAATTTGAAAAATTTAATATTTTAGATACTGTCTTCCAGATTCTATTTGTACACAAAAGCATTAAAGTAGCACTTTTTATATAAGTGATATTTTTATTACCAGTAAATATTTCAGAGAGATATTTGAATTGATTACTTCACCACACAATCAAAGTCCCTAGAGAAATCCATAGCCAGTAAATATATCAGGGCAAGAAAAATATTTATGTTAAGTGGAAAAATCTCATTAAACCCAGACCTCTGCATCATGCCTGCTTCAGAAGTCAGTGAGTGTGCCCCTTTATTTCTCTAATGCTATTTTGAGATGATGTTTCAGTGGAAGCCAGTTATTCAATGCCCCTTTGATGATACCCATCTCCCTAATATGTGGCCTCTGATCTTTCAACCGTGATTGCAGCTGAAAGCTTGAGAGGAGACATGGGTGTTTGCATGCACTCAGTTGTTGATTTATTCTATCATGATCACAGGGTGCTTATGGAGGACCACTTTCATCAGAGACTCTTCTGAATTCATTAGAATCCAATTCCTAATCACAAACAGAACAGGTATCTTGCATGGCTTTTCATTCTTTCTCTTTATGCATCCCATTTTTTCAATTCTCATAATTATTGTTCTTTCCTTTGTTCTATTCCTTCTCTTTCTGTGATTCACAATCTAAAATAACAAAATGAAGAAAAAAACTTGTCATTACAGTAAATGAATAGGAAGGATAGGAGGATAGGAACAGATGAGTCTGTCTCTGAATCTCAAGCTAGACCATACCTTCGTACTGTGAACTTACTGAAGAGGTTGTCCACATTTTTGGTAATTGCACCTGCATCTTAGGCTTGCTGCTATCATCACCACTTTTAATTCTCTTAGTCTGTGATGCTTATTTTTTTAGGGTACTTCTTCAAGAGCTAGCCCTTACCAAAAACTAAATGAGGTGAAATTTATTTTAGGAGTAATCTCTATTTTTGCTCCACAATCTTACCTAAGATTAGCAGCAATGAAGCAGTCACTCTCTTTGAGAAGCCTTTATGTGTATGTGTGTGTATGTGTGTGTCTATGTGTCTGTGTGTGTCTGTGTGTGTTCCTCTCTCTAGAGTAGTCAACATTATTGTCTCATGATTAACTTTGTGATATCTGTGTTCAGTTTTAGGGCATTGGTAGTCTAAACTCAGTGTATGAGCAAAGACACTTGAACTCCCATGGGAATGGTTACAATCAAAGTGTTGCCAGGAAGACTGTGTAGAGATCTGCAGAGAGCACGTAGCTTCCTGAGAACTCAGACATAGCTGTTGGATCTTCAAGCATTGAGTGAAAACAGTGGGGGACATTTTAGCTAAGGAGAATTTTCTGCTGGGGTCTTTGACCCATTCCCCAACAGATCAAATCACAAGGGTACCGTGCCACTGCCTTGACTTCCTAAAGTGTTCCTGAAACTTTAATGTGTATGGAAAAGAGTGAAGGGCAGAGGTTCATTTCAGAAGTAAAAAACTCTGAAAGAAGCTACTGGCATCAGCTTTGCCTAGTAGGGAGATATGCTTTTATCTGAGATATTTGTGCAATGGCCAAACACATAAGTTTTGTGGACAGATCTTGATACATACTAAACTGTAAGGATCAAGAGGTTGTGGCTTTGAAAATGCGCAGTATGTACTAATTTTAATCATAACCAGGTCAGCACCAAATGAATACATCAAATAAGGTTTGAAGAATACACAGACTTGTTATTACAATGAGGATTTAAAGTATATGCACAAATGCAGGACTGTAAATTGCCCTATATGAAATCACAAACCCAAGATTAAATCTGCATTTTAATTGGAGTTATGGTCCCACCATATGCATATGCCTGAAATCTTAACACTTTGTGGCCTGTCAGCTAATTGTCAACTAAGAGGACAATTGGAACTTTGTGGTTCTGTCTGTCATGTAAAAAGGAGGAGGAGGAGGAGAAACAATATAATACTTATAATAATAATAATAATAATAATAATAATAATAATAATAATAAAGAAACTACAAGTACAGATATAAGAATGCAATTTCCAATACTCCTAGAGGTTTTCAACTTATAACTGAGCAGAGTTGATGTCTGCATCTTAGGTCTCAACCTTTCTGAACTAGATATGGATAAAGCTCACTGACACTGAGAACAGTTTGTGAGATAAAGTACAATGCATACTCAGTGCTCTTCATCTTCACACCACTGATGAGGCTGCTTACCCCCTTCTGCCCATCAGCCACTTCTTACATTCATTCCTCACTGTATAGCTGACTATATATCCCCAGATCTTAGAACAGGATCACTTCACAGACACTGAACAAAAGCAAACACGGTAGACTAGCAGGTGCCTGGACTACTCTTTGGAGTGGTGGTGTTGTTTTGTTCTGTTTCCATTCTCTTATATTGAAATGACAAGTGTGATAGATTGCTTGATGTTGCTGAAATAAACATTATGATCAAAAGCAACTTTTGGAGGAAGAGTCTGTGGTGATTTCAGTGAGAAGGTCTCCCATAGGCCCATAGTTAAAAGTTGATGAAATCATTCAGGAAAGATTAGGAAGTATGCTTTATTTTGGAGGAGTTTTGGTCGTGTGCATTAACGTTTAAAAGACTTATAGTGCTTTTTGTATCTGTCTCTGTCTATCTCTGTTTCTCTCTGACTCTCTGTATCTTTATGTCTCTTTGTCTCTCTCTATCTCTCATTGTCTCTCATTGTCTTTGTTTTTCTTTTCCTGTTGCTTACAGGTTCTTAGCTGTTCCTGCCACCTTGCCATAGCTCTACTCTCTTGAACCTTAAACTTATTAAATCACATGCCCAATTAAATGCTGTATTTTATAAGTCATATTGATCATAGTGCTTTGTAACAGTAATAAAAAGGTAAGTAAGACAGAAGTTGGTACTAGAAGTAGGACTATTTCTGAGAAAACATGAGCATGCAATATTTTTAGAAAAATGTAGAAGACTTAAAAAAAAAGCAGTTGAACAGTGCAAATGGTCTTAATGGATTAGCCTAGTAGAAGCTTGGAAGAGAGTACTACTGACAATAATGGGAACTATAAAGGCCCAGTTCAAGAGAATTCACAGGGAAACACTTACAAGTGGGCTAGAGATCATTATTTTTATATTTTTGCAAAGAATGAGGCTTCTTCCCTCTTCTTAACAATTTGTCTGAGGCAAAACTGAAATTTAATGAACTGTTTTTATGTATGTTTTGTTTTTGGGTTTTTTTTGAGGGGGTGATAGAGATTTTTGAGATAGCCTAATATAGTGTCTGTTGTATTATTTGTAGTTTCTCTTATGCAGGTCTACAATACAAAAGAGCAAATGGGACAAAGACATGTAGAGTTTGGAGAGAACAAGAGGAACAAAAAATGTAGTATTGGTGCCAAGACTTATTCTGAAAGAAACAAGCAGATGAATGATGGGGCTTGAACTGAAATACAATAAAGGAATAGTCCCCCACATGGAAATGTACCACCAATTAGTAAAAGCATTCAATTGGTAAAAATAAGAGGACTAACAAATTCTCGGCCCCCATAAAGCAAAAGCAGGGGAAAAGTGCTAGAAATATGATTCAAGGGGGAAAGGCTCCATCCCAAGTGGACAGTTGATTAGGAGAGCATCATCCATGGCTCTAGCTTTAGAGATGTGAAGGAAGTACAAATAAAGCGTTGTGAAATCTCCCCCGGTGGTTAATAGATAAGGATAACTGATGAAGCCAGGAATTTAGCAGATTACCTGAATGGATTCACTTAGAGGGATTGGATTCCCTATTATGTAAGTCTATGAAAATAATAGATTGGAAACCACAAGATGTTAGAGTTGCAAGACTCTGGGATATCTGCTAAGGATATAGGTTATATCCCTGTATATGAGGAGTAAAGCCAGCATAAATGAGAGAGAGAGAGAGAGAGAGAGAGAGAGAGAGAGAGAGAGAGAGAGAGAGAGAGAGAGAGAGAGAGAGAGTTAGCTCTTTTAGGCAGCAAACCTGAAAGGGCAGAGCTATCTGAGTATGTTGATATCAGACATGAAGTTACAGTATTTGTAGTATGTCCTGCTGGATTTCAGTCTTTCTTTTCTCTGGTATTTTCTTACTGTTCCTTAATTCTTCCCCCTTTTGAACAGTAATGTAAATCCTGTGTCATTATATGTTGGAATAATGTTTGGTTTTTAATTTTAAGTAATTTGTTCTTCAACTTTATAGGGTGATACAATTAAATGATGTTTGAGTCCCAGAAAACACTGAACTTTTAAACATTGTTCTGATTGAAAGACACTAGAGACCTTGAGTTGAACTAAAAACATTTGTTTTATGATATCACCACCAGGCTCTGTGTGCCAAGGAGTAAAATGGATTGGTTTGAATGAGAATGACCCCCAAAGTTGCACATGTTGGAATACTCAGCTACCATTTACTGAAAATGGTTGGGAAGGATTAGAAATGTCAGACGTTTTGGAGGAAGTATGTCACGGGGTTGGGTTTTGATGTTTCAGGAGACTTACAACATTCTCAGTATTTTTCTCTTTTATTCTTTCCTCTTGGTGAAGATAGGAGTTATGTCCTTCCCACCAGTCCTTTTCCTCACTATTATACTGGATAACTTTATGAAACTGTAAGCCCAATTAAATGTTTTCTTTTATAAGTTGTGTTGATCATTGTATTTTGTTACAGCAATATAAAACTAAGATAGACTTGATGTCAGTTTATAGATTACAATCCACGATCCAAGGACTTAAAGGCAGGAACTCAAGGCAAGAGTTTAAAGCAGAAACATGAAGAAACTCTGCTTAATAGTTTGATCTCCCAGACTTGCTCAGCTACATTTCATAAAGCGTAGGCCCATATCTAAAGTATAGCTGTGCCCAGAGCAAGCTGAGGCTTCCTACATTAATTGGCAATTACAGAAATACCTCACAAACTTAACAAAGCCCCAATCTGGTGGAGAATTGTTCATCTCGGTTCATGGTAGCATGACAGGTAGAGATTACCGTGAAGAGGAGTGATGATGATAGGTATTTCAAAGACATTCTATTGTAGTTAATGAAGAACTTTATAAAACACCTGACTTATGAAATGGCAACATGGAAAGTGCATGATGACAGTGGTCTATATCGCTTTCTCATGGTTAGAACTGGATAAAGGTCATGTAGGTGGGAATAAACTAAAATGGATTATGCTTCCTAGATATCAAGAAACTAGAATTTGGATCTCACATCTGGCAAAGTTGTTTTAGTCATCCGTCCTTGTGCACTACTGGATTAAGTCAGCTGAAGAATCCTAAAACTCGGAATCTCCACAGATAACCAAAAATATATAAGTATACATTTATCTGTTAAACACAATATACATGCAAAAATAAGCATTCAAATGCCAATGAAAAAAATATACCCATACTGTTGTAACTGTTGTAGATTCTATGAGTAATCTTGATGATTGCTCAAATATGTCATAATCCCTCATACTGAAGTGCAGGTTTAAAATATATCAGGGAATACGTGATCGAGGGAATAAGAGAATCCACACTAGTGGATGTATGCATCAGTTCCTGATAGTTTTTCCTGAAATAACTCATTGTTTTGAAACAAATGTTTCAAATGCAGATGTGAAAAAGAATGTACATTTCCTAACTTTAAAAAGAGCATCATTTGTACTAATAATGTAGTTTATCAGTTTTCCTGAAACTGTAATCTTAACAAAGACTTTCCTTAAAAAGAGACATATTTCAAATTATAATCTTGTAGGTACAGACCTGTCTATGTCATTTTCTAGTTGGTAATACAGATTCACATTTGAATGGTGCTTTCTTTGCTTTCATTTCTTTTATCATAATCTTATTATTTAACAATCATTTGCCTTGATCATGACTACCTGGTGGTACCTTTGGATTCTGGTTCTTTCCCCCATCCTATGAGCCTGTCCATCAGGACTCAGTGTCTCCCTCCTGTTGGGGCTGGGGGTAGCCTGGGCAGCCACCATGACCTCTGCTTTCATCTTACAAGGGAAAAATTATGACAGTCTGAAGACAGCCATTAATTTAGATATAAAGAGAATAGAAACTTCCATCAGTTACCTTCAACAATCACTCACTTCATAATCGGAAGTAGTACTACAGAATCGGAGGGAGTTAGACTTAACTTTTCCTCCAACAAGGAGGATTATGTGCTGCCTTAGCTGAGGAGGGTTGGTTTTATATAAACCATTCTGGGGTTTTTAAAGATTCAATGACCAAGGTGAGAGAAGGGCTACTCAAGCAGAAGAGAGAAAGAAAGCAGTCAGAGCTGGTTTGAGTCTTGGTTTAACTCCTCCCCTTGGTTAACCACCCTCATATCCACCTCGTTAGTACCCCCAATTGTTCTCCTGCTATTTTTGACCTTTGGACCCTGAATATTGAACAAGCTTATAGCCGTCATAAAAGTGAGAATAGCAGCAGTGCAGCTGATGGTCCCGCACCAACAATATGAGACCCTGAGAAGAGGACCTGAAGAATATGAGTTAGTTACCGAAGACCCCTGGGCATAGCTTCAGGATTGGAACTTGTACAAGAAAAAGGGTGGAATGAGAGACCATATGGGGTTTTCCAGTCTCACATACTCCTTACAACTTTCCCCTCCTGCCTGAGGTCAAGACTAGACCAAGTTCCGTTCTCCATCCTCAGGAACATTCTTGAATACAAAATTCTCAGAATGTATTAACTGATAGTTACCTGAAGCCCTAGAAAGTCCCAGGTAGAGTTCAAATGAATGTCATGCTTGCTAGCCAATAGATTTGAAGGTCAGTATACTTAGCCAACAAGTTTGAGCTGTAACCTTGATGATGTAACCTGTGCCCCTAAGAAGTATAAAAACTGCTTGTGACAGCCATTTGGGGTTGCCTTCTCGTCACTCGCCTAGCGGGACTGATTTAGAGTTGACCCCGAAAAGCCAGAAAATAAACCTCTTGCTTTTGCATTAGGAAAAATAAATCACTCTTACTTAAAATAGCTGTCTTTTGTGAGACAATGCCGGAGCCTAGAAAACACAGAAGTGGATGCTCACAGTCAGCTATTCGATGGATCACAGGGCCCCCAATGGAGGAGCTAGAGAAATTACCCAAGGAGCTAAAGGGATCTACAACCCTATAGGTGGAACAACATTATGAACTAACCAGTACCCCAGAGCTCTTGACTCTAGCTGCATATGTATCAAAAGATGGCCTAGTCGGCCATCACTGGAAAGAGAGGCCCATTGGACTTGCAAACTTTATATGCCCCAGTACAGGGGAACGCCAGGGCCAAAACATGGGAGTGGGTAGGTAGGGGAGTGGTGGGGGGAGTGTATTGGGGACTTTTTGGATAGCATTGGAAATGTAAATGAGGAAAATACCTAATTAAAAAAAAAAGAGTATTGGGCCACAATGACTTAATACACAATGCTAGTGTATGAACACATGCTGAGAGATGACTTTCCTTGATAATTAGCTCACAAAAATGAAGTATGAGTGTGTGAGTATATATATATATATATATATATATATATATATATATATATATATATATATATATATTAAAAATAGAGATATGTAATCATCTATGTTTGTCCCTCTCTCTTTTCCTCTCTCTCTGTCTCTTTCTATCTGGCTTGCACATCATCACGCGCGCGCACAAACACACACACACACACACACACATACACAAAGCAGAGAATCATGCCTGTGTAAAGAAAATTATAAATGAGTCATAATACATAGTTGATAGATACAATGTGCAGTCATATACAAAACCAAAGAGTAAAGAGAAGCCAGGGTCATATCAGAAATAAAATTTTACCCTATGTACTTGGGTTGACCCTGGAGAAAAAAACAGTGATTTCATCTGAAAGAAATAAACAATAGGTTCGATTATCCATATCAAGGCATGCTGTGCTTTAACCATTGTGTATGGACTTGATAGGAATTCTTTGTAAATGTACACATAAGAGATGAATGTGAGGTGGATTCTTTTTTTCATTTGTATGTCTGCAAAGCAACCTATTCTTTTGGTTTACATGTGTTTGGGAGTGATTAGATGAATAATGGTTTTATTACTATCTGTTAGAGAGAGTTATTTGCCTTGTCCCCTCAAGGTATGAGAATTACAAAGGCTTCACTGCTGAATGCAGAACAGACCCTGTGCTTACTAACAGAGGTCTACCTCCCTTTCTTTCTTGAGGCTTAAGACAAATTTGGAGGCCAGTCTTTTCTCCTTTGCACTCTACTGGCTCTTGCAGCCTGAAGCTAGCTTGTTATAACCTACTTAGGCAGTGGGGAGCTGCTGCCCATCACTTCAGAATCAATGACTGCAGATGGAAGCTTGGATGCAGTACTTTCTGCCTGCAGTTACAAGCAGTTAATAGATTTTATTATAATTATTTTAACTGCAAAAGCTCAGAAGGAAACTTAAAGGAGATGTGCAAGTTTGCTAATCAAAATCACACAGTTGCACACAACAAAGGGCAGTGGAGTCTTTTGAAAGCATCTTTCTCAGAGCCTGGAGTAATATTAATAACGATACAAATAATAAATCTGTTCTTTGGGGGATTTGTTTGCATGAACCTCAAATGTCAGTTCATCAGAATTTTGCTAAAGGAAAGAAATATTCACCAACTTACCATCAAGGGAGTAACACTCTTTATTCTGACTGTTTTGTTCTGTTTTGTTTTGCTGGTTATACATGGTTGTGTTTCTTCATTTGTGAGTGTTTTCATGTGTGAGTGTATGAGTATGTGTATGTGTCTGAGTCTGTGTCTTTGTGTGTATGAATGTATCCATATAGTCTAACTTTTTGGTAAAAAAGAAGCAGGATGCTTACATAATTTCAAATACTGAGGCTCATAACTCCACCCAAAGAAAGAACATTTATAAGGATTGTTTAATTTTATCAAATATATTATACTTCCTAATCTGGATCTTATGTTAATCAGAGACTGATTGATGTTGCAGACAATGATATCCATTGCCTTCTTTTAGACTGTATTACTTATAATTGTCTGCTACATTTTGGCAATCATATGGCATCTTCTACCTCTTGAGGTTTGTGGTGGAGATAAAGAAAATCATAGAAATCATTTTGAAAAATCAGTAATAGAAATGATGTCTAATATTATGCTTTCTAGGCAGTCTTCTTTATTGAGTGAAAGCCTTGCAGGTCATGAAACTTTATATTATTCTTTGTTTATAGTAATTATCCCTTCCTACCATGAACCACAGTTATAGACATCATTCTTTTCTGTCGTATACTCAAAGTCTGTCCTCCATGATGGAGTATGAAAATACCAGATGTTTCTTATGTTGTTTTCAAAATTTATCTCTCTCAATCCACTCACAAAGCCTTCAACCCAAAAATGATTTTGCCTTCAACATGTGGAGGAATAAAGTTGGAGCAAAGATTGAGGAAACGGCCAACCAATAACTGCCCCAAATGGAGACCCCATTCTATGTGAAAGAGCCAACCACTGACAGTATTAATGACACTCTGTTAGGTTTGGGGAAAGGAACCTTGGATAATTTTCTCCTGAGTGACTTCATTCAGCAGCAGATGGAGGCAGAGACAGATGTAGACAACCACAGCTAAACATTAGTCTGAGATCAGAGAGTCTTGTGGAAGAATGAGGGTTAGAACTGAGCTTTCAGGGGTCAAGGACACCACATGAAGATGTACAGAGTCAACTAACCTGGGATCATGGTGACTCATAAAGACTGTAACACCAGCCAGAGAGCACGCATGGGCTGAATCTATGTCCTCTACACAGTTGCAGCAAATGTGCAGCTTGGTCTTCATGTGGTACTCCTAACCAGTGGAGCAGGGACTGTGTCTGTCTCTTTTCCTGCCTTTGGATCCCCTTCCTCCTACATGGACAACATGGTTGTGCCTCAGTGGGAGAGTATATGCCTAGTCCTACCAGGACTAGATATCTCAAGGTGGGGTAGTACCCAAAAGGGTATCTCCCTTCTCTGAGGAGAAGGGGAGAAGGCAATGGGGAAAGAGATTTGTAAGAGTGGAAATAGGAGGGGAAGGGTGTGTGTGATTGAAATGTAAAATGAATCAAAGAGGATAAATTATTGGAAAAAGTTTCTTGTTCGCCATTGACTCAGACATTTGAATACTTGTCTCCATTTGAGTTGTGCTGCTTGGGGAAGATAAGGAGGTATAACACTGCAGAAGGATGTGCATAACTCTAGTGTGGCTTTGGTAGTACAGAGTTGTCTTTCTTCCAGTCCTTTTTTTCTTCATGTATGTGGTTAAAGATGTGATCATATAGCTTCATGATTCTACTGCCATGTCTGCCCTTTGTTGACATGAGTCCCTGGCATGGTATTCTCTATGTGTCTAGAACTTCAAGCCAAAATGAACTCCTTATTCTAAATACGACCCTTGTCAGTGTTTAATCGTAGTGACCAATGTTTATTTTCCTAGCCATCATCTCTACAATAGAGGGATGTGCTCCTTTTGGAGTCAGGACATGGAATAAACATAGATGAAAACTTTGGAGAAAATTGATTTATCTTAGAATGTATGAAGAAACTCTTTCTGTTATTTTTCGAATGCAAAATATCCTTCACAATATTCTTCATAGGTTTTGCTTCAGCTTAGCAGCTGCAGAGAAGTTACTAGTTCCTAAGAGGTCTCACTTGAGTGAGGAATTTAGTCCTCGGTAGAGCAAAAACACAGCAGTATTACTGAAACATGATTAAAAATAGAAAAAGCTGTCTAGATGGAGAAAATCAGTCCCCATGATATGTGTCCCCCCAACTCTTCCTCTTCTTTCTCTGCTTCTTGGTTACTAAGAGATACAGACCTCTGCTCTACCAAACACTTCAGTTTGAAAATTCTACTTTGTCATGAACCAAGAATAAGGCAAGCAGCATGCCAAAATCTGAAAACTCTTAAACTATGAACCAAAATAAAAATCACGTCCTTTGAACTGTTCTTGTAGGATTTATTTTAACATGAAGTCAGGCACTCCAGCAAACATGTTCCCAGTGCTTTATATTGAAATAGTAGCATAGGATTACTGTAGACTTCCTAGCTAGAAAACTGTTTACTGTCCAAAAAAAGATGCCACCATTCACTGGTTATATCACATTGGAAACATGGGCCAGAGTTGAGCAACTTTACTGCTAACATGAAAACAAAGACTTGGAAGTACTTCTATCCTATATTTTGGTAGAGAACTCTTTCAGAATGTTTTTCATGCTGACTCAAAATTAACAACTCGTAAGAACTGTAAGAACATAACTTTAATAGCCATCAGTTAAAATATACTAATGTATATTTTTGATAATAATACCATTTAATTAAACTTTTAATTGAATTTATATAAAGCTAATAACACTGTTTACTGAATTAAATGGTAATTTCATTTGGCTTTCTAAGATAATGTGATATTCTTTCTCTCATACTGCTTTTGAGTTTAAGGTTATGTCAGCTATGTTATGCTCAACTCACATAAACAAATACTGGCAAAGAAAAATCAAGGGGTAGCAAATCTAGCATTTATTTTTATAATATAGGTATTAGGTATGTCATACAATTACTTCCCTTTCCCCTTCCCTTTTGTGTATGAAAAAGAAAAGGCAGTGTTCAATGAACAACCCAACTATGATTAAATAGGTAATACAAGGTGATTCTTTTCTCCATCCTTAAACATCTTGACAACTCAATTAATTTCCTCCTAACAGTGAATAAAGAACCCCATGTATAGTCAGATTGAGATAATAATATAATACTATGGTTAAGAAATAAAATTCCTTATAGAAATATTTCTTTTTCTCCTGCTTTTGGAGAAAATGTATTATAATAAAAATGAATATATTACTTTTTTTTAAATCCCAGTAGATATTGTTTTATTGAAAGTATCCATTAGATTCTTAAAATGTATCTTTGTCTCTGGAATAAGTTATATTATACAATACATTTAAATTTTACATTGCTAAAAGAAAGTTATATAAATCCTGTTTCTTGACAAATAGAGTTCTTCCGTAACACAGCTCCATTTGGGCAACTTTTCCATGTCAGAGAGTTCCTATGTCAAGCCTTTTTTTTTTCAACAAACAACACTCTAGAGATAGGAGAGGAGGCAGACACCATGTGTATGCTTTCTGATTATTCTTGGTAGATACAAGTTTTTCTTATAATAGCAGTAGCTATCAGAAGGAAAAGAAACTTAAGGAATTAGCAAAATGTTTGGCTTTCAAGGACCATAGTTTTATCCTCATATACCTATATAAAATAACAAAACTGAATGAAGTGGTGCACACTATTAATCCAACTTCCAAGAAGGTGAAAAAAGAGACTCCTTGATGTCTCGTAGCCAACTCTCTCAGTGTAACACTGAACTGACAACTTATGTAATATCCTTTCCCGATATACTAGGTAGTTAGTTCCTGAGATGCAGCACCCCAGTTGGCTTTTGACTTAATATGAACTTTATCTGTGTTCCATGCACACTAATGCATAAACACAGACAGACAAGCATATGGGCACACACACAAACACACACCCCTTCTTCCTGTTATCCTTCAAAGCATATCTACGCTTCAAGATTGACTTCCAAAGGCTACCAGATCCTATCAATAAGAGAGATTTGTCATATTTCCTGAGACAATAAATAGTTCAGAGTATTCCCCCACTCACATGCAAGTTGACTCATTTACTCAAGATTCAAATCACTCAATCATTCATGAATATATAGTTATTAATGACCCAGTGCTGATCTTGTTCTTTGAAGGATAGAATAATAATTAGGACACTAGGCCTGTTACCATGGTGCCTACTCTCCAGATCATAAAACTGACATCTGAAGACAAGACAATATTAATACTCTGAAATGGAAAGTAAGCACTAGGGGACCATGAGGAATTAGCTGGTCTGTGGCTTGATTGACTTTAGTTATTTTCCTAAAGATCTGAAAAGTTTTCTCAAAACTCATACAAAAAGCTCCAAATGGCAGATAATACACTGTACAGAGGCCTTCCCTGGATTCTCATGTGAAACTAGCATATTTTGAAACGCTCAAATCAAAGGAAGAAGTCATAGTATCTTTATTGGTAGTTGATTTGATAATATACATAAGTATCACATATTTTTCACTGGGAAACTTATATAGCTGATCACCACTCCTGTGAAAGTAGTTGGATACTAAATTGTCTCACAAAAATCAGTAGCATTCCTGTGTACAATTGACAAATCAACTGAGAAAGAAATCTGGAAAACTACATATTTTACAATAAACTCAAATAATATAAAATATGTTACAGTAGTTCTAATCACACAAATGAAGCAAAGTATGATAAAAAAACTTCAAGTTATTGGAGAAAGAATTAAAGTGATATAAGAAGATGTAATGATATCTCATACCTGTGGATTGGTAGGATTAACATAGTAAAAATGGCCATTCTACCAAAAAATCAGTCTTCAGATTTAGTGTAATATCTACAAAAGCCCAGTATAATTATTCACAGAGATTGGAAAATTATTTTTTTAACTTTTTGCACCCCCCTCCCCCACACACAATACAGGATAGCCCAAACCATCCTGAATAGTTAAAGAATTGGTGTAGGTATGGCTATCCCCAATTTCAAGTTGTACTATAAACGTATAATAATAAAAACAACAAAAACTCAAAACCAGACACAATAATCAATGTATTGAACTGAAGACAAGACAGAAATTTGTTCACTTATGGTCACTGGGTTTGTAAAGGAGCCATAAATGTAAACTGAAAAGCCAAAGAAACAAATCCAGCATCTTCAACAAATGGTCCTGGTCAAAGATGATGACAGCTCATAGGAGAATCCAAATAAAACCATATTTATCACCAAGCACTAACCCTTATTCCAAATGAATTGAAATCCTCAACATAAAAGCAAAGACACTGAATGTGACAAAAGTGAAATTGGGGAATAGCCTTAAAATTGCTGACACAGGAGACAACTTGCTGAGCAGAACATCATTGCTTCAGGAACTGACATCAACAATTAATAAATGGGAATTCATGAAATTTAGAAGCTTTTGCACAACCAAAGATGTCAGCATTCAGACAAATCAGCCCCCAATGGGAAACTTTTTTTTTTTTACCAACTACACATCTGACAGCGGGTTAATATTCAAAATATATAAAGAATTCAGAAAACTAAATATTAAGGAAACAACTCAATTAAAAATGAGGTATAGATCTAGACAAAAAATTTTCAATAAAAGGAAAACACATAGGTAAGAAAGAAGGGGTTAACATCCTTAAATGTCAGGAATATGCAATCAAAACTACTCTGTGATTTCATTTTACACCCATCAGAATGACTAAGATCAATAAAACAAATGACAATTTATGCTGCAGAATGTGGAGCAAGAAGGAAAAACTTCATTGCTTCAAAGTGCAAAGTTATACAGCCACTATAAACATTAACATGGCAGCTCCCCAGGAAGATGAGAATCAATCTACCACACTCTCCATCTATACCTTTATTGTTTAAGGGATTGTACATTCTACCACAGAAACACTTGATCAACCATGTTCAATGCTGCTTTCTCATAACATTCAGAAATTTGAAACAAAATAGCTCATCTTCAATAGGAGAATGTATGAAAATATGGTATACTTATAAACAGAATATTACTCAGATGTTTAATAAATAAAATCATGAAACACAGATAAATGAATGGAACTAGAAGAAAAAGCACACTGAGTAAGATTACCAGATCCAGAAAGGCAAGTATGATTTGTATTCACTTTATATGCCTCAGTACAAGGGAACACCAGGGCCAAGAAATGGGAGTAGGTGGGTAGGAGAGTGTGTGTGTGTGTGTGGGGGGTATGGGGGACTTTTGGGATAGCATTGGAAATGTAAATGAAGAAAATATCTAATTAAAATACAATTACAAAAAAGAATCCATATATATATATATGGATATATATATATATATATATATATATATATATATATATATGCATAGTAACTATTAAGTCAATGATAACCAAGCTACAATCTTTAGGAATATGGAGATTATGTGAAGCGCAAGAGGCTATGGTTGAGATAGATTTCCCTAGGAAAGGGAAACATAATAGACAGTTATAGATGGATAGATGGATTAATGGGTGAATGGAAGAATGAATGGTTGGGTGGATGTATGGATGTATGAATGGATGTATGGATCTGTGAATGGAATGATGGATAAGTGGGTAAATGGATGGATGGGTCAAAGGATGGATAGATAGGTGGTGTGTGTGTGCGTGTGCATGTGTGTGTGTGTAACAGGAAGATAAATGGAGAAGAGGAGGGAAGAGAGAGGTGAGGGCAAAAGAGGAAATGCACAGAGAGCTAAAATTAAAGGCCATTTGGATGTAATACTGTAGATGTTTTCAGAAATATATACATATATGCAAAATTCAGAAAGAAATAGACTATGATGTGGAGTGGGGTACTAAACCATAACTGGTAGATCTGCAATATAGTTGCTATACCCAAGTTTCAGGGAACTTCACAGAAGAGGGGCATAAAAATGTAATAACCAGAAGACCAAATCTTTTGCTCCAAGTATCTGCTAGATATGACATAGATGCTGTACTAATGAAATTATAACAATATGATTGGCTAAATAAGACCTACTAAATGATAATACCAATTGAAATCCCAAAGCAGATGGGGAATAGTTTGTAAGACCACACCCACAGATGAAGAGCTCCAAAAAATTATGACTGATGAAAGAGGGAGAATCACACATATACAAATCCAAGGGGCCAGCCAATGTCTCATTTGCATCTGAAGAAATGAAGAAGAGTAAATGGATTCATCAGGATATATGTATATATAAGTATACATATATAGTGTATATGTAATAAATGTATTTCCTGATTATTACATTTCAAAAATTAAATCATAGAAATGCTGTTGATGTACACATGCTTTGCTCTTTGTATTTCCATGCTCTTACGTCTATCATTGAACACTTACCCATCATAAGTCTCCTGTCACAATGCTGAAATAATTATTCTCCACTTTTAAATACTTCAGCATAAAATGATTAAATTTCATTCTAGATACATATAGGTTGTTTCTTTTTAATTTAAATTCATATCATGAAGAAATAATAAGTGTATATCAACTTGATTTTGATTCATGAATAAATATTTGTAATTCAAACATCTATCCCAAAATGACACATCATCTCCAGTCCTTGAAGTTACTACATATCCACACTTAGTCCAAGTCTTCTATAGTCCACATCACCACCTTTACCATCAAACATTCAGGATACCCTACCTAATTCAGAACTAATGACAATCTCTTTAATATTGGAGCATGGGAAATACTACTTTGGTTTTCATTTTAATGTTTTAGATGACATATTGTAATGATCACAAAATTTACAAGAAT
Source organism: Mus caroli (assembly GCF_978045245.1). NCBI lineage: Eukaryota > Metazoa > Chordata > Mammalia > Rodentia > Muridae > Mus > Mus caroli. The sequence continues at coordinate 25,610,421 of NW_028227274.1, read as the reverse complement.
ATCAGCTATTTACATCTATGTTAAGGTGAAATTCTGCACCCAGTAATTTATTTGATAAATAGTGCAACATGAAATTTGATTTGTAGGAAGTCATTAGTTATTTTTGGTAATACTGTATTATTTGCTATCTATCTACAATATAGATTTATCTGCATCCTTGTCTTTATGTGATATCCATTATCTATCTGTCATTTGATGACAGATTATAACATATAAATATTGGTAAATTCTATAAGTTGTCATCTGATATTATTGCTACTAAAATATTTAAATAAATAAAGAGTGCTCAAAATCAAAGGAAGATAATCTTTCTATTTTTCTCATTCTCTCTTTCCTGTGTATTTGTACATGTACATATGCTTGTGGGCATGTGTTTGTGGAGGCATGAGATCATCTTTGAGTTTCTCCCTCAATCACTCTTTATTTTTTTGAGACAGGATTTCTCACTCAACCTGGAGCTCACAGATTCCTTTAAGATATCTGGTCATCAAAGACCACAGTTCATCTTGTTTCTTCATTCCTATGCAAGAGTTAAAAGTACACACACCAAATAGTTTTTATGTGAATTATTTAGCTTACATGCAGGACCTTATACTCAAAGAACAAGAATTTTCCTGACTGTGACTTCTTACTAATTTAATTTCACCTCAATCCTTGATTCTCTCTTTTAATGATTAGACTCCTTAAACATTTTCAATAAGCCAGTGTATAGGGCGCAAGCAAAGGATTATCACACACATATGCATAGATTTTTGTGGAAGGAGAACTATTACTTTAACCTCGCTGTTACAATGTTCTTATTGAGCACTGGGCTTCCTCAATATATCAAATAACAAAGCAAGAAAGTACAAAACAATGTCATTTGGCTCTCCTGCTGTCCAGAATTGTGGCTCTTTCTTGTTCTTCTGCAGAAGATAGATGTCAAGCTGGTAGGTCTGATGAAAGAATTGTCAGGACAGAGAAGAAATGGCTCAGTGAAGAGATATTTGTTGATAAAAGGCCATGGGAATATTTTCCAGTCATTATTTCTTTATTGAATATCAAACCACAAAGAACTGAAGTAGATTGTGGTACTGATTTCCATAGCTGTACACATCCTTCCTACTCAGTTATGATAATGCTGATTAGAATTATGATAGAAAGTAAGGTTGACCCTGACACTTAACATATGTAGACGCCTGATTATGAAGGATAATGATTATTTTCCATTAGGTGTTTAAATGTCTACTAACTACAGACATTGTGAATACTCTGAATTTCTGAGCAAATGTATACTGTACAATTTAAACTATTAAAAGCTTTACTTCTATATTTTAATCATAGATAAATTATTACCTTCTTTTTGTTGCCATATCTAATATGGAATTGCACATGAGTCTTTGCACTGCTGTCTTTCTGTATTATACTGTCTCCAAAATGAGAGAAAAGCAATTCATATTTGGCAGATCCCCTATTTATGTAAATTCTTGTCTATTTTAACAGAATAGATAAAATATATGTATTTACTCTTATGAGATGCTTAAAAATTTTGCCCCCCATTATTAGAATATCTGTGGACATAATATCTTCACTGTATTTGAAATTTAAACAATTAAGTATCTTCTCTGCTTTGTAGCAGCAGATGTTTTGGTAATCATTAGGGTAAGTTCCAACTGTTTATACCTCTCCTACCTGGACACATAGAAGGTTTGAACTACTGTCTTTATTATTCAGTGAGGACATGAATCTATCACAGTTGGGGTGGCCTGATCACTTAATGATACATCAGATCTTCCCTAAATCATTCACTCATTTATTATACAATAGATGTAGGAAATGTTTCAAAGTATCTTCTCCATGTGCTGCTACACCAAGTGAGGAATAAACTTCCTTCAGAACTACTTAGCCCTTCACAAGGAGCATGCATAGTAAGTATGAAATAGGCCTATGTTGCTTTATGCCACTGTGATTTGAGAATTTGCATTGTCACATTGTAGGGTAGATGAATGTGATTAGTACAGATGGGGGCTTAGCTTATAATTAGCTTATAATTGAGAAATGGAAAGTGCCTTGTGCATTTAGCCAAAATCAATAAAAGTTTATTTGCTGTTTCTACACAGAAAAATTAATGGGATAATCACAATTTTTTTCTGATGATTTTATTCAACTATTAAGATTTTAAAGCTTATTATCTATAAAAAGGACACTATATTTTTGTGATAAAACACATAAGAAAAATAGAATTTTGTACCTTGCTCTAAGTTAGTTACTGCTTGATTTGAAAAACATAAAGTTACATCATGCAGTAGTAAATTTTGTGCTTATTTATACTAAGTCTAGTCTTCAGTCTATGAAAATCAAAGAAAAAATAAAGTGTATAAACTTCAGGATTCAGATTCCAGAGAGAACTGTGACAAGAAGATACATGAATAATATGATGAGCTCTAGCTCTAGATGATAAAACTACTCATTCATTCATTCATTCATTCATTTAGTTTTATGAATTTATTTAAAATAACTATGTTACTTTTCCCCCATCTATTTACCACTGTAGCCTCAGACAAACTGGCATAATCTGTGTCCTTCCATGGCTCCCTTTCTAATGGATGTCCACTTTTAGTTTGATGGGGAATGTTATCTGCATGTATGTATGCGTAAGTATGCAAATTTTACAACCCATCAAGCCTATTTTTGTTGTCTTTTTACATACAGTTAAAGAGTTGATTTGAGCATTCTGCATTAGACAATCAATCAATAATGGGGTTCCTCCCTAGGAGACATGAATTTTTCCATTTCTGAGCAGTCACTAGTTGTTTGTAGTTTCTTTTCTAAGGGACCCATGAAGTTTTCCTTCTACCATGTTGACATGTCATTGATATTTAAATTAATTTGATAGTTTTATTCAGCCTACTTTCTTAAATTTTTCAAAACCTACTTTAATAATGGTTTTTAAATGATTTAACCTCCCTTTTAGTGTACCATGCTCCAGAAGCAGTGGAAAGGGATAAGAGTGCAAAGGGGAATTTGGACCTGTTTAGAACTTATTCTTTGGGATGTTTCCAATCTTTGATTTCAGGATATCAGCAGTTCAGTTCACAAGGATCAACAGTAGTAGCTCAATCCACTTACAAACACCATTCATGAATCAGCAAGAGCAGTTTGATCCAGAAGAAACTGTAGGGTTCGACCAATCAACATGAGTCAAGAAGTTGCAGGGAAACATAAGAAGTTCTTTGGTACATTTCTCTCTATGAAGTCATGAGAAGAAAGCAAGGTGAACCAATGCCAGAGCAGTGTTCTGTACTACCATGTGTCTGCTTTGGCATAACATTTCATCTTAAGACAATTTCCAGCAAAACTTAACATGACCCAACTGAGTCTCCACAAAAAACAAGGTATTTTCACTTCAGGATAATTTATAACTGAGTTCCTGACCCTAACTTTGGTAATGACAATCTTCCCAGCCTGTATTCAGTGATGTTCTCTAAACCAGAGATGCATGAGCTGAGATATAGATGTATTAGTTGTGGCTGGACGTCCCATAATTCATTGAATCTACATGGTGTTTGTTCAGTTGTGTTTTTCCATGATGGTCTCCATTTGTTTTAATAGGTACTACTTTGGTTTGCAGTGGGAGCTACCATTATCTCTGTGAATAAGGATAAGATTTGGAATGCAGTAAGGAACTACACTGGTCTAGAAAAATTCTGGTAGTAGATTTTCTTCTAAGAACCATGACTATACTAGACACAGGAAGTTGACTAAATTTTAGTACCAAGGATGATTTCCCTCCTGTCTAGTAGTCATTAACTCTAATTAAACAGCTGTTGATTGACACTAAATTGTGAGCCTCACTTCTTGCACTTTTACAGATATTTTGTTGTGGTTCATTGAGATAGCAGCTGGGTAGGACTATTAATCATTTTACTTCCTTGGCAGTTTACATAGTGTTTTCTGTTACCATGGAAGCAAGACTTCAAGAAGAAGTCTTTTAGGTCAGATCAGCTCAAACAATCTGATTCCAGTGTCCTCGGTATGTGAAATCTTCAGCCTCTGTTAGAAACAAAGTGTAATGGCTAGAGTCTATTTTCTTGGGGAGTTTGTGTTACCATGTCTAACCATTGTAAATTAGATTTATTATGCCTTGGACTGATCATTTTTATTAGTATATGATTCATGGAGTTGTGATTAAATTGGTCAGAGAGGTGGGGGAAGAACGGAGGTCCTCCTGGGATAGCAGGCTGCTCAGAGCAGCTCAGCTTGCTCCAGAGGACTCAGCAAGGAGGGAAGATAGGTAATGGAAAAGAACCTTTCATGTATGGTTCAGGATCCACAGGTCTGATGGACATTGGAGGAGAGGTAAGGGGTGGGAGGTGGAGGTAGAGGTGCCCCTGGGACTGCAAGCTGCTGAGGGCAGCTTTCATTTCTTTGTTCTTAAAATGACATATCTAATATAATTTTAAAAGGGTTTCAGTTTTAATATTTGTTTCTCTACAAGTTTACAAATAGCTGTATTTAGCATACTTTATAATTTACAAGTTGTTATTCATGGGACAGTAAAAGTCACTTGGCACAGACAAAGATATGATTTTGGATAAAAATGCAAAGAAAGGAAAGGAAAATTTTAGGAAAGGTGACCTTCTCTGGAAAAAGTTGATACTTTAGGAACCACATGGATAAGTAGGAAGGTGAACAGAATCTTAAGAGTAATAGATTCTCATAAGAGCTTCTTTCCAAGTTCTTGTCTTTTTTTATTGGATATTACATTGTAGTCACCAATTAACTTTAAAAAGTCACATTTTCTTTCTGAAGGGATGAATTTGCCACCCAATGAATCCCTAAAAAAGATTATATGTAAGTAACTTAGAGATAAACAAGATTCAAATGATTAGTATCTGAGACGACATCCTTAGTGAGTAGATCTCATTACCATCTCCCACATTCATCTTTTGATATGTATTGTCAACTCAAATATGACATATTGTATGAGGTTTAATTACAGATGAACTTTGCCCACTACTAGTGACATTCTCTTGCTTTTTTATGTCTGGGAAATCTTGTAAAAATGGACACAGCCAATGAGATAACTTGGGTTATGAGTTTTATAGAAATAATAAAACAGTTTTTATGATTTTATAGTCTATTAAAATACTTTACAAACAGAATGTAAAGAAAACCATTTTCAACGTTTAGCATCAATATACTGATTCTATGATAGAAAATCTTATCAATATATGATATTGATTTTAATACTACCTACTTCTTTCAGGGGAAGTTATGGAGAATTTTAAATGAATTAAATGACATCACATTTAACTAAGATAGGAGTCATCAAATTTGAAACAACTCTGGCTGTGTTACCTTTGAAATTGTAACAACAGCTGTGTTCAGTTTTGTGTTCTGCACCAGCTATGACTGTGTGGTTACAGAAAAATGGACTCTGCCACTCATTGCCTGGAAATATATTTTGTAACAAATGCTATGCTACTTGATTGTTATCAATTAAAAGATAAAAATCTAGTCAATAACTCAAGTACTTCACAAGAAACTTCTGAGATTATTTTAAGACAAGATACAACCACACACTAAAATAAATACTTAAAAGGAAGAAATTTGGTGTTCTGAATTCTGTGTGTTGAAATATATCAGCATGATAAAATTTCTTGATAAGAACATTTTGAGTGAGGGATACATCTCTTCATCTTATTTAGTATTTTTTTTCCAATTTTTTAGGTATTTTCTTCATTTACATTTCAAATGCTATACCGAAATTCCCCTATACCATCCCCGCGCCCCCCCTCACTGCTCCCCTACCCACCCACTCCCACTTCTTGACCCTGGTATTCCCCTGTACTAGCGCATATAAAGTTTGCAAGACCAAGGGGCCTCTCTTCCCAATAATGGCTGACTAGGCCATCTTCTACTACATATGCAGCTACAGACATGAGCTCTGGGGGTACTGGTTAGTTCATATTGTTGTTCCACCTATATGGTTGCAGACCCCTTCAGATCTTTGGGTACTTTCTCTAACTCCTCCATTGGGGGCCCTGTGTTCGATCAAATAGATGACTGTGAGCATCTACTTCTGTGTTTGCCAGGCACTGGCATAGCCTCACAAGAGACAGCTAGATCAGAGTCCTTTCAGCAAAATCTTGCTGGCATAGGCAATAGTGTCTGCATTTGGTAGAAGATTATGGGATGGATCTCTGGGTGCTGCAGTCTCTGGATGGTCCATCCTTCCGTTTCAGGTCCAAACTTTGTCACTGTATCTCTTTCCATTGGTGTTTTGTTTCCAATTCTAAGACAGGGTGAAGTGTCCATACTTTGGTCTTCATTCTTCTTGAGTTTCATGTGTTTTGAAAATTGTATCTTGGGTATTCTTAGTTTCTGGGCTAATATCCACTAATCATGACTACATATCATATTACTTCTTTTTTTTAATTTTAAATATTTTTTTATTACGTATTTTCCTCAATTTCATTTCCAATGCTATCCCAAAAGTCCCCCATACCCTCCCCCCCACATCCCTACCCATCCATTCCCATTTTTTGGCCCTGGCGTTCCCCTGTACTGGGGCATATAAAGTTTGCATGTCCAATGGGCCTCTCTTTCCAGTGATGGCCAACTATGCCATCTTTTGATACATATGCAGCTAGAGACAAGAGCTCCAGAGTACTGGTTAGTTCTTCATGTGGTTGCACCTACAGTGTTGCAGATCTATTTGCTCCTGGATACTTTCTCTAGCTCCTCCATTGGGGGCCCTGTGCTCCATCCAATAGCTGACTGTGAGCATCCACTTCTGTGTTTGCTAGACCCCGGCCTAGTCTCACAAGAGACAGCTACATCAGGGTCCTTTCAGCAAACGCTTGCTAGTGTATGCAACTGTGTCATCGTTTGGAGGCTAATTATGGGATGGATCCCTGGATATGGCAGTCTCTAGATGGTCCATCCTTTTGTCTCAGCTCCAAACTTTGTCTCTGTAACTCCTTCCATGGGTGATTGTTTCCAATTCTAAGAAAGGGCAAAGTGTCCACACTTTGGTCTTCGTTCTTCTTCAGTTTCATGTGTTTTACAAATTGTATCTTATATCTCGGGTATACTAAGTTTCTGGGCTAATATCCACTTAACAGTCAGTACATATCATTTGAATTCTTTTGTGATTATGTTACCTCACTCAGGGCGATGCCCTCTAGGTACATCCATTTGGCTAGGAATTTCATAAATTCATTCTTTTTAATAGCTGAGTAGTACTCCATTGTGAAAATGTACCACATTTTTTGTATCCATTCCTCTGTTGAGGGACATCTGGATTCTTTCCAGCTTCTGGCTATTATAAATAAGGTTGCAATGAACATAGTGGAGCAAGTGTCCTTCTTACCGGTTGGGACATCTTCTGAATATATGCCCAGGAGAGGTATTGCGTGATCCTCCGGTAGTACTACGTCCAATTTTCCGAGGAACCGCCAGACTGATTTCCAAAGTGGTTGTACAAGCTTGCAATCCCACCAACAATGGAGGAGTGTTCCTCTTTCTCCACATCCTTGTTGATCCTTGTTGAAAGAGGAACATTTTGTTCCTCTTTCTCCACATCCTTCCCAGCATCTGCTGTCACCTGAATTTTTTATCTTAGCCATTCTGACTGGTGTGAGATGGAATCTCAGGGTTGTTTTGATTTGCATTTCTCTGATGATTAAGGATGTTGAACATTTTTTCAGGTGTTTTTCAGCCATTCGGTATTCCTCAGGTGAGAATTCTTTGTTTAGCTCTGAGCCCATTTTTTAATGGGGTTATTTGATTTTCTGGAGTCCACCCTCTTGAGTTCTTTATATATATTGGATATTAGTCCCCTATCTGATTTAGGATAGGTAAAGATCTTTTCCCAATCTGTTGTTGGCTTTTTGTCTTATTGACAGTGTCTTTTGCCTTGCAGAAGCTTTGCAGTTTCATGAGGTCCCATTTGTCAATTCTCAATCTTACAGCAAAAGCCATTGCTGTTCTATTCAGGAATTTTTCCCCTGTGCCCATATCTTCCAGGCTTTTCCCCACTTTCTCCTCTATAAGTTTCAGTGTCTCTGGTTTTATGTGAAGTTCCTTGATCCATTTATATTTGACCTTAGTACAAGGAGATAGGAATGGATCAATTAGCATTCTTCTACATGATAACAACCAGTTGTGCCAGCACCATTTGTTGAAAATGCTGTCTTTTTTCCACTGTATGGTTTTAGCTCCCTTGTCAAAGTTCAAGTGACCATAGGTGTGTGGGTTCATTTCTGGGTCTTCAATTCTATTCCATTGGTCTACTTGTCTGTCACTGTACCAGTACCATGCAGTTTTTATCACAATTGCTCTGTAGTAAAGCTTTAGGTCAGCCATGGTGATTCTACCAGAGGTTCTTTTATCCTTGAGAAGAGTTTTTGCTATCCTAGGTTCTTTGTTATTCCAGGTGAATTTGCAGATTGCTCTTTCTAATTCGTTGAAGAATTGAGTTGGAATCTTGATGGGGATTGCATTGAATCTGTAGATTGCTTTTGGCAAGATAGCCATTTTTACAATTTTGATCCTGCCAATCCATGAGCATGGGAGATCTTTCCATCTTCTGAGATCTTCTTTAATTTCTTTCTTCAGAGACTTGAAGTTCTTATCATACAGATCTTTCACTTCCTTAGTTAGAGTCAGTCCAAGGTATTTTATATTATTTGTGACTATTGTGAAAGTTGCTGTTTTCCTAATTTCTTTCTCAGCCTGTTTATCCTCTGTGTACAGAAAGGCCATTGAATTGTTTGAGTTAATTTTACATCTAGCTACTTCACCGAAGCTGTGTATCAGTTTTAGTTGTTCTCTGGTGGAATTTTTAGGGTCACTTATATATACTACCATATCATCTAAAAACAGTGAAATTTTGACATCTTCTTTTCCAATTTGTATCGCCTTGACCTCCTTTTGTTGTCAAATTGCTCTGTCTAGGACTTTAAGTACTATATTAAATAGGTAGGGAGAAAGTGGGCAGCCTTGTCTAGTCCCTGATTTTAGTGGGTTTGCTTCAGATTTCTCTCCATTTACTTTGATGTAGGCTATTGGTTTGCTGTAAATTGCTTTTATTAAGTTTAGGTATGGGCTTTGAATTACTGATCTTTGCAAGACTTTTATCATGAAGGGGTATTGGATTTTGTGAAATGCTTTCTCAACCTCTAATGAGATTATCATGTGGTTTTTGTCTTTGAGTTTGTTTATATAGTGGATTATGTCGATGGATTTCTGTATATTACACCATCCCTGCACCCCTTGAATGAAGCCTACTTGGTCATGATGAATGATTGTGTTGATGTGTTTTTGGATTCGGTTAGGGAGAATTTTATTGAGTATTTTTGCATCAATATACATAAGGGAAATTTGTCTGAAGCTCTCTATCTTTGTTGGGTCTTTATGTGGTTTAGGTATCAGAGTAATTGTAGGGTCATAGAATGAATTGGGTGGAGTACCTTCTGTTTCTATTTAGTGGAGTAGTTTGAGAAGACCTGGAATTAGGTCTTCTTTGAAGGTCTGATAGAACTCTGCACTAAACCTATCAGGTCCTGGGATTTTTTGGTTGGGAGACTGTTAATGACTGCTTCTATTACATTAGGGGATATTGGACTGTTTAGGTCATTAATCTGATCCTGATTTAACTTTGGTACCTGGTATCTGTCTAGAAATTTGTCCATTTCATCCAGTTTTCCAGTTTTGTTGAGTATAGCCTTTTGTAGATAGATCTTATGGTGTTTTGTATTTTCTCAGGATCTGTTCTTATGTCTCCCTTTTCATTTCTGATTTTGTTAATTAGGATGTTGTCGCTATGCCCTCTAGAGTGTCTGGCTAAGGATTTATCTATCTTGTTGATTTTCTCAAAGAACCAGCTCCTGGTTTGTTTGATTCTTTGAATAGTTCTTTTTCTTTCTTTCTTTCTTTCTTTTTTTTTTTTTTTTTTTTTTTTTTTTTTTTTTTTTTTTTTTTGTTCCCCTTGGTTGATTTCACACCTGAGTTTGATTATTTTCTGCCCTCTACTCCTCTTGGGTGAATTTGATTCCTTTTGTTCTAGAGGTTCTTGGTGTGTTGTCAAACTGCTAGTGTATGCTCTCTCTAGTTCCTTTTGGAGGCACTCAGAACTATGAGTTTTCCTCTTAGGAATGCTTTGATTGTGTCCCATAAGTATGGTTTTCATTAAACTCTAAAAAGTCTTTAATTTCATTCTTTATTTCTTCTTTGACCAAGGTATCATTGAGGAAAGTGTTATTCAGTTTCAATGTGAATGTTGGCTTTGTATTATTTATGTTGATATTGAAGATCAGCCTTAGTCTGTGTTTATCTGATAGAATGTATGCGACAATTTCAATATTTTTGTATCACTGGAGGCCTGTTTTGTGACTAATTATATTGTCAATTTTGGAGAAGGTACTATGAGGTGCTGAGAATAAGATATACCCTTTTGTTTTAGGATAAAATGTTCTGTAGATATCTGTTAAATCCATTTGTTTCATAACTTTGTTAGTTTCACTGTGTCTCTGTTTATTTTCTGTTTCCAGGATATGTCCATTGATGAGAGTGGGGTGTTGAAGTCTCCCACTATTATTGTGTGAGGTGCAATGTGTGCTTTGAGCTTTACTAAACTTTCTTTAATGAATGTGGCTGCCCTTGCATTTGGAGAATAGATATTCAGAATTGATAGTTCATCTTGGATGATTTTACCTTTGGTGAGTATGAAGTGCCCCTCCTTGTCTTTTTTGATAACTTTGGATTGGAAGTCAATTTTATTCAATATTAGAATGGCTACTACAAGTTGTTTCTTCAGATTGTTTGCTTGGAAAATTGCTTTCCAGCCTTTTACTCTGGGATAGTATCTTTCTTTTTCCCTGAGGTGGGTTTCCTGTAATCAGCAAAATTTTGGGTCCTGTTTGTGTAGCCTTTCTGTTAGTCTATGTTTTTTTATTGGGGAATTGAGTCCATTGATATTAAAAAATATTAAGGAAAAGTAATTGTTGCTTCCTGTTATTTTTGTTATTAGATTTGGGATTCTATTCTTATGGCTGTCTTCTTTTAGGTTTGTTGAAGGATTACTTTCTTGCTTTTTCAAGGGCTTAGTTTCCATTCTTGTATTGGTGTTTTTCCATTATTATATTTTGCAAGGCCGGATTCATTGAAAGATATTGTGTGAGTTTGGTTTTGTCATGAAATACTTTGGTTTCTCCATCTATGGTAATTGAGAGTTTTGCTGGGTATAGTAGTCTGGGCTGTCATTTGTGTTCTCTTAGTGTCTTTATATCATCTCTCCAGGATCTTCTGGCTTTCATAGTCTCTGGTGAGAAGTCTGGATTAATTCTAATAGGCCTGCCTTTATATGTTGAAGATATTTGCTGACATTTTAAGTTGAAAATCTTCATTCTCATCTACTCCTATTATCCGTATGTTTGGTCTTCTCATTGTGTCCTGGATTTCCTGGATGTTTTGAGTTAGGATCTTTTTGCACTTTGCTTTTACTTTGAGTGTTGTGTCCATGTTCCCTATGGAATCTTATGCACCTGAGATTCTCTCTTCCATCTCTTGTATTCTGTTGCTGATGCTCGCATCTATGGTTCCTGATGTCTTTCCTAGGGTTTCTATCTCCAGAGTTCTCTCCCTTTGGGTTTTCTTTATTGTTTCTACTTCCATTTTTAGATCTTGGATGGTTTTGTTCAATTCCATTACCTGTTTGGTAGTGTTTTCCTGTAACTCTTTAAGGGATTTTTGTGTTTCCTCTTTAAAGGCTTCTAACTGTATACCTGTGTCCTCCTGTATTTCCTTCTTAAAGTCCTCCATCATCATCATGATAAATTTGGATCCATGTCTTGCTTTTTTGGTGTGATCGAGTATCCAGGACTTGTTATGGTGGGAGAGTTTGGTTCTGATGATGCCAATTACCCTTGGTTTCTCTTGCTTCTCATCTTATGCTTGCCTTCCTCCATCTGATTATCTCAAGTGCTTGCTGCCCTCAATATATCTGATTGGAGCCTGTCCTTCCTATAATCCCAGTTGATTCAGGACTCCTCAGAGTCCAACTTTCTCTGTGATCTTTTGATTGTGGTCTCCTGTGAATCTGAGATTCTGAGTGTGTCAGAGTTCTTGGCAGTCATGCTCCTCTGAGACCCTGAAATACTGGTGTGACCCAGCTCCTGTTATCCTGGGATCCTGTTGTCCTAAGACCCTGGGCATTTTACACTGCCTGTAAATGGTTTCTCCTTTGAGGTCCTTGGAGCTGTCCCATCTGTTTGAAACCAAGGTAAATCAGAACTGATCAAAAGGAACCTGAGCCTCAGATCAAAAAAGTCTCAGGTGTCCTTCTTCCTGCTGTCACAGGCCCATCACAATTGGATTGTAACTGATGTTGTGTTCTGCTCACAAGTGATCCTAAGATTGTGTGGAGAGTCTTCTGGCGACTGTGGAGGGGTGTCTGCCCTTTCAGCACCCAAGGTGACCTGGTTCTGGTGCTGACTAGAAGGGACTTGTGTCTTATTTAGTATTTTTGGATAATGAATAAAGAACATGAAATTTATAGAGGATACTGAAACCAAGACATTTTCTCAAAACTCATCGAAAATGAAGAAATTAAGTTCATTGAATAGTTAATTTAATATGACAGCTTTTCTTCTATGACCTGTGCTTATATTGCTTTTAGGAACAGTCCCATTCTTCACCTGGGAACCTCTGGGAAGATAAAGCCCAGTAGTAAGGACTCCATTGAAGTTGTTTTGCCATTTTATATTACTCTGCTCAGTAGGAAAAGCAATTCAAGGAAAATAGAAGAGTAAGAGATGGAGTAAGAATAATAGTAAATATCTTAAAGCTAAACGGTGAGTGGGATGTCTGAGTGGATGAGAAGGGGAGGAAGTGGACAGCCATGATTAGCCATTAATAATAAGCAGACAGCAAATGAGTTTGTATTCTTCAAGCTGACAAGGAGTTCAGATTCCACCTTTCAGGTTTAATATGGACCTGCGTGAGCAGTGATTCACCCAGAAGAAAAGATAGCATCAATAATGTTTGAATGAATCTTTCTAAATATGTGTACAACTTATTTGGCTTTCACTGAGCAAGTCAACAGGCCCAGTGTGTTCCATGGATGCTGAATCCCTTCTGTAGTACGTAGTAAGATGCTTTAAATTTTAAATATGAATTAATAAAGTAATTAATTGTATTTTCCTCCTTTATCACTATGTAGTTCTCGTCAGACTGAGAATTATAAGTAAAAGCAGAGAGATTAACTACAGACATATAATGAGGATTTTGGTTTCTTAGAAAAACGAAGAAATATTATGTGGATAGTTTGTCATTTTCATTCCAGGTGTGTGATATAGGGCTGCTTTAGACTGGCCACAGCAGCTGACTATGATTTGCCTCATGCTCTAGCAAGGGCATGAATTTGCTAGCTGCAAATAGTTTCTGCAATTGTGGGGCATTTGGAATCTGATGACTTTAGAGAGTGTATCAATGCTATGACCCTAAGAGGCAGGGTGGGTTGTTGGTTATTGGTTGGTTGCTATTCATTGCTGTTAGTTCTTATTTGCTAAGCAGTTGTGCACAAAGAAGAAAGAAGAAGAATTTAGATATAAGGCAAAGATCAAACTTCTGCCAAGAAATTTGTCTTTCCTAATCAGCAATAGGTTAACAATAAGGTTGTCCTCTTTACTGTCTATCATTCTTTTTCTCTCATATAGTGTTGGGAAGTTGAGAGGGTAGAGAAGGTATATGGAAGGTTGGAAGAAGGAAGAACCCACAAATAGTCAAACATTGGATACAGACACAAAGGGGAGGACCAGGCAAACCTGAGCAGCTAAGACAAATACTTAAATCAATGTTTCAAGCTGGAAAATGTTGTATTAAAGTGTCAAAAATTAAAGACAGCTTCAGAAGATATCAAGGGTATTTCCACTTTCACTTTCATTCAAATCCAGGAGTCATTAGGTGTGGACCACAAAATGATAATGCTCCCTAGTTCATGAACATGGGTAGCTGCAGTTCAGAAATACCCATTAACTTACCTAAATCATGAACTAGAACTGAACTAAACACACATTTAGCAAACTGAGTGTTTTCTGCTCTGCACTCAAGGTATGTACTTTAATGGATGCTGTTGAATATGATCGCTAAAGCATCCATGCTCTCACTTGATTTCAAGATGAGTGGAATTCTGTACAATGCTACTTGTACAAATGAATTCAGGGTTGATGACTTAGTATTGTAAAAATACCTGGGCAGGGGATCTTCTCTGGAGAAGTCTATTTATTCCCCCCATATTACTTTGTTGCCATTTTCCAGAGTTGGATCCATGAGACTAAAAATATTATATGAACTGGATGGGGTATATTTATAATTTAGTAATATACAACAACACTTAAAGGAAAAGAGATCATGTCTTTGAGAGAAATATCAAGGGTGAAGTAGACAGAAGAGCTTGGAGGGAGAATAGAAGGAAATGATGTCATTATATTAATTAAAATCTTAATTTAAAATACACTTTTAAAAGCTTAGACAAAAATCCTTGCAATTTCACGTATTTCTGAATTGGATTTCTTTGTAAAAATCAACTCAGATAATTTTTTATTTATTATTTAGTCTAGGAAGATTCTCCCGAGGCCACTCTTGCACAGGTTTAATCTCTTTGAAGCCCTTTTGGATCAGGCTTCTGGGCTCCATCTTGTGTTCCCATCTGCATTCACTTTGATTTCTCACTGACCCCATCTGCACATGGTCCTTGCCAACCTAGAAACTGGTTTGTGGCTCTGGGGTTCTGGAGGCAGAGCCTGAGATGGTAGAGAGGATACTGGGCAGTGGTGTGGGGTTTTAGGAGGCCAAGGCCTGAAGCCAGGAAAGCTGGTTGACCTGGCTCCGTAGCAGGAGGACAGAAGAGATGGCTGAGAAGCTTCATTCAGGTCAGAGTTGGCCAGGGTGTGTTCACAGTTTGAGAGCTGCAGCCTCATTGGCAGGGTTGAAACAATGGCTGCCCCAGCTGAAGCTCCCTGACAAAAACACTGTCCCACTTTCAGAAGTCACAGGAGGCAAAAATGGGAAATAAAGCTCCTCCCTTGGTCTTTAAACAAGCCCTTTGCTTCCAATACAGCAAGAGAACAACACTGTCCTGCCCTGCCCACCAGGTTAGTATTGTGTACCACACAGTTTATTAAAAACATGCAGGTTATTAAAAACTAAAGGAACTAACTGGGCATCAGAGATTTTCAAAAGCCTCATTTCTTACATGCTTTCTAATTGAAATTGCTATTTTTAAAAAATTAACTGAAAAATATCTTTTGATTCCTTCTGAGGAAGAACAGAAATCTCTGAGCTGAATCTCCTCATGAACCAAATCTCAGTTAAGACACACTTTGTGCCTCCATCTCTGTGATTCTTCATCTATTTTCCATTCTCCTTGTAACACAGGTTTTATTTTTATTTTTATTTTTTCATGCCAGAAATTTTTTGGCCTTCTACTTTTCTGAGTTAGAACTTTATCCATCTCTTCAAATCCCACCTTAAGTCTCATATTTTTTCCTGTGAAAAATCTCTGCTGCCTTCCTGCTACTTTAAGCTTTGGAAATGCAATCTTTGAATTTTATTATGCGATAACCTTTATGCAGTCCTTTATGCCTTTGAATTATTCCTTCTCACAGATTTTAATCTTCTTTTTGGCGAGGAGATCTATTGGGCCATGGGAAAGGCTCCACCCATACAACTCTTCCACAGATATTTGTCAATATAAACCAAAGGCTCACTCTGAATTTTTTCTCTACAAATTTTCCTTGGGAATATATATCTGAGTATATCAGAGTGTGTCTTCTCTGCCCTAAGATAGGATTACTGTAGTATAGCAGAGGTTTTCGTGTTTATTTCTTTTTAGGAGTGAACATTCTAATAATACAGTGACATTTTTATCTTTATCACTTTGTTGTTATAACAAGATAACCTGGACTGTATAGGTTATCAGGAAGTTTCTTGGGCTGAAGAATCTCAGGAGTTGGATGTGGGAAAACATGGTACCTTGTTGCCTTTTCATGGAAAAAGACCTTTATCTGCTAACATCTGTTAGAGGGCACTTTTAATATGAGACTAGTTTTGGGTAATGTGTGCCTTAACTGCATTTATCAGAAATGCACACACTCACACAAACACATACCTGTGCTTAATACTCCTGAAGACTGGGTTAGCATTCCTGTGATAGAGGAGTGGTAAAATGTTGCAGGTCAGGAGTCAAATTTTCTTGCTTTTTCCTTAGTTGTCTTAATAGCAATTCATTCTTTCAATCTGCAAACATTTTTGTAGCAATCAGATGAATTTTTGGAAAATATAAATAGAGTTATATATTCCTCCAACTCAAAGACTATGAATGTCATCAGGCATCATCTCAAAAAGCCCATTTCTAAGATGACTATTGGATTATTATACTTACTGGTGTGTGTGTGTACGCGTGCAAGTGTGTGTGTGTGTGTGTGTGTGTGTGTGTGTGTGAGAGAGAGAGAGAGAGAGAGAGAGATAGAGAGTTTTGTGTATGTGCACATATGTGTGTGTGTATATGTATGTATAAATGTGTTTTAAGTACATTGACCTTGATTTATGGTTTTATTTTTTGTCAGTATAAAACATTAATGAAACTGTTAACAATTTGAAAGATAGCCAGAGAATAAGGTACATCTTATTTTATCTGAAGTGACAGCTAAGTGTTTTCATTAAAAGGGACACTTAAAAGTTTGACTTAGCCACCTTCCCATAATTCCTGAGCCTAGGGTGGACACTATTTCTTGGTATATCACATAGCACCTGTTTATGTCTTATGCTTGTCATTCCTTAATTAATCATGAACCTTGTTGCCAAAAATAATCCATGTATGGAAAACACTTTCTGGAATATGAACCAACAATCTGTAGCTCCTTTGTCATTACCTAGTTATAGAATGTTAACTAATTAGGGGAAGAACATATAACAAGGACAGATTCGTGCACATATACTTGATTGACAAGTTCAATCTGTGTCTTATAATCCATCACAACAAAGTCATACTACCATTAGGACTATAGAATGAGCATGGACTTAGAAACTTGAATGACTTCCCCAATTCTTCACCAGTGATCTCTGACAGATGAGGAGAGACAACATGTCTTCACTGACTGATGTTAGCCCTTAAGTATTATTATTTTTATGTACCTTCGTCTTTGCTAGTCTATGGAGGAAAGGCTTGTGTTTTCCCCTCAAAGATTTGTCTGCAGAAGTTCACTGGGCTCCACTCTTCTTGAAGCAATATCTCTCAGCAGAATGTAAAATTTATAACAGCAAGAAATGTAAATTCAGTTTGTGGATAAGAATAAGAGCATTAAAATCAGAAGAGCTGCCATGGACAAAGGCAGGGTGACAAATGCCAGAGAATGAAGGAGAGATAAATGGTGCAATATGAGAAAAGTGAGAAAACCATTCTGATTTGCTGGGTCATATCCTTGGCTATGGAAATTTGTTAGATGTTGTGACAGCTGTGTCTCATATTATAACTTTTCAAATATGCTGTTGTATTTGTGTAAGGAAGAATTTATACGCTTCATCTTCATACCTAAGAAACATGTGTCAAAAACATTCTAAGGCAGAAAAAACTTATTAAGCTACTTTGTAAGTCCACATCTCTCTTTCTTGAGTACATGTACACACACGCACATATTCATACACACCTATGCACACACATACACAGCTTTTACAGCATAGTCTTTGGACATGCATTTGAAAGGGTAAAATGACAGCTTTTAGTAAGTTGAGATGGTATGGAATAGGAAGTGGTGTGATGCAGGGTGCTTTAGAATTTCTGATATAGGCAGTGTCTTTGTCTCTTAGATTGCTCTCTTTAATGATGTCAAATAATCTCAAGTACACTTTGATGTTCGGTAACCCACAAATATCTTCTGAACAGCTTTGATGTTAGATTCTGTAAAGCCTCTAATTGAAGTGTAATTCAGGAATCCTGGGAATTGGTCCATGTCCCCAGGAGCTGTGAGAAGACAGTGTTTAAGAGAGAGAGGCTGCGTCTGAAACCCCAAGCCAAAGGGGAAACTGACCTTTGCTGTTTGAGATGAGAAATCAGCGTGCAACCTCATTGTTTCCATATCTTTGTGATTGAAAATATAAAAGAACCATATTTTACTAAGTAATTAAAAATTTAATTTTATAAATGAAAACAAAAACACATCTCGACTTCAGAATAAAGCAAAAACTGGAGTTGAAAAATTAAATGATCAGAAAAGGGAGTAAGATATTTCAGTTTAATGTTCTCTTCATCACTCTGAAATCCTGACAAGGAGAGATCCAATAATGTGTGCTTAACTTTGTCTTCTACCAAGAAAGCAGTATGTAAACTTCAAACTTCCTTTACAGATTTCTGACTTGGTAGACTTAGGAAACAATAGTCACCATTCATCATAAATAGGACAAAGCTAGTGACAGTGTGTTGTATAGAAACTCTTTAGAAGTATGCATAAGTAAATAAGTAAACAAATAAACAAAATATTAATAAACATTTCTAGCTTAAGCCCAGAAAATTAGACCTAAAATCAGTCTATTAAACCAACATCTATTAAAACCAAGGTGATGAATTCAGCTAAACTCAAGCTGTATACATTTCAATAAACTTCTGTATATTTAGAGTAGACATATTGAATCTCTACTCGTTTTTTATAGTAAACTTATAAAGTTCAGAAAGAATCAGTATAAACTCATAAGGATGTCACATTTCACCATTGCATCTACGAGGATTTACTCAATACATTTAGCTGTCAGAATGCTGTGAATATTCCTGCCCCCACAAAGGTCTTAGTGCAATTATACTGGTGAAATAAGTATTCCCTAGTACCAAGTGTTAAAACACCTGTTGGTCTTGGGAATATTAGTGTTGAGAATGTGCACTGGCACAACACCTTGGAAAATAATTTAAAATTACCATATATGTTTTAAATTTTTTTTACTTCACTTTAAAACACTCAGAGGATCCAGCTTCTCACTTACAAATGAAGATGCAAGAGCACACGAGGTGAACCAAGTACTTCTAAGACAAAAACCAAGAACCAGTATAAGGGCCAAATCAAAGTTTGTCTAATTTCAGTTCAGACCATTTTGTACTCTGTTATATCATCCCTCACACTTTTGAAAAGCTTTGGAATAGGAAGGCTTTCTTGTTTTTGGTAATTAGGTGATTCTAAGTTAATGGAAATCTCCTCCCTGTCCACATATTTTGGCAAGAAAAAAATCAATGGTCAAGAGGTAGAGAGCAGAGAGCCTTGGCTATACAGCTCTTTATCCCTCTCTCTTATAAGCCAATATTTAGAATGAAAGAATAATCAAATAATCATCAAATCAAGAGAATTCTAGGGAGCTGAATGGAAGTATCTGCAGTACAATGAACTTTGTAGTTCTTGCTATATGGTACAAATATGAAACAGGTAGGGAAATTTTATTCTTAATAATAGTTGTGTGAATTAACAAGAAATGCACTATACCTGCCCAGAATAGTCTATTCCTTCATTTGATGTAATATGAAAGAGAAGTAGAAATACTTTCCTAATCCCAGCAGACAGGGAAATGTTTCTATTCTCCAGGGTAGGGTCAGTGAAGGAGCCAAGCCTGCAATAGAGAATCATGGACTCTTTCTTAATTATTTTTAGTTCATATGAAGTAGGCACCCTTCTTTCCCCAGTATGAGGACTTTCTGATGTCTAGATAAAGCTGGTTCCAACTCTTAAAAGAAGATCAAAAACACATTGGCAGATGTATTAGTCCTTTCAACCCTGTAATCCAGGAGAAAGGCACTCAACTTTCTCATATTCATATCTGGATATTTGTTTTTCTCAAATTCCTTTTATCTGAAGATTGCTATGTCTTATGACACAATGGCCCAATTTACAAAACCTTAGGTCTACTTCAGGCTTTTTAAATTTTTAAATTTACCTCAACAGAGGCATATATTCAAGTTGCCCATTTGACCATAGACTTTCACTCGACAGGCTTGGATAAGGGCTGGAATAGGAAAAAGAAGGTTTTAAGAGTATAATAATAAAGAAACAAATTCACTGAGCAAACAGTATCTCTATATATGTCGAACATATAAAGGACTTTTTAATCAAAGGAACATATCTATTTCCAGAGACAAGATGTGTCCAGGGTGGATCACTCAGAACCACCATATACCATTTACCATATACCATATATCATATACCATATACCAAATACCATCTAAGAAGGTTATGCTTCTCTGAAATGCAGCCATGTATTAAAGAACTCATTTGTGGATCTCTTGGCAGAACCTCTTTGAACTGAAATAGTTAAAGTGGAACATTCTGTGATTAGCTGATTGTCACATTTGCAAAGGTGGCCCTCACACTCATATTTACGGTTCTGGGAATGTATCTCATCTGTGTTTTTCCGATGAAAGCCACCATTTCCACAGGGTCTTATTTACCTACATATAATCACAGAATAAAGAATATCTATCACCTTTAGTTGGAAACAGAATTTCAGAGAAAAACATATCTGACTGGAATAAATCCAGGATGTAATATAATTACTTCCTGGGGTATTCATCCCCAGACCATTACAGAGGAGCCCATTAACAGAGAGCTGGAAGGGCTTTCTAGTCAACCATTCATTCTGCCTTCATTGTCCCATGAGCTTCACTTAAACAGGGCTTTACAGAGATGAACTTGGATGTACTTCAGCAGACCAATCTCTTCCCACCAGGGCAAGCCAGGTCATTTCCCTATTTTGGTGCTTAACCTAATTTGGCACTCTCCTTCATCCTCTTTTGCAAACTGCCTTTACCACCTGCCTGAGGTGAAGGGACAAAGCTTGTGCCAACAGAGAGGAGCGTTTTCTGCAAGGCTGAGCTAACAGGGCAACCTTACATTATCTTTTGCTGAATAAAGGGATTCCTTTTTTCCAAAAGAGAAGGTTAAGAATGTACTTTTTAAAGTTATTTTTAATGAAACTCAGGTTAGGTGGAGAGCAGCCAAAGAGGAAGCTTTCACACACCAGGGCAATGACAGTGCTCTGGAGTGCCCAGGAGCAGAAGGAGGCATGAGTATGAAAAGCCTTAGCAGAGGGCATTCCACTGTGGGATATTTTCTGGAATATTCAGTTCCACTCTACTGAGCACAGTGTTTTTTAATGCAATGAAAGACATGACACTAACCATAAAGAGTGACAATAGAACAAGCCCTTACACCCAGTCTGCAACTTCACAGCTCCTTCATTCTGTTCCTGAGACTACGTTGAGTGTCTTCTGTATAAAGTGTATAGGGGGTGGGGCTGATACTTCCAGGGCCCCTGCAACACCTTTAGTTTGTGCTTAAAGTGAATTAGAAATCTAAACCTATCCTCTCCTACCTCCCTCTACCTGCCATGATTATTTTGTTCCCCTTTCTGAATAGGTCTGAAGCCTCCACACTTTGGTCTTCCTCCTTCTTCTGTTTCATATGGGTTTCATATGGTCTTTGAGTTATTGTGGGTATTCTGTATTCCAAGCTTTTTTTTTTTTTTTCTTCTAATATCCACGTATCAGTGAGTACATACAATGTGTGTTCTTTTGTGACTGGGTTATTTCATTCAGGATGATATTATCTAGTTCCATCCATTTGGGGTGAATTTCATGAAGCATTGTTTTTAATAGCTGAGTAGTACTTCAGCTTCTGGCTATTATAATTAAGGCTTCTGTGAACATAGTAGAGTATGTCAGCTTTTGAGTATATACCCAGGTGTGATATGGCTGGGTCCTCAGGGAGAACTATTTCCAACTTTCTGAGGAACCATCAGACTGATTTACACCTTGCAATCCCACCAGTAATGGGGGAGTGTTCCTCTTTCTCCACATCCTCACCAGTATCGGTTATCACCTGAGGGTTTTTTTGTATTTTGGGGTTTTTTTTGTTTGTTTTTTGTTTTTGTTTTTGTTTTTGTTTTTGTTTTGGTGGGGGGTTTTATTTATCTTAGTCATTCTGAATGGTGTGAGATACAATCTCAGGGCTGTTTTGATTTGCATTTCCCTGATGACTAAGGATGTTGAATATTTCTTTAGGTGCTTTTCTGCCATTCGAGATTCCACAGTTGAGAATTCTTTATTTAGCTCTATATCCTATTTTTAATCCTATTTTTTATCCTATATAGGTTATTTGGTTCTCTGGAGTCTAACTTCTTGAGCTCTTTGAATATTCTGGCTATTAGCCCTCTATCAAACAAAAGGGTTTTAAATGCCCTTTCCCAATCTGAGGGTTGCTTTTCCGTTCTATTGATAGTGCCCTTTGCCTTACAAGAGCTTTGCAATTTTGTGAGAACCAATTTGTCAATTGTTGATCTTAGAGCATAAGCCCTTGGTGTTCTGTTCAGGAAAATTTCCCCTGTGCCAATGTGTCAAGGTCATTTCCCACTATTTCTTCTATTAGGTTCAGCATATCTGATTTTATGTGGAGGACTTTGATCCACTTGGGCTTAAGCTATGCTCAAGGAGATAAGAATGGATGGATTTGTATTCTTCTACATGTGGATCACCAGTTGAACCATCATCATTGGTTGAAAATGCTGTCCTTTTTCCACAAGACCATTTTGGCTTCTTTGTCAAAGATTGGGTGATCATAGCTGTGTGAGTTCATTTTCTGGTCTTCAATTCTATTCCACTAATGTACCTTTCTTGTCTCGTACCAATACCATGTGTTTTTTGTTGTTGTTGTTGTTGTGTTTTTTTTTTTTTATCACTATTGCTCTGTAGTATAGCTTGAGTTCAGGGATAGTGATTCCCTCGAAACGTTTTTATTGTTGAGAATAGTTTTTGCTATCCTGGGTTTTTTATTATTCCAGATGAATTTGATAATTGCTCTTTCTGTCTCTCTGAAGAATTGAGTTAAGATTTGATAGGGATTTCATTGAATCTGTGGATTTTATTTGCTATGATGGCCATTTTGTACTATGTTAATCCTGCTGATCCATGAGCATAGGAGATCTCTCCATCTTCTGAGGTTTTTAATAGTGAGGGGATGGGGAACTGGAGTAACCACTAGAAAGTCCCAGATGCCAGGGACCCCAAGTGTTTCCCTATAACACTACAGGGATGACATTAGCCAAAATAATCAACAAACGGGAGAGAGAATCTGTAGAGACCATATTCAGTGGATAGGCACAGCTCCCATTTGAGGGATGGGCCACCCACCCATCTCAAAAATATTAATCCAGAATTACTCCAGTCAAAAGGAAATACAGAGCTAAAGAGTGGAGCAAAGAATGAAGGAAAGGTCATCCAGAGACTGCACTGCCTAGAGATTCAAACCCAGACACTATTGCAGATGCCAAGAAGCGCTTGCTGGTACCACTTTCCTCTGAGAGACTGTGCTATAGCCTGACCAATACTGATACAGATGCATGAAGCCTGCCATGTGACTGAGTACAGGGAACTCAGTGAAAACATTAGGGTAAGGACTGAAGGAGCTGAAGGGTTTTGGAACCCCATAAGAGGATCAACAATAACAACCAACCAGACCACCCAAAGCTCTGAGGGACTAAACCAGGAACCAAAGAGTACACATGGAGGGACACAGCTGCACATGTCAAAGAGGACTGTCTTATCTGGCAACAATGGAAGGAGAGGCCCTCGGTCCTGTGGAGGCTCAATAACACAGTGTAGGGGAATGCTAAGTGCTGAGGCAGGAGTGGTGGTGTGGGGGAGGGGGAGAGCACCCTCATGGAAGCAGGGGGATGGTGGAGGGGTTAAGGTGTTTGTGGAGGGGAAACTGGGAAGAAGGATAACATTGAAATGTAAATAAATAAAATAACCAATAAAAAAAAGGAAAAAAGAGGAGAAAGTCTAAACTTTTCCACATGTAGATCCTGGATCACCTTTGTAAATCCAACACTACTAATTCTCTTTTTAATTTCCCTTCTTGTAACATCTCTGAGGCCAACTAATTTTTTACTAGTTATTTTATTTATTTACATTGCAAATGTTATTCACTTTCCTTGTTTCCCCTCCAGAACCTCTCTAACACTTTCCCCCTCCCCCTGCTTCTATGAGGGTGCTCCCCCACCCACCTACCCACTCAGGCCTCCCTGCCTGGCATTCTGCTACACTGGAGCATCCAGCCTTAACAGGACCAAGGACCTCTCCTCCCCCTGATGCCTGACAAGGCCATCTTCTGCTAC
Source organism: Mus caroli (assembly GCF_978045245.1). Classification (NCBI taxonomy): domain Eukaryota; kingdom Metazoa; phylum Chordata; class Mammalia; order Rodentia; family Muridae; genus Mus; species Mus caroli. Next base: position 25,586,232 of record NW_028227274.1, on the reverse strand, counting down.
ATATGTGGCTGGAGCAATGGGTTGCTCCACATATATTCTTTTGTTGGTTGTTTAGTCCCTGGGAGCTAGGTTAAGTTCTACTGTTTTACTACATACATCCATGGGCTATTTCATAAAATTATTTCTGCTGTTTTATGGCCTTTTCTTCTCCCTAAACTCCCATACACTACCTCAGTGTATTACTGTGCTCTACACTGCTTCCAGAATCTATTAGTAGAAAACTGACATCCTGTGAGGTGCCTGTGATGCAGTTTTAATGAGAAAAAAATTCAATCCATCAACGTAATCCAGTATATAAACAAACTCAAAGACAAAAACCACATGGTCATCTCGTTAGATGCGGAAAAAGCATTTGACAAGATCCAACACCCATTCATGATAAAAGTCTTGGAAAGATCAGGAATTCAAGGCCCATACCTAAACATGATAAAAGCAATCTACAGCAAACCAGTAGCCAACATCAAAGTAAATGGTGAGAAGCTTGAAGCAATCCCTCTAAAATCAGGGACTAGACAAGGCTGTCCACTTTCTCCATACCTATTCAACATAGTACTTGAAGTCCTAGCCAGAGCAATTCGACAACAAAAGGAGATCAAAGGGATACAAATTGGAAAAGATGAAGTCAAAATATCACTTTTTGCAGATGATATGATAGTATATATAAGTGACCCTAAAAATTCCACCAGAGAACCCCTAAACCTGATAAACAGCTTCGGTGAAGTAGCTGGATATAAAATTAACTCAAACAAATCAATGGCCTTTCTCTACACAAAGAATAAACAGGCTGAGAAAGAAATTAGGGAAACAACACCCTTCTCAATAGTCACAAATAATATAAAATATCTTGGCGTGACTCTAACTAAGGAAGTGAAAGATCTGTATAATAAAAACTTCAAGTCTCTGAAGAAAGAAATTCTAGAAGATCTCAGAAGATGGAAAGATCTCCCATGCTCATGGATTGGCAGGATCAACATTTTTAAAATGGCTATCTTGCCAAAAGCAATCTACAGATTCAATGCAATCCCCATCAAAATTCCAACTCAATTCTTCAACGAATTAGAAAGTGCAATCTGCAAATTCATCTGGAATAACAAAAAACCTAGGATAGCAAAAACTCTTCTCAAGGATAAAAGAACCTCTGGTGGAATCACCATGCCAGACCTAAAGCTTTACTACAGAGCAATTGTGATAAAAACTGTGTGGTACTGGTATAGTGACAGACAAATAGACCAATGGAATAGAATTGAAGACCCAGAAATGAACCCACACACCTATGGTCACTTGATCTTCGACAAGGGAGCTAAAACCATCCATTGGAAGAAAGACAGCATTTTCAACAAATGGTGCTGGCACAACTGGTTGTTATCATGTAGAAGAATGCGAATCGATCCATTCCTATCTCCTTGTACTAAGGTCAAGTCTAAGTGGATCAAGGAACTTCACATAAAACCATAGATACTGAAACTTATAGAGGAGAAAGTGGGGAAAAGCCTTGAAGATATGGGCACAGGGGAAAAATTCTTGAATAGAACAGCAATGGCTTGTGCTGTAAGATCGAGAATTGACAAGTGGGACCTCATGAAACTGCAAAGCTTCTGCAAGGCTAAAGACACCATCAATAAGACAAAAAAACCACCAACAGATTGGGAAAGGATCTTTACCTATCCTAAATCAGATAAGGGTCTAATATCCAATATATATAAGGAACTCAAGAAGGTGGACTCCAGAAAGTCAAATAACCCCATTAAAAAATGGGGCTCAGAACTGAACAAAGAATTCTCACCTGAAGAATACCGAATGGCAGAGAAGCACCTGAAAAAATGTTCAACATCCTTAATCATCAGGGAAATGCAAATCAAAACAACCCTGAGATTCCACCTCACACCAGTCAGAATGGCTAAGATCAAAAATTCAGGTGACAGCAGATGCTGGCGAGGATGTGGAGAAAGAGGAACACTCCTCCATTGTTGGTGGGATTGCAAGCTTGTACAACCACTCTGGAAATCAGTCTGGCGGTTCCTCAGAAAATTGGACATAGTACTACCAGAGGATCCAGCAATACCTCTCCTGGGCATATATCCAGAAGATGTCCCAACCGGTAAAAAGGACACATGCTCCACTATGTTCATAGCAGCCCTATTTATAATAGCTAGAAGCTGGAAAGAACCCAGATGTCCCTCAACAGAGGAATGGATACAGAAATCATGGTACATTTACACAATGGAGTACTACTCAGCTATTAAAAAGAATGAATTTATGAAATTCCTAGCCAAATGGATGGATCTGAGGGTATCATCTTGAGTGAAGTAACACAATCACAAAGGAACTCACACAATATGTATTCACTGATAAGTGGATATTAGCCCAAAACTTAGGATACCCAAGATATAAGATACAATTTACTAAACGCATGAAACTCAAGAATAATGAAGACCAAAATGTGGACACTGTGCCCCTTCTTAGAATTGGGAACAAAACACCCATGGAAGGAGTTACAGAGACAAAGTTTGGAGCTGTGATGAAAGGATGGACCATCTAGAGACTGCCGTTTCCAGGGATCCATCCCATAATCAGCTTCTAAACGCGTACACCATTGCATACACTAGCAAGATTTTGCTGAAAGGACCCAAATATAGCTGTCTCTTGTGAGACTATGCAGGTGCCTAGCAAATACAGGAGTGGATGCTCACAGTCAGCTATTGGATGTATCACAGAGCTCCCAATGGAGAAGCTAGAGAAAGTACCCAAGGAGCTAAAGGGATCTGCAACCCTATAGTTGGAACAACATGATGAACTAACCAGTACCCCGGAGCTCTTGTCTCTAGCTGCATATGTATCGAAAGATGGCCTAGTCGGCCATCACTGGAAAGAGAGGCCCATTGGACTTGCAAATTTTATATGCCCCAATATAGGGGAATGCCAGGGTCAAAAGAATGGGAATGGGTGGGTAGGGAAGTGGGGGGCGCTATGGGGACTTTTGGGATAGCATTGGAAATGTAATTGAGGAAAATATGTAATAAAAAATATTAAAAATTTAAAAAAAAAGAAAAAAAATTCAAGTGAGGTGACCATTGATTAGGTTAGCCTGATACCTAGTAATGCAAGTCCACATGAAAAGTGAAGATGGCACATAGAGTGTGAGAATTAAGGAAGAGACTGGGGTGAGATGCCTACAGGCCAAAGAAGGCTAGGGTTGGAAGAATCAACAAAATGTACCAAGAGACAAGGAAGAACATAGCATAGGCTTAGAGCATAAAGCAGGGTCCTGATTTCCCCTTAATTTTAGACTTTTAACCTGCATAACTATCAATGTCAATTGCTGCTCTTTCCAGACACCTGATGATTCCATACTGTGCCAATGACACTCTTAGGAGTGTAGAATGCTGCTGTCTGTTCTGAATGAGAGAAAGGCATGAATTTCAGAATACAAATTTTACCACCTGCTGAAGATCAGCTTTGGCCACAGCAAATCTCTATAGACAGCTTTAAAAATAGAACAGTTTCTCATTTTTCCAGGATGGTTTTGGTGTGATCCTACTTGAAAGGAGGGTACTGAACCCAGTGACCTTTCAAGATCTTCTCTATCCTTTGATACCAGGATTTTATGAACTCTGCTCCCTTGATAATCTGACCCAGCTTTACTTACGCATTTATATTTCCAGGACAGATCTCTATCCAAAATTGTGTGTGTGTGTGTGTGTGTGTGTGTGTGTACAAACACAATACCAATTCCTCTGGGCTCCTACATTCTTCTTTTTATATATGCATACTAAAAAAACAGCTGTTCAGTTAATACCTGCATGTTGTTTTTATTCTTTTCTGAAGTATATCTCTCTTCTCTGATGTCTGATAATCTCTATTAAACTGATTTGAAGGCATTTATTTTTTAGTAACTGGATATAAAACATTCCATTGTACAAAGGATGGAAATTTTAGGTGAAATATTTTAAAATTAAAGTTTTTCTTACATGTAATTGAGTAGCAATAACAAATAAACAAAAATTAAACCAGATTTAAAGCAAGACAAACAAAAAACAACAACAAAACCTACTCAATTAGAAAACACTTATGTCTGACTTAATGACCAAGTATATTAGCAGAGATCTAGGTTTTTTTCACAGCTTAAATATTTTTTTTATTTTTATTTTTTATTAGGTATTTATTTCATTTACATTTCCAATGCTATCCCAAAAGTCCCCCACACGCTCCCCCACCCACTCCCACTTCTTGGCCCTGGCGTTCCCCTGTACTGAGGCATATAAAGTTTGCACGACCAATGGGCCTCTCTTTCCACTGATGGCCCACTAGGCCATCTTCTGATACATATGCAGCTAGAGATTTGAGCTCTGGGGAGTACTGGGTAGTTCATATTGTTGTTCCACCTATAAGGTTGCAGATCCCTTTAGCTCCTTGGTTACTTTCTCTAGCTCCTCCATTGGGGGTCCTGTGTTCCATCCAATAGCTGACTGTGAGCATCCACTTCTGTGTTTGCTAGGCCCTGGCATATTTTGAACTACCCCTCCATCAGCCTCTTCGACATCCTCCAACCCTCATGCTCTCCATCACTTAATGTAGGGGAGAAGCCAATTGAATTTCATATTCTAGATCATTTGAGGATCTGGAAGAGAAGATAGAGAATAGAACAATGCTCCTTCTAGATGGATGGCCTAGGCAGCTAATACTATAGTGCATTAGAAAGAACAACATGCTCAAGACTAACTTCCAGGGGGCAGGAAAGGTACATGTCTTTTGTATAAGAGATTTCTAGCCATGCCAAGCCATAACTCATAATATTTATTAATGTGTTCTAAATATTGCTTCATGATATTTATTATACACAAATATCTGGAAGAAATTTATATTCACATCAAGAAGAAGAGATCATTTCTTTTGAGGGAGAAATTGTGTAGCTGCAATCACAGAATTTAAGCACAAATAGCTTTCTGAGATTATAATAAGGCTAAAGAATATTTTAGGTCATTGAACAGAAGATGTGAAGGTCTAACACTAGATGCACAAAAGCACCTACATGCTTATATCCAGGGACAAGATAATGGGAATAAAATAAAAATGACAGGTATATACTGTAGACAGTGAAAATAACATTTTTCTCTCCTTAGCGCGCCACACATTGCATTTAAGCCCAGGCTCCTGGGTCCTTTATGTGTTTAGGATCCTGCAGTTCATTGTGACCAGCAGTTCTGGAATGCTGGTGGGGTCTCTGAGACAGAGGATTCCTTTCTTTCCTCACTGCTTTCTAATAAGGGTAAGCTTAGTATTTAGTGAGGTGGAATATTGGAGTCATTATATTTTTCAGACATAAGTTATAAGAATAATCTTGTTTCCCCATTGTGTAACTGTACCATACTTACTGTATCCTTTCTTCTGCTCAGGGACATCTGAGATGTTTCCAGTTTCTGGCTATTATAAATAAAGTTGCTATAAACATTGTGGAACATGTTTCCTTGTTATATATTGGAGTATCTTTGGGGCATATGCCCTGTAGTGGTATAGCTGGGTCTTCAGATAGAACTATGTCCAGCTTTCTGAGGAATGGTCAGATTGTTTTTCAAAGTGGTTTTACCAGTTTGCAATCCCACCAGCAATGGAGGAGTATCTTTCTCCACATACTTGCCAGCATCTGCTATCACCTGAGTTTTTGAAATTAGCCATTCTGATTGGTGTGAGTTGGACTCTCTGGGTCATTTTGATTAACATTTCTCTGATGACTAAGGATGTTGATTATTTCTTTAGGTGCTTCTAGGACATTAAATGTTCCTAAGTTGAGAATACTTTGTTTAATTCTGTACCCCATTTTTATTGCATATTTTATTTATTTATACTTCAAATGCTAACCTTTTTCCTGATTTCCCCTCCACAAACCTCATATATCATCCTGAGTGAGGTAAATTGCTGAAAAGTAGATATTAGCCCCAGCACTAAGAATACCCATGTTACAATCCACAAACCATATGAAGCTTAATAAGAAGGAAACCCAAATTGTGATTACTTCAAACTTACATAAAAGAGAGAACAATATAATCACAGGGGGTAAAGGGAGGAAGGGACCTGGGAAGAAGAGAGGAGTGGGAGGGAAAAAGGAAGGGCAGGATCAAGTATGGGAAGGGACAGGAAGGAATACAGAAGGTCAGGAAATTGAATAGAAATGTGTATCAGTGGTGTATGGGGAACTGGAGGTAGCCACTAGAAACTCCAGGCTCCCAGGACTCAAAGGTGATGACTTTAGCCAAAATACCCAACAAAGGGGAGATAGAACCTATAGAGACCACCTCTAATAGATAGGCATGGTCTCCAGTTGAGATATGGGGCCACCCATCCATCTCAAGATTTTAAACCCAAAATTGTTCCTGTCCAAAGGAAAAACTGAGACAAAAAAAGGAGCGGAGACTCAAGGAAAGGCCATCCAGAGACTGTTCCACCTAGGGATCCATGCCACCTGCTGACAAAAATCTAGACATTACTGCTGATGCCAATAAGCGCTTACCGACAGGAAGCTGGTAAGGCTGTCCCCAAAGAGGTTGTGCCAGCTCCTGACTAATAGGCATGAAAATACTCACAGACCACCATTGAACTGAGCCTGGGACCCCAATGGAAGAGCTAAGGGGAGGACTGAAGGAGTGGAAGGCGTTTGCAAGCCCATGGAAAGAACAGTATCAAATGGACCACCCGGAGCTCCCAGGGACTAAACCACCAACCAAAGAGTATACATGGAAGGATTCATGGCTCCAGCTATATATGTAGCAAAGGGTGGTCTTATCTGGCACGAGTGCGAGTGGAAGCCCTTAGACCAGTGGAAGCTTGATACTCCAGCTTAAGGGGATGCTAGAACGATGAGTCAAGGGTGGACGTGTGGGTGAAGGAGCACCCTCATAGAGGCAAGGGTGAGGGTGAGGGAGGGTACAGGGGGTTGTGGAGGGGAAACCGAGAAGTGGGTTATCATTTGAAATGTAAACTGATAAAATTGTTAATAAAATACTGTTATTTCTAAGTTTTCCTCTTATATAAACTGTGGACATCTATATAAAGTTCTTATCCCATGAATCTACTGCTTGAATGCTGACTTCACCAGTAATAACTCATGCTCCTGTACCACGCTCTTTCCTCTCTGCACTCCTGTGTGCCGCTTCTGTTTTGTTCATTTCAGGCTCACATTCTCTTTCCCCATATCCTATTTTAGAAGTTGTTAAAACCTTCCCATTTTTGGCAATTCTCTCCTTTGTCTCCTCAGACCAAGGGAAACCTCTACAAACTGCCCCTTCATTAGTGTGTTTGTACAAAGATTGAATTGTGTTGTTTTATGAGACTAAAAAACATACTATTCAACAGGCACATCCCCCAGTGTATAAAGCCAATAAATTTGCATATTTCCACATGGGAGAGGACAGCTTTCAGTTGCATTTATCAGTGATGATTCATGTAAACTCTGCCTGAAGCAAATTTCCAGGTCGATCACATCTGTATTATCCATTGCTGTGATGTTCTCATTTTAATTATATGAGAGACCTGATTTTATTTCATGGTTTAAAGTAAAAGAAAAATCTGAGATCTAAAGAAAAAAAATCCCACGCTCTCTTCAGCTCTTCTCAACAGAACCCTGAAGTTTTTATGAGAGAAGTATGAAAAGGGGGAAGAAACTATTTCCCTAGTGAGGGGAGCCCACCAAAAAGTTTATAAAGGAAGCAAAGTCCCCTGAGGCAGTAATCAGTGGTCACACAGCTTCTGACAAGCACAGCGGAATTTTATCTAGTGCTTGCTCCAGGGCTACTCTTAGTTCTGGTCAATTCCTTTACTAACCGGGATATGAAAGGAACCCAAGTGAAAACAGTCCAGGGCAAAAAATAAGCAAGTTAATGTAAAACAAACTCATTATATCTGGAATATTAAGGCTTTTCCATGTCAGATTTTATTCTCTTTGCCCTAGAGCCGTTCAAGTTCTGAAGATTCATTTAATATAAAGCCAAAATAATATTTTACATAATGCTCCTTTTAGGAAGAAAGTTTTTGTTACAATGAAACTGAAATGATAGTAGGCTTGAAGCAGTAAACTAAATGGAGAAGGGTCTATAAAAATCTAAGATGGCAGTCAAATGCCACACACTAATAAGCTTTCTGGGGGGAAGGTGTTCTTGCATTGACACCTCAGTCCTTTCTGCTTCATCTTGAAACTCTCTTTCTATAGTGGCATCTCTTCCTAAACTGTTTTTTCTCCAAAAAGAAAATCAGTCCTACTTTCTAGCTAATTAGGATGGTGTATAATTAGGTTCTAGCCTGTAGGAAGGGCTTAATCTCTGTAAAAAGTGTAGGAGAATCAGTGATTTCTATTAGCTCCACTCTGCCAGCCAAGTTTTATATATTATTTATTTTTATTGTGATACTTCATTTAATAAGACATGTCATTCCACTGATTTTATTTTGGTGTCTTGGTTAAAGTAAATTTTCAGCCATATGTTCCTCCACATACACAATGTCTGGTATACATAGTGATTGCATACCTCCAATAATAAGGGGCTGGGAATGTTCACATTTTCAAAATCAAATAATCCTGGCCGACCCCATATCTGTGTTCCTATCGAAAACTTTCATAAATGCACTGCAATTAAGAGGGTCTGCCAGTGCTTTAAGGTACAGAAATACAAGAGTTTATGAACATAGATTCTTTCAAGGGCTATATAGAACAGACAGCAAGAAAACTCTCAATAGCAACTTGACCATTAACTTGGATCTCATGTACACCAAGAAATGGATGCATAATAAGGAGGTATGTAAGTCTGCTTTAGAGAAAACTACTTTCTCCTTGTGTCCACACAAGTCAGAAAAGTGATTCAGGAATGACTTTTGCTATATAGTATATTAAAAACCCCTTTCTTATGGTTTCACACTTGTGATGGCATCTCTAGGATTTAACCTGATAGACTGAGGCAGGATTTACCTTTACTTGTAACCAACCTTAAGTGGAGAGCCTCTTGTTTTGTCTTCCCACTACCAACAGACCTGTCTGCTCATATGCACAATTGTTCCTGGGAACATTTCCTTATTTTGTATTTGGAAACTCTGAAATTATCAGTTTTAACTAAGTAATCGATTACTGACAATATATAGTGTAAATGAAAGTTGGAGAGCCCAGGACTTTTCATAGTCTACTGGTGTGGGACATAAAACCATGCTAGGAAATTTGGTAAGGTAGAGCAGGTCAAGACCTGGAGACTCTCTAGGCACACACCTGAGGCTGAGGACACTCCTAGCTTCCTGCTAGACTCCTTACTTGGAACACCAGGTGCAATGCTTCTCAAATAAAAGAGATGTGACCTGTGGTCATGTAGGTCCAAAACAGAGTTCTCCACGATAATGAGGTACCTAGAGGCCTGGAAGCCATAGTCAATAAGCTTCGTTTCCCAAACATTCCTCCCTGCAAAAGGTATTAATGTCAGGGTCAACCTGAGAAGTAGGGTATTGTTTTACACATCCATTTTCTGCTATGACAATAAACTGGTAAGAACCATGGCCTGTCTCTTTTCATTGAGATCTGCAGTGGGGAGCCATGAAGAAGCCTTTCTTCTCCAGAGCAGTAGCCTAGTCTCCTGTCAAAGGCCACTCTGTACTCCCAGCTACAAATGTCACCAAGCCTGCAGCTGCCAAGCTAAGGACAACCACTTCCTGCTGGGACAAGTTAGTGCTCCCCTTTTCCCCTAGCCCCACAATAGGTGCTGTTGCCAGCCGGCGGGCCCCCTATTCCATTTTCTGCTTTTCCACAATTTTCAGTAGTTCCTGGATGTGCAAGGGTCCAAGAATCCCCTGAGCCTGAGGACCCCTTCCCCACCAATTAGCTCCGGCATTCCCACATCTAAGTCTGTGCTTCCCCACCCCTAGAGCATGGAAAGGTGTCTCAGAGCTTCCCTACAGCCCAGCTCAGTCAGTTAAGCAGGAGACTTTTAATCTCAAGGTGGTGGGTTCGTGCCCCACTTTGTTGGGCACCTGTTGTAAGGTTGTCGGCCCAGGTCTGCTCAGCTACTGGGCACAGCTGCTTGGGGAAGCAGAACAGATGCTGGTATATGCTACAAGTCTGGAGTATGGCAGAAAGCTGGGAGTTACTTAAGCTTAGAGTTTATGCCCATCAAGTCTCTGGATCTTGATTTGTTCCATGTTACCAAACTTCCTGGGATGGTTTTATGTCCCACATACTGGGACTCAGTTCGTTCATTCAAGATGATGGGAGATGTTGCACTGTTCTGATAATTTCAAGTTCTCAGTTCAGAGTCATTGAGAACGTCCTCATGACAGTTTTAGGCCGTTGTGGCTGGACCTGGACTCATCACTGAAACAATACTCAGATAAGGAATAGATATAGCAGGGATAGTTGCTGAGATGCCAGAGCTGTGGATCTCAGTTAACCTGTGTATATTTATCTCTGGAATTGCCCAATTTTTATTTTGAAATTCAAATCCCAGCACATCCTAGATATCTTTAAAAGCCTATGGTAGGTTCTTTCTTATGCAAAACAATTTATAGAAGACTCCAGTTTCCAAATCCTATTGCATGTGTGTGTGGGTGTTGGTGTTGGTGGCAGACAATCCTTTTCACTGTGAAATTCAACAAGAACTCATATTCAACCTCAAACTCTCTAGTTTTCCCTTTTAATCAAGTCTATTAGGTAGTCTATAGGACCAAGTGTATTTATTTTATACTCAGTGCCTACATTTCACCATCTGTAAAATGGAATCAATAGAACTACTCATTTCATAAGACTACAGTTAGCATTAGTGAGGCAATATTGACAATGCTCATGAAACAAAAAGTGTCATGCTTTAAGCATTGCACTTCCAATGTTGTTAACTCTCGTTTCTGATACCCAGTAATATCCCAAGCCTAATGTCCCTTTATATACTTTACTGTAAAGCCTTGAAGTCATGCTGTAGAGCCACACCTCTCCAAATCAGTCCCATCATTCTGCAGAGGACTGCAGCAATACAGAACACAGAATAAAGTCAATCAACCCTTTACAGGTAATTTTTTTTAAGACTGAAAGTAATTTACAAGTGAATAAATATTAGTCTGTTTTCTAGACCCAGTGCTCACAGACATAATAAAAGCCAGGCCTAGAGTTAAATATCAAGGGAATGCTGAGGACAATGGTGTTTGTATTTCACATTACAATTATGTTTGCTGTATCTGTGATTACTGCCCTCCCCAATCTATTCTTGATGGTTTCCAGAGAAGACAAGAAGGCTTAAAATTGATAATAGAGACAGAAATGAATATGTTAAAACAAGTCCATATGGTGTTTTCCTTACAGATCTAACGCCTGAGATTCTGACTTCTCTCTTGCCTTTGACGCTACAGTGTATCTCCTTTAATTTTTGGCTTTTAAACAACCTTTTTATTGCTTATGGAATGTAAAAGGATGATAGTTTATAGCATAAATAAAATGTCCAAGCAGGTTTCCTGATGGTCCTGTCATTGAATCTGATTTTTTTCCCCCAAATGTCCTGACGTGGCTTGTGACCACTAAAGCTGGAGAGGTCAGATAATGAAGCTACTGGAATATGACCTGAAAACTTCTCCATGTATGCATGTTTGTGCTTAAATCACTCCTCCAACAGCTAAAGGTGATGCTTCCTAAGCACTCACAAGAAAATAGAGCTGTGTGTGCTGTGTAAAGTAATTACCATGATAAGATTTCTTAAGTTTATAATTTTCCTTATAGGTAGGGTTGTTGGATTAGTACCTAGGAAGGAGCTTAAGGCTGATCCAAAACAATATATATATATGTATATGTATATGTATATATATGTATATATATGTGTATATATATATATATATATGATTGTAATTACAATTTTCACATAGACATAAAAATCAACACATGAAATCTTTTTTTTTTAATTTTTTATTAGGTATTTTCCTCATTTACATTTTCAATGCTATCCCAAAAGTCCCCCATACCCACCCCACCCCCACTCCCCTACCCACCCACTCCCTTTTTGGCCCTGGGATTCCCCTGTACTGGGGCATATAAAGTTTGCAAGTCCAATGGGCCTCTCTTTCCAGTGATGTCTGACTAGGCCATCTTTTGATACATATGCAGCTAGAGACAAGAGCTCCGGGGTACTGGTTAGGTCATATTGTTGTTCCATCTATAGGGTTGCAGTTCCCTTTAGCTCCTTGGGCACTTTCTCTAGCTCCTCCTTTGGGGGCCCTGTGATCCATCCAATAGCTGACTATGAGCATCCACTTCAGTGTTTGCTAGACCCCAGCATAGTCTCACAAGAGACAGCTATATCTGGGTCCTTTCAGCAAACTCTTGCTAGAATATGCAATGGTGTCAGCGTTTGGAAGCTGATTATGGGATGGATCCCTGGATATGGCAATCACTAGATGGTCCATCCTTTCCTCACAGCTCCTAACTTTGTCTTTGTAACTCCTTCCATGGGTGTTTTGTTCCCATTTCTAAGAAGGAGCAAAGTGTCCACACTTTGGTCTTCATTCTTCTTGAGTTTCATGCATTTAGCAAATTGTATCTTATATCTTGGGCATCCTAAGTTTCTGGACTAATATCCACTTATCAGTGAGTACATATTGTGTGAGTTATTTTGTGATTGGGTTACCTCACTCAGGATGATGCCCTCCAGGTCCATCCATTTGCCTAGGAATTTCATAAATTCATTCTTTTTAATAGCTGATTGGTACTCCATTGTGTAAATATTCCACATTTTCTGTATCTGTTCCTCTGTTGAGGGGCATCTGGGTTCTTTCCAGCTTCTGGCTATTATAAATAAGGCTGCTATGAACATAGTGGAGCATGTGTCCTTCTTACAGGTTGGGACATCTTCTGGATATATGCTCAGGAGAGGTATTGCGGGATCCTCTGGTAGTACTATGTCCAATTCTCTGAGGAACCGCCAGACTGATTTCCAGAGTGGTTGTACAAGCTTGCAATTCCACCAACAATGGAGGAGTGTTCCTCTTTCTCCACATCCTCGCCAGCATCTGCTGTCACCTGAATTTTTGATCTTAGCCATTCTGACTGGTGTGAGGTGGAATCTCAGGGTTGTTTTGATTTGCATTCCCCTGAAACACATGAAATCTTGATGTAATGTAAGGAAATCCAATGTATTTTATTGTAAGCTTGAAGAAAACTTCAAAATATGCATAATTTTTGAAATACAAGAATTGAACTAAAAATCACTACTGAATACCGCCAATGATCTGGAGGAAGGTTCAGGGAAAATGAACTCTGTCTGGCAAGGCTCAGTGCCTGGTAGTGCCCTACAAGTATACAGAAGGCACATGTTAATTTGAAGGAACTTGAAGAAAGTTAGTCAAAAGGCAGTTCTACAAAATAGTTTGTGTCCACCCATATGTTTTTATCATCAGGTTCTTTTTTTGTTGGAAATTAAACATAGATAAACATAGATATTTTTTCCTGTACCACAATATAATCTTAATGTCATAGTTTGCAACCAGATTGTGTGTGTGCATATGTGTGTGTGTGTGTGTGTATTAAGAAGGGTGTTCATTTATAACTACTTATAATAAACTTTCAATTATTCTTTGCTGTAAATTTCCTCAAGGAATATCATTCTGAAGGATGCTTAAATAGTTCTTGATGTTTAAGAGGACAAACTAAGGGGCTGGAGAGATGAGTCAGTGGTTAAGAGCACTGCCTACTCTTCCAGTGGTCATGAATTCAATTCCTAACAACCACATGGTGGCTCAGTACCATCTGTAATGGGATCTGATACTCTCTTCTGGTGTGTCTGAATAAAGCTAGATATACTCACATACATTAAATAAATAAGTAAGATCTAGAGGAAGAAGAAGAAGAAGAAGAAGAAGAAGGAGGAGGAGGAGGAGGAGGAGGAGGAGGAGGAGGAGGAGGAAAGGGGAGGGGAAGGGGGAGGGGAGAGGCAAAAAGAAGAAGGAGGAGGAGAAAGAGGAGGAAGAGCAGCAGAATGAAGAAGAAGATGAATAAGAAGGAGGAGGAGGAGGAGGTGGAGGAGAAATAGAAGAGGATGAGGAAGAAGGAGAAGAAGAAGAGGAAGAAGGAGAAGAAGAGAAAGAAGACGAAGGAGGAAAGGAGGAGAAGGAGAGTGAAGGAGGGGGAGGGGAGATGGAGGTGAGAAGAAGGAGGAGGAGAAAGAGGAGGAGGAGGAGGAGAGGAAGAAGAAGAAGAAGAAGAAGAAGAAGAAGAAGAAGAAGAAGAAGAAGAAGAAGAAGAAGAAGAAGAAGAAGAAGAAGAAGAAAAAGAAAAAGAAGAAAAAGAAGAAGAAGAAGACAACAAATCATGTACTTTGCACCAGATTTCACCAACAGCACCTATAGCTTTGGTCCCCACTGTTCATGTTTACACATTTGCCTGAAAGTGAACTTCCTTATTAACCTTTGGCTGAGAAACATGAATACCAGGTAGAAGTTGGTTTTCTAAAGAAGGCAACTATGGAAATGTTTTAATTGGCCAAAATGTAACAGACCAAAAGGATCTAATCTTTCCTTAGATTGTAGAAATAGTGACAAGGCAAATCTTAGTTTTCAATAGTTTCAGTACTTTCTATGTATTCAATGAATATCTCCTGAATAGAACAATTTGGCATTACTTATGATTTAAGTCACACAAATACTATGTGACAATCTGAAGTGCTATGAGGAGCATTATTATTGAATTAATGTTATTCAAGACAATTATTAAAAAGTGGATATTCACAGTATTAAGAGTCGTAAACATTAAGCAAATGTAAACCTAGCTCATCTGAGATGGACTTTGCAGAAGTTTATGGAAAACATATACTCAAAAAATGAAAATGAAGCTTAATTTATGTATAATATTATTTTAGATAATATTGATGAACCAGAAAATAAATCAATAATTGCAGAAAATAAAAAATAAAGATGAATTTATTTTGTTAAATATTGATTCTAGTTTTCATCTTGAAGTTTGGATACATTCGAAACTGATTTGTGTAAAATATGTCATAGATACTTATAGTATTAAAAAACAATTATCATTATTTTGAAATAATTTTAAAACCATTTCTTTTTTTAATTAGGTATTTATTTCATTTACATTTCCAATACTATCCCAAAAGTCCCCCACACGCTCCCCCACCCACTCCCCCACCCACCCACACCCACTTCTTGGCTCTGGCGTTCCCCTGTATTGAGGCATATAAAGTTTGCACAACCAATGGGCTTCTCTTTACACTGATGGCTGACTAGGCCATTTTCTGATACATATGCAGCTAGAGACATGAGCTCCAGGGGGTACTTGTTAGTTCATATTGTTATTCCACCTATAGCGCTGCAGATTCCTTTAGCTCCTTGGTTACATTCTCTAGCTCCTCCATTGGGGGCCCTGTAATCCATCCAATAGCTGACTGTGAGCATCCACTTCTGTGTTTGCTAGGCCCTGGCAGAGACTCACAAGAGACAGCTATATCAGGATACTTTCAGCAAAATCTTGCTAGTGTATACAATGGTGTCACCGTTTGGGATTATGGGATGGATCCCCAGATATGGCAGTTTCTAGATGGCCCATCCTCTTGTCTCAGCTCCAAACTTTGTCTCTGTAACTCCTTCCATGGGTGTTTTGTTCCCAATTCTAAGAAGGGGCAAAGTGTCCACACTTTGGTCTTCATTCTTCTTGAGTTTCCTGTGTTTTGCAAATTGTATCTTATATCTTGGGTATCCTAAGTTTCTGGACTAATATCCACTTATCAGTGAGGACATATTTTGTGAGTTCTTTTGTGATTGGGTTACCTCACTCAGGATGATGCCCTCCAGGTCCATCCATTTGCCTAGGAATTTCACAAATTCATTCTTTTTAATAACTGAACAGTACCCCATTGTGTAAATGTACCAAATTTTCTGTATCCATTCCTCTGTTGAGGGGCATTTGGGTTCTTATCAACTTCTGGCTATTATAAAAAAGGCTGCTATGAACATAGTGGAGCATGTGTCCTTCTTACTATTTGGAACATCTTCTGGATATATGCCCAGGAGAGGTATTAAGGGATCCTCTGGTTCATTTATGTATGTGTATGTATAATTTTAACTCAATGAAAATAAATTCAAGGAAATTTTATTTTCTAAATTGTGTTTATTGGTATACTCTAAATAATCAGTATCAAATTCTTCAAAGTTCCATATCATATGAAGATTTTCTTTAGAAATCATACTATATGGTTTTAGACCCATGTGCATAAGCAAGTGGAGAGTAAGCCCTGAACTGTCCTTAAAGATGAAGCCTGCATAGATAAGTACAGATTCAAACAAGGAATCATTCATTCCACACAGTTTGGGTTACTTTAGTAGAAAAGAAGCAAACAAAAGACTCACAAGAAGCATTTCCAGTCCCTTTTCTCACCCAGAAAGAGCTCCATAGTAAAATCATAAAACCTTACTCTTAGTCAGACTCTTTACTGTGTGGGGCCGTAGAGATGAGAGGAATTCCTTCAAACAATCCTTATGCAAAACTCAGAAAAGAATTATCTGTAAAACAAAATTGCCTAACAGTGATGTCACTGAGAATGCGTAAATATATATGGTGTCTCTTTGAATTCAATCCTGGAAGCTAAGTAATGCATAGGCTTAAAGCACTGTCTATATTTTGGGATATGGAAGATCCTTGGGTTTGGTAGTGGACACCTACTGACTATCCTGCTGGAAATCTCCTTATGATGTTTAAAGATCATCCCAGGAAATGATAAGCATAGTGCTATGTTATAGTTAAGATGAGCACACATTAAATATTTGAGATGCCTCATATGAAAGGCAGGTAGATAGTATGATCTGTTCAAAGAAAGATACAAATAAACCACAAATTTTCGCTGAATCAGAAGTAGATACAAAGTGTTTTACATAAAGAAAGACTGGAGTGGGAGGTATTGGAATACATGCACATCATTTTTGCATAGTTAATCTTATAGTATGTGTACTATATCATGATATACGACTTATCAGAATGTATTCAGTAGCAAAAAATAATGAACTGCAATAGGACTAACAGACTCTTTAAATTAGAAACTAATTTATGGTATTTTGTTGTTGCTTGCTGCTTTGATTTCTTTTCTTTTAAAGCAATGGATTTATTAAAGCAAGAAAAAGAAGTCATTTTCTATTCTACCTGGGCCAACTGCATTCTAGCACTCAAATAATGTAACTTCAAGCACCTAATGACTAGCACCATGAATGCTAGTCATTAGGACTGATATGTCTAGTTGGGCACCAATCAAATTTTCCATTTTGGGTGACATAAAGTTGTATGTCCAGCAATCAGGCTTTATCATCAGCTTGTAGAGAGAAACCAATAACCTTAAATTATCCATGAATTCTTTTTTGTTGAGAGAGTATTGGATCCATTTGTCCGCAGATTCAACAAGATAAAATTCATTGTTGATATTGGAGGTTTTACTTGGTGCTATAAGATGTATAGTTGGGGCATTGTATCTCCAGTAATTTAGTTTATTCACTTAAATTCCATAATTATCAATTATCCATCTATCTCTCTATCTATCTATCTACATCTAGGTATGTAGATAGATAGATAGTAGATAGATAGATAGATAGATAGATAGATAGATAGATAGATAGATAGACAAATATATAAATGAAGATTTTACATTAGTTGGTTTCTGTAAAGTATTTCAAAGGCTGTTAGCCATTTCTCATTATATTCCTTTCTTTATGCTGTCTTCCCAACTCATTGAACTTCTCTATTCTCATTTCCTCTTCACCTTTTTATAACATTATGTTCTTGTCTCAGAGTTTTACTGCAATGAACAGACACCATGACCAAGGCGAGTCTTATAAAAGACAACGTTTAATTGGGGCTGGCTTACTGGCTCAGAGGTTCAGTCAGGTATCATGAAGGTAGGAGCAGGGCAGCATCCAGACAGGCATGGTATAGGAGGAGGTGAGAATTCTCATCTTCATCTGAAGGTTTCTAGTAGAATACTGGCTTCCACACAGCTAGGAGGAGGGTCTTAAAGCCTATAACCATAGTGATGCACCTACTTGAACAGGGCCACATCTTCTAATAGCCTCACTCCATGGGCTGAGCATATACAAACCATCACAGTTCTATTTCTTACCCTTGGATGATACTCCACAATGGTTTGTCCCCTACTAGCTATCTAAATTCTGTAATTTTTTTCACATTCAAACATATATATCTAAAATGTAGAATCTAACATTCACACAAAGAGGAAACATGAAATATCTGTTGTTATCAGTGTCATAGTGACACAAGTGTTATGAAGTAAACATCAAAGTTTTATTATTAATTTTAAGGTTCACTTCATGAGAAGGAAGCCAGAGATTGCAATGCTAAATTGACCAATTCCTGATAATAGATAAGTTATGGATCCAAGTGAAAAACCTACTACTAATTTTCTGTTAAAGAAACATAGTAATAAAATGACGCATAATAACATATTTCTATACCTATAAGTTAATGTATCACTTAATCTTCATAAGAGCCTTTTCTTCTTATGGAATATTATAATAAACACAGAGATTCACGATTGGACACTGTGAAGAAAAACAGAGACTTTGATGTGCTTAGCCATAAATTGGATGTCTTTATCAAAATCTCCTCTAAAGACTCTTGGTTCTACATATTAAAAGAAGCAGAATAATAGAAGAGCAAAAAGTGGTGGATGATTCCAAGCACCATACAGACACAATAAGACTGATGAAGATGTGAACTCACAGAAGCTGTGACACCAGGCACGAGGCCTGCACAGATTCAAACCAGATAAAATCCTATCACTGAGAAGCAAAAGTAGGCACAAATTGCCACCCCCTAATATGTTATTTGTAATTGATATCTACTAGTGAAGGAAAAATCAGTTTTTCTCCAGTCGCATGTCACTGATTATATCAATCATACTCTAAGGTAACCAACCCCTTTCCAGAAACACTAAAGAAAACCAGAATTCTCTCTGTGTATATCTCTGTCTCCCTCTGTCTCTGTATCTCTCTTTGTCTCTCTCCCTGTCTGTCTCTGTCTCTCTGTCTGTTTCTCTGTCTCTGTCTCTCTCTGTCTCTCTCTCTTTCTCTCTCTCTGTCTCCTCTTACTGATTGTTTTGTTTTACTTGCTTAGAATTTCAATTTTTGAAAGTGATGTGGAGGCAAAAATTAACTTGGGTAGGTAAGGACGAAGAAATGTGGGAGGAATTCAAGGAAGGAGAAAATATGTCAAGATATTGTTGTATGGAAATAGTTTGATTAAAATATTAAGTTAAATAACATGAAATTTGCTCCTTGAATCATGCACTGCATTTCAGATTTTTTTCTCCTTGCTGATTCAATAGACTTTCTTTCATAGAAGTGGAAAATCAACAAAATTTGTTTGTAAGTATACTATATTATTCTTATTTTATGTTTTGTCCTGCCATGTACCCAGTCTGATTAGAGGACATTTTCACATAACTGGTAACAGATGCTGGCCTTTGTTACATACTCATAGTCAGCAACTTGATTACTAAGGCCATAAACATCAGCAATGTCCTGTGTTCAAATGATATACCTTGATTTTTGACCCCAAGTCAACTCTTCCTGTATTATCACCCAGAAGAAGGGATGTATGAACCTGCTGCCCCTAAATTCATCACCAAACAGTAAGTAGTTCTAGAATAACTAATATGGAAAATGATTGAAAATATTGATAATACTACATGCTAATATAGTCCTGAATTACTGATGAGTTGGTCTCTGTCCTGCCTTGTCAGAAAATGAACCTGTTTTTCTGTGTTCTCAAGCAAGACTGTTCCATATTTCTTTTAAAATTTTATACTCAGGTACTCAGCCATTATCACAACAAGGGTGCAAAACAAAGCTAAACATAATTACCAACTATCTGTGTATTTTAATGTCTTTGGGTATAAAAGAATCTACTAAATGTGAACTGTGAGAGTGAAAAAGAAGGCAGCCAACATGAAATTTAGGGAAACATATTTAAGACCAGTCAGTACTCCTTTATTGGCTTATCTCTGTCATTCTCTTTCTCTTTGTCTTTCTTAGTCTCTATCTCTCTTTCC
The DNA here is from genome assembly GCF_978045245.1 of Mus caroli. Taxonomy (NCBI): domain Eukaryota; kingdom Metazoa; phylum Chordata; class Mammalia; order Rodentia; family Muridae; genus Mus; species Mus caroli. The sequence goes on along the minus strand of NW_028227274.1, from coordinate 25,566,178 downwards.
ATTTCTAATATGTTTTCCTTCTTCTGCCAGCCATCTCTGTGTGTTTGTGTTTTCTCTGTAGATACTTGCACTTCTCAGGGCTTTGTTTCTACTACAAACTGAGCTGTGAGTTACAGGGTAGAACATCACTACCTATGAGCAGCCCTCTTCACTGATCCGCTAACCATTATAATAGCATAATAGCACATTTGGTACATAGCACCAACAAGCAGCTACAGATTTTGTACTGGAGTCTCATCTAGACTTCTAGAGCAAAGATGCAAATAGTCTATCTTTGTACAGAAAATATAAGATTCTGCTTCCTGCAGAAGAAGCACTGAGGGTGGGCAGAGCTAGCCACTATCTCTAATTTTATTTTTGATGCCATTATGGAATGGAATATTTTCTTTCCTTCTATCAGAGGCCAGCAGCTTCTGTGGCTCACACTTCCCCATGAAATCACAGTGTTTTTCTGTTTATCTGTCAATTCAAGATTAAATCATCTCTTATGATGAAGGAAAGGGGGGTTGAAATATTCATTTACAGAACTTTTATTTTCTTCCATATGTTATTATTTAAAAACTGCAGTCCTTTCCCTGCTTAACCTCCCCCCTATTATCAGCTAAAAGAACTTCTCTATTTGTGTATATGCCTGATTTAATTTGCTTTGTTATGAGGTTAATATAATTCACCTGGCTCAAACCATTGTATATTAACCAGTGCTCCTGCCTTCCTTCTCTTCTGGAGTTGAAAACAATATGTTGTGATATGTCAGAGAAGGTCTGGATGGCTCAATATGACCATGACATAGGGAAAATGTGAAATAGGGAAAGTACAGCCTTATAGTTTTTTGAAGCAATTACATCATTACATTATGTAATGGAAGACTGGTCTTAGAAGTGTTTCACACTTTCAGCAGGACCTAGTATGTATCCAAACATGGTGAACTTCTCCATTTAGCTTAGCATGTTCTGTCTAGAGATCACATAATGCTGGGTGGAGACTCATTGATTTCCATTGTCTAACACAGAATTAGATAGGTGTATCTACTCCTGTGAACATAGTCATTGTGATTGGTCGGTTGGTTTGTTGCTTACTAGTATATCTTTAACTCTGAGAGTCTTACTGAGACTAACAGTGAGTCATCTGAATCACCGGGGGACTCTGCCTTTGAACTCAAAGCTTCCAAAATGTCCACAGGTTCGCTCTGCATCTGGGCAGTAAGAATGTGAGTGGGGAAAATAATGATACTGTCCTTTACAAAGTTAGCCTCTCACTGAAGGGAAGTGACATGCTGCATTGCATCCATCAGTGGGGAAGCACACCGATTGTAGCTTATTTACAAGCAATGTACCTCCGTAAGTCAGTGAGGGTGACTCACACTTTTAAGATGGGAGCATGGTATACCAGACTAAAAATGCTTCAGGGAAATTTTGATTAAATATGAGTCATTGCTCTGCAAAACTGAGGGCTGAGAGGCTAGAAAAGGAGCTTCTAAGGCAAGCAGAGATCAGCCAGCAGTGAGTGGACAGAGTCTCCATCACTTTAACTGTCTGGCACTTGAATTTGACTTGCTATGCCACCATGGCTCTGAGATAACTTGCCCTCTAAGATTCTTGGGAATAGTTAAGTGTTACAGATTGTGCCTTTTTAGAAAAAGGGAGAGAGAGAGAGAGAGAGAGAGAGAGAGAGAGAGAGAGAGAGAGAGAGAGAGAGAGAGAGAGAGAGAGAGAAGCTCTTAGATCAGCCACAACTAACACACTTAGCATGCTAGCTGACGTCTAAAGGATGGTTTCTTTTTTAAAATTAGAGGAAAGAAGTTATACTGGTGTTATGTGGCTATAGCTAAATAGTAATGTCACATAATTCTTCTTGGACTATCATCCAGTTACAATGATTCACAGGAGAAAATGATATGCAACTATACAAGACTTAAAACCATACTGAACACCCATTTTTGTTTTAGATGAGACAATATTAGGATGAGGAAGAAGATCTTAGCCTGCTTTCTCTTGCTCTTGGTGAACATTGGTTCTCTGTACATCAAGCAGACAGTAAGATACTTTAGCTCATTGTTTTGGAATGCTAAAAACTTGGAACTAAGGTTCAGAAGCCTTGGCCGTACTCTCCTGCCGACAGTATAGCATGGGTTACTTTCTTTCCCCTCAGGGCTTATTTTTGCTGTAGTTTACAAGTTGAAGGCTCATGAGCTAGGGCTATGTCTTAGTCAGTGTTCTCTTGCTGTGAGAGACATTATGACCAGGGAAACTGTTATAAAAAAGCATTTAATTGGGGCCTGCTTACAGTTTCAGAAGTTAAGTGCATTATTAAAATGGCAGGGAGCATGGTGACATGCAGGTAAGTGTGATTCTAGAAAAGTAACTGAGATTTCTATGTCTGGCTCCACAGGAAGCAGCAAAATAGAGACACTGGGATTGGCTTGGACATTGGAAACTTTAAATCTTACTGCTGGTGACACTTACCCCAATAAGGCTACAACTACTACTACAGGGTCTACTACTCCTTCTCAATCTGTTGCTCCCTGAAGACTAAACATTCAATTATGAGCCTATCGGGGATATTCTTATTGAAACCACCATAGGCTGTGTACTCAGTGGAGGCCAGATCTATATGTGCTACTGTCCAGTGGTGGATCTGATAAAAGATGGAGCTTGTGTGTGTGTGTGTGTGTATGTGTGTGTGTGTGTGTGTGTGTGTGTGTGTGTGTGTGGTACTGAGGTAGGAGGATTGATTTCTGTAAGTGTATAAGTATTTTTTTATTTTTATTTTTTATTTTTTCTAAACTGAGCTCACTCCAGTGTTGCCTTTCACATCTCTATACAAAACCTTTGTATATCTCTTGTACACCCTGGTAGTTAAACCATTTCAACATCATTCTCCACCTGAAGAATAGGCAAATCTCAGTGTCACACTTTTTTTTTCAGTTTTTTTATTTATTTTTTAGAGTTCATTATATATGTTTTTTTAAATTTACATTTCAAATGCTATCCCAAAAGTTACCTATACCTTCCCCCTGCCCTGCTGACCTACCCACTCACTCCCATTTCTTGGCCCTGGCCTTCCCCTGTACTGGGACCTATAAAGTTTGCAATACCAAGGGGCCTCTCTTCCCAATGATGGTTGACTAGGCCATCTTCTGCTACATATGCAACTAGAGACACGAGTTCTGAGGAAACTGGTTAGTTCATATAGTTGTTTCACCTACAGGGCTTCAGACCCCTTCAGCTCCTTGGGTACTTTTTCTAGCTCCTCCACTGGGGGTCCTGTGTTCCTATAGATGACTGTGAGCATCCACTTCTGTATTGCCAAGCACTGGCATAACCTCACAAGAGACAGATATATCAGAGTCCTTTCAGCAAAATCTTGCTGGCATATGCAGTAGTGTCTGGGTTTGGTGGCTAATTATGGGATGGATCCCCATGTGAGGTAGTCTCTGGATGGTCAATCCTTTTGTCTTAGCTCCAAACTTTGTCTCTGTAACTCCTTACATGGGTATTTTATTCCCTATTCTAAGGAGGAATGGAGTATCCACACTTTGGTCTTACTTCTTGATTTTCTTGTGTTTTGCAAATTGTATCTTGGGTATTCTAAGTTTCTGGGCTAATATCCAATTACCAGGGAGTGCATATCATGTGACTTCTTTTGTGATTGGGTTACCTCACTAAGGATGATATTCTCCAGATACACCCATTTGCCCAAGAATTTCATAAATTCGTTGTTTTTAATAGCTGAGTAGTACTCCATTGTGTAAATGTACCACATTTTCTGTATCCATTCCTCTGTTGAGGGACAACTGGGTTCTTTCCAGCTTCTGGCTATTATAAATAAGGCTGCTATGAACATAGTGGAGCATGTGTCCTTCTTACCAGTTGGAATATCTTCTTGGTATATGCCCAGGAGAGGTATTGCTGAATCTTCTGGTAGTACTATGTCTAATTTTCTGTGGAACCACCAGACTGATTTCCAGAGTGGTTGTACATGCTTGCAATCCCACCAGCAATGGAGGAATGCTCCTTTTTCTCCACATCCTCGCCAGCATCTGCTGTCCCCTGAATGTTTGATCTTAGCCATTCTAACTGGAGTGAGATGGAATCTCAAGGTTGTTTTGATTTGCATTTCCCTGGTGGTTTAGGATGTTGAACATTTTTTCAGGTTGCTTCTCAGCCCTTCGGTATTCCTCGGTTGAGAATTGTTTGTTTAGCTCTGTACCCCATTTTTAATGGGGTTATTTGAATTTCTAGAGTACATCTTCTTGAGCTTTTTGTATATATTGGATATTAATCCCCTATCAGATTTAGGATTGGTAAAAATCCTTTCCCAAACTATTGGTGGCCTTTTTGTCTTATTTTTGCCTTACAGAAGCTTTGCAATTTCATGAGGTCCAATTTGTCAATTATTGATCTTATAACATAAGCTATTGCTGTTCTGTTTAGGAATTTTTCCCCAGTGCCCATATCTTTGAGGCTTTTCCCTACTTTCTCCTCTATAAATTTCAGTGTCTCTGGTTTTATGTGGAGTTCTTTGATCCACTTAGACTTGAGCTTTGTACAAGGAGATAAGAATGGATCAATTTGCATTCTTCTACATGATAATCGCCAGTTATGCCAGCACCATTTGTTGAAAATGCTGTCTTTTTTCCACTGGATGGTTTTAGCTTCCACACTTTTTAATATCCAGGACAGTGAGATAGCTAAACCTCTTTACTTAATAAAACGTGAAGTCTCTGATGTAACACAAAAGAAAAATCAGAAACTAAACATATTTAAACAGACTATGTACACTGAGAGACATGCTTCTATGGTCACAGAGTTCCAAGGGCATCTACGTAGTCTGCTATTGGGATGGAAATGCACTCATGCCCTGTCTGTCCTGTAATCTGTCATGCAGAGGTTGGGAAATTAATTCAGCATTTTAAGGAGTTATGGCTTGTTTGGACTTACTTTCTTTCTCCCTTCCTCCTCCTTTCTCTCTCTCTCTCTCTCTCTCTCTCTCTCTCTCTCTCTCTCTCTCTCTCTCTCTCTCTCTTTCTTTCTTTCTTTTTCTTTCCTTCTTTCTCTTTCTCTCTCTTTTTCTCTTTCTCTCTTCTCTTTCTTTCTCTTTCTTTCTCTTTCTTTCTTTTTCTTTCTCTCTGTCTGTCTGTCTGTCTGTCTTTGCTTTGTTGCTAAATAGTTCAATGAATTGTTTGAGTTAATAGAAACAGAATAAGCACACCCAGGATTTCTGGAGAAAACATAAATATGCCTCTCACTTTCATCAAAACTGCCTTTTTCAGTGTTACCAACGATGCTTGCTACCCTCATCAGGAAGCTACCTGTTCTTTATTAGAGCTCCATTGGGAATATCTTTCTTGTTCGTGGATAATTATAATGAAACATTCCCCAAGGTTAGTAATTCTGAACACTCCAAGACCTTTGCCCATTTGGGGGGATTGTATTTATTGTTATCATTTTTAAAAAAACCCATTTCCGTAATTTTGTGTGTTCATATTTGTGCCTGAGTGTATGTCTGCATACTGTGTGCATGTAGGAGTCTGGGACGACCAGAAGAGAGGCCATACCCCTTAGAACTAGAAAACATATGGTTATAAGCTACCTTTTAGGTTCTTGAACCCCAGTCCTTTGTAAGAGTGCTAAGAACTCCTAACACTGAACATTTCTCTAGCCCCTAATTTGGTTTCCCTATTTTTCAAGTAGAAATTGAGAAAAACAGTCTAGGACAGGACACAACAGAGAGAGAACATTTCAATCAGTTACCAAATTCTGAATGTTGTTCCTCATGATACCTTGTAAAAAATGAGAAAGGCAGAGAGGAAGGAAGAAGGAGAAGAGAAAATGGAAGACAATAGGTCAGAGAAAATGCACCAAGAAATGGCACATCTTGTTAAAATGACCAAAGTTGATTAACTACAACAGTGATCAGTGGTAACTCCATTTGCAATACATCCTGGCTATTATCAAGAGCAGCTTGTTCATATGAATGGTAAACAAGACACTCTCAAACCACCCATGGCATCACTGAATATGCCCCCTTCAAGGCCTGTTCGTTGTATAGTACTTTGGGTATGTGAAAGAGTCGAGTTATGTGTGGCTTCATTTGTCATACAGCTCTAGTTGTTGAACTACAAACAGTTCTTGCATCACTGGCCTTTGGCTCCCTGCCATCTACACTTCTGTAATTGGAACTGAATCTTTCTACTAGGGTGAAACAACACATTCTAACATGTCGATTTAGGTCATAAATATCTATGCCAGGCAAAACTATAGTTGGGAAAGCTATCAAGTCATCCATAGCTGTATATTTTAGGAAATTAATTCAGTAAGTAAACCACTTAAACCTTGGGGGAATAGAAATAGTTGTCCAATGCCTTGACTAGAAACACAAACGAAGAAAAGTCCATTTGCTAGTTTGCCAGGGATCACAGACAAGGAAAGAGCTCATACACTATAATGACACTCAAAATTGATTTTTATAATTAGTAAAAAATGTGATATCAACTCACATTTCAGATTGTATTGTAGTTAAAATATATGCTGTTCTTTTTCATGATGTTTCTGTAATCCTCTACTCCATCAGTGGTGAAGCATAGTGGGGCAGCTCTTTCTGAAAAAAAAAATGAGTTAGAAGGAAGCAGAAGATTAGAGGTTTCTTTTCTTAATCACTATATTACTTCTCTGTAATAATGTTCCAAGTAAGCAAATAACTCTGAACTTCCTTAAACAAGCAACATCTACCTGACACAGATGTGGAGCTCAGGAAACAACATACTTTTATGCAGAAGAATTCATGGCGTAGAGGTCCTGTTCAATTCGAAAATCAAGGTACTCAGCAAGTTATTCTTAGGGAGAATGCACTTGGCCTGCTCTATGAGCATTCAAAGGCATGATAAAAGTTATATGGTAACGTGTTAGTGAAGGACATTAAGGCCATTTAGTAATTCCAAAATATTCTGTGGACACTCTATGGTGAAATAGAATTTTAACATAAAAAAAAGGAATTTGTTCTTTGAGGTGAAGGGTATGAAATGAAAGGTAAGGAGACATAGGATCCAAAACCCAGAGAGAGGGAGACAGATGGTGTTTGTAAGCAGCCAGTAGAAATTCAGTACAATGACTACAGATCAAGCACTGCGAAAGGCCTGGGTAATGGCAAAGCTTCTGGAAGGTCATGTTCCCAACATAGTGACTGAATGGAACTTACTGTATACTCCAAAATATACTTAAAGTGGCTGCTGTTCCTCACAAAACCACTTTAAATGGTCGTCTTGTACCTTTCCTATCAATACTCAGGATAGATTTGGATGGGGATGTAGTGGCTGCTAGGCAATGGGATACAAGAGACAGACAAAAGACAGAGAAGACAGAAGGATCCAAGGTCAGACATTAAAATTAAGACCAGGGTTCAAATGTGTACAGCCTTAGGATCCAGGACATCAAGGGCTAGGTCTCAAGCTGTTGCTTGAATTCCAGAGTGCTATTTTAATACGAATCCCAGTATTACACTGACACATTCTCCTTTAGTCTTTGAAATCTATGTCTTGAAGACTGATTTGGCCCAGACAAGAGTATTAAGGAGTCAGCTACAATGATGTTAGCAAAGGTGATATGAGCACACATGAGGAATGCCTTTTAATGAGCAAAATAGAACCCTGCATCTAAAGAGGATCTTCATCTATGCATTGTTTATAGCATTTTATTATGAGCCATGTTGCAAGGTTACAACTTAAAAAGTAACTGTTCATAGATTCATTTCACAATTACAACTGTAAAATGAAATAGAAAATTATATACTTACTTTATTTTAAATTATTTTTCAAAGAGAAAATTGCTAAAGACATAATAATACTACAGCTGGGGACCCAATGGAGGGCTGTAAGTGAGGGTGAATTATTTTTTGTTGTAGATGTGCTAGGCAGAGGTCCATGGACTCAAATAACTTTGGGTGCTGTTTCATACCTATCGTGTGAATTAGAGAGAAAGACAAGTCCCTTATCTAGCATAAAGTTCCTCCTTGGGAACACTGAAACTGAGTTCAGGATACATTCCTCTTTGAAGTAGAAAAGCATATCAGAATTATTCAAGTCTTTGAAATTACAAAGCAAAATACACTAAATATAAGAGATGTATTGCCATTTATTTGTTAGCACACATAATATCAAATATATAGAAATAAATGAGAGGAGAATGTGTTATGTCATATATATATATACATATATATATATATATATAATTTCTTACAAAGAAACAGAAAATATTCATTTATGAAGCAGTTTTATAGTCAGTAAAGATTAAGGAGTTTTGGAGACAAATCAGTACCACAATGTTATCTGTTAAGCAAGAGACCCAGGAAGGCTGGGGATATCCTGTAAAGGTTTGAAAACCAGTGGTATAGCTTCTGTCTTGGTTGTGGAGATCTGAGCCAGTATTGCCAAGAGTCACAGAAGAACAGTGCCTAGCTCACTCACTCAGAGCTTATTCAGGTCCTTTAAAAAATGGACTAAGGTTCTCAGAAAACTCTATAATGGCCGGCCACACTGAACAGAATCATTTGTTCCACTCAGCTACTAGCTAAAATGTGAATCTCTTCAAAATCTTCAGAGATACACAGCTTTCAGTCAGCCATTTGGATATCTTCTGGGCCAGGTAAGAAGGCAAGTAACCTTTAAATTCACTATAGTGAAAGAATATCTCTTTTACAACATCACCTCTTTCGATAAAGTCAAAAGCCTCCTTCATGGCACAAACTACTCCTTGACAATGAGCTTGTTTCTTTTTCAACAGCATAATGTTACAAGCACTTACTGCACCAGTGTGTTTATTGTTATCAATTACAAAGTTAATTTTATCTCTAGTTTCCAGCTAAACATTCCCTTCCACATCTTCAGAGGTGTAAGTCAGATAAAATACTTCTTGTCCATTCATTCCTTCTTCAGGATGTATTTCTGGTTTTATCTTCACCAATTTAATAGCAATAGATTTCTCAGTCCTCTAGTCAGATGATACTTCAAATTCAACATCATCTCCTACTTTTAAGTATTGGATGGTGACCTAGAAACCCTATAGCCTGGAGATGACGTCGAACTCATAATCAAGTACAGAAATGGTAAAGAAGTTGCAACAGATATCAGACTATTGCCTCAAGGAACAGTCATTTTTGAAGATATCAGCATTGAACATTTTGAAGGAGCTATAACCAAAGTTATCCCAAAAGTACCCAGTAAAAACCAGAATGACCTAGTGCCAGGATGAATCAAAGTTGACTTTGTGATTCCTAAAGAACTTCCCTTTGGAGACAAAGACACAAAATCCAAAGTGACCCTGCTGGAAGGTGACCATGTTAGGTTTAATATTTCAACAGACCGAGGTGACAAATTAGATTGAGCAATCAACATAAAGTTTCTATCAAATACATTTCAGTTCACTAATGAAGCCAGTGAGATGGGTGTGATTGCTGCCATGAGAGATGGTTTTAGTTTCATTAAGTGTGTGGATCGTGATGCTGGTATGTCCTTCCACTTCAGTGACATTCTAGATGGGAACCAGCTCCACACTGCAGATGAATTAGAGTTCACTGTGGTTCCTGATATGCTCTCTGCCCAAAGAAATCATGCTATTAGAATTAAAAAACTTCCCAAGGGCACGGTTCTAGCCCCTTCCCATTCAGATTGTCGTTTTCTGGGCACCGTAAAAAAAGAAGCCACTTTTTCCAATCCTAAAACTACAAGCCCAAATAAAGACAAAGACAAGGAGGCAGAAGATGGCATTATAGCTTATGACAACTGTGGGGTGAAACTGACGATTGCTTTTCAAGCCAAGGATGTAGAAGGATCTACTTCTCCTCAAATAGGAAGATAAGGTTGAATTTAGGATTAGTGACAAACAGAGGCCTGAACAGCAGATTGCAACTTGCGAGAACTTTTAGGTCATAATTCTAACTCCAAAAGGCTCTTGGGTTATGTGGCAACTCTGAAAGTTAATTTTGGATTTATTGAAACAGCTAATCATGATAAGGAAATATTTTTCCACTATAGTGAGTTCTCTGGTGATGTTGATAGTCTGGAACTGGGACACATGGTTGAATATAGCTTTTCTAAAGCCAAAGGCAATAAAGTCTGTGCTGAGAAAGTAAACAAAACTCACTGAATGAATGGCATTACTAAGGAAGCTAATCCCACCATCTACTCTGGTAAAGTCATTCGCCCTCTGAGAGGTGTTGATTCAACACAGATTGAGTACCAAGGAATGATTGAGATTGTGGAGGAGGGGGATATGAAAGGTGAAGTGTATCCTTTTGGCATAGTTGGGATGCCCAACAAAGAGGATTGCCTACAGAAAGGGGAGAGTGTCAAGTTCCAGTTGTGTGTACTTGGCCCAAATGCACAAGCTATGGCCTACAACATCACACCCCTTCGTAGGGCTACTGTGGAGTGTGTGAAAGATCAGTTTGGATTTATTAACTATGAAATAGGAGATAGCAAGAAGCTCTTTTTCCATGTGAAAGGAGTTCAGGATGGCATTGAGCTACAGGCAGGAGATGAGGTGGAATTCTTAGTGATCCTTAATCGGCACACTGGGAAGTGCAATGCCTGTAATGTTTGGCGAGTCTGTGAAGGCCCCAAGGCTGTTGCAGCTCCTCGACCTGACCGGTTGGTCAATCCTTTAAAGAGCATCACCCTGGATGATGCCAGTGCTCCACTTCTAATGGTTCTTTGTCAGCCAAGGGGACCAGATAACTCAATGGGATTTGGTGCAGAAAGAAAGATCCATCAAGCTGGTGTCATTGACTAACCACATCCACAAAGCACATCATTAATCCACTATAGTCAAGTTGGGGGGATTCTGATGAAGGGTTCTGAATAACTTCCCCTTCATTCCTCACAAAATCTGGAATACTTATTCTATTGAGCTATTACACCAGTTTTAACACCATCCTCATGTTATGTTTAAAGAAAAATAAATAAATAAATTTAAGAAACCATTTTAAAATTAAAAAAAAAGAAGAAGAAGAAAGAAAAAGGCAGGTAAGATTAACCAGGAGTGGCCCTGTCTCCTTTTATCTTGACACCCAAGCAATATGCCTAAGCGCTGCCTAATTTCCATATGGAAACATTTCTTCATGAACTTGACAAACAAAGAACAACTTCCCTGTTCCAACTAAGTTTTACTCATCCCACCCTCAGGAGAGGAGAGAAAGTCTGTGTCTGTCATATTTTACTCCTATCTGCTCTATCCTCTACAGTGATGTTAAATTAAAGGTGTATATTATAGAAGTTTGCATATATATGCTATACTGGCAAAGAATAACAAGGGACTGATGCCTACATACACCAGTATCCCTCAATAACCAGAGTTCACTGGTTCTAAAAACCTCTGTAGACACCAGAATCTGTGACTCTCTTGTGCAAAAAGAGATTAGATTTGCATATCAAATATTCATATCCTCCACTGTAGTTTAAATAATCTCTTACAGCATCCAGTGCAAAGTAAACACTGCTTAGTAGTAGCTATACTATTTTGTTAAGAAATAGGTATCAGAACATAAGAAGTCTGTTCATGTTCAATAAAGGTACATTTTTTTTTTTCGAGACAGGGTTTCTCTGTGTAGCCCTGGCTGTCCTGGAACTCACTTTGTAGACCAGGCTGGCATTGAACTCAGAAATCCGCCTGCCTCTGCCTCCTGAGTGCTGGGATTAAAGGCGTGCGCCACCAAGCCCAACTACATTTTTTTTTTTAATTTCAAATAACTTCCTCTCATGATTGATTGAGTACATTGATACTGAAGCCACAGGTGTGTGTGTGTGTGTGTGTGTGTGTGTGAACAGTCAAAAAGACAGTGATGACAGCCTACTGCATTAGTAATTTCTAACAAGTTCATTGATAGAATTAAACACGTTATAAGGAAATGTGTTCTGCTCTACAGGATATCATGCTGGTGAGCATGAATGAGCTTAATTACTGCCTCTGTTGTTTCTTTCTTGAAGATGAAGATCAAATAAACATTAATATTAAGGAAGAAATATCCAAACACTGAAAGAATTCTTCTCTTAAGGGCAGTCACAATAATTCATATTGAAAATATATTTTCAGGATATGAGTTGACACAATTAGCAACCACTAATAGGTAACTGGCTTGAAGCTTACCAACAATTAGGTGAATAATAACATTTTATTAGGTAATTATTGAGGTAAATAGGCAACATAATGTTATCTGTAGTTAGGGGGATCAGAAACCTAAAATATTTCTGTCAATGCCTGAGGTCCAGTAGCATAAATTCTAGCCCAGGTGTGTAGCTTTTTTTTTTTTAAATTCAACTGAAATAAAAATAATTTTTAAAAATTTAAATTTGTTTTTAAAATTAGGTTTCCTTATTTATTGGATGTTTTTATTTACATTGCAGAGGATCAAAATTAATTTTCCTAGCTAATTTGTGATATTTATCTGACTACTCTGTCAAAAGAATTATGTAAAATCAAAAGTTGAAGTAATGTTTTTGGTTCCCATTTATGCTGTTGGTTTCAGTATTTCTAGTGTGGGACAAATCATGCCTACTTGACCCCCTTGTTCTAATGTTTCTATTTTAGAACCTTTAACTTGATTGTGGAGATGTGAAATATGATGGAAATTTTGGGATGTGAGATCTACAGTTAGTTAACTGAGTCATGAACCTATAAGCTTCCCACCACTTCTGGAACACCAATTAGCTTCCACAAAAGCACTTCTGTTATATTGAGAGATCCTTATCACAGGTTCTTTGACAAGTATCATGCATATGATCTTCTGAAGATAGCTCTGCCAAAGGGATAGCATTTGCCATGGTCCCACGAGAAGCCAGACAAATAGAGGTACTTCAAGGACCTATTTAGTTTTTGGTTACAAAATTTGCCCCTTGCTCCAGAAAATATATGGTACTGGATTGTGAACCAAAGGTGTCCCTTCATTCTTGATAGCTTCAAAATCCATAAGCAAAGACTACCAGACACTCAAATTACAAGATACATGTTACTCACCTTCCACAGTTCCAAAATCAGATTCATGAGAATTCCTATTCAATACACAGTGGTAAACAAAGAAAGCAGAAATTCTTTGTGGAACAATCCCCTTTCTGATTTTACCTTTTTTTCTTAGCACTTTTATCTGAAACTTCAGGCCTGAGCAAATATCTCTTAGCAGAAAGTACAAAGTCACAGAGAACAAAGAGTTGCAGCTAGCCCATGCAGATGCAAATTTTCATTTGAAATATCTGTCTATGTCGTCTTGTATAGCTGACATTTATTTTTATTGCTTCTTAATATTTCATCACATAAATATATCACTCTTGTTCACCCATTTGGTTTTACATAGATATTGCATCTGTTTCCAATGAAAAAACTCTAAGAATTAAAGATGCTTGAAGAATTGTTCTAAAAAACAGCTGGCCCTATGTTGTGAGGCAGGACTCACCTACTGGGTCAAAAGTTGGTCAGGTCTTCATCCACTATGGAAACCACTGTGGAGATTTATCAAAAAAAACTAAACATTGAACTTCCATATAACTCACTTATACAACTCATAAGTTTATGTTCAAAAAGCTGTAAGACAACACACAGTTTCCATATTTAAATATTCTGTATATTTCTACACTATTTGCAATAACCAGAAAATGAAACACACTATGATATCCATCAGCAGAAGTATTTATAAAAAAGGGGGAAAACACACACGCACGCACGCACGCATACACTGAGAGAGTTGTCTTCTGCTATAAAGTTGAATAGAATTATGTCACCTGAAGAAATATGGATGGACCTAGCATCATAATGCAAGGTGAAATTAGATAAAGTCAAAGAAATATACCACATCATCTTTTATATGCAGGTTTTTAAATATAGATACTGGGATCACTATTTAAAACATTTAATATTTAATAATGAAGATCAGATCCTCAGAATCCATGTAAAAGAGAGGTAGTTTGGGGGGTATTCCTGTAATTTCAGTGTTATCAGGAGAGAGGCAGTGATGTCTTGATCGAGGTGGCTCTAAAGACAAGCCATTTCTTCAAACTCTGAGTGTAAGACTTCTTTAATGAACATGAAGAATTCTGACAAAGGAAGGCATTGAATATCAATCTCATGTTCTCCACTAGTTAGCATTTACACAGACCCAATGTACTCATAAAAATGTAAACATGTTTTCAATGTATGCATACCAAACACACATTCACATATATAGATGTAAATATAAATATATAATATTTAAGTATATAAACAAATATATGTGTACATGTGTCTGTATACATCGAGATACAAGAAGGTGAATCATAAAAGGAAAATCTTATGGTCTTCAAAGAAGTAGGTAAAAGAGTAAGTATGTACATGTGACATAAAAGCAGAAGAGTGGATTCTTTCTGAGATAAGAAAAAGACCCAACCACAGGCAAGTAAGAGGTATAGAAAATGGAGGGATAGCGTGGGTGTAAAGAAAATATGGTAATATATAGATATTAAAATACCATAAGGAAACCCAGTACATTCTATGCAAATATAGTCAATGAAAAATGAAGATATGCACATCAGTTTTACTAGAATATGTCAGACTACTATCTTAAGTGGCTATCAACCTACTATGCTTTTCACAGGAGAAAGAACCCAACCACAGCATACCTGACCAAAGTGTTACATATTAGAATAATATCTGTAGACAGTGTATGGACACGGCCCCTGACTTAGTGCTATTTTGTATATGAATCAAATAGAAAAATATCCATATCATAAGCATTTTATTTTCTCTTACGGGAAACAGAAAATGAAATTTTCATTCAGTTTCATTGTTTTAAAGGGTGATTTTTATTTAATTAATTCATTTATTTTTCTTCTCATAAAGTTTTGTTTATTTTATTACATTTTATATAAATAATTGGAACCATTGACACTTCACAACATTTTTCTTGTTTTAATACATTATATTAGAAATCTGACACAATTTTTAATAATGATGGTACGTAGGGAAAATCTCCTGAGTACTATGTAGAAGCATCATCTCTCAAAAAAAAGCTAGTGGCTAATAAGCTAAGTCAGGAGCAGAACACAGTACTTTGGGTTGGAAAAGAGTCAGGTAGAAGGAAAGTGTTCTTGCTTGTTTGTTTGTTTGTTTGTAACCAGGATGTGGAGGAGATGGACATAAGAAGCTGACAAGAGGAAATCAGCCATGTTGCTGAATTCATGTACTTAACTTACAAAATTAAGAATTAGTTGGAGAACCAGTGCAACATGACCTAGGCATTTATTAATAATATTAATCCTCTGAATTGTTATTTGCCGTGAAAAAAAAAAACCCTAAGACGTTTTAAATTATGCCCAATGCATGGGCTCTAAGAATCCAGGTTTAGAACCAGAAAAGCCACTGGGAAGGATGGATTAGCACGCTACTTTGTGGTGGCAGGCAGGGTGATCTGTGAGCAGAGCAGCTGAAACCTGGATGGGTTTATTAGGGAGCCAACAGTGGATGGAAATGAAGGCCTCTTACATACCCATCCTAAACACACACTCATACATGCATTGTGGCCAGTGACTAGCCATTGAGGAGAGCAGAGGCCTATGAGCGGTATATAGATCAGGAGTCCTCAGGGCACAGCCCCACAGTGAGCACTTCTATTGCAGTGCATGCTTGTCCAGGAAGCCACTGCACTGCTTGGCAGGAAGTAAAGCTAACACTGTGGCCTTGGGAATAGGAGCAGCCCAGTCAGAGCTGACTGAATCCCCAGAAACCCAGCATGACAGAGCAAGTGGGCTTGGTATTTGCAGCTAGCAGTGAAGGCCTGAAACCATACTGAAGTGCAGCTAGTTAGAAAGGTTAGACCAGGGATAGAGTATTAGCCTGCCAGACTAAGCTAAGGGGGCAAAACCAGCCAACAACACCAGCTTTCTACCTAAACCAGAGAAAGATCACCAGAGACAACAGACAGAAGAAATCAAATCCCAAAACATCTTTGAAATTTTGGTAAATGCAAAAGAGAGAGAGAGAGAGAGAGAGAGAGAGAGAGAGAGAGAGAGAGAGAGAGAGAGAGAGAGAGAGAGAGAGAGACAGACAGACAGAGAGACAGAGACAGAGAGACAGAGACAGAGAGAGAGACAGAGACACAGAGACAGAGACACAGAGACAGTGACACACTCAGAGAGAGAGAGAAATATATTTCTATTTTCAAAATGGAGAGAAACCCAATGATACAATGCATCTGGATCACATGGTTTTGGTTTAGTTTCACTTAGCAGAAAACAAGTTTTTTCAATAATAATTAAAATTTCCTATGTACTTTTAAGAGAGATCTAAAGAAGGCAGACTTAGATGAGGTAAGGACTGAAAAAAAAAATCTTGTTAAGTTACAAACAATGGAAAAAATAGATAATCATTTGAATCATAAAGAAAATTTAAAAGAATCCAATGTAAAGTTTAGAGGTCCACCATGTAACAAGATTGACAAAATGTAGGCCAAATCTCTTACAAAACCTAAAATGATTTTGCCAGCCTTGTTAAGGGGATTAAATGGAGATGAGAGAATCCACAGGGTTATCAAGAATTAGGATGACAACCTATAGAGACACAAGATTTTAAAGATTTAAGGAAGTAGTAACACTATGGCTTATACTGGTCTTATGTAAAACAGATAGTTAGTAGGAAGGCCTTGCATAATCATCTAATTCCAAAAGATTGGAGAGATTTTATAACAGCTGTCTTAGAACCTGACCTCAATTAAAATGAGTAACATAGTGGTAGGATGAGGCGTCAATCGGAGAACAAAGAAATAGGACTAGAAAAATTGATATTGGAAATAATCAGCTATTAGGTGAGGGTCCATATTCTGAATTAGGATTACAGATTAGGCTGGATGATGCCATCCTAGAACAACGTCAAACAATGACCATAAATGCATGGGACATGATTGACCAACAGGGACGAGCTGAATATTTTTTAAAGATAACCAAATGTTCATGAATCTTCCACCAACTTTTTACAAAGATTGACTACAGCCATAAACAGAGCAATATCACATCTAACTACTAGACAAAATTAACTGAATCTTTTGATTTTGAAAATGAAAATGCAGCTCTATAAGGACATCCTCGGAAGGACTGTACACAAAAAAATCCTAAGGATAAATTCTATAATAATTCATGAAGAAAGTTTCCTGTAAAATATAAAATATGTTGAAGGAGCAGACATAAGGCTCATAAACTTAACTTGTTAAAACAAAATTGAAGCAATTCCTTAATGTCAGAAAATGGACTAAGGAGCTTCACTAAAGGCCCAACCAAAAACAACATGAACCACTCATTTCC
The DNA here is from genome assembly GCF_978045245.1 of Mus caroli. Lineage (NCBI taxonomy): Eukaryota > Metazoa > Chordata > Mammalia > Rodentia > Muridae > Mus > Mus caroli. Next base: position 25,548,870 of record NW_028227274.1, on the reverse strand, counting down.
CAACAACACAGTGAACGATTGTTCTAGAAAACAACAACAACAACAACAAATAACTAAACAAAACAAACAAAAAATCAAAGCCAAATAGGACAAACAGAGCTGCTCAAAACTTAAATAAACCATTTAACAGAGATAGAGAATGTTCCTTTCTTTTCTTTTCTTTTCTTTTCTTTTAGAAATTTTCTTCAGTTACATTACAAATGCTATCCAAAAAGTCCCCAATACCCTCCCCATGCCCTGCTTCCCTACCTACTCACTCCCAATTCTTGGCCTGGCTTTCCCCTGTACTGAGACATATAAAGTTTGCTAGACCAAGGGGCCTCTCTTCCCAATGATGGCCAACTAGGCCATCTTTTGTTACATATGCAGCTAGAGACATGAGTTCTGCGGGGTACTGATTATTCATATTGTTATTTCACCTATAGGGTTGCAGACCCCTTGAGCTCTTGGGTAGTTATTTAGCTCCTACATTGGGGGCCCTGTGTTCCATCCTATAGATGACTGTGGGCATCCAATTCTGTATTTACCAAGCACTGGCAAAGCCTCACAGGAGACAGCTATATTCAGGATCCTTTGAGCAAAATCTTGCTGGTGTATGCAATAGTGTCTGCATTTGGTGGCTGATTAGGAGATGGACCCCTGGGTGGGGCAGTCTCTGAATGGTCCATCCTTTTGTCTTAGCTCCAAACTTTGTCTCTGCAACTCCATCTATGGATATTATATTCTCTATTCTAGGGAGGAATGAAGTATCCACGAGTTGGTCTTCCTTCTTGATTTTCTTGTGTTTTGAAAGTTGTATCTTGGGCAATCTAAGTTTTTGGGCTAATATCCACTTATAAGTGAGTGCATATCAAGTGACTTCTTTTGTGATTGGGTTACCTCACTCAGGATGATACTCTCCAGATAAATCCATTTGCCCAAGAATTTCATAAATTCGTTGTTTTTAGTAGCTGAGTAGTACTCCATTGTGTAAATGTACCACATTTTCTGTATCCATTCCTCTGTTGGGGGACATCTGGGTTCTTTCCAGCTTCTGGCTATTATAAATAAGGCAGCTATGAACATAGTGGAGCATGTATCCTTATTACCAGTTGGAACATCTTCTGGCTATATGCCCAGGAGGGTATTGCTGGATCTACCAGTAGTACTATGTCCAGTTTTCTGAGGAACCAACAGACTGATTTCCAGAGTGGTTGTATAAGCTTGCAATCCCACCAGCAATGGTGGAGTGTTCCTCTTTCTCCACATCCCTGCCAGCATCTGTTGTCACCTGAATTTTTGATCCTAGCCATTCTGACTGGTGTGAGGTGGAATCTGAGGGTAGTTTTGATTTGCATTTCCTGATGATTAAGGATATTGAACATTTTTTTAAGTGTTTCTCAGCCCTTTGGTATTCCTCAATAGACAATTCTTTGTTTTTCTCTGTACCCCATTTTAATGGGGTTATTTGAATTTCTGGAGTTCAGCTTCTTGAGCTCTTTGTATAAATTGGATATTAGTCCCCTATCAGATTTAGGATTGGTAAAACATCTTTTCCAATCTGTTGGTGGCCTTTTTGTCTTATTGACAGTATCTTTTGTCCTCCAGAAACTTTGCAATTTTATGAGGTCCCATTTGTTCATACTTGATGTTACAGCACAGGCCATTGCTGTTCTGTTTAGGAATTTTTCCCCTGTGCCCATATCTTCGAGGGTTTGCCCCACTCCTCTGCAAATAGTGATATTTTGATTTCTTCCTTTCCAATTCGTATCCCCTTGATCTCCTGTTGTTGTCGAATTGCTCTGGCTAGGACTTCAGGTACTATATTGAATAGGTAGGGAGAAAGTTGGCAGCCTTGTCTATTACCTGGTTTTAGTGGGATTGCTTCTAGTTTCTCTCCATTTAGATTGATGTTGGCTACTGCTTTGCTGTATATTGCTTTTATTATGTTTAGGTATGGGCCTTGAATTCCTGATCTTTCCATGACTTTTATCATGAAGGGGTGTTAGATTTTTGTCAAATGCTTTCTCAGTATCTAATGAGATGATCATGTGATTTTTGTCTTTGAGTTTGTTTATATAGGATTATTTTGATGGATTTCCGTATATTAAACCATCCCAGCACCCCTCGAATGAAGCCTACTTGGTTATGATGGATGATCGTTTTTATGTGTTCTTGAATTTGGTTTGCGAGGATTTTATTGAGTATTTTTGCATCGATATTCATAAGGGAAATTGATCTGACGTTCTCTTTCTTTGTTGGATCTTGTGTGGTTTAGGTATAAGAGTAATTGTGGCTTCATAGAATGAATTGAGTAGTGTACCTTCTGTTTATATTTTGTGGAATAGTTTGAGGAGAGTTGGAATTAGATCTTTTTTGAAGGTCTGAGAGATCTCTGCAGTAAACCCATCTGGTCCTGGGATTATTTGGTTTAGAGGCTATTAATGACCGCTTCTCTTTCTAAAGGGGAAATGGAACTGTTAAGATCATTAATCTGATCCTGATTTAAATTTGGTACCTGGTATCTGTCTAGAAAGTTGTCTATTCCAGCTAGGTTTTCCAATTTTGTTGAGTATAGCCTTTTGTAGAAGGATCTGATGGAGTTTTGGATTTTCTCAGGACTTGTTCTTATGTCTCCGTTTTCATTTCTGATTGTGGTAATTAGGATACTGCCCCTTTGTCCTCTAGTTAGTCTGGCTAAGGGTTTATCTATCTTGATTTTCTCAAAGAACCAGTTCCTGGTTTTGTTGATTCTTTGTATAGTTCTTTTTGTTTCCACGTGGTTGATTTCTGCCCTAAGTTTGATTATTTCCTGCCATCTATTCCTCTTGGGTGAATTTGCTTCCTTTTGTTCTAGAGGTTTTAGGTGTGTTGTCAGACTGTTAGTGTATGCTCTGTCTAGTTTCTTTTTGGAGGTACTCAGAGCTATGAGTATTCCTCTTCGGACAACTTTCATTGTGTCCCATTAGTTTGGGTATGTTGTGGCTTCATTTTCTCTAAACTCTTAAAAGTCTTTAATTTCTTTCTTTATTTCTTCCTTGACCAAGGTATCATTGGGGAGAGTGTTGGTCACTTTCCACATGAATGTTTGCTTTCTATTATTTATGCTGTTACTGAATATAAACCTTAGTTGGTAATGATCTGATTGGATGTATGGGATAATTTCAATATTTTTGTATCTGTTGAGGCCTTTTTTGTGACCAATTATATGGTCAATTTTGGAGAAGGTACCACGAGGTGCTGAAAAGAAGGTGTATCCTTTTGTTTTAGGATAAAATGTTTTGTAGCTATCTGTTAAATCCATTTGTTTCATAACTTCTGTTAGTGTCCATGTGTCTCTGTTTACTTTCTGTTTCCAGGATCTTTTCATTGGTCAGAGTGGGTGTTGAAGTCTCCCACTATTGTTGTGTGAGGTTCAATGTGTGCTTTGAGCTTTACTAAAGTTTCTTTAATGAATGTGGCTGCCCTTGTATTTGGAATATAGATATTCAGAATTGAGAGTTCATCTTGGTAGATTTAAGCAGTGTTCTCCTGTAATTTCTTGAGGGATTTTTGTGCTTCCTCTTTAAGGCCTTCTACCTCTTTAGCACTGTTCTCCTGTATTTCTTTAAGTGAGTTATTAATGCCCTTCTTTAAATCTTCTACCACCATCATGAGATATGATTTTAAATCTGCGTCTTTCTTTTCAGGTGTGCTGTGGTAAGCATACTGGGTTCTAATGATGCCCAGTGTTCTTGGTTTCTGTTAGTAAGTTTCTTATGTTTGCCTTTCACCATTTGGAAACCTCTTGTGTTAATGATCAAGCTGTTTTTGTGGAAGCTTGATCCTCCTGTGATTCTGTTAGCCTCTGTCAGCCCTCCTGAGAGTCCAACTCTCACCTGAGTTCCAGTGGTCAGAGCACTCTCTGCAGGAAAGCTCTCCTCTTGCATGACAAGTGTCCAGCGGTCTGGGGCTCTGATTCACCTCCAAGGTTCCTTTGAGCTGATGTTGTGTTTCACTCACAGGTGATTCCGAGATGATCCCAAGGTTCTGAGGTGTGGAGAGCACTCTGGAACTCTTAGTGGCCTCTGCTGGGCTCAGAAGGAAGATGGCAGGGGTGGCACCGACTGGAAAAGATCTCAGCCTCTGGTTGGGTGGGGCTCCTGCATCCCTGTTTCTGCTGGCACAAGACCCTCCGTGATTCTTTGGAGCTGATGTTGAGTTCCACTCACTCGTGATCTGAGGTGATCCAGATGTCCTGTGAAGTGGAGAGCACTCTGGGTCCTTCAGAAGGAAGGTGGCAGGTGAGAATTTTCTATGGATATAACAAGAGATTCCTAAAATACAAAAAAACAAAACAAGAGAAAACCCACGTATTTTGGCAAAATACTATAAATGATAAGAAACCAAAGTTAACATTAGAGTTAGATAAAATTGAGATCCAAGGATTAGTGGATAAAGGAGCTGATGTAACTGTAATATCATGAGAATCCTGGAATCAAGATTAGCCACATCAAACAGTATAAAAACAGCTCTTAGAAATTGGGACATTGCCTCAGATAAAACAAATTTAAAAATGGATTATATACATGAACCAGAATGTTAAATATGAAAATTAAGGCTACATATGCCTAATATAACCATAAGTATATAATGAAGAAAGCTATTGCAACAATGAAATGGACAGACTAGCATTCCTAAAGCTTTAAAGACTTTATGAAGGAAAAGCATTTCCTAATTAAAAAAATAATTCAAAAAATGATTTTAAACATAGTTATATTCTGTCCAAGCTCTCCATAAAGAGGACAGATCAAAAGCTTACACTTCAAATTTATATGAGGACACACTGCTGGTATACCACATGCTACCTTGCCACTAAAATACCAAAATGATAAACATATTGGGGTACAGCAGTGTCCTATGATGGAAGAAAACTTGAGCTCCAAGAAAACTTGTATCAAAGCTGCTAGATGTACAACATATAAAAGAGTCCACAAGATCTTGGAATTCAACTATATTTGTAATTAAAAAGAAATCCTGAAAATGGAGAATATTACCAGATCTGAGAGCTATCAAAAAATCATTCAGTCAATAGGCTTTTTACAAGTTGCAATACCACTCCCTTCCTTGCTACCTAAGGTGAGGCCTATTATAGTAAACAATTTAAAAGCTTGCTATTTCATAATCCCTTTTCATGAGCATGATAAGGAAAGGTTTGCTTTCTCAGTACCTACTTATGACAATAGTTGCCCAATAAAGTAATAGCACTGGAGGATCTTTACACACACACACACACACACACACACACAAATTTTTAACAGTCCTACTTTGTGCCAATAATTTGTTAAACAGACATTAAAAATAATTCATATATAGTTTACTCAGTCCATAGTTTACCATTGTATGGATCGTACACTATTAGCTGATTCAGATATAAATGCATCAGGAAAATATATAGTGAAGTAAAGAGAATTTTACCTTTCTGGGAACTGCAAATTGCTCTTGAAAAAATATGAAAATGAGGTTCTAGTCATTATCTTGGATATCATATAGATCTACAAAAATTTGACCACAGTATGTATACATCAGGAGAGAAAAGTAAAGAACTCTTAATGATATCCAAAAAAATTGGGGAATATAATAATTGGCTATGGTCCATAATTAGATTAAATACTTAAGAGTCGGGTAATTTATTTCAAATCAATCTTACAAGGTGGTAAGGACTTACACATTTCAAGAAAATTATCAGTAGAGGATGAAAGAGAATTCTCTCTGCTAGAAAAACAAGTGCTTATATTTTGGTTACTTTGCCTTCTATTAATTCTTGCACAGTAATTCTTATGCAGAATGAAGATAATATATCAGTAGGATATTTTTAGCACATGGAGTAAAAAACTGAAGACCATGGGGAAAGATTTCCTGAATTGATTTTGACAGAAAAAAATGAGACTTTATCAATTAGCAGGAGAGATCCAGGAGAAATCATAGTACCTTTCACTAATCCTGAGATTGCTTTATTATTGGCAGAAAATCAATATTAAGAAAGAGCTTGCAGTGATCTTTTGAGAGAAAGTAACAACAAATACCACAAAACAATCCTTTCAGTTTATAAAAATAACTAATTGGATTCTCCCTGATATAGTGAAGTTGACACAAATTTCTAGAGCCTCTACATTCTATACTGATTGAAATAAGATGGAATAGGCAGGTTACAAGTCAGAAAATATAAGTCAAGTGCCTCAGAGCCTTTATAATCCAGTTCAAAATTCAGAGCTCTATGCCATTCTTATAGTATTAGTAGATATTTCAGAATCTCTTAATATAGTTACTCATTGCAGAAAGATTTGTTCTACATGTAGAAACTAAGTTATTCATAATGATTCTGAATTAATTTCACTATTTAACCAACTACAACAGGTAATCAGAAAGAGAAATTACCCATTGTAAATAACACATATTGGATGCCTATGGGTCTAACAACATAACTAATGGCACAAAGCAATGATAAAATTGATCAGCTGTTACTAGGAAATCAGCTGTTACTAGAAGCCTTAAGAATGTTATTAAAATATGTTAAGTGCAAAGGTTTGAAAAAGGAGTTTTGTCATTGTAGACAAATAAAATTTGTCAAATTGATGTTTTATTTTTTAGAATTTGAAAAACTAATGTCTGTGCACCATGTCATAGATGTATATTCACCATTACAATGGGCAACCGCTTTAAGCTCTGAAAAGGCTGATTCTGTATTACACATTTATACCTATGCTATGGCTATTATGAGGATACTTATATGAATTAGACTGGCAATACTCCAGCATATGTCTCTAGTAACATGAAGCAGGTTTTTTGCATATTATAATATAAAGTACATTATAGGTATACCGCACAATTCTACAGGACATGCAGTTGTAGAGAGATCTAACCATACATTAAAAGAGATGCATAACAATCAAACAAGTGTATCAGAGTTCCAGAGACTGATTGCATGGCATTTTATTGACTTTAAGTTTGGGATGGGGGTGGGGATCTGCTCAACCAGAACAGCCTATTTATTTTATGATGTTCAAACTTATGACCCGAAGGCAGGAGATGTGTTGCATTGGGGAAGAGGTTATATCATTATTTCATCAGGAAAAACAACAACAACAAAAACAACTATGGATTCCATAAAAGTTAATAAGGCTTAGATTGGACTGGTGGAAACCTCCTGAAGATCCTGGTTGCAGCGATCAAGGAAGAAACCAAGAACAACAAAATACACACACTATATGCTAATCCCTTTATACATCGTAACAGCTCTAAATCTAGTTGAGACATGGTCTTCAGCTAAGCATAGCCAATAAATCTTTTTGGCTACAGAGACCTCAGGATTTATCATGTCATCCTTTTATATGGTATAGATAAAAATTTATATTGCAGTCAGTTATATAATCCAAACTAACTTAAAAGACAGATGCTTTACCTGTTCAAACAAAAAAAAAGCAGAGAATCATCTTTAGCTGAACTGTTCACACCTCACAATTGACCAATGTTTTATTGCAGAAATGTATATTACCTCTGTATGATTATGTGTTCACAGAAGCAACAACAACAACAACAACCAGATATCAATGAAGAAAAAGCAGTCCTGACAAGACTCACCCTTGAGAATGCTAAGGATGCTAAGACAATGAAACATATTTATTCAAGCATCCTGTTTGATCCAACCTCAGACTACCTCAATAGCAATTCCGTCAAAACTTGCTTCTAAGACAGCTCCAAAATTGCTGAATCCACTTGTTCTACCCGCGCAGACTATTCCATTCACAACTTCAGTTAAGTCCTGCATTTTCATATCACACCAAGACTGGACAGCAGATATTACATCTATCATTTATTTTAATTAATTAATTAATTAATTAATTAATTAATTAATTAGGTTTTTTGCTTGTTTTTTTTCGAGACAGGGTTTCTCTGTATAGCCCTGGCTGTCCTGGAGCTCACTTTGTAGACCAGGCTGGCCTCAACTCAGAAATCCTCCTGCCCCTGCTTCCCAAGTTCTGGGATTAAAGGTGTGTACCACAACCACCAAGCTATATCTATCATTCTTAAGACTGGCAAATGTCTTAAGAATGCTCACAAAAGAGATGTTATCTTCAGGCAGCAGGAGAAAATTTTAAAGAATTCCCAAGAAATGGGTACAGTGGTTGGATTGTTTGCTCTGTGACTTTGCTGTCATTTAAGATCATTTGTCACAAGGTATTAATGATCCTGGTCAGATAGGAAACAAAATAAGAGAGGTTGGATTTAGGGATTTCCTTTTGTCTATCTTTTTCTTCCCCTTATCCTCTGTCTCTCATATCTAGTATTAGTTGGAAAAGAGGGGGAGATTGAAGAAAAGTAAGAAGGATAAATATAAAAATAATAGAATAAAAGGGTAGATTTTGAATCTATTTTTAGATGAAAGAACATCAACAAGCCAAATATTTTACATTCAATATGGAAGTTGTATATTGATACAGCCTTGAGGTTATGTTTTGCTGCAACACACTCTGTGTATATGTTTAAACTATTGTGTAGGGTGTTATACCTATATATCTCACTTAATGTAATATGAAGTTCAGGTACTTTAAAATCTGTAATTGGAAACTGCTTAGAATAATTAAGAAATACAAGTTAGTAGTTAGTCAATCAAACTTATGGTCGCATTAGGTACTATCTTAGTTAATTACAGAAGTAAAGTTTAGTTAGTCTCCAGAAGGTACAGTCAAGGTTACTCAAATATTAAATTGTTACAAACAAGCAACACTTACGCATGCAGGTATCCTATAGAGAGCTAGATGGTCTTCACAAACTTCAGGAATCTACAGAATATGGTATTTAAAGATGTTTTATTAATAGTTGGCCTTTCAGAGCATGAGACATGTCTGTTCCTGGCAGCACCCCCACACTACTTCAAAGAAGAGTACGGGTGTCAAAGAGGCCTCCATTTGGAATCTGCATCAAATAAGGCAAGCTGGCAACTGGATAAAGAAATTGCCCTTGCTTCAACCACAGGCAGAATGCTGTCCAATCTCTGGGCAACCAAGATACAGGGAAGATGACTTTACCAAAACAGAGTAGGTAGTCCTTTATAATTTCTGCTTCACCAAAACTTCTGTCAGATATTTGGGCCAGAGAGCCGAAGATTTGTTCAATACTACAGAGATATCTTGGATAATTGTCCAGGTATCCAGCAACCACTGTCCTTTATATAGTTTTGAAAGCTGCTTGCTCTGCACTTCCAATTACTCAAGTAATATTTATACTTCTGAGGTTTATGATGGGTTGAAGACTTGATAGTTATAGTCTTACACTTAAGCTTAAGTTGTTTATGATTTACGAAAATGGTTTAAGGTCTAAAAAGATATCCAGAGGTTGACAAATGCAAATTATAATAAAAATAATTTAAATACAGAACTTGGGTTTACCATGATAGTATGGGTAGTAGAATACTTTCTCAAACTCTGTCAAATGCATATGGACTGAACATTGTAAATATAATTCTTACCTGATAGTTTTTATAATTCTTCTTATTGTATATGGTTTATTTTAGAGACCCCCCCCCATTATACTAAAAAGAAGAGTTGTAAAGATAACCACATATTTACTGTGTGGAAGCATTACTTTTCAATAAAAAACAAAAAATAAAAACAAACAAACAAACAAACAAAACACTAATGAACCAAAAGGTAGGGCAGGAGTCTAAGGCAGGATTTCCAGTTGGCAAAGAGTCAGAATGGAAGAAAGGAGGTTTTGACTGAGATGCACAGGACAGGGAGTAAAAAAGATGAGAAGAGGAAAATAGCCACATAGATGAACTCGAGATAGAATAAACTTTGATATAGTTTTATTGCCAAATTTTCTTTATAGAATTAGAGTCATTTTCACATTTGGTTCAGGTGAGATTGTTATAAAACCTTTGTTTCTTACAATAAATTTAGTAAGTTTCTGTCTTTATATGTCTTTGTAAAATAGCAGAATATTGATGTACTTATAATGCTTACAAATCTATAAGTCCATTACACTTACAATATTTTGATAGAATTTTTTATTACAGATTTGAGTAATATTGTTGGTCACATTATTGTGAACATTTTAATTTTTGTTGTTTTCATAGCTTATCTTTTGAACTATTTATAATTGTCATCTATTTTTGTATAAACATGAATTATATTTGTTTAATTAATCAATATGTTAATGTATGAAAATCTACCAAGATATACTCTTTAGTTCTTCTTATTTATTGATTTAATCCTTGCCTTTATCCTTAACAATCTTAAATAATTTTTAACATTAACAGATCTATCACATTAATAAGTATATTCATTTTACACTTAATTTTATGTACAATTTAGTGTTCATTTTATTTTGAAATTGACTATTATTATATTACTATTTCTTTCATAAGCATCTGAGTTCATATCTACTGTTTTTGTTGTAATATTTTCATGTTGTATTAGACATTTATATCATTTGGTAATTTAATAATTTGTTAATTTGTGAATTTATTATATTGTATTCTCCCTCATAGACTTTTTCTTCAATATCTGCATTGCTTGACAAGTTGGCTTGAATCACAACCTTTCCTTGTCTTTTTATATGTGTCTCTTATAAATAGCAGTAGCATTTTATTCTGATATGAACATGACTGTCTTCTCCTTGAATTATTGAGTTCATTTCTATTTAATAGAATCCAGCTTTACACCCATTATTCTATTTCATACTTTTATCTATTTCCCCTATATTTATGTACTCTTTCCTTTGTGGTGAAATATTAAAAAGACACACAACTCAGAAAAGTATAAAATTAATCAAAAATTTTATCTTCTTTCTGTGTTATTGTTAGACCCTCAATACCTACATGAGATATATAATGCAGTATAACTTGGCATTGCATTTGTCTCTTCCCTGCTCCCATTCACTTGTTCCCTTGTCTCCTCCCTTCATTTCTTTTCTTCTTTTCTTCTCTCCACACCTCTTCTCAGACATTTTTGTATTTTCTACTGTGTTGCTAAGTACCACAAAATTTATGTAGGCAAGTGATCTTCCACAGAGCCACAGTGCAATCCTTCCCCCAGCCCTGCCCCTTTATTTTTTTGAAAACCTGAAAGAAGACGATGCTAGCTTTCCTTTCATAGGCAGTATCTTTGTACAGTGACATTTTCAACACTTTTCTGCTGATTAGAAGTTGCCACAGACATTTTATAAGGAGTTTCATCTTTGGCCTGCAATGTACACTCAGTCTATTAACCAAGACTTTTGAGAGACACCTTGTCTTATTTTCTGCCTTAAAATATCCCAAATTTGACATTAGCCTTTATGGGTCTTTCATATGTGTAGAACCAAGGCAGAGCTGATACTTGTGACAGACTGAAGATGCCACCCCACACTTCACTGGTACCATTAACATCTAGCACAATTAAGGTGAGGTTTTAGCATGTTTGTCTTTAAAACCCCGAGTATCCCCAGGTAGGATTATTTTTCTGAATTTTAATATCAACAATTTCTCTGGGATACATCTTAGTGTTACTCTATATTTTGTATATCTTCTTGTCCCTGAGTCTGTATAGTGGTGTATTATCAATTATGGCAAATTTTGCCTTTATCTTATGCATATTGTAGCTACAGAGTCCTATTCCCAGGCTTCTTAGTGTACTCATCTGTTTCCTAGAGCCCTTTTCTTGTTCTTGTCCTTCAGGTTTGGTCTCTTCATTATGAACACCTTATTATCTACCCATCTCTGTGCACTGTCAATGCTATCAATACTTAAATTATTTCCCACTGTCTTTATGTAATTTTTTGTAATTTGTATATCTAGAGTCCTATATTGTTCTTTTATAAATATTTTTCTTGTATTTTTCATACATCTTACAAGTAAAAATGTAAGTACAGACATTTTATAACTCATTTTTGTCATTACCTGTCTGAAAATTTGCAAATAGGTCTTTTGATTGTTGAAATATGCTTTATTTCCTCTTCTGATTTAACATTGTTTTAACTGACATATAAAACATAAAATCTGTTAATTATAAAGAAGTACCATGTGGTAAATATTCCTTATGTGATTTTTAAATCAAATTGACCAATCTTTATTCATAATTATTTTTTATAATAGAAACATATCTTTATTGAAATTTCTTTATATTGCCTTAAGAATCTAATCAATTTTAGGGAAGAAGGGGAGTACAAAAGGAGAAATGTAGTGGAATTATAAGATAATTTCTCTTATCTCTTTCTATTATCCTAAACTTTACTATTCTTTTTATCTTAAACTTAGTAAATGTGTATTTTTATTACCTGTGGTGAGTACTGCCATTTTCTCTTTACAATGAATTTATCTAAATGTTTCTTCAAAAGTGTGACAATAATACATGGATGATATTTTATTCTTTGTTTATATTGCTTTATGAGATATTTCTACCAAGGAAATGCTGAGTATTGATGAAGATATACAAGATAAAATGAAAGCACAAATAAAGATTGTGGAAGCATCCTTGACAACAGAAGGAACTATTAATGATATTTGGTTTAGGAAAAAAGCATATGAATTTGTTAAAAAGTATCTCAATTATGCATTGCTTATGTTTGAAAAGATTGTTATTTTCTCTGACATATAAGAATTTCCTATGATTGTCTATTACTTTAGTCACAGAAAAAAATCATTGGTAGATAAACAAAACAATATATAGGCCTGTGTTCTATTTCCATGTCTTTTTTTATTTTTTCATAATGTGCATTTTTCATTTTACTTTTCTTGTCTAAGATTTCTAATAGTAGAATGATTTTAGGGAAATGAGAAAAACAAAAGTACGGGTGGGGGGGAGTAAACACAGGAATAACAGAATGGCAACTCAAGACCAGTTGTGGATTTATGGCTTTTTAGCATTATCTGGGAACATTTATCCATCTTCAGATATAGTGTGTGCTGCCCCGAGCTTTACTTACAGTAATCTCAAATGTTTCCCTTCTGTAGAACCTGGATCTCCAGTGTTTCAGTTTTGGCAACAAGAGTTTCAAAAGTTGGAAACATTGAGCTGGTGTCACTCTTTCTTCTTGCTTGAGTCTTTCCTTTCTTTCTGTTCCTCAAAACAGCCCCCACATACAATTTGTCATTTTAAGACTGAGTCCATTAGGCATTTCAGCCTGGCCTGGAACTCATAATCATCCCATTCCTACAGGCTGGGATCCATTGCTGGTACAGTCTATTTTTGTTTCTCAGAGTCTAGAAGACACTTGTTTGGGTCACAGAAGTATCTCCTATGAACAGTTGCTTAAATTTGTTTTATTTTCCCCCCTTGGGTCTTATCGGCATAAAATATTTTTTTAACCTACTACTTATCCAATTTACAGAATATCTACTTAGAGATCAGTTTCTATTGTACAACCGTAAATATTATTCACTATGGGATTTTCTTTGCTTCCTCATAAACTGCACTTCTTTCTCATTGGTATAATAGATCTGAGATAGAATGGTTCCTATAGATTTGCCATCCTCTCCATCGCTAGGGATGCCCAGAGATGAGATCAGAGTTAGCCCTTCAATAGATATCCTAGAGAGAGAATCAAGCAGTCATTCTGAATACTGAGAACTATGTGCCGAGGTTAGACAGAATGCATCCCTTTCTCCATTATGGTTTGCTAGGATCCTACTATTATCACTGGTCTTCATCTTTGAACTTGAATAGGAATTCCTCATTCTTTCACCTGCTTGTTTGATTCAATAACTGTATGTTGGAGTATAGATTATTCTGTTAATCCCAATACCCTAGAAATCATTCCCTTATATTTTAGATAATTCCATACAAGAATATTTTCACTCCTTGAACATGTTTTAAAAGACACTGTACACTGTACCTGCTTCTACATGCAGCCAGCTAGAATTATGCACAAATATTGCCATCTGCATGTCTTTGCTCATTAATTTAATTGGCCTATAGTTATCGAGTCTCCCATAGGGAAACAAAATAGCATGAAACCCTTCACCATTTGTATTTTAAGAGGAGGGAAAATGCTTTATTTGGAATATTGCAACTTTTATTTGATGAAAGTTACTATTAACATATTTTCATAATCTTCTCAGCCTAGCAACAGCAGGAGTAAAAGGTGTGAGGGCCATGCAATATTCATGAAATTAAGAAGACTGGAGATGAAAGAGAGTTCCATTAGAGAGACCAAGTGTGACAATATGACACATATTTGCATATTTTACACTTTAAATCTTTTCAGCACATCCAAGTTGATATATGGATGTAAACATGCATTGCCAGTTTTTAGCATATTATAAGCCCTCAAGACTTTGCATGCATTTTAATATGTTTCATTATTGCTGTAGATTTTAATTTCCAAACTGCACAGCTTTGATGGAAGGAAGCTGCAAGTCAAGGCATCTGGCCTCTGCCCCAGGCAAGCACAGTGTTTTCTTTGAATATTTTGGGAAGAAACCAGTCTATTTATTTGTGGGGTAGTGGGAGAAATCATTTCATTTCATTTCATTTCATTTCTTTCTTTCTTTCTTTCTTTCTTTCTTTCTTTCTTTCTTTCTTTCTTTCTTTCTTTCTTTCAAGTGCTGCCCAGAAGTGCGTTTTGTTTGGTACACATACTAATTAAGTGTTAACTTAACCATCCTAGCAGGGAAGCCAAGGCATTCAGCTGTGGATGTGCCCAAGGAGACAAGCTATGTATGTTCCTGAAATCTCTTCACCCCTTTTAGCCAGTCTGGGCTCCTATTCTTTGAATGTGGCAATTACTGAAAAGTGAGTAGAGTAAAATAAAGTAAAATAATGGGCTTGTTCTTTAAGGAACTGAAAAGAGAATCCCAGTTGCTCATTTTGTTTTTAGGAATGTAGACTCTGTGGTGGTGAGGGGAAAGACTCTCCTCACAGAACAATAAGAACATGGGCCCTGAGGTAAGTTTTGTACCTTGGTTTGTTTTCTGTTGTACAAGGATAGATATTCCAGTAGGAATTTAACCTGTAGGATCTTATTTGTGTACATTATGTCCAAAGGAAACTAAAGTTCAAAACAATGGAGAAAATATTACCTCATTATTTTAGCTTTTAGTAAAACAGAGAAGCTTTAAAAATAGATTTCATGATCATTTCAAAATTTTCTGTCATTGTCAGAGAATCTTGTGCACTGTTTAGCATCTGTCAGGCAGACTATATTCTTTGTGTTAATTTACAAAGCTGTGCAGAATAGTTTGGAATAAGGTATACTCTGTTCACCCATCCTACTGATGTGGTGGAAATCACAGCATTCACAGACCATTCAGGATCCAAACATAGGAAGGAACTGTCAGAAAGAGGAATAGGGCAAAGCAGTCAAGGCCTGCAACACCCCTCTCTATGGGTTCCGAATCCATGAAAGATCATGCTTAGCTTTTCAAAATGTGGCTCACTATTCTAAATATCTGGCTAGTCATTTGCAACTGAAATAAGCAAAACCTTCACCATTTGTTTCTTTTTTCTAATAGGTCATATGTAATTTAAGGTGATTGTAATGGGTTGGAGAGCTGGATCATCATTTAAAAGTAGGTACAAATCTTTGAGAAGACCTAAGTTTACTATGCAACTCTCTCTCTCTCTCTCTCTCTCTCTCTCTCTCTCTCTCTCTCTCTCTCTCTCTCTCTCTCTCTCTCTCTCTCTCTCTCTCTCTCCAGTTGGCTTACAAACCCAGCTCCAATTCATTCTGAAAACTCTGACCACTCATGTACATGTCTGTCCTCACACAGACACATACACAGAATTAAAACTACTTAAATCAAATTTAATAAATGATTACTTTTATTTTGGAGTAATATCTGCACATAAATTACAATAATTGGAGCATTGGTAAGCCAACACGCAGCAGTACACTGTGTATCAGAACAACAAATTGTATCTGATACCTTCCGGTTTCTGAGAGTTCTAAGATGTGTACATTTATTCATCTGTCTTCTTGCTAATTAATTTGGCATTATTTTGTGTAATAAAAACTGTCTAATAATTTTAATTTGGAAAATACATAATATTAGGATTTTAGTCTGAATTCAGTTTCATTTAGTTGTGCCACTATTGTTCAGGCCTCTAAATCAAGCCTTCTCATGAGGAGAAGAACAGGCCAGTGAGTATAATTGGAGCCACACTTTGTAGCAAATGGAAGTTTGAAAGTTGAGAAATGACAGTTAAACCATCTCTCACACAGGATAACATGAGCTTACAATGTTCATTGACATAAGGATGAACACTGCACTCTGTGAGAGCTCTCTAACTTTACTGTGTCAGTTTGAATATTTAAATCTTTCTCATTTGTAATTTCTCAATTTGTAATTGTAAATTTGAAATTTCTCATTTCTCATCTTCCTCTTACCTGATAAAAATTGATAATTTATTCTTTCACCCTCCTCCTCAATAAAGATGGCAGACTTTTTACCTATCCCCCTAGAAGGTCTGTTATAAAAGACCAAAGGTAACCTCATGCTACCCAGTCCATCATTTGGGAATCTTCAATCAAGAGATATCTTAGCCACAGTCAGATGTTACTTTCATGCTTGATAGTGCACATCTGTGTGGTGGGCTCTGCTCTGTCCAGAAAATCTCTATCTCTGAGAGTTTTGTTCTGCTTTTCACTGTACTGAGCTCATATTATTCTTTGATAAATACCTACAGTTTGCTAAGATGTTCTCTCTGTTCTGTCCACTCTTTTTTTTTTCTCCTCTTCTGGGTTCTGACCTTCATTTCTCCACTTACCCTTATGGCCCCACCCCAGTGGGCATCTGCACATTATTCCAGGAGAACTCAACACTGAGGACCAAACAAACCTTGCTGTGAGGCTGCTGTCATTGAATTTCTTGTTTGCTGCATGAAACACATTTGTCGTCAATGAATACCAAATATTTGTTGGTTTAGCATCCTTAAGCATTCAGTAAAACAAGTGATTTGTAGAATATTGAGTTGTTCTGAACGCTGCCCTGTCCCTTCATGTGGAAGTGACAGTGCAGGAACTCCTAAACTCCATTCATGTTCCAAGGATCTCTGTGGTAGAACATCATGTCTGCTTGATTATTTATTTCTTCTTTGAATCTTACATGACATTTAATCAAAAACCACAATCAGGAAACTAATTTAACAAGTGCTCATAACTCAGGCTGAACCTTTCTACCTCAGAATGAAAAGTGTGAATACTAAGTGATACAGAGAAGTGTAGTGCTAAGACACAAATGTAAAGGAAGGTATGGATAGGGTGGGACAATTTGTTAAGTGCTTGTTTTTACTTAGGCTCTGGAACCATGTTACTGCTGCTTCTTTAGAAACTACATCTGCTTTCATACCCATAGTTTTTGTTTGTTTGTTTGTTTGAAGAAGAAAACTGAGTTTTAGGGAGTTTCAAAACTTTTTATTAGAATTGTAGGCCTGAGTCACAGGGGCCCATTGCTTTGGCATTACTGTAGAGTGTTAGCTTATGTTCTCTTGACACTTGGTCTGTCAAGGATGATTTTAAGAAATACTGTCAAAGCTGGGCAAGTTAGCATACACCTATAATTCGAGTATTCAAAGGCCTGAATCAAGAGGATAGCATCACATATAGGACTTTCCTGAGCCACAGAACAAGTTCCAGGCCAACCTGGGCAGTATATCAAGATCATGTTGCTAATAAAAGCATTCCAAAGTTCCTTTCAAGTCATGATGAAGCAGAGGCTCGTGCTGATTAAGAAGAAGTCCTTCATCCATCTGCAGTAATTTTGTGTGTGTGTGTGTGTGTGTGTGTGTGTGTGTGTGTGTGTGTGTGTTAGGGACTAAATGCAGGGATATAAATCTAAACTAATCCATGTTTTGACATCATCAAGAATCCTCTAAATATTCTTCTCTGTCAACTAAACAGCCTATTGGATGAATTGCCAATCTCTTAATAATTTTCTCATCAATCTACAACTTCCACCCAGTAGATTAACTCTCTATTTTCATATTAATATCAGTTTTACCTCATGAAAATATCCATTTATGGTTTCGGAGTGTTATATTTGGATCTCCCAGAGAAGCCAGTTTTATCAGCCAGATATCTTTCAGCTTGTATGCCATATGTAACCTTCTATAATACAATTGATTTAATCATTTACTCAGTTCACAATATTCAAAGAGCTTCTCATTACTATCATGTGATTAATGTCATACACTCACATGAACTCAGGTTATAAAATAACAAAGATATCAAATTGAGCCCTGCTCCAACACGGCTGAGAATGGAGAAGATGTTGAAGGAAAAAACAATTTTAGCAAGTGACAGTGATCATGGCCAAGGGTAAATCATAGAGGAGCAGGAAGTCTTACAAAGACATTGCTATTGAAGAAATCCTGAGGAAGCATTGGGAAGAGGAACAGCCCTAAAGAACTAGATCTAGATTCTATGTCTTTTGGGGAGAGGCTAAAGGAAAGTTCTGTGAGTCAAGTCAGGACCCAGTCAGCAAATGTCTCAAGGCCACGGTGAAGACACCAAGAAGATAAGGAGCACATCATAACATATTTTGCAATAGCATCTCTGACAAAGACATGAATATAAGGTGACACTGTGTGTGTGTGTGTGTGTGTGTACAAAAGCATCAAGAACAACTGGCTGATAAGACATGGGAAGTGAGAAATAACCCGGTCTTTGTTAATAGAATCTTGCTGTATCAACAACCATCACCCACGTTACAGAATGAAATAATAGGTGTAGTTAATGGTTAAATAGTTGCTATTCTGTTCTGTTTCTTATGTCAGGTACTCAGTTAGACTCTGATTTTCTATAAAAATAGATTGTAAGGTCAGAAGTCCTGGTGTCACCTTGCTTTATTTCTTTTGTATCTCTTCAGTAGCTCAGCATGAAATTACAATAATAATAAAGGATCAATAAATGTTTTCCAATAGCTTCTGATTAGAGCTGAAAGGTAATATATTAGGTTTGAATCTCAGGATTCTTTTTTCCGTCTATAAAGTGAGAGTTGAAGTTCCCATGTCTCTTTGGTTCCTTTCTTTTATGTGCTGGTTCTCAGAGTGAGTTTTCTACAACTCAATTTAAAGGCACATACAATTATAGTGCAAAAGCAGATGAGAAAAAAACTCCTCTCTGTAAAAGCCAGAAAGGTGGGAATATATTAAAACCATCCCCACGATGTTAAGGAGGTAAGAAAAGAGCAGCAATAGATCTAAGCTTTCTTTTCTAGAAATTCACTTTGGCATTGCAAAGTCTTCCCTGAGTTTGTGCTTCTCCTTTCTCCAGGACTATCCATAACTGCTGGCAAAACCTCTCCTCTAAAAGACCTTAATGCTTCCCACAAAACACTGCAATTATTCAGAGTCACTCCATACTTTTTAACTTAATTTTCGAAGAGGCTCAACTGAAGAAACTGGGCCCCTGCTCCAAATGAGTCTAATGTTTCTGAAAATTGTACTTTCTTTCCAAGACAAAGTTCTGTTTCTGAACAGTTCCAAGGCAGAGACAAGGGAACTGGCTCTTTTAAATGTCTACGGGCATTTCACTGTGGGCCTGTGGGAAGGCTTCAGAATATGGAGGTGGGAAGATAGTCTAAAGCAAACTTGTTTATATCATGCTCATCAGAAGCAAGTAGGAGGGAAGGGAGGAAGGACACAGAAGGAAAGAGAGAAAGACAGAGATAAAGAGAGAATACAAGAAAGGAGAGGGGTGGGAAGGAGTGAGGAATGGAGAGAGGGGGAGAGAGAACAAGCTTAGAACAAAATAGAGGAGGAAAAGAGATGAGAGGGGAGGGGAGGAGAAGAGAGAGGAGAAGGGAGGAGAGGGAGGGAAAGGGAGGAGAGAAGAAAGGAGAGCAGGGAGAGGATGGGAGGAGAAGAGAGGCAAGACAAGGTGAGGTGAGGCAAGGCTGGAGTGTCCTGTTACGAATTTTAGAATATTTCCATTGGGAATCTCCATTTCGTTCCAACTTCTATTGTGACACAGCATACCTCCCAGCTGTGAAACGAGCGAGCATTGAGCACATGGTCTTTGTCAAGTATTTGAAACCAAACAAAACAGACAAACCAATGATTAAGTAGTAATTATCTTCAGTGTTCTGATGCAGAGCCATCCTCTGTTCTTTCCATAGTCTTTTTGCAGGACACGGTCATCTATCTGAGTGGTTAAAAACTGCTGCTGACTCCAAATTAACTTTTTAAGCTAACATTTATACACTGGACATCTACTGAAAGAATTGCATACTAGAATATCAATCAGGAGAGAAAATTAATTTTTAGAACATGCTGAATACCTCTATAGGCTTATAATACTAGAAGCATCAAAATAAAAATGGACAGGTTGAAAGGTATGTAGAGGAAATCAATGGCTAATTTTAAAGGCTGGTTAAATGTAAGAAAGAAAACAAAAGCTTAAGACATGACAGTAAATGATCCCCACTTAAAATTTGAAAGAAGAAAACAACAAACACTGTTATAAATAAACATAAAAAACATAGACCTGGGTCTCATATGGAGGGCCTTACAAACATCTGGACTTAATCCAGGGAGCCAGGAAGCACTGCTGTAAAATTTCAGACACAAAATGTATATAAATAGATATGTCTTATAGGCACTTACTGTGGCTGTTCTGTGAGACTTACTACACAGCTGGGTAAACAAAAGAAATGCAGATGAAGAAGTCAGTGGAATCACTAATGATTACATTGTGCCAACATGATTAATGCAAGTAATAAATGTGGCTGAAGATAAGAAGAGGCAAATACTTTGAGATTGTAGGGGAAGTCTTCAAAGAGAAAGAAAAAATTGAAATTTCAGTTAAGACATGGATGATATATGAGATCTAAGCTGGGGAAAAGTAGAGCTTTTCCAGACAGAAAGAGCTGAACTCTATAACCCACATGAAGACTCTGGAAGTCTCCAGAAGTTTTGTTAGTTAGTTAGTTAGTTAGTTAGTTTGTTTGTTTGTTTGTTTGTTTGTTTATTGTTGGAATGGAAAAGTTACTAGTAAGTCTGGTGTCATGGATTTACATGGAGGAACAGCATAACTATAAGGAAAGGCTTAAATATACAGGGGACTTTGAGATAGCGTTTGAAATGTAAATGAAGAAAATATCTAATAAAAAAAGAAAAAAAATGAATGAATGAATGAATAAATAAATAAATAAATAAACAGATTAAAAAAAAGAATGACACACTCGCAGATTCTTGGTAGGCATTTGGAGGCTATTTAAGTAACTAGATCAAGAAAATCAGGCAATATGTCCGTGCTTTAGAATGATAACCATGGTAGAATATGATCCTCTAGTGAAAGCTAGATAGATTAGACCTACACCATTGTTTATGAAAGGGCTCATGACATCTAAAGTTATCAGAATTAAACTGAGATATCAGGAAGGAAACAGAATGTTGTGGTGAGTATATGAGAACACTAGGAAAGAAGAAAGAACTTCAGACATATGAAAATATTATCCATGTTGTTCTAGTGTTGACCTAGCAACTCTTTAACCAGGAAACATATTTGACAACATATAGCTCAGGATGTGTTTCTTAGAGGGAGCAATTCCTTGTTCCAGAAGGAATTGAAATGATTGAAATGGTTCTTTCCAGAATTTTCTTTTTTGGATCTGAGCTTTTATTGCAATTTTACAGTACATAGCACTTTAGGAATAATTGTTCACAGATTAATTATTCAAAATTGTCAATCAATTCCTAACTCCTGTTTAATATCAGTGATAATCATACAGTATGGGAAGTGCTCCCCATGCTTTAGGGGAATGGCCTTGATGATGTGTGACAACCTGCACAAAGGTGTAGAAGAAGGTTCTCTAGATGGCAGGTGTTTGGTTTCAAACCATGGACAAATGGCTAAGATACCTAGTGGATATATCAAGGCAGACACTGGCCTTCAGCTTCTCCCTGCAACCCTCT
This sequence comes from Mus caroli, assembly GCF_978045245.1. NCBI lineage: Eukaryota > Metazoa > Chordata > Mammalia > Rodentia > Muridae > Mus > Mus caroli. The sequence continues at coordinate 25,527,016 of NW_028227274.1, read as the reverse complement.
GTCCCTACCTGTTACAGGGGCCTCCTGGCTGACATCCCCAGCCCCCTACCCTAAATGTTTTCAGTCCAGGGACTGGATTTTTCTCCCCTCCTACAGCTGCCCTTCTCTATATAATACGACTATTCTAGTTACCTGCCCCTTTCATCTTCTCTCTTTGGGTCTTCTGCTGCTGTACCTTCTCACCCCCACACCTTGTATGGCTCAGGAACAAGTCCACATCTACACCCAGATGTCCCTGCCTCTGGATATGTCCCTATTTATCTACAGTAAGCTTTCTTCTTTACCATATTTAGGACCTGATATGTCCTTTCCTTTTTAATTTCTTTTTCTTTCATTTGGTGCAGAAAACCAAGACCAGTCATGTCCTGTGCTTTTCCTTCTTTCCTTTTTCCCTTCCTTCCTTCCTTCCTTCCTTCCTTCCTTCCTTCCTTCCTTCCTTCCTTCCTTCCTTCCTTCCTTCCTTCCTCCCTCCCTTCCTTCCTTCCTTCCTTCCTTCCTTCCTTCCTTCCTTCCTTCCTTCCTTCCTTCCTTCCTTTTCTCTCTTTTTTCCCTGTCTTTCTAATAATTAAGTAGGCAGAAGTTTTCATGTGTAGTATGTTAGCTTTCACGTAATCTATGACAAGAGAAGAATTAATGTCATGACACCAAAATCAAAGATCTGGTAAATTAACTTTAGTGTTTGCTGCAGAGAGCCAGGAACTCTTTTATTTATTTATTTTTAATTAATTCATTTGTTTACATCCCAAATGCTGCTCAATGTCCTGGTCCTTCCCTCACTGAGCCCCTCACTCTTTCTCTCTCCCCTTTTCTTCTGAGAGGCTGGGAAGTCCCTGGGTATCTCACCACCATGACACATCTAGTCTCTGCCAGATTAGGCACATGCTCTCCCACTGAGCCTAGACAAAACAACCATGAAGACTGAGCTGCCTTTCTATTACATATATGCTGGGAGGGCCTCGTTCCAGCTCATATATGTTGCATGGTTGGTGGCTCAGATTTTGAGATCTCCCAGGGTTCCAGTTTTTGTTGACTCTATTGGTCTTTCAATATTTCCCCCAACTATTCTGTACCTGTCCCCGGACTCTGTCTAATATATGGCTGTGGGTATCTGTTTATGTTTCTGTGCACTGCTGAGTGTATCTTCTCAGAGGACAGTTATGCTAGGCTCTTGTGTTTAAGCATAACAGAGTATCATTAATAATATCAGGGATGCATGTTTACCCATAGAATGGCTGTTGAGTTGGGCTGGCTATTGGTTGGCCTTTCCTTTGGTCTCTGCTCTATCCCTGCATTTCTTTTAGACGGTAAAAATTGGGGTGTTGAAAGTTTAGTGGGTATGTTGGTTCCCTATTCTGTCACTGCGGGTCCTGCCTGCCTACAGGAGGTGGCCTCTTTAGGGGTCATATCCACACTATTAGACATTTCCACTAGGGTCACCCACATTGACTCTTAGGAGCCTCCACTATCTCAGGTCTCTGGGACTTCCCAGAGGTTCTTCCTCCCCTCTGTCATCAATCTCTTACAGCCGCAGATTTTTTTATTATTATTAGGTTTTTTCTTTATTTACATTTCCAATGCTATCCCAAAAGTCCTCCATGCCCTCCCCCCACCCACTCCCCTACTCACCCACTCCCACTTCTTGGCCCTGGCGTTCCCCTGTACTGAGGCATCCATCCCATAATCAGCCTCCAAACACTGACACCATTGCACACACTAGCAAGATTTTGCTGAAAGGACCCTGATATAGCTGTCTCTTGTGAGGCTATGCTAGGGCCTAGCAAACACAGAAGTGGATGCTCACAGTCAGCTATTAGATGGATCACAGGGCCCCCAATGGAGGAGCTAGAGAAAGTACCCAAGGAGCTAAAGGGATCTCCAACCCTATAGGTGGAACAACAATATGAACTAACCAGTACCCCCAGAGCTGGTGTCTCTAGCTGCATATGTAACAGCCACAGATTTTTGTTCATTCTTCTGGCTCACTGTGAATCTCTCATGCCTCTCCCCTCACCTAATCCTGTCTTTCCATTCCCCTCCGCGGTGTCCTATTCTCCCCTACATCCTTCTCTCCATCTGCCTCCTATGACAATTTTCTTTCCTATTCTATGTGTGATTCAAGCATTGTTTCTTAGGCCTTCACTTTTATTTAATTTCTTTGGGTTTGTGGTAGGGATATATCACAGATAATCTATACTTTATGGCTAATATCCACTTCTCAGTGAGTACATACCATGCCTGTCCTTTTGGGTCTGGGTTACCTCACTAAGAATGATATTTTCTAATTCTATCCATTTGCCTGCAGCATTCATGAAGTCCTGTTTTTAATAGCTATATATCTTCCATGGTATAAATGAACCATATTTTCTATATCTATTCTTCAGTTGAGGAATATCTTGTTATGTTTTTGTTTTTGCTTTTGTTTATTTGTTTGCTTGCTTTTGTTTTTTGTTCACAGAAGTAAAACTCTAACCAAGACACAGGTTATTACAAATAAAACTGCCATGAACATAGTAGAGCACGTGTCCTTGTGGCATGGTAGGGTAACTTTTGCATATATGTCAAAGACTGGTATTACTGGATCTTCAGGTAGAACTATTTCCAGTTTCCTGAGAAACCACCTGATTGATTTCCAGCGTGACTGTACAAGTTTACATTTCTACCATCAGTGGAGCAATGCTCCCCTTTCTCCGCATCCTTGCCAGCATGTGCTGTCTCTTGAGATCTTATCTTAGCCATTCTGACTGGTGTAAGGTAGAACCTCAGGATGATTTTGATTCTACTTCCCTGATGACTAAGGATGGTGAGCATTTCTTTAAGTGCATCTCGACCATTTGAAATTCTTCTCTTGGGAATTCTCTGTTTAGTTCTGTGCCCCATTTTTCATTGCTTAATTTGTTTGTTGGAGTGTAAGTTCTTGAGTTCTTTATATAGTTTAGATATTAGCCCTCGGTCAGCTGTAGGTTCAGCTGCAAAACAATCCTGAACCATAAAAGAATCTCTGGAGGAATTGCCATCCCAAACCTCATGGTGTACTATAGAGCAAGAGTGGTATTGGTATTAGGACAGAAACAGAAAGGTTGATCAATTGAATAGAATCAAAGCCCAGAAATAAACCTACATATCTATGTATACTTGATTTTTACAAAGAACTCAAAAATATTACAATGAAAAAAAAATAGTGCTTGTCTTCTTGGATATCTGCGTTCAGAACAATACAAATAAGTCCATATTTATCACTCTGCACAAAACACAAGGATCAAGTAGATCAAGGACATCAAGATAAAATCAGATACACTAAACCTAATAGAGGAGAAAGTGTGAAACTACCATTGAAAACATTGATACAGGAAGCAATGACTCAGGCCCTAAGATCAACAATTGATAAATGGAACCTCATGAAACTGAAAAGCTTCTGTAAGACAACAATTTTTACATGCTTATGCTAAAGGGTTAAAATGTTTTCAAACTGCATGGCAAAGGGGACCTATGCAAAGGGTGAAGATAGAAACAAAGGTATTCATTCCCATTGAATAAATACCCAAGAATGTGCACAAGCACAGAACCCATCAAGGTGTAAATAGAAACAAAAGAGAAGCAAACAGAATCTGGTGTGATTCAATCGTCAAAGTCCATTGTTTTGAATTTAGCTCAACAAGAAAAGGCAGACTATTATTTCTTCCTTTCACTGTATTTGCATAATTTGTACACCTATATGTGGTAGTGTTAACAGTAGTGAATATTACAGGAGTGAAGGCAGCATTATTTACAAACTCAGAAAGCATCCTAAAGCTCAAAATTGCAAATAACTTTTGGGATATACTGGTATCCTTTGAGCTATTGTTATCATCCTGGCAGGTACTAAGATATTCTCAATAGAAACATGAGTGTCCTTCCACTTGACTGTATGACTACTTAAGCAGGGACACATAGAATTGGGATTTACCTAAGAATTTCATGCTGAGAGACAGAAAACAATGATGCCTGCCACCAGAGGGAAAAAAAAAATGTCTCCCAGGTGTGGGACAAATTGACAGAGTTCTGACCAATCCTATGCTGGTAGGAGAGACTGAAGAGACATTTATGAGGTAGATGAGTGTGGGACAACATTTTAGCTATGAATGCTGAGGCATGTGGACCTCTTGCCCAGTTTTAACTTAACCCTGGAGATGGATTTGAGAAATTGTGCTTTTTAGTTTGCTCCTTTCCCCAATGTGGCCATGGCAAAAATGTCTTCCCTCTGCTCTTTCTCATTATCTCATTTACTGCCATTTTGAAGATGAGCATCTGAGCCTAATTTGTTGGGACTACTAGGACCAAAGTTTGGATCATAAAGATGACAATATTATGAACCCTAGATGAACATTGTGACAAAGGATGGATGCACAAATTCTAGTGATTAATATAATTTCTAGTCACTTCAACAGAACCCTCATCCTTACTCATCATCCTGAACACCATAAAGCAAAACATCTAGAAGACATCTACTGTGCATCCCTAAGCACCAAGGGAGATCACAGCCTGTTTTACCCTTTAAAGATAAATTAAGCCGGGCGTGGTGGCGCACGCCTTTAATCCCAGCACTCGGGAGGCAGAGGCAGGTGGATTTCTGAGTTCGAGGCCAGCCTGGTCTACAAAGTGAGTGCCAGGATAGCCAGGGCTACACAGAGAAACCCTGTCTCGAAAAAACCAAAAAAAAAAAAAAAAAGATAAATTAAAGACATGCAAAAATCATGAGAATCCAATTAATCAATAAAACTACCAGAATTAACAGAATGAGAAGGTAATAAGATGCTGGCAATAAACTGCCCTGTGGGTGTAAGTTCTGTGGCTTTGGATATTGTTGTTGTTGATGTTTTGTTGTTGTTGTGTTGTTGTTTTCCTCAAAAGTGCTTGAAAGATGCTTAAAGGCTGATGCTGGGGATAGCCATATTCTTCGTTGCCTTCACTCTAGTTATTACTATGAAAGTCAATGCCACTTTGACACATCCACATTCAACACTACTCATAAAGATGACTGTAAGTCAGATTACTAAAAATTTATGGAATGATCACAATCCAATCTTCTTTATATAAGGAGAGGGGCTGAGTGTGATACGGATGGAAACACAGTTCTTCTTGGGACTGTGGAAAGGACAAAACTTACTATTGGTGACTCTTTATACCAATTGTTAAACTCCTCATTCGATAAACTTGTTATACTCAATTTCAACTATGTTGATGGAGTAAGGGTGAACATTGCAGAAATTTACAAAACCCCATTCAAAACCCAGAACACAAAATTCCATGGAGGATGAGGGGCAAAGATAGGACTAAAGAATAGGACAGGCAGTTGAGAATCTGTTCACCATGGAAAAAGCAGATCACATTGGAGATAATTTTAAATTCTCAAATATGGGATGCATGAATGTGTTGTTCTCTTCAGATTATAACATCCTTGATTTTGTTCTCTTTTTTTCTAGTCACTTTGGGCTGATACTCTGTATGGAACAAATTTTGAGGTGATAATTAGCATTTAGTATATTTTGAAATTTTGAAAAGTTTGGAAATATGAAGACAGTAGCTCTGACCCACTCTTATAAATTTATTATTCATTACTGACACTTTAAAGGCACAGAGACTATGTTAAGCTAGAAGTATGTATTGACCCATGTATACATGAAACTGTCAAGATGGTAGAGTTTTGGATAGGTGATAGTTCACTGTGTGTCTGTGCATATGTCTACATATATTTGTCTATTTGCCTCAATATTTGATATGTTTATGTGTGTGCATATGCTTAGTTTAATTATATATATATGAATATCACTATGCATTTGCAGTCTATATTTATGTTACATATGAAGAGATTTACTGCATTTGTTCATATAGCTATGAAGGCTGTAAAGTTCTATAGGATGAATGAATAAATGAAGCCTAGAGGAGTGTGAATCCAAAAGCCCAAGGACCAATAAAATAAATCCCATTCTATAGACCAACACTGAAGACCAGCACCAGCAATGATTTGTTGTAAGTCTAAATAGAAAGGAAGCAAAGTCTCCAAGAGGAAAGCCCAATGAACTCACTTTATTGATAATAGATTTTTTTAAATTAGGTATTTTCTTCATTTACATTTCCAATGCTATTCCAAAAGTCCCCCATATCCCCCACCACCCTACCCACCCATAGATTTTTTTTTACAAAGTATATTTTATTATCGTTTCCCCCCTCTCAACCCCTTTTAGTTCTACCTCAACCCCCCACGTACCCAAATCCACATCCTTTTTTTCTTTCTCTCTACAGAAAACAAAGTCATGTAAAAATAATAATAAAGTAAAGGTAAACAAATGGGATTAGGACAAAGCAAACAAATGATCGCCAGTGAATGTCCAGTTTTTTTTCTTTGTGAAGAGTTATCAACTGGACATAGCTTCTGGGTCAGGAAATAGGGATTGTGTCCACTTCAAACCTCAGCCCTAGGATGCCATTTGGCTTAGACTACTGTGAGAACTGTGCCTTCTGCCACAGTCTCTGTGAAGGACTTACATTTATGCAACAATTTGCTCTGTGTTGAGGCCTTTCAGTCACTAGCTATGGCCTGCTCTAATTTATAAGGCTCATCAGCATAAATTAGTCTATAGAGTGAGATTTATATCTCATCTAAAATGACCTCATAGAAATACTGGGAACAGTATTACTTAAACTACACAGACAACTCTAGGCATAGCTAAGTTGACACCTAAAATTAAACATCATAATATGCTTCAAATGGAAATTTGATGAACATTGGTGGCTTTGGCCATGACTTCTACTTAAAAGCTGCTGGACAATGTCAAAACTATTCTGCACTGCCATTGTAGATGAAACTTTGTAGATCAGGTCTCCTCATGGCCAATGCCATGTACCCTGAGATGTTTAGTAGTTTACATATAATTAGAACTGGAAGAAACTTAGCAGTACAGTTAAAATAACTTTTGCCTGCAGGAGCTTCAAATAATATTTTTCAAAAGCATATTTTAAAAGTTCTAAGAGGAAAGGTGAATCATTCTATTGCTTACACATAAAGAGCACAAAAAGCAAAGTTTGATGAGAGTTCTTTTCAGAATATATTTCTGCTCTTATGATAATAGAGGATGATAAATTCTCAGATTGTACTCAATTTTCCTAAAGTGCATGAAGATTTGTATCATGTGTGTGAGTGTGTGTGTGTGTGTGTGTGAATCCTCTTCTAGGCATCATCTAGTGCATTTATCAGATTTGCTAAAGATTTGTGCCTTTTCAAAATTAACTCTTGCTTCTATACTTTGATTCTGCAAGTTGAGTGGAGTATCATGATTATTAAAAGGAGAAGGAAATACTGGGAAAACGAGGGCATCTTATCCTTCCTCACACCTGCTCTTTCTCCTTATGCTTACCATAGAAAACAAATAACCTTCCACTGTATATACCTTACTCAGCTTGTGGTATTCTGTTATAGAAGTAAAATATAGGCAAAATATCTGAATATGGGGAAGCCAGTTGGTAAGATTCTTACATGGAACACCTAGAAGTTCAATTTGAGCTTAACATCAGAGGTCACCCAAGGCTCTGCTTGTGTATATCATCCTACTTAAAACTACAAAAGAGAATGAAACCACTCTTTGTGGGTGTGCCGTTTTCGTAGAGAATCCATACTCTAAATTTTAAAGTTTCTCGGAGACTGCTTTGGTTGGGGAGGAAGAAATCCGGCCTCAGTAGGACCACAAGCCTCTCCAGTCAGAAAAGCGCCGGGGTAGCTAGGGCGCAGGGTCAGCTGACACCCGCCAGCTACCCACGACCCCCGCCACAGGATTTTGAGACTGCTGGTGAGTGGAACACAGCTTCTGCTCCAATCTTCAAACAGTGACAACAACAACAACTAACCCCAGAGATTACCAGATGGCGAAAGGTAAACATAATAATCTTACTAACAGAAACCAAGACCACTCACCATCATCAGAACCCAGCACTCCCACTTCGCCCAGTCCAGGGCACCCCAACACACCTGAAAAGCTAGACACGGATCTAAAAGCATATCTCATGATGATGGTAGAGGACTTCAAGAAGGACTTTAATAACACACTTAAAGAAATACAAAGGAACACTGGTAAAAAGGTAGAAGACATTAAAGAGGAAGCACAAAAATCCCTTAAAGAATTGCAGGAGAACACTGCTAAAGAGTTACAAATTGTTAAAGAAAAACAGGATAACATAATCAAACGGGTAGAAGTCCTTACAGAAAAACAGGAAAACACATCCAAACAGATGATGAAAATGAACAAAACCATACTCTAACTAAGGAAGTGAAAGATCTGTATAATAAAAACTTCAAGTCTCTGAAGAAAGAAATTATAGAAGATCTCAGAAGATGGAAAGATCTCCCATGCTCATGGATTGGCAGGATCAACATTGTAAAAATGGCTATCTTGCCAAAAGCAATCTACAGATTCAATGCAATCCCCATCAAAATTCCAAATCAATTCTTCAACGAATTAGAAACTGCAATCTGCAAATTCATCTGGAATAACAAAAAACCTAGGATAGCAAAAACTCTTCTCAAGGATAAAAGAACCTCTGGTGGAATCACCATGCCGGACCTAAAGTTTTACTACAGAGCAATTGTGATAAAAACTGCATGGTACTGGTATAGTGACAGACAAATAGACCAATGGAATAGAATTGAAGACCCAGAAATGAACCCATACACTTACGGTCACTTGATCTTCGACAAGGGAGCTAAAACCATCCAGTGGAAGAAAGACAGCATTTTCAACAAATGGTGCTGGCACAACTGGTTGTTAACATGTAGAAGAATGCGAATCGATCCATTCCTATCTCCTTGTACTAAGGTCAAGTCTAAGTGGATCAAGGAACTTCACATAAAACCAGAGACACTGAAACTTATAGAGGAGAAAGTGGGGAAAAGCCTTGAAGATATGGGCACAGGGGAAAAATTCTTGAATAGAACAGTAATGGCTTGACTGTAAGATCGAGAATTGACAAGTGGGACCTCATGAAACTGCAAAGCTTCTGCAAGGCTAAAGACACCATCAATAAGACAAAAAAACCACCAACAGATTGGGAAAGGATCTTCACCTACCCTAAATCAGATAAGGGACTAATATCCAATTATATAAAGAACTCAAGAAGGTGGACTCTAGAAAGTCAAATAACCCCATTAAAAAATGGGGCTCAGAACTGAACAAAGAATTCTCATCTGAGGAATACCGAATGGCAGAGAAGCACCTGAAAAAATGTTCAACATCCTTAATCATCAGGGAAATGCAAATCAAAACAACCCTGAGATTCCACCTCACACCAGTCAGAATGGCTAAGATCAAAAATTCAGGTGACAGCAGATGCTGGCGAGGATGTGGAGAAAGAGGAACACTCCTCCATTGTTGGTGGGATTGCAAGCTTGTACAACCACTCTGGAAATCAGTCTGGCGGTTCCTTCGAAAATTGGACATAGTACTACCGGAGGATCCAGCAATACCTCTCCTGGGCATATATCCAGAAGATGTCCCAACCGGTAAAAAGGACACATGCTCCACTATGTTCATAGCAGCCCTATTTATAATAGCTAGAAGCTGGAAAGAACCCAGATGTCCCTCAACAGAGGAATGGATACAGAAATTATGGTACATTTACACAATGGAGTACTACTCAGCTATTAAAAAGAATGAATTTATGAAATTCATAGCCAAATGGATGGACCTGGAGGGCATCATCTTGAGTGAAGTAACACAATCACAAAAGAACTCACACAATATGTATTCACTGATAAGTGGATATTAGCCCAAAACTTAGGATACCCAAGATATAAGATACAATTTACTAAACGCATGAAACTCAAGAAGAATGAAGACCAAAGTGTGGACACTGTGCCCCTTCTTAGAATTGGGAACAAAACACCCAGGGTAGGAGTTACAGAGACAAAGTTTGTAGCTGTGATGAAAGGATGGACCATTTAGAGACTGCCGTATCCAGGGATCCTTCCCATAAGCAGCTTCCAAACGCTGACACCATTGCATACACTAGCAAGATTTTGCTGAAAGGACCCAAATATAGCTGTCTCTTGTGAGACGATGCCGGGGCCTAGCAAACACAGGAGTGGATGTTCACAGTCAGCTATTGGATGTATCACAGGGCTTCCTATGCAGAAGCTAGAGAAAGTACCCAAGGAGCTAAATGGATCTGCAACCCTATTGTTGGAACAACATGATGTACTAACCAGAACCCCGGAGCTCTTGTCTCTAGCTGCATATGTATCAAAAGATTGCCTAGTCGGCTATCATTGGAAAGAGAGGCCCATTGGACTTGCAAACTTTATATGCCCCAATAGAGGGGAATGCCAGGGCCAAAAGAATGGGAATGGGTAGGTAGGGAAGTGGGGGGCGCTATGGGGGACTTTTGGGATAGCATTGGAAATGTAACTGAGGAAAATATGTAATAAAAATATTAAAAATTTAAAAAAAAGTAAGATGAAAAATAAAAAAAAATAAAATAAAATAAAATTAAGTAAAACAAAAAAAACAAAAAAAAAATAAAGTTTCTCTTGGCCAACTAGACTTTCCGCACCCAAAACCCACAGATGAACAGATATGAACCCTTGCAGAAGTCTCAGAGTTGGCTGCAACTTGTGAGAGCATCATTTAAAGTATTTTCTTCTATTTCATACAGTGGACCACTAAAGTAGGAAATACAAACTTATGGCAGTTATGGTAATAGAGGACAATAAATTCCCAGAGTGTATTCAATTTTCCTAAAGTGCATGAAGATTTCACAGGTAGAAATTGTTCAGGCTTCTTCACACTGTGCAGAAAGCCTATTAAAATTACAATGAAGCCATTTCTTCATAAAACAGGTACTCTTAAAGAAAAGAAGAAGAAGAAGAAGAAGAAGAAGAAGAAGAAGAAGAAGAAGAAGAAGAAGAAGAAGAAGAAGAAGAAGAAGAAGAAGAAGAAGAAGAATAGAAGAAGAAGAAGAAGAAGAGGAAGAGGAAGAAGAAGAAGAAAAGAAAACCAAGTGATGACATTCAGAAACTGGAAAATTAATGAATCCTAAATAATTTACTTGACCCCAACAGCTAAATCCAAATCTGGCACTGAACAAATTGAATAAGTAATTCACATTGTACTGTAAGAAACCTAATTATCTCTTGAACTGGTAGCATTCTGGCAGAAATGTTAAGAAGTCTCAAGACTTGGGATGGGCAATGATTCTGCAGGGAAACTGCCTGTTGAACAAACATGAAGACCTGAGTTTTGGTTTGTATTTTTAGTTTATGTACATTGGTGATTTGATTGCATGCATGTCTGTGTGAGAGTGTTGGATCCCCTGGAAAAGGAGTTCAGACAATTGTGAGCTACCATGTGGGTGCTGGGAATTGAACCTGGGTTCTCTTGAAGAGCAGCCAGTGTTCTTAACTGAGACATTTATCCAATGATTTCTAATACTAATGAAAAAGCCATGTGTGGCATTGCACGTCTGTGATGTTGGGTGTGGAAAGGCAAGGAAACAATATAGATAAATGACCAGCCAGCTTACTATGGGTAAGATTCAGGTTCAGTGACAGACTGTCTCAAAAACAAGGTGAAGGACAAGAGAGTATGGTTCCCAATTCTAACTTCTGGCTTACACACACACACACACACACACACACATTCTTGGAGTCTATGTGAGTGGATTTAAACAGAGCTTAAAGGAAGAAATATAAATGAATCACAGTATGTTTGGAAATTATTTCTCAACTTAGGTAGTTTAATCTCCAGAGAGTTACTGAGGTAGAAGATAGCAGCAGCACAGTCTTTGGTTTCACAGCAACCATGGGGAACACACACATTTGTTGTCTGGTATCACAGGTAAGACATTCCTGCTTTGTTTTTGATAAGCCTCAACAACAACCACCACCACCACCACCACCACCACCACAACAACAACAACAACAACAACAACAACAACAACAACAGCAACAACATCTAACCTCAAAGGCAAATGTCTCTAATTGAGAAACTAATTTGTAATATCTGGGAACCTATCTCTTTTTTGCTTTTTAAATTTTTATTTATTTTTGTTTTTATTAGATATATTCGTTATTTAAAGTTCAAATGTTATCCCCTTTCCTGGTTTCCCGTCTGAAAACCCCCTATCCCCTCCCCATGCCCCTGCTCACCAACCCACCCACTCCTACTTCCTGGCCCTGGCATTCTCCAACAATGAGGCCTAGAGCCTTCAAAGGACCAAGGGCTTCTCCTCCCATTGATAACCAACTAGGCCATCCTCTGCTACATATGAAGCTGTAGCCATGAGTCCCACCATGTGTACTCTTTGGTCCCTGGGAGCTCTGGGGGCACTTTGTGTTCATATTGTTGTTCATATTGTTGTTCTTCCTATGGGCCTGCAAACCCCTTAAGCTCCTTGGGTCCTTTCTCTAGCTCCTACAGTGGGGACTGTATTCAGTCCAATGGTTGGCTGTGAGCATCCACCTCTGTATTTGTCAGGCACTGGTAGTGCCTCTCAGGAGACAGCTATAACAGGCTTCTGTCAGCAAGCACTTCTTGGCATCCACAATAGTGTCTGGATTTGATGACTGTATATGGGATGGATCCACAGGTGGGGCAGTCTCTAGATAGTCATACCTTAAGTCTCTGCTCCACACTTTGTTTCTGTAACTCCTTCTATGGGTAATTTCAGAACCTATTTCTTAATTTGCATTGTTAAGTAAACCCCCACCCCAAAACTGGTCACCCCACCAGAAGACTGAGATTTTATTCTCTGAAGAGACTAAGCCCTGATGTTTTTTTTAATGTGGATATACAACATCAGCTGCAGTTTGGGGATTGTTTCTAAGTTCAATCATGGGAAGACCAGCCATCAAATGTTCAGCTTTGTTTTCCAGTAGAAGTCCCAGAAATTCAAGGGAGCTGCTGCCCTCTATATAAGAGAAATCAAGAGTTTTCTTTGGTAAACACAAGCAGCTCATGGGGAATATTCTCACTGTGCTGACTTAGAGGAGTCCTCAGTGAAATAGCTAAACAGATTAGCATCACTGACCCTGCATTTGATGGCTCCCACCATGCTTTCAGAAGTTCCAAGAAGGGTTTTAGTAGGCGCTTCTAAGCATAAGCAGGCAGAAAATGACAACCAGGAGAGCAGTCATCCCAAATAAACAAATGAGAGCACATAGGTGGGAAGGAAACCGTGCAGAAAAGTAAAGTATAAAAGACTCCTCAGTGTCCTAAGAAAGAAAGAGGAGACTCCACCTCCAAATGATCTCTGGGAGATAGCTAGCCCCTGAAACCTGGAGGATGGTCAGACATGAACAATTACGAAGTCTAAATTCAGAGAGTGAAAATCTCAAGGGAGGAAATGTAATCTAATTAAGTAGACAGAAACAAAATTCTGAGAATTCCTCAGAAAAGAGATCATAAAGACCTAGACAAAATAGCAAATTAAAAACCCATGAGTCAGAAGGCCATTTTTATGAGAACTAGAATCAAAATATCAGACTTCAAAATGAAATCAACATAGAAAATAGAAACAAGGATCAAATGAAAACTCAATGTAGGAAAATTATAAAGCATAAGAAATGGAGTTGCTTGACAGGGGCCTCATGAGAAGTTCTGGAACAGTCAAGGTAAAACCTCTGGACAAAAGAGATTGGAGTTTCAGAACACTGAGTATAAGAAAAGTACTAAGAGAACAAAAAAGTACACAGAAGTACTAAGAATCAGTACACTAAGATTTAGCACTATAGCAGTACCACTTTCTCCCTGGAAAATGAAAATAATTGATTATTAAGATAATTAAGGGCTGCTTTCAAAGTCCTAATAGAAATTTATTTTCAATTAATAATATTATAAAGACACATTTAATAGTGAAGTTGTAATAAAGATAATTTAAACATGTAAAATGACAATGCTTTCTTTCCATATATCTTTTTTAAAATATCACATTTTTTTTTGCTTGATTGCTTATGTGTGTAGGAGCATGATTATGATACCCTGGTTTTGGGTGACTGCTAGAAGACAACTTGGTTGATTAAGTTCTCTCCTACCATGTGGTTACCAGGAGTAGAACACAAGTCAGCAGGCTTTGTAGCCAGTGCCTTACACACTGAGCATCATTCCAGTCATGTCCTCTCCTTTAATATTACAGCATGGTTTGTCCAACAAGGAAACAAACATAAAACCTTGGTTCCTACGAGATATACATGGAAAGGGAATCCTGAAGATAAGAGCGAAAGTACATTCATGCAAGGTACCAGTTCTTGAGCAAGGTGGACTGAAGCCTGTGAGAGAAAGTCTTAAGACCATGGCAGGAAAGTGGTATGGTTTCACTTTCAAGGAATCTTAGAATTAAAAGATGGAGGGAGGAAAGCAGATATTCAGTCAGCTCTGACTGAATAAAAAGTAGGAGCACCCCCAGAGTTACACTGTCCCTAATGACTGAAATAAAGCAGAACTAGGTATCATAGTAAAATATTACTGTCAGGCTGTCTGTCTGCCTCCGCTGAGCCACTCTGGAGGCAGAACAGAGTCCACAATGGGGGTTCTCAGTCTATGTTTCTTATGTGGAAAACAGCGAATCTGGGGTAGTTGCAGTGGTTTCCCATTTCCCATGTACCTAGAGGCCACTGCATCTAAGAACCAGGCAGAAGGAAGGGGAAGGCTGAACCCTGCATGGGGGTGGAACCCGAATTGGTTCCAAGTAAGTTCTGGGAGTACAGAGGGGCTGGAAAAGATGAGCCTTGCTTGTCCAAACTGTTTTTTTGTTTTGTTTTGTTTTGTTTTTGATGGCATGTGTGAATGCATACACTTTACTCAAATGATACCGGGATTAAATACCTTTTATGGGAAGGAATACCCAGGAAGGGAAGGAAGCGCAGTGGCTAAACACTCTGGGCCTATCTAAATAACTCACTGGCATGGAGAACTCCAGTTTTTTCTGCTCCATAACCAATTGCCATGGTCCTTTCAGTGCTGTCTCATAGTAACTTGTTCCAGATCAGATAATTTAGCAGGGAGCTGGCTCCATTCTGGCCCTTCTCAGTTCTGAGATTCCTAATGATCTAAGTCTTCTCAGGCTTACCAGTTACTTTGATGAGTAGCAAGGTCCACGTGCCCCACATATTACAATATAATGAAGTAAAATTTCTACAAAAAGAACAAATTATGGTGCTACTTTAAGGAAACACAATAGAAAAGAAACAAAGACAATATTTGGCCTAATATGACCTTTAGAGACAATAGAACACTTCAATGTGCTTGTTACCCTTTTCTTCTCTTTACCTTCTGGGGGACTGAACCATAAATAACAGATTACAAGCATATGAATCACAACACTATGTAACTGGTAGGATTTGTTATGAAAGCGTTGAAACCCACTAAATGGACAATTCAAATATACAATGAGAAAAGATTAGTTCAAATAAAACACAGGATGAAGAGGAGGTTTTCTGCATTTCTTGCTCACTGGTTTGCTTCTCAGCCCTGAACACGGACACTCTATGTGGTGCAGAAGCTTCAGGCTTACATTCAGCAGGTACACCCAGCATTCAACTTCCTGCTGCATACATCCACACTAGTTAGAACACACCATTCGGGTTCAATTCCACATGCAGGCAAAACTCCCTTGCCTCATATAGACAGAATGGCTTAATCATGGAAAACATAGACACTTCATGTTTTCCTAAGTCATTCCTAAGTATGTAAGTATCACATAAGCAAATTTCCAATTTTGATTTGGTTAAATTTGTTAAATTCATAGTTCGTTGAGCTAGTAGTTTAAATTTTATTTGTAAAGATCCTAAATGATTTCTGGTTTAGGATTGGTATAAGATTTACAACAGTTTGTTAAATGGCCACAAACAAACTATTGCCTTTTCTTCTACATATTTATGAAGAGTGGAGGTCGTCTAACCATTAGCTGTTATAAAATCAAAGTATTGATTGACACCAAAGAAATTGAAGGCAATGTAAAACCTATAGTCTTCAATATTCAGCCAATATTCAACTGTATGCAAAAGTAGACAAGCATATCCACTCATTAGTATGAAAACTTCTTTTAATCTTTATTCAGTGGGAAAACTGTATTCATTTAAAATAAATGTCTCTAATATATATTACAAGAAAACATATTATTTTATCACATTTTATTTAATTTTAGACATAGAAAACACATGAAAATTTCATGGAAGTAAAGGGGGCTGCAAATGAAAAAAAATAGATATTTCTTAGGCAAGCACTCTAACTCTGAACTGAACTAGAACCTCTGCCTGATTTACAACTCTCCTATACATTTTTTAATGTCAAAGATACAAAGAGTGAACAGATTTGAGGTTGTAGTACTGTGAGAAAAACTGGTAAGCATTCATCTTTTAAAAATTTAAAAAGACAGGACACAAATATGGTAGAAGAGGGTCTTGCTAGACTTAGGGCCGAGTGTGTAAAGAATATAATTAAAATATATTGCATGAAAATCTCAATTAATAGAAACTTGATTAAAATTCTCTTCAGAATATGGGGAGCATGAGTCAGTTGGTAAAGTACCTAGTAAACAGCATGAATACCGCATTATGATCTCCCCAGCATCTCTCTAAAAGCTGGGCATTGTCATACGTGCCTTTATTCTTAGATCTAGGGGCTGAAGAAAGCTTGATCCCTCAAAGTTTCAGATTAGCCAATTTAGAAAATCTGTAGTATTCAGCTTCTGCAAGAAGTTTTGCTTCATAAAGTAAGGTGATGAACAATTGAAATAAATCCACTGTCTGTCATCTCCATACATACATACACATGCATATGTGTACATTTATATACTATGCATACACACACACACACACACACAAACACACACACAATGGTGCTAGAGATAATTGTCAAATTAATATACGAAAGGATTAAAGCAGCTCTGAGGTATATTTTCTCTCTGAATAGTAATCAATAGAATGAATGTTTAGTACAATCAAGATAATTATTCTAAAATTGTAAATTTGATAAATGTTCTCTATATTTATATTTCAAGATTTGTAACTTAAAAAATCAAAACTAAAAATGTATATAATTTTGAGAAAATAAAAAATAAAATGTGTACATTCTAGCTTGTGTACTATGTGGCAAATTCCCCACGTTATTCCTAAGTAGGAAAAAGTAAAGAGCTGGGAGAAATGCTTTTGCCTTAGGCACTTCAAATTTCCTCTTTATAGTACTATTCATGTCAACTATTTAATCAGTAAACAATTTTGTTCTGTCAAAAATTCACACATACCTACATACCACAGTTTAAATGATCACAAACCACAGTCAGGATATAAGATCAAATCAACATGATTCATGTCTTTTGAAGTGTTAAAAGAGATGGAGTTGCTTTTTTCGGTAGAGGTAAAACAAGGAGTATATGGAAATAAGATTGTAGCCCAGTGTCTTCTTCTCCCTTGGTGTAGCCAGGACTGTTGTGCACCTATCTGGACAGAAGGGAAGAATGCTTAGCTGGGCATGAGTGAGTGCAGTTGAGCATCTTGGTTTGTGATGAGTACACAGGTAGCAAACACACCTGGGAATAGGTCTGGAGAACTGGATGGTTTACTGGGGAGTGGGGAGAAGGGGGTATAAATGTCCATGGAGAGGTGGTCAAGTCTCTGGGGCAAGGTTCATGTGGATGTGAACTATTGTCCAGGGAAGAAATGTTGGAAGATGCTTCATCTACATACTCAGGAGATTTAGAGTCCAGCAGGGAGACCTTATTATGTCAAACAAGGAGAGAAGCCCCGTAATTATCAGGGTAATAAACTCTTCCTAGGATTGAGAGTGGTGGAGTGGCTTAATAGTGCCAAGTTGGGAAAGAATAGGTAGCCAACTCCTGCCATCTACATGTCTAAGGTATCTGGAATTAAAGTTCCCTTGACCCTTCTTCTGTAACCCTAGGACATTATGGTCACACATAAAATCTAAGTTAAGACTTAACTTTCAATAATCTCACAATATGATAATTAAAACATATAGGTAAATAAATGTTAGTGTATTAGCTACTTTAATATATGTAGCATTCAAGTTTTTAAATTTTTTTTTATTTTTATCTTATGTGTTTTACCTATATGTTCCTATGTGTTTTACCTACACATATTCCTTTGTGTTCCTGGTGCCTGGAGATGTCAGAAGAGTATGTCAAATGCCCAGCAACTAGAATTAGATAATTTTAAGCCACTATGTAAGTGTTTGGAATTGAATCCTGGATATTTGTAGAAGATAGATACTCCAGCACTGCAACATTCATTTTTATAGCATCTATTGATATTTCATCATAGAAATATTTATAACCTTATTGGGTAAAAGTAGTGACTATCAATGAACAGGTCTTTTTTTTTACTAATGTAACCTCCATATTGTTTAATTTGAGCCCATTTAGAAGTGAGTAAACTCAGATTCAAGACACCTACATTAGAGGAAACCAGTTCTAAAGCAGTTTTTCCCCTGTGTTTGTCAGGGATTTCCATCCATATCCTATGTAGAGATGGGCTTTTCAGTGCTAATTGCTCTGTGTGCCTCCAAATATAAAGCCAGTCTATATCTGTGACTTCCATCAGCAAGGGTTTGTGCCACTGCCAACTAGAACTCCCTATCCTTACCTCAGGCCACTTGTCTCTCTACACATGATTGAGTGGTCCCATGTACCTCCCTTCCAACAGCCTGTTGGGGAGATTTCCAGTCATTACTGTACTTTTCTCAGAGATTATAAAATTACTATTTTGAGTTGTATATCACAAAAGTTAACATATTATGTAAAAAGATAATCTAACCTTCATGAGTTTAAATCATCTTTTCTCTGGTGAGAATGGCTACTATTTAAAGGTGATCTTCCTTTAGAAACTATACTCTTCCCACTATAGAGATCCACTAGCTTGATATTTTCTTTTTCTTTTTGGTAAGGTTTCTTGCTATTTGATGTCATAAAAGTATATATGATTTTTTTTTTCTTTAAAAGTGTTCTCAGTCTTTTTTTATGGATCCAGGCAACTGTAACTCATGTATCTGCAGGGATATATTTATGTTTTAATTGTTTTTGTCACCATGACTAAATACCTCATAGAAACAACCTAGATAAAAATAGAGTTGTAGTAAGTTAGGTCGTGTGTGTTTGGTCCAGTGAATTTTAGCTGACATCAGGGTCAGCATGACTCAGTGATGTGTTATGTTCATCTATGATTCTTCCCTATGAAGAGTGATCCTATCAGTGGATCACCCAATATTGTAAGAATCTCTGTGACAAAGAGGCACAGGTACAGGTTTTGTAACTGCTGGTGGATTCTGGAATACCTGAAAAGCAGATTAATTTTGTCTGACCCTGACAGAGCAAATCCTATGTTCAGATAGATTGAAATTGCTAATTTCCAAAGGAACTTCTTGGTGGAGGGAAACATGAAATTATGTGTTTGATTCTATAGTCACATAATAACAAGTGGCTGAATAATTCTTATTGTGTCTTACATAAAATTATGGGATGTTTTCTGAAAAATCTTTTCATT